>NC_134210.1:14188280-16969530 GCF_965140235.1 Caretta caretta
CTCGCCCGCCGCGCCCTCCTCCTTCTTGTGGCACAGGCCGAAGGCGGCGGCGGGGAAGCCGTAGGGGTGCGGGAAGAGGCCGCCGCAGCCGGGCAGCTTGTGCAGCACGCCGCCGAAGGAGCCCTTGCTGGGCACCGGGATGACCGGGTAGCTCCGCTGGCTCTTGCCGCCGCCCTCCAGCTCCTCGTCCTCCTCGAAGCGGCCCCGCTTCTGCTGCAGCTCCGGCGGCGGCGCCCCCAGCAGGTGCGGGCTCAGCAGCCCGCCGCCCACCACGGCGGCCGCCGCCTTGACCGAGCCCAGCGGGTGGCACTGGGCGGCCGCCGCCGCCGCGCCGGGCTGGGGCGGGGCGGGCGGCAGGGCCCGCTTGCGGCTGCCGCCGTTGAACATGGCCTTGACGTCCTCCCAGGCGAAGACCAGCTCGTCCTGGGGGCTCTTGTCCGTCAGCTTGAGGTGGCGGCGCCAGGAGTTGAAGTTGGCGGCGTCGGGCTGCGTGTACTTGGCCTCCGGCGTGCGGTGGGAGTGGAAGATGAACTTGTTGGGCGAGAAGTACATGCTGCAGTAGCTGCACTTGATGCACTTGGCCCGGGAGCTGTTGTAGCGGGCCGGGATGAAGCTGCCCCGGCAGCCCCAGGCGCACTCGTGAGACACGTCGAAGGCGAAGTTGTCCGGCAGCTTGGGGGGCCGGTTCTCCCCCAGGAAGGACTTGCAGAGCCGCTCCGCCTCCCGCTTGGTGATCATGCCGCAGCGGCGGGAGGAGATGGGCATGGCCCCGGCCCGCCGCAGGATCTCCAGCTGCACCGGGGTGCACTGCACGCAGGTGATGCCCAGCGCCACCCTCCTGTTGTGGATCTCGTTGTAGCTGAAGTTCTTCAGCAGGGTGTTGGAGATCTGCGCCAGGCACAGCCGCTCCTGGCCGTCGATCACCAAAGACACGATGGGGATCCCGTACAAAATCACCTGGCCCACTTGGTTAGGCTTCATGCTGGCGTGGCTGGCTCGCTGCTGGCTCATGGAGTCCGGCTGGTAGGTGTTGGAGGGGGAGGAGAGCAGGATGTCCGTAGGTCCTGGCAGGGGGCTTGTCGCCATCTCTTCAGCGCTCAGCCGCGGGAGTCTTCTGTGGCCCACTGGAAGAGAAAAGAACATGGGTCTGCTGGGGATGGGACAATGAAGCGAGGAAAGGCAAAAAATCACTCCTTTCTGAGGCTTCATACTTCGGGGCAGCCCCTAGAATATTTGTCCTACTGTATTATATAACCGCCATCGCGGGCCAACTCAACCGAAGTCCCTCACTTGAGTTTCTTCTCTCAGGGGCTGGGACACACTTTGGTCTATTGACAAGTGAAGCGGACGGAGGAAAGTTAAATCTTTTGTTAAAAAACGTGGACGCGAAAAGCTTTTCAGACCTGACAAGCGCTTATACACTTATTCCAGTCTAACATGCGCTGGAAAAGTACAAACGTGACATCTAAAAATGGGAGAGACAAGGTAGGTAATATCTTTTATTAGACCAACTTTTGTGAAAGATATTACCTTACCCACCTTGTCTCTCTCATATCCCGGGAACAACAGGGCTACAACACCACATCTAAAAAGGAGTCATTTCACACCCTAGGATTGTTTTCTGCATTCCTACCATACCTTGCACATCTATTGACTTCAGTGGGAGTTCTGAATGGCAAAGCATCTTAATACGTATTTATCCTAAAACGTATTTAATATGACTCGATTGTCCTTAGTCCCAGGTTTAATTCACAATTTTGAATCGAAAGTTTAAATAATTTTCTAACATGAAACGAAATCCACATCACCAACGTCTTACAGTGCGTGGTGGTATTTTTGCAGTGGCAAACGCTGTCTTCAGTCGCTAAAAAGAAAAATGTGGAAAGCTTCTAAACCAAAACGGAAATATTTTAGTTAATTTTGGCGCATCAAATGTTAACTATAGTATCTACTGTGATCAACCAGATGAATCTGGATCGTCATTCCTGAGACCCAAATGCTCCTAAATAGAAGGTGTTTATGATTTGAAACCATTTTCAAATGTTTACCTATTACTGTGTTGACATTAGAAAAGCAATGGGTGTGTAAAGAATGTTACAGAGAAGTGGTTTAAGAATTCGACAAGGTTTCAAGGAAGCCACCCAATTACCACCCACCATCAGCAGAAAATATTGAATTGATTACTTCCGCTCTCTCTGGATGCTATCGGGACGTTTCCTCTATCTTCGAAAGGTTGATAATGCCATCTTTTCAAAGGTCAGTGCTTTAAAAACGCATACATTCCAAGATTTCAGGTTAGGAGAATAGTCAGTTCAGTTAAGAATATTTTCAAAGCAAATAATAGTTAAAATAAGGCGTTAGAATGAATCCTATCAAACCAAACAACAAAAACGCCTCTGGGCAAAACAACTGGGTTTTTTTACCTCTCTTTTTTTTTTTTTTTTTTTCAAAAACCACTATCCTCTCTCCTAAGAAAGCATTGGGTAGTAACAGGGCTAATCAAACCCTACATCAGTTTCTTAAAATTGTCCTTCTCCGACCATCTCAACCTTGCCATTTATATTTAATAAGTTGCAGGTCATATTTATCTCTGATTTGAAAGATCATAATATAATTCTAATTCTGCCTTTGTTTCATATGGCATTGTTACTGTTTTACAATATTGCTCTCTCTGATTCTCAGCTTTCATTAGACGGGTGGCCTTCAGGACTGCTGAACAAACGTAGCACATTCTAACAAGACAGGAACCGAGCTTGTCACCTCGGATGGATCGGATACAATATCTCCAGTGGAGAGAGAGTTAGTTAATAGGCAATGTGAGACAACAGTTATACCTGGTTTCCCTGCACAAACTCTTCAAATAGCTCCCTCATGGACCAGCTAAGATTCTTATCCTCTCGGCTACTATGCTGACATTTACACAGCCATAGACACGGACCTGAATGAGATTAAGTCCAGCTAGACTTTCCTGGTATGATTTTTCAAGGGTTTTGTGGACCAGGCGTTGTTTAAACCAGTGGAAATGATTTAGAAATCACTTCCCCAATCTTCCCCCTTCTGTCCCCCCCACCTCCACAGATGGGGTGGGGGAAGCCATATATAAATAAGATTGAAAAAGGCAATTGGAAGAAAGTAAAAGTTTTGCTCAAGAAAACATCCTATAAAAGGTCCCTAGCACCCTCCCTTTCCCCTGTTAATTTAATGCATAACCTGCCTGCCCCTCTCCTCTACACCCTGAACTTTATGCAGAAAACCTGACCAGAGCTAACCTTGACCCGAACAGGCAGCGAGGATGAAATATTTACCTCCTCAATCACGGTGTTCTGTACATGTGTGTGCTCCTGACCGGCTTCCAGGGGGGACTCAAAAAGGAGAGGGGGCGGGAGGAGCGAGGCAAGAGACATCAAAGCATGTCCTCAAATCGAGCAGGCAAGGAGTCTCGCAAGGTTTCCTCCGCTCATAGGCAGGCTGTCCTCTGCGTGAATGACAGCGGAGAATGGCGGTTGCGGATGGCCAGCCGGATCAGTCCCCCTCCCCCTCCTCCTCCCCCCCCCCCCACCAGCGCGGGTGCTCTCCGCGTGCGAACGGGTCCGCGCCCGGCCGCGGGTGGAGCGCTCGCTGGGGCTCCTTCCCCTCTGTCTCCGAACTCCGGGCGGACCGCGAGGACGACACCCAGTGGGCACGGTGACGTCACCGGCTCCCAGGCACGCCGCATCCAGGGGCTGGCATGCTGCACGGGGCGGGCGGGCGGGCGGTGGGGCCTCGCGGAGCCTTGCAGGGGGTTTCGATGGGGGGCTCGGAGGCGCCTCGCTAGCTGCTGCCTCGGTGCAGCCACGCGCGGCGACCTGCCGCGGCCCCAAACCTGGAAGAACCAGGCATCTCTTCTTCCAGGATTGCGGGGGGAGAGGGGGGCGGGAGGGTCTGTTCTATCCCCCGGTAATGTAATAGCCTCACCAGGCAATCCATTCTGATTATACACAGCAGCGGCTCTTCCAGCTACCCACCTCCCGCTGCTTCCCCAACAGGTGGAGAGAGAGGAGACGCCTCCCCAGCCCCGACAGAGTACGGAGACGTTTTAAAAATTACATCAGAGGACCGATCCCGAGACCCTCACTCCCTTTTTTGCCTGAATAGCAGCATCGAGCCCTGTGGATAATTCCTCTCCGTCCCCTTCTCAAACGTATTTTGAAGAAAACCTGCACAAATACTCGCCAGGCAGACTCTACTCACTCCTAATGTGGGTTGAGTGTAAGATAAGTCTGTAGATTGCCTTGTGTTTAAAACAAGATGCATTGTCCAAATGGGTAGCGAGGTGACCTGTCGGAGCTGGAGATGTCGCGGTTGGTCTTGATAGGGGAATTTCGATCGGAAAGAATCCACATTTAAAATGACTGTAACAAGAATAAATAATCCTTTGTGCGCGATTCTTTAAGTAGCAAATCGACGACATCTCAGACTCTTGATCTGGTGGCAAAACATTTGAACGTAATTTTTGCATGCATCGTTCCTATGTCCCAGCGCCTCGGGACCCCAGAAAGCGATTAGGGCCCAGTGGTACTTGGCAGTGTACAAACAAGCTCAATGGCAGATTTGCCTAAAGAGAGATTTGAATAAAGAGCGCTGGATATTAATCTGTTGTCAATATATTTGCCCCTTAAATGGCCAGAAGTTAGGAGGAAGTATTACACGCATTTTCCCAGAGAGGGAAGAGCATAGAAAGTTTAAACGACATTTAACTTTCAACTATAACTGTTTAAATGTTTAAACCTGTTTAAATGTTTGTGAGTGTTTTAAGCGTTAGCGCTGCCAAGAAACTCCGGGAGGGAGGGAGTCAACTGGAGGATAAAAGCTACCGGTTTGGAAACCTTTTTGCTTGAAGAATGAGGATTACATTACATGGGTGCAATGTAACTTTTCCAAGAGCCGACTCCGATAAGTTCAGGCGCAGGAACTAAAGAACAAACGCAATCGACAGCAATAAACAGGGGACGCCCCAAGCAAACTAAGCAATCTAACGCAAGGAACACAAACACACTGAAAACGAACTTTACGAAGGCTTGTCTTGAAAATGTCCAAAGGAGACTTATTCCCCCCACACACACACGCAAAACTGGCAAAAGAAAGGAAGAAGAAGTAGGTCTTCAACAAGATAGATAAAGTTTGCACTTGTATTTGTCAAGCAGATAATCAGCGCTTTGAACTTCCTGACGAAAGTTAAGATGCTGCCGGTTTTTTCGGCATATCTCAGGGGAAATATTCCATCTAACGGCCCGCGATTTATTCCTCTTATTCTAATTATCAATAATTTCCACCCCGAATCTTGACTCCCCCCCAACCCTTCCCTTTGACTTTAAGGAACTTCTCAGGATTTCGAAATATTTCTCCCCCTTTCCTTCCTGTAGCTTTCCAGGAATGCCTGGCTGTAGCTTAGCTAATGTTCTGATCTCTTTGATGAATGCAGATGTGAGCTTGAAAAGCTGTATGATACGAAACAGATCAGCAGAGCTATCCTCGCGTTGTATGGACAATCGTTCATATGTAGTGGTTCTTCAACACTTCTTCAAAGAGGAAACATTAGAGATTGTCCTCCCTCCCCCCCCCCCAGATTTGTTTTTGAACTGACCAGGTTTCGACTTTGTATTGATAACAGCAACCGGAGACGAGAAGGGGCTTTTCCATTCTAAAGTTTGTCAGGTCCTTGCTAGTAGTGAAAACCTGCAGACTTTCAGGCAAAACCGAATAGCATCTGGCAAACAGATCCAGCTCCGATCCGTTTAAACAGCAGGATGGATCTAGGGCCAAGGGATTGGGTATTTCTAAATATTCCTTAGATTTTTTTTAAAGATTTTTTTGTAAAGATCATGCGAAACATGACAAACCTTTCCGCGTGGTTGTTAATCACTAAAATGATTTTTTAAAGGATCCTGCGCATGCTAAAGAGAGTTGCAGCTTTCCTTTTCGACTCTTAGCATCATTTACCATCAGATATTCCAGAAATATTGAAAACTCTTTTTAATCTTTACCTAGACAGCAGAGCCCTTACAACTCCTGATCCTCGGTAAAACTTTGAAATGCAAAAGCCTGTCTTTATTACAACTTCTGTCACCTTTTATTAAATCCTGGTAGCCCGTACACAGCAATTGTCACAGAGGGACCTCCCCCCCCGCCCCCTTTTCTGATTCTCTTCCATATCGGAGCCTGCTGCTTTCATGTGAGCAATAGCTGCAAGCCTCAGATTGGTGACATTTTAATCAATGCTTCCTAGCCAGACTGACATGAATTTTACACTTCAAAACTCTCCTCCGCGAGCTAATTGATTCAAATTGTTTTATTGGTTAAACCAGTGTCACACATTGTATGATCTATTACCACGCCACGGAGAAATTTCCTCTCCTGTCTTCACTAAATTGGTATTTGATTCCTATATGGTACAGATAGGAAAGGAATGTTATATATACATACACGTATGTATATGTCTGTATTACATATTTGTTCTCTCTCTCTCTCTCTCTCTCTGTGTGTGTATATATATATATATGTGTGTGTGTAGGTGTGTCTATATTACATAGATTATAGATATAAAATGCACACATCATGTAAAATATTTAAGAACAACGCCACTTTGAACAAAAGTAAGAAGAATCACAAAAATGTGATATCCAGTTTAAGGCCTTTCAGTCTCAGGCGAGCCAAATAATTTTGGATGTTGGTATTATTTTTGGTGATTTCTTAGACTGGCTTGCCTATATCTGAAAATCGAGTTATTTAGATTGATATTCTAACAGTAAATTCATAGTCAAAACTGAATATATTTCCTCAAGTGTGTTGCAGCCTGTTTCTGAACAGGTTTTGACAGTAAATTAAAATCGTTTACCTAAAATAACTTCAGAAGAAACCTCTGTCTTTCAGGTACTCGAAGGAAATCTAATGGCAAGGAAATGCAGAGATGGAGATAAACTTCATCCTAGCTCGTGCCTAGGGTTTGCAGCACATACTGAATAAATACACATTCATTTCAATGCCTGGGGATACAAAGCCCCAACTCCCATTAAGGCTAATGGGTGTTAGGCCTGTAAAGCCCGACAATCAAGAGGAAAATCTCGTGCATAATTTGTCAGATCGGCCACCGTTTAGAGGCCCGATTCCTAGAGTCTCTGCTTCAACTTTTGCGTTCTTGTTGGTTCCAAGTTAGATCATTACTTAAAGACGTTTCACTTTATTTTGCCCTTGGATGCTATCCTGCAGCGGCGTAGAAAGGAGGGAAATAGTCCTATAGAAATGCATGTGCATTCACATGTTATCTGAATGCCTCCAGCGCAAGTGCGTCCACACATTTGGACAGCTCTTCAGATTGGTAATAGCTATAACCAGCAAACATCCCTCATGAGCTAAATAATACATCAGGAAATACATATTTAAAAGAGTCTAATTCCGAAAGAGCCTTAGCCAGCGTTTGTATTTAGCGTCTTATATTTTTAAAGAAGATTTTTAAAACGTTTTTTGGTTTTGCTCGGTAGATGGTAATAGCTTCTCCGGAGCCCTTGGGTAACACTTTAGGGCCCCATCGGATAATGTTAGTGCAGGAGCAACGGGTTCTGAAATCCCTGGAAGTTTTCCCTGTTTAAGCGTGGAGGTGCGGATTCACTTCGGAATTTACACCAGTGTACAAATGAGAAGTAATGGCTCTTAAATCAGCGGAGTAACGCCAGGGGAAAACTGGCATACGTGAGAGGAGCATTGCCCAATAACGCCCATTTAAGAAGCATGGCGAGGCGTCCTATTAACCTCGCGGAGCCTTTTAGCCATAATCCAGATTTGCCTGTGGTAACCCTCGTGAAAAGAACCCATGGTGATTCGTGCACGACGCAACGCCATGTGGCGGTTGTGGATTTGCACTGAAAAGAACTAGTCACTGTCCAGACAGGCCTCGCTCAGACGTGGCCCGCTAATGGGCTGGAAGGACTACAGGGTGGGCTTTGCCCGGGCTAACAGATTCGCTTTCTGTTGGGAGCGTCTCTGTCATTGAATTACGCAGCCAAGCAGACTGTCGGTGAGGAGATCCGCTCCCTGACCAAGGAGCTCTACATTCTGGTCTCACTTATACCGGTGTAAGTCCGGAGTAACCTCGGGGAGTCTGGATTTACACCGGTGTAACAGAGAGCAAATCTGGAATCATTCTCCACCTTGAATGTCTTATTTTATAATGAAAGTCGAGGGGTCACCTCACCTCTGAAGGAGGATTGGAAAGGATCCCTGGGCAAACTTCTTCTATCAGCTGTGGACGGAGAAACTCACTCTTTCGCTTGGTCTGCGCCTTCCCCCCTCCCCTTTTCTGCGTAATAATCTGTATATAGCAATCGCTCCTTTAAGTGATTCAAAGAGAAGTGATTCCTGTTCCTTGAGGAATGGCTGATTGAAAGCAACCGTAGAGAAAGGGGAAAGTACCATAGATCCAGCTCAACCCTTCATGTTTACTCCATATCAACCCTCCCTCACAGCTTTTATTTACTCCAGCAGCGTTTATTCCACCAGACATGGCACGAGGAACAAGGTTACCTTGCTGCATTTAAAAGCTACAAAGAAAACCAACCCTTGTGCGCATTCATTACGCGTCCGCCCCCCCCCCCATCCCCATCCCCATCCCAGTGAAACTTGCAGCTATAAGTAATAGGCACACAAGGTGTAATTTCAATTTCATGTACTGAAGCGTGATTTTTTAAATGACTGATGATAATGGTTTTATGTTGGGACTTTTTATTCACACGGAAACCCTCTTAATAGTTGCATTTAAAAAAAACAAACAAACATCTTGTTACTTTAATCGGAAAGCAAAGGGGGCATTTGGAATTGAGATGGTCCCATCTGGAAAACCCCGGAGCTCATTTAGATCACATCACTTCAGGCTTTTGTCTCTGCTCCTGAATAACCTCCTAGCTAGACGCAACAAAAGGGCAGAGATCTAGGTGGAGTTTTCACTGGCGAAAGACGCGTCTAAAAGATGCAGCTGTAATCAGAATCATGGGGAAAGAGGCACGACACGGTCTCTTTCTATTGACACTTATAAAGGCAGGGAACTGACATTTCTGTGGCCGTTGATAGGTCTTCAGTAGGGAGAAGACCCCAGCAACTGCTGACTGCACGTATGGGAGAGGGAATTAATTTAAACGGTATCTTTTGTTGGAGGCAGTTCTTTTAACTTCACAGTTAAATGTGCTTCCAGTCATCGAAGGCAGAGATTGTCATTATTCAAGATATTTGAAAACCTTTGTAAGCATGTCAGAATAGTTCCACTGTAGGCATATTAAAGTGGTATCAGACCAATCAACATTAAACCTGCTGTGCTGGAATTGTATTAAAGGTACAATCTGCTGCTTAGTAGGAGAAACTACACCCTAGGAACAGACTCTTTCTAGGTATCTCTTCTTCACGCTTTTTGGGACCATTATATCTTAAAAACTCAAGTGTCCTGATTTCTATAGCTTTGACTTGCCTATAGAAGTTAATATAGTGGGGGCGGAGGGGGGGAGGGAAAGAGAAGCAAATGCAGATTTAGACATTGGTGAACTTACCTCCAGAAAGTAAACCTCGGCTCTTGATTTTTTAAAAATGCATAAATTAAACCATTCTTTGAAAAATCTGAAACCAGAAACATGTTTGTTTCAAGTTATTTAAAAGAGAAACAAACTGTTACAATTGAAAATGAGGCCTTAGCCAACTGGGGTTGGAGGGAAAGCAAGACCAAACTTTTGAAGAAAATATGGTATGATCATCTGAAAACTCAATGCTGGTAAATAATTAAATTTTGCATCTTTTAGAACCAAGTAACCTTGGGTGTCTTAGAAGCAAATTGTACAAACAGGCAATTAAGAAGAGCACTGAGAGTTTCAGAGGAGATATAATGAACCAACTTTAATTACTATCTTGAAATTAAAAATGTAATATACAGATTTAAATTTATTTTCACCTAAATTGTGTATAAAATTATATGGCTTTTTTTTCCAGGCTAAGAAACGAATTGCCACCAAGCCTGCTACTAAAAAGTCTGAAGTAGTTTCCAAACCCAGTTCCCAGACACACAGTAATAATGATACATTTATCATTACTGATGACCACCCACTGGTTTATTATTGCTTTGTTACAACTATTACAATCAAGAGATTTCTTTATTTACTGTTAACATTCACTTAAAGCTGAATGTTAATGACTCTTCTGAATTCACCAAAGAGAGTTTTCTGTTATATTTCAGGAGTACTTACGTTTTCTGTTTCAGAAATGGAAAATCATAGCATAATAGAAGGCGGAGGGCTAGGCGAATGTGTTGCTCTTGTTTTAGTATTTAAAAGGACATTTTAAAGGATTTGTCAACTCAGATTTTCCACAGAGTTGCAAAAGGGTTAGCATAATGCACCGACTTGGCTGTAGCTAATTATGTAAGTACTTTATTACAGGAGATTCATTCATTATTGATAAATGTTTGCAGTAACTTCCTGCTTTGTAGAGTTGTATTTTAGGAGGAATAAACAACCTGTGGGTACCATGTTTGTTTAGCTTTTACGCTCCTCCATAATTTGAGAGTTCACATTACCCACTTATGGGTCTGTTAAGTCACAATTTGACTCTCATCCACCAAATGTAACTCTGTACTGTTTCATTACCATATTTTCCCCGCACTGTCTTGCTTTCATTATTATGTTAGAAGTTATTTGTCAGGGACCCTATTATACTATAGGGACATTTCCCCCAAAGATTTTATAATATAATGGATTATAGATCACAACTGGACTGCCCATGTTTTAGAAACAGTTGATTAGAAGCCACAATGATATCTGTGCAACAAGCATGCAGTTCGCTTAATGAAGATATTATGCTATATTAGGATAGAGATGTCATTCCTAAAGGCAATGCTACAACAATATTATGAGGGTTTATGGCAACACCAGTGGTTTTTCTTCTTTGTTTTTATACCAACAGATTATTTCTTAGACTTCAAAGTCATTTTACAAGCACAAGGTAAAATCTGCAACATGCTTCACTTTTGTTTCCAAGTGTAGATTCACACGTCAGAAAATATTGTTTATAAACTCTCTCTCACACACAGGCTTTTGACTGGTTGACTTCTCCCTCTTTTCCTCCCCACACACGGATTTCTTTCAGGCCTTTCTCCAATTTAAATACAGATTCAAATTGCCTATTTAAAATAAAAAGCAACCTTCCTCTTTAAGAAAACGGTCCAAGGTCTGCCAGCCACCCGTTCGAGTGAGATAGTCTGGAAACGAATTTACATACAGAATGTCCTGGGATGAAATGAAATGGGCAGAACTACTTTACAATCCACAACAACGCAGCAGGCCTGATTTGGATCAAGTTGGGCTCCGTTTTCAGCCGGCCTTATGCTTTACAATGTCAAGACGCAAAAGGGGCTGGGGTTGGGAGGGGGAGAGAAATACGATATAGTCTCATTTGATTAACATACCGAGAGAACCCATCCGAGGCGGATAATGTCAAGCTGTAGGAAGCACTTGGGATAGGTTAGTAGAGGGCGGGATCCCTAAGTGCAATGGGGGAAGTTGGCTCTTGAGGAACGGGACTGCTGAAGGTGCTGAAAGGACAGCTCCCTACCCGCCCTCTCTTCAATGAGACCTAGCTCCGCAGACCCCAGACGTGGACCCCTGCAGTGCTTCGGAGGGAATGGCGAGCGGTATCCCCTGCCCCCGATTGCCCTCCCTGCCTTTTCCTGTCGGTAAACCATCTCTCAGCAGCCAAGTGAAGTGGTTCCCTTCAGCAGACCCCACGCTTTGGCCCTGCTTACAGCCAGCAGAAGTCTCTCTCTCCCCTTGCGCTTGGCGTCAGGTATTTATGACCAGTGTTAATTGGTCACGAAAAAGAAAACAAAAAAATAAAGAGAGAGAGAAACGAAGCGTTTCGATGCATCTGCAAGTAACAAACGCACGTAGCTCCCGTTCCTATCACTCCCGATCGCTCCGTCTCTCTCGGCCACGCTCCAAACTTGCGAAGAGCGAGAGCCAGGCAGACACCAGTTGAAGACTCGCTGAGCGCACCCAGGCTCAGCGCGGCATTTCTCAGGGGAGCGGCTGCCCGGAGCTTTCGGGAAAGCCCTTGCAAAGGCCTTTGGTTTGTGTTGCAGGTGACTCCAGAGCCCTGTAATCAAGGATTAATTGCCGTAATCAAATAGACCCACTCTCAGCCACGGAGGCTTGAGCAACAAATGACGCACCATCACGCCAGGCTGCGGGTGTGTGTGTGTGTGTGTGTGTCATTATTTGTGCCTTTAAAAATAATAAACATAAAAGTAATTATGATCACAACCGACCCATCAGTCAGAGCGTCACCCTCCAGCAGAGGGAGAGGGTTCGTGGCTTGCGCCAAAGAGGAGTTTTAAGGGAGCCTGTTTCCAATCAGCCGCCTCTCCAGCCCCCCCAGCAAGGGAGAGGGGGTGTAATCGAGGCCGAGGGGTGCTGCTTACCCGTTAGACTCCGCGGCCGGGGACCGTCGCTCCAGCGGCTGTGACAAGCGCCTGGCAGGGACAAGACCATAAGGCATCAGCGCTGGCTCAGGAAGAGGGGCCAGGTCGGACCCGGGTCCCCTCCCCAGCTCATCCTCTGCCCGCTTCTGCTCTTCACAGCGCCGGGAAGTTTTTAGGAGCGCGTCTCCTCTGTCTCTCTCCCCCTCCGGCCTCTTGTGGCTGGGGATCTCGGACGCCTTCTCACAGCCAGGCAGCGCATCGCAAGCCGCAGGCAGATCGCCCTCTCCCCGGGGCTGCTGCTGCTGCCAGCCAGCCAGCCAGCCAGGGCCCCCCTGCCGACCCCACCCAGGAGCCGCTCGGGGTGTCCCTCTGGGACCGGCCGCCGGGCTCTCCGGGGCTGGGCTCCGCCGTCGCCTCTGCGGCGTGTGAAAGCAGCGACTCCACTTCACTCAGCCGAGTGACGGGGCTGGGAAAGGCAGCCCCAAGGGTTCGCCGCTCCCACCAGCGAGTGTCCCACGCCGGCGGCCCGCGCACGGGCGAGTTCAAAGCTGCTAGACAAAGTAAGGAAGGAGGGCGAAGCTCCCCTTCCCTCCTCGACCTCATCTCGCCCCGCCAAGCCCCCTAACTCCATCCTCCTTCCCCTCCTCTTCCTCCTCCAGCCCCCCTCCCCCAGCTTTCACTTCACCCCCCCATATCCCCATCCTCGCCTTCCCTCAGCCCCCAAATCCCTCCGCCTCCCCACACCCTAGCCCTGTTCTCTTCCCAATTTCCCGACCCCGCTCCCTATGCCCCCCGCCCAGTTTAAGTGAATAGAGAAAGAGAAGTTGAATGCACAAACAGATTCTCCACCACGTTAGCAATTCAAAGGGGGGGCTGGGAGTCTCAGCAGGCTGGCAGACCCCTTGGCAACACTCGCCCTACAAACGATCCCTCTGTGGGGGCTAGACTTAAACTATGCTTATTTTTCCTTAAAACGAGCAAGCCCCCCCCTCCACTAATAACTTTCAGAAGAGCTCGGGGGGGGGGGGGCAAACTGCAGTGGTATTGGACCCACAACCTCAGCTCTTTGCTAGGAATACGTCTCCCCCTTTACTTCTCTCCCATCACATTTCTCGTGGCAAGAACAACTCAAAAGTCCCCCCCCCCCAAACTTTCCAGCCTCCTGCGTGTCTATCAAGCACCGCTTGCAATGCAGAATCGGTTCATCCCCGCTCCCCGCCTAGGAAACAGCAGAGAAATCATTAAGTGTTTTATTTTCCCCCAAAGTCGCGTTTTTCATCCGAAGAATTGATTTAGAATATCTTTCCCCTTTCCTAATAAACAGTTCCCATAGATTATTTGACGCGCAGAAGAAGGCGGCTGCTTAAAAAACAAAAAAAACCATAGCCCTAATGAGTTCAATTACAATGTGGTAAACACATTGCCTCTACGCTTTAATTAAGCCTGCTGTCCAATTTTAACTCATTAGTAATTCATTAAGAGAACAGCTTTTAGCTGGCTGAAAGGAAAAGCACTAGGCAGCTTGTGCCGTTGCACACATACCCAAAGGTATTCTGGTAACGTCGCCGTTTGGTGAGTTGAAAGGAGGCGAAAGGAAATATTTTGCTCCGCGATTGTTCCCGTAATTAGAGAACATTTAGCCACGGAAACGCGCTCCGGTGCAGAATTCGACTTGCGCCGCTCCTCGACTACCCTTTGGCCGCCAAATGGGACGTTTATACCTTTGTCCAAGTCAGGATTCACCTGTTGTTGCTTCAAACGCGTAGCCCCTCTTGCGTGGCAGGGTAATAATCACAGCAGAGCAGGGTGTCTTCGACATCAAGGGAGGGGACGGGGACGGGGACGGGGAGCTGGGGGGGGGGGGGAGGCAGAATCAGGCCCACCGTTTGCAACGCGAACATTGAGGGTGCGGGAGATCCTGAAAGTGAAATTGTCCAGAAAGGGCTTATACATAAATAGGGCTCCTGCATTCCTCGGGTGCTTTGGGAAATCTTCCCCAAATTACGAAGTAGGAAGTAAAGGCGTGTGGGATAACCCCGTCCTAAAACAAGTGTTTAGGTGTATAATAAAAAACACCCCCTCTCCAATGCATTTAGTTTTACCTTTCAGGAATAGATCTTTCTGCAGAAAACCCCCCAGAGTTTAGATTGTTCAGAGCCCTTCATAAATTTAATCTAGATATATTTAGGTATAGATAAATGCAGATGTGGATATTAGTTATGGATAGATATAGGTAGATAGATCTAAATGCATCCAGATCTATCTAAGTTCCTGCTTGCTTGTTCTTGGTAGGGTTTATTTCATTTTAATTATGTCTGGGTAAATCTGTAGCTCATTTGGTTAGAAATCCGTTTGTTTCCTGTTGCTAGAACAGACTCTAATTTGAAGTGATTTGATCACAGAAATGTACAATTGCAACCCTTTTTTTTTTATCCTGGGGGACCTAAATATATCATCTGTTTATTGTGCTTTAATCAATGATAGGTTTGCAGCCAAAGAGCAATATACTGATGTCTTGTTAAAAAATGAAGAAAGCATTTACTGAGAGACAAGGGTTAGTTCAATTTAAAACGTATCTGGAACAAGAAATGGGGGAAACTGACCCCGTGCAGCGTTTGGTATTGTGCGGGAAGAAGTGAATCTGCTCACTACAGGACCCGATCCGGCATTCCAGATTCTTGTTGAGTTGAATGGGAGTTTGGGGAATAGATGGAGGATCGCCTGGTGAGTTCCTATAAAGGAGATTAATGTCAGGGTTTTCACAAGGTGATCTAAACTGCCTACTTCGCTACCTCCTCACAGGAGTTTGCTGCGATAACTGTTCTTCTTAGTTAATATATAGATATTCACAGTATCTGTCCTGTATGGGTGTATATAGGTGTGTGTGTGTGTGTGTGTGCAACACAGGCTGAGCAGCCTTTGAACGGGACACAAACTAAAATGGCACATCCCCTCCACATCACCTCCAAGACGTTGCTTTCTCTAACGATAGCCGCCTCGATGCGCTCTGCTTCTAACGGATTCGAGCAACCAGCCAGCATGGAAGAGGATAGGAAGTTTAGCAACTGGTTGGTAAATTTCAGGCACGCTGCAAGTTCAAATGCGCTCAATCTCTTTTCTTGTGGATACTTGCGGGGTCTAATTCCGCAGCCCCTCTTTGGGGGGCTGTACTGTGTCGTATCCTTGGGGGTCAGAGTGAACATCCCTTAGGGTAAAATGGATGTATATTATTTTGCCTATATGATCAATTCCACCCCAGCCTTGTAATCACAGAAACCAGCTTAGCCTTCAAAGGACAGTATGATTTCACAGCTTAGGCAATTAGTGCTCCGGCAACCTGGACAGGTGAGATTTCCGGGGAGCCCTAGATGACATACTCTGGTTTGTATTATTGTTTATATGAACGCTCTGTAAACAAGATGCCCACGCACTGAAAGTAAGGTCCACACCGAAGCCGCGAAAGGCAGACTCTTTAGAGAACTAGCTAGCTTGCTACGGCAGTGCTCGGTGGCTTAGTTACCCAAAGTGCTCAGCCCCTTGTCTGTCTCCTCCTGACAGCACGTGGGACCCTGGACAAACGGTAGTTGGTACTCGATCCCACTCCTAGCTCTAGAGTCTAATCAGAACGGAATGTGGAGCCTATAATGCGGGTTGTTAGTACCCATTCGGGTGTGCGCTCCTTTTCCAGCTGTTCCACAGCAGAAACAAGGTCCTCAGCACCATACAAGTTTGATGCGATTGTTATTTTTGTCGCTGGTTTAGCATGCAGCACGTTTCAGGCAGGAGGCATGTTGCCCTGGCTGGCTTTCCAGCCCCAGCATAGCGTGTGGGCCCGTTTACACAGGACTATTTGCTGTTTAAACAGCAAGGTGTTTTACTTGGCTCTGTGAAGTTCAGCTTCTTGATGAACCTAGAACGGTGCTCAGAAAGAAGCGGAGCCGGATCCCATTGAAAGTAGTGGCAAAACTTCCAGGGAGGAACAAGCACTTAAACTGCATTCATAATAACAAATACTTATTATCCAGCAGCACCCAGATGTGCCCCTTGGAGATCTAGGCCCCATTGTGCTAGGTGCTGTATTGATCTAAATCCAATGTGAATCTTTCCCTCAATCTCTGCAACAATATCCGAAGTCCTAAACAGGAACATAGGAAAATAGGAATTGCTAAAGTGGATCAGGCCCAAGGTCCATCTAGTCCAGTGTTTTTCAAACTGGGTACGCATACCCCTAGGGGCCCGTGAGCTCTCCTCAAGGGGTAGCCAATAAAAATCCTGTGATGGCAGACAACACATTTTATTTAGAGGTTTTGAAACTGTGGGGTGCACCCCCTTAGGAAGGCATGGAGGAACGTTGGGGGGAAGGGGTGACATCACCAGGTGGCTTGGGCCATCCCCATGCCACCTTCACCCCGTGACTCACCTTAGTGGGCCACCCAGCCTGTCTGGGGTGAGGGGGCGGGGGGAATGCAACAAAAATTGGAACTCAAAGTGGGGGCTCAGCTCAAAAAGTTTGAATTTTTGAGCTCCAATTTTTGGTTGTGCCCCTCCCTCCCCCCAGACAGGCTGGATGGCCTGCTGAGGTGAGTCAGGGGGTGGAGGTAGTCCTCCCTTCCCACGCCCTGGTCATACCGTCTTCCTCCATGCCCTGGCCCCACCGTTTGAAAACCTCTAGAAGCTGTTGCTAATGGAAGCAGAAATCTGGGGTGGGGTGGGGTGGAGGGAGCACATGACCCCACATGCCCCCTCTGCCTATCTTAGATGGGGGTACATGGTCAACTACATTATTTGGAAAGGGGTACACAGCCTAAAAAGTTTGAAAATCACTGATCTAGTCCAATGTCCACTTCCCAATAGTGGCCAGCACCAGATGCTTCAGAGGAAGGCGCAAGAAATCCTGAAGAAGGCAGTTCTGGGATAACCTGCCCGTAGAGAAAGTTCCAATATTTACGCTTCTAAATCACCCAAGTGCTTTGGAAAATCCTCTCCATTGTTTAAAAAGAGTTTCAATCTCTTTAACAACAGCAATCAAGTGGTGTGGAGAGGGGCGAGAGAAGAGAAGGTTTCAAGCCCAATCCTAAAAAGCGATCTCAGTCATTCTGGTTGGTAGTTTTGCTGAGGCTGGCATAAATTTATCCACAACAATTACACCGCTCCCTTGACTTTTTCAAATCACTCATCTGAAATGTAGAGTGAATGATCACTTTGCTTCTCTTGTTGAAATCAATGATGTTAAAAATGGTCTTGTGGGCTGAGGCTCAGGTTGATATTGTTCTTGGTCAAGCAGTATTGAGAGTGATTCTGGGCATGTTTCAAAAGGCTGACTCCCTAGACCAGCAATAGTTAGAACAGTGTGATCTATACAGGAATTAGAGCCGGAGCTCTCTTGGATATAGAGGCATGATCCAATGCCCATTGAAGCCAATGGGAAGACTCTCACTGGGTATGGGGTCAGGCTGTGGGAGACAAGCCTACCTTTCCCCCCACCCCACAGTGTCCCCTCTACTTTGGAATTCATTCCTGCTTTGGTCTGAAATAGCTAGAATCTGTTGACCTTCATCCCATCTCTTTGAACAGGGCATTGGGGGGGGGGGGAGAACCATGGGACTCAGATGTTTACTTCCCCACCAAGGGACTGGAAGGACAGGGATTGCTGGTTTGCCAATATGTGTTTGTTTGGTGTACTGTGTGAGACTGGCTGCTGCTTTTGTTTTGGAGTTATGGACAATATTGTTAATTGATGGCCAGGCACCTAGAACTTGGAATAGGAGTCTGTGTAATAAATCAAGAAATCAATCTTGCTTGCCTGGCTCATGTGAATAGTCTCATTCACTTCAATGGGGCTACCCATGTAAGTAGGGTGAGCAGGATTTGGCCCATAGAAAGTAATCACACATCTAAAGTATCCTGAAAGTAGTCTGTATGAGAGAGGTGTGGTCTAGTGCCATGAATACACAAATGGGCACCAGGAACTCCCGAGTTCTTCTCCCACCTCTACCATTGAATTGCTGTGTGGGCTTGGAGAAAGTCATCAATGGCAAATCTTTTCAAAGGTGAGTGCTTAAAAAGGTAGTTTCTTAAATAAAAATGGCTTGATTTTGAGAAGTTGACAGGAATTTCATATTGCAAGTTATCTATCCATCTATCTATCCTGAGTACCTGTGAAAATCAAGCCATTTTCGCTTAGGATTCCAAATATGGATTTAGGAATTTAACTTTAGACACCCAAGTTTGAAAAATGCGGTCTTTCTCTTTCTATGCCTTAGCTTCCATATCTGTAAAATGGTGATAATAAAATTTTACCGAGTGGTATCTCACAGGAGTATTATGAGAAATAGTTACTATTTGTAAGGCACATTGAAGCTGGAAAGTGCTGAATATTTTGCTGAAAAATATTGATACTATTGGTTCCTAACGAGTATCCTAGCTATTGAACTTTATATATGTCCTCGGGTGCTGAAGCACATGTATGGTGTATTGGACCAACCAGGGTTTGGATGCTCTGTACTGGCAATGCAGAAGCAGAACGCAGTGGGAGAAACGTGCACTTTTCTTTTCCCTTTAATGTCTTGACTTGTGGTGCAATTGAAAATAAATAGGCAAAAGTACCATTAACATGTGATAGAGAATGACACCCGACTGCTAATAAAAAAAAAAGGGACCCAGTATTATTCTATGGACTATTTCATGTCCACTGAAGTTAATGGAAAGACTCTCATTGGGAGTGGGGGAGGTTTAGATTGGATATTAGGAAAAAATTTTTCACTAGGAGGGTGGTGAAACACTGGAATGCGTTACCTAGGGAGGTGGTAGAATCTCCTTCCTTAGGGGTTTTTAAGGTCAGGCTTGACAAAGCCCTGGCTGGGATGATTTAACTGGGAATTGGTCCTGCTTCGAGCAGGGGGTTGGACTAGATGACCTTCTGGGATCCCTTCCAACCCTGATATTCTATGATTCTATGATTCATTGACTTTTGTGGATCTGGATCAGATCCATGTATCCATGCTATTCCTCTGAGTCATTCTAGTGAATATTGGAAATGTGTGTTAATAGATAAGGTGATCGGTGCTATATAAAATCAAGATAGATAGAACCATTTGCTCTCATGAAACTCAATGGCTCACTATGATTGATGGATGATTGATTTAAGTAAATCAGTCTGTCTCTTTAGTAGAGCGATGGAGATTTAGGGGTCGATTTGTGGCAGATAGCCACAGCCCCACATTGAGGGTGGTGCAGAGCAGCATTGGCCCAGGGGGAGCACTGGAGCCTTTATGGTCTCCGGCAGTCACAATGCCTCCAGGAGCTCCTCAGGAGCACTGGGGAAGGATACCTGCTGTACCAGCCTCATGAGGTTGCAGTGTCTGTTTCGCTCTGTGCTGGGTCCACTTTCCCCCGTCTCCCCTTCCCTGGCTTCTTTATAAAGGTAACAGCAGCACTGGCCCCCTGTGATCCTTCTCTGGATGCAAGGATGTTTGCCACGCCTGGGCCCGATGCAGGAGGAGCAGGGTATTATGTATTGTATTGTATTATTATTCAAAAGGCTGACTCCCTAGATGAGCAATAGTTAGAACAGTGCGATCTATACAGGAATTAGAGCCGGAGCTAATCTAATGCCCATTGAAGCCAATGGAAAGACTTCAATGAATTTTATTTCTGTTACTGAGGCATGGAGGAACCTTGTCATGGACTAGCCAGTGTGCTAAGCATTGTACATACACAGAGCAAGAAGACAGTCCCTGCCCTAAAGGGCTCACAATCTAAGTAAAGAGACACGAGATGGATATAGACGAATGAGGAAAGGAGGCAATATTGATCAGCATGAAAGGCGGTGATCTCTGCACACTAGCAGCCCAACTGTGTTTTTACACCTCTCCTGCCCATGTGCATTTAAGCAGGGCTGGGCACAGGAGAGCTTTTGAAAACAGTTGTGGATCATATTAAAAAAAATCAGAGTAATTTTCAGGGTGAGTTGGTAACAACCATCTTCTGTCTTTATCCTTAACTCAGTGAAATTGGAGTTGCATGCACGCATTTCTTTTTAATGAGATTAGTACCCCACCCATGGTAAGCTCATGATTTTAAGATCCATCCGTCCATCTAGTCATTCCTTTTGTAAGATTAATGTATCTGAACCATTTAAAAAAATGTACGTACACCAGAATCTGTCTAGAATGTTTCTCAAATATCGGGCTATTGCACATTGTTATGGCAGAGATTATAAAAAAATGCAACTTCCCTCCCACTCACCAGAATGCCAGGCCGAATAATGGAAACACGGAGATAAATCACACGTTTGCATTATGCATGAAATAATCTGACATACATAATTTTAATACCACATTATTAACTCTAAAACAAGCACTTACCTGCATTGCTGATTGGCTGGCACACATACTGAGTCTATCTGGTTAGTTCGAGAGGAGAGACGTATTTAATATTGCAGAAAGGCTTGTGCTAGGTTCATGTGGATGGAGAGAGCTCTTCAAAGGAGTGACCATTCCCTATATCCTAGTGTTGCCACCTCCACTGCTATTGCAACTGCTAGTGCTTTTACTACCATCTTATTGTTACAGTTACGGTTACTATTAGTATTGTAATACTACTGCTGTCGTCACCCCCCCCCACTACTACTACAGTATTCCTACCACTGCCAAGCTGCTCCTACTACGACTATTATCACCCCGCCTAAGATTCTACTATTACTACTGCTGTCCCTGGGCTGCTACTACTTTAACTGCTCTTACCACCACCACCATCACTACTTCCATCCCAATTACTTTACTGCCACTCCAGCTACTACTAACCCACCCACTGACGCTACTATATTACTACCACTGCCTGCCACGACTTCTGCAAGTACCACTGCTGCCCCCATGTGCTACTACTACCCCCTGCTATTACTGCTACCCTTACCACAGCAATGACTACTGTTGCCCCACGCTGCTACTATTACACCTACTATTACCACCCCATTGTTACTGCTGCTCCTTTCACCTTGTGCTGCTCCTACTACTACAATTAATACTACCACCCATCTATTACTACTACCACCTATTGGCTGCTATTGCTACAACTGCCAGCGCCCCTCTACTACTACTACTACTACTACTACTACTACCTAGGTGCTGCTGCTACAGCTGCTACTAGCACCTTTCTACTACTACTATGCATGTACTACTTCTACTGCCATCCTTCTACTACTTCTGCCTATGTGCTGCTACAATTACTATGGCCACCTTTCTACAACTATTACCTAGGTGCTGGTACTACTACTAATATTCCTCCCCATCACTACTACCTTTGTGTCGCTACTACTATAACTACCCTCTACAACTACCACGTATGTGCTGCTACTACTACGAGTACCAGCCACTACCACTTAATTACTACTACTTCTATGACTACTACCACGATCACCGCTATTGCAACTATTACTATCATTTCTCTACCACCACCAGAACTGCTATTACTTCAGCTATTGCAACTGCTGCTGCTGGCAGCTTATACTTAACGCTTACATTTTCAAAGCAGTGCACATGGTCATTGAGAGTTCCTGGCAAACCTAGAGAGACCTAGCATCGTCTTCAAAGCATGTACAGGGAGAAGCTGATGTGATGCAAATACAGAGTGAAGTACATGGAGCTCTACAAGTAGAGAGACAGATGCTATTGTTGCAGGTCAACTAGTGATGCAGGAAGTTGGGAAATTCATGGGCTTGGACAGGCAAAATTCCCCATATAGATCCTTAGATGAATCAGAATGTTACCTATCTTCCCTGGTACTTAGCCTACCATGGACATTGGTGTAAGGACTCTCCTGTTTCCTCCTGTCTATTCAGACCCCTTAGCTCAGTAGTTGGGCAAATACATGGACATGCCTGTGCCAGGGAATTAAACATTAAGGATGAAATACTGGCCCCAATGAAGTAAATGACAAAACTCCCATTGACTTCAGTGGAAGCCAGGATTTCACCCTACAGGTTCTGGTCTAAAATATTTGGTTTTTACTGCCTGTCTTTTCCTTGGATCTTCTAAAAGGCAGAACTGTGTGTAGACTGCCTGCCATTCAGAACATCTTCCCATGAGAATAGATATTTGTAGCCAGCCCCTTGCTCAACTGCTCTTCTGTGCATTTTGATTCATGTTCTGGAGTTTCTCTTTCTGGGATTTCGAGTTTAGGAAGCAGTACGCTTGGCTTTTGGGAGCAGGGACCCAGCGAGTGTCTCGCATTCCTCGAAAGATGTTTCAGGAGAAGCACTGATGGGCTCTGCAAAGAGTCCAGTCATCTAAACAAGGGCTCCTTACCTGAAAGAACAAAAAAGGTTCGTGTGTGTGGGTGGCAAGGACAGGGGATAACTGTATGGCAAGAAGAAAAGGAGTACTAGTGGCACCTTAGAGACTAACCGATTTATTTGAGCGTAAGCTTTCATGAGCTACAGCTCAAAGCTTATGCTCAAATAAATTGGTTAGTCTCTAAGGTGCCACTAGTACTCCTTTTCTTTTTGCGAATACAGACTAACACGGCTGCTACTCTGAAACCTTTGTGGCAAGGTAATTTATCAACTGCTCGGTTCTCTGAGCATGGAACTCAAGAGTAGGAAGGATTCTCTTATTTCAAAACCCTCCTTTAAACTCTTCTTTGCTGTGATCCCTACAAAACACTTGACCACGGTTAGGCTAGTGGTGTGCCGAGACGACTGCCTGTCATGCTGACCAATATTGCCTTTTTGTTTCCTTGTACTACCCCATCTGCTTATATTGTATCATCTTTTGTCTCTTGACTTATATTTAGACTGTAAGTTCTCAGGGTTAGGGACCATCCTTTAGTTCTGTGTTTGTGCAGCGGCTAGCACAATGCGGGCCTGGTCCCTGGCTAGAGATAGCAATAATAATGATAAATTCCCGTTTGACCATGAGAGAAAATGGAACAAACCCGAGCGCTGACAATGCACAAGCATTCTGGGGGTTTGGTTCTCCTTTACATGACTGTGTGTAATTCATATTAGTTTTTGTGGGCTTCGCACACATGTACTGAGAGGCAATTAGACCCCCTAGTTCACAGTCATCTAAAGTCCTGGAGTAATCTGATGGTTTCTTAACATGTAGAAGAAGAGAATTGCCTCATCTTTGGGCTGATGAGCCTGATGCTGCCTCTTAAAAATGCTTTTAAATGCTGCTGGCTTTTCACTGCTTATTCTTGAGCAGTGGATCCAGGGCCACATTCTAGAGCTCTGCTTAATAACGTGAGGAAAATCAATCAGTGTTATCCTTGTGTTTTTATTTCTGTGATGCTGCCCGGACCAATGTCTGCCTTTGTTACCTGTCAGTTGAATGATAATCACAAACAGGAGCTGATGGTTACAATTTAAGTTCCTGGGCCAAATTCATCCTTGATGTAACTCCATTGAGGTCATGGAGGTATTTGGTTGTCTGATTTTTTTTTTTTAATATAAAATGTGTAGCTGATCTTTATTTTTTTTTTTTTTGGTAAGTGCTTTGAAATTGAAGGAATTATAATGGTGTAAGCTGGATACAAAGCAGATGCTATGTAAATGCACAGCCATACACACACATTCACAAAGTTCTGCCAATGCACGTCAGTTTTGACCGGCAATGTGTACACATATAGACCTATTTAAAACCAAAAGTCTTCCCATGGGGCTAAACTGAATAGAGTATTCACAGCACCTCAATAATTTCTGTTACAATGTTAAAGTGATGTAGATTCTGAAGAGATCTACCTGGTAATTATTGGTATGTAAGTAACAGCTCCCTCCCCCAACAGATTAGAAACAGAGGGGATCAGGCAAAAAGATAATGAAAAGACATAAATTAGCTAAGAGTTGGAGTGTGTAGAAAATATAAGAAAATGAAGGAGGTGTCCTCTGCCTTTGGCCTGCTTGTGTCACAGCAGCAGGAGAAACATGAGTAGACCTGAGTGGTAATTTCCTTCCATATGAATGTTATGTTTTGTACAGAGGGAATGGTCTGTGTTCATCGCCAGTCTTAAGCTCATGAAAACATGATATTACTTCTGCAGGGCATCCCCTTGCCGCCTCAATCTTGCTACAAATAAATTGCTTAGTAGTTTCTTTGCTGCCAGTCCACCACCTCCATGGGGCACCACTGCATCTTCTCAGAAGAGTTACAAAGCTGATGATGCTGACTTAAACAATGCAGAAGTTCATTTCATAATTCTTCCATGCAGCTGGCATAAAGTTCTGGCTGAGGTGAGGAGAGAGACATTAACTAGTGTGAGATGCTGGTCTCCAGCAGAAGATATTATGTCTTGCCTAACAAGGAAAGCCCATTAACACCAGACAAACTAGTGTGGAATATTAAAAAGAACAAAAGACTTCATTGTTTACTCCCTCCCGCCCCCACCACATGAAGATGAGTCATACATGTGAATTCCTCCTGTCAGCTGAGTTTGCTGCTCAAAGCACAAGGGGCCAGAGAAGAAGGAAATAAAAACCCCAAACAAGAAGGAAGTAGATCTCTATGCTGCTTGGACTCTGAGGGGCAAGATTTTCTAGGCATAAGGGAGAGAACCCCAGTGCTTAGCCTGTGTTAGCCCTAAAGGACATATAAAGTTTGTTTATTATATAAGCTTTATTACCTTCTGAAATTTAAGATTGTAACTTGTGTGTGTATGTTTACCTGCTTTAAACTTGCAAATAACTCTCGTTTCCTTTTCCTGTTTAATAAATCTTCGGATAGTTTATTATAGGATTGGCTACATGTGTTGTCTTTGGTGAGAGATCTAAAGTGCAATTGACCTGAGGTAAGTGTCTGGTCCATTGGGACTGGGAATAACCTGAATACTGCTGTGATTTGTGGTGTAAGGGACCATCTATCACAAAGACAGGCAAGACAGGGTGGCAAGACAGATCAGAGTACCCAAGGGGACTGTCTGTGACTCCACATTAAGGCTGTTCTAGTGTCTGAGGAGCTTACATTTGACAATTGGTTGGTGAAATCTCAGTAGAGCACTCACAACCAATTTGGAGTTTGTGTCCTGCTTCCTTACAGTCTGCCCTGAGGCGGGTGCTCATGCTCTTGAGCCACAGCAAGACAGCTTATCACTGACAATGAGTCGTGGTGACACTAAACCACGAGTGTTGCAAAGGAATGTTAGGGCATTTTGTGGCTCTCTGAGGTGGAAGTTTCTGATACAGATGGACCAAACACAGCACCATTTGGTTACCTTGGCTTTTCAGGGTCAATGCTTGTGATATTTGGAGGGCCTTCTGCTCTCTTCAGGAGGGGAGAACTCTGCCAATCTTGATTATCGGGGAGTAATGGGTAGCTAATATGCATGCTTTTTCTCAAAAAAGGCATCAAAGTATCCCTTTGGGGCAAGCATCTTGCTTGTCTTTTCCTTCAAGCAGCAGTGGGGCCAGAAAAATTATTTACCATGCTGCTGTTGTTGCCTGGCCCCTTGGCTCTGGGGCTACGCATCCCCACTCCCAAGAGTGCATCATGTCAGTGGGCACCCTCCTTTGCTAAAAGAAAAGGAGTACTTGTGGCACCTTAGAGACTAACCAATTTATTTGAGCATAAGCTTTTGTGAGCTACAGCTCACTTCATCAGATGCATACTGTGGAAAGTGTAGAAGATCTTTTTATACACACAAAGCTAGTTAGATCTGCTGGCTTTTATGACTTTTCCCATTATGATTACCTTGGTTCCAGAAAGTTTTAAACCCATTCAGAATTCAATCCAGCTTTATCGACATCTATAGTTTTGCCAAACAGTTAAACTGAAACAGGCAGCATGAATTTCAATTAATCAATATTCATTTAAAACTGGACACCCACATGTAAGCATACTTTCTCCCTGCCAATGGGTAAAAAGGCTAAACAATCAATCCACACTTGTATTTAAACTCCCCAACTGTATATTCAAAATCCTCCGCATAAGGCAAAAGTGAAGTTTTGAATAAGACAACACGTGACTTCTGTTATGTTGTTATTAATAATTCATGATTCACTTAATAACACAGTACGACTCTGATCCAAAGCCCATTGAAGTCAATGGAAATCTTTCCAGGGTGCTCAGTGGGCAATGGAACAGACACTAAGTGCGCACATTGTTATTTCATGTGTCTTTAGCTTGGAATAGGACATTGTGATTGGAAGGTCTATGGTGTATTCTATATGACACAGAATGGGTCAACTGTAGTCCTGGTGTAAGAAGGGTGCAATTCCATTGACTTAGAATAGCATCCCCTTACACAAGGGTTTGTTATGTACATTGTATAATACATATATTTATTATAGATGATCACTATGGTATGTAGATTGTATATATTATTTATGACCTTCATATGTTGTATATCACACACACATAATCTCTCCATGTTATGTCAAAGGCTGATGTGTAAATGGCTCATGAAAAGATACAAGATACACACAGAGCATTTCAGCTTGTTTAAAACTTTCAGTGCCCTTTTACTGGCTGCTGTTAACATCTCAAAGCCAGCTTCTGCAAAGTCACGCGACGGGTCACCTAGGACACTGCACAATGGAGACCATAGAGCAAATATTGTTGTTAGTATTATTACTTTTTTTGTCTCCCTAATTAACAAGTTGGGCCTTTGCCAGCTCTTTATGTCTAGATGATACGGGTTGTTTCCATTGGGTTTAGGCAGACAGTCTTACTTTAAGAACCCTATTGATCAGATGCCATCCTCACGTGGTTAAAGTGCTCCTCTTGGGGAACTCTCTCGTGTTTTAAGTGCACACAGTTACTCTCATGACTGGCTTGTAAACAGGTTTTAATGGGGCTATTAGTGTAAAAGGACAGGAAACTTTCAAAAACAGCCTTTTAAATATTCATGAAGATGTTTAATCTGGTGCTTAATCACCACTGTTTGCACATAGCTAAGAGGGTGGGGAGCTGACAGCACTGCTTCACTGTTAGCTATTGACGGGGCATTAATAAACGCTTTTAGACCTATGATTAATGTTGAAATGATAGCTGATTTTTAACAAAACAAACCCCTCTTTTGCAAAAGCTTAGCCCTGCAAGACAGCATACTCTTTCTCCAGGAGGCATAAGAAAGTGAAAGTCCTTCGCTACAATAATACAATTACTATTGTGCTATTTATATATACAAGATAGGGGCCAAATTCTGCTCCTATTAACACTGAGTAATCATTGAGGAAATAGGATTTGGTTGATATTTTTACTCAGTTACTCACAGGAACCAATGGAGTGATCCAGGACCAGTTTTACCCGGATGTAACGGAGCACATCATTTGACTCTGTGAGTGAGAATCTCAGGCCCAGAGCTTCAAAGGGATCTAGGTGCCTAACTCCTATTGAAATCAGTGGGAGTGATGTGCCTAAATACCCTTCAGGATCTGGGCCTCAGTGCCAGCCTCCTATTCTACAATTTTGCACTGATCGTTAACTGCATCGGCTTTTCCCCCCCCCCCATCTGCAATTGATTGTGGATGCATCTGATATATAAGTGCCATGCCTGGGGCCCAATCTGCAAACCTTACTCACATGCGTACTCCCATTGACTTTAGTGGAACTACACGAGGGATTAAGATTTGGCAGGATCAAGCTACTGATTTGCCCCCCTAAAGGGTAGGCTTTGTGTCCGCAAAAAGGAAAAAAAAAAAAGAGGAGACAAAGTCAAGTCAATACCAGGCACTAATATTTTCATAGGCTCATGAAAACTACATTAGTGAACTAGCTTCAACCATCTTTCACCTCCCCACCAAAATATTTTCATACTTGGAGGCTATGGGCCAGATCCTCAGCTCAGGTAAATTGATGTATCTTCACTGAAGTCAATAGAGCTAGATGATTTGCACTAGCTCAGGATTTGGCCCTGAATTCCCACCCTTATTAACTCATTGTGGCCGGGTATTGCAGTTCATGTAGTTTATATTAAGATCATTCTCTGCTGTGATCCTCCACACTAAGGGGTCATATAATCTCCTGTATCTTGGTGCAATAGGGGTGAGTTAAGTGCAGAATTTTAGCCTTAATTCTGTACCCCTGACTGTTTGGATTTTCTGAATTTTATGGGGTTTAGTCATATTCTTGGTATTAATTTTAGTTTTCTTTAGTTGAAAAAATGGGGTGGAGGAATCTTTTATGGGAAGGGACTGAGAGAGACTTCATACAGTTTTTAAAAGGTATGTTATTTAACCCAATAGCTGCTAAGACGGTTTGAGCTGTTAAGACCCTTCTAAGCTGATAAGACCTATTGCGGAAATCCATATATAGAGGCTTTTAAAAAAACCTGGTTGACCATAATAGTTCGTTCAGAGCTGTTACTGCCTCTTGCTTCAGTGAGTACTTAAGGACTCTGAAATCTGTGGTTTAATTCATCTGCTGAGCATGTTCTCTAAGTTCAAGTGCAAAAAATCCTTAAGACAATTTCATTGAAAAAAAATACTCAGAACGTGCACCCAATCAAACCTCTCTGACGCAGACCTCTCATATATTTTTCATCCGATTTCCCCTCCAGAGACATAGATACACTAGTCCATGGAAATATTACTAGCCTGTAAAACTCCATTTAAAAACAAAAACAAGATCTAATTTCATTCTTTTATACCCAACACCTGAATGGAATGATCTGACATCCATCATTTCAAATCATCAGTCTAGAATGCCTAATGTTAGATATTGTCAAAAAAACACACCCCCCCCCCCATACAGGTAGGTCACCTTCAGCTTCCCAGAAAGTGATTAAAATAAAAAGCAATGTTAAGGTGAAGGTAAAATTCCACAGGGAAACCATGGAAAGAAATCCTTTACATTGGGTGCCACCTTAGCACAATAGAGATCTATTTTCCCCAGACACTAGGATTTAACAGGAGTTATTGGGAGAAATCTTGGCTCCATTAACGTCAATGGGAGCTTTGCTACTGGGGCCATCATTTCACCCGTGATGTATGTGCACTGAGAAGATGGAAAACTTCTATAGTAGTGATACTTAAAATTTTGCTCAGCTGCCTTTGGTCACTAAATAAGTATTTTCAGTTAGTTTGCAGCATTCCAGGTATTTCTATAATAAATATAAGGAAGTATACGGGAATACTGAAAGTAGTGAAGTCACTGTTAATTTATCGTAGCAACTTTTTCATTGCCACCATTTTATATCTGGACCACTTGGGGACAATTTCAGAACAGGGCTAGTAGACCCTCACTAGAACTTCAGCAGAATGGGCAGTCATACCTCTCAGTCTGTCAAGACCTGAGTATGGGATACAAGATAAAGTGTGAAGGCCAAACTCCCATTGGCTTCAATGGAGCTAGGATCTTCACCCACAGGCTCAAGCTGAGGGCGCAGTAAAAAGCACAATCTTTGTTAGACAACATGGGATTCATTTCCTCAGCATAAATAACGCTGGAACAGGTTCTCCACTATCCGAGGAAAACTTGAACAGGGGGGAACTTGAACCTATGCAAATTTCATCCCAGGGCACACCCTAATTTCTTCCACCATGGTAGAGGAGTGACCATGTAAGAAACAAACAAAAAACACTGCGGTCATTGGGAATGGAAATACATTTATTTCTGCAGCTGTACTAAGATTGTAAACTCTTCATGTCTTTTTATATGTTTGTACAGCACCTGGCATACTGGGGCCTTAATCCTGATTAAGGCCTCTAGGTGTTACTGTAATTATAATAATTAATAACTTTTAAACTGTTCATTTCAAGGGATTCAGTAATAGCCCATAGATTGGGTAACAAAAGTAGCAATTATCTCTTTTACTGAACATAGCCAATGATATGATAATTTCAGTGATTTAACTATTCTCAAGTCAAAAGCATTCAATTTAATGTCTCAGTCCTTCTCCTGTTGAAGTCGATGGTATTTTACATCCGGCCGTAAATTATATGCTTTACAACATTTTCCTCCCTGCTTTCTAGATTGCTGTGTGTTAGTAATTCATAGACTATGTATACACAGGATAATTATGTTTCATCTTTTGCCTGTGTTTACTCATTTTACACTGAGATGATTAACACCTTCCACCAAAAGATCTCAAAGCATTTACATTAATTACATGAGCCTGGCAAGACTATTAGCTTTTTCAGGCATGGCCCTGGCTTCAAGGCTGTCAGTAAATAGAGCTGGTTGAAATTTCTCAAACAAAAAGTTTTTACGTTGAAAAATAACTTTATTTTCAAAACAGTTATTTTTGCAAAACACGACTGACTGTTAAAAAATTATCATGAATTTTTTTTGAAACGTATTTTATTGAAAATGTGACTGACATTTCTCATTTTCCAAAACTGGAAAAAAAACCCACCCTCTGGTTTTTGGTAAATGAAAACAATTTAATAATGATTTTGATAGATATTTCAGTAACAAATGTTGCAAAAATTGTCAAGAGAAATGAGTCCAATTCAAAATCTGCAGAACAGAGACAAGTTTAACATTTAAAAACAATTTTTTTTTTGCAAAAGATATTATTTGAACAGCTCTGTCTATAACTCACATAGGCCAAAATTTTCCAAGGTAGGTTGAAAGTGAGTATACATTGCTACCAGATCAGAATGGTAGTGCTTTACATCCACTATGCACAGGTGTAAATGACTGCAGAAAGCACAGGTCAGTGGAAAATCAGCATATTTACTATCATAAAACAAAAAATGGAATACTCACATGAGCATTGACACATGGTGTTGATGTCTAAGGACAATGAGCCTGAATCTTCTTTGTTAATATTTTACATCAGTTTAATTCCAGCTTTAGTGGAGTTACACTGGTCTGAGTCAGGAATAACTTACAGCAGAATCAGGCTAGTTGGTCCAACTGGGTTTATTGTCACATACACAATGGGTGAAAACCTGGCCCCATTGTAGTCAATGGCAAAACTCCCTTTGACTTCAGTGGGGCCAAGATTTCATCCCCTTTATTTTGCTAGGAAGGAAAAAGTTAAGAAAAAGCTTGGAAACAAGGTATTTCTTTGGTGAACAAAATAATCCATATGAAAGTGAATCTGCACTGTATGCCCCTTGCTCTCACACTGACATAGGTCATGGTGGAATACTCATATGGAAAGTACTCGAAGAGTAGAGCCCTTCTGGGAAGATCCCTAAATGGATTTTTTTTATTTGCAACCCTCAAATACAATCCTAAGAGCCTATCCTTTCCATAGGAGTTGTGTATTAATGTGTTCCAGCTGAGGAGCCTGCATTAACAACTCTTATGCTCTTGTATTAAGCATTATGTCTCATCTTTAAAGTCAGATTAATGGAGATTAGTGGTACCACTTAAGAGTTTAAACATCACACTGACCCAAATTGTTTGTGCAGATACAATGTACAATGTGCAAGGAACAGCCTAGCCAGGGGTCTTACTGTCTGGAAAGTGATTACATTAATTGTTTGATAGAAGAAAGCTTGTGTGACTTGCTGCCCTAATCCATATGTTGTGCTCCCATATTCCCCATACATTTCACATCCCTTGTGAAACAAGTCTGATTATCCATCTACATAAGTATCCATTTAGTAATCAAAGATTGTTTTTCCCTTTCTCCATGTGGCTTTTCTGCTTGTGTAACCCACATGCTTTATATTGCAGCATTTGACTTTGTTTGGCCCAAAGTAAGGGAGAGAAACAATGAGAGGACAGGACATGGATTTTAGTTGGATACAGGCAGAGGGCCAGGGCAGGGCAACGCAGCTAGAAGGGCCTAGAAACATCCAGAATGAGGCTGTGGCAGTTACTAGACCTGCTTGGTAGCCATATAGGAAGTTTTCATTGTGGGCAAACTGCCTGGAAGGTCACACCCAGTCACCTTTTGAGGGCTGAGCCAATCAGATTGTGTATGTGTCTTGGGGGCGGTTCTAAGTATAGGAGTCACAGAATGCTCTGGGGATTTAGAGGTTGATCATGCAGGACTAGGCTCTTTGGGTACAGGTGAGTTCTGTTGCAGCTGTATTTACTATAGCAGCCCTCCATTATGAGTGTTTGGTCCACCATGGTGTGTTTTATAGATGTAGAGGGAGAGCAGGGTGGGAAACATTTGTCACCCCTTGAGCTTACAGAGCCTGCAGAATATACATGAAGCTATCACCTAAATGCTTTAAACAGGGATTCTGTCTCAGTCAAAGAGAGAATGGGGCAGGGCTTAGTGTGGTGAGGGATTGTGACTAATACCTGATTTAGCTGGGTTTGTGCAGGAAAGATGGTGCCCTGTAAATGAGTGCCTCAGAGAGACCCAGGGAATGCATAGTTTATGGGCTGACCCCAACACCTGTACCACTTTGGATACAGGCTACAGATTTCTTTCACCAGCAGCTGAGGATGAGTCAGCAGTTGACCCAAGGGCTAGAGAGTGGCTAGCTGTGGAGATCCCCAAACTTTCCTGACAGGGTTCTCCAGTGTTTAAAAGGATGGAGATGATGCTTCCCTCCCCTCCCATGCTCCAAAAAATCCAGGTGCCACACCCTATGTACGATGGCCACACTATTACGAATGTGGAATCATCTCGGAGAGAAGATCAGAGGGGAATGTGTTTTGATATGTGTGCTAATGCATATAAGTGTAAATGTCATGTTTAAACCTTATATTTGAATATATGTAACAGTAACAAAATGGGAAAGTCTGTATGAGGAACAGTAGATTTACTGTCTAATAGCTTTTTGTTTAAAAGTTATTATAGTATTCCAAACACTATTTACAATGCTTTGTGTGTGGATTAAATGTTTGTTTTTACTAAGAAACTGTGTCGTACTCCTCCCTCGCCACAGTTGACTGGGAACTATTAGCATCTATTTGTCAGGGTTTTACATGCCAGAGTCCTGAAGTTTAACTCAGTATAATGCTTTGTGAAAAGACAGAACTCTGCTCTCTGCTTCAGCAAAGAGTTAAGCTGAGATGCACGAGGAAGAAGAGCGTAATAGTTATATGTTATTTGCCTCTGCATTCCCCCTAGCAGAAGCTGGAATGGTTTTATTAATGTTTCTTATCCATCAGAGGCCTGGCCCTGCTCCCACTGAAGCCAGTCTGAGTGGGATTGGGCCCTACAAGAATACAAATAAATAGGTCTGGCCAAAAACCAAGAACTCCATTTGGGAAAAAAATTAGCGGTTTTGAAATTTTGGGTTTTTTTTTTTGTTTTGTTCTGCAGCGGAATGGAAATAATGTCTTGACATCTTTCATGACAAAAACGTCTGTGATAGTCCCTCTCCAGAACAGTCAGTGCACTCACCGGGAAGGCCTGAGATGCATGCACTAGTTGCTTCTCTGCCTGATTCAGAAAAGGCCCTGGAGCCTTGGTCTTCCACATCTCAGCTGTCTGTCCTAACTACTAAGTAGTGGGTCATAGTGCTTGCTGGTCCAATGAATGCTTCATTAGTTAGACAAAATGGAATGTCTCTAATGGGAAAGATTGAGACTGACTCTATGGCCCAATTGGTAGAGCACTCATCTGGGGTGTGAGAAACCTATGCTGGAGTCTTTATTCTGAATTGGGTAGAGTAAGGACTTGAACCTGGATCTCCCATATTCCAGGTGAAAGCCTTAATAACTGGGCTATTGAATATTTTGGGAGGGTTCGCTCTGTCTGGTTTTGCTCAGAAATTCCATCTTGACAGTCCCAAGGAAACTTGCATCATAAGTGATCTGTTTTTTGTATGATGTTTGGTTTCAGCAAACTAGCATTTTCTGATGAGAAAGTTTGTGTTGAAAAGTTCCTGACCAATTCTACAAAGAAATCTAAAGCAAAAGCACTGCACTGTATTCAAATGGCTGGTTTTAATTATTGGAATGAGTCATCTTGAAATCTGCAGCATTCCAGTGCTTAACAAACCGACAGAAGTTAAGTGGTGATTAAAATAAAATATAAACCTGAATTAGTGAGGTTTTTTTTGTGTGAAATAATTTTTTCAACAAACTATTACACTTGCCCTGGCACCACGATCAAGTTAGGTACGCGCTGGACTTTGCAAAAAAAGTATTCAGCTGTTTGGATTTTGTCTTGATACAGTAGAAGACAGACACACAGACAGACACACGCACAACTTCCAAAACGTTACAGATAGCTGACTCCTGTGGGAATCTCTCCACTGACTTCACTGGGCTTTGGATCTGGCTCTAAGGGGAGTGCTTCCTCTCGTTCTCTGCAGTAGCAGCCCCTGGGCTGGTTGCTCCTCTCTGTTTCCAGGAGCTCCTACAGGCTTCCACTTGTAGAAGCAGCTGGAAACAAGGAGACGAGCTGTGAGCAATCTGTTCTGTCTCTGCAGACAACCAGCAAGTGTCCGGGAACCACCAGTTATCCGGGGACTACAGTTTGGGGACTATTGCTGCACCCAGCTGAAGTGACAAGGAGTCTATGTGAAATTAATTTAAGCCAGGTCTAGGAGACGAACCCTCACCCCTAAGTTTATAAAAATTGTCCTAGAGTAACTGCAAGTTGCTTTTATGGCACATCTGAAGGACAGGATATTTCCAGCAGCTTGTTTCCATCCTCCCCATAGCATGGTTGGGAATAAATTGTTTCAGTATTGACTCAGCAAGGAGAGAACCATCTACTAAATCACTAGCTTCACTTCTTGCAACACCTGGGTTTCTCCCTGGAGGTTTCTCATCCAAATACTGACCCATCCTGACCCTGTTCAGCTATTGAGAGCTGACAAGATCACAGCCTGAGGTGGTATGGCTGAATTTACATGTGCTTAACAAATTGCCTGTTCACTCAATTACATTTTATTTAATCATCTGTAATCATATAAATTATGCCTGATGGTAGTAAATGTTCATGTCGGTTCCTAATTACAGATTGATTAATTGTCTGTGGTGATCTGTATTACTTATATAAGAATATATGAAAATGATGATAAATTATAATCAGTGTGCAGCTTTCCATAGCAGTATCCCATTTCAAACATAGACCTACCTGGGGAAAACTTTGTTCTCTTTGATATTCATGCTCATTGCACCAAAGATGTTCTGCATTACCTCATACCCAAATTGGAGAACACTGTTGTTCAAAAACATATGGGGGGGGGGGAAAAAGAAAGTAGATTGTTTTGTGACTCATGTGATGCCCCGTGCTAATAAGGGACTCTTGAAAGATTTCTAAGCACCAGGAATTTGCCTGTGGTTTTTTGCTCCATTAAATACCAATTTTGATTGATCACCAGTTCAGGTTTCAGTGAACTGTGAGAGTGGGGAAACTGGAAAACATTCTGTGATGGTATGATTTTGACAAAGCAGGCTTTCTTGTTTGGATACTTTCATCAAGTTGCAGGTCTCTTCCAAGCAGCTCCCTATGACTTACTCCATTGTAATAGAACTAATGTCATAGCAACTGCTTACAGTTCAGAAACCTGACCGGGAAAAGCCAGATTTGTCTCTATTAATCAATAGCCATTTTGAGTGGATAGCTTATGTTCTTGTGGGGAAACATTGGATTGAAGAGTCATCCTGAAGGGAGCTGGGTATCTTTGGGGAGATACTAGGTAGCTTTATACTTTCCGAGTTCATTACAAACCAAACTCCAGGTCTGAACATCAGCAGACTTGGTGGTATTTGAAGTCCAGACTGTCTGAAGATGCAGATCTGCATTTTGTAAATAACCCCTGTTTTCATGCTGGGCTGAACCAAAACTCTGCATATGAACACACCTCAACTTGAGAATGGTTGAAATCCTGATCCTAAATTTGCCTCTCTATTCAAAATGGGTTGGCACTATTTTTTGGTGTCACAACCAATTCCTATGGTGTTAGACACCCCTGAGTCTGGAAAGGGTCAGATGAGCTGAGCCTTGTTTAGCTTCTCCCATATTCATTCATGGTTACGTGGGTTCACCTGGGGCTTGCTGTTTCATTGGGAGCAAGCAGTGAGACAAGAGGCCACAAATGAACATGCCTCCTGCCTTGCCCTGTGTGATTTTTATCTAGGAAGCATAGTTCAGACTCATAGCTGCATTGCTGTTCCCTGCAAATCCAAACTCCCTGCTGATGATGCAGACTTGCTGATGGATCTTAAAGGTCATCTTCCCTTGGAAAAGCTACTTGCAAAATCGGAGAAAAAGCTGAGGAATTTCACTTAACTTGTTTAGCCAATGGATTCTGGGCCAAATTCTGTCCTCATTTACACTTGTGCAAGCATGCAGACAAAGGTGTAACTGAGAGAAGAAGGTGTAGGCTCCATTCCAGTTCCACCACAGTCTTTCTGTATGACCTTGAGCAAACTGCTTAGGATAAGAAACTTGCAGCCCGTCAGGAAGAGGAGCTAAGGTGGCTTTGAATCACCTTTGTGCCATCCTGGGTCTGGGCTGCTGTGGAGGGCAATGAGGTCCTTGGAGTAACTTAGCTGTGGAGGGCTACCCAAGTTTCAGCAGCCTGTTCCCAGCTATCTACAGACAGCAGTGCTTTCTGGAATCCCTGTGAGGCTACACACTACAGCCCTTCCTCCTTCTGCCTCTGAGATGCCCCTCCTACCCTTGGTCTGGGCCCTGGTACACCTGCTATACCGGGGGCTTGTGGCAGAAGTCTCATACGGCGTACAAGCTGCCTTGAACGAAGTTTGTGCCATGGGGACTTCTTCCCAGCCAGATATAGACCTTCAGTGCTGCTGCAGGACTGTAAAAGGGCTGTCCTGGAGGGGAGCATCCCTCCCTTAATCTCTTTGTGCCACAGTTCTCCACCTGTGAAATGCAGATAATAACGCTTCCTTTCTGTCTTGTCTTCCCACACTGAGTTGCTAGAAGCTCTGCGTTTCCATTCAGAGAAGCATGTTTCTGCTGTATCTTGTTTTGTGACTGCAGCCAAGATTTTTTTTTTAAAAGAATAGTTGCTTACAGTTCGACATCTAAGACATTAGACATATTTAGACAAATAAGTAGGAGACCCGATTTTCAATGGAGTTGTTGGGTGCTCAAGACATTTGAAAATTAGGCCACTTATTTAGATGCCAAGGTAAAGACTTAGGGGCAGATTTCTGAAAGTATTTAGGTGGCTCCTAAAGATGCAGATAATCTCCTAGTGGGGTTTTCAAAAGTGCTCTGTTGATTTCCATGGGAATTAGGCACCTAATCTGCTTAGGCACTTTTGAAAACCCTGCTAGGCCCCTAAGTGTATCTTTAGGCACCTAAATACCTTTGTAAATCTGACCCCTCATTTTGAAAATGTTGGCCTGGGTGACTTTCTCAAGTATTTAATAGTCCATCTGATGCCTATAATTATCCCTTTCTCTTAGTATAGCTTGGAAATGGGTCCCACATTCCACTGAGCTCTTCCATTTCATTCTGTACTGGGCTGATTACTTTTTCATAAGATGCTTTTTGAGTTTGATCTGGGATCCATTCCCTTTCCGATGTGCTCTTTATATCCTTTCAGCATCCAAGGCCTTGGCATACCGTTCCTTACATATTGTTTACCCAATGTTATTGAGTAGCTTGCCCAGAGCCAAAGAGCTGAAGAAGCAGGAATACTTTTCTTTTGTCAGTTTGTTCTTGTAGTTCTGTAATAGAAGACACAATAAATAAATAAATACATAAATAAATCCCCCACTATTTGAAATTAAATAATTTGAAATCCATCATTTCTAGCTACTCAAAACAATTTACTCCCCCTTCTTTTCTTACGGACTAGAATCGTATTCTCAGTGTGTTCTTTTCCAGTCTCTCCAGGCTTATTTCCTTTAATCTGTCCTCATAGTTCTGCCTGTTTATGACAACCTTTGTGCATGGGATGCTCTCTCCATCCCAGTTTACAAACTCGCCACCCTCTCTTCATTCAAGTCACTCCTTAAATCTCGCTTCTTTTCTGATGCCACAAGAAATGACTTAGGGAATTATTAATTTTTAAATATATTTTTATAAATCTATTTTAATGTGTCTTGTAAAGCACCCTCCCAGATCTCTCTGTCCATAGAAGATTCAAAGCTATATACAGAATTCCAGCTGTTATCTAACCAATACTGTGTAAAGGACAAGGTGTATTATTTTGAAAACTATGTCAATGGGGCTTAGGCTCTTGCATGCCTAAGGCCTGGTCTACGCTGGGGGGTGTGTGTGTGGATCGATCTAAGTTACACAACTTCAGCTCCATGAATAACGTAGCTGAAGTCGACGTACTTAGATCTACTCACTGCGGTGTCTTCACTGCGGTAAGTCGACTGCTGACGCTCCCCCGTCGACTCTGCCTGAGCCTCTTGCTCTGGTGGAGTACCAGAGTCGACGGGAGAGCGCTCGACCCCTGCTGGATCAATTGCTCCAGAGGTAAGTGTAGACATGCCCTAAATGACTTTTGAAAGTGGGACTTAGGCCATGTCTACGCTACAAAATTATGTTGACCTAACTTACATCTGCATACAGCCACTGCAATTATTAAATCTCTTGTGTGTGTGCATACTTGGCTCCTTGTGTAAGCAGTGCATGTCCTCACCGGGAGCGCTTGAATCAATTGTATTGTCAGTGGTGGTATTGGGTGACAGCTACCGCTGGTCAGAATCAGTCGAGATAAACAACACAATGTGGACGCTGACACTGTGTCGACCTAATTACATTGACTGTGACTCTATGGTGCTCAGAGAGGTGGTGTTGCCAAATCGGAGTAGAGAGGGACTTATGTTGGTGGGAGCCCAATTTAAATAGAAGATACTTTCAGAGCTAGTGTAACGCAGTGGGCAGGATTGAACCAGGGACCCCTGGAGCTTAGTGCATGAGCCTCTACCACATGAGCTAAAAGCCAACTGGCTCTTAGCTAACGCTGTAGAGCAGACCCATTTTAACCTTCTCTAAGCGGTCTCGGTGCCACTAGATAGGACAGAACACCACACCTTGGAGGTGTGTGGGTTACATATTTCCCCTAGCTGAGGAAGCATGTCCTGAGCTTCAGAGACTTCCCAGTTGAAATCCTGGACAAGGCCCCACTTGTAATGCCGACAGACCCTGGTCATCGGCAGGCGGGATCAAACCGTGGACTTCTGGAGCTTAGTGCATGAGCCTCTACCGCATAAGATAAAAGCCAACTGGCTCTTAAAATGAGTCTGCCCTTCAGCCTTAGCTATCTCTCTCTACGTGGTCTCGGTGCCACTAGATGGGAGAGAACATTATAACCAGAAGGTGTGTGGGTTACACTAGGTCAATGCAAGGCAGCTTATGTTGACCTAACCATGTAGTGTGGACCAGACCATAGGCTCCTAAGCCACATAGGCACTTTTGAAAATTTTAGCCAGGAACTGCTTCCTTTATTTGATACGAGGCACTCAGCACCTTGCAGGACTGGGTAAAGGGAAACTCAACAACATAAACCTGATTTGTGAAATCGCCCATCTTGATCCTGCTGTATTCAGCAATAAGGATTACAGGAGATCAAGTTAGACTTGACAATAGTATGTTGTTCCTATTTTCTGGTCATATGACCAAATAGATAATATGTCTAGCAGCCACCAGTCATTCTAAGTATCTTGAACACCTGCCTTTACAATATAGTGGAACTTGTTTGTATTATACCAAAAAAAAAAAAAGAGGTTTTGAAAATCCAGATTACAATAAGCACATAGTCTTTATAACTGCGGAGTTTATATAATTGTATCATACCTCCCCCAGCGAAGGAGGGGTTAATTAATCTGATAACCCTCTTGCCTTTTAATTAGTTACTAGCTTGTAAAATCTCATTGGCATCATTCTACTCCTCCCCTTCCAGGATCTTAGATACACTTACTTGTGCTGAACCTCCCTAGTGTCTTGGATAATGTGGCTTTCATGATGCATTCCTTTTCCCATCTGCTCTGACAATAGAAAAGAAAGATTGAACCCTTAGGGCTGAATTCTGACTTTTTTTTTCTACTGACTCGTGTCCCTTCTTCCCTGCCCCCCCATGGCAGATCTTATGTTTGTTTCAGTAGTTGTGCACTCTGCATGATTTTCTCTTGATCAGACGCACCCTGATTGCCCCCTCCCCATGCTGAAAATATGATGGTTGGGGAATGCTGACATGGATAGAGGACTTGGACAGGAACATTAATTACATGGTCGTGATTATTCTGTTTTCTTGATTGAATGGTAATGTCAATGATGTTCTGCCAAAAAGAGACAGATTCTCTTGGTGGCTGGAGCTTGGAAAGTTCTTAGATTCATGGGAAAGGTAAAGGACAACAGCCTCAGAACAAATTCATTCATGGTGTTGCCCATGACACCTGGTGTGAGACTTATCAGGGCTACTGGCCTTATGATTTGTGATGCCCCAAGGTACTGGAGGGGAAAATCGGACAATGAGATGGAGTCCCCCTCTGATCCTTCTCCCAAAGAAGATGATAGGACTAGCTCAAAGGGCTGCAAGGCTCTCTCAGTGGCTTCTTGCTTTGCTTGTGCTCAAGGTAGTCAGTAATTTTGGCTAACATCATCAAATGGGCATCCACTCTCCTATCTTAAGCTAGTATATTCAATGATCTCCAATGATTATTAGTAGAATTTGTTCAAATTTTTGTTTAAAATCAACTAGGTAACAGTCTGTGGGCAATTCCTGAGGGCAGGTCTGTCTGTCTAGACTAAGACTGAGACCTATAGCTCTATCTAGGGTTATATCTGTCCTTCTATTTTGCATGGCATGTGTAAAAGGCTGGGAAAATGTGCCCAAATTGCATCTATTCCCCTCTTCTTCAGGTCCCCGGAAGGCTTCTTGGGGCTCTGCAGGGATTTTGGAAGGTGAAGCTAGGCAGGGTTGGGAGTGGAGCCTGTGGATGGTCTATCAGCTATCACCCCCTTCAAACCTGTAGAAATTCTCTTGGGATTTTACCAGGTATATTAATGTTGCTTCTTAAACATTCCTTGTCTCTGTGTCTTCTATCTGCCACACAAAAGGGAAAAGCCCAAGAATTGCCAGGTGACCATTGACAGCATGGCTCCCCAGGAAGCTTAGTGGGCACAGAAGTTAGTGCAGAGGGGCCCCCTGGCTTTCACACCCAGATCCACTCAGGTCCAAGGACATCCATAGAGTTAAACGGCCACATGCCTCTCTCCTCATTTGTGACAGTTAAAAATGCCTAGCTATCTACCCAGAAAGAAATTCTTGGTAAAACTTTAGAATTGCTTTGTAATTCAAAGGTGTACAGAGGATTTATTATGGGGATTTTTTTGGTGGCTTCTACATGGAAAGTAACTGCTATTCTCTCCACTGGGCCCGACAAAAATGAATGGCCTTTTTGAGGAAGCACATGGAACCCAGTCTAAGAAAGCATTATCTAAGTCAGTGAATGATTCTAACTGTGCCTCTGTGTTACTCTTGTTGAAACCGAAAACTGTGTTCTCTTCTTGGCTCTGCTACTGACTTGGCATGCGCTCTTGCACAAAACACTTAACTGCTCCGTGCTCCGTACAGAAGTTTCCCCTTCTGTAAAGTTGGTATAACACCTACCACACAGGCATGTTGTGATGCTTAATTAAACACCCAGGCACTTTTACAGGTGTTATCTTTGTATGGAGCATGCCATAAAAGTCTGTAAAGTGTTCTTAATATGATGATTCATGTTGTTTCTAAGTGGAAACAAATGGCTCAAAGGGGAAAAGTGACAGGATTGTAGGGATAACATGAACCCAGGAGACGTGAGTGATGCAGTTCTCATCACCAGTTTATCAGGGCTTGTGACTTTTATATCGTAGCCTGAGCTGGGATTTTCGATTTTCTTTTTGTTTAAATCCTTAGTGTTTTTTTTTTAATAAACTTGTTCTATTCAGACTTGATTGTTCGCTGCCTTTTTGTGCTATGTTTGTACAGCACCTTGCATAGTGGGGTCCTGGACCATGACTGGGGCTCCTAGACGTGACTGCAATACATGTAGTTAATAATAATAATAATTATTAGGTGGGAGAGGGAGGTTCTGTGGCTGGAAGACTTTTGGTGTTGGGCTGTGGTAGCTCATTTTGCCAGTTAATTCCCATCCATCCACCTCACCTTTCAATTATATGGAAGAAACCCAAACAAACTCAAACAATGCTAAAGTTACCCCCTTGCAAAGAATCCCATTGGCTTGCTGATAGGATCTACTTCTAGCATAACCAGCTTCTTTTACAAGTTTGACAGCATCAACCCATTGCTTTCTGGCAACATCTAATGCTTTCCATGAATAAAGCGGGAAACCTCTACCCAGCCGCTCAGTAGCCATTTCCATAACCAATGGTTTAAATCATTCTAATTGTTTTACAAAACTAATCTGTGCGGGCAGATAAATAGATAAAGTATGTTGGTGCTTTTCAAAAATGCTGTAGATATGTTGCTGATGCTTTTCTATCAGTTAATTTTCATAAAAGGTCATTAATGATGTGTGCACTGAACCAGAGGCCCTGGATTAGAGAGCAAAAGTATCTCTGAGTGAATGATGAACAATGCTTAGGGGCCAGCACATTACAAAATGGTTCTCTTTAATTATTTACATCCCTGCATCTATTGTATAGCAGGCTTTGGACCTGCTGCAAAGAATTTCTGCTTCCCTTTTACTAATCTGAAGGTCCTGTTTTGTTGCCCAGGAACCAAATTAGTTTAAATAAAGCTTGTCTAAAACAATAACTTCTTCCTATTTCTTTTGATCAAAAAAGTTTTGTACAAAACCAATGCAGTCTTTCTGTATTAGAGCAATTCTACATGACTTTGAATAAAAATAGATCTACAAGATATAAGTAAATCCTGGTGGATACAATGTCCTTTGAGTATAGATCACATACTTTGGTATAAAGGTGTAGGTAGAGCAAAATTGTCAACTGCATTATCATCATCAACAATGAAATTGTTCAGATCTCTGCTTTATCCCCAAAACTTTCCACACACTGTATCTGCAGCAACTTATAGCATTAAAGGCCAGTTGGCAGTAACTTTTAAGACTCCATTATCTGAGGTTATCGTCTTGGCTGTTTAAGTACTTAGCATCAACATCACACTGACAAAATGTATTTTAATTGCTGTTGGAATACCTGAAGGATAAGCTGGATACACCAGCCACCACATTCATACTGATATATGCTAGTCTGGTCCTGGTGTAAAATACAATATGGGCTCAGTTGCTGTTGGATTCTCTCATCTAAAAAAAAAAAAGGCACTAAATTAGCTAGAAGGATAACGATTAGGGTAAAAAAAAAAGTTTCTCATAGTGGGTTCAATATTTTTTTGGCCAGTATTGGCAAAATTTTGGTTACTTTTTTAAACAGAAGGTAATTGAAATTGTTGACCACACAAGTTTTCTTACATAAATAACAGTAGAGAGAGCATCAGAGAGAAAAGATAAGAAAATAAAGCAACGTTGAGGCATTATGAGTTATGGGTTACTGCGAGGATACAGAAGAAAACTAATGACATATATAATGTTATTCACAATTTATATATATATATATATATATATGTGTGTGTGTGAAGAAAATTATAAGGCTATATATCTCAAATGTCTGTCATTGTGACATTAGAAAAATTAAACCAATAAAGATTCTATATAGAAACTTTGTGACTGAAGCCCGTATATATATTTCACCATCACTATAGTTGCATAAAGAAATACCTGCTCCAGTAAGACCTAATTTTAAATACTGAAAATGTTGCAAGATTTTTTAAGGAGTCTGTTTTGCTCAGTGATGCAAGTGCTATTAATAATATTAACAAGCTATCTGCACTCATGATTGGGAGATAGACAGACCTACAATAATACATAACTTTTGCATTTAATACAGTGGACTCCAAAAATACTTAAACTTTATGCAGTAAGGTTTTTTCAATGACACTGCAGGAAATTGCCATATCTGTCACATTTACACCTGCCATCTTCTGAAGAACTCTCGTATCAACTGCCTGCAGACTTCTGACGTCTGTTTCATTTAATGCAGCTGCTTCCAGGCCATAGAATAATACTGTTAATACACTGGTTTGATAAATTTTTAGTAATGTTTTGATCAGTCCATAATTTCATCAACTTCTGTGCAGCACTTTTAGCTAAAGCAATCTCCTTTTTACCCCATTCTTGATGGAAACACTGACATTTGGTCAAGATTCCTAGGTACATGTGCACCATTACTAAACTTCTTAATATGTTTGATTTTCCCCCACCCCCTCCTGGTTTTCAAACAATCAGATACAAATCTGTGTTGAAATAGCAATAAGGACACATCTTAAACCTACGGTAGAAGGGGAAGGAAACTTGGAGAACATGTGGCCGGTATATACTTTAAACACACCCAATCATCATCTTATCTCCATCATTAACCTTAAGCATCCATTTTCTCCTGTTGATATCCAACTGCTCATATCCTTCTGCATTTTTAATGACTCCTCCATCCATCCTCAGTCACTCCTGACACTCTTCCTTCTGTTAAATATCTCAAGCACCAAGGTGTTTCTCCTGGGAAAGAGGAGCATCCTCAAACACAAACGCATCATCTCTGAGCCAAGAAGTGAGAGAGAACTCCCATATGCCTCTGTTGTTTGTACTTTGGCATCATTCTTGATCAATGAATTCTCCTCTTTCCACACTCCTGTGTCTGTAAGACTGCTCAACACTATCTTAGCAACATAGCTCATATGCACCATGGCCTTGACCCCCTCCTCTCCATACTGGAATCCTCGTCCAGGCCTTCATCTCCTCTTACTTTGTCCACTTCAGTTCACTCATCCCAGAAGTCTTCACCATGTCCCAGCTCACTAGACTCTAGGATGCACAGATGGTTGCTGCACAGATTGTCACAGGTACAAAGAAGCATGGTGACATCACCTGTTCTTCGGATAACATCAATTGTTCCCCATTCGCTTCAAGAACCTGTACAAAATTGACCTCATTTTGAAACCAGTCATGGATTGGCTCCAGACTCCTTCATGGATCTTGTCTATTTCTACTGCTCTTTGTTCCTGGGCTTATCCAGACTGTCTTCTGTGTTCTTTCAGTGTCTCAGTGTTGGTACCAAAATCTCTGCAGTTCTTCCCAGATGGAACAGACTTCCAGTGTTCTCTACTTCATTTACTACATCTTTAAGTCAACAAATGAGTAGGGGGCACATTTTCAAAAAAGCTTACATGACATAGGAGCACAATTCCCAATGGCTTTCAATGAGACTTTTGCTCATAAGTCACTTAGGCCCAAATTTTTAAAGTATTCAGGGCTTGCTTCATTCAGCATTGTAATGACTGACTTAGACGCCTAAGGGCATGTCTACAATTACCGGGGATCATCGCTGCGGCAATCAAGGCACCAAGCGTCGATTTTAGTGGATCTAGTGAAGACCCGCTAAATAGACTGCAGATCTCTCTCCCGTTGACTTCAGTACTCCACCAGAACGAGAAGCGTAAGGTAAGTCGATGGGAGAGTGTCTCCCTTAGACCCAGCATGGCGTAGAAACCACACTAAGTCAATCTAAGCTATGTCGACTCCAGCTGTGTTCTTCGCATAGCTGGAGCTGCATAACTTAGGTCAACTTACCCCCATACTGTAGAAAAGGCTTTAATCTCATTCTCAAAAGTGAATTAGGCCCAGATGCTCAAAAGTATTTAGGTTTCTAGCTCCCATTGAAAGCAGTGGGAATTAGATGGCTAATACTTTTGAGAATTTGGTTTTAGGCATGTAGGAGCCTAAATCTCATTGACTTTCAGTGCAATTTAGGCTCCTACTACCTCAGTCACTTTGGGACTTAGATGTCTAAATCACTTAGGCATTGCAAAATTGAGTGGAGCAATGCCTAAATGCCGCTAAAAATCTGAGATTTAGGCTCTTTGGAAAATTCCACCTTATATTCTCACCTATTCAACTACAAGTGAAAATTTCCTATTTGAATCTTTGTCAAGGAGTGATCAAGCAAAAAACAAAACACTTTTCCTCCGATTAATCAAAGAACCACCAATGAAAAGAGCTAGAAAAGAGCGTCGTCTTTATTTCTCTAGGCATTTTATCCATATCCTGTTAGAGTTATAGCTAAATGTCTCTCTTATGTCAATGATTGCACTGAATAGCAAACATGTGGTGGCGGTGGGGGAAGGGAACATAGTAGAATAGAACTTAAGAACATAAGAACGGCCATCCAAAGGTCCATCTAATCCAGTATCCTGTCTTCCAACAGTGGCCAATGCTAAGTGCCCCAGAGGGAATGAACAGGTAACCATCAAGTGATCCATTCCCTGTCACTCATTCCCAGCTTCTGGTAAACAGAGGCTAGGGACACCATCCCTGCCCACCCTGGCTAATAGCCATTGGTGGACCTATCCTCCATTGTCATAAATATAAAGTGAAGGGTAAACACCTTTAAAATCCCTCCTGGCCAGAGGAAAAATCCTCTCACCTGTAAAGGGTTAAGAAGCTAGGATAACCTTGCTGGCACCTGACCAAACTGACCAATGAGGAGACCAGATACTTTTAACAGCTGGGAGGAGGGAGAAAAACAAAGGGTCTATGTCTGTCTGTGTGATGCTTTTGCTGGGGACGGAACATGAATGGAGTCTTAGAACTTAGTTAGTAATCTAGCTAGATATGCGTTAGATTATGATTTCTTTAAATGGCTGAGAAAATAAATTGTGCTGAATAGAATGACTATTCCTGTCTGTGTGTCTTTTTGTAACTTAAGGTTTTGCCTAGAGGGATTCTCTATGTTTTGAATCCGATTACCCTGTAAAGTATTTACCATCCTGATTTTACAGAGGTGATTCTTTTTACTATTTCTTCTATTAAAATGTTTCTTTTCAAGAACTGAATGCTTTTTTTCATTGTTCTTAAGATCCAAGGGTTTGGGTCTGTGGTCACCTATGCAAATTGGTGAGGATTTTTACCAAACCTTCCCCAGCAAGTGGGGTGCAAGGGTTGGGAGGATTTTGGGGGGAAAGACGTTTCCAAACAACGTTTTCCCAATAAACCCAGATAAATGTTTGGTGGCGGCAGTGGAAGTCCAAGGGCAAAGGATAAAATAGTTTGTACCTTGGGGAAGTTTTAACCTAAGCTGGTAAAAGGAAGCTTAGGAGGTTTTCATGCAGGTCCCCACATCTGTACCATAGAGTTCAGAGTGGGGAAGGAACCTTGACATCCATGAATTTATCTATTTCTTTTTTGAACCCTGTTATAGTTGTGGTCTTCTCAACATTCTCTGGCAAAGAGTTCCACAGGTTGCCTGTGCATTGTGTGAAGAAATACTTCCTTTTGCTTGTTTTAAACCTGCTTCTTATTAATTTAATTTGGTGCCCACTAGTTTTTGTGTTATGAGAAGGAGTAAATAACACTTCCTTATTTACTTTCTCCACAGCAGTCATGATTTTATAGACCTCTATCATATCCCCCCTTAGTTGTCTCTTTTCCCAGCTGAAAAGTCCCAGTCTTATTAATCTCTCCTCATACGGAAGCCATTCCATACCCCTAATAATTTTTGTTGCCGTTTTCTGAATCTTTTCCAATTCCAATATATTGTTTTTTGAGAGAAGGCGACCACATCTCCATGCAGTATTCAAGATGTGGACATACAATGGATTTATATAAAGGCAATATGATATTTTCTGTCTTTTATTATCTATTCCTTTCTTAATGACTTCCAACATTCTGTTTGTTTTTTTGACTGCCGCTGCACATTGAGTGGATGTTTTCAGAGAACTATCCACAGTGACTCCGAGATCTATTTCTTGAGTGGTAACTGCTAATTTAGACTCTCTCATTTTATATGTATAGTTGGGATTATGTTTTCCAATGTGCATTTCTTTGCATTTATCAACATTGAATTTCATCTGCCATTTTGTTGCCCAGTCACCAAGTTTTGAGAGATCCTTTTGTAGCCCTTTGCAGTCTGCCTGGGACTTAACTATCTTGAGTTGTTATGTATCATCTGCAAATTTTGCCACCTCACTGTTTACTCCATTTTCCAGATCATTTATGAATATGTTGAATAGGACTGGTCCCAGTACAGACCCCTGGGGAACACCACTATTTACCTCTCTCCATTCTGAAAACTGACCATTTATTCCAACCCTTTGTTTCCTATTTTTTAATCAGGTATGAATCCATGAGAGGACCTTTGTCAAGGTTCCTCCCCCACTCTGAACTCTAGGGTACAGATGTGGGGACCTGCATGAAAACCCTCCTAAGCTTATCTTTACGAGCTTAGGTCAAAACTTCCCCAAGGTACAAAATATTCCACCCGTTGTCCTTGGATTGGCCGCTACCACCACCAAACTAATACTGGTTACTGGGGAAGAGCTGTTTGGACGCGTCTTTCCCCCCGAAATACTTCCCAAAACCTTGCACCCCACTTCCTGGACAAGGTTTGGTAAAAAGCCTCACCAATTTGCCTAGGTGACTACAGACCCAGACCCTTGGATCTGAGAACAATGAAAAAGCATTCAGTTTTCTTACAAGAAGACTTTTAATAAAAATAGAAGTAAATAGAAATAAAGAAATCCCCCCTGTAAAATCAGGATGGTAGATATCTTACAGGGTAATTAGATTCAAAAACATAGGGAACCCCTCTAGGCAAAACCTTAAGTTACAAAAAAGATACACAGACAGAATTAGTTATTCTATTCAGCACAATTCTTTTCTCAGCCATTTAAAGAAATCATAATCTAACACATGCCTAGCTAGATTACTTACTAAAAGTTCTAAAAAGAAAAGGAGTACTTGTGGCACCTTAGAGACTAACCAATTTATTTGAGCATGAGCTTTCGTGAGCTACAGCTCATTCACTTCATGAAGTGAGCTGTAGCTCACGAAAGCTCATGCTCAAATAAATTGGTTAGTCTCTAAGGTGCCACAAGTACTCCTTTTCTTTTTGCGAATACAGACTAACACGGCTGTTACTCTGAAACCTAAAAGTTCTAAGACTCCATTCCTGGTCTATCCCCGGCAGAAAACAGCATATAGACAGACACACAGACCCTTTGTTTCTCTCCCTCCTCCCAGCTTTTGAAAGTATCTTGTCTCCTCATTGGTCATTTTGGTCAGATGCCAGCGAGGTTACCTTTAGCTTCTTAACCCTTTACAGGTGAGAGGAGCTTTCCCCTGGCCAGGAGGGATTTCAAAGGGGTTTACCCTTCCCTTTATATTTATGACAACCTTCCATCTTATCCCATGACAGCTTACTTTGCTTAAGAGCCTTTGGTGAGGGACCTGGTCAAGGGTCCCTTGTCAAAGGCTTTCTGAAAATCTCAATATACTATATCCACTGGATCCCCCTTGTCCACATGCTTGTTGACCCCCTCAAAGAATTCTAGTAGATTGCTGAGGCATGATTTCCCTTTACAAAAACCATGTTGACTCTTTCCCAACAAATTATGTTCATCAATGTGTCTGACAATTTTGTTCTTTACTATAGTTTCACCCAGTTTGCCTGGTACTGAAATCAGGCTTTCCAGCCTGTAATTGCCAGGATCACCTCTGGAGCCCTTTTTAAGAATTGGCGTCACATTAGCTATCCTCCAGTCATTTGGTGCAGGAGCTGATTTAAATGCTAGGTTACAGACTACAGTTAGTAGATCTGCAATTTCACATTTGAGTTCTTTCAGAACTCTTGGGTGAATACCATCTGGTCCTCGTAACTTATTACTGTTTAGTTTATCAATTTGTTCCAAAACCCCCTCTACTCACACCTCAATCTGGGACAGTTCCTCAGATTTGTCACCTAAAAAGAAAGGCTCAGGTTTGGGAATCTCCCTCATATCCTCAGCCGTGAAGACTGATGCAAAGAATTCATTTACTTTCTCCGCAATGGCCCTAATGTTCTTGAGAGCTTCTTTAGCATCTCAATCATCCAGTGGCCCCACTGGTTGTTTAGCAGGCTTTCTGCTTCTGATGTACTTAACAAAATTTTGCTATTACTTTTTGAGTCTTTGGATAGTTTTTCTTCAAATTCTTTTTTGGCCTTCCTAATTAGATTTTTACATTTCATTTGTCAGAGTTTGTTCCTTTCTATTTTCCTCACCAGGATTTAACTTCCACTTTTTAAAGGATGCCTGTTTGCCTCTCACTGCTTCTTCTACTTTGTTGTTTAGCCATTGTGGCACTTTTTTGGTTCTCTTACTATGTTTCTTTTAATTTGGGGTATATATTTAAATTAAGCTTCTATCATGGTTTCTTAAAAAAGTTTCCATGCAGCTTCATTTTTGGAGCTGTACCTTTGAATTTCCATTTAACTAACCTCCTCATTTTTGTGTAGTTCCCCTTTCTGAAATTAATGCTACAGTGTTGGGCTGCTGTGGTGTTTTCCCCGCCACATGGATGTTAAATTGAATTATATTATGGTCACTATTACCAAGGGGCCCACCTATATTCACCTCTTGGACCAGATCCTGTGCTCTGGAGGAAGTGGGAGTCTCTCTTACAGTACCAGTGTGGCATTCATAATCTCCATTAGGAACCACTGATGTCTAGTGGGTGAAATTCCTCCAAGGTCTAGGCACTATGTAAGCCTGAAGGTTTAAATGGCATTTAAGTGGTGCACTGGCCTCAAGCTGGCCCTTTGCAAAGGGGTGAATCTGTGCCATTCGTGGAGAATACTCAAGCTGAGCTATCAGATTACAAATTAATTGGTTTACTTTTGGGCTAGGCTTATACTGTGTTTTCGCTACAATGTACCTTTATACACAATGAAAAACAGAACTCAATATTGCAGCAAGATTTGAGTTCAGAGCTCTACACTCATCAGTGGCAATGTCTTTTTAGTCTGTGATGTCATGTTGATCCAAGATCACAAGGGAATTCTATGGAGTGGGGAAAAAAAATTCCAAAGGTATCCAGTATTTGATGCTGCAGAAGAAGACTGCCCAAGCAATAGATCCCACCCAATGAATGGTCACACTCTACATCCCCAGCCAGCCAGTCTTTCCTGCATGGATCCTAACCCTAGAGCGAGCCCTCTTGAGACAGGCATGCAGTACGGTGCAGCGTAGGTGAGTGTCACTGTTTCACATGAGGAGGATGAGATCCCTGTGTGGAGGGTCCATATGAATGAATGTGTGTAGCTGGGGGACAGGATCTAGCCTAAAGGAAAGTCTGTTTCATAGTAAATAACTAATAGGCAAGGTAGGATGGTTTTTTTGTTGAAGCACAGGGCTGAGAGCTAGGACATCTGGATTCTTTTCCCAGATCTATCCCAGAACTGCCTTTTCCATCTTAGGCAGGTTGCTTTACTATTCTGTGCCTCAGTTCTCCATCTATAATGCGGATTGTCAGGCAGGCTGGAGTGGCTCACAAACATGGGTGCTGACCTCAGTGCAGACTGTTACAAACCAGGGTATGGGCCCCAAAGTGATTGTGTGTTCTGTAATTAGATTTACCTATCAAGTGTGAACTCCTCAAGCACTACAATACCTGTACCATGGAGTCACTGACAATCCCTTTGGGCATTCTGGTCTATCTTGTCACCCAGGCAAGCCTGCCTTTGTTGTAGGTGGTCCCTTACGCCAAAAATCACAACAATACTCAGGTTACTCCCAGTCCCAAAGGACCACATACCCCATGTCAATTGCACCTTAGATCTCTCACCAAAGACAGCACTTGTAGCCAATCCTATATTAAACTAACTAAAGGTTTTATTAACCAGGAAATAGAAATGAGTTATTTACAAGGTTAAAGAATGTAAACACACACACACACACAAATGAGTTAGTATTTGGTTCCAAAAGGTAATAGAAGCATCTGTAATGTGCAAGCTCTATATGTCCTTCCAGGCTAACTGAAGCTAAGCAGCTTGGGGATCCCTTGCTTATGCTTAGAAATTTTGCTACCTCCAAATTCCAAGTAGCACAGTGATACAGATCCTTCTGGTCAGTGATTTTCATTCCCTTCTTCTGAGTTCAAATTGTGATGGGATGAATGCTTGTGCACGTCCCCTCTTCATGAGTGTGGAGGGAGCAACCAACAAAGTCTTTTGTCTCCTGATGTTCCACAATGGTTTGTCTGGTGTCTATAGGCATTCTTTTGTTGGGCAGGAGATGATGCCTCATGTGGTACACCAGTATTTCACACTTGGTAATGCTTCTCTCCTGACTTGGAGGGGTTTCCAATTTCACAGCAAAAACTTTTATAGTTACAAAGCATACACTTAAATATTTATCTTTATAACATGGGATACAGATATTATAAGTGAGATTAATGCAGGCAGCAACTCAGAAGCATTTCATAAAGTTCAAACACTAAGCACATGTCTATAAATCTATTTTATAATTTTATAATACCTATTTTAACAATGCTAACATCCAGGTGAGCCAGACTGATTTCCAGCTATGCATTTGTCAGTGCTCAGTGAGGCCTAGGGGCCTTGGCATGAGCTGGTAGCTGGTCTGCCAGTGTCACAAAGATAATGCTTCCCTGCAATACCAGGGATGTTGCAAGGCTACATTCATTAATACTTATTAAAGTGTTTCGATGTCCTCAGATGGACAGGGCTAGAGAAGTAATTATTTATTAATTAACTCATTGAAGCTGTGGGAGCAATATTACCCTATTTCTTCTTTTCTGAGTGTTTAATTCAGGCATTGAACACTTTTATTTTGAATCTTAGAAAGTAATTACTGAGTTGAAGGGTCGTCTGGAGGCAATAGGTGTTTGGTATTTGAATGAAATATCCATGAAAGGAGAACTGCAGGTAATATTTCTTCCAGAGACAGAAACTTGATGCCGTTTCTCAACAGCAGGGGTGTCCAACCTCACAGTCATGCTATTTGGGTAGTTCAACTGGATACAGTACTATTCTTCATTTCCTGCTCTCATTGGTTGTATACTGTTGATAAGACGTGTTAAATGGTGGCCACATTGCAATAGGGAGGTGACTGCATTTTAGTGGTGAAGTGATTCCTATGTTTTCAAAGCACTGGGGACTGCAAGGCACTACATAAGTGCAGGATAGCAGTGGGAGTAGAGTATTCTCTAATCTTCAAGCAGTTAGGGCCTGACCCACAGCCCACTGAAATATATAGACTGATTTACATTGACTTCAATAGGTGTTGGATCAGGCCTTTATTGAACAACTGTATAGTATGGGCAAGTACCTTCTGATAGGCATTTTAAGCATTTGCTTCTCTGGCTAGAGGTAAAACATTCAACAAGTCTCTGAGGAAATGGATATGCTGCAGCTGGAAGCGTGTCTCCTGTCCCAGGTCGACGGACAGCTTGAGCTGAGCTAGAGCGTAGCGTGCTGTGGATGCTCTGGCGTGGGCGGGGGTGCAGGCTCGCCTCTCGAGGACAAGCCTTTTGCTGCTGCCCATGCTGCCACTTCCCCGCTCCTCTTCTGAGTGCGCTCGCTTGAGCAGGCAGGCTCCCAGTTGTCGCGTAGACCTATCCTAAAGGTCCTCCACAGTCATCGGCAGACGCACACAGGAATCGGTGATGATGCATACTGGGTTCAATCCTCTCCTACGTGGAGGACGAGCACAAAGCCTGTGCAGCCACTTCAGTCCTACTGAAGCTGTGAATGCCACCATAAATGATCTAACTATGCATAATAATAGATGGCTAATGAATGTATACTTTGCATATCGCAACGCTGGGGGCCTGATACTCACCCCTGCCTCTCTCAATGCAAACGCCTACCTCTTCCTTATCCTCCTCCCTCCTTCCCACTGTTGGGCCCCTCTGCAGGTGTAGGGTTAACTAGCTTCAATTTGGAAGTGTCATGCACACATAAGAGAAACAGCATAATCCCAGGCCTTTGCCATTAAGCTTTTCCCGTCTCCTTTTCTTTTGTTAAAGCCAAATGAAACAATGTAATTAGCTTGTTACAATTAAAGTGACTCGACTGGATAAATTGTAATCACCCAGATTGAAGTTAGGCATCCCTGCAGGTCCCGGCCAGCGCAGCTGAGCTGCCTCATTTGCATAATTAAAATATACAAATGATAATGGATTTTGTACTCAATTTCCAGCGGCTGTAAATTCGAGAAACTATGAAATTAGAATAACTGCAATGGAGACCGCCTTGAGGTAATGAGGATGACAAGTTTTGACAGTAGGGGTGTTTATAACACTAGTTTCTTGCTGCAAAATAAATAAGTACAAAAAAGATTAGACAGCGATATTAGTTAATAGTTCCACGGGCATTGGGAAAAGGAGATAGACTGGTGATTACCTCTGCAAATTTACCCTGCCTTTTTGACAAGCTCTCGCCTAACCTTAGGGGACACCTTTCGCCTGATTATGAGAAATTGAGAATGAATTAAATGCATAAAAAGGGTTGTCACAGATAGGCAAACTAAAGCAAAAGAAATGAAATTAGTCTTGCCATTTTAGCTTGCAGGAAGAGGGGGAGAACAGGGGAAAGGCTGTGAGAAGGGTTTTAATAATCATGGAAGAAGGAAAAGGAGACAGAGTGGCCTGGCAAATTGATCTAGGCTGACTTCAGAAAAAAATGCAACATCCTTGGGATTCAAGGCGAGAGCTAGCCAAACTTTTCACAGCAGACAATGTATTTTGTCAATTCAACCCTTGGTTCTGTTCAGGAACAGACTGTATTTTTCCATTAATTCATTATTTGTTCAGAATTACTCACTGGTATTTTTACACCACTGTATTTCAGCCTATGGATTACTCGCAAAATGCTCAGAATGTGAAATGTAAGCTGCTTTGATTGGATACATAAGTCACATGATATTTCTCTGTTCTCTGATTAGGGAGATTCTTGAAGATCGGATTTTTGTTGCAAATATAATTATGAATTCAAAAAGTGTTTTCCATGAATATTCTGTAGTGTTAGCCTACAATTTGGTGTTTCTGACTCTAGCAATTTGCTCCTTAAAAGTCTGTCCAGGTCAGTCAAAGCTAATTCATTTAAAAAGTATGAACAAATGTTTACATATAACTTTTTGCTGTATTTGTCACAGTTCAGGGCAACTTCATCTGTATTCCCACACCATGGTCCTGGCACTTCAGATGTCACCTCTGTTGGGCAGAGACCTGCATCTCTCTGTCTCTCCTAACTGGAGTTTTACAAGGCTGCACAGTTCCCTGCCTACACTGTGATATTCCCAGAAAACCAGACTGCCTAAAAGGAACAACATCTGTGCTTTACTTTTTCTCCACAGCTTATGATCAGCGGAATTACCCACAACTATAAATTACCACACAGCTCTTTATAAGCAAGCACATTTATTATTAAGGTGAAAGCATTATAGGGGAAATATATTAAAACAATAAAACAACCTACATGCGTGTTAATAAGTTTACCAGAGATCACCCCCCCAGCACCAACTAGGGCTCTGGTAGGAGTTAATCCTTCGAACTCCACAAAAGGCATTTTTCTGTGGTTACAAGTTCATAGCCTCAGTTCAGAACTATAACCACAATGAATTAGTTAATCTTTCCTTTATACAGCTTGGGTCTTGGGTCTTCAGATTCCTGGAACAGGTAATAATCAGACAAAGGTCCTCTCCTCAGGATTAGCTTCAGAAGGCTGGGATTTTGCTTTTACCTCCCCCTAGATACTTCCCAGGAAATCCACTTCATGCATATTGTCCCAAAAGACCATTCTCGACTGCCACATTGATCAAAGGACTATACTGAACAATCAGGTCCATAATAATACATAACCTTTGCATTTAATACAATGGACTCCAAAGATACTTACTTAATGCAGTAAGTTTTTTCAAGGATATTGCAGTAAATTGCAATATCTGTGATAGTATTTACCTAGTTGTACCCAAGACATTAAAAAATAACAGAAATTAACTATTCTTATCATGCCTTTTCAGTTGGTGGGAAACAGAGAGAGAAAGTTTTGGACTCATTCAAAAAAAAAGTTGATTTTGATGTTTCTAGATATATCTAAAACAAGAAAGGTAAGATTTCAAGCTATAGCCTTATGATTAACTTGGGGTACAAAATATACTTGTCACTAATAATATGTTTGTTTTTTGATGGCTATCTGGAGATCAGTTAAGAAGATGATTGGTGATACACACATAGTCTTTATGAGTTTTATTAATATTATGAGCAATATAAGCAATATCACAGAACTAGAAAAACAAGATAAGCATAACTGCAGCATACATCTCATGAATAATCACAAATCCGTGGGGCTGTGGGTTCCCTTTGAGGTGGGGTTAAACGTTAAGGTCGCCGCTATCCTGAGGTTCAGCTGAGGGTTGGGATTCCCTTTTTATGCACCTGTTTCTTACACTTAACTATTTCCAAGACCATATTTGATTAATTCTTGGCCTCTTGTCCATATTTGCCATTTCTGCTACCCATGGTTGGGATTCTGACAATTTGTTGTACGTTTTTGCACAGATAGAAGGTTCTCTATACAATGCAGTTAAGGAAGTCTGGCTAAATAAAGCCTTTATGCTCTAGACAATTTATCTACAAGACAGATATTGCTAAAACTTCTGACCCAAGGTTACTTACTAATGTTAACTTTTATTAGGCCTAATGTGGCCTTACACTACCTATTACTGCCACTATGCCTCAAGCGAAATACCAGGTTTCAGGATTACTTCAAAGCCCATTTAAAAATAATCTTTAAGTTTCTTTGCTTATTCCTAGCTGCATGATAGGTTTTGTTTCATTTGCACTAATTGTGCAAGCATCTTAACTCTTTCTAAGATATAACTGATTAGTTACCTGATCACCTGAGCTCAGGTCAAAGGTCAACAAAGCTGTCTTTGTCAAAATAGGCATTTTGACAAAGGAATATTTTATCCCACCAAAATGAGTGGTGGAAGGAATGAGAAGGGAGGTGATATGGCCTAACAGACAGTACACTGTACTAGCAGTCAGGAAACTTGGGTTCTAGTCCTCATTTTGTGTATGATTTGGGGTAGTCACTTCAGAATTTTAAAGGTATTTAGGCCTTGCCTCACTCAGTGTTGCAAGGCCTAAGTGATTAGATTGCTTGTTTTCAAAAGTGACATAGGATCCCAAGTCTCGTTGGAAGTCCATGGGATTTACACTCCTAGTCCCATTGACTTTCAGTGAGAGTTAGGCTCCTACGCCACTTCTGAAAATGAGAAATGACTTAGACCTTGCAACACTGAATGGAACAACATCTAAATGCCTTTAAAAATCTGGGCCTTCACCTCCATGTGCCCCTCGTGGCATTTGTCTGTCCTGTCTATTTATTTAGACTGTATGCCCTTTGGGGCAGAGACTTTCACAATGTATTTGTACAGCTCCTAACAGAATGGAGTCTCAGTCTCAGCTGGGGTATCCAGCTGCTACCAAAATACAAACAACAATAAATAGATGGACAGAGATATTTATAGATTTTGGTGAGGATGAGGATTTTAAAAATTCTAACACCAGATTCTACCACCTTCCTCACGATTAGTAAACTCTTATTCTGTGAGTAGTCCCACTGAAATAGCTTGATGATTTACCTTATCTGTAGACTGTAGCTGATTGGTTAATTACAAGTTGTTTAATCTTATCGTTGGTTTAACTATCAATGTTCTAATGCATGGCAGCACTTTTTAGTGTATAATTTCAAAACCATATAAATAAAATGGTATATATATAAAAAGAAACAACAGAAATGAAGCTTGCTTCATCAAAGGCCAGATGCAAAACTGTGTAAAGAAAATCTCACTGCTGGCAAAACCTTTAAAAAATAAACAAAGCTCATGTTTTCACAGGTCTGCCAAAAAGCAAAAACGATTTTTGGGTTCGTGGTTTTGTTCTTATCTTGAACATTTTGAATGAAAATCAAGGGCGGTTTCCTTTCCTTTGCACCTGAATTCTCCTAGAGTGAAAATTGGCTATTTCCTCCTCTTTTAGCTCTATGTCTAGCTCCAGACATATTAAAAAGAAAAGGCCTTTAAAAAGAAAACTGGCACTGTGTCCAGTATTTCACTTGCATTTCACTTGCAACTTTCAGTTGCATTTAGGGTCTAGTCTCTCACATAGGTAAGCACAGGTTTCTTTTAACTTCAATGAAGTTACCTGTGTGTATCAAGGGGAGAATAAAGATATGGGCCTGAATTCTCAGGAACACCACTCTGTTACTACACAGGGGCCATAGAGTGGGCATAAATATCATCTAAACCCACTGTAGGGACCTTTTGCACTGCTAGAATGGTGTAAAGGGGCCTTCGTGTAAATGAGAATCAAGCCCATTGACACAGTAATGGATATAGTTTTACAAAGTCCATGGGAAGCTAGGCAGGATACTTTTTCAAAGAGATTGCAATAGATGAAAACCCTACAGCAATTCTACATAGCTACACCAGTCTAGATTGTGCTGTGTAGCCACAATGGTTGCAGAGAGCATTGGTGTGCTGCCTCAGGAGGACAGGTGACAGACTCACACACCCCACCCTTGCTCTTCTTTTGCATCGGGGGAGGGAAGTTATTTCCTGCAGTCCTGAAATGGGTGCAGCACACTTCCTCCACCCCTAGTTAGCCATTAAGTGATGGGGGTGGGGGGAATCCATGGCTCTGCTCACTCCTCTCTCTCCTGTGTTCCTTCTCCACCCCACTTGCTCCCAGGGTGGGGAACTGCGGGGCACAGTTCTTGTGCTCTCTACATGACCTGACCCAAGATCTGGGTTGCTCTAATGTGGCAGCATAATGGGGAAGAATCCTTACTTTTCCACACCACTCCCCTGCATCACTGTATTAGGGATAGAGACAAAGTAGCCCATAATGGTATAGGACCAGAGGCAGGCTACAGGCACATCTGGAATAGTTTTGATGACAACTGTGCCCTCCATTCTCCAGGAAAGAATTGAAGCTTCTCTTTATAGTGTCCCAAGCTGGAAAGAAAGACAAATAACCCCTAATTGTTACTGTTCATATCAGGGAAGAGCCAGGTTAATTTACAGGAATAAGGAGAGTTTGGGAGAAGCTCGGTATTCCTGTCTCAATCCAGGAACTGCTGGACCCAGGCAGAGGTGAACTGACAAAACTGGAGGAAATAAATAAAGCTGAAACACTGACATTAGAGGGAGCGGAGGCTCCTAGCTTCCCTGTTAAACCAATGGGTTATACAAAATAGTATGATTAATTTTATGATTTAATAATACGTACAGCTCAGGTGCTCATGTAAATCTTGAATGAAAGAAATTGAGGGTCCATTCCTCCCCACCCAAGACCTGCAGGGCCATCATCATAATTTATTATTATTAATTATTATTATTTGCATTGCAGTACCACCTAGGAGCCCCAGTCATGGATCAAGGTGCCATTGTGCTAGTTGCAAAAAGATGGTCCCTGTCCCCAAGCACTTACCAGGTGATGGGCAGGCATTCCCCAACACAAGGAGCCTATAGATTTCTTGTGGGGCTTGGGGAGAGATGCTACATGACCTCCCCTCCCCCAGCCCTTCCTCTAGTGTGGCAGGGAGGAGGAGGAGATGTATGCTTTGCACATGTGCCATGGGAGTCTGTTCCAAATACAAACTGCAGCATGGAATGGTGGGGAGAAGAAAGCCTGAAGCTAAGAGTGGGGAAAAAGGGGGACAAAGGGAGCAGTCAGGCGAGAGGCTGGGGGCAGAGTACACAGCGTGAGATGGGTAAGAGGGTGGAGATGCAGCAGGAGTTGTGATGGGCACTGAAGGTGAGGATGAGGAGGGGAAGAAACCTGTGAAGAGAGCTGTTGGTTGAACTGGTGGGAGAAAATGCTGAATTTAGGAGACATCTTTGTAAACAGTCCTACATTTGGTTGGAAGTACCAAGGAGTTGCCTGCATTATTTTTTTTCTGATTACTGCATGTTCCCTTTTCTTGTCTATGTCTGCAGAATTAAATCAGTGGGAGGTTTTGTCCCTAAAACTGTTGTCTTGCTTAGCCGTCTTCTCCCTCCGAATCTGCTCCTGGGTCTAAGGAGTGTCTCCAGGCAATGATAGAATCAGTGTCTCTCTCTCTCCTTTTCCCAGGCTCAATGTGTTCTCAGCTCAGGTATGGGAGTCATTTGCATTTTGTAGTATGTTTTGCAGCAGCTTGTTATAGTATTATCTGTTAAAGAATGTATTTTTAATGTGTTTTATAGAGTACTTTATAAATTAGTTATTAAAGAATGTACCTGCAGCTAGTGATCACTTAATAAATATTAATAAAGCAATTACAAATGAGGCCATCATTAAAAGTGTTACAGCATACCCATGGTGGATATCTGGAAAGAAATACAATGTATAATGCTTGCTGCTGGAAAGTTGTGAGGGCTTGTGAGTAAAAGGCTTAGGAGTTACCTGTTTATTTCTCTGGTGTATGTAGTTTATACACGTTAGGACTTGTCTTCTGTGTACTGCACCTTTAAATAAAGAGAAGTTCCCTTTCCAAGCTGCTATAGAATCATAGAATATAAGGGTTAGAAGGGACCTTAGCAGGTCATCTAGTCCAACCCCCTGCTCAAAGCAGGACCACTCCCCAATTTTTGGCCCCAAATGGCCCCCTCAAGGATTGAACTCACAACCCTGGGTTTAGCAGGCCAATGCTCAAACCACTGAGCTATCCCTCCCCCCATTTTGGGTTCTGATTCAACCTGCTACAGAGGAGACCCTCACACAACGTGCTCTCTCTTGGAGACTTTACTTTGTTCTTTTCTGTTTTGCTGTCTTTTTATATAAGACAAAAGTCACTCTGGCTGAGAGTATAGAGTTGTTCTTCATTTATGAAAAAAGATAACTTCAGTGAGAATTCTTACTTCTGTGATACAAGACCCCACTATTCAGCTGTTGGCCCTTATAATAATGCCATAGTCTTGCAAAGTTATTAAGGGAGATTAGAGACGGGCTTGAGCTATGGGTCAAACTAAAACCTTCGTCTCTTGGGGAAACAGTGAATGCAACAAGGCAATATCCCTCTTCATTTAAAAACAAATGTATGGGATTGTTACTGTGGAAAAACTGGAGGCTACCAGAATATAGTGCTTCAGTTTATTTTTTTTATATCGGCATCTCTTTGGTGGCTCATCAGGTTAGTAGCTGAACCCCCCCAAAACCAGTTGCAATGGGACTGCTCGCATGCTCTAAATTTATCTCATACTTTGCTGGATTGGGGCCAGCATGCTCAGCACTTTGCAGGACAGAGCCCTTTGAGAGGCATCCTGACTGGTTTCCACTTATCACCACTTTCCTTGGCACTCCAGACCTCTTAGCTTCCAGTTCTTTCCCTTATGGCTCCCCACAATAAAATTTAGTGCACCCCAATATGCAAAACATTCCTGGGTGCCTGGCAGAAAATCCTCTAACCAAGCCAGAGGAAGACTCTCCAGATTCCTCAGCTAGTGTAAGGCTGAAGATCCAGTGAAAACAACAAGGACTCAGCCATCCACTTAAAGGAACTCACCCTTCTCCAAACTCTAGCTATCGCAATACGTGCTGTAAGGCTTTAACATATGAGTCAATGGTGGAAGTATTTTAGGGTGACCTGGACATTTCAGTTGAGCTGCATTACCCTGATTTATCTAAGGTTAAACAAGACCCTTGATTTCCTTTTAACTTTTTAACATACGGAATTTCCTACATTTTTAGTAGTTCATTTATACCAAGCCAGCTTTTAGGGCTATATTTCCACAGAAGGAGGCCTGGGGTCTGTTGAGGGTTTGCACAATTGTGCACTTATATTTGCAGGTAGACACACAACTGTCCATAGCTTTTGAGGTGGCTTCTTTACCAGCATGGCCTTTTGAGTCTTGAACAATAAGAAGTCATCTTCTCTTCCCCACTGACAACACTGAAGCTGAGTTTGCCTTATTGTGAAGAGAGCATCAAAGAAGCCCCCTGCTTACAGTGGGTGAGACATGGGACTTGACTGCAGACTGTTTTATTTGTTTGGCCATAACACCGATGAATGTATTTTTCAAATGCATATGCGGCTGCACTTCATGTTATTTAGAACGAAGTCAAGTATAAACCGGCTCCCACGCAGAGCAGTCTGGGGCTTTCTCATGAGCATTAAGGACAGGCACACTGTGTGGAGTTAATTTTCCTTTTTAAAAAAAATCTCCCAAATCATATTGTGGATTCATACAATTAATTTGAGTTCATGATCAAATTTCTCCCTCTAATTTAAACCCATTTCCACCCCTCCTGCCAGGGCAACTCAATTTGAAAACATTTTTCTAGCTAAGGAACAGCTTGTGCTACATGGGAGACGTGGAAGAACCCTCCTGGAAAAGTTAGGCTGAAGTGTGTGGCCCATATACAACATGGCCCTGATTCTCCCAAGTCCTCCTGTTGCTTATGCTCAAAAGCCGATGGATCAGGCCACTTGCAGATTCCTCACACATAGAGGAATCCTCCCCTGTTGTGGAATTGTCGTTGCGGCTTCTGTACAACCCTCTCCCAGCCCCTGGTACAGGGGGCATGGCTGGAAAAGAGGGACTGTGTCCAAGTCTTTTGGTTCTAGCTGTCGACAAAGCTGATCTAATTTACTTCTGTGGGAATGTTCCCTGAGGCATCGTTCTGCCAGTCAAGGATTGTTGGAGTGCCGTGTGGTCTGGCTATGCCCTTTCCTGCCCTCATCACGCCCCCTCCTTGACTGGCCCTGGACTGGCTCCTATGCGAATGGAGGTGGGGAGTTAGTTGCATAAAGCCAGGTATGGTGGCTTTATAACACAGGGGCATTCCCCTCCATCTGGGGAAGGCCCCAGCTACCCTAACTGAGTGCCTCTAAATCTCCTTTGTGTCAGTGGAGCAATTGGTGCAAAGATAAGTTATCCTGGATCAAATATTTGGCCCTATCAACTCCTCAGCAAGGCACATATTTTATGTAGAGGCACTACAGATACTAACATGCTGAGCATGGTATAGTCATCACACAGTGCCACAACTGACCCAGGGGTTGTGTTCTTGTTTGTGTTTTTCTGTAACTCAACCCTGAGGTGTGGCTGCAGTCTTTTGCTTTTTCTCCTCAGGGGTATGGATCCTGGGTTCACCTATAAGGGTGCAAGGTACCTTCACCCAAGGAAACCTTTCCTAGTGCAGAGAACATGGAGGGCCTGTCCTTTGAGAAAATATTCAACACCCAAACTCACATAGAGAAGGGTCAGCCAGAGCACGACAAATAAAACAGCTATCGCAATTCCCAGAGTAACAAAACATTAACCAGGGCTTTATTCGGTATGGGGAGCTCAGGAGAGGGGAAAATGGGAAAAAAGATTAGGATTATAAAAGACAAAATCAACAATATATAAACTCTACTGCTCCCAGCATCTGCAGGCGATACATCCCACCCTGCTCCCTCCCGGCACCTGCCTTGGCAAAGAGTGAGTTTAGGCTCAGTCTTGGATGGATGGTGCAGCCCTGAAATCGGTGGCTGGCTTAAAACACAAGATCAAAATAAACAAACAGGGGTATTCTTATCGGTATCCACACCAACGACGGTAATGTCCTTGTGGCTCTGGATTCAAATGTGCAATTAGGCTGGCTCTTGGTAGCCTGACCGTGACTCTCTCCTCAGCCTCCTGATTTCCTGGTCTCTCTGAGATGATACTGTTGAATGTCCCAGAAACCCCCAAAGGACTCAAAGTCTTCCCTGGGGGACGAAGGTGGAGGGTAGAAGGGTCCTCCTGGCTGTGATGCTTCACTCTCTGCTCCCCTCCAGCAACAGCCAACTGCTCTGAGTCTGGGGTCATGGTTGGTCCCAGTAGTGCTGCTCGTCAGTTCTATGTGCGCCCTGGACCCTAGGCAATGTGGGAAATAGAGTCCTGAGCCTCTGCCACCATTACTGCTGTAGTCCAGGGGTGAGTCCCCTAGAGGATCAGTGGCGTATTCCAAAGGGGTGACACATCTCTGGCTGAGTGAGCACTGGGCAGACTGAGGCCATGGATAAGGCACCGCAGCGGATTTCTATCGCTGGAGGAACTCCACCTCCCTCCGTCGCAGTAGGTAGGCTGATTGAAGCATTCTTTTGTCAACCGAGCTTCATCTACGTTGGAGGTTAGGTTGGCCCAGCTGAGGCGCTCAGAGGTGTGGATTTTTCCCTGAGTCCTCTGGGCTATATTAATGCAAACTAGGAATCTTTTAGTTTGCACCCACAGCATCCACAGGGGGGATTTACAGTGCAGTAGTGCGCAGAGCTACTCACACCCTTGTAGTCTGAAATGTGGGGCAGTGCAGATGTAGCCTGAATTGCAAATGCAAATTCCCAGTGGCCAAACTCCAGAGCAGACTGCTTGCCAGCCTGGAATGGTCAGTTCTTTGTCTCTGGCCAGCCACCACTTACCTCTCTGTTGGAAGCACTTCCCACAGTTTTTCAATGGCTGGAATAGCCAAGTGGAGAATGACAATCAATGCTTCCCCAAGAAGGTAAAAGGGAAGGGAAAATGTTCTGTAATGATAACTGTGCCAATTTGCAGTGGCAATTCTAATTATGTTAACAGGCTTGGCATGTACAAACTGCCCAGGCTTTTCTCTAAGTGGGCCAAACTTCAAATGGATGGTTCCCAGCAATGCCAAGCTAGTAAAGGCAGGGCTTATAATGCAGTTCTGAGACAGATAAAGGGTGACCCTTGGGTTTGTGCTAAGTGACTTTCCCTGCCCTCCATTCTCCAAAAGCCTCTCAATGTGACAATGACTAATGTGCCACCGTATTCTGTCTGAGACTAGCCTCACACCAACCCATTCCATGAAATCTATTGCTTATAAGGGGTTGTGCACAGAGGCCATTGTTGGATCAGGACACGTATGCTCCTAGACACATCAGCTCCTCTGAGCGCCCAGGTGAGATCTCCTAACAGCCCTCAGCAATGGTTTGCAAGAATTAGGGGTGTCCTTCCTGAAATTGCATGGCTGGCTGCCGGGTTTCTAGTCAGATTTGGCCTCATATTTTTAAAAATATTTTCCTTCCCTTAGTTAATATCATCCCTTTAGATGCCCCAAACTGAACAAATTAAAACAATCTAAAAATGACTTTTCAGGATTTTTCCTGGCACCAGCAAAAGGCACATCCCTGACATGAGGGCATTGCCCCTGCGAAATTTCATGTCCTGTTCTGAAGAATGGAAGCACCAGAGCATCTCAGCTAAGTGGTTGTAAGAATTATCGTAACGCGGGAAAAACAAGTTTTCTGCTAATCTCGTTCTAAACCATTTTCAGAAAGGGTCAGCCTGAGGCAGATATTTCTAATATTAAAGCTCCAGGGAGAAGAAATAGAAGGCGGGACTGATTTTTACTCCACCTCCCTCAGTTGCAGTAGCTAGGCCGATTGAAGAATTCTTTTGTTAACCGAGCTTCATCTATGTTGGAGGTTAGGTTCCTGCTCTCATCCTGGGTCAAACTCTATCTGTTTCTACAATATGAAAAGAAAAGGGCTTATTTTAAAGGTTCCTCCTCTCACTGTAACTCCCATAATTGTCTTTGACACTGTTTATCATCTGTGATAATACAGCTGTGCCCTGTTACCTCAAGCTGCCCTAATTTGTGTTATCAGTCTAGCACTGGGGAAAGAGAGGTGAGAGGTAGTGGGAAGGGGTAAAGCTATTACAGAACTGACAGGGCAGTGAGAATAGAGCCTGGTGATGGAATAGCCATCACTTGACCTGAATGCAAACATATATCCTATTGGATTGACCTTTCCCTAAGAGTAATGGATGTGCCCCTGTGTCATCTTTGCTGCATTGCTGGCCATTCCAACTAGATAGTTTCTTGTAATTAAGATAGATTCCCTGTATAATCCACCCACAGCAACAATCAATAGGCACCTCTAAAAGGATATTTCCAGATTCCTGCTATGGCAGCATAACTTTTGGAAGTTTTGCAGACACTATCATGGGCCCTGTGATCAGTAAAGTTATGCAGGTATAATTTCCGGCTGTGCGTGTAGAATATGACACCTGTGCGCTATAAACCCTAATATTGCTGCAGCAAAAGGGTGCATTATAGTGACAACTATGAAGTCCTACGTGGGCATAGCTGTTTTACACTGGCATAAAAGATTTAGCACTGTCGTTTTGAGTAAGGAGTCTTTTCAGTTAAGCCGAACCCCTTGTCCCTTCTTTCTTGCCATGGTAAGTTTTCTCCCTTACTCATACTCAGTGTATTTTGGTGATTGCTGTTGAGACACAAGGTAGAATACAGAGGAGCACAGCACAATTTCCTCATCCTAGGGCATGCTTCCAAAGTTGGCAGTTAGAGAAGAAATTTCGTTTTCATTTGCAGACTGGGCAAATGTGATTTAGAAGTCATCACTGGAGAATATATGTGGATGCTGTTTTAGGCCATCGCTTTTCTGACCATAAACCATCTCTAAAGCAGTAGTGTCTGGCAGTCAGAGCAGGGAACTTGGAGTCAAGCACTCCTGGGTTCTATCGTACACTGTGTTTTATGTGATACTACAATAGAAGTTTCTTGTGTGGGTAGCTAGGGGGCTTGCAGGTGCAAATTACAGTTGCATGGTGGTTAGGACACTTACCTAGGATGTGGGAGACCCCCAAGTACCTGCTCCAGTGGCTATTTATTTATACAAAATGTGACGGCTACAACAGGAGAGACTTAGAGGCACTTTCCGCCACCGCTATAGCCCAGTGGTCAGGCACACTCCTGAGAGCTAGGAGACTCAGTTTCACAGTCCCTTCTTCACATCAGGCTGGGGGGAATTGAACCCAGGCTCTCACATCATGCCCAGGTGAGTGCCTGAACCACTGGGCTAAAGGTCATAAGGGGGCTTCTTTTCTGGCTCTTGTGTGAATCTAACTCTTTAAAAATGTCCAAACCAGAATTCTTCAAGCATGTTTTGTTTGACTGAGAACAGATTTTTTATTTTAAATTCACTTAACTTTTTTCACGATTTTCTGATTTGGTTCAGTCCCAAATTAATTTTTATTTTTAATTTTCTCCCTCCCCCTGCTCCCAAAACTTCCAGTGAATAAAAAAAAATCAGATCTACACCTAGGTTCTATTCCCGGCTCTTTTACTGACTACCAGTGACCCTAGGCCAGTCTCTTGGCCTCTCTGTATGTAGTCCCTCCTTTCGTAAAGTGGGGATAATACTTCTTTTTAGTATGTGGAGAGAACTAAGCACCTCGAGTTTCTTCAATAAAAGGGGCAGTCGAAGTACAAGTTATTTTCTGGCCCAATACTCTGCGTAAACTTTTGTAATCTGTCAGAATAAAAGGAATTGATGGATTTTTGAATGGATGTGTTTTTGGGCCAGTTCCCTAAATGTGTGTTTAAGGATCTTTTAATAACATGTATTATTGACTGGCTAGACCTATGGAGCTGTTATTGTGCAAAGCCATACTTAGGGCCCGATTATGTTGCATCTTAATTTATTGGCAAAACCCTGACACTAATGCCAGTGGGATCAGGATAGGGCCTTTAGTGTCATGTTGATCCACAACATGCAGCCACATACAGTATGAATTTGGATATGTGCGTTAAAAATGTCATGGGTAAGTTTTGTCACAAACCAAAAACAGTGGCTGATTCTCAAATGTTAATAACTTGGCTGCTGCTCTGGTTCTCCTTTTAAATCTCACTCTATGCCAATGACATGCAGACTGCTTTCACAGAGAGGTTCTTTTTTAGAAATGAAAACCACAGTGATTAGTGATAATGTTTTAGGCACCAATCCTCCAGTCAGATTGCAGGTATCTGCACTGGAGACAGGATGCTGGACTGCGTGGACCGTAAGTCTGATCCAGTCTAGCAATTCATAGATTCATAGATACTAAGGTCAGAAGGGACCATTATGATCATCTAGTCCAACCTCCTGCACAACGCAGGCCACAGAATCTCACCCACCCACTCCTGCGAAAAACCTCTCACCTATGTCTGAGCTATTGAAATCCTCAAATTGTGGTTTAAAGACTTTAAGGAGCAGAGAATCCTCCAGCAAGTGACCCGTGCCCCATGCTACAGAGGAAGGTGAAAAACCCCCAGGGCCTCTTTCAATCTGCCCTGGAGGAAAATTCCTTCCTGACCCCAAATATGGCGATCAGCTGAACCCTGAGCATATGGACAAGATTCACCAGCCAGATACCAAGGAAAGAATTCTCTGTAGTAACTCAGATTCCACCCCATCTAACATCCCATCACAGGCCATTGGGCCTATTTACCATGAATAGTTAAAGATCAATTAATTACCAAAATCATGTTATCCCATCATACCATCTCCTCCATAAACTTATCGAGTTTAATCTTAAAGCCAGATAGATCTTTTGCCCCCACTCCTTCCCTTGGAAGGCTATTCCAAAACTTCACTCCTCTGATGGTTAGAAACCTTCATCTAATTTCAAGTCTAAACTTCCCAATGACCAGTTTATATCCATTTGTTCTTGTGTCCACATTGGTACTGAGCTGAAATAATTCCTCTCCCTCTCTGGTATTTATCCCTCTGATATATTTATAGAGAGCAATCATATCTTCCCTCAACCTTCTTTTAGTTAGGCTAAACAAGCCAAGCTCCTTGAATCTCCTTTCATAAGACAGGTTTTCCATTCCTCAGATCATCCTAGTAGCCCTTCTCTGTACCTGTTCCAGTTTGAATTCATCCTTCTTTAACATGGGAGACCAGAACTGCACACAGTATTCCAGGTGAGGTCTCACCAGTGCCTTGTATAACGGTACTAAAACCTCCTTATCTCTACTGGAAGTACCTCGCCTGATGCATCCCAAGACCGCATTAGCCTTTTTCACGGCCACATCACATTGGCGGCTCATAGTCATCCTATGATCAACCAATACTCCAAGGTCCTTCTCCTTCTCCGTTACTTCTAATTGATGCATCCCCAGCTTATAACGAAAATTCTTGTTGTTAATCCCTAAATGCATGACCTTACACTTCTCACTATTAAATTTCATCCTATTACTATTACTCCAGTTTACAAGGTCATCCAAATCTTCCTGTATGATTTCCCGGTCCTTCTCTAAATTGGAAATACCTCCCAGTTTTGTATCATCCACAAACTTTATTAGCACACTCCCACTTTTTGTGCCGAGGTCAGTAATAAAAAGATTAAATAAGATTGGTCCCCAAACTGATCCCTCCATTGGTATCCTCCCTCCAGCCTGACAGTTCACCTTTCAGTAGGACCCGCTGTAGTCTCCCTTTTAACCAATTCCTTATTCACCTTTCAATTTTCATATTGATCCCCATCTTTTCCAATTTAACTAATAATTCCCTATGTGGCATGGTATCAAACGCCTTACTGAAATCTAGGTAAATTAGATCCACTGTGTTTCCTTTGTCTACAAAATCTGTTACTTTCTCAAAGAAGGAGATCAGGTTGGTTTGGCACGATCTACCTTTTGTAAAACCATGTTGTATTGTGTCCCATTTACCATTGACCTCAATGTCCTTAACTACTTTCTCCTTCAAAATTTTTTCCAAGACCTTGCATACTACAAATGTCAAACTAACAGGCCTGTAGTTATCCAGATCACTATTTTTTCCTTTCTTAAAAATAGGAACTATGTTAGCAATTCTCCAGTCATACGGTACAACCCCTGAGTTTACAGATTCATTAAAAATTCTTGCCAATGGGCTTGCAATTTCATGTGCCAATTCCTTTAATATTCTTGGGTGAAGATTATCTGGGCCCCCCGATTTAGTCCCATTAAGCTGTTCGAGTTTCGCTTCTACCTCAGATATGGTAATATCTATCTCCATATCCTCATTCCCATTTGTCATGCTACCATTATTCCTAAGATCCTCTTTAGCCTTATTAAAGACTGAGGCAAAGTATTTGTTTAGATATTGGGCCATGCCTAGATTATCCTTGACCTCCACTCCATCCTCAGTGTTTAGCAGTCCCACTTCTTCTTTCTTTGTTTTCTTCTTATTTATATGGCTATTAAAAACTATTGGTTTTAATTCCCTTTGCAATGTCCAACTCTACTTGACTTTTAGCGTGTCTCACTTTATCCCTACATGTTCTGACCTCAATAAGGTAGCTTTCCTTGCTGATCCCTCCCATCATCCACTCCCTCTATGCTTTCTGCTTTTTCTTAATCACCTCTCTGAGATGCTTGCTTATCCAGCTTGGTCTACAACTCCTGCCTATGAATTTTTTCCCCTTTCTTGGGATGTAGGCTTCTGATAGCTTCTGCAGCTTTGATTTAAAGTAATCCAAGGCCTCCTCTGCCTTTAGATCCATAAATTCTTCAGTCCAATCCACTTCCCTACCTAATTTCCTTAATTTTTGAAAGTCAGTCCTTTTGAAATCAAAAACCCTAGTTGCAGATTTATTTTTGTTAATCCTTCCGTTCAGTTTGAACTGAATTAGCTCATGATCACTTGAACCAAGATTGTCCCCTAAAACCATTTCTTCTATGAGGTCCTCACAATTCACCAAAACCAAATCTAAAATGGCATCCCCTCTAGTCGGTTCAGCAAATACTTGATGAAGGAATCCATCCGCTATCGCATCTAGGAAAATCTGAGCCCTATTATTACTAGCACTCGTCCTCCAGTCTATATCTGGGAAGTTAAAGTCTCCCATGATCACACAGTTTCCATTAGTATTTACTTCATTAAAAACAGTAAAGAGGGCTCTATCCATATCCAAATTAGATCCTGGCGGTCTATAGCACGCCCCAAGCACTATCCCAGGGGAGGCTCTAGTAGTTTTCTTCCCCAATGTAATTTTTACCCAGATGGACTGTCTTATCCATTTCATCGCTTCTTATTTCTTTACATTCTACCTCATCATTGATATACAATGCTACTCCATCACCTTTACCTTTATTTCTGTCTTTCCTAAACAGCACATACCCTTCAATACCTGTAGTCCAGTCATGACTACTATTCCACCATGTTTCTCTTATCCCTATAATATCTGGTTTCACTTCCTGCACCAGTAGCTCTAGTTCCTCCATTTTGTTACCTAGGCTCCTCGCACTGGTGTACAAACATCTTAATTTTTGCTGTTTGGCCTCTATCACATTCTGTACCCTATTAGGCACAGTCATTCAACAGCCAGTATAACCTATTAGACTGGTATCCACACTGCCCTTCCTCCTTATATACATTCTCCTACCCACGGCTGTATCCTTTCTTACTTCGTTTTCTTCCCTCACAATGCTAAAATCCGGCGTGGAGATTACCTGGACATCTCCCAATCATCTCCCCCAAATTCCTAGTTTAAAGCTCTCTTAATCAGTTGTGCCAGCCTCCATCCTAGAAGTCTTTCCTTCCCTACTCAGATGAAGTCCATCCCGAGAGAACTGTCCTCTGTCCATGAATGCCTCCCAGTGGCCATACATCCCAAAGCCCTCCTTATAGCACCACTGCCTAAGCCATCTGTTGATAGTCATAATCTTGTCACACCTTTGTTGCCCTTCTCTAGGAACAGGCAGAATCCCACTAAAGATCACCTGAGCCTCGATTTCCTTAAGCGTCTTCCCCAGCCTAGCATAGTCTCCCTTAATACTTTCCAGCGAGAATTTAGCCGTATCATTTGTTCCCACATGAAGGATAATTAGGGGATTCTTTCCTGCTCCCTTTAAGATCCTTTTCAACCTCATGTCTACATCCCATATCTTAGCACCTGGAAGATAGCACACCCTTGTATTCTCTGGATCAGCTCTGGTTACAGGCCTGTCTATTCTTCTCAGTAAAGAGTCCCCGATCACATAGACCTGCCTTTTCCTGGTGACGGTGCTATTCTCCAGTCTATCCCCTGTTCCCTCTGGCTGCAAGTTCTTTCCATTCCTATTCTCCCTTGTAATCCTCTTCAACCCATCCTGTATCCTCCTGGGGCTCATATTTGGTGTAGTCTCCATTGACTCTTCCCCTTTTCCTATAGGAATAGCCGCTCTTCTCTTCTTCCTTGCCCTTCCACCTTCAGTGACTACCTGCTGAGCCCCTTCTTCATTTTCCAACTCTGCAAACCTGTTCTTCTGCTCTATTTCTCCTTCACTAGCCCGTCTTTTCCTCTGCCTGGTTCTTTTAGTCACATACTTCCACTGACCACTTTCCTCACCCAGTCTCCCCTCAGAATTCCCCAGTCCTGCTTCCATCTGCAAGTCTGAGCTTTTCCCTTCAGATACCTCATGTCTTTGCTCCATAATCTGCTCGAACCCCTTTCTAAACTCAACCAGACTTTCCACCTGCATTTCCAAACCTCGGATCTTTTCCTCCATCAGCTCTATCAGACGGCACTTCATACAGACACAACTCTTACCAGGTCCCCCCTCCAGGATCATGCACATACCACAGCTGCCACATCCAGTCATCTTCATTGTGTCTTCCACGACATGAGTCACTCCCACTGCTGCCTCTGTATCTGCCATTGCCTTCCCACCTAGATCCTGTTAACCGGGAAAACACAAACCACACCCAAACACCACCACCCACAGCAAAAACAAACCCCAAACAAGCACCACAAGACAAACTCCCACTGAAACTCCCCTGTTTACAGCTCTGTTTGCTAGCTGTCTGCGCCGCTGCCTGACTGGCTGCTACCTTTATAGGACCTAAATCCTTCTCAGCTAGCATGGACCCCTCAAGTCCCATTAGAAAGCAATGGAAATTTCAAAGTTGTTTTAGTGGAGCACTTCCAGGTCAAACTCCCCTCCAATTTAACACTCAGTTGTAAGCCTCAATACATGCTGTGATAAATGGCGGCGGGGGGGAGGGGGGGAGAAGGGTCACCCAGTCAGCTATAGAATCCCTCTTGGTAGTTGTTCTCTACTTGCTTTACCTGTAAAGGGTTAACAAGTCCACAGGTAAAAGGAAGGGAGTGAGCACCTGACCAAAAGAGCCAATGGGAAGGGTGGAACTTTTTAAAATTGGGAAAAAACTTTCCCTTTGTTGGTCTGTTGTTGTTCTCTGGAGAGAGAGGACAGAGCAGAGACAGGGCTGAGACTATGCTGTAAAGAGCTTTTTATCAGGTATGGAAATCATCAGATCATACCCTAAAACGCCTCCTTTGAAAGCCCAGAATTGTAAGTAGATCAGAAAATGTCTAGAAAGATGCGATTAGGTTTATCTCTGTTTATTTCTTATTGGCTTGTGGACTTCTCTGTGCTAACCCCAAATGCTTTTTGTTTTGCTTGGTTTCAGAGTAGCAGCTGCGTTAGTCTGTATTTGCAAAAAGAAAAGCACCTTAGAGACTAGCCAATTTATTTGAGCATAAGTTTTCGTGAGCTACAGCTCACTTCATAAATTGGTTAGTCTCTAAGGTGCCACGAGTACTCCTTTTCTTTTTGTTTTGCTTGTAACCTTTAAGCTGGACCTCAAGAAGGTTATACTTGATGTTTAATTTTTGTAAGTGGGTTTTTTAAATCTAGCAAGAGCCTAAGTTTCAGATGTATTTTCTTTCTTTTTGTTTTTAATAAAATTAACCTTTTTTAAGAACAGGATTGGATTTTTGGTGTCCTAAGAGGTTTGTGCACACGTTGTTTAATTAGCTGGTGGCAACAGCTGATTTCCTTTGTTTTCTTTCTCAGCTCTTCCCTGGGGGGAGGGGTGAAGGAGCTTGAGGGTACCCCACAGGAAGGACTTCCCAAGTGTTCCTTCCTGGGTTCTCAAAGTGGGCGGGGGGGTTGCAGTTGCGTGGTGGCAGCATCTACCCATCCAAGGTCAGAGAGAAGCTGTAACCTTGGGAGTTTAATACAAGCCTGGAATGGCCAGTATTAATTTTTAAAATCCTTGCGGGCCCCCACCTTCTGCACTCAAAGTGCCAGAGTGGGAAATCAGCCTTGACACATGCCTATACTGATAAGAGAGCAGCTTGAGTCTACTTTTCCCTCTCCTACATGTGGGAAGTAAACAGATTTGCTCCTCCAATGCATCCCATTGCAGCTGACCAGGTGCACAGGCAGGATCAATGCCTAGTGCAACTGCTTCCCCCCAGAGCAGGGAGGGAACAAGGTATCCGATAATGATTCTGAGTGTATGTAGTAAAGTTGTCTCATTAGGGTTAACTGGATTACCCTCAAATGTTATGGGATAGAGCACGCTCTACTACCTCTCCTGTTTTCCAAGTGGGAGCTTTCCCCTCCACTCTGTGATGTAGAATAAAGCAGCAAGTTCCCAGCTTGCAGTACTGTGACTAGAAAGCATTTTTTTGTTGTTGAATTGAGTGGACCCTTTACAGATGAGTGGCCATCCAGTTCCTGGATTTAATTTTAAAAAATGACATGACTTTAGAACAGCAGGAACGTTTCCATGATCTTTTTGAAACTAGTTTTTTAAGAAACTGAAAGTGAAACGGACTAAAAAAAAAAAGTGAAAGGGGGAGACGGGACAATCCTGTTTTCATTTTTTAAAGATGAGAAAAATGCAAAATTGGAACAAGCTCTATAAATAGAGAGAAGTGAATCCGAATGTTTCAATTCTTTTTGTTGTTATTAATAAAATACAGTAGGTAAGGATCTATGTTTTATAAAATGATAGGATTTTTCTAAAAAGACAGGTTTGCTTTAAGATCAATTCTATAATGCAGTGGTTCTCACCCAGGGGTATGTGTATCCCTGCGTGTACGCAGTGGTCTTCCAGGGAGTACACCAACTCATCTAGATATTTGCCTAGTTTTATAACAGGCTACATAAAAAGCACTAACGAAGTCAGTTCAAGCTAAAATTTCATACAGACAATGACTTGTTTATAATACTCTATATGCTATATACTGAAATATAAGTACAATAGTTATATTGCATTTGATTTATTTTATAATTATATGGTAAAAATGAGAAAGTCAGCAATTTGTCAGTGGCAGTGTGCCGTGACACCTTTTATTTTTTGTGTCTGATTTTGTAAGCAAGTCGTTTTTAGGTGAGGTGCAACTTGGGGGTATGCAAGACAAATCCGATTCCTGAAAGGAGTACAGTAGTCTGAAAAGGCTGAGAGACACTGCTACAATGTGTTAATAAAAAAGGTAATTTACTGTTAAATTAATGTGTTTTTTTAAAAAAAAATTATAGAATTTCCCTAAAGAGCTCTCAGTCATTACCACAGATAGGTTCAAACCCAGAATACTGAATCTAAGCCCATCTGAATTTTGAGAAGGGTTCTGATGCATGTCTCTGGATGTGATTCCACCTCTACATCTTGGTTTTGGGTCAGATCCAAAAGCAGAAGGCACTTATTTCATATCAAGATGGTATAAACTGTGTTACCTCGGATGTTCTCACACGCTTTCTTCCATTTACAGGTTGAAATCTTTCAAGAGAGGTCTGTCAACTGAACACCATTCAGCAGCACTAAATTCATTCCCAACATTTAAATTTTAAAATAAATGTGGATTAGTTCCCTAGTTTTAGAGCAAGGGCTGGATCTATTTTTTTAGGGGTGAAAAAAATGTATTAATCTGAGATACACATTTGAGCCCAGGTTTTCAAACACAGATGACTAAAGGTAGGTTTCTAAATCTTTATTTAGACACCTAAATAAGCAACCTCTTTCAAAAGCAGTGTGCATCCAGCAGCCCTCACTGACGATAAAGGGAGCTGTGGGTACTCAGCACCTCTGAAAATCAGGGCCTGTATATATGTGCCTAAATATGAATGTGTGGTTCTAACTATAGGTACCCAGGTTAGAAAACATTGGCTTTAAAGATTATGGACAGTGCATGATGTGTTGTTTTTTTTCTTATAGGATTTTAGATTAACTGCTTAATAATTTTCAGTCTAATTTCTTTGTGTGTCTGTCTGGGAAGCTGAATCATCTCAGTAAAAAGCAAACTCTTAGAGCCTCCTTCCATGGAAACACCCTCCCACTGATTTCAGTGAGCTTTGGCTCAGGCCCTTTATGTATAGATACAGGAATGCAGGAGGCAGCTCTGGTCTGTCTCCAGGTTTTATTATTATTACTTCCATGAATTTGCAGAGTACTTCTTTACTTCACCTCTAATTCCCACCCACTCCTATTCAATCTCTTTAGGGTTACACTCCTTTCACTTCTCCACTGTTCTTCATGTCTCATTACTATGGGGTCTCAATGGGGACATATTAAGGTCAGCATACAAAGCAAAATGTATCATGTTGGAGTGCTATGTTATAACACAGTTTGATCTTTCTGTTAATGATGGAACTTTACTGTAACCATGAAAAGGGATCATGTTATAATAGTTTGATTGTGTCTACACTGGCAAAACCAAACCACGCAGCAGCCCCTTCCCCATGACACATTTTGGAGCCCTAAGTAAACAATTACCTCTTTTTCACTTACCTGTTCCATATACTAATGATCTATATAAATCAAGCCAACTCTTATAGAGGCAATTCTCTTAGTACTTCTTATCCCTACATATAGCCTACATAAATTAATATAAGAAGAGAACAATCCTACAACTGACCCAATGTAACATCCCTAGTAGATGTACAATTTATAGGTTGTTTTTGTTAATGGAACTAAAATAATAGGCCTTATCCTCGTTGTCTATCTAATCTATCGTCTTTATATCTTCAGCTAGTCTAAATCACTGTAGTTCCATTGAAGTCTCCAGCTGAGAATCTGACCCAGTGTTTTAAAAAACCCATTTGGGCTTGGTTTACATTCTTGGTGGAACTGTGCAATCACAAAACGGTTACAATCCATTGAATAGCAATGGATATGTTGAGAAATACTCCCTCTTCATACACACATACAGTAAATCTCATTCATCTTAATGGGAATTACACAGCTACACGCAGAGGAATATATACTGTGCAATTTGTCCTGTGACTCCCATTGGGAACATGCATGCACAGTTTTATTTTCCCTTTGAAACAGTTCAGCCCTACCCTCAACCACAAATTTGAACATTCCTGTAGTACTGTATCTTTGAACAATTAAAGAATGGGTTAACCACATCAAAGGTTCCCTAATATTAAAAAAAAATGCTTCTCCTTTTGTAAAATATTTAGGAAAGGGTAGATACATTTTACTAAGTAGCCAGGGACTTTATTAGCATTCACTGAGTCTCCTAATGGTATTTTTTTCTCATTAAATTCAGTAACAGTACTCAAAGAATCTACTGCATATATGCTCAATCATAGCACTGAAATAGATACCCATTAACAGGTGCTGGAATAATTTTTATAGTGGAGGTGCTGAGAGCCATTAAACCAAACTGTAAACCCTATATGTAATGGAAACCATTTCAAGCCAGGGGGTGCGTCAGCACCCTCCAGTTCCAGGACCTACATCCATTAATATAAGTTAAACCACATAACAAGACCTAGGTCAACTAAATGCCTATACAGGTTGTTGCCAATGGGATTATTTAATGCAAGCCAAAACATGTGAAGCAATTCTCCAAGCAAAAGATTGGATGGGAGTAGGGGAGGGCTGAGGGGAGGAGGGGAAATTCCATGAACCATTTCTCATTTAATCTGGTCTTGTAAATAATTCCCTGTAAATAATAATAAAACCTAAACCTTGAGAAATGATATATAATATATATTTTGATTAATACTTTTCTGAGCTCTGGTGAAAGGGGCCATTATAAAAATGAAAGTTGGATAAGATGATTAAATGTTATTTACAGAAAGGACAAGGGGCTGATTAAATCACCAAGGGGCTTTACTTTATGGTTGCAGGGTTAAAAAAATGTATGTCGCGCAACAGAGATGTTTGCTTCATTTCAGTAATTAGAAACCAAACAAGCTTGGACAGTCTGTCGGCCTCAATATGGTGGAATTAACTGGTGGATCATGTAAATAAAATCTGTTTGATTAGACTGAAAATTAAATCATTGTAATTTTTCCTGATCTCTTGGAATTTATTGTGGAGGTCTTGGAATAAAGACCTCCCAGCCCACCCCCTGCGTGGGGGGGAAAAAAGACACCCTGAAGACTAATTTTAGGGCTAGATTTATCCTCTAGCTCTCATCTAGACACCTAAATAAGTGGCCAGTTTTTCAAAAGCGCTAAACTCCCTGTAGGCATCTAACATGGAGATACAAGGTTTTCAAAAGGGCTCAGGGTCCACGTGCTCCCATTGTTCTGGCCCTAATTGGGGATGCTGAGCCCTTGGGAGAATGTGACCTGTGAGCTTTTTCTTCTGGCCAACAGACCATGCCAATCCTGGCTCGTGGACTTGGCTCATGCCACAATCTGGGTGCCATTGGGAAAGCTCTAAGGCCCAGACCCTGAGAGGTATTTCGGCACCCAACGCCCTCTGAAATCATCTAAATACCTTTGAAGGCCTAGGCCTAGCCTCAAAGTTTAAAATAAAAATGGATTTTAAAAAAAAATGAAAGGGGTCGGAAGAATCTTGGGTCAAATATTTCACTCACCGGTGTAAATCTCAGGTAAATTCACTGACTGGAGTAACACCATTGAGATCAATGGGTTACTCCCGATTTACACCAATGTAGCTGAGAGCAAAGGTCTGTTCAAGGCCTTTTATTTAATGTGGATGAGAGACAGTTTGATGCTTTTCAAACAATCTCATTGTTACAATGAAGAGATAAAATACAGCTGTTTTTGTCCAGGGTGAGATTCACTCCTGTGCGGACAGCCTGGCCAAGGTCTATGAGCCACTTAAATCCTACACAAGACCCCAAAATAGGGGTTAAGTTGAATTTAAGGCCTGGTGCAAGTGCTCTGCACAGCAGTGAATGCCATCCTTAATTATTTCATGTGCCTATCTGCACTCTTGCCCGCCTGTTTCCCCTACAATTTTGATTTGATACAGTATTCGTCTTCCCTTCCTATCCTATGCTGCTGTGCATTGTTAAAAAGCTGCATATTCTACCCCAGAGGTAACTCTTTCCCTTGTGGGTACTGAAATTGGTTTCACTGTCCAACACAGAACCTTGCAGAGTAACGCTGCCCCTGCTAGGTGGGCCCAGGTTGTACTCTTAGGATGGGTCTACACTGCAATCAGGCACCTGAGCCTGGCCCATGCTCTGGGACCCTCCCACCTCACAGAGGCCTAGAGCCCGGGCTCCAGCCTAAGCCCGAACATCTACACTGCAATGAAACAGCCCCTTAGCCCAGCGAGCCCAAATCAGCTGGCATGGGCCAGCCGCAGGTGTCTAATTGCAGTGTAGGCACAGACTTAGCTGACAATATCCATACAGGAGATAGAAAACTCTGTGTGGCCCTGGGGAAAGGACAATGCTGCTAAAGAGGTGGCTGACTGACTCCATGCTCTGTTTCTGAGTAGGAGCAGTGAATTCCCTGGGCACAATCTAGGATTGCCAACTTTCTAATATCACAAAACTGAGCACCCTTGCCCTGCCCCCTTCCCCAAGGCCCTACCCTTGCTCTGAGGCCCCACCCCACACTCACTCCATCCCCCTCCCTCTGTCGCTCGCTCTCCTGCTCCTCACTCACTTTCACTGGGCTAGGGCAGGGGGTGAGGTGTGGGAGGGGGTGAGGGTTTTGGCTGGGGGTGCAGGCTCTGGGGTGAGACTGGAAATGAGGGGTTCAGGGGGTGGGAGGGGGCTCTGGACTAGGGGAGGGGGTGCGGGATCTAGGGTGGGGTAGGGGATGAGGGGGTTGGGGTGCAGGAGGGGGCTCAGGGCTGGGGCAGGAGGGAGTGTGGGGTCCGGGCTCCAGGAGGGAATTTAGGTGTGGGAGGGGTCTCAGGGCTGAGGTTGAGGTGTGGGAGAGGGTGTGGGCTCCAGAAAGGAGTTGGGATGCGGTAGAGGGCTCAGGGCTGGGGCAGGGGGTTGAGGTGCCAGCTCTGGGAGGAAGTTAGGGTGTGGGAGGGGGTTCCGACCTGGGGCTGGGGGTTGGGGTTCAGGAGGGAGTTCGGGCTCCAGACAGGTGGTGCTTTCCTCAGGCGGCTCCTGGTTGGCTGCACAGCGAGGCTAAGGCAGGCTCCCTGCCTGCCCTGGCTCCGCGAAGCTCCTGGAAGCGGACGGCATGTCTGGCCTGGCTCCTAGATGCTGGGGTGGCCAGGCGACTCTGTGTCCATAGGTGCTGCCCCTGCAGCTCCCATTGGCCGCAGTTCCCTAGGGCCCCAGAAACGTGCCGGCCACTTCCAGGAGCCATGCGGAGCCAGGGCAGGCAGGCAGCCTGCCTTAGCCCTGCTGCACCGCTGACCAGACTTTTAACGGCCCTGTCAGCAGTGCTGACTGGAGCCACCAGGATCCTTTTTTGACCAGGTGTTCCAGTTGAAAACCAAATGCCTGGCAACCCTAGCACAATTCCTGAGCGATGATCAAGTTGGCAGTATTTTTAAATCTGTCTTAGGACTTTCTTCAGCGCCCAGCCTTGTGTCATTGTGGAGCTCTGGGGGTTCACCCAGACCGGTAAGGGGTTCTGTCACTGCCTGCCCCATAACCTTGGGTGCCTCTGTGCTGGGCAGCTTTGGCTCAGAGCCCTGACAAAAGCAGCCTGCTCACAGCACAAAGCACAAAACACAGCTGACACCCTAAGCTTAAATCTGTCCAGTTACTCCTTACAGGGTGACTCCAACAACCTTTCCAGTCATGAGTCTCCCCAAAACTGTCTCCCCTGCAGTGTCCAGTCCCTCTCATTGCACACCCAAAGAGGCAGAACTCACAATAGCTCGTTAGCTTAACTGGGGCAATAGCCTCCGTCTTTATACACAGCACTGAGATGGTGTGGAGTAAAATTAATGAGCTCCCCTGACCTGGATGAATCACAGATTGTTTTAACCCATTGAATGAACAGGCCAATACCAGGGAGAAGAAGGGAATACCAATAGAAGGGAGACTGGTGCATGAGGTGCCCGGAGGGCTCTTCGTGGTGCTGAGCGGTCGATAGAGTGAGTGCTGTGGGGAGAGTTCCTGAATTGGGGCCAGGTTTTCTCCTCACCTTATATGCTGTGGACAATGCCCCCTGTTTTGCCCCATGGCTCCCTGCCAGCCTGTAGCTGACACAGGGAACAATGAGTGGGGAAAGCTGCTACTTGCCCATCTGTAGAGCAGGGTGCTGCAGCAGGCATGGGGGGCCCGGAGGATGCAGCAAGTGCTCCCAGCCAAAGCGTGCTGGGACTGGGTGTACGATGTGAACAACATGACATTCATGTTGAGGAGGAGGTTGAGGGGAACAGGGAGAGGGGGAATCCCATGATGCCCTGGGCACGGGGAACAGAGGCTCCCTTAACAGCATGGGCAGGGGGAGCGGGCAGGGCAGACAGTTCTCCCCTCACACCATGACAGGGGGAAGGGAGTTGCGTGAGAGGGGCTCCCCTCACACCATGAGTAGGGGGAGCAGAGGGAATATGGGCTCCCCTCATGCCATGAGCAGGGGAGTGAGCAGGGAGAGTGGGGGTCCGCTCACAGCATGGGCAGGGGGCAAGCAGTCGCAGTTGGGCTTCTCTTACACCACAGTGGAAGAAGCTGAAATTAGTTCCTTATTCCTGGTTCCTAATTCAAAGGTATAATTATTTTTTGTAAACTCTAAAGTGTTTAAAGTTTTAGAAATGTCACCAAAATAAGTGAGTGAATTTGATAAGATATATTTGTGTTTTGAAGAACACACTTTTCTGAGATGCAAGTAGGTCGCCAGTCCCATGTTCAGGGATCCATAGAGTGTAAGGCCAGGTGCGACTATCAGATCATGTAGTCTGACCTGTATAACACAGGCTGTGAACCTGCACCCAGTTACTTTGAGCTCAATAACTTGTGTTTGGCTAAAGCACATCTTCCAGAAAGGCATCCAGCCTTGATCAGAAAATATCCGAAGATGGAGAATCCACCACTTCCCTTGGTAGTTTGTTCCAGTGGTTAATCAGCCTCATTGCTAAAAATTTGTGCTTTATTTCTAATTTGAATTTTGTCTGGCTTCAGTGTCCAGCCATTGGTGGTTCTTATGCCTTGCTCTGCTAGGTTAAAGAGCCATTTAGGGCATCTATGAATTCTGTGGCTGGCATATCTTCATTTCCTTGCCCTTTCCATTCGAAAATGCCAGTATAGCCGTACCAACTCCGAATGTTATCAAGCCGTACCAACTCTGAGTGTTATCAAGCTTGTGTTTTCAAGCTCATGGAAGCATACAAAATAGTTTCCAGAACTATTCCAACAACTTCATACATGAGATAACAAGACATTTGCTTTAATAAATTCTAACTTTTATGCAAATAACTTTTGTGTCTTCCATTGAACTAATCAACGTTTGAAATATGGTTTTAATTTAGATTGTATATTCAAATTGAAGAGAGGGATTAGCAATATGAGAATGAAAGACAGCTGTGTGCCTTAGTAGAAAAAGAGAATTTACACAAGTTACTCTGTTTCTGTTTTCCTTTTGGTGCAAGATGAAGGAATTTTGAATAAACTAATAAATTTTACTAGTCTCTTCTGCTACGGTGAGACACTTTTTCAGCCACATAAGGAGGGGGGAAAGGATTAAAAACAGTGTTCAGACAATGCTGTTCTCAGCCATGGCAAAAATTCATTGCTTTCTTGGACTCTATGTTTGATTTATTTGTATGTAGTAGCATCTAGAGGCACAATGGTCACTGATTGCAGCTAGATGCTTTACACGCATAAAACATAACTAAATATACCATTTTTGGTAAACAAACCTTCAGGAGCTTTCAACTTGTAAATTTCATTAATTTTTTCCTCCCACCCACCAAATCTGAGATCAACCCAAAGTTATTTTTTTATTGTACACAGGTTGCCATTTTCATTCCATGTGCACATTTGAGGGCAACCCCTGTCCCAGACCATATAGATGCAGTGAGATTGGGACAGTTCTGTTTTGCAAGTGGTGCAAAGCACAGCAGTCAAGCACCATGATACTCAGATCTTGGGAAGAGGGCTCCTTGTGCAGCCACATACAATGGCTCTCTGATGGATGAGGTGGAGGTGGAGATTCATCTATCTGTCTTGCTTCTGGTGAGGCCAGTGTAGGAGCTGTGCAGCGATCTGTCCTGGTGGAAGATTTTTCTTTCTCTTCCCCAGTGGATAGCTGTAGGGCCCATCACAGTCAGAATAGAATAAAACGGTGATGTCAATGCAGAAGTCAGTTGGAGTTTTAGCAGCAAAAAGGACTCCATTATTGGTCCCTGAATGTAATGATGCAAAGATTCATCCATTGGTTATGTTCTGATTTATTAGCATTTTCTTCTTTTTTATGCACTTTCACTAATTGGGACCCTGACATCTGACCCAGGCCTATTCTATACTATTTTGGTGTGCCTGTCACTGTAGTATCTGAGTGTCTACAACTTTAAAGGCACTTTAACTAATAAAGGCCCTACAGGGTTATTATCACAGTGGTCTCTTATAGCCATATAATCTATGAATTTATGTTCTGAAAACATGTGGTCTCAGAAATCAGTTCAAGGAATGTGACTAATATCAAAGTAAAAGAACACTAGAATGAATTCTTCCCATGTTTGTATTAATGTGAGGGTATCTCCAAAGATAAGGTATTTTTTCATGCTTTGTGTGTATAAAAAGATCTTCTACACTTTCCACAGTATGCATCCGATGAAGTGAGCTGTAGCTGACGAAAGCTTATGCTCAAATAAATTGGCTAGTCTCTAAGGTGCCACAAGTACTCCTTTTCTTTTTGCGAATACAGACTAACACGGCTGTTGCTCTGAAACCTCCAAAGACACTAATTTTCTTCCCTCCCCACCCAGAGAGTTGTCTTCTGTGTTTCTGAGATGTTTCTATAAAATAAAAGTATGGGTGAAGAATGATGGGAAACAGTAGATTCCATTATGTGACAAACCTGCTTTGTTGACTTGTGGAATGAATAGCTGATTCCATTAGGCCTCCCAAAGCTTGCCAGTTATGTTATTAAAGTGTGTTTAAAACATTTAGTAAAAGGTATGTTAATAACGACACAGGATTGAAACACTATGTTAGACTTGTTTTAGTCCAGGAGGCATGGTCCAGTGATGTCCATACAGGAGCTATGAAGTCTAACAGTGGCTATGGCAACACCCATTGTTTCATGTTCTCTGTATATATATATATCTTCCTACCGTATTTTCCACTGCATGCATCCGATGAAGTGGGTTTTAGCCCACAAAAGCTTATACCCAAATAAATTTGTTAGTCTCTAAGGTGCCACAAGGACTCCTCGTTTGTTTGTTTTTACTTTACTTTAAAGTTTCCACTTAGTTTCTAGGTCACAGTTTCCATATTTGTAAAATGGGGATAATAAGAATGACCTACCTCAGAATCAATGACATGAATGAACATCAATAATGATCACAGAATCAATGTTTGCAAAGCGTTTGAAGATAAAAGCGCTAAGTATAATATTAATAAATGGTAGCATGAAGATTTGATATGCTCCAGTGCTTTCTACAATACACACCACACAAGCCAGATTTTCCTTTCGTAATGTTCCATTGACTTCCGCAGAGATCATTTGATTTAATATGTTTACTGTACAAACAGTTACATTTTAAACGTAGAAGTTTAACACTCAAAAGTTAACCTTTTAGTTACATCCATCCTAGAAGATAGCAGCTCTGCTGTGTACAGATTGTGTGGCATAAAATGATGGCAAAGGATCTGAGATGTTGGCAATTAATAGAGTTATGTATACGGAGTAGAAAGGACAATGGTAAGATTAGTGAAACTGAGCTCCAGAAATGTAGTCTGGGTTGTTTTTCTTTTCATTCCATAACCAAATATTCTATTAGGGTCTGTCAAGTTTCCTTCCCCACTCTGAACTCTAGGGTACAGATGTGGGGACCTGCATGAAAAACCCCCTAAGCTTATTTTTACCAGCTTAGGTTAAAACTTCCCCAAGGTACAAACTATTTTACCTTTTGCCCTTGGACTTTATTGCTGCTACCACCAAGCATCTAACAAATATATAACAGGGAAAGAGCCCACTTGGAAATGTCTTTCCCCCCAAAACTCCTCCCCAAACCCTACACCCCCTTTCCTGGGGAAGGCTTGATAAAAATCCTCACCAATTTGCATAAGTGAACACAGACCCAAACCCTTGGATCTTAAGAACAATGAAAAAGCAATCAGGTTCTTAAAAGAAGAATTTTAAGAGAAGAAAAAGTAAAAGAATCACCTCTGTAAACTCAGGATGGTAAATACCTTACAGGGTAATCAGATTCAAAACATAGAGAATCCCTCTAGGCAAAACCTTAAGTTACAAAAAGACACAAAACCAGGAATATACATTCCATTCGGCACAGCTTATTTTATCAGCCATTTAAACAAAACAGAATCTAATGCATATCTAGCTAGATTACTTACTAAGTTCTAAGACTCCATTCCTTTCTGTTCCCGGCAAAAGCCTCACACAGACAGGGGATTTCCTGTGTTTACAAGCTCATAACACTTTTTCCTCAGAACAAGAACATCCATTAATCAGCGTGTCACCCCTTTACACAGCAAGGGTCCCTGATCTGCAGTGACTATCAATAGGTAATCACCCAGACAATGGTCCCATCCTCAGGCTGAGTTTTTTGCGTTACTGAGGTGGGGGGTATCTTGTTTAAAATAATCCTTTGAAGCTCAGAACACTTCCCAAAGTTTACATTAGTCATGTCTCCCTGCTAGTGACATCACACACAATCCCACAACAGTACACAAACATTTGCATTTTTAATACAACAAACTCCTAAGATACTTTGTCAAGGTTCCTTCCCCACTCTGAACTCTAGGGTACAGATGTGGGGACCTGCGTGAAAAACCCCCTAAGCTTATTTTTACCAGCTTAGGTTAAAACTTCCCCAAGGTACCAACTATTTTACCTTTTGCCCCTGGACTTTATTGCTGCCACCACCAAGCATCTAACAAATATATAACAGGGAAAGAGCCCTCTTGGAAACATCTTTCTCCTCAAAATCCTTCCAAACCCAATACCCCCTTTCCTGGGGAAGGCTTGATAGAAATCCTCACCAGTTTGCATTGGTGAACACAGACCCAAACCCTTGGATCTTAAGAACAGTGAAAAAGCAATCAGGTTCTTAAAAGAAGAATTTTAATAGAAGAAAAAATAAAAGAATCACCTCTGTAAACTCAGGATGGTAAATACCTTACAGGGTAATCAGATTCAAAACATAGAGAATCCCTTTAGGCAAAACCTTAAGTTACAAAAAGACACAAAACCAGGAATATACATTCCATTCAGCACAACTTATTTTATCAGCCATTTAAACAAAACAGAATCTAATGCATACCTAACTAGATTGCTTATTAACCCTTTACAGGAGTTCTGACCTGCATTCCTGCTCTGGTCCCAGCAAAAGCAACACACAGACAGAGAGGACCTTTGTTTCTCCCCCACTCCAGATTTGAAAGTATCTTGTCTCCTCATTGGTCATTTTGGTCAGGTGCCAGTGAGGTAATCCTAGCTTCTTACCCTTTACAGGTGAAAGCGTTTTTCCTCTGGGCAGGAGGGATTTAAAGGTGGTTAGCCTACTCTTTATATTTATGACATACTTAAACTTAATTCAGTAAGGTTTGTCCAGGATATTGCAGGAAAGTGTCTTGTCACAGGCATGTCAGAGAGGTTCCCAACTGAATAAAATACCACTCAAAGGGCAAAAGACTAAGACTGGATTCATTTATTCAGTCTTTGTTTCGCCAGAACCCCCACTGAAGTCAGGGTGGAGGGAGTAAGCATAGGCAATGGGTTGTGGGGGGCATGTGGAGTTACATCTAGAGTGACCAGATGTCCTGATTTTATAGGGACAGTCCCAATATTTGGGGCTTTTTCTTATATAGGCACCTATAACCCCCACCCATGTCCCAATTTTTCACATTTGCTATCTGGTCACCCTCGTCACATCCCCCTCCCGATTTGCTGTTTGGCTTCTACTGAGCATGCTCATGGATTGAACATGCTCAGTAATACTGCTGAAGCCGGCTGCCCTAACTCTGCCCCCCCACTATCAGCAGGCATGGGTCGTCTCTGGGAGTAAGAGCCCCATATTTGCCCATATGAAAACAACTTAAGCTATGTACTTGTAGTCCCTGATTTTCTTAAACAGATTCCTTAAAGCAATGATATTGTCTGTTTATATTTGACTGACAATTACATCATTTTATCCCTGGAGTCACTGTGATGGAACTGGTAAAATCTTTAGACCATTGCCACTGCAAAGGTTGCCAGGTATTAAAAATAGCATTACATCTTTCCTTTTCTGTGGTATTTTATTATTATTTTTCCAATGTGCTGGTTATTGAGTGTGTGATCATTCTTGCAAATGAGTTTGGACAGCATCTATAGCTTTGTAGCAATTAAGAGGCCACAGACGTTAGCAGCTCAGGAGGAATGAAGGAGGTTTTAATAGCTTTATTTATCTTTAGCTTCTACTGTTTGGACTTCCTCAATGGCGGGCAGTTTTGTATCAATAAAAGGATGCTAAAGCTTGTTTCTTGTAAATGCAAGTGGGTCATTGTCAATGGTGTGGAGAGATTTGCACAGTAGTTGAGAGAGATGTTCTTCTCTTCATTCTATCATCAATTACAAGGTTGCCAATGAATCTTAGAAAATGTGAACAGAAGCATTTTATGACCTACTTCAATGAAACTCTGTCAAACTGCAGTGCTTCCTCCCCACTGCTAATTGTCTTCTTAAATAGATGTGTCTGCTGACATCATTTAATCTCAAACACTTACCTTTGCCTGAAGGGTGGTGGAGAGAAACGTTTCCAGGAAAGTTAACTAGTCCAAACTGATAAATTAACTTTACCTGTTTATTGTTTCCTATTACATGTAATAGATATTTTTCATGTGAGATATAGGTGTGATCTATAATTGTTAGAGCCTAGGGATTGAGGCGACTGGACAATTCACTTAACCTCTCGGTGCTTCATTTTACTTATCTGTAAAATAAGTATATTGTACTAATAACATTTTAACTGCTTTGGGATTCTTCGATTATAATAGCATATTGTTTTCATCCTGATGTGTTAGCTATAGCCCATAGGCCGTTTCATTACAAGCTGATCCAAAAACTCATTGAAGTCAATGAAAGTCTTTCCATTGATTTCAGTGGGCTCAGGCCCTATGAGAAAGATTTTCAAAGGCACAAATGGCAGCTAGGTGCCTAACTCCCATTGAAATTTGATGGGTGTTAGGTGATCAGCGGCCATTTGCACCTTTAGTGCGCAAAATTCTACCCTTGGATGTATACATGTGGCTCCCATTAGGGCAAATTCCATAATTCTTAGCTGCTCCAGTGAAGTGAATGGACTTACTTCTCATTTACTCCATTGCAAATGAGTGTAATTTGGACCATTATAGTTTTTGTCTGGGTCACTTAATCTCCTCTCATCAAAAAAAAAGGAAAGGAATTGGAGACTTCTTGTATGCAAGCTCGCTTTGACACTGCCCGCCTCACTGATTATGCTGTAAGAGCACATACTGCGTTTTGGACTACAGATGTAAGTTGAAGGGGTGTTAGCCGCCTACCTCAGCTTCCTTGTATGTTTTGCTGTTTCAAGTGAAGAAAAATCAGCCCTTTGACGCAGTCACGTAGCCTGTCATCTTTCTTGTCGTAGTGCCAACAGTGCATCTCCATGACATGTATGGTGTGTGGTTTTGAAAGATTGCACTTCCTGGGAACAAGTCACAGTTTGATCTAAGAGCCAGAAAACAATGCCTCTTATTATTTACCTCATTAAAGGTACATAGGCCACTGACTGAAGCTCATGTGTTATCATTAATTTATCACTAAATGCTGTGCTATGAAGAGTACAGCTTTGAGGAGCACATTAAGAGAATCATGTACATTAGACTCTTTTGTTAGCTCTTTTTGGTTGGGTGCCTAAGAGACCTGTTCCTTAGGTCATGTCTTGTGTTTTCAGAATTCCAAACATACGGCCACATCCTGAGGTTCCTACCTGTTTGATTTTTGCTCAAGCCAGTTCTCATTGACTTCCATGGGAGTTTACCTGAGCAAGGATGAATAAAAACTTAGTAAAGACCTCAGGATTTGCTTCCTTGTTTATTGATCATACAGATGCCATCTCCTTCTGACTATATTAAGTAGTGAAGAATAGATCAGATCCTCAGCTGGTGTAAATCAGCAAAGCTCTATGTTCTACTGAAACAAATCTATCTAGGGCCACATTTAAAAAAGTATTTAGGCACCTAAAGATGGAGGATATTATTCTTCTCTTATGCTGGTCAAGAATTTTGAGATTTATGGAGGTAAATAGCTGTCTTAGTTATGTAAAAATACTTATGAATATTTTTGGTTCAAGCATTTCTAGAAAATCTTTGCATTAACGGCTAGCAGTTGCGTTACTGTGGCCCCAAGTGATTTTCAGAACTGTATCCAAAGTTTTCTTTTTTCCCCAGTTGCTTCTCCTCACCTGCAACAATTCCCTTTTTAAAATAAGGCCGTGGGTGTTATCAGAGTCAGCCTCTTCCAGCGCAAAGGCAAAGGGCCAATTCCTGCAACGGATACATTAAAAAAATGTTTAATACATTGGAAATGAGTTTGTGATGTGGAGGAAAATGTATTCTGTGCATTTTTTTTTAAAGTGAGGTACACTCAAATTTCCCACAAAGAGGGGTGGAAAACTGAAGTTCAGTCTGATGTTGTCAAGCCTGTCTGGTGAGATGTGAACCCAAATTTCTCACCTGACTGCTCTTCACTGCCTACGGGGTAAATTTTCCAAATGATGCACAGGAGGTGCATGGGCAAAACCTATTAACAAATAATTGGTTTATGCCCCTGCCTCCTGCATGCTTTAAAAAAAAATCCCTTCCCCTTCTTGCCCCCAAGTGTCAATCCTATTGAAAATAAGACTGAAGCACTGCGAAATGTAGTGAAGGGGCACAGTGGTTAAAGGAGCTGAGAGTTATAGTCCCACTGATTCAAGGTACTGAACACAGAGGGAGATATTTTCTCACATTGCTGAAAATTGTTGTTTTACGCGTATTCAAAAATATCATGGAGAACTTTCTTATCAACATGGTGTAACAAACACTGGAAGACAGAATGTAGGCTTCCAAGCCCCAAACTATTGTTCTCTATTAGAAATAAGAAAGAATGTAATTAAAAATAAAATACATATAAACCAGTCCTGAATGGGCTAAGTTCTGCTTGGTGTCTCACCAGTGTAAATCTGCAGAACACCATAGAAGTTAAGAAGGCTACTCTGGATTAACCACACTGTAACCAGAAGGAAAATCTGACCTAACAGGCACAAGTATATTGTTCAGGCAAAACTTCCTAGTGGCAAAATCTGTTCAGACTGTTGGAAAATCTCCAGGGGAAAGTGATGGAAGCCTTTTCATGTTGGACACTTTAAAACTATACTAGGCTGGGCAGAGCAGTGAAGGCTCTGGCAGTAGGATGGACTGAGGACATAAATCTTTTTTCTTTATACACAGCAGCACCTAGAGGCCCTAACCAAGGCCAGGGGCCTATGGTACCAGACACTGCACATACACATCAAAAGAGAGAGTCTCTGCCCCCCAAGAGCTGACAGTAAATAGACAAGACAGACAATGTGTGTGTGTGAAAGGAAATATTATTATTGCCATGTTAGGCAACTGCAGCACAAAGAGATTAAGTGACTTGACCAGGATCACACAGGAAGTCTGTGGCAGCATCAGAAAATGAACACAGCATCCCTGATTTCTAGTACACTGTATTAAACCAAGACCATCCTTCTGCTGTAGCACTTATAGATCTAACAGAATTCACTTAATCAGAATACTGATGAGCATGCGCCGTTTGATTCAACTTTGGTGATACCTGGATTTGGCTCTGAATGATGTGGTGTGGGCTTTCTTTCTTTCTTTCTTTCTTTCTTTCTTTCTTTCTTTCTTTCTTTCTTAGTAACTTTTAATTATTTTTGACCTATGTAAAGAAAACAAGAATAGCAAATTATATGTAAACTCATAATGTGTTAATCGTTTACAACCTAACTGCAACTCTGCTTAAAACATTTGTGATTATATACAGTGTGAATGGTTAAGCTCTCTGTGCCTCCATTCCATATCTATAAAATGGGGATAATATTTCTCTTCTCTATTTATACTGTAAGGTCTTTGGGGCAGAGTCTTTCTCTTACCATGTGTCTGTACAGAACTTAGCACAATGGGGCCCACAATTGGTTGTGGTCACTGGTCACTACTGTAATATAAATAATAATAGTAATAAATAGGCTTGGCAGAATTCAATTATTTTTTATCATGGATAATATTGATGTTTATTTTTAAGCATTTTTAAAAATTGATTTTACATTTTCACAATTGTGCAAAATTATGGGAGGTCAGACAATTATTTAATGACAGTAGACATTGAGATTCAAGAAGTTAAAGGTTTATAAACTATTAAAACACAAACTGTCAACATCACATATCAAAATATACAAAGTAAATGACCTTAAATCATTATTAATTGGCTTGTCCATTTGTAACAACAAGTCTAATTCAAAAGTCTAAATCACTGGATTTTGCCTCTTAGTTTCAAGCAGCATTTTTCTTACTTTGTCTAGCTGTAAAGTTCAATTATTATCTATGGAAATATTTTACCATCAGTTTGTGTGTGTACAGTGAAATGGATGTTTACCAACATTTACTGATAAAAATCTAACTTTTCCAAGCCTAGTATTAAAGTATATGCCCAATTCTGCAGTCATTCCTTATCAAAGGGAGTTTTGCCTCAGAAAGAACTGCAGAATTTGGCCTATGTTACTTCATGCACAACTTTCCGTTTGTCTGCCGATGTGAATGCCATTTTAAAATCTTTGTTAAAGGTGCCATTATGAAAATATTAATTCCCTTATGGTTTGAAAATTTGCTAGACTGAGCCTACAGTATGAAATCAATATCAATATTTTCCATGTGAATTTTTTTTTGTAAGTACATGAGAAAAAATCCTGTCTCGTATTTTGCTGAAAACAGTCAGATGACAAGTCAGTCATTTCTGATGTTTACAGCATTAAGGGGCTGTTAATACTGAGGCCTGGAACAATGTTAATAAATCTGATTACATATGCAAACAAAGGTATCCAGGTTGGCTGCAGTACATTCCATACAAGCTATTATTCACCTCCCAGGAGGTAAATAACAGTGCTTTTTCTGGACCTGTAAGCGCGTCTCCTTTTTAAAATGTTAGTTTAAAGGAAACAAACCAAACAGCTGCATTTTTGAAGCCAGGACTGGAACCCTCTTTCTCCTAACTTTTGAGAGTTCAGATTACTGCTCCTCAAGTTTTTGCCCATAGTGGTTAACAGTGCATTTGCCAGCACAAGAAAAGCAGTGGAAGCCATGGATGGTGGATTGCTTTCTGAGAGGACAGGCCTTGCTTCCCAGCCTTCCCTCCCCAAGATGCTCTCCTATGGAGAGCCAACTTTAACATGGCTCTTGATGTTTTCCGATCCAGACTGGATACATTTCTGGAAGTTATGCTCTATCCAAACAGAAGTTACTGGGCTCAATACAGGGGCAAATGGATGAAATTGAAGGACCTGTGATTTACAGGTGGTCAGACTAGATGATCTAGTCGGTCCCTTCTGGCCTTAAACTCTATGAATCTCTGAGCCCCAGAGCACAGATTGCATAGAGGATGGATTCAGTAAATACATCTCCTGGCTGCTCTGATCGCCATTCTTCTTTGGTCAACACTGCCCACTTTTGGGGCTGCGCTGGCCAGGTTGAGAGTAGAGATGGCGATAAAGGTGTTGCTGCAACCTGCCCTCTGGCAGACTTTCTGTGCTGGCTTCTACTAATATAGATCCTGGGTGAATCTGGCCCATGGGCTTCTTGTTTCAGTGAACGTCAAGATTTATTGTCCCTTGACAATAAATTGGCTGTTCCTGGATCAATATTTACCACTTGGGTCAATTAATCTTGATAGTCACCTCAACAGTAGTCAATATCTACTTATTGATTTTAAGTGTAATGAAAAGTAAATACAAAGGGCCCAATCTTGACATCCTGACTGGGCAAAACTCCTATTGAAATTAAGTCTGTGTCTGAGCTAAGAACGGACTTCTAGGAACTCTGACTCCCAGCCTTACACTTTAAATAGTGGATCGTCCTTCCTCCCCTTCCATATTTGCAGCACCATTGACACTTATGAGCCTGATGCAATTGTGAGGCATTCCCAAAAGATATAATGAATGGTAGCTAAACTGAGAATCCTTGACACTCAGGTGAAATTTCTTTTTTATAGGTAACTAACATCTGTTGGGGCATATATTCTCTGAGCAGAAGATTAAAGAACATCATTGCCAAAGTAAGTTTAGATGTAATTGGCGTTTGCTTTACAGCTCAGCCCTAGTTCAATTTTTGACTCGTGTTCAAAGGAGAATTGTGATATCACATTTAGCACTTAGCCAATGAAGTTCAATTGAACGGATCTCAGTGGACATTATGATAAATTCTATTATTGGTCCCTACTCATTTATGAGATTTTTTTACTTGAGGAAGAACTACGGACTACAAGCTTTGGCCCATTATTATTATAAATTAATAGATTTATTTACAATAAAGCTTTGCATGGTATTTTAAACCACAGGCTTTAAGAGCATTTCCCTAGCTTGCAAACAAAACAAAGACATATCTGTAAGCTCTTTCCTGACTACAAATGTATTGCCCAGAGAGTGTTCAGGAAAAGTGTAGCCCTTTGTATTCTCTGTAGTATTATTTCTGGATCTTTTGCATGCTCTGAGAATAACAAATGAGCTGCCAGTTTAGAGTGACAGTATGTACAACAAGATGAAAACAGCCTAACTAATATTTGCAAAAATAAAATAAAAAATTACTCCCTGTAGGTAATTTTTAATTTTGGGGTTCTGTGCAAGATTGTACAGCTACAAACCATCATTGTAACCAAAATGTTTCTCTCTCCAATCATTATCAAAATGAGATTTTCTTTCTGCTAGAGTGGAGCTTTTTCTTTCTTTTCTTTCTTTCTACATCAAGGCCACACTACATTAGCTACTACAAAAAGCTTTTGGCTACTGACCAGTTTAATTTGCTATGGAAAAGAATATCATCATGTTCAGATAAAGAAAAAGTGCCCTTTAAAAAGAGGTGAACAATCAATGACAAAAAATTAGATATTGGCACATAAACTAACAGGAGAGGAAGCTGAGCGCAATATAACAATGGTTTGTTTAGTCTAAGGGATTAATTATTCAGCAGTTGCAATCATGATGGAAGTATGCACACTAGACTAAAACTGGCACAAAGGTTAATTGGTATCTAAGGGCTGTCTTTAGTCATCGGATACTGTTAAGTAGCATGGATGCTATTTTAGTACATTTTTAGACTTTTAAAACCCTCCACAAAACCCCCAAAGTTGAATGTGACAAAGGTAGTGAGATGATTTCCTGGCATGAGGCTAGCCTGAAATTGGTATCTAGCACCAGCCCCTGCATGAGAAAAGCCTTATGAGCTTGATAGAGTTGAAAAATAAATTCCCCGTCACCACTGTTTTAAGCCTTATGGGTGCTGTTTAAACTTGACATGTCATAAATCCAATCTCTACAAACAGGATCACATTTGTTTTCTGTCCATTTTTATTTGTGTGTGTAGAGGATTGCAATGGCACACATGACATTAGGTGTCATTGCATCCAAATGAAGTTTCTGTTAAAAGAACGCACATTAATGCTGTACGGTATCCGAGGATCTAATGACTGGTAGAGGCTTCTGCTGAGGAGACTTGGCATGCACAAAGAGGACCTGCCTTTTGGACACTTCTGCCTGGAAGTGCTGTGCTAAATGGACACATCTGAAGTTCGTTAGTGAACTCTGAGTTGTCTACATACATGCTCAGCTGTCAAGATAACACTGTTTAGATTTGCTCACTGTGCTATGCCCATTTCACTAAGCATAGAAGTTAAGTAAAGGTGGGTTTAGATGGATGGTTTGTGTGGTGCAGCAAGTGGCTTAACTTTCAGGGTTGATCTTTGATGACCCCAAGATAGCAATGTCACGTTGGGGGTGCCACAAGCAACTTTACCCTTGTTCAGATTGCTGAGACACAGGGCCGGATTTAGGGGCAGGTGACGCAGGCAACCGCCTGGGGTGCTAGACTTGCGGGGGCGCCGGGCTCGGGGTGCTGTTTTTGTTGTTAGCTGCAAAAGGGAAAATAGAATCTCTGAAGTACCATGCTGTAATTATGGACTGCACCCCTGACATTAATCACAATGAAAAGGTGTCATTTACAGTAAAATTTGCTGACGACAAGCATGGCTGTATCCAAGTAAAGGGACACTTTATCTATTTCCAGTCTGTGGACAACGCTACTGGAAAAGGCCTAACAGAACTGTTTATGAACTTTTTGAATGAGAGTAAAATAAAGCTTCAGGACTGCCGCAGCCAAGGCTATGACAACAGCGTGAACACGAAGGGAAGAAACAGTGTCGTCCAGGCAAGGATCCTTGTGCTGATCCAAGAGCTTTCTTCATGCCTTGTGGCTGCCATTCCCTCCACCTGGTTGTGTCAGGTGCAGCAGCATCTTCTTTAGATTTAATGTTTCTCTTCGGAGTACTGCAAAGGAGATACACCCTGTTTTCAGCATCAACTATGAGGTGGAAGATCCTCACGGGCAATGTTACCAATCTGACCATGAAACCGTTAAGTGACATTCACTGGGAGAGCCTCATTGACAGTGTAAAGCCAGTGAGGTACCAAGTGACTGCGGTTTACGACACCCGAATGGAACTGGCACAGTCAAGTAAAGCTGAGGCTGGAATCTGACATAAGGTGCAAAGCCTGGCAAACCAGATAACTTACTTCAAATTTCTGGTCTCAGTTGTGGCTTGGCATAATATTCTGTTCCAAGCAAACGTTGTAAGCCAGGCATTACAAACTCAGTCGATGAACATCGCAACCGCTGCTACTTTGATAAGAAGCTTCCTTGATTTCATTGTGGCCTACAGAGACAATGGATTTGAAAACGTCATAACTACTGCCAGAGAAATGGTGGAAAACTTGGGAGTTGAGCCTGTCTTCAAGGAAACTCGTATTCATTGGGAGAAGAGGCCGTTTGGTTACTAGAGCAGAGATAGTGATGGGAAGCTTGAAAGAAAAATTCAAGATGGAGTTTTTTTGCTTGCTCGTTTACACTGCTCAGGTGTCCACTAAAAAACGGTTCACAAAAATGAAGCACCATGAAATGACCTGGGGAGGGGGGGTTGTATGACCTTAGTAAGCGACCGGTGGACAGGAAAATACTCTTGAACAAGTTTATGGACCTTCACCAGACACTGACACATGGGGAATATTTGGACCTCAATGGCATAAGACCTCTATGTCGAATTGGACGACATCCGTCACATTTTGCCACATGGGAAGCACTCTCCATTACAAGTTCTCCAATTCATTCATGAGGCCGAGGACCGTTTTGCTAATGTGTGGGTAGCTTTGAGGATTCTGTTCATACTGCTGGTCACAGTCGCGAGTGGTGAGCACAGCTTTTTGAAGCTCAAGCTCATTAAAACATATCTTTGATCGACGATGGCTAGACTGACATCCCATGCTATTTTATCGCTTATGCCACTGGCCTATCTTTGGATCTCTCTGACTCTGTGCTTCAGTTCACAAGGGCAAAGGGAGAAAAGCGACCTTTAGAACTAATGGACTAGGGTTAACATTCTAAAGTTGTCACCTGCTGTAACAGTGTTTAATACTGATCCACCCAGTGTTGATGCACCATTCAATTTCTTGATGTTAGTACATTTCAGTTATTCTTAAAATTAAAAAGTTTCTATAAGCTTAGAGGAAACGAATTTTTTTAGTTTGCTTATGTATGGCATGAATTAATATCGATTTACAGATCCTAGCGTGCAAATTTATCATCTTATATGGCGGGGATAACTCATGCTTGCAAATCGTGCATCAATGTCATGGGCTACAAGTGCAATAAAAAATAAGGTATTCAAAAGTTTAACACATAGAGGTGGGAGGGCACTGAAGACGTTCCTTGCTTGAGGTGCCATTTGGTTTGGGCTAGCCCTGCTGAGACAGATGTATCGTATGTATACTGAGACAGGGAAGTGTGTGTGTGTGTGTGTGTTACAATAGCACCTAGAGTCCCCAACCATTGTGCAAAGTACTGTACAAAAACGTAGTAGGAGACAGTCCCTCTCCTGAAAAATTTCAGCCTAAATAGTCAAGACAGGCAATGAGTGGGACGTGAAACAGAGGCAAAGTGACTTGCCCAGGGTCACACAGCAGGACAGTGGCAGAGTCAAGAGTAGAATCCAGGCCTTCTGAGTCAAAGGTTGTGTCCTGTCTACTAGATCACACAGCCTCTGATACATGTACGTGTACACACACACATCTGTACACACATATATATACTGGTATACATGTCTAGTCTGTTTAAGGGTAAAGCGGTATATCACATGAACATGTCACTATTATATTGCCTTATGATGTATCTCAGAAGACAGGGAGGAAATGAAGAACTATAGTTTGCAGGCACACATGTTTGACAAGAAGATGTGCTGTATATGCTACAGTACTTAGGCAGACCATTCTGGGTGCTAAAATATATATTGTGCAAAAAACCTTATACACATTTCAGAGGCTTTGAGAGGTTCTGCTCTGATGGGCAGTCTCTATCTATCAATGTATCCAGACAAGACTGCATATCACACTTGTGCTCTACACATGACACTGTGCTCTACAAAACATTACTGGATCCATTTCAAGGTACCAGTTCTGATCAATAAAGGCTTGAATGGGCTAGACCAGCAGTATCTCAGCATCTCCCTCCATGCCATATCATGGGAACTATGATTCACCAGCACAAAGTCAAACCACTAGAAGCTTGTGGCAAGACCTCTTTGTTGCAATGTCCCCATCTATGGAGCTCTCTGAGAATGGAGATCACGCTGACTCCAAGACTAGCTACATTCAGAGCACGGTGCAAAATATCTTAGGGTTTTATACTGTCACCCATCTCTGTAGTATCTGAGCACATTCTTCATAAAATCAATAGCAATAGAGAAGTCCTTAGCGGATTTCATGGAGTCTCTGGCACTTCTGCTGTTCCTGGGTAAAATTCTACTTGATTTTTTTTATTATATATATTTTTTAAATATAAAAATGTGGTATTTTTTCTATGTTGATTTGTTCCACGTTTTGGTTGTTTTTTTGGGGGAGTAGAAAGGAGTATCAATGTGTGGGTGTTATTCTTACATTGTAAAGGCCTATTTGAAGAAGGTTTTTCTCACATCTTCGTGATGACCATCCCTGAATAAGGACGAAGCAGAAGAGCGTGGCAGCATTCGTATGTAAGACCGCAGCCCGAGCAAGGGAAGGGAGGAAGGTTTTTGCTCTCATTTGGGAAGAAGGGGTGTTTCCCAATCATGTAACAAAGCCTAGATTCTATGGAAATGGGTGCTTTAGAAATATTGGTGGGGACCAAGTGAAATAATTTCTGAAAGCATGAAGTTAGACTCAGGCAGTGGTTACAAAATCAACAATATACAAAAGCTGCCTATGAGAGAAGGAAAAAGGATCTTTCCTTCTCTATTAATCCTGTTAGCACATCACGTTGCTATGGCTATTGGAAGGAAGTACCAAAGATTCCATTCATAACCCTTTCTTAGAGGGGTTATAAATCAGCGGCATGCTCCAGGCTGAAATGTGACATTCAAGGTCTCAACCTCAGAGCAATTGCTACCTTTTTCCCCCCACAAAGGCAGACTCAACGACGCTGACGTCGTCAGTCCAATGATAGGGAGGGGTCTCGCTGCAAGAGGGATCTGAAATGGCAACAACGTTGCATGAACTTTGCATGAAACAGGGTAAAAGAACCAGGTTAAGCTCTTTAGGAATTTAAAGGAATACTGTCTACTTAGGTTAGGTTCTAAATGTAAGTTCTGGCAATGCATGAGAATGAGGAAGTGAAACACTGACCAGTCTAGTTTCATTGTCCAGATGGATGAAATGTGGGGGTCGAATGAGTCAGTTTTTTTACTTCTGTTTTTCAAATACATTTGGCAATGCACAGACCTTGATTCAGGGCGTCACTTAAACATGCTTACATTGAAATCACTGTAACTTAAGCACATGCTTAAAGAGACGTACATCATGAAGTGCTTTGCTGAATTGAGACTTAAAGGGACAATATCAGGCTGATTAGATCTCAAATTCAGGTTAATTTTTTGAGATTTTTTATAAAACTAATAGCAACTGAAATATTGTCTGATTTTAAAAATAATACTATGAACATGATTTTTAATTATTTGTCTTTAAATATTCCCCAAGCAGTGTCTGTTAGCAAAACTGGGCAGCCAATGGGCCACGAACAACGTCAGCAATGTTATCTGAGTAACCAAACAGCACAGATAGCAAAAAATGAATGAGATTTTGAAAGTTCGTTCAGCTTTAATAACCACAGGTGCTATGACTAACACAGATTAAAATATGCAATTTTAAGTTGACGGTGCCCTTTTAAAATTGTGAAGGAGAAGGATGACATGTTCTTTGCAATAGATCTAAGTACAATGGGCATCCAACACTTCTGCATCTTGGACTGGTAAACGTCATCATTAGCAGTGAATTTCCCACGTTTATTTTGCCTGTCACCACCATGGGCCTGATCCTGAGAGATATTGAATACCTGCTGCTCCCATTGTGACATGGATGGGCATTGCAGACACTCAGCATTTCTTTGGATCAAGCCTGTAACGTCCTTATCAAGCAGTTTTGTCATGTGAGCAGCAATTCCTCAGTCGGCTATGGAGAATGAATTCCTTTTCTCTTTTGCCTGGGAAAGACTGTTTAGAAGCACTGTAGTCAGGGAAGAAATTGAAAAATCTTTTGTTGAACAAAGTACCTTTCACTTAAAAAACCAAGGCAAGATAAAATGACATGTGTGCTAATGATGTATTTTATGAACTGCCATCTGTCTCGGGAAAGGTCAGAGGAAAATAGCAACTGCCGTGCAGGTGATTGGTGAGAGGGGGAAAAAATGGCCCTCATCTAAACATGACAAGAAGCTTCTGTGACATCATATAAATGCCATAATTGGGAAGTGGTAAATTGAACAGGGCTGCCTTTTGAATTTGATGTGTCAATAAACAAGTTCAAGGTGACATGTTGGATCAATACCGCACGACAAGAATCATCCGACAAATTTACTGCAAAGTAATTGGGTGCAAAATGACTCAACTCAACCTTCACACTGCAGAAAATCAAACAAACAGGCAACCTACAGGCAACAGTTTGTATATGTCAGATGCTGCTTAAGGTAGCTTGGTTGGTACTAATAGAGTTGTTTTAAAGGGAAACGCACACACAGAGCAATAAAAGTGCGGTACCCTTTATTATGAAACTGACCTCAGGCATTGATACAACCCCATATGCACCTTAAGGGTATATAAACAGAAAACCAAAACATACAATTGCTAGAGGCAGTCTTAAATATTAATATTTTTCTTCCTGTCTGCATTTAGATGGCAAATAAAATAGGTCTGGGAACATTTTGGTTTTTGTGAACACATATTAGAGGCTTTTCATTTGACTGGCATGCCTTTTCCCCTCCCTTTTCTTTACATTTTTGATAAAGCAGGGAAAAAATAAGACTTCTTATTATATTAGCCTTAAACCCCCTTTCTTCCCCCACCACTGTTTATACTTGTGGACATTGCAGAAGGATATTCAATGCCAATCATTGGGTGGCATTCGAATTAACCATCTGCGCTGTTTTTTGAACCTTAAAAGAGTCACTCAGAGAAGTCTCTTCAGTGCATTAATTTGTTGACAACAAATCTGATGCTTGACTTGTCCACACTTGACAACCTTTAATCTTGAGTTTCTCTGAGGGGAAAGAAGAGAACTTATTTTTCTGTGAAATTTGGGCTCATGCCAAGTATAAAACAGAAGCCTGTGCACTGACTATGCAATTTGGAAATGTCATGAAGGTTGATTGTGTTTTAATTGTACATTTGTTTGAGAGTGAAAAAGGAGAGAGAAGATGAGTGGGAAGCCACAGCCAAGGGGAAAAATGCCATTCAGATTTGCATTAATTTTTCCAGTTGTTCTGCTGTGTAGCAGAGATCTCTTCTTACTGTGCCTGCTTAGCAGGCTGCTAGAAATAATGGGACAAATTAATTCCTGATGTAACTTGAAGTCAATGGAGTTACACTGGGGATGAATTTGATCCCGTGTCTTGAGACAAGATGTTTGCATCTGCAACTGCTAAAAACAAGGTTCAGCTCTTGCCTGCTGAAGCAACCGCATGATTTACCGTAATCCAGAAAAGCAAGAAAGCTGGCAAACTCAACAACTCCACTTTATTGATGGACTGACTGCAATGGATAAAGCTGCACACAGTCTTGGTAAGCTTTGGATGCACTGAGAATGTAATGGATGTCAGGATTTGGAAAGGGGGAAAACGAAAAGATTGAGATAGAAGATTTGTGCCAAGAATAAGATTAGTGTGGAGAATTATTAGTGCAACGGTCACCCTTAAAAATTCAATATGTGCCCATGGCTACCGTGCAGTGCTCTCTAAGCCCACTTTTCTGCAGCCAAATCTATATTGTCAGACTCTGACACCTAGACAGAGTCCCAGTGAAGTGAACGGAGTTCTGCTCAGGTGCTACGTCTGCTCATGTGAATCTGATTGGTAGGATCAGGACCTAAAACTGTAAACTTTCCTAAACGGTACATTTATTCTATAGAGTGAAATATTCTAGGTCGTACAAACTTTGGGAGAGGCACTCAGTCTGCATGTTTGGTGATGTGCCTAGCACAACTTTAAGCATGGTACAAATAGTAAATATTTATAGTAACAAGACCAGCATAAGAATTATCATTGGTTGTTTCCCCCAAATTTAGAACAGGATATTACTACTCAGATACTGTTGAGTGATAGCTGCACATAAATGCTGACTTTTACAATGGCAACCACTGTTTTAATTGGAAGGAAATGATGTAGCTGGTGGGACATAGGTCCTATCTGTGACTCAGTATAGGGATGGGTGCACAATAACTTCTATTGGAGTTTTACTTTTGTATTTAAGGATTTGGCCAACACCTGGTATTCGGGTTTGGTTTGGAAAAATAGCTAGAACGTGGGTGCTTAGCTGAACTGTTCAAGCTACCGTGGTATGCAAAACTGGGTTGGAAGTCATGCAGGAACAAGCTTTCTCATGATACTAGTTTTCCTTTTAGCCCTGGCTGGTGTGCAGAAGGGAAAAGCAGTAGTCAAACATTTCAGAATCTTAAAACAGGTTTACTTTCAGTTTTAGGTGAAGGTGTGTGAAGGGGAACATTATGTCTCCTTATTTTTTCCCCCCATGCTAGCAGCAAGGAGGGAAAAAAAGTGGGGAAAAATGAATCTGAAAGAGCTTTTGTTGTTGTTGTTTTGGTTTTTGCTTTATTAGCAAACAGCCTTTATTTATTTATTTGCTTGCTTGCTTGCTTGGTTTTTACATTAGAAATTTAGGTAATCTGTATCTTGAAAATTGTGGAACTAGTAGGATTATGACATCACAAACCATACACTGAAAGTCCACCAACTGAGAATGGAAGGAATTTTAGTCAGAATTAAAAAAAAAAAACAAAAAACCTTTTGGTTGTTAAAATTTTGTTAACCTCCACTCAACTCATATGCTTAATAAACACTGGGAGAAAGACTATCATTGTTAGAAATTCAACATCCTTCTACTCTTTTCATTAAGGTGTGAAAAATATATATTAGTGACTTCCAACAAGTCTTCTAGTAATACCAGGTAAGCCCAGACTTGGCATTATTGATATGTCCAAAGTAAAGAACAAGCCAATAAAACAACTTAAATTCTCCCACATTTTTCAAGCATTCTGTATCTATCATGAAGAGTATATTTCTCCTCCCATCCCTTTTATTTTTTTGTTAATTCCTTTGTAGGCTGTCCTGAGATTTGGACACCCATTAATAATATTGGGAACTGGGTGTCCAAATCCTTTAGGTAGTTTTGAAATATCAGTCATGGTGCGATTGCATCCAGAGAGCTCACATTTTATGGGAATAAAGATATAAAGCTGATTACACATGAAAGCCCCAATCCTACCACTGACCAGTATGTGGGCGGACGTGTTTGTGCGAAGCCTCACCGATTCCAGCGAGGCTCTGCCTGGGCACAGCAGTCCACCTGCACAGTCAGTTGCAGCATTGGGATCTAATATATCTGATGATCTGATGAGTGGACAAGGAGGACATGTTCTGCCTTTTGGGTGATCCCAGCTAGACTCACTACTGCAGTACAATTGGGAAATGCCTCTTTTCTCACACTGGGCAACTGTTTTTGTTAAGTGTGGGATATTCTTGTTGATAAAAAAATTCCTGTTATGAAATATGGTGAAAATGACAGATATTTTGCTTTTGGCCTCCTTGCCTTAATTTTGCTAACTCTGATACCCAAACACATAAACCATCTACTTCCTTGCCCTTATTGATTTCTTGTATAACACTCATTTAAACCTTCTTTATCCTCTCTATTTACCTGTAATGATTATTCCATTATTAATTGTATTCTGTTGTGCTCTTTAAAAGCCTGAGCCAAAATCCATTGAAGTCAATGGAAACACTTTCATTCATTTCAGTCAGGCCCTAATTGTATTTATATAATCCCATAAAATTATTTTCCTTTTTCTGTGATATTAAAAAAAAATAAAAATCAGTCCTTAAAATCACCTACTTCTTTGTGGAAATATTCTGTGCAACACCTTACCTAAGTCCTATACACCTTGATTGTCTTTGGGTTATCAATCATACCAGTTATTTTCTGTTCCGATTTAAGAGGATTATGCAGACTGGATTTTTTACTTTGTCAGTATTATATACTGACATCTTCACACTCAGGGCTCTATTCCAGTCTGAAAGTGATGCTATGTGGTGCTCTCGCTCTCATTTAAATTACCTAAAGACATGATGGATTTTGCTTCCTATATGCTGGAGAATGTACCTCAGGAAAACCTGCCACTCAAAGCCAAATGAAATTGGGAATTCTGGGGGAAGAGAATCTGCCCCAAAGAACAAGTGATATCTACGAGCAAGTGATATTTATTCTTTTCTCCAAGTTGTTTTGAGATGGCAAAACATGGTGCCTAATATAAAGTAGCCTCTGTGTCACTTTAACTTACACAACCAAGGTGAAAACAAAACATGACTTGTAGTCCTTCGGCTCTTTGCTGGTCTTCTGCCCAGGGGTGAATTTTATTCTCTGTTTTAACTCAGCACATTAATCTACAGTACAACTCACTGATTTTACTTTCATAGGGACAAATTATTTTGGGATAATTTCTCCAGTATATTAAGCAAACTCACACCTTCTTTCTGGTTATGTGTAAATGACTTCATATTTTTTTCTTCTCCAAGACTTTTTATTTTGCCATTGCTAGAAAAATCCACCCCTCTGTTGGTGTCTGATGTCCTCGGTATGCTGTTTAAGTGCCTACATGGAGAACAAAAATTTGATAATACAGGGATCTTCAATCTAGCAGACAAATGTATAACAAGATTCAGCGGCTAGAAGTTGATGCTAGTTTAGAAATAATGTGCAAATTTTTTAACAGGGATGGTAATTAACCATTGTAACAATTTACCAAGGGTTTTGGTGGATTCTCCATCACTGGCAATTTTAAAATCAAGATTGGATGTTTTCCTGAAAGATCTGCTCTATTTCAAACAAGAATTAATTCAGGGATGTCTTATGGCTTGTGTTATGCAAGAAATCAGGCTAGATGGTTACGATGATCCCTTCTGGCCTTAAAAGCTATGAATCTACTAATCATTTACAGGCTCCCAAAGTTACAACTGGAGGGAAAATATTAGTTTGCGATCATGTCTTTTTATAGACCCCAGTGCTATGAAAGACCAGTTTGTTTTTTATTGTGTTTCTTAATTAGTTTAGCTGGTTTTAGGGCCTGATCCAAATCCCTAAGTTAATGGAAAGTTTTTCACTGACTTCAATGGACGTTGGATCAGGCCCCTAGGATGGCATTGCTTACCTTTCTATTGCCATGTCTGGATCCAGATTGTACTCCTGGTACCAAGTAAGAGCAACAGAAGCAAAGGGCACATGAACATGGCATTTTGGAGCACTAAGAATATCTATCCGAGTGGGGCTATGTGACCTACCACTACTATACGGCATCCATACGGTGATGTGGGAAATATAAGTACCTAGACAAAACCATCTCTCAAGAATTCAAAGGTTCCAGTGCATTACTTGTTATTAGATACAGCCTCTTTCTGGTACAGTCGCACACCAAGTTGCACTGCACTGAAGAGCTGGGCTGCTCCATTCCATGTTTCAGGAATGGAAACCCCAGTGGCCTAATGAAATGTGTATTTAAATAAACTAGAAATCAACTCACCACCACCACCCAATAGCAAGTGTTCAGATCTCATTTTAAACTCCCCTTGGGAAGAGCCAATTAGCTTGTCCTGCTGCTAGGTACAAAAGTCAAGTGAATCTTTTACTCACCATGGCTGGGATTTTCAAGAGTTCCTCTGTGATGACCTACCTAACTCTGCTCCCTATAAGTCTATGGTAAAACTCCCACTGACTCCAAAGGGAGAAGAGTTAGGCCAAAGCCAAGTGCTTTTGAAAAACCCCAATCTTAGGGCTTAATCTTGCCAGTGAGGTGCCTTCAATGGGAGATGATGGTGCTGTGATCTTGTAACCACTGGTGAGTATATTACAACTCCCCAGCTGTGCCAGTCTAGAGAGCATATGAGTTACAGCCAGGGGTTATGCATGGTTAGTGTTTTAGCTCAAGCTTCCTTTTAGCTCTGGACGCCCCTGGTTCAGGCCCCAGGATGTCAGCCAAGATGGTGGCCATCACATGGTTTTTGCAGAATTGAGCCATTAATCCAGTAACTCCATTTAACTGGAACAAATTCTGCAGCCGTTACCATTCTGCCATGTCAGAAACTGTCATGCTAAATAGTAAAGCAATTGCCAAGGCCCTGAAAGGCACAAGGATATGGATACATTTTGTATAGGGTTGCTATTAGTTTTTCAGAGTAGCAGGGAAGACTTGCATGAAAATTGAGCCCATTATGTATTTGGGTCTTGCTTAACTAGATGCAATATAGAAGGCAGTCCATTATTTTGGAACTAGAGGCTTCGCCTTCCTTCCAAGATTGATTTTTGTTTCACAAATTATTACCGCCTGGATTAATGATCTCTATGGATGCAAATGTTCTCGGCTGCCACCCAGGTGCATTAACCTTTCAGAGAACAAAGAATTCCTCCCACTCTACGTTGCCCTGACCAAAGTATTTTCCTATTCTGGATGCAGAATATTAAATACACAGAAATCACCACATTGTTATTATTAATGGAAGAGGAATTTAATTCTGAAAGAACGGACCAACATACAAACCCATGACACAAATTTCCCTTTGCTGATCAGCCTCTTCTTGCATTATCTCCTCTATTTAATAATGTTCTATGGCAAAGTCATAACCTGTCATCAATAATACAATACTTTGTGCTTATGAAGCATCCGTAGCTGGGGCTTAAAGCATTTTACAAATGAGCGCCACTTTTTCCAAGCCCCTGTGAGGTAGGTAGATATTATTGTCCCCATTTTACAGACAGGAAAGCTGGGACATAAAATGAATGAAATGCTCCTGAGTAGGGAGATGGAGCAAAGCCTATGTAAGTCTTATGTTCTTCTTAAACCTTGAGATAAGGCTAAGGGCCCCAATCAGGCATTGGAACCCTATTGTGCTAGGAACTGTGCAAACAGATATTAAATAGACAGTCCCTTCCCCAAAGAGCTTACAGCTTAGGGCACCAATCATTAGGACCCCACCAAATCCATGGTCTATTTTGGTCAATTTCAGAGTCATAGGATTTTAAAAATCACAATTTTTCACTATTTCAGCTATTTAAATCTGAAATTTCACGGTTATAATTATAGGGGTCCTGTCCCAAAAAGGAGTTGTGGGAGGGGGGGCACAAGGTTATTGTAGGGGGGGTTGCGGTACTGCTACCCTTACTTCTGCGCTGCTGGTCGCAGTGCTACCTTCAGATCTGGGCAGCTGGAGGGCGGCGGCTGCTGGCCGGGAGCCCAGCTCTGAAGGCAGAGCCGCCGCCAGCAGCAGTGCAGAAGTCAGGATGGCCTGGTGTGGTGTTGCCACTTGTAATTCTGCACTGCAGCTGGCGGGGCGCTGACTTCAGAGCTGGGTGCCTGGTCAACATCTGTCACTCTCCGGCCACCCAGCTCTGAAGGCAGCGCAGAAGTAAGGGTGGCAATATTGTGACACCAATACTGTTACTAAAATAACCTTGAATCATAGAATCATAGAATATAAGGGTTGGAAGGGACCCCAGAAGGTCATCTAGTCCAACCCCCTGCTCAAAGCAGGACCAATTCCCAGTTAAATCATCCCAGCCAGGGCTTTGTCAAGCCTGACCTTAAAAACCTCTAAGGAAGGAGATTCTACCACCTCCCTAGGTAACGCATTCCAGTGTTTCACCACCCTCATAGTGAAAAAGTTTTTCCTAATATCCAATCTAAACCTCCCCCACTGTAACTTGAGACCATTACTCCTCGTTCTGTCATCTGATACCATTGAGAACAGTCTAGAGCCATCCTCTTTGGAACCCCCTTTCAGGTAGTTGAAAACAGCTATCAAATCCCCCCTCATTCTTCTCTTCTGCAGGCTAAACAATCCCAGCTCCCTCAGCCTCTCCTCATAACTCATATGTTCCAGACCCCTAATCATTTTTGTTGCCCTTCGCTGGACTCTCTCCAATTTATCCACATCCTTCTTGAAGTGTGGGGCCCAAAACTGGACACAGTACTCCAGATGAGGCCTCACCAATGTCGAATAGAGGGGAACGATCACGTCCCTCGATCTGCTCGCTATGCCCCTACTTATACATCCCAAAATGCCATTGGCCTTCTTGGCAACAAGGGCACACTGCTGACTCATATCCAGCTTCTCGTCCACTGTCACCCCTAGGTCCTTTTCCGCAGAACTGCTGCCTAGCCATTCGGTCCCTAGTCTGTAGCTGTGCATTGGGTTCTTCCGTCCTAAGTGCAGGACCCTGCACTTATCCTTATTGAACCTCATCAGATTTCTTTTGGCCCAATCCTCCAATTTGTCTAGGTCCCTCTGTATCCTATCCCTCCCCTCCAGCGTATCTACCACTCCTCCCAGTTTAGTATCATCCGCAAATTTGCTGAGAGTGCAATCCACACCATCCTCCAGATCATTTATGAAGATATTGAACAAAACCGGCCCCAGGACCGACCCTTGGGGCACACCACTTGATACCGGCTGCCAACTAGACATGGAGCCATTGATCACTACCCGTTGAGCCCGACAATCTAGCCAGCTTTCTACCCACCTTGTAGTGCATTCATCCAGCCCATACTTCCTTAACTTGCTGACAAGAATACTGTGGGAGACCGTGTCAAAAGCTTTGCTAAAGTCAAGAAACAATACATCCACTGCTTTCCCTTCATCCACAGAACCAGTAATCTCATCATAGAAGGCGATTAGATTAGTCAGGCATGACCTTCCCTTGGTGAATCCATGCTGGCTGTTCCTGATCACTTTCCTCTCATGCAAGTGCTTCAGGATTGATTCTTTGAGGACCTGCTCCATGATTTTTCCAGGGACTGAAGTGAGGCTCACTGGCCTGTAGTTCCCAGGATCCTCCTTCTTCCCTTTTTTAAAGATTGGCACTACATTAGCCTTTTTCCAGTCATCCGGGACTTCCCCGGTTCGCCACGAGTTTTCAAAGATAATGGCCAATGGCTCTGCAATCACAGCCGCCAGTTCCTTCAGCACTCTCGGATGCAACTCGTCCGGCCCCATGGACTTGTGCACGTCCAGCTTTTCTAAAAAGTCCCTAACCACCTCTATCTCCACAGAGGGCTGGCCATCTCTTCCCCATTTTGTGATGCCCAGCGTAGCAGTCTGGGAGCTGACCTTGTTAGTGAAAACAGAGGCAAAAAAAGCATTGAGTACATTAGCTTTTTCCACATCCTCTGTCACTAGTTTGCCTCCCTCATTCAGTAAGGGGCCCACACATTCCTTGGCTTTCTTCTTGTTGCCAACATACCTGAAGAAACCCTTCTTGTTACTCTTGACATCTCTGGCTAGCTGCAGCTCCAGGTGCGATTTGGCCCTCCTGATAACATTCCTACATGCCCTAGCAATATTTTTATACTCTTCCCTGGTCATATGTCCAACCTTCCACTTCTTGTAAGCTTCTTTTTTATGTTTAAGATCCGCTAAGATTTCACCATTAAGCCAAGCTGGTCGCCTGCCATATTTACTATTCTTTCGACTCATCGGGATGGTTTGTCCCTGTAACCTCAACAGGGATTCCTTGAAATACAGCCAGCTCTCCTGGACTCCTTTCCCCTTCAAGTTAGTCCCCCAGGGGATCCTGGCCATCCGTTCCCTGAGGGAGTCGAAGTCTGCTTTCCTGAAGTCCAGGGTCCGTATCGTGCTGCTTACCTTTCTTCCCTGTGTCAGGATCCTGAACTCAACCAACTCATGGTCACTGCCCCCCAGATTCCCATCCACTTTTGCTTCCCCCACTAATTCTACCCGGTTTGTGAGCAGCAGGTCAAGAAAAGCGCCCCCCCTAGTTGGCTCCTCGAGCACTTGCGCCAGGAAATTGTCCCCTACGCTTTCCAAAAACTTCCTGGATTGTCTATGCACCGCTGTATTGCTCTCCCAGCAGATATCAGGAAAATTAAAGTCACCCATGAGAATCAGGGCATGCGATCCAGTAGCTTCCGTGAGCTGCCGGAAGAAAGCCTCATCTACCTCATCCCCCTGGTCCGGTGGTCTATAGCAGACTCCCACCACTACATCACTCTTGTTGCACACACTTCTAAACTTAATCCAGAGACACTCAGGTTTTTCTGCAGTTTCGTACCGGAGCTCTGAGCAGTCATACTGCTCCCTTACATACAGTGCTACTCCCCCACCTTTTCTGCCCTGCCTGTCCTTCCTGAACAGTTTATAACCATCCATGACAGTACTCCAGTCATGTGAGTTATCCCACCAAGTCTCTGTTATTCCAATCACGTCATAGTTCCTTGACATCACCAGGACCTCCAGTTCTCCCTGCTTGTTTCCAAGGCTTTGTGCATTTGTATATAAGCACTTGAGATAACCTGTTGATCGCCCCTCATTCACAGTATGAGGCAGGAGCCCTCCCCTCACAGACATTCCTGCCTGTGCTTCCTCCCAGTATCCCGCTTTCCCACTTACCTCAGGGCTTTGGTCTCCTTCCCCCGGTGAACCTAGTTTAAAGCCCTCCTCACTAGGTTAGCCAGCCTGCTCGCGAAGATGCTCTTCCCTCTCTTCGTTAAGTGGAGCCCGTCTCTGCCTAGCACTCCTTCTTGGAACACCATCCCATGGTCGAAGAATCCAAAGCCTTCTCTCCGACACCACCTACGTAGCCATTCGTTGACTTCCACGATTCGACGCTCCCTACCTAGGCCTTTTCCTTCCACGGGGAGGATGGACGAGAACACCACTTGCGCCTCCAACTCCTTTATCCTTCTTCCTAGAGCCACATAGTCCGCAGTGATCCGCTCAAGGTCATTCTTGGCAGTATCATTGGTGCCCACCCTTGCAACCCCCCTGCAATTCCTTTTTGGGTCAAGACCCCCAATTTGAGAAAGGCTGGTCTCTCCCGTGAAATCTGAATAGTATAGGGTAAAAGCATGCAAAAGACCAGCTTTCACAGTGAGACACCAGATTTCATGGTCCGTGACACATTTTTCATGGCCATGAATTTGGTAGGGCCCTACCGATCATTCAGGGCCTTATGAATGTGTTTAACTTTATGCATGTGAGTAATCTCATTGACTTCAGTCAGGCTAATCACAAGCATAAAGTTAAGCATGTGTGTAAATCCTTGCAGAATCATGGCCTAAGTGACTATCTAGGTTTATCAGTGTTGTCAGCCTGGCATCTTTCCTGAGTTAATCAATTCACTTAAGAACACAAAGTCTATTCTGCTGGCAGACTGCTTTCTGCTTTCAGAAAACAGAGAGGTGTGAAATTTATCTAGCTTTGCTGCATTTATGAAACTTTCCCCCACAGTTCTAATTACCCCTGGATAGTGGTAACATTGAGTCATCTTAAATTATTAAACTACGGCAGCCCCCATAGGTAAAAACCTGTTCAATTAATGACTGATTAGTTAAATCATTACTTGCTCTGATAGGAATCATAATATATTTTTATGGGCCAATATTATCATTTAAAAGGCAAATTAATGTGCGGAAGAACTCTTTTTTCTTAAAAGAGGTAGAGATTAGAGAATGTCACCTATCGGAATTTAAAAGAAGCCCATGGCCTTTATGTGAAAGAAATCTAGTAACACCAATCTAACATTGAGAGACAGCCCCAGTGAGGTCCTGAGAGCTCTCCAGTCCCACTGGGAACAAATGGTGCTCAAGCCCTTGTAGAAGATATTCAGCATCTTGAAGGATTGGGCTGGTAGATGTTTAACTTCAGGCCCTGGGATTTTTAGATATTTAGGGCCAGAATCTGGAGTAACTCTGACTTCAGCAGAGTTTCTCTAGATTTATGCTGGTTTAACTGGGAGCAGAAGATACTCCTTGTACTCAGGTTTATGTTGTATCATTGTCCTTCTGCCCCCTTATACATGTCACTCCAATGGGCAATAGAACCTTATCCCTCAAGCTATTGGACAGCAATGATGATTTCACAACTTGCCTTGCCACTGTTTTGGTTCTGCCCCAAAGTGAGCCTTAGTACTGGTGTGGCTCACAGTATTGGGATGGTCCCCGCAGCACCATCTCAGTCCATGGCGCCATGGTGTCTCAAACCAAAATGACTGACAAGTGAGTAAGACATCCATTTCCAGCACATGACCCTGCATACCGTACAGCTGGCTAATGCGACCTTTGGCAGCGGCCCAAGGCTGAAATTTGGTCCTCCGCCAAATGTTAGTGACTACAGCTGTGCCAGAAGATCAAAAAGACCTTGTTTACAAGGCCCTACATACATAAAAGCAGCGCACCTGATCATTTTTGGACTCTCTGTTGCTTCCAGAGGCTGCTTTGCTACCCAGCCACACTTCATGCTTGTTACTATTCCGAAAGGCCACAGCAAATATCACAAACTCTTACATATAGTCTGTGACATTTGGGCAATAATAAGAGTTACAGACGTTATGCAAAATTTGAATTTCAAATTCACTTAAACTGATACTTTCCCCTGAGCTCCTCTGTCCCACAGTGAAATGGCAGAAAGAATATGGTAAGTGTACTGAGTACCTACGCTTCCCGACCAAAATTTGCTGTGATGGAAAGATAATCATTGACCAGAAAATAAAGATATTGGACCATGGGAATATGAGTGTGTACCTGAAAGCAGAATTTGGTTCCAAATACCAGACAAGACATTCTCAGAATGGAACTGCTTTGGCTGGACTCTTTTCAGGAACCCGATGATGTATCAAAAAGTGCTAGTTTTATCTTATGTGGAAATTGTTGGCACAAGTCGCCAAATTCCCAGTGACCACTCTGACTTCCCAACCACCACCCCAAATTTTAAAAGCCACCAGTCACCGCTCCAGATTCCCAGAAACTATCCCATGCTCCAAGTGGCTAAGCTTGTATCTTATCCATCTACACACCTCAGTCTCAGGTGGTAGGAGCCACCAGCCCAACAGAACCTCGATCAGGAGATCTGTTTGGGGGTGGGGTGGGAACACTGGAGAAGAGTGGGGCCAGGAGAGTGGTAAGGCTTCAGTCTGGGCCAGGGGCTGGCCCTGCTTTCCTTCTGTGTTTGAATTTAGCTCACTACTCTATTATGCATAATGGAGTATGATCTGAAACACACACCGTGAAATGGCCATCATGGCACTGTGCTAAATTCAGACACAAGAGGCAGTAAATAGCATGGGGCCTTAGGGATAATGGTGCAGTGGGGGTGGTGGATAGACACAACATGAGCCCTCACTGCCCAAAACGTCCTTGGCATCCCTTCTTCTCGCCTGTCCCTAAAAGCCTTGGCCTCCCCAGTCTGACATCTTGTATGAGACAATCCTTTGAGGAGCTCCTCTGGGGTGGTGCAGGTTCATGTCCTCTCCTACCCTGGGTTTTACCTTAGCAGCACTATTTAGGCCCAAACTGACACAGTAGCTGAGTTCCATGCACTTTGGTCCATTGCTATTTCCAGAAGAGGATGACTTTATGGTCTAGGCCACATAGCTTCAGATATAATAGGACTGTACTCCGCCTTCCATCCTTCCTATCATGGTCAACAAATCGAATCCCATACAATGCTCTTTGACATCAGACCTCTAAACCCTCTCTCTGAGATCACTTTATTGAAGGTGCTATAGGGCTGAAAAGTGTTACTAGGCTGATGATTGATTCAAGAACCTTCGGTGCTTTCTGTAAGAGTAGGGGTCTTTGCTGGCCTAGATTATTTCTGTGGTCCCCCACTCCCCGCCTGTTGTGTAGGGTGAGCTACAGCAGTTACCATTAACATAGTCACAGATGCATTTGCAAGTAATTAAATCAGGAAGGATTATCTTGCCAGGAAGAAAGGATGGACTTCTGGTGGAGGCAGTGGAGTGGGACGCAGTAGACGATGTGGGTTCTGTCACATTCTGCCAGGGTGACCATGCGCAAGTCACTTAATCGCTCTGTGCCTCAGTTCCCTATCGTAAAATGGGGATAAGAATCCTTTTACATTTCACGAGGGTGTGAGTCTACACACTTGAGAGGCATTCAGCCTCTGTGGTAAAGAGGGTCACATATGTCCTTGGGTAGATAGAATGTAACAATATCTTTACATTCCTCAGGTACTCCTGAAAAAGCAACAATTGTGTACTGGTAGATTGCTGCCTTTCAGCCCAGAGGTAGTTGCATATACGTATATAGTCTGGAAATCACTTTGGGATGACATGTAATGTAAAATATTTTTCAATTAACCTTACTCCAAGTTGTTTAGTTGAGAATGGAAATAGGTGTTCCCCATCATCTTCTGTACTCAGTCAGTGTTGAGCTTTGCATTATACCTGCAGTCCTATTACAGTCCTAAGGCCTGGTCTACGCTGCGGGGGGGCGGGGGGAGGGATCGATCTAAGTTACACAACTTCAGCTGCGTGAATAACGTAGCTGAAGTCGACGTACTTAAATCTACTTACCACGGTGTCTTCACTGCGGTAGGTCGACTGCTGATGTTTCCCCGTCGAGTCTGCCTACGCTTCCTGTTCTGGTGGAGTACCGGAGTCGACGGGAGAGCGCTTGGTGGTCTATTTATCGCGTCTTCACTAGATGCGATAAATCGACCCTCACTGGATGGATCGCTCCGGAGGTAAGTGTAGACATGCCCTAAGTAGGCAACATCAGGGCTTTCACCCTGTTGTCATTGAGAATCTGGTCCTGAGATGCCACAAGCTGACAGATTTGTGAAGGCATCTGCAATGACTGTGAAGAGGATACTGCAAACACAGATTTATTTATTTTTGAATATATTTTTGGGTACAGCATTGCGCTGCCCACAAAAATCTAGAATGACACTCGGGGTGGGGGAGTGCAGAGAAAATAAAAGAAATTAAGGTTATTCTAAGTGAAATATATAGTCACAAGGAAGCATAATTCAGTGCAAACCATTGCTCAATCTCCAATTGTTTAACTAAGCACTGCAGTCATGGTTCGCAACAAATACACCGAAAAGAGAAGATACTGTTTATATATCTATATCTATATCTGTATCTTCCCCTCTCTCCCATCATATTGAATCATCCGAGTGTGAAATATAATAAAGCACTGTACCATTCAATCTATCGGCTGTACCTTACAGGTGTACTTCAGGTAAATATCCCCTTGGCTTGTGAAAAATGAGCTTACCTGAAACAAGTGACTTTGATGAACTTCGGCAGTTGGGCCCCTATCATTCTTTTCCAATTGGCTTCCCCAGCAAAGCATGGTTACCCAACACAAATTTGTCTTACTGAAGGAAAGATATTCTCTAATTCACTTCATTCCCAGCACCTTGGCCCCTCACTGACGACTTCACTTTATCTGGTATTCCATAAAACTATAAATGGCAGGGGCTGTCATCCCGTTGGATGGGCCTCTTTGGAAACAAATTAATTATTTACTAGTGCATTGCATGCCCCATTGCCTTGATAAAAACCTGCATATAAATAAAAATGGCCGTGTATTAGAAGGGGGCCATTTCCTGAATGCAGTCGATGAATTTGTTATATTAAAGAAAAAGAAAACAACAGCAAGCCCAGCCCCAAAGTAATCCCACACACTGCAATGCAAGCAGAAGGCTCTAATAATGGAAACAAAAGCTAGCGTGTATGCAAATGAGGTTCATGTACCTGCAAGGGCTTTCACTTTTCACTATTTTAATTTTAGATAAGTGCTGAATGCCTCTTTACTCTCAAATATAGAAACAACTAGAAGATTAAACCCAACTCGGCTAATAATAATCTTGGGAAGGCAATTCCAGAGATTTCCCTCCCCCTCCCTTTTTTTAAGGAAGCCACAGCTCTCTGAATGGAACTTGAAAGAGAAGCAGAGAAATGTTGAGTTTCTGATTGTTCCTCAGCCTTCATTCGAAGCCCACCAAAGTCAAAGGGAGACTTCCTATTCACTTCAATAGGCTTTGGATTGGGCCCTCAGAGTAAATGCCCCATCCTGCTCACCTATTGGGGGTGACTGAGTAAGGTAAGATGGGTTTGGGCCTAGTTTCCTCGTTCCTTTGCTAGTTAATTTAGATAGGGGCCATAGTTTGACTACACATGTAATGTCATGATTTTGGAAACAGATTTTTTTTTTTTTTGGTCATAGAATTTTAAAAGTCTTTTATTCCTAATAGTCATTCAAAAGGACAATTTATAAGAGAAATTTTTTTGATGGGAGGTAGGAAAATACCCTTTCACAGAAGAACAATCTTGCGCATTATTAATAATTTTGAGCGCTATATACCACTTTGACTCTTCAAAGTGACTTACAATCATTAGCTAACAACCTTTTGGTAGGTGTATAATGTTGTTCCCTTTTGACAAATAAAGAAAGTGAGACACAATAAGCAATGTGACCAAGGACGCATGCAAAGCCCTTCCGCGTATGCATCATTTTAAGCATCTGAGTAGTCCCACTAAATCAGTGCAGAACTCAGCAGATCCTGCACCCATTCTGTGCTTGGACTACACTTTGCTCCATCAACTGAGTATTGTTTATGCATCGTGAGGTCTCATTTCCTATAAATTAGTATTAACAGGTAGTATCCGGGAAACTCCCACTTTCTTCATGAACAGGAGACGAAACCTACAGTTGTGATTACATAAGTTCTATGGTTCTCACACTGTGGCTTACAGACCACCAACAATCTGCAGAACCCTTTCTTGGTGGCCCAGAAACATTTTAAGAAACAGGCAGTGGTGGTCTGGGGGGTGGGGGGAATGAAGTGGTTCATGGGTGTGAGAATCTTTCTCTTGCAAAGTGGTCCACAGGGTGAAAGAGATGGAGAGTCACTGAAGTAGTTTACTTTGAATGAAAAATGAAAAGTTAACAGAGGAGCTGGAGCATTGTCTTTGATCTCAGGTAACGTTAAATAGAATTCATCTGGACTTGTCACAGTATTCATCAGTCTGAACTGTTAGGATTTGGTCTGTACTTGGTAAGGTGAAACGAATTATTGCCGTTGTTAAGCGGTGCCAGTGTTCCCAGAATTTGTATAAGACGTGAGTTGAGGACTGGTCTTGCTCTCAAGAGCTTACAGCCCAAGGCCCTGTATCTACCAGTGACTTAATGAGCAGAACGAAGAGGTGGTCATTGGGGCTCCACTTACACTCAAGGTTCCGCTTGCATGGAACAAGTTGTCTAGGAGACAGACCTAGTGAAGGCAGGATGCCCAAGGGTGCCCAGAGGAGAGCTCTCTATATCCTTTGGAGGACTGACATGGTTGTTAAATTTATTCAAAGGTAAAGTGGCCTGTGCCCACTGCTTATCACTCTGATATAATCATCACATTGGGACCTTGTTGAACATTGTCTGTCTGTTGTATTCATCTGTTGTCTCTTGTCTTATGCTTAGATTGTAAGCTCTTCAAGGTAGGGCCCATTTCCTTGTTATATGGCTCTTCAGTGCCTAGCACAATGAGGCTGCGTTCTCTAGGGGCTACCCCAAAACAAACAAATAATAATAATACTCAGTGTTGTACCCAGAATCCATCTTAAGTGGACCTAACAATCTCCTTTATCTACTTAGTTTCTTCTTAGAATCATAGAATCATAGAATATAAGGGTTGGAAGGGACCCCAGAAGGTCATCTAGTCCAACCCCCTGCTCGAAGCAGGACCAATTCCCAGTTAAATCATCCCAGCCAGGGCTTTGTCAAGCCTGACCTTAAAAACCTCTAAGGAAGGAGATTCTACCACCTCCCTAGGTAACGCATTCCAGTGTTTCACCACCCTCTTAGTGAAAAAGTTTTTCCTAATATCCAATCTAAACCTCCCCCACTGCAGCTTGAGACCATTACTCCTCGTTCTGTCATCTGATACCATTGAGAACAGTCTAGAGCCATCCTCTTTGGAACCCCCTTTCAGGTAGTTGAAAACAGCTATCAAATCCCCCCTCATTCTTCTCTTCTGCAGGCTAAACAATCCCAGCTCCCTCAGCCTCTCCTCATAACTCATGTGTTCCAGACCCCTAATCATTTTTGTTGCCCTTCGCTGGACTCTCTCCAATTTATCCACATCCTTCTTGAAGTGTGGGGCCCAAAACTGGACACAGTACTCCAGATGAGGCCTCACTAATGTCGAATAGAGGGGAACGATCACGTCCCTCGATCTGCTCGCTATGCCCCTACTTATACATCCCAAAATGCCATTGGCCTTCTTGGCAACAAGGGCACACTGCTGACTCATATCCAGCTTCTTGTCCACTGTCACCCCTAGGTCCTTTTCCGCAGAACTGCTGCCTAGCCATTCGGTCCCTAGTCTGTAGCTGTGCATTGGGTTCTTCCGTCCTAAGTGCAGGACCCTGCACTTATCCTTATTGAACCTCATCAGATTTCTTTTGGCCCAATCCTCCAATTTGTCTAGGTCCTTCTGTATCCTATCCCTCCCCTCCAGCGTATCTACCACTCCTCCCAGTTTAGTATCATCCGCAAATTTGCTGAGAGTGCAATCCACACCATCCTCCAGATCATTTATGAAGATATTGAACAAAACCGGCCCCAGGACCGACCCTTGGGGCACTCCACTTGATACCGGCTGCCAACTAGACATGGAGCCATTGATAACTACCCGTTGAGCCCGACAATCTAGCCAGCTTTCTACCCACCTTGTAGTGCATTCATCCAGCCCATACTTCCTTAACTTGCTGACAAGAATACTGTGGGAGACCGTGTCAAAAGCTTTGCTAAAGTCAAGAAACAATACATCCACTGCTTTCCCTTCATCCACAGAACCAGTAATCTCATCATAGAAGGCGATTAGATTGGTCAGGCATGACCTTCCCTTGGTGAATCCATGCTGGCTGTTCCTGATCACTTTCCTCTCATGCAAGTGCTTCAGGATTGATTCTTTGAGGACCTGCTCCATGATTTTTCCAGGGACTGAAGTGAGGCTGACTGGCCTGTAGTTCCCGGGATCCTCCTTCTTCCCTTTTTTAAAGATTGGCACTACATTAGCCTTTTTCCAGTCATCCGGGACTTCCCCGGTTCGCCACGAGTTTTCAAAGATAATGGCCAATGGCTCTGCAATCACATTGTCTTCTTGCAAGACAATGAGCAGGATGAGGAAGCCCTTTACCTGTCAGAAGCCCAGTGCAAAGTTCAATAGTTATAGCAGGGCTGATTTTTTCTCCCATCCACAGGGAATGCATCTGAAACCACAACCCAGCCTGGAGTGTTTTTTAAAAGTCTTCAACGCTGAATTACATTCATGCTTGCTGTCTTAGCTTTAATTTCAGACCAGCTTTTCTTCTTCCTCTTTGTCGTCGTCTTTTTTTTTTTAAAGAAAATATTACCACCAAGTAGTAAATGCAACAGCCATATTTCAGATGAATGTAAAGTAAACTATACAAGGAAAGTAGTAGATAAATTTAACAAGCATTAAAGTTATATATAATTTAAATATGTATAAAATTATTCTGTATATCGATTAGAAAATGGGTTGTTGACCATTTAAAGGCAACAATCAATTTTGCAGTTCACAGGTCAGGTCAAGTTTCGTTCTAATGATCTACAGAAGTGAACAGCATTAGGAGATAATGAACTCCACAGGATTACAGATGTGATCTATAGCTCTGTTATGGCACAAGACCTAGAAAATGAGAGAGGGCATCATCTGAAGTGCAGCCGCCCCCGTGGACTAAAACTAGGTTTTTGTATCTTGGCCGGGTGTCAATTTATGATGTAATCAAAGGCAATCTGTGGAATTACTTTACTTTTAAAACACCACACAGTTGGGCTCTCAGTCAACAATGGACAGGGAAGGTAGATCCCCATTAATGTGGTCTACAAAGCTATCTTCCATATTCTGGTAAGTGAATATCAAGGATGCCCACCCTGTTAATCAAATTGTGATGACAGGCCGCTCTGCTTGCCTGAAGGATTGTGTTACACAAGATAAATATTAAAATATCACCATGGTTTTGTCTTCCGGCGGATAATTGTACAGTAGAGAGCAGGGTTTCCCAAACTTTAGTCAGGAAAAATATATTCAAGCCTTCTCTACTGTACATATTTTTAAAATGGGGAAGCAGGGAGTAAGGGGTGTGGGAGAGACAGGTGGGCCAATTGGGCTTTCAGTGGAGGAGGAAAGGCCAGCAAGCCTTAGCAAACTTTTGGTAAGCCTGGGGAGAAGTTTCAGAGGATTTAGGCTATCTTGTGAAAACCTGGGCCAATGTGTGTTTATTCTTCAAAACCATCAGAAGCTTACTGGTTTTGGCTTGGACAAGGGTCTTAAACCTCAAAACCAAAACTAGGTGAGACTCAAGTAGTCAGAAACTCAATTGCCAGACAGCATGGTCTAACAGAATAATCATAGAACTGTGTTGCAAGTGCTCCTATGTTCTAACCCTGGCCATGCCTTTAACTCTCTGTTAATTCAGCAACTCTCTGAATATTTGGGTTTGGGGACAAGTTGGATTTAAATGCAAGGTTACACACTTGCATCTATGGCGTTGAATCCAGGTCTATTTTCCGCTTCCAGTTCAGATGCAATTTGGCAAAAACAACAGTTTTTTGCAAAATTTTGGTCCGAGGTGGTAGAAATCTGACAAGAACTTACTGTATGGTAAGGCAAGATTTCTTTACCTGCCTTTTAGAGGTGAACAAAGGAGCAGAATCTCATTTTGGAAACATGTAAAAATATTTACTTTCACCTGCTTTTCTGGTGCCTGCATTTTCTCTGCCCTAATTCCAGATCTGTACAAACTGTATGTCTTTAAATAACACACTAATACAAGTAGAGGAGCGCAAAAAAAAAATTCTCAAATGCTTATTCTAATCAAAGATTGCCAGACATTCTTCAAATCCAAATGTTCTGTCGAAAATACACCTCGAGTCTAGCATTTTGAAGTTTATACTTACAGTGGGCACCATTTCAATTATTCAAGATGTCTAAAATCTCACAAAATCAGCTTTGTGTTCTTTGACCTCAAACCTGGACTGCATGCCCTAGCCTACACCTAATCCAGATCCAAACACCTCTTTGGCCCATCTCTACACTATCGACTAGATTAGACAGCCCTTAGCAAGGAATAGTGTAGAAGCTGGACTGCCCCAGAAGTAGGTGCAGACTCTCAGAGGTGCACCTCTGAGTCACAACTCCCTTGCTCTGGAAGCATAGTATTTCAGGAGGGCCTATACCAGGAGCATATTACAGTACCAACCACATTGACTCAGCTCTGCTGGCTGCTACTGCAGAGTGGGATCAATTCAAGGCTCTGCCCGTGCCCTGCTGCTCTCCACCCACCTGTTCCCACTTACTCCTGTGTGCCTGGATCTAAGGCCCAGGTAGCCCAGACAAGACTATAAGGGGGATTTTTAGTGACCTGTACTATAGAAATTCTGCCCTCACTGACACCCTTTGTGCCCCCATGGAAAAGAATTGGGTTTCAGGGTTGCAAGGGCAGAATTTGGCCCTCTGGCTTCAGTCTTCATTAGGACGTTTCAGAGAGCTTTAGTGCCAGCTGATCCCTATGACTGAAAGCAGAGCATACATACCATACTTAGGTCTGTTTACTCCCTTTCTGATGGGAAACATTTACGGAACGTTAGTGTAAGCAATTTAAGAATAGGTTTCAGAGGAACAGCCGTGTTAGTCTGTATTCGCAAAAAGAAAAGGAGTACTTGTGGCACCTTAGAGACTAACCAATTTATTTGAGCATGAGCTTTCGTGAGCCACAGCTCACTTCATCAGATGTGTGCTATTACCAGCAGGACAGTGGGGTGGGAGGAGGTATTGTTTCATATTCTCTGTGTGTATATAAAGTCTGCTGCAGTTTCCACGGTACACATCTGATGAAGTGAGCTGTGGCTCACGAAAGCTCATGCTCAAATAAATTGGTTAGTCTCTAAGGTGCCACAAGTACTCCTTTTCTTTTTGCGAATACAGACTAACACGGCTGTTCCTCTGAAACCTGTCAATTTAAGAATGGGACCTCAAGTGCCCATTCAGATCTTACTCACAGGGTGATGTGACTCTTGAAATAAACCTGTTTGTTTTGGGTGTGTACATGCTACACACCAAAAATGCACAGGTGCCCTGATGCTATGGTGATTGGTGTAGCAATGAAAAACCGAACAGAATAGAACACACTTCAATGCTGTTGGACTTTTTCAACTATTTTGTTTTTTTTTTTGGGGGGGGGGGGGGGCTTCATTAGGTTTATTTTCCTGTTTATTGTAATTTTTCAGTTTTAAATAATAAACTTGCAGGTGGCGGTTAAAGATTTAAACAATGAAACACAAAACTTTGATACAGGATAAAACAGAATAATTGCATTAGACTGAGGCTGTACTCTTCTTACTTATAGGGGAAAAGAAAGGAAGATGGACCGAAAGTGAGTAAGCAAAAGAGAGAAAGAAGAACTAGGGATTTATGTACTGAAGCTTTAGCAAAGTAATACACGTTTTTTTTACCATGCCGGAATTAAAATTAAGCGCCTCTCCCCCCCCCGCTCCCTTTGAACTCAAAATCCAAACTCTTGTTGATTTCAGTGGGAGCAACATCCAGTCCAAAGTTACAGATTTAGGCCCTGATTCAGCAAATCATGTAAGCATGTGCTTGAGGGTTTTGCTGAATAGAGATGGATTTATTCAAGCTAAATGAGTGCTTAAGTGCTTTCCTGAATTGGGGCCTAAGGGTATACACCCAATATCCCTATAGAATCAGATGACTGAATGCAAGGTCAGGCCCAGTACATTATCATTTCAACGGTAAATAATACCGAAAAGACAATAATTCACAATGCAGAGAGAACGTTACAAGAAGAAAAAACTGAAGGGCATATGCAAAGGAGAAAAGATAATTTTCAGATGCAATTTCCCTTATGACTGATTCTATTGAAAATCTTACACACAGACATCTATTCTAGCTTATTACAACATGACAAAGGAAAAAACCCACATGAATCTGTGCCATTCATTGCATTACTGGATCATTGCTTATCTATTTTAATAGGCAAGGAATATATCAGCTAAATTATAATTATATACTGTACACAGCAGTGTTAAAAAATAACATGATGTTTGGTACATTTCCCACCATCTTAGGAGGTACAGAAAGCTGCAGGTTTGTAACAATCTTATGTTTCTTCACCTCATTAATCTCCTGAAGTGGAGGGAGAGAGATACAAGCAGAGGGAGCCCAGAAATGTATGTACATTACTGAATTAACCAGGCATGTAATTAGTGCTCAGGTGCTCAGTCAAGGAAGAAACACTCAAGATTATTCAAATTTGGATTTACCACCCCAAAGTTTGGATATATACAGTAGACAGTATGAACTTTTAAACCAAACCACATTAGCTGCCTCTAAAGGGGCATTCCGTCCTCCCCCTCCCCCCCCGACTCCTTACATTTATGACATGATGTGTTTTTAGCATTCCATATAATTTATGGCAATTTATTTAACTATGCAAGTGCAGTGAATCTTGTTTCGGCTGATGAAGTGAAGCAACAGATTGGTCTAACACTCTGAGTAGCTCTATCTATCTGGATACTTATATGGCCCATATTAGCACAATATCTCAGCACCTATGGTGACATGCAGTCATCCGAACCTCGTTTTGTGATGTCCTTTGAGAGAACATACCATATTTTACATATGCTGGATGAATAATAGGTGTTTTGGTTTCTTAAAGGATTAGGGTCAGATCTCGGCCAGTGTAAATCAGCAAAGTTGCATTGTCTTCAATTAGAGTGAAGCTGATTTACATCATCCAACCATCTCACCATTAAAGCATATTTCGTATTAATATAAGGTGTTAAGATGAGAAGCCTGGCGAGAGATGTGTTCTGTTTATCCACGAAGTACACACAGCATGCACAGTGGAATGCAAGCTTCTCCGTGCTGCCCCATCAATGTGACCTCAAGGGCTGTATCTGTAGTAGAGTGTAGTTCTGTCTCCATGGCACTGTCCATATCTGATTCATACTTTCTGACCCTTTCATGGTTCCTATCGGATCTGAACAATATATCTATATAGAGCCCTTAGAACAAACATTGAGTTGAGGTTGCTAGGCTGCAAATCCCAACCAACAGGAGCCATAAAAAGCAAGGAAGTAAGCAGCAACCTTACAACACCCCCTCTGTGATCCACTCATCAGTTCCCCTTTGCAACCTCAACTACTTCCCTTCCTCTGCCACAGCCCACAGGTCTCCACTCTCCTCCCTAGCAGCATGGGAAGATTTGATTCCAGTCATGTTTATTCGTTATATGTTCATGTGTTTTGATGATTAATATAGGGTCGGGGTAGCTTCCATCATTTACACTGCAAGTACTTCTGCATGTGGTTTTGTGCTGGGTAAGTAAGTGGGGTCTGGCGTCAGATTGCAAACGGTGGCCTGGAGATAGGTTTTCATAAACATTGCAGAAAAACAAATGTGGATGAGTGATCTATGTGGATAGTGATGACTCTACAGTGGGTAGTAATTTTATTGTAGCCCTCACAGAGTAGAAACCTGCACATGTGTATGTGTTAGGGTGTTACATTTATGATCAGAGGAGCTCTCTCTCCCTACCAGAATCCATTCCCTGCTGCCCATCCTTCCTTTACTGGCTCCTCAGGGCTACTTGCAAAACTCTGCTTGCAAATAAGGGACCAAGGGGAAATTTTGATGATAATGAAATTGTGATGAAAAACTACAATTTCCAGAAGATTTCCTCATTGTTTGCCAGTTGGCAGCATCAGCAAACAGAAACAGATTATGGATCTTAGCATCGCATCAGACATTCTTCGCAAAACTCAGGTCATGATACATTTGGGGAATAGCCCTTTAGGGGTTTAATTTTAAAAGCTCAAAAGAGGCCTGCATCTGTGATGGTTTCAGAATGTATGTGTTTGTGAAGTTTGGAATTTGCAGGAGCTAGGAAAACTCAGAAAGACATGAGGAAAATGGGGCAATATTTTTTTGAAAAGGAACATTTTACATGTTTCCTCAACAAAGATTAATTTTTTCTATAAATTTACATAGACAATTCAACTCTCCTGTGTAGAGTTATTTGCCAAATGTGGCGACTAATTTAATCATTCAAGTGGGAGACAGAGAAATGTTAGTCCTATTTTAAGTGCAAATCTCAATACAAACTTAATTATGTAGGTCATGTAATATCTCCATGATATAGCAATTTATCATGGGGATAGCACCTCCAGGCATATGTTATATGACATGCACACATGGGCATGCATGCACACGCACACACACAAATACAAATACAGTAACTCCTCCCTTAAAGTCAGCCTGGTGAACATTGTTTGATTATTAGGTTGCTGATCTATTGAACATACTCTTTTAAAGTCGTGCCATGTTCCATTATAAGGTTGTTTGGCTCGCCTCATTCCGCCCACCTGGCTCTCCTGCTGGGAAGCAGGGTCAGGGTGCGGGGGCTTGCCCCATTGCTTCAGCCTCTGTGCCCTGACCCCGCTCCCTGGCAGGAGTGCCAGGCGGGCGGAGCGGGGCAAGCCCCCATGCCTCAACTCTGGCAGGAGGGTCAGGAGGAGCAGAGCAAGCCCCTACACCCCGACCCTGCCTCAACTAAGCTTCACAATCGTCATTGGTGAGTACAGTATTAAATTGTTTGTTTAAAATTATTTCAAACTTATAGTGTATATTTATATAATGTCTTTTGTCTGGCAAAAAGTTTTTCCCTGGAACCTACTCCTTTTCTTTTTGCAAATACAGACTAACACGGCTGTTACTCTGAAACCTGTTAGGATATAGATATTCAGGCCTGTCTGTGAAGGCCAAACTCTAAGAATTTAGGTGTATTCTTATCACTTAGCTAGTTAGAGGTATAAAAGAAAGAACCAAAATCACGGTCTGCCGGTGTAAGGTCCTTCTCTTACTGTGACAGTCTGAGACCCTGTTCTTAGGCTAAGGCCTTTGGCTAAGCAACAGAGGCAGCCATAAGCTGGGAAGCGATCAGTCACATCCTCACATTCCAAACTAGTCACATTGAAATAAGGTGCTATTGGGCTGTTAGGAATACAATCCTGTCCTGATAATGCCTATCGCCTCCAGAGAAAGGGAAATGCCTAGAAGATGTAAAAGAAAACTTAGTTTGATAGCATCCTGTCTGGCAAGAACTCACTTATCAATAGCTGGGATGTGAAATCCTCATTTCTGTGTTTGTTCTATCACTGTAGTCCCCATTTCCCCATTGTTTGTATAATCTCTATCGGTTCTGTGATTGTTTCTGTCTGCTGTATAATTAATTTTAGGTGTAAACTACTTAAGGTGGTGGGATATAATTAGTTACATAATCATGTTACAATAAGTTAGGATTGGTTAGTTAAATTTCAGGAAAATGATTGGTTAAGGTATAGCTAAACAGAACTCAAGTTTTACTATATAGTCTGCAGTCAATCAGGAAGTGTGTGTGTGCGGGGGCGGGAGGAATGGGAACAGGGAATGGGGGTGGGGAAATTGGAATCATGTTTGACTAAGAGCAGGAATGGGAACAGGGACACAGGTGTAAGGCTCTGTGGTGTCAGAGTTGGGAAGGGAGACACTAAGGAAGGAAACTGGAATCATGCTTGCTGGAAGTTCACCCCAATAAACATCGAATTGTTTGCACCTTTGGACTTCGGGTATTGTTGCTCTCTGTTCATGTGAGAAGGACCAGGGAAGTAAGTGGGTGAAGGAATAAGCCCCCTAACACTAGCACCCCATTTACATTAATTCTTATGGGGAAATTGGATTCACTTAATATCGTTTCGCTTAAAGTAGAATTTTCAGGAACATAACTACAATGTTAAGCGAGAAGTTACTGTACTTAGGGCCTGATCCACCCAGGGAAACCAATGAGAGCTTTCCACTTGCTTCTACAGACTTTGAATCAGGCCATAGGAAAGAGTATTTTAAACCATTAGTTAGTGCAGCTGAACTTACAAAGTTACAGTTTTTAAGACCCCATTTTATTAATGATTACCAAAATACTGATACTTAGCTTCCTTTACTTCTTCCATAATATAATTCATGGCAATCTACATGGTTTGATGGCAAATAGATTCTGTCAAACTAACTTGATATCTTTTTTAGATGAGGTTACAAGTTTGTTGGTGTGATGTACTTAGACTTGGTACTGCACAACATTTTGATTAAAAAATGATATGCAATTTACATGGCACATATTAAATAGCTTAAAAAGTGGCTAACTGATCAGTCTCAAAACGTAATTGTAAACAGGGGATCAACATTGAGTGGGTGTGTTTCCAGTGGGTTCCTCAGGGATTCGTTCTTGGCTTGTGCTATTTAACATTTTTATCAATGACATGGAAGACAATATAAAATGTTCACTGATAAAGTTTGCAGACAACACAAAAATTGGGGAGTGGTAAATAAGGAGGAGGACAGGCCACTGATACAGAGCTATCTGGATCGCTTGGTAAACTGTCCACAAGAAAACAATATGCATTTCAATATGGCTAAATGGAAATGTGTACATCTAGGAACAAAGAATGCAGGGGGGACTCTGACGCGGGAAGCAGTGGCTTTGAAAAAGATTCGGAAATTGTGGTGGCTAATCAGCTGAACATGAGCTCCCATTAGGACTAATGGGACTCCCTAAAGGGCTAATGTGATCCTTGGTCGCATAAACAGGGTAATCTCTAGTAAGAGTAGAGGTATTAGTTTGACTGCTGCTGAAATATTGTGTCCAGTTCTGGTGTGCACAATTCAAGAGGGATGATGAGAAACCGAAGAGAGCTCAGAGAAGAGCCATGAGAATGATTAAAGGATTAAAAACACTTGCCTTATAGTGATAGACTCAAGGAGCTCAATTTAGTTAGCTTAAGAAAGAGAAGGGGTACCTTGATCACAGTCTGAAGGTACCTACACGGGGAACAAATATTTGATGATGAGCTCTTCAATCTAGCAAAGAAAGGTAGAATATGATTCAATGGCTGGAAGTTGAAGCTAAATAAATTCAGACTGGAAATAAAGTGTAAATTCTTAATGGTGGGGGAAACAGAAGAAGAAGATTATGGTTGGGAGAGACATCAGGAGGTCATCTAGTCCAACCCCCTGTTCAAAGCAGGATCAACCCCAGCTAAATCATCCCAGCCAGGGCTTTGTCAAGCTGGGCCTTAAAAACCTCCAAGGAGATTCCACCACCTCCCTAGGTAACCCATTCCAGTGCTTCACTACCCTCCTGGTGAAATAGTGTTTCCTAATATCCAACCTAGACCTCCCTCACTGCAACTTGAGACCATTGTCCCTTGTTCTGTCATCTGCCACCACTGAGAACAGCCGAGCTCCATGTTCTTTAGAACCCCCTTTCAGGTAGTTGAAGGCTGCTATCAAATCCCCCCTCACTTGTCTCTTCTGCAGACTAAATAAACCCAGTTCTCGCAGCCTCTTCTCATAAGTCATGTGCCCCAGCTCCCTAATCATTTTTGTTGCCCTCCGCTGGACTCTCTCCAATTTGTCCACAGCCTTTCTGTAGTGGGGGGCCCAAAACTGGACACAGTACTCCAGATGTGGCCTCACCTGTGCTGAATAGAGGGGAATAATCACTTCCCTCAATCTGCTGGCAATGCTCCTACTAATGCAGCCCAATATGCTGTTAGCCTTCTTGGCAACAAGGACACACTGTTGACTCATATCCAGCTTCTCATCCACGGTCATCCCCAGGTCCTTTTCTGCAGAACAGCCGCTGAGCCAGTCGGTCCCCAGCCTGTAACAGTGCCTGGGATTCTTCCATCCTAAGTGCAAGACTCAGCACTTGTCCTTGTTGAACCTCATCAGATTTCTTTTGGCCCAATCCTCCAATTTGTCTAGGTCACTCTGGACCCTATCCCTACCATCCAGTGTATCAACCTCTCCCCACAGCTTAGTGTCATCCGAGAACTTGCTGTGGGTGGAATCCATCCCCTCATCCAGATCATTAATGAAGATGTTGAACAAAACCATTGAAAACCGATGTTGAAATGAATCATTGGAACAATTTACCAAGGGCAAGGGTTGTGGTGGAGTTTCCATCACGGGCAATGTTTAAATCAAGCTTGGATATTTTTCTGAAAGCTCTGCTCTAGGAATTATTTTGGGGGAGTTCTATGACCTGAGTTATACAGAAGGTCAGACTAGATGGTCACAACGGTCACGTTGGGCCTTGGGATCTACCAGTAATGAAAAATAATATTTTAAATGATGTGTGGTCTGGTCATTTCCTTTCTATATAAATATGAGGTAGGGGTGTGAGTGTGTGTGTGTGTGTGTGTGTGTGTGTGTAAAGTGGGTGGGTCACAGAACTTAATTCCCATGCACTAGGTCTACCCCATGTTTGCCCTTACAAATCTTGTGTTTCTTGCCTGTAAAACAAGCAGGATTAGCACATGATAAGAGCAGCATGGATAGTAATTACACTGGTTATGGGTGAACTGCAGAACCACTGAATAAATCCCTGAACAATTATTAAAATGGCTCAATGCATTACACAAATTGGAAAACACTGGGACTTTTTGGAATGGTAGAAGGGAGCTAAGACACATTATTTAAGTGTTCTTGTAAGCCATCTAAGATATTAATGTTGCAAAGCTTCTTATGAATATTTAAGAACATAAAATGGAGATACACTTCAGTCCAGCATTACCACAGAAGCCTGTAATACAGTTGAGTCCACTTAAGGAGGCAATATCCGACATCCGTGACAGATTTAAACATGATAAGGCCAGGGTGGTGTTTATAGCAGAAATGCTCATGCAGACTAGTTTAACGTTGCTGCCGTTATATCTGTGTGGAAATGAATTAAAGACAAACCTTTTTTTTTAAGCAAGTGGTTTCTTTAAAAGACCTAGAGCCTGTTTCACAGAAGTATTTAGGCTCCTACAGATGCAGATAGGTGCCTAGTGCAATTTTCAAAAGCACATAAAGAGGTAGGAGGCTAGCTCCCATGGAAAGATTTTATTGAGGTAGCTAATTATGGATTTTTGTACCTAATTTGTTTGAAAATCTGAGCCTAAGTAACTTGTCAAAAGCCAGATAGTGAGGAGGTAGCATGGTAGGTAGCCATGTGCTGTAACTACTAGAACCAAAGTTTGTTCAAATTTAAATCTGTTATTTCCCTACTTGATACTGCATGGATTCCCTACATTTTGTTTCCTCCATGGTATGTGACCTGGTTCTGTTGCATCCACATCCCTCTGCACCTGCAGAATGGGGGGGGGAAGGATTTATCTCTCTGTAAGGACATTTATTATCATCATGAGTATATTATTGGGTGTCTTTATAGTAAAGTTTAAACACAAGCATTGGGAAGAAAACAAAACGTTATTTCCCACCCCTCGCCCCTCATCTTGTTTCCAAGTGTTAATACCCTTGTCATATGACCATTAGGGCTGGTTGAAAATCTCCATCAGAACTAATTTTTTTAATTGAAACTTGGGCTTTCAGTTGCAGGATGGTTTATAATGGAAACTGTCTGCTTTCTTAGATGATTTTTTTTTGTTGTTGTTGGAAAACCAAAAAATTGAAACCTAAAATTTCCACCCAGAAACTGATCCCCCTCCCCCTGCCCCAGTTTTTGGTTGTTTTGTTTTTTGTTTGTTGGGGGTTTCTTTGTTTTTTTGGGGGTGTGTGTGTATGGAGGGGAGTTGACGAAAAGTCAAATTTCTCTACTGAAAATGTTGACAGAAAAGCATTGTTTTAATTTTCCTTGGGGCAGGAGAGGGAAAGCCAAACATTTCCCCCCCTGCTCTAGTGTCAATTGACTAATGGTTACTGTTGCACGTCTATTTAAAATAACCATCAGTGCATTTGCCTGGCTAAAGGCTGAAGCAAAGCCCCATGGAGATAAGACTTTTTCTATTCCCCCAGCAGAAGCAACCTTAACCACTTCTCTCAGTCTTTCAGCTTCAAAATTAGAGACAATTTTATTTAAAAGCAAAACTCACAACGGACCAGATTCAGCAGTGGTCTCTGAAACAGGGCAGGAAAGATCTATGGAACTGTAATATTTTATTGGAAAAACAGGATTGTCAGCAAACCTTATAAACAGCAGATGGCTCCCATACAGGAAGGACTAAGCAATTCAGACAAACAATAATCAACATGACAAAGCAGAGTGCTTTTGACATACATGAAAATTTAAGAGGGTCTAAAATTAAAGGTGTAGTGGAATATACTGTTAAAAGAAAAGAAAGAAATCTCTCTTTCTCTCCTTCTCTCTCAGTTCTTCATTGGCTCCCATCACCCCAGTACCTAATGATATATCAGATTGACATAAACTAGAAGAGCAGTAAGAGACCATCAGCTGATATACAAGAGGTGATTCCAATATGGATCAGTAAACCATTGCAATAGAATCTCAGCTATATTGGTAAAAGTTTTTAAAGAGTTTTTAAAATTTGAATAAAGTTACTTTAATCTCCCTACTCCTGAATTCTAACAGGGACTCTCTCTTTAAGCAGAGTATGGAACCCAACCTAGTCATGTAACTTGGTGGCATCCCTTTAATTGCGTGACTTGACTGCTCCCTCTAGCATTACATTGTCCACTCACATACAGCAGAGATATTATTAATAAAGACTCTTGCAGTGACTTCACACTGGTCATATGGTTTAAATGTGCAGTGGTTGCATTATCATCTGATACGATTGCTCACAAAATCTCAGCATGGATGTCCCTATGATAAGCATTTCTCCCCCTTCATGTATCCCCTCCTACTCACAGAGGGGCATAGCCGAAGGGAATAACTTTTCTTCGTGTAAAATACACAGATGGGATCGTAGTGCAGGAGCAGATAGTTTAGACAAGTTCAGACTTTGCCTTAAAAAAAAAAAAAGAGGGAAAAGCGCAGAAAACATAGAATCATAGAATCATAGAATCATAGAATATCAGGGTTGGAAGGGACCCCAGAAGGTCATCTAGTCCAACCCCCTGCTCGAAGCAGGACCAATTCCCAGTTAAATCATCCCAGCCAGGGCTTTGTCAAGCCTGACCTTAAAAACCTCTAAGGAAGGAGATTCTACCACCTCCCTAGGTAACGCATTCCAGTGTTTCACCACCCTCTTAGTGAAAAAGTTTTTCCTAATATCCAATCTAAACCTCCCCCACTGCAGCTTGAGACCATTACTCCTCGTTCTGTCATCTGATACCATTGAGAACAGTCTAGAGCCATCCTCTTTGGAACCCCCTTTCAGGTAGTTGAAAGCAGCTATCAAATCCCCCCTCATTCTTCTCTTCTGCAGGCTAAACAATCCCAGCTCCCTCAGCCTCTCCTCATAACTCATGTGTTCCAGACCCCTAAAAAAACCAGCCTCTTAGCCTGTCTCAGTGGCACTATGCCATAGAATACAGATACTTGCATGGTCATTCAGTGACTGACTGGCACAATTAATTTCCATGATTCCATTGAGTTAGAATCTTGACATTTGATGTGTACAAAAAAAAAAAAGTTGGAACTAGAGCTCATCGGAAAATTTCAGTGAAAGAGAGAAATAATTTCCCATGAAATGTCTGAAGGCTGATAATTGGGATATCTCAGTAGTGGGTCCTTTATGCTAGGATTTACTATCTCATATGGCTCACCAGAGCCTAAGCTTTTTAACTTCCAGGGCATAGCGCTAAGCCCATTTTGTCACTCCCACCTTTGCCTGAGCTCGGTTAGCTGTGATGAATGTTTTACTTTTTGGATTGAGCATAGTGGGGACGTTACCTGAGGGCCTTATCCAAACCCCACGTCAATGGGTTTATGATGATAGGCACTATAGTACATTCAGGAAGTGTTTTTGTTGTAGCCAGTTCTGGGAGCATGATCTTAAATTTTATTCAACATTTTTGTAATATAATTGATCCCAGATACCTAGATGGTGAGCACAAGTTTCTAGAAACTGAAGGATGATAATATAGCACCTCCCAGCCCAAAAGATCCCAGAACACCATACATGTTTTACATATGCTGATCAAGATCCAAAAATCAGTATACAGGAGTCCCTTCCCCTTCCCCTGAAATACAGCCTTTTCTGGAGTGGAACATGATACCCATTTAATAGCATACGGTCACACTACAGGAAGTGAAATATACTATATTCAAGTGAAAATTCTAGGTAAACATACTAGTAAGGAACCAATGTAATAACCCTAATTGGATTTTGCTGTGGACATCACCCCTTTCTATTTTGGGGAGCAGAGAGGGGAAACTTCTATGAGATCTTTAATGCACACAACTTTGCGGCAATCAGGACTTCTGTTTTATGTCTAATGCAAAAGATGACACCTCCCATAGCACAATGTCTCCTAACATGACGCTGCTATGTTTAATCAGTGCAGCCTCAGAGGAAGAATGTCACTTGCCTCATGCTACGTCTAGCACCTATCTCCTTCTGAGGCATATGGCCAGAGTGAAGAAGGGAAAGCTGAAACTCACTTGAAAATCAGAGAGATAAGAGGCTTGGTTTTCAAAAGAACATCTTTGAATATGGGCCTTAGAAAGAAAGCACGGGACAGTGATTGATTCAGTGTCCGAAAGGTAGGAAACTGATCTTTTCTAGGTCCAAGGTTATGTCCAAGGTAATATCCTTGAGGGATGAAAAATGTAAGACATGCTGGAAAACCCCCCTTTTTTCCTAGTTTAAAAACAGTGCTGGAGTCATCTGAATGTGGTGGATGTGATTGGGACGTGTCTCAAACCTTACCCAGCCATTCCACTGTAAGAACACCATGGCCTTTAGCACCTGGAAAACAATGAGTTGCTGCAGCTCTTTCGTTTTCCTTTTAATTGACTTGATGGGCAGGCTTTGAGCATCATTGCCAAATACTTTGAAAGTCCAGCCAGTCAGCGATCCACTATGATTTGAAATTTGCCCACAGAAAACATCAAAGCTGGAGCCAAGAAGCCTCTTCAGGAGGAAGGCTAGAAGTGCTAAGTATTAGACTTATGAAGTGGCATGAAACAGCAAAAGCCTGGACTGGTGACCATGGCAATGGGCATAGTATAAAAGCATTGATGAGCTGAGTGGAAGATTACACCGAGGTTGTGAGCCTGGGAGGCAGGCAGGACAGTGGAACTGTCAGCCCTGCCAGAGGAGGAAGGGAGAGGAGAAGGATTAGACAGAGAGAGAGAGAGAGAGAAGAAATTCTGGAGAGAGTGTGTTTGCGATGATCAGAAAGACATACAGCAGGAGATGCCAGAGAGACAATCATAGATGCGATATTTGCCACAGTGGGCAGGACAAGAGGCAGTGGGTTCACACTACAGCATAGCAGATTTAGATTAAATCTCAGGAAAAACTTTCTAGCTGTAAGAAGAGTAGGACAATGGAACAGACTGCCTAGGGAGGTTGTGGAAGCTCCTTCACTGGAGGTTTTCAAAAGGAGGCTTGGATGGTTTAGACATAACAAATCCTATATCTTGGCAGGGCATTAGACTGGATGACCCTTGCAGTCCCTTCTAACCCTATGATTCCATGATTCTCTGAGGAATAACCAGTGTAGAAACTGTGGTAGGAGATGTGGTTGCTTAGAAAGGGTGTAGTGGGAGAAGAGGAGGGGACTACGGACAAAGCCCTGCTGGACACCACTAGGTCAGAAAAGATACAGGATGAGGAGCCACCAAAGCTGGCTCTAAAGGAGTGAGGGGCCAGTCTGGTGTGAAAAGAATGAGGAGAACACAATCAAGGAAGCCCAGGTAGGAAAGGAAGTAGAGAGGGAGGAAGCAATCGATGGTGCTGAAGGCAGCAAAGAACCATGTAGAAAAAAAAATAGACAAGTAGCCTTTTGCATTGGCTAGGAGAAAGTCGTTGATGACCTTGGTGGGGTCAAGAGAGGGCAGAGGATCGAAGGGGAACATGGACAGAGTCACAGGGGAGGAATTTCAGGCGATGTGAGTAGACAGCACACCTCAGAGCCAAGGGAGAGGAGGGAGACAAGAAAGAAGTTCAAGAGGCAGGTGGGGCGAATGGGAAGGATTTTCAGGCTTGAGGGTGCTTGTTAGAAGGCAGGAAAGTCCACACAGAGTATTTCCTTTGTTACAGGGAACTCTGTAGGAGGAACAAATGCAGATTATGACCACGTGACCAGCAGTATAGGTAAGAGACTCACAGGGTCACATTGTCTGGGCTGCACTGGTGTAAATTAGAAGAGAATCTGGCCCAGATTGGGGATTTTTGCCTTTAGATCTGACTGATAGAAGTCCCTCAGCCAGCCTGCAGAACCAACACCCCATTCTTTCCCAGTAATATTTATTGCAAAAGTCAGGAAATCATTAGGTGGCAGAGTTCACATTTCCAAGTGCCTGTTTGCTGTAGACACGTCAATATGTTTTTGTGTTTTTTTTCTTAATTTAACTTCTTGATTGACTTATTATGTACATTGGCACTTTCAAGAGCTTCAAATAAAACACAGTGAGAGTTCAGAACAAATGTAAATGGCCTAAAAGAAAAGGAAAAAAAATCCTATAATCTTTTTTAATGGCTATAAAACGTGGGAAGGATATATCATAAGCTCCCCGCATGGGGTCCTTGTCTGCATTCAATCCAGTATTGTAATTTAGACATGACTTTTTATTTAATTTCTGACTGAGAAAGGGAAATTAGAAAACAACATTATCTCTGCTGCTCCGTTATAATGAACAATATTTCACAGCACCAGTATAAGTTACCTTATTTTATGAGACAAACATTGGCTGAATTCCACGAATGACTGGGTTTTCTGGTGTTTTTGTCTGCGAAAGAAGCCAAACTTAAGTACGGTTTTTAATTATAAACCAGTTTGTCATTACAGTGATGTATATGCTACATATATATGTATATGTAGTGTGTACATTGCTGCAATGACAAACAAGTCTTAAGTCACCGCTGGGCTTAAGAGCAGGGCCTTATTTCCTATCTAAGCCTAAATAAAGGCTGCAATATTTCAAATGCCACCGTGAAGTGACTTTTCAGTTCCAACCACTGTTTGGATGAATGTATGCGTGTGAGAGAGTGACAGAATCAGTGACAGAGTGTATTCAATGCAGTGGTCACCACTGAAAAATGAAGAGTTAATCACCCTGTGGTATTTAAGGTACCGCGGCCTTTGTTTATACTTTGAATAAAAGAATGATGCCCATATCCAAAGACAGTTGAAAGCAATGGAAAGACTCTGATTGACTTTAATAGGCTTGGGAGGAGCCGGTGACTTGTGGTACCTGACACTGTTGCAATGTATGGTAACTGATAACCACAGTGAAATCTGCATAAGAGACCCCAATCTCCTCTCTTAACAAGTCACCCTAATGTATCCTCAAGTGGACAGGCTACAGTTCTGATCCATCTTTATTAAAAGACCACCCCCAACTTTTTGTTGATCCTTCAATGAATGATCATTTAAACCAGGGTTTCCCTGAATCAATGTTTTAATAGTGACCATTGTATAAATAGAGACCATGGATATGAAGCACTGAATTTAATACATTTTATGTATGGGGAAATCCTGCCTGGAGCCCAGATCAGGATTACACTGCTTTGTGTTTATTTAGCTGTAAATAACAAATTCGCCTTTTAATCTCCATATCCATGTTTTATCATTTTTTTAAATCACAGAGATTTATCCAGGCTGTAATTAACCCTTCTGCATAGTGAAATGCAGGATTGTCTTTTCCCCCAGCCGCTAAATACATAATGTTCTGATAAATATTTAAGCAGTAATGAAGAATGTAATGCACAGTAATCCATTAGTGCTGCCTTTGGAGGGGAATGGCGTGGTGCTAAAATGGGTGGTGTGAGTGCTAACATCCCAGACTAACAGAAGGCTTGCAGACCTCTGTGGGATTTAGCTCTAAACTGTACTGCAGGTTGGGAAATCCATTTGAAGGTGACGGCGTGCTTTATTGGTTTGCCACCAAAGCTGTCTTTTAAAAAACATGGAGGATACATGCAAATCAGTGGATGTGGTAACACCTATGAAGGGTCAGAGTGGAGAGACAAGCCCCGAATCACAAAGTATGTGCCTAACTTTTAAAACACAAGTCGTCTCAGTAGGGGTAAATACCTTGTTGAATCAGGGCCACAGACTTGGTTGATCCCTTGAGGCAGTTCTTACCAGTTGCTGGGCATCCCCACCTCTTTGTCCTGTCGAACACGCAAACTTCCACTCCACCTCACTCTGCCAACACCCTGTTCCACCCACCACCCTCTGTGGCCTTGTCTACACTGGGGATATGCTTCTGGTTACTGAATGCATTAAATACCACGTTTTAACCAGCATGATGTTGTTTATTGGCATAACAAAAATAAAGTAAACAAATAAAATCAATAACAATTCGGTCTCCTTATCTGCCACAATGTTAAACACAATTTTGCCTTTAGGGTTGACCAGGATAGTTATGTTTAAAAACTCATTAGCTGATCGTGGTTAGAGTTGAAGTGTAGAGAAATTGTCTATTCAGTGTCAGAATCTGGGGCAGAACCTGACAACAAGCACTAAACCAAAAGCAGAAGTTCTCAAAGGTTGCTGTCATCTGGCCATTATTGTTAAGAAAGTTGCCAGAACTCCACCTACTGTCATGTGATCCTTGCTTTACTTGAGACACCATTTTCCACCGGTTTTATTATGGAACCTTCTTATTTTTTGTGTGAGTTGTTTTTCCTCTTTCTTTTCCCCCACCTTTATCTTTCATCCACTAAACCATTATTGCCCAATTATCGGTATGCCTGTAGGATACATCATCATAGGATTAAAGGAGTGGATGCAACAATATTATTCTTGCAGTGTACATATATGTTGCATCTCATATAGCGGGCCTGAGACACCCCAAGGGCACAAGAGGACGAAGTTTGCACACATGCTAGGGGGGAGCAGCTGTGTGTAATGAGGGTATTAATCTTGATGTAGGGAAAGTACCACGACTGCCTCCACCCTTCTAGCAGAGGAATGCATGTTTAAATATCTTGGCAGAGCTTCCCAAAATTCCCACAGGGGTGTTGCAACTCTGAACACCCCAGTGCAGGACTGTGCCTTAGTGGCACAGTAGAATCCCACTGCAGTGAGTCCAATCAAACAATGTTACTTGGAGGTCATGGAGAAGGATGTATCTGTGGGTTGCACCTGGGTCAATAAACAGGTTTTTAAATTGTTATTCATTGTACACCTTAATAAAGCTTAATTATAAGTAAGCAGTAGGAAAACCAGGAGACATGTTCCAATGATATTGCACGTCTCAGAATGATTCCTGTGGGGCTCTGGCAGTTTTGTTATGGCAATGCAGAATAAAACAAATTAAGAAAACTATTCAAAATTCATTTAAAAACATCATCCAAGGAGCATCATAATAAAAGCACAATGAAGGAGACAAGCTCGCTTGGTTAATTTGCTTCATGTGCTGTGCATGTTTATAGTGTGTCTCTTAGTATGTTTTAATTAGCCTCACAATCATCAACTAGTAACTAACAACACATACAGCCCACTTTCCAAGACAAGAGCAGCCTGTTTGGAGCAGGCAAGCTTCCAGAAAGCTGGAACTTGACTTTGCGGCAGTTCACGTGTAAGGTCAGTTGGGTCACAATTTTCTGTGGACTATCTGGGCCATGGGAAGCCCTGAGGGAACAGAGACTTGATGAAAGAGGGTGCAGTCTAGTAATGTATCAGTTCCCAATCTTTTCAATCCTGCAACTCACGTCTGGCAAGTATAACCAATACTTGCCCCGCTGATGTGTCAAACTCAGCCGGGACTCATCGTGCATTAGGAATATGCATTAATTATGGGGGGACGCTGCTGCTGCAGACATGTGACTGCAGTGTAATGACATATGAAGTGCAACACATGAAATCTTAGGGTACATTATCCGTTCTTCTGCTCACCAGGTCAATTGCAACTGGAACACACTTCAGTTTGTTTCCTGAAGACTTAAATCTCATCATGTGCAGTCCTCTAGGATTACAAGTACGATACCTTCACTGTATTTGTTTCCAGACACAGAAATGGATTGCATAACACCTTGTTTAACTTCCCACCTCTCCAGAAATCATTCACTTAGCTTGTCTATATCTTCACTGTGTTTGCTTTCTAAGGTCCAGTTTGTGGCCAGCCCATCTACAGATACTCAGGGGAGGGAGGTGGTTCCCCCACCTTGGGTCCAGATACAATCACAGTGCTTGAGCTCAACTGAGCTACCTAACTACCCCCAAAATATGAGGAAGAAATTGGGCCGTGATAGACGTAGTGTATGCTTGCAGCTCTTAATGGATGCCCTCTACTGACTTCCTCTGCATAATCCTTCGGAGCACCCATTGGGGCAATACAACTTCACGACACCCCCAGTGCAAGGCAAAATTGAACCATAAATATCTCTGCTGTTTTGATAATACCATGCTCCCATTAAACAGAACTTCTACACAAGGTGCATGCTGGTGCTTAGTTTCAGTCTGGAACCATAATGATGGGAGACAGTGACTACAGCTAAGAGACAGGGATATGTAACCTTTTGCAGCTCTCACCTGTGTCATGTGACTCAGACCAGGAACTAGTGATCAGTCCTCCCAGGTGGCAAAGGGAAAACACAGAGCTCTGAATGCCTTACCTGGCAGGTAAGTAAAGGTTTTTTTTCATATTTCACCTTAAAACATTGTTTATTTGTAAATCGGAAACATACTCTCTTATTATTTGGGGATCTTTAACAGGTTTTTTTAATTCGTTTTGTTTTTAAAAAGCACATTTTTCAGTTCCCCTTAAGAATATTTTGAGAGTTGCTGCACCTTAGTGATGTGATAGTTCATAACAGATTAGAGAAATAGTATGAGTTACGACGGAACTGGATTACTAATGTGTAGTCTGTAGCATTGCTCAATTTGTTTTGATATTAAAGTTTTAATAGGAAATGTAATTTGATTGCATTTTTAAAATAAAATTTGATTTTCTGTATTATAGCAAAATATTATGAATAATAAGCAAAAAAGTCTAATAGAGTTAGTCATTTCTATTAACAAAATGAATATGTTTAATATGCTTTTTGTGTACTAATTCAAATCATCTGATGCCAGTTTGAACTGATTTAACACACAAGCCCAGCCCATGTTCCTTTGCTCTGCATTTCACAATATTGCCAGCACTCGTGCATAAATTTAACATTAACTTGAGAAAGAAATCAAAGTTTTGCAATAAACTCCTTGTACTGCAACCATAAATCAAATAATCATTAGCAGCTGTAACACCTTGTGCTGTGTTCCCAACAGACCTAGCGTGGCAGAGCTTGGTCTGTATTTTGATGGGAAATTTCCAAACAGAACCCACGGGGTGCTTTAGGAAGCAGAGCTGGGCACTTCACTAGGGGTTACTCTTCCTCCTGGATTAATGCCTTAGCCTGGTGCTGGTGGCATTATGCTGTTGGAGGTACCAATTTCAGGGAAGATACAATACTAAAGTCCTGTCTGTAGTTTGATGAGTGGAACTGAAGAAAAAAGGATTAAGTTGCAGGAAGGACCTAGATTGGTCAGGGACCTCAGGTTCAGGAATGCAAGTCTGGGGCTGCTGCTGACAGTATCATGTTTAATAAAGCTTTTTCTCTTACAATTCTGCCTTCATGCCACATCACCTATCACAAATGAAACACTGTCCGTTTGTAATAATTAAAAATCCAGTGGCACTTTTAGTATGAATGATAATCCCTGAAAATGATTTGAGGACTCGGAAAAAGTGGCTCATGGTGAGAGACTTAAGGAGCTCAATCAATTTCTTATAAAAACAAGCTCAAGAGGTGGCTTGATTATGGTGTATAAATACTTTCATGGGGAGAAATACTGGGTACTAAAGGGCTCTTTAATCTAGCGAAGACTGACAGAACAAGAACCAATGGCTGGGAGCTGAAGTCAGACATATCAAACTGGAAAATAAGGCACAGGGAGGGTGATTAACCCCTGGAACAAACTACTAGAAGAAGTGGTGGATTCTCCATCTTGTGGTGGCTTCAGATCAAGACTGGGTGCCTTTTGGAAGATAAGCTTTAGCAAAACACGAGTTATTGGGCTCAGCACAGGAGTAACTGGGTGACATTCTGTGGCATTTGTTTTGCAAGACATCAGACTAGATGATCTAATAGTTCCTTCTGACCTTGCAATTTATGAATGAATCAATGTCTTGCCCCAGTTCCCAACTTGGGTAGTTACATTCCACCTACCTAAATGTCCCCTTCAGTTTCAATTGTATTGTAGCCTTCTTCAACTGGATTGCAGCCTTCCCAACTCTGTCACACGTTGTGAGTAGTATTGCTGTGTGCAGTCAAGCAGTGGTTGAGTTCCACCCCAGACGTGACACCAGTGGGTGAAGTGATCCATGTGTATAGTTTGCCTTGTTCTTCAACTATGGGAATGGAGGGTGACATAGAAATATATTGTTATCCGTAGCTTTAAATTGAGAAGAAGGGGAAGAATATTAAGTGGGCCATTCAAAGAATTTATGCCAGATCAACTCAATTTATTGTGAGTCTAATTTCTTCATTCTTCTTCTTTTTATTTATAAAATGTTAATAACAGAATACCACTTTAAATGTCATGAATGGTAGGAAAGCCCATCAATCAGTATCACAGAAAGAAATAAAAAAAGAACCACTTAAGTTTTAAAGACACACAAATCCTAAAATAATCAACTTAGACACTTCTCAGGTGAATGTTTCCATATACTTCTGGGGAGGGGTCCCACAAGGAGCTGTATTTGGCTTTCTCTCCCGCTTCAAGCCTTTTCTAGGAGATCTTATCCACTTGCATGACTTCAGCTACCATCTACACGTCAGTGACTTACAGATCTACCTGTCCACGAATTTTGTCCCCTTGGTTCAATGCCACCCCTTATTCTGTCTCTCTGATATCTCCTCACAATCATCTTAATATGGCCTACACTAAACTACTTGTCTTCCCTCACAAACTCTCCATGCTCTTCATCCTTCTGTGTTGCTGTGGACAAATCCATTTCCTCCTCTGCTAGGTCCCTAACCTGGGTGTCATTTTTGATACTGCCCCCTTTTCCAGATCGGTCATATCCAAAACTTAGCACTTGTTTCTCCATAATGCTACAAAGATCTAGCCTTTTTTCTCCAGTCATCTCCTGCCTTGACTACAACTATCTCAACGCCCATCTCTTTGTCATTCCTGCTGTCTAGAAGAGCCTGCATGTAGAGAGGGATTTGGCACTTGACTCTGAATGCAGTAAGGACAGTGGCACTTGGAGAAGAGAATGGGTTGATGAGCTGGATGTGGGTTGTTTTTTTTATAAGGCAGTTCAACATGTGTGTTATTGGGTGAATTTTTGTACCTAACGCTCTTGTTTTAAATGTTGTTAGGAGCTAGGAGTGCAAGACTCAAGCTATCAAATCAAAATCAGTCAATACAATACAATCCATTTAACAGAGAGGGATAAACCCCCTCACTATTTATACTTGTGGTGCAGAGATTGCTGAACCTGACAGCAGATGTTTCCACATTCTGTATGGAAGGCAAAAAGGTAGCAAATTATTTCCCACGGAGCCAAGACCATTAATCAGATATTTCTAAGTGTAGTTGGTCAATTTTTCCCATCCTGGTTAGGAAAGACACCAAACTCTCAATTTACACTTGGTAACTTCCTCCTTTGTTCCCTGAAAGCAAGACACTAACCTTGGCTAGCAGGAAATGCACCTCAGGTCAGGGAGCAAAGCACTGCCAGCTCTCTATGCATCTTAGACCAGCCCCAGGCACTACTATCAATTAGACTTTTCACAGCTCTCTCCACCACACTAGAATAGCCAGAACACAATGCACGTCCACCACATCTGTTCCTGCCCGTTGGCCAACCCCCTGTGCTGGGTGCTGTCTAAGGCCCTGTAACACTGGGGAATCCCCTGTAGACAGTTGATAATAGTCAAGGCACCCTTCCATCCCCTTTACACCACCAGGGTCATTACATACAATTAATTTATTTTTATATTTTTTCCATTAACGAGCCTGCTTCCCAAGCAACTTTTTTCTCAGTTTATTAGTCAAAATCAGATGTTTCTACTATAGTGGCCAGGTCTTAAACTCGATCAGGCATATGAAAACCAAGTTATGTTCCTTCTGTTTTATACACCATCCTCTACAATAAAGATTCAGGAATCAGAACAAACAGCTTGTTCATCTCCAGCTGCATTGGCTCTGCAGTGCCATCAGTTGTAAAATCGTGATTCTCTTTCGTGAACCGAGGAGATCCGCTCTAAAGAAACCTCAAGGAGCAGATACTTGTTGTGACAGGATGGCATTTTATAGAAGCACCTTCTTAACAAAAACTGCACTTTCAAGGGAGTCTTTTCTTTTTATCAGATCACAAGGTGTCAAGGGAGATTGCCTCTTCTGAGCCACAAAACCACCTTTGTTCTCGTCATAGTAAACAGCAATGTATGAGTATAGTGCAGAGGTTTTTGAATGGTTGTGGGACCAGGGCCCTGGACAAGGACTAGGAGATAGAGGTTCAATTCCCAGCTCTCCCATTGATTTCTTGTGCTACACTGGTAAGTCACTAAATCTGCCTGGCCCTGGAATAACATTGCTTCCTTTCTATCTGTATGTCAGCGCCTTACACAGCGGGTCCTGATTTTGGTTGGGGCCATTAGGCACTAATGTAGTGCAAATGGTTTATAATGGTCTCCCCTCTGTCAGAGAAACAGCTTCCTGACTTGGATGTAACCAGTTTTAGAGTCTACGGATTCTCTAGCTTCATTCTGAAGAGATTTCCAAAATCTTCTGGTGATTTGCAAATCCTGAGAGGAAAGATGGTCATAAGAACATAAGAATGGTCACAGTGGATCAGACCAATGGTCCGTCTAGCCCAGTATCCTGTCTTCCAACTGTGGCCAATGCCAGGTGCTTCCGAGGGAATCAACAGAATAGGGCAATTATCCAGTGATTCATCCCTTGTTGGCCAGTCCCTGCTTGTGGCAGTCAGAGGTTTAGGGATACCCAGAGCAGAAGGTTGCATCCCTGTCCATCTTGGCTAATAGGGAAGTGGTCCAGTGGTTAAGGTGTTAGCTTAGGATTCACAAGACCTGGGTTCAAGTCCCTGCATTTCTACTATGTGTGTGACCTTGGGCAAGTCACTTAGCCTCCCTGTGTCTCAGTTCCCCATCTGTAAAATGGGAATAATAACATTTCTCTACCTCCCAGAAGTGTTGTGAGACTGGATACATTAAAGATTGTGGGGTGCTCAGATACTGTGGTGATGCAAGCCATGTAAGTGCCCAAGATAGATGCATTACTACTGATAGCTGCACACCCATCTCCATCAGAACATTGCTGCACTATGCTTTATAGAGGTGGTTGAATAGCAGGAAAAAGGTGTTCTGCCAGTTTCACCAAATAACATGTTCTACAAGTGCCACAAATTATTCAGCAAATGACTTTCTTAGCAAAAAAAAAAAATGGTGATGTTCATTGTGTCAGCAATGGATACTGCTGAAGAACATGGCTTAACCGCAAATGTAGCCGAGGACAAAGTGAATTCAACACCCTGGCTTAACACTGGCAGCTGTATCAATGCTGAACGCAGTTTAGTTTTGCTTACTCTTGTAGTTTAATTATGTTCTGCATCGGTTCTGCAGCAGTGGGTGCAATAAAGAGGTGTCAGTCCTGGACGGTTTTCTTACCTTTCTTCTTTCTTGTTAGACAAGACCTAAAACTCATCGTTGTCATTCATGGTTTTTTTAATGAATGAATTAGTTTGCAGGCTATTTTTAAATTACTCATACCTTTTTTTTTATCCAACAATCTGTGTGTGTGAAGCAGACATGGGGGAAAAAGCTCCTGCAAACCCTGGTTAACTCTGGTTTGTCCAATAGAGATTCAACGATAATTTTTATACTTCCAGAGCTAGAGGTGTATCCAAGTCCAAAACCTGGATCTCAACTTTGGAAGTCTCTGGTTTCCATAGCTGGCCCATCTCTCTACAATGAGCCTAATCAAAGCCCGCAGATCTGACCAACCCTGAGCTATGGGCAAGTTTGGATCTGGAGCTGAACTTCCAAGCTATGGAGTATGGGGCTGTTCATCAGAACAATGGAAAGCTCAGTGGTTTCAGTTGCAAACCTGAACCCAGTTCATGTACATTTGAACTGTGTTAGTTTTACGTTGGAATTCTGGTTCAATCAAAGTGAAAAAATCAGTGAGACTCAGGCAAGGCTGCCTAGTTTCAAGATGAAGTTATGAATTTTTCCTGGTCTAGGGTAGAAACCTGACACCAATAGGGAAAAAAAAAAGTTTAGGCAGATTCACTTGAGACTAAAAATGTATATGAACCAAAACCCTGGCTATGAAGAGTGGAATGTTGGAAATTTGGATCTGAATTTTGCAACTCGCGCCCATCTGAAATCAAGACTCAGAACAGACTTGCTTGAAATTTAGCCACAGACCAGTGAATTTAACAAAACTGGCTTGCGTTTTGGCTTTGCAGCAATTCTCAAAACCAGGGAAATTTTGCCAGGAGTGGGGTTTTGTCATGAATGTTTCCCAATTCTGTATAGTTTGTTCAGCCAGTGGACCAAGTAACTTTGCATACAGCGTGTCTCTTACAGTAAATGGTGATGAATCAAGACCACTACATTTGAATCCACACCTATAAGTCAAATAATCACAATTTCAGGGGTGGTTAGATTTGCAATTTTGACTTAGCATGTCGTGACATGCACCAAGGGCAGTCATGTATTTTCAATTTAAATAACTTTTTATCTTAGCTTGAGGAACCCAACAACAAGAAAGAATAAAAGTAAAGTTTCCAAGAGTGAGCATAATGTCCAGGTCTCCTTTGTAACAGACCGTATCAATTCTGGGAACAAACAAACTGGCTGCTGTCTGTGCATACAGGCAGGATATTTAGAATGTTAAAGGTCCTCCACCAAGAAAATACACATTTCATACTATAGGTCTATTATAAAAGTACGAGTTGTTTGCCAACTCCAGATCCAGATCTCTGCTTAGATGTCAAGACCATTCCAAAAGCAGAGTGTGTGCAGATCCAGGGCCCATCACTATCAATAATTGGCTTTAGATTTAGATAATAATCTAAATAATCACAGCCCAAAAGAAGAGGAAATAATGAAGTATATGTACAAGATACACGATCTTACTAAAAAAGAAAAGGAGGACTTGTGGCACCTTAGACTAACAAATTTATTTGAGCATAAGCTTTCGTGAGCTACAGCTCACTACATCGGATGCATTCAGTGGATCTTACTAAGATTCTAGTTAAGGACTGTGATGGTATCTCGTTTTCTTCAGCTTTCTTCATGCAGTACCAGCCTCGCAGGTCCTTGTTCTCTGTGACACCTCTTAGTGGAAGCCATAGTCTCTCTTGTCCTCATACAAGACCAGTAACTCTCTAGTCATTTGCTTTCCATTGTTTCTGACACCCTTAAGAGGATAACCATATTGGGATTGATGCAGGAATTACTTGGTGAAATTCCATGGCCTGCATTATGCAGGAGGTCTGACAAGATGGTCACAGTCTGGTCTTAAATGCTGTGACTCTATGGATAATGTTTCCTGTGAGAGTGCCAGTCAGGATATAACAGCAAGACCCAATATTACAACCAGTTTATATAATCAGACCCGTGCAGATTAATTTAAAACAAATATGCAATGGGAAGAAAGGTTGCATGCATCTTTCTAGCCAGCTGTCCATCTACATCTATTCTGAGAGGTACCATGCAGAGGAGCTGCAGTGGGAGAGTCACTTCGAAAGGGGATGTCTCCTGGTGCTTCTGCTCTTGCTCGCTGATTTACTATTCAGAATTCAGAATTTATTGAGGATTCTTCCTTTGTCACATCATCTATCAGAGACAGACACCAGAGAGATGGAAGTTAAAAAAAAATTAAAAACCTGTTTATTGCTCAACTTGCTCTAGGCATGTTTTAGTTTATTGTTCAGCTCAGTTCATTTCAGTGTTTCAATTTGAACGGTTCGCTTAGTTGCTGTGGCTAAAAAAAAATAAATTAAAAATCCATAAGAAAACCTATTTAAAAGAAGAAAAAGTTGAGATTTGTGGGGGCCCACAGCACCTCGCAACAGCGGAGGTGTCAGTGGATAATTTAAAGGCACAATCCGGCACGACGGAGCTTGCTTCCGAAACGAGGATTCTCAATTGCCTATTCCTCAGGCGTTCCGCCCGCAGAGACATCCATAGGAGGAGCTCCCTGAGTCAAACGAGTGCAGAACACGCACTAGAGACCTGCATTGCAGATAAGAGATCCACTTTTGCTTTATTTTGTTATTGCTTGGCATACACAAACCAACTAGGGGGAAGGCATGCATTTAGGGTTTATGTAAAGTATTTACTTGAGATCAAGAGGCCAGATCTGGCTCTCACTGGTTTTATTCCAGTGGAGATCCATGGGACTTGATGGAATCACTCTGGATTTGCAGAGTAACAAAGTAGGATTTGGGTCTGATTCTCCACTGCCTTTACAGCTGTTCAAAGTGAGTGTAAATGCTTACTGTTCTAACTTGGTTCCATCTAATTTATTCATAAAAATGTGGACCATGCCACACTGATTCTTATTCAGCCAAAATCTCAAATTGGACCCGTAAACTGTAATTCTGCAGGGTCCTTACAAACCCCAGAACTATATTTGACCTGCCCCAGTTATGGGTCTGTTGAACCACCCAGACCACACCTTGCCACAGACATCCTTTGCCTGGGGCCTTGTAAGGTCTTTCCAGAAAAGATGAAATCCTACTTCTTCATGCATCTGCTTGTAACATTTGAAGAAACCTTCTTTTGCAGCAGCAAATGCATTAATCTCTATGGGAGATCAGTCAATTACAGCAAATTGAGCTATTTCATTTCTGCCTGCAAATGGCTTTCAGTTACCCAAGTAGACACATTAATCTAATAACTAATGATCATATAGTTTACTAATCATACAGTGCCACATGTGGTATTATATCTAATTATATTTAAGATCAAGACATTTTTACGCGTGTATTTTTGCCAGTTACCAGCCTGGTATGCCTGAGTGAAAACAGAGCAAAATAAAGATAGGAGAAGAAGAAGGGCCTTTTTTAAGACACTTTCTAATACTGTTGCTCATGGTTGTCCTTAGAATAAGATAGAACTCTCAGAAAGCTTATTGAGAGACAGATCTCAAAGTAAATCCTCAGTCAGAGACTTGAGAAAGAGCCCAGCAAACCTAAAGGAACTCAGTCTAAACCTGGCACAGGGGCTTCCTGAATAGAAAAGAACATGGTCTGTTGTTAGAAAGTTGAGGGTGCAATCTGGCAAACACTTACACACATGCTTAACTTTACTATCGTTAGTAGTCCCATTGAAATGAATGGGGCTGCTCTTGGTAGTAAAGTTAAGCACGTGCTCAAGTGTTCACAGAATCAGGGCTTTTGAGAAATGGACAAAAACAGGTTTATCATCTCTTTTTTTAATCTTTGGAATTACATTATTGCCACCTTGCCAGACCCTGGAGAATGCAAGACCTTATTTATTTGCTCAGTAGTGACAATGGAAGAGGCTACGTGAGATCTGGCAAAGGGTTATATGCTTAACGCAAAATACAAAATGCATTCTTTAGTGTTAATGCAATATGAAGTACACAGAAACGGGGAGACTCAGAATTAAGGTGAAACCTTATGCCTTTAAATATGATCTCTCTTTTGATCATTTTAAGTTATTTGTCAAATACTACAATGCACAGTATTAAACAAACTAACTTGCAGTATAGTACATGAATCATTCAGATTTGGCTTGATTTTTAAGTCTTGTTGAAATCTACAAAACAAGCCAAGTTTGAAGAAAATCAGAACAGTGGTTTTAATTTATAAACATTATTGTTATGCTTTGAGAGTTTCTATTTTTGAATTATATTCTCTTCTATTCCAGGTAGGTTCTCAAACTACTCTCATCACCATAGTATCTGAGCACCTTCCAGTAGTCCAATAAGTGATGTGACTGTCACATGTGGTTTCTTCTTTCTCTCATTCTCTCCCTGGGCGAAGAATTGTGTGTGCAGTGAGTGTTTTGTTTTGGTCCCTTTTTTAAAAGGTACTTGCTGTTCTGTGTTTATGTTAGAGAAGGCACGTTGAAGAAGTTTGCCTTGCACTTGGAGCAGCAAGTGGTGAAGTTTGGGATAGTCCTTAGTTCCTGTGAGAGTTCATTCCGCAGACTTAGAGCAGCCCCTGAGAATGCTCTGTTTCCTGCCCAGACAAAATTTGAGGTGGCCAGGGCTGGCCTTAGGGAAAATGGCACCCTGGGCAAATGGGGACAGGGAGCATTTCCCCATACAGGTTTCAGAGGAACAGCCGTGTTAGTCTGTATTCGCAAAAAGAAAAGGAGTACTTGTGGCACCTTAGAGACTAACCAATTTATTTGAGCATGAGCTTTCGTGAGCTACAGCTCACTTCATCAGATGTATAAGATGTATACATCTGATGAAGTGAGCTGTAGCTCACGAAAGCTCATGCTCAAATAAATTGGTTAGTCTCTAAGGTGCCACAAGTACTCCTTTTCTTTTTTCCCCATACAGAAATCCTCCACTCTGTGGCTAGGAGTGATGGGAGTGGGAGCTTCCTGCAGCCGGAGGAGGTTCTCAGAGGTGGGTCTGACCAGACCCTGGGAGCAGCCTGTGCACGGGAAGAGTAAGTCCTGTCCCTCCCCAGCCTGGCCAGGACTAGCAGATGCAGCCCAGCACACAATAGGAGCCCCCTGCTGGGGCTTGACCTGCTCCAGGCCCAGTGCTGGGGGGATTAAAGGGGTCTTGGGCTGGCTGCGTGCTGGCTGCGGGGTTGACCATGGCACCCTGGGAGGTTGCCAACATCGCCCGCCTGTGAGGCCGGCCCTGGCATAGGAATGCTGGCCAAAAATAAACTGGAAAAGGGGCATTGTGTGCAGCCATTTACTCAGGCCCCAGAAGATCTCCAAGAAAGTGCTGGTAGCATAGTTCATTGATGCCGCCTGAGCCAATGGTCAGTGTTATAATGGGTCGCCATGGGAGCGACGCCGTCATTGATTGTTCGTGCTTGGTAAATCATTTTATTCATGTGGGTATTTTTTGTACCACCTAAACAATGACCCATCATATGTGAGGATCTTATGACAGCTACTGTCTAGATCTGTTTTGTAATGATCTGGTCAGTCTGTGTTAAAATTCCAGAGAACCGTGCTCATCCCTTTCATCTTTGGCACAGGAACTAAGAATCATAATAGAAGATAATGATATTGAGGCAGGATAATAATCAGGGACACTCTGAAAAAAATAAGTTGTAAAATAGCCTAAAAGGACCCTCCTTTTTCCCTGGAGGAAAGGTGAAGTTAATTGCTAGGGACCCATATGTGGGAATTACAAATTTGCAATTACCGTACTTCATCCTTCACCTCTTCCCTACTATATTTACAGATGCTATTTATAGCAGATATACAGTACTGCACCCTACTTACTCTATAGTAACTGCATTGGCAAGTATAGGGCTTGAGCCTTTGGACACCTATGCATGTGAATAACTTTACACAAGTGAATAGCCAATAGGCCACATACACTTGTCTGAGTCTGCAGGATTGGGTCCTTACAGTATAGTCAGCTATGATGTATTTTGTGATATCTTTGTATGAAAAACCCTATACAGAAATAATTTCCCTTCCATTTTTTCAGCTCTCTCTATATATACTCCTTGTGTGGATAGATAGATAGATAGATAGATAGATAGATAGATAGATAGATAGGGTGTAGTATATACATATATGGACTTTACAGCACTTAGACTCAATCATATAAAGAGGCAATAATAAACAGTAAGTGACTCTCAACTTTATATGTAGCAGAGCTGCTGCTCCACTATAAGTCTCCAACGACCTTAACTTTAGATAGTGCAACCAAGTCAATAAGATAAGATATTAAAATACTTAAATCAAAGGTACTTAAACAGACAGTTAAGGATTCTTCCTAGAATCTACATACTAGCACAGAGATCTGCAGTGCTTAGCCAGAGCTACAATCTTGTTTCTGAGTGGTTGTGGAACACTCTATTCATACAGGTTTCAGAGTGGTAGCCATGTTAGTCTGTATAAGAAGCCCTTGAGGAATTCCACCATGATTTCAACAATTTCCATCCCACCATCAGCCTCAGCCTGGACCAGTCTACACAAGAGATCCACTTCCTGGATACTACAGTGCTAATAAGTGATGGTCACATAAACACCACCCTATACCGGAAACCTACTGACCGCTATACTTACCTGCATGCTTCCAGCTTTCATCCAGACTACTCCACACAATCCATTGTCTACAGCCAAGCTCTATGATACAACTGCATTTGCTCCAACTCCTCAGACAGAGACAAACACCTACAAGATCTCTATCAAGCATTCTTACAACCACAATACCCACCTGCGGAAGTGAAGAAACAGATTGACAGAGCCAGAAGTCACCTACTACAGGACAGGCCCAACAAAGAAAATAACAGAACGCCACTAGCTGTCACCTTCAGCCCCACCTCTCCAGCACATCATCAAGGATCTACAACCTATCCTGAAGGACGATCCCTCACTCTCACAGATCTTGGGAGACAGGCCAGTCCTCGCTTACAGACAGCCCCCGAACCTGAAGCAAATACTCACCAGCAGCCACACACCATACAACAAAAACAGTAACCCAGGAACCTATCCTTGCAACAAAGCCCGTTGCCAACTGTGTCCACATATCTATTCAGGGGACACCATCATAGGACCTAATCACATCAGCCACACTATCAGAGGCTTGTTCACTTGTACATCTACCAATGTGATATATGCCATCATGTGCCAGCAATGCCCCTCTGCCATGTACATTGGCCAAACCGGACAGTCTCTATGTAAAAGAATAAATGGACACAAATCAGACATCAAGAATTATAACATTCAAAAACCAGTTGGAGAACACTTCAACCTCCCTGGTCACTCAATTACAGACCTAAAAGTCGCAATTATTCAACAAAAAAACTTCAAAAACAGACTCCAATGAGAAACAGCAGAACTGGAATTAATCTGCAAACTGGACACCATTAAATTAGGCTTGAATAAAGAGTGGGAGTGGATGAATCATAGAATCATAGAATCATAGAATATAAGGGTTGGAAGGGACCCCAGAAGGTCATCTAGTCCAACCCCCTGCTCAAAGCAGGACCAATTCCCAGTTAAATCATCCCAGCCAGGGTTTTGTCAAGCCTGACCTTAAAAACCTCTAAGGAAGGAGATTCTACCACCTCCCTAGGTAACGCATTCCAGTGTTTCACTACCCTCTTAGTGAAAAAGTTTTTCCTAATATCCAATCTAAACCTCCCCCACTGTAACTTGAGACCATTACTCCTCGTTCTGTCATCTGATACCATTGAGAACAGTCTAGAGCCATCCTCTTTGGAACCCCCTTTCAGGTAGTTGAAAACAGCTATCAAATCCCCCCTCATTCTTCTCTTCTGCAGGCTAAACAATCCCAGCTCCCTCAGCCTCTCCTCATAACTCATATGTTCCAGACCCCTAATCATTTTTGTTGCCCTTCGCTGGACTCTCTCCAATTTATCCACATCCTTCTTGAAGTGTGGGGCCCAAAACTGGACACAGTACTCCAGATGAGGCCTCACCAATGTCGAATAGAGGGGAACGATCACGTCCCTCGATCTGCTCGCTATGCCCCTACTTATACATCCCAAAATGCCATTGGCCTTCTTGGCAACAAAGGCATACTGCTGACTCATATCCAGCTTCTCGTCCACTGTCACCCCTAGGTCCTTTTCCGCAGAACTGCTGCCTAGCCATTCGGTCCCTAGTCTGTAGCTGTGCATTGGGTTCTTCCGTCCTAAGTGCAGGACCCTGCACTTATCCTTATTGAACCTCATCAGATTTCTTTTGGCCCAATCCTCCAATTTGTCTAGGTCCTTCTGTATCCTATCCCTCCCCTCCAGCGTATCTACCACTCCTCCCAGTTTAGTATCATCCGCAAATTTGCTGAGAGTGCAATCCACACCATCCTCCAGATCATTTATGAAGATATTGAACAAAACCGGCCCCAGGACCGACCCTTGGGGCACACCACTTGATACCGGCTGCCAACTAGACATGGAGCCATTGATCACTACCCGTTGAGCCCGACAATCTAGCCAGCTTTCTACCCACCTTGTAGTGCATTCATCCAGCCCATACTTCCTTAACTTGCTGACAAGAATACTGTGGGAGACCGTGTCAAAAGCTTTGCTAAAGTCAAGAAACAATACATCCACTGCTTTCCCTTCATCCACAGAACCAGTAATCTCATCATAGAAGGCGATTAGATTAGTCAGGCATGACCTTCCCTTGGTGAATCCATGCTGGCTGTTCCTGATCACTTTCCTCTCATGTAAGTGCTTCAGGATTGATTCTTTGAGGACCTGCTCCATGATTTTTCCAGGGACTGAAGTGAGGCTGACTGGCCTGTAGTTCCCAGGATCCTCCTTCTTCCCTTTTTTAAAGATTGGCACTACATTAGCCTTTTTCCAGTCATCCGGGACTTCCCCGGTTCGCCACGAGTTTTCAAAGATAATGGCCAATGGCTCTGCAATCACAGCCGCCAGTTCCTTCAGCACTCTCGGATGCAACTCGTCCGGCCCCATGGACTTGTGCACGTCCAGCTTTTCTAAAAAGTCCCTAACCACCTCTATCTCCACAGAGGGCTGGCCATCTCTTCCCCATTTTGTGATGCCCAGCGTAGCAGTCTGGGAGCTGACCTTGTTAGTGAAAACAGAGGCAAAAAAAGCATTGAGTACATTAGCTTTTTCCACATCCTCTGTCACTAGGTTGCCTCCCTCATTCAGTAAGGGGCCCATACATTCCTTGGCTTTCTTCTTGTTGCCAACATACCTGAAGAAACCCTTCTTGTTACTCTTGACATCTCTGGCTAGCTGCAGCTCCAGGTGCGATTTGGCCCTCCTGATAACATTCCTACATGCCCTAGCAATATTTTTATACTCTTCCCTGGTCATATGTCCAACCTTCCACTTCTTGTAAGCTTCTTTTTTATGTTTAAGATCCGCTAAGATTTCACCATTAAGCCAAGCTGGTCGCCTGCCATATTTACTATTCTTTCGACTCATCGGGATGGTTTGTCCCTGTAACCTCAACAGGGATTCCTTGAAATACAGCCAGCTCTCCTGGACTCCTTTCCCCTTCAAGTTAGTCCCCCAGGGGATCCTGGCCATCCGTTCCCTGAGGGAGTCGAAGTCTGCTTTCCTGAAGTCCAGGGTCCGTATCGTGCTGCTTACCTTTCTTCCCTGTGTCAGGATCCTGAACTCAACCAACTCATGGTCACTGCCCCCCAGATTCCCATCCACTTTTGCTTCCCCCACTAATTCTACCCGGTTTGTGAGCAGCAGGTCAAGAAAAGCGCCCCCCCTAGTTGGCTCCTCGAGCACTTGCGCCAGGAAATTGTCCCCTACGCTTTCCAAAAACTTCCTGGATTGTCTATGCACCGCTGTATTGCTCTCCCAGCAGATATCAGGAAAATTAAAGTCACCCATGAGAATCAGGGCATGCGATCCAGTAGCTTCCGTGAGCTGCCGGAAGAAAGCCTCATCTACCTCATCCCCCTGGTCTGGTGGTCTATAGCAGACTCCCACCACTACATCACTCTTGTTGCACACACTTCTAAACTTAATCCAGAGACACTCAGGTTTTTCTGCATTTTCGTACCGGAGCTCTGAGCAGTCATACTGCTCCCTTACATACAGTGCTACTCCCCCACCTTTTCTGCCCTGCCTGTCCTTCCTGAACAGTTTATAACCATCCATGACAGTACTCCAGTCATGTGAGTTATCCCACCAAGTCTCTGTTATTCCAATCACATCATAATTCCTTGACATCACCAGGACCTCCAGTTCTCCCTGCTTGTTTCCAAGGCTTTGTGCATTCGTATATAAGCACTTGAGATAACCTGTTGATCGCCCCTCATTCCCAGTATGAGGCAAGAGCCCTCCCCTCACAGACATTCCTGCCTGTGCTTCCTCCCGGTATCCCGCTTTCCCACTTACCTCAGGGCTTTGGTCTCCTTCCCCCGGTGAACCTAGTTTAAAGCCCTCCTCACTAGGTTAGCCAGCCTGCTCGCGAAGATGAGTCATTACACTAACTAAAAACTAAGTCCCCATGCTAATTTTCCCCCTACTGTTACTCACACCTTCTTGTCAACGATTTGAATGGGCCATCCTGATGATCACTACAAAAGTTTTTTTTCTCCTGCTGATAATAGCCTACCTTAATCGACTGGTCTCGTTAAGCCCCATGGCAAGCCCCATTTTTTCATGTTTTCTGTGTATATATCTATCTATATCTTCCTACTGTATTTTCCACTGCATGCACCTGATGAAGTGGGCTTTAGCCCACGAAACCTTATGCTCAAATAAATTTGTTAGTCTCTAAGGTGCCACAAGTACTCCTCGTTCTTTCTATTCATACAGTGATTATGTTATTGTATAGCAAAGCCTCTGTGAACATTCGGTAGAAACCCCATCATAGAAGGTGGATGGCATGATTCAATGACATGCAGAGACTGATCTTTACCTCTTGCATGCCTTAGGCAGCAGCTCTTTTTGTCTGTGTGTCGCTGTTCCACTAATCACACTGCAGCTATGACATGCCTCCCAATATTTAACTTTCTTGGGACCTCTGGTAGTTTATTAGAATTTTCAAGCTACAGGTACTAGTATTTCTGTGTTCAATTACTCGACCACTTTGCTGTGTGAGAATTCCCTGCCTCGGGCTAAGTGGTAACTGGAGTGATAGGAATAATCATCTGTAGGTGATATTTCAGGAACACGTACGGGAAAGTAGAAGACGAGCTGTGACAAACAAAATTGAGAGTATCAAAAATCAATTCCACTCGTACAACAGGAATGAGCAAAAGAAAGAAAAACCCAAATCAACAGCCTTTTAGGGGGGTGGTTTTAGAAAAGGATGGTTACCCTTTTAAAAAATGTTAGTGTAGAAATACACTTAAACATCAAATATGGATCCGCACATGGGTTTGTGATTTGAATATTCCCAAGGTCTGTGGGTGTAGATGCAGAGCTTTGATGTGAATAACTCCGTACAGTACAAAACCTTAGAGCCCAAACCAACTTCCATTACAGGTAATTGGAGGCCTTCCATTGACTTCAGTGGGAACTGGAGTTTCAAACAAAACCCATAGGTTGTACTGTGCATGTGGCTTTCTGTTTTGATACCAGGATGAATGACCTTACATCATCAGAACGTCAATGGGTTCTGCTTAATTTTTTTCAGGTTTGCATATGAAAGGATAGGAAGGGTTTATCTAAAGTTATGGTCAAAGAATACTAGAAATGCTGCAGGGTCTGATGGAGTGTATGTCCCATACTAAGCCTGATGGGGTTAATGAGGGCCTGAGAACCTTATTAGGTTGTCTGGCGTCACCTGTGAGAGGGAGGGCCATGGTTAATTAAGAGTGAAGCCCAGCCAGGATGGCTAGGACAGCACTGTAAAGCCAGGGGGCAGAAAGCAGAAGGGGTCTGCAGGGGAAAGAGTCTGCATTCACTCCCTGAGAGGAGGGAGGTTGTCAGGGACAAGGAAGAATCCAGGGGGAGAGTAAGCCCAGAGAGCTTGGAGTAAGGAGTCCAGCCAGAGGCTAGGAGGGAGTGAAGTAGCCCCGGTGAATAAAGTAGGGTCTGGTGGTGAATCCCAGAAAGAGGCAAGAGAAGATAGAGAGGTTGGGTAGAAAGGAGCCCAGGGAAACAGTAACAGGGATGGGGACCAAGCAGACCTGGATTGCCAGTTATAGGGTCCCTGGGCTGGAACCTGGTCTAGCAGGTGGGCCTAGGTTCCCCTGACATTCACTGGTATAGTGGCACAAAGCCAGAGCTGGGGCTGAACACTGTCTGGAGAAGGCATTTGGACAGTAGTCCTGTTGGACTTCACAACCCTGGAAGGCATAGGTGCCTACTCTATGGAAAAGGGAAAAATGGTGAGTGCTGAGCACCCACCGGCAGCCAGCTCCCCCACTCCCCAGCACCGCCCCTTCCCTCCCAGTGCCCCCTGCAATCAGCTGTTCCGAGACATGCAGGAGGTGCTGGGGGGGGGGAGAGAGGGCGGGGTGCACTCTGGGGAGAGGGTGGAATGAGGCAGAGTGGGGGTGGGAAGAGGCAGGGTGGGGGTGGGGCTTGTGGGGAAAGGGCTGGAGTAGGACGGAGCACCCCCCATTCATTAGAAAGTCAGCGCCTATGCTGGGAAGGATGACACAAATGGGGACATGGCCAGAGGGCCAAGTTACCAGAAGAGAGAATATCGCAGAGCAAGTAGAGAGCAGAAGGGGGCACCTGAAGCTGTGAGAGCTCCTGTCCCAGATCTAGACATGAGAAGATGCACTCGCTGTTAGTGGGAACCTCATTACACATGGTCATTATCGTAGATTGATCTGAGTTTTCATTTGGTCAGGATGAGCTTTGAACATCAAACCAGTTATTAATGCGGAAATAAGCCAGTAATAAGAACTGCAGTGTTGGAATTATACAGGGATTTGCAAGGGCTGAGTATTGCCATGTATTTCATGGAAGCATCTTCCATACCTTGAAAAAGTTCATTGACATATCCCTAGAATATCCACACAGGGAAAGGAGAAGAGTGAAAACAGTAGAAAGGAGAGAGATAAGAATGGAGGCAGATACTCTCTTCTACCCCAAAACCCCCAACATCCCGTTTCACCCCTAAAAAGTAAATGAATAAAATCTAAAAAATCAAAACCAAAAACCTCTACCTCTTGAACAGAGTTTTTACCCTCAAAAAGAAAGAGGTGCCAGAGACTTCATAAAGTTCACTGGGGCAGTGGTTCTCAATCAGGGGTACGCATATCCTTGGGGATGCACAGAAGTCTTTCGGGGTACATCAACTTATCTAGATATTTGCCTAATTTTACAACAGGCTCTACATAAAAAGCACTAGCAAAGTCAGTACAAACTAAAATTTCATGCAGACAATGACTTGTTTATACTGCTCTATGTACTATCACTGAAATTAAGTACAAGATTTATATTCCAATTGATTTATGTTATAATTATATGGTAAAAATGAGAAAGCGAGACAATTTTCAGTAATAGCGTGCTGTGACACGTTTGTATTTTTATGGCTGATTTTGTAAGCATGTAGTTTTTAAATGAGGTGAAACTTGGGGGTACACAAGACAAATCAGACTCCTGGAAGGGGTACAGTGGTCTGGAAAGGTTGAGAGCCACTGCACTAGGGGCTTCACAGCTGCTATTGATTTCAAGTGGAAGGTGCCCTGATATTAGGGTGATGGGTGACAAGTATAAAACCATAAGATAGGCAAAAGAAAACAGAGGGAACCTCAGACTTACCAGTTTATGAATAAATAATAATAAAGATAATTTTTCACTGCAATAGCAAACTCCCAGAGAGAAAAAGTAAAGCAAAGTCTCAAAGCCATGGGCAGAGGTGATGTAAGCTCCTGCAATACCCTCCGGAGTCAATGTAAATTAATTTAATAATGTGAATTTGAAGTCAGTGGGTTGGGCCTCAAAATTAGCAGGATCAGACCTAGGGTTTGCAAAGGAATTTCATTTTTCAAATGAAATATTTGCTGTTGAAAAATGGCATTTTCTCCTACATCAACATTTGGGGGAGTGGGGAAGGGGAGAAATGTGGTTTTCCAAAAGATTTTATTTTTGATGAAGCTGGGGGAAAAAAGTTGGTTTTAGGGTTTTTTTTTAAATTGTTTTTTCTTTCCCTTCCCCTCCTTTTTTCTCCTCCCTCCTCCCCCTTGGTAAAATGGATGGGGAGAGAGACATCCCTGGGCTCGGAAGTTATTGAACGCTAAGAGTTGGAGCAGATCGTTTTTGCAGGGGTTGGAGTAGGGGTAGGGGTTGAGATTGGTGGCGGGGGGGCTTTGATATCCATGGTTATCATGCCTACATATAAATCACTTCCCTCATGTTGGGTAGGTGACTATAATAATACATCTTTCCATCCCAGAAGAAATTAAACCTTCCAAAAATCATAGAATCATAGAAAGGTAGGGCTGGAAGGGACCTCGAGAGATCATTGAGTCCAGCCCCCTGCGCTGAGGCAGGACCAAGTGAATCTAGACCATCCCTGACAGGTGTTTGTCCTACCTGTTCTTGAACACCTTCAATGATGGGGATTCCACAGCCTCCCTTGGAAGCCTTAACTACCATTATAGTTAGACAGTTTCCCCTAATATCTAACCTAAATCTCCCTTGCTGCAGATTAATCCCATTAATTCTTGTTCTACCTTCAGTGGAAATAGAGAACAATTGATCACCATCCTCTGCATAAGAGCCCTTAACATATGCGAAGACTTATCAGGTCTCCCTTCAGTCTTCTTTTCTCAAGCCTAAACATGCCCAGTTTTTTTAGTCTTTCCTCACACATCAGGTTTCGTAAACTTTTTGTTGCTTTCCTCTGAACTCTCTCCAATTTGTCCACTTCTTTCCTATAGTGGCAACTAGAACTGGACACAGTACTCCAGCTGAGGCCTCACCAGTGCAAAACAGAGCAGGATAATTACCTCCCGTGTCTTACATATGACAGTCCTGTTAATACCTCGCAGAATGATATTAGTCTTTTTCACAACTGCATCACGTTGGCTTATAGTCAGTCTGTGCTCCACTATAACCCCCAGATCCTTTTCAGAAGTACTGCCATCTAGTCAGTTATTCCCCAGTTTGTGATTATGGAATGGAATTAATAAGAGTAATACCTATCTGTTATAAAGTGCTTTTCATCAGTAGATCTCAAAGCACTTTACAAAACAGGTCAGTACCATTATCCCCATTCTATAGATGGGGAAACTGAGGCACAGAGGTGCTGTGACTTGCCCCAGGTCACCCAGCAGGCTAGTGGCAAAGTCAGGGTGGAACAGAACCTAGATCTCCTGAGTCCCAGTCCAGTGCTCTGTGCATCAGGCCGTCCAACCTCCCTGAGGGATTAATCTTTTTCCTGCTGTTGAAAGTTCCATCAGCCAGCTCAGCAATGACAGGACACAGAACTGCCACAGAGAAATTCTCCCGCTTTGGTACATGTGACAGGAAGATCCTAATCTCTGGTTATTCACAGAAGCTCACTGGTTCCATCAACCAAGAATCTCTTCAGATAAACTATCGTCTGTCCATGAATAAACGTCCATTAGACAGGATCAACACAGTGTTAAATTAGCTTATGTGGTACCATTCAAAAGATATTTATAACGACAGTGAAATCTCTTTTTGAATTAAAAAAAAAAAGACAAAGAAATCCAAGAAATGAACCCTGAGACATTGCTACTACCCGAATTTAAGAAGTAATTTGAAAACAATTATAGAGTCTTTCAAAATAGTCATGAAATAGCTTGATAATCGCGGCATCCACTCGACATTAATTTTTATTTATGACCTCCCGCTTTGTCATCTTGACATTTGCCACGTGAGAGCGGGGAAGGAGGAGGGTAAAAAGGAACCAATACTTGATCATGTAAACAATTAGACCTTTTTCCATTTTGCCCAAAGAGGTCCTTTATCGGATGACAACCTCTGCAGAACGGAAGAGGACGAGGCATCTCTCTCTGGGGCCATCCTAACAATTCAATCAATTCTCCTCAATTACTAACAAATCTAAATGTGATTTATCTGCCCAAGAATCATTCCAATATCAGGCAAGGATCTATCAATAAAAACCCCAAAGGCAATCTTTTTTTCGGAGCTGTCAATAGAACCTCTGAAGCACAAAGAGAAGGAGCCAGCGATTGAGATATTTTGCCTTTTTTTTTTCTTTTGGAGCACTTAATTAAGTCGACAAGAAGCTGTCAAGGATAATTTTCAAAGCACACGGCCTCGGCAGCTGACATTTGGTAATATTCACTCCATGTTGATTGAAATTGATTTTTTTCTTTCTTCTTCTTCTTTTTTTTTTTTTGGTGGAAGGCTGCAAAAAAGAATTTGACAAACTTTCTTGCCCATAGATCCAAGGACAATGGGCCAGTTTGTTAAGGTCGTTCAAGACAAACAGGATGATGGGTTTTTAAAACCAGCTGAGTTTAACAATAATAGGGCAGGGGTATGTATCCACAAAGTGAGTTGTTCCACACTGGCAAATATCACCTTAGAGAATGGAGGAACTGGGGTTAGAAACCAGAGTGAATTCCAAGAGCTAGATTCTGATCTCAGTTCACACCAGTGTATGTCCAGAGCAACTCCACTGACTTCAATAGTCCTTGGTCCAAAATAGTCCAAATTTGCTCACCTTTTGGGCATGCTGATAGGGTTTGGGGAGAAGGCTGAGAGTTATGCTTCCTAGAATGAGGAAGGGGTTGAAAGGAGGTTTTGGCTGGCTGAGTTTGTATGGAATCCATCATTTAATACTGCTGAGATGTAACTGTATTGTTAATGGTATGTTAGGGTACTTGACTTCAATGGGAGTTAGGCACCTAACCTGCTTAGGCACTTTGGTGAACCCCACTAGGAGCCTAACTGCATCTTCAGGCAGCTACATGCCTTTGTCAATCTAGTCCCTGGAATGTTGGGTAGACATCTTTGTAATCATTACTTAAATCCAAATAAGTCTATCCTATAATAAAGAATTTTATACTGGTGTAAATGGTGAGCAGAATATGGCCCCTAAAATGACTCCATTGGTTAAATAAACAGATTGCTGTTGGCAAAATCAGATGTCTAGTGGCTTCTGTTCAGCTTGGTGGTTGGAAGCTCCGAGCAGAAAGATCATTATCAGTATTTACTATTTACTACTTAGCCCCCCTAGCAGGAAACAGCGCAGCAACTAAACAAATTGATCGGAACGACATATTTTATTAAAGTTCTGCATTTTGTTGTGCTTGCGGCTGAAGCTAAACAATTATAGCATTTCAGGAATAATTTATTAGTTATTGGAATACAAGTCATTATTTCTTTCATCTCATCTACAGAAACACATCCCAGAGTAACAACGATTCTCTAGCAGGCCATGGGCTCTGATTCGGCTCTCATTGACTCCTGGGTAAACCCGCTGAAGGCAGTGGAATTAAAATTGGGTAATTCTAAGGTGGATCACGCTGAGTATGTAACAGTTGCACTGATATAAGGGGAGGGGGGTCCACCTTCATTGTGCATCCCCACGTCTCATACCAGCTCTTCCAGAGTACATTTCACAGTGGTTGATGGTGACACCGACAAGATGACACAACAAGAAATGCAATGTCTTGTAAAAAATCTTTGCTGGAAATAAATAATGCTCCTGGGTTAGGACACACCCTGCCCCTCTTTGATTTCTTTTCATCGTTGTTCCACTTGTCTTTCTTTATACAGCAGCCGTGGTCTTGCACTGCGAATCAGGCGACCCAGTTCCAGAACAGACTAGGGATTCACAGCAAAGTCCAGAGGGGGTGTAAACGCTCTGCCTGGTTGGAAAACAGGTGTAAATGACAGAATGGTGTCATGTTAAACTGATGTTTCATTCTGTGGGGTGCAAGAAGAGTGTAATGTAGCTACCAGATGATAGGCACCTTCTAAAGGTCAGAGAGAGGGAGAGAACTGACTTAATTAAATGAACTGCCCAAGGTCACCCAGGCAGAGGCAGGAATAGAGCCCAGATCTACTGAGTCCTACTCCATTGCCCTAATCACCACACCAGCCATCATCTGAGGAGTGAGTGTGGCCACTCAGAAGGGTGCAGCATGAGAAGGGTTAAAGTAGGCTAGATTGAATAGCCATGTAGCTAAACTAGGTAAGAATTCGCAAAAAGAAAAGGAGTACTTGTGGCACCTTAGAGACTAACCAATTTATTTGAGCATGAGCTTTCGTGAGCTACAGCTCACTTCATTGGATGCATACCGTGGAAACTGCAGCAGACTTTATATACACACACAGAGATCATGAAACAATACCTCCTCCCACCCCACTATTACCAGCAGGACAGTGGGGTGGGAGGAGGTATTGTTTCATATTCTCTGTGTGTATATAAAGTCTGCTGCAGTTTCCACGGTATGCATCCGATGAAGTGAGCTGTAGCTCACGAAAGCTCATGCTCAAATAAATTGGTTAGTCTCTAAGGTGCCACAAGTACTCCTTTTTTTTTGCGAATACAGACTAACACGGCTGTTACTCTGAAACAGGTAAGAATTAACGTGCTAAGAATTGGGAGTAGGGATCCACTGAGTGTTCAGAAATGATCTAAAGCAGTATGTCCCATACAGATCCCCATGCAAACAAGGCACCAGAATTAACCGACTGTATTGTGCAGTAGGTGCATTTCACTCCTCGGAGGAATTACATAAATGATGATCTTGCTGACACCAGCCCTGCCAGCTACTTACAGATTCTGTGCGCCTCAAGAAGGATAGACACTGAAGGCAGGTCTACACTACAGCCTAAGTCGATATAACTTACGATTGCTCAGGGGTGTGACCTCTTTCCCCCCCTAACGCAAGTTTTGCACCGGCGCTATGTTGGTGGGAGATGCTTTCCTGCCAATACACCTTCCGCTTCTCGCCAAGCTGGAGTAATTATGCTGAGGGGATTATGCTTTCTTGTCAACATAGCACGTCTTCACCATAGGCAGCACTGTAGTGTAGACGAGTTCTAAGATTTAAAACAAGACATCTCAGGAAGGGTTTATTGGCTCTCACAGCAATTAAAGCAAAACTATAACAAGCTTCTGGAAGTGGCTGCTGTTGTTAGGGATTTAAAGGGTCCTTAACTCTGCAATTCATTTTTCATATCAGTCAGAGACTGAATTTTATGTATGCTGTATTGTAGCTGTGTTGGTCCCAGGATATTAGCTAGACCAGGTGGGTGAGATAATATCTTTTATTGGACCCACTTCCGTTGATAAGGGAGGTGAGCGTCAGGTCTGGGAAACTTCATCGGGTCTGGTCTACACTACAGACCTATCTCGATATAACCACGTCACTCAGCAATGTGAAAAATCCACACCCCTGAGGGACTAGTTATACCGCCCAGAGCTTCTCCCGCCAATATAGCTACTGCCTCTCCGGGAGGTGGATTAACTACGCCGACAGGAGAGCTCGCTCCCACTGGCAAAGAGTGTCTTCATGAAAGTGCTACAGCCGTTGCGGTGTTTTAGTGTAGACTTGCCCCGTGTAAGTTTCCCAGACCTGAAGAAGAGCTCTGTGTAAGCTCCAAAGCTTGTCTCTCTTACCAATAGAAGTTGGTCCAATAAAAGATATTACTTCACCTACCTTGTCCCTGGATTTTATGACCTTCAGGACACACTGCAAGGCCCATCTGTTTCCCTGGCCTCACGCTGAATATGTGGGTTGCGGGACATTGGGTGGTCAGAATTCCAATAAGTAGGAGGAAATGCTCAGCCTTCTTTGTGCTTCTCAGGTAGCACAGAATGCAGACACTGGATGTATCCCATTCCTGATGCAGGCAAAGAGTCCCTAACAGGCTTTTACACTATCTTCCATCCAGCCCTGGCACAGTTGTTGTGTCAGGGTAGGGAGGAGAAGTGGCTGGATCTTACTGTGCTACAGTTATCCCCAACTGGCAGAAGCCTTCTCTAACTGTTGCCTAGATCCCACACCATAAATGGGTCCCTGAGAGGCACACTTCCCGTCGGTGGCACCAGCAGAGGATGGGATCCAGCGATAGTTTCCATTCTGAGCCCCTGCTTTCAAATGCTCAAAATGTTCCCCTTTGAAGTTGATATATTTATGACCAACTCTTGCAATTTTATCACCAGTCTCGCAGTTATTTGGCGTTTCTTCTTAATGCCCTAGCTCCTAGAGGCAAGGGATAATGAAAGAATCTCAGTCTATATACATTTTTAAAAATGTGTGTTTCTCACCCTCATGACTTTTTTGGAGAAAAGCTTGAAAGTGGGACCCATGTACATCCCAAAGGCTCAGAAACCAAAAGGAAAATATTAAAAACCCAACGTACTATGTTTTTTTTTAAATCTCATGCTTTTTAAACCAGTCCCATGATTTTTGGGTCCTGGCTCTTGAGCTTTGAAAGTCTGGGGTTGGCCATCCAGCCAATGAAACAGTGAGGCAGACATAAATAGACCCTGCAAACCTCACCCCTGCAAGTAATCTTGGCTGCCATGGATCCTGGAACTACTCACATAAGTAAGGCCTGATCAGGTGAGTAAGAATGGCAGGACTTGGGTTTATAGTGTGAATCTCTGACATGCCCACTAAGGACTCTAACACTGCTATAGGCCACAGTTCCAGAGCATATGGCTCCATCTCACAGATTTAAATTAATGTGCTGGTATATAACCACTCTTATAGTGTGCCAGAATAGAATTTACTGTGGGCCATTAGTATAGAGAAACCTATACAACCATTCCGGGGTTGATTCTCCACTGTCTGGCACTTTGTGTTATCATTGACACCTGTATAAAATACCACCACTGGTGTAAGAGGGAGGAGATTTCTGATTCAGTGACCTTTTACATGCACTTTGCCTGATATGCAGGGCAAGAAAGGATCAGGTCCACTGAGTCTTATTTATTCATCCTGATTCTGGTACGTTGTATGATTTCTTTGCTACTCCAGGAAGTATTTGATTTTAGGTCTTCTTTTTACATTTTTCATGAGTGCGTAACTGATTCTGAAGCCTTAGCAACATGGATCAAAGATAGTCTTCTCCTTGCTAGACAGAGCTGATTATAGTATAGTTCTTCTTTTAGTTACACTGATCTACATACCGGAGCAGATTCATCCCAGTGTTGGTGGAGGGACAGAGGGGAGACAGTTTTCACATCCCTTATTCAGTAACTTCAGAGGTAGGTGTGGCCTCATCATGGGGGAGAGTTGCTTTTGGGGCTGCTTTAAATTGTGCCCCTTTCTTTAATGGTGTCTATAGAGATAGAACAGTGGGGGCACAAGTCTTCTCCTTCCTGTAGCCCACGCCTGCTCCATCTATCCCCATAATGCCTCCTGTACCTGGAGCTACTGCAGAGGTGGCACAGAACTGGCTCTGCCAGTTGGAAGAGACTTGGAAGAAACGTCCTCCCCACCCCAGCCCTTCGCTGAAGGGTTTCCTTGGGCAGGGACTTAACCCATCTTGGTGGAAAGCAACAATTAATCAGACCTATCCAGTGCAGATATATTGGGAGAGGAAGTATATGTAGTGGTTAGAGCAAAGGATTGGTAGCCAGGACAGTAAATTTCTATCCTTCTTTCTGCCACTGACTCATTTGCTGCAACAAGTCACTTAACCGTTCAGTTTCACCATCTGTAAAATGGGTACAATAATATTTTCCTACCTCTCAGGAGGTATATTCATTCATGGTATTTATGGGTGTAGCACTTTGGAAATTAATCATTCAAAGCTCACCAAGGGTTTGCAAAATGCTGTGAGATCCTTGGATGAAAAATCCCAGGTCAGGACAGAGTATTGCTATGTTTGCATGTCGAATCCCAGTTGACATTAGGGGGAAACGATCCTTACCTGTCAATGTTTGTGTGTAATTCCTGGTAATGTTATTGGGATTTATGGCCCAGATCCTCAAAGGTATTTAGGCACCCTTGCAGGGTTTGCTTCTGATCTTAATTTCCCCAATCCCATAGATTTAAAGTTAGCCCTTGCTTCACACTGATGCAAGAAGATTCGAATCAGGTCCAAACAGAAGAGACAGAATCCTTTAAGGCTGCACTAGCATCTATTGAGAACATCTCAAGTCCTTAAGAAGCTTTACGTAATATATTTAAAAACATGTATTTTAAAAAAAGTTAATTTAGTAACAAGGCGCGTATATTCAGGCTGGTTTTAATTAATTGCTTGAGATCAAGCATTCTGTTCAAATCCTTCCATTATTTTGAGCATGTTCAGAAACGTTGCAGGAAATAAGCATCGATGAATGAGAAATTTTTAGCACTATCTGCTGCAATAGACTGTTGACAAAATGATAAGTGTAGTTAATTCCCTTGGGCATTATTTGTACTCACTGCATAGATATGGGTGAATTATTGCCATTCCGACTGCCTAATGATTTTTCCCCTTTCATACAATCTTTTTTCAGACTTTATTTTTAACATCTCAGAAATTCATATTGACAGAGTGATCTACATTGTCTAATATAACATGGTGTGTAATCAATCAGAAAGCAGTCTGTGTTGGCCTAGTTTTCTTCAGTAAGTTAAGTTAAAGCATGACAGCAGTAGGTTTGTCCCAAGGTAGTAAAGGTTATATGTCCAATTTCTATTAGAATTGTAGCAAAAAGATTTCTTCCCCCCCTCCCTCCCCGCCCCCAAGTTACTGTTCGCGCCAAAAGTTTACTCAAAACTGTAGCGGATGGAAGGATGGATGGTCCAGGGGACAGGTATTGCAATACGCCTCTTTCGCCACTAGGTCCCTGGTTCAAATGTGGTCAGGTTTTGTAGTGACTTTACACCAGAACTATCTGGAAGCTGTTCACTAGCTTCTTTACTGTCTCGGTCCATTTCCTGCTGGACCAATGTATCTATCAATCTGTTATAGGTTCCTCCTCTATCACTGTGGGATCTAAGCACCACAAAGAAAATTAATCTAGGCTCACACTCTATGAGTTAGGCATTATTATCACGGCTCAGGATGTTCCACAGCTCAATACGATCAAATTCTGTGACAACAAATCCTAGATTCCATGGCTCCATGAATGTTTTCTATCACCATGAAATGCATTTAACTCCCACCCTGCCACTAGCTCCACACAGACACACAGACATGGCTCATAGTGGAAAATATCCATTGATGTAAAATTTATCAGATTATTTAGATATTTTTTCCTGTGTTTTCTAAGCAGACTGACTAGGCTTCCCAGCATTGGCCTCTGTGATGCAGTCCAGGTAGCCAAGTTCAAAATGTCCTTCCCCCTACGTGTGCTGTAGAAACAGGGAGGTCGTGGCTGGGTTTTGTGGCTCATGTCCTGTTATGACAGTTGGGCCTACACAATTCACCCCTTTTGTAAGATGAAATGGAAGAAGTGAGTGAAATTTCATAAAATGTTAAAATAATCTATAATTTTTGCCTAATGGGAAATTAACCAGGGAAAATAGGTTGAGTTGTTTTTAATAAATGAATGCCACAAAGAAATGCAAAAAGAACCAGACAAAAAGCTGGATTTGTCCAAACAAAAAAGACCTGCTGTTATACTTCAAGGATTGTTGAAATCATGCTTGATAAAACACAAATATGTGGACCCAGAAGTTAATGAACCAAAAGTGATGTGATGGATATTAGGCCTACTAATCAGACAAAATAATGAGGGGCATGAACTATGCTGCCCACTTTCCTCCTTTTTGGGGTTCTTAAAAAGGAGCCTTTAAAAAACAAACATTTTTCATCTGCCTTTCTCTGATCATCCACCCCACCTTGCATCCCAGCTCATCTTGTCTCATCTCATTTTCCCTGACCCCAAGATAGAAGGAGCGAAACAGACTGAAAAATTATCTTCCTAGAGGAAGTCTGGCTGGCCTTCCTCTTGTTTAAGGAACTTTATTTTCACCAAAAGTGGCAAAGAGTCCTGTGGCACCTTATAGACTAACAGACATATTGGAGCATAAGCTTTTGTGGGTGAATACCCACTTCATCGGATTTCACCAGTGAGTGCTTAAAATCATTGTATCATCAGTGGGGATGCCTAATTGCCAGCATCGCAGAGACATGTAAGAGCTTGTTCTGCCTCTCTTCCCTGTTGTGTTACTTTCTGCCCTACTACTTCTTCCTCCTATCCTATATCTTATTCTCTTGGCTTTTCATCAAACCCTGAAAGCAACTGCATTGCATCAGCATAGCGAGATGAGATGATCACAACCCTGCCCTCTCTAAGGAGAGATGATGTCCCTGACCAGAATGTGAACCAGGGTCCAAGCAACAGGTGCCATGGTTGAGCTGCCAACTAGAGCATCCATTCCTGATTGACCAGCCATCCAATGTTCCAAAGACATCAACAAAAGTTGTATTTCCCCCACCTTTTCTATCCTGTTTCTCCTCCACCTTGTGTATGTCTCTTCCTTAGAAACAGGAGAAGTGACTATCCTTTATACATTGGGACTAAAAGTAAAATTAACCCTTTCCTTTTCATCAGATAAAGCTTGTTCTGAAAATAAGAGACTCTAATATTTTACCTTCAAAAGGAGAAAGGTTTAAGGGTTTTGATTGTTTGTTTTGCATAATCACTCAATGTCAGTTTCAATATAAATGCTTGTTTTAATTTCTTGTTCTTTCTTGCATTTGATCAATACACTTTCAGCTTTAGAATAAATGCTTTTGGATGCTTGCCAAGAAATCGAGTAAACTAAGGTCTCTGTAGGAAAAAAACAATCACCACTTTGTATCACTGTTTTTATGTTGGACAGTGAAAGAGTTTATAACACCTTTAACTCTTTTAACCCTTGAAATTAATACAACAATTCCCAAGCTTCAGCTGCCGTGCTTTTCTACAGGCAGCCTATCCCTGATCCCTGGCTACAAGCATGGCTTTATCTCTGACTCCCTGACCCACTGCTGCCTAGCCCAGAGGAATGTTATGAGGAGTATACACTGTGATCCCATGAACTCCTCCTGGTAGGGAAAGCCAGAGAGCAAGAGATGGCTACAGACAGGCCACAGCAGGGCCGGGAGACACAAAACAAAATGTCATGAATCTGGCTGCAGCAGAATTGCAAATTCCATAGCAAAAATGCTGAATTTCATAATATCTTGGGAAAATGCCAGATTCTACAGCTGCAAAGTCCCTGGGCCCTGACTACAATGAAGGGGCAGTTTATACTTCTCAGCGCTGTTGTTTCAGGCTCCCTACAGACTCAGGCAAGCATCACTGCATTGGTTAAACTTGAATCATGTTTTCAAAGTTATTTTCTCCACTACGAAATCTAGAAATATTGTTTTTAAAAACGAAAGTGGAGTTTCTGGTGCACAGTTGTGAGACCTGGGTGGATTTCATGGTCAGTTATACAGCAGCAGAATTGAAGAATACACACGGTCCTGATCATTATCCTCATTGTACAGAGGGGGAAAGAGAGGCTAAGAGACTATGGGCCAAAGTTTGTTTGCTTTACAAAAACTGTCCAGTCAGCTTAGGCGGAGAGTATGATTGGGCATCGTGTGGATTGCTGAAAAATTGAACTCCGTTCACTTTTTTGCAAATCCCTTGAGATCCTGGACTGTAGAAATACAGTCCGCACTCACATAGTGTTCACACCATGCCATGCATGTACACCTCTTTGCTCTAAATGTCCCAAGCACATGCCCATGTGTTTTAAAATGGTCCTAAACTATCTTAAAGCCTTTGCTTTCAAACTCCCCACTTATCACATTCTTGTCAGACAACAACGGGAGAAACAAGAGGGGCTTAATTGATCAGCATCTGAAGTAGCCTTGAGAACTTGATTCAGCTATTGACTTCCAAGGAGCTAGTTTAACTCCAGCTTCCAGAGCCAGCAATGGCTGAACATCAAAACTATTAACCTCTGGCCTTACCAGTTGGTGAGACATCACAGCAGCAGTAATTAGGAAGTCAATCGGAATCACATGTCTCACTTACACGGGCATGTCAATCAATAGCACCAGTGACAGATTCATTAGGCTAGGCCTTGCAGCGCAAGCGAGTAACAACCTCATAAAATACGCTTTTGAGGCAGGGCAAAGAAAAATCTGCTCGCAGGACTTGACTAGATGACAATATGTATTGATTAGGGCTCCAGCAATTTATGAAGTGCTACTAGCCGGGCAACCTTTCTGACTCAGTGCTAAATTTTCCCAAATAGTTGCTAAATAAAACAAAATATTACACTTTTTAAAGCTGTTTTCGGAGAAGGCATTTTTTATGTTAGTTACAACTAACAAATAATCAAGCAAGGTAAAACTTCAATAGTTACTTATGCTGAAAGGTACCTTTGTCTCTATGGCCATCAGACTCTGATAGAACGTCCATGTGAGAGAAAAAATATGATATGGAACATGATTAGGTACAACTTCCACCTTCAGGGAGACAATTTGATTTAAACATTCATTTCTTTGGAGCACTTTTAATGGCCATCCTTTAGGCAGTCCATGTGGAAAGCTGACACAGATTTCTAAAGCTAATTTAAAGGCTCAATTGAAGGATTAAAGAATAGCCTTATTTTTTACCCTTCAGAGTAGAATATGCCATCTGATAAAGGCCTGGATGCTGGAGGACCAGTATAAGTGTTACTCACAATGTATGGCTTCATAAATACCAAATGATCCTGGAGTGTTTGTGTTGTTTAGGTTTCCAACCAGTTACTGCTGGGGTTTTACCAGGGCTTTATAAGGATTTTCCACTCCCTGTTCAATAAGGTATGTCTACACTGCAAAAAAAAAAATCCAGCAGCAGAGAATCTAAGAGGCCAAGTCAACTGACTCAGACTCATTGGGCTTGTGCTATGGGGCTAAAAATAGCAGTGTAACTGTTCCCATTTGGGTTGGACCCTGGGCTCTCAGACCCACGCCCTGGCCGGATTTCAAAGCCTGGTCTCCAGCCTAAGCCCAAAGGTCTACCTGGCTATTTTTAGCCCCATAGCAGGAGCCCAAGTCAGGTGACCTGGCCTCTGAGACTGAAAAAATTGGGATTTTTTTTGTCTTCAGTGTAGACTTACCCTAGGTCATTGCCTTCCAGAGCAACTCACTCATGCCCATAAACAGTAAGGCTCTTCAGTCCCACTTTAGTTCCATTTTGGGGGCTTATGGGGGACTTTCAGTAATGTACAGTCTATGTGCTGGCTGTCCGCGCAGGGGTGAACGCTGGGAGGAGAATTTGCACCTCTGGGGCTATTATGGACATGATCTCTGTCTGTAGTGGCACTAACGTAGTGCAGACTCACATTGTAGTTAGCCTCAGTGATAGGAAACCAAATTGAAAGGATCGCTGGCATGCACCTATGCTGCTAGGAGCACTTTTGTTTGTGGCCACAAGGTGTGTTACAGGCCCGGTAGGGTGAGTAATATAGCAAAGTTCCTGCAATAGTCAAGGCTTATTGGTACAGCTGATGGAAAATACAAAACAAAACCTCATGGCAATTTTTCAAAATTTTTTACTGTTTTGAGGAAATAGTAAGGGTTGTTTTTCAGGGGGTAAGGGGAGGATTTCAACTTTTTTTCCCCCCAAAAATAAAAAAATTTCTACCCGCTGAAAAGACACTTTCAGTCAAAAAATTTTTGATAGAACTTTTCAAGAAAACTTTTTGTCAAATCTTATCAGGGATATTTGTTTCTTGCTCTAATTGCAATTTTCAATTATGTTTGTCCAAAAATCAAAAGTCAAAAATTTTCAACCTGTTTTACTTATGATAACTGCTGTCAGCAACCATTTGGAAATGGTTGTACTGGACTGGGGAACAAGCTAAAATTATTTCATTCTGAGCTCTCAGTCTGTGCTGCTAATAGATACATCGCAGACTCCGAACAGTTCCATCTGTGGTCTTTGAAAATGAATGTCTCGATTCAGCCAAGCTTTTAAGCATCTGCTTGACTTTAAGAAGGTGCTTAAGAAGCATTAAATTTTTTGCTGAATCAGGACTTAACTGTTTGACAATCTATGCTCTTTATAGACTGATGAGTGTAAACCCCAGCTTTTGCAACAGATCTCAGGAAGGGAGAGTGAAATAAATAAAAGCCCATATTGATAAATATCTGGAAAAGACTCCCGATTCAATTAAGATGTCAGACAAATAAAAAACACCAAAACAACCACTGTCAAAGAGATAGCAGATTATTTTGGAAGGACATTGACAGAGGGTTTGTTTATTTGTTAATAACAAGGGAGTTTTCTGGTTAATTAATTTGGGAGTGTTATTAATGTTAATAGTACAGCTGGGCCAATAAGTTGCAATGATTAATTTACTCACCAAATTTAGCTTCTTTTTCTGTCTGTGAGCTGTCCATAAACAGCCTGCAATTTTCTCAGATGGATTTGTTATTCAAAATTATTCACCAGATAACTTCTGACAGCAATTCTTGGTTTGTATTTTGCTCTCAAGCAATTCATTGTATTTTGGATTTGAAATTTGATTGGCTTTGATTGAGCAGGTAGGTCACATGATTGTTTCTGTTTCCCACTTGGCACAGCATAACTTTGAATTCAGGATTCTGAGGCAAACACTTATAATTACCAATGTGAAATTCACCTCTCATGAATATTCTGCAACATTCACTTAAAATTCCCTATTTCACTGAACATTCCTGCCAATCAATTAATTCAATGGAAAAGGGTTTCAAACTCAGTCTAAACAAATTGATTTAAAAGTCTGAATAAATATACTTCCCTTCCTCATAGGGGCATTATAAGGATAAACACAATTCAAGGCCAAAGTGCTTTGAGATCTACTGATGAAAAGCTCTATATAAAAGCTGGGTATTATTGTTATTACTATTACATGAAATTTTTTACAATATTCATTCCTTTCCAATTACTTGTTAAAAAGTGAAATCACCTGTTCTGACATAATCCAAGGTGGTTCAATAACATTCAGTAAAAGGGAAGTCAGTAAATCAACTGACTGTAAATTGTTAAAGTGCTGGGAATAATTTAAATTAATTCTAATGTGCAAAATGTTTTAATCCTGTGATAAACAAAAGGGGGCAAATACCATTTGTCTAATGGAATGAGGTTACTTGCAAATGGCTTTCTTCTGTAACAGTTGCATGTTTTATTTAGAGAACTGAATGCTGATGTGCAATTAATGAAGAAATGAGAACTGTTTATGGTACCAAGGAGTTTAAAGTGGCACATTTTTGCAGAAAAGGAACAAAAGAAGTTTGTTTCCTGAAATGAAAAGTCATCAGAACTTCCAAAACGGCATGGGATTTGATTCTTCTGCAAGATTATTTTTAAAACCCTAACTAGGGGATAAGCTGCAGCTCATCATAAAACATCAGGTGTAGGGAGAGAGAGAGGATGTCTTCTGCTGAAGTGGCTCTTAATAGGTCAAATTTGACTAGCCCCTATCAACTCTAGTAGAGCAGATAATTGTCCTGGAAAATTATCTGGCACTCGTGTTGACAACCAAATTACCCCACTTCCCCAGCGAGTGATGAAAGAAGTCTGCTTCCCCAGGGATAGCCATTCACATCACAGGAAAAATACCCCCACTAGAACTAATTGGCACTCTTGCCTCCAGTCCCAGCAGACAAGCTAAGATCTGAATGGACCATGAAACTCCCCTCATTTACTTAGGCCTTCTCTGTACTACACTGAGCTTTCCTACCCTTGCTTCAGTTCCACTAGCAGCTGCAATGCTAGGGGTCCTGGTGTAGCCACATGCTGGCAGTCATGGTTAATCACCATGTCAAGTTGGCCTGTTTGGACAGGGTTAGACAACATGGTGGTTAAATCGCAGGCCAGCTTCCTGAAGCCCCTTTCCACACTAGCGCTCCACCAGTGGAGTTGAACCAGTGGTAACAATGGTGGGAGATCTCTGGCCAAAAACCCCCATTGTAGTTATCCCCTTTGGGCAGAGGTGAGGGGCACTGGTGAGGCTGTGATGTAGTGACACTGACGTTGGTACTGCCTGTTCCATGGCTAGTTAGAAGATTTACCTCCAGAGCGTTCAGTGCAATGGTTTTAATGACCATTAAATACATCAGAAAAAGGGGAAAGATTAGAAGGGAGACAAAAAAGAGGAAGCATGATTTTCAAAAGGAGGAGCCTCCTGCGGATGAGCGCCTATGATTCCTGTCCTTCTTCTTTTTGACAACGAGATCAAGCTCTTTAAGTTTCTCACTTTAGGGTATTTTTTCCAGCCCTCGGATGATTTCAGTGGCTCTTCTCTGCACCCTCTCCAATTTTTCAACAATCTTTTTAAAATGTGAGCAACAGAACTGGATGCAGTATTCTGGTATTGGCCTCACCAACACTATATACAGAGATAAAATCACCTCTCTGCTCCTACTTCCCTGTTTATACATCCAAGGAGTGCATTAGCCTTTTTTAACCACAGCTCACACTTGAGCTCATGACAAGTTGCTTGTTTGCAGTTTTAGTAGCTCATCTGAAAGGGGGCACCAACAACACAATGCCCCCAATACCGTAGTGGACATTGGTTCAGTACCATCTGAAGTGGAAGAGTGCCGCTGGTCAAATCTCTGAGACCATCATAATGTCACGTCTTGTACATGATATAAAATATTTCATAGTTCATGAAATTCAGAGCATTCACTAAAGAACAGCATAGTCAGGGGGTATTTTGTCGGGGGAGGTTAGATTTTGAGAGATACCTCAGAGTCAAAGAATAGAAGAACCATAGAAATTAGAGAAGAAAAAGGTCTGTCATTTAGGATTCTACATGACATTTTCTGGTGCTCTCTCCAGTCTGGTTTTACATCTCTCCAGCAAGGGGACTTTCTCCTCTTCCCTTCTGAAATTATTCCACAGCCTAACAGATTCTAATTCCACACACTGTCAGAATTCCTGAAACTAAAGGGTGGGACATTTTCCTCTTCATTCTCCAAACTTTTCTGGAGTATTCTGTTTTTGACACATTATTTCTTCTGTACCACTCTGGGAGCCTGATACTGAAAGGTTCTCGGTGCCACTTCGGAGGTGTGCCTTCCATCCTTTATGATGTCTCATAGGCCAAAGTTTTCAAACTTGGGTGCCTAAACCCATATTTAGGCACCTAAATAAGTGTTCTGATTTTCAGATGGGCTGAACAAGTAGAGATTCTGGCCCATGTGAAAATTAGTTTAAAGTGGGAGTGGAGAGCACTCAGTACCTTTAATCTGGTTTGTCTGGATTTTTTTTAAAAGTTTCCTTTTGCTCTTCGATTTTGATACTTCTCTGAAGCCAGGATAATTCTGTAGAGAAATGAGATGAATTCCCCATTGGGTGACAAAGGTCAGTGTCAACTGCCTCCACTGGTTGCTGTTGCATGTTTGACTTTGGGTGTTCCGTTATTTTGCACACTGTAGGTAGAAGAAGTCCATTTTAAAGCTGTTTCATGATCAAGAAGAGTCTACTATTTCATGCCGTTGTGCAACATCTTAGTATTACTTAGAGATGGGTCAAAGCTGCCCAACACCTGTGGGGTCTGGAATAATATATACCTTGTTATGATAAATAGCTACCCAATAGGGGACACAGTATAGTGCATAGGAATTTAGAGAACTCTACTTCAGGATGCACTTGATGAGAGAGAACAGTCTATATGGAGGAAGAAATAAAGCCCAAATGTTGCATTATCTTGGCTCTATCTCTTTATAATTGTACATAGAATATACCTTAAATCTTGGATTTTCAGTTCACTATCTGGAGGCATCTGAGCAATGTACCAAAAAAAATGAAATCTTGAAATTTTTAAATGACAACAACGCTCCATCACCTTGATGGACTCTAGCCTATAGGAAGAGGGAGCTCATTCCAGAGATCTGACCACTTGATGGAGAAGCTCACGCTTCCATCCTTTAGAGCAGTGGTTCCCAAACTTGTTCCGCCGCTTGTGCAGGGAAAGCCCCTGCCAGGCTGGGCTGGTTTGTTTACCTGCTGCGTCCGCAGGTTCAGCTGATCGCGGCTCTCACTGTCCGCAGTTTGCTGCTCCAGGCCAATGGGAGCTGCTGGAAGCGGCGACCAGTGCGTCCCTCAGCCCGCGCCGCTTCCAGCAGCCCCCATTGGCCTGGAGCAGCAAACCGCGGACAGTAGGAGCCGCGATCGGCTGAACCTGCAGACGCAGCAGGTAAACAAACCGGCCACGCCCGGCGGGGGCTTTCCCTGCACAAGTGTCGGAACGAGTTTGGGAACCACTGCTTTAGAGATTATGTTGTGCCATAAACATGAACCCTTGACATGCACTTATTGGGCAACAAAACATTTCATGAATGCAGCAAAAGGCATTAACTCAAGTTAATGGAGTTATATCAATATAAGCCCAGTGCAAGTGGCTTCATAATCCGTTTCCAAAGTCTAGTCACTGGTAATTTTTGCAAGCAATTCGCCATGTAGCACACTGAAAATTTACACTAATGCTGCCATGTGCTCATCAAATGTGTGTGGTAAGAACAGACACTCCTAGAGATTGGGAAATTCTTTTTATCAAATGAACCATTTGTCTAATGAGCTATGGTCTATTTGGTTCTTTGCAAAAATGTGAATCAGGGTGTGGTAGCAATATGCACAAATGGGTAACAATGAACTCTGGATTAAGAGTACTTTTCTGCAGTTCTTGCTTCTATTTCAGTTGAATCCAAGGAAAGCCATTGGACCAAATTCATCTCTGGTATAACTTCATTGACTTGACATGGACACCTGAAGTCAGTGGAGATGTACACTGGGAATGAACTTGACTTATTCATAGAGTCAAGGCTAGAAGGGACCATTGTGATCATCTAGTCTGACCTCCTGCATAACGTAGGCCATAGAATGTCCCCAAAGTAATTTCTAGAGCAGATCTTTTAGAAAAATATCTAGTTGTGATTTAAAAATTGCCAGTGATGGAGAATCCACCATTAATACGTGCAGTGACTTCTCCTCTAGAACCTACACTCTACTATGGGTCAGGCTCAATGTCAGTCTTGCCTTTTGATTTTGAAGAAGAGCTAGGAGGCAAATCCACCACTGCCAGCTATAGGACTATCAGAGCAGCCGCTGTACTCAGTCCTCACTCAAATCAATACCCATTGAACACAACTGAGATTTATCTAGCTAAAACTTTTACCAGCATTTCTGGATAAAATCTTAGTAAGGGTCTCTGGTTTCAGGTCTGACTGCTTCTCTGCAGCTTATCCCAACCTTCTAGTCTGTTACGAGTCTGCAAAGTCAGTCTGGAAATCCTATAGGAACAGCCTTTCTTGTGGAGATTCCCCCTATTCCTGTTTCTGTTCACAGCTGAATTTTCTTGTTAATTTAAACACTTCTGGATGTGGGCTCATCCCGATACCAGGAATAAAACACAGTGCTATCTATTTCAGAGCCTGGCAAATGATTTGATTTGAAGGCTGGAAGAAAATGCGGGAGGGTTCTTCATTTTTCCCAACCTTCATCACTTATCCTTGGGGTAATCTAAGGGCAACATTTTCATCTCAGATCTGCACACTGGACCTTAATACTAATAACCCTCTCTCTGCACCTTTGAGTAACACTCCTACTGACAACAGTGGGAAAGTCACAGCTGCAAAGAGAGTTTAGTATAGGACTGAAGTTGAAACCCTCCACTGTGAACTGGAGAGAAGAAATTTTCAGTGACAAAAATGTTGAGGTCCTGATTCTGCAAAGCACTTAAGCATGGGCTTGAAGTTAAGAACATGCTTTAGCTTGTTGCTGAACTGGGGTCTTATAGGAGGGTAGATTAAAAATGAACCCCTGATTTCACTCTCTCCTTCCCTACGTTCTTATGCACGTATGCCCAGATCCTCAAAGGTATTTAGGCTCTTAACTTCCATTGATTTCAATGGAAAATGTTAACTTCTTACCATGGCAGTGACAGCCCTATGAGTAAACCCCTATCTTTTTCAGATCATCTGTTGTACCATAGAAGCAGCATTTATGTAGGGAGCATTCTTATAAACAAATTGAGACAGAGAGGACTCTGGATAATATTGGTTTGTAGAGAGACCAGCAGCAGAAATCCTATTGCTTAAAAAAAAAAAAAGCCCTGAGTAACAAACCCATCACCATTTAAGTTCCACCTGTGCCAGTATCAACAATTTTTATCATCACTTTATGCTTCATTGACCAATGGATTTTTTTCAGCTTTGCACTTTTTTTATTACTATTATTTTTATCTTCATCATTATCATAGTGCTGCTTTTGATGCCATTTAGATATGAACCGCATTTGAACCCTGAAGCCCCATTCGTGACACACAAAAATACTGTCATTTACATTCTGTGCCAAAGTATTATATAAAACACATCAACAAGGAGTAGCGGCAGGAAGCTGGGAGTAAAGATATATAGTCAGCAAAGTATGTAACTTCTGGCATATTACTGCTTAATCCTAACGTAATTATTCTCATCCTTTTATTTGATTAACTTCTAATGGTTCCTCTTGGTGTTAAAGGTCCCAGTCTGATCATTTGATTTTAGTGTCTGCTATAATTACCGATAATGTTCTTTGCAAGACAATTTAATGATAACCGCATAATGGCCTATATGAAGAAAGCTGCAGGGTTTCAATGCTTTTGAGTAATATAAAATACATTAGACTAACACAAGCTATCAACATGACAGGGAATGTTTGATTTACACCAAGGACTACGTTATAGAGTCGTGGATTTTTTTTTCCTTGTTTTTGCAGCCGTTTACAATAAATGACAGAACAGTTGGACAATCTGCAACTTGCTGAGAGCAATAAAATGTATCACAAAGTTAGAAGTGACATGGAGCCAGCCCCAAAGAGCTCCAGTCAAGCATAATGCTTTGGATGGCGCTGCAATGGCTTTGCCCTACCCATAGTGGCAGCTGGTATTGAAAGCAGATTCATGGTGCTGAAATGGGGAGTGACTATTTATCAGTGAAACTATTCTCAACCAACCTGAACGGTTAAAAACAAAACCAGGCTAAGTCTCCAAACCCCTGTCTCTTTAGAGCTAATCAGTGGTTTGAATTTTCAGACTGCTTTATTCCCTAGCAGTTTTATTCTCTGGTGAGTTTAATAGCATTTTTTTAAAACCACTTCTATTTACGGTTCCTTATCCCCTTCCCTGGAACCTTTGTCAAAAGGAAAAAAATCAAGCCCAGCCAGCCTGCAGTTCACACATATATTTCTCTTCTGACCTGCCTGTTTTCAAAGCTAAATATTGCGCTGGGTTAAGTGTTTCAAGCTTAGAAAACACTCCTCTTGAAATTAAGCCATCGCTCATGGTTCTGGCAAAATGCAGCATAATTTATGGCATGCACGTAGGAGAGAAAATTTCCTGTCAAAAAAAGGTTAACAGTGGACATATTACATTTGGTGTTCCTCTTTATTCCAGGATAATGGCATTTGGACAGAAGTAGGCCCGTCCTGTTTATAGTGCTTTATGCCCCATTAGTATTATTGCAAGTCTCAGGACCCACATGTTAAAGCACTTAATCAAAGGCAATGGGTTGAAAATCATGTTCCAGCACTCCTCATATTTGATTCATTCCTCCCAGATAGGAAGAAGTAAAAAACACATTACTAGCATCAAACCAGCACATGCATTATGTGCTAAGCAGCTGAGAAGGCTATCATTGGGTTTTATCCCTTTGGGTGCTAGGACGGACAAGAATTTTCCCCACTCATCCATTCCAAAAGCTGAGGCTGACATTTTTCATTTTACCCCTCTCTGACAGACAATCCTTTAGTTTTCCATAGATCTCTCTTTTAAAGACACTTTCATGTCACTTATTTTAATTGCAGGCTGCAGGCAGCAAACGGGGAAAAAAAACACCCTAGAAACGCGATATTTGAAGTAGCGGTACTTTTATGAACATCCTCCAAGGATTTTTTTGAGAGAAACCTAATAATGGGAGAGAAACATATCTTAAGGGGAAAATTAATTTATACATTTAATTACTTGGGATCCACTTCAGTTCTTGCAACATGTTTTTACTTTCCTAGAGAGTCATTCCTAAGAGCCGCGCATAGTGATTAACACTGACTTGGGAGGCTGTCACTGTCAGAATTAGGGAGGCTGGTTTTGTTGTCGAGGGGATGCTTGAGATAGGGATGCCGCTTGCTTGTTGATATTTATTTAGATTTAAATGAATCTGGCTGTAGCTCACAGTATTTCTTTTTTCTTTCTATCTAAAGACTAGCTTTCAACTAGGTCCATGTCCAGTGAATTTACGGCGGGTAGCCGTGTCACACAGGCTTAGCACAAAGGAGGACAATAAAGCTGTTAAAATATCAAGACAACGATTGAATTTACTTGGTTCAGTGGAGGCAGAGAATAGAACGAGTGTTGTGGGCCAAGCAAAAGAACTGGGAAGACTTGCCCCAAACTCAAGGGAAATGGAATGAAGTGATAATTAGCTAGGCTCTGGCAAGGCTGGAGGTATCTTCTCTCAGGTGCCAGTTCAGTGGTCTTTAGCAAAGCACGTAAGCATGTGCCCAGTTTTAAGCATCGGCTTGAGTCCCATTGACTTCAACGGGACTTTTACATGTACTCAAAATTAAGCATGTGCTTAAGTGCGTTGCTGAACTAAATAGAATTAAGCAAGTGCATAAGTGCTATACTGCATCAAAGGCTCACACTGGTTTGGCACCTGATGTACTGCCATTGACCGCTGTAGACTGTCTCCTGATTTGCATCAGTGCAAGTGAGATCTGAATTAGATCCTGACTGAGGAAAGGGGAGAAAAAACATTTGAAGCAAATACATCATGTTAAGGAGTTAAAATGTAGTAAAGTAACAACAAAGAGATATTTTAATAAATGGTCTGTATAGCTGGGGATATACATAGTACGCTAAGGATATAGCTACACTTGTGAGAAAAGATCTGCAACATGACCGCAGCAGGCATGAGCCAGCTGACTCAGGTTTGTGCAACGTAGACGTTTGGGCTTGGGCTGCAGCCTGGACTCTAAGACACCCACAAGGAAGGAGGATCTCAGACCATGGGCTCCAGCCTGAGCCTGACTATCTGCCCTGCAGTTTTATAGCCCCACTATCTGAGCCTTTTAGGATTTCTTTATGCAGGTTGTTTCTACAACACGGTCCATAGCATCTGTGGTCTAAAATGTCCCCAAATGAATCCTTCCTCAGCGGTATTATCCTAGCCTTTTAAATGTCTGCTTATACAAAAGCCTTCTTTGTTCCTTTTCATTGCTCTTCTCTGGAGAGCTCCACTTTGAGCTTTTTTTTAATGTGATCTGAGCAAAAATGAACATTGCAATCAAAGCCAAGACATGTCAGTGTATACAGCAGAGCGGCAGGATTATATTTGCCCTATTATTCTCTATCACCTTTCTAACACAGCCTAATACCTTATTTACTTTGTTGACCTTCTGCTGCGCATTGAGCTGTCCACAGTGATGCCTCAATCTTTTCCCTGTGAATTACAACTAATTCAGAACCCATCAGTGTGTACAAATAGTTTAAACTGTTCTTTCCAATGTGCATTACCTTGCAGTTGTCTACATTTATTTTCCTCTGCTGCTGAATTGCCTCATTATAATTTTGTTAGGTCCTTCCAGCAATCCTCTGTCTTTAGCCTAAATAATTTTGCATGGGCAGCATTAGGAGGACGGATGATCAAAAGAAAATGAAGGGTCTTGTGGTTAGGACACTGGTGTGGAACTGGGGAGAAACCCTGGTTCTGCTGAAGTCAATGGCAAAACTCCTGTTGACTTTGATGGAGCAAGGATTTCACCCCCAAATGCAATTGCTGGCTCTGACACTGACTTCCTGGTAGCCATGGTCAAGTTACTTAATCTCCCTGTTACTCAGGTCTATACTTGAAAGGGTTTGCTGAAGAGGTACACTGGCATACCTCCCTAATGAAGATGCAGATTATACCTGAAAAAGAGTTCTTTTGCTGGTATAGCTTAAATCAGCTCTCTGAATGGAGCAGCTCTGTCAAGTTAGGGAGGGAAAAAAACACACACCCCTGACTGACATAGCTGTGTGAGCAAAATTTGTGTAGACCAGCCTCATTTCTCCATCTGTAAAATGTGGGTAAGAATACTTCCTTTCTCTCAGCCATGTCTATTTAGTGTAAAAGCTCTTTGGGGTCGGGACTGTCTCTGACAGTGGGACTGTCTCTGACAGTGGACAGTGGCTAGCACAAAGGGTTGGGGACCTCCAGAGGATACAATAGTTAAGTCAAAAAATGATGCCCTGGCAGAGACAGTGGATAGTGAGATGGCAACATTTGCTTTGCTTTGGGTCTCTGCTATTAACCTCTTTTCTACCCTTGGTTTCCTATTTCTCCTATGATAGGAATTTACTAAGAGTGACATGGTGGGGGAGGAAGTAGCTTTTATTGGGGCAACTTCTGTTGGTGGGAGAGACATGCTTTCGAGCTTACAAACAGAGCTCTTCTTCAGGCCTGTAAGCTCACAAGCATGTCTCTCTCACCAACAGAAGTTGGCCCAATAAAAAAATATTACCTTACCCATCTTGTCTCGCTAATATCCTGGGACCGGCCTGGTGACAACACTGGCTATAGGAATTTACTTTTCACACAGTGTTTAACAAGCTTCCTTAAAATCCTCTTGAGAGGAAGTGTTTTTAAACATATACTACAGTGCAGGACTTGTTCCAAAGCCTTTTGAAAGCTCATTGGAACTTTGGAACTTTGGAACTTTGGAGACTACCCGTGTGATTAAAACAATAGATTTGCATTAGGGTCAGGCCTGTCATCCCTTTTCTATTTATATTCTAGCCTAAGAATAAACTCTTGGACGATCCAATTTTCTTTTCTCCCTGGATTTGACAACTTGTAAATACTTGTAGATGCTTAGCAACCCCCCACCCCTCAATCACGCTTTAGACAATCTTTGGATGGCATTTTTCTCTTGCAGAAGACTGCTATAAGGCTGCCTGCTGAGGACCCCTTTGCAAGTCCAGACATAGGCCATGTGACAGGGGTGGGGTTGGGGGGCAGGAGGGTGTGTGTGTCACTCAGAGGGCCACAGAATGCAGTACTGGGAAGAGTCCAGGCAGTGATGGTGTTCATAGGGCAGCCCTGGGATGCTGATGTTACTTCCACAGGCCTCCAGGACTGTCTAAATTAATGCAGCAGCCTCTCCAGTCCCTGGAGCAGTCCAAGACTGGGAGGGTGCAAAAGAATTTTAAAGCCATCTTTTAGCCTCCTTGTCTCCCTGGGCTTTAAGTCCTGTGCCGTGCTCATAGGGTGTGTCCACACTGCATTCGGGAGATGTGATTGCAGCACGTGTAGACATATCTGAGCTAGCTTGATTAAAAACAGCAGTGAAGCTGAGCAGCACGAGCTAGCTGCCCAGGTGCAAGGCTGCTTGGGACCCTGACTGTATAATTGAGCATTTACCCTATGCTGCTTCGGCTTCACCGTTGGTTTTAGCAAACTCCCTTGCTCTATGCATGCTGCAATCACAATCCCGGTAGACATACCATTAGCGGTGTGGCACAGAAGCTTACCCCTGGTTTCTATTTGCAGCTTTGTCATTTGGCCTGCTGAGTGACACTGGGCAACTCACTTCACCTCTCTGAGCCTCAGTTTCCTCATTGTAAAAAGGGGTAATGAGACTAACCTTCTTTGTAAAGCACTTCGACATCTACAGATATTAGAAGTGCATATTATTATGGTTATTTTCCTCCCCCCATGTTTCTGAAATCCTACTATTGCTCGGTCTTATCATGCACAATTTAAGATGTAATGTTGATTACTACTATTCCTATTTTTGTTATCCCAGAATGTGTTCTGGTTGCTCTGTTCTACATGATGCCTTCTCTTAAGAGCTTACAATTAAGGATCCAATCCTGCACTGAGCAATGCATGAGGGCTGCCCTGTGGATTTCAGTACTCACAACTGGCAAAGTCATAAATGAGGCATGTAGCCCATGCTGGACAAGCGCTGACAGACTTCTCCCCCTCTTCTCCCCCCGGCTATCCTGTTACATATGTGGCATACACCCAACACGGAAAAACATATTTTACAAATGTTTTAGCAGGCTTTAAAAGTTTTTAGTGGGACTTTTCTGTACCCTTTTCCCTGTAAGGCAAGGTGCCTTAATTATTATCATGATCCTGCCTATACAGGGCTCAGAGAACACAATGAAAGCCCTGAAATAACTTTTCTATACTGTATTTTAAGGTCTGACATTTTGGGTCCTATTAGACCTAGAAGCAGGTGCTGTGTGTCTCACTGGAAAGCTAGCAGCTTGCTTTCTTACTGGCATAAATCTACAGCATCTAGCCCAGGAGAGGTGCAAGACATAGAACCTATCACTTATTCAGTATTCTACACACGAGAGGAAAGAAAGAAGCCTTTTTTCTGGTGTGTGGGGTTGTTGTTGGGTTTTTTTTCTAGGCAGCTGTATGAAGCAGCTGCGATGTTTAGAATGTTAGACGTAACCCAGTGGGAGGTGGTGAGACAGTCAAGGGGGCATGACAGTCATGGAACCATGGTGTCGTTTTTGTTTGCTGTATGGCTCTGCAATTCCCCCCACAAAAATCACCAGAAATGTGCCTACATTATATATATATACCAAAAATACCAAATGTTTTCTTAATGGTACTCCCAAGTAAAATAGTTAAACACATATTTAAGGGCCAGATCCATTGAAATCAATGGAGCTATACCGATTTACACTAGCTGAGGATCTGGCCCAGCAAGTTGTTGGACCCTTTTGCCCTCATCAAAGTCCACCGGTGCATCAAACTATTTGCTTATTTCCATTTCCCTTGTCTCCAGCATTGCTGAGATGGAGTGGGAGTGTTTGATATGATCATTTAATTTTTTTAAGTTATTGTTTGACCTTTGGTGACCTGAGGCATTGACAGCACCGGGAAGGGTCTAATAGCAGTGGACACTGTTTTCTCCATTTCATTGAAACAATAATATAATTAAATTCTTTCCTGTATAGCTGGTCAGGGTAGTTCTCCAAGTGCATTTCCTTCTGATATGACACTGGAATAAAGCATTTGTGAAAACCAGCTGATTACCTGAGCAGACAGGAACGCCTGTGTGTCCATGTTCATCGATCTTCCCTAATCCGTGGCAGGATATTAAAATTACGACCCACAGTCTCATCTGCCAATATTAGTTGTGACAAGGTGGGTGAGGTACTATCTCTTCTTGGCCCAACCTCTGCTGGTGAGAGAGACACGCTTTCCAGCCACACACCGCTCTTCTTCAGGTCCGCCAGCTGTGACATTCTCAGGAGCTGCAACATGCCCAGGCGTTCCCGCAGCCTTAGTGTTAGTGATCAGAGACTTGCGTACTACCATAGTGCCACTGCCCTGCTAGACCACTTCGGCACATGGCCAGGCAAGGAGGGCTACAGCCACCTCTCAGTGGGTGCCCTTCTGGTTTCCCTTGCCTCGAGGTGAAGTGCCCTGTGGGGGGACTGAGAAGTCTCAGCACACGAGTGCGTTATTACAGCTGGGGTGGCTGTTCAGAAGTAGGATCATGAATAGATTTCCCCCCACCCCATGCCTCTAATAAAACCAGCGCCATGCAACTGGCAAGATAAAGGGGCTTCTGACAATAAGCATGACGAAGAGCCACTCGAGAGGCTTAGGACTAGGATTTAGTAATTACACGCAAGAATAATTGATCAACGTAGAGTCTATTTGCATCACTTTGGTGGCAATGGCGGTGGATTGACATTGAAGGCTTTGGCACATTGTTTGTCTTCTTCCTTCCAAAGGTACTGATAAAGTTGCGGTGTGGCTGAAATTGGGCATTGCTAAATGAAAATGATTTTTCTAAGGTGATTATTTGTAGTAGAGTTCACTAGGTTGCAGGGTGTCTGATGGCTAAGAAGCAGCCGGGAAGCTGGCTTCTTTGGCTACTCTGGGAAGACAATTCCTATTCTTGCGCTCTTGTCCTTTATTCATGCACCTGCTGGGTTAGACATTCCTTTGGCTGGGCATATAACACTTTCCCTAGTGCTTTTGAGAAAGGTATTGGCTGTTTATTTTTTAAAGCATCGGGGGAAGATTTTCCAAGCCACGGGACATTGTGGCACCCATGTTCTGTTGAAAGTCAATGGAAATTGGGAATCTAACTCTCGTTTGTCCCTTTGAAAATCCCCCTCTCTGTTCACATGGGGCAAGACCTTCTAACTTGGACTTCATCAAGTAAAGCACCTAAATCCAGATTTAGGCATCCACATGCTGAGTTAAACATTTAGGGTGAGAACTGGACATCCAAGTCCCTGGAGGCGGATTTGAAAATCTCACCTTTATATATCTATATCCAGAACTAGGGGCCTCACTGCAGGCACCCATGTTTGAAAATGCAGCTCTACACGCCCAGCCTGCAAGGTGCTGAGCCCCTCCTGTGAGTTCTACGTGCCCTCAAGTCCCCCTAAAGTCAATGGTAGGTGGAGGTCTTCATAGGGTCAGGTTTTTAAAAAGATATTCCCATGTAAAGTGATGTATTGTGCAAGATGACAAAATTGTGCATTGACTCTCTTAAGTAACGTACATAATATAAAATGGATATTTATCAGTGTGGATTGCTTGCTGGGCAATGGGGTTCTTTCTTGTACAAAGTGCACAAAAAGGGGCAGAGAATTTGGGAGTGGAGAATCTGGCACAAAATTGCACTGGTTTCCAAATGCAAAAAAATGTCTGAAAAATTCAGTCATGCAGGTTAAAACTCCACTTAGAGTAATTGATGGTGCCGGTATTTATGCTTATAGCCTCATCAATCTATAACCTTAACTATAGGCAATCAATCAATACCTTTAACGATCTTCTGTGAGGATGACATTTCTGTGCTCTGTACTGTAGATCCAGGCATTACTCTCGCTTTTGTTATGGTTAAAAATATTGGGCCAAATCCTGAGGAGTACTGCGTGGCTGTAATTTCCACTGGGTCTGACTCTGCTCCCACTGATCTCAATAACCAAACTCACTTTGGACTTCACTGAGAGCTGAACTGATCCTTACCTCGCAGAGTTTGTCTCACAAGTTTTGCACCCCTACTTCTGAACAGCTTCTTGCAAAACTTTACTTGCACAGAGCCATTTTTTTTTTATGAGCAAGAAAAATAGCAACGTTTGGGCAAATACATTTGTTAATGACTTTTGTCAGTTTTGTAAACATCTATCTATGGCATGGTACTATGATGGCGTTCTTTTACAGTGACTTATTTTTAATGCATTGCATTCTGAGAAGAGCCTCAGAAACAGAATATCATATTGTATATTGAGATTTACAGCATATCACAATAAATATTCAGATTTGCAGTATGGAAGCATCCTTGATTGGGTACATCTGCCAGCCATTTTCCAAGGAGAGTCTTCCTCTGAAACCTATATATATAGTAAACTATTTATTCCATAAATAGATTTGGAGATGTTTTCCAGCCGGTTGAGAGCCAACCACTCCAAATTATTTAAAAAGGGGGAGAGCAGCAGCCCAAGGGCCATTCTAAACACCGTTCATACTTTGTAACTAATTCAGAAAACAACAGCATTGAATGCCAACGCTATTGCTGATTAATCCAAGTGCTCCATCAAGATGCTCTGTGCTGTTTTGAAATCTTACTGAATAGCTTCCCATACAACACAAACCCATTACAACGATGGGCCTGATTCTCTAAAGGTTTCGCTGCATGGTTTCCCATAAAAAGTTTCATAAACCACCCACAATGAGCAACCTTAATCCGCAATTCCTAAAAGCATATTGGGCACAAAGTGACACCCTGATAAATGAGAGGAGTTCTCTGGGCACAGCACCAGAACTCAGCGGCTAATTGTGGAAATAAATAACTAAGGCTCTTGGAGCCCTGGTGGTTGGGTTGTTTTGTTCGTTTATCTTCCTCACCAGTGAGATTTCTCCCCGGCTGGAATATGGAGTTTTAAAATAAAGTAAAACCCCCCACTATAGTTTATATGTTTGATTAAATAAAATACTTCTTGGGGGGAGGAGGAAGGGTAGAACATGAAAAATCAAGCGTTTTTTTGAAATGGAAAATTCTCTCTGACAAAAACATGTGGATAGTAAGCAATCAGCTGCTGGCTGGAGTATTACACTGTTAAAACAATAGGATGAAGGCGATGAAACAAAAAGTAACACACCATTTATAATGAGAAGCTATATGCTTTCAGTCTAGCTAGAATCCCTCTTTATTCACTTCCTACAGGGTAAAATGAAACAGGCCTTTCTGACCATTTAACCGATGATTTAGAACTAGCTGGTCTACATGTTTGCATTGACAGTCAACGATGGGAAAACCTGGTCCATTCAAACGTGAAATTTTCTGAGCTTCAGAGCCCAGGCTCTCTCGCACACAAAGTCTCACATCCCCAAATCACACAGTTAAGCAGCGCAGGGTGAGCACATCACTAGGGCTCAGTTGCGCCATGTAGCCGCAACCTCATACTGGAGTGATGTAGAACCGCCAGACCCCAGCAGGAGCTGTGGAGATGCACAAAGTCCTCCGGAGATCTAGGCTGCAGCATCCATTCTGCTCTAGAGGAAGTGGGGCCATGTCTCGCCCCTTTCCCCCTCTCTTTGGAAGAGGCTAGTGCCAGAAGTCCTGCAGAGCTCTTGCCTTCTCTGGGCTCTCATTATGTTCCGTCCTCTGGCGTGCAAGTTGGGAATACGCCCTTTGCCCCCTCCCTTCCTTTGTGGAACTGCAAAGGGACTGAACCGGATCCGCCCCTTAGTGTTTAATAACAGATGTAAATGGCCCTCACAGACTTAATGGCATCATTGGTTTGGCAAAGGAAATTACTTCAACTCTATCAATGGCTTTGTTACAATCTATTATCAAGCACCAAGCGGAAAACAATTCCAAGTGACATGTCTGCAATAATGCATAGCAATGTGCACAGCCCTTAAACCTTCCCTCAGAGTCAGCTCCAACTGCTGGCTGCCACATCGTGATTCTGGATGAAAATAAGGGGAGGGTTTTAAAATAAAATCTTCTAACATCCTTTTCATTCTCTTAGGTTTGTAGTTTCTTCCCTTCCCACAAAAGGAGGTTTAGGAAACAGTGTTGGTATCTCCCTGATCTAATCTACCCTATGGGTTTTATAACAAGCTGAGACAAGGCACACTTATTTGTAGATTTCAGCTGTTTGGGCTCATCTGGAAGTTAGTCTTACCCATTGAAAACGATCACCCACCCAGTGGTACCTGCCTGTATTTCCCCTTTGATAGGTGCAATGATTTTCAGACGTCAAATTGGCCATGAGCATGGCTCAGTTTGGTTACATTGCCACTGAGCAGGCACCTTTATCAGCCAATCAGATTCCTTCTCTTTTAGTGTCCATTTTATATTAATAAATATAAGCCCAAATGATATATATTATAGGCAGAGTTAGCGTTTCCACTATAAGACCCTGTTTCCAGTTGCTTATAACTTTGCCAAATTTTAACTGTTTGGGCTGAAAAAAATCAGTCCATAGGTGTCTCAAATTTGGCACCCAAAATTACTGGACACTTCTGGCCTGAATTTCACTGTGCCTCAGTTCACCCTCTGTAAAATCAGGGGTAAAAATACCTCCCTACATCATGGTGTTTTGAAGATAAATTCATTAAGGAAGCATTTGTGAAGCGCTTAGACACAATGGTAATGACCACCTGTGACGACGTTAATAATTCTGTACTGAGTGTCAGGTTTGGTTGGCATTCGGTAAATAAAGCATGGAGCCACACATTGAATGAGTAGGGTTAAAAAAAATATTGAATAGGTGCCCAGCCAGTGAGCACCGTTCATTCTGCACACTTAATAAGCAAGAGTTGTCTGGAAAAAATAGTATATGATCTTGTAATTACAGACTGTATCATAATGCGTACGCACAAGGGGGCTGAATTAAGGTTGGACAGGCCCTGTTCCTTCTGCACTGCATAAGCGGAGTGCTTGACTTTGCAAATCTTAAGATTCTTTTCATGTAGCTCTTTTGTATATAATATGCAGATAATACTGTAAAAATACTTTTAGAAAAGGATAAGGTGCTCAGAGACCCTGTTAATGAATGCATTATAAAAACTTAGTGCAAAAGATAGATATATGAAAGAAGTATATTACTTATACTCAGGGTGTCAAATACTTTGCACTTCTGCAACACCTTCTCTCTCAGGCGCTCAAAGCTCTTTATAACCATTGATGAAATAAGCCTCAAGAAATGTGGGCTCTAAGTAGTATTAGCCCTGTTTTTCCCCAGTAAACTATTGCATAGGTCAAATGGCTTGCCCAAGGTGACATAGGAACTCTGTGGCACAGCTGGGAATAAAACCTAGATCTTCCCAACTCTTAGTTCTGTTCTGTGCTCTAAACATAAGTGGAGAAGGAACTATGTTGAGTTGAAAATTGTTTGATATGAGATACTGTCATAGGGTAAATGTTAAGAGAAACCGTATGATGAGGTATGTTTTAGGACAAAGACCAAAGAGAACACACACTGTGTGTGCACAGAGACACAGAGGTTTGGACACCTGGATGGAAACTCCACCAAGAGTGATCGGTTGGAGCTTTGAGGAGTTGAATTGGAAGGATCAGCTCTCTGAGGACAGGGGGCTCTTATAAGCTTAGGCTGCCCCTATTCAGGTAGGAAGTTTACTGAGCATTATTGTTCTGCGTGTGTTATATTAACGCGGGTTAAATAAAAGATGAGTATTTTGTCAAATCCATCAGTCAGAGGCGCAATCAATCAGTGGTGTTTTTAAGAGATAGGCAGGGCCCTCGAAATAGAATTAGGAAAAGCAGCCAAGATCAACCGATATTTACAGGCAACTGTCTGGAGAAGATGATTAGAGGAGTCAAAAGACAGTACGAGACATCAGTGTTGAACAAGGTGTGTGCCCAGTAAGAGGCAGGTCATGACACTACGCTTCTCTCAGAAGGACATGTTCAGGAAGATAGCAGCAGTCTGCCTTTCACAGCCATGCTTACAGTTTTGACTGAAAGAACATACCATCTTCCTAACTCATCAGCAGAGGACATCCAAAATTTCTCTGTCAACAAGAGCACTCTGGTCTCACTATAGTCTCCTTAACTTGAGCCCTGCTTACAACGTTTAGGAATAATAATAACAAAACAAAATGGAAAGGTTCAAATGAAAAGCTCCCATCAGTCCAAATGTCAATGTAAAGTCTGAAGCGTCAGGCAGATCTTCAAAACTGTGCCATTTCCGTTTTTGTTCTAAGTATTAGAACCTCGCTCCACATGGAGGAAAATATCATGAATAGGCCAGGTTGTGCTAGTGAATGGGTCCCATCTGTCCACTGGTACAACCCAATTTGATTTAATTCATCCTCTTTTGTCTCTTTTGCTTAGAGCAGGTTTTTGAAAATCTCATCGCAGACACTGGGGCAAATGCTTAATATTCTAAATTACCATTAAGAAACCATGGGCAGAGCTAGCAAACAAAGGCATAGGCCACTTTGTTCAGGTATCATTTCATCAGGACCTTTAGAACCCAGAAATAGAAGCCAAAGACATTTCAAACAGTTATTTAGTGAGGTTAAAATATCTGTACAGATTGCATCTGGCCAATGTCAATGGGATTACAAGGGGTTCTTTGAGCTTTTTACTTGCTCCTTTGCTATAACAATAGTAAGAGGGTATAGACTGAGAAGGAAATGATTCCGCTTTTATTTGGATTTTAAATAGGGCTTAGAAATACTGTTCTGCTGAATTTGATTAAAATTGAACTGAATAAAAAACTTCTTCCTCTTCTTCCTTGCGTAGCCTGAGCCATTTCTCTGTGCACAGGAAGCCTTTATGCATGCATATAACATATCGATAAATGAATAGATTGATGTTTTTTAAAAAAAATAGTATTAATGTAATGTTAAAGTTAAAATATCAGCTACTTACCAGCAGAAAATCTGGCCCAGGAAATTCTAAACGTTATAGATGGCCTAGCAATATTAACTCAGCTCCATTGTGCCTCTTGCATGTTGTGTGGTAAACATTATTAACCAAGAGCAACATGAAAAGTTATGTTTATCATGGAGAGAAAGAATAGAAAATAGTAAGGGTAAGATCCTTGCAAAATTCCCACTGACTTCAGTGGAGCAAGGATTTCACCATAAATATATTCACACGAGCAAGTTAATATTGCCAAAGCAACCTTAGTTTTGGAATTTCTTGATGGCGAAACAGTACTCATAGCACTGAAGTGATGGAAAGTGTTACATTGGGGCGGGGGAGGGGGTTGCTCTGGTGGCTTTAAGCCACCCTTCCATCCTCTATTTCCTGGGCTGCTCCTGGGGCTGGAAGATCCCCCAGTATAACATGGACAGAGCTGGAGGTCTGTCTGAGTTACAGCAGCCTCCCTGCACTGCCATGTGGAAACTCTGTAGCACTGAATGCTGAGGGCCCACTTCTGACACACATCTCTCACCCACAGCCCCACCCTGGCACGCCCCCAAAATGAGAGTTTGTGGCTGTCTTCTGCAGTGCCTTTCCCCCCAGCTGGATAAATAATTATAATATGCCTACAACTCTCCCTCATATCCAGTAGTTGTGGCTGCAACCCACAACAGCTACCCACACCTTCATTTACAAATTAGGAGGGAGAATTCTGTCCATATCAACGTACAAGAGCCCTTTTACTTGGAGTTTGTTCTGAAGACCATTATTTCGGCTCCAGAGTCTAAACAGACAGGCAAGATAAGACTACTAAAAACATAGACACTTTACAGTGAACAGAAATCTTCCATTTGGGGACCACAGTTTGAAACATGGGGCAGATTTGGGGCGGGGGGGGGGGAAGAAAGATGGTGGTGCTCTTCCAAACTCCTCCCACAAAATAAGCTTCTCCCATCTCAGTCACACAAATGAGATGCCATTCACCGTAGATTATGCAAAACTTTGAAATATGATCATCTGACCAGCTTGTCTTCACAAGGGTCTTTGAGCTGGGCTCACCCCTTTGATGGGGGTGGAATATTATTATTAATCCTCTTTCTTATGGGAGTGCCTAAGGGCTAGGCCCAGGATGAACTATCTTTAGTGGGGTCAAAGTGCATCCCCTGGCATACGCCTTCCTGCCCCTTGTCTCATTTTCACTCCCTCCCACTGTGTGGGCCCTGGACTGCATGGAGAGCCCATTGCAGAGTTCCTTGAAGTGGCATGGGAGATCCATGGAAGCGGCCTAGCTGCTGAAGCACCTAAGCCCCTCTTCTGCATGGGTAAGGGGAAAACCACATGCAGTGGACCCCTCCACATGCAAGTTGGGTGCCATGTTCTGGGCCATAGAGCATGGCTCTATCAGCATAGTGGAAACACTTCAGCTTCCTCACTTACCCTCTCCATACGCACATTAGACTGGAATGGTGACAAGGAAGATCCCTGATAAATTCTTTGAAGCCAGGCCATATCGTAGTAGACACAAGAGATTTCAAAAGTAAAGAGGCAGAAGCCGAAGCCAGAAAGAGAATAGCCTGGAGCTGAATGGGAGATTCTCACATGATTGTGAAGGAAGGCATTGCTTGGTATAAAGACTTGTTACCCGCACAATTTAGGGCACCCCCCGCATATACCCTTCCAAGGGCTTAAGGCGTGACCCGGTCAATTTAGGCACCCCCATCCTTTCCCTTCTCATGGCTTGGGGCGTAAGGCACCTATCCTTATTTATGGGGTTTAGGGAGAAACTTGGTTTATTTAAGTATCTGCTTTTATGTATGGGGCTTTGGGTTTGTGGGACCTTTTTTTGTGAAAGAGCTTTACATAGCTGTGTTTTCAACGTTTATTTATTAGCAATATATATAGAACACATATGCTAAGCAAATTTTTATGCTTATTATTTTTATCATAGAGACAAATTTTACCCGATGGCCAGTCAGGATTGACTTGTTTGGGTTTTTGGCGTCATGGTTGCGCAGGGGGCATGATGTCTTGCAGCTTCTGGTTGTACTGATGTCCAGAGTTGATTTTTAAAGAGCGTTATTTTTTATGTATATTATACAGGTAAAATGAGCTACCTTTCTTTAAATTGACTAAACCTATTGTATTATTTTACTCCCCCAAGTAACAAAAATGTTAATTAATAACACACAGTCACCGATGTGGGGGTGGGGGTGTTTTTTTGCTGACGTTTTTTAATCTTTTATTTTTTATGCTTAAACGGTTACTTAGTTGTGACTTTTTTTTTGTTTGTGCAGATGATTAACATAAAAGCACTGGTGAGAGCTTATTTTACTATTTAATGAGGTGGGTTTTTTTTAAATTTCCCAGCATCTTTACTTCATAACCTTGGTGGTTCTAGCTTTTGTTTGGGACATTCCTGAGGTGGGGGTGCATTGCCAGCAGCAAAATATTTTTTTTTTTTTCAATTTTAGTGGTAAACTCCCTGAGTTTCAACTAAGGCTGGTTTAATATGGGGGGAGGATTAATCAGGTCTCAGGCCAACAGACAGTCTGGATATTACTGACTCATTAGCCCCAATTAAAACAAACAAACCATACTTCAGGTTTCAGCTACCCACAGAACTCCATGGTGTACATTTAATTTTAAAACAATTAAACCAGCTGGTTGGGAACTTGAACAGCAGTGGAGGGCATAGAAGCTACAAGATTATAATTATTTATTTTTTAAAAACCATCAGTCCTGTCAGAGGGAAGTTCTGCCTGAAACAGAATTGACTGTAATGCTAAAAATGAGAACATATGGGAAGCCAATAGTTTATTGCTAACCACAGCCACCCTTTCAGCAATCTCTCTTAATGAAGCACCACCCACCTATACAAGTCAAGCATTAATAAATTATATATTAAGGCATGCTCTATGCTTGAGCAATGAATACACTTAGTAATTCCATCTACTAGAAGGCCACCCGGCTCCTAAGTAACCAAGTCACCTGTGTGAGTTGGGCTGGATCACTCCTAACTAGATGACATTAAAAGGCCTATTTGGCATCTCCACACGGGACATTTATTTTACGTCAGTAGAGAATAATTGCTTTGATTTTGGAATTGAAAATGTTCATTTGCAGTATTAGGAATATGAAAAGAGTTTTGTGAAAAATACGTCTGCAGAAATTTCCAATCCCCCTCTCCCTGCCAAAAAAAAAAAAAAAGCGGGAGGGGGTCCACTTTGAACTCCTGTGGAATGAAACCGTCTTTTAACATTTCAAAATGTCGGCATAATTTAAAATGAAAATATTTTCCCACCAGCTCTCAGGAGGAATAACGGCTGCCCAGACTCTCAGGAAATCAGGCTACTTTGATTTGTCTATATAAATGTGCCCTTCTTTATATTATCTCTGTGCCCTGAGATTTTCCTACAGTATATTTATAGCTTTACAGATAACTTCTACCCTCAGCTTTATTTCCTTCTTTCAGATTTAATGTTCTTTATTAGTACTCCTATGGTCAGGCCTAAAATATCTAGCTGAGATAAAAAAAAACATTGATGCATCAAGTTGAACTGCTGGAGCCCCCACTTTTTAGTGGCTTTTTGAAAAGGCTATAAGCAAAACTTATCATTTTCCAGCCAATACACTATTGCAATAAGCAAAAGCCCTAGAAAACTGCTTTCCCCTGTACAAAGCTGTAATTTGTGTGTCACAGTGAGGTTGAGGTGGTGGTGGAGAATGAAGATCAAAGTGGAAATTCACCTGGCTGCCTCCTATGCTATCGATCTGAATCTTAGCCACTTAATCAGCAACACTCACTGTCACACCACGGAGCTCAGAATCTCCCATTTCTTCTCAGTGCTTTTATTTATAAAACCATTTTTAAGTAAATTTTCTTTTCATCTCCATCTTTTTGGAGGCAAGATGGTGGGGAAGCCCTGTGAGGGGTAAAGAGAGGATCGTGGCCCTAGTTGAAAACAATGGGAGTTAGGTGCCTCAATACCTTGGAAGATCTGGGCATGAGTTCCTGACCCTGTAAGGACTTCAGTAGCAGCTGACTGTGTTCAGTCCTCTGTGGGAGTTTTTAGCACCTCACTGGGTCAGGCATCCAGCAAAGATGCATGAGAAAAGAAAATCTAATGAAGGAAAAGGGGAAACTGAAGGAAAAGATACAATGCCAAATCCTGACGTCCTTACTCAGGCAAACTAGGTTTTTACTCAGAATTTTTTTAAAATTCTCACTGATGTCCCTTGAGTTTTTTTGCCCAAGCTGGGACAAGAGTCAAAAATTGACTAAGGGCATCAGGATTGGCCGACTTAAAGCCGGGAGAATGTAAAGGTTAATGCCCCCTCCCCAAAATAAAGAAAACAAGCAAGGGGGGAAAGTCACTGTCACGAACTCTTTCTATTGTATTGCAAATCGCACACCATTTGCAGGTTTCCCTCAAGCCCCAGCTCCTGGAGTCATGTGATTGGGTAAGAATCTCAGCTCTCACATTTTTAAAAAAGTAAGTTTCTAAGCCCTCACAGTTGTGGAGAAAAGCTGGAAAACATGATCCAAGTACTCTCTATCATCTCAGACCCTAGAAGGCAAATTAAATGAACTCCCAAATATATACTTTTAAAATCGTGATTTTGGGGGGCCTGACTTGGGATATTTGAACAGTTTGGGTTGGCAATACTGCAGTGGTTACATCTCCTCTTAGGAGGTGCTCCCAGGGCATGCCCATTATCTCATCCCACTGGAGTCCATCACCTCTAAGCTCCCAGCACTAAGGAACTATATCAACTGGGTGAGCAAAGAAACACAGCCCAAAAGAAACAGCAATTGGCCATCCTGAGGTTTACTCAGTTCTTATAGAGACAAATTCGCACTGGCATCAGGGGACATTTTCCTGAGTAAGGACCTGAGGGTTTGGCCTAAGATCTGGAAGATGAATGTAGTTGCATCTTATTTAGGTCCAGATTGTGCCCTTTAAAGGTATGAAGTAGGGGCGTAGTGTAAGGAGCCTTCCTTTCCACCCTCTTTTTGCAAGATCCTGGCACAGTCGCTGTCCCTGCATTCAGTAGAGTGCAGAGACTACTCCTTCCCTATTGTGGACAAAGCTCCATGGGGAAGCGGTGGAAACCTACATCTTCTGAGTCCTTTACAAGAATACACTGTCGGGAACCATCCTGTATGAGCAATGGGATAGATGGCTGAATGTTTCCTTTCCTTCTTGGATCTCTAGTCTCCCTCTCAAGGTGTTTTCATCTTGAAGTTTTGGGGCATTGCACCCGAGAGAGAGAGAAACATTAGGAAGCTAAAGAATCCAGCTGCATTTTCTTTTTAGTGTCTGAGCAGTGACAGTGACATGGAAGAATAAAAAAGAAAGAAAGACATTCCTGCAACCCCCAAACGGCGCTGCCAAAAAATGACTAAGTGGCTCATCTCTTCATGCTGCCAGTGTTACCCAACCTTCCTACGTTGGACTGAGACCCTTCTAATTGACATCACTTTACCTTGACCTCCAACAGTAAGCTGAACACGTGTTGCTCTCACCGCCAACAAGACATCACCAATCACTCGTAGGAAGTCCCAGCTGAGGACATGAGCTGCGTGCACAGGGCATTCATCTCGCAGCTGGGGACACTGAGGCAGGAGGTACCGACAAGTCTATTCAGCAACCACTGTACACATCTAATACTGCTGCTTCTGGTTCTACCCAGGTCAACTCCTCCTTCAGTGACTGTCTCCCCTCTGATGTCCTACACTATACATTAGTATTCAAGAAACGTTGGTGGCAAAGTCAGAGCTGCTCACTGAAGGGAAGATCCTCCCATGTGCAGAGTCAGTGCTAGGCCTGTACACCTCTTAAATCCAATTTAAGCCATCAGAATACTCTGAATCCAGACAGTCGTGATTTGTGGAGGTTTAGATTTCAAGGGAGAGGGTCAGAAGCCACCCCATTGATTTTGGATCCAAACCTGGGAGGATTGCTATATGCTGCTACTGGTCTTTTGTAAATACTGATGGGGTAGGGAGGCTAGCTGCAGGCCATTAGCAAGGAAATCAGGGAAGTTTATACTGCTGAAGCACATGCTATACGGATTCTGTGGAAAATAGGTTACTTTATTTTTAGCACTGCCAATCCAGGACCTCTCTCCAGTGCTGAAAGCACTCTCTTTTCCAAAGTACTTCTAAATGACAGGTGCTGGGTTTTCCCACTTTATTATATTCATTACCGTAGCTCCTAGGGTCTCCAACCAAGGTTGGAACTCCATTGCACTAAGCACTTTGCAAACACTTGGAGAGAGACAGTCCCTGTCCCAAGCAGCTCACCCTCTAAACAGACAAGACAAACAAAAGGTGAGAGGAGAAGGGATTTTCCCTAGACCTTAGAATCATAGAATCATAGAATCATAGAATATAAGGGTTGGAAGGGACCCCAGAAGGTCATCTAGTCCAACCCCCTGCTCGAAGCAGGACCAATTCCCAGTTAAATCATCCCAGCCAGGGCTTTGTCAAGCCTGACCTTAAAAACCTCTAAGGAAGGAGATTCTACCACCTCCCTAGGTAACGCATTCCAGTGTTTCACCACCCTCTTAGTGAAAAAGTTTTTCCTAATATCCAATCTAAACCTCCCCCATTGCAGCTTCAGACCATTACTCCTCGTTCTGTCATCTGCTACCATTGAGAACAGTCTAGAGCCATCCTCTTTGGAACCCCCTTTCAGGTAGTTGAAAGCAGCTATCAAATCCCCCCTCATTCTTCTCTTCTGCAGGCTAAACAATCCCAGCTCCCTCAGCCTCTCCTCATAACTCATGTGTTCCAGACCCCTAATCATTTTTGTTGCCCTTCGCTGGACTCTCTCCAATTTATCCACATCCTTCTTGAAGTGTGGGGCCCAAAACTGGACACAGTACTCCAGATTAGGCCTCACCAATGTCGAATAGAGGGGAACGATCACGTCCCTCGATCTGCTCGCTATGCCCCTACTTATACATCCCAAAATGCCATTGGCCTTCTTGGCAACAAGGGCACACTGCTGACTCATATCCAGCTTCTTGTCCACTGTCACCCCTAGGTCCTTTTCCGCAGAACTGCTGCCTAGCCATTCGGTCCCTAGTCTGTAGCTGTGCATTGGGTTCTTCCGTCCTAAGTGCAGGACCCTGCACTTATCCTTATTGAACCTCATCAGATTTCTTTTGGCCCAATCCTCCAATTTGTCTAGGTCCTTCTGTATCCTATCCCTCCCCTCCAGCGTATCTACCACTCCTCCCAGTTTAGTATCATCCGCAAATTTGCTGAGAGTGCAATCCACACCATCCTCCAGATCATTTATGAAGATATTGAACAAAACCGGCCCCAGGACTGACCCTTGGGGCACTCCACTTGATACCGGCTGCCAACTAGACATGGAGCCATTGATCACTACCCGTTGAGCCCGACAATCTAGCCAGCTTTCTACCCACCTTGTAGTGCATTCATCCAGCCCATACTTCCTTAACTTGCTGACAAGACTACTGTGGGAGACCGTGTCAAAAGCTTTGCTAAAATCAAGAAACAATACATCCACTGCTTTCCCTTCATCCACAGAACCAGTAATCTCATCATAAAAGGCGATTAGATTAGTCAGGCATGACCTTCCCTTGGTGAATCCATGCTGGCTGTTCCTGATCACTTTCCTCTCATGCAAGTGCTTCAGGATTGATTCTTTGAGGACCTGCTCCATGATTTTTCCAGGGACTGAAGTGAGGCTGACTGGCCTGTAGTTCCCAGGATCCTCCTTCTTCCCTTTTTTAAAGATTGGCACTACATTAGCCTTTTTCCAGTCATCCGGGACTTCCCCGGTTCGCCACGAGTTTTCAAAGATAATGGCCAATGGCTCTGCAATCACAGCCGCCAGTTCCTTCAGCACTCTCGGATGCAACTCGTCCGGCCCCATGGACTTGTGCACGTCCAGCTTTTCTAAATAGTCCCTAACCACCTCTATCTCCACAGAGGGCTGTCCATCTCTTCCCCATTTTGTGATGCCCAGCGTAGCAGTCTGGGAGCTGACCTTGTTAGTGAAAACAGAGGCAAAAAAAGCATTGAGTACATTAGCTTTTTCCACATCCTCTGTCACTAGTTTGCCTCCCTCATTCAGTAAGGGGCCCACACATTCCTTGGCTTTCTTCTTGTTGCCAACATACCTGAAGAAACCCTTCTTGTTACTCTTGACATCTCTGGCTAGCTGCAGCTCCAGGTGCGATTTGGCCCTCCTGATATCATTCCTACATGCCCGAGCAATATTTTTATACTCTTCCCTGGTCATATGTCCAACCTTCCACTTCTTGTAAGCTTCTTTTTTATGTTTAAGATCCGCTAAGATTTCACCATTAAGCCAAGCTGGTCGCCTGCCATATTTACTATTCTTTCGACTCACTGGGATGGTTTGTCCCTGTAACCTCAACAGGGATTCCTTGAAATACAGCCAGCTCTCCTGGACTCCTTTCCCCTTCAAGTTAGTTCCCCAGGGGATCCTGGCCATCCGTTCCCTGAGGGAGTCGAAGTCTGCTTTCCTGAAGTCCAGGGTCCGTATCGTGCTGCTTACCTTTCTTCCCTGTGTCAGGATCCTGAACTCAACCAACTCATGGTCACTGCCTCCCAGATTCCCATCCACTTTTGCTTCCCCCACTAATTCTACCCGGTTTGTGAGCAGCAGGTCAAGAAAAGCGCCCCCCCTAGTTGGCTCCTCTAGCACTTGCGCCAGGAAATTGTCCCCTACATTTTCCAAAAACTTCCTGGATTGTCTATGCACCGCTGTATTGCTCTCCCAGCAGATATCAGGAAAATTAAAGTCACCCATGAGAATCAGGGCATGCGATCCAGTAGCTTCCGTGAGCTGCCGGAAGAAAGCCTTCTGGGGTCCCTTCCAACCCTGATATTCTATGATTCTATGAATCATTTTTGTTGCCCTTCGCTGGACTCTCTCCAATTTATCTACATCCTTCTTGAAGTGTGGGGCCCAAAACTGGACACAGTACTCCAGATGAGGCCTCACCAATGTCGAATAGAGGGGAACGATCACGTCCCTCGATCTGCTCGCTATGCCCCTACTTATACATCCCAAAATGCCATTGGCCTTCTTGGCAACAAGGGCACACTGCTGACTCATATCCAGCTTCTCGTCCACTGTCACCCCTAGGTCCTTTTCCGCAGAACTGCTGCCTAGCCATTCGGTCCCTAGTCTGTAGCTGTGCATTGGGTTCTTCCGTCCTAAGTGCAGGACCCTGCACTTATCCTTATTGAACCTCATCAGATTTCTTTTGGCCCAATCCTCCAATTTGTCTAGGTCCTTCTGTATCCTATCCCTCCCCTCCAGCGTATCTACCACTCCTCCCAGTTTAGTATCATCCGCAAATTTGCTGAGAGTGCAATCCACACCATCCTCCAGATCATTTATGAAGATATTGAACAAAACCGGCCCCAGGACCGACCCTTGGGGCACTCCACTTGATACCGGCTGCCAACTAGACATGGAGCCATTGATCACTACCCGTTGAGCCCGACAATCTAGCCAGCTTTCTACCCACCTTATAGTGCATTCATCCAGCCCATACTTCCTTAACTTGCTGACAAGAATACTGTGGGAGACCGTGTCAAAAGCTTTGCTAAAGTCAAGAAACAATACATCCACTGCTTTCCCTTCATCCACAGAACCAGTAATCTCATCATAAAAGGCGATTAGATTAGTCAGGCATGACCTTCCCTTGGTGAATCCATGCTGGCTGTTCCTGATCACTTTCCTCTCATGCAAGTGCTTCAGGATTGATTCTTTGAGGACCTGCTCCATGATTTTTCCAGGGACTGAAGTGAGGCTGACTGGCCTGTAGTTCCCAGGATCCTCCTTCTTCCCTTTTTTAAAGATTGGCACTACATTAGCCTTTTTCCAGTCATCCGGGACTTCCCCCATTCGCCACGAGTTTTCAAAGATAATGGCCAATGGCTCTGCAATCACAGCCGCCAATTCCTTCAGCACTCTCGGATGCAACTCGTCCGGCCCCATGGACTTGTGCACGTCCAGCTTTTCTAAATAGTCCCTAACCACCTCTATCTCCACAGAGGGCTGGCCATCTCTTCCCCATTTTGTGATGCCCAGCGCAGCAGTCTGGGAGCTGACCTTGTTAGTGAAAACAGAGGCAAAAAAAGCAATGAGTACATTAGCTTTTTCCACATCCTCTGTCACTAGGTTGCCTCCCTCATTCAGTAAGGGGCCCACACTTTCCTTGGCTTTCTTCTTGTTGCCAACATACCTGAAGAAACCCTTCTTGTTACTCTTGACATCTCTGGCTAGCTGCAGCTCCAGGTGCGATTTGGCCCTCCTGATATCATTCCTACATGCCCGAGCAATATTTTTATACTCTTCCCTGGTCATATGTCCAACCTTCCACTTCTTGTAAGCTTCTTTTTTATGTTTAAGATCCGCTAGGATTTCACCATTAAGCCAAGCTGGTCACCTGCCATATTTACTATTCTTTCGACTCATCGGGATGGTTTGTCCCTGTAACCTCAACAGGGATTCCTTGAAATACAGCCAGCTCTCCTGGACTCCTTTCCCCTTCAAGTTAGTCCCCCAGGGGATCCTGGCCATCTGTTCCCTGAGGGAGTCGAAGTCTGCTTTCCTGAAGTCCAGGGTCCGTATCCTGCTGCTTACCTTTCTTCCCTGCATCAGGATCCTGAACTCAACCAACTCATGGTCACTGCCTCCCAGATTCCCATCCACTTTTGCTTCCCCCACTAATTCTACCCGGTTTGCGAGCAGCAGGTCAAGAAAAGTGCCCCCCCTAGTTGGCATATTCTCTGTGCGTATATAAAGTCTGCTGCAGTTTCCACGGTATGCATCCGATGAAGTGAGCTGTAGCTCACGAAAGCTCATGCTCAAATAAATTGGTTAGTCTCTAAGGTGCCACAAGTACTCCTTTTCTTTTTGCGAATACAGACTAACACGGCTGCTACTCTGAAATCTGAGTACTGAAACTAGAACCCAGCTCCCCTGATTCATAGCCCACTCTATTTTTTTCACACCTCTGAGCGACTTAAGTTATTCCAGCATAAGCGCTCCTGTGTACAAGCCCTTAACTTTGGTGTGTCTAGCCCAGTCAGTGCTCAAACAACTAAGAGAGATGGAAATTTTTCTTGCAACTTTGTTTTATTTCCTTCATTCAGCTTTCAAGTCCACAGGATGCGCTACCTTGTGTGTAGCATTTATAGGTTGTGATAGGGCCATTCACCAATCCTTTGTATCACGATGTATGTCCCTTGATGGCCTTTGATAGTCCTTCTGGTGGATGGGCAGAGGGATGATAACCAGGCCTGGGTTCACAAGTTCACAGCAAACACTTTCAAAGTTATTAAGCAAAATGTACAGTTCTTATCACCTGGAATACCAACATTACAAGTGAGATTAATGCCTGCAGCAACTTACAAGCAGTTCAGAGTCTAAACACTAAATACTTTCTTATAAGACTGTAGCAGATTGCAGACTCACTGGCATGGTGCCTCCTGCTGGTCAGTCTGGGAATTAGCTCTTTTCCAGCCCCGGAGCACCTCCTGCCTCAGATCCTGTGTCCCTCCTGGACCCCAGTGCCCTTTACTTGAGTGTTCTGCTCCCAGCAGTAACCCCACTCTCTGTGTCTCCCCTCCCAGGGGAACCCCCAACCCTCTATACCCACCTTGCCTCAGTGGCTACTGCCAGTCATCATCTAGCCCCCTTTCTCTGGGGCAGACTGCAGTCTGTAATGGCCACTCATCACTGGCAAGGGGGCTGCACCTCTGCAGCCCCAGTACCTCCTTAGGCCTTTAACAAGGCCTCAGCTTGGGGAGTTGCCAGGCTGGAGCTCCCCAGTTCCCGTTCCCGTTCCCCTTGCCCTTGCCCTTGCCCTTCTCACCCTGTGCTCCCAAGCAGCCAGGTCCTTCTCTCTCCAAGGCTGGAGTGAGACTGACTCTGCCCTCTGGCCCTGCAGCTCTTTTATAGGGTCCAGCCTGGCCCTGATAGGCTGCCTCCCAGCCTTTTCCTATTGGCTCTCAGCCCCAGCCCTCTGCCAGGGCTGGCCTTTAAGCCCCTCAGGGCTGGAGCAGGGTGACTGACCCGCTACAAAGACTAATGTCTATTTTGAGCAAAACTAACATACAGTTGAGCTGGTCTGGTCTCCAGTTTGTCAGTGCTCAGCTAATGACTGCAGCCTGGACAAGAGCTGGCATCTGACCTGCCAGCATCACAATATAGTAGACACAAAGACTGTCCTTTCAGAGGGGATGATTAACCCCTGCATTACGCCATTTCCAGTCTCTGGGCTGGTCTCCACTACGAGGAGATTGGCGCTGCTGCAATCAATGCAGCAGGGATCGATTTAGCGTGTCTCGACCCACTAAATCAATGGCAGAGCACTCTCTGGTCGACCCCGGTACTCCAGCTCTCTGAGGAGAGTAAGGGAAGTCAACTGGAGAGTGTCTCCCATCAACTCAGTGCCATGAAGGCACCGTAAGTTGACCTAAGCTACGTCGACTCCAGCTACGTTATTCACGTAGCTGGAGTAGCATAATTTAGGTCGACTTACCCCAATAGTGAAGACTAGCCCTCTGTGGAGTTATACAGGCATGAAACTAGAGCGATGCAGTAGTGAGTGAGGCCTGCTGTTTCTATTTTGGGTCAAGCAGTCTAGCGAGGAAAAGGGGCAAAGTCCTATTCCCATTTAACATAATGGCAAAACTTCCATTCACTTCAATGGGAGCAGGGTGTGGACTCAAGAAGGAGTAAGACAGCCCATAGGGAATGGAATGTGAGATGGGATTGAAGTTCCGGATAAGATTTAGCTAGGAAGTGGGGTCCACTGAAATCAGAGGAAAGACTCCCCGTGGATCTTGGGTCATGCCCTGGAGCCTGCATCGGCTTGTCAAGGATTTCAGAACTTCTGTGGTTTCCTCTGTCCTAATTACTTTATTATCATACAAATACGTGTGCATCAGATTTTTTTAAAAATTGAAACTTGTAGAAACAGTGCAGAATTAGGAGTGTGATAATAAACGAAAAACGTTAACATACAATTCCCTTATGCTTTTGAAAAATGACTTCATAAACGCAAAGTAAAATATTTGCCTTTTTATTACCTGACAATTACATATTAAGAATTTCTTTTTATGTTTAAAAACATATGCAATACGGGCATGCAGGCGCCGAAATGTAATTGCTTTCTTTCTGGAAGAATCAGATGTCATTTTCTCCAAACTAAACTCTGAAAAGAGATACGGGAAGCAAATTGTTGTATACATTAAATTTTGAAACATCTGATAGCATTCCTCAATTAAACTATTTAAATGAAAAAAAAATTGCTTTACAGCTCTATCATCTCCGACTGAATAAAACCTCAGCTGAGGCAAATTGGCAGTGGCAGGTACCAAATGCATTGGCGTTAATGAGACTGGACAACCTAATGGAGGTCATTGGTAATTGTTATTATATACAATATTGCACTGTCAAAAATCCCCCCTAAGCTATACACATTGCTCAAGACATCTGAGCCTCATTGCTGCAAAGAGTGGGTCTTATCTTCCTATGTAAAGAAGTATTATTGTTGTTTTCCATCACAAATTACAGTGTGTACCAAAGGGAAACAATAGGAGTGATCATTGCCATATTGTGAAAGCCTTTATGTAGGAAATAGGAAGCTCAGTCTGTGAATTGTTCTTTTGGCTTCAGTGGCAGCTGGATCGGGCTTGGGCATGCTTAGCAATTATGGGCTTGATCCAAATCCCAGTGAAATTCGTGGAAAGACTTCCATTGATTTAAGGGGCATGGAATCAGGCCCTGTTCCTTTCTTTCTTTCTTTTTATGCATGGCAAATGCAGGAGTGGAAGGATTTGTTTTCATTCATATAATGATCCCAGTTCTCCACTGCTTGGTAAAAATGACAGCACTTAAGATTTAATTTGTTTGCAGAAAGAATTAACTGCTGTTGACTCCCCAGCCTGATGTGCTAATATTAAAATGATGCATTGTAAAGAGGGGTCAAGTTCACTGATGCAGCATTTGTGTTCACAAGATCCAATAGTTGGCTAATAGGCAGCCGTATGCCTCCACTGTCCAGCCTGCCAAAATGTTTGTGCTGAGGAACCACACAGGAGTTTATCTGAACAGCAATGTGGATCTACTTCATTCACTTCTGAACTTACGGTAAATATTATTGGCACTTGCCTTTCCTGCAAGGGTTTGCAATGCTTGAACACTCTCTGTGTATCTACCTAGGGGTTTATAATATACCCATCACTGTGATATCGGCTTGCTTAGAACACAAGCCTGTGTTTTGCATTTTGTCTTACTTTCATTTTGTTTTGCGCTGCTCATGGGGGACACCATGAGAAGGCAGATCCACAGCTGTGTCCTAACAGAATGGCAGCAACCCTGGGACAGAGGGATAGGCATACTGACAAACCTCAGAAGCCCTGATTTACCCCACCTGTTTGCATCCTGGGATGCAGATCCTAGACTAGGCTTAATAGGGCTACTGACTGGAATGACCAGAGTGGCTGCCACAATGCAGAAATTTGGCTCAGCCCAGTCTTCACCGTGTGACTGTGGGGCAGTGAGGCAGACAGTCAAACCTGTGGAGGAGGAGTCCACAATTAGAAGATTGGAGAGTGGTCTGTAAACCTTGCTGCCCTCAACGATGCAGCAGTTAGATGGCTGAACAATCCAGATATCGACTTGTGATGCACATGCAAGAAAACTGTGCTATCTAGTATCTCCCTTGCTATCCTGGGCTCCGGTCCCACAAGCCCTCGCTCTCTCCACATGGAACCCTTAACGACTTCAAATGTTGCTCCACGCACAGAGGACTTGCTGGGTTAGACTCCAGTGGGCTGTGGAAATGATGTGCATATAAAAATCCCTTTTGGATTTGGAACATCAAAAACACAACACAGTACACTGAGAATCTCTTTTCTCCCCCATTACACCCTGCGTTAGCAGTCTAAACAAATCAGTGATTTCCAAGACTACATTTTCATGGGAAAGTCTTGCTATTAGCCATAGGCGCCTTTTCTTTAGCTGCTGTACCCAAGTATTATACCTCTCAGCTGAGGATTTTGTAAGGTTATAAAATGAGGGTCGATTTAACCTAGTGAAATACTAACATTAAAGCTAGTGGCCCTGGCTCTCAGTTGCCCTGCACCTCAGGTAGTCATTTACGGCAGCACAAAGTGAGTGCATTCTGATCTGGTAACGTTTTATACCCATGTCACACTCATTTGGCACTGGTGTAAATGGCCATACAAGGTGCATGTCAAGGGAGCATCTAGCCCATGTGGTTCAAGCGAGTGCAAATGTCACAAATAAGCATTAAGCAGAGCTAATTAAAGCAGTGAAGTATTTAGATACAGCAGTGATGGACACTCCATACATACCTAGCCTAGATGCGTTTAGATTAGCTGTCCCATGTTGTTTTATTGGCGTATGATTTAGACAGACCAAATGATAATAGCCATGATTTCTGTTTAAACATATCATGGCCCCACAATGACATCCTTCTTCGTGGCTGTGTAGTTTTTAGGACTGTCACGTGATTTAAAAATTAATCACAATTAATCGCGCAATTAAAAAAATTAATCGTGATTAAAAGCACTGTTAAAGAATAATAGAATACCATTTATTTAAATATTTTTGACGTTTTCTACATTTTCAAATATATTGATTTCAATTACCACACAGAATACAAAGTGTACGGTGCTCACTTTATAATATTATTTTTATTATAAATATTTGAACATTAAAAAACAAAAGAAACAGTAATAATACAAATAGTGTAGTGCAATCTCTTTATCATGAAAGTTGAACTTACAAATGTAGAATTATGTACAAAAAATAATTACACTCAAAAATAAAACAATGTAAAACTTTAGAGCCTACAAGTTCACTCAGTCCTACTTCTTGTTCAGCCAATCGTGCAGACAAACAAGTTTGTTTACATTTGCAGGAAGTAATGCTACCCGCTTCTTGTTTACAATGTCACCTGAAATGACAACAGGTGTTTGCATAACACTGTTGTAGCCGGCGTTGCAAGATATTTATGTGCCAGATGCGCGAAAGATTCGTATGTCCCTTCATGCTTCAACGATCCTTCCAGAGGACATGCGTTCATGCCGATGACGGGTTCTGCTTGATAATGATCCAAAGCAGTGTGAATCAATGCATGTTAATTTTTATCATCTGAGTCAGATACCACCAACAAAGGTTGATTTTCTTTTTTTGGTGGTTCAGTTCTGTAGTTTCTGCATCAGAATGTTGCTCTTTTAAGACTTCTGAAAGCATCCCTCTCAGATTTTGGAAGGCACTTCAGATTTTTAATTCTTGGGTCAAGTGCTATCTTTAGAAATCTCACATTGGTACCTTCTTTGCATTTTGTCAGATCTGCAGTACAAGTATTCTTAAAATGAACAACATGTGCTGGGTCATCATCCAAGACTGCTATAACATGAAATATAAGGCAGAATGCGAGTTTTGTTTGTTTTTTGAGTGCAGTTATGTAACAAAAGAAAATCTACATTTGTAAGTTGCACTTTCACAATAAAGAGATTGCACTTCAGTACTTATATGAGGTGAATTGAAAAATACTATTTCTTTTGTTTATAATTTTTACAGTGCAAATATTTGTAATAAAAATAATAATAAAAAGTGAGCACTGTATACTTTGTATTCTGTGTTGTAATTGAAATCAATATATTTGAAAATGTAGAAAAACATCCAAAAATACTATATACATTTCAATTGGTATTCTATTGTTTAACAGTGAGATTAATTGTGATTAATTTTTTTAATCACAATTAACTTTTTTTAATCGCATGAGTTAACTGTGATTAATCGACAGCCCCTAGTAGTTTTGCAATTTAAGATAGTGGTGGGCACAAATTGGCTGTTTGGATATGGGTTTCAAACCATTCTCCCCCTCCAAAATGCAGTGGTATTTGGAGCTGGCCGTTATTGAGAGGAGAGATTTGGTTAAGGCCAAGAGAAAAGTTTTTCATTGATCAGCTCTCATTTACTTAAAATGCCATGGAAAGCTGAAGTTTATGCAGATAGCTGATCCTCAGAACCTTAACAGTTACACTCCTCCTCCCAACCCACTCCACTGTGAGCTGTTATATCTAGTCTTCTGTTACGTCTTTTCTTGTTATGGCTTGTACTTTAAGACTGTAAACTCTGTGGGGTAGGGTTTGCTCTATGTTTGCACAGTGCCTGGCACAATGGGACTGTGATAGGGTCAAGGGCTCTAGGCAAAATAACAGAACAAATAAGAAAGAGACGATTGTAAGCAACTTGGGAAAGGGACTTTCTTTTAGGCCCTGTCTATACTGGTGGAGTTTCCACCACTGTAGCTACACCAATCTAGCTAGGCGAGGGCATACCCCCTCATTGTAGATGCGCTGCACTGGTGTAAGACAGGGCTTGCACCTCTTGACTTACTGATAAGTCATTGGGGTCAGTTGCATCCATGCAAGCCCCTCTTAGCACCAGCGGAGTGTGATTACACTGTGGCTTTGCACAACATAACCAGACAGAGGCCTGGTGTATGCTAGAAAATTAGGTTGGCATAACTATGTGACTCAGGGGTAAGCAGACAGTGCTAGGTCGACGGAAGAATTCTCAGGGAGAGGACTGCCACCTCTCGGGGAGGTGGATTGCCAACGCTGACAGGAGAACTGCTCCCATCAGCATAGGTAGTGTCTACACTGAAGCTCCACAGCAGTGCCAAAGTGGCATTTCAAGTGTAGACAAGCCCTGATATAGATACATGAATGCAAATTTCCCTAATCTAGGCAAGTGCTCACTGTTCTCTAGCACAGTGTTTAGCTGTTTGGGCCCCTAGATGCTACATTAATGCAAACAGACAACAGTCAGGGCCAGCTCTGAAGTCCAGATCTGGGTCTGGGTTTTGATTCTGAATCTGGCCTCTTCCCTAAGTTTTGGCAGTGTCCAGATCAGAGGTTTTTGCTTGGCCCTGTTTCTAAATGAACATCCAAATTTTGAGATAATACAAATAATGCGCTCCAACTATACTTAATTTGAAGAACTATTTTATGCAATTTGACTTTCACTCTCTTCCACTTTTTTCTTACATTGTCTTTCCTCTCAATTTAATCCACAGTACAAAAGCCTATGTTTCTTGCTTGGAGGTTATAAAACAGGATAGCCCTTCAATATTTTTAATATTGCTATTTTCAGAGGCACATGTTTTCAGTGTGGTTGCATTAAAAAGAAAAATAAAATCTATGGATGCCTATAATAGAATGGCAGAAAATGAAACAAAACTTGGGATAAGAAGCAGAGTCTTTAAAAATTGAATGTTTTTGGTCACGGTGACAGATTGATTCAAATGTATTGCTTTTTCCTTTTACTGCTAGGAATTTCCATGGTAGGACATTGCCAAAGTCCTGTCTGTAGTTGAAAGGAACAACATTATCTTCCATTTTTTTCCACACCACACGTGCAGCTGATGCACAAAAATATGTAATTACAATCTGACATGGACGTGATTGTCTGAGCCTGAAAATCAGTAACGTTAACTCTTCTCAAAATACATTTCAATTTGATCCTGTGAATTTTACATTGAAATGAGTTTTTTCTTTAAAACCCTAGAGGAAACAGCCCTGTATGTGAGCATTAACAAATAGCTTTGCAAATCTAGGCTAAAGTGAACATTCAATTTGAGGAGGTCAAATCAAGATTCTGTTCTCAACAAGGAAATGACTGAACCACACAAGCCTAAGTTAACTCTCTTTCAGATATGGTAGAGGTTTGACCTATCCCTTAGGTGGTTATTTGCCCCCTAAGGTCCCCGTTAACCCTAGCTCTCCTCTTTTCTGTCATCTCACTGACATTGATATCTAAAGTCACATCCATGTTTAGTTGGTTAAACACCTATCTTTCCTGCAGTAACTATCACATACACAGTGGCCCACTCACTTATCATAAAGACTCAAAGACTTCTCCTGTGGTTTCACACAGTGAGAACCATATGTCAACTCCTCCCCAACTCCACAGCTGCACAGCAGTGGCCACAGAAAGTGGAGAGGGAGGGTGTCTCCCCATCTGCTAATGCTGTTTGAAGCATTATTACATCCAGTCGATACCCATTGGGCTAGCAGCAGAGAATCCACTCTACTCTCTTCTGTTCCCAACAATGTACAGTAGTTTGTGCCCATGCAGCTCTGTCACAGGGGTTTCTACGGGGAACCCAAGAAGAGGGACATGCCACAGATCTGGTGCCTGCAGCCTCACTTCCATGCCTTAGGCCAAGTGCGACAAGTTTTGGTTTCTCTTCTGCTTGCTAAACCAGACCGGGGGGGGGGGGTGAGGAAGGGGGTGGGAAGGAACTGGCCTTTGATCAGTAAGCCAAGCAGTCACCAGCTAACACTTCTAGTTAGCTTTCTGACTCTAATATTGGTACCAAATAATCATGATTTTGGCTGACCCATTGACACACCAGTAGGGCTGCTGTGATTGGTCTCCCAGATCTGTGCAGATTTGGGACAACTTGTTGCATTAGGGGAGCAAGCTCTCCACCCCTTCTGCATGGTGGTGGGGGCAAATCCACCTGCCCTGACGGAACAATGAGTTGAAACCCTATAAGTCAAAACTTGTGGAGTCTCCTTCATGGGAGAAAAACATACCTAAGGGAGGCGATCACCCCTAATGTGCCTGCAGCTGCAGAAGGGAGCGCTGTTGCCGGCATCATCGGCAAAACAGTGATGAAGTGGTGAGTCCAGAACCTGCACTTTGTTGATGATATGTGCCGCGCAAAGAACACAGTTTGAGTTCCAGCTACTGGGCTGGGCTTGCCAAGCAGGAATTAGAAAAACATGTTTTCACATGTGCAATAAGCAAGTTTTGAGCGGGAAGCCATTGCGGGAGAATGACCACAGTCACATCTGGAAGAACAAATGATGTGTAAAAAGAACAACATAGCATGGATGCAGTAACAATAACACCACACATTGCTGTGGGCCTTACATCTCCAAGGTACTGTGTAAACAATGCTTCGTAGTTGCCTCATAGTGCCCTGGTGAAGTTGGGTAAGTAAATATTATTATGCCCATTTTACAAAGGGAAAAACTGAGAGTTACTGAAAACAGGCGGATATGCGTGCAAATGTGCATTTGTTTCCTTAATTTGAACACACAATTAGCGCTATTGCTCGTGCAGTTTTCCATGAGCTAATGTCTTGTTCTGCTTATTTGAATGTATAATCCCCGTAATTCCGCATGCAAACTAGGAGATCCAGTGAACACTAAAGGCAGTGGGAATTTTATCCACTGAGTTGAGTGGAAACCATAGGTGTACAGAACCTCTGAAAAACAGGGCACTTTTGTTTAGGTGCCTAAATATGGAATTAGATTCCTAATTTTAGGTATCTAAGCATGAACATTTTGAGCTAGGTAACATGACTAAGGTCACCCAATGAATCAATTTTCAATTAAAGTTTATGGATACAAATTTTTGATAAAAAATTTCACTTACACCAGGGAAAAGTCAATGTAAAATACTCTTATGCTGTTTACACCCACTTTGCTCTCCTCTAAATGACTATCTCAGGGGCAGAGCAATGGATGATCAGGCTCACAAATTCTGATCACTTCTGAGCTGAGCTCTTTATTATTTTGCTTTGGAAGAGAAATAAATACTTTGACTTTTGTTATGTGAGAGATTCATAAATTCATTGTGGATCATTTATTTTAACGGGGCTGGATTCTGGCCAGCCCCTCCACACATTCATAAGGATAGGTGGAGTCTCCCCCCAAACACACACTTTTGCCCCTGCGTTGGGGCCACCCAGAGGTTCTTCTGGCCAATGGCACAGAGCATTAAAATAGGATGGGGCCATGGTCTTGCTATGTGCCCAGTCAGCAGGAGGGGAGTATGCTGTAGCCTCCCAAAGGGAGGTGGAGATACTGTTCCAGAACGAACTCCCCTGGAATTCCTCTTGCGGTCCCCTGAATGAATGTGGTTTCTACTCACTTCCATCTGAGGGCACCAAGAGCAGAACATGCCAATAATTAGAGCTTGAGTACAAAGAAAAGCAATGGGAGCTGGGCTTCTGTTTCATTGGCTCATAGCACCACCAACGAACCTCTACAGACAAGATTACAGAGCAATAATATATAATGCTCATAACCACAATACGAGGTAAATGCTTACGCAGCTGCTTATATAAAGTACTTCCGACTGCTTTTATATGAGATAATGACCAGAGGGCCTTATAAGTGAGCTGCATAAGAGACTGGCAAACCAGTCTACGAGATAAGTCTTCAATTTGGTCTTAAATGAATTTGCTGGACTGGCATCTCTGACATCAAGTGGAAGTGAATCCCACAAATCTCAATTTCTTTTATAGGGAAGTGCTATTGATTTTTTTATTGTCTTAATTTGTTTTTCCAGCTTACCCCTCTCCTCTCCCCACATTTCACCTGGATTGAATGCTTTGATTTAAGAGAGACCGTTCAATGCAAGACACTCTCTCAGTGGCGAATTAGAGGCACACTCACACTACGCATCCTACCAGCCAAACTGTAGGGAAGTGCCTATCCAATGTAGAATCAATCACCTACATATATGGCATTTACAATACAATTATATCACTCACGCTGGAAGATGGGGCAAATGACGGCGCCTATTGCCACTCCAATGGCAATTCATACATGGATCTGGCCCCTAAGAAGCCAGAACCGTCAATGCCACAATGCCTGTAGCATCGCAGTGACCGAGCAGTACAAGTCATGCTTTATGTTCACCACATCTTAGAGTACCTCTACTAGATATAATAACTGTAGGTAGAAGGACAACAGCAAGCTTTGTACTTGTTTGCATGGAGTGTCACCAATGTTTCTTTCTGCCTGTGAAATATAATAGAATCATCCCCCAGAAAGTTATTTTCAGCATCCCTTCATGCCTGCTCTGCCCACTGAACGTAACATTTTACAATAGACAAGGCAGGTGGACTATAGCATTCTGGCGCTTTAAAAGCCCTCCTGTCCTGCATGGAAACAGTGTTTATTTCTTGTTTTGTTTTCTTTCTTTTCTTTTCTTTTTTTAACATTAATTCATAGTTATTCAATGGAGCTCCCCCTACAGGACACAAGTGATTTTAAAAGGCCAGGATGCCTCCATCCATTCACTTCCTTCATGCCTCCAATGTACCCCTCTGCCAAGTGGACCACAGCCCCAAGTCTATCACCTGTGATTGGCAAAGTCCTTCGCACACCAGCCAGTCAATACTGGCAGCTGCCAGTCTAGGGCACTAGCCTTCTAGTTGTGTGGCTTCAGTTAACAATACAAAAAAATTCCTACTCTGAATACCCTGAGCCTGAACAAAGCACTTTGGGCTTCCAGAGATTAAGATGTAACAGAGTCACAGACATCCAGACAGGTCCATAAACAATGTGACAGCGAAGATAAAGTCTAAGGACATAAGACTTACAATAAACATGTGTAATGCCACAGAACTGAAAACCCACTCCCTGAAACCCAACTGCACAGATGTACTCTGTAGATCTATTTCCCTTAGGCACCTCTATTGCAGCCCTTACTAGCATGGTATCCAGATGCCAAATACAACATTAAGGCTTGTCTCACGTGTGTGCTTCAAGAATCCTTGCTTTCACCAGGCCTGGAGTCAGCTGCTTGTGTAGTGACCCCTCCCTCCAATTTGTCAAAGGGAACTGAACCTAGGACTTCCAGCTCTACTTCCACTTGTGCAAAAGCAGCACTTCTTCTCACTGGTAGCAGTAGTAAAGCCATATCCTCGTTTGGCCAGCCACTAGAGGGGCACATACACACTAGTCTTTGGGTTACACTTAGTAAGCACTCAAAGCAAAGACTCAGGGTGTTGAGAAGTCTTAGAATGAAATCCTGACCAGATTAAAGTCAATGGGATTTTTGCCACTGACTTTAATGGGGCCAGGATTTCACCTTGGCCCTTCAGAGTGGCAAAAGCACCGTGATTCACAGCTGCTGTTTTCACCCATAGTTCTAATATGAGAGGTGTGTAAGATCTGGATGAACAATCATTGGCATCAGCATGAATATATTTTTTCATTTCTACAGTGACTTCAGTCTGAGGCTCTCAAAACACTTTATTAAATGATAATGAATTACGCCTTCCATTGTCCCAGTGAGGGATGTAACTCTTGTCTCCCATTTATAGATGGATAAACTGCCCAATGTTCCACAGGCAGTCCCTGGCATCGCTGAGGCTAGAACCCAGGAGTCCTGATGCCCACTCCTGTGTTTTAAGCAGATTACTCTCCCTATTCTAGAATAATAATAATAATAATAATTCACTTTTATTTTGTGGGTGATGGTGCCTTGTGGCCTCTGGACACCTCAGCAACAAGATAACTGAAGGCAATGTTTACTGAAGACATTAACATGTTCCAGACAAACAACAGAGCAGATCAAAGCGGAGACCCCAGCATCACTTCCCGTGTACAATAAATAACTCAGACGCACACCAAAGAGAATGAAATGGGCTTCATCTGCCCCTTGAGGTTCTTACAGATGAACTTTGAAGTGTGTCAAGGGAAAGAGTCCCAGTGTCACAGCTCAACACAAGTAAAAGACCCTGCCTCCATCCTCTCTAGCTTATACCTTGAAACCATAAACAGTTCCAATCCCATTGATCTCACTTTCCTTAATGGGAGACAGGTCATGAAGCATTGCACTGTAAAGACTGAGTATCTGGCCTCTGCCTGGCAGGCCTGGTCAGGTTTGAAGTGTGTGGTCAGAACTATGTGGGAGAAATGAGATTTTTGGGTCGCCGGTATCTACGTAACTTGATTTACATTATTCTGTTGCTTGCACTTGTGTGCCTAACTTGCTACATTTTAAACCAGCTGTGCGTCACACTGCATCCATAGATAAGGCTTTGGCACTGCTAACCCCAAACTGGTGGGGTTCTCTTCTATTGAGATCCCTTGTAGAGGCTCTTTTAAAGCTATTTGGAGAATTTCTACAGCATGCTTTGCAGTGTTGCTTGGTTCTTGCCTGTTGCTTTTTTGAACAGCATGATCTATTAGAAATGTGCTGTATAAATCAGTGCTTCATAATTGCTTATACTTGTGATCAGTTTTACCAGCTATATCATCTGCACTCACCTAAACCCCATTTCATGTGAAGCAGAACATGTCAGAATACTGACACCCACACCCATCGATTCTTGCACAATATCACAACTCTTTGCCCCCAGGATTACATAAAGTTTTGAACAAATCTAAGGGTGTTGAGATCTCATGGTGTTTGATTGCATCATGAGAATGTGACTAAGTTTTGGATTGGAAATTAATATAAAATTAACTCAACATTATGCAACAACCCCCATCTAGGTCACAAGCATTGTTTCAACCTGAGATCTTATGGACAACTTTTTAAGGGTATTTAGGCACCTTAAAAAGGTATTTAAAGATATTTAGGCACCTTTAAGTACCACAGCACAAGCCCCACCACTTCAGCTAGAGGAATAACTCCATTGGTTGCAATAGCAGACTGTTAGGCTTAGATCCTCAAAAGTATTAAGCTTAACTACCTTTGAAGATCTGGACCCTAGCCTTCAATGACTGGTAGCAATAGTAGGCAGTTATCCTTTAGTTATCATCCACTAGGAGACACAAAACACACTTTGTCAATAAATTACAGCTACAAACAGGTGTAAAGGCATGGCTGGTTCTTGTTTTAGGGAAGGAGCAATAATGGGTGTTTAAGGTTGCATGAAACTTTTAGAGGTTTAAAGATGTGTGAAAATATTTTAATATTTTAAAACTTTTTAAAACCCTTTGTACCTTTCTCACACTCTGCTGCCACTTTTAATCAATGGGAGCGGTAACTGATTAACTTGGAGCTGAGTTTGGCCATCTAATGTTAAGGAATTAAACGTTATGTGAAATATGTTACGTAATAAGATAAGGCACTTGACTGGAACCCAGGAGAGCTGGGTAGAATTCCTGGCTCTTCCACAGACTTCCTGTGGGACCTTGGGCAAGTCACTTAGTGTCTCTGTGTCTCAATTCCCCATCTCTAAAATGGGGTTGATAATAATCCCTCCTTTTCTCCACCCTTTGTCATGTCTATTGAGATCATAAGGCAGGGACTGTCTCTTACCATGTGTTTTTACAGCACCTAGGACAGTGAGGCCCCGATCTCAGTTTAAGCTTTGAGGGGGGGGGTTACAGGAATGCTGATAAATAGGATTATTTTGTTATTTAACTACAAAGGAAGCAACAAGAGAAACAAGGAATTTAGGCAAAATGTATCGTCAGCGAGGTTGATGACCTTTTTCAGATTGCCCTGCCAAGGACAGCAACAGAAGCAAGAATTGTAGAGGGTCTTTACAGTCAAAAATATTATGGGTGCAACTGCTAGGCAGTACAAAGCAATGCAGTCTAATGGGTCAAGTGCAGCCGTGAGAGCCAAGGGTTTCTTTCCCAATTCAGCCATTGAAGCACTATTGGCCCAGTCTTGCTCCACTGACGTCAATGGGAGTTTTGCAAGTTATCTCAGCAGGAGAAAGACACAGCCTTGCACTGGCTTGAGTCTGTGTATCAGTTCCTCCATCACTGAAACCAGGTTAAGAATACTTTCCTACCCCACAGGTGTTTTGAGGCTTAATGAATGTTCTGAAGCACTGTGAGATCCTCAGACAAAAGATGTAACCTAAGGCCAGACTGTTGTTACTAGTTGGTTCAGTCTTGATGGATGGTCCAGCCTCATGCTGAGGCAGCGTGTTCCCATGTACATGTGTAGAACATTTTGTGTCTGACTCAGGGTGTATGCTGACAAAACTGCAAATGTCCTTACTTACACTGCAAATTGTCCACATAGTAACAGAAAGTTGTACACTTGAGTGGTATCTATGTATGAAGAGCACGTGAATAGCTTGCTTTGCATGATGAAGTGACACATACATCTACAACCTCAATAATCATTTGTATTCTTCTTGGTCAAGTTTTGTACTTCAGCAACAATCCTTGTTAATTCCTTAAATTGCATCCCGGGTTTCTTTGAAGAACATTTTATTTGTATTACAAGTGGGGAAAAAAATCTTTACTTCTCTCCCACCCCATCCCTTGAGATCAAGTTATCAGGAATAATAAGATCATTCAGTGGGGGCTGGAGAGGTAAATTTTATATTAATATTAATGCATCTGGCATTCCAGGAGACATGAAGCCTGCTGTTCTCTGATTGGTCTGAGAATGTTTAACAAGAACAGCACATACCTTTGCTCTGCTTTGCAAAAAAAGAAAAACCCACAAAGCTTCCCGAGCATCTGACAAGAATACGCAGACATCATAATTTCTTTGACCTCAGCCACATGAGTTTCTGAAAAGAACAAAACAGCATCATTTCATGGCATTTACAGTTTAAACCTTTCCTATTCAAGTTTCTAACAAAAAAAGCCAACAGCCCATTCTGGTCATGATTAAAATTCATAGGCTTGCTGCAGAGAACAGATGCAGAAGCAATTTTAGGCCAGTCATATCCCAGCTCTGCAAAATTAATTTGACAGGTTTGCATTAAAGCACTGATCAATATCCACTTTAGAGCGGCAGAGGCTAACTGAGAAAAAATAAGTGACCGGAGTGCTACCAGACGAGAAAAAATGAATCTTTGAGACTTTTTTCCCTCTAAGCTTGCACCTACATCAGAAGTCCTGACCTCAATCCATTGATCGGTTGCAGTTAACATGACAAAAGGCCTGGCGGATATACCAGAGCTATACCTACCAGGGAACAATCAACCCTGATACACTAAATGTTTGACAGAGTGACTAGACTGCTGAATTAGTATTTGCTTTTGGAGGTCTGGCATGCAATCTTTCCTTCCTGCAGTTCTCTAGCCTCCTAGAAAAGGGGTTATAAATAGACATAGAACTTTTCTTCAACTTCCTTGAACAAGTGGCCATTGGCATTCTAGTTTAGACCAAAAAATAAACCCACAGCCCTGTTCTTAACTGATGATGACTTTGGTATGCTGGAAATTTATTTTGCCATAATCAGACTAATACAGACATGGAGGCTGCAGTGCCTGTAAAATGTTTCTGTGCTGCAGGAGACAGAAGGAATAACACAGCTCCCAAACCTCCCCGAATCCATACCAATTGCAGCATGGGCACTATTAAAATTAAAGTTTGATTGCAGAAGAAATGGTTTCAGATCTCCACTCTGGACCCAAATTGCGTATCCCAGGGCAGAGGGGAGCACTTACATAGTCCCATAGAGATCAAAAATATATGAGCATGTCACTTTAATAATTATAGTGGGCTTGCCTTAAAAGGCACATGCAAGGAAGGTGTGGCGCTGAAGGCAGGCATATGCATTTTAAGAGATGTTCTCTTTATCTTAAATGATCTCGTGGCCATAAGAAGAGGCAATAACTCACTAGGCAGGCTCTATCTAACTGCAAATCTATTTCACTCCTGCGGGACAGTGGCTGTCCCTTGGTGATATGGCATCTAATTGCACCTATTGCATATAGCGTGAAAGAGATTGTAATGATTCTTCCGGGGGCTTGTTCCGGGAATTAAAACAGAATGGCCATTCTGAAAAGAGATTTTGAAAATGGCACACCCAAATTATATCACACAGAACCTGCATGTGGGCATGCAAGGGAACAGCAGGTGCTAAATGTGAGGACTGGGCACTGTCTTCTGTATGATGAGAGATGGAGGACAGGATGGATGGACAGGCTCCTGAATACCCCATTAGCATTCAGTTATGGCAATTGCACCTAAAGCTTCGCCACTAATCCTCAGCACCAGCCGCCGCCAGCTTCCAATATAATTCAGGTGATTAATCAAACATTATGGGCCAGATCCTTGCAGTTAATGCAGTTGCACTGATTACACCTGCTCAGGATCTGGCTGGCTATACGCTGCTGTTCCATTATTTTATTATTTTTTTCCTGTTGTTCTGAAATATTGCGTCAAGAATTAGGAGCTTGGGAGGATTTCTTACATGAAGGAGAAATAATAATGTTGCACTTATATGCAGGCACATCTAATTTACCCACATTGGCAGGGATATGGACTGGATGATTTAGATCATTTCCATTTCTACTTTTGATGATTTTCAGTTAGAGCCTTTCATCTAAGCACCACAATTTCCTTTTACAAACACCAGTTAATTAAGGCTTGCAACAGCAAATCTACAAGGCAAAGACTTCAAGGGCTTTTTACACTTGTCTTACATGGATACAGCTGATGCAAAAAGAGATTAATGCAAAACATTTAAAACATCAGTGCCTAAAGCCAGACACCTGCAGCTCAGAATGTCGGGCTACCTATTTCAAAGTGCCAAGTTATACACACCCACATTGGAAAACTTTGTCCCAAACACAGGTAGGTGGGAAAAAAAAAATATTTTGGACAAAACTTTTTTTTGCCCAATAATGCATATTTCTGTCGACAAACATTTTGCAAGTTCATATCAGACTTGCGGAATTATTTTGATAGAAAAACTACAACTTAAAAAAAAAGCCTCCCCAATCAAAACTTTTCGGTTTTGAGATTTTCAAAATGAAATATTTCGATTTTTTTATTTGAAGTGCCTTTGCTTTTTTGAATTTTACTTTAAAAAAAATTCTAGATTTGAAAAAACCTCAAAAAGTAAATGAAACATTTTGTTTGACCCAAATATTTTTCTTTTCTTTTTTAGGTTCAAAAAAGTTTCATTTCGGGTTGACTTAAACCTATTTTTTTTATTATTGTTAATTTTTGGTTTGGCCAGAGGACCAAAACAATCAGTTATTCACACAAGACTAGTCCCAAACGGCTTGCCCTATGTGACCAGCTCCTGGTGCTAATAATTAGCCTTCATTCCCACTGGCAAACCAGTTACAAAGAGAGAAAAAGAATAAACTTTCCTTATTACGTACATGTTTGTCTCTGTGAAAGAAAAAAAAAGACAGGACACTAGTTACAGCCTATCTCAAAGGACCAACAGAGAGGAAGGATAGTCTAGTGGTTAGAGCATTCGTTTACAACTTGGGAGACCTGGATTTACATCTCTACTTTGCCACCGACTTCCTGGATGGCCTTGTGCAAATCACTTAATTCTGTCTGTAAAATGGGAATAATAGCACTTCCTTACCTCACCAGGGTGTTGTGAGAATAAATACTCACAGGTGCTCACATACTATAGTATGGAGGGGCATATAAGTACCTTAGCTAGATCTTACAGAGACGAATATTGTACTAAAGGAATATTGTAAAGGATTTAAAATATCTATACTATGTGTGTGCACATATATACACAATGCATATACCACATGTGCTGATGATAGTCATGTGATTAATTGTAGAGCTATGTGGTAAATAAACGGAGGAGTTGTAGAATTTGTCCCAGTTAACATCATGAGTCTCTTCTAGAGCTCTGAATAGTCTCATTCAAAATCTAAGGGACCATGCTGGCCCTCTAAAACGTCATAAATACTGTCATTTTTAACGGGGACATCAAGCATTGGACTTTGAAGTCTCTTTTTAACTTGGGCACCTGTGTGAAAGATCAGAGCCCAAACATTGTCGCTCCTACTAAACAGTGATTCTTGGGGCCTAAACTAATTAGCAGGGTTTCTTTAAACATTTTAAACAGGCAAGGAGTGGATATCTAATGTATCACAGTCCCAGAATGTTAGAGCCTGAACTAAAGCCACAGTCAGAGACTCCAACATTATAGGTGGATGTTTGAAATCCAAAATTTATTACTAGCCCCCATACTGGGATGAATGAAAAAACCCAGGTTTTAAGCCCCCTTGAGCCCTGAAATCGGGATCTGGAGTTGAATGTTGTGCTAAGTGGCACTGAATGCTCTGCTAAAGACAAAAGGTCTCAGCTATTTAAAGGTCTCAGTCATTTTAAAGCTATATATTATAGTACAATACAGCGTATAGCTCTAAATTTATATTGTGGCACATCAACAAAACGGGCCAAAGTTACACTTCATTTGGAACTGTTTTCTTTCTTTATCGCTCTGCAATAAGTTAACCTCTTAAATATTACAAGATACGGTTCTTCATGTCTCTTAAATATTAAACAGGAGCTGAACAAAATAGATTGAAGAATACAAAGTAATCAATACCAACGATCACGAGGGCAGGAAAATGGAACCATTTAGGGATTTGTTATCTTGTGAACAAACCTCCAAGTATTTTTCTTTTAGTGAAAAGAATTCAATTCAAGTCCAGCTAAATTATACATTTTCTAACAATGCGGAATTATCTCCTTGCTATTGTTAGATCTTTTTCACTTTTCATACACAGTCAAGCAAATCACAAAAGCAATATATTTAGTCTGATTGGTAGATAATACTATATTTTTGAAATTGACTTGAATATTAAATCATGTGGTATGTATGTATGTTTTATGTATTAAATCATGTGGTATGTATGTTTCCTGACTCAGATTATTGGCCTGATTTTCAAAACTGGCCACTTCTATTACACCAGCAGTTGGTATCCACAAATATCCTGCATGGTGTATGTTTATGTATATATAGAGAGATGATATTTACAGGCTTAATTACATCTGCTAAATAGATGTATGCATAGCTCCCAGGCAAAAGAAAAATTGTTCTGATGGAGTTAAGATGGTAAATACCTTATCAGCTACTTAAAGGGGAAAATATCTTTAGGACAACACAACTGCTGAGTGTGCACCTCTCTAGAATAGAGTGTCCATGACATCATTTTACTAATTACCTGGTTTTAGTGCACTCCTTGTAATGGTATTTGTTTTACTTTTCTAAATGTAGTCACTCTTCTCTGAACAGTTCTTCTGGGTTTTACTCTCATGGTGGTTAAGGAGAAGTGAAATGAAAGTGTATCGATAAAGAGGTCACTACGTTAATGCATATACCTATTAACCTCACATCTAGGGAAGAAAGCAACCAAGCTGAGTAGAGGGAAGCAGAATCAACCATCAGACACACAATACCCTCTTTTTATTTAATTTTTGCAAACTACATTATTTGTATTGCTCATCAGTGGAAGGCTGTGTGCCTGCCATTGTTTTATTAAGATATATAGGACAGGGCTGATTTAAAGCCCATTGGAGTCTACGGAAATCTATTGGGTTTGGATCAGGCCCTATTTGTACTGTACTTAAACATTTGCGAACTATACGAGATAGAGTATATGACTCTGCTCCCATTGAAATTAATGGAAATTGTGCCAGGCTAGGTTATGAGTCTTTCTGTATTCATGAGGAGTATATTTCTTCTCATGCTGGGGTCCACAATCCTATGAATTCAAAGAATTAGCTAAAGACAATGGAGACTGTATGATCTTTGGAGTAGAGACCACCTTTTTGTTCTGTGTTTGTACAGTGCCAAGCACAATGAGGTCCTGGACCATGGCTGGGATTCATAGGTGCCACTGTGATGCAAATAAATTATTATTAATAATAATATATAATAATCCTCAAGTTTCAAAACTTTTATTTATTAAAATGATTTGGATAAAGATAAACACTTTTACTCTAATCATTAGCACTGTTTCACTCTCTCTGACCTGTCAACTGAAAGCACGTTAATAAATGGATTGGACAGTTATTTAGTTTCACTATCAGATCTGTAAATATTCTTCGCTGGAATGTTATTCGGTATCTTCTTGGAGGTCTATTCAATCACTCTCAGTAGGTATCCATAAGTCTGGTGTCAGTGTGTGTGACAAATACATGGCTATATAGGACATCCATAGTTGAGCAAGACACAGATGATGCAGATGGGCAGAGGAAAGCGGTTTGAATAGTTCATAGCCAAAGTGCAGTCTCCGTTGGTTGAAGGTTCATATCCACAAGTTGCCAGATCTATCCGTAGTTTAGAAGTGCGCACCTGGGCTCCTCACTGACACTAAGTTCTCACATAACAGCATCTGTGAATAGTCCCTTCTAGCATCTCCAGGTGACTAGAAGACTCCATCCCATTCTGGTGGACAATGACCTGGTCTCGGTTATTCATGCCTTTGTCACCTCTTGGCTGGAGTATAGCAATGCGATATACCTGGCTGGGCATGATGCCTTCAGTGCTTAGGACACTACAGCTAGTACAGAACACAGCAGTGTCTCCCCTCAGCAACACAGGCTATCACAAGCGCATCAATACCTGTCCCATGCCCTCTACACTGGCTTCCCATAGAATACTGAATCAAGTAGATCTCGGTCCTTAACTTCGAGGAGCGCCAGGGCTGGGGCCCAGGATATTTAAAGGACTGCCTAAAGGTCCGGGATAAAGTCTATGGCTGACAGCTTTGCTCCTCTGGCACAATGGAACTCACTACAATAAGGGTAAAGCTCATCCGTCCAGGAGACAGAGCTTTCTCAGAGGCTGGTCTGAGACTGTGGAATGAACTCCGCCAGGACCTGAGCACCATCACAAACCTCTCCACCTTCCACTCCAACAGCAAGATGCATGTCTTTGACCTTGTCTTCTCTAAAATAAACCCTACCAACACAAGACACTGCACTGCACATAATTCTCTGGAGAGGATGAAAGAACAAACAACATGTGAGAGATGTTCATCATATCGCTTGATGCACGAATGGATGGGATCATATAAGAACCTACTTAGAACAGAATAGTTGTCACTGTGTTGCACACTATGGCTGCTCAGAATGTCATCATGATGGTGGGGAGTAGAACACAGATCCTACAACTCCAAACACCTTTTCCATGCATTGAAAACAAATGGAAAATTCCTTTACCACATGGTGTAAGGTAAAATCTCTGCCAGCCGTTTGCAGTATAGGGCTTATGTCATACAGGTGAGCAGTTCACCCTATAGTGGGAAATGGTGCACACACACACTAGTCAGTTCATGACCTTGTATTTCCTTTCTCTAAGGAGGAGAAGCACGCTAGGGTTACAAGTCTCACTTAAAGACACTAATGCTTTATTTATAGATACTACACCAGCTCAGCCCTGCATGGACTCAATCCTGGAAGGCGATGAGGACTCTCTCCCTCATTCTCTCTCTGTGTTACACACCAATTTATTTTCATTCTGTTATGGGATCCTCACTAGTTAACGAGGGTTGGGGAAATAGTCTGTAAGCAGCTGGGTGTAACTCAGGGGTGAATGTGTTACAGGTCCCCCTCTATGCCTGATCTGCTGGGGCTATGAGTTCCCAGCTGCGGAGCATTGGCACTTTAGCTCAAGCTGTAGCAAGTTACGTTTTGCGCTCTGGAGGTCCCAGGTTCAATCCCTAACGTGTTGGCCAAGAAAGTGGCTGTCACACTGGTGCACCTCCGAAAGTAAGGAAAAGGGTTATCTGGAGCAATGGTTCTCAACCAGGGATCCAGGGCCCTCTGGGAGGCTATGAGCTGGTTTCAGGGGGGCTGCCAAGCAGGGCTGGCAATAGACTTGCTGGGGCCCAGAGCAGAAAGCCGTAGCCCCACTGCATGGGGCTAAAGCCCAGGGCCCTGAACCCAGCCATTCGGGGCTGAAGCCAAAGCCTGAGCAACTTAGCTTCGTGGGGCCATCTGTGGCATGGGGCCCGAACAACTGCTACCCCCTAATGCCAGCAATGGCTTTTGTATGCAGAAAACCAGTTGGTGCGGCAGAGGTGAGCCGTGGAATTTTTGTGGAGCATGTTGGGGGGAGACGGGAGCTCAGAAAGAAAAGGGTTGAGAACCCCTGATCTCAAGGATCCACTTGTACAACAACTCTCTAGACAATGCCAGGACAGCCGAGCCACCTCTGAATGCCAGCAGGGAATTAAGCTGCCCCAATCAGTGGAATACCCCTATGGGGCAGTAGTGAAAACTCTGTCCTGGCGTATAAGAAGTTGTGCTTGCATTGAGAGTGATTCAGAGAGTCTAAGGCCAGGAGGGACCTAGACCATCTAGTCTGACCTCCTGTATAACACAGGCCATAGAATTTAATTTAGTTATGCCTATATTTAGCCCAATAACTTGTTTGGCTAAAACATGTCTTCCTGAAAGGCATCCAGTCTTGATCTGAAGATCAATTCCACCATCCTATGCCAACTTGTTGAATTAGACCCATTATACTATATAGTTCCTTGGCCAAATCCTGCTTCCACAGAAGTGGAGGTTGCTCTTGTCTTTATTAGGATCAGGGTTTCACCCTCTCCTTTTTAACGGGCTTTGATCATTCAGGGGGTGGTAAGTACTAAAAGGAATTGTGCTCATTCTTTCTTTCTGAACTGTGGCTCAAATTATGGTTGAGAAGAGAATGTGTTTCTACTCCCATTGACATGAGGAGGAACTTACTCAATTGCCCCAGGTACATTGTAGAACCTAATGCTTTTTTAGGTATCGTCAGTAAAAGTCTCCTTGGTTCTTGTAAGTTAAAGAAAATATATAAGCTGCCACTTTTGTGCTTTCTGGGCGGGGGAAAGGGTTATTGATAGAGACTTTCTATTAAATTTCCTCTGTTGTTGCCTTTTGGGAACCTGAAGCATATTCACTGTAATATGTGAGTTGTTTCAATGCATTATTTCCCATCGTCTTCCCCACCCCTCTCCCACCCCTCCCGGTAAATAAAAAATAAAGCACCCAATAACCATGTCATAACCCAGTGTTTGATGGCTGCTTGGCTAGCAGTTAATTTGATTTTAGACAAATAAATATATAAATAAATACACGAAACAGCATCCTGTCAAGATGCAGTCTCACTGGTTAAACACCTGAAGGGAAAATGACTCCAAAGAACTTAATTCAAAAAATCCTTTAGGCCACTCTGTAGCATTTTGCAACCCAGTAAAGATTCAGACAGCTATGAAGAGAAAGACATCAATAAATAATCAGAGGTCTTAGACTTTTAAATGGGAATCTGAGCATTGCAACCCAAAGGTAAATTGAATCTTTTCCACTATCTCCCAAGCAGGTGCTCATGCATGTGTAGACTATAAAACTTTGCTCATTGTAAATGTAGCCTGACCTTTCGACAGATAGTTTTATATGGAAATAGAAAGTCTTAGCTTGAAACTGCTGAAAGGCATCTTTGCCTCCAGCAACTTCTGGTTTATGCTTGGTAAAGGCTTTTTTTTTTCTTTGCTGAGGGATCTCTGAATCCTACTTAAACATTTTTCTATAGTAAACAGCTTAAAAGACGCGAGCAGTACAATATGCAGACAGTCAGTGCAAAAGGACCCTTGTCAGAAAGATTGAATAATGGCATTAAAAGTGAAACTAGCCAGCTCAATCAATCTTGAAATGGGATTTTTTTGGGTATCCTATCCTCTGATAAATCCAGAGAGCATGCTAGCCCACTTCATGATGGTTCCTTTGGGTGGTACTGTATAGCTATCTCAACAGTTGATTCGCGTTTATAAACCCTCTATTGCTATTGTGTATGGGTGTTGGTTATTGTCTAGATGGGTGCTTAGAGGGCTCCATCACAGTATTATCTGAGCACCTCACAATCATCAGCACCCCAGTAGGGAAGTATTATCCCCTTTTTACAGATGGGGAACTGAGACATGGAGTAGGGTAAATGACTTGCCCAGCCTCGCAAAGGAGGTCTGTGGCTGAGCCAGAAGTTGAACCCACATCTCCAGAGTCTCAGCCCGGTATCTGTCCCTTTACCCCATTGACTCGCATTTGTCCTCAAATGCTCCCCTTCCCAAGCAAATTAGCTTAGAGGAGGAGCATTGCTCCCTTTGATAATGTAGCCTTGTTGGACCACTGTTCCCCTACATCATATCTTGCCAGAGACATGACTGGTGATAGAACAGAATGGTCAAGGGACAGAGCTGCCAGTCTCCAAGGAAGCCCATGGTGTACAGAAGTAACAGCCCTCTCCAGTGGGTTCAGGGCTGTCCCTGCTCCCTCGAGTGTCCCTAGAACATCAGCAGCATGGCTGCCATTGTTGTGCTGTGCTTCTGCTGGGTCCCTCCCCAGCCATGCCCCCTCTGCCTTTTGCTAAGGACATAGCCAGAGAATCACGTCTTCATCTGCATGCCGTATGTACAGTTCAGACTAGGTCAGTGTTTGGTCTTCCACCGTATCTGCATGTCTCTCATAATCCCAGCAGTTTATACAAAATGTACTTGTTCATTAAAAGCAGAAATTAGGTTTCTAGCCCTTGTAGTTGTGAAGAAAACCTTCTGAATGTAAACCAATGCAGTGTGGTATTCCTGAGCCTGCAGAAAGACCCACTGAACAGCTATAAGATAGGTATGGCCTTCCCCATTCATCACAATTGGATGCTCACTCTGAAGCCTAATTATATCTATTTGAATATGGATACTATTAATTATTTCACAGCTGATCAATCTAGCAGGCACAGACAGCTGGATTGTGGGTGGAAATTGAGATTAATCATACTAATCCTTCCCTCCTCCCATCCCCTCACACACATATACTTGATCCTTGACAATTTAGGGCTGAAGGTGACATTTAAACATTAAAGGATGCCCCACACTTAATTGTGCTAAAGTGGTGACTATAAGGTAACCTTCTAAGTGGTCAGACTGTATTTCCTGTGTTGTTTTGCCTATGTTCTCTATTACCAAGGACATTTGCACCAACAGCATCCTGGTTTCACAGGAGTTCTGTTCCTGCTGGTTATTCATCGTGTGAAATCATAATGAGGAATTGGACAAATGGGTCATAAATAATATCCCCAGAGCTATCTCACCTGTACTACTGAACGAGTGCCTGCAGAATGTTCTGTAAGTGTTTATGGGGTGACAGTAGGCCGGGATGGATACACCAAGTCTGGTTTGGCTAGGGAACAAGAAACCCTACAGTCAACCTGAATACTCTCCTTCACCAAACCTTTGCCAAAGTTCAGATTCAAGTCCAACCTCCACTAAAGTTGGGGGTTGGGTTGGGTTTGCTGTGTTGTTTCAGCCTAGTTAGAGAGAGATCTAAGCTGGGAACTTCAGATCCAGTTCTAAATCCAAACTGCCTCAAAGTTCAGAGGGGTCTGGCCCAGTGTTCCAGTTTGGATCCACCTCTAATATTAATGTTTTGCAATATCTATGTACTTTTCTTCTGCTTCATTTTTCTGGCCGTAACTGGAATTAGCTATGCCAAAACATCCTTAAGAAGGCTTTTCTTGCAATATATCCAGCCAGGACAGTAAGGGCCTGAATGAGAACTCTGGATCCAAACACCCCACCAAAACACCTCCAGACTTTGGGTCAGAAGCCAAACATCACAGCCTAGTCACAACCCAACTTTGCCATATAAAAAATTCAGGATAGTACATTCTGGATTTTCACAGAAGTAACTAAACTTGAATGGGAACTTTGAGTTTCCCAAGACCTTCCAACCATTGATCATCACCCCATTTGTCACAGCCCACTCGTATTTCACACAGCAACCACTTGGCAATTCTACAGGCAGTGGATTATGATTTTGGGTGAGGAATAAGCAGCAGGAGCAGATGAATGTTTAAAGAACAAAAGACCCTATTTTCATGCAAATGTCCTGAGCAATACATAGGAATGAAAAGCTATATAGACTATACAGGAGGTGCGAGCAGAATTGTTTCTAAGTAGAATATTTTTCAAAGTTTTCCATCAGGCGGCAGCTCCTTAAATACTCTCCGCTCACACTGAGCTTTTCCTACCTGGGAAGGCTGATCCATATGCATGACAGGAATTGTACCAAGATACTCAATCTGCAGATCTGCATCTCATTTGCACTGGCTGCAGTCCCGGCAATGGTAAGCGTCATAGCACAGGCAGAGCTGTGCAAAAACATACCACCAATTGTTCATGCACATCAAATGGAACAAAACACCTAAGGAATAAAATGAGCCAGACTGGGGAACCTGCCGAACAAAGGGACAATTGAGGCCAAACGGATGGGTTTCTCACATCCTCCCATCACAAGCTAAACCTTTCCAGAGCGGATGTACACAGGCCTGTCACATTGAGACGCATCCCTTTGCAAACAGCTCCACAATAACAGACTGACCACTACCTGGTTCATACCGGATGGAAGTCAGGCCAGTTCAGAGAGACCACACGATAACCTGTGGGACCACGCAAGACCTGTGATGCGGCTTTGTGTGAGTGGGTCACAGGCAAAGTGCCTTAGTATAGGGTTGTGTCATAAATATAAAGGGAAGGATAAACCCCTTTGAAATCCCTCCTGGCCAGGGGAAAGCTCCTCTCACCTATAAAGGTTAAGAAGCTAAAGGTAACCTCGCTGGCACCTGACCAAAATGACCAATGAGGAGACAAGATACTTTCAAAAGCTGGGAGGAGGGAGAGAAACAAAGGGTCTCAGTCTGTCTATATGCTGGTTTCTGCCGGGGATAGACCAAGAATGGAGTCTTAGAACTTTTAGTAAGTAATCTAGCTAGGTACGTGTTAGATTATGATTTCTTTAAATGGCTGAGAAAAGAATTGTGCTGAATAGAATAACTATTTCTGTCTGTGTATCTTTTTTGTAACTTAAGTTTTTGCCTAGAGGGGTTCTCTATGTTTTGAATCTAATTACCCTGTAAGGTATCTACCATCCTGATTTTACAGAGGTGATTTCTTTATTTCTATTTACTTCTATTTCTATTAAAAGTCTTCTTGTAAGAAAACTGAATGCTTTTTCATTGTTCTCAGATCCAAGGGTTTGGGTCTGTAGTCACCTATGCAAATTGGTGAGGCTTTTTATCCAACATTTCCCAGGAAAGGGTTACTGGAGGAGAAGGAAAAAGAGAGGAAGTATGTGGAGGAGATAGAGATGATAAAGGCTCAGCAGAATATCCCAACAAACCCTAGCAATCCTTCTCCAAGTACCATTTCCCATCCCAGAAAGTTCCCCACCTACAAGGCAGGCGATGATACTGAGGCCTTCCTCGAAAACTTCGAAAGGGCCTGCCTTGGGTACAACATCTCTACTGACCAATACATGGTAGAGCTGAGGCCGCAGCTCAGTGGACCCTTAGCTGAGGTGGCAGCTGAAATGCCTAAAGAACACATGAACAAGTATGAACTGTTTAAATCCAAGGCGAGAGTCAGAATGGGGATAACACCCGAGCAGTCTCGTCGGAGGTTCAGAGCCCTAAGGTGGAAACCAGACGTGTCATTTACCCGACATGCCTACCACATTGTGAAACATTGGGATGCCTGGATATCAGGAGCAAGTGTTGAATCCCCAGTAAATTTGCCCTTCCTAATGCAAATGGAACAATTCTTAGAGGGGGTTCCTGAGAAAATAGAAAGATACATCCTAGATGGGAAGCCCAAAACTGTAATCGAGGCAGGAGAGATTGGAGCCAGATGGGTGGAGGTGGCAGAGAAGAAGAAAACTGGTCGCAGTTGGAGCGGAGACCAGAAGGGACAACCTCAGACCACACCCTATTACTGGGGGCCGCCCAAGGCCCCACCTACCTCCCAAAGAACCCTCCAGACACATTATTGTCCCACCACCCCATTCTCCAGCAACCCACCTCGCCCCAGTGACCCGTCAGCTGGACGATGTTTTAAATGTAACGAGCTGGGGCATGTAAAGGCCAACTGCCCCAAGAACCCCAACAGATTACAGTTCATTGCACCGGAATCACACCAGAGGTCCACAGGCCCAGATACCTCCCAGATACCCTGGGAGCGGAGGGAAACTGTGAGTGTGGGCAGGAAGAAGGTCACCGCGTGGAGGGACACTGGAGCACAAGTGTCAGCTAGCCATGCTTCCTTAGTGGACCCCAATTTAATCAACCCAGAGATCCAAGTGACGATTCAACCCTTCAAGTCCAACTCTTTCAATTTGCCTACAGCCAAGTTGCCTGTCCAGTACAAGGGCTGGTCAGGAATGTGGACTTTTGCAGTCTATGATGATTATCCCATCCCCATGCTGTTGGGGGAAGAACTGGCCAATCATGTGAAGCAGGCCAAGAGGGTGGGAACGGTCACCCGCAGCCAGGCTAAACAAGCCGTGAGGCATAGCTCTGTTCCGGAAACTTCTATCAGGACCCGGTCAGAGGTGATGGACCCGGACCCCAGGCCAATGTCTGCAACAGTAGTAGTGGATCCAGTCCCAGAGACCCAGACGGAACCAGTCCCAGAACCGGAACCAGCCAAACAACCAACACCAGACCCATTGCCAGCACTGAATCCAGTACTTGCAACCTCAACACCAGAGGGCCCCACCAAACCTGAACTGGCAGCAGCCCATAACCCTACACAAGAGGCTCAGCCGGAGCCTGAATCCCAATATAGTGCACCAGCGGAGAGCGGTTCACAGTCAATGGAAACAGCCCCATCCCCTACATCGCGTCCAGAGGGACCAAGCCTAGGTCCACAATCCCATGAGGAACTGATGTCTCCAACATCAAGGGAACAGTTCCAGACCGAACAGGAAGCAGATGAAAGCCTCCAGAGAGCTTGGATGGCGGCACGGAGCAACCCACCGCCTCTCAGCTCTTCTAATCGATCCAGGTTTGTTGTAGAAAGAGGGCTTTTATACAAGGAAACTCTTTCTGGTGGACACCAGGAAGACTGGCATCCTCAGAGACAGTTGGTAGTTCCAACTAAATACCGGGCCAAGCTCTTGAGCTTAGCCCATGATCACCCTAGTGGCCATGCTGGGGTGAACAGGACCAAAGACCGTTTGGGGGGGTCATTCCACTGGGAGGGAATGGGCAAGGATGTTTCTACCTATGTCTGGTCTTGTGAGGTGTGCCAAAGAGTGGGGAAACCCCAAGACCAGGTCAAAGCCCCTCTCCAGCCACTCCCCATCATTGAAGTTCCATTTCAGCAAGTAGCTATGGATATTCTGGGTCCTTTCCGAAAAAGACATCCAGAGGAAAGCAGTACATACTGACTTTCATGGATTTTGCCACCCAATGGCCAGAAGCAGTAGCTCTAAGCAACACCAGGGCTAAAAGTGTGTGCCAGACACTAGCAGACATTTTTGCCAGGGTAGGTTGGCCCTCCGACATCCTCACAGATGCAGGGACTAATTTCCTGGCAGGAACTATGGAAAACCTTTGGGAAGCTCATGAGGTAAATCACTTGGTTGCCACTCCTTACCACCATCAAACAAATGGCATGGTGGAGAAGTTTAATGGAACTTTGGGGGCCATGATACGTAAATTCGTAAATGAGCACTCCAGTGATTGGGACCTAGTGTTGCAGCAGTTGGCTCTTTGCCTACAGAGCTGTACCACACCCCAGTTTAGGGTTTTCCCCATTTGAACTTGTATATGGTCGTGAGGTTAAGGGGCCATTACAGTTGGTGAAGCAGCAATGGGAGGGATTTACACCTTCTCCAGGAACTAACATTCTGGACTTTGTAACCAACCTACAAAACACCCTCCGAACCTCTTTAGCCCTTGCTAAAGAAAAGGTACAGGATGCTCAAAAAGAGCAAAAAGCCTGGTATGATAAACATGCCAGAGAGCGTTCCTTCAAAGTAGGAGACCAGGTCATGGTCTTAAAGGCGCTCCAGGCCCATAAAATGGAAGCATCGTGGGAATCTGATGAGGTTCAATAAGGATAAGTGCAGGGTCCTGCACTTAGGACGGAAGAACCCAATGCACAGCTACAGACTAGGGACCGAATGGCTAGGCAGCAGTTCTGCGGAAAAGGACCTAGGGGTGACAGTGGACGAGAAGCTGGATATGAGTCAGCAGTGTGCCCTTGTTGCCAAGAAGGCCAATGGCATTTTGGGATGTATAAGTAGGGGCATAGCGAGCAGATCGAGGGACGTGATCGTTCCCCTCTATTCGACATTGGTGAGGCCTCATCTGGAGTACTGTGTCCAGTTTTGGGCCCCACACTTCAAGAAGGATGTGGATAAATTGGAGAGAGTCCAGCGAAGGGCAACAAAAATGATTAGGGGTCTGGAACACATGAGTTATGAGGAGAGGCTGAGGGAGCTGGCATTGTTTAGCCTGCAGAAGAGAAGAATGAGGGGGGATTTGATAGCTGCTTTCAACTACCTGAAAGGGGGTTCCAAAGAGGATGGCTCTAGATTGTTCTCAATGGTATCAGATGCCAGAACGAGGAGTAATGGTCTCAAGCTGCAGTGGGGGAGGTTTAGATTGGATATTAGGAAAAACTTTTTCACTAAGAGGGTGGTGAAACTCTGGAATGCGTTACCTAGGGAGGTGGTAGAATCTCCTTCCTTAGAGGTTTTTAAGGTCAGGCTTGACAAAGCCCTGGCTGGGATGATTTAACTGGGAATTGGTCCTGCTTCGAGCAGGGGGTTGGACTAGATGACCTTCTGGGGTCCCTTCCAACCCTTATATTCTATGATTCTATGATTCTAAGGGCCATTCACGGTCCAGGAGCGCCTGGGAGCTGTTAATTATCTCATAGCATTCCCCACCTCCAACCGAAAGCCTAAGGTGTACCATATTAATTCTCTAAAGCCCTTTTATTCCAGAGAATTAAAGGTTTGTCAGTTTACAGCCCAGGGAGGAGACGATGCTGAGTGGCCTGAAGGTGTCTACTACGAAGGGAAATGTGCTGGTGGTGTGGAAGAGGTGAACCTCTCCATGACCCTTGGGCGTATGCAGCGACAGCAGATCCAGGAGCTGTGCACTAGCTACGCGCCAACGTTCTCAGCCACCCCAGGACTGACTGAACGGGCATACCACTCCATTGACACAGGTAATGCTCACCCAATTAGGGTCCAACCTTACCGGGTGTCTCCTCAAGCTAAAACTGCTATAGAACGGGAGATCCAGGATATGTTACAGATGGGTGTAATCCGCCCCTCTGGAAGTGCATGGGCATCTCCAGTGGTTCTAGTTCCCAAACCAGATGGGGAAATACGTTTTTGCGTGGACTACCATAAGCTAAATGCTGTAACTCGCCCAGACAACTATCCCATGCCACGCACAGATGAACTATTAGAGAAACTGGGACGGGCCCAGTTCATCTCTACCTTGGACTTAACCAAGGGGTACTGGCAGGTACCGCTAGATGAATCTGCCAAGGAAAGGTCAGCCTTCATCACACATCTCGGGCTGTATGAATTTAATGTACTCCCTTTTGGGCTGCGAAATGCACCCGCCACCTTCCAAAGACTTGTAGATGGTCTCCTAGCGGGATTAGGAGAATATGCAGTCGCCTACCTTGACGATGTGGCCATATTTTCAGATTCCTGGGCAGACCACCTGGAACATCTACAAAAAGTCCTTGAGCGCATAAGGGAGGCAGGACTAACTGTTAAGGCTAAGAAGTGTCAAATAGGCCTAAACAGAGTGACTTACCTTGGACACCAGGTGGGTCAAGGAACTATCAGCCCCCTACAGGCCAAAGTGGATGCTATCCAAAAGTGGCCTGTCCCAAAGTCAAAGAAACAGGTTCAATCCTTCTTAGGCTTGGCCGGTTATTACAGACGATTTGTACCGCAATACAGCCAAATAGCTGCCCCACTGACAGACCTAACCAAACAGAAACAGCCAAATGCTGTTCAGTGGACCGAAAAGTGTCAGACGGCCTTTAACAAGCTTAAAGCGACACTCATGTCTGACCCTGTACTAAGGGTCCCAGACTTTGACAAACCGTTCCTAGTAACCACAGATGCGTCCGAGCGTGGTGTGGGAGCAGTTTTAATGCAGAAAGGACCTGATCAAGAATTCCACTCTGTAGTGTTTCTCATCAAAAAACTGTCTGAGAGGGAAAGCAACTGGTCAGTCACTGAAAAAGAATGTTACGCCATTGTCTACGCTCTGGAAAAGCTACGCCCATATGTTTGGGGATGGCGTTTCCACCTGCAAAACGACCATGCTGCACTGAAGTGGCTTCACACCGTCAAAGAAAATAGCAAAAAACTTCTTCGGTGGAGTTTAGCTCTCCAAGATTTTGATTTCGACATCCAACACATTTCAGGAGCTTCTAACAAAGTGGCTGATGCACTCTCCCATGAAAGTTTCCCAGAATCAACTAGTTAAAATCATCCTTGAGATGTAGAAAATATTGTTAGCCTTTATGTACTTGGTAGTATATTTAGAGATGCATGTGTCTTATTAACTATGTTTTTCCTAGAGCTCCAGGAAGAAATCCCAGCCAGTGTTTCACCCTAGCTGAGATTTGGGGGGCGTGTCATAAATATAAAGGGAAGGGTAAACCCCTTTGAAATCCCTCCTGGCCAGGGGAAAGCTCCTCTCACCTGTAAAGGTTAAGAAGCTAAAGGTAACCTCGCTGGCACCTGACCAAAATGACCAATGAGGAGACAAGATACTTTCAAAAGCTGGGAGGAGGGAGAGAAACAAAGGGTCTCAGTCTGTCTATACGCTGTTTCTGCCGGGGATAGACCAGGAATGGAGTCTTAGAACTTTTAGTAAGTAATCTAGCTAGGTACATGTTAGATTATGATTTCTTTAAATGGCTGAGAAAAGAATTGTGCTGAATAGAATAACTATTTCTGTCTGTTCTGTCTGTATCTTTTTTGTAACTTAAGTTTTTGCCTAGAGGGGTTCTCTATGTTTTGAATCTAATTTCCCTGTAAGGTATCTACTATCCTGATTTTACAGAGGGGATTTCTTTACTTCTATTTACTCCTATTTCTATTAAAAGTCTTCTTGTAAGAAAACTGAATGCTTTTTCATTGTTCTCAGATCCAAGGGTTTGGGTCTGTGGTCAAGTATGCAAATTGGTGAGGCTTTTTATCCAACATTTCCCAGGAAAGGGGGGGGGGTGCAAGTGTTGGGAGGATTGTTCATTGTTCTTAAGATCCAAGGGTCTGGGTCTGTAGTCACCTAGGCAAATTGGTGGGGCTTTTTACCAAACCTTGTCCAGGAAGTGGGGTGCAAGGTTTTGGGAAGTATTTGGGGGGAAAGACATTTCCAAACAGCTCTTCCCAAGTAACCAGTATTGTTTGGTGGTGGTAGCGGCCAATCCAAGGACAAAGGGTGGAATATTTTGTACCTTGGGGAAGTTTTGACCTAAGCTGGTAAAGATAAGCTTAGGAGGTTTTTCATGCAGGTCCCCACATCTGTACCCTAGCGTTCAGAGTGGGGAAGGAACCTTGACAGGCTGCATCCCTGTTGGCCAGGAAAGAGGTTTTTACAGCAGCCATGCATATAGGCTGACAATGAGGACAGAGCATGGAATCGCTGTCCATAAGCAACTAGTAGCCCCAATACACTCCAGGAGTATTATTGTTATTATTACTCCAGCCCTTGGGCTGAACTGTTGGCCATGGGAAGAAGGAAGGGACTTATTGTAGACCCACCGCTTGGCCTCAGTCTGTGGGAGTGGATTTCACCTCCCAACACTCCCACACCCATCTTCTCCCCCTGAACTTCACTGCCATAAAGCATGATGACCAGAGCTTTAAGCAGGTGAAATGAGCTGTGCCCCCCGCTTCACCCCCGGTGAATGGCATGTTAGGATAAGTGCACTTCAGGGTAGTGGGATTTGGGGAATTTTAACACATAGGGCCACACTTACCTGGGCTATCTGCAAGTAAGGTATCTCTGACAGCCTCCTACCAGCAGGCCTGTGCTACCTACATGTCTAACGGTTCTGCACACCAGTGCCTGCAAACTCCATCAATACAAGTCAGGCTGGAAACTAACAGCACTGCTGGGCAGATTCTGAAGTCGGGGATTGAACCAGCCACCTGCATACAGGCAGCTGGATGGATCCCCACATAATTTCCATATGTCCCACTAGACATGGGACTGGCTCGGGAATCCTCTAGTTAATTTGCCCATTACAGATGGGATTCCCAACTTGAAGCTAAAAGAAAAGGAGTACTTGTGGCACCTTAGAGACTAACCAATTTATTTGAGCATAAGCTTTCGTGAGCTACAGCTCACTTCATCGGATTGAGCTTATGCTCAAATAAATTGGTTAGTCTCTAAGGTGCCACAAGTACTCCTTTTCTTTTTGCGAATACAGACTAACACGGCTGTTACTCTGAAACCAACATGAAGCTGTCACCAAAACATGAGTGATACAAATCAGTGTGCCATACTCTGTCCTTGCTTACAATCCTGGGGCCATAATGGCAAATTTTGACCCAATCCCAGAGGAAACTGTGAGATGGGATTCCCTTAAACCAAAGAATCCTCCATAAATTTATTCCACCTTAAAAAGAAAAGGGTCTGAGTCATGCGTTCACTAAGCCACTGTTGATGGGCAAGTAGTCACTCGACTTGCATTTCTCAAAGAGAGAATTTCCTGTGGGGAGAAGGTAATGGGGCTCCAGCAAATTTCTACTTGCAATAAGGACATCAGAGGGAAAGTCCAAAGAGACCTTTCCTTCCCATTCAAACCTTATTTAAATACTGACATCTGTGTGAGAGCAGAATTACCATTAGATTGGCTCACCCAGCTTCATTTGTCTGCATTCTACATAACAGAGGAAAAAATCTGGACAGGATTCTTCAGCCCTTGACAAAAAACCCCTGTGGTTACTAACTTAAATTCAATGCAAACTTTGGGCCCAGTTCTACCATCACTGCTCACAAACTGTCCCAGTGAATTCAGTGGTGTACTCATGGAATAAATAGCTGTTCACCTTGAGTAAAGGTGCAGAGTTGGGCCCTTAAAGTCCAAGCATTATGGCATCTTTCAGGAAAATACTGTTTTCAGTCAACACACAATTATCATGTGGAACTCATTGCCACAAGTTATTAGTAAGGCTAAGAGCTTAACCACATTCAGAAAAGAATTTGAGATGTATATGGATAACAAGTATACCCAGAATGCTGTTAAGCAATAAAACAAAAAACAAAAAATCCAAACTCAAGAGCTTTAGAAGAAATATAACCCTTCTTGCATCAGGTAAAGCTGAGGAATTTTTTTTTTCAGATAGTAAATTAAATTCAAAATATTTTTTCTTGGTTTTTTGTTTTAATAAGAAAAAACAAAACATTTCAGTTTCTGCTTGAACCAAACTGTATTGTTTTTTTTCTTTACAGATTTTTTGGTTCAGCAGCCAAACCCAAAAATCATTTAGTTGCTCAGCTCTAGCTTCAAGGCATACTCACTGACTAATGGGAGTTAGACAGAGACATTTACTGTGGAAAGTTTCCCTCACTGCCCATTGCAAGATTTCCTACCTGCCTCTGTATTTAGTGCTGGCCAGAGACAAGGATACTGGAGCAGATGGACACTGGTTTGATCCAATATGGCAATTTGTATGTTCTTATCTCTTCACTAGTTCAGTTTAGCAGCTTTTATGATAACATTGAACCGCCGCAGAGAGCAGATTAATAACTTTCCAGTCTAGATTTTAGGTAGAGATGGCTGAATAATCAAAAAGTGATTTGTTAGGTTCTCTCCACTGTTATTTGCACGTTCATATTGTACAATGTCTGTAAACATCCACATACCCCTGCTGCTTAATTGAGAAAATGGTCATAAATTCCAACGTCATGATTTCTGGGGACAATTATTCACTGAAAAAAAACCCCACCCCATAAATGTGTAAATTCACTGTTATTCATTTGTTCTTTGTTACACTCCTGTTTCACCCAGGCAGGAAGTAGTTTCAATACGTAGTTTGGTGACCAGTTGTGCACCACATAAAGCAAATACTCAGTCTGAATAGTTCACAAATAACCTAGTGGATGAAATGTTTTTGCATATTTTTTGGGGTGAATATTTATCAACAAACTAACAGAAGCAAAGGACTCATCATCAGCTAGTGAACAGAGAAAAAAAGGCTGAAATCAGATAATTTATAGACCACAAATAATCCCACTAGTTCCAACTTGAGCCACCAAGTTTGAGTCATTAAAGAGAAGATATTTGTGATTATCATTATTATTGGATTCTAACATTTATATTTTAACAACCAGGCCAGCCAAGTAAATATGTGCAGAGTGGATAGTTGTCTCTCGATACGTAATATTTTCCTCATCACTATAGTTACTACAATTAAAATTCATTTTGTCACAGTAAATGGATAGGAAAAAATATATATCAGTGGCCCAATTTTGCTCACTTTATTCATGCAAATAGTCTCACTGAAATCAATGGGATGACGCTCTGTGCCTCAGTTTCCCCATCTGTAAAGCACTTTGAGATCTAGAGGTTTGAAGCTCTATTTAAAAGCTAGCTATTATTATTATTATTCATATGACCAAGGTGAGCACGATTTGGACCAGATAACCTGTATCAAATGGTAGCACAGCTGGTCATAATCAGTCTATTTTTGATTCCTTTATATGTATATGGTCTCATCAAAACCCAAGTGAAGTTTAAGGAGTCTTTCCTTTCACTTCAATGGGCTTTGGATCAGGCCAGTATTTACTGTTAAGTTCTCACCTCCAGCACCACTTGGAATGCAATGTACCTGCTGCACAATATGCTTAAGGGAGAAGCTAATTCAGCTGTTTTACTTTCCTGCCTAGTGGGAGCTCTGCTCAGTGCTCAGAAATGTATGCAAGCGTGTGACTAATGTACAGCAAAAAGACTCAGGATGGAGCCACTTTATTCATTGTTTGTTCTTGTTCTTTGTTGCTCAGTATTTTGTCAATCCCCCTGGTTATGGAGACGTTTTTATTAGAGAATACATGTTTGAAAATGGGGTTCCACGAAAATGAAATTTCAGAGGTGTGTGTCTCAGCATTGATTTTTCTATTTGTAATAACACACAATAGCATATCTTGTTTTATATCAAGAGGATAAAATGTCCCTAACACAGTGATCTCCATTCTGTGGTAATGGATAAAGCCTGTTTATGAGATGTCATTTATTCCACAATAGACAGTAAATAAAAGCCATTTCAAGCTTCGGTTAAATCAAAGCTTGTTCGGGATTTCAGCAGATTTGCAAATTACCTTTGGGACCATTTTCAGTTTCAGTTGTTTTCCCACATGCTATTGACTGTCCATGTTTTACTACAAATACTACTTCTTGCTCGCTCTCGCTCTCGCCAAAGCCTTGGACTGTAGAGTGATTTGGAAAGACAACTGCATAAAGTAAATACCCAGTGTTACAGTCACAATTCTTTCCTGTCAGTTTAGGAGAAAAAAAAAGACAAAAGTTTTTTGATGAAGAAAAAAAATCCAAAGAAGAGGAACATAAGCAAAAGGGCCTTATTCTGACTTCAAGTTACGTATATAGATCTTTTCCTCAGGCAGCAAAATAGACAAGTTAGCATCCTGGAATATCTACCTTAAACAGCTTCGTATCTGCCTCTAACACTGTACTTGAATGTGCATTACAAGAGACTGGTTTTGTCCTCAGCTACACCAGTTAAAAGAAGGAGTAATGCTACTGAAGTCAATGGACTCATACCAGCGTAAAGCTAGCATGAGTAGAATCAAAATACTAGCTGGGCTATTGTATGTACCAATGGCTTTCGGCTTCATGATGCAAAATGCTGGGCAGAGCTGTGTGATAACCAATTTTTCAGTTTGGTGGCTGAACTGAAAATTCAAATACAGAAATTAGTCTGGGATCAACCCCAAACAATTTTTTTCTGAATTTTTCAGAGAACCAAAAAAGGAGAAACAACATTTGTTTCAGGTCAAACAAACCTTTTCATTTTGTTTATGTGGGGTTTTTTTATACCTTTTAAAAAAAATAATTAAATTGAAGTAAAATTGGAAACAAAGAGCCATTTCAAATTGAAAAGTCAAAATGAAACATTTTGGACTTTTTCAGAAATCTTTGTATTTGCTTTTGACTGAAACATTTTGGTGAATTTGACATGAATCTGTTTGTTTTTTTGACAGGTTTCAGAGGAACAGCCGTGTTAGTCTGTATTCGCAAAAAGAAAAGGAGTACTTGTGGCACCTTAGAGACTAACCAATTTATTTGAGCATGAGCTTTCGTGAGCTACAGCTCACTTCATCTCACGAAAGCTCATGCTCAAATAAATTGGTTAGTCTCTAAGGTGCCACAAGTACTCCTTTTCTTTTTGTTTTTTTGGAGAAACATCTTCCTCCTTCTACGTGTCTGTATGTCTTGCAATCTCCTTTTAAAATGGCGGTGATGGTCAGAAAAATGACTTCATCAAAATGGCCCCTTCTTACTCACCAGATCTGCTATCAGGGAGGGAAATTCACCTGTGTGCAAAGGGCCAACACAAAGCCTACACGCCATTGTAAATCCCATTTAGGACCCCAAGAGTATCTGGTATAGTTGCATTGACTTCAGTGGAGCTGTGGTGCTCTACAATGACTGGGGCTGGAGGACATGGCTGGATCTGCAGTAGTGCCTAGGTGATGTTCTGACATGGATGAATGTCACCCTTCATGTATTCAGAATCCCATTCAGTGACCCCAAACAATCTTTTACAGCAGACACAATACTGCTTCAGGAAAGCAAGTTAGATTCTTTTATACATCACCAACAGAAGAGCTCAGTTGCAGAGTCTTTACCTAGAGCAATACAATCTCAGAGCCTTGAAAATCAAACTGCCTCCACTCTCCCCTGTCCAAAACAATTTCTTTCCTTGCAATATGGATTCAGCTGAATAGGGTACAGGGTTAGAGTATGGTGAATAGGGTTAGGGTACAGTCTGTGGCCGTCGATATGAAATCATTCCATTAACCCTCTATCGTAGTAAACAAGTGATATGCCTGCAGCCGCTTGCTACACTGTTGTAGAATGTAGCACTCTCACCTGCCATAGAAACCGCTGAGGTCTTTGCTACTACCCTGGTAGCTGGGGGCGTGGGTTAGTGAATGTCAAGGCATATTCCACACACTGGTAGTACATTACAATTGGTTTGATGACCAACAAAGAGGCTAAATTTCTAACATATGTAATTTCAAATTACTAGTTTAACTAGGTCTACGGGATATCCTCATACTGCCCTATACCAAGTTCATTCACGCTCAATCCCACTTCAAAACATAGAACTACTTTTGGAGAAAGATCAAAAAATGCTACACTGGATATGTCACTAGAATACTGAATTTGTGACTCTAATTTATTTACAGTCTTGCCTGCAAGTACTGTTACAGTTAAAGTTGTGTCAGCATTTCCATTAGAAACCCAGTTTTGATTTATAACACTGGCTGTAAAAATTTGCTCCTGGCTGAAATTTGGTATGAGGTCTTGGGCCACGGGAAATATTTTCAACTTTTTTTTTTAATAAAAAGCTTGTTTGAAGGTAGTTCTACTCTTCCAGTGTGACACAAAAGCTTTCCTTTTGACTCTGCAATATGAAACAGGCCTCGATTTAAAAAAATCAAATGTACCAAATGGTTATTCTAGAAGATTGTCCTATCTTTCAGAATATATCTTTTTATGAATAAAGAATATTTACTTAAACAAGTAGCTACCCAACATAAACTTCAAGTACTTCCCAGAAAAAAGTGTTATCTTACAAGCCAATATTAAAATATACATCTGTAGTGAGCACATACTTAGATGTAAATACTCCACATCCATTATACTGGAGTCTGTTGGGTGAATGTGCATTGAAAATGCTTTATAAAATTTTATTTAACAGCTCTGCTATTGTTACTTTTATTAAACATTCATTAATAAAGTCCCCATCACTGCCAATGATACACATTGTTGTTTAAATTAATTTCTTACTGGTGGATGGCGTCAGATTGAAAGTGCTGGAGACTGGAGACTATTTATCAACCGAACAGTTACAATACAGGCAGCAGGGCTAGCTAGCTTCCTCATCCCACCACCTTACCCTGGAGGGACCACCTTTAGCAATGAGAGCATAATTCAGTCTCCATGCTCATTCAACCCTTGGCCTCTCTGCTAGGACTACCAACAAGGACAACAATTATATTATTCATTAGGTGGACACTTGCCCACAAGACACTAAACAGAGATCACCAACTCATGTCAGACAGATTCCCAAACAGCTGCCTGATGCCATTAGATTTTTGGTCACTACTGAACAGTGACAGAGTCAGAAGGGTGACCTCAAGGTGAAAAGGCTCTACAGGCTGTTATAAATCCCCTGAGCCATCCATTTCTCCAATAACACACAGGATAAAATGTGGGGGCTATGACTGCACAGTACCTCCTAACAGATCTGTAGAAGTGCCTATAATATTATCATGAAAATGTGAAAATTGACTAGCTACGTGTCTACACAACTGTGCCATTTCTCAGGACACTGAATAATAACAGAATGAATAAAATAACACCAATTAGAATAATAAGCCAAATCATGAGGTCCTTATTTCAGCTTTACATCTATCCATTTAGGGATTCTGTATTTGTACCGCACCTAACACAATGGGGTCCTGGTCCAGGATTAAGGTTTCTAGGCATTACAGTAATACAAATAAATAACAATGATTATAATAATACTTTCGTGGTGCCCATCACTATGGCATCTGAGAGTCACTGTCCTGGCCCAGGTGAAATATTATCCTCACTTCAAACACTCACCTTTATAGGATGTGCACAGCTTAGGTGCACAAATCGTCCAACGTCTCCGTGCATTGTGGATATGCCCAGATAACTGTGCACATGCAAAAGTGCACACCCACATTGGGCATTTGGGGGAAATAAACACCCCTTCTCCCCAACTGTATTTCAATACAGATTTGGGGGTCTGATTCCACAAAGAGATTTAATGGACTCTAGCATAAATGTCCTCATATCGCCCTATAGATTGCAAGCTCTTTGGGGCAGGGATTGTCTTTTACTTCGGGCACGTGCAGTGCCTAGCACAGTGGCTCTCAACCTTTCCAGGCCACTGTACCCCTTCCAGGAGTCTGGTTTGTCTTGAGTACCCCCAAATTTCACCTCACTTAAAAACTACGTGCTTATAAAATCAGACATAAAAATACAAAAGTGTCACAGCACGCTATTAATGAAAAATTGCTTACTTCTGATGTACCCCCTGGAAGACCTCTGCGTACCCCCAGGGGTACACGTACCTCTGGTTAAGAACCACTGGCCTAGCACAATGGAGCAACAATCTCCACTGGAGACCGCAGATGCTACAGAGCTGCTCGGAAACCAGAGAACATCTGAAACAACAACAGCAGCATTTTAATTTAAAACAATGCTGATGAGACTTTTCTGACCAGCTCTGCTCTCTAGCAACCCCTTCAGACAGCCACCAAGGGTTGATCCGTGCCAGAGAGTCTAGTTGTCCTGTGCGAGGAGGGCATGCCAAAGTGGAGCTCTGTTTGGGTGGAGCACAACAAAGAGGACTCAAATAAAAACTTGGAGGACTCTCAGGGGAAAAGAATAAACACCGCCACTTACAAATACCTTTCCTCAAGTCACAAATCCTGTCCCACCTTCCACAGGGGTGGAGACCCTGCCAGCTGCAGAATCAGTCTGCTTCACTAGATAGGTGCTAGGAGCCCACACAAATACCCTGCATGCCAGTGAGTTCATATGGGGGAAGGATGGGACAATTCCTCCTGCCGAACTGGGGTAGGTGCAAAGGGTACTGCAGCCCTGCAATGGTGGCCAGAGAATGCAGGTTTAAAGAAGGATTCCTCCTCTCTCCCACAATGGTATTTCCTTTTACAAAGCCCCCTGCACTCAGGGCTGGCAGAGGCTTTGCCTCAGAATGCAGAACCAATAGCAATGCCCAAAGAAATGAAACGTAAGGAAGTTCTAAGGTGCTGCCTTGCTACTGGGGGCTTTTTAATGCCACAATTCATGTGAATAAACTCCTTTTCCTGAGAATCTTAATTAAGGGAATGGCCATCACTTGAAAAGCAAAATGTCTTAATTGGGTCTGTCTTTCCCATTAAGGTTTTTAACACTTGCAGTATATTCCGATGAGGTGGCTCTTCTCTCTAGCCCCAGCCCATCCTGTTACAGTGAAGCTGCAGCGGGAAGGGAAGCAGTTTAAGAGGTTATAGAGTGAAATGTGCATGTGTATTAAGGAGTGGGAGTCGTTTAAGATCCAGAAGTGTCATTAGCAGTAACATGTCACATAAAATGAGGCTGCAGATTTCCATTTTCATTTTAACTTCAGGTGTTTAGTAATCCAGAAGCTTTATTTAAGGACTGACCTTTAACCTGGCCTGTCACTCCAATTGCAAGCAGTTGATGGCCACTGGGAATCAATGGACAGCATGAAGGTCACTTCCTAGAAAAACTGTGGCTATCAATGTGTCAGTTCCAATGAAGTATTATAACAAAGCAGGGGAAAAGCCTATCTGGTTCTGTGAGAAGCCAGTTTTCTCCTGGGCTGATTCTTTTCCTCTCATTAACTATTTGGTAAGGACAAATAGAAATAAACTGCTATTAAATAACAAGCATTTTTAAACACAAGATGTATTTTTCCAGTTCCATGGATGCAAAGTGGGGGGCGCCTATAACATTCACTGGTATAAACACCTGCAGAAACTGAGGTATTTGTCTCCGCTTAGAACAGGAAATACCACAGTGCTGCAACTCAGCTTACGGAACTAGTTATAATGACAGAGCCAGGTGAACCCCTCTATTTATGCACATATACTGGCTATCATCTTGGCTGATTGAACATGGGATCCCAAGACCTAAATGGAGGTTTGAGATAAATAGCCAAGCTCTCTAGCTGAGAGTGTGGTAACAGCCCCTTATCCTCTGTGGATGAAGACACAAGAGGATGTATGACACACATTGACCCTAACCAGTCAGTTATACTGGCAGCGAGAAGTGCAAGTGAGTGAAAACGGGGCAGCTGGTTCTAAGGTACTTCTGTGTCATGCTTCCCCTCTCAACCTGGGAAGAGCCTTCCAGAGACAAACTGTGTACAGAGAGAACAGGGACTGAAAAACTGCTTTGCAAGGCATCCTCCCTGTGGTGATCCACATGGGAATTAATGCTAAGTAAAACCCCTTCCACGCATTTTAAAGGGGAGATGTATCCAGATCCAGATTCTGATTCCATCAAAATTTGGCCTTCACATGTTGCAGTGCTTAGAGCTCAAACCAAAACTCTCAAGTCCAAACACCTTTGCACTTTGGTGGAATCAAAATCTGGATCTGCATGATCTCCAATGGTAACCCGTTGTGCCAAAGAAGCCATAAAAGGTGATTTATCTTGATATTTTGTTTTCCCAGATGGAATGGGGAGAACTGAAACCTGAATACAAGGGCAAACAAAGGTTGATTAAGTTCAGAAAACATCTGACACATAGGAGAACCTTGTGAGTTAGTTCACTGAGGAGGAGCATCCCAGATGAAGCTCTTTATGGTAATTTGGGCATCTGTTAGCATCTACGACCTAAAAATCCAAACCTTTGCATCGGTCTTCACGGCTAAGGATGTGAGGGAGATTCCCAAACCTGAGCCATTCTTTTTAGGTGACAAATCTGAGAAACTGTTCCAGATTGAGGTATCATTAGAGGAGGTTTTGGAACAAATTGATAAACTAAACTATAATAAGTCACTAGGACCAGAGTGTATTCATCCAAGAGTTCTGAAGGAACTCGAATGTGAAATTGCAGATCTACTAACTGTAGTCTCAGAGTAGCAGCCATGGTAGTCTGTATCCGCAAAAAGAAAAGGAGTACTTGTGGCACCTTAGAGACTAACAAATTTATTTGAGAATAAGCTTTCGTGAGCTACAGCTCACTTCATCGGACGAATGCATGTAGTCTGTAACCTATCATTTAAATCAGCTTCTGTGGCAAATGACTAGAGGATAGCTAATGTGACACCCATTCTTAAAAAGGACTCCAGAGGTTATCCTGGCAATTATAGGCCAGTAAGCCTGACTTCAGTACTGGGCAAACTGGGTGAAACTACAATAAAAAACAAAATTGTCAGACACACAGATTAATATAATTTGTTGGGGAAGAGTCAACATGGTTTTTGTAAAGCGAAATCATGCCTCACCAATCTACTAGAATTCCTTGAGGGGGTCAACAAGAATGTGGACAAGGGGGATCCAGTAGACATAGTGTATTTAGATTTTTAGAAAGCCTTTGACAAGGTCCCTTAAGCAAACTAAGCAGTCATGGGATAAGAGGGAAGGTTCTCTCATGGATTCAACAAGGAGTGGGATTTTTACCCATGAAAGCTTATACCCAAATAAATGTGTTAGTCTTTAAGGTGCCACCGGACTCCTCATTGTTTTTGCGGATATAGACTAACACAGCTACCCCTCTGATGGGAACTGGTTAAAAGATAGGGAACAAAGGTTAGGAATAAATGGTCAGTTTTCAGAATGGAGAGAGGTAAATAGTGGTGTCCCCGAGGGGTCTGTACTGGGTCCAGTCCTAGTCAACATAGTCATAAATGATCTGGAAAAAGGAGTAAACAGTGAGGTGGCAAAATTTGCAGATGATACAAAACTACTCAAGATAGTTAAGTCCCAGGCAGACTGCAAAGGGCTACAAAAGGATCTCTCAGAACTGGGTGATTGGGCAACAAAATGGCAGATAAAATTCAGTGTTGACAAATGCAAAGTAATGCACATTGGAAAACGTAATCCCAACTATATATATAAAATGATGGGATATAATGAGCTGTTACCACTCAAGAAAGAGATGTTGGAGTCACTGTGGATAGTTCTCTGAAAACATCCACTCAATGTGCAGTGGCAGTCAAAAAAGCAAACAGAATGTTGGGAATCATGAAGAAAGGTATACATAATAAGACATAAAATATCATATTGCCTCTATATAAATCCATGGTATGACCACATCTTGAATACTGCATGCAGATGTCGTCACCTCATCTCAAAAAAGATATATTGGACTTGAAAAAGGTTCAGAAAAGGGCAACAAAAATTATTAGGGTTATGGAATGGCTGCTGTATGAGGAGAGATTAATAAAACTGAGACTTTTCAGCTTGAAAAAGAGCCAACTAAGGGGGGATATGATAGAGGTCTATAAAATCATGACTGGTATAGAGAAAGTAAATAAGGAAGTGTTATTTACTCCTTCTCATAACACAAGGACTAGGGGCCACTAAATGAAATTAATAGGCAGCAGGTTTAAAGCAAACAAAAGGAAGTATTTTTTCATACAATGCACAGTCAACCTGTGGAACTCCTTGCCAGAGGATGTTGCGAAGGCCAAGACTATAACAGGATTAAAAAAAGAACTAGATAAATTCATGGAGTATAGGTCCATCAATGGCTATTAGCCAGGATGGGCAGGAATGGTGTCCCTCGCCTCCATTTGCCAGAAGTTGGGAATGGGTGACAGGAGATGGATCACTTGATAATTACCTGTTCTGTTCATTCCCTCTGGGGGACCTGGCATTGGCCACTGTTGGAAGACAAGATACTGGGCTAGATGGAGCTTTGATCTGACCCAGTATGGCCATTCTTATGTTATGCTGGTTACATTAAAAATGATATGCAGGTGTCTGAGGATTTATGCTGTGGTCAGACATGCTCAGTGCTTTTTTGTAATTCATAACATGGGACAGGCGGCTTTCCCCACCACCCCCAACTTCACTGTAAAGGGGCTGCAAATCTGGAGCCAAAAGATCTCCATGGCTGAGACCTACACTGCATAGCTCAGCTTGGGAAGAAGAACAGGGGCCCTTCAGATCAAAGATGAGACCCAGTCCCCCCAAATGTAAAGATGATTGACTCACTTTGGCAGGGCTTTTTGTCTTAAGCTTCCATCTCTCAGGTCACCCTGATGTGATGACATTGCTCTGGTAAATATGGACACTCACTGAAACAAAATAACACAATACATTAAATAATAGAGTGGAGCATATTCAGATTCAGGAGGATCAGCTGATACACATACAAAGTAGAAACCCTCTATTTCTTAACTGACTCTGCAGCCACCTCTGCCTTTATATGCTCTGTGTTTCCCTAGGGCAACATGGCAAAACTGTAGAATTTGCTTATTTTTTTCCTTATTTGTTGAATATTTGAGTTATTTTGTGGGAAATCCACATCTCATATCCAGTTCCTCACTTAAATTCAGATTATGTTACTCTTATTCATGTTGACTAGCACCTTTCCTGGCAAGAAACCCCTTTGAAATCAGTGGCATTGTAGAATAATATGAGTGAGGGTGGAAGAATCTTTTCATCCCAGCGTATCTATGGTGGGATTTTCAAAGGAGTCTAAGGACCAGATATTTATAAGTATTTAAGAGCCTAAAGAAGCAGACAGGTGTGTAGTGGGGTTTTCAAAAATACCTAGTTGCTTTCTAAAATCCCACTAGGCACCTGTCATCTTTAAGTGCGTAAATCTGCCCCTAAGTGGTTTAGGAGCACAAGTCCCATTGAAAGGCCCTTTTGAAAATTCCACTGCTTATAATCCTGCATTTTCATGCCTTTAGAACAGCCGTGGAATTTCTTGATTGGCTTACAATTGTTCTCAACGTTACTTTCATGCCATGGAACCCTGGCATAATATTTTTTTCAGAAAAGTAAGAAAATACTTATTCTAATTAGACACGTGTGGTGAAAAGACAGCACCAGATTATTGTTGCACTTAATGTGCATTTTTTTAATAAAATACATTTTGATCACATTTAGATACTGAACATATAGAACCTCCCATATAGGATGAGTATAGTATACTGGGGTGTTACATAATTTCTCCCAGTTGGTATGGGCAAAAAACCTCTGTAAAAGGTTAGCTTTACTGGAATTATTGAACAGATCCAAAGATTCAAATACAATAAAAGAGATAAAGAAAGGGGGAAAATGGCAGGGGGGAAGGGTATAACCAGAGATTAAGAAGGATGCCTTTTCTATGGCAAGGTATTTATAAACTTCAACAAACCAGATAATTTAAAGCACATTCCCATTTAGGATGGTTACCTACCCAAAATATAAAACACAGAATACAGTTATACTGTTCGCATATTTATCAAGTTTGCAGGATCTGGCCTAGAATGTGTTGAAAATATAACATATACATGGCATTGTTGTCTGGGTTAAATGCTCAGACAAAGAGGGTTTAAAATGTACTTGACAAATATTTCTATCTGATATTTTGCCTAATTCTGCATTTCTTATGTACCCAAAGATCCCACTAAATAATACCAGAATCAGTCTCATTGGCAATGGGCCAGACTGTATGGGCCAGATCCTCAGCTGGTGTAAATTGGCATGGCTTTACTGAAGTCAACAATTTACCCCGGCTGAAGAGCTGGGCCTACTTTTCTATTCGCACTCCTCTCGGTCTTTTTATGATTATTATTCTTTATTTCCTCTTGTTGTTATTCTTTCCATCGTATTATTAAAGGATGTTAAATTATTTTAATAAACTGAGAGGGTTTTCTTTAAAAAACTCTTCCTATGCAGCTTCCTCTTGCTAGCAGTAATAAACAACCAACCATGTTTGAGTGCATTGAATGCTAATTTTTTATATATATATTTATTCCTCATGCTGTTTTCAGATTGAAATATTTGACGTTTCTTTCCTCGGAAACACAGAGGGGCTTATTTCTGTAATAAAAAGGATTCCTATGCACACATAGAAGAGCGGGCCACATTCTGATCTCACTCTGGAAGCTAAATCCGGATGAACAGGCCCATGCATTTCAGTGGCATGGCATGTCCACACACCAGAGCCCATTCTGGTTTTCTTGGAAAAGTCTCCCTGGCCCTTGAGCGTCTAAAAGTGTGCTCACCTCTGCCATACTTGGCCTAATTTACACACTGACAGCTTTCATCAGGACATGCCACTTAACACAACTGCTAAGTACAAAGCAAATGAAACATATTGCGGGGGGGGGGGGGGGGGGAATCCCCTGTGCTCAGCCTGCCGCTGCTGCATGAAGGCAACAACAAGATGATCCTGGCGGTGGGTTATTTATTTATTTAATTTTTATTTATTTATTTGGGAGCTGGAGATCCCCTAGCAAAAGGCCTGGCAGCAGCACAAGCTCCCATGCAATAAAGCAGCAGTTGAGAAAAGCTCAGAGTAATTAAGTGGCTGACGCACAGAAGAAGCCGTTACAAAGAATTGACTAAATTGCCCATTCATTAGCAGCGCGGCATGGAAGGAGAATTACAACTAGACAATAGAGCCTGCAGTAATTCAATCTAACCTTGTACTTACAGAAAACAATGAGATAATGAACAGAAAAATTACCAGGCACATATTGCATTTTGTTGGGGGGGGGCGAAGGGGGAAAAGTGTAAGGGGGGGTGTGGTGGGGAGGGAGAGGACTGGCACATGCAATGCTAATGGCATCGCTCAAGCTGAGCAAACGTTTCTCCAACACAATCAGAGTTCGCCGTCGAAGGGCCTCTGGGGAGCTGAGATGAGGCTAGATCGTGAACAAAAAAATGTAATTTATAAGGCGTCTGTGGACTGGAATTTATCATCGGATCCGCTCGCCGCCGCTCAATTGATATGTAGTTGATTTCAAACAACACCCCCCAGGCGCCCACAGGGAACATTTTTTAGATTTTACGCTTGGATATATCTGTTTAACTCGCCATTTACCAAAACAACGGCGCGATGACAGCACAAACAAGTCACTCTGGAACAAAAACACACACACACACACACACACGCTCTGCATCTGCCTGACCCCTGAACTCAAGGAGTCTGCTGGGAATACAGGAAGGGGCGGGGGAAGGAGATAGAGGTTGCTGGGGCTGCAAGGAACAGTATTTTATTGTTAATTATTAGGATTATTCTTTCCAGCTAAGAAACTGATGACTTAGTACAAGCTTTGTAAACCTGCTTTAGAGCTCCCTTTCCTTCTGTCTGGTTTGCATTTGCCTCCTGTCCTAGGCACGAATCATCATAGTTTCTGGGCTAGTCCAGTGCTTTTACCCCCTTGGGGCCAGTTCTTGAGTGGGTTGTCCATGGGACTGTTGGGGTCCTCAGAATCTCTAGTGATTGGTGCTTAATTTGTAAACAAAGAGGTGCCGGGGCTCAAGCAATTTTTTTATATTCATAACTGACATGGCAAGCCAGAGGTGCCGGAGCTATGAACTGCCAAGTCTAGAGGTGCCAGGACTCAGCCCTGGCACAGATTAAGCACTGCTGGTGATCCAGCATTAGGCTACATAGGACAGCATTTTCTTATGAGAAATGAGTGTGTGTGCAGGGTGGCTTAGTCTAGTTCCTACAATGAAGAAATAGCCACATCACAAAAGAGGCTACCACAGTAGGCCCCTCTGCTGAAACAAAGGGTAAATACCGAACAGAGCTTGGAAACTGAAGTACTCTCTCACTCCTAAAAGTGGTCACCCCAGAAAAAGAGTCGAGGTGCCTCACTGGGGCAGCCTGGAAGAAACTATGTCATTGTCTTATGGTAGCACCTGGTTGCCTCGCTCGGAGGCCCATTTTGTCAGGGGATGTATAAGCAAATAATAAGACATCCCTCTCCTGGGGAGCTCACTGCCTAGGTTTACAAAGCATTGTTATCCCCATTTTACAAGGAGGAAACTGAAACTTGCACTACTATTGCCCAGTGGGAATTTTTTTGTGACTAACAACAGGTCTTCTTGTGAATATGGTAATTTCGTGTCCCACCCAAAAGTGGAAAAAAATAACATAACATTGGCCCCATCAAACACTTGTTTTATAATTTAGTGTAATGCACATTATTTACATTATGGTAATGCCTGGCCCATGACTGCCACCGTCATGGACCAGGACCCCATCGTGATAGGTGTTGTACAAACACAGAACAAAAAAGAACAAAAAAGATGGCACTGATGCCAAAACGCTTACAATCATGAACGTTAAGATAGGCCGTAACTTTTTGCCTAAATATGAATGAATGATGTATCAACATTACACCACACTGCAAAATTTTGTGACACTGTGTTAATCCTCTACAGTACATTTACTTAATGATGTTAACTCGTTGGGCCTGAGACGGCAGATCTGTTGCATAAATTTCTCACGTTGATTTAAGTACAAATTTAAGTAACAGCAGAAAGGCAGGCTTTCTGCATACAGTAGCACTCAGCAGTATTATCGGATGACCAAAATTCAGACCCTCGTGAGACTGCATAATGTCATGAACCAGATCTTTTTTTAAATCATGCTTAAATAGGCAATTTTTATTTATTTATTTTTTAAATCAAGAGAAATTTAGTGGTGACCATAGATGACAACCCTGGAAACTGAAAAACTTCACACACAAATCATGGGCATTGACAACCTCAGCTTTCTCACCCCATGTATGTCCCTCAACAACAATCCTGAGCTCCTGGGCCACACCTAGGCATGGGAAGGAAGTTCAGTGTTCATGGCCCACTCAGGTATTGTCCTCTCTGCTGAGATGACCAACCAGGAGGTGAGTTAGTACCAGCTGTAAGGTTTGTCTGAGGACCCCTCTTGTTTGTGTATAGAGCCCTCTACAGACCCCGAGGCACCTTACAAAGTCCGTAGAAACTCTGTCTCCCCTCTTTCTCTGTGAGTGTTTGTGTATAATCGTGCACAGCGAGATGGTTAATATGTGTTGAATCCAAGGGAAAAGGATTAGTCTTCACTGCCAGATCATCTCAAGAGGGGGTGCAAACATTGCTAGAAAGAACAGCAGTAGAGACAGAGTAGTTAGGTCCAAAGATAACGCACAAAAAGACAAAGATAGCGGTGCCATCTCAGACAGGTGAGAGGTGGAGCTATTCCTACACAGATCTGAAACGGCATGGGAGTGCACTGAGCGCTTCAAACTATGACCACAAGGGATGCTAAACATCACTTACTACGTACAGTTGGACTTGCAATCGCTGCTCTCATGACACAGCCACATTTGGAAGAGCAAAGGTATTACTATGAAGTGTAAAATGCATTTGCTGCAGTCTCTTGTCTGCAGCATCTTGCTATATGCATGTGAGACATGGACATTAAAGAAACAGGCATTCAGAGGTTTTCTGCCTTTGAACTGAAATGCAACAGGCAACAGCTGTGTGGTAGCTAGACTTCACATGTGACTAACAAGGAAGTAATTTCCCAAATTTACAGCACAACTAGAGTGATATCTGGTATTATTAAGATGGGCACATGAAGAAAACTTGAGTTTGACGGGACATACAGTTCGGCTGAGTGGAGGAAGACTGCCAAAGCTAGTGTTGCAGGGACTGGTGCAAGGGGCAGAGGGTGCTGGCTGTGAGGGTCGTTCGGTGATGAGGCTGACTGGATGTGATGCAATATGGTGTGCTTCTCAAGTCTGTGTGAAGCCCGCAAAATGTGGAGGAAGATTGCTGGCCGGTGACTCTCGTCTGTTGTTTTTACTGTTCATTCTGATGTGACTCAGTGGTGCTTTGCACAAAGAGAGAATATAATGTAGGGAAGAGGAATGTCCAGTCAGCTATTTTTATTTTAATCCAAGCAGCAAAGGTGCCTGCAATTAACAAACAGGACTTGCACGTCCTCCTCAGGAATTCTGCTAGCCAGGACCCCATGCCATATCAGTGGCCTAGCAAACACATTGCCAGCCACACTTAAGTGCTGCCCTGATGAGCACGTACTCCTCATTTCAGCAAGCCCACTAGCTAGCAGGGGCCTGGACAGACTCTCTAGATGGTTGATAATGCCCCTTTGAAGCCAAAGCTCATGGCTTAGCACAGGAACTGTTCCCTTTTCCTAATGCTGTCCTGAGTGCTAGGAAGAGAATGTGACTTTCTGCTGGTATGGAAGAAAGAGGCTCCTTATATCCTCTTTTGTCCCAATGCACCCCTGAGGCACGTGAGAGGATCTAGCTTAGAGGCTGGTAAGCATTTTGTACATTTCAAACAAACAGGTCAGTGTTTTATCACTGTAATGTGGGGTACGATATAGCTTGAGTACTAGCCAACTGTCCTTGATTTCCTGGATGCCTCTTCCTGAATCCACTCAGCTCCAGAGGGTTACGATTAGCCTCTTTGATCATCCATTTTTAATAAGCGAATGTTTTGCTCATGACAGGCGCTAAATAGGCCAGGCTGAAGGCTGTAGAGAAAGCGCAGCATTAGCTTTCGCAGCACTCCAACAACATGCCTCCATCCTCACCGACAGAAGCCATCTACAGGGTTGTTCAGCCTGCCCACCAATTGAAACGCTGCCGACACACTGCCATCCAGGGAGCCAATTGATGTCAGTGGTCAGAACAGTATTTTGGGGGGAGGTGGGCTCTTGTGCACTGGGCATGGGTCTGAGCAGGAAGACAATACTGAAGCATGGCTGGATGTGAACAGCTGATTGCAGTTCACAGAGAAAGTCTCCAGATCACACTTCCAATGCCCCAGGTCATCCAGTTCCCCACTGAGGCCCATTGTTCAGCATTCCAATTCGTAATGCTTCTAGAACATCAAGTATAGGGGACAGCTCTAGAATGGGCTTAACAGTGTTGTGTTATAATCCAAACTGGTTTATGTAGCGTTTAAATTCTCATACAGTATTTCCTGGAGGCCCCACCTCTGCACCTATTCAGGGCTCCAGGCTTCAGCTATGGGGCAGGGGTGTCTTGGGGCTTTAGCCCCATGGGGGTGAGCCGGGTCTCAGGGCTTCAGCCCTGGGGGTTTAAAAATATTTACCGAGCTCTGCTCTGGTTAGCTCTGGCTGAATTTAAGCCCTGGGTTTATGAGTGATTCAATACAGGATGGTAGAGGGAAATAAAGTGTAGGAAAAACTACAATGTTTAGCTGCTTAGGCACATAATGGAACATGTCTCCTATGACTATTCATTCAAAAACTTTAATCTAATTTGCTTTTATTATGCTCATGGTCCTTTTTGTGCTTGGTTTCTGTGAATAGGGTAGCGAACAAGTTGACACGGGTAAGTGAACTAGGGCAGAAGCATTTTTCCAATATCACAGAAAACAAAGTCCAAATTCACAACCACAAACATTCACACTAGAAACCTGATCGTAAGAATTGCAATCATCCATCCTGGGCACAGAAGCACCCCATGTGACCCATCCAAAACAGTTCAAATATCACATGTTCACCAACAAGACCAAGAACTAATTGCTGGATAATATTTTAACAAAATTTGAGAAAAATTGCGGGCTGTTCGGATAATTCTCAGACAAAAAGATGAAATTCATCTAACACATTAATATGTCATAAATACTCACCCAGCAATATAGAAGACCATAGAGGAGAGGGAAACTGCTTTTTCAAAGGCCATTTCACAGAATAGACACCAAGGGACCAAATGCTCAGCTGGTATGAATCACCAGATGGAGATCTGGCCCACGCATTCTTGTGAAAAAGTAAGTTCTCATGAAACATTTAAAGGAACAGGGCATCGTGGAGCAGCAATGATAATTTTTCAATGATTCAAAACAAGAATTGCTACACTGTTTATTATTACTAATTTTAATAGACAGGGACCACAGTTGGCCATTTCTTTACCTAAGATATGTACCAAAAAATAACAATGCATGTTTGGCCATGGTTCATATAAATCTGTTTTTTCCCACAGTGAAAAGTATGAGAAGGAGACAAGTCTACAATGTATAGCAGCCAGGCCTTTGATACAACCTATGACTCCACAGGCAGTTAGTATTCCATTGTAACACAAAGGATTTCTAATACAAAAGACAACAAATGATTGCACAGGATCTAAAGGATTGTGACTAGAGCTGCATAAAATGGTTTGGAATAAACATTACCCATGGCAAATATCACCATGTAACCTAATGAGCCTGACATGAGCTTTCAGTGGGGGGAAAAAAAAACATATCAGGCTTAGAAATGCTGCCTTGGGTTTGTTTTTTTTGCCTCCCTGCAAAGTGATGTATTTGCTCATCATGTTCCTTATGGATTTTATATAACTTGGTACCTTCTGCAGTAAGGTCATTGTGCAAGAAAACTACAAACAGCTTAACAAAAGGCAAGTTCTATGTCTGATTCTTGGGCAATGCCCTCCGTCCGCTGTCCTGAGCTGTAGCTTACAGGCTTTGCAAAAGTTTGTGCCGTCAAAGTCATCAGCTTAAACATGATGTAAACTCCAGATTCGTATTTAACAGCTATAGACCCAAACCAAAACCCTGGATCTGACCCCACCTCCGCCACCCTGAAATTGGGGTTTTTCCAATGCTTGGACTCTGGGTCTGAATTTGGGAACTTGAGCCCATCTCTAGCTTCAACTGGTGCCATAGAAGGGAGCACATCAGAATACTTGGATACTTCACAAATATGGGACACTTGAAAGGTCTGTGTAAGCTCTAAGAGAAACTTATTAGCTGGAATAAAAGTTGCCTATGTATGAGTCATAGAGCAACCTTTCCAGTAGCTTCAGGAGACCATAATTAGTTACTACACATTAGTAACTTTTGTTAATTGCCTTCTTCGGTGTGCACAGAAGAAAACATGCTCCCTGACTTGTGATTCTTATAGTCTAAATGAAGCCATGAGACCCAGCCGGTTTTCCAGCTTAGAGCACGTGTTTTTAACATACTATAAAGAACGTGTGCAATAACCCTCTAGAAGGCCACTTCAGATACTTCATACAAAGCAGGGGTGCAGGGACATAATACACAGACTGAGTAATAGTAGGGCTGCCCATTCTTTGATAAGAGGAAGCAGCTCGGTGCTGAAGGGAAGGTTCTGTCATCTAGTAGCTGCTCCACTGTACCTCACTCTTTGGTCATGGGACACAAAGGACATGTCTGTAGGCAGCCATGGCTGGGATACTGAGGGTCTTCTCCTGTTCTCATTGATGATTTACATTGCTGCTTCAGCATCGGTTCCCACACACAGGCAAGCATCACTGGGAATTAAGCTGAGACTGTCAAACCTATGACCTAGTGCAAGTCAGATTTGAACCTGGATCACTGGGTTGAGGAAGGTAAAAATATTAACCTATAGCATATGATCATTTGGATTTTCCCCAATACCAATTAACACAGGTAGTCTGCTTCAGAGCCCATGATCCACTGGGCTGTCACCATAAGCCCCGATAATATATTTCAACTGTGGAAACATCAGAATGGTCTTAAGCAAATCAGTTAGCATGCTGTTTAATGTCTTTGGCATAAACATAACCCTGAGACAAATGGTCTCTTTCCATTGACCCTAATCTTGAGTAAGAAGATAAAATGGCTTTAGCACAGACTTTCTCCTTTAAGTAAGGTAAATGGAAACACAGTGTTATGTCAGCCGTCGCATGCTAGCAGTACAACTGTTTTCACTGTGGCAAAATGCCTTTTTTCTTTCCTCCTGGATTGCATAGTTCCTCTGACAAGGAAGGGCAAAGACCCTCAAGGGTTCTCAGAGAACATCAATATGTTTTGTATTTAATGTGCTGGCTCAGTTACAGCAAATTAAAGAGAGTGGGCCTGGTACAAGATAATGCCGCATGCAGTTCCTCACTCCCTAGTCGAGTGGTATACACTGAAAATGATACTCCAGTGTGAAGAAATAGTGCACATTACATCCCCCTGCAGTAACAGAAGAGACATTAGACAAAGCCCTGAGTCTTAATGGTACACATCAGGAAAACATCTGAGCTTGGGCCTTCAATCACAAACGCTGCAGGATTTAAAAATGAATAAACTTCACATTGTGATTCTCTTATTTATCCTTTATGCAAATTGTCCCTGGGAGGACACATTATGTTCACTGCATGGCACAGCACAGACCTGCAGTAAAGCTTTGAGGGCCACTAGGATGTGATACAAAATACTCTAGGCCCCTTCCTTACGGTTTGTGGTGCAAAAACAAAATATATTCTGGATCCCTTTTTATTCAGCATCAGAAATATTCCAATATTAGGCAAAGAAGTCAGTAGAAACAATAAAGAGTAACCCTATTTCCATTCCGACATGATTGTTCCATGGCAGGCCTCGGTGACAAGGTTTAGTAAATATAGCTCTGAAATTAATTTTTAAAATTCAGAGAAGCTAACAACTTCAAAATAATACATCACAAAAAGGTAACAAATGAGTTCATTTTAATAGGTATGGTGGGCTAATAAATTGTTCAGATGGTCTTGGTACCTTAAAATTAGTTCTATAGTCAACCTTTTCAAGCTCCTCAATGGGATTGCAACACAACAGATCTGCTCAAAATTATTTTTCTGGCCAACATTTCTTACCCTCTTCAATCTTTTCATTATTAACACAAATCTATCAGTCTCCTTGAATAAGTATGTCCAAAATGGCAAAGCAGCAAATAGAAAGAACTGAAAGTTCAGGGACTCAGCCACAAACTTAACCATTATAAATGACAAAGAGAAGACCTGTGAAGCCATGGTCTGAGGGTAGACTAGCAGGCGGGTCAAAACTCCATAATCAAAAATCCATTCTCTTTAACCTTAACTGAACAATTTCCTAATATGCCCCCTCCCTATTCAGGGGACAGCAGAGCACGTGAATGTTCTTGCAGGTAAAGATGTCACTTCACTATGTGACCATCACTGACAAATATCCCTGGCTGAACAAACCTGCCATGTCAATGGAATTATTGCAGCAGCTATGGCCTCATATTCTATTGGTCCCAAGGGACTCCTTCGTAGGAGTTTAATTAAGAATCAGCCGGAGGTCAAACTAAGAGGGAAAATGCGAAAGAGCAAAGCTCCTCATCTTCTGCTAAAAGCTGAGGGAGCGCTCTCTAGGTTGGAGGATCTGAGCTTCTCCCATGTTCTCTCTCCTTTCTGGATGATGAAGACTCAATGGGCAGGGAGAAATCTGAAAAGAGAGGAGCAAGTGGAGCTTGTACCTGGCTGAAAGATTTCCAAATCTCTCAACCTTCCGATCAGCAGTTGGAACAGCAGCATTGCCTGAACGGGAAAAAAGAGGTGGCCCAGACAGAAGTCCGCTATTCTCCAGAACAGAACAGACTGTGTGTAAGATCTCTATTGAAAATTCATTTAAAAGGTTCTAAAATGCAGGCAATTGCATTGAGTATTGTGCGGAGGAACTTATTTTCATTTGTTTTTTCAGTAAGGCAGATTTCCATCCTGGTCAAATTTGAATGGGACACTTACATGGATAAAATGGAGAGTGACAGGCATGGGTCCCTACCCAGCTGCATGCATTGCAGTGGAGAGAAATGTAATCTTACATACAAATGGATGAGTTTAAAAAAAAAAAAGCATGTTGTCAGGAGAATACAGAAGAACTAAGACTAAACTGTATTTTAGTCAGCATGAATGAGCCTTAATATATATTTAAATTTTGAAGATGGATTCAAGCCCATCAAAACTAATGGTTTCCAGTGAAAGGGAAAGCACTTGGCTGACTTATCGTCTCTCATAAGAAGGGCACTGAATAGCTACAAACCGGCGCAGATGGTCTTTCATTTTTCCATTATTCCATGTGCTTTGAAAAGAAGGAAGAATGTTAGACACAACAAACAGGGCTTTGGAGCGGAGCCCGTGGAGCAGCTCCGGAGCAGTAGGTTTTTGCCTGGAGCTGGAGCAGAGCCGGAGCACAGCTCCAAAGCCCTGACAACAAAGCAAAAGTTCTCAAACCTGTGGTCTGTGGAGCATGGGCTGGTGATCTGCAGAGAGCTGACTGGTGATATGATGCTGGCTTCTCTCCTGTTTCCAACAGTTAAATCACATTTAAAGAAACCAAATATATACTCAATGCTTTCCTAATATTATTTAAATACTACTGCTGCCATAGTGATTATGTGATCATAAATGAGAAGGAAAATATCAATGAGATACTCTACTTAGATGTGACCAACATTATGAAAAAGTTGGGGAACTCTTGGTACAGAGTTTATAAATACCTGGAATATTTGCTAGAAGATAATGGCCAAAAACTCAGATTTAATTAAAATCAGAGACATCTTTTGCGGCCTAGCACTTCTAATTTTCTATTCCCATTCTGAAAGCTGCTGTGACCTGTAATTATTATTCAATATTTGTATTCTAGTAACATGCAAATTCCCCAGTCAGGATTGGGCTCCCCAAACCTGATTCTGCATTGCTTGCATACCTGCTAACCTTGACGCAAGTTTTGGCTGCAAAATGGAGCTGAGTGAGTAATTTCTAATGCATAAATTATGCCTCTTCTTTCTGTCTGTGAAATACCCACAGATGGCAATTTTCTTAAATTTAGTCCCGAATCAAAATTATTCATTGATGTTTTCTGCAATTTTTCTTTATTCTGTGGCTTGTTATTCAAATATCCAAGCTGACCTCATTAGTCATGCCTGATCACATAAGTCACATGATGTTCTTTCTGTTCCATTCTGAGTGGCTGAGCACAGTTCTTAGTCCCAGGCTTCCGGTGTGAATGGTGAGTGTTCTGAGTGTTAGCGTTTGACTGACATCTTTTCACACTGGCTTCCTGAAAGCATTCCTGCTAGCAAAACTCCAGTGCATGAATGATCATGGAACAAGAATTCAAAGGAAGCACTAGGGCAAGTCAGACATTGCTGCCAAGCTGCAGCTTCAGAAGGCTGCAGGTCATGGGGCGCTGCCAGTGAACATGTTGGGGTCACAATTGATCGGTGTTCATGACACATCCCCTGTAAGTATCCAGCTGCAGCTTGTCTGTGGTCTGGAGAAACGGACAATCCAACTTGCAGATCACATTGAAGGATTACCACGCATCTCGGTCAACCGGTTTGCATACACCAAATAATAAGTGCATTTGTGATGTTTACTGTGTATGCTCAGTTTCTAGTATGAGCTGTTGAGAGCTCTGTGGGAATAACATGAGCTCCCTGGGAACACTGGATATCTCCCCACTTATCACAGCCCTGGCTGGGGCACACTGCATCTTTCCATCTTCCTTCCATGTAGCAGGAAACCTGCATTCACTATTCCCTCAACTCTCTCTCCACAAACACACTCATCAGTTCTCGCTGCAGTAATTATTCTCCACAACCCAACCCCCACTTCGGCCTTTGCAGGCTCAAACTGCTGCAGTTTGCATGAGATAGGAATTTGGAGGGAATAGGTCACACACTGGCTCTTGGGCCTTTCAGACACAGGCTACAGCCTAAACAGTCTCCAGGGTGTCCCAGTTTTCAGGGGCTGAAATGGGGCCAGTTCAAATTTATTCAATACAAGTAAATGTTCATGGTCACTTTTCATCATTATCACCCAACTGTAATGGATAGAATTAGGCCCTTCATCACATTGGCGCTGATTTTTGGCTTTGCTGGTTGGTGCTTTTGAAGAGGTGTGTGTACAGGAGAGAGGGAGGCTCTGCCAGTTTCAGAGGGAGGGTATTTTCAGCATATTTATATACTTCGTTCATATTCCAGTTACCAAAAGTGTGTCTATCATTGGTATCTTAACAATTTAATCATTATTAATGTAAGAGGGAGAATAGTCCCGCTATTGTGGGGAACTTTCCTGGCTTCTGCACTACCCCGGTGAAGTGGGATAGCGAAAGGATCTGAGTCCTCGCTTCCACTTCCTTTATCCAGTGGCCTCCCTGCCCTTGAGGGCTCCCCTTCCACTCTCCGGTCTGGCAGAGTCCTCGTAACCCCAACAAGGCTGGGCCCAGGATTCCTGGGGGGCTCGACCCCCAACACTGTGGTCACCTAGGACAGGGGCTAGGGTGTCCCCACTCTGGGGTACTCTGTCTGCACTGGGCATTTCTCTAACTCACTGACCATTACATACAAGTTAAAGCAAATGTAAGTTATTTAATCAACAATTAATTTTAAAAAGAATAAGGAAGAATGGGAAAGGTTAAAGGAAATACATCACCCCGCTCTGTGGCAGGGAACATCACAAACAGTGTCTCTGGAACATCAGGGCAGTTCACAGTCTGCTCCTTGTAAGTCCCAAGCCTCCTGCTCAGGCCCTGGCTGTGCTGCAGGGATGCTGTAGGTTGGACGCTTGCTCTGGTGGTGGCCACATGCTTTCAGGCTCTAAGTGGTAGGACCCTTCTTCCCAGTGTCTCCCTCGCCCTGTTGGGGTTACGATCCAAGCCTGGCCTGCAGAGCCTCTTGGCTGAGGCCTCTCCCTGTGCTGGGCCTGCTGTCCAGGGTCCCCCTTGCGCACCACAACTGCTCACCACACCCAGCTCCAGACTGCTCCAGCCCCAGCTCCACCGCTCTGTGCATTGCTGCTGCTGCTCTGCCTCCAGCTCCCTGGGCTGCTTGTTTGGCCCCTCTGCCTCTGGTTGCTGCAGCTCTGCTCCCCAGCTTAGCTTGTGCCCCTGCTTTCTCCTTAGCTCGGCCCCACTCTGTCTGACCCAGGCAAATCCAGCTCACATGGAGGACAGGACCTCCCTGGCCTCCTGACCCCCTGATTAGCCTGCCCACCCTGTCATTCAGGCTGATCTGGAGCATTGGCCTCTCCCCATTGTTCCTGGGGACTATCAGGGTCCTGATTCCCCATCGACCGTTCCCCCTTTTTAGTACTGGGAGCTAGCAACTAAAACACCCCCACTGAATGTTAGTAAGGGGGCAACAGTCCCCTTACATTAAAATAGTAATGAACTACATCATTACCTTATCATGAATTACAGTATATTAAAACCACTGCACTCACCTACAAGCTGTCTTCACTAACGTCCCAGTGTCAAGACATTACGTCTCACTATAGTTTTCCAGATGAAACTTTTATTTATCCATCTTTCAACCTGGCCTACTCATGTCCATTACTTGACTGTGAATCGTGGTATTCTAGTCTAATAATTCCACCTTCCAATTTAACTGTGCACCATGTATATGCTCCTGCCATCTACTGGTGCCATTGTAAAGTGTATGGCTCCTGGATGCTGAGCACCCCTTATTTCTTTTCTGTGGGTGCTTGAGTACTGGTGCACCCACCAAGTTGGTGCCTATGTTTCGTCCTGTGACTGTGGTTTTTTTCCATTCATTTTCTAACATTTTTCTTATTCTTTGAGTCTCTCTATTCTTCACCCCTTGGCTAACAAACTCAAACATTTTTGTGTGTGATGGGGAGAATGGCTTTGGTTTCATAAGGGGAAAGAGCAGACAGACAAGATTCAGGTCTGAGTTCCCAACCATCATGAGGAAGATTTACTATTGCTGTGGATCTACTGACACCCACTCAGAAGCAAACGTATGGTAAACCTCTGCGTTTCCACCAAATGAACAGACTGAAAATAATAAGTGCAGCTCCACAGGGTAGCACAGCTACACAACAGCAGCCTGTCTTCTCAGAGAGAGTCAGCAAAACCCAGCCTCTGCTCATAGCACGAGAGCTCATTATTTACTCTGCTGATATGAACACCATGTGGGAATGTCTAAAGCAGCAGTTCTCAAACTGGGGGTCGGGACCCTAAGGATTCAAGGGAGAAGGGGCTAAAGCATTCAAGGGAGAAGGATGATCTTGTGGCTAACATGCAGGCTTGGTAGTCAGGAGTTCTGGGGTCCGTTACCCTGGCACTTCCTGAGTTTGGGCAAGTCACTGTGTTTTCCCCAGCTGTATAACAGGGATGATAAAATGCTTGCTGTGGGACCACCACATTTCTCTCCAGTATCCAGGTGCAGTTGAGCCTCAGTTACCCTTCTGGGCCTGGTTTAATCGTGCACAAAAAACAAATGACATCCCAAAGCAAAATCTCGCGACCCCTCCCACACCCCCAAATCCTAGAGTTTGGCTTATTGAAATCTCATTAGAGGTGCAGCTGTGTTAGTCTGTATCCACAAAAACAACGAGGAGTCTGGTGGCACCTTAAAGACTAACAGATTAACAGACTAACAGATCTGTTAGTCTTTAAGGTGCCACCAGACTCCTCGTTGTTTTTGAAATCTCATTAATACTCAAATTATGTCCTTACACTTTTACAGAAAAGCCCCTCTTTCCATAACTTAGTCTGACTCACCTGACTGTTTGAAACTCTACCAGCCATCTCTTAGGCCTCCACAGGCCTCCTTTTAACACTTGGTATCAGGAGTTCATAATTCCTTTCCATAGATTCTAAGGGTTAATCCCTAGATTCCAGACAATCTTTACCCTCCCCTCCCCAGGCCTTGCCTAGAGAGACCTAACAATCACTGCTGATCCCCTTCAGGCTCCCTAGTGGAACACTCTGACTTTTATATCTTCCAGCAGGCCTTGCCATAGTCTACAGTCACATGTAAAGCTAGTCAAAAAATGTCATTTTTCACAGGAAATTTTGAAAAGTTGTCTTCTTTTCCAGAACAAAATGAAAAAAGGGAATGAAAGGGGAAAAATGGAGGGAAAATTCATTTTCAAAAAAATTGGTTTTCATTCTGAAAAAAACAGATTTTTGAACAAAAATTTAGCAAATACAAAAAAATGCCATTTTCTGTCAACAATATGGTTTTGATGGAAAACGTTCAAAGTTCTAGTCACATGATCTTGAAGGAAACCAGACAGAGGTAAGAGCTGAGTCTAGCTCAGTAGATGAAAAGATGGGAGTTACCTTACGAAGTGGGGGGTCAGTGCTAACGAGACAATTCAATTAAACTGGAAGTGGGCTATTCTCAACAGTAGAATACCAAGGGAGGAAAAATCACTTTTGTAGTGGTAATGAGGCCAATGTAAACAGGGTGGCCCATTTCAAACAATTGAGAAGAAGGTGTGAGTAACAGTAGGGTAAAATTAGCATGGGGAAATTAATTTTTGTAGGGACTCATCCACTCCCAGTCTTTATTCAGGCCTAATTTGATGGTGTCCAGTTTACAAATTAATTCCAATTCTGCAGTTTCTCATTGGAGTCTGTTTTTGAAGTTTTTTTGTTGAAGAATTGCCACTTTTAAGTCTGTTTTAAGTCTGTTGAGTGCCCAGGGAGATTGAAGTGTTCTCCAACTGGTTTTTGAATGTTATAATTCTTGATGTCTGATTTGTGTCCATTTATTTATGAGGCTTTCTTCCGGCAGCTCACGGAAGCTACTGGATCGCATGCCCTGATTCTCATGGGTGACTTTAATTTTCCTGATATCTGCTGGGAGAGCAATACAGCGGTGCATAGACAATCCAGGAAGTTTTTGGAAAGCGTAGGGGACAATTTCCTGGCGCAAGTGCTAGAGGAGCCAACTAGGGGGGGCGCTTTTCTTGACCTGCTGCTCACAAACCGGGTAGAATTAGTGGGGGAAGCAAAAGTGGATGGGAATCTGGGAGGCAGTGACCATGAGTTGGTTGAGTTCAGGATCCTGACACAGGGAAGAAAGGTAAGCAGCACGATACGGACCCTGGACTTCAGGAAAGCAGACTTCGACTCCCTCAGGGAACGGATGGCCAGGATCCCCTGGGGGACTAACTTGAAGGGGAAAGGAGTCCAGGAGAGCTGGCTGTATTTCAAGGAATCCCTGTTGAGGTTACAGGGACAAACCATCCCAATGAGTCGAAAGAATAGTAAATATGGCAGGCGACCAGCTTGGCTTAATGGTGAAATCTTAGCGGATCTTAAACATAAAAAAGAAGCTTACAAGAAGTGGAAGGTTGGACATATGACCAGGGAAGAGTATAAAAATATTGCTCGGGCATGTAGGAATGTTATCAGGAGGGCCAAATCGCACCTGGAGCTGCAGCTAGCCAGAGATGTCAAGAGTAACAAGAAGGGTTTCTTCAGGTATGTTGGCAACAAGAAGAAAGCCAAGGAATGTGTGGGCCCCTTACTGAATGAGGGAGGCAAACTAGTGACAGAGGATGTGGAAAAAGCTAATGTACTCAATGCTTTTTTTGCCTCTGTTTTCACTAACAAGGTCAGCTCCCAGACTGCTACGCTGGGCATCACAAAATGGGGAAGAGATGGACAGCCCTCTGTGGAGATAGAGGTGGTTAGGGACTATTTAGAAAAGCTGGACGTGCACAAGTCCATGGGGCCGGACGAGTTGCATCCGAGAGTGCTGAAGGAACTGGCGGCTGTGATTGCAGAGCCATTGGCCATTATCTTTGAAAACTCGTGGCGAACCGGGGAAGTCCCGGATGACTGGAAAAAGGCTAATGTAGTGCCAATCTTTAAAAAAGGGAAGAAGGAGGATCCTGGGAACTACAGGCCAGTCAGCCTCACTTCAGTCCCTGGAAAAATCATGGAGCAGGTCCTCAAAGAATCAATCCTGAAGCACTTGCATGAGAGGAAAGTGATCAGGAACAGTCAGCATGGATTCACCAAGGGAAGGTCATGCCTGACTAATCTAATCGCCTTCTATGATGAGATTACTGGTTCTGTGGATGAAGGGAAAGCAGTGGATGTATTGTTTCTTGACTTTAGCAAAGCTTTTGACACGGTCTCCCACAGTATTCTTGTCAGCAAGTTAAGGAAGTATGGGCTGGATGAATGCACTACAAGGTGGGTAGAAAGCTGGCTAGATTGTCGGGCTCAACGGGTAGTGATCAATGGCTCCATGTCTAGTTGGTAGCCGGTATCAAGTGGAGTGCCCCAAGGGTCGGTCCTGGGGCCGGTTTTGTTCAATATCTTCATAAATGATCTGGAGGATGGTGTGGATTGCACTCTCAGCAAATTTGCGGATGATACTAAACTGGGAGGAGTGGTAGATACGCTGGAGGGGAGGGATAGGATACAGAAGGACCTAGACAAATTGGAGGATTGGGCCAAAAGAAATCTTATGAGGTTCAATAAGGATAAGTGCAGGGTCCTGCACTTAGGACGGAAGAACCCAATGCACAGCTACAGACTAGGGACCGAATGGCTAGGCAGCAGTTCTGCGGAAAAGGACCTAGGGGTGACAGTGGACGAGAAGCTGGATATGAGTCAGCAGTGTGCCCTTGTTGCCAAGAAGGCCAATGGCATTTTGGGATGTATAAGTAGGGGCATAGCGAGCAGATCGAGGGACGTGATCGTTCCCCTCTATTCGACATTGGTGAGGCCTCATCTGGAGTACTGTGTCCAGTTTTGGGCCCCACACTTCAAGAAGGATGTGGATAAATTGGAGAGAGTCCAGCGAAGGGCAACAAAAATGATTAGGGGACTGGAACACATGAGTTATGAGGAGAGGCTGAGGGAGCTGGGATTGTTTAGCCTGCAGAAGAGAAGAATGAGGGGGGATTTGATAGCTGCTTTCAACTACCTGAAAGGGGGTTCCAAAGAGGATGGCTCTAGACTGTTCTCAATGGTATCAGATGACAGAACGAGGAGTAATGGTCTCAAGCTGCAGTGGGGGAGGTTTAGATTGGATATTAGGAAAAACTTTTTCACTAAGAGGGTGGTGAAACACTGGAATGCGTTACCTAGGGAGGTGGTAGAATCTCCTTCCTTAGAGGTTTTTAAGGTCAGGCTTGACAAAGCCCTGGCTGGGATGATTTAACTGGGAATTGGTCCTGCTTCGAGCAGGGGGTTGGACTAGATGACCTTCTGGGGTCCCTTCCAACCCTTATATTCTATGATTCTATGATTCTATTCTTTTGTGTAGAGACTGTCCCGTTTGGCCAATGTACATGGCAGAGGGCATTGCTGGCACATGCTGGCATATATCACATTGGTAGATGTGCAGGTGAATAAGCCCCTGATGGTGTGGCTGATGTGGTTAGGGCCTATGATGGTGTCCCTTGAATAGATATGCGGACAGAGTTGGCAACAGGGTTTGTCGCATTTGATTCCACTGGGCCAAACTAAAAGTCCTCCTAAGGACTGAGTAAAGTCTATTAGGACTTCATAATTTGTCTCAATCTACAGTGTTATCTGTGCACACTATGCCAGGCTATTTTACAATAGCCTGAAATTTGAAGCCTCACAAGATACTATGCTAACAGGCTGCTGGGTTTTATCTGCCACCTGTCTAATGATTCCTTTTTGCTTTGGGGTATATGCCAGAACCTCCTATCAGATCGGGCTGCTTGTGAGTACAGCACTTAGGATGTAAAGATGGAGAAGAAGTTAATTGTATGGTCCAGTGGAACATAGATCACTGGAGCAACCATCCCTGGTAGACAGATGAACACCACTGTTAATTGAACTTTTACTTTAATTTGGGGCGAGTGTTTTGTATTGCAAGCAAAGACACAATAGCCAGGAAGCTGTACTATATAGAATGCTTCATTCCCCAAAAACATTAATCCCACAACTCCACCCACTATTAGCCAGACAAGATAGCCTCCCTTTATCTGGTTGACTTCTTAAAGTATCCATGGTGCCTGAGCTTTCCATAACCAATGATATAGGGCACACTGAGGAGTATGCAAACACACTGGTAAGGACTTGGTCCTCATAGCAAACAGCATGACGATAAGACTAACTGACGGATGCTCTGCAGAGCATATAATGCTACAACAACAATGACGTAGAATTATTGCCTAATACTAATAGTAGTGTACGGTTCCAAAAGGCATCGTCCCACTGCAGTCTGCACCCTCATTTGTTTCAATTGCTTGAATGGGGCTGTTGTGTGGAAAGCATTTTATTCCATTTCTCAAGCCAGCCTGGTGCTCTTATGGGAAACAGTGGGAGATCATTCCATGCATGGGAAAGTGTCTTTGCTCAGGGCAAAATGTGCTGTGTGGAGAACTGAGCTGCATTTCCTTTGTGTCAGTGTGCTCGGAGGGCAACGTTAAAGCTTTAACAATGCAGAAAATAAATTCTGTGTGTGTGTGTGTCTCTCTCTCTCTCTCTGTATAGATAGATATAGATGGATACACACACATATACATGCTTAAAAAGTAGACATTCCAATCTTAAAATACAGAGGGTCAATGTATGCTTTAAAAAAACCTCTCTTTGGTTAGAAAAGGACAATTCAAACTGGCCTTCAGAAATAACAGAGAGAGGCTACCAAGGCTAGAGTACAGGAGGCTATCATTTGATACGAGCATTTTTAATTATGTTGTAGAATTACATATTGGTAGTGAGAGGCAAAAGCCAAAAGCCCAGATCCAAACAGCCCTGACCTTGGTGCAATGTCAGCTCCAGATCTGGATTTGGTGACGTTAACCCATCTCTAATGCTACTGGTTTCTGTGACAAGGTGTTCCTAATTCCCTTCCTGCTGCCAGATGCTGGGAAGCCACAGGTTAATTCCTGATGACTCACCAGGACAGATTTGTCTCCTTAGATTCCACCTGAGTATTTGGAGGTGAGAGGCACCCTTTAGCAGAGGGAACTGGGAACAGAGAAGGAGACTATTGCCTTGTGGGAAAGTAGCCATTCCAGAGCTGTCAGTCAAGAAAGAAGGAAGGGCCCACTAGGCTGAAGAACACCCACAAGGTGGGAAGGATGCAGCCCTCCAGTGGAGGCTCCCAAAAAGTGGTAATATTTTAAAAAAGTAATAGACACCCTCTGGCTCCAATCCCTTCCTCTCCTCCTGTGGCAGCTACACAGGGCTGTCTCCTGTCCCAAAAATTCCAGTTATTAATACAGATCCAGTGTAAAGGGAGATGAAGAGAGACAGGATCTGCAGAGGACTACGGGAGGGAGCAGAGAGGCATGACCCCCCTAATCTCCCCCTGAGCAGCTTTGCACCTCACTCCTCCAGTCTGGGTGCTGATCTCCACTGGCCCTGGTATGCACTGGGCCAAACTGCCTCAAGTATGAATCTAGTTTATGCAGCAAAAGGGGCCTTGTGGATCTTTTAATGGACTGATGTTTTCTGATGGGAACTTACTGCATATGCACCTAGATCTCTCTCAGCCTCGCTGGAAAGCCTGTTCTGTGGCATGCAAAGGAGGACATCATAAAACCCCAAAGCAGTATGACTGCCTGATAAGAACCCACTTGCCTGTATTAGGGGCTATTCTCCACTCTCAGTCATTACACAAAGCACCCATAGTGCTCCATGGTACCCCTGCATGGAGCAATGGCAGAATACGGGCCTTGGGGCTAAACCATACATGGCCCAGGTTAGCTGCTCTGAGGTGGGAAGAAGGTGCATTCCCTTCAACCTGTACAGGTGCAGCCATATCACTTCTGCCTGTGCCATCACACAGAGTGCAAGGGGCTGAGGGTCCCATAAGTCCTCAGCACTCTCAAGTGGGTATGTCCAGGCCAGGTCAGGCCTCTGTGCTCCAGCTAGCGACCCACACAAAAATGGGAACTCCTGAGGCACCTTCAAAAAGTACATTGCCCCTAGCACCTTCAAGGCATTATTCCTGCCTCTCCCCTAGGCAAGCGTAAGCTGCTCAGTCCACCTGCATCTCAATGCAAAGCAGGCTTTAAGAACCAAAACGTAGCCTGTAATTTGCAGGTGAAATATAGAGCATTAAATCCTCAGCTGGCACAAACTGGCAGAACTCTGTTGGCATCAGCAAAGTCACAGTAATTTACACCAGAGTCTTGGGCTGTAGAAAGCGCCTCCATAGATGGTCAAAATTTTATTTTATTGTTTTCGTGAACATGGGCCGTAATGATTTTTTTTTAATATCCTAGTTTAGCACTAAGGGGGGGGTGTCTATATTTTCCCTTCAGCCTGCGCTCCTAATTCCCATTGATGCTAATGGGTCTAGCACGCATGTATCAAGGGGAGAAGAGACCCCTAAGGGTTCACAAAATATGCAGATGACTGGTTTTTAATGAATGCAAAATGTAAAACAAAAGAAGTATCACAGTCAAGCTGCTCATGCATAATAAAGTTCACAGTGAAAAGGGAACAAATAAATAGAAAAGTCTTCTTGGCTATAACCATCCTTAATATGTAATGGACAATTGAGAACAGCAGGCTCTCAGAAGCCCACATCATCAAATAGCAAATACATTTTGGCAACATGAAACCGTCTATGGCAGCATTTCTCAAGCTCTGTCCCACCAAGTTATGGGGAAAATATTCAGGCATCTGCTGACATACATTTATTTTTGAGGGAAGTGGGGAAATCTCCCCAAGGAGACTGGAAAGCTCTGAAAGGATATTACACTTGGGTCATTCATTCCAAGCATGCACTGAGGGGGAGCAGTTAATTTTTCTTGCTTCCTAGGCTATTTCCATGTGGCATGTAGCAAAAGCAGAGCCATCTATGGAACCTTTAGGCTCCAGTTCAGCAAGGTACTTAAGCAAGTGCCTAGCTTTAATCAGGTGAGGAGCCCCATTGAAATCAATGCACAGGCTTGCTAAATTGGGGGCTGAATTAAATGTGCTTTGAGGAGTCCACTGTGAAAGTTATTAAGCAAGAATTCTCCATCCCCAACCCCTTTTCTTTTTCTCAAGAGATGATGCAAACCATAAAGTTCAGCTCTAAAGTCTGGATTCAGCAAAGCACATAAACATATTTTAAACAGGACTTAAACATGTCCTTAAAATTAAGCACATGCTTAAGTGCTTGGCTGAATCAGGACCAAAATCCACATCGTGATCTCTTTCTCTTTTTCTCTCTTAGTCAGATTCCAATACCTTTAGTCATATTGGGTAGTAACATTCCACATGCAGGCCCACAGTCTTCAATGAGACTGCTCCAGGAGTAAGGCATTACTCCACATGAGGGGATCTGGCAGAATCGAACCCTTAGAATTGTATATAATACCTGCCCCCACGTATCTGAACGTCTCCAAAACTCTGGGATGTTTGGATTTGATTTGGCTCGTTATGAGATGCAGAGACAAATTTTAAGAGCTGGGCCTAGTTTCAGATCATAACTTCCACAAATTTCAAGAGATGCAGGGTTTGGGTTCAGGTCCACCTCTGACTGATTAACCGTACCTTGAAAAGGCACCTGATCATCCCTAAAAATAGCGTCCACACATGTCCTGGATCTATCATAAAGAGGATGATGTAAGAGGACATGCCAGATAGTTGGGAGCACTGGTGCAAAGACAAGGCAAACTTAAGAAACAAGGAGTGATTATTGCAAAACTGTATTAGTAAACCTTCAGATCAAACCCTTAATAAAACAGATACCAGCTCTTAGGAGATCAGGGAACAGGCAATCTCTATGTTCTTTACCAGGCAACTAGGGGAAAGATTAAAGAGAACACATGTATAAATGTCATTAGCATGCTAACGGTGATATATAGAAAAAAAAACTTTTAAAATAAATGAGCTGCTACAAAATAAACTACCTTGCGACAAAATGTACATAGGGGATATACAAGTAAATTAAAAAACAGATTAAAGCAACATCTGTATATGAACATTGCCATAAAACAGCATAGTAGTAATAGCAGTGGCATGCAAAGGTATTATAAAATTATCTATCCAAGACGTTATGTCATATTAATGAAACTGTACAGCCAATAGGGCTCTAGAACTTATTCCTTTATGGTTTAAAAGAATTCTTTTCAGCAGCTAAACACTATGGGCCAAACTCCATCCTGAGGTAAGAGTGCAGCTCCTCACTGACTTCAACAGAAGATGTGCCTGCCTATGCCAAGTGTAAATGTAGCCTGCTGAGGCCAAGTTCTACTCTTGTTTACACCTCTGCAATATTTGGCCCTACTACCTCTATTTCCCTCCACGTGACTCTTCTAAGACCTTGTCTGCACTATGGAGGGAGATCAATCTAAGTTACACAACTTCAGCTACGTGAATAATGTAGATCTATGTGCCATGGGGTCCACATTACGCAAGGTCGACTGCTCTCCTGGCGACTCCCCTTTCACTTCTCGTTCAGGTGGAGTACAGGAGTCGATGGGAGAGCGATCTGTGGTCGATTTAGTGGGGCTTCACGAGACCCTCTAAATCAACTGCTGATGCATTGATCGCCGTGTGTCGATCCCCAGGTAAGTGTAGACAAGCCCAGCGACTTGGGGCAGGGAGCTTGACTTTGTATATTAGGCTCTGTTCTTGGACTGGGATGCGCCCCGTTCCCATGCAAGGCTGCTTTGAGGACTGTCTCCCCAACAGGGCAATGCAGAGGAGACTCTGGTAGGGAAATTTGCAGAACTTCCTGTCCCCTGCAGGTATTACTGCATCTGGGCACAGTCTGCCCTCCAGCCATTTTAGTCCATTACATATTTTTCCACTTTCTGTAGCATCTGTGAGCTAGATATTGATCCCCTGCAGAAACTCACATTTCCTGTGCCTTCCCTTCTCTTTTCACTAGAGAGACAGAAATCTGCCACAATCCTGTATTCAGACTAAGTCTGTGATTCACCAGTTTGTGTTTGGTAAAACTCACACTGAAAAACAACAAAAAGAAATGTATTTCCAAACTATCTGGGGAGGTGGCATGTCTTCTGATTTCCCAGGGTTTCCATAAAATCCAAGTTAATTCCTAACAGTTTCATAAAATCTATATTTGTTTTTGTGCAATCTGCATAAACTTCACGGCTGTTGAGCTAATTATGCAATTTTCCCAGGAAATGTTGGAATATTAATATTTTAAATTATTAAGATTAATATGGGAATCCACCAAACACGAAGGCTATGTCTACACTACCGCTTATGTTGGTATAACTTACATCACTCAGGGGTGTGATAAACAACCCCCCCGAGCGACATAAGTTACACCGACATAGGCTGTTGTGTGCACAGCATTATGTCAGCAGGAGAGCTTCTCCCGCCGACAGCTTCTGCCACTCGTGGAGGTGGTTTTATTATGCTGATGGGAAAGCTTTCTCCCGTTGGCACAGAGCGTCTTCACCAGATGCGCTGCAGTGCTATACGTGTAGACATGGCCTAATTTAACCATAGATTCTTTTATTAAATTCAAGGCCAAATGGTATTTATACAATTGTTCTAAACATGCCTAAAAAGCCCAACTGATGAGCAATTTACTACAACCAAACAGTAACAAAACATTTATAATCATTTGGCCAAGATACAAACAGGCTAAACCCTGTATGCTTAGATCCATATTGGTCGGCTCTGATGCAGTCAGGCAGGTATTTGCAATGAACCCTTTAAGAGTTTACTTTTTTATACCCCTCAACAAACAAGTGATGTCTTTGTCAGTTACTGATCTCAGCTAAAGCCACTCTGAGATGGTGCATCATTATTTCCAGTCTTTATTCAGATAAGATTTACAACCACCTTTCTCCCCAAGGCCTTTCCTCCCTATCTCTTCCCCTCCTTCATCCTGCCCAACTATTTTTCCATTGCACCTGGGTTCACATAGGCTTTAACACTGGCATGTGGGTTGGGAAGGGCCATGTTGGTCATGAAGGGCTCATTTTAAGACAGATTCTCTTTGTTTTATATAAAAGCATCTGCAGTCACCCCTATGGGTCAGAGACCTTCTTTTTAGAAGCTTCCCCTTATCTCATTAGTTATTCTTTGAGCCAAACACCCTCCCGACTTCATTTCCTCTGGCTTTATACCTTCTTATTTTCAAGGCCTTCCTTCTACTTCTTAGTCAGGGCCTTTCTTTACAACACAGATATATTTCATTAACCAAATTTAAGCTAACCCCAATTCTTTAATTTCATATTTATCCTACAGTGTGCTAATCCCAGTGTCATTCCAGTTTGTGGGAAGCACTTTGATCCTAGCAAACTCAGAGTAGAGCTGGTCACTAGGGCAGAGAGACAGTGGCTGCCTTTGGAAAAATGCCTTTTTTCTTCCTGCAAAAACACATCATTAACAATATCAGCAGCAAATAAACCAATTTGCACAGTGTTTCACATTTTGGCATCAACCAATGAAAATCCACCACTGCATCTGGGACAGGTTTCCTACTGGCTTACATCAGTCCCTGTGCAAAGAAAGGCAGCATAAGAGAGAGTGAAAATTCTTCAGTGTTTTCCTCACTAAGCTTCCTACAAATCCTGCCATCAGGGGCATTAGTCTCTTTGTGGAAGAAAGAGTGGGCTCCATCCCTAAAAGCCATGGAACTCCTGGGATCTATTGGAGGCCAGAGTCATTCATGCATAGGTCCTGTCTCTCTATACTGGCTCCAGAATTCCTTGGTGCGTTATACAGTTTCATGGCAGTACAGTTTCCATGGAGTTGCAGTGTCAAAAGCTCCACCATTGGCCTGCGATTCCTGGGCCCCTCTCTTCTCACAAGGCAGGTTCCATAGCATGGAGGCAACCACACAGACAGCCTAAGGAGGTCTTCATGTTTGCTCAGTGTTTGGTGGATTCGGGGATGATGTGTATCCCAGCCAAACCCAAACCCTCACCTGCTATGGAACTCTGACACTGAGGAGAGCCCTGCAAGGGAAGGGGAATATGATGTTGCAAACGTAGCAACTCCCAGCTCCCCATGGGCCAGGGGACATCTGCAAACAGAGACTCATTTGGGCAAGAATCCCCAGAACATGATCTGACCCACTGGGATGGGTGGAGAGAGAAGCACGTAGAGCAACAAGTTCTGAGAGTCGTCAGCACAATCACTTATCTGTCGTTTGCAAATCTAATTTGAATTGTTTAAAGATATTGCCAGGTTTCTGCCACTTTCTGTCAATTTCTGTTATTCACAAGCTTGGGACTTTTACAGATAAGCAGGGCTGAAAAAAACAAACAAACAAAAACTTCTGGTACTCTAGCAGCAACTTCCCATTAAGTTTCCATTACATGGCATCATGGCAACAGGATGCTAAAAACATCTGATTGGATTAAAACTAAAACCCCATAGATACTATTTAGCCTCACACAGCAGACGAGTTCCACATTTGCCAGTAGAACTGTCTGAGCACATTAATGACTTAAGTGGCAAAGCTAATGCAATAAGAATTATGCAATATGTATCACAATTGCTAACACTAGTATGCAAGGCTAATGATGCAGTGGAGAGCTTGCCTGTGCAATATTAGGCTGGAAATTGCTAATATCATATATTTATTTCTCTCCATCTGTCTGTCCTCTTTCCTTTCTAGTTGCCTTCCCTCTTCTCCCCAGAAGGAAAGTTGGAAAAGGGGGCGTGAGCAAGCTGAGGAATTGAAGCATATTTCCCAGGCTTCTTGGCCATGGAGGCAAAATAACTGGAGAGAAGGAGAGAAGGCTTGGGGCTTATCCATAGGTCTAGACTCAGAGTGCTTTTACCTCTTTTTTCTTGGCAGGTGGTGCCATAACACTGGCAGCCTCCTTGATAGGATGGGAGAAGAGGGATACGCACAGCTACATAACCAGCCTCTCTTCTCATGTGGTACCATAGCAATTCACACCAGCAGGTCACTTCAGCTGACATCCACTGGTTTAGCCATAAGCAAGCATAGGAGGGGTCCTCAACTCTCGGATTTCTTTCTTCACATTGGTTCTCCATGGCTGAAATTTGCTGAACTGAAGGTCACACTTGAAGGCATCTCTTTTCTCTGAGGGCTTTCCCCAGGGGGCTGAGTGGATAGGTGAGGAGGGGGTAGAAACAATTTTTAGTTCTGAGGAGGCCTGGGAGGGTTTTAGTGCTTGTGCATCAGTCCAGTTTGTCACAATGTAGCTTTTGATGAAGTGCATACATGCAAGTCCTTGGTGTAGTAACTAGGTGGAGTCTCTGGGTTGGCCCCTGGAGAGACAAGTGGGGGAAAGTAGCCTTGTGTGATCTTAAAGCACCCTCTTCTCCTGGAGGTCATGAAAGCATGAATCAAGGTGGCCAGGTCAACACCTAATAGGACAGGGCTCAACCTCCTGGCCAGACATAGACAGAAGATGCGTTTAGCAGCCAGAGCTACTTCAGTATCCAGTAGCAGAGAGGAATCCAGAAGAATCCCGTGGTTGTGAACCATCCTGATGATCTGAGAGCAGATGCTCTCAACAGAGGATGGGCTATTATGGACATGGCAAGTTCTTCAAAATACTGTCATCTTCCTTCCACTATCACCTTTGCCTTACCTGGACTTAGCTTTAGCCAACTGCTCCTCAGACAGCTGCTGATCTCAGCGAGGCACCAGATACTTTAGGAGAAGCTGCTATTTATGTTTGTGATAGAAGAGATGTAAAGTTGAGTGCTTCCCAATCGTTATTAACATTTGAGTCCAGGGTATCTCTCAAACTCCCCAACAGCTTCACATACATCTTCAATAGGATGGGAGAGAGGAGTAAACCGCAGGGAGGACTGAAATCAAGATCTGAATTGTGCAGCCAAGGCCCATCCCTATTTATTACAATGCATGCATGTTATGCACGGCATAGTGACCTGCTAGAAAAAGCAGGATTTTAAAGCATCATGATTCTACTGCTCAGTAATAAGAACCACGCTTTGCACTTAAATAGCAGCCAGGCATCTCACAGAACTGTGCAAACAAGAGTTAAACCTCACAGCAACTCGGTGAGGAAGATCAGCATTATTACTCCCATAACAGATGGGTAAGCTAAGGCACGGAAATCCTTATGTAAAACACAGCAAGTCAATGACACAGCCAGGCAGAAGCAGGGGGTAAAATTCTAATCCCATTGAAGTCAATGGGAGTTTTACTATTGGCCTCAGTGAGGCCAGGATTTCACCTCAGAGTCTTGACTGCTAATCTCTTGCTCTAACCACTAGCCCACACTCCTTTCCTTCCCTATGTAATGCTCAGTAATATCCCCTCTATGTACTGTGACGAGGTTACTCCAGTGACTCATACAATTGTGGGGGAAAGCTACTATACCAAAATAACTGATTTTATCAATTCCAGGTACAGAGGAAAATCTGTAATAATTTACACTTTAAACTGCACCTAAGCCAGTGTAACTCCAATGACCTAGCTCCATCCACAGGTCTAGTGCATCATCTCTTTCCCACCAATGTCCCTCCCAGCCCCAAAGCATTCAGGATTGTGCTATTATTTATTGCTTAGAGGCCCCATCTAAAACCAGGTCCCTATTGTGCTAGGCACTATACAGACTTAGCATGAGAGAGAGTATTTGAGTTACATTATAAAAGGAAGGAGGGGACATGACTTACCAAGGGACACAAAGCAGGTCAGTGGCAGAGGCAGGACTAGAGTCTAGGCGTTCGGGTCAGTGCTTTATCCACTGGACCATGCCACCTCCCTACTGCATGAGGTTCACACAGTCCCTTATGTTCCATGCACTGCAGGTGTCATTCCACCCCTTTCCAAACCAAAAGTGCATCTCTGCAGCCAGTCTCTCCATCTGCCTATATGTATGTTTGTTTTTTATGCGGTACCTCATGTGAAATGCAAAGTTTTAATAATGGAGAAATGATCATTCAGTGAATTTCACTGCAATAAAAATATGCTGGGAAGAAACCAAAAAGGGGAGAAAAAAATTAGGAACATTTAACACTTGGAGCGAGGGAAATGAAATATTTAATTAGCTGTAAATGCAAGGAGGGGTCCCCGAGTCCCGCACTTTCTTCCTCAGCAGAAATCAAACAACTTTTACACACCGCATCGCCTTCAGTACAGTATGCTAATGACGTCCCTGATGCCCTCTTCATCTGATCAAACTTAATTGACTGTGTCAGGCTGCCAATTAATGAAAGGATCTCCTATAGTACCAACTTCCAGAGCTACCTTAAAGGTTAATTGAATCATGTACACCCAATGCTCTGGCGAACACAACTTCAGGTTGCCATTCAAAGCTGAGGTCTGTAGGGGCAACAACTAAAGGAAAAGTTTAATTGTTAAGCAGGCAAATCTAACAGTTGCATTGGGAAATAAAAGATCTTCATGGTCCTCCTCTCCCCTTTTTTAAAGCTTCTGTGTGTGTGTGTGTGTGTGTGTATTTTGCAGTGTCTAGATCAGGAGTGAGCAAACTATGGTCCGCAGGCCGCATCTGGCCTGTCAGACCTTTTAATCCAGCCCTTGAGCTCCCCCGGGGAAGCAGGGTTGGGGGCTTGCCCGGCTCCGCGCAGCTCTTAGAAGCAGCAGCATGTACCCCCTCTGGCTCCTATGCGAAGGGGCAGCCAGGAGGCTCTGCACACTGTCCCTGCCCCAAGTGCCGGCTCTGCAGCTCCCATTGTCTGGAAACCTCAGCCAATGGGAGCTGCAGATGTGGCGCGTGCAGATAGGGCAGCACGCAGACCCGCCTGACTGCACCTCTGCACAGGAGCCGGACGGGGGACATGCTGCTGCTTCCGGGAGCTGCATGAGGTAAGTGCTGCCCAGAGCCTACACCCCTGACCTCTTCCTGTACCCCAAGCCCCCCCCAGCCCTGATCTGCCTCCTGCCCTCCGAACCCCTCAGTGCCAGCCCGGAGCACCCTCCCGCACCTCAAACCCCTCGTACCCAGCCCCACCCCAGAGTCTGTACCCCCAGCCAGAGCCCTCACCCCCTCCCACACCCCAACTCCCAATTTCGTTAGCATTTATTGCCCGCCATACAATTTCCATACCCAGGTGTGGCTCTCGGGACAAAATATTTGCCCACCCCGGTCTAGATTGTTAACATTTTTCTACCATGGGGTAATTATTAAGGACCAAACTCTGCCCCTTGACAGTCTCCCACTCTGGTCAATGTAAGATGCACTCCCAGGTCTAAAGGCAGAGTTTGTCCTTTAGTCTGTCATCATATTATCCTATAAAATGATCACCTACCCACTAGAAAATGAAAATACATACAAAAAGAAAAGGAGTACTTGCGGCACCCTAGAGACTAACAAATTTATTTGAGCCTAAGCTTTTGTGAGCTACAGCTCACTTCATCAGATGCATTCAGTGGAAAATACAGTGGGGAGATTTATATACATAGAGAACATGAAACAATGGGTGTTACCATACACACTGTAACAAGAGTGATCACTTAAGGTGAGCTATTACCAGCAGGAGAGCGGGGGGATCTGTTGTAGTGATAATCAAGGTGGGCCATTTCCAGCAGTTGACAAGAACATCTGAGGAACAGTGGGAGGTGGAGGGCGGAATAAACATGGGGAAATAGTTTTATTTTGTGTAATGACCCATCCACTCCCAGTCTCTATTCAAGCCTAAGTTAATTGTATCCAGTTTGCAAATTAATTCCAATTCAGCAGTCTCTCATTGGAGTCTGTTTCTGAAGTTTTTTTGTTGAAGAATTGCAACTTTTAGGTCTGTAATCAAGTGACCAAAGAGATTGAGGTGTTCTCCAACTGGTTTTTGAATGTTATAATTCTTGATGTCTGATTTGTGTCCATTTATTCTTTTATGTAGACTGTCCAGTTTGACCAATGTACATGGAAAGAGGGGCATTGCTGGCACATGATTGCATATATCACATTGGTAGATGTGCAGGTGAACTAGCCTCTGATAGTGTGGCTGATGTGATTAGGCCCTATGATGGTGTCCCCTGAGTAGATATGTGGACATAGTTGGCAACGGGCTTTGTTGCAAGGATAGGTTCCTGGGTTAGTGGTTCTGTTGTGTGGTTGCTGTTGAGGATTTGCTTCAGGTTGGGGGGCTGTCTGTAAGCAAGGACTGGCCTGTCTCCCAAGATCTGTGAGAGTGATGGGTCGTCCTTCAGGATAGGTTGTAGATCCTTGATGTTGCATTGGAGAGGTTTTAGTTGGGGGCTGAAGGTGACGGCTAGTGGCGTTCTGTTATTTTCTTTGTTGGGCCTGTCCTGTAGTAGATGACTGTCACCGAGCCAGTGAACCATCCTGTAAGAAGACAGGAGCAGAAACAACAAGAACAATCCTGAGCCAAACCAAACTCAAAAAATCTGCATCCCTTTTACCTACCTTATGTACATATATGGCCCTCATTACTATAGTAGTTGAGTACCTTCCTGTGACAAAGTTCCTCCTCTGCCTTGGTGGGTCCTGCGCTTATTGGTGGATTTCCTTGCCTCAGAGATTCATGGCAGCCCTCAGTTTGGCCACTTTTGCTAGTGGCTCAAACCTGCCATTCACTCAGCTAACCTCATCACTGGCCAGCATGGGAAAAAGCAAGAACAACATGTGGGTCGGTAAACAGCCCAGAGACCTTCCCCTCTGGTGGAACCCACAGTCCAGGTCAACTCTTCCTGTGACTGATCAGGAGTTGGGAGGTTTGGGGGGAACCCGGGCCCACCCTGTACTCTGGGTTCCAGCCCAGGGCCCTGTGGAATGCAGCTGTCTAGAGTGCCTCCTGGAACAGCTGTGTGACAGCTACAACTCCCTGGGCTACTTCCCCATGGCCTCCTCCCAACACCTTCTTTATCCTCATCACAGGATCTTCCTCCTGGTCTCTGATAATGCTTGTACTCCTCAGTCCTCCAGCAGTACGCCTTCTCACCCTCAGCTCCTAGTGCCTCTTGCTCCCAGCTCCTCACACACATGCCACAAACTGAAGTGAGGTCCTTTTTAACCTCAGGTGCCCTGATTAGCCAGCCTGCCCTAATTGATTCTAGCAGCTTCTTAATTGGCTCCAGGTGTCCTAATTAGCCCGCCTGCCTGAATTTGTTCCAGCAAGTTCCTTCTTGTTCTGGAACTGCCCCTGTTACTTTACCCAGGGAAAAGGGATCTGCTTAATCTGGGACTAATATATCGGACTAATATATCTGCCTTCTAACACTCTCCTGTAGCCATCTGGCCTGATCCTGTCACACTCCCCATCTTTTCTTTTTTTTAAAAAAAAGAAAGGAAGTACCAAGGCCACACAAAAAATCTGGCACAGCCAGGAATGCCATAACTTCAGTAGAAGTGGGGGGGACACAAGGCCCTGCCCCCTCCTTGGCCCCGCCCAACCCCTCCTCTTCCCGAGGGCCCACCCCCCCATGTTTCCACCCCCTTCTCCTCCTTTTTCCCCAAGGCCCTGCATCTTGGCCAGTTCAGAAGCCAGAGCCAGGCTTTGGGAAGAGTTGCCCAGGCTGCTTTAGAGAGCCTGGACCCTCCTGGGCAGTGCAACCCATGGGGCAGGGACATGGGCCAGGGGCTGCTCTTGGGCATCCTGGCCCACTGCCCAGGGTGAGAGGAGAGTCCAGGGTTCCCTGGGTGGATCTTACTATGGCCCGACTCTGACTTCTGGCCTGGCCAGGAATTGGAGCCTTGGGGGAAACAGAAGGAGCAGGTGTGGGGCCACTGAGAGGAGCCAGCACCAGGAAGAGGCTGATGCCATGGGCATCGGCTGCACCTCATGGCTGAGGAGCTGATCACCTCCCCACACTGCAAAACGCAGCCCCTGCCTGGGCTGCTCCATCCATGTGGGGGCCATGACCCTTTACGGTTCTGGCGCCCCTGGGCAAAGCAGGGAATTGACCCAGGATCTCTCAAGTCCCAGGCTAGCATCCTAACCATTGGGCATTCCCTTGCCCCACCCAATTCCACTTGTGTTTGGAACCTGTGTCAGGTCTATTTACGCTGTAAGATCTTTTGAACAAAGTGCTGTCTTTTTGGCATGTGGACTAAAGCACATTGCACATTTTTGGGTGATGTAAAACTTATTAGAACTGAAACTTTTTGTGTGGAAATTTTTCTGGCTAAAAATACAGTTTCATTGAAACCAAATTTTCTTGCAAGAAAATGTCAACTCCCCTTCAAAAAATATTTTTTCCTGTGGGGAAATTTCAAAATTAAAATGTTTGTTTTGAATTGAAAAAGCTTTCATTTTTTAAAACCAAACAATCAGAATGACATATTTCTAAATGTCAATTCAAAATAACTGGTTCAAAATTTCCTGCAGAAAAAACGTCAAATTTTTCAACGAAAGAAATGTCAAATAAAGATTTTTCATCTGAAATTTCTTGTGGGAAAAATTTAAGTTTCCCAACCAGTACTACAAATGATTAGTGAGAAGTCTAGCTGGGATCAGATTATTTTTTTAAAATCTCATTCGGAAATTTGACATATACATATTTTTATGACAAAAATACTTGTTTTTCTGAAAGCTATGCTGTAGTTCAAACAGGAATTATTTAAAGGAAATTCTATGGCTTGTATTATACAAGAGATCAGTCTAGATGATCACAGTGGTCCATTCAGTCCTTAGGATATATGAATAAACATTTTCACATGCACAAGCTCTGAATGCTGGAACAAAATGCTAACTAAAGCACAATACAATGCAATGCCAATCAAGGACCTCATCTCGTTCCCACCCCAGAAGCCCAAATAATCAGTCACTGTATGCAAGAAGTTGGGAATGGGTGACATGGGATGGATCACTTGATGTTTACCTGTTCTGTTCATTCCCTCTGTGGCACCTGGCATGGCCACTGTCAGAAGACAGGATACTGGGGTAGATGGACCATTGGTCTGACCCAGGATGGCTGTTCTTATGCACTTATGTACATACAAATGCTAGAAGTCTAAATACTAAAATGGGTGAACTTGAGTGCCTGGCATTAAATGAGAATACTGATACGATGGGCATCACAGAAACTTGGTGGAACGATGATAATCAATGGGACACGCTAATACCAAGGTACAAAATAGATAGGAATAACAAAGTAGATCATGCTGGTGGGGGAGGGGTACTGTATGTGAAAAAAATCAGAGTCAAATATAGTAAAAATCCTAAATAAATCAAACTGTACCATAGAATGTCTATGACCAAAAAGTCCATGCTTGAAGAAGAAGAATATGGCAGTAGGAATATTCTATCGACCACCTGATCAGGATGATGGTGGTGATTGTTAAATGCTCTGGAAGATTAGAGAGGCTATACATTTTAAAAAAAGAAACCAATAATCACGGGGGATTTCAACTATCACCATATTGACTGGGTACATGTCACCTCAGGGCAGGATGCTGAGATTAAGTTTCTAGACACCGTTAATGACTACTTCTTGGAGCAGCTAGTCCTGGAACCCACAAGGGGGGAGGCAATGCTTGATTTAATTCTAAGTGGAGCACAGAATCTGGTCCAAGAGGAGAATATAGATGAACCACTCGGTAATAGCAACCATAATGTAATTAAATTTAACATAATTGTCAAAGGGCGAATACCAAAGAAGCCCATCGCAGTAGCATTTAACTTCAGAAGGGGAACTACACAAAAATGAGGAAGCTAGTTAAATAGAAATTAAAAAGGTACAGTCACAAGAGTGAAATGTCTTCAAGCTGCATGGAAACTTCTTAAAAACACAATAATAGAGGTTCAGACTAAGTGTATACCCCAAATTAAAAAACAAACAGAGTAAGAAGACCAAAAAAGTAACACCATGGCTAAACAACAGCATAAAAGAAGTGGATAGAGGCCAAAAGGCATCCTTTAAAAACTCAATGTCAAATCCCAATGAGGAAAATAGAAAGGAGCATAAACTCCGACAAGTCAAGAGGAAAAGTATAATTAGACGGGCCAAAAAAGAATTTAAAGAGCAACTATCAAAAGAGACAAAAACTAACAGCAATTTTTATTTAAGTACCTCAGAATCAGGAAGACTTCCAAACAATCAGTGGGGCCCCTGGGCAATTGAGGTGCTAACAAAGCCATTGCGGAGAAGCTAAATGAATTCTTTGCCTCTGTCTTCACTGCAGAGGCTATGAGAGAGATTCACACACCTGAGTCACTCTTTTTTAGTTGACAAATCTGAGGAACTATCCCGGATTGAGGTGTCAATAGAGGAGGTTTTGGACCAAGTTGATAAATTAAACAGTAATACATCATCAGGACCAGATGGTATTCAGCCAAGAGTTCTGAAGGAATTCAAATATGAAATTGCAGAACTACTAAATGTGATATGTAACCTATCACTTAAATCAGCTTTTGTACCAGACGACTGGAAGATAACTAATCTAATGCCAGTTTTTAAAAAAAGTTTCCAGAGGCAATACTGGCAATTACAGGCCAGAAAGCCAAACTTCAGTACCAGACAAATTGGTTGAAACTGAAATAAAGAACAGAATTACCAGACACATAAATGAACACAATTTGATGGGGAAGAGTCTACATGGTTTTATAATGGGAAATCATGCCTCACCATCTATTAGAATTCTTTGAGGGGGGGTCAACAAATGTGTGAACAAAGGGGATCCAGTGGATATAGTGTACATGGATTTTTGGAAAGCCTTTGATATGGTCCCTCACCAAAGGCTCTTAAGCAAAGGATAAGACGAAAGAACAGGAGGACTTGTGGCACCTTAGAGACTAACACATTTATTAGAGCATAAGCTTTTGTGGGCTACAGCTCACTTCATCGGATGCATAGAATGGAACATATAGTAAGAAGATATATATATACACATACACAGAAGGTGGAAGGTGCCATACAAACTGTAAGAGGCTAAGTAATTAAGATGAGCTATTATCAGCAGGAGAACAAAACTTTTGTAGTGATAATCAAGATGGACATTTAGACAGTTGACAAGAAGGTGTGAGGATACTTAACTTAGGAAAATAGATTCAATATGTGTAATGACCCAGAAGAAAGGTCCTCTCATGGATCAGTAACTAGTTAAAAGACAGGAAACAAAAGATGGGCCTAAATGCTCAGTTTTCACAATGGAGAGAGGTAAATAGGGTGTCCCAAAGGGATCTGTCCTGGGAGCTGTCCTATTCAACATACTCATAAATGATCTGGAAAAAGGGGTTAATGGTGAGGTGGCAAAATTTGCAGGAGACACAAAAATTACTCAAAATAGGAAAGTTCAAAGCAGACTGCCAAGAGCTATAAAGGGATCTCACAAAACTGGGTGACTGGGCAACAAAATGGCAGATGAAATTCAATGGTGATAAATGCAAAGTAATGCACATTGGAAAACATAATCTCAACCATACATTCAAAATGATGTGGTCTAAATTAGCTGTTACACTCAAGAAAGCGATTTTGGAGTCATTATGGAGAGCTCTCTAAAAACATCCACTCAATGTGGAGTGGCAGTCAAAAAGGGTAACAATGTTTGGAACCATTAGGAAAGGGATAGATAATAAGACAGAAAATATCATAATGCCACTATATAAATCCATGGTATGCACACATCTTGAATACTGCGCACATTTCTGGTCACCCCATCTTAAAAAAAGATATATTAGAAATGGAAAAGGTACAGAGAAGGGCAACAGAAATGATTAGGGGTTTAGAACAGCTTCCATATGAGGAGAGATTAAAAAGACCAGGACTGTTCAGCTTAGAAAAGAGATGACTAAGGGGTGTATATTATAGAGGTCTATAAAAGTATAAAATAGAGGTCTATAAAAGTGGTGTGGAGAAAGTAAGTGTTATTTACCCCTTCACATAACACAAGAACCAGGAGTCACCCAATGAAATTAATAGGTAGCAGGTTTAAAACAAAAGGAAGTATTTTTTCATACAATGCACAGTCAACCTGTGGAACTCATTGCCAGGAGATGTTGTGAAGGCCAAAAGTATAACTGGGTTCAAAAAGGAATTAAATAAGTTCGTGGAGGATAGGTCCATCAATGGCTATTAGCCATGATGGTCAGGGATGCATTCATACGCGCTGGGTGTCCTAAGCCTCTCACTTCCAGATGCTGGGTGTGGATGACAGGGGATGGATCACTCGATAATTGTTCTGTTCATTCCCTCTAGGACACCTGGCACTGGCCACTGCGGGAAGACAGGATACGGGTGGGAGGGATAGCTCAGTGGTTTGAGCATTGGCCTGCTAAACCCAGGGTTGTGAGCTCAATCCTTGAGGGGGTCATTTGGGATCTGGGGCAAAAATTGAGGATTGGTCCTGCTTTGAGCAGGGGGTTGGACTAGATGACCTCCTGAGGTCCCTTCCAACCTTATGATACTGGGTTAGATGGACTATTGGTCTAACACAATATGGCTATTTTTATGTTTGTGTTCCTTCTTATGCTTACGTTGCTTATGCGTAGGTGATTTCTAATGGGGATATGAGTAAAATGACATACACCCCTTCAACCCAGAGAGAAGATCATGTGACTACAACACTATCTCCTCTTGTTCAGCTCTTCTGGAGGAAGCCATGGTGGGTAGTTGCCTAGTGTATCCCTTAGGACCAGGGGTGGGCAAACTTTTTGGCCTGAGGGCCATATATGGGTATGGAAATTGTATGGCAGGCCATGAATGCTCATAAAATTGGGGGTTGGGTTGTGGGAGGGTGGGAGAGCTCCAGCTGGGGGTGTGGGCTCTAGGGTGGGGCTGGGGATGAGGGGTTGGGGGTTCAGGAGGGTGTTCCAGGCTGGGACTGAGGGGTTTGGAGGGCGGGAGGCGGATCAGAGCTGGAGCACGGGAAGGGGTCAGTGGTGCAGCAGCTCCCAGAAACAGCAGCTCCTCAAGCAGCTCCCAGAAACAGCAGCATGTCCCCACTCCGGCTCCTACCCGGAGGTGCAGCCAGATAGCTCTGTGCGCTGCTTCAGTCGCAGGCGCCGCCCCTGCAGCTCCCATTGGCTGTGGTTCCCAGCCACTGGGAGCTGCAGGGGCAGCACTTGGGGTGGGGGCAGCGTGCGGAGCCCCCTGGCTGCCCCCATGAATAGGACCTATAGGGGGGACATGCCACTGCTTCTGGGAGCCGTGCGGAGTGGGGCAGGACCCCGACCCTGCTCCCCGGCTGGAGCGCCAGAGCAGGGCAAGACCCGGACCCCACTTCCTTGCAGGAGCTTGAGGGCTGGATTAAAACATCTGGAGAGCCAGATGTGGCCCCCAGGCTGTAGTTTGCCCACCATTGCTTAGGACAGTGGTTCTCAAATTGTGGGTCAGGACCCCAAAGTGGGTTGTGACTAATTGATCTAATACTTGCTGGGGCTGGGGGCCGAAGCCTGAGCCCCATTGCCCAAGGCTGCAGCCCTGGATGGTGAGGCTCAGGTTACAGGCCCCCCACCTAGGGCTGAAGCCCTTGGGCTTTGGTTTTGCCCACCCTGCCCCCGCGTGGGGCTGAAACCCTTGAGCTTTGGCCCCTCCACCCAGGGCTCAGGCCTCCTGGGGTCGTGTACTAATTTTTGTTGTCGGGGGGGGTTGCGATGCAATGAACTTTGAAAACCCCTGCCTTAAGAAGAATTTGGGCTGACGTAGAATTCCTCCTTAAAACGAGTCCACCTTCTCTTGTGACACTGACAGCATCTAGGGCAGAATCTAGTCCATGGTGTGTTTGTTTCATGTCACTCCTGCAGTTATGGTCAGTAAAAGGCAGTCCTATTACTGTGGGGTGAACAGAAATCAATAAATACTATTTCCAGGAACATCATCCTTCAGGATGTCAGTGGCTATCAGTTTGGAGACAGGTTGAAGAGGAGGAAAAGAGTGTGTGAGCCTCTAAAAACCAGAGGGATAAAATATGTCTACAAATATTTGAGGCTATAAAGGCCAAGGAGGGAAAGGAATTGTTCGCTGGGACAAGGAACAATATGATCACACAGAGCACAGGAAAACACAGGTCAAGTATCAGACAAAGACTCCTATCTGTGAGATATTTTAGCATGTAGAATAGTCTCCTGAGGAAGTGCTTGAAGTTCTGTCCCTTATAAGACATCACTGATGACCATCTATGACCCTCATCACAGTGAGATCTAAGCACCTTACAATCTTCAATGTATTTATCCTCATCAGACTCCTGGGAGGTAGGCCAGTGCCATTATCCCCATATTACAGATGGGAAACTGAGACACTTGGAGACTATGTGGCTTCCCAAGGTGGCCCAGGTAGCCTGTGACACAGCAGGGATGTGAATCCAGTTCTATGCTAGAGCCCTAACCACTGGATTATCTTCCCTCTCCAACTAGCCTCTATAACACTTTGGAGAACATGTTGTTCATGTAGGGTCCAGTTCTCATGTAGGGTCCAGTTCTGCACAAGTAGATTTATTTATTTTTATTATTATTCTCATTGTGCAAAACATCACAAAGGCAGGTCACAATGAATGGCATCCATGAGAGTCACTGGCCAGCAATCTTCCTCCATGTCATGTGGTCCTCACACAGGTCTGAAAAGCACGCCACATCGCAACCCATTCAGTCAGCCACATCATCGAACCACACTTCACGCAGGCACCCCTCGCCCAGGGTACCAGTCCCTGCAACACTTGCTTTGGCAATCTTCCTCAGCTCAGCTGAACCACGTGTCCTACACATTTTTCATCTCTTTCTCTTGATGATATCTGGTATCAGCTGGCTCTGCTGTAAGTGCCGGCGCTTATCTCATTGTAAATCATGCGCGAGGTGTAGCTAACATGCAGCAACCACTTCCTGCAGAATAGAGCATTATTTTCCAACCAGTGAGGCTTGACTTGGAAGCAGGACGTAGACCTTTAGACTATAGCACACCAGCTGAGAGAGGGATAAAATAGTGAAATCCTGTAGGCATAAGGACCCAACACCAGCTGGGACAAGGGACAGGCGGAGCATTTATCCCTCCCTCCTACTTCCTATTTTGCCCCCTACCCAATCCCAAGGAAATTTCTCTTTTCTCCTTCCCGCTCACTCCCAGCACTAGAGGGTTGAGAAATGCTGCTGCAAGAGATTGCGGAGCCAGTCCTGGAGCCTCTTAAAGCAACACTATCCCGAAGCAAAGCTGAGCTACAGACTGGCCAACTGAGCACCCCACTCCAGTATCCCTCATAGAATCATAGAATATCAGGGTTGGAAGGGACCCCAGAAGGTCATCTAGTCCAACCCCCTGCTCAAAGCAGGACCAATTCCCAGTTAAATCATCCCAGCCAGGGCTTTGTCAAGCCTGACCTTAAAAACCTCTAAGGAAGGAGATTCTACCACCTCCCTAGGTAACGCATTCCAGTGTTTCACCACCCTCCTAGTGAAAAAGTTTTTCCTAATATCCAATCTAAACCTCCCCCACTGCAACTTGAGACCATTACTCCTCGTTCTGTCATCTGCTACCATTGAGAACAATCTAGAGCCATCCTCTTTGGAACCCCCTTTCAGGTAGTTGAAAGCAGCTATCAAATCCCCCCTCATTCTTCTCTTCTGCAGGCTAAACAATCCCAGCTCCCTCAGCCTCTCCTCATAACTCATGTGTTCCAGTCCCCTAATCATTTTTGTTGCCCTTCGCTGGACTCTCTCCAATTTATCCACATCCTTCTTGAAGTGTGGGGCCCAAAACTGGACACAGTACTCCAGATGAGGCCTCACCAATGTCGAATAGAGGGGAACGATCACGTCCCTCGATCTGCTCGCTATGCCCCTACTTATACATCCCAAAATGCCATTGGCCTTCTTGGCAACAAGGGCACACTGCTGACTCATATCCAGCTTCTCGTCCACTGTCACCCCTAGGTCCTTTTCCGCAGAACTGCTGCCTAGCCATTCGGTCCCTAGTCTGTAGCTGTGCATTGGGTTCTTCCGTCCTAAGTGCAGGACCCTGCACTTATCCTTATTGAACCTCATCAGATTTCTTTTGGCCCAATCCTCCAATTTGTCTAGGTCTTTCTGTATCCTATCCCTCCCCTCCAGCGTATCTACCACTCCTCCCAGTTTAGTATCATCCGCAAATTTGCTGAGAGTGCAATCCACACCATCCTCCAGATCATTTATGAAGATATTGAACAAAACCTCGGTTTACTTCCTTTCCCCACCCAGCCACCAGCATCAGCACCTCAGCCCAGCACCCATCATTCCCCCAGCCACAGCTCAAGAGGCCCAAACACACGCCCTGAATCCAGCATTCGAAAAGCACCCTGGGTTTCCCACAATCCTTTGCAGTCCCTGGGAGATGAGAATTCCCAGCACACCACCTATCAGGCTCTATTCCATTGGCAGGAAGGTGTAGTCACAGACCGTGCTGCCCCTTATGACTTCATCTGAGAAGGCCATTGAGATCAGCTGTTTTTCCTCCTTTCTGTCCTGTGGTTTCATCTGAATTGGGAATGGACAAGACCAATGACTTGAACGCAATGGCCTCTCTTTTTCACCAGCAATTCTTGATCCTCTCTCAATGTTTCTTTCCTGTCATTAGCAGTTTGTTGTTCTGGCCCACTGAAGCCGTATCTTTATTACTTAATCTTGTAGCTCTTCTCCAGCACCCCAGATACCTGGTTCTGAGTGCTAAAATGAAATGATGAAATCAGTTAATGAGAGGACAGTGTGCGTTCAGAGACACACATGCTTTTCATCTGTTCAGCCAATCATTGTGTTCCCCTTGTATACATTTGATGGGTCTTCACATTTTGAACCATGTGAAAGTGAAACCTTTTGAAGACACCATCTGAGGTGTCTAGCAAAAATCAGCTGTCTAGCAGAAGCATCACACAAAAAACACAGCAGCAAATTGGACTAGAAACACCACAGGGATGCTTTAAAATGGAATTTCAAGAACAAAGCGCAAAGTAATCCACGGAGCTAGCCCACTTTACAGCAGCGGAGAATCTGGCCTCAAAGGTGTTTATCCAATGTACCTTTCCAAACTCACTGTATTTTAATTTTGATTTAATGTGCATGTGTATTTTTCATGTAAATATTGACCACGGGCCTGACCTTGGCTTGAAAAAGTTTGTGTCACCTTTATACTAACATGTCCTTACAGGAAATAGGAATTTAGCTCTTTCCAAACTCAGTGCATTCGTTTCATTAGTCTAACAGTGTTTTCTCTTTTCCAAGGATACTCTGGCATCTCTCTCTCTCTCCCCCTCCTTGTACGTATACAAGAATTGCAATGATGGTGGTGGTTTGCACTTAACTGACATTGTCTGCATGTTGGCAAACAGAAACAGACATGCCCGCCCCTTTAACAAACTCCTGTAAACTGATCTATTATCAACAGCAGGGCCCTGCTGTATAGCTGGCAGGCACAGTAATTAATTTCTATGCATATCATTGCCAGGATCACTTACTGATCCAAGGAGCAAGATCAGAGATGTCACACCATAAATTGAGTCAGAGCCTTCACCTCTGTGGTCAGTGTGCAATTTTACACACACTTGACAAAGTAACAAACAGGAGGTAAAAAAGGCAGCGGTTCCCCTGGGTGATGGACGGGGGGAATTGGCCCAATAAATTGTTCCCTGTAAAAAGCAATGTTTTCCTCATTAAAAGGCAGTGAATTCTCTATTGCTTTTCATTAGTTCTGGCCTTGCTAGACGTGAGGTTTAATTGGCAGTGTGTTTACAGGAGGCTGGCCCCAGAGGTGAAGGAGACAAAGAGGCTGGAAAGAGATTCTTATTTATTAAGGAGGTGACAGGCAGCTGCTTAATAAGTTTTTTGTGGGGTCCTGGAAGAAGTTGCACCATGAAGAATGACTAAAAGGGTTTAACCCTTTATTTGCCATTGCTTAACAATTGAATCCATCTTTACCACCTGATTTTAATGTTTCTAACCCTCCCCATCTTGCAAAGAAAAAAAAAATCACTGTGTTTCAAAGGGAAGTTGCCAAAACTCATTTTAAATCTGATGTTCAGCTGCAATAGGCATCAGTTTGTTCAGGACAGATTCTTTCTCACCCAGATTCTCCAAGCATGTTCTCTATGTTGAGAAGGGAATTTACAACAGCAAACATTCTGCAGGTCCTGATTCATATCTGGGTATATGTAACATGCATCATTTTCTCAGCATCTAAGGGCAAATCTATGGTATAGCAGAAATTCAGGGGGGTCACCAAACGTTAAGCTGTGGAAAGACTGGCCACTTACATGTCTCATTACCGTGTGGCTTCATAAAAGCTTTTGACAGGCACGAGTCACAAAAATAGATACGTTTAAAATATAGGACAAGAGGGATTAGGTTAGTTCACATTGAAAATGCAAACAAAACTCTGTCATCATTGAGAAAACCAATAACAAAGAGAACCCTACCAAAACCAAATGCTACACTGCACACACAGTACTTCCCCGGGGAAAAGAAAGAATGAACAAACCACACGTGACAGACGTTAGTCACGTCGCTTAATGCACTACTGGAAGGCGCTCAGACCCTACAGTGATGAGGGCAGCATAAGAATGTACAGAGAATAGAATTGCAGTTTCCACGGTACACATCTGATGAAGTGAGCTGTGGCTCACGAAAGCTCATGCTCAAATAAATTGGTTAGTCTCTAAGGTGCCACAAGTACTCCTTTGGCAGTTTCCACGGTACACATCTGATGAAGTGAGCTGTGGCTCACGAAAGCTCATGCTCAAATAAATTGGTTAGTCTCTAAGGTGCCACAAGTACTCCTTTTCTTTTTGAGGATAAGGTTAAGAGCCCAAGACCCCCAGAAGTCAGAGAGCCTGATTCTCTTCTCACACTGTTTTATGTTGATGTGGCTCCATTGCCTCTAGCAGAGAGTTTCCCCTGGTGTAAGTGAGAGAACTGGCCCGAGAAGCCCCCAGATGTAAAGGATTTAAAACTTAGCGGGAAAACGTAAAGAATTTAATCTTGATCTTTAGGAGAAGCATGGCTTATCTGACCATAAACCAGGTTGACCCAGAGCAGGGCAATGTTGCACTGGTGTATAACCAAAGAAGAGGTATGTACCCCAGGCATCCTCCCTGATGCTAGTGTGGCTGGGGAAAGGGTGTGGCTACAGAAAAAAGAGCCTGGCAGGGATACCCCTCTGCCACAGTGCTCCTGGCCTACATTTTCAGTCCCTTGTGGCCATTACTGCCCTCTGGCTGCTCTAACATAGCACAGGGGAGCAGCAAGTGCAGAGCAGCGCTATGATCAGGGATGTGCAAAAGGAGAGCTTTAGGCCATTTTTGTTCACCTGGCCCCAATTTACATTCTGTGTATTGTGGCCATACCCAACGCCCCGGAGCTAGAGTGGAGTGACATTAGTGCCTAACCTGCATAATGTATGGAACGGATTTATACCATGAACAAAAAGCTTATGGTTCACGCAGGGGAAATACACAAATAGACAATACTAACCAGGTGCCACATGGCCTTGTTAACATCGTGACATAAACCTCCATTTTTGGAATCTTCTGCCTTTTTAGTGCTTGGTTTCCCAAACTTAATGTTGCATTAATAATAATGCTTACATTTATAGTAGTGCAGGTGGGACTGCTCAGGCCTGCTTTGGAAAAGATGCCGTGAAATTGCTAACATTACCTCTCTGAGCAATCCTAATGCCTTGGAAAGCCATGGTGAACTCTGGATTCTCAGCCTTTTGATTATGCGGGAGTCTAATATAGCAAGTCTAGTGGTTTTGTAATTTCCAACAAACATAGATGACTATGGGGCTGTTTTCTTCATCTTGGGCTACATCTTCACTGCAGAAGTAACTCAAGTTGTCTACACGTGAGTTAGTCCTCTAGAGTTAACCTACCTTGAATGAGAGTGGCCATACTGCAAAACAACATATGCGAGGCAAACAGTGATTGTATTAGAAAAGGCCCATGTATTAGCAGCACAGAGGAACCATGCTGGTAGCCGATGAGATGTGCCCACTCAAGCTGCAGCCTTTGCCCCAGCCAACTTGAGTTAAAAGCACCACCACGCTCGAATTATGGGGTTTTGTGTGCAGATGGGACTCACACGAAGGGCAACACTCGTGTTATAACAAGTTAACTTTGCAGCAAAGACAAGACTGTGAGCCAAGAACCTCTGAATGGAAACTGACAAGAGGGTGCAGAGGGGTACAGATATCTCCGGATCCTGGTATGTACATTTGGGTTCACCAAACAATGTCATGTGAGGTCTCAGATGAAAGTCTGGTGACACCCTAGTCATCAATATCATTGTCACATGTACTATGGAAGGAGCCATGTATCTGTTCAAAAAAAGAACTAGATAAATCCATGGAGGATAGGTCCATCAATGGCTAGTAACCAGGATGGGCACAGATGGTGTCCCTAGCCTCTGTTTGCCAAAAGCTGGGAATGAGCAACAGAGAAAGGATCACTTGATGATTACCTGTTCTGTTCATTCCCTCTGGGGCACCTGATATTGGCCACTGTCAGAAGACAGGTTTCAGAGTAGCAGCCATGTTAGTCTGTATTTGAAAAAAGAAAAGGAGTACTTGTGGCACCTTAGAGACTAACAAATTTATTTGAGCATAAGCTTTCGTGAGCCACAGCTCACTGCATCAGATGCATTCAGTGGAAAATACAGTGGGGAGATTTATATACATAGAGAACATGAAACAATGGGTGTTACCATACACACTGTAACGAGAGAGTGATCACTTAAGGTGAGCTATTACCAGCAGGAGAGCAGGTCATTTACTTTGTGTAATGACCCATCCACTCCCAGTCTCTATTCAAGCCTAAGTTAATTGTATCCAGTTTGCAAATTAATTCCAATTCAGCAGTCTCTCATTGGAGTCTGTTTCTGAAGTTTTTTTTGTTGAATTGCAACTTTTAGGTCTGTAATCAAGTGACCAAAGAGTCTGAAGTGTTCTCCAACTGGTTTATGAATGTTATAATTCTTGACATCTGATTTGTGTCCATTTATTCTTTTATGTAGACTGTCCAGTTTGACCAATGTACATGGAAAGAGGGGCATTGCTGGCACATGATGGCATATATCACATTGGTAGATGTGCAGGTGAACTAGCCTCTGATAGTGTGGCTGATGTGATTAGGCCCTATGATGGTGTCCCCTGAATAGATATGTGGACACAGTTGGCATCGGGCTTTGTTGCAAGGATAGGTCCCTGGGTTAGTAGTTCTGTTGTGTGGTTGCTGGTGATATTTGCTTCAGGTTAGGGAGCTGTCTGTAAGCAAGGACTGGCTGTCTCCCAAGATCTGTGAGAGTGATGGGTCGTCCTTTAGGATAGTTTGTAGATCCTTGATGATGTGTTGGAGAGGTTTTAGTTGGGGGCTGAAAGTGATGGCTGTCCTGTAGTAGGTGACTTCTGGGTATTCTTCTGGCTCTGTCAATCTGTTTCTTCACTTCAGCAGGTGGGCATTGTAGTTGTAAGAATGCTTGATAGAGATCTTGTAGGTGTTTGTCTCTGTCTGAGGGGTTGGAGCAAATACGGTTGTATCGTAGAGCTTGGCTATAGACAATGGTCACAAACACCACCCTATACCGGAAACCTACTGACCGCTACTCCTATCTACACGCCTCCAGCTTTCATCCAGACCACACCACATGATCCATTGTCTACAGCCAAGCTCTATGATACAACTGCATTTGCTCCAACCCCCTATCAAGAATTCTTACAACTACAATACCTTCCTGCTGAAGTGAAGAAACAGATTGATAGAGCCAGAAGAGTACCCAGAAGTCACCTACTACAGGACAGGCCCAACAAAGAAAATAACAGAACGCCACTAGCCATCACCTTCAGCCCCCAAATAAAACCACATCTAGAAGTGTCCATGGTGTGGCAGAAGGATCATACCTGCCATGTATGAGGCTGCCACACCATGGACACTTCTGGACTAGATGACCTCCTAAGGTCCCTTCCAACCCTGATATTCTATGATTCTATGACTGGTTAAAATGTTGGATATGGATTTTTTTAATTGAAAAAATGTCCTTTTTACAAAAGCAAAATATTTTGTGAAAAAAATCATGGTATTTTAGAAAATTCTCCCCCTACATTTGTATTGAAATTGTTATCAAAATGGTTATCAAAAATTTTCATTCACAAAATTAATAAATTAAAACTCTCAAATATTTTTTGGGAAAAAAAAAATCGTTTCAAATATTTCAAACTGAAAAAAAAACGTTCAAAAATGTTTTATTAAACCACTTTTGTATTTTTAACCAGCTCTAGAAAAGAATTATCAACATTTCTGCCACTCAGAAGAGGTTTATTCACAACAGTTTAAGCATCCCTTCTTAATTTTAACTGTAAATGGGGCTCAACCAAAATCCCAAATCTCATCCCACTGAGTCTTTAAATTGACATTGGACGCCTTTCTGAAAGAGATGCTCTAGTTCAGCCAAAAGTTGGGCTCGATACAGGAATCACAGAGTGAAGTCCTAATGTCTTGTGTTACACGTGCGGTCAGACAAGATGATCAATGATTGGAAAGGCCTTTCTGGACGTCAAAATCTATGAAACACTCCTCAACTTTGTGAAATTTTGAATCAGGATCCAGATCCAAATATGGCAGCTCAGGGCTATCCCTACATTTAACACAAAGCATATTCCCGTAGCTCATCACCTGTCGGAAGAAGCTATCTGTTTCTTACCTCCAGACATGCATAGTACAGGAGTATGTTTATAGTCTGTCTGCTTAGAATCATAGAGTATCAGGGTTGGAAGGGACCTCAGGAGGTCAGCTAGTCCAACCCCCTGCTCAAAGCAGGACCAATCCCCAGCTAAATCATCCCAGCCAGGGCTTTGTCAAGCCTGACCTTAAAAACTTCTAAGGAAGGAGATTCCACCACCTCCCTAGGTAACGCATTCCAGTGCTTCTGTATATCCACCTATTTTCCCCCCAAAGAAAGGATTTAACAGATCCTACCTGGGAGCTCATAGATGTAAAGCTTTACATAAATCATTTTACGCTTCTAATACAAATCTTTTGCTGTCTTTTGTTTTGAAATCCAGATGGTGTGAATGGATCATGGGGGAGGATAGAGGTCAGTGGACTGGGTCATAGGTGGTCAGGCCAGTTGATTAGAGCAGGAGTTAGGCCTACTTGTCAAAGTCCGAATGCCAGAGCCAAAGGTTGAAGCAGAGGCAGAGCCAAGGTTTGGAACCAGATTACCAGGAGTCAGGGAAGGCAGGAGCAGGGCTGGTTCTGAAGCAGAAGCAAGGTTGGGATAGAATGGGAACAAGGTTGGGCGCAGGGCAGGATCTGGACTGGAGCTGTGGATGAGCAGAGCAGTACTGAGCTGGTGCAGCTGAGAGCCTTACTCCTTACTCCTGACAATAGGCCAATCTGGGAAGGGGCAATACAGACAATTGCAGAGACGTATGCCCCCACCGCTGACACCATCCTAACATGGTAATGAGTGTAGGCGCTCCAAAACTACATTGATGATTACAGTATAAGAATCTAGATACACTAGATACATTTGGAGAGGTGAACCAAAAACCTGCCCTTGTTACAAATAACTTTTCCAAATACTATTGCAAATCAATGCTCCAGTATTTATCCTTTCTTTATTTTCAAATCTAATACAAAAATATTTAAGAGTAAAATGCCTCACTTCATCCTGGCACTCGAGGCTTCTTGTGCTTACAAGAAATACTGGTGAAATGGGAGCCTTAAAATTAAGTAGCATGGAGTGTCTAATAATTAATTTGACTTTATATCCATTGTTTATTTAAATGCAACTTTAAGACTACATTAAAAAAACCAGAAACAAGCAGCTTAGCATGAAAATGAACTAGATGAGTTCCAACAATAGGCAGGAATTAGCACGTTGGTCAGATGTTCAGGATCATTCTAATCAGAAAACTTGGGGGCGGGGGGGGGGAGATCCAAGGATATGAGAGATGATGATTATTATTCATACTGCCATAGCGCCTAGAGGCCTCAACTGAGATCAGGGCCCCACTGTGCTGTACAAACACACAGTGAGAGATGACCCATGCCTTGGAGAGGTATCAATCAAAATAGATGAAGAAAGCATTATCGCCATGGGACACTGAGGCCCAGAGAGATGAAGTGACTTACCCAAGTTCACACACGGAGCATGCGGCATAATAGGGAACTGAACCCAGGTTTCCTGAGTCACAGGGCTCCTGAACCCAAGGCCAGTGCCTGAACAAGCAGCTCTGCCCTCCCTCTGCAGAGATACATGGTGGTGACTGGTGTAAGGAAATAGATGAGAAAAGTTCAGAGGACTCAGGAAGAGAGAAATGGAGGGTTCTTCGAAAGAGTACTGGGGTGGCTGGTAGGAGGGGACATGATGGGGGACTCTGAAGAAAAAGATGGGGAATAAGGGGTCTGTTGGACTGAGTCAGCTTGGAGAAAACAGTTTGAGTAACTATGAAACAGGTCCAGAGCTGGCCTAGCTATTTCAAGTTTACTTTGTAAGGAACAAAACCCAGAAGTGAATTCTGCTTATTAATCTGCAAAGGGGGAAAGTTTCAGCACCAATGTGAACATTCAAGCGATTGGTGGTGGATCCTTTATTAATCAGCAACCAAAGAGCAACCATTGACAATACCCTATCTTAAAGCAGATGTATAGTCACCTATAGCCCCCTAGCCAGACAATGAAGCAGTGAGAGTTTGGGAGACCAGTAGCGGCAGCTGTGGGAAGGAGGAAGGCAGGCTTGTGGCCAGGAGGAAGATGGAAGAGGGCAGGATTCTTGGGCAGAGCCAGTTTAGCCTTCCCTGCCTTTTCTGGTCAAAAAGCACTCTTCTCCAGCAGACTGAGCAGGACACTTGATCCATGCTGCTGAGTCTAGCCCTTCCAAGGGCCAATAAAGAGAGAGGCAGAAAGCCAGGGTGGGGAGAATGGGCAAATCAATCCAGAGTAAATATCTCAAAGTCAGGAGCCGTGACGAGATCACAGCCTGACTCTATGAAACTAAAGATTCTTGAAGCACTGGGGGGGTATATTTTAAAAAGTTCTTCACAGTGCGAGAACAATCAGAATGCATGTGCACACATGGCATGCACAAAATTCTGTACTTCCATATGCAAACCGAGCCAGTCTATCTGCCAATGGAAGTTCAGGCATGCAACTACCTGATCTGGGCATGTAAACACTGGGTTAGATCCTCAGCTGGAGGACATCAGTGTGTAGCTCCACTGAAGTCAACGGAGCTGTGCCTGTTTACGCTAGCCTAGGACAACATGGCCACGTGAATGTTTGGTGCATTTAGCTGGCAGATGTGCATTTTGCATGATGGTGCCATTGCATAGGGTTTGCAAGTTTGGGCTTTGCTTTAAAACACATTTCCCCGGTGTCAGCGGTTACTGTGGCCAATCCAAAACAAGTTCCAGGATATTCCCATTCTACAGTGTTAAATTCCTTTAAACAGACCTCCCTGCTGTATGTTACAGGATTTTTTTAACTTTTTTTTTTTTTTTGGTAGCAGCTGGAGTGAATTACTTCCTTTCCTAATCTCTGTATTTACTTTTCTTCATATGGCACCATCTGCTACAATTCAGGTGAGCAGAGTTTGTTGTGAGTGCTGCCCCCTGCAAGCTCTGCCTTCTTTTCTTGCACTTTTATTAGAGGGGTTTTGCCCCAAGAGTTGCGTTTAGGGTGCCACAAGCAATTATGGGCCAGATTCTCCCCTGGAGCTATAGAGATCGACAGCAATGGGGAATCTAGTCCTAAAACTTCAGAATTATCTTTATAAAGGGAAAATTTAAGATGACTATCAGCAACATAATCCTAACCATAAAAATCTATCAGATTAGACTGTTAATGGTTTCTTCAGGGATGATGCCTCATCTCTGGAGACATTGAGAGCTAACTGGACAAAGTTCTAGAAAATTTTCTATAAAGAGAAATCCTGCTTTATCGGGAAACTTAACTTTCCTATCAGTTTGTAGAATTCTATGACCAAATAATCTGGACAAACTATGTAAGGTGATGTGAAGTAAGGGTACTGGTGATAAGACCAGTGGCCTTCACAAAATCAAAATGCATTCATTCCAACTCACTCTGATGCTCCTTCCCTGGACTGTACTTCAAAACCTCAAAATCACTGCCAATTACAAAGGGTTAGCAAAGTACAGTGCACTCTTCAAGTGCTAATTTCAAACTCGATGCCTGATTTATGCTATGGCATCAACGACTGATTGAGTAGATTAAGTATATTATCGATCACCTTTAAGGAAAACCTACACTTACACAGCTACACCGCAATGAGGGGCAGTTGGATTGCCCAGAGCTTTGAAAGGCATCATTAGCAGTCTCTACTATGTTAAGCAGCAATTAACAGAGGAAGGATGCAGATCAAACAGCATGGTCTCTGCAAATGGAAACTATCCCTCTGTTCTTATAAACTCTTGCTGCTTGCCTTACTGTTAAGGTTATAAAGACAATTCTCAAAACAACTATCTATCTCAACATAGAGCAGGGCTGTATTTACTAGATACTGCTCTCCGTCCAGTGGTGGTTCTTGGCTGATAATTACAAATTCCTCCAATTACATTCACATGTCTAGGGCCTGATCCAGACAGTCCAATGGTCTTGAACTTGATTCAAAGACTGGCAGTGAATCCTGGCTCCACTTAAGTCAATGGGAGTTTTGCCACTCTAGTCTACAAGGCCAGGATTTCAAGCTGGAAGTATTTCCATAGGGAATTTTAATGGACTTTGGATCAGGCACTTGTCTGCACCAGCCTTTCTAACTACCAAGAGCTGACTTTCTCTACTCGTCACTTTCAATTAAGCCTAACAGGGTGGAAATAAGCATAGTGAAATTGAGGCTGGAGGTCCGTAGGAAATGCCCCAATGCCCAGATCTATTTTACTGCGGAAAAGGGCAGGTCTACACTACAGCTTACGTCAATATAGCTTCCGTCACTTAGGGGTGTGAAAAAGACCAACACCCCTTCCCCCCTTCCAAGCGACGCAAGTTTCACTCTGTCCACACCAGCACTGTGTAGGCAGGAGATGCTGTCCCGCCAACAGAGCTTCCGCTTCTCGCCAAGGTGGAATACTTATGCATTAATGCCACTGTGCACTGTAATGTAGACTTGCCCAAAGTTTCCAAAGGGAAGTGGTGAAAACACCACTGTTTCAGGCATTTAGGGGTAGATGGGACAAAGCACTCCTGAACATATTTTAAGGAACACATTTCACCTTCTCTGGGAGAAAGAGCAGACCATTTAATAAATCTCAAACGCTAACGTCTATTTCCAAACACTTTGTACTTGGAGATAAATTATTCGTCATTCACAAAATCAGCTGGGAAAGAAGGATATAGTCACAAAACTTAAACACACAGGAGTTTCCATGAATTATCATCATGCTATTATTATCATGAATTATCATCATGTAATTGGACTGGTATGACACTCGTTTATTGATGCCCAAAGGAATTGGAGGTGCTTCCTGCAGTCTGGCATTGAAAGGGTTACACACAGTAAGGAATGAACTGAAAGGGGGAATGGTGTGGTGTATCTATAACCACCGCCAGCACAGGTCATCGGCACGAATACAACCCAGAACCAACAGCACAAGCTTCTTTACTTCTTCACCCAAAAAAGTACATTCATTAGCTGGCAGTAGAAGCAGACATTTACCTGTGTGCTATATGCATCTCTGGAACTGAAAGTGTAAGAGATGCCAGGGAGTGGATCTCTGTCTGTAGCCATGTATTTCTAGTGTGCCACCACCACAGTATCTGGATTCCAAATACAAAACAATCATTTCAGTTTGTGTCTACAAAGGACTCCTTGCCACTCCGTTCAGGTGCTGTGACATAGAATGGGAGGGGAGAGTTGCTTTCAGTTTAGTCACAGGTTAGGCAGAATTCCTATATCTATGTGCTCCTTTACATGTATGGAAGTGCTTTCTAGGGTGTCCCGCTGAATGAGTGCGACATGAATGCTCAAGCTGATCCTTGGCAATTCTATCATTAGACCAAAAATTCTCATAGAAACTTACAAACCTTTTAAGTGTTGAAGGGACTCCCCCTCTGAAGTATTGTTATGTCACCCAATACTTTGTCTCAGAAGCATTATTTTACTTTATTTTATTTTTATTATTTTACATTATTTTACTTTTATGTTGTGGTAGAGGCTTTAACCACAATCAGGGCCCCATTATGCTAGGCACAGGACACACAGATAGTAAATGATAGTTTCTGTAAGTGTGTAGGTGTGCGTGGCCGTCCCTTGCTGTCAATCTCTGAGGGCGGCCATGCCTCTTTGCTACACAGCCCCAAAATGCTTACAATCCAAGAGACAACACGTGGGTAAGGCAAACAGCAGGCAGAGAGAATAAAGGTAACAACATTAATTGGATATTTTAGCAATTTCCCCCCAACATTTGCATTTGTGACATCTCTTTAAAAATCATTATACCCTGATCATAACCATCTCGTTATCTTACTTTGTGCTCCCTGCCCTCCATCTGTTTGTTGTATTATCCAGTTGCCTCTCATCTTATACTTAGATTGCAGGCTCTTTGAGGCAGGGGCTGTCTTTTTGCTGTGTGTTTGTACAGCACCTAGCACAACTGGGAGCATGGGAGGGGTGTCTCTAGGAACTACTGCAATACAAATAAAATAATAATTATAGGCGTCCAAGGCCAACACAGCTGTTAATGCAATATTGGCTTAGACTTACTCATCTACATGAAACATATTTGCATGCATACTTCACTCTAGTCACGTGCCAACCCAAGCCCTACAATAATAGCACAACACCTGATACAGTGCCAACTGAAGTCAATGGCAAAACTCCCATTGACCGCCGTGGGATCAGGATTGGGCCCTAAGTGTGCAGTTTTGTGTTCTAATTTTTTATTGCATGCAATAAAAAATTAAAGTATTGACCACATAAAACACATTTTACATCCCATTACTGCAGTAGGCACAGAATTTACTCAGGCTTTTTCTGCAGCCTGTGTGCGTGCTGAACTGCCATTAATGTTAATGGGAGTTACACTCTCATAGCAGCAGCAGACTAGGCCCCAAGGAATGGGAACCTTTACAGCGCTGCTCCTTTCTTTACTGAGTACACTCGTAGCCTTCGGTTCCCGAAAACTCTTCAGGTCTTTTTAACTGCAATGAATGATTTCAAAAGCCAACAGGAAATGCCATCTACTTTCAGATGGGTGACTTGTACATTATCGTACAGGTTGAAAGGCTGCTTATACATCGCAGTACAAAAGAGGCAGTCTGAGGGGGGAAAATCCAGCCAAGGATGCGAAAATCTTTCTGTCATTAAGCTGATAATATCTTGTCATGATTTTTCTTCAGATGCCCTGATACCTGAATCAAGAGGAACTTTACAGGTCTCTCTAACTGCAAGAGAGGATTTTGTCTCAGAAGCAATAAAGTGGCACTTTTGAATGGCTGCCTGTGTAAGAGATCCAAACAGCTATATCGACTTGACACCTCCACTGCCGGAGACCAGGCACTGCAGAAGGAGCAGGTAGCCCTGATTAAGGATTTATACAGGGTTTAAGGCCCCACTCTGATTTTTGTTTAAGATACTCCCCCCCACCCCCCCGCTTGTGGATTTCCTGTCTGAATTGATTTTCTGCCCCATAGCCCATGTTCATTACGCTGTGTGAGGTAACATGATGCTCTGTGATTAGCACACGGGCCACTTAAAACTCACTGGACTCCATTTGGCTCTGGTAAACTTCCATCAACTTCCGATTAGACCTAGAAATGAGATACAAGCACCTGTAGAATGGTGAATGGTGCTGTATAAATGCCTGAGACACGTGCACACACAGAGAGATGGATAATACAGCCAGCCCAAGCCAAAATCCCAGATCTAAACACCTCAGAACATTAGTGAAACTCCCCTGCATCTAGACCTGCAGTTTGCAGCTCTCTCTCTCACACACACACACACACTTTGGAGCACTCTGTGGCTTGGTCTCATCTCTTAGCGGTAGGGAAGCTCTGCGGCAGAAGCTATGCAGGGTAGGGCGCTCTCTGCTACTATCTGTTGGTGAACAGGGGAAAGAGCAGACAACCTTCATAGTCAAAAGAGCTCTCCTCCACCAGCTATTGGTGAGCAGGTGAAAGTATGGCAAAAGAGAGCTTCATATGCATAAGCTTTCTATCCAGAAATCCTCCATCTGACTTGTTGGGGCCTGAGAAGAGCTGTACATGAACTCTGAACTGGTGCAGTAGTGAGACTGAACTGAGAAAGAGGAAGGGGAAAGGGGCGGGCAAGGACTCTACTCAGAAGTCCTCTAAGCACTATTGATCTTGACTTTACGACGAGAGACAACACAGAGACACTGAGGCAGGGACAGCTTTGCGGTGAGAGGCAGCTCTTTGCTGAAGCCTCAGAGGGCAGCAAGAGCACTCGGTGAACCCCAGTGAGGGTTCCTGACCCAGCACCAACAAAGCTGAAATCACTCTGGTTGGGCTAGGTGGTAGAACCTCAGGACCAGACCAGGCAGCAATTTCCCTCGAGACTGGAGAAGGTGGCTCACCAAGTGCTCTCCCATACTCTAGGGCTAACCACTGACACCGAAATGGGAGTAGGCAGTAGCAGTGGGCAAGGAAGGGGAAGCGACATGTTAAAGGGACATTTGCTTATTGGATGTTCACTCTGGCGTCGGCGGGGGGGAATTGAGTTATGGGATTACTGCCAAAGACACCAGGATGAGGGAATGGGGGTTATTCATTCATTTATATATACTGTTGCTATGTTTTCCCAAGTCAATGCTCTGTCCCCCTTTCCCCTACTAGAGACTTTCCTTATTTGATATGCAGACTCAGTGCTTGCGAGGGGTGGGGAGCAGACATGCCAAACCCATAAAAAAAATGCAGAAATTGGGCTTGTTTTTGCCTTAATTGGCTTGTTGGCTAGTTTTTGGCTTGTAGCTTCTTTTTTTTTTTTTTTTTTTTTTGAGATCGGCTCCCGGCAATCAGGAGCAAGGGACAAGCAGGGGGAAGGGGGAGAGAGAGTTGGGGGTGCACAGCAGGCCCACCACCGTCCCAGACTGCATGCCAGGGGGATCTAGTCAGAGTGTTGGGGTTCTTAGGGATTGGCTTGTTTTGAAATGGGATTAGCTTGATTTTTGGCTTATTGTATAAATTGGGGTGCTTATTTACTGCGTGGAAGTTGGCAGCTGTGGTGGGGAGTATTGCCTGTTAAGGGGACGGAGGGGAAGTATTTCTGGGTGGGATCTTCAGCCGATGGTGTTTGCTGATTTTAAGAAGAACCCCTAGACATCTGAACCTGGCCCTTGCTGCTGCTGACAGAAGAGTTACAACTACTTTGGAAAAGTGAGGTCAAATTACCACTTTTTCAAAGCCCCACATTTGAAAACACAGGAAATGTGGCAAAACTGAATCAGGGATTTCTTCTCATGTCTGTTTGCTGCTGGCTAGAAAGCGAGATATGAAAGTGCCCTTACTCCCCAGGAATTAGTTGGCACCATCAACCCTGGATCTCTGCCAATCTGTTCAAGGCACTTAGCGCAGAGGAGCTTCCCATGCCCTCATTTGCACCCATCAATCCTTAGAATACTCACTGATTGAATTAGCAGCAAGGCAAATTCACAGTCAGCTGTCTGCAGGTCATTTTTGTTTCTGTTTGTATATCTGCAGATAGGACCAAATCCCGGTATTGTATTGATGACACCAGTGGAAGCCAGACAAGGACAGCTGTGCCTATGGATCCATAGCCAAAATATTGCCCTAATAGAATTTTCTTCTGTGTTTGAGGCAGTCGTGGTACTTTTAAAATTTAAGAAACCAGAATATTACAATTCAATAAACTCTATATAGTGGCCCTATTCTCTCTCCAGGCTTATGTAACTCATGGAACCAGGCTTCCTCAAAAGTCACCTCTCCATCTGCAACCTGCAGAGACAGCTGTGCTCCATGCAGACATGGAAACTATTAACAGCCTGGACGAAGTGTTCACGACCGGGAGACAGAGATGCCCTGGTGCTGGGTCATAAACTGGGGAGACTTTGCTGGCAGAGATCAGAATGAGTCTTCTCTGTCCGTTTCTAGAACCCAGTGCAAACTCTGACTTCCTGCCGAAGAAAAAAGAGAGTGAGACAGACAAATAGAAAGAAGAAGGGTTTAAATAAAATAACCAACTTCAAGGGTTCACAGGATGGCAAGAGCAGAGTCTTCACTTTGAACCTCAATTCTACAGTGACTGGCACCCTAGAAAAAAGATTGAGCGAGGTTCAAACACCTAGATGAGACTGAATAAAGGCTAAGGGTCAGCAAGGTGCTAAGAGCCCCCAAGTCACATGGGCTTCCATGAAAGCTATGGGTGTTTGGCCTCTCTGAAATTCAGGCTACGCAGCTAAGTGCCTCAGCATGGACTTACACATCTCACTTTAGATACTCCCGAGTTTAGAAATTTTGGCCTAAGTGACTTGTCTGTGGTCACAAAGTGAATCAGTGAAAGACCCAGAAATAGAACCCAGGAATCCTGGTTCTTGTTCTACCTCTGGGAACACACTACCGCTGCTATTCTGTGACTATTGCAGTACCACTGAACAGTGCTGCATGCCAGAAAGGGCAAGAAATAGTGTAGCTCTTTATAACTTGTACCAAAAGGCTCAGACAATCATAAATTCATAGATTCCAAGGCCAGAAGGGGCCATTGTGACCATCTAGTCTGATCTCCTGTATAACATAGATCATAGAACTTCCCCAAAATAATTCATTATGAACCAGAGCAGATCTATTTAAAAATCATCTAATCTTGATTTAAAAAAAACTGGTGATGGAGAATCCCACCATGACTGTTGGTCAACTGCTCCAATGGTTAATCACCTTCACTGTTAAAAATGTGCTCCGTATTTCCAGTCTGAATTTGCCTAGTTTCAACTTCCAGCCTTTGGATCGTGTTCTACCTTTCTCTGCTAGATTGAAGAGCCCATTATCAAATATTTGTTCCCCAGGTAGGTACTTACAGACTTTGATCAAGTCACCCCTTAACCTTCCCTTTCTTAAACAAAATAGATTGAGCTCCTTGAGCTTATCAACATTATAAAGAATGTTTTAAAATCCTTCAATCATTCTCATGGCTCTTCTCTGAACCCACTCCAGTTTAGCATCAACATCCTTCTTAAATTGTGGACACCAGAACTGGACACAGTGTTCCAGCAGCGTTCACACCAGTGCCAAATACAGAGATAAAATAACCACTGTACTGCTACTTGAGATTCCCCTGTTTATGCAGCCAAGGATCATGTTAACCCTTTTGGCTACAGTGTCACCCTGGGAGCTCATGTTCAGCTGATTATCCACCCCACCCACAAATCTTCTCCAGAGTCACTGCTTCCTGGGATAGAGTCTCCCAGCTAGTAAGTATGGCTTGCATTCTTTGTTCCTGGATGTATACATTTATATTTAGCCTTATTAAAACGCATATTGTTTCTTTAAGCCAAGCTTACCAAGTGATCCAGATTGCTCTGCAGCAGTGACCTATCCTTCTAATTTTTAACCCCTCCCACTCTTTGTGTCATCTGCAAACACTGATAAAATGTCAAACAAGAACTGATCCCTGTGAGACTCCACTGGAAACACACCCACTTTATGTTAATTTCCCATTTACAATTACATTTTAATCCTATCAGTTAGCCAGCTTTTCATGCCTTTAATGTTTGCACTATTAATTTTGTATTGTTCTATATTTATTTATTTATTAAAAATGCCATGCAGTACCAAGTCAAATGCTTTACAGAAGTCTAACTCAATTACAGCTGCACTCTTATCTTTAGCTAACAAACTTGTAATCTCATTAAAAAAAAATATCAAGTTAGTCTGACACTTAGTCAAGCAGGCAAATGGCACCAGCCCCCCTCCAGTGGAAGAATGGCCCACTGGAATGGGACTTAGGATACAGGGTTTCAATTCCAGGCTTGGTTACAGATTCCCTCTGTGACCTTGCTCAAGACAGGAGTGGTGGAAGCTCCCTAAAAGTGTGGGGGGGCACTGGAACCTGAACCGTGGCCCACACCCTGCGCCACCCATTCCCTTTGAGTCGCCCCTTCTCTCTGATGCCCCGCCCCACCTCTTCCCCCCAAGACTCCACCCCCACTTGCTTCTCTCCACCTTCTCCTCCCACGTGACGCTAGCCCTTATGGCTGGTAAAAAGTGCTGGGGCCATGGCCCCCTGGCCTGCCTTGTTCCAGTGCCCCTGGCTCAAGACATTTATTCTGTGCCTCAATTCCCCATCTGTCAAAGGGGGCTAACACATAACACCTTACAAGTATGTTGTGATGATAAAATCCATTAATGTTTCTCACAATGCCTCAGGAGTCTAAGTATGAAGGTGATGAGGGCCATATAAGTACCTAAAAAGATAGATGCATCTGAAAGTTTGCTTTTAGATTTTCATCCATTAATGGAAGGTACAGTGCTGGTGAGCGAAAAGATTTTGCTTTTACAGCTTTGGCACTGACTACAGAGTCTCTTCAGAATCCTTTTTAATCAAGTAGCTGAAATCGACTTCTTCCTGTCCATTTCCACATCTGACCATGAACTCTTAAGAGAATGAGAAAAACAAGAAAAGAAAAAAGTTAACGTAACAAAGACTAGGATGGAAGCACATTGCCACATTAATTAAACTTACACCTGCTCTTATGGAAATCAGTTTAACCCCTTTGGTGCCACCTTGCCTTTTAAAATTTCCTTTGAATAGGCCTGATACAGTTTTGATGGAACACACACACTGTGCATGGTTCAGAAAGCTACCAAATTGAGAGCTATTAAATACTAAAAAGACAAGGTGAGAAACAATTTGCAAAATCTCCTCTTTTTATAGACTGCAGCTATTGAGAAAAATTGAGTAAATTCCCTAGCTGCCAAGACTGCAGTCTGTTTCAAGATTCCATCAATTTTTTACGGTACAATCAATATTTATGAATCCCCAAAGAAATGCTGCAAAGAGAAACATAGTGAAACATTTTCCATGCAGTTGCAAAGATGTAACGTGGGGGCCTAAATAACTTTTAAAATAATCTCAATGACAATCAAAGTGTCTTACATAGCCAATATGGTTTAATGCCAATGTTTAGATTAGCATTCTTCTAAAGAATGGATGGCAAGGAAAAAAAGTAAAGGAAGATGTTTGCAGTTTACTCTCCTAAAGAAGACATTTTGCTATAATAAGTATTCTGTAATTTGGTGCTTAACAATTCAAAGGAAGTACTATATTGAAACCCCTGGTTTTTTTTAATACATTAAAAATATTCAGCATCATGCAAGCAATGGATTTTTCAGTCAACTGGAGAGAAAACAAGATTTCTATAAAAACTAGGCAAACAAATCCACATTCCTTTAATGGCTACTTTAGGTTTAATATCTAAACTTATTTAAATAACTCTGAACCCTCCTGCTGAGAAATATTGAAACTAATGGATTCCTTTGTGTGTAATCTCCATTTAAATGTAGAGTTTAATTTCCCTCTGGGCTAAACCTGTGTAAAACTTGTTTTGAAATGTCCCTCTGTAAAAACACAATGTTTAGGGGGATGCCTTTTATTTTATTTAAAATTTATTTTGTGCATTTAAAGTCAACAGCAAACTCTCAGATGAGCTGCTGAAATTGTGACTGTGCCGAGGCTTACTTTATGATTGACAGAAGTGGGAATGTAACAAGAAATGGGGCTCAATCTGCTCTCTGGACATAATATTGAAAAGTCAAGCTCCCCTGCTGAGTCAATGGGGTTGCAATCAATAAGGCTGTGCTGGTGGAACTAAGCAGAATTCGGCCCTTTTGTATAAATATGTATCTAGATGTGCATAAACACATTTTTCACATGCATAGATGTGACTTCTGGGTATACATTTATACCTCTGTGCATCTAGATATGACAACAATGAAAGCTAAAGGGGCTGATTTGGAACTGCGGGATATGTGCCCCTGCTCCTCTCCTACCTAAGGCAATTCAAAAATACACTGCCCCCTGACAAGTGGAGTAACTGCTACTCCATATGCAAAGCTAGATTTCACAGCTAGCTGCACTGCCAATGCAGATTGCAAACCACTCCAGGCTGTGCTAGAAGCCAAGAGGACAGGGGAGAGATAGGAAATGCTTATGAAGACAGAGTTCCGTTGCCTGCTATTCCCCAGTCAGTGTTGTGTTCAAGGACAGTGCAGTAGTGGAAGTAAGAGCAACACAATCAGGAAAGTTAGGGTTGTGCGTGCAACTTCATAGGGTGATTCTGTTCTGAACCTGACTCTCCCATAATGGGATTGAAGGCTCCCATGTTGAGTGTCTCTGATTTCTCTATCAAGAAAGCTCAATTTAAAAATTTAAAGATGCATTTTTTCCCTACCTGCCAGCCCCTACAAGTGCAACCTATGATTGGAAAGCCAGCATTATTATTACAGAGAAGCCCAGCGGCCCAACTCAGGATCGGGGCCCCCATTGTGCTATGAAAACACACAGGAAGACACAATCCTGGTCCCATCTCATGCTTCCCATCTCATGTATCACTTCCAGTAATAAAAGATCTGCAGCTCAGATTAGGGTCACAATGATATCTGTGCAACCCCATTATCTTCAGATTGTATCCTCAGTGATTCCTGCGCACCCATCTTGTTTTTAATAGGCAAGCATAGGTTTCAGAGTAGCAGCCGTGTTAGTCTGTATCCGCAAAAAGAACAGGAGTACTTGTGGCACCTTAGAGACTAACAAATTTATTAGAGCTTAAACTTTCGTGGGCTACAGCCCACTTCACTGGATGCATAAAATGGAACATATAGTAAGAAGAAATATATATACATACAGATAAGTTGAAAGTTGCCATACAAACTGTGAGAGGCTAATTAGTTAAGGAGCTATTATCAGCAGGAGAAAAAACTTTTGTAGTGATAATTAAGACGGCCCATTTAGACAGTTGATAAGAAGGTGTGAGGATACTTAACTTTAGGGAAATTGATTCAATGTGTGTAATAACCCAGCCACTCCGAGTCTCTATTCAAACCCAAGTTAATGGTATCTAGTTTGCATATTAATTCAAGCTCAGCAGTTTCTCGTTGGAGTCTGTTTTTGAGGCTTTTCTGTTGCAAAATTGCCACCCTTAAATCTTTCACTGAGTGGCCAGAGAGGTTGAAGTGTTCTCCTACTGGTTCTTGAATGTTATGATTCCTGATGTCAGATTTGTGTCCATTTATTCTTTTGTGTAGAGACAGTCCGGTTTGGCCAATGTACATGGCAGAGGGGCATTGCTGGCACATGATGGCATATATCACATTGGTAGATGTACAGGTGAATGAGCCCCTGATGGCGTGGCTGATGTGGTTAGGTCTTCTGATGGTGTCACTTGAATAAATATGTGGACAGAGTTGGCATCAGGCTTTGTTGCAAGGATAGGTTCCTGGGTTCATGTCTTTGTTGTGTGGTGTGTGGTTGCTGGAGAGTATTTGCTTCAGGTTGGGAGACTGTCTGTAAGCGAGGACTGGTCTGTCTCCCAAGATCTGTAAGAATGAGGGATCATTTTTCAGGATAGATTGTAAATCTGTGATGATGCGCTGGAGAGGTTTTAGTTGGGGGCTGAAGGTGACAGCTAGTGGCTTTCTGTTATTTTCTTTGTTGGGCCTGTCCTGTAGTAGGTGACTTCTAGGTACTCTTCTGACTCTGTCAATCTGTTTCTTCATGTCAGCAGGTGGGTACTGTAGTTTTAAGAATGCTTGATAGAGATCTTGTAGGCGTTTGTCTCTGTCTGATGGATTGGAGCAAATGCGGTTGTATCTTAGAGCTTGGCTGTAGTCAATGGATCGTGTGGTGTGAACTGGATGGAAGCTAGAGGCATGTAGGTAAGTACAGCGGTCAGTAGGTTTCCAGTACAGGGTGGCGTTTATGTGACCATCGCTTACTAGCACAGTAGTGTCCAGAAAATGGACCGCTTGTGTGGACTGGTCTAGGCTGAGGTTGATGGTGGGATGGAAATTGTTGAAATCATGGTGGAATTCCTCAAGGGCTTCTTTTCCATGGGTCCAGATGATGAAGATGTCATCAATGTAGCGCAAGTAGAGTAGGGGCGTTAGGGGACAAGAGCTAAGGAAGCGTTGTTCTAAGTCAGCCATAAAAATGTTGGCATACTGTGGGGCCATGCAGGTACCATAGCAGTGCCGCTGACTTGAAGGTATATATTGTCCCCAAATGTGAAATAGTTGTGGGTGTAACTAATTGGAACATTTGATATAGTTTTGTGGATAAGGTCCCAGAAGGACTAGAATCCAGGCCAGCGTCTCTTAGGCTACATCTACAATAAGAGCTAGGGGTGTGAATCCTCTGCATGTGTACACATACTCATGTTTGCTCTCCTCAAGCTAGCATGAGTATAAATAGCAGCGTAGCCATGGCAGCATGAGTAGGGGCAGCAGAGGCACGACTTAGCTGTGCCAAGTACGTATCCAGGTGTGAGATGTCAGCATTGGCCATCACTTTCAGCTGACAGTATCTTACCATCAGCACTCCAGGCTTACAGAGAAGTGCCTAAGCTTTGTAGCTGGAATGAGTCAAGACGCTCCACTTCAGGTTCCACCACTGTCTTGATCCTCTACTGTCTTGTTCCATCACTTCAAGCAGGCAAAGTTCAGTGCTTTTGCTGTGTCCAGGTCACCACCCTTCTGGTGCCCTTTGAGGAGGGCTTCTGTCTCCTGCTGCCAGCTAGTAGAATAGACTTTGTGATCACCACAGGGAATATGTTTCACAGCAACTTTGCTAAGGTGGTGAACAAAGCGTTCATGGTTTTGATTTGGTGTATCCCAGCTTCAACTTCTGCGGTGTGAATTCGCAACCCAATTCGCTTTGCAGAAATTCTAGCACGGTTTTGGCATCCATTCAATCAGTGGAATGTCAAAGCTGATGTAAAGAATGGCTTCAAGGAAAGTTTCCAAGCACTATTCGTGCAACTTGCAAAGCAGCACCACTGATGTCTTTCATCAGAAAGCAGAGGTCTGGACTGTGCTCCATCTGGCCAAGTAAAAAGTCCCTGGTTGTTTGAGGTTACAAAGATGGACATATCCGAATGAAGCCCAATCTGTGAGTAGCTCCCTAGCTGCATCATTTCTACTATAGCCCCATTGTAAATGGTGGCTATTAAAGTCATCAAGATACACAGCTGAGTAGTGAAAAGATGTTAATATGGGCTTTGGCCATTCAAGATTTGGAGTTTCATAGATGTTCATTACGATCAGTTGTCTGATTCTCATTGCAGCAGTAGAGCCTCCCATGGTCTTGGATTCCTCCAGGGCTGAGACATCTTTAAAACTATGCCTGATGTCCATACTAGTGTCATTCACAATAAGTTCATAGAGATCAATTTTGTATCTTGCAGCTCGCTGAAAGTATGCAGCATGAGTGTCTTGTAGAACAATGACATCAGTGTTATTCCTCTTGAGAACTCTTGAAAGATAGTTGCACTTAGCATGAGACGGACCTTCCACATTAAGTTGGTTCACATGTACAGCTGGTCCTATCGTTCTTTGGTGCTGTTCCAGATAAGTACTTTAACAAACGTCATGTTGCTAATCAAACCAGTAGATCAACAAACCCATGTCCAGTAGTCTGTCAATGATATGCATTGTGTTAGTCAATAACACGTAACTGGCGTTCCACATGAAGTTTGTCATCTTGTTCCCATGATTGCAGCATAGACAGACCCTTGTCTGTGTTAGAACTACAGGCTCAATGAGAAGAAATAGTAATAAAAAAACCTATTCTTGTCACTAAGGACTGTAGCTCTGTCTCTAAAGCCAGTAGATACGCTAAGCAAGATGGTGCCATTTTTACATTGTCATTTTTCAGAATAGATCACACTTTAATGCTGCCCCTCTCCCCAAACTCCCCATCGTACACATGCTTTGTGATGCAGTCTTTAGCCATAGGATCTTATACTCTTTTTCAGATAAGACGATAGCATCATATGGGGTTTTTTCTACAACCTTAGGTACATGGGTGTGTCATCTTCAGTTATTCCAATTTTGTAATTTGTCATAATGGTCCAGTATCTTAGGGCTGGGCTTTTCACAGGAACCTGAATTTGAAAATCAAGGAAGGGACTGTGCCCTTCTTTATGTTGGGAACATGCCTCATACATTGTGGGTGCCACCAGAAACCAATAGGAAATAATGAAAATAACCACAACAGAAACTTCCTGGATGAAGGTGCAAGTCAACATTGCCTGGATCTTAACTGATGGCTCTAGGGAGAGTAAATATTTCAAAGCTGATGTTTAGACAGTAAACCATCCTCTCCAGAGGAGAGTGAATGCTCCTCTGCTACTGTGGTTATGTTTCTCTCACATTTGCTGTTGAACTCAACTTTTCTCTCTACAGAAAATGTTTTCTCCCCAAACGCTTCTCCACCCAGTACTGTCTCTCCTTCCTGAGACCTGCCCATGCCCTCTGAGCTTTGGGGGGAAAGGTCAGGGCAGATAATAATAGCAATGACCTGTATAGACCAGAATATTTTCAAAAGACTGAACACACATTCCGAATTCACCCTCATAGGCCCAGGTGGGAACACTGCCTGCTTCAGTGACTTTCCCAAGGTCACAAAGAAAATAAGTATCAGACTTAAGGGCTTCTAGGCCAAGACTTTTTGTCTCTTTGCCCAGGCTTCTCTCCCTCTCTAATCCTTCTGCGTCCTCTAGGCCTGCTCCAACTGTTGACCTGCCTACTCTTCTTCCATGTGTACAACTCTGTCTGTTTCTCCATCATGCCAACACCTCCCTTAGGCAACATTCCAAGGAAGAAGCCACCCATCTGACAGGAGAGCACTTTCCACCTGACTACATGGTGCTGCTGTGGAAACGTGCCAATCCTGATGCTAACTGTATAATTATGGGGATGGCAGCCATGGCCTGGCTTCTAAACGAAAAAGTGGGAGGAGCAGCATGCGCTGAACAAGAGAGTGACTTCCACAAACATGGTGTAGGTTCAAATGTGACCCACACACATCCTCTCACTCATACTTCCAAAAAAGTTAGTTCAAGAGGGGACAAATGAAGATGAGATCTCTGCTCATGAATCAGTAATTCAAAGCATTTAATTACCAAAGATAATACCTTTGTTTAGATGTTAATATTTTATTCTTAATATTTCAGCATGGAAAGCATGGAATGCTGATGTACTTGGAAAACACCTTTAGTGAGGCTTATTTTAGCCAAATTAATCAGCCGAGCACCAGTACCACCTATTTACAAATCTAGTTAAGAATTGCTCCATAGCAAGGGCTTCCACCTCCCCCACACCACAATTTAGTGCGGTGTCTCAGCAATTCAGCTCTTACCTAGATATCTCATTCTTGGGTATCTCACTGGGATGGTCCGGGTCTGATTTTTTTTCCTATATTTAACGACATTTCATCATGAAGGGAATATTTTATTGAACCATCTCCCCTGCAATTGTGTTTTCCACTCTTCCACACTACAAAATAGCTATATGTTTTAGAACATATTTTCAATAGGAAAGTATAAAAAAAACTTTTTTTCTGCAAAGACTAGCAGGAAGTCCCACAGAGGAATTGTTTTGACAGAGTGTAAGATGGGGTAGCTCCTCTAGCCCAATCTCAGCATTTATTGCTGTATTCGAAAAACTGGATTTGAGAGGCAGTGTGGTCTAGTGAAGGAAGCATCACACTGGGCATGAGGAGACCAGAGTTTTATATGTGACTGTGTGACCTTGGGCACATCATTTTACCTCTTGATGCCTCTGCTTTCCCTTTCCTTTGCTTGTCTTGTCTACTGAGACTGGATGCTCTTTGGGATAGGGACTGTTTCATCCTATGTATTCATAAAGGGCCTAGCACAAAGGGAACCCAATCCGGTGTGAGCGCCTACTGTCAGATCAATAATACTAGAAAGACCAACACTCTGTGATAGGGAAAAATCAGCCATCTGGTTTATTTGTTCCTCTTTTTAGTTATTCTGTTATGTTGTATTCTCCCCACCACAACAGCTGCATTCTGCTGGAACAATGATACTGTCCACCAGCAGAGAGGGACTTATGCCCATGGGAGACAGAACCTTCACAGGAGCTGGGCCAAGAATTCAGAATTCACTGCCAGAAGAAATCAGAATGGCCTCTCACCTTGCCTAGCTAAGATCCAAATGTAATACTCACTTGATCACATATCCTCAAAAAAACCCTCACAAAATATCGCCCCAAGCCTGCTCTAGCGGGCCAGGAAGGAAAGGAGAGCACAGAGTCATCTTCAAAGTAATGGGAGGTATTGAGCTATGGTGCTGGGGACCAGACTGACAGATCTAATTGAGCGGTGATAACAATAGATCCAGCCACACAAACCTTGTCTACATTAGGGCTCCCACTGGTTCAGTTGAAGCCATGTTAGAACCAGTGGGATTTTTAAAAATACTGTTCTCTGTATAGACCAGGCCTAGCTGTGACGTTCCAAGGGTCTGCAGTTCCTTTTTCTTTTCCCTGAGCAGCCTCAGCAGGGTTAAAAGTTAAAATGTTCAGCAACGCCATGTATTCCGTGGCTTTAAAAAGAACCTGAATATGGGAGGATTTTACAAAATAGATTTTTAAATTTTGACCCTGCTCAGATGTTAAAAAAAATCCTGCTGCTGATCGTTTGTAAAAAACGCTCCAGCCAGACAAGCAAGGAGCTCTTTGCCGATATCTAATGAGTTTGCAATATTACGTAGCTCTTTATCTTTTAATCCATTTAATCAACAAAATTTCAAACAAAAACAAAACTAACAAAAAACCAATGCCCCCAATTTGTGTTTTGTTTGACTGCGAGTAATATTCATGTCTGCATGAGGATGGCATGTAATTAACATGTCATAATCAAAATGACTAAGTTTGACACATTATAATCACTGCATGGAGATTATAGCATAGCCACGGGCGATCCGCACAGCCTCTCTTAATATCATTTGCATAATGAAAGCATGGTGGCAGTAATAGCTTTTTTCTCTTGTTATCATAATTTCACCCAGGGCTGCAAGGGGCTTCGGTACCATCAGATGTTGCCTGTTAAAAGTCATAGCGAGTTGAAGACTCCAGCCCAAGTGACCCAAGCATTCCCATTCGAACAATAGCTATTTGTAGTTTTGTATCTGCATGCACATAAAATTCCTGTCTCTTTCCTGCATACTGCTCAGAAAATCCATGAACTCATAGTTTATGGTAGCGGCTTAGGTCCCTGTTTCATTACCTTGCTGTAAAGGACCCAGACATATTCTGTGCACTTGAGCTAGATTTTATTAAACTCAGAATTTTTTCAAATTAAGACTAGTCTGTCTGATGACTTGGCACGTGATGCAGCTTGGGACACCAAGGACAGACGATAGCTCAGGTACCATGTTTTCCAGGTTGTTAAAATTTCACCTGCTCTCTAAAATCTATTCTGTCAGAGGACTTTGTCACAATATGATTGTCAAGAGGTTGCAGTTACAGCTTAGTTCATTCTTGCAGCGTGGACAGCAGCAAAATAGGGTTTTAAGGTCTTCCCACAGTGGGCTACAGCCCTGCAAAGCCTGAAGCCGGAGCACGATTCGTGAACACGGTTAAAAACATGGTGTGAGATCATCTATTCTATACTACTAGACCAAACTGGGCTTTAACAATTCTAAGGGGGGTGCCATGTTATAAAGGGACCTCCAAAGGGGAATTTTTTTTATAGTGTAAACATAGAGCAAGCTTCCCCACAATGTTGTGCCCATGTGTCTCAGTTCTGGCATGGAAGGGCTTGCTCTAGGGGGAAGAGGGTATGGCAGTCTAAGGCCCATAAGTCCTTGGCCTCTCTGGTGAGGCAGCCAACAATGATGTTAATTGTGGTGACTACTACCAGGTAGGTGCCTGTGTACCTGGAATATGTCTGAGATCACGTCAGTGGGATTGGAATCTGAGCCCACTAGTGTCACTCAGTGACAAAAGTCTGTGGGACCTGCGGTAGGGGAACCCGGGCCCCCTCTGCTTCACCAAGTTCCAACCCAGGGCCCTGTGACGGGCAGGTCGGATATGAGGCCTGGGGTGGACACCCCCAGGCCTGCTGCCTGGGACACTTCCTACTGAAGCCTCTGCTCCTCCAGAGTCATGAGTCTGCTTATGGACTCACCAAGCAGGGGGTTCTCCTTGGCAGTGATCCAGCCCACTGTTCTCGGTCTTCACGGGGGGCCTTTGGCAGCTCAGCAGTGGGGTCTGGTCTAGGCAGTGTGGAGTTCCTGCAGCCTCTCTGCAGGAGCTGACCCTGTAGGACTGCTCCCTCACTCGGCCCCCCCGACTGACATGGCCCACTCCCTTTTGAGCTCTGCTTCCATTGTGAGCATGCCCGGCAGGCAGCAGGTGTGGCTGCGCAGGGCCTTCTGGGTCCAGAGTTGCTCGTTAACCCTTAGTTCCTCGGTGCAGGGCTTATACACTCCCATCACAGACCAGCAACTCATTCCACTGAACCTAACTTGCATTTGAACTAAAACAAATGAGGCTGATTGTTCAACGTGAATGAAGAACTGTGAGTGTATTGACTCTCTCTACTGTAAACCACTAATTACTGCTGTAATCTCTTTAGCCTATTTCCTATTCGGTGATAAGAAATAATTGCTGCTGACAAAATTAGACAAATGACAGTAACCCTGGGAAAGAAAGCATTGGATGCCAAGAATTGACACCAAGGCTTGCATAGCAACACAAGAATATATTCACTGAGAGAGAGAGCGTGCGCGCAGTGTGGGCTAGTGATCTAAACACAGTTCTGGACGCAGAAACCCCTGGATTATAATCCTGATTCTGACCGCTTGAGGTTCAGATCCTTGATGGAGTCTGAAGGTCTCGCAGTTAAAAAAAAAAAATTGTCTTTTCACTTGTAAAGTGAGAAGATCTGAAATAGAAGGTCAGTGGGAGGATAATATAGAACCCCACAGAGAGTTACTTTTCAAACTAGAATCACACTTTAAACTAGAAATGGATGCAAACCAAACTCTTGGATTGGAGTATCCCAAGCTTTGAGAGCTGAATTTGCCAAATACTCCCAAACTTTGGTGAGTGAGGGGAATGTAATCCAAATCCAGATCCAGCTATGAATGTTGCAGTTAACTCCTGTCTCTGTGGGTTGAACCAGACTCTTGGATCTAAATGCCCACACACATTGGGACATTTGAAATGTGTTCCTGATCTGAATCTTGTGGCTTGGTCCTAATCATAAGATATGAGTCTTTTATGAGTGTGTTTTTATCAATAATGTTCTAGATGTAACTTGCGATATCAGATTCTTATATCACTTCTGCAATTTTCCAGCCACGGTAAGACCCTATCACACTGACACACTGTAATCCTCCAGCAGACAGTTTTAGGGATTGCAAATTTATCTTACAGAAGTAGCTTGTGCGATATAAACCTATCTAATTCCCCCCCAAAAGTCTAGGAAGAGTCCTTGCAGCACTCCCACTGTAGAAAACTATAAAGCTGTAGAACTGTATTATTTGTTTGAGTTAATGTGTGAGGAAAGTGTGTGTGTGTTCATATGCACGCACGTGCATGTATAAAATCATCTACAATTATTTTAGTACAATGTGCTAAAAATGTTTACACGTTAGGCAGGTTTTTGAATAATAGTTTTTCCAGGGACATTAACAGAGTAAAATAATATTGTATTGCCTACATTTATTTAGTTGAATTATAACCAAGCAAAGAATAAATGTACCTGTTCTGGCCCAAGATGCCTTTGACTCAATAAAAATAAACAGCAGCTTTGTCCAAAACAGAGAATAATCAACCAGAGATTCCAATCAAAAGAAACTATCTTGGCAAGGCTCCAAAATATCAGCCCTGATGACATCCCTCCATTTGCCAAGTAAAAGAGATGGGCCATGCAGCATCCCCTGAAGATCAAGACATATGGGATAAATTTCAGACCAAGTTGGGGAGTGAATTCCAAAACAAAGTCCTACATGATAAATACCCTGCCAGCAACTCACCCTCTTCTGATATCGCTGTGTTATATTTTCTATTCTTATTCTACATACTTTCTTGAAGTGCTTCCCTCATCTCCATAGTATCTGATTACATTCCAGTAGTGCATGCAGCTGTTCTGTCGTCTTAATGACTAGCTTTCCTTCAACAAATCCTTGCAATAAGGTGCAGAATCATCTCAATAAAGACCATTCCTATACAACTGACCAGATTGTTAGGGTGGGCAGGTTGTTTTATTTTTCACATTGTTGATCTCTGCAGAACAACTTTAAGAATGCTCAGAAACTGCACTTGACAATCAAAGGTTGCCTTTGCTCCCAACAACCATCTCATGTCCATGCGAAATGGATTGGTGGTGTCACTCCACCACTTCCTAAGGAACAGATGTCCACACCACCTCATTTGGGACTAAATGGCTCCCTCGATGGAACTCTGAATAGGTTGACCATAAGTTGAATTACCTCAGAGAGTGAATTACCTTGACCTTGCAAAATAGGTGTAAGACACAGCTTGGGAAATTTTCATTCCAGAATTGGTTCTGTTTGTGTGATGGCCACCTTCTTGTCTGACACTAGGAATTGAACTGGGAACCTCTGGAGCTAAAAGCATGAGATGTTACAGCTCAAGCTAAAACTCTCTGCCTGGAGCTGTAAGTAACACTTTCAAATTTTCTGGGGATTGGGGATCTGTGAAACACACTCACCAGAGGGTTACACTTGCACACCCAACTTGATCTCTCACTGAAAAGCTCTGTCCAGCCAGCACCTTTCACAAAGGAATTCAATTCTTTAAAAAAATTATCTGAAAAAAAATGACCAAGTGACAAACTTGCAAATTCTTGCACTAGTAAATAATTTAATCAGTATCTTATAATATAGTGAAATTAGACTAGCTATAGCATTTCCAGTGCACCTATCACCTTAATAGCTGTTTGACCTCGAAATATAATGTATATAAATATATAAATTCTGTCATAAAGGGACTAATACTCCATTCCTGTCCTAATTTAAAGTCTCTTCTTTAGTTGGATCAGCCTCAGGGGCCATCTCCTCGTAATTATTATTATGGTTGCACATGGTGTCTTATCTCAGCTGGGGCCTCTATTGTGCTAGATCCATACAGACACATAGTAAGAGACAATCCCCGCCCCAAAGAGTTGGCATTCTAAGTAGACAAGACAGACAAAAGGTGAGAGAGGGAACATATAGGTAGTAACATGCCTTAGGTCACAGGGCTAGGAATAAAACACCAGGTCTCCTGACTGCAGACCCCCTGCTCAATCTGCTAGATGATATTGCCTCCCATTGTTGGATGGCTCTCTAGAATCACTATTGGGAGAAGGCAGGTGTGAAGAGATGGGTCTTGCATTGGGGCTCACCCTGATTACCTGTGGAAGTGAATTTTAAGGGGGGACTACCCTCTGCTGAGATAATTACCCAGGGAGTTTCATTCCAGGACTCCAGATTCAGTACCCATTCATCCTAGCTGGTACAGTGGGATGCAGACAGAGGCAGGCAGGCAAACAGTCTTTGAGATAACTAAAGATTGATTAAGGGCTTTAAAGGTAGCGATCAGGGCCCTCCCATGGGTATTTGGTTTTGTGTCTCTCTCTCTACATGCATAGGTGAGTGCATATAGGGTGACTAGACAGCAAATGTGAATAATTGGGATGGGGGGTAATAGGAGCCTATATAAGAAAAAGACCCAAAAATCAGGACTGTCCCTATAAAATTGGGACATCTGGTCACCCTAAGTGCATAACAGTTTCAGTTAAGAAGCAGCCAAGACTATCAAGAGTTTGTGAGATGGCGAGATCCTGTTAATGAGCCATTTACCAACAGATTGGCTTTTCTCAGCAAAGATGGAAGCCCTTCCACATGACTTCCCCTCCCCCCGCCTTTCCTAGGGCAATAAGTTAGTCCTAGCAGTTGAATGGTTTCTTAAATTCCCATTCTGAAGTCGGACTAAAGTCAAAGCCCATCTTGCTGTCGTAATTCTAGAAGTGCACGTGTCTTCTAATCACGTTTTATGGTTTGCAAAAATGCCCCGTGGGAGCTGATTAAAGGTTTATGAAAAGCAAGAAAATCGGATAGGATTTGGGCTGAATCTGGCCAGTTTTAAGTTTCCTATCCATAAGCTTTTAAGTGCTTACAAGCTATTATTTCAGCCTTCGATGCAGTGTGGGGGGGTGTCTTTTTCTAGGGGAAGAAAAAAACAATCAACATAAATCGCAGAGCACAGATTTTAAAAAAATTATCATCAGATTTGGGTGAGATTTATCTTCCTCTTTAAAAACGGCTTTTTGCAGTCCCAATACAAACGCATTAGCACAAAAGCATTCTAAAACTCACATGCAAAAAGATACCACTTTCTGACAGGGGGCTTCTCCAATGAAAAATACCTGTAACATACAAGCAATTTAACTCTGACTCCTGGGGATTTCCACTGGTTGCAGCCATTGATGGCTAATAGCCCTTGTGCATCCCCTAGCGTGGACATGTTTCAAGCAGGAGCAGTGGAAAAGCTTTGCCAGTCGACACTACAGGTTTTCACTTGTGGAGCTAAACCAGCGGATAGAATCCCTACTGTAGACAAGGCCCTTTGCTTCATGGCTTCTTATTTACCTAGATGCTGAGAATGAGTCTCAAACTGTTTATTTCCCAGCATCTTCACAATGCGAGGTTCATCTCCTGCAAAAGTCTGGAAATGTGTAGGTTAACTTCAGAACACATCCCCATGAATGGAACCTCAAAGTCAAGCCCAATTCATAGACACGTACTAAAAAATAGTGGAAGTGGTTCAGTAGACACTAGCCACATCTAAACTTAGAGGAAATATCTCCTCTACCTGTCTTAGCTTAGAACCAGTTCATGCCATAGCCATGGGAGATGTTTCAGCATCAGACAATAAGAACTAATTTCTGGGAGAAGGGGCTTCTGGGGACAAGGTTAAAGACAAGACATCCCAGCTCAGTGTTCCTGTTGCGAGTAAAAAATATATATATACATAATATATCTCTCTATCTCTATATCTATCTGGGAGATGGATGAGAAGAGCGCATCAAAAATGTTATTTCAGTGCAGTTCTATCCTGAGGGCTTCTCCACTTCCTCTATGTGCTATCTAATCAGCACTAGAATCTGCTGCACTCGGCTTGAATAGTACCTTACTCGACAAGTATCCCATTGACTTCTTGGCTGTACTCATGGAGAAGACTCAAGGTGTGTAAAGGAGGTATCATCTGGCCCTTAGATTGTCAGAGCTTCAGAACAAGGAATCATAGAATATCAAGGTTGGAAGGGACCTCAAGAGGTCATCTAGTCCAACCCCCTGCTCAAAACAGGACCAATCCCCAATTAAATCATCCCAGCCCGGGCTTTGTCAAGCCTGACCTTAAAAACTTCTAAGGAAGGAGATTCTACCACCTCCCTAGGATTTTTCCTATACGTCTCAAAAGCACCTAGGACGTTTTTTGGGTGCCTGTTAATGGCTGGATTTGTGTTGTGGGATTCTTGTTCAGAGGTCCTTGTTACTCAGGTGTCAAACGTGGGGGAAATGTTGAATGGAAATAACCAAAGTAAATGTGAATTATTACAGGCAGGGGAGCAAAAGCAGCAGCAGACGACGACAAGTGCAGGCAGAGAGAAGAATAAAACAGATTTTCTCTCATTTTATAATTACATTTATGGGTGTCCACATGTAAGAAAGGGAGAGTACATGCTGAAGAGATAGCAGAAAGGGCTCCAGAGGGGAGCTACGCATGGAGAGAATTAAACTAAGAGTTGGGTGAGAGCTGACAAGTTTGAGGAGCACTGAGTTTGGATTAAGACATCGGTTGGGTTGTCAGTAATATTGAGGTAACTATCACCATCGAAGGATAAGATAGAAGTTTCAGCAAAACGGAAGGAGGGACAGGTTGAGTTTGCAGAGGGACATTCCAGAAAAATAACAGGACAGAGAAATTACATTTAAAAATTAGGTCTCCAGGCAAAAATAAAAACAATGGGATGGATTGTAATCTCAGAAACACCTTGTAATCCTTTAATAAATCAGTGGAGTTGCTCCAAGATTACCCCAACCTGAGATCAGAATCTAGCCCTACTCTCTCTGTCTACAAATTGGGAGAAGCTTAGAAGCACAAGCAGGTGAACTAGTATGCCTGCCGGTAGAAGGGGACCCTGACAAACAGACATTTCTGAAACATGGTGGAATGACAAAAGTCAATGGGATTCTTTATTACCGGAGTAGGAACTCTAGGTCTGTGAATGGCACAATAGCTGAAAGATTCCATAGAAGCCAGTGGGATGAAAGTTATACATGGAAATGACCATACTGCAGAATCTGCATGGATATAAACCCAGGTCATAAGGACACACAAAAAAGCAATAGGAATATATTACCGGGTATTGAGTGCACTATGTTAAGGGAGAGCAAAGAGACAACGTAATCTAATAAAGCAATAATAACTGGTAATTTCGACTGTCCAGATAGAAACTGGTCATATGTAACAATAGGACAAAGGTTAAAGTAGTCATTTGTTGACACTTAATCAACAAATTATTGGAACTGCTAGTTCTAGAGAACACAGGAGGAGAGGCTGTTCTAGATGTAGACCTAAGTAGCACACAAGAGTTAGATTAAAAAGAAACTATAGTTGAGTCACTAAGTAAAAGAACAATAACCCCCTGGGGGAAGATTCATACCAAATACCACATACTGAACTTTAGCGACGGGGGTTTAAAATATAAGGAAACTAGTCAAGACGACCCATAAAGTCAAAAGGGAGCAAACGAAAATCCTTAGACCAGCAGAGAGGCCACTTAAGAAACCATTACAAAATCAGAGAAAAAGTGGATACCCCTACATAAAAAAAAGGAAATGTGAATGCTAGAAAAACAAAAAACAGGATGGGCAAATTGCAAGGAGCAAGCAGCTTTACGGTTGCCCTTCAAAAATAGGAATCCAGCCTCAGTGAAGCCAATAAAAATTATGCCAGGTAAAATGTATGATGGGAATTATAGAAGCTAAGAAAGATTCCTGTATCATTATATAAACCAATGGGATGCTCCTATCTTAAATACTGCATTCTGTATTGGTCAACCTGTTTAAAAAAAAAGATCTAGAATAAATAGGGGTTCAGAAACAGTAAATAAAAATAATTAGCATCATGAAAATGTTTATAGAGATTGAACATACACCCTGTTTAGACAAGAGACAAATCAGAGGGGACATGATATGCACATTCTCATAATACTAAAACAAGTAGATATCCAATTAAATTGATCTGTATGCAAGCAAAGGGACATTCAGCTGATAATACTAATCACAATTAATTTTCTCTCAAGTCCTTATCTCAGTTCATGTTGTTTTTCTTGTACAATCATATCGCAGAGAAAGTGTTCTCTATGTCAGTTATGTTTCAGATATTAATAGAGGTGGGTGGAAAGCAGAATTCTGATGTCAATGGAAAATTCCACAATTTCTAATTTTGTTTTGGTTCTGAATTAAAACTTTCTAAATTTCCTGCTCAACGTAACTTACAAAAAAAATTCATTGGGGTCAATGGAAACATTTCATTTCAACCTAATCTAAACGTGTCATTCAGATTGCAACTTTTTTTAAAAAATTAAAATTTAAAATAAAAAATTTTAAAAATTCAAAATGAAAAGCCATTTTGAAATGAAAACTCAAAACGTTCTGTTCCAATGTTGAAATGACATCTTTGAAATGCTTCATTTGGTTATTTTTCCTAAGTGAAATTTTGTCTAAATTGTCACATTCCCATGAAGCATTTTGGAGTTTGACAAAATGACATTTTCCATTGAAAATTTTCTAACTAGATCTGGATTTTAAATGTATCGAGAGGGAGAGAGAGAGAGAATTAGAAGCCAAACCATTTTAAATTAACATTGCCGTGGAAAAATTAACCATGCATTGTGTTTGGATCAGAACATGCCTGAGGTTCCTTTATTCAAGCATGCGCATACAGGGAGAGTCAGCCGGAGCTGCCCTGGCGTAAACAGAAAATACAGGAGCTTATATTGCTGAAAACCACAATTTGTCAAACCCACTTCCTTCAACAGCATTTTCCTTATTTGGCATATAGTACAAGCTTTAACAGTAGCTTTGCCTTACTTGGAGTTTAGCAAAAACAAGTTTTTCCTGTTATTGACAGGTGTTTTCTTTGCGGTTAATGGTTTTTTCTAACTTCTAGTGGTTATAATTACATTTCTTAAGCTGTGCTGTTTGCAATTGCCCCTCAATGGAATTTTCCCCACTCTCTTCTTATGCTTCATATACACAGTTAGCTTGACCAAAGTTTTAGGCCTACTTGGGAAGTTTAGGCCTACTTGGGTCCACTGAATTTTTCCTCTACAACATAATCAGTTATACCACAAATATAACAACTGTATACCATTACAACATGTTACACTTATCCACCCATCACAGGAAAATCTACTCAGCAACTCCATCTAGTTTTACTGAGTTTCACAGTATTTCTTGTCGTATGCCCTTCTTCAGATGGGTGAGTAAAATATGAGTGCTATGTTGAAAACTGGTCCCGTCTTGGGAACTAGATCTGACATCAGCTAAATTAAGCCTCACCCAGTATAAAGATTGTAATATTAATTAATTATTACGTTCAGTTGATCAGTTCAGTTGGTATTATGTTTAAGCAGGCAAGCTGGGATCTTGTGTTAAACCAAATCCTGGGATATCCACAGAAAACTTGATATTCTGGCTAGATTTGCTTCTACAACCATAAAGATTATCTGAGAATTTCTGGATGAGAAGGTCTGTTCCTTTTACTGATATCAGAGTCCTGATTTTTGTCTCAATACAGAGAGCCAGATAATCTATCTGTGGCATCAGTTGCATACTGACATTTAGGATCTTAGATGTTAACAGGGAAAGCAACGATCTCACTGGTGCTTTGAACCCCACACCAGAAAGTCGTGATAGTATTAGCAAATAATAAGCAGGAGGGAGAAGAGAAATCCCCTACAATGTTGCTGTCTAAGAGACACTGCTAAATGGATATTTGAACTCGGGATTCCTGGGTTCTGTGTTCAGCTCAGTAGGGAAAGAGGGTCTAATTCATAGATTTTTAAGGCCAGAAAAGACCATTAGATCACCTCATCTGCCCTCCTGTAAAACATGGGCTATACAATTGCACTTGGTTGCCCCTGTATTGAGCCCAATAACTTGTGTTTGGCTAAAGCGACTTCTAGAAAGGCATCCAGTCCTGATCTGAAGACATCAAGAGATGGAGAACCCATCACTTTCCTTGGTAGGTGTTCCAATAGTTCATCACCCTCATAGTTAAAAACTTGTACCTAATTTCTAATTTGAATTTGTTGGGGCAAGGGATAGCTCAGTGGTTTGAGCATTGGCCTGCTAAAGCCAGGGTTGTGAGTTCAATTCTTGAGGGGGCCATTTAGGGATATGGGGCAAAAATTGGGGATTGGTCCTGCTTTAAGCAGGGGGTTGGACTAGATGACCTCCTGAGGTCCCTTCCAACCCTGATATTCTATGATTCATTGGTTCTTATTATGTCTCTTTCTGCTAGATTAAAGAAGCCTATAGTAGCCAATATTTTCTCCCCATGAAAATATTTATAGTCATAATCAAGCCATCTCTCAATCTTTTTTGAGAAGCTAAACAGATTGAGCTCCTTAATGCTCTCACTCTAAGGCATCTTTTCCATCCCCCAAGTCATTTTTGTCACTCTTTTCTGCATCCTCTCCAATTTTTCAACATCCTTTTTAAAATATAGGCACCACAACTGGATGCAGGATTCCAGCATCAGTCTCACCAGTACTGTATACAGAACTAAAATCACTTCCCTATTCTTACTCGCTGCTCTCCTGTTTATACATCCAAGAATCTCATTTGCTTCCTTTCCCCTCAGAACCACAATGGGAGCTCATGTTTAATTGTTTATTCACTACAACGACTAAATTCTTCAGAGTCACTGCTTTTCAGTGTAGGTATAGGCTACATTCTTTGCTCCTAGTTGTATGACCATGTATTCAGCTGAATTAAAATGCATTTTGTTTGAATAGGCCCAGGTTACCAAATGATCCAGGTCACTCTATACAACTGTCTTGCCCTCATTATAATTTGCAACTCCTTGTGTTATCAGCACATCAACTGTGGTATTATGTTTACTTTGATAGTTTTAATAAAAATATTGAATGGTGCTTAGCATTGCCTTAGAACTGATGCCTACAGAATCTCAGTAGAAATACTCCCATTGAATAGTGCTAATTTTTCAATCAGAATGTTATGCGGTACCAAATCAAATGATTATATGTTCATAGCAGTGGACTGGGAGTCAGGACTCCTGAGTCCTCCTTAGCCGTTAGTGATTTGCTGGGAGAACCTTTCTGTGTCTCATTTGCCCCATCCATAAAATTAGGATACGACTACTACTGACCTCAACGATTGTTTGCGGGATTTGATTAATTGATGTTTCAAATTGAAGCAAATGAGTAAAATACCCAGGCTGGTCTGGAGGGAGCACTACAACCTGCCTACAACACAGGGATGTTGAACTGGGCTTGGTGCCTTGCTCCCTGGGCCAGCAGGAAGCAGCATGCTCAACCCTGGGAAGGGATAGAGAGGGAGAAGGAAGCATCTCTCTCTCTCAGGCAACCCCCGCCAGCCAGCCTCAGAGACACGCCAACCAACTACAGAGGGAATCAGTACCACAGGGATGAACCACCTCAACACAAACCTCTGAAAAAGACAGTGGAACACTGAGAAGATCCTTCCCAAAAAATTAGAGCGTGACTTTCTAGGGATGTTAACCCTGATGTCAGAATAATGACTCCTTATCTCAGCTTATTTTCTTCCTTTCATTAGGAAGTTATCCCGATGCTTCTTCAGCTTTGATTATTAAAAAAATTCGTCCCTTCCTCCCTATCCCCACTGCTCAAACTCTTGTCTAGGCCTTGCTCACCTCTTGTGTCAACTACTGTCCTTTCCTCTCCCCTGATCTCTTCATTTCTCTTCTTCCCACGCTTCCACCTCACTCATCTGTCCAAAATGCCTCCTGCCGGGACTCCAGGACCTCCCCCTGGCCATTGGCCAAAATTCCATGCTACCACCTGGGAAGCATCCTAGAACCCAGCCCCTCTTTGAAGAGCTGTAGCAACTGGAAACAGGAACCAGTGAACAAGTATACCTCTTAACTGATCTTACAAATGCTGATGACACGATGTTCTTTGCTACCACCACCAATCCAATTCAAAGAATGGAAATTGCGTCTCCTTCCATTTTGTCAAAATCTTGCAGTTTTTGTCTCATAATAAATCCTGCGTATATGTTGACAAGGCTTGGGAACAGAATACATCCTTGTCTCACACCCCATCCAGTGGGAAACCACTTGCTGCTGTTCACACTGTGGTCTGATGTTGACGGTAGAGACTTGCTAGGAGTTTAATTAAATGCTTTGGAATCTGCGGGTCTGCCAGTATCCTCCAAAGATAGTCACGTTGGATGGTATCAGATGCTTTTGGGTAGTCAATGAAACATGATCAACGGGTGATTGTACTCCCTGCATTTTCACTGATGTGGATGTTCGCAATTTGATTCTGTGTGCCTTGTCCCTCTCTGAAACTAGCTTATTGTGGTGGTTAGTTCTGCTTCTATCATTCGCTTTGTGCAATCCTGGATTATGTAGAGCAGCACTTCACTTGTGTGAAGTATCAGGGAGATAATACGATCGTTACTACACTCTGTAATCGCTTCTCTCTTTGGTAGGGACAGAGAGTCCCTCCTTTCAGTTGTCCAGCCAATTTCTAGTCATCCATACATCAATGCAAATTTTCCAGGAGACCAGTTCCACAGACACCACTCCCTTTTAACAATTTTGCTGGTATGTTATCTACCCCTAGTGTTTTCCCTGGCTTCATTTTCATAATAGCACGCACCATTTCCTCTTGCTCGATTTATGGCTCTGGCTCCATCCTCACCTTTCTGTCATCCTATATTGTGAGTGTCTTTGATGAGGCATGCAGATTGGCACAGTAATCTCTCCGCCACAGTTTTATATCACCTTCACTAAGGACTCTTCAGTCATCTTTTATTATGTTCAATTGCAGGAAAAACTTTTGGGTAAGAAGTCTGACCACTGTGAACATGCCTCTTGTGTTATTAACTGGAATTAATCTGCAAACTGGACACCATCAGATTAGGCCTCAATAAAGACTGGGAGTGGTTGGGTCATTACAAAAGCTAAACTTAATTTCCCCAATACTAATTTCTTCCTACTGTCACTCATACCTTCTTGTCAACTGTGTGTAATGGGCTTACCACTTCAAAAGTTATTTCTCCTCCCTTGGTATCCTGCTGTTAATTGATTTATCTCATTAGACTGACCTAACACTTGGTAAATCAAAACACATCCTTTCATGTATTTATACCTGCTCCTGTATCTTTTACTTCATACATCTGATGAAGTGGGTTCTAGCCCACAAAAGCTTACGCCCAGATACATTTGTTAGTCTCCAAGGTGCCACAAGGACTCCTCATTGTTTTTACTCTCTTTGCGATTCTCAAGTTCTGCCTGTATTAGGATGCTGATTTTGGCTGGTTCCTTGGACGTGATAAAGAAATAACACTGTTATTAGTCATACTCTCCACTCATGCCCATCAATCTGACAGTGGCAAAATAATGATACTCTCAGCCAATAGGTTCAATACCCTTGAACAATTTCACTGAAGAAAAAAAAAAAGCTCGCTCTCTCTCATTCAGATAAAAAGCAGGCTGAATTAGCAAGACTGTTGAATATAATAAGAGATTATTGCTGCGTAAGTGGTGGAATCCAAATCCTCTCACATTAACAGATTGGTTTCAAATGCCTGGTAGAAACAGCTTCTTTTGAGGACTTGGTGTCTAATTCTGCTCTCGCTTACATTAGTGTAAATCTGGAGTAACTCCACTGAAGTCAACAGCATTAGGCCAGCATAAACTGGGAGTACACAAAATTACAGTAGAACCTCAGAGTTATGAGCCCTTCAGGAATGGACGTTGTTCGTAACTTAATACAGCTTAGAAATTTTACTATGCAGAAGAAAAATGCTGATTTTAACCATCTTAATTTAAATGAAACAGGCACAGAAAGTTTCCTTACTTTGTCAATTCTTGTTTTTAAAAACTTTACCTTTATTTCTTTCGCAGTTTATATTTAACACAGTACTGTACTTGCTACTTCACACACACACACACACACACCCCGCTGCTGCCTGATTGCGTACTTCCGGTTCCAAATGAGGTGTGTGGTTGACCGGTCAGTTCATAACTCTGGTATTTGTAACTGACGTTCTACTGTAGAATCAATCCCTTGATGCATTGACTGAAAAACGTCCTGATAAAATGCAGAGATGTCTGGGAGGAATATTGTGGAAATAGAGGGGAATTTAAATGAGGGGACAAATTAAATTTCTTCCTGTATGGTGTCTATCTGCATTCCCCACCTGCGAGTAGCAAATAATTTGACTCTGGCTTATTAATAACTGGATTTCCTGTGGACAATCCTGCATGCCTTTTCAATACAGCTGTCATCCAAAATCTGGTATCTTGTTTCATCTCCAGTCCCACTGAACCAATGGCACTATCTGTAGGAATTAAAGTTTTATTGCATACAGAGCAGTTCCACAATATCCACTGGAGATTTTATTTTCTAGATTTAGTCCAGATTTTCCAAACCACAAGCGCAAAATGGTACGTGTACAATTTACACCTTCAATCCCCTCAATTTCAACATTCGGTCATTAGCCATACAACTGCCAAGATGTATACACATTTTCGCAGGCACAATTGCAAGCACACATTTCTGAAAATCTGGGTTTAGCTATTTCCCCCTACTATTTATTAATGTGCCCTGCCTCCTGTAGCCCAGCTGGGATGTTCCTGTATGTAGACATTCTGGGAATGTTAGCACAGGACAAAAAGGCTTGGCTCAATACATTTAATTCCCACCACTGAAGATTCTGGCTTGCACTGAAGACATAGAAATATTGAAGCTGACACATCCTCTATCCTGGCATTCAACAGACACTGTTGCTAACTTCTGGAAAATAGAAGAGCTCTAGGGAAGGCTAATAACAGTGCTACTTAAGAACATAAGACAATTATTACCTCCAACAGTGAAGGAGTCTGAGTAATTAAAAAGGGTTCTTTATTTTGATTAAAAAAAGATTCCGTTCAGTCTGTCTGAATCTTTAGTAAAAGCCCTGAATGATATTTTCAGATGCTAAAACAGAAACACTGCACCTGATGCAAGATGCATAACAAACTCATTTGAAAAATTCTACACTTATGTCATCCAGAAATCAATTAATTTATTCTTTCACCAACACCACTTCCTTGAGACAATGCAGGTCGAAACCGAAGTATCTGAGACCACTGGATGAACAGAAACCCAAAATTAATTGGTTTTAATCACTATAAATTCCCTTCCCAATAAAATCTCAAGAATTTCCAATCATGCTGATTTATTTGTGTAATTAGAAAGCCATTCACAGATGTCGCACTGTTAGGTAGTATGGCTAATATAAGGCTCCGCTTAACTGGATACTGAGACCACAGCAGTGTAAAGAATGACAACTAAAAATTCTGATAAACAGCAGGGAACATGAGAGATAGGAGAAAAGAGAGATTATGAAAAGCACAGGCTAGGACAGAACAGCCACTGTCCACTGCTTTCTACAAAGAAAATACCATCTTGCTTTCCAGCTCTTGGAAATGCAGAAGCTCCAAGCAGCACACAGGTACTGATCCTACCACAATACCAGCTCTTATATAACACTTTTCATCAGTAGATCCCAAAGTTCTTTACAAAGGAAATCAGTATTGTTATCCCCATTTTACAGATGGGGAAACTGAGGCACAGAGTGAGGCAGTGACTTGCCCAAGGACACCCAGATCAGTGGTAGAGGCAGGCACAGAACCTAGGTCTCCTGAGTGCCAGTCTAGTGTTGTTTATCCACTAGGCCACACTGCCTCCCATTGCTTGGCCCTCAATAAATAACATGGGCAGGTAGCTAGACAAGGTGCTGAGCATTTACTTTCTGAAGCACCTTAAACTCATATTGCCCTATGAGGTCCTTACTCAGTCTTTACGCAGTCTTTGTTCAGGCAATCTCTCACTGAAATCAATGGGGCGGGGGTTGGTTGAGTAAGGACTAAGTCAAAAGTCAACAAGGACCTCAGGATCTGGCCTAATAGGATCTGAGTAGCCAGACAGGAGAGGTGACCTTGTGGTTAAGCCATGCAATGGGGACTCAGAAGATCTAGATTCAAGTCATGCCACAACCTTCCTGTGTGACCCTGGGCAAATCACTTCAGTGCTCTGTCTTCACAAACATATACAGCCAATAGGGTAGCAGTTCCCTGTAACACTATCTTCCAGAGCTGTTAACTCTTTGTGTAGGCAGGGTCTCTAGGGCCTGGCTGGCACACAGTTTCTGTACTGGTCTGATTATGTCAATTAGGGATGTGATTTTTTTAACCAATATAGTTATACTGATACAACCCCTACTGTGGATGTGGTTGTACTGGTATAAAGATGCCCTATACTGCTGTAGGTTATTCCCCTTCCCATATGGAAATAGCTGTACGGTCTAAGGCATCTTTACACCAGTAAAACTGCATCCATGCTATGGGGTAGGGGAGGTGTTTGTACCGCTTTAATTAGATCTGTATGGTTAGTGCAGTACAACTTTTGTGTGTGTGGACAAGGCTGGGGTCACTTCAGGGGTGACAATGTGGGGCCCTAGGCATCCTAAGACCCAATCCCCCACATGGAGGCCCTCCCCTCCTCGCGGAGAGGCAGGGGCAGTAGCATGGGGCTCTCTTCACACCCCAAGGAGCAGCAGTGTCTCCTCCCCTCAGGAATAGCAGAGGTGGCAGCAGGAGTTCCCTCTCCCTGCTTGAAAGGCTGGTCTGGCAGCAGGAAGTGACTGGGTGAGGTTTTCTGCATTCTTCTACCACAGACAGAGCCCTCTGATGGGGTATTGTTGAGGGGGCTCCCCATAGCAGTGGGTCTTGGAGTTCACACTCCATTGAGATGTATGGGGGCCATTTACAATATCAGAGCTACTGTTTCAGGCTCTCTGCAGACTCAGGCAGACAGCGCTGCATCGGTTACACCTGGGTCACATAATCAAGGTTTTTTTTGCAACCATAAAAGCTAGAAATATTTTTTTAATGAAAGCTTACATTGATGTAATCACATGACACAAGAACAGAGGAATCCCTAGACTGGATCAGATCCCAGGTCTCTCCAGTTCAATATCCAGTTCCTGACAGTGGCCAGTGCCAGACACTAAAGAAAAAGGTGTAAGAACTCCACAGTACGCAGATGTGTGATACTCTGTCCCCACATTCTGTCTCACCCTGGTCTCTATTAGTTAGAGATTGGCTTACCCTGAAGCATGAGGTTTAATATCCTTTCTTATTAATAATCTTTTGTTATTAATAGCAATAACTCTGCATATTCTTGATATCCATATAAATGCCCTGTCCCGTTTTGAATCTTGCTAAATTCTTGGCCTTACTGACATCCCGAGGCCTGAGTTCCACAATCTAACTATACACTGTGGAAAAAAGTATTTCCTTTTATCAGTTTTGAATTTGCCATCATTCAGTATCATTGACTCTTCCCTTGTTCTTCTGTTGTGAGACAGGGAGAACTGAAGCTTGACCTTCTCCCTTTAGGCAAGTCATTATTTCATATATTTTTATCATATCTTTTCTTATTAGTGCCCTTGCTATGGTAAATAACCCTAATCTTTTCAAACTCTCTTGATCAAGAGCCGGAGAACCGCTTGTATGTTTCTCAGGATATGTCTATACTACCCGCCACATCGGCAGGCATTGATCAATCCAGCGGGGGTCGATTTATCGCGTCTACTCCAGACGCGATAAAATCGACCCCCGAACACTCTCCCGTCGACTCCTCTACTCCACCGCCGTGAGAGGCGCAGGCAGAGTCAACAGGGGAGCGTCAGCAGTCAAATCACCGTAGTGAAGACATTGCTGTGAGTAGATCTAAGTACGTTGACTTCAGCTACGTTATTCACATAGCATAACTTAGATCGATCCCCGCCCAGTGTAGACCAGTCCTCAGTGTCTGTGTCTGATCCCTCTTTATTTCTGCAATAGCCTTTGGAGATGGAGTGACCCACACAGCACACCGTATCCACGTAAGGCTGCATTATATGCTTTATAATAGTCTCTATTATTTCCCATCCTAACTTCCTTTTAGCTTTTTGGAGTGCAGCTGCACACTGAGCAGAGCTGTCCACAGTAACAGCCTGGTCCCTTTCTCGAGTTCGTATCCTTAATTTTGAACACTGTAAATGCGTGAGAGAAGTTGAATTTTTCCCTCCTATATGCAACGACTCCAGGAGCCAGGCCCCAAGGCAAAGGCCTACGGCATGGGTGAGCAAACATTTTGGCCTGAGGGCCACATCTGGGTTCCGAAACCGTATGGAGGCTGGGTAGTGTATTAAATTGCTCGCTGTAGGAATGTGCTACTTACGGCTGCCAGTCTTGGTGCTCTGTAAGTAGCACATACCTACGGGGAACAGTTTAATACACTACACCCCAGCGGCTCTTGCAGCCACGCTGCCTGGCAGGAGCTCGCAGCCCCGCTGCCCAGAGCGCTGGTGGCACGGCGAGCTGAGGCTGCGGGGGAGGGTCCAGGGGCTAGCCTCCCCGGCCAGGAGCTCAAGGGCCGGGCAAGACGGTCCTATAGGCCGTAGTTTGCCCACCTCTGGCCTATAATGTGGGGAACTGTATCTTTAAGAGGCTCTGACAACCCGCTACGTTATGCAGGGCTTCATGCCACCCAGTGCTGATCAGTTAAACAGTGAATGAAGCTGACTCCTCTCAGTGTCTTTGTTACATAGTGATTCCTGAACAGCATACACAACCCTGTGCACTAACCTGGTTCAGAGCCCCTCCCCTGTCAATCTCCAACTTTTTCATTGCCCCAGACTCTCACCCACCTATCGTCAGGGTCAAAGACACAGGCTACTTTCTGGCTAGCTAGCTTCCTTCTGTAGCAGTATGACAGAGTGGGTTCTTGGCACCTGGTTCATTCAGCCTCTTCCTAAGGTCCTGGTACCACTCCTCCTTCCCTGTGGCATCCTATACAGCAGCCATTCCAGTTACCAACCTAGAAAAGTAAAGCTCCTCCATTTCTATTCCTGGATTTTGGTTGCAATAGATGGAAGGCACTATTACATTTCATAAGAAAAACAAAAGCAGAAACACTGGGCCAGGTTCTCCACTGCTTTGCCTCTTGTGGAGTCATTTGCTCTCCCGTCACAGAGGCGTATGTGACTCAAAGGCAATGGGATATTAGGTCCATTACAAAGCAAAAACGTCCACCTTGAAAATTATCTGAGGTCCCATCCCACAGTCCATCAAAAGGGAAAACTCCCACTGAAACACTGAAGGTTTGGGGTGAGTCAGGCATGCAGGATCAGTCCCTTAATTCGATTTTTCTTACACACGATTATCAGCAAAGTAGTAAACCCAGTTTCCTTTGCTTAAGACAGAGCCCCATTTTTCTTCTCATTTATGGACCCTAGGAAGAAAGAACAGTTCTGGGATCTGTGCAGTTAAAAATCAGGATGGAATAAATCACAGACATTGAAATATAGTTCTGTTGAACATGGATGCACCCTGGAAAGGCTGGATGAAAATACAACATGACCTCCGGAAAAGGGAACATATTTCGTTTAATTAGGAGGGTAAGTCACTGATCAGTAAATTAAAGCAAAGTGTGTCGAGGTCACAAAACAAAAGAAGAAAGATTTTGTTCAATGGTGTAAATATAAATAACTGTTTATAAGCAGGGAGGAGGATATTTTTAAAGGACCAGCTGTGAGCTGAATCTGACAGCTAAAACCAGAGCACTAACAGCAAATACTGAGGGACAATTATCACCGGTTTATATACGCCCTCATTTGGCTAATAGCATGATATTTAAATACCACAGTAATCTTAGCCACAACATTGTAATCCCAACGCTCACAGATTATTTTAAATAAAGGTCAGCAAAAGAATGCTGTCGTCTTTTCCCACCCTGGCTGCCAGACATTCTCGGCCATAAGAAAATCATCTTTACTTTTGGCCTGAGCCTTTAATGGCTCCGAAAGCCGCTGCTTTTGTCTAAATACATACATTGTGTGCAGCTGAGGAAATAGGTGAAAAGGCTTTAGTGGAGAGATTAGTGCTTGACATTGTGATGCCATAACTGGATCCGAAGAGGAGATTTCAGAGGTTAGGAAATTTTAAAGGGCTTAAAGGTCCTATAATGCAGTTTAGTTGTTTTGTAGGTTTGTCCTTGGTAGTGGCCTATTCTAGAGCATAATGGATGTTGCAAAACTTGTTAGCTGTTTACAAATAACCACATTGCCTCTCCAGGCTAATGGTTACCTGACGAGCTCATGTCTATATCGCTATTCACTCAGAGATTGGCAATCATTTTAATGGGTTTGGTTCATGTGGGGCAGCGAGGGTATTTCTTGCCAAATAAAAGCCATTGAAGTCAATGGAGCAGGCCCTATGTCAGAAAAACAGACAGTTAATGAAACTAAAAGACTTTCTTTTCTATTGTATATTTTTAGTCTGCTTGGTCTTTCGGTTGGATGGATTGGGGAACATCTCATAAAGCAAATTAGACACTGGCCATTTAAATAAGGTATTCATGGGGTTTATTTAGGGCAGAATGCATCGTCCATGTAAAATCAATGCCTTTAAACATCATTCCACCACCTTTCCTCTATGCCAAAGTAACCACTTCTCTGATACACACCAGAGCATAGTCAATGACCCCACTCAACCTTAGAGTCAGAAGAAAAGGATGGAGGTCATCTCTGCAGATGCAAAACACAAACAGATCCTTTACAAATAAATACTTTAAAAGTGTAGCAGCTCTGAATTTGTACACACACTGTCAAATTTACTGCCCTCTCTACTGGTTGCATGTACATAATCTCCCTAAGCAAACATGCTATTACACACAACAGGCCTGGTTCTCCACTCACTCACACCCATGTGAATCACCAATGAAATCATGCAGTTATACCAGTGTAAAACTGGTGTAACTGAGAGCAGTAACAGTTAGCCTGTGAACAGACCCACTGAAGCCCATGGGACTAGACATGTGCTAGAAGCTGCATGCCTGCTTAAGTAGATTGCTGAATCAAGATCTTAGTGCAAACTTCTTCAGGTGTCTAAAGTATCTAAATCTTGAGCCCTCCTTACTCAAAAAATACTCCTGAACACGATATTTCCCTAGATTTCAATGTTCACGGACAATGCGTGAACAGAAAAAAAAAGATGAAATTCATCAAATAAATCCTTATAGAAAAGTCCTATAGAATTTAATAGGATGAAACCAAGAGGGTTCTGTAGAAATTTAATAAAATTCTATAGACATTGCTCTAAATTCCTAGAAAATTTAACAGACAATGAGATCTTTCTATTGTTGCTTTTCACCCATCCTATAGAATTCTATAGCAAGGATATGATTTTTTATTAAATTCTATAGAATTGTTTCAAAAGCCTACCAAAAGGTTATTATATTCTATTGCATTCCAAAAGGCATTTTCAAGGCAACTATTCATTACAAATTATTACCCCAGCTCCACACCCAGCTATCTGCTTATACATGGCCCTGGACTTGGCAGGGTACTCTTGTCAACCCATGCTCCCCGGCTGCTTGTTCTGTGCTTTGGGGAAGGAATCACTTAGTTCAGTGGGTTAATCCCCAAGATCTTGCTCCAGCTTCCTTTCAGGTCAATTGGAGTCATTCTGTTGATTGGAACAGAAGTTGGGGCAGGCCATGATGTCCCATGTTGTAAGTAAGAACCACATCAAATGGGATTCTCAAACGTGCTTGTTGTTGTTTTTAAACAGGAGCATGGGAGCAGAGCTAGACTGACAATGAGCATTTTTAAAAATCTCACCCATATCTAAATTTGGACCTGGACCTACAACAGAGCTGGTTGGGAATTTTGACAAAACATTTTTTGATCAGAAAAATGACAATTCTTTTCATGGGAATGGGTCGGTTTCGACAAATTATTCTACTTGAAGAAATTTTTTTTTTTTAAGTTTAGAAATGGTCAAAACAAACTGTTTTGGCAATTTCAAAATGAAAGATTCTGATTTTCTGGTACAAAACACCCGTTTGTTTCAAAATTTAAGATAAACAGTACAGTATTTTCTAAAAAATTAGAAATGGTCGAAATCAATACAAAAGTGACTCGTGATTTTGGGTGCACACCTTGAGATACCTTCAAGCCCCTTGATTTTCAGAAAGTGCTGAGAATGCATCTCTAAAAATCAGGCCCATTTAAGGTTTAGATACCCCAAAATGGAAGCACCCCAAAAATCACTAGTGGAAAATCTTATCCATCAGGTACTTAAGGGAAAAAAATAAATGATCTTTTTGCCTTTGCTTTAATTTAACACTGATTAAGGTAGAAGGCAAACACAACCTGCCTCTAACAGTTGGTAAATGAAAGCAATGATAGCATATATCAGATGTGCACTGTTTGCTGGCACCTGGTTGATTTAGCAATTCCACCCCCTGCAGAACAAATTGAAAGCTTAATGCAAACTTCACAGGTGCTACACTGGTTTTATAGATATACATTATACAAGCACTTTTACTACCCTTGGTCAAGCAACCCGGCTGAGCATATTGTAATGAGCCAATCCCACTCAGAGCAAGGATTGAGTGACAAGTCACGCCTCGGAAGGGCAGAGAGCCAGATCAGCACTCAGCCAACAGGGTGATCTGTACTGACCAGGGAAAGGATGCTAGAGACAAAGGGCGTGGGAGAGCAGCAGGCTGCAGGCAGCAACACCTGCTTCAAGCACCGGGGGACTCTCCTGCCTTGGGGTCATCCCTCCACTCTGTCCCAGATCCTCCCACTGCCAGAGTTTGGCCACCTTCTTCCTCAACCCACACAGGACAGGGCAGCACACTCTAGCTGTGTAATGCGAGGGGGAGGGAAGGGGTGCAAGAGGGGAAGGGGCATTCACAGCCTTTTTCAAACTCCACTTTTCGTTTATCTTATCCATCTGCCACTCACCCATGATCATCACACTCCTCTTCTGCATCATAGCAGCCCTCCTCCCATTCTCCCACTGGCTCCATTCCCACATCAGGGGATGTTGTGAAGGCCAAGACCATAACAGGGTTCAAAAAAGAATGAGATAAATTCATGGAGGATAGGTCCATCAGTGGCTATTAGCCAGGATGGGCAGGAATGGTGTCCCTAGCCTCTGTTTGCCAGAAGTTGGGAATGAGCGACAGGGGATGGATCACTTGATGATTACCTGTTCTGTTCATTCCCTCTGGGGGCACCTGGCATTGGCCACTGTTAGAAGACAGGATACTGGGCTAGATGGACCTTTGGTCTGACCCAGTAGGGCCATTCTTATGTTGACAAATTCAAATTAGAAAATAGGCACAAGTTTTTAAACAGTGAAAGCAACTAACCTTTCAAACAATCTACCAAGGGAAGTGGTGGATTCTCCATCTCTTGATGTCTTCAGATCGAGACTGGAGGCCTTTCTGGAAGATGTGCTTTAGCCAAACACGAGTTATGGGGCTCAATACAAGAGGAACTGGGTGACGTTCTATGGCCTGTGATATACAGGCCACATAAACACCACCCTATACCGGAAACCTACTGACCGCTATTCCTACCTGCATGCCTCCAGCTTTCACCCTGACCACACCACACGATCCATCGTCTACAGCCAACCTCTGCGATACAACCGCATTTGCTCCAACCCCTCAGACAGAGACAAACACCTACAAGATCTCTGTCAAGCTTTCTTACAACTACAATACCCACCTGCAGAAGTAAAGAAACAGATTGATAGAGCCAGAAGAGTTCCCAGAAGTTACCTACTACAGGACAGGCCTAACAAAGAAAATAACAGAACGCCACTAGCGGTCACCTTCAGCCCCCAACTAAAACCCCTCCAACGCATTATTAAGGATCTACAACCTATCCTAAAGGATGACCCAACACTCTCACAAGTCTTGGGAGACAGGCCAGTCCTTGCCTACAGACAGCCCCGCAACCTGAAGCAAATACTCACCAACAACCACATACCACACAACAGAACCACTAACCCAGGAACTTATCCTTGCAACAAAGCCCGTTGCCAATTGTGCCCACATATCTATTCAGGGGACACCATCACAGGGCCTAATAACATCAGCCACACTATCAGAGGCTCGTTCACCTGCACATCCACCAATGTGATATATGCCATCATGTGCCAGCAATGCCCCTCTGCCATGTACATTGGTCAAACTGGACAGTCTCTACGTAAAAGAATAAATGGACACAAATCAGGTGTCAAGAATTATAACATTCATAAACCAGTCGGAGAACACTTCAATCTCTCTGGTCACGCAATCACAGACATGAAGGTCGCTATCTTAAAACAAAAAAACTTCAAATCCAGACTCCAGCGAGAAACTGCTGAATTGGAATTCATTTGCAAATTGGATACTATTAATTTAGGCTTAAATAGAGACTGGGAGTGGCTAAGTCATTATGCAAGGTAGCCTGTTTCCTCTTGTTTTTTCCTACCCCCCCCCCCCCCAGATGTTCTGGTTTAACTTGGATTTAAACTTGGAGAGTGGTCAGTTTAGATGAGCTATTACCAGCAGGAGAGTGAGTTTGTGTGTGTATGGGGGTGGGGGGGATGTGAGAAAACCTGGATTTATGCAGGAAATAGCCCGACTTGATTATGTAAAGAGTTGTCACTTTGGATGGGCTAGCACCAGCAGGAGAGTGAATTTGTGTGGGGGGGTGGAGGGTGAGAAAACCTGGATTTGTGCTGGAAATGGCCCACCCGATGATCACTTTAGATAAGCTATTACCAGCAGGACAGTGGGGTGGGAGGAGGTATTGTTTCATGATCTCTGTGTGTATATAAAGTCTGCTGCAGTTTCCACGGTACACATCTGATGAAGTGAGCTGTAGCTCACGAAAGCTCATGCTCAAATAAATTGGTTAGTCTCTAAGGTGCTACAAGTACTCCTTTTCTTTTTGCGAATACAGACTAACACGGCTGTTACTCTGAAGACTAGATGCTGTAATGGACCTTTCTGGCCTTTATGAATGTATGAAATCCTTACAGAGGGGGTGGGTTTGGGAGGTATAAGAATTTCAGGATATCACTGAATATGTGCATTTACACCACTGACTTCTCAAATGGCCCAGTGAAGGGCTTGTGACTTTTTTTCCTATCCTTCTGTTGCATCAGAGGGACCAGCCAGTGGAAACTGTGGCCATCCACCCTGAGACACAGTTGGGTAAGACACTGGTAATGCACTTCCAGTTCTTTCTTCAGAAGATCCTGCGGTTTCTGAATGTGTGAGGCCAAAAAAGATGTGTGGCCTGATGCACTTTTGACAAAAGCATAGATTCACTCAAGCTACCGATTAATATTTAATACCAACAAGTCTTCTGTGATGCTGTGAGGATGTAAATAAGTGAAGAGAACGTGATATTTACCCCCACTATAAAACATTCATTAGCACTGAGCTATTTACAAAAGCTAAATATGACACTGTATTTACTATAGGTCATCTCCTAGGGTTAGAGATGAAAAGTTTTTGGTCTAATGGAAAGTAACATAATATACCATAACACCACAACCACTGTCTCGTCTGCAGAGAAATATCTTCTGGCTCCTATCTTCTATTGAAATTACAGGTGAGTAAAGCCACTACAGAAAAAAACAAAGGATACTGTTCCCTGAGGCTGGACACCTTGAGCCCACTTTACATTGCTTACATGAGCCCACTTTACATAGCAAATTGTAAAACATCAAGTTTATGCAGAATTTTAGGTCAATATGATCAGTAAGTAGGACAGCTTCACTTCAATTGAAGGCTTCACAATAACCAAAATTGCAATTTACATATTGAAATTCATTGAATGTATTCATTCTACTCCAATATAAACAGACTTTCACTATTACCAGGTTCCTCTGAACATACCAGTCTGCGTACTCAGTATAGATAGTTAAACAGGATTGTCATTTCCTAAAATGACAGTGTGCTAACAGTGAATGTAGCACTGTAAATCACACGGGATTTATGGACTAGAATAGTTAGGAATTTATTCCATGCATTAACACCTACAGTAGATCCTCACAGCCCTCATGCATTATTCTCTACATATCTTGGAAGCCACAGAAGAATTGTCAAAGCCAAAATAGAATCCTGATTTAAGAAGCATTTGGACAGAGGTGTATTTTGAAGCCTGAGACAATAGTGTTTAAAAAGACATTTCCCTTAAAGTCTGTATTTGTTGTGTTTGAAATACAAAAGCAAACTGAAAAATTAAGAGCTATAAGAGAAGTCACTCCATATGGTGATGGGTATATTAGAAATGTGGATACATAGACATAGGTGTTGGAACTGGAGGTGGGGGGGTTGCCTTGCCTTGACGTGGTTTCCATTATATACAGTTTTTACAGTTTGGTTCAATGGCTCTCAGAACTCCCACTATAAAAATTGTTCCATCATCACTGTACATAGATAGTGTCCTGGTACTTTACAATTCCTCCTGTCTCACAGGAAGGGAGGGGCTTGTTTCCAGAAATCTGTGTTATTCAATGGAATTCATTCCACAAAGCAGGATGAATGTTTAAGGTACAGATTGATAGGTTGGGATTAGATTGGAAGTGTAAAAACTGCTCGCTTCCAGGTCAGGTTAGCGAACATAGAGGGTTTTGAAAAAGCATGTTTTGACCAAGTGAGCAACCCTAAGAAGTTTCACGGGATGTTTAAATCCAAAAAAAGTAAGCAAATAACCTTCCCTTCAATTTAAAACCAAGGCCAAAATCTACCCTTAGTTATGCACACATACAACGACCTTTGAGTAAAGTAGGATTTGCAAGCATGTACTTAGGAGCAAATGTGGTCCACAGATGTCTTAATTCATCACTAGACCACAGAGCCATTGAAAGACAAACTAATGGCACTTGACAACAACAAAACTTACATTGAAGAACGAAACTTGAATCCACAGATATTTACTCAAGTGGGTGAAGCACCACGACAATTTTATCCTTCCCACGCTGCCAGGCACTGCCACCTTGCGTCAAGCCTTCCCTTTCTGGGGAAGGCCAAAATGATGGACAGTAGGTATCTCAGTCATAACTCTGAGTTTCTAACCTCCCAATCACCCACTGTTGTGCAGCGCTGCTGTGCGCAGTTAAACAGCTGCTGTGTTTCACTCTGCAGGTGGCTTCATTGCCGTGGCAAGCACTTTCTATTAGAGATAGGCTTGAGATGGATTCTCGGTCACTTGAAATCTGTAAATCAAGATTTGAGGACTGCAGTCACCCAGCCAGAAGTTATAGGCTTCTGACAGCAGTGGGTGGGCAAGGTTTTGTGGCCTGTGATGTGCAGATCAGACTACATGATCATGATGGCTCCTTCTGGCCTTAAATTCTATGAGATGCAAAGTTTGCATCTGGATCCAAACTTTCCCTTGGCTGCAAGATTTCTGTTCAGATCCATTTCTCCTTCCTATATACAGTGTGTTAACCAGGAAAGGCTGCAGGGCAGGACATAGCTTGATCCTGGGTATCTGGCCACCAAAACCATTTACATCATGTTTGCATTACACGTAACCGTATTCATCAACGGAACAGGTATGCTTTCTATTTCTGTCAACTGCATTGCTCCTCCTTGGGCCCTAGAGAGGGATGGGGGTGCAAGCTGTGTTGCTGGTGGCCCTTTGGAAAGCAGCCAGGATGCCGAGTGCACTTCAAACCCTGGCTGGGATGGAGTGACTCTCCACTAGCATGGCCCCCCTAGCTGCCAATTCGGTTTCTTACCGAGGTGCTGAATGGCTGTACCTCTCTATGACCTACAAGGTTTTAAGGAAGGCCCTGCAAGGGTTTCCAATTAGGAAGGGAAAGGAAACTCCTTTCTCCAAGCCTCCCTCCCCAAAGCGGTCTCATAATGAATGGCCCCAATATGGTCAGGTGCAGCTCTGCACCCTATCCATAGTGCTGTCCCCCTAGCCTCTAGTCACCCCTTCTTTTGGAACACCGATATGGGAGCCCTAACCCCAACCCACCTCCTCCCTCTCAGCCCTCCTAGCCCTTACCCTACTCCCAACCTTCCTCCTCCCCATACTAACCCCATGAATGTTCAGTAAATCCTGCCCATCTGTCCCTTTCCCTCTCTCTCGCTCCCAGATGTGCGTGGGGGAGGAGCCCTTACCCTGTGCTATCTGTGTCAGAGTACAGCCCCTACAGCACAGGGCTTCTGCTCTAAGCACCAGAACCTGTGCCTTGTCCTGGCTTAGTCATGCCTCTGAGTAGCTGGAGCAGCCCTTTAACTTCCCTGGACTTTTCTGAAGCTATTCCATCAGGGCATACCTCACCCGATCCAGCCACCAGGCTCTCAGACAACTCAGGCTTGGCCAAACACAAACCTAGACCATATCCTGAACCCTTGCTGGTCACCCAAAGGGCATTAAGTGACTTGCCCAAGGTCACTTAGCCAGTCAGTGGCAAAAGACAGGGAGTAGAACCCAGGAGTCCTAGCTCCTCTAATTATCAGACTGCTCTCCCTATAGAATCATATATAGATTAAAGAGATGCCGAAATCAGTGATGAGATGATGAATAGAGACAATGATCTTTAACTAAGCCCTGAGAGCTCTCTCTGGGGAGTGCTCCTGGGAGTAAATCTCACTCTTGATCTGCTCAATGTACATCCGCTGTGATAGATGATATATTGCAGTGTCATGTAAACTCTTCATCGCATCTGCTTATTACACCCCTACAGAGAGAATGGAAATGTCACTGTGATTTATAAGAGCAGCTGATAGAAACTAGGGATATTCTATCAGTTTCAGAATTAGTTAAAAAAAAATCCTAGCTACCGTTTGGTTGAGGATGCACCCAGTAATAATTAGAGATCCAAGTGGATCTTGAGAGTGTTTCCTGGTGTCACAAGGTGCCTCTGTCTTTTGGCACCGCCCAATGTTCTGCTGCACATACCCACACCTACTGTGCTGGTCTGAGGATGAAGGTCTGCCAAGCCACGTATTGACATGGTGTATTGGAGTTAATTTCCCATCAGGACGGAAGCAGTTCAGGGAAGTGCTCAAAGTTCAGAGCTAATTAAGTGCAGCTGAGCCTATTGAAGTCCAGCACTGTAAAAGAAGGACCTGTTGTCACCAGAGGGAGATGAGAGAAGCGCCATAAGGAAGCCGGGACAGGGAGATGTGGGGAAATGTAGGAGTTACCGATACACTTTGTACTTTGTGTTTTGCTGGTTTAGTGCTCATAAAACTGCATGGAGCTTGGAGAGCTTCTGCCACACCTTCATTTGGATTCAACAGGAACCCTTGCAATAAAACCCCTCATGGAGAGAGTGATTTCATGTTCCAACCCATGCCCTGGAACACCTGCATCCAGGGTAACTATTGTACTAACTTGAGTAAGGATCAATCATATTGCCAGCTCTCAATATGTATTTGAGCTTCTTTAAAACAATCTCTTATGGACCAGATTCTGGTCTTACTTACACTGATAGTAAATCAAGAGTTTCTCCAGTGACTAGTTATTGCTACTCATTTGTATTCCACTACCACCAGCCAAGATCAGGGCCTCCTTGGGTATGTCTACACTGCATCTGGGAGCAAGCGGCACAGCCTGGGTAAACAAATTTATATTAGTGCGCAAAAAACTAGCTACGTTGATGTTGCAGCACCAGCAGAGTTTCTGGCTAGCCACCTGAGCTCGGACCCAGAAGGCAGGATGAACGTGAGCTCGGGTGACTAGCCCAAGCTTCCACCTAGGTGCTGCAATGTCCATACAGCTATTTTTAGCACGCTGACATGTGCCTGTCTACCCAGACCAAGGAGGCTTGCTCCCAGATGCAGTGTAGACACTGCCCAGAGAGCTTACTTAGACCACAAAGACAGACAAAGGATGGGCGGGGCAAGAGAGGTGACTCACCCAAGGTCCCAGAGCAGGTCTGTGGCAAGCTGAGAACAGAATCCAAGTCTCCTGCTGCCCAGTCCAGTGCCCGATTTGCTGGACTACACTGCCGCTGAGTATCAAAACCAGAGAGAATTTGGGCCACAAAGTGATTACAAGTTCACCCAAATGGCTGGTAAACTTTAAACCAAAATGAGCGTTTTCTTCTTTTATCCCATTATATGCCTGTTTTACATGATCAATTCACCTGCAATTGCAGAAACAACAACTTGTTGGATTCCTTGGGGATTAGAACACTAAATCTTAAGATCCATCCTGAAATCTGCAGACCGAGGTGAAAATGAATTTTCCTTCTAAAATTTGCTTAGTCAGTTGTAAGAAGCAAATTGCAGCCATACTGGTTGTATTGTATTGATCAGAACTGGATGACTGAAGCAAAAAAGTTACAGAGTATATAGAAAGATGTGTGTATATATATATATATATATATATATATATATATATACACACACACACACACCCCTCTAAATATATGTTACAGATATAGGATATATATATCTGTGCAATATGTTTTTTTCCTATCTTAACCCTAACCAACATTCACAGCATCAGCTCCTGTCTTTGCCTCCTCTGTTTCATTACAAGCAGAGGTTCCTAGAACATAATCAGAGGTTCCTAGAACACAATCAGGAGGAAGATCCAGATATTGCAAGAAGCCGATTACCAACTTTGCTGCCAATCTATTTGGCATGGAAGGAATTCACACATTCCTGAGAAGAGTGGCACAAAACCTTAAATATATTGTATGAAGCAGCTGTAAAAGAAGCACCAGCAGTTATAAAATAAGAAAAAATTCAAAAGTGGGAATAATATCAACTGCTGTTCATTGTTCCAAAATAATAATTTTCATTGGTTCACTGCTGTACATTGTAGGAAAAGCACCAAATGAAAGAGAAGCAAGCCACAGGAAAGTAGGAAAAGAGTGTACTCAGAATGTATCATGTCAGACAGAAGAAATATCGGGCAAAGAGAAGAAATAGTCATTTTGACATCACCATATAACTGTCTCACCAGGCCCAGGAACAGCCCTCCCCACTCATGAACATTCCATAGTTATGGGATTGAAATAATTGTCAAAATAAAGGACACATTTTCCAGAAGTTACAGTGATTTTTGGATGCTTGGAATTTTGGAGCCCATCTTCATACCTTCTGAAGGCTTGATTTCAGAAATTGCTGAGCCCATGTAACCCACACACCTCCTGGGTGTGGTGTTCTGTCCCAACTAATGGCACCAAGACCACTTAGACAGGTTGATGAGTGTGTGCTACATCCTTAACTAGCAGCCAGTTGGCTTTTCGCTCATGCACTAAGCTCCAGCGGTCCCAGGTTCAATCCTGCCCTCCGATGACAAGGATCTGTCGGTGTTACACACACGTTTGACAGGGCTTTTTCAGTTGGGCATCCAAAAATCAAGGCACCTAGAATCAATAGTCACTTTTCAAAAATCTTGGCCCAAATGTCAAATTTGTAGGGTTCTTCCCCTCCTGTTACTGTTACTCTCTCAAAAGCTGCTGTCACTTCCTTCATTGCACTGGTTTTCTATCTTGTTTCCCAGTGTTTGTAATTTTGGATAAACGTTCTTGATAATGAAACCCATTCTTTCACTTTGCTGGTATTCACACACAGTTTTACTTGTAAGTATTTGTTCCAGTGAATTTTTGTTCACAAGAAAGCATGTGTGTCACCAGTGGGAATGAGTGCATATGAGAAGTATGTTCATGGCCATTTTGAAAAGCTCATTTTAATATTTGCACAAAAGTTTCTTCAAATAAATTATGAATATCACAACTTGGGAACCAAAAAAAGGAATATCCCCATTTATAAATCCTAGGTCATCCAACTAGGAATTGGAAACAATACCACATGACTTAAGGAACCAAATCACACACTGCACATAAATGACTACTCATATGACTCATTTTGAAAACAATCCATAGACTGACATTTGTTTGTATAAACTATTTGTCAAGTTCCTGAGCACAATGAACACATCTGTAAACCTACTAGATGGACCATTGGTCTGACCCAGAATGGCCATTCTTATTTCCTCCATCTCATCCCAACCAGCCTCCATTCATTTCACAGAAACAAGGATCTGAATAATTTCATTGGCAGTGCAATGAACTGCTCTTACTCCCTTAAGGTCCCCGTGGAACAAATACTTTTTGAGCGCTTATCATTGCTTTTGCTACCTTTTGGTTTACTATTCTAGAAACAGCTTCTAAATTAACAGAGTGTCTGAGACTCTGGAAGTCAAGAGGCCCTGGGTTCTAATTCCATCTCTGCCACTCACTCACTGAGAAACCCTGGGCAAGACAATACATACCTCTGTACCTCAGTTTACTCCTCTATACAATGGTTTTATGAATAGGGAAGCCACCGCATTTCACAAGCGAATGAGAAGGGCCATTACATTATTAAACTGATAATGCAAACATTTATATATCCTCCCTGCAGAGATGTGTCGAGCAAGCCAGGTAATCACTAAGGGATGCACACCATTTTATGAGTCATCAAGTGATAAAGCTAATATACCGCCTAAGCTCCCTGGGAGGGAGGTCTCATTTGGCTGCATCAAGCCCTTACAGAGTGCTGTAAAAAATGTAATTATTTGATCTGCCTAAATACAGGTGAGAAGTGATAAAACCCCATGTTTGCCGTCCCTGGCCATGTTATGGCAATCTCAAGGCAGGAACTGACCTTTTTATGTGTCTGTAAAGTGCTATTCCTGCCAATAACACCGTACAAATAAAATTTAAGCATGCGCGTGCAGACACATTATATAAAGATACAGAGAGGGTGGGAGTCTGGCATGTGGAGGAAGTCAGAGGGTTATTTTTTTACTGCTAAGATGTTTTCAAGCTGGGTCCTTATAGGACTGTATGTGATCGAATAAAGTTCACATCACTTTCAGATTTTTTTTTTGGGGGGGGGGGGGGTTCATTGGTTAAAAGAGGGAGGGAGTTGGAGGACCTGTGCACTAGCCCAAACAGGTCAAAGTCTACAGCAGCCTCCAATATGAAAGCACTCAGCAGTGCAGAGAGACAGAGAGAGAGAGAGAGAGAGAAGGACCTTGATAGTATTACATCTTGATCAAGGAATGACTGATAATATTCCAGTGCACCATCTTTCAGGCCCCTCGTTTGATGACAAAGCACGGCCTACATCCCACATCCATTATCTGCTTCCCTCCCCGAGGCAAGAGCATCAATAATGCTCCCTCTTCCTGTTGATGCCGCATCCCCCTTATGTGTAGCGGAGAGGACACTGCAGATGGCTGGTGGGCATTTCCATACAGCAAGCGCACATCATTACAGTCCGCCAATCTTTCACAGTTCTTCCAGTATCCTGCTGTTACTCAGGAGCATGTTTAACTATTTTGTGGCCTTTAAAAATGTCCAGCCTGGCAGAGCTGGGAGAGAGACTGGCGAGATTCTCGGCCTTCTTCAGCGCAGGATCTCCCTTTACACCTGAAGGGGAAAAGCAACGCTTTCAATTACAGCAGGTGAAAAATGCTTCAGCAATTTGGCACAATCACCAATGTGAATTTTTTTTTTCTTTTAATTAATAAGGAGAGTGAACGTCCTTGTTCTGTATGGTTCATCCAAGAGGGCTAACAGTTTGAATTTGAATGCAAACATCTTCAAACATCTGTTGCCATAATTTGGCTGGATTAACTGTCTAGTTTGCTAGACCATCTGCCACTCTTCAGGAGCATAGTCAGTTCCTAGCATTTTCAGTCCTGTCAGCACTTCATTCTGCGTGCGAGGCTTGGTGAGTTCTAGGTCTCAGCTGTGCTGGGATTCATTCCTGAAAAGGAGTGATGGGCCTGAGGCTTGTAGAATTCAGATCCAGATTGACCCCATAAACTCACAGGCGTTTTGGATCCAGGAGTTTGGTTCAGTCCATGAGCCAGCCACGATCGATCCTGATTCTCATCTGGATTTGAATCCTGACTTTCACAAAATTTGGGGGGGAAAGTGTTCAGATTCAGGATTTGGTTGTGTGTCCATCTCTACCAGAACGTGCTCTACAGAAGCCAGTTGGCTAGATAGAGACAAGCCCTCCTGGGATGGGAATAGGGAAATTTGCAGTTGGTCAGTTTTGTCATTAAAGAGTTCCAGATAAGGAAGATGTGCCCAAAGGGCATGGGGAATGGAGTGAGGGAAGTATGGGGAGCGCATTTTGAAGGAGCGTGAACATAGCCTTGTCCAACAGCAGCAAAAACCAGCCCCTGGCTTCCCACAGTCCCAAGCAGCTCCTAGGAATTGCCCCATCTTTTCCCGTCTTTTTCTAACAGCTTTCACCCATTATTTGCCAACAACAACAAAAATCAACTAGTTTGTCAAATATGGTTCAATGTTCTCTGGAGCAGGTCAAATAGTGGAAACATTAATTTGCAAATAATTTATTCAACAATCAATTGAACCAACTATTTGTGAATATCATTAGATATGTTGTATTTGCTGAGCATTGTATGTCTAACCCAAGTAGGCACGGGCACAAGTGGGCTGGTGGCAAGGTAAAGCCTCGCTCAGTGCTTTGGATTTATAAACTCAAAAGTAAAACCCAGGAGAACATAATGATAAATATTTCGTCAGAGCCAAATTCTGGATGCTTTACTTAGAAAAAACTTCTTTTGGAGTTAACAGACCAAACCCTGAGGTTCTTACTCAGCTTTACTCATGGAAAACTCCCATTGAACTCAGTGAGATAGGACTAGCTCTGGGCATTTTAGATGATTCTTGGTGTCAAGCGGAAGAAGGGGTTGGGCAGGCCATGACAAAGAGTGTCTCCTCACTGCTCTTGCTCACGTCTGTCATTCCCCATCCAAAAGCAATTTCCCGGTTGTTTATCCACTACAAAATGAACAATGGCCTGGTTTCTGGGATCAACTTCTCTTCCTCAGTGGTATCATCATCACACATGACTGAACCAATGACTGCCAGAACTGTAGGGAAACTACTTATTTATCTCATGACTCCAAACCAAAGCAGACTATAAAGAAGTCCAGGGAGCCGCAGGAGCAGACAAAGAGGCCCACTGAGAGCAAAGGAACCAGAAGGAAGCTAGAAGTAGGCTCAGAGCAGCTACTCAATCAAAGACAGACTCTGGAAATACGGGGGAACAAGTTATGGAGTCTTAGAGCAGCTGTGACACGAGTCAGCTCAGGTCAGATCAAAAGTACTGAGGGATTTGGCTTGGCTTAGCACATCCTGAGGTTGTATCCCTCTGGTGAGGATTTTATGGGACAGCAAGTGCATTCTCCCAGGTTTTCTGGAAAACACCTCGCCGCAGCACTGACACCATCTCCCCATTTTTGACTGGGGTTAATTCTTTACAAATGTCAATGCTTTCCGGAGTTGATCCATCTTGGCATTCAGCCATCAAATCAGTGAGTGGGTGTGCCTCAGTTTCCCCTTCCAACAGCAGATCGTGTTTACCCCGGCCTCCTACTGTGATAGGATTTGAGCCAGTTCATGTGTACCAGTTGGGAAACAGTATCATCGTGGGGCTTTTTAACTTGATACATGTCCTCATTTGCCACTTCTGCCACCTAGAAGGGCCCCTCCCAAGAGTTTTGCATTTTGAACCTTTTTGCAGGGCTGAGTACCATCAACAGATCCCCTATGTCAAAAGTACATTTACAAGTATTTTTATCATACGACGCCTTTTGTTTGGCCCAACTGTCTTGGAGGTTGTTTTGGACAATTTCCATCATGTCCTTTAACTCCCTTCTGAACCTCTGAACATACTCAGTCACAGGTTCCTCCCTCACCTCATTGTGCCCTTCCCATGAGTCTTTAATGACATTAAGAGGTCCCCATACTTTTCTCCCTTATAAAAGGTCAAATGGAGAAACCCCTGTGGACTCTTGAGGTACCTCCCTGTAGGCATACAAAAGGAACGGCAATAACTTGTCCCAACTTTGGCCCCTTTTCCTGACATAGGTTCCCAGCATGGATTTTAGGATCCCATTGAAGCTTTCCACCAACCCATTGACCTGGGAGTGATAGGGGGCAGTCTTAAGTTGTTTCAAACCACACACCTTCCATAGCTCATTGAATAACTGCAACAAACTTTGCCCCCCAATCAGACAAAATCTCCTTAAGGAAGCCCACTGTGCTGAATATAGTGAACAGGGCTCTTCCCCTATTTCGGCTTCTATATTAGACATAGTGGCCACCTCAGGGTATCTAGTGGCAAAATCCACCACCAGTAAGATATATTTGTTCCCCCTCCAAGTGGGCCGCAGCATTGGACCCACAATGTCCATTGCCACCCTCAGGAATGCCTCCTATATGACAGGGGTGGGGTCCTACTATATTGCTGGCCAGTAGAAATTCCTCCTTAGCCTGTCCTAACTCCTCTGTACCCCCAAGTGACCAGCAAAGGGACCATCGTGCCCTACCAGCATTAATTCCCCCCAGGTGCTGGCTGGGTACAACTGACTGCTTATAGGGTTCCCCAGGGCCTCTGTTCCTTCCCACAGGAGCCTCTCTATACAGTTTCCCTCACCCCCTTCCTGGAGTTCCCTCTGGGACCCACTTCCTTATGTTGTCTAGAGAGGGGTCTGCCTTTAGCTTAGCTGCAAATTCCTGACAGCTAATACTTTGGATAATGTCCTCAGACACTGACAACATCTCTCCTGCCCCTGGGGAACCTGTGGCTTTCAGTCAGGCAGAGGCCTGAGCCCGCCTCTTCCACACCTGGAAGCACACTGCCACCCTGCACTGCAGTGCCAATGGAACCCTCGCCCACCTCCTCTGTGGAGTCTAAGGTTCCAACACCCTTCCCTGGGCTCCTCTCTGAGACACACCCCTCTGTGCTCCCTAGAGCAAGATCTATCCCTGGTTTAGCTGCAACAGAAATCCTCAGGCATTGTGGAGCATACACAGCCTCTCGGAGGTGATGAAATATTCAGCAATGTCCCCAGACTCGCTGTATGCTGGGCACAACCGCTCCCAATTGTGAATTTTTGGAGAAGTGGAACCTAAATTCCCTGTAAGCTGCATGGCCATGCAGCAGCTTATTTAGCACCGCACAGGTGGTCAGGGAATCAACCCGGGGACCTGCTGCGACCAGGGGAGGAGCACCCCTCCCCTGGTCCCCATCTAGCCCGGCCCCCATCTAACCTGGCCCCCTCCTCCAGTCCCAACTCAGCCTGCAGCCCAGACTTGCTGCAGATCGGGAAGCATGGCTGGAGCAGGCCGGGCCCTCACCCCCTGCACCCAGCCCTGAGCCCCTCATCCCCAGCCCCACCCCAGATCCCACACCCCCAGCCGAAGACCCTCACCGCTTGCACCCAATCCTCTTCCCCAGCTCTGAGCCCCCTCCCACACTCCAAACCCGTCAACCCCACCCCCGCCACGTGTATGTTATGTTATCATAATTCATTCCGCACATGGGTGGGAAAAATTAGAAGCAACACTGGGTGGAGCCCCTGGTGTGGGGTTCTGTCTCTTAAGACAAGTTGATGCTTCCTCTCTTTCTTTTTCCTCCAGTTATTTGTCTTTCAGTTCCAGGGCTCTCTGATTGCAGCCTTTTTCTCATCAATTTCCATCTGTTTTAATTGTCTCTTGTGCATCTTTTCGCTCTCCTCTACTTGTAACCAGTAGAGCTCCAACTTTTTGGTCGCTTCACTTTCATCCATTTTCCTACTTTTCCTGTCCCTATTTCCCTTACCCAAAATAAGCAAACAGAAAACAACAAACCAGTAACCACTTCGTCTGTTCTCTAGCCAGCACACTTAAAACTCACTTAGAATCACCACTAGTGTCTGTGAGCAAAAAGCTGTGCGCATTATCCTGCTCAACTATGCCACTATGATGGGTTAGCCCCCCCACCCATCTGGGTCTGATGTGCTGGAGTCCCACTGGTTCCATCCTTTCCACCAGCCTGGGTTTCCTCACCCTGTTCCGCTCTGCCAGGCCCTCAAGCCTTCTCTGGCACACACACAGGTAGGGACACACCCAGCTGCCAATGGACACAGAGACACTGAGATCAGCTCTGTGTGGGAGGAATCAGCTCAGGGATTCACCCAGCACTCACGTGCACACCCTGTTTGGGGAGTAAACCCAAAATAATATTGTTTTGTGTTGTACAGAAAGATCTGCAGAGTAGAAGCTCATAAATATTGCCCTCTCCCTCAATGTGTGGAGAGATATGCACAACTTCTTGCCCCGTGCCCTGCCCACGCTGCGTGCCCCCCCCCCCCCCCCGCAGATATGAATTGCGCAAACTGGGCTGTGTTATAAACAAGAAATAAGTTTATTAACTACAAAAGATAAATTTTAAGTGTTTGATATGTTTGCTATCCCTTATAAAGCAGATTACTGAGCAAATAAAACAAAAAACACACAAAATAAGCTTAATACACCAAAGAAACACATTACAAAATGTAATTTCTCACCCTAAATGTTTTAGGCAAGTTGCAGAGTTTCTGTAGATTAGAGTTCCAGTTAATTCTCTTTACAGACTGGGCCCCTGTCTGAGACCTTGTCTACACTACTAAGTTTTGTTGCCAAAACTGCCATTTGTCGACCCAAACAGTGAGTGCGTGTACACTGCAAGGTGACTTTTGTCGGGGGAAGATGCCTGGTTTTGGCAACAAAATACATCCACCCTCACAACAGATTTACGTCTTTTTCCTCTACATTGTTGTTAAAGTGCGAGTATAGACACCACGCTTCTTTTCATTGCTTTAGTTGGCCTCCAGGAGGTATCCCACAATGCCCATCCTGACCACTCTGGTTAGCAGTTTGAACTCCACTGCCTTGCAACCAGGTAAACAAAGTGAGATTGCAGGCACTGCCAATACATGCACAGGCATTTTAATCACTTTATTACAGGAATATAAGGCCCCAAATGTCACCATTGCCCCCTAGGAAAACTACATGTCCTGGAACATTAAAGCAACTCAGACCCAAATATAGGTTACTGGTGGTCATTGTAAAAGTGCTGCCTCAAAGCCTCCCTGATTCAAATCGCCCCCCCTTTGGGCTCCTCTGACAGCTCTAGCATCAGGATGCTCAAAATCAGTGGCCAAGCAGTCTGCCTCAGCACTCCACTCCTGAGCAAACCTTTCGCCCTTAGCGTCACAGAGATTATGCAACGTACAGCATGCAGCTATGACACAGGAATATTATCCTCACTGAAGTCCAGCCTTCCAGAAAGGCATCGCTAGTGTGCCTTTAATCTGCCAAAGGCACACAACTGTCATCCAGCACCTAGTGAGCCTGTTGTTGAACCAGTCCTTACTGCTGTCCAGGCGTCCCGTGTAAGGTTTCATGAGCCATGGCTATAAGGGATACACAGGGTCTCCCAGGATCACTATGGGCATTTCAATACCCCCCACTGTAATCTTCTGGTTAGGAAAGAAAGTCCCCGCTTGCAACTTTCTGTACAGGCTGGTGTTCCTTAAGATGCATGTGTCTTGCATCTTCGCAGACCACCCCGTACTGATGTCAGTGAAATGCCCACGGTGATCCACAAGCACCTGCAACAACATGGAGAAGTACCCTTTCCTATTGATGTACTTCATTGCAAGGTGGTCTGGTGCCAAAATTGGAATATGTCTGCCATCTATCGACCCTCCACAGTTAGAGAAACTCATTTCTGCAAAGCCGTCCACTCTTTCATGCACATTTCTGAGTCAAGGTCCTTCGTAACAGGATGCGATTTATTGCCCTGTACACTTGCATTAACGCAGCCCCAACAGTCAACTTCCCCACTCCAAATTGATTCGTGACTGACCAGTAGCAGTCTGGCGTTGCCGGCTTCCGCACAGCAATTGCCACATGCTTCTCTACCACGAGGGCAGCTCTCATTCTGGTGTTCTTGCGCTGCAGGTCTGGAGTGAGTTCCGTGCACAGTTCTAGGAAGGTGGCTTTCCGCATCCAAAAAAGTTCTGTCACCACATCCCACACCTGCATGATGATACGATCCCACTATTCAGTGCTTGTTTCATGAGCCCAAAAGGTTTTATAGAGGAAAGAGACTGGCCAAGTAATTTTTGTCTGACATATGTTTCAAATGGAAACAACGGATGAGAGAACCTTGTGTGACCAACCAGTTGCTTCATGCAAATGCTGAGCAGTGGAAACCAGTCAGAGCCTTGAGATACCCCTTTGTTCCTCCTCCTGTTCAAATTCATAGGGGCTATTAGGGATGTTAGCAAGGAAGTCATAAGAACATAAAAACAGCCATACTAGGTCACACCAAGTGTCCATCTAGCCCAGTATCCTATCTTCCAACAGTGCTCCAGAGGGAACAAACAGAACAGGTAATCATCAAGTGATCCAGCCCGTCACCCATTCCCAGCTTCTGGCAAACAGGCTAGGGACACCATCCCTACCCATCCTGGCTAGTAGCCATAGTCCGAGTGTGGGGGGGGGGGGGCGGGGGGAGTCTCTTCTGCAGGCTGATGACCCAGCTGAAGGTGCAACATCTGTCAGTTTCTCACAAACATTGGGCCAAGGAAGATGACTTGCTGGCTGAGGCTCATCCCAGATACGAATGAGACAAGCCCTTGTAGGATAGAAGCAAACAGAGGCAGTGCGAAGCATATCCACATGCCTATTAGTGGAGTCTGGCCTATCATGTTCTTAGACTGCAAGTTCTTCTGGGCAAGGGCCGTCTTTTTGTTATGTTTTCACAGTGCCAAGTACGATGGGTTCCTGGCCTCTAGCTGCTACCACCATACACATTATTGTATACACATTCATAATTAATACACACCATACACATTCATAATTAATAATCCCGTATTTCTAAGGTTCTCAATCTGGAAGGGGTAGAATCTGCAGCTGCTTCTGGATTTCCAGGTAACGGCAGTTTTTCAAGGTCACAGCTTCTCATCCACCTTTGGCAACCAAATTGCATCCTTTACTCTCAGAGGCAAACTTTGTCATGGTTATGCAGGCCCGTGATACTTCCCACTTTGCCATCTGTTCTACATGGGGTGGTACCATCAATCCACTGGGAAACTTCAGCTAATACAGAACAAAGTAGCCTATTTGTTAAGCAGTTTCTCAGCTAGAAAGTACATCACATCTTTTGGGTACTGGTTGACTTCCAGAAGGAGTTTGTAGAGTTTCAAAGTCCTAAAGGACAGAGGCCCTGCTATCAGAGAGCACCTCTTTCCCTAGGTCTTGCCATGACAGTTGAAGTCATCACAAGGTTTTGAGCTATCAGCCCACTGTGGTAGTCTGCAACCCTATGTTCATCCTTTTTACAAGACCAGGATAAATTTTGTGCAAAGTATGCCTTGCGAGGTATTTGAAAACTCAATGTGCTGAACATTATTGTCCTGGTAAAATGTGTCAACTTTGTATGTAAAGTTATAAGATTCTATTATATGATGTTACTGAGATGTTCCAAGTTTAGAAAAACCAGTTCCCCAGAGACAAAAGGCTAGCCAACACCTCAGCCAGGTGTCAACAAAATCAAGTGGACTATCACCTGGTTCAGTGGTCATTCTTTGGCAGGAAGAAGGGGGTAAGCCAGAACTTTATATATTGGCAATGGAACTGCTGGGGGTTCCCATGTAAACGGACTGGCTGTTGCCTGAACCCCAGCTGGAACTGAGTCTCAAAGGGGAGGAAAAGATACAAAAATGAGGAACAAAGGCCCCAAATAACCTCTTCCCCCATATCTCTATTCACAGAGTCAACAATATTTGGAAAGACAAAAGAAGCATCACTGAACTGAAGTAGGGGTCCTGGCTGAAATTCTAGTCAGACTGCTGTAAGCATATGGAGAGAAAAAACATTTTTCCTTAAATTCGTTTAGTTTGTTAAGTTAGGTATTAGTTTGAGTTTTACCTTTTATTTCTTTGTAACCAATTCTGGCTTTCATGCCTTATTACTTGAAATCACTTAAAATCTTATCACTCTGTAGTTCATAAACTTGCTTTACTGTTTTATCTAAGCAGTGTGTTTGGACCAAAGTGTTCAGGAACTTCCATTTGACATTACAGGGTTTGTGCATCTCATTTTCTATTCACAAAATGACAGACTTTCTATGAGCTTGTCTTGTCCAGGAGGGCGTTGGGCGGTATAAGACACACGTTTATGGCTACAAGTCTGGGACTGGGAGCTTGCTGGTGTTGCTCTGCAGGAGTGGCTAGCTAGAAGCACTCTCATAATTCAGCTGGGAGTAATTTTTCATGCTAGAGGCTGTGAGTGAACAGACTAGGAGTGGTCATTCTCAGAGCAATGCAGTACAAAAGACACCCCAGGTTGGAGAATTGAGGGGACACAGCTGTCCATCAGGCCAGATTGTACCGCAGGGAATGTCACACGCACTCCTGAAATAGACAGCAAATATTGTTTGTAGAGGTATACAAGAACTTCCATTCCAAGTTTCAGCCTTCTAGTTCCCAAGATACAAAAAAGTCACTTGGATAGAATCCTTTAATCGTTTTAGAGCTTCTCAACTAGAGGAGGCAGTCTTCCCATCGGGATGTTTGATCCACTGATTGAACAGTCACCATGGGTCAGCACAGGAATACAGTAACATCAGCCACAGCTGGACTCTGCCTCTTCCTGCTGTTGAAGTTAAAAGCATAGCCTGTCAGCCATGAGGAAAGTAACAGGAAGGATCAAGCCACCACACATTTTATAAACAACAAATTCAAATCTTGGCAGGGTCCGTTCAGCCTTCTAAAGTGAATTAAGTTCCATATACATTTAATGGGGTGGGGGAATCATTCAACTAAGGCCTTCAAAAACCGAGGTCATTTCTGGTCTGCTTGGACACGAAAGTTTCCCAACTCTTTGCATAAGAGAAAACCAGTGCCCTCTTCCAAACTACCAGGGGCTCAATTCAACCCTCGTGTAAGTGGGAATGACTCCATGGAGTTGTTCTTTTTTCACCAGGGCCAACCTAAGCCCTGTGAGCCATATTGTATCCTTGATGTTGCTGCAAAACACCCATTGACATCTCTGGGAATTTTAAGGGTAAAATATGACCCATAGTGTGAGAAACAGAGGCTATTAATTTGCCCTAAGCTCCTAAAAATAGACCAAATTCTGCTCTCTGCTCATCTGAATGGGAGGTGTACCTGTGAACTAGGAATAAAGGAACTAGGAACAAAATTTGGCCTGTTGCTTTTTGGACTATGTCTACTGTCTGTTTTATACTTTCAAAGAGATCTTCTGAGAGCAGTAATTAGAGACAGGATTCAGACATCATGAAAACAAACAAAGAAACAGGTTGCAGCATCATTCTTTGCCAGTGAGGTAAGCTAAGAGATGGAGAATCAACGCCCATGTTGAACCTCTGGATGTGAGGGTTTGTCTGCCTAACACCTGTTGCCTTCTCCAGAACTGGGGGAAGGAAAGGTCAGTTTCATCAAAGCAGTGAGTAAAGTAAGCCAGTTAATAGAAAACCTATTTCTAATTGCTTTCTGTATTATAGATATACCTTCAACCACCTGAGACCACCAGGAACCCATTCAAAGCCTTGCTTCCCAGCTTACACATAAGCCTTTCATGTTTTATTATAACCCTGTTGATTTTTGCTTTCATTTATGTGTGGAAGAAAATGGAGGTTTTTCTCTTGCCAGTACACAAAGGGACATTTTTAACCTTATATCTACAAACACCAGGCCTGCTTCGGGAAAAAGGACCACCTCTCTGTTTCCATTGTTTGATGTTTAGCACACATGCAGATGGGCGTAATACACCTCCAGCATGTTCAAAGGTGGGGTTTACTTCTCCCTCTCTTTTTACTGTGCGGTTTTGATGCTCATGCTGTTCATCTCTCAGGGAGTCTTGGTTACATTATTTTTAAGTATCATTTACAGCTTTCCGAAATCTAGCTTTCAGGAGAGCTTCAAATGAATGTAACAATAGAGTAGAATAAAGTCAAGTAATAAGACGCTCATGAGCGGAGTCCCCCAGGAACTAGCTACAAGCTTCCTCCCTGTACTCCGTATCTCACCAACATGACACCTATAGAATAATGGAGTGCACCAGAAAACTAGGTCAAATGAAGTCACAGCCTTAGATCTATGCAATCAGTACAGCCATGTCAGGTCCCAGAGTTCCAGTAGTCCTGCAATACACACAACACCTGACCTGCTAGCCATAGCCCTTTCTTCAGTATCCCAGCCATGGCCTTTTCTGAGACACACTGGCAGGTTGCAGGCTAAATTTCCCCAGTTATGGTTACCCTCCCTGCTTGGAAAGTTGCACTTTAATCACACCCTGGGGCTTCCCATCCACAAAGGGATTTTATTAGATGCTGCAGAGACTCAAGTTGAGGAGGTGTCATCACCACAGTAGCAGTAGTCAGCTAAAGGGGGCTGCTGGGAGTATGAGGAGATCTTGGTTTTGCAGTAAAGGCACTGGACTGGGACTCCGGAGATTTAGGTTCAATTCCCAGCTCTGTCTCAGACTTCCTAGTGTGATGTTGGATACACAGAATCCCTCTATGCCTCAGTTTCCTATCTGCAAAATGGGGATAACTATCCTTCCTTTCTGCCACCGTGCGCCTATCTTGTCTGTTTCGATTGTTAGCTCCTGGGGATAGGGCCCACCTCGGTATGTATTTGTGCAGTACCTAACACAACAGGGCCTTATCTCAACTCTAGGCAGTACTAGGTAAAACAATAATAATGGTCATAGCTGTTGATGGAGATAGAAAGGATCTGAATCGACTTTGCATTGGGCCCCTCACACCTAGGGCCAGCCCTACTCCAGGGACAGCTGACTATACCCTAGCAACCACACAAAGGCTGCTGGGATTTTAATTCCAACAGGAAGTGATGGCAGCAGACTGTCCACTCCTTACTGCCTTGTGTAGGTGTGGTGGGGTCGAGCCACCTACCACACTCTTGGAAGACCCTGGCTGAGCTGGGGCAGGTGGCCTTGCATTGTACTTGAGGCTTGAGGACAGCTGGAATGCAGCCTCTTCTCCCCCAAGACCAGCTGGCAATCAGAGACAGCAAAAAAATGCTCCACCTCAGTTCACTGACATTGGGGAAATTAGTTTCCACCTTTCCCTTCAGCGAGCTGACCTCAGGAAAGTCACCCCCAGCTCTTCACCAGTTGCAGTGGTGGGCAACCTGGAGTTTAATGAGACCATAGTGCTAGCTCTGGGGACAGAACCGGGTTTTAGTTAACCAACAGCATCTGTTGAGCTGGGTTTGGTTAAATGGATTTATGCTACAAAGCCAGATTTTCAACTGGTATATATCCTCATTGTCCTATGGAGCTATGCCAAGTTACACCAGCGGAGAATCTAGCCCAGTGCAATTCATGTTTCCCTTTATATTGTATACTTCTGCCAGTTCATTTCTCATCACTATAATATTCCATATAAATAGCAAGCACCTGGATACCAGTCACGGGTTCTTTAGAAATGCAGGCAAACCGGCCTCCATGCATTCTATTCTGTAAACAAGTTAGAATTACTCCTGGTGTCTTAAAGCATTTCCTCAGCATGTTGCAAGGTTATTTCAAGAAACATCCTGTATCCAAAATGTGCGATATTGGCTTTTAATGCTGATACTGTAGGATCGGCTCAGAGCCGGTAACATCGCAGCAAAGGGTAGCAGGCTTTGAGGCTTCGCATTTGTGGATTACGCTTCTCTCGCCCTGTCACTCTGCTTCCATCTAACTTTTTTTTTCCCTGTTATTTAAATGATTTTAAACATGAAAGTAGGCCACGAAAAAGGGGGTAGCATTGTTTTAATAATTAGCAATTATGATAGCTGCTATATTAATTGCATATTTCCATAGCAAACACCCCCCTGGAGGGGAAAAGCGAACAGTGGTTAGAGACTGCCGAAGCCTAAAACTGGAATTCCTAAGAACAGAAAAAAAGAGAGCGAGAATGAACTTCTTACATTTGAGTAAATTACTACAGGGATTCCTTAGAAACCTTTAATTAGCCCTGCTCTGCTGTAGCATTGATTGGTCTGCAGCTCATCAATTATTCAATGGCTCTGCTCTCTCTTTTCCTTGATTCCCTGCTCTCTCCCTTATCTTTTAGGTGAAAGAGGATGTTCTTAATCTGCTGGGGCATTTCTGTTTCTATGTCATGAAACCACGAGACACAGGCCAGAAAGCCTGTCTGTTTCCTACAACCAGCCCAAACCCGGCTGGGACCCAGTCTGATTTTCACAGCTCTCTAACAGTAAAGTGATGAAATGCAACTCCCACAAGGAGTCTATTTGTGTTTAACTCACCTCGATTTTTGTCCAGCAGTGGGAGTGTTTGCCTGATAGGAATTGGGTGGTTAAGAGGAGATACAAAACTCGCATCATTATTAGAGAACCCATACCACTCCACTTCCTTTTCTAACTTGTCACATATAGTCTTCCCACAGAGCAAAACAGGTTTGAGGTTCCTCCTAAGAGATGGCTGCATTTCAGTCCGAGGAGTGATTCTTGTGTATGCATAAATGTGGATCCTTTCAGCCGACAGAGACAAATTCTGCCCTGGAGTAAGCATGTTCAGCGTCCACTGGACTGAACTGGAGTTGCACCCTTTACTACATTTGGCCCAGAAAATTTAGAATCCTTCTGAATGAAAAGAACTATTCTAAATGGGTATTACATGACAATTATCACTTCTTATAGGGAAAGGAAAAGAATGACAAGAGCCATCTTGTGGTTGGGGCATGGTGCTGAAAGTTAGAAGACATGGTTTTAAGTCTCAACTCTGCCACTGACACATCAAGTGACCTTGGACCAGTTACAATCTCTCCCTCCTAAAATAGGGATAATGTTACTTACCCATAATTAATCATTACTTGTACGACAGTAGTATTAGAGGCGAGGACTCCACTGGAACTAGGCACTATACAGACATATAACAAGTAGACAATCCCTACACATCATACTACTTATCTCCCTTTGCAAAGCATTTGGAACTGCTGGGATGAGGTGCAGGCTACAGAAGTGCAGAATCTTATTTATTGTTATTATTAGCATGGACTGGCACATTTTATGACTTGCATCTTCGTTCTCTGCAGATCACGTGGCAGGGCCTGGTTTGGAGATTTTATAGGCTAAGATTGGCCTCTTCATGGGTGTGCACCACACTATCCCATTAATTCAAATGGGATTTACACATGTATCGTAAAAAGATATGGATCATAGGGATACATTCTTATTTGAATAGTGCAATGATCACATGGTTAAACAAAGCAGCTAACCAATGGGGCATGATCCTCCTTCCATTGGAGACAATGTCAAAGCTCCCATTGACTTTGTAAAAAGCAGAATTAGGGAGCTGGGGTGGTATTTTCAGAAGTACCTGTGGCCCAGACCCTCACAGGTATGTAGGTACCTAACTGCTACTGATTTCAATGGGAGTAGGCACCTAAATACCACTGAGGATCTGGACCGAAGTGCCTCCCAAGCTCTGCATCCATCTCCCTTAGCACTTTTGAAAAGCCCACCACAGCATCTGAGGGTGTGCTTCTGTCCTCAGCTCCATCAGTCAAATCAGGAGTGAACTGCTGAAATCCACAGAATTACAGCAATGCAAGTGAGATCAGGATCAGACCCTCGGTCTCAAAAGTCACAAGAGGCTCACAGGTTACCATACTGAAGTCAAGATGATAATATATACTGCCCAAAATATGTGTTCAACGAGCTACATCATTCAAAGATTTCACGGCCAGCAGGAATCATTGTGATCCTCAAGTCTGACCTGTATAACATATGCCACAGCACCTCACCTAGTCCTTCCTGCATCAAGCCCATAATGCCCTTTTAATCGTAATACCATGGCCTTTACAAATGTCCTCTGCTGGCCCTCAACACTCTCTCTTCCTCATGTTACCCTGGGTTCCAATCCCAGACAAGCATTCTGAAAGGACAACAGTCACTAGCTAGATATCCCACTGATAGAAATCCTCTACTAGATGACCAAATGTACTGTACTATCCAAATCCAATGGAGCCATTTCAAAACTGTAGCCTTGAAATGGACCACCACCACATCTCTCACATCTTTAACCAGCCATATTTTCCTATAAAAATAGGACTCGCAAGAAACCTTAAAAACTAATTTCTCTTACGGCCTTCCACCTGTTCAGAGAACAGCTTTGCTCACTGTGTGCGTGTACACATATTAGTCAGTGTATTTCCTCTCCTACTTATCCCTGTGAATTTATTCTAAAGCTAGCTTTTGGAAACCCATAAGTATGATGTAATTCCACAGATTTTATGCCAATGTTTTGCAATGTAGTTATTCTACCAGTAGAAAAAAATACACAGGCACCGAAGTGAGGGTCTGCAAATGAGCAGCTGGGAAATACCAGGGAGCAGCTCACTATGAAAACAATAGACAGACCCAAGTCTGAGAAATCCCAGCCAGTTTAAACCTCCACCATTCCCCCCAAACGTTAATATTTGGAAAAAGTTTGGCTAAGCATTCCCTGCCTTGTAGCTGCGCCATTGTCTAACTCCCTCTGCCGACACACCATCCTCCCACAAGTACTCCCCCCTTAGACTACGGGAAGGATAAGATACAAAAAGGAGAAGCTTATAGGAGGCGAAAGGATGACAAGGAAGTCACTAAGTCCAGGCCTAGGAATCAGCGGATTGCTTTGAGAGGATGGGAGTGAGGGGGATTGGGTCACTATTCGTATCTTACATTCATATAACACCGCTCCAGCTGAACCATTTTACAAAGCCAACGCACTGTACAAATCACCGCAGTCTCCACTAAAATGCAGCCACCTCAGGGTCTGTGGGGGTTTGTTTCTTGGGCTTGGTTTTTTGGCTGGGGCAGGGGGTGGGAAATGAAAAATGTTCAAAACTGACTCCTTTTTCAAATTTTTACTCAATTTTTCTAAATCAAAACCATTATCCACGTTTTTGGCAGACCAGAGACCATTTTTCATAATCATTTTATAATGTCTTCCCATCAACATTTCCCGCTAAAAAACTTAAAAACAAGGCACAACATTTCTGTCGGAAGAGACAAAAAACATTGTCAGCAATCCCCCCCACACACACACACACAAAAGGCCATTTTCAAAACAAAACAAAAATCCCACTTTTTCTTTAAAAAAAAGTCAGCCAGCTACTGCTTGCTGCCTTGGCTGTGGTTATTGTCCTGATTTGAACTGTACTGTCATAGACCGAGAAACAAAGCAGGGGAGGTAATATCCTTTATCTGACCAACTTCTCTTGGTGAAAGAGAGAAGCTTCCGAGCTGCACGTCCTTCTGACCCAAAAAAGAGCTCTGCGAAGCTCAAAAGCTTGTCTCTGTCACCAAAAGAAATTGGTCCTATAAAAGATATTATCTCACTCACCTCGTCTTGCTAATATCCAGGGACCACCTGAGCTACAACAGTACAAGGCCCATATGCAGAGCAGAGGCAGGACCAGTCCTGTGTGCAAGACTCCTCAGGGGACAGCGAGTCATGAAAGCCACAATTCCTTGTCTTTTAATAGAAAAGACGGTGTAAATACTTCGTAGAGGGAGACATTTGGGCTATTGCAGGATGATTTAATAGTTTTCTTCGCGATAGAGTGGACTTGGATTATACCCCCTTGATGAGAGTAATAACTAAGGCTCCCTGTTGGTCATGGAGATCGCAGAAGTTACGGATTCCGTGACTTCCTGCAACCTCCATGACTTCTGCAGCGGCCAGTGTGGCTGACCCCAGCGCCAGCTGCTCGGGCGATCCTGGGGACAAGCACACCGATCACTGCTGGAGCGGCCCCAAGGCCAGCCACACCGGCCGCTGCTCTGGTGGCCTCGGGCAGCTGTCCTGGGGACCGGCCAAGCAGCGGCCAATGTGGCTCGCCCCGGGTACTGCCACAGCAGTGGTCCCGGGGGCAGCGGGAGCAGTCATAGCTTGGTGGCTCCTGGGAGTAGCCCTGGGGCGGCCGGAGCAGCCAATGGGCCCCCTGAGGCTCCCTTCACCAGCAGCAGGCCCCCTGGGGCTGCCCCCGTAGCTGGTGCCATAGGCTTCCCCTCCCCCGCAGCACCCTCTCCCGCACCCCCCTGATTCAATCAGGGGTATTTATGGCACAAGTCATGGACAGATCACAGGCCACAATTTTTTGTCTCTTGCCTGTGACCTGTCCATGACTTTTACTAAAAATACCCGTGATTAAATCATAGCCCTAGTAATCTGTACCCAAGCCGCCCAGCCCTGGGTGCACAGAAGTGATTGGATGCAGCATGCCACTCTCTGGAGCAGGTCGGGAGTGGACAAGGAGAGGGCAGAGCCCTGCTCTGATCCCACGGACTAGAGAAGGCGGCCTGATAGATATTTTCCATCTCTCTTTTCTAGGATTCTATGGAAATGACCCTAGGATTTACTTTCAGCAGCATTTTTCTTTTTTTACAGTAGCCTTCAACATAAAGGGGAGTAGAGGGAAAGAAATCCCCTCTGAAGTATCGAGCACAAGAAAGTGTGCGCACAAGAAAGTCAGTTATGAATTTAACATCCATACAGCTCCAGAGACACTAAGCTCCACACACTTCTTAAAATGCATCCTGGATAGTCAGAACAGAATATCCTACAGTCCCTCTGTTATTCTCACATCCAGCAACATCTTTATAGACATTACTTCTTCCTATAGAAACACTGAACCCTTTTCCCCCAAGAGGGGGATGAGGGAGATAAGAAATGATCTATTGACTATGAATTTCATTTATCTTTCCACCTTCCTCTATTTAAACTATGAGGGGACCAGCTTTGCTCACTATGTGTGTGGACGCACATTAGCTTGTGTGTTTCCTATCAGACGTATCCCTGGGAATTTATTGCAAAGCTAGCTTTTGGAAACCCATAGGTATGATGTAATTTTGTGGATTTTATGTTCTGTTCAATGTTTTGCAATGTAGCTATTCTACAAGCTCTGGTATCTAGGAGAAAACACGAAACCGCAGCCTTAAAAAAATAAAAGCCCACAGGAACACGGAGGCCGTACATTTGGCTTGTTCACTTGTGCGGCTCTAATACACAGATGCTAACTGTGTTTGATCTAACAGTAAGTATTCTCTTCAATTGTTGATGTGAGTGGTCATGGGTCCCGAACACAGCCCTCAGACCGCAGTCACTACCTATCAGCTTGCTGGTACCAGCAGGCAGTGTGGGCTAGCGGATCCTAGCTCACCGTAGACACAGCCCGCAAAGTTCCCAATTGGAGAGGTCTGGCCTCTCTGGCTGCTACACTGGACAATGCCTTCTCACCCAACTCCTGAGCGATGCTTTGTTCCTGATTCCTGCCTCCCTGTCCTGTTCCTGCCTGTTCCAGGTCCCTGCTTCTATGCTCCACCCCCACTACTGATTCCAGCTTTGACCTGGAGTTTGACTCCAGCTCTGACCTCTGGCTCCTGATCACCACTGCTCTGACTGCCTACATCCCACTCTGCAACAGTTGAGGGCTCATCTTGGCGTCTAAGTCACTAATCCTTTGTCTTAACAGTTCCAGCATTGGTTATATAACCCGTACAATAAATTCAACATGACCTTGCACTGTCCTGTAACTTCATTCCGATTTGGTATGGAGAGCTGCATGGCAGGAGCTGTGTGATGATCACAGAAAAGGATTCTCTCTTTGTGCCATTCTTTGTGGCACAGAAAAGGAATCTTCATTCTCTCTCTCTCTAGAACTGGACCACACACATCAAGGGGCAGATTTTCATCCTGTCACCTATGCTCTCTTGCCTGTTTGGGTTAGCCCACAGCCAAACACCAAGGCTATTTTCCTTGCACCATGTGTACCTTTTATTCCAGTTCTTTTGCAAACAGAACCAGGCACAGACATAGCGCAGCAGGAGCTTCCCGCACAGCTTCTGACCTTCACACAGCTCACCCTCTGAGCTCTTCCTTCCTGTTCCTCGCACTTACAGCATCAACAGCCTAATAATTACCATCCAGCAGCTTGTAATCCCCCAGTGCAAAGTGGATAACTACTTCCCCCAGCTGAGCCGGCAGCCTTTTGTATGCTGCAAGCAACGTCAGTGATCAGGGTGCTGCTGCTGGCACCCTGTCTCACACAGTGCCGGAAAGGGGGGCAGAAAGGAAGAAAAATTAGAATTCCGAAACTTCCCCCCCCCCCATTAAAAATTGTTCCATTTCAAAGCCTTGGAAACGACTGCAAAAGTTTGAAATAGTCTGCAAGTTGCTTTTTCCAGTTCTTCATTCAGATCTACTGCCAGCTGAGAATGGTGGGGCAGATGGCCCAGAGGAACGTCTGGTAACTAATTTATTGGTTTGTTGATTTACATATACCTTATTGAACAGGAAGAGTCTCGAAGCCATATAGTTGTGCATCTAGCTTGTCTATCTGAACGCATCCGTCCTGTCACCATTACCCCATTACACCTCAGAGAGCTAACACGAAGGCAGTGATCTGAACCCACTGCAGCCAAGAAAATCAGAGTCTGTGCAAGTCCCATCCCTCCAGCAGAACCAACATAAGAGAGTTAATCTGAAGCGGTGATGCAAGCCACCAACAACTCCCACTCCACCTAGGGGCCTACAGCTGTTCACAGTCACAAAATGGGCACGGCTGGCCAGGGAGAGGACAGAGCCAGGACAACTAGGAGATACATGGTTTCAGTTCATCACCCAGCAGCCTCCACCAGTGGGGGCTTATGGAACCCCCTGAAGAACTGCAGCGGTCCTCTCTTAAACCTCATCTTCACTACAAAAAAAAAAAGGGTGTTCTTAACTTGAGTTAGCTAAGTGATGTAAAACCCTAGCAAAGGCAAGGCCTTAGTAGAAGCCCCAGAGATAAGATGACCAGATGTCCCGATTTTATAGGGAAAGTCCCGGTATTTGGGGCTTTGTCTTATATGCTTATTACCTCCCAGCCCCATCTTGATTTTTCACATTTGCTATCTGGTCACCCTGCCCAGGGAATACAGATTGGATTACAACCCTCTGGTAGGGTAAATTCTGCCAGAGGGGAGGCAAGCTACCCATGGGAGTGCAACTTTCATACACCACGGAAGTGAATCACAACCAAGCTCTTTAAATCACCACATTGTGCCAGGATCTGCAGTGGGGGGTTTCATGTACTTTATTGTCGTAGCTATTATTAGTCTTACATTTGTACTGCCCCAACCAAGATCAGAGTCCCCTTGTGCTGGGCACTGTCCACACACATAAGGGAGAATCCCTTCCCTTAAGAGCTTGCAATCAAAATAGACAAAGGAAGAATTGTTGAGGCACACAGAGATCAAGAAACTTGCCCAAGGGCACACAGGAAGCCTGTAGCAGAGCTGGGAATCGAACCTAGATTCTTCCAAGTCCCAACCCAGCACCTTACGTGGAGGACCAACCTTCATCTCACAGCGTTGTGCAGCATAGCATACACACAAGAGGGTACGCTGAGGGGCAGTGATTCCACCTGCCTGAGTTTAAGGCAGACTCAGCAGTCCCTGAGAATGGCTCTTTGCAATCCCAAATGTTGATACCCGCAGGAACCCTATTACCCAAGCAAACAAACAAAAAGGATTCTGGCTATCTCCCCCAAGAAAGACTTCAAGGAGAACATACAGCTCATAAAAATTTAATACTATATGTAACAAAGCAAAATGAATATTTAATCGGTGCTTTTATGTGAAACCAGATAACAAAAACCGTTACACACAGAAAAAAATAAAAACCCACTAACGTTTGATAGAAACCAGTGCTGAAGCAGTTAAGCTATTGGCAACAAGCGGCTCCTAATAAACACTCAGCTAATTCTGTAGGAAAAGCACTAATTAGAAAAGCAATAATAATCGGTGTAATTGCTCTAAATTACCCTCCTAACAGAGAAGTGCGTTTGGATACTGAAACACAGCTGCTCCTACCACATACAGGAGCTCCTAGCCAAGTCAGCTTTGCTTTTCTCTGCTGCCCTCTTGAGGTCCAGGGGGAAAAAAATCATCTCATCCCTTGGGGGGGTGGGGAGAGACCCTCTGGTGTCCAAACAGTAACTGACTTTATAAGAGGAGACGGGAGGTAGTCAGGGTCCAAGTGGTTCACATTAGCATTGCAAATTTCCAGCCATACAATAAAATAAAATAAAGAAATGGATAATACAATTGCTGTATTTCCTAGTTAAATGTGAAAAATCTGTTCAAATCAGCCCGGTTGACACCAGCACATTTTGAAAAGTTGAGATAATTGACTTCAGTGGTATCTGCTGCTTGGTCCCAGTCCCTTAAATATGTGCCTAAATATCAGAGGCAGCTTTAGCACGAGTTCATGGGTTCAGTTGCATCCACAGAAAGAACGAAACCAAGGGTGCCAAACTGGAGTAGTGCAGCGACCCTGTGCACCAACTTGCAATACCACTCAAATTTGGCCCAGCTGCCCGTTCATCACAAAGACGTCACTCAGACGCTGTGCACGTGGCACTGGGTCACAACACCCAGAGTGGGGAGCCACACCCAGTCCCACAGGACAGGAGACGCTGCCACAGGGAAGGGTCCTGGGGTCAATTCTCTGCTCTGCCACAAACTTCCTGTGAAAGTCACTCTTTGTGCTTTGTTTCTTCATTTCAGCAGTGTTCAGGATCTTTATAGTACTTCCTTTTTTAAAAAAATGCACTTGGATAAACAGTGAAAGAGTTATCAGTGTTGACATTTAGAGGACCATCATTTGCATCTGAGTGAACAAGTGTTGATACAAATGCAGCAGTTCATATCTAAGAACAATTGTTTCAGACTCTCTGCAAACTCAGGTAAAGGTATCTGTCTTGGTTAGCTGTTCCAAGTGAAGGGGGCTGCTAATTTGTAATACCAGGAACTTTCAGAAGTTGCTAGGTAACAGTGTCATAACCTCAAGGTATGATTAGCTTAAAGGACTCTGTTATGATGGCATAAAACTTAATACCCTGCTAATGAATGTATGGTAAGCAGGTCTGGAATTCTTCCTCTCCAGTTCACTCACGCAGTTTCAGTTAGCTTAGGTGAATTAAATCTCTTAAGGTGGTTAATTAGATTTTTCAAGTCCTCCTCTGCGGTCTTAGGGGCAAATTCTGCCCTGCAATTCCACAGAGATTTCAATTACATTGCATAATTGCAACTGTGGCTAGAATTTGTGCAAATTTTTAACAGCGAGGTTAATTAACCATTGGAACTAGTTACCAAAGGATGTGATGGAGTCTCCATCACTTGAAGTCCTTAAGTTTGGCTCAACCCAGGAATCCCTGGCTGAAATTCTACAATCCGGGTCATGTAGATAGTCTGACTAGAAAATCACAATGGTCCTTTTAGATCTTGAAATGTACAAACTCCACACAGAACCAGGACTGCATGGAAATATACAAAACTTAGCCCAGACATTCTAAATCTTAAATAAGTGACCTTAAAGCAGCTCCTAAAACGGTAAAACTAAAAACAGAGTGACAGACTTGTTTCACTGACATCAGTGTAAAGTTGAGTAACTCCAGTAATGTCCCTGGAGTTATTCCACCTTAGCATTCAGAATCTGGCCCAGAATTATTCCAGTAAACAGAAAGGATGTACTGTGGAACAATGAGTCCAAGGATCACCCAGGTTTTATATCCGTGCAACTCCATTCACTTCAGGGGCATTACTCCTGATGTACCCCAGCATAAATGAGAGGAGAACCAAGCTCCAAGTCTCCTTGGGTAATTATGTTTAAATCCTGGTTGCTTTCATGTACACTTCAGCATTATTTATCTTGGTTTAATGATCCATTAAATCAATACTGTACTTTGGGAAGGGCTACTATTGCTCATGAACAGTTACAGTTCCTCTCACATTCAACCACCACCACACGCTCTAGGGCTCATCTGCTCAGCTGACCAGGAACAGTATCTTTATTAGCACCACTATGGTTATTTATTTTACTATTTCATTTTATTCTACCTATTAAGTGTATACAGGGCAAGGGTGGGAGAGAAGCAAAGCCGGGAAGAAGTTAAAGGAAAAACAGAGGTGAAAGGGACTGGGGAAGGAAGGAGGTGGAGAGGCAGAGGGTTATGAAGGGCAGGTGGATTGAGGCTGAAGTCTAGTAGTAGATTTACCCTCTCCTAATTTATTCATTCATCAAGAAAGTTCCAAAACCAGATACATAAAATACGAAGAGGCAACTTTGAGCTCTCTTTTGGTGCAGGCAGACAGCTGAGTTGCTGGCCTCAGTGCGTTTCATGCGAATGACACCAAACAAAGATCAGCAGTGTTATTTTTCCTTTGGCTGACATTTACTACGAGAGGTAAGGAGGGGAGGAAAAAAAAAGAGGGGCCAGATCCTCAGCAGGTGTAAATAGGCATTTCTCCATTGGAATCAGCTGGATTATAAACTACCTGAGGATCTGGCCTATAGATAATTAGTCCTAGCATACGTCTGAAGTGCATGCTGATTCTTTTATTTCCCCCTCGCCCCCTCCTCCTTTCCAAAGGCCTCTTGTGTCTTAAGATCCCTCTTATTGTGCTTGGTCTGCCAGAGTGGAAAATTTAATTTTAAACTAATTAGTTTTAAGTTGGTGAATATCCTCAAGTTACCAGGCTTCACCTTTCCTGAAGGGAGAGAAGAACTCAACTCACCTGTATCCAACAGTGTCAAATGTTGGAGTCATGAGAACAGAAACAAAGGATTCAAGATTGGTTATTGTCTTGACTCAGAGGTCGGGAATAGTTTATGGCCAAGCTCTAATTAATAGTTTATTACCCGTAAATGACCAGGTTCTCCTTTGTTGCCATTTAGTATTATTAGCTAAAGGTTTGTTTTGAATGCAGAATAACCGTATCTTTTAAATCAGCTTGTTCTACTTTCTCTGGTCTTCAAACAACATTGCCCTCAAGGTCCTTACTTCTAAGTTCTTTGAGCTCAGACTTATTTGTGTCAACAACATTTCATCGGAAACAAAATCATTATTGTGCTGTGGCTCTGATCACTTGGTCACTGAGCAGGCACTTATAAATAGGAATATCATTTTCAGTCAGTCAGATTATTCTGATAAATGTCAGAACGCTACCTGGACAAAAGTTCTGTGTGGTCTTTAAAGCGAATATTAGCAGCAATAATCACAACCAGCATTTTCGGTTTTAAATTCACCTGGAGTCTGAATTATTTTGCCTGTAACTGGTCATTTCGGCTCTAACCAAGCCTCAGATTTAGAGTGCAGTCCAGCGTGAGGTTTGCATTCTAGCATTACATGAATTGACATCCTAGTCCGGTTCTTGGATTCTAATCCATCTGAATTCAGAGTCAAGGCCAGTTTTTGGACTCTAGTCCAATTAACATTTTGGATTCTGTAATCAAGCTGTGATTTCAATTCTGGACAAGGCCTCATTTTGGGATTCTAAACATGATTTCATTTCCCAAAGATTAATTAAATCCTCATAAATATCTCCCACCTTCAAGAAATTTGCATTAATAAGCAATGAAAAACCAAAGCAAGTTTTACCTTTGAGTTTGGTAAATGATTGGAGTCACGGACCAGGACCCCAGTGTGGAAGGTGCTGTAAAAACAGAGTAAAAAGACCATCTCTGCTCCAAAGTTATTGTTAATACTGGGTGTTTGGGGCACTATTCAAATTCTCCTACCACAGGGATAGCGAATAGGCCGACCGCGGGCCAAAGCCGGACGGCCAGATGCTTTTGAACGGACCGTAACATTTTATTTACTTATCAGTATTGTTATTGGTTTTGTATTATTTTCACTGGAGTCTGGACCTTGACAATACCATGACCAAGAAATTTGACAAAAAAAATTGATTACTCCTGTCCTATTGTGTCTGAGCATGTAACTAGATGCAACAATTTAGCATCATTATGCTACAAATAAATATCTGAGTACCAAAATGTTAAACTAAATGGGCCTGATCCTCCCATTGAATCCAGTTGGGCCAGGTATTCAAAACACTTTCCATTTGTCTTAAACCATTCATCCAGGGCTAAGATTCAGATGCAGGCAAAACCTGGTTCATCAAGTGTCAAAGCCTGAACGGATAAGATGATTTGTACCTTCATCGATGAGGAAACAATGTGCACTACAGAATATTCACTTCAGCAGAAGGTTGTCCTTCCAGCCAAGGTCCTCACCAGCTCATCACATCACTCCCAGCCAGCCAGCCAGCCCTCAGATCGGCACTGGCATCTAGTGCCGGACTAGAGAATTTTGAAGCCCTGTGCACAATGGCAATTGCCCCTGCCCCCCCAGCCTTTCCTGCTCCCACGGGGTGGGAGCCCCCAGCAGAGGGGGGTGTCAGGTCCTGCCCCCAAGGTGGTGGGAGACCACAAGTCTGTGTACTGGAAAGCGAACCCACCTCACACAAGCTCCTGTCCTGCAGGGCTGGTCTGGTTCTCCGCTTCAGCCCACTGGCCCTGTCACTGTGTACAGGCAGGGACCACCACCCCCCATGATACCGTGTTGGGTTTTGTGTGTGGTATTGTCCCCCCCGAGATAAGTGCCATATGCAAGTGCACATTGGTTAATCTGAGCCTGCTGGGGTCAGATGTGTCCCGGGAGAAATTGGTCAGACTATGGTCTAAACTCTGCCCTGATTTAAAATGCACAAGACATCCCCTCTGAAATCAATGCCCAGCGTATAATTTGGGGGTGCTCTGGGCTGGGATCGAGGGGTTTTGAGAATGGTGGGGGATCAGGGGTGGAACAGGAGGTTGGGACATGGGAAGAGTCTCAGGGGGTGCAGGCTCCAAGCGGTGCTTACCTTAAGCGACTCCCGGAAGTAGTGGCATGTCCCTTCTCCGGCTCCTACGCGGCAGTGCGGCCAGGTGGCTCTGCATACTGCCCCATCTGCAGGTGCCGCCCATGTAGCTCCCATCAGAGCATGTAGGATCTGGAGTAGGGCCATGCCGTGGCTTCTGGGAGCCACGTGGTGCGGCCCCTGACTCTGCACCCCGGCCAGAGCAGGGCCAAGCTGCATGGTGAGGCCCCGACCCTGCGCCCCCGCCAAAGCAGGACTGAGCCATGTGGTGCAGCTCACGGGCCAGATCCAGCAATTTGCCCACCCCTGCCTTAGAGAGCATCTCTAATATCCCTCTTCCTTTCTTATGTCTCTCCACTATCCCATTCTTTCATTGTCTTATCTATACACAGTTATAGGACCCTAGGAATTGCCAAACCAGATCAGATCAAGGATCCATCTAGTCAAGGATCCTGCTGCTAGCAGATGCTTCAGAGGTGAGCTGAGCACGAAACATTTTCCCCATCTTGTGACTATTCAAGAGTTTGACATTTTTCCCTGCCTGAAATTGGGCCAAAAAGTCAAAATCTCAAAAATATTAATGAACCAAAAAACCTTATTTTTGTTTTATTTTGGGTCAATAAAAAATTTGTTTCAATAATTTCAGTGTTTTATTTTAATTCAGACCTTTTAAAAAAAATTCCCAGCCTAATCATCTTATATTTTGACAGAAAAAGTTGTTTTGAACCAGAAAACCAGCATTTTGAATCAAAAATGTCAAAACGAGAGACAATTTTAAGAACCATTTTTGACATTTCTTCTGATCAGGAAATTCATTGAACCCAACCTAGTTTCACAAACAGGTTGTTTCGATGAATCAGCATTTTTCAAGGGAAAAAAAATAAGTCATCAAAAAATTTCTGACCAGCTCTATGTCAAAGGAAAGAGCAAGAGACCCCCTAATGGTCAATTATGTTGTAAATCTGCCCATAGTGTGACATTTATTCCTCAGCCCAGAGGTTGGTTTGAGACAGAAGTTTGAGGTTTTACAGCCCTTAAGTGTTTTTGTTTATTTGTTTTCAGATTTTAAACTAAGAACCAGCGGTGAAATGGCATTAATGGTAATGTTTCAGAAAGAAATTTTCAAAAATGAAAAGAGTGAAAGACAGAAAATGGCAAAGTTCCTTTAGAGGAACTTCCAATTGGATTCTTATCCTCTGAAAATTACAGCTCAGATTGCTCTTCCTGTACATACACCCATGGTTTACCCACTGGCCATGTGTAGCAGGAGGAGGATAGACAGCACTTATGTGTTTGCTTACAATGTGGAAACAAAGGATGCAAATAATAAACTATTTTTTAAAGCAGATAGGGTTTGGGGTCTTTTTTGTAACATTTTGCATTTATTTTACTGCTAAAGTAAAACTATTTCTGCTCAGCTTTATACAGTCACAATTCCAATAACCCTACACAAAATGCTCTCTCTAGAAAGTTACGGGGCTTTAAAGTAGCCCAAAAAAGGAATGAAAATGAATAATAGAAACTGAAATCTGCAATCCCAAGCGATCTGTTCTTACTAGATTGCCTTTAAAATGCCACGCAGATCTATGTCATTGGAAAAACAATAGGCTAGCATTTTGGACAAAAGTCGACTATTTATACTGATGTACAAAGCCATATAAACGCCTATGACAATGCAGTTAAATACGCCGATGTAAACCAAGAGCAACTCCATCAACAGCAGTGGATTTGCTCTCAATTTACCCTAGCGTAATTCTGAGCAGAATTTGGCCCTATATTTTGCTCTGTGTGAACAGTGTCTCCCCTCACCCCAAAACCACTGTCTCCTTTTTATTTTTAATCATTTCACCCTGGATTAAAGAAAGAATTAATGAATAATTTGGATGAAGGGATGTTTCCCTTGAGTTTCGCACTGAGTGAAATCCCATCCCCTTTGAGATCAATGGGACTTTTGCTATTGACTTCACTAGGGCCAAGATTTCATCCATTGTGTTGAATTGATCCTCGTGCACCATTACTTACTATGCATTGAAACAAAACAAAAGTAAATAAAAGTTCCAATAAAGATTGGCACTTTCTAACGTTACTGTGAATACATCAATCCTCTAATCCATCTTTCATACAAGACTCTCAAAGGACTTTTCAAACATTAAGAATTGGGCTCCCAACACCCCTATGGACTAGGTAAGAATTGTCATCTCTGGCTGCAGATGGGGAATGTGAGGGAGGGAGAAGTTAAGGTCAACTTGTATGTCTGAAATAAGGCACCTACCTCCACTACCTTAGACCCTGAAATAGAAGTGGCCTGATGTCAGCAATCAATGGAAATTGTTGATGCTCTGTACCACTTTCAATTAACTGCCTCAATCTGGATTTAGATGTCTCACTTTCGGCAACCAAGTTTGAGTGTTGACGTGTGTCTCTCTTTTTGGCCTATATTACTTGCCCAGCATCAAACAGCATGTTAGCAGCAGATCTCAGGAATTCCTGACTCCCAGTCCATTACCCCATCTCCCATCACCATTGTATCTGAGCTCCTCATAACATTTCAATGTGTTTATGTTATTGTCACAGCACACATATGAGGCAGGGCAGTGCTATTATCCCCATTTTACAGACAGGGAACTGAGGAACAGGGAGACTAAGTGACTTTCCCAAGGTCATACAGGAAGTTTGTGGCAGAGCAGGAACAAACCAAGATCTCTCAAGTCCCAGGTTAGCACTGTAACCACTGGACCATCTATGCTGCCTCTCTACAGTTTTCAGAGAGACTCCCAAAACTATTAGAGACACAGCTACAACTATACTGCTCCCAAAAATGTGACAGCTAAATTTCTGGGTGTACATATCCGTACACACAATACTTGGCCACCATTTATGGTCCAATTTGTGTGCCCTCATTTTGTGGGGGTTTGCGGAGACTATGAAACTTTGTCCCTTTCCACTCAAACAGCTAATATTTAAGGCATGATTCTGCCACCTTATTCCTAGTGAGTAGCACCTTAATCTGTAAGTAGCCCTGCTAAACTCAGAGTTAGAGACTACTCCACACAAGCAAAAGTGGCAGAATCAGGCCTGTGCCAAGAAAAAAATCTCTCTCACATTGCTGAAGATAGATTTTGAGTCTGGGAAGCTTAGTTCCCTAGTTCTGACACACATAGGCCGGGTGTAAAAGTCACACCATTTGCTGCCTGCGTCGGGTGAAGGTCAAACAGCACTCCGAGCACAGGAAGTTTTTATATTTCTAGCTTGTAAATGCTCCCACCCCTGTTTAGTCTATTCTTTCCCACCCATCACCATTGTATCTGTCTGTTTGTACAGGGCCGAGCACACTTTAGGGTGCTGAGTAACAAATTAATGATCCATGACAAGCGAGCTGAAATTCCATATGGAAATATTCTGGAAGCACTGGAGAACAGTGGAAAGTTCTTTCTCCTTAAAGATTTTAGTTCTTCTTATGGCAACGCTCTAGGCTAGATTGTGGCACTCTTATCAGAGTTGGTTAGCACTTACTCTCAGGAGCCATGCTATTGAGATCAGCAGGGCCAGCTCTAGGCACCAGCAAAGCAAGCACGTGCTTGGGGTGGCACATTTGCAGGGGCGGCGTTCCGGCCACCCTTTTTTTTATCCTGGGGCAGTTGCGCTCTCGGAGCTGCGCCACTTAGACGGGGCGAGGGCTCCGCACCCCCAGCTGCGGCAGGAAGGGGAAGCCCCAGCCCCGGGATGCTGAGCTGCCAGGCCCCTGGGGAGGAGAGGGCAAGTACAGCATAGCTTCTCTGTGTGGCCAGGGGTGGGCAGGGGGAGGAAGGCCCCTGCAGGCACTGGGAGAAGGTGACATCACTCCCTCCGCTTCCCGCGCTGCCTGCGAGCCCCAGCCCCATCTCAGCTTGGGGCAGCAAAAAACCTCGAGCCAGTCCTGGAAATCAGGGATTACTCCTCTGAGGAAGCCATCATCTACCTGAGGAAGGCTTGTGCAGCCTAGCCCTGTATGATTAAGAAGGGAATTAGGAGGAACAGCGCTGTAACAATCCTTGGGAGCATTCAGAATGGTGCCACGCTTAAACATGGGCTAATCAGAGATCGGATGTCTGTCAAAGAGAAGAACTGCTTTTATGCTCTGAAACACATCTGCTGTACGTGGAAGGAGGGGATGGATATTGTAGATTTTCATTACCCGCTCTTCTTGCTGGAACTGCTTCAGACTAAGCCCTTTATGGCACTAGCTGTCATTATTTTCTCTCTGTCCCCCACAATCCAATCATATTATTACAAAAGACAGTTTATTTCTATCATGCACTAAACACCACGTAGGATAAGGCTGCTGTCACAAATACAAACAAGGGAGCGGTACCCTTCCTAGAATGGAGTGACCACCACCTAATGGCATTGTTTGGAACTACGTAAAGAGCCACCACAAGATAGCACAGCTTGCCTCAAGTGATGGGGCCTTTCTAGGCTCAGACAGTCATATGAAAGGGCCTGCTTGCCCCCTTATTTCTGAAAGGTTTAACATGGCCCAGCTGTTAGAGATTTCAACTTTCCCATCAGCATTGATTCAGATCATGCAACTGGCTATTGGTGCCACTTACAATAAGCAAATATTAAAAAGAGAATTAAGAAGGTCACGTCTTCAAGGTAAACGTGAAGCAGCAGCAAGAGGATCCTTTCCTCTGGAAGATACTGGTCCAGCTCCAGGCACTGTTTGGATCTAGTGGAAAGAAGCTTCAGTGCTACTTGAACTCCCCTTATCTGCCACCACTATCAGATCCGTTGCTGCTTTTTATCCTAGCATATATCTTTGTTGCAGTTAGATTGTTTCCCCCCTTCTCTCTCACCCACCCACCCACCCCCACCACTCAGTTTCCTTTTTAAGCATTTCCCAATGGCCCAAAAGAACTATGGAGGGGCCAACTAGAACCACTACCTGAAACAGGGCTATTGTACTCCTGTTCAAATCTTCAAAATGCTGTAAACAGGCTTAGTGTGCAGTGTAGACATACATAAAAGCGTGGAGCTGGGGTACAAGCAACAATATTAAGAAGACTTTCCACTTACATAGCACCTTTCATCTAGAGAAGCAGATCGACCTTATTATACAGAGGGGGAAACTGAGGCACAGTGACTTGCCCAAGCCCATACAGAAAGCTTGCATCATAGTCAGGAGAGAACCCAGCTTGTCTGACTAATCACTAGACCACTCCCCCTCTTGCATCAATTCCCTTTTACATAATAGGTCCTCATTCATGCCTAGGTAACTTTCAGGACTACCAGGCAGTCCTGAAAGCTCCACTAGGACAATAAATAATACATAATTTACACTTACAGCACTTTTGACCTCAAAGCAAAATATACACATAATCCACCACTGGGATGGGGCCACTTCTGGTGCAGAGGGTAGCAACCAGCTCACACACTACAGAATAATTTAGGAGATGGAATTTGGGCTAAGAACTCTACAAAATGTGTATCTGACCTTTCCTGTGCAGACAACCTTGTCTTTGAAGATTTTGTCTGTAAGGTTATGTGCAAGGAACTCTTTTGATCTAGTTTTAATTTCCAGCTGTTGGTCCTTGTTATGCCTTTCTCTGCTAGATTAAAAAGCCCTTTAGTACCTAGTATTTTCTCTCAATTATGTGTTCGAAGATACAGTGTTTCTCAATGATCAGTCCGTGGACTAGTGCCAGTCCCTGAGATCTCCCTGACACGGTTTAGGAAGGCAGCAAACTGGTCCCTGGTATCAAAAAGGTTGAGAAACACTGTTCTAAGATACTAATCAAGTCACCTCTATGTCTTTTTGATCAACTAAACAGACTGAGCTTGTTCAGTCTCTCACAAAAAGGCATTAAAAACAGGGGAGCCCAGTTTATACCACATGGGCCAAACGCAACCCAATGAGTCCTAGAATGTGATCTAGACTCAAGTCACCCTTGCTATGTTCACTGCATTGTTCTGGACTGATGAGTATGTGCCCCACCTGCCTTCCGCTGGATGGAATCAGAACTGCTCTGTGGGCCACAGATCCCACATTACTGTGTTCTATTAGAGAGTCTGTTAACTCAAGAGCCTGGGGCCTATGCTCTTGGAGCAGGAGGAGCCAGAGTTCTATCCACGCTGCCACCAGGAAGTTCTGAATAGTCCCTGTGGAATGCAGAAACAACCGTGAAGCCCTTGAGATGGCCACAAATTTGTCGAGAGATCTGAAAATATGGAGAAAGCCTGCCAGCCAGTGATTCCTACCGGCCATAGTCTGAATAAGCTACTTCTCTCTAGTGGCAGGGGGAAAGCATGTGTGTGGAGTTTCCTCTGCTGGTGGTGAACTCAACCAGTACATGAAATCCATTTACTTTTCAGGCAAGAAAGAATTAAAAGTAAAAGTTATGGGCTCGAGATTATTTTTATTTACGAAAATTGTAGATGTGTATGTGACCACTGACCTTCTTGTGCCCTAGCGTTGTGTCACTCCATTGTAAAGCCAACCCAGGAACTTTTCATTCCTTATTCTCTGCTGCCACCGTGTGGCTGTTTCATATCACTCATCTGAAAGCTGCAGAATTTTATTTTTTAAAATTCCCATCAGTTTTTCCATTTCTGTTGATTTTAGCCCTCTCATGAATGAGAGGTGGATTTCTTGGACTTGGGCTCTGGGTTTGCTTTCACATGAACAAAGCAAGTTTAAGATATGGTGAGATTTATGAACATAGGACAGAAGGGGTTAAGAACTAAGCTCTTTGGGGGCAAGGCCTATCATTTGTTATATGTTTGTATAGCATCCCTAGGACACCTAGTGGTTTACTCATCTAGACATTTCACTTTACCTACCATCAAAATGCAGCCACCTGTGGGATGGAACGCAGCAGCTGTGACAGGAAGTGAAGGAAAATCTATCTACTTAATACTCCAAGAGGGTGTTTTTTGTTCGGTTGGTTTTTTTAAGTTAGACAGAATGGCATAATTATACAAAACTGGTCAGGACATAAGATAACCATCTTCACTTTCTGCAAGTAGATTTTGAACAACCTCATGTTGTAAAGGCCTTGGTTCCACATCTCATCAGAAAGAGAGCACCTCCTACCAGCAAAACATCCCACGCTCAATAGTGACTCCAAGGGAACAGTGAATCACCAACTAAATTTCTTTCATTGGCTTTGGAGTTCTCCCATCTGACCTTGTTTGACCCTTCTCAGTACATCATATGAGATAAGCAGCGCTCAGCCCAGAGAGACAATGAACTAAAGCAGAACAGGGGAGGGGAATGTAAGCTGGTGTAACTGGCTTTCTACACACAAGAGGGTAGCTGAGAGACGGCTGAAATCATTAATATTAAGGTAGCAGCATAAATAACGGTAAGGAGATCAAGGGAAGACCACAGGAGAGATGCATCGATATAAGCAGATTCCTAGTTTCTGGTGTATAAATTGCTGCTGGGCCCTATAGTCTACTCTTGGCTCTTGCTGTTCCTTTGCTCCCAATCAAACAGGGTGCTGGGGCACTGAGAAAAGAATATCAGGGGAAAGCAAGGTTAAAAAAGCAATAATTCAGCCCGTTAACTGCCCTCATTGTTCCTTCCTATCTCTGCATTCTTGATAAACAAATTCATAACAAGATTTTACTGCTCTGTTCCCTGAAGCAGTCTATTAGCCCTTCGTTCAACATGTACTACCAGTTGAAGCAGAGCTCCTGCAATACAATATCCCTTAATATGATCTCCTTTGCATTTGCTGTGATGTAATTATGCTAATTATCCTGCCTGCTTTGATAGCCTTCTCTTTTCCAGGAGGTTTACGATCAAACCTGTTCCTTTAATTTACTGCCATCGGAGTGGGTACATTTTTATGCGGTATTGCCACATGTAAATTTCACTGCAGGCTGTGGCTGCTCGTCAAGGCCATTGAAAGCCTAGACACAACTTTGTCCCAGCTGACAAGAATTTTTAAAATCACCTCTCCTGACTAGCATTTAGCTGTGTTTGACGGCTTCTCCCATCCATAACACTGCACTGATAACGCTTGTACATTTCAAGGCTTCATCATTCTGCAGTGTACTAAATTTCCCAGGAAACCTTTGGCGTATTTACTTTAGCCTTCCACATGCAATGAGAAGCAGTACTGCATTAGACTAACTAAATTTACATTTGTTAGGGGAAAAAAAATCCTATGAACACTTTGGGCCAGATCCTCAGCTGGTGCAAATTGGTGCAGCTTCATTGACTTCGGTTGAGCCATGCAAATTTTTCCCCAGCTCAGGATCTAGCCTTTGAGTGCTGGAATGAACTGCTTTAAATAATACAAACAAAATATTGTTTGACATAAAATCAGTTCCTAGCCAACAGCATCAAACAGTGCATTGTTCAGGTTGTACCACAGTGGCAGAGAGAGAATCTTCCTCTGTCAGTGAGTATTAACTTACTTCTGAACATTTCCTTTCATGTTCATAAAATTACAGTGAACATGCTCCATGGAATATGGATTTCATTAGCTTTTGCATTGCAAATTGCACACTGTGTTTTTCCTTTTGTAAAAATATTTCTTGATTCCAAATTTTCATGGCCTGGGGCTACCACCATTTTTTCTTCAAATGAAATCTAATTTAAATAGCAAGAGCGGTTGGCCAGGTCCACAATAAGTAAATGAAGTACAACCTAACTCTCTTTTGAGACTTGTCGTATGGAATTGTTTCCTGAAAATCCCTGTGTGTTAGGAGAATCGGGGTGGCCTTTGGTACTTGGGAAAGCGCCTTTAAAAATACAAACCATTTCCTGTTTTTCCCCGAAAGTTACTGTTCAGTGGGATGATCCCCATCTTTTTGTTACATGAGCCAATGGAAAAGCAACTTACAGCCCTAGAGTTTTCAGGGTCGTGCGGGAAATTTTTATAGTCCATGCAACTTACCATCCACGTGCCCTGCAAACAGGGCCTGGCTGTCGAAGGGGAGGTCCTGCATCTACTGCTGAGCTTCAGTTGACAGGCCAGAGAGGAGCAGCCAGGGTGCCCCGTCGCATGGAGATGGCAGAGGCCATGGTGCGAGCCGTGGAATCAACTGCAGCTGCAGCTGCCAGGAGGATCTGCTCTGACTGCAGCCGTGCCCTCCTCTAGGATCGCCCAGAATTCCTTCCTGGACCCTTCGGAAAGCGAAGCCTCGAACTTGGCCATGGCCTGCCACACGTTATAGTCGTAGTGGCTGAGGAGGGCTTGGTGGTTGGCCACTCTCAACTGAAGGCTGGAAGACTAATAAATTTTTCGCTCAAACAGATCCAGTCTCTTCGAGTCTATTTTTGGGTATAGCCTGGGTTGACTGATTAACAGCCTCAACTGCGAGGGAGTTTGGAACTGGGTGAGTGTACAGGTACTCGTGTCCTTTAGCTGGCACAAAGTATTCGCGCTCAGCCCTTTTTGAAATGGAGGGTAGGAAGGGGGGTTGTTGCCATGGGCATTTGTCATAAAGGGAAGGGTAAACCCCTTTGAAATCCCTCCTGGCCAGGGGAAAGCTCCTCTCACCTGTAAAGGGTTAAGAAGCTAAAGGTAACCTCGCTGGCACCTGACCAAAATGACCAATGAGGAGACAAGATACTTTCAAAAGCTGGGAGGAGGGAGAGAAACAAAGGGTCTGTGTGTCTGTCTATATTCTGTCTTTGCTTGGGATAGACCAGGAATGGAGTCTTAGATTCAAAACATAGAGAACCCCTCTAGGCAAAACCTTAAGTTACAAAAAAGATAGACAGAAATAGTTATTCTATTCAGCACAGTTCTTTTCTCAGCCATTTAAAGAAATCATAATCTAACACGTACCTAGTTAGATTATGATTTCTTTAAATGGCTGAGAAAAGAACTGTGCTGAATAGAATAACTATTTCTGTCTGTGTATCTTTTTTGTAACTTAAGGTTTTGCCTAGAGGGGTTCTCTATGTTTTGAAACTAATTACCCTGTAAGTTATCTACCATCCTGATTTTACAGGGGGGGATTTCTTTATTTCTATTTACTTCTATTTTTATTAAAAGTCTTCTTGTAAAAAACTGAATGCTTTTTCATTGTTCTCAGATCCAAGGGTTTGGGTCTGTGGTCACCTATGCAAATTGGTGAGGCTTTTTATCCAACATTTCCCAGGAAAGGGGGGGTGCAAGTGTTGGGAGGATTGTTCATTGTCCTTAAGATCCAAGGGTCTGGGTCTGTAGTCACCTGGGCAAATTGGTGAGGCTTTTTACCAAACCTTGTCCAGGAAGTGGGGTGCAAGGTTTTGGGAAGTATTTTGGGGGGAAAGACATGTCCAAACAGCTCTTCCCCAGTAACCAGTATTAGTTTGGTGGTGGTAGCGGCCAATCCAAGGACAAAGGGTGGAATATTTTGTACCTTGAGGAAGTTTTGACCGAAGCTGGTAAAGATAAGCTTAGGAGGTTTTTCATGCATGTCCCCACATCTGTACCCTAGAGTTCAGAGTGGGGGAGGAACCTTGACAGCATTAGTAATTTGTTACCCCTTCATGTAGGGCAAAGCCACCCTAGCAGATGTTGTGGAGCAAAGGACATCGAACAGGGAGTCCGATGGCTCCTCTAGTTCCTCAGCCTGGAGCCCCAGGTTGGAGGCGACCCTCTTCAATAGCTCCTGATGAGCCTTAGCATCATCTTGTGGAACTGGGTGAGGGGGATCCGTAATAGCTTCATCTGGCAACGAGGAGGAAGAAGCTGGTGCAGTGGGATCTGCCATGTGCCCCGGTGGTCCAGCCAGCTATTCCCCTGAGTCCTCCTTGGCCTGGGGGGTCCTCCTTTCTAGGGCCTCTACCTCAAGAGGAGGGCAGGATGCCGAGGCCAACAGCTTCCGAGGCCCCGACACTGACCAGACGGCCTGCGAAGGCTGGGTAAACCCCCAAGGGTACCAGGCTGCCAGCTACTGGAATTTTTGGTTGCACCCCTCCCCCAACAACCCAGACAGGCTGGGTGGGCTGCTGAGATGAGTCAGGGGATGGAGATAGTGCTCCCTCCCTGGGCCCCATCCCCCAAAATAGAAATCAAACTACACCTATGTCTGAGGGGACTGCCCACCTGCCCGGTGGCTGGAGCTCCGAGTCCCATCTGCCCCCCTTCCTGCCCCACACACAACACACACCCCTGCTGGGACCTGGAGTTTTTATAGCATGTTGGGGAAGGCGGGCTCAGAAAGGAAAAGGTCGAGTACCTCTGGTACAGAGAGGACACTTACAAAGTTTGCAGACAGTACCAAGCTGGGAGGGGTTGCGAGTGCTTTGGAGAATAGGATTAAAATTCAAAATGATCTCGACAAAACGGGAGAAATGGTCTGAAGTAAAAACAGGATGAAATTCAATAAGGACAAATGCAAAGTACTTCACTTAGGAAGGAACGATCAGTTGCACACATACAAAATGGGAAATGACTGCCTAGGAAGGAGTACTGCGGAAAGGGATCTGGGGGTCATAGTGGATCACAAGCTAAATATATGAGTCAACAATGTAACACTGTTGCAAAAAATACAAACATTCTGGGATGTATTAGCAGGAGTGTTGTAAGCAAGACACGAGAAGTAATTCTTCTGCTCTATTCCATGCTGATTAGCCCTCAACTGGAATACTCTATGCCACATTTCAGGAAATATGTGGACAAATTGGAGAAAGTCCAGAGGACAGCAACAAAAATGATTAAAGGTCTAGAAAACCTGACCTATGAAGGAAGATTGCAAAAACTGGGTATGTTTAGTGTGGAAAAGAAGACAGAGGGGACATAACAGTATTCAAGTACATACAAGGAGTAGAGAGAAAAAATGTTCTTGTTAACCTTTGAGGATAGGACAAGAAGCAATGGGCTTAAACTGCAGCAAGGGCGTTTTAGGTTGGACATGAGGACAAACTTCCTAACTGTCAGGGTAGTTAAGCACTGGAACAAATTGCCTAGGGAGGTTGTGCAATCTCCATCACTGGAGGTTTTTAAGAACAAATCTCTGTAAGGAATGGTCTAAGGTTTAAGACAAACATCTGTAAGGAATGGTCTAGTTATTACATAGTCCTGCCTTGAGTGCAGGCAGGGCTGGATTAACTCTATAAAGGGCTGGATTAACCGTGTAAAGATTTTGTGGGGCCCCTGTATAAATTAATTCTTTTTCCTAATTTAAAACAAAATGATCACAATTATGGCATCGAGGCTATTAACGCTATACCAAACTTGCCTTATAATTAAGGAAGCCGTTCCGTGGTTACATTTCAGTATTTAAAACGTGTAGAATATAGTTACGTTAATTCAAAATAGCCTACTTCTTACCTTAGAATAGCTGTTATATTAGTTTCTTTCTGTGAGGGAGTTTGGGTGCAGGAGAAGGCTCCAGGCTGGGGAAGGGGGTTGGGAGGTAGGAGAGGGTGCAGGGTCTATGGAGGGAGTTTGGTACAAGAGAAGATTCTGACCTGGGGCAGAGGGTTGGGGTGTAGGAGGGGGCGTGAGGTGCAGGCTCCGGCTGGGAGGCGCTTACCACATGTGGCCCCACACTGCTCCCGGAAGCGGTTGGCTGCTGGCACGTCTCTGCGTACCCCTGGGGGGAGGGGAACAGCGTGTCTCCGTGTGCTGCCCATGCCCGCCTGTAAGTGCCACCCCTGCAGCTCCCACTGGCCAGTTTCCAGCCAATGGGAGCTGCGGGAACAGTGCTGGGGATGGGGGAAGCATGTGGTGCCACCTCCCTCCCTCCCCCTACCAGGGGCTGTAGAGATATGCCAGCAGCCAGCCGCTTTTGGGAGTGGCATGGGGCCACGGCATGCCTGCCTGCATGCCATGGCCCCCCTTAGCCCGGGGCTGCAGCCCCAAAGCCCCTGCATTAATCTGGCCCTGAATGCAGGGGACAGGAATATATGACCTCTTGAGGTCCCTCTTCTACAATTCTATGATAACCCCATGTTAAGAGAAATATTTATAAACAAATAAGAAAAGTCTCATTTGGGCAAGTGTTGGAATTCTTCCAAGAACTGGGATGATTGTTTTGAGCGCACTCTGGCGAGGCAAAGCAACAGCAAAATCCTGTTCTTCAGAACCAGTGGTCATGGAGGACTGTAACCAGACCTCTCCTCACACTGTCCCTTTCCTGGGACGGATGCTTTGTGAAAACCCTCTGTTTAGGATGTGTACCAGATTCTTTCCAACCAAAGTTATACTCCAATCGCAAGTTACAATTGCACTGGTTCTACATTCTTTAATTAGTGCGAGTTGTTTTTAAGAGGACTATACTTACCCATTTTTGTATTGCTAGCTTTGGCTTTCACTCCCAGACAGCACTGGGCATACCAGTGAGAAAAATGTAGATTTTTTTCCCCCCCGTTTGCTTTAGTTTGTGTTAACATTGTTCTTGTTTTAGGAGCTACATTCAAGTTGTTACAGCACTGAAAAGATGAGTTTTGTTAATTCTGTAACTGGTACATGCCAGTTTAAAAGGCGCTTAGCTACCGGAAAAGATGCTTGGATACCTCTATGATGAGCATAGCACAGAGATAGTAAATGCACAGACTTGCTGCAGGAAACTCTCTGAAACATTCAGCTTCTTCTAGCAACTACACCACTTTCTCTCTCCTTTCCTTCAACCCCATCACTCCACTCCTTCACCGTTCTGTTAGTCCTTTCTAGTCCCCAACGCCGACTCACCTCCCATGCTTCGCTTCCTACACTGCACAGTGCCTCTGAGTTTAAGCACGTTCTTACCTCATTATGAAGGTGTTCTCTCGCCCACCGGTTCTCCCATGTGCCTGGTTAATTATTAGCTGTGGTTTTCCTCTCCATTGGACACTCCTGGAGCTGGGATGGGAGAAGAGGAGAAAGGAAATCATCAGGTAAGAAATTTACAATTCTGCTAGCAGCATCTCCTGCAATTCTGATAAAAATGGACTATTCCTCCCCCCAGTCTGTAGTTTCCAGAGCATTGACCTTCCGGGGCAAACCCAGATGTGGCTTCTGGCTAAGCAGGATGCCATGGCCTTGACTGGAAATCTCATTGCATCCATTGTGCCATCTGCCCCAAAGGCTATTACTAGGTAAATTTTCTTCAGTGTAAACCAGAAAGGTGGAAGATCTTTATCCTTCATGGCCTTACGATCGTCCAGCCAGGACATTGACACACTTGTGCGGTATGTAGCTGTTAGGGCCAAGGCTGGTGGAAAAAGCCTCCAAGTCCCTTCTGCGGGTGGCTTCCCTTCAGTTGCATCTTTGGGAGAGATGTCCCTGGAGCATCGATATTTGGTATAACTGATGGCATTTTTTTGGCTCTCATAACTTGTAATATCTAAGTGTATGCCTGCTTATGCATTTACTGGTGTCAGATTTTTCCCATTTCTGAGCCTGATCATATTCTCAAAGGATGGGTGCAGCAAAATTGCTGTCTTAGGCAAGGATTTAGAAGGCCGATATTGTTTTTAGGCTTGTCCTTGTGCACCTGTTCAGGTTGGATCTGGATTGTGGATACAACCCTTTTGCACACAATTTCAAACATTTAAATGAGGGAAGAGGGAGGAATAACCTTTGCTGCATTCCCACCCACCCACGTTCTGCTCAGCGCCTAAATGAGAGAGCTCTCCTTCCTTACTGGAGGGAGGAGAGGGGTTGAGCCCAAGGATGAACACCTGGGGCGGAGGGAAGAGAAGAGAAGACAGACACTTTTTTGGATTTTTTTTTTTTTAAGCCATTTTGACCTACTTAATGGGCACGGCCACCCAGCTGTGGCCAGGAGGTGTGGTCTCTTGCAGTTTGTTTTATGCAGCAGCTTCAGCCTTCTGGATGAGTCTCCCTCAGTGTCCTCCCCTTCAGAGTCCCACTCCCCCTGACCTGGGTGATAGGGTCTCATTACTAGAGTTGATTTGATTTGGGAAGAAGGGAATTTAGGATCCATTTTAGTACTTATGGGAGGGGGACGTGGTGCCCTTTAAGGGTTGTGTCTTTCGGGTCCTGTACTTACCCCCTAGCCTGGCTAGCCAAAGACCTCATCTATGGACTGATCTATATGCTTTGCAGCTCCTGCTCGGGCTTTTCTGTGTTGGAGTCATGACTTCTTGGGGGCAGGGGGAGATCCAACAGGCCTGTCTGACTCAGAGCCCCATGCTCTAGCAGGGCCAGGACCTACTGCCTGAGAATAGGCAGGACACACATTGCCCTCCCAGCTCCGTTTTGTGGCTCCAGCATGAGGAGTCAAGTGAACCGCTACTTAGGAGGCCGTTCTGGCAGCAAGCTAGAGGGCAGGGGCATGGCTAGCACGGGCTGTACTACAGGTTCAAATTGCCTCCAGAAACTGCAGACAGGAGCGGAATAGCCTATATGTATCAGAACTGTGGGAGACATGCTGCAGAAATACAATCCAGAATGGAGATAATTGTTCCGAAAACCCCATCCAAGAGGAACAAACCTTTTTCTTGCCAATCCAGAGTTGCTTCTTGACCACTACTTGATCATCAAGGAGCAGCAACTGATCTAGCAAAGCCAGTGCTATGCTTCTGCTTGACAGCTCTACACCACAGATGCCTTCTATGAAAGTCCTAGGCAGGTTCTAAGCCAACTCCTCTAAGAGTTTCTCCTCTTCCTGACAACATTGCAAAGTTGTCTCCCCTCTGGGCAGAGCAGCTGCCAGCTGGGATTTTCTTATAGGTACTTTCATTGCTGCCAGTAGTGCCCTTCTTTTATGGCTTTAGACAAACGTATAGCTGGTGGCAGTTAACCTATCACTACCACACCTCACAAGGGTCGCACATTGAAAGGAGAAGGAACAAGACTGATCCTCGTGAGCCTCCAGTCTTTTTAAGAGCAGTTGTCCCTCACCACTCTGGTATTTATTTGAAAGGAGCAGTCGGAGCCAATCTGGTTCTTTGCCATCCACTTCCATTAAGATCTCTATGTCGGTCAGCAGGATACGGTGGTTGACCAGAAAGAGCAGAGGTTTGACCAAAAGGTTATCATCTGCCTTTCTTATTGCAATTGCCTGTGCTGTGTTCTGAATGCGGCCCATCAGGCCACGGCAAAAACGGTTTTCAGTTTTGGAGCCCCGGTTCCATTCTTCGTGTATCTGGTGAACTTTCCAGTAACTTCTACGAGCTAGGTGCTTTCCAAACAGAAGGCACAATCCCTACTTTGTAGAGATCACAATCTGAAGACAGACAAGATATCAAGTAGGACGTACAACGTGAGCACTGGTTATATGAACAAGAACATTTTAAAATATGAGTAGTGTGCATATTCTAAACTACACATGCTTAGATTTAGGAGATATACATTTCACTGATGTATTTCATAGCTATGAATAGGCCATCAAATTGGAAGCAGTCAAAATAAATTCCTCAAGTATATCTTTCTAGAAGTGCTTTCTAATATGGCATGCATGTTATCTGTTAAATGGAGATTTCTTCCAGTGAAATAGCGCTTTATTAAAACTCACATAATGAGATAAACTCTTGAATATTCAAGTATCCAGCATTAGGTTATATTCAAGCAGTGTTCCCTTTACTGGAACAAATTTTGTACTTCAAATAAAAATAAACATTTGGTCTGGGTGGAATAAAGTGAAAATTGATTTCACAATACTTTAACTCAAAATCCAGCTGCAATAAAACCTCGGTACGAAAAAAAGCTGACACCACAACTAAGTTTGAAAGATCAATGGTTAAAACATGCCATTTCCCCTCAGTATACTGAGCCCACAGTTTAGAACGATTATGTAATAGATCAATCCCAGCAAATGTCAGGCCCTCTCAATATGGAGTTGTTGGATACTTGAAAATAAGAGGCTTAGTGAGATATATTATGTATTCATATAACAGAATCTATATTATGTATTAACCTAAGATTGCTCTTTTCTTCTTACACGTGAGAAGGTGCTCAGATTCTACTGTCATGGGTGATCTTACAAACACCTGTATGTTTAGAAGTTAAGGCACAATGACTACGTAACATCGCAGGCTGTGTCCTTGGGTGAGTCAGCAATTGTCCTCAGTTTTAGTCCAGTGCCTTAACTGCAAGACACCATTAAAAACTTCCATCATGTTCCAAATTATATGCATTAGAGTGGCACTGAGGGTACATGTCTACATAACCCGCAGCAGTGAGCCTCCCAGCCTGGATCAACAGACTTGGTCTTGCAGGGCTTGTGCTGATGCTTTGAAAATACCAATGTAGACAAAGCTTTGAAGCTGCAGCTTGGGCTGCTGCTCAGGCTTTGAAGCCCAATCTGCAGCCTGAGCTGCAACTTCAAAGCACTCTGTCTATACAGGCATTTTTAGAGCACAAATGCAAGCCCAAGTCAGTCAACTCATGCTGGGAGGCTTGCTTGCCATGGGCTGTGTAGACATACCCCTAGAAGTTCTGATAAGAACTAGGGACCCTCCTTTGAGCAAGGTGCTATAGAAAGCTATAGCAAGAGAATCCCTGCTGAAAAGAGTTTACAGTATAAAGAGACAACATATACAAAGGGAGGGGAACAGAGGCACTGTTTTGCCAGTGCTTACAAATTAAATTGTGAGTCTCAGGATATTTGAGGTTTTTCTTGAAGTTACTGGAATCATGTAAGTATGTGGAAGTCTAAACTTTCATTTCAGCTCCATAGGTCCACTGATAAGTATTTGTAGGTTCCTTGTACACTGGATGGGAGGATGTGCCCCCCAAAAAAAGGCTATTCAGGGTTACTGTAGTGTTCAAAACGAAGTGAGCAATAGTTGTGTCAACAAAGCTGGAAGGAAAAAAACACAAACGCACAGCATATGACCTTAGCATCAGGTCACATAGCTTATCCAAGTTTCAGACTACTCATAAGTGCAATTTATGTGTTGGCAAAAACATCTTGTCTTTCACCCAGAGAGTCACTCTTCTCTAGCTACCGTTCTGGAAAAAGACATCTGACCTAGTACTTATGATTCAATTTGTATTTGCAACAAAAAGTGACTTCCCCTTTTATTTACAGTTTGGAAAGTTTTCATTGTTAAATATAGGCTAAAAAGAACTCTGGAAGTTCTAAGCAGATAATATAAAACATGATTAAGTATGACAGCTGGTCCAATAAAAGATATTACTTCAGATTTACCTTAACTGTCTAATACATATCTATCTAATCTCACATCGTGAGAATTTTCCTACCATTAATTCTGGTTTCCTTTAATCTAGTTCTCCCCCTAACACAATACTTGAGATAGTAATTTTGCTTTTGAACTCATTTTGAATGCTGCATTACTTTATTTTCTCCCAGAAGGGGAGGTAAGGCAGAAAACTCTAAAATGAATTAGAGCAAACTTGGGCCAGTGTGTATGCTGAGACTGAAATGACTTCTCTTCCATAAGATAATTCACTAAGTAAAGTGGTTGTGGGATATGGCCGCTGTCAAACATTAATAAAAACCACCATCATGAGAATTAGAACTTTTATTAGTGTATTCACATATTAGGCAAATGCAACACGCATGAAGCTTATTTCTTAGGTTCACAAGTTCTACCAATACATTAGTCTACTGGTAAAACTACCACAAACTGGTAAATGCATTTCCAATTTTTAAAAGTTGCCTGGCCCACTTTTTCAAGGCTTAATTTTTGGTATTGCTTATATGCCCTATTCATTATGGCATAAAAATATCCATCACTATCTTCAATTCAGTCAACTGATTAAAAGCTGTAACACTGGCCACATTTTGTTCTCAAAGCTAAGTAATCACTAGCTGTACTTACAAAGTACAGTACTAGTGTAATAAATGAAACAATGGGGGGGGGAGACAGGGACAAAGGCAATCCTGCTACTGCCACAATAACAAAAGAATGACAGACAGCTAGATCACAAGATTGTTAGTAAGATGTATATTTTTCAAGTCAGAATAACCCTTCTATACAGTTTCCCAACCCTTCCCCAACCCAGACTTATTTGTAGAATATAATTCAGAATATTTTTAGTATGGTGCAGATGTAGTGTCCAAGGGTTCACAATAACATGCACTGTATTGAAGAACCTAAAAATCCTCCTCTGCTGGTCATACCTCAGCAACCACTATCCTAGAGCTTTTGCAGAAGCACCTACTTTTACAAGGCTCGTTATTTCATAATGAATGCGTATGATCTGGTCTGTCACTAAGCCATACAACACCACTCAGATCAAGGAGTTTACATTCCATCACTAAATATATTAAAAAGCTGCATCTATTTAAAACCTACATGGAAAAAAGTCTAGTTTATCCCTGGGGGAAGCTGTTTAAAGGTATTTGGGCTCAAAAATTAAACTCAAAATTTAAGTGACAGATTTAAAATATAGGTGTAAGGGGTAAGCCAATAGCTTGTACGTTTCCATAAGCCTATTCAATGCTACTATAAATTTTCATTTCATGAAAGAAAGTATTTGTTCTTAACGATCTGAAGTACAAAAAAAAGTCAAATGCCTCAGTGCCGGCAGCGTCAGTGCATCTATTGCCGGCAACAGACGCATTACTTTGGATGGGGAGGGGGAAAAGTAGGCTCCTAGGGTAGACTCAGAATTTACAATATAAATTCATTTTGGGCCCCATTAAGTATACAAAGTGTTTACGATTTCAGAGATGAAATTCAGGCATTTCTTTCCCTTCCAAAGGAGGGATTTTTAAGAAGGCAGCAAAAAGTTAAGCTTTTTTTTCTACAAGGAAAGTTGGCCTCCCCCGCCCCCCCCCCCTTTTTTTTTTAAAGGACATCTTTAAAACCTGCATATATAAAAAATATAAAAAGAATATAGGATTAGAGAGAACTTGGAATTTTATCAGAAGTATGCCCAAAATTAAAAAGAGCACACATCTGTTTATGGGTACTAAAAATGTAGAACAGCACAATACTGGGATATTGGAGATCATGATACATTAGATGTACATATATGCAACTATTCATGTTATTGATAAACCTTTAGGACACTCAATTATACACCCAATGAAAACACCATTAAGAGTCTTTAGAACTGTCCCTTCCTCCTTCAGGTGGTGTTTCTATACATGAAATTTTCATCTAGTATCAGAGTATAGGAAACAAAATCCACAAGGTGCTTTAATTGATGAGACCTCAAGTGCTGTTTTTTTTGTTTTTTGTTGTTGTTTTTAAACCTTTTTGAATAGTAAATAGTTCATGGGAACCACACACCAATACTAAGACAGACGAGCTGTTATATTAAGTCTGTTGACTGGACTTGATATTTAGCCCACTGGTAACAGAGGAAGGTGTTTTACGACATGCTGGAGCAGCGTACTGAAGGAGAGCCCATCTGAGTCAATACTTTGTCCAACCATTGTAGAGGTCCATTCAGATGCAGTTCAATCCAGCAAGGAGTGCTTGTTACTGTTTGCCGTCTGGAGAAGAAAGAGAAGAGAAGTTACCAAGAGACTTTGGAAGCCAATAGGGGTGTGATTAAAAAATAAATAAAACTATATAAAAAAAAAGAGAAGACTCAAGCACTACAGGAATGAAACTTTTTGCAGACAGATTCTTTCCAAATATGTACAAGATACACCTGTACCTTAGGGGTTCGTATTAATCTCCACATGCACCAAGATTAAACTGGCTTTGTGGCTTTTGCTCCAACTGGCACATTAAAAGGAGATCACCTTTAGTTATATATAGATTTATTTTTAAAACCAGACTGTCCACCCTACAAACTCAACCTGATACCCACATTTGAGTAAAGCTGATATTTAACTTCTCAGGCTCACTAAGATTAAAAAGTCCTGCAGGTGACATTAAGTAAACAGGAAAAAGCTTAAGTAAGCCCCTTTCCTTCAAAGGGGTTGCACAGGTAGTTGACTGGAACTTGACAAACTGTTTTATTATTTATGCACAAGGAATTGAACAACAGAGCCAATACAGCTGAGTAGTAGTAACACTGTAACCAAAAGAAAGTCAGATCTGTTGATTATAAAAATTGCTGCAGAGAAAAATTTAAGGAAGCTGTGCTAGATTTTGTCAGAAACAAGTGCATCATAACTGAGCGTGTGGTTACATTGGTGTTTCTGTACGATAACACTTAACCTAACATCTCCTCTGCTGATTTCCTGTAACTTCTCTGTAGTATATTGTAATTTCCTCAAACAACTTCAAAATTTTACACATTACCCTCGTCTATTATATAACTATATTTTTCCACCTGGCAAGCTTTTTATGTATGGCACTCTGTTGCTGAGGCTTCATTAAATTTTTGAAGTAATAATTTCAACCCCCAACACTCCTATTTTAGAGACTTGCTATTCAAAAGCGATTCTCTCAAGTACTTTAAGAGAAAAAGTTGGTATGAAAGTACTGGATGTACTATACGTGAGAGAAGCAGTTATTTCACTTTACAGGTCTGTAGGAGATCAGGCCTTGAATGGGTGGGGGGCCAGACTCTCAGTGAAATCCAAGAGAGTTTTCCTGACCTAGGACTGCAGGATTAGGTCCACTGTTGCTAAGTAGTTTTATAGATTTTTTTTTCTTGGTATTTATATCTACCTTACACACAAAATGAGGTGGCATAATGCAACAGAGCCAGCAGTTAAGCAAGCAATCCTGATGCTTTCTACTTTTGTCACTAGGACCACAACCACCAGTTTACAACATGGTTTTATCAATCTTTATTTGTATAAATAAGAGGAAGTGTAAAAGCAGAAAAAAAGTTATTAGACCAGCATCCCAAGAGAACGAGGTGGTATTTATTGTGATTTTACATTCTGTAGAAGAAATGAGGCAGTGTCCACCCTCTATCAGAGTGTATTCTGGACTACTTTGCCATCTTGATAATATAATACTTACGCCAGAACAAAATGTTCCTGGCATAAAAATCTCCTCTCTCATCTCAAGGAAATACAATCCATTTAGTCCCAAGTCCTCTTTAAAACAGAACAGAAGTTCCATGTAGCCCATTACTATATCTCCCCAACTGGACTACCTTTCTTCAAATAAAAAGGTACTAAAATTGGACAGCAAGTTCATGTGTTCTAACCTGGGCCCGATAACTGCGTCTCTGGATTCATGCAACACATACAAACCATCATGTGAAGCAAAGAACAAACATTTCGTCTACCAAAACAACCAGACCTACTACCAGACGGAAATGCGTTAATGCAAGCTTTTGTACTTAGATTAGGCACGGATTCATCCTTGCTTACCTTGACTTTCCCAGGGATGTAATTTTGGACATTTCACAAGGCTGATAAATTCTACTTAATTTCATCATCTTACATTTAGGCACCTCAGACCACTCACCTGAATCAAGATTATCCTGTATAGCTGTAAATATCCTCCTGCCTTAACCACACCATTTTAGTGTCATCTACAAGTGTCATAATTTAAGTATTACAGACAACCCCAAGAGACTTCTCCAAGACCAATCATTTACATACAATCCTGTTTTTACTTTTACCTACAAATAGTCCTAACTCACCTTTGTTAACTAGCCCATAAAAAACTGACAATGGCTTAAATTTTCTACTAGACAACATGGATTAGCCAGTTATCTTGCCTAGAAGTATTTCAATAATCTCAGAATCTTCCACTTCATCCTGTTTATTATCCACAAGACATCAAGAATTTAACACTCTCTGTCAAACATACAGATGCAGAGAAACTAGATCATCATCCTTTCCTTTTCAGTAAGGAATAGTTACTTAGCCACTCTACCAATAGTTCCACTGGATCTTGCAGACCCAACATTTATTCGCCATCTAAAATTACACACACACACACTACCCTTACCACTGCAATCTTCTGCCCTCCCTTCTCTCTTTATGAAGCTCTGCGCGCTTCAAGTTTTGGCGCTCTGTAGTTTGAACACTATTTTTAATTTCATTTAGCTATACGGATATATGATTTTAATGTTGTATTTAATTTTTCTTAAGTGTACACACAATCCCTTTGAGCCAACTCCCCTAGCTCAAAGCTTGGGCCAGTTTTCCCTCTAGTTTACCTCTTGCTAACAGAGCACTTCCCATTTATTCCATGACTCAAAGTCCTCATTTTATCTCAGATCCCGACCTGAAACTTGGGATGGATCCATTTTTAAACCCAAATGGTGACAAAGCATCAGTAGAACCTACACAGCATTAAATATACACCTTCAAAGCCTGAAATAATTCCATGTTGTAGAGATGTTTCATATATCAAGTCCCTATTCTTTCTGTGGAAAAAACTTCAGACATGGGGGGGGGGGGGGGGATTAGTCATACACCTCTCTCCCCAGGGACAAAGTAATCCAAATTTTTCTGTATAGCTTCTCAACTCTCATAAGTCAGATGCTGTTCCTCCTGAATTCTCATATTGTATTTTATAAAGAACCCTTTCCTCTATAGATTTAAATAGTCCTATTAGAGAGCATAACTGGAATAAATTCAACAATGAATAAAAAGGAACTTTTTCCATTCATAAAACTGTTCTTAGCAGTTTTACTACACAAATACAATCAAACTTATCGTATTCCTGGCATAGTTAAGTTTTCCACAATGAGTTCCAAACTCTTACCCACCTCCCAAACGTGCATTCTCTAGCTGTTTTATTGTTTATAATACACTTATTGAAAGAGTCATTCCAAATTTATTCCTTGGTTACCATCATTTGAAACCAACATCACATCTTAAGCAGCTCATTACACTCCATATGGAGCAGCACTGAGACACAATGGTTTTATGTAGATCTTACAAAAGGCAAGTAATCACAGCACAAACGTCAAAGCCACTAGATGGTGGAGAGCAAGTAAGATCAGATGTAAAAAGTTAACTCTAATATCTAGACCACCACACTTTTAGCAGAATAGCTAGTTTCCTGGAATGTGAGACAAATGAACATATTGATCCATAAGGGTTTTAGAACACACTCACTCTCATGGAAACACAATTGCATTCTCTTGTTTTATTTGCTGACAGTGTATTTTTAAAGCTGGTGGCAGTCTAATTGTCTGCCTTTCAAGCTGGGGCATTAGTGGGACAGGAGGAAGGGGAGAAAATTGATTAGAGTAAATGTAAAAGTAAAAATGAATGTTTCATACCTGTATTCAGCCCCCCATCCTTTAACAAAACTCATTCTTATGGTACACATTCTAGTTAGCTGATACACTGCTTCAAAACCCTGATTTACAGATTGAGCCAGAAGAGCAGCAAATTCCTGGTTATTAAAGATCTTCAGGTTGCATCCTATGAAGAGAAAAAAGTTTAGAAAACTACAGCCTATGTATACTTGCAGGCTTTCCTATGAGGGCAATGTGAAGAGCCAACTTCTAGAAGTTAATAGGAAGACAATGCATTTAAATGTACTCAATTTCTTGATTAGTATGCCTTGTACTTGTGCTCTTACCTGGTGGAATTTTGCATACCGTTGCAGGATGCCAGCCATATCTTTGATTACAATTGGGGCTCTGAACAAAGATTGCGCTATCACTTAGGCACTCAGCAAAAACTTCCCCACCAATGTAATACAGACGCACTCCCCTTCCTGAAACAAGATTAGTAGAAGCTTCACTTATGATATGATCTGAACTGGTTGACATATTAGAAGACTGCTTTATTTCACTGAGGGCAAACTTTTTTTTTTTCCCCCTCTCAGAACTGCAAGGTGAATCAGTTAAGCTGGCAATATGGCCATATTGCCAGCTGACACCTGTAGGGAGAGCAGGATGTTGCTCAGAAGAATTCCTCCTCCCACAACCCTAGAATGTGTTGTTCTTGAATGAGAACAAAGTCTGTTCTTGACAAGAAATTCTCTCTTCTATTTAGTACTTTGAGACGAAGCAATCAGAATCAAAGTTTGAAGGCAATGTTGATTCCGCACATACCCTCTGTCGAAGCAATACTTGCAATAAAAACAAGTAGATTAACTTTCTTATTAAATCTTGTTCGTTTTCGTATAAATACTAGTGTGGCAGGTTAAGAAGAACAAGGCTCATGGATAGTCAGCTACTTCCTCTCACCTCCAAAGCCTTCCTCACACCGCATAGACTTCTGCCCCACCCCTACCCCAGTGTGCGCTTACTCCTTAGACAAAGGCACCAGAGGACTTCATTTGGCACTTATGAAAAGGCAGCCTCTTCCTGCTCATCCTTAATATGAACTAGCTCTCCTGTCTAGAAAAATACCTGATCTGAATTAGTTCTTTTTGTATAAAAAAAGATACGAGATATTTCTAATGGCAAACTATTTCTAATAGCTCATTCAGCAAGGAGGTGCACTATGAAAAGTGATTTATTTTTTTTTTAATTCCATTTTCAAAAAAAAATGTTTGCTTATTGTTCTAGGGGTTCCCAATTGGATTTTTTCTATTGACAGTTTTGCTTGAGCAGTTAAATTGTATGTTGGAAGTTGCCAAAAACCTAAAGTTTTCAAAGAACTGACTTTTAAACCACAATTGCTTTTTGAAAGTTCTGATTTAATGTGAAAGATTTCACAAAAAATCCACATTGAAATCCAGCAAAATAGAAGTCTACTTCTGCCTCTCCCACACCTCCAACAGCTCTACTGAAAGGCCAGAGTCAAGATGGTATGCTGCAAACTTCAGTAACTGTTTGGTGAATTTTTTTACAATGTCAAATTAGCACAGTTACGACTAGTTTCAGCTTTATCTGGAAGTTGTAAATTGTCATTTTACATTCCAAAGGTAGGCAAGAAAAACAACACAATTCGGTACTGCTAGTATTTTATTAAATATTGCTTGTTTAGTTTATTGTGCTGATTTAATATTTTCCCAATCCTGTGCTGATCCAATTTAAGTTGTAACACACTCAGAACTTTGCAAAAACCACCCAGATCTATTCAATTAAGTGCCATTACCCTTAAAGAGATAGTTACAGGATTTAAGAATATACCTATGTGTCGCCTTGTCATTTCCACTGTGGCATTTCTGTTAACGTTGGAGAGCAAACCTAGACAAAATCTTTCTGAATTTGATGGATCTGTAAAACCATCTACAGTCAATGAAGGCTGTGATGCATGGAAGGTTTCTCCCACTCTCTGATTCAGTTCATAATATGCTATTGAACACCAAAATGCAGGCTCTGAGTAAGTGACGGGCTGCAAGTCTGAAAAAAAAGAAAAAAATGAGAATTCCTGTGATAATGAAACAGATGTTTAAAAATATATATTTATTGATTCAAACTGATTTGTCTTGGCACTAGCTCTGAGCTATAAAAATCAATCAGTAACTAAGTTTTCATTTTCCATAGCTCATGCAGAGAGAATTTCCTCCTCACAGCCCATATTCTGCAAAGGAACATAAAAAGTGTTATACTGGACCAATTGTCTATCCAGTCCAGTATCCTGTCACTGAGTGGCAAGTAACAAATGCTACAGAAATAGTTATGGGATAGCCTGACTACAAAGAAAAGTTTCCTCTCAAGTCAACCTCTAACTATTGTGGTTATGTCCTGAAGCAAGTGTTTTTAATATCCCTTCACCACCACCACCTCCCCCCCCAGTATGTACTGTAACACTGGGATACTCCTGTTATCCATATGAATGGGTAATGCCTTATCGGTTTTAAAACTATTGCTTTTTAAATTTAATATCCTCAACTTTTTTCATAATACATTGGGAGCTTCTATTATCCTTGTATCTTCCATACAAAATCTTTATTTTGTACACTTTTATAACGTAGAGAGTGTTTGTCTCCAAGAACAAGCCCAGTCCCTTCGATCTCTCTAGATTAGTTTTTCCATGTCCCTAGTCATTCTCACCCATCTCTAAACCCTCTATTCAGATGAGGGAACACCCTCACATGATCACCACTTACTCAGCAGATTTGAGCAACTGCTGTTTATAACTGAGGAAATAAAGAGTGGGGTACAATTTTATCCAGTAGAGTATTAGGTTTAAAATTCTAAATTGTATGTCCAAAACACAGGGCCACTGATAAGGATATTGGGGTCTTAGGGAGAAACCCTTGCCTTTTTACACTGTCCCATTTGCTTGTTAGTTTTCCCCCTTCTAGCCTCTTCCTCACCACCCAAATCTCTTCCCTTGTACCTTCCAAGTCATCCCCCAGAGTTATTTTTCCCATTTTCACCCTTCAGAGGTTGTTCTTCCCAACACAGCTTCTCTTGATTTTCCTGCCACATGCCCCTCCCGACGCCTGGCCAAGCCAAGCGAGTCTGTGATCCTTTGCAGTTCTTCCTAATAGCTATGCAGCAGACAGCTGAAGACACCTCAGCAAGAAGCGGTGGAGGGAAGCAGCTGTTCCCTTGTGGCCGCGCGGGGTTGATCTATGATACACAACTTCAGCTACGTGAATGGCGTAGCTGAAGTCGACGTACTTAGATCTACTTACCACAGTGTCTTCACTGCGGTAAGTCAACAGCTGACGCTCTCCCGTTGACTCCACTTGCACTCCTCATTCTGGTGGAGTACCAGAGTCAACGGGAGAGTGCTCAGCAGTCTATTTATTGCGTCTATACTAGACACGATAAATAGACCCCTGCTGGATTGATCGCTGCCCGCCGATCTGGCAGGTAGTATAGACAAGCCCTTATTCTTACAAGTAAAATCCCCTTCCTGTTCCCATCATTCTTGCATACCCTCAGCCATTCTACTCTCCCTTTGCTAAAGTCCCAACAGTTACAAGAAAAAAAAAGTACCACACTTATTTGCATTTAACATCTTTGCAATTAAACCAGAGTTTTAGTGAAGATACCATTAATGAGAGCTAACCATTACACTGCTTCCTTCTAATACAGATTCCACCCTTCTGTGAATAATCAGCACCCAAAAATAGGAGAAAGATTTATGATGACACATATACGAAGCACACAATTTAGGAAACAGTTAAAAGTGAAGTATTTCCAGCTTACCCAGGCTATGATTAACTGGGGAGAGAGTACTAGGAGATAGCTCTGCTGGAGATCCTGGAGGAATAATTCAGAATATTTTAGATAATTTCTGAGTGTTTCATTTAGATTACAGAAGACCATGCTTCTCCATATGCTAGCATTATATTAGGATATTATTCTTTGTAATGAACTACAAACACGTCTGATATCTTGCAACCAGTTTTCCAGATTAAAATGAAGTGGCTTATCCTTAATTTAAAATATCAACACACATAATTGCCCAACTGTATACATATTTTAGAAGCTACTTTTGCTTTTTGTTAGTACAGTAGAACCTTAGAGTTATGAAGGCCTTGGGATTAGAGGTTGTTCATAACTCAAATGTTCATAACTCTGAACAAAACATTATGGTTGTTCTTCCCAAAGTTTACAACTGAACATTGACGTAATATAGCTTTGACACTTTACTATGCAGAAGAAAAATGCTGCTTTTAACGATCTTAATTTAAATGAAACAAGTACAGACACAGTTTCTTTACCTTGTCAAAAAAATTTTTTTAAACCTTTCCCCCTTTTTTTAGTAGTTTATGCTTAACACAGTACTGTACTGTATTTGCTTTTTTTTGGGTCTCTGCTGCCTGATTGCGTACTTCCAGTTCCAAAGGAGGTGTGTGGTTGACTGATCAGTTCGTAACTCAGATGTTCATAACTGAGGATCTACTGTATTAAACACTTTTAATGCTGAAATCTTAAGTACTTGGCAGGAACTCACATTACATTCACCGCATGTGATTATATCTTATATCCTCATGCATATTTTGTTTATTTTTATCAACTGTAGAAACCAGTGGCTTCTTGCTTGACTTCCAGTGAGGGCAGCTAGAAGAGACGGTAGATGTGACAAATACAGAGGTTTCATGAAGCTTTGAGATCCAAACTCACTGGAGGCCGGGCATGTCACTGGAAATGACACAGCTTGAATTATATATTTAAAAGACTATTCTTTACGGAAGGATGAAGAAAGTCTGAGAAAAGAAACATGAACTCTCCTGCACAGCCTGCTATTGACTGGAGAAGAAATACAGGGGAAAGAAGCAAAGACAAAACACAAGGTTGCTTCTAGCAAGTTAGCCTTCTAACTAAGGCATCGCGCTTTCCTGGTGAGGCACTGCAGCCCTTAGCTAAGCTAGCATAGTTGAGTCCAATTTAAGTGGAAAGACTGCCAAGATAGACTATCTGTACCCAGTGTCAGCAGGAGCTTCTCATCCAGAGGTAACAGTGCTGACCAGGGTTCCCTCTAATTTTTTTTAAGTCCATGTGCGGAATCAATCTTATGTGCACCAATATGGAGGTGATGTGTGACAGGAATAGGAACTGAGTTGTTGTAGGGGTTTCTTTAACTCTACTCCTGGGGAAAATTTCTGTGTGTCTGTATTGTTACAGACATAATTGCTGACAGGTATGCAGAATTTTAAAATATTGTGTGCAGAATTCATTTTTTCGGCACAGAATTCCCCCAAGAGTACACAGTGAGCAAGATTGGATTAGACTTTTGCCCAATGTTACTGGCCAAACAAGATTAGCAATTGCCTTTACATATATTCTGTCCCCAGCACTGGTAGCATCAAGCACTAGTCATGCAAAGTTAGGGGGACGTCAAGCCGCCAGTCAGGGAATCTTACACCTAAGGTAATGGACCAGGACCAACGAGATCAGAGTTTTACTCTCAGCTCTGCCAATCTTCCCATGTGACTTTGGCCAAATTCACTTAATATCTGCCTCCATTCCCTAGGTGTCAAATGGGAATACTTCTCTACATCACAGGTACTTGTGAAGACAGATTCATTGTTGAGGCTCTCACACCATGGTTTAGTTGGGGACTGGTCCTGCTTTGAGCAGGGGGTTGGACTAGATGACCTCCTGAGGTCCCTTCCAGCCCTGATAGACTATGATTCTATGGTGATGAGCACAACAGGAAAAAAGTTATATAGAATAAGGTTTTCAAAATGGTCATACTATTTCATTAAGCAGATCAGATCAAGCAGCCCCCTAGACGTCTGGAAACAAAAGCAGGATGTGTCAACTTCTTTGGCTAATATAAACTTATCTACAAGATGCTCTTTTCAGGATAGTCAGGATATTTGCAAGAATGCCCCAGTATGATTCATCCTTGAAACTACCTGGGATAGTCTTATGCTCTTTCGTAAAACGTCATTTCCATATAGTTATTGTTCATACTAAATTGGTATTGAAATTTCAGAAGAGATTGGAACAATATGCTTGTATATACCAGGGGAATGCCACCATGATTTGTAGTGAAAAGGTGTTTTGTTAATTTAGATGGAATAAAGGGCCCGAAGAGCCAAACGTGTTAGCAGGACCCTGAAACGGTCCAAAGTTTAACAGTTTTTTTTTTAAAATGGATGAACAGTGGTTATAGTCTCTTCTTCTGCCAAACAGTCCTCCTTAGTGGGGGAAAAGGGTTAGTTCTGTTGTGCAACTCTGAGTTGGGAATGATAGTCCCTTTCCTGCTTTTGACAAAACAGCCACAAGATAGACAGGAGATAGGATAATATAAATGGGTGGGAAATACAGCTTTTGTTGATGTTCTCAGGATATAAGTCAGCTAGTCATTCAGACAGATGCTTCTGGTTGGCAGATTGGCCACCTCTGGACCCCAGCTCACCTCGCTCGCCAAGAACATAATCTGGTTAGATCCTTTCCTTCAATGATCCTTCAGCCAAGCAGAGCTGGTTGGGCCATCACATCTCGCTATGCTGGTGCCATGCAGCGCAGATGATTTTACGATCAGGTGAAAAGCCAAGCGAGAGGGAGACGTAGGACAGGTGGCAAGATAGTGGGGGTATGGAAAAGGACAAATGAGGGAGGCAAGACAGCAGGATCTAACATGTATCAAGCTGAGTTCCCCTCGGATGAGGTGATGAGAGAGTCAAGCTTCCTCACTGGAGTATTAAGGTCTGGTTACAGCAACAATCCTTTTCCTTCTGCCATGGGGATGGTAAAAGTTCTTTTTTCCTCAAGCTTCTTTTTAAAGGCCCCAAAAAGGATGACGGGAAGAATGGTTTATCCTCTCGTTATTTTGCCACAGTAGGCCTAATTTTTGAAGTACCAATTTTGGTTCATCGCTTTCTGGCCCCCTATTCTTCTTACCATTCAATCAAACACAGTCCTTGAGTGGTATCAGTAAACCATTTCTTTTTAAACGAATTCAGTTCCCCTCACCCTTTAACATTTTTTAAAGCAATTTTATATAACAGGTCACTGTAGCAAATTATGAACCTCTACCCACTTTCCATAGTTAGGCTTACATTATTACAACCATGGTTGAAAGAAGTCACCCCATTGTGTTAGATAATCACACCTAGAAATCCCAACGCTGCACACATAGTGAAGAGATTAATAGGTTTTACCTGTATCCATGCTTTGGTTCAACTGCTGGTCACTTGTTTCTCCATCTTCACTGATATATCCTGGTGGTGGCGTTTCTGCCAAGAGCAAACAAATTGTGTCAATATTCTATACGTTAGCTCACTGAATGCTGACAAGATTAAGTTTTTAGGATTTTCATTCTAGACAGTCTGTGCCATACACTATCTGAGCAGGGAGTTAGGACTTTGTATTGGTGAGTGTTCTTCGTGACAGCAGCATCTGCAATACCTTCTAGCCCTAAATCTGTGCCTTATCTAGATGAAAATTGTGTGTAATCTTGTAAAAAAATAGAGAGAGAGACACATTTGTCAAGTGTTCAGTACATAAATGCATATGAAGTTATATATACACACAATTCTTGTTTGTAGCACACTTGCATTTCAGCCAGTTGCAGAATTTTGCAATACTGATCAGCAGCTTTCACATTTACTAGAATTAAAAGTGAGAAGCCCTTTGGTGAATTCAACACTGAAAAAAAAATCCATGAACTAGCCACCTTCACATAGGACAGAGCCATGTAATCAGTTACCCTGCCCACATTTTAGAATTTTCTACATTACAGAAAACCAACCCTCACTACAACAGTTCACATTTCCACCCATTTCCCTCTTCAACATCCAGGGAAAGCTTATGTCACTCACTAGCTATACCTTCCAATTGACAATGATCCCATCCATGCCAGTTCCCTTCTCTGATTCTAGGCAATTCCAACTTGTTTTCAAAGCACCACAAAAGTTCTTATGCTCATCACCTTCTTTAGCTTTTTTTAAAAAAATTTCAATCTTAAATTTTAACTAATTATTAGGACTCAAGCGATTAAAAAAATTGCACTGTTAAATAGAATACCTTTTATTTAAATGTTTTTGGATGTTTTCTACATTTTCAAATATATTTATTTCAATTACAAAGAATACAAAGTGTACAGTATTTTATATATCACTATTTTTTATTACAAATATTTGCACAGTAAAAAATAGCGTTTTTAATTCACCTAATACAAATAATGTAGTGCAATCTCTTTAATATGAAAGTTGAACTTACAAATTTAGAGAATTATGTACAAATATAACACTGCACTCAAAAATAAAACAATGTAAAACTTGAGAGCCTACAAGTCCATTCAGTCCTACTTCTTGTTCAGCCAATTGCTCAAACAAGTTTGTTTACATTTGCAGGAAATAATGCTGCCCACTTCCTGTTTACGTCACCTTCATGCTTCAACCACCCTTCCAGTGGACATGCGTCCATGCCGATGATGGGTTCTGCTCGATAGCGATCCAAAGCAGTGAGGACTGATGCATATTCATCATCTGAATCAGATGCCACCAGCAGAAGGTTGATTTTCTTTTTTGGTGGTTCAGTTCTGTAGTTTCTCCATTGGAGTGTTGCTCTTCTAAGACTTCTGAAAACATGGTATACATCTCATCCCTCTCAGATTTTGGAAGGCACTTCAGATTCTTAAATCATAGAATCATAGAATATAAGGGTTGGAAGGGACCCCAGAAGGTCATCTAGTCCAACCCCCTGCTCGAAGCAGGACCAATTCCCAGTTAAATCATCCCAGCCAGGGCTTTGTCAAGCCTGACCTTAAAAACCTCTAAGGAAGGAGATTCTACCACCTCCCTAGGTAACGCATTCCAGTGTTTCACCACCCTCTTAGTGAAAAAGTTTTTCCTAATATCCAATCTAAACCTCCCCCACTGCAGCTTGAGACCATTACTCCTCGTTCTGGCATCTGATACCATTGAGAACAGTCTAGAGCCATCCTCTTTGGAACCCCCTTTCAGGTAGTTGAAAGCAGCTATCAAATCCCCCCTCATTCTTCTCTTCTGCAGGCTAAACAATCCCAGCTCCCTCAGCCTCTCCTCATAACTCATGTGTTCCAGACCCCTAATCATTTTTGTTGCCCTTCGCTGGACTCTCTCCAATTTATCCACATCCTTCTTGAAGTGTGGGGCCCAAAACTGGACACAGTACTCCAGATGAGGCCTCACCAATGTCGAATAGAGGGGAACGATCACGTCCCTCGATCTGCTCGCTATGCCCCTACTTATACATCCCAAAATGCCATTGGCCTTCTTGGCAACAAGGGCACACTGCTGACTCATATCCAGCTTCTCGTCCACTGTCACCCCTAGGTCCTTTTCCGCAGAACTGCTGCCTAGCCATTCGGTCCCTAGTCTGTAGCTGTGCATTGGGTTCTTCCGTCCTAAGTGCAGGACCCTGCACTTATCCTTATTGAACCTCATCAGATTTCTTTTGGCCCAATCCTCCAATTTGTCTAGGTCCTTCTGTATCCTATCCCTCCCCTCCAGCGTAAATCTTGGGTCAAGTGCTGTAGCTATCTTTAGAAATCTCACATTGGCACCTTCTTTGTGTTTTGTCAAATCTGTAGTGAAAGTGTTCTTAAAATGAACAACACATGCTTGGTCATCATCCAAGACTGCTATAACATGAAATATATGGCAGAATGTGGGTAAAAGAGTAGGAGACATACAATTCTCCCCCAAGGAATTCAACAAATTTAATTAATGCATTATTTTTTTACGAGCATCAGCAGCATAGAAGCATGTCCTCTGGAATGGTGGTGAAAGCATGAAGGGGCATACGAACGTTTAGCATATCTGGCATGTAAATACCTTGCAACGCTGGCTACAGAAGAGCCATGCGAATGCCTGTTTTCACTTTCAGGTGACATTGTAAATAAGCGGGCAGCATTATGTCCCATAAATGTAAACAAACTTATTTGTCTCAGCAATTGGCTGAACAAGAAGTAGGACTGAGTGGACTTGTAGGCTCTCAAGTTTTACATTGTTTTGAGTGCAGTTACGTAACAAAAAAACAAAAAAAATTTACATTTGTAAGTTGCACTTTCATGATAAAGACTGCACTGCAGTACTTGTAGGAGGTGAATTAAAAAATACTACTAACATTTTTACAGTGCAAATATTTATTATAAAAATAAAATAAAGTGAGCACTACACACTTTGTATTCTGTATTGTAATTGAAATCAACATATTTGAAAACGTAGAAAAACATCCAAAAATGTAATAAATTTCGATTGGTATTCTATTGTTTCACAGTGCAATTGAAAGTGCAATTAATTTAGTTAATCGCCTGAGTTCACTGCGATTAATCGACAGCCCTACTAATTACATAAAAAATTCAAGAGGATTTTTGATACTAGAAGTGGGGTCTAATTTGAGAGTGTGTCAAGAGTTTAAAAAACCACAAGAGACTATGGTTGGCTTCCTCTGCCCCCGAAAATATGTATTTTCTCAACTGCTATGAAGGCATTAACTCACTGCACTTCAGGCAGCCATTTTCTATACAAAATCTCTGAGCCAGGCAAGCCTTTTGCTGTCAAGGCACCCATTGAGGCCTTTCCCCCTTTTTAAGGTTTACAAACTAAAGGGAAAAGATTTAAATATCTTCACTGAATCTTAAATGGCTGGAGGGCACTTGATTGCTATTAAAATAGATGTATTACCATGGTAATTGAGAGATGGTTAATATTGTAATTAAATGAGTAGTAAAAAGCCCTAAACTCTGAATTTCTACTTTTAGAATAAGTATTGCAAAAAATGTTAAAGTCCTGCACTAATCCAAGATTGCACTTGGGGGACCAAAGGAATTGAACAAGACTAAGTCATACAGGAAATTCAACTTTCACAGATACCAGACAAAATTTACAATGAAGTCAAAAAACTAGCATGTATTGTGGAAATTTTTCACATATTCTATGGGATCACAGCTGTAGATACCAGAAATGAACGTTTTGTTTCCACACAATAAAGTGCCCAATGTAACTATTTTCTGAACTGTACTATCATTACATATGATTACTAGCCACATTTATGTTCAGGTTTCAGAGTAGCAGCTGTGTTAGTCTGTATCCGCAAAAGGAACAGGAGTACTTGTGGCACCTTCAAGACTAAAATTTATTAGAGCATAAGCTTTCATGGGCTACAGCCCACTTCATCGGATGCATAGAATGGAACATATTAAGAAAATTATATATATAAAATACACACACACAGGTCACCTTCAGCCCCCAACTAAAACCTCTCCAGTGCATCAAAGATTTATAACCTATCCTCAAAAATGATCCCTCACTCTCTCAGATCTTGGGAGACAGACCAGTCCTCACTTACAGACAGCCCCCCAACCCGAAGCAAATACTCTCCAGCAACCACACAACAAAAAACTAACCCAGGAACCTATCCTTGCAACAAAGCCCGATGTCCATATATTTATTCGGGTGACACCATCATAGGACCTAATCATATTAGCCATGTCATCTGGGGCTCATTCACCTGCACATCTACCAATGTGATATATGCCATCATGTGCCAGCAATGCCCCTCTGCCATGTACATTGGCCAATCCTGACCACGTCTCTACGCAAGAGAATAAATGGACACAAATCTGACATCAGGAATCATAACATTCAAAAACCAGTAGGAGACCTCTCTGGCCACTCAGTAAAAGATTTAAGGGTGGCAATTCTGCAACAGAAAGCTTCAAAAACCAGACTCCAATGAGAAACTGCTGAGCTTGAATTAATATGCAAACTAGATACCATTAGCTTGGGTTTGAAGACAGACTGGGAGTGGCCGGGTCATTACACATATTGAATCTATTTCCCTAAAGTTAAATATCCTCACACCTTCTTGTCAACTGTCTAAATGGGCCATCTTGATCATTACAAAAGTTTCTCTCTTGCTGATAATAGCTCATCTTAATTAGCTCGCCTCTTACAGTTTGCATGGCAACTTCCTGTGTGTGTGTGTGTGTTCGTTCTTACTATATGTTCCATTCTATGCATCCGATGAAGTAGGCTGTAGCCATGAAAGCTTATGCTCTAATAAATTTGGTAGTCTCTGGGTGCCACAAGTACTCCTGTTCTATTTATATTAAGGTAACTCCATAACACAATCCACTGTGAAAGTGGACTCTTCCCACCTCTGATGCATTCATTACAGTTGAGCCAACAGCTATGGTTAAGGTCAATAACTGTTTCTAATCTAATCCATCCCTCCTGTTCTCAGTTGCTAACCTTCAACCTTCGTCATTCAAATTTTCTGTATACGGTCTTTGCCTCAGAACACAGATCTCCTACTAGCACCAAAGCGGCCCAAAACAGAAAGCTGAAGGTTGGTATTGAAGACCCTCATTACTAGACAGTTTGAAACCTGAAGTTCTGCACGTGCTGTAACTTTAGAAAAATACATGCAACCTTGACAGGTCATGCAGCCCATATCATGCAGCCCAGTCCTACTGTTTGGCAGTCAGAGGTTTAGGAACATCCAGAGCATGGGGTTACATCCTCGGACCATCTTGGCTAATAGCCATTGATGGGTAAGTCCATGGAGGATAGGTCCAATTCTTTTTTGAACCCAGTTAGTTATACTTTTGACCTTCACAACATCCCCTAGCAAATGAGTTCAACAGGTTGGCTCTATGTTGGGTGAAGTACTACTTTGTTTGGTTTAAACCTGCTGCCTATTAATTTCATTGGATAAGCCCTAGTTCTCGTTATTTACTCCCTCACATAACACACTTCCCTATTCACTTTCTCCACACCATTAATGATTTTATAGACTTCTACCATATCTTCCCCCCACCCCCGTCGTCGTTTCCTTTGTGTACCTTTTCTAATGCTAATATATCTTTTGAGATGGGGCGACTAGAACTGTATGCAGTATTCAAGATGTGGCTGCTTCTCACTGAGAAGGTGTTCCCACAGAACTATCCACAACGACTTCAAGATCTTTCTTGAGTGGGAACAGCTCATTCAGACCCCATCACCTTTAAAGTATAGTTGGGATTATGTTTTCCAATGTGCATTACTTTGCACTTACCAAAAACAAATTTCATCTGCCATTTTGTCATGCAGTTACCCAGTAGTGTCAGATCCCTTTATAACTCCTAGCAGTCAGCTTTGGACCTAAATTTTAAGAAATTTTGCCCTGTCTGCAAATTTTGCCATTTCACTGTTCACCCACCCCCTTTCCAGACCATTTATCTAGTTAGACCACTGTTCTCAACAGCATCAAATCCTAGACATGCTGTCTAATAAAAACAAACACATACACTGTGTCATATTTGTGTTTTATGAAACAAAGCTGGTTTATTAGTTCAGTAAAAGCATACAGATTTTTGTACAAAAAGCATATTTATAAATATTTTCACTGGAATTACTGTAGCTACAAAAAACCTCACTTTGAAGTTTAGACAGCATATCCTGAGTTTGTTATTCTAGTAACCTGAACAATTACAGATTTAATTTAATTTCCATCTTTGACTTATTACATGGACATTAACGACTAATATAAAGAGAGTCTCTTTTAAAGAAAGAAGGAAAGATACCTGGTATATAATTGCTCTGTGGTTCAATTCCAGCTGGAAAGTTAGTGTTTTCAGGAATGGAATGAGTATAGTCATCAAGAGGTGGAAGTTCTGTTAGAATCTCAGTATGTCGTGGCACTAACACAGGAGGCAAAACTGGAAAAGTAGAATATAAAACATTAGTGAGATCCCGTAAACATCTATTTTACTTCTCTATGTTCTGTGAAAACCAGATCTTCAGATATACTGAGCTGTTCTGAAACTCAGGCCATTACAGAGTAGTTCTAAATTAGTTATCAGAAGTATCAGATTTGTAAAAAGCCTATTTAATAAGGCTCTCTCATATCAGCCAGCTTTGAACATGGTCATTTATGTTTTCAGTAGTCAAAGGTAGGTGGATTTCACTACACTAATTGCAGACATTTTCATGCTAAACTGAGGGTTTGAAACTGTCCAACACAACACAAATAATATATACACTTTAGAAGTTTTACCACATTACCACAACTGAAAAGTGGCCTAATAGTCAAATTATTTGAGGTTGCAAAATCCATGCTATTTTTTCATCCAAATCTTGCCATTTTGGCAAAACAGCATGGACAACCTTATTCTGCTCATTTTTGCACCCTAAATATTACTAACAGACTCCAACTAATCTATTAAGAATTTTCTGGGTAAATATTGTACTGGTGCTTCTTTAAAATGTCAAACAGCAGTCTTCCTACCTGGTGTCTCCACTCTCTGGTAGTGGTAAGGATTTACACATACTTCATCCTTTTTAAGATTAAAAGCATATTCACAGTTTTCAATTGCCTTAAGTTCATGATGACTGTGAAGATCCGGCCAGCGCCACAAGCGGCAGTAAATAACATGTGGTAATCCTTTACGATGAGATACCTGTAGACGGCCATCAAGAGACCTATATGGGGAAGATGTTCAAAAATATTTTACAGGCTGTATCTTAAAAATCATCATAATCAAAAGGTTGGAGAATGGGAGACGGGGGGGGGGTGGTGGGAGTTGCGTGTTTTCTCTACCCCCTCAGAAAACAAAAAGGATTATAATATTTAAATTGCTGTTGCTGGAGAACTTCAGAAGGTAGTACTTTTAAAGTAACTTGAGAAGCTCTAGAATAAGTTAATGCCAATGAGTTTGGGATTCATTAACAAAGCCATTACACCTCTAAGCACATAAGATGAATACTTCATATGAATTTGACATTTACAAGATATTTGTTCACATTGCACACCACTAACACTCCCTCAATTTCTACCCCTCGGGACTACGCTGTAGCATGGATGCTTTAAGCAGAGTAATTTCCAGAGGACTTCAAATAAACCTAAAGCAGTCAGCTGCTCAGGTGATCCACATGGCAGTATAACAGTAATGCAAAAAGCATCAGAACACATCTTGTAAAAGTGTGAAATTTAATTATATACTTGAGTATTCATGTAGCTTGCTACCAGTTGAAAGTGTTTTGCTAGTTTTAAGACAGACTGCATAAGCTTACACAAATGCAGATGTTTATGATTGTTATGGGATGGGAGAGACAAACCTCGATGCACAAAGTAAAGGTGACATGAAGAAAAGCCTATTTAATTTTCTAAGAATAATTCTTTAAATCCTGCTAATTGATCAGATATGTGCTACTAGTTCAAAAATCTATGGCATACAAAGAAATTTAAAAAAACTTTGTACGATTAGGCCTGAGGAGTTAAGTGTGCTAACCTGGTTGTTATAAATACCAAAACACATTAGCGCTTGCATTTTCCAAGTCTTCCCATTCTTTCAATGGCATTGGTGTGGAAGGAGGATTATTCCAGAATTAGAATTTTCATTGGTCAAAACATCAGCTGAGAACTTTTTTTTTTTTTAAATAGTGGCAAGCAATTGTTTTTGAAGTGCTGTACCATACAATGACTAGGAAGCATTTTAGTAGAATTTATGGCAAAAGCATCCCTCTACAGACCCTCCAAAGCCAATCCCTCCCACAAGATCTCTATGATGAGACAGAGGGCAGCATATTCACCTGGTTTGTTCAGAGAAGCTGTAAAGGCCTGTTGTATCCCACTGATCTATCGTATTTGGTGTACTCAGTCCCCAAATTTCAGAGCAAGTGCTGTGCATAAATTGAAAACAAAACAAAAAACAAAAAAATTGATGTGAATATGGAAACATGGTTATTCAAAATACCATGATGTAAAACATGGAAAAGTGTACATAATACTTCCTTTCACATAGAAGATATAGCATTAGAGATCAGTTAAACCTAACACAAATGCTCTATTTTCTATATGAAGGAGGTCAATAAAATGGAACATGTGACTCAAGGTAAATGGTAATGTTTTAAAAAGATGAACAATTTCTCTGGCTTTAAGAAAACAACGAAGTTGTAATGTCCCTTAAAACACGCAAAACTTCATCATCCTGGCTGTAAACAAGATTTTAAAAACTAATTTTTTTAAATAAACCTATTTAAGGAGTTCATAAAGTAAGGCCATGTGCATCTTAAGTTGAACTGCTACAGCATAAGGAGAACAACTTTTAGACATCACCATGTAAGGACCAATGTGATATTTCCATTCAGATGCTAGCTTACTGCTTTTTCCAAGTTAGAAAAACTGCAACTCATTTCAGAAGAGTGCCTGTCTTGTCGTTAAGACAATTTTACAGAAAATGATGAGAAATCTTAATTAAAGCACGTATCAAATACTATTTGCTGCTGCCACAGTGTATACAAAAAAGAATATAGTCTAACACAATAGCTTCAAAGTAGCCCATCTTAGAGTTACATTTTAACTAATGACTACCAAAACCATAAATAAGCTGCAGAGGAGGGGGAAAACCCCACCTTCCCTTACCATTCTGTGAAAGCCAATATTTTTTGCTAAATCAGTTTTGAGATTTTAATGGATGGATTGCAGCAGTGAAAAAAGAGCCTCCACAATAATAATTACAACAGTTTTAAGTGAAGAGGAGACAGTGTGATGTTGTAGACTGGGCAGCCTGTTTCTGGGAGCGAGGTATTCAATGTTCCATGCCCAGCTCTATCAGACTCTCTCTCATAGAGAACAATTTGGCTTTGGAAGTCACTCAACAATTTTGCTTTCCCCATCTATAAAAACAGAATAACCTTGCTCCTCAGAAACTTAAGAGAATGTTCATGTTTGGATACAATGCTTTGAAATGCCAAGTGCCAGTTATAAAGCAGTCTGAAGTTTGCTTGCTGAAGTTATTAACACACCTTTAAAATGCTACTATAGATCAGAAATTCAAGATCTTCAAACCCTTATTTACAAGCTCAAGCTTTGATATTTAACGTTTATTAAAATTAGCGTAAAATATCCTATACTAAGAAGTCAGAGGTAAGTGCTAATGAGCAATTTAAAAATAAAATGAGACGTTTCATTTTCACACAAATGGTTTGTATAGGAGTTCTCTATTTTGCATAAAGAAACTCACCAAACAGCAACCGTTCACATACACACCATTTACAACCAAGGGTAATTCAATTTCCGGGAATTTTATTTAGCATCTGTGTGTCATGGAAAAGCAACAAGATAAGGAACCTGAGTGAAGAATCACCTTTGGTTTGGTGATCCCTTAGACGCTTTACTAATAAAATTTTGCAGTCTTTAGGCTAGATCATTTCCTTTAATATGCATCACTATTGGTAAGATGCCTGGCTCTAAAGACTCATTAGTACATACTGTGGGCTGGGTATTAATTGACCTATGAAGCCTTTATGGTTTTATGATTGGAGTTGGCTATCTTTGAGATGTGGCTCCTTCAAACACAGCAGTAATGTTACAATTTAGTGTAAGGTTTGAATGGATTACTTAGAACATGATAAATGCAAGCAGCACTTTAGTCTAAATGGCTAAGGACTAATTCCAAACACTTGTGGAGATACCAAGTTGTTAGCTCATCTTAAGTGGCTTGGAAAACACAGTATTAGTCAACCGATCTCAGGCAAATAGTATTCCCGATTGATCGCCACAACACTGTATTTTGCAATGAACCCTGGAACACTGTTTGAGGGGGGAAGGATGCTTTTATTCAAAAAGTGAGAATACTTAATCACAAACTTTATCAAGCCTCTATCTTTCAACAGGTCCAGAGTGCAGACAGTATGTCACCCATTATGAGCCAGGGCACACATTTGCTTAGAACAGAGGTAACACCAACACGAGCTTTAGGGCTAACTTACACTGGGTCTTCACCTCAACTCCAACCATTTATGACAAGCCACCGATGTAGATGTCCTGATATAAATATAGTCAAGGAAACCTATGGATTTGTGTGGATGGAACCCACTTGAAACCAACTTATATGATCAGTAGAATGGATCAGCATTGCCATATTTGTTACTGCTCACTGTGGCAAACCTATACTGACGTACCATCTAACCCACATCCAGAGCATTTTCCCTTTTTGTGCCCCACCCAGAGATTTCAGACCAGATGGCATCCAAAAAAAGCACCAGTCCAATCAATGGAATAAGATTTTAAATGTTTGTTTTTATTCTACATAAACTGATTAACAGAATGAAAAAAATCTTTCAAAATGGAAGACATTAAAAAAAAAAGACTGTATTCTGAAGCAAGCCTTGATAATAAAAATCTGAGATAATCCAATCTGCTAGCCTTCCTGGCTCCAATGCCAAAAAGTAGAATCACTCCCCACAAATAAAATTGGGTCATTCCAGTCTAAGCCTGTGTTTTCAGTGTCAGCTTTCCCATAAACCTCTTTTGGGATGAAGAATCACTCTCAGTGAACAGGGAATGTTGGAGAAACAACGATCTACTGCACTATTTGAGATTGCAAGACATTTGTTCCTTTGGAAGGCATACTGCATTCTAAAAACCAATTATTCAAGCTTGGTATGGGCTTTGTCCTCTGTAGGAGTGCCTTTTTGAAAAAAAAAAAAAAAAAAGAATTTCAAAGGAGCTGTGACCAAACACTCCACTGCTTTAGTGATCCATTTTTGTTTTAACCACTTAGACTCTGATGTCCTCACTTTTTCGGTATGAGGTGGGTTCATCTCCCCCTCCCCCATAAGATTTGAGATATACATTAGTCAAGATGCAATAAATTGTTTTAAAAATCACTTGTTTTTCTACAGTCCTGTTATCACCCCTGTAACACGACTCTTAAAGGGTAATGTAAACTGATTGCCCCAATCTCAACCTAGGATTCATGTATGCATTTTTCTAGCACTCCCATCTTCTCTTTACAGTTACTTAAGGACTTTTCTATGTAGGTATAACCTAAAATGCGAATTTAAACCAATACAGCACCAGCACCCAGGTGGACACATTCCAGTACGAGTGACTTTTTTCAGTTTACTTTGTCTCTTGGGAAGGAGTTTAAACTAAACCAAAAAAGGCACTCTTGTACCTTAATAAAAATATCTACACAGAGGCTATAGTGGTATAACTGCTTACATGAGAGCTTTGATAAGGCCTTGTATAATCACCCTTACTCAGAAATGTAGCTGTAAACAGGAAGAAGCTGAGCTCATTTCCTCATGATTTTTAAATTGGCTGGATTTTAGAGAATTGCCAAATATGTCTTTTAGTCTTTATGGAAAGTCCTCCTTGAAGAAACTGAGATTGCTTCTTCTGCATCAGATGGAATTGAGAATCTCCATCATGGAGGGAGGCTAGCCCAGTTGAGTTGCATGACAGCCCTTAAGGACAGATGTGGTAGACAAAGGATTAGGTCCCTTCAGCTCAAGATCTCCCTTCTTTAGCTCAGAATTCAATACATGCTTCTGCTGGGGATCTTTGGATGCCCAAACCTTTCCATACAGAGAGCTGCAACAGCTGGATTTGCAAGCTGTCTCTTCGTCTGACTACCAGAAGTGACATTGGCCAGAGCAGTGAGATTCTTTAAGTGTGATCCTCATTCTATTACCACAGGCAGTGTGCTTTCAGCCCTTCCATTTCATCATTTCCTAAGTGGAGATTAAAGTTCCAAAGGAAGCTGTTCTGGGCATGAAATTGTCCAAATGGACCCAACAATTGCAGTAAAGCTTCCACAAATTTGTGGCAGAATGCCAAAGCTGCTACTTTTAGTGAGGAAGGTATCCTGGAATATAGTGCAGGAGGAGGGGGTAAAGGAAGAGCCCAACTAGAAAAGGTAAGAAAAAGCTTTTCATTGGCTGTATTGCCTAAATCTGGACATATGGAAACAACTGGTAGTCTGCATCAGTGGACTTGTAGAAGTGCAATGGACTGGAAGAGATTAGTGTCCGATTTGAATATGATGAATGATTTACCTATAAATAGGGGTAACGGGAGAGGACAGTTGTGGTTTGACCTATAATGGTAAGGTGGGCAAAGATGCCTCGTGTCATTCAGTGAGGTGGGCAGGGATACTGCCCTACATGTTTCAGAAATCTATTTTACATTACCTGATATAACCTATATAGAAAGGAGCAATTAGTATGAGGTTGCAAAGCAGCTCTTACACTGGAGTCTGTGGACTCTTTGGTAAGTTCTGGAATGGAACAGACCATACGTAGAGCATCTGGCTCGAAACCCTGGTCATAATCCAAATACTCTAGTAGGGTCAGACCCTACCAGCCTCTGTATCAGGGAAAAAAAGGTGACTGAGTGCAGCTTTGAGGGATTTTTAAACACAAAAACAAAAACTTAAATTTTAGCATTTATTTCAAGGCAGCATATGTTGCCTTTCATTTGGAAGAGTTCACAGTACAGAAACACCTAATGGGCAACTTCAAGTATCTGCATATACATTGGCTGTAAACACAGGAATTTCTTCAAGCAGTAATTAGTAAGCATCCTGCAAGAAGGCTCATGCTAGTATTTGGTGCTGTGACCATACAATTTAGAAGGGGAGGAGGTTTCAGAAACTGGTCAAGTTAAAATCCTTAAATTTAACATGTCCAAGAAACCTCCATGCTATAAGAATCGGAGAGTAGATACACTGTCCTTTATAGTTTTTGTTCAGGGGTGTGATGAAATGGCAAGACATAAGAAAGTTTGAGCCAAACAGGAGTCTTAATGACTAGAAGCCAGCCAAATAAATAACCAACAGAATGTAACAAGCAGAGATAAGTTAGTAAGGAGAAGAGAATATGGAAGAGCAATTAGCAGGATAAAAAAAACCTGAAGTAATTCTTAGCATATCAATAGTTGGAAGCATGCAAAAATTTTGATGAACCTGCCACCATCCTTTAGGGCTTTTCGAAATTACCACCACCAAGTGGCAACTTTAATATCAGTTCCTGACTACAAATTATGGAGTGAGGGAACAGGACTTTCCTGTGCACAGCTGGACAGAAAAGCTTATGCATCTTGGCTATTACTTTTAGAAGAGCCTGCAGTCAGCATAGTGCTGACGTAAGTGTAAGTGACAGTGAAGCATTGGGAGGAGGCAGTGATCGTCACAGTTTGGTTGGTGGCAGATTTCTCCTTAGGTATTACATGTCTCTTGTTAAGTATCATGTATATCAATCCGTAAGGACCGTGTGGAGTAAATGATGAGAAGTGACAATCCAACTCAACATGAGTTGATGGCATGACATGCCATCATTAGACTGATGTGGTGGCAGCATTTGACTTGATGGTTTTAAGCATTTCTATATCTTTTGCTTTAGCTATGATTTGTTGAGGTGCAAGAATATGGTGGTTTTGGTATTAGAACACAGCACACTTTAGGTGCAAGCAACAGAGAGCCTCTCTTTTCAAGAAGTGTTATACATGTATGAGGTTGCAGGACAGCTACGACATCAAATAAGTTAAGTAAACTACAATGGACTGTAGATCTCTTAAACGTTCATGAAAGGCATAATTGGGATCCACTTTCCTTGTCACAGTCTTGCAAAGGAGTGGAATGGTTGCAGGGGAGCTGGAGAGTAGGGACACTTCAACAGGCAGTATTGTCTCTAGCTGAAGTGGCAGTACTGAGTGGGAGGACAGACACACACATACTGGCCAGCTGTATCTCTGTAGTAATTAGTTTCCCAGCATGCTTATTTGTTAAATTTCACTTCAGAATGGTGTTGTCTATTTGCATTTCTCTTGGTCCTGAAACAGTCCTGTATCATTTCCCTATCCTCATGCCTGAACTTGTCATATCCTTTGGAGGTGACACTCATTTTGTGTTTCTTGAACCTGTACACTGTCTCTATGTCCCAAGAGCAGTTCTTGCAGGCTTTTACTTTTCCAGACATTAGGTCCATGAGCCTTTCCACCAGCGTGAATCCAGTCTCCTGTCACCACACCTATTCTGAGTCATCTGTTGTTCCGAAGCAGCAATGGAAATGAAAAATAAGTTAACAGTTAACCACAGTAGTACCCAATCCATCCTTTTAAATACTAGGAGACAGTAAAGAAAGTAACAGCTTGTTTAAGTTCTCATTCTACTCTTTCCTGAAGGGTACCCACTGGACCAGAAATGGTAAGGGCATTAGAATTCACACTCTTTGTAATGGAGTTGGGACATGGGAATGCTAGATTACTGCAATAGTGGAATGGAGATAAGGCTTGTGGCTGTCACTTTATCTGAACTAACAGAGGTTACTTGCTGAAAGCAAACAGAACCCTCACATCTTAATGGGGGAGAGGGAGAGAAACAACTGTCAGAGTAATGGAAAAGCTGATTAGTTTGCTGTACTTACTGTATTAGGGCATTTCTCCAAAATTTGATTGTAGTGCTGGAGAACTTGCTTTGAGTTTGCTATAACTCCCAAGAGTTGAGATAAGATAGTAACCATAACCAACTGGTGTTGTACTAGATTTACAGAAGCCTGAGTCATATCTGACAACAGGCATAAAGTAGTGTCATTATTGCTCTTATTCGTGGTTTATTTGTACATCACTTGCCTGGAAAATCTGTTTAGGCCTATTTTCATACATTAAATAGCAAGATAATGAAATTTAATTCCCGGAAGAACAGATGGATGCTAATTATATTCCCTGGTTCCTCATGTGGGCTAAAATACTAAATACACTATACACTATACACTAAATACTTTGTCCATAGTGATCAGTATAATTTCTTGCCATATATTTGATTTTAGAAAAGAAAATTGTTACTAAGTATAAACCTCTCCCTTCATCTTAATATTCCTTTTTAAATCCGTACATCTGTCATCGCTCAGCAACCCATACAGCTGAAAGGGAGGTTGCCATGGGGTATGCCAAGCCGGGGGTGGGGGGGGAGAGGGTGGCGGCGACTGACTGAATGGGGTGAGGAGTTTTATAAGTGCCACTTGTGGGACAGAGATGGAGGGGGAGAAGATTATGAACTAGAGGAGCTATTGAGAGCACAAGAACTCAAGAAGCAACGACTCAAAACCACTCTGCAAAAGTCAGCCCACTTACATAAAAAGTTGTATACCCTTTGTATCCAAACTCCTTCCTGACAACACAGCTGGGCCACTCTCTTGATCCTTGCTACCTGAAAATAGATCCTGAGATCCTCACACAATGTGTGGTCTGTCCTGCTCCAGCTTTTTAACCCGCTGGTCCACTCCGTGCACTGGCATCAGCATTCTCCAAGTCAGTTACCACTGTGCCTCCATTCTATCCAAAAGCACCTCTGGGTGGAAGAGATAGTCCTAAATGGAGTCTAGCTCTCATCTTTTCTGCCCTGAGCTTGAGAGGATGAGGGCTTTTCCTGTAGCCATATAGCAACCTTTGTCTGCAGCCATGAACTAGGAAGCAGGAAGTCACATCCTCACATTTCATCTAAATTACATTAAAACAATTAATATCAGGCTAGTAAGAAGGCGATCCTATCCTAATAGTGCCCACTATCACCAGATAAAGAAACATCTTAAGATGGTTAAAGAAAACCGAGTTTGATAGCATTCAGTCTGGCAAGAAATCACTTAATAGTTGTGGTTGTGAAATCCTCATTTCTTTATTGTTTTATCTTTATGGTCCCCATTTCTCTATTGTTTGGCTGTATGATCTTTGTCTGGTTCTTTGCGTCTGTTACATAATTAATTTTGCTAGGTGTAAATTAAGGTGGTGGGGTACGATTAAGTGAGAGAATTGTGTTACAACACGTTAGGATTTGTAAGTAAAATTTTAGTAAGATGATTGGTTAAGGTACAGCTAAGCAGGACTCAAATTTCACAATATAAACTGGAGTCTAAAAGGAAGTTATTGGGAACCAACTCAAGGACACAGCTCCAAGATCAGAGCTGCCAGACCTGAACACTCTGCCAAGGACACTGTGCAGAAACTGGAGTTCCGCCAGATGACCTGATCCTGACTGGTCATCAAGAAAAGTTAATCTGCCTTAATGGGAGTGGTGAGCATTGTACATTTAGTGTATGCATTCTTGGTTTTGGTAATTGTTAATAAATAGAGGTTAAGTAGGATATTACTGTGCAAGGCTCTTTCACTGGTAAGAGACCATGCAAATCCAGAGAGTGTAAAGGTTATGCCCTGAGCCCACGGAAGGGCAAGGGTGGATGCCCCTAGAGTGAGAGAATCAAATAATTTTGTGTGGGTAACAAGTTGGAACTACTGTTATTGTCCCAACCTTATCATACTGAATCTTCAAATCCTGTTACTGCTTGTCGCTCCAAGTAACATCTCAACCAGCTGGTCATATGAGAAAGTATTGCAAATGACAATTCACCTGGCTTTGAGCTCCTAGTTTCCTATAGGATCACAGAAGATTACAGTTGGAAAAGACCTCAGGAGGTCATCTAGTCCAACACCCTGCTCAAAGCAGGACCAACCCCAACTAAATCATCCCAGCCAGGGCTTTGTCAAGCCAGGCCTTAAAAACCTCTAAAGATGAAGATTTCACACACACACACACACACACCCCTCCCCGCAGGTAACCCATTCCAGTGCTTCACCACCCTCCTAGTGAGATAGTTTTTCCATAACAGCCACCAGCATCTGTATGTGTCTTCAGTTATGTCAGGGGTTCTCAAACTGGGGGTTGGGACCCCTCAGGGGGGGGGTCACGAGGTTATTACCTGGGGGATCATGAGCTGTCAGCCTCCACCCCAAGCCCCGCTTTGCCGCCAGCATTTATAATGGTGTTAAATATATTAAAAAGTGTTTTTAATTTATAAGGGGGAGGTGTCACACTCAGAGGCTTGCTATGTGAAAAGAGGTCACCAGTACAAAAGTTTGAGAGCCACTGAATTATGTGATGTCCCAGATAACAAAAGTAATGGATATCAGCGAACCCAAAAGAGTCGATCTCTGAAAACAGCATGCAATTGATCTTCATGAGGCATGCAGTGATATTCGTACAGTTAAGTGGCCTCGGGTCCAAATGAAGCTGGTGCAGTACAGAAAGTAAATTAGAGAGGTCACCTTAAGCAATGAGCAGCGTACTGTGGAACAGCAGTAGGGAGATTAAATGTTCCAGAGTTAACATAAAGTACATTACAACAGTTAAGGACTAAAGGTCCTCAAAGCAACACCTGTACCTTTAGGAGCATGTGTGTTGACATGAGAGGTAGGAGAACTAAACACTAGTTAGTTCTCAGTTTCTGCAATACAGAAGAGGCCAGTGTGGCCTGAAATGCTACATCCTATGAATTTAATTCATGTTCTCATTTTCCCTATCTAGATGTCATGAACTTTTTATTAGCACTTTATTTATAAGATAAGGTTAGCTTCCTGTAGCAGATCTATGCTACATGAGACTATATCTAGTCCCATTTTCCATCTGCTAAGGACATTCTCTGTGCTCTGATACCAACAGCCAGGACAATTCCTATGAAACTGCTGGTAGCTATCGAAAGAACATGTCATATGGCTATTTTAGTTTACTTGCAGCAACCAGACAATGCTACAAATCAGAGGAATTTTGTACCCCTCTCCCCAGCTGTACTAAGCCAGAGTCAGAAGGATGGCACTGAAGCTAAGGCCATGGACTAGACTTCAGAGATTAGGTTCAATTCCTGCTCTGCCACAGACATCCTATGTAGCCTTAGGCAAATTGGTCTCTTCTTCTAATTCCACATCTCTAGAAGTGAGGGTAATACTTTCCTACCTCACAGAGTTGGGGAGAGTGTAAATTACATTAATAATTCTGAGGTGTTCATATACGATAGTGCTCAGGACCATGTAAATGCTTGATATGGTCAACAATCTGTACTTTTTGAAAATGCAGTTAGAGTCGTTTTAGAAGTGGCATTTTAGTAATCTGCTCAGAGTCCTTGCTAAATCTGCCTTTTCAGGGTAACACCAGGTAGTTATGGGACTTGGCTTTTGTATTTTAGTGGAAGGCCATCAGCAGCTGAAGCAAAGAGATTCCAAGTGTCATTTAGTCAACCTTCTTCCTGTTTAGAAGAATTAAAAGCCTATGTTACAGATTATAATTAGTTCATGTAAACTAAACTTCACGGTGGGGATGGGGAGGGCACGCCTCCAAACCAAGAGGAAGTGGAGATAATTACCTCTGAGGTCAATGACAGTCCTAGGCCTAAACAAATTGTGGTTTTAACTAAACCGGATGAAAACCCCAGTTGGGGCACTTATTTTGCTCTAAGTGCCTTATTTCAGATTACCTTATATTTCCTAACACAGTTGATCTCAACCTTTTTCTTTTGAGCCCACCCATGTTATAAAAACTCCAGGGCTCAGCAGGGCAGGGGGAGGCATGCCCTCTTGGGACTCCGAGCCTTCTGCCCCACAGGGCACTGGTGCTCGGGCACAGGTGTAGTTTGACTTCCATTTTGGGGGCAGGAAGGGCCCTTCCATCCCTGACTCACCTCAGCAGGCCACCCAGCCCGTCTGGGGTAGGGGGTGGTCTGTAACCAAAATTATAACTCAAATGGGTGTGCTCAGCTCAAAGAGATTGAAAACTACTCAGACCACAGAGGTAGTGGGTAGCTCAGTTTGATGTCTGAGGGGTGAAGTTTTGGTTCAAGGAGGAAGTAACAAGGGGGTACGTGCAGTGAGGGATTTAGCTGCACAAGCACTCAAAGGGAGCTGAGAGCTAAGGAGCAGCCCCAGGCACCAGCAAGAGGAGATGGGGAGCGCTATACCTGCCTACTCCATGGCACCAGCCACAACAGCAGCCAACCTGCAGTGCCAGGTTCTGGCTTCCCACTGCTGACCTTGCCAGGGGAAAGACAAGGAGGAGGTTGGGAGAGAATAGTTGGCCCGGGGGCTGCCGTGCTCTGGTTAATAAATTACCCTAATTCTTATTTCTACAATTAAAAGGCAAAAAACCTTCAAGGATTAACACAAAACCTAAACTGGGAACCACCACCTGTGCCTTTAAATGGCTACTGAAGAATTCTATATATTTTTTTTTTAAAACAAAAACCCGCACAAAATTTTGTGCATTGTCTTCTGCATGAACTCTAAAGTCACATTACTATGCTGCATTCTTCTAAGGGTTATTTCCACAACTTGAGTCTTCCGATACAACTAAAACATACAATGAGGTGTGAACTCATTGCAGCCCATAATTTATTTATTTATTTATTTTTTTACACACACATCCTGTTGACCTCTTTCACACAATGCTGAATGACAGGAAAACAGATTAAGTCTTTCAGGATGATAGGACTCAGGCCCTGCGTCCAATGAACTTTAAAGTTTTCCCTCAGTGAACATTGCAACTAAACAAGCGGTAGGCAAAAACATTGTAATTTAAAAATAAAAATAAAAAGGCAGTTCATAGTCAGTGCTCTAGGTTTGCTATGAGCAAAATTAGATAGTGAGGAAGATTGGCCTGTCTGTGCTTTTGACAGTCATTGGTGTCTTTCCAGTATTTCTCAGTGGTAAAAACACTAGGGCTGTCAATTAATCACAGTGAGCTCACGAGATTAATTCAAAAAAATTGCAATTAATTGTATTTTTAATCACACTGTTAAATAGAATACCAACTGAAATTAGGGCTGTCAAGCAATTTAACTGTGATTAATCGCAGTTAATAGAATACTATTTAAATATTTTTGGATGTTTTCTACATTTTCAAATATCTTGATTTCAATTACAACAGAATACAAAGTGTACAGTGCTAACTTTATATTTTTGATTACCAGTGTTTGCACTGTAAAAAAATATAGTATTTTTCTCAATTCACCCAATACAAGTACTGTAGTGCAATCTCTATCATGAAAGTTGAACCTACAAATGTAAAATTATGTAGAAAAAGTAACTACATTCAAAAAAAAACAAAACATGTCAAATTGTAGAGCCTCCAAGTCCACTCAGTCCTACTTCTTGTTCAGCCAATCACTCAGACAAACAAGTTTGTTTACATTTGCAGGAGATAATGCTGCCCGCTTCTTGTTTACATCACCTGAAAGGGAGAACAGGCGTTCGCATGGCACTGTTGTAGCCGGCATTGCAAGATATTTATGTGCCACATGCACTAGATTCATATGTCCCTTCATGCTTCAACCACCATTCCAAAGGATGTGCATCCATGCTGATAATGGGTTCTGCTCAATAACCATCCAAATCAGTGCAGACCGATGCATGTTCATTTTCATCATCTGAGTCAGGTGCCACCAGCAGAAGGTTGATTTTTATTTTTTGATGGTTTGGTTTCTGTAGTTCCCACATTGGAGTGTTGCTCTTTTAAGACTTCTGAAAGCATGCTCTACACCTCGTCCCTCTCAGATTGTGGAAGGCACTTCAGATTCTTAAATCTTGGGTCAAGAGATGTAGCTATCTTCAGAAATCTCACATTGGTACCTTCTTTGTCAAATCTGCAGTGAAAGTGTTCTTAAAAGGAAGAACATGTGCTGGGTCATCATCCAAGACTGCTATAATATGAAATATATGGCAGAATGTGGGTAAAACAGAGTAGGGGACATACAATTCTCCTCCAAGGAGTTCAGCCACAAATTTAATTAATTAATGCTTTTTTTTTTTTTTTTTGAACAAGTGTCATCTGCATGGAAGCATGTCTTCTGGAATGGTGGCTAAAGCATGAAGGGGCATATGAATGTTTAGCGTACCTGGCATGTAAACATCTTGCAATGCTGGCTAAAAAAGTGCCATCCAAAAGCTTGTTCTCACTTTCTGGTGACACTGTATATAAGAAGAGTAAACAAAGTAAAAACCAGAGAGGGGCAAAAAGGCATCCTTTAAAAAGTGGAAGTTAAATCCTAGTGAGGAAAATAGAAAGGAGGATAAACTCTGGCAAATGAAGTGTAAAAATATAATTAGAAAGGCAAAAAAAATTTGAATAGCTAGCCAAAGACAAAAAAGTAATTGCAAAATGTAAGTACACCAGAAGCAGGAAGCCTGCTGAACAACCGGTGGAGCCACTGGACAACTGACATGCTAAAGGAGCACTCAAGGAAGATAAGGCCATTGCAGAGAAATTAAATGAATTCTTTGCATCAAGGACGTGAGGGAGATTCCCAAACCTAAGCCATTCTTTTTTGGTGACAGATCTGAGGAACTACCCCAGATTGAGATGTCAGAGGTGGTTTTGGAACAAATTGATAAAATTAAACAAAGAAATCACCAAGATCAGGTGGTATTCACCCAAGAGTTCTGAAGGAACTCAAATGTTAAATTGCAGAACTGCAGTCTGTAACCTATCATTTAAATCAGCTTCTGTACCAAATGACTGGAGGATAGCTAACATGACAACAATTTTTAAAAAGGGCTCCAGAGGCGATCCCGGCAATTACATGCCGGTAAGCCTGACTTCAGTACTGGGCAAACTGGTTGAAACTATAGTAAAGAACAAAATTGTCAGACAAATAGATGAACATAACTTGTTGGGGAAGAGTCAACATGGTTTTTGTAAAGGGCAATCATGCCTGCCTCACCAATCTACGAGAGTTCTTCGAGGGGGTCAACAAGCATGTGGGCAAGGGGGATCCAGTGGATATAGTGTACTTAGATTTTCAGAAACCCTTTGACAAGGTCCCTCACCAAAGGCTCTTAAGCAAAGTACACTCTCATGGGATAAGAGGGAAGGTCTTCTCATGGATTGGTAACTGGTTACAAGATAGGAAACCAAGGGTAGGAACAAATAGTCAGTTTTCAGAATGGAGAGAGGTAAATAGTGCTGTCCCCCAAGGGTCTGTACTGGGACCAGTCCTATTCAACATTCATAAATGATCTAAAAAAGGGGTAAACTGTGTGGTGGCAAAATCTGCAGATGATACAAAACTACTCAACATAGTTAAGTCCCAGACAGACTGAAAAGCTATACAAGGACCTCACAAAACTGCGTAACTGGACAACAAAATGGTAGATGAAATTCAGTGTTGATAAATTGTAATGCACATTGGAAAACAATTCCAACTATATATATAAAATGATGGGGTCTAAATTAGCTGTTACCACTCAAGAAAGATCTTGGAGTCTTTGTGGATAGTTTTCTGAAAACATCCACTCAATGCGCAGCAACAGACAAAAAAGCTAACAGACAGTTGGGCATCATTAGGAAATGGATAGATAAGAAAAAAAATACTACATTGCCTCTATATGAATCCATGGTACGCCCACATTTTGAATACTGCGTGCAGATGTGGTTGCCCCATCCCAAAAAACATGCATTGGAAAAGGTTCAGAAAAGGGCAACAAAAATTAGGGGTATGGAATGGCTTCTGTATGAGGAGACATTAATATGACTGGGACTTTTCAGCTTGGAAAAGAGATGACTAATGAGGATATGATTGAGGTCTATAAAATCATGACTGGTGTGGAGAAAGTAAATGAGGAAGTATTTACTTCTTCTCATAACACAAGAAGGAGTAGGGGGTCACCAAATGAAATGAATAGGCAGGTTTAAAACACAACAAAAGGAAGTATTTATTCACACAACGCACATGCAACTTGTGGAACTTTTTGCCAGAGAACGTTGTAAAGGCCAAGACCATAACAGGGTTCAAAAACAAACTAGATGAATTCATGGAGGATAGGTCCATCAACGGCTATTAGCCAGGATGTGCAGAAATGGTGACCCTAGCCTCCATTTGCCAGAAGCTGGGAATGAGAGACAGGAAATGGATCACTTGATGATTACCTGTTCTGTTCATTCCCTCTGGGGGACCTGGCATTACCCACTGTCAGAAGACAAGACACTGGGCTAGATGGACCTTTGGTCTTACCCAGTATGGCTGTTATATTCTTATGTAAGAGGGCAACATTATCTGCAGTAAGTGTAAACAAACTTCCTTGTTTTATCGATTGACTGAAGAAGTAGGACAGAGTGGACTATAGGCTCTGAAGTTTTACACTGTTCTGTTTGAGTGCAGTTATTTTTTGTACATAATTCTACATTTGTAAGTTCAAACTTCCATGATAAAGAGATTGCACTAGAGTACTTGTATTGGGTGAATTGAAAATATTTTTACAGTGCAAACACTTGTAATCAAAAATAAATTTAAAGTGAGCACTGTACACTGTATTCTGTTGTAACTGAAATCAATTTGAAAATGCAGAAAACATCTAAAAATATTTTAAAATGGTATTATTGTTTAACAGGGCGATCAATCATGCAATTAATAGAGATAAATTTTTAATAGTTTGGCAGCCCTAAAAATACCAGTGCCCTGTTTACACTAGAGCTCCTTTTTAACCTGAGGCCAGGGTACACTACCACTTCAAACTTACATTGCTCAGAGGTGTGAATAAGCCACCCCACTCAGCAACACAAGTTACACTGACCTAAGCACCAGTGTGGACAGGGCTACAGTGGTGGGAGAGCTTCTCCTGTGACAGAGGTGGATTTATTATGCCAATGGGAGAGAGTCTCTGCTGAGGGGAGAGAGCTATCAGATGCACTACAGTGGCGCAGCTGCATCAGCACAGCTACGCCCATGTAGCACTTCTAGTGTGGACTAGCCCTAAAGTGCATGGGGCTAGAGTTGGGAAGATTTGACGACACACTAACATTTTTAAATGCATCCATGCAAGTGAAAGCAAACATCACAGATAGCACTCAAAAGTTTTTGCCATGGTATCATGAAAAAAAAATCTTATGATCTGGTTTTCATGGCAGAGTAGTAAAAAACACAAGAATCATGTCTACACTAGTGTCTTCATATCAGATTACGTGCATGGTTAAGGCTAGGATACAGATATTTAGTGTAGATGCACATTAAAAATAAGGATCCAATCCTAAATTGAATCAAAATAACCAAGTGTTATTTATGGGGTAATTTGGGGCTTCAGTATGGGCTTTAAACCATGGTAGTCAACTTCTGAGTGACAAACTGACCTAATGTTAGTCGTAGCTTGAAGCTGCATCTACGCTTCTTCCTGGCTACAGTACAACTCCTTCACCGGCATCTGTTAGGAAGACACTTTCCACTAATGGAATCACAAGCAGTTACTGCATCAATCTGAGTGGAGCTGTGATTGTTTTCTTATACCTAGCCACTTCCAAGCATTTACTTGTACAGGAAGACACAGGGCAATTCCTTTATATTTTCAGTAGACCATCTTGTTAGTCAAACAGATACCAAATGTAGTTGTGTTTCTTCGGTCTCTGAACACCCTCCTTACTAATGTAAAATACTGTTGATCCTCTTATCTCCCAGGCGAAGATTGCCACCTGTGCTAAGTCTGGGACAGTTTCTTCAAATAGGAGAGTCCTCCCTCTACAAGCAACTCCCAGTCATATGAGGCAGAAACACCACTAATACTTCAAAGCTTCTTTGTTAAAAGGAACAGGAACTGGTACTTCACCTTTGAGGCAAAAACCGTAAGTCTTACTATGAAATATCAGATCCTTGCTTCCAACTGACTCAAAATACAAGCTTTTTTTGTGAATAGTACAAAGACAGCTAAATACTAGTTTATATAGAGTTAAAATATATTTGCATACAATGAAGGTTAACTGACATGCCAATGCCTTCTTGCTTGCTTGGTACACCAACTTGGAGAAGCTCTATGGCCTGCATTACACACGTCAGACTAGACCAGTGGTTCTCAACCAGGGGGCATGTACCCCCTCAAGCATATATCAACTCAACTAGATATTTACCTGGTTTTACAACAGGCTACATAAAAAGCACTAGCGAAGTCAGTACAAACTAAAATTTCATACAGACAATGAATACTCTGAAGTGTAAATATAACATTTATATTTAATTTATTTTATAATCATATGGTAAAATGAGAAAGTAAGACCATTCAGTAATAGTGTGCTGTGACATTTTTGTATTTTTATGTCAGATTTTGTAAGCAAGGAGCTTTTAAAGTGAGGTGAAACTCTGGGGTATGCAAGACAAATCAGACTCCTGAAAGAGGTACAGTCATCTGGACAGGTAGAGAACCACTGGATTAGAAGACCACACTAGCCCATCTGGCCTTTAAATCTATGAACACTGCAGCAGATGTTGTGGTTAAATCATAGCTTCTTGAATAGCAGGATCTTAAAATTGGCAGACTTCAGCCTGATTATTTAACAAAGATTTTCTTTTTTGAAGGACTGCCTGAACAGTGATGTTACATGATGCTGTAACCTAAACTGTAATGGTCCCTGTTATAGGGGATTCAACAGTTCCAGCTAATAGACAAGATTAGAACCTTAACTGCAGCCATAGCCTTGCACAGAACCAAAAAGGTAAGAATACCTTTAGGCAGACAGCATTACTTTAATTCTAATGGCTGTTACAATAAAAATGCTTTTGAGTCTGCCTATAAAACTGTACAATTTTTTACAACTCACCATCTAAGGATGCATGGTTTGACTACTGCACTGTGAAGTCCAATTCCTCAATCCATAGCCCCCTCTGCTTTGTTTCATCAGGCTGAAAGCCCTATTATAAAGTGGTCCAGATAGGTTTTTGGCAAATATACCAAGAGGTGTACAGAAAAATAAGGAAATGAAAATACATACTCAAAGTCTGCAATTACAGTAGTGAATGATTGAGGAAAATAAATGAACATGGCATGAGAGACTAATATCCTGCTGCAGGAACACTGTTACACACCTGTGTGTAAGCACTAACATTCCAATGAATCAGGTAACCATAATGGAGATCAAACACCTAACTTTGGACTACAGTTAATGTGACTGGTTACCTTGGCAGAGAAGACAGGAAACCAAGACGTAATTGATAGAAAGATGGCATTCCTTTCATGAAGTCTGTGCCTATCTGGATTAGATTTTTTTAAAAACTAAGTTTAATGTCAGGTGTTCCCACTCTGAGCCTTGGGCACCCAATACATCCTTGCCCCCTCCTGTGTGGCCACTAAAAGTTTAGAACCAAAAAAATAGCACAAGTGAGGAAGGCAGAGCAGACTGCAGATATTGATGCCAGAGTAAATTTCTTCAAGTCAGCACCTAGGATCCTGCATCCCAGATGCAGTTTTGAACTTTGACATTTGGTGGTATCTACTTATGCCTCCTGTTCTTCATCTTCACAATCTCGGACCTCTTGTCAGAGGCTGCTGGAATAAAATCTACCCCTCCTGCAAGGGAACACCAAGGGCCACTTTTAGCTGCACCATGGGGAAAGCTGGTTGAATATTAGGAATGACTGCAATAGAGGGATGTGAGGACTGGAGAACTATGTGCAACTTACGGATTTTGCTTATTAACTGTACCTGTAGCAGACTACAAACTCCACTTCGATTGTTAGGTGGGTCTGCCTTCTCGGCTGTTTTTTCACTTCCACCTTAGACAAATTCCAGCAGGTAGTGACACAATGGAAGGTTGTCTACACAATGGAAGCAAGGCCAGTCACAAGGTCTAGGCAGCTAGACTAGGGAGGGACAGGTCTCAGCTCAAAAAGGGGTGCTACAAAAGACTAGACAAAAGGAATTGCACCTTGAGGATATGTATACATTACAATTAGACTCAGATGGCAAGCGCCAGCTGACTCAGGCTTGTGAGACTTGGGCTAAGGGGCTGTTTAAATGCACTGTAGACATTCGAGCTCATGCTGGAGTCCAGGCTCTAGGACCCCACCCTCCCCTCACTTTACAGGGTCCTAGAGCCCAAGCTACAGCCAAAGCCCAAATGACTACACCACAATTAAACAGCCCTTTAGCCAAGCCCCATAAGCCGGAGTCAGCTGCTCAGGCCAAGCAGGAGTGTCTAATTGCAGAGTAGTGCATGCGGTTAAGAAGCGGGGGCAAATGTCTGGATTCTGCTCAGACCTCAGGAAGCAGAAAACATATGGATCTAGTGTGTTGGGACCAAACACAGCAGCCTGGTAAGTGTCCAGAAGGGAGAGCTCAGCTAGGGTTGTGACAAACACCAAAAGGTGGAAGTATGAAGCTAGCCGTAGCAACATACATATGAAAGCTTATGCTGTCGTCCCAATTCCAGACGCTTTTTACCCTGCCAACACGTTTTGACCCATTTGCAATGGCAGCATACTCCAAACATAGTTTTTTGTCAAAGGAATGTTGCAACAGTGCCATTTTGCAGCTTTTTTAAAAGCAGTTTCAGGTGACAAGGGCATTGGGAAATTTAAGGATCCTCATACTTCAGGAAGCCATTGAAAAATTACAGTTTGGGGATTTTAGTGCCAGCGGCGCCAATTATTTCCCCATGTGGCTATTTTCACTTCATTTTAACCTGTTTAAGCTCTTGTTCACTCAGTAAGTTCCCGAATTAGCATACCAACCCCTTGAGACTCCTCTACACCAAAATTTTTACTGCAGTTTTAGTTTAAGAGTCTCAGTTTTGAGATAGAGGAAGTTTCATAAACACAACAAAAACCTTAAATAGCTTTGAAATGCAAGGGTGCATGCAAGTTTCTTTACAGCCTTTCAGAGGAAGAACTGCAAATGCTTGGGCTTATTTCTAAGCATCTTCTCCCCAACAGATCCATAATGGTCACTTAAATTCAGACATTAAGCTTCCTGCAGATTATAAGACAAAACCTGATATAGAAGACTGCACGGAGTTCCTACCAAATGTCCACTCAGCATTTACAGTGGATGTCACATGCTGGGGTGCAATCCAGACCAGAGAGGGGTTGTGTCACCATCTACCCTGCAACCTGGGGTGCCTCTCAAAGCTTTGCTGCTGTAGCTCTCAACAGGGGCCGCTCAAACAGCGAACGAGCAGGCAGTGCACATTCCAAGTGTCTGTGTATAGCTGCAGCCTGCCAGCACACTCTAGTCACTCTGGCTTCCACCAGCCTTGGTTGTCACTTTCAGGGTGAACCTAACACTCCCAGTTCTGAATTTCTCTCCCCCCACCCCAAAAATGTGTTCTGCATTGTGCAGCCCTATCCTGGACTGTTCAGATATTTTACATCTGTTGCCCTATGAAGAGTCAATGTACAACAGTTTGAACTGTGTGTAACTCCATTTAAAGTAGCAGTTTAAAGACACTGGATTAGTTTTGATTCAAGCATAAAACAAATTTAACTAAAAAGATAGGTTTTGAGTACATGTATAAGGCTTTAAGCAAGTACAAGGCATTAAAGTCAGAAATGGTTACTAGAGAAATAAAGATAAGATGCCTTCTAGTAACTAACAAACTAAACTTGGTTCAAAGTAAAATTCTTACGACAGGTTCCCAGCAACTTTACTGACCTAATTCTCAGTTGAGGATTTTCCCCCAAAGTCAAATGGCTCCTTCCTTTGTCTTCTTAGGTGAAAGTGATAATATTGGGGGGGGGGGTGTTTTTGCCCTCACTTTATGGTCCAGTTACCCTCTGAAATGCATTTTCCTGAAGGTTACCCCTAGATAAAGTTTATTCCTGCTGTGAGGTTGGAGTCTTCTAGTGAAAGAGGTTCCATGCCATTCCCTAAAATGTAGATTGATCTGTTACTGCCCCCTCCCCCACCCCTTTGCCAAAGAATGGCCACTTGACAGGTGATTGCCTATCAACTTTGATGACACTTGACTAGAGGTCTCAGTTTGTCCTCTGTCTTTTGAGAAACAGGTTTATCCACTCCTCAGACTTGTCTGGTAACCACATATCAGTCATAGTTTCAGTTTATGTTCATAAACTTTACACGTTGCTACATACATTTCACCATATTAGTGACCAGGAAGTTATAAATTTTCAAGTGACACTGCACAATGCATATTTTGTACGAATATTACAATAGTGTGTGGGGTGTGAATATAGGGGTGCATTTGGTCACAGATGTCACCCAGCCACATGTAATCTACAGTGCAGTTTGGAGTATGTTTTCAGTCAGTGTGTAATGATGCCCCCAGAGAATATTGAAAAGGTTGTCTGCAAGGGAGGTGGGGTGGGAGAGAAGAGATGTGACCACCCTGCTCCCTTTCTTACGCAAAAATTTAAAAGGAAAAGATTGTTTGAAACTCTCTTCACTGCTAAAAAGTGCTACAGATCAGCTGATCGTAAACCAACGCAATGATGCCTCACCGGAATCTGAAAAAAGCCGGAAACAGCAGGTCCAAAAAAGTTAAGTGCTCTATTCATGTCAATGAAGGTCCTGTGGATTATGCAATTCTGCAGTCATGGAACTTGGCATTACACACACAACATATAATTCAGTATTTTTGCCATGGAACTGGCCACTTTGCTGCAACTGGATACCCAATGTTTGTGTCCACTTTATGGTGAAGTTCTCCAAACACCATAGCTAGCATCCAGGATGTACCTATCTAGTCTAGCTGCAAGAACAGATTGTTGGAAGGCTCCAAAGATTCCTTCCCAAAATGCATCCCGTCAGTGGACAATACATAAAGTCCTCATATGTCAAACTTTCCTATTCAACAAATCTTAAATTGAGCAGAAGGTGCGTATTAGTAGCAACATCTGGTTGTAATGAGAGCCACTGGCTCTCCTGAATTTTTCTAAATTGCTGTCTTCAGACATTTACAATCATGTCATGAATTTGTCAGGTGACAGAGTGGGGGGGACAGGACAGACAGTTTTGACTTTGTTGGTCACGCTAGATTCTGAAACAACATCAAGACACAAGGGGTAAACTATTACCCCAGTTACAAGCCTTGGTACTTTCTGTAGACTCATTTGCACCCCTGTTACGAGAATCCAGCCTATAGGATCCCATGCCATGTAACCACTTGGCTGACAAAGCTTCCTAGTGAACGGAACAAGAGTGTGCTAGAAGTGACAAGAGGCACTTTAAGGCTGTAAAAGTTGTGAACTTCACTAAAACTAAGTGCTATAAGCATTCTTCTCCACCATAATGTGAATAAGTTGGCACTCAGAACCACAAGTACCTCTTCCACACCAAAAGTTTGTGGCTCTAACATGGTCGTTCTAAACTGCTTGTTTAATTGAAAAGACTATTCTTCCTTGCCAAATGCAACTCTGCCCTTGCTCATATGAATATTTCACTAATCAGTAAGGCTGCAATTTTGGCATGTTCAGAGTAATGTTAATTTTTAAAAAGTCTATGATCCCTTCAGCATCAGCTCCTGTGGTCCCAGCTCTGGGCATTGCTACATGGCCCACGTTGTTGCAGCGCCCCTCTATTTTTGGCACATCTGCCCCTCTGTAGAAGGAGATTAGGATGGGGGACAAAAAAAATGCGCTGAACTTGAGTAAAGCTGCAATCCAAAGCATAATGCTTTAGCCGCGCATGTTCCCTACCAACCCACTCCCCAGGGCCAAGGTGGGCTCATTCACCAGCTGCACTTGTTCTGCGCCAGCCTCTTCTCCCCAGCCAGGATGGTTCTCTCTCCTACCGCATGTATATCTCCACCTCCAGGGTGGGCTTGCTCACCAGCTATGCGTCTCTTCCCCACCCCACCCCGGTGCAAGGGGGGCTCGCTCACCGGCTGCATGTATATTTCCCCACTAGACCAAGAGGGGCTCACTTGCGAGCCATGCATCTCTCCACCCACCCCCAGAGGCCAGGAGGGGCTTGTTCATCAGCTGTGTGTATTCATCCCTGCCCCTCTGGTCTCACTCTCCAACTAGAGACATGACCTTTCCCTGACTAGGGCTTCCCCACCACCTGCATTGAAATGGACTAAAGCAGTAAGGCTATGATTTTATCAAATACCATCACTGCTTGCTCCAGACACTTCTCCACATGAATAGGCTAGGACATAGGATCTCACTCTGGGACTCAGCTACAGGTGTCAAGGGAGTGACCAGCCTCCCCTTCCTCCTCTCCCCAACCCTGCCAATTGGCAATATAGGAAGGAAGGGATGTATCACAGCTAGAAGGCAAAGGGTTCCAGTTTGGAAGGGGATAAACGTTGCAGTGTGGGAGGCACTGGGAACTACAGCTGTAGAGTACCAGCATACATGTGCTTGAGAACTTACTGCATACTCTAAGATTTTTGGATAGTCATTGTCTGAATTCATTCACATGCTTGAGAACAAGGCCAGATTCTACAGTTCTTAGCTAATGAACCCTTGTACAGTGCATATTAGAAACACAACAGAATAAAAATGCACTGGCTTAAACTTCCACGAAAAACCCCCACATTTTGCATAAAGAGGAGACTTCAGAGAACAGGAGGTAAAACATTAATCTCTGATCTACAACGTTCAGCTATCATAATGAACCAACATCTGTGCCTGGAAGAAAAAGGGCACATGTTTAGAATGAGATTCAAGACAAGTGTGGTTCTGGGAAGCTTCTGGATGCCTAGATTTACTTCACACAAAGCTTGTGACTATTCGCAACAAAACCCACACACTCCACACTCTATATTCAGACCAGGATCCTGAAAAGAGACTTATAAATACTTTTAACAGCTTGATTGTGTAAACAGAGTCCTACAAGAGCCTCAGTGGCCATTTTTACAGGGTTACTTGTAAAATACTATTCTTTAGTGCCACTTCTTGAGACATTTGATCAAAGCCTTCCTTCTTTGATCAAAGCCTTCCTGATTCTAATGGATCTCTAGTACTCTATAAAACCTACTTCAATTTGTCTGCTATGGCTAGCTTTGCTACTTACTGGGAAATCCTTAAGTAAAGGAGGTTTACTTTTAAGTTTGTACCAGACCAGCTGACACTCCCTTAGAATCCTGTGTAATCTCAAAGCCATGGAACCTACTATGATAGTGCTTCTCCACTGCCTCTAGAAAGTCATGTAATACTGAATAGGCAGGGAAAACAAGTTTAGAAACCAAAAAGTAGAATCCCCGAGCACAATAAAGGCTACCCTGAGTAGACCCTAAGTACACCACCACCACCTCCTCCTTTTATTCAGGCTCCTTGAGCCTGCAGTGGAACAGATACCAAGCAATGCTGGTTTGATGGCATCCTTTGAAGTCCCATTGTAGATTTCTACTCTTGAAAGAGTTCTGATTAGATGGAGACTCTCCATCTGAGAAACACCAGCTTGCTTTAATCAAGCACTTTGATGTTGGTGCTATGAATTCTGCTGGTGCATAGACAGCTCAGTTTTATAAAATAAATCCTTGAAACCAGAAATATTCCTGCTTGTTCTACATCTCTCAAGAACATTTATTCTGTCAAATAGTTTTGACAACCAGACAGTACCCTAGGGGCAATCCTATGCTTTGAATGCTAATATTTCAGATTTGACCATTCCTCTATTGTTGTGACCGGTCACTGAAGTTGCAGCATAGTGCCAACTGAGTCTATACTGAGTTTAGATAGGGGAATAAGCTATTTGACTGTTCACCATGTATTATGCTTTGGTTAGTTAAAGGTTTGATTTCAGTTATAGCTAACGCTTATACAAGGGATTCAGTTTTGGTCAGCATATGGGGAGAGGTTAATAAGACTGGGACTTTTCAGCTTGGAAAAGACTGCTAAGGGGAGATATGATATAGACCTCAATCATGACTGAGGTACAGAAAGTGTTATGAGAAGTAGTAAACACCACAAGAACTAGGGGTCACCAAATGAAGTTAATAGACAGCAGGTTTAAAACAAATTAAAGGAAGTATTTCTTCCCACACACAGTCCACCTATGGAACTTCTTGCCAGAGGATGTTGTGAAGGCCAAGACCATAACAGGGTTCAAAAACAAACTAGACAAATTCATGGAGGCTAGGTCCATCAATGGCTACTAGCCAGGATGGGCAGGAATGGTGTCACTAACTTCTGTTTGCCAGAACCTGGGAAATGAACAACAGGGGGATGGATCACTTGATGGTTACCTGTTCTGTTCATTCCCTCTGGGGCACCTAGCACTGGCCACTGTCTGAAGACAGGATACTGGGCTAGACGGACCTTGGGTTTGACCCACTATAGCCATTCTTATGTTATTATGACACTGGTTTCAAAATTACCCACGTCACTTAAAAAGCCTTTCTGAATACCAGGAAGAAACTGCTTCTTCACAAGGATTCCAAATAAAATTCATCTTTTGGAATTCCTTTGTACAGTTAATACTGTTAGTACTACACTGTGCTGTTTGACATCGGTTTACAAATATGCCTGGACTTGGTAGTTTTAAACTAAATTCCTGAAAGCAGAACATGTTTATGGATTTTAGAAAACAAACAAAAAAAAAATCAAATGTTGCCACCTGTAATACCCACTGTTTTCTTAAAGAGGAAAGGGATTAAAATCCCACTGATTTGTTTGGAATATTCAGCCAGCTAACCACAAATTACTAGGTTGCTAGCATCACAAGGAACTCTGCACTTACTTAGCCTCTGCTCTAGATTACTGACCCACTTAGGAAGGGCTAAGCATCCCTGCTGTGCAATCCCAACATGCATTCCATGTGTTTCTGCTTTCTCAGAACAATTCTTATACTGTATGATATAACTTATTTTAAATTACACAAACAGCTTTTCATTGAACATTGTATATTATAAAACTCATATGAAGTACTGTATATGCTCGTTCATAAGCCAATTTTTAGTAAAAAAGGGAAGCAACAGAGAAGGGGGTCAGCTTATGAATGGGTATAGAGAGGGAGATGTGGGACACAGCCCCTCCCCCCAACAGAGGGAGCAAGGAGAGGCAGCACAGCCAGAATGGAAGAGGTGGGGCCAGAGTCTCTCCCTCCAGCCTCTGAAGCAGCTGCAGCCCTGCCACCAAAGCAGATTGCAGTCATGCCGCCTGGCCTAGCCTGCTGGACCACGCTGCAACTGCACTGCCTGGTCTGGCCTGCCAGAGCAGCTCCAACTAGACTAGAGACATCCTCCCCTGGCCCTCCCCAGATAAGGTGAGAAGGGGAGAGAGTGTGGGGTCATGTGGGAGGTGGTCACAGAGGTTACTCCCCTGATCCCCAGCTCTTCCCCCCCCCCCCCCCCCCCCCCCCCAAGACTCTACCAGTTGCTGTCCCAGCCCATCAGGTTAAGCAGCTGGTGCACCGGGACACTGTTTACTTAGGTTTACCCTCCATGCCTGTGGACACTCAAGGTAAACAAACCATCTCGGCCCGCCAGCAGCTTATCCTGGTGGCCCAGGAGCCAAAGTTTGCCGACCCCTGAATTATAGGGTCGTCTTATGAATTGGTCATAAAAATTTTCCATTTTTCATTATCCATGGGGGGGAGAGAAGGGGTCAGCTTATAAACTAACCAGCTTACGATATAGAGTATATACAGTAAGTTTATTTAGAATATAGCCGCCTTGACAAACCAGATGTAAGAATTAAAATTGGTTCCAGGAGCCATTAAGATTTGAGAAGAGTATGCAGTCTTGTGATACTACTTAAAAATCTAAGTTATTTAAACTCAGCCTGATCTACACTACAAAGTTAGGCTGATGTAAGCCACCTTGTGTTGACCTAGTTGTGCACGTTTCTGTACTTAAAATGTCTCCCACCAGCGTGAACATCCCATTACACACAGTAAGACCACCTCCCCAAAACAGCATTGAGCCATGGATGATGTACTGAGGTCAACACAGCAACAGAGTACAGTGTGTTACTGATGTCAAACCTAAGAGCCCTCCAGTAGCTGTATCACGCCTAACTGACAATTGTAAACTCCACTACTCAGAGGTCCTGGACACCAGAAGGTACCTCTCCCCTTTAAAGCCCAGCTTGAAATGAAGGCATTTCTGAAATGCCTTTTCCCGATTATCCAGGAAACACATTGGCAAACACAGCTAGCAGCTCTCGGTTGTGAGCAACTGCCCAACTAATGATGCCAACTACATGCGCCAAACCAAAGGCATCTGGAGTAGACAGGAGATATTGTCTCTCCTGTGCCTGTGGAAAGCAGAGGCTGTGCAAGCACTGCAATGGATCAGTGGTCAGATTTCTCCTTGGGGCCCTTGGCTTCCCTCACCAATCTGCATTAATTCCCAATTTCTGATTTATGTTCATTACTTCCCCTCTCTTACATTTGTTACATACCTTTCACTCATCCCTCCAGCACACACTCCCAAAAGCTGCCTTCACTTCCCCTCTAACCCCGGTCAGTTTAACCAGTATGGCCACCTCCTTCCTCCTCAACTGTGGCTTGTGGGGCATTGAGGTAGGTGTTAAGCGATTCCCAATTATTTGCATTTTCTGAATAAGTTCTTCCTCCCAACTGATCTGGCTCAATTGTTCTCAGGTTGGTGTTTTAGTACACCCAGTTTCACAAAGTAAACATATTAGTGGCCTGAACTTTATTCTACTTGCACATTATATATGTGATCGAGTCCTATTCACTTGTGCTTAAGATAGATTGTTTATTTTTAACTCTGATCAGTTACTATTTATCTGCTAAGACAAGGCCTAATAAAGAATTCCCCTGTGTTGGCTACAACATGTTTTGCATAAGGAAACATCTATAATGTTTAGAAATTCCAAAGATATTTTAGTACTGACCACATGAGACCTTCAGCATATATCACTCAAGCTGACATCCTCCTCACAATCATCCAGCTTTTCCTCCACATTACAGATCAGTGTGTAAAGAGGTAGTCATCCTATTCCCCAGTTTAAAGTTGAAGATCCAGATTTCTAATTCAAATTCTGCAGAGGAGGTTGTTACCATTCACTGCAGTGAAGAACTGTAACATTGTAGTGGTAGAGATCACAGAAGACAGAACAGCTGAATTCAGAATGTCAATTTTTGGAAGACAGGTTTCAGAGTAGCAGCCCTGTTAGTCTGTATTCGCAAAAAGAAAAGGAGCACTTGTGGCACCTTAGAGACTAACCAATTTATTTGAGCATAAGCTTTCGTGAGCTCAAATTGGTTAGTCTCTAAGGTGCCACAAGTGCTCCTTTTCTTTTTGCGAATACACGAATTCTTATTCAGAAGAATTAGTATAATCTTCTAGTTTTTTTGATTCAGACATCTCAGCAACTGCAGTGTTCTGGTACTCTAAGATGACCACATTTAGTAGGTTGGGTGACTAGAGGTATTTCCAGTAAGGAATACATTTCTGGGGAGTGGGGCACCCTCAGTGCCTGTAAGCCTGCAATCTTCTAGCCCCAGAAGCAAAGGGGCCACATGTACTTCACAGAACTTGGGTTTAGAAAACTAAACAGTAATAGAGAAGACAAACATCTCTCTGGGTTCCAGATTCTTACTCCTAAGGTAGTCAGAAGGGACCAAGCAGCTGTTTGCATCAGTCTTAATTTATTTTTACAGTCAGACAAGCAAAGAAGATGTTGAGTGCATGGATGCTGTTTCCCAGCGAGTTCTGAGTTGATGTGCTAGGGCAACAAGGAGGCACAGAGGCAGGATGCTGAAGAACAGACTTGGAACATTCTGAATACACCAGGTATCAGTAATACAGAAATTGCACTTCAATTTGATATGACGACTGCTTAAGGGAACAAAAGATTAAGAACATAGGAACATATTGGGTCAGACCAACGATCCAGCTAGCCCAGTACCCTCTTTTCTGGCACTGGCCAGTGCCAGACGCATCAGAGGGCATGAACAGAAGAGGGCAATCATCAACTGATCCATCCCATCATCCAGTCCCAGCTTCTCGCAGTCAGAGACTTGGACACCCAGAGCATGGGATTGCATCCCTTACAATCCTGGTTAAGCCACTGACTGACCAACCCGCCATGAACTCTAATTCTTTTCTGAAACTAGTTATAGTTTCAGCTTTCACAACATCCCCTGGCAACAAGTTCCACAGGTTGACTGTGTTGTGTGAAGTACTTCTTTATATTAATCTCATTGGGTAACCCTAGTTCTTGCGTTATGTGATGAGGCAAACACTTCCCTATCCACTTTCTCCACACCATTCAAAGTTTTATAGACCCCATCATACTCCCCCTTAGTTGTCTCTTTTCCAAGATGATTAGTTCCAGTCTTTTCACTTTCTCCTCATACAGAAGATCTTCTGTACCCCTCATTTTTGTTGCCCTTCTTTGCACCATTTCCAATTCTAGTATCTTTTTTGAGAGGGGGCAACCACAACTGCACGCAGTATTCAAGATGTAGGCACACTGTAGATTTAGACAGGGACATTATATTTTCTGTCTTATCGATCCCTTTCCTAATGGTTCCTAACATTGTTAGCTTTTTTGACGGATGCTGCACTTTGAGCAGATGTTCTCAAACAACTATCCACAATGATTCCAGGATCTCTTTGAGTGCTAAGAGTTAATTTAGAAGTTTCAGAGTAGCAGCCATGTTAGTCTGTATCTGTAAAAAGAAAAAAGGAGTACTTGTGGCACCTTAGAGTCTAACCAATTTGAGCATAAGCTTTCATGAGCTACAGCTCACTTCATTACAGTGAGCTGTAGCTCAGTAAAGCTTATGCTCAAATTGGTTAGTCTAAGGTGCCACAAGTACTCCTTTTCTTTTAGCACCTCAGTTGTCTGGTGGCCCCACTGACTGGTCAACAGTCTTCCCACTTCAGATGTACTTAAAAAAATTTGCTGTTAGAATGTGAAGAGCAACTAGCAAAAAATAAATTTTTTTTTTGCCTCCCTAATTATACTTTCAGACTTCAAGAGCCAGAGTTTGTGCTCCTTCCAGTTTTCAAAGGAACACTTTTACTCTATTCAGCTGTAGTGGTTTTTTCAGTCCTCTTGTGCTCTTTTTTTTTTTTTTTAAATGGTGTATACATGTAGTTTGAACCTCTATTACAGTATTCTTAAGATGTTTCCATGCAGTTTGCAGACATTTCACTTGACAATTTCTATTTAACTAGAATCCTCGTTTTTTGGTAATCCCCCTTTTTGAAGCTAAATGATTCTGTGGCGGGTTTCTTTGGTTTCTTCCCCTCCAAGGATGTTACATTTAATTACAATATGGTTGCTTTTACTGAATGGTTCAGCTATCTCCACCTCTTGTGCCAGACCCCATGCTCCACTTAGGACTAAATCAAAATATTGCCTCTCCCTTTGGGTTCCAGGACTAGCTGTGCCAAGAAGCAGTCATTAATGGTGTCTAGAATTGTTCCCTGCATCCTGTCCTGAGGTGATATTTACCTAGTCAATATGGGGATAGTTGAAATCCCACATTGGGCGTTCTGTTTTTTGTAGTGCCTCTAATCTCCCGGCGCATTTCACAATCACCATCCTGGTCAGGTGGTCACTAGCATATTCCTACTGCTATACTCATTTATGCATGTAATTTCTGGCGAGAGAGATTCTATGGCACCATTTGATTCATTTAAGATTATCTAAAAGAAAGCAGAGTGCCACTGCCCCACCAGCACAACTTATTTTGCCATTCCTATATATTTTGTACCCAGTGTTACCATGGTATTTCATTAAGCACTGATTAATTTCAACTACTCTGCCCCAACAGTCTGCACAAACATGAGAAGTTATCTGAATGGGGGTGCAAACACAGCCTATGGAACGCAGTGATAAATTGACATGCTACTTAAAATACTCCTCTTACATGTAAGTATATAAAGCCAATGCTAGAAAATGTAAGCTAGTTCAAGAGGTTTGGACAACTTAGTTTATGTTTTAAGTGTTAGGCCTTCTAGAAGTTTACCAGAGAAGTGTCAAAGATTAACAATTTGGCCAAAAGTCGAATCCAACCTTTTATCAATATAGTCCCATATGGCACAATCAGATTTTAAAAGAATCTGAGCTTTCATTTAAAAAACAATATTTATATCCTAAGCTTTGTGGTAGCAGAACTTTCCAAATGTTAACTGATTGCCAATTTGCAAACAGATATCCTAAAAAACTAACCTAATTGCTCCAAAAAGTGTGAATTCTACCCCAGGCTACTAAAGCCAATAGAGAACACATGTCTGCAATATATATTTAATTTCATTAGACTAGATTGCATGAGGAAGGGGATGGGAATGAAGTCCACAGAAGTGAGTTGCTGCAGAGAAGAAAGAAGAATGGGGGCAAAAGTAAGAGTAGCGCTAAAAAGTGAACATCTTTTCCCAAAAGGCTATGCCATATGCAACAAGGGATGTTAAAGCTATTACGACATAATGGCTATAATCTGCCCTTGAGGTTTGAAAGCCATCCATTAACAGTAAAAGTTCTACTGTGCATTAAGGTCTGTATGCAGTTTTAAGTTTCTATCCCAGCCCACGTCCTAAACAAACAGAATTCAACCTCTCAAAAACAGGAGCAACACTCTTGCTTAAGCAGCTCCTATGTGCCGAGAGAGTTCCCATTTTGTAAGATCCTGTAGTAAGTTTTTCAGAAGAAAAACAAGGCACTCAAGAACTGCTCCCATATTTACTTTCCGAAAAGAGTTTAATGAAAATAATGCACATGCCTCAGCAGTATGGTATTATGCACAATATGGATCTACAGTAGGCCAGACTAAGATCTACAACGAAGTATGATCCTTTCACACAGGAGTTGCTATGAATAAAGTTGAGAAAGTCAAAGAGGAAGAAATGCAAGTAATTCATTTATATATCAATATAAAGCAGAAGAGATGTACTCGAAGTTAACAGGAATTAACTTCGTTAACTGGTAACAAAGAAGAAGTACACAGTAAGTTGTTCTCACAGCAAAAATGCCTCAGATTTCCCATCCAAGAGGGGGTGTGGGTGCTGCAGATTCTACAACGGACATGGAGTTTACCACACACCTAAAGATGACCTTTACACACAATTAGCTGACTGAAGTGTTGACCAAGGAAAAACAGTCAATTTTACACTAGAAGAAGTGCAGGTTCTGTAGGCCCTTCCAGGGCTGTTAACTGAAAGAATCCAAGAAAATGCTAAAAACTAACAGCTCACAGAACCATTCTGCATAAGTGGGATCAAGATAGTAATTTTAATTGGCATGTCTTAAAATATTTGTCCTACTGAAGATTTAGAGACTTTATGAAGAACACCGTTCAACTGTAAAGGTTAAAATAAGAACTGCTAGACCATGTTAAGCTACTAGTTTTCAAAGAAAAAAGTTAAATATTTTGAAGCATGTTACTTACACAGTTAATGTTCAGTACGGATGATTTTAAAATAGGTGTCTGATCAGTCACTCGTTAAATAGTTTGAAATAATTTCAAACCAGACAGCACTTACCTTGGTATTGTAACACATTTTGTATTGCAGTTCTGAGTGGTGATTGCTTTCTCAAGCTCATCTAGTTGTCCTGTTTTCTTGAGCTTCTTGACCAAGCTTTTCACTGCCTTCTCACACCATTTTTCCTCCTGACCGTTCTGCTCACCACCACCAGCCCCTCCAGAACCACCAGCTGATTTCTTCCACCCCAGCAGTCTCTTCACAACTGGTGGAGTGAATGGCAATATGGATGACATGTTCTCCGAAACAGCACTTTGTGTCCAGTAAGTTAACTTCCCTATCCAATCTAGGGAAAGAAAGAATGATATATTAACACCTAGTTTTTAGTGGGGCAGATGCCTTGGGTAAGACTCTTTACCCCCAAAGGCAGCAGAACTTGGGGAAGTTCTAGAAAGCCTAGTCCAACAATTGAAGTGTTTGTTTTTTAACTAGAAGACATTAACCTTCTATGTTAGCTTCACAGACTAGATTCCAGTTAGGGACAAGTTCTCCCTTTTTCCAATACGCAAGCGGTAGCAAGCCATCCATCCTCTCACTCCAAACGCACACCATGCACCTATACTGTACTGTGAAAGTTCTACAAGTCACAATACACACTACACATCTGTGCTCAGTTTAAAAAAAAGCAAGGGCTTTAAACAGAAAAATGTCTTGTTCTATAACAACTTGTCTGTGACTAGTCCAGAAAACAAATTTTTGCATCAGATCTAGTTTTCCCGCTTATGATACTGCTTAAGTTATCATTAAAAAAAGTTAATCCACTCATTTTACAGTTAGCTGTTCAATACAATAGAATTTTAAAAAAGAGTGACTCATCTAGATGGTACTAAGGGGACATAGTACAGGATAATCCTCCAAACTGAGCAGATTATGCAAACCCAATTCATTTGTTCACTTCAAATTTTGATAAATTTGACAAAGATATATATACCATGGTGCACATTTTGTCCAGCTTGCAGTAAAATGTGACTTAATTCATGACTTGGACATGTCACTCAATCATTGTTGCTTAGAAGAAGTCTTCTACCAACTTTTTAGCTAGCCATTTGCTGCCATACCAGAATATTTAAATGGCTACCAAATTGTTTGCACATGAGATGCTGTCAATTTGAAGTTACTTTTTTGTTTTGTTTTAAACTGACATTTAACAGGGAGGCATAGTACTGGTTTTCTGCAAGCTATTTGAAGTGTGTAAACATTGGCAATGAAGTCTTCCAAAATTCAGTACGAATACCAAGAACTTTATTTGTATTTAATCCAAGCTTTTGTCCATTGGTGTTTGCAACAGAAGTAATTAGATTTATTTTTGCATCATACGGTCTTTCATCTCATATTTGCTATCAGTTCAGAAAGAAGTCAACAGGATGTCTGCGGGTTTATATAGCTGCAAGACTGGAAAGGACACTGAAATACATGCCTTACTTAGAAGTCACCCTGCCTGATGCCATTTGACTATTGTGTGTCTGCTTTAACTACTGTAAAGAATTCTTAATTTCTGTAATTTCTATTGTTTAGTAATTTTGGATAATCCATATAAATTCAGAACCAACTTCATAGTGGGGGTCGGGGGGAGACAAACAAGTGCTGTGACTTTCCTAAGGACAGCAGTCTTGTGAATAAATCATGGGACTGGAAAGTCAGAAGCTACAGGCTCTAACTGCGTTTCCAGCAGTGACTTGCTGTTTGAATTTCAACAAACCACTTAACTGTCAAGCCTCAATTCCCTCACCTGTAATGTTTACTTCACAGAGAGCTGTGGGACTTCAGTATTTCCTCCTGGCTCCCAAACCGAAAAATCAGTCCACTAAATCAGAGGTTTTAAGATAATCTACATCCCCAACCAGTGCTTGCATGCACACCCACTTCCTTTATATTAGGGGGAAACAGATTTTACTTAAATCGAGATTTCCCCCATGTGAGCTATCAACCATATTTGTTTGATTTCATGCTTCAATATGAAAGCTTCACATCTCAAATTTTGAAAAGAAAAAAATGTGAGTTTACAGGGATACAGAACTGTTGCTTTCACTGAACATGCATTTTCTTTTGGTTAAGTTATAATTTTTGAACACTGTTTGATCCTTGGAAATATTCCCCAGGATCAATTTCCCAACACTTAAAATATAAATTACAATCTTAGTTACACGTCTCATTGACTAGCTCCACTGACTTCATTGAGGAAAACAGATTTGAGAAGAACCCACCCCCCTCTTCAAACTTTGGCTTGTACACAGAGCTCTGTATAAGAAAGGTATATATGAAGATGTTAAAGCCTAAATTTACTAGACTAATCATTTAAAATATTTAGCAATACATGTTTGCTGCTGAAGTCAAACCACAGAATTGCTGGGAGTCATAGGCGAAGCACCAGGAACCAGAGCTTGTGGAAGTATTAAAGCAGCTGTTTTGACAGCTACACATTCTGTTGCAGTTACCAAGAGAATCTCTTCAGTTTATTCAACTACTTCAATTCAATGACTAGTTCATTCAAAGTTAAGAAATCAATAGGGAGCTTAAAAAGACAGGAAATCTTGTTTTCCTCTTCCAACATATGCATAAAAATTAGGTGTGAGGATAAGATCTACACGTTCTAAAATCTTGAACGGGACCACCAGAAACAATCTGTTCAATTCATTAACTATTTCCTTTGTTCCATCAATCAGTTACCTAGCTATGCAAACCATAGCCCTGATGAATTAGAAGTTTATGGCACCTTTAAGATAGTTTTATTTAATAAGAGTTTTAAAGTGTTCTCATGTATTTGAGAATTTCTATCCAACTAGATAGTAACACAAACTACAATAAAAATCCATCATTCACCATTTAACAAATAAATTCTAAAAAGGTTAAGAGTCTGAATAAAAGTAAACGAAAGCTATATACTAGATGAATGAATGCATTGTCCTGGTTACCCAAAAGAAGCACCAAATTTAGCATAAAGGCTGTATTTAGTTGCAAATCAATACCTTTTTGGTTACTCAGTGAGAATCAACCTCTCTTTACGGGGAAAAAATACACATGCAAAATAAGACTGAAATGACTGATTTACATCAAGGTTTTCTGCTTGCTGATTTAAATCATGATAAAACCACCAATTTTAATTGCTTTGATTTAAACCAATGTATCCTACCTTTCAAGGCACTGAATATTCCCTTGCTCTTGTGTTATAAGACAGTCTGCAAACAACCTACCTTCAATTCATTATCTTACATACTCTTGTTTGCCTCCAAGACCTGGTCTACTGTACGCGGTTATTTCGGAATTAGCCAAGTTACTTTGAAATAAAACTGATTCCATCCACACAACCAAACCATTTTTCAATGTAAAGGGCTCTTTAATCAGATTTCTGTATTCCACCTCGCAAAGTGGAGTAGCACTAAAATCAAGATTGCAGTTCCAGGTTACAGGTACTGTGGCCGCAATTCGATGTTATTGGCCTCCGGGAGCTATCCCAGAATGCTCTCTTGTGACACCTCTGGACAACACTCTCAACTCCGATGCACTAGCCAGGTTGGCAGTAAAAGCCCAGGTAACTTTTGAATTTCCTGTTTGGTGACCATCAGCAGAGTCCACCATCACAGGCGACCATACAGTCCACCATCAAAAGAGACCACGCAGTCCCGGATTCGCAGACGAACTCTAGCATGGTCTGAACAGGAGGTACTGGATCTCATTGCATGCTGGGGAGACTAATCTGTTATGGAAGAACTATGTTCCCAAAGAAAAAAAAAGAAACACTAATATGTACGCTAAAGTCTCCAGGGCCATGACGGAAAGAGGCTACTCCAGGGACACAGAGCAGTGTCATACAAAAATCAAGGAGCTCAGGTAAGCGTACCAAAAGCCAAGGAAGCTCCCACCATTACATCCTCAAAGTTGGTCCTCTTCTGACATAGTTATCTACACACTGACGCTACCCCAACACACTGAATACCCTCCCTATAATGAGGCATCAAATCACTAGATGCACTTCTGAAATACACACAACAAAATTACTGAATTAACAGTGGCTAGATACAGGGGAAATTAGGAATAAGCAATTTATATTAACTATTTTGTTCCTCTCCACATCCTTTGCATTGTCTTAGACTGCCATTTCTGTTGCGTCTCAGGGTATGTCTACACAGCAAAGTAAACCCCATGACACTGTGTCTTAGAGCCTGGGGCCAACCGACTCAGGGAGCTTTGGTTGCAGGGCTAAAAAGACAGCCATGTAGACATTTGGTTTTAGGCTGAAGCCCAGGCTCCGAGACCCTTCCCCCTCAGTGGGTTTCACAGCCCACACTCCAGCCTGAGCCTGAAGGTCTACAGGGCTATTTTTAGCCCCATAGTCTGAGCCCTGTGAGCCCAAGTCAATTGATTCAGGCTTGGTGCCGAGACTCAGAGCATTTCTTTGCAATGCAGACAGCCCAGAAATTGCAATCTAAGGATATGAGGCCATCTTGCTATGTAGGCAGGACGTAGCACTCCACGCATGTGTCTGTAATAGCAAGCGCTCCTCAAGGCTATGTGCTGTAAACACAGGTTACCAGGAGTTAGCCTACTTGAGGTAAATTATCCATCTTTAATGGGGAGTTGAAATAACACCTGTTTTATCTAGCTACAAGTATATTTCTGCTTTCTGATGTGCACATGAATTAGTGCAGACTAAAAGCTGTTAATTGTGGTACTTCTAAGTCATAATTTTGAAGTCAAGTTTACTATTCTAAATCTTAATTTACTCAATTCTGCTGCAGTACCTTTGCACACGTGTTAAGGATAAGTCAATCATCCTGGCAACAACCAAACATAGAAGATGAAGAGGAATCCTTACAACTGACATGCAAAAGACTAAAATCCTGAGGACAAAGGCTGTACTTGCTTGAATGTCTGGAAAATCTGTTTATAAAAGCACTTTGTTCATGATGTACAAGGTTTGAAAACATTTCAGATCACAAGTCTGCTTGCTCATCTTAGAAAGATTAAATAAAATCTGATCTTCCCTCATTTTACTGGAAGATTTACTGTAGTTCTAAGGCAGGGGTTCTCAAACTGGGGATCAGGACCTCTCAAGGGGTCACGAGATTATTACATGGGGGAGTCGTGAGCTGTCAGCCTCCACCGCAAGCCTCACTTTTCCTCCAGCATTTATAATGGTGTTAAATTTATAAAAAAAAATTTAATGTATGGAGGGGTCACACTCAGAGGCTTGCTGTGTGAAAGGGGTCACCAGAACAAAAGTCTGAGAACCCCAGCACTCTTCAGCTACATCTATACTAGAGAGAGTTTAGAGCAGCAGAGCTGCAGCGGTATGTATCCTCCTGGAAGCATGCTGAGGTCTTCCAGGGAGGTACATCAACTCATCTAGATATTTGTCTAGCTTTATAATAGGCTACAGAGAAAGCACTAGCAAAGTCAGTACAAACTAAAATTTCAAACAATGACTTGTTTATACTGCTTTATATATTATATTGAATGCAAGTACAATATTTATATTCCAATTGAAGTAAATTAGAATTACACTGTAAAAATGAGAAAGTAAGCAATTTTTCCAGTAACAGTGTACTGTGACTTTTGTATTTTTGTCTTATTCTGTAAGCAAGTAGTTTAAGTGAGGTGACACCTGGGGGTATGCAAGACAAATTAGACTCCTGAAAGGGGTACAGTAGTCTGGAAAGGTTGAGAGCCATTGGTCTAATGTAACCACTCTAAGCAGACTTAACTACTCCAGCCACGTGAGTGGCAGTAACTACGTCAGTGGGAGAAGCTCTCCCCCCCAATACAGCATTGTCTATGCCATCACTTAGGATGACATAATGTAAGCTATACCACAGTAAGTACTAGTGTAGACATACCCTTAGATAAGGCAGCAAGGGTGTTGAGCACCACCAGAAAGAATCTTGCTGAAGACTCATTGTGGAGCTCAAAAAAGATTTAGAGAGGCTAAGAGTCCATTTTCCTTCTCATAGATTCATAGAATATCAGGGTTGGAAGGGACTTCAGGAGATCATCTAGTCTAACCCCCTGTGATGTCATATGATCAGTCTTTTATAGAAGACCACAATAGACAAAGCCTCACGTTCTAATGTTAAAAGTAAGCTTTCCAAGTTTTAGGCCTCTTTCAGTTAATAAACAGGGGGGTAGGGAGGAGCAGCAGCTCCCATCCCCTTCATGGGTCAACTTTATTATTAATTCAGTACAATGCCACAGTTAACTGAAGCTTAATATATGCAAGACAATAGTTAAAAATAATTTAGTTAACACCTCAACTTTCAGTATTATGTAGGCTAATAGGGCATTCAACAAAGGAAAATGTTTACAATATATCTTATGTTAATACAGTATTAAGAAAAGCTTGCAAAAACTAAACAGTGATAATCATATTTTTTTCAATCTTACTTTAAAGAAGAGTCATTTAAACAAAAGACTGATTTCCAGGTTCATAGAGCCATGTTAGTATCACAAACAAGGAAGATATTTTGTTAAATTCGACTAGGAACACATGGCCTTTAAAATTTGTGAAAGTTTTTCCATCCACCTTAGATTGTAGAAAACTTGAATTTTGCACCAAACTAACTGAAGTGAAAGGAGCCTCTAATCTGAAGACACTCTGCACTTCCAGAAAGGAATAAGGTCAGTTTGACTACCAATAGTCAGTAGTTGGATACCAAAGAAACAATTCAGCCCTAGAGCCAGATAATTCACATCTATCTTCCCCCACTACTTCTGGAATTCTGGGACACTAGTTAGCATATGCAATAAGGGAGAGGTGAAGTGGGCATGATCTAATACAACACTGGATTCATGACATGGGAAACTCAGCCTGCCTCCTTCTAGTGCTGCTGCTTAGGTTCTGAACAGCAACTGCATATGCAAGAACAGATTCATGTACTAAGCAAAAGCCTCAGCTCTCTCCCCTCCTCCCCACTTTCTTCTCCCCCACCCTAAGTCTTGAGCAGGTGGAGCAGTTGCACACCCTCTCCTCCCCACTGGGGGTGGGGGGGAATCCAGCCTGCTGAGCAATAGCCTCAGTTCCAGCCCCAGTTCAGCCCTTCAGCCAATTAGGCCAGCAGTGGTGAGTGGCTCTAAAGCTGCTCACCTCCCAACAAGCTCCATCTGGTCAGAAGCTCCATCTGGCTAGCTAAATGGCCAAGTGGCAGAGCCAAGGACCCTGCTCAGCTTTCACATCAGCTGCTGAAGCTTAAGGCAGATCCCTCCCGGTCTTAAGACAATTTTACTTAAGGGTAACCGTACAGGCATAATGCTGCAAGTACTACCAATGTAAATACCTCGTTTAAAAGCAAGTTTTGCATTCTTATACAATGGAGCATTGAATACCTCCCAAAATACATGTTTATCATTAGAAACACTGTACTTTTGTAGCTTCTGTGAGAGTCTCGAAGCACATTCCCCATCTCCTGTTAAGCAAACTGTACAGTTGGATCATATCTTAAGTGACTTGCCAAAGCTCCAAAGGAAATCCGCTCTTGAGGATGCATGAATATCATCCCTCTAGATTCCCTAGCACCATGGGGTGAGCTACCCTGAGGCACTAATTAGTAACAAGTCAATCCCAACCCTGCTGCTATGTCACACTTTAACCTACTCTCCAATCATAAAGACATTAATATCTCCATCTACCTGACACACTGCACACTTATGTAGTATGTACATGCCTCAGAACCCTTACAAAAAAGGGTGTTTGAAAGTTAGTCTTTAAGGTGCTACCAGACTCCTTGTTGTTTGTGGATACAGATTAACACAGCTACCCCCCGATGTTTGAAAGTTAAAACTCATCACTCTATGTAGAGTTCAAGAGCCACCATTGCCACATCAAGAAAAGGAGTACTTGTGGCACCTTAGAGACTAACCAATTTATTTGAGCATGAGCTTTCGTGAGCTACAGCTCACTTCATCAGATGTTTACCGTGGAAACTGCAGCAGACTTTATATACACACAGAAATCATAATCATTTCTGTTGCCCTCCGCTGGACTCCTGAATTTCCACATCCTTCTTGTAGAGTGGGACCCAAAACTGGACACAGTACTCCAGATATAAGTATAAGTAGGGGCATAGCGAGCAGATCGAGGGACGTGATCGTTCCCCTCTATTCGACATTAGTGAGGCCTCATCTGGAGTACTGTGTCCAGTTTTGGGCCCCACACTTCAAGAAGGATGTGGATAAATTGGAGAGAGTCCAGCGAAGGGCAACAAAAATGATTAGGGGTCTGGAACACATGAGTTATGAGGAGAGGCTGAGGGAGCTGGGATTGTTTAGCCTGCAGAAGAGAAGAATGAGGGGGGATTTGATAGCTGCTTTCAACTACCTGAAAGGGGGTTCCAAAGAGGATGGCTCTAGACTGTTCTCAATGGTATCAGATGCCAGAACGAGGAGTAATGGTCTCAAGCTGCAGTGGGGGAGGTTTAGATTGGATATTAGGAAAAACTTTTTCACTAAGAGGGTGGTGAAACACTGGAATGCGTTACCTAGGGAGGTGGTAGAATCTCCTTCCTTAGAGGTGTTTAAGGTCAGGCTTGACAAAGCCCTGGCTGGGATGATTTAACTGGGAATTGGTCCTGCTTCGAGCAGGGGGTTGGACTAGATGACCTTCTGGGGTCCCTTCCAACCCTTATATTCTATGATTCTATGATTCTAAGATGAGGCCTCACCAATGTTGAATAGAGGGGAACGATCACGTCCCTTGATCTCCTGGCAATGCCCCTACTTATACAGCCCAAAATGCCATTGGTCTTCTTGGCAACAAGGGCACACTGTTGACTCATATCCAGCTTCTCGTCCACTGTCACCCCTAGGTCCTTTTCTGCAGAACTGCTGCCGAGCCATTCAGTCCCTAGTCTGTAGCGGTGCATTGGATTCTTCCGTCCTAAGTGCAGGACTCTGCACTTGTCCTTGTTGAACCTTAGATTTCTTTTGGCCCAATCCTCCAATTTGTCTAGGGCCCTCTGTATCCTATCCCTACCCTCCAGCGTCTCTCTCTCTCCTCCCAGTTTAGTGTCATCTGCAAACTTGCTGAGGGTGCAATCCACACCATCCTCCAGATCATTTATGAAAATATTGAACAAAACCGGCCCCAGGACTGACCCTTGGGGCACTCCACTTGATACCGGCTGCCAACTAGACATGGAGCCATTGATCACTACCCGTTGAGCCCGACAATCTAGCCAGCTTTCTATCCACCTTACAGTCCATTCATCCAGCCCATACTGCTTTAACTTGCTGGCAAGAATACTGTGGGAGACAGTGTCAAAAGCTTTGCTAAAGTCAAGGAACACTACTTATCTCCTCACAGAAGGCAATTAGATTAGTCAGGCATGACTTGCCCTTGGTGAATCCATGTTGACTGTTCCTGATCACTTGCCTCTCCTCTAAGTGCTTCAGAATTGATTCCTTGAAGACCTGCTCCATGATTTTTCCCAAGGACTGAGGTGAGGCTGCCTGGCCTGTAGTTCCCAGGATCCTCCTCCTTCCTTTTTTTAAAGATGGGCACTACATTAGCCTTTTTCCAGTCGTCCGGGACTTCCCCCGATCGCCATGAGTTTTCAAAGATAATGGCCAATGGCTCTGCAATCACATCTGCCAACTCCTTTAGCACTCGGATGCAACGCATACGGCCCCATGGACTTTATACCTTCGTTCTAGGTATATTATGAGAGACTCAAGTGCCTACTATGGAATTATGAAAGTTTTTAGAAGCCAGATCTTTTCTTCAAATACTAAGGGCTAATACAAGTTCAAGTATTAAAGACATAAGCCTAACTTTTCTCCTTTGCTGTTTTATTAGCTACAATGTCAGGTCTCATGTGGAGTTAGAGTTGAAAGCTAGGGTTAACGATTAGGAATTTTAATGTACTGATAGAAATGACCATTTTTATGCTGTGTTAAAAACTGGAGGCAGGAGAAAGGAGAAGAGTCACTTTTAGTGATCTTAGGCCTTGTCTACACTACAAAATTAGGTTGGTTTAACTACATCGGTCAGGAGTGTGAAAAATCCTGAGCAGCACTGTTAAGCCAACCTAAATCCCCATGTAGAGAACACTAGGCTGATGGAAGAATTCTTCCACCAACCTAACTACCACCTCTCAGGGAGCTGGATTGCCTACACGAGCAGGAGAGCCCCTCGCATTGGAGTAGGCAGAGTCTACACTGAAGTGGTGCACTAGCAGTGTTTTAAGTATAGACATACCCTTAATCATATGAGTAACAGAGCAGAAGTATTTTAGCAAGCTAGGTAAGAGCAATTATCAAGGATTCCACATCACTAAGTTAATCACTTCATCTGTTTTAAGTTACTCACTGCATGTATACCCAATACTCTAAGCAAGTTTATCAGAATTTCATTGTTTGCTATCAAAGCACACACACCCACCCCATTTCAGCAGAAGCAGAGTTATGGTTCTAAATGCTATGGCAATTATGCGAGTATTTTTTCATATTTGCTCTGCCTGGTACATGGAGGCTTTTATGCCTTCTATTCAAATCTCAGTTTGACTACTAAAAATACATTAATGTGCACGTTTAACAGAGAAACATGTTTAAAATGGCCACTAGAAGTAACAAGAGTTATCAAAACAACAAAAGAAATCAAGAGTGAAGAAAAGTCTGCTAAGCTATATAAATATTCTACTATAAAATATAAACCAGAAGAATGCTGACAACTAGTAAGCAGGGTTCATTGAAATCCCCCTCAATGCAGACTGTAATATTAAAAAAAACACACCACCTAGTTCATACAAGTCAAGCAAAGTCTGCCAACAAAACAACAGTAACAGAAGGATACAACAGAGAGTAATAAAGTTTATGGTTTATCTTTAAAAAGTTCCCCCCACCAACACACACACACACAGTCCTGAAGTGACTGAGTCTTCAGCCATCATTTATAGATAGATGAGATCTGTTGATGAAACAGAAGTTCCAACCTAAGCTGCTCAGAGAGCAAGAAATCACTCCCTTAACTGCTCTCTTGTAGTGCAGAGTATAATTAGTGCTATTGTCAGTTATCCATAAACCATAGTAAAATGTCAGGAGGAATGAAACCTTAGCCTGTGTAGTGCACTTTCTACAGAGACATTTCAAAGAAACCAGCTGTTTTCAACTTTCAGCATTGAGAATTATTACCTGCACTCACTCAATTTCTTCTAGCCCAGACAGTACTGAACACAGGACTGTCTGTACCACTAATCTCATCGCATGACCTGCAGCAATTCAGTTTAACAAATTAACAGTTACAAATATTTTGACAAAGTAAGCTTAGGTATTGTTTGCCTCTCAGCACAGTTCACAAGCAGTTTGTGGCTTTATGATAAAGTCATTACATCCAATTTGAAAACCAGAATTTATAGCTCACTTAGTAAGTCAGTCCCATAAATGGATGCTTTCAATTACAGAGAATTTACACACAGCACCCATTAATGCACTGTTAATACATCTGAATACCTAAAATACTTTTACAGTAACTAAAGTTTCAATATGTACTGTTCTTTATTGAGACAGAATTTGGAATTCTCTTCTCCCTCTGGTACAGAGCTCAAATTCCTCACCCTTCAGACGTGTTGCAAGGTTGGTTCTCCCAAACTTTTTTTTTTTAAGTTAGGAAGAGATGGGAAGAGTTTATATCCCCCAAGCTTTCAGCAATACTGAACATTTGCAGGCTCCAATTAAACTCAATGGTAACTACAGGTGTTCAGCACTTTGGAAAGATCAAGTTGACATAAGAGGATTGAGAAGAATCCAGGAGGGCCTTTAGTTTGGAAATTCTCATTGTATGAACAAATTAAAAGCCAACCGGGGGGTCAGGGGGAGAGAAAGAGGTCAATTTAGACAGGAACTAAACCCTTACAAAGTGTAAGCCTTTTCAATTACCATTTGACATTATAAGCCCCACTAGAGTTGATTATTCCTGTTGTAAGTTTAATACAACAGAGACTAGAATTGTGGATATTCTTTGCTATCAGAAGAATTGTTTGAAATTCTGCACACCATTTTTGCTAATCTGCACTTTTGAGTCTGAATTGTATGGGGCTTCAGAAGGGAAATCCAGTGCAGTGGTAGCCTATCATATCTTCCAATACATTGTTAAACATAAATTTGAAATTCCTATAATTGGATTTAAATAATCAAATTCTTTAAGAATTGAATGTCATCGAGGGTTAATACCATATCACACCTTTGCTTTTTTTTTTTTTTTTTTTTTTTTAAGTTAGGAGTGTGCACCGTAAGTTGGTTTGGTTGGGGGGGGAGGGGGAGGGGTGACCGACCAAGAACTTCACTTCTACACTATCTCTTACTATAGAGTTAACCTCATGATGAAGTTAATACCACGACAGCAATCTTAGCAATTTAAGAATGTAACTAGAGTAATGTATCAAACTGATTTTTACCTCCCTTGATACTTGCAAGACAGTTAATAATTTTGTGGAAGCAACAGGTTAAGATAACCCCTGAAGAGCAAAATATAATCCTCTCCTTCTCTAATGCCAGAGAAGGAACAAAACCATCTATGAAGGAAAAAGTCTACAAATCATTTCAAACAGGAATCTTATCTGATTGAAATAGCTCCTCTCTCTCAGCTACAGGAACCTGATCAGTTTGGGATGAAAAAAAATGAGTGGTCGGGGGAGGGGGGGTCTTTTATTTATTTATATATATACACACACTTTCTTCGTTTGCATTTTGCTAACTTTGACAGTGCAACCACCCCACAATCAGTTTGCAATTATGAACAACTGGAAGTATAACAAGCTGTCCTTACTGCAGCCATTTGTTAAATGAGAGGTTCGCTTAAGATTTTTTTTTTAAAGACACCCTCTGATCAAATGCTGTAGTCTAAATGGCATATTTCATTTCTTGATACAAATGTATCTTCATTATTTGTATACACTCAGAGCTGCTTATCATAGCACGAAAAAAATTGCATGAGAGATATACACATCTCAGCCCTCACATAAGATAGTTTAAGAAAATGTTTCCAGTCACCCACAATATGCAAACAAGATTTAACTGGTGAAGGTTTATATCTAAATCTATCCAGAGTAGATTTTAGCTAAACTTCCATATTGTAATTTTTAAGAACATTTTCCTAAAAGCTACAAGCTTGGTTTGTGAAGCAGGAGAGTACAACAAACAAGAAGAATGATTTTAGATTTGAAATTGAATCCCAAACTCAACTTTCAAAACAGCCTTGTAAGACTGTCTTCTTACCCAACCACCCTTTATACAGAGTATAAACTAACAATTTTACTCCGCTATCCCCCACTCCCCCCACTTATACACAATGCTACAAGTGGAAATTTCACAAAATTGCTAAAATGAATACTATTTGTAGTTATAACCAGTTGGTGCTATAACTGATGTACTGTAATGGTATGCTTATTCGTGTATGAGATTATATACTTCACAGATATTTGCTTACATTTAGGTGAAGAGCATAAGCATTCTCAGCCTACAAGCAGGGGAGAGAGGGTCAACCCCTGGGTAACACCCACTGGAGTTAAGGCTGGAAGTCACTTTCCATCCCCCCCCCCCCAAAACTTTATTTTCATCTCGCTCACAATTTTATACAAACGTTGGCTTCTCAGGCTCTAAATTTTCCACATTTAATCTGGGTAAAGATTTTTGTTTGGCAAAGTCTGAGTTTTTCCAAGACTTTTTGGGGGGCTGGGGTGGGGGGGAGAGATAAATGATACTGACCTACAACCCCAGCCCCGCACAAGTCAGAGGGTGCCCGAGACTCAGAAGCAGGCGCCCCCCGGCCCCCGTTTACCTCCTGGGAACAGGGTGAGAACAGGGCCCAACTGCTAACCATACTGGGGGCGAGGGGGAGGCAAAAGAGGATCGGGCCCAGTGTAAGGAGCAGGGCCCAACCCCCCCAGGGCCCGCCAGCCTCAGCCCCCCCCGCCACCAGCCAAGCCTCCCACAGCAGCCGCCACCTCTCACCACAACAAAGGGGAGGGGGGGAGCACCCCTGCCATGGCCAGCTCCAGGCCTGAGCGCCCCCCACCACCACCACCACACACAGGCAAGGGCCACCAGTCAGCATCCGCGCCTTGCCTGGCGAGGCCACCCCCCGCCCCAGCCTGGCCGACGCCAAAGCCGGCCAGAGACCAACCTCTTCCTCGCCTAGCTGCGCCGCTGCCGCTGCCTCTCTCGCTGGCGAGTGGCTTCCTCTTTGCCACCGCCCACTGCGCCCGCCATTGGTTAATGAGGGCGCCGCGGCGCACGCAGCGACCCCCTTGGTTGGCTCTGCCTTAGGTCAGTTGTAGGGAGAGCGGGCGGTGGATGGATGACAGAGGCTTCCGTCCCGCCCGACGTAGCGATTGGCGGGCCTTAAGCCCAATCGGCGAAAGGCGGCGAGAAACGTCGTGATGGAGCCCTCGCGACGGAGTGCGTGATCAGCGCGAAGGGAACGGCAGTCGCCGATTGGCCTACAAGGGTGTCACTCCCCGCCGGGGGAGGTTGCGCAGAAAGGAGAACGACCGACCGAATGTGGCTCGGGGCGCTGATCCTTCCGCCAAGCGGTCGCCAAGTTCGCATAACGAACTAGTAACCTTCCGCGCGGCAGCGGATTCCAGCAGAGAGAAATAGTTCCCCCTCCCCCGTCACTACGCCAACCACCTCCGGTCCCACAGCCGGGTCGGCGCCCTCTGATACCCCTCCCCCCACACCGAGGGGGGGCCGACCTCCCCTCACACACCGTGGCCGACTCAGGGGTAGAAGGGAGGGGAGGGTTCACAGCGTTGGGCACTGCACAAGTTAAAAGCCCAGGCGTCAGCCCCCCCCCCCCAGGTTAAATGCGGGGGGGTTGCCTGGGCCTTGTGCTCTCCAAACTCCCCCACACACCGCCACTACCTGTGGCACCCACACGGCCTCATCACCCCACACAGGCCCTGGCCCCTGATCCAGGCCCCGGCCCAAGCTCCAGGATGGGGGCCCGCCCCGCGGTGCCGGATGCTGCCCGACCCCCTCGAGGGGCAGCCCCTGCCCTGCCAAGGTCCCAGGCTAGCGCAAGGCGCGGTGGCGAGTTTGGAAATACGTTACCGACGGGGAGGCCACGCTGCCCTGGGACGGGCAAGTGCCCAACGGGGCAGGGGGGCAGTTTGTGCCACCGGAGATGGAACCAGGACTCAGCCAACTCATCTCCTCTAGTGACCACCTAAGAGCACCGACATCGCTACAGTGGGTCAGACCAAAGTCCATCTCGTCTCTGACCCCGATGCTTAAGGTGTAAAACTCCCATTCTTGGCAGATGTGGAATAATCTGCCTCCCTCCTCATCCTTCTCTCCAACTTTGTTCTCATTAATTACGATAAGCCTGGCTATTCTTGATATCCAGGGAAGCATCCAGGCTCTTTCTGAATCTTGTTAAATTGCATGAGATCCATTAGATAGGAACAATAACATTTAATCTGTGTTGAGCTGGGCAGGACTTACACTAGTGACCTACAGGTGAAAGGCTCTACAGCTAATTAGCAATGCCCAGATGTGTATGGTCCCCCCCATAGACCCAAATGTAACACCTTTGTGAATGAGCTTTGCTGTCTTGAAAGATAAATGTATTAAATCAAATTCTGACCTTTGCAAGCTTACACACAACAGGGTCTTCAATGCTGGATACACAGGCTGCTCTCAAATACCCTTAGTCTGGCACACCCTGTTCTTAAAGAGACAGCTCTCATTAACCAAACTACAAAAGCTAAATATTAAAGTCAAAGCTTAAGGCCTGCTCCTGTATAACACAGGCCACCAACACCAGCATGCTAACCCAACAACCAAAATGAAATCAAAATATGACAACCCACAGAGGCTAGACTATTCATTGGAGCAGTGGAGAGAACCTACTTCTTCCACACCTATGTGAGTGCCCTAACCTCCAGGCCATAGAGTCAATCGCTCTGGCTCCATCAATATTTAATTACTTGTACAAAGTGGAACAGCTCAAACAGGAGAGATTGAACCAGAACTGCCCCGGAGTAACCAATAGCCAGAGGCTTAGGGTACTTGTATCCAGGTTTTTGACATCCCAGGTAAGTCCCGAAATCAGGGATGTAAACCAGGGTTTTCCACATCCAAGGTGAGTGCCATAACTCCTATGCTATTGGATACTTTGGGCTCTCTAGCTAATATATCTTTCATTAAATACATCAAAAGTTAAGTTTTGTCCCAATGTAGAATGAGAAAATTTGGGGAAGTTCAAAAAAAATTTTGGACAGGAAATGAGTTTCTTGCCCAGTTCTATTCATGTGTGAAGTTTAAACTCACACCTTTAGATCTACCACATAGACAGCTACTATTTCAGTTCTGGGAGTAACTGGTTTCAGGGGAAAGCATGCTGTTATCCTCCATGTGGTTTCCATTCCTGGCTCTGGGAGCAGATTGTGATCTAGTCATTACAAACAAGCATAGCCAAATGTAGGAACATCCCTGTTTGGGTCAAATGTGGGGCTGATCTTGGGACCTAGGGATGTAAAAAGCCTCTATACCAATTGAGGTAAAGAACCAGTTCTCTTACAAACCAGTGGCAGAGTCATAAATAGGGCCCTCCCAAATTCACGTCCATTTTGGTCAATTTCACAGTCATAGAATTTTAAAAATCATAAATTTCATTTCAGTTATTTAAATCTGAAATTTCATAGTGTTGTAGTTGTAGGGATCCTGACCCAAACAGGAATTGTGGGGTGGTCGCTTGGTTATTGTAGGGGGGGTTGCGGTCCTGCTACCCTTACTTCTGCGCTGCTGTTGGCGGCAGCGCTACCTTCAGCGTGGACAGCTGGAGAGCAGTGGCTGCTGACCAGGAGCCCAGCTCTGAAGGCAGAGCCGCCGCCAGCAGCAGCGCAGAAGTAAGGATGGCCTGGTGAGGTATTGCCAACTTCTACTTCTGCACTGCTGCCTTCAGAGCTGGGCCCTCAGCCAGTAGGCGCCACCCAGCTCTGAAGGCCCCCTGCAACTCCCTTTTGGGTCAGGACCCCCAATTTGAGAAATGCTGCTTTCCCCTGTGAAATCTGTATAGTATACTATAGGGTAAAAGCACACAAAAGACCAGATTTCACGGGGGAAGACCAGATTTAACGCTCTATGATGCGTTTTTCATGGCTGTGAATTTGGTAGGGCCCTGGTCATAAACTTTAGTATGTGGTACAGCTGCTTAAATGTGATAGAGCCATACTAGAAGCACCTAATTTGACGTGTTCCTTCTCAAAGACAGTAAGGGCATGTCTACACTACAGTGACAAAGTTGCAGTGATCCACAGAAGAATTCTTCCATTGATCTAGTCGCATTTACACATGGCATTAGCTCAGCTTAACTATAGCATTAGAGGTGTGAATTTTTCAAATCCTGAGTAATGTAGCTAGATTGATCTAAATTTACAGGGTATAGCTACAGGATGGAGACTACAGTGGCATCACTATGCTAGTGTATCCCTGTAGTGTAGACACAGCCTATGCTGACCTAAGGGGTTTTTCCATTGGTGTTTGAGGAGGTGGCATTCCTACAATGGTAGCTACATCAGTGGAAGCATTCTTCCATTGCCATAGGTGTGTCTACAATCGGGTTTAGGTTGTGCTGTGATAAATGGGGCTACAAATTTTTCCTAATTGTGAGTTTGACTGTAAAAAAAAAAAAAAGACTAAATTCGTCCAAACAGAAAGGGGTTTACTGATACCACTCAAGGACCGTCTGAAGATCATGACTGGTAAACAAGAGGAGTAGGAAATCAAGAGGAAATCAATTAATAAAAATTGGCTTGTCGGAAATTAGGCCTGTTGGTGGATGAAATAATGAGAAGATGGACTATTCTGGGCCTACCATACTGGGCCAAAGAGAGGGAACCAGATGACATTAGCCAGTGAAAGTGGCAAATCCCGAATACCACCTGGAATGTGAGTCTCTTTCTCATACACACACACTTTGTGTGCTCTTTTCCTTCCCTACCTAAGTCCGTCTCTTTCCGATCACTCTCTTTTTTCTTTCTGTCTAAAGAAAGTCTGGCTTGCCTGGCCAAGACTGTATATTTTGCAACACTGTTGTAAATCTGTGAACAGAAAGTGACAGCTAAACATCACACAGGCATTCCCACGCTGGCAGGGGCATTCTGGTAATACTGAAAATGAAAGTGATCTGGGACACTTTCCAAAAGGGTCATTGGGAAAAACAAGTTTGGGAACCAAGGATCTACACTAGGGAACCTATGCTAGCATAGCCAAGCTAGCATAGCCAGGTCCCCCTAGGTTAGACACAGAAAAATTCCTATGGGTGTATGAACACCATTTCCCTGAACAACATGAGCTACATTGACAGAAGCACTCATCCATCAACATAGCTGCCTCTATACTGGGATTTTTGTCAGCATAGTTATATTAGTTGGGGTGGATTTATTAGAAGGTTTCTGAAATAAATACACCTCTGACCAAATAATCCTAACAAAACCCTCAGTGTAGACAAAGAATGGCTTCTGCTGATACAGCTAACAGCATTCAAGAAGTGGTGTTCCTATTCTGACAGAAAAACTCCTGTCACTGTCAGCTGCAGCTGCACTAGTGAGGTAGGACAGCGTAGGCTATGCTGGCATAGACTCCATAGTGTAGACATACCATTAGTTCAGGAATATTAGAGACCTCAGTTCTATCCCTAAGACCTGGTCTACCTACAAAGCTAGGTTGACCTAAGTCACCTTGGGTCAACCTATTTATGTATATGTCTACATTCAAATTTGTCTCCAGTCAGCCTAGGCAGCCCATTATGGCAACGCAGTAAAATCACTTCCCTGAATAGCACAGAGCCATTGTTGAACTACTTTGGTCAATGCAGTGCCAGGGTAGACATTTTATGATCTGTGTCAACCCTGTAGGCTTGTCTACACTTACCAGAGGATCGACGTGCAGTGATCGATGCATTGGCGGTTGATTTAGCGGGTCTAGTGAAGACCCGCTAAATCGGCCGCAGATCACTCTGCCATTGACTCTTGTATTCCACCAGATCAAGAAGAGTAGGGGGAGTCAACGGGAGAGCATCGTATAGTGTGGACCCCATGGTAAGTAGATCTAAGTTACGTCGACTTGAGTTACGCTATTCACATAACTCACATTGACTTTTCCCTGTAGTCTAGACAAGGCCTAACAGTCGTCCAGGCACTGTCCCAGTTGGTGCAATCGTGACTGCCCTGCCCACAATTTTAAATTCCACTGCCCAGGAGGTCACAGAGATCAGAAATCCACCCCCACCCACACACTTTAAAAGCCCAGCATTTTTTGAAATGCAATTTTCTGGTTGCCCACCTTGGTAAGCACACCTAGTAGCTCTCCTATGTTGTTTAAGTCCAACTGACCATGCCAGTTCCATGCACACTGGGAAGCAGGCAGGAAGTGTGGGGCTTCTGGACTGTGGAGAGAAGAGGCTGGGAAACACAGCTACAGAACAGCAATAGAAACATGGACTTGTATGAGTAGATTGCAGAAGGGATGCAGGCAAAGGGGCTTAACAGGTTTCATCAGCAGTGCTGCATGAAAGCAAAGGACCTATGCAAGGCATACCACAAGGTGAGGCAGCACACCAAGAAATTTGGTGCTATCCCACAGACCTGTTGCTTTTACAATGAGCTGCAAGCCATACTTGGCAGTGACCTCACCAGCACCCTGCAGTTACCTCTAAAATGTCTAAGATGGAGAAATCTTCCATGAGCAGCAAGGAGGAAATGGAGAAGGAAGATGACTAGGGAGGACAACCAGGAAAACCACAGCTTCATGTGTGATACATTGACCAATGAAACCCAGAGATTGTATCTATAGCCATAATGGACTACATTGAATGACCTTTCTGGACATAAGTGTTTACTTCCTTTTCAAAAGGAATTTTAAAAGTTTCAACCTGTAAAGTAGTTTGAAGTTTGTATGACATTGTATGTTTGTTTGCACTTTGTGTGCGTTGCATTTTTCCACTCAATAAATTTATATTTTTGGAAAATCAAAATCTCTTTTAGCTCACAACCAATATTTCAGAATGCATAGCAGTAATCAAGAAACCAAACAGTACTTATAAATGCACACCCAGCCCCACAGAGTTCGTAGCCTCAGGGAAAGACTCAGTCATATTCATAAGTGTACTGCAAGCACCACATAATTCCTAGTGGCAGGCAAAGCCCTAGCCCCAGCAGTATTTATCACCTGCAACAGGCACAACAGAATAGATCCTCATGGCAAAAAAACAACAACAACCCATAACACAAGACAGACATTATCTCAAGGCAGAACACTACTGTGGCTGACTGTGTAAACCAGTGGTTCTCAACCTATTTACCATTGTAGGCCACCGCCAATACTACCTGTATGGCCCCAAGGATGTCCCATGGGCTGCAGCTCTGTGCTGATTGGGCCACAAGCAGGTTGAGAACCACTGGTGTAAACTTTAATGCTTCCTTCAAATGCATGGCTTCCCCCTGGGCTCCTGTAACAGCCCTAGTGTCTGCTCAAATTTAGCAGCCTGCTGCTCCATCTGCACCCTGGAAGCAGCTTTTCCCCCTTTGCCTAACATATATTATGCAGTACACTATGTGCAGCTATAGCCATTGGGATATTTTCCTTGCTGAGATTTCATCTAGTGAGTAAACAACACCAGCGACCCTTCAACCTACCAAAAGCACATTCCACAGTCATTCTGTGCCTACTGAGCCTTTAGTTGAAGCTTTCCCTGGCGCTGTCAAGATGGCCAGTATACGGCTTCATCAGCCAGGGGAGCAAAGGATAGTCTGGGTTCCCAGAAATGCTATTGGCATTTCCATATCAACCCTGGTAACCCACTGATAACATAATCTATCTGCGTGCAGCTTTCTTAACTATCCTTTGTTATTAAAGACAGAGTGTCATGCATCTTCTCTGACCAACCAACATTGATGTTGGTGAATCATCTCCAGTGATCCACTCATGCCTGCATAACTATGGAAAATTATCCCTTTTTGTTGATGTACACAGTTGCAAGATGGGCTGGTTCCATAATAGGGATATGTGTTCCGTCTGTCACCCCACTGCTGCAAATCCATCCGCTATTTCTTGTACATTGCCAAGAGTCACCGCCCTGTGTAGAAGAAGATTAATAACCCTACCTGGCTCCGACTGTGCATTTTCCAACTCCAAAATGATTTCCCATTGACCCATAGCATTCTGGCATTACAAGCTTCCAGAGTGTGATTGCCACTTGCTTCTCCACAGTCAATGCACCTTGCTGTCATTGACCAATATACAGACAATCTGGCCTAGTAGTCAGAGCAGGCATCCAGGGTGGGGAATGAAGCCAAGGGTCATCACCAGAGTCAACTGCCAGTTTCCAGAGCCAGGGGGCAAGCTAGAGTCAGAACCAGAAATTGAAGCTGAGAGTCAGTGCTGAGGTCAAATACCAAATGCCAGAGCAAGGGTCAAGCCAGGTCAAGGTCAGAAGTTGGAACCAGGACTGATCACTGAGGATGGAAGGTGAGGCGTAAGGGTAGGAGGAGAGGCAAGGCTCAAGCACAGAGTATGAACATGGTGGGAGCAGGAACGAAGGCAGGAGCAAAGAGCAGAGTGGGAACCAGGAACAGGGTTGGGTGCAGGAGGCAGGCACAAACAGGGTCCAATGCAGCCACAACAGGAAACCTCCTTGCTGCTCACACAAACTTCCTGTTCCTCCTCCTGGCTTAAATGGCATAGTTGGACCAATTGGTGGAGACAGGCAATCCTCCAATCAGAGTTTCTGTGGGTGGTCTCTTGGCTAGAGCTATAGCCCTAGCAGCTTCCCAGCTGGTTTCAGTAGCTATTGCGTGGAACCTAGGATGTGGCAGCTCTCTAGGAACTCCCAAGCCTTGCTTCACAGACCCAGGACATTACATCTTCATTCTAGTGTCCCCGCACTGGAGGGCTGGGCTGAGCTCAGCACACAAATCCAGGAATGTGACAGTTTGCATCCAGAAGTTCTGCAACCACTGCTCATCAATCCAGATCTATATTATGATGCAATCCCACAAGTCACTGCTCATTTCTCAATCCCAGGAGCAGTGCTCCACAAACAATACTAGCAACCTGGAACTTTTTTTTTTTTGCTATGTCCTCAAAGATATCCTCATCACCCTCACAGCAATGACAATGTGGTACTTCCTGAAGGTCTGAAAGAACAGGAGAATCATGCCTCCTGAATTTGGAATGTTCTTGAGAATAACATGAGCTCTGCAGGCTCCATGCTTCTGGCAGAGATGGCAGAAACTGAAAAGCACTGTGCAGATTTGTGGGATTTTCAAAAAACAGCACAAAAATTATGGGATGTGGAATGTATTATGAGGTAGAGAAACTTGCATGCTGGGAACCTCCCTGTGTGAATGGTTATTATCCCACAAAACACTGTGAATATGTCCCAAAAGGCATTTTACCTGACAATGGTACGTGGCACACTGGGCTACCTACCTGTGGTGCAATGCTCTTTACATCAACGCAAGCACTCGAGATTAGTATTTGTAGCACTGATGCAAGCAGATAAGTATTCACACACCTGAGTGATATGCAAACATCTGCAGCTGTTCAACAACATAACTTGTGTCAGACAAAGTTGTAGTGTAGACAGGACCTACTTGACTTACATGATGTTAGGGAAGCTCTCCGTTATTTTATCTGTGAAAGAGTTGAAAGGTAATTTCAACCCACCCAAAGGTTGCTAAGGCTTGTGAAACTCCTAGAAGCATTGACGTCATTTATTGGAAGAGCTGGAATTATGTGAGAAAAATCTCTCTCTCTTTACTCCCTCCCAGTGGTGCGAAGGTTGGAACGTTTCAAGTTATTACAGGACTACCTGTGGCAGGGGCCCAAATCTCCTTATTCATGAGAGTTTGCAACATTGTGTTAAACCAACTGTTTTAAAAATGTATATAAATATTTTCCTAATGTTTCATGTGATCAGTTTTCCTGAAGCTGCACATAAGTTTGTTATACAATTGCAAACGAGAGACGAGGTAGTCCATGTGATTGTAGATGGGATGGAAACTGTCACCCAGTGAAAAAATTGAGAACCCTTAGCTAAGCCTTGATGCCCCTTCTCCTATTTATGTCTAAATTGATGTAATGTTGCATACCTGTGTAAATTTTTTGCAGGATTATACCCTTTGAGATTATAAAATCATGCCTTCCCCTTATCTATAAAGCACCATGCACACATGTAAATAGCACTATATTAAAAGTATTATTAATAATAATAAATAATATTTTATTTTACTAATTGTCTCATTATTATTGTGGGTATTTAGAAAACAAATACTTACTTCACTGAAGTTCTGAAATATGAACCAGTTGGAGACTAACAATGTACAGTAAGCCCTAAAAAAAAGGAAATGAATTGTTGAATATCAACATATTAGACAAAACAGCCAGACATTATCCATAAAAGGTGGCATTTATTAAAAGAAAGGCATAATGTAGCTAAAATAATTGAGTATATTTATTCACATTCCAAGTTCATACTGTAAAATTCTCATGGGTAAATTAATACAACCATCTTAAGATATGCAAATAACTTAATACCGAAGGCCCCCTCCACGCACAAAGTTGTACTGGATTAACTAAAAGTGTGACTTCAAACCTATTTTGTGAAATCAGTGCAACGGTATGTGTGTGGACACTTTAAATCTATTTAAACAGTTTATTTTGATTCATTTTAAGTCAACAGGGAATGGGTTTATGCTAAATCAAAATAAACCACTGTTAGATATTTCAATTTCACTCTACACAGGGGGGTTCACCAGTTTACCTAAAATCTCCTTTAATAAAATAATGCAAATTTGTGTGTAGATAGGGCCTATGGGACAATAGCTTCTTTTCTGAAATAATATTAGGCCTCAATACAGCAAATAATTATGCATATGTTTAACTTGCATGCATAAGTAATCCCACTAAAGTCAGTGAGGCTACTCAAATGCACAAAATTAAGCATATGCATCAATCTTGGCATGATCAGGGTTTTAGCTTGATTAATCTTTATCTCATCTTTATTGCTTTTCTATTGTTCCCTTCAGTGACTTGGGTTTAATTAATAGTTACAATTAAGTCTATATGATAAAGAAATAGTTTGTGCCTCAGTCGGAAGGATCAGAATAAACCAATTTATGCTGTGATCAGTCAGTTATTGCAATACAGTCTGTTTCCATTTTATAGCATGTAAAATACACTCTGCTAATTAAGCATATGTCTGTATAGATTAGTCTAAATGAGATTTACCCCAATTTTCTATACCATCTGGGAGAGACTGGTAGTTGAGGTGGATGGAGAAGGGATCTTTGTGTACGTACAGTAGTTTGTGAAGTATTTAAAATTCTTTATGGTGTTTCCTTTATATTCTTAGTGGTGCAAAACTTTAGTTGCAGCTTTTGTATGTTCTGTTTATTTTTCAAACGCCAGCAATTTCTGAGAATACATTGTAAACCTGGGCACAAGATCTGGAGACCATCAAATGAGAATTCAGAGACCCTCAAAAATATCTTCACTGCATTGTTTGATGAGTCTATTACAGCCCCAGTTACATGGAGTTAGTTCTTCTGTCTTCTATAAAGACTTCAAATGATGGAGAATTTATCACTTCCCTTGGTAAGTTGTTCCAATGGTTAATTATCCTCACCATTAAAAATGTGAATTTTATTTTTGCTGGGAATTTATCTAGCTTCAGCATTCAACCATTGGATCATGTCTTTTTTTGTTAGATTCAAGAGGGCCACACTATCAGAAATCTCTTCCCCATGCAGGTACTTGTTGATCGTGAACAAGTCACCTCTTAACCTTCCTTTGGATAAACTAAATAGATTGAGCTCCTTTAGTCTTTCACTGCAAGGTAAGTTTTCCAGACTTCAAGTCATTCTTGTACCTCTTTTCTGGATCTTTCCCAGTTTATCATCCTTTTTGAAGTGTGAACACTGGAACTGAACATAGTATTCCAGTAATGGTCTCACTAAACTTGCACACAATGGTAATAACTTCACCCTGCTTCTACTCAATATTCCCCTGCTTATACATCCAAGGATTTCATTTGTTCTTTTAACCACCACATGACACGAGGAGTACTTGTGGCACCTTATAGACTAACAAATTTATTTGGGCATCAGCTTTCTTGGGCTAAACCCCACTTCATCAAATTCATGGAGTGGAAAATACAGTAGGAAGATATATATAGCAGTACATGAAAAGATGGGAGTTGCCTTATCAAGTAAGGGGTCAAAACAATTCAATTAAAGTGCGCTATTATCAACAGGATGAAAAATCACTTTTGTAGTGGTAATCAGAGTGGCTCATGTCAAACAGTTAATAAGAAGGTGTGAGTAACAACAGGGGGAAGTTAGTTTTTTTAGTTCTTGTAGTGATTCATCCACTCCCAGTCTTTATTCAGGCTTAATTTGATGGTGTCCAGTTTGCAAATTAATTCCAGTTCTGCAGTTTCTCATTGGAGTCTGTTTTTGAAGTTTTTTTTGTTGAAGAATTGCCACTTTTAAGCCTGTTATTGAGTGTCCAGGGAGGTTGAAGTGTTCCCCAACTGGTTTTTGAATGTTATAATTCTTGATGTCTGATTTGTGTCCATTTGTTCTTTTACGTAGAGACTGTCCGTTTTGGCCAATGTACATGGCAGAGGGGCATTGCTGACACATGATGGCATATATCACATTGGTAGATGTGCAGGTGAACGAGCCCCTGATGGTGTAGCGGATGTGGTTAGGTCCTATGATGGTGCCCCTTGAATAGATATGTGGACAGAGTTGGCAATGGGGTTTGTTGCAGGGATACGTTCCTGAGTTAGTGTTTTTGTTGTGAGGTGTGTAGTTGCTGGTGAGTATTTGCTTCAGGTTGGGGGGCTGTCTGTAAGTGCGGACTGGCCTGCCTCCCAAGGTCTATGAGAATAAGGGATTGTCCTCCAAGATAGGTTGTAGATCCTTGATGATGCATTGGAGAGATTTTAGTTGGGGGCTGAAGGTGACGACTAGTGGCGTTCTGTTATTTTCTTTGTTAGGCCTGTCCTGTAGTAGGTGACTTCTGGGTACCCTTCTGGCTCTGTCAATCTGTTTCTTCACTTCAGCAGGTGGGTATTGTAGTTTTAAGAATGCTTGATAGAGATCCCGTAGGTGTTTGTCTCTGTCTAAGGGATTGGAGCAAATGCGGTTGTATCTTAGAGCTTGGCTGTAGACAATGGATCATGTGATGTGGTGTTGATGGAAGCTGGAGGCATGTAGGTAAGTGTACCAGTCAGTAGGTTTCCAGTATAGGGTGGTGTTTATGTGACCATCGCTTATTTGCACTGTAATGTCCATGAAGTGGATATCTTGTGTGGACTGGTCCAGGCTGAGGTTGATGGTGGTTATACACAATGATCCTAAATGCTTTTCTGAGCCACTGCTTTCCAAAATACAATCCACCAGCCAGGGGCACCATTTCAGAAAAATTCTGGGCGGGGTGGGGGAAATATAGTGTCACCACATAGAACATTATATGGGCTTATATTATAGTTTTCAAAATCTGGGGGGAGCAGGTAGAGGGGTGCAAAAAGTGGCCTATGACAAGTTGGGAGGTGGGGCAAACCAAGGTTGGGGTAACTGCCCCTCCTGCTCCATAGAAAATGATGCCTCTACCCCAATCCTATAAATTTCACATACATTCTTGAGTCCAAGATGTATGGCCTTGTATTTTGCTGTATTAAAACATGTTGTTTAAATGAGTCCATTTACTATGTAATCCAAAGACCTGACCAATCCTTATAATTATTTTATCATTCCATCAAACTGTCATCTGCAAAAATTTTGCCAGAAATAATTTTACATTATGATAAAAGTATTTAATAGTATTGGTCCAAAAAGAGCCAAGTGGGACCCCAGTAGAAATACTCGCATTGCATGACGTTTTCCCATATACAATTACTCTTTGAGATCTATCAGTTAGACAGTTTTTAATCCATGGTACACATGCCCCGATAATCATCTGAGAATATGCTAGGGAACATTTTAAAAAATCTTTTATTCTAGACTAGACATAGCCTAAATATGAAGTCACTGTTAAGGGTAAGGGCTTTGCTACTTTTATGAGAGTATTCTAGGAAGGAGATGCCTGTATATAATATATGCCGGGATTCTCAAACTGGGGGGTTGGGACCCCTCAGGGGTCGTGAGGTTATTACATGGGTGGGGGGTTACAAGCGGTCAGCCTCCACCCCAAATCCTGCTTTGCCTCCAGCATTTATAATGGTGTTAATATATTTTAAAGTGTTTTTAATTTATAAGGGGAGTCGCACTCAGAGGCTTGCTATGTGAAAGGGGTCACCAGCACAAAAGTTTGAGAACCACTGATATATGCAGTTCGTGAATAGATGTGTTGGTAGCTGGTGCTCAAGACTATGTAGCATAGGGCCTCAGTTTTGTAGGATCAGTAAAACTTTTTGTTGTTGTACACTGCAAATGGGTTCTTGTGGCTGCTTTTTGTATAACCTCTTGAGAATGCATCCGATGAAGTGAGCTCTAGCTCACGAAAGCTTATGCTCAAATAAATTGGTTAGTCTCTGAAGTGCCACAAGTCCTCCTTTTCTTTTTGCAAATACAGACTAACACGGCTGCTACTCTGAAACCTCTCTTGAGAATGGTGTCACAAGTGAAATATTTTTTACTGTTTTTATTTTGTTGTGGCTGTAATGGCTGTGAGCAACATTCCACTCCTGCAGGCAATGTAACTGCACAGCGGTGTCTCTGAAAACCGGTGCTTCTTCAGGGCCTTGTAGACAAACTAGGAAGACTACATGAAGAAAGGTTCAGAGTAGCAGCCGTGTTAGTCTGTATCCATAAAAAGAAAAGGAGTACTTGTGGCACCTTAGAGACTAACAAATTTATTAGAGCATAAGCTTTCATGAGCAGCTGTAGCTCACGAAAGCTTATGCTCTAATAAATTTGTTAGTCTCTAAGGTGCCACAAGTACTCCTTTTCTTTTTACATGAAGAAAGCATGGTGTTCAGCGTGGCTATTATGAATACAGCAGTGGGTAAGAGCTGCTTTTGATGGACCAGCACTTACAGCTAGCAGATGAAAAAAGACAAGATGGAATTAAAATCTTAGATGCTTTAGAAAGATAATTTGGGGTGAATGCACAAAAGACTTAGGTGTGACACAGCCTAGAAAAATCACTGCAACATCCGATGAAGTGAGCTGTAACTCACGAAAGCTCATGCTCAAATAAATTGGTTAGTCTCTAAGGTGCCACAAGTACTCCTTTTCTTTTTGCAAAGACAGACTAACACGGCTGTTACTCTGAAACCTGCAACAATAGTGTGATTCACAAAGCCTGAGTTAGGTCCCCAGGCTCCCTATACAGTGAATGGAGACAGATAGGCACCTTAGACTGAATTAGACTGTAATTCACAAAAGCCAGCATGCTAGGCGGCACCCCATCTAAGTTAGCCCATGGGAGATGCCAATTACCGGGGTGGTGCTAAGCCCCACCCTTCTCTCAGAGATAGGCATCTAAATTCAGGGTACAGGGAGGTGCCTGCTTATGTTAGCTTAGTGGCTCTCAGCCAGGAACCCTTTTTTTAGTTAGGCGCCTCCCAGCGGGGTGCCCTAAACCCTATATACTGAGTCATTCTCTTTCTGATCATATGACTTTTCTGCTGTGGATAAATAGCCTGAGCACATGTACCGGATCAGGCCCTGTGTTTGATTTAGGTTGCCGAACGTCTGTCTTCCCCTAGTTGGTGAAGCACTGAGGGGGTTAGGCAGGAGCTAGGCATCTGGATGCCACAGAGAAGCAGCAGTGTTCATGCCCAGAGGCAGAAACATAAGTATCCTAATCATAAGTATGACTGCATGCATCCGATGAAGTAAGCTGTAGCTCACAAAAGCTAATGCTCAAATAAATTTGTTAGTCTCTAAGGTGCCACAGGTACTCCTTTTCTTTTTGGGGATACAGACTAACACGGCTGCTACTCTGAAATAAGTATCCTGGGAATTTTTACCCTGAATAAGTTTAGGCACGTGTAAGGATTAGGCAGGAGTTTTGTGCATCACCGTGGAGCCAAAACTGCAGCATAGGAGCCTAATACAGGGGACTTAGGTGCCTAACTCCTTTTGTACATTCAGCCCTTTGTGCCTAAAAGAGATGTCATACATGAGAAGTGTATTTTCTAATTTGAAGCTCTAGACCAGGGCACAGCAGGACTATGCTCTTTAGCCTCTTCATGCAAATTTGGCACACTTGCAGACAGACTTATAAAAGATCACATAGTTTTAGGCACCAAAGATAATGAAGCCAGAACACATCTGCTGAAACAACCAGAGAGATAAGGTGGTGAGGTAATGTCTTTTACTGGGCCAATTTCTGCTGGTGAGAGAGACAAGCTTTCTAGTCACACAGAGCTCTTCAGGAAGGTCTGAGAAAGGTACTCCCAGAGTCACAGCTAAATGCAAGGTGAAGCAGACTGTTTAACATAAGTAGTTAAAAGAAAAGGAGTACTTGTGGCACCTTAGAGACTAACCAATTTATTTGAGCATGAGCTTTCGTGAGCTACAGCTCACTTCATCAGATGTATATATATACATATATATGTTATATATATATACAGACTATACATATATATACATATATATGTATATATATATATATACAGACTAACACGGCTGTTCCTCTGAAACCTGTCATAAGTAGTTAGCACATGTTCTAAGGGACCATTCAAGGCAGAGTGGCCCTTTAACACCTCTACAGTCATAGGACAAAGAGGGGGTTAATGGGTTACAGATTGTTAAGGGATAAATCCAGTATCTCTGTTCAGTCCATGCTTTTCAGTGTCTAGCAGAGTTATGAATTTAAGCTCTGAGGCTCGTCTTCCACAAGTGCTGTACAGGTTTCCTTGGAGGAGGAGGACTGATAGGTCAGATATACAGTGCTCACTTTGTGAAAAGTGTCCAATAAAAGATATTACCTCACACCAGCTTGTCTCTCTAATATCCTGGGACCAACATAGCTACAACTACACTGCATGCAGCAATCAGAGTTAGAACTAAATCAAGTCATTGACACATGCCACAGCAGCAAAGAATCAAAGAAACAGCTACAAATGTTGAAAGCATTAGAACTGTTGGAAGATTTCAGAGTAGCAGCCGTGTTAGTCTGTATCCGCAAAAAGAAAAGGAGTACTGGTGGCACCTTAGAGACTAACCAATTTATTTGAGCATAAGTTTTCGTGAGCTACAGCTCACTTCATCAGATGCATCCAATGAAGTGAGCTGTATCTCACAAAAGCTTATGCTCAAATAAATTTGTTAGTCTCTAAGGTGCCACAAGTCCTCCTTTTCTTTTTGTTGGAAGATGTACACTTCACACAAAACAAAGGGAAACACAGACTAAACGAAGATGTAGAGCAATAGCTTCTAAAGAGGAGCAAGCAATGCCTGAAAAAGACAAATGTCTAACATATGGTGCCGTAAGTGCTTATTGCAAAATAAATCATTTCCACAACAGTATGCAAAGCAACGTAAATACTTTTTATAATGACAGGTTTCAGAGGAGCAGCCGTGTTAGTCTTTTATTCGCAAAAAGAAAAGGAGGACTTGTGGCACCTTAGAGACTAACAAATTTATTTGAGCATAAGCTTTCGTGAGCTACAGCTCACTTCATCGGAAGGAAGGGGGGAGTGACATTAATATCTTTAGTGGAGTTCGTCTTCACCATCATCCACTGGGATGGGGTTCTGAAGCATAAAGGGAAAAGTGGTTTGCACAAGTAAAAACTTCAAACATTAGCAAGGCCCCCAGCTCAGCCATTCAGATGTCAGAATGACATTAGTTCTCCTTCTAGCGTTAAAGATTACCACAAAATTGTAGAAAATAAGTCTGATGGTAGAGACCTCGTTTTTGGAGCAGAAGGACATGGATAATAGACCCAGCTCATTGTGTGTGCCATTTCTATGGTAACTGGATCTGAACTCAGCAGTGGTTTTCTCTGCTACAGCAAGCAGTGGGTGTCTGCTTTGCTAGGTTTGTAAGGTAACCTGTGGGATTGGTGGGTGGTTCTGAAAACATCCTTAAAACTGAGCTGAGAGGTGCCGGTGCTTTTGCAGCAGGCTGATTGGAGTTCTGACCCTTTTGCCACTGGGGAGTAAGTAATCACGGTGCTCAGCATTATGACAATGCAAAGTCTTAAAGAGCCTCACATTTGGTACAACATTTTAAATTTGATGCCTATGACACCCCACTTTCCTCTGACCTCCTAGGAGAAGAAAAAACAACACCACTACAGAAGCTGGTTCTCGTAGTTCTGAAGAAAATTAAAGTAAAACCAAAAGAATCATCTCAGGGAACTGTCTTAATCTCTTCTACTATACCAATTTTGTGGGTCTCAAGTTTCATTCTGTCATGTCTTTGAAGGTGGGAGTATGCCTAAAATAAAATTACAACACAAATCCCGGTAGCTGGAATGGTGGTTGATGGTAGCTGGAATGGTGTAGTAGGTGACAGCACTTTCTTAGGAAGGGTTGTCCCATCACTGTAGTTAATCTACTCTCCCTGAGAGGCGGTAGCTAGGTTGACTGAGGCAGGAGCGCCGGAAGCTCCCTAGAAGTGTGGGGGGAGAGGGGGAACTGGCACCTGGACCGTGACCCTGCCCCTGCCCCAAGGCCCTGCCTATGCTCTGCCCCTCCCCTGAGATCCCACTCCCACCCTTCCCGCCCCCGTCTCTTCCCCCAAGAACCCGCCCTCACTCCACCTCGTTCCCCTGGGGCCCTGCGCCCGCTCTGCCTCTTCCCCCTGAGGGCCCCCCCCCCCCGATGCTCGCTCCTCTCCACCCCTTCTACCTTGTTGCTCGCCCTTAAGGCAGGTAAAAAGTGATGGGGCCATGGCCCCCTACCCTCCCCCCCCGTTCCGGCTCCCCAGGACTGAGGCCTGGTCTACACTACATGGTTACATCAACATAAACTGCCTTGTGTCGACCTAGCTGTGGAAGTGTCTTCACTTAAATGTGGCTCATGCCGACCGTAAGTGCCTCTCTACACCGGTTTCGCAACACCACCTCCCCGAGTGGTATAGAGCCACAGTCGATATAATTAGGTCAACACAGCGTCAGAGTAGCCGCTGGGTTGCTTACGTCGACTGTTATTGGCTTTCACAATGCCCCACGCTGACAATACAATCGCTACAAGCGCTCCTGATGCCAAGTGTGCACACACACAAGCAATTTAATAACTGCAGTGACTGTATGCCGACATAAGTCAGAGTGACATAATTTTGTGGGATAGACATGGCCTGAAGAATTCTTCAGACAACCTAGCACCTTCTATACCAGCTTAACTATGTCACGCAGAAGAGTGGATTTTTCACATCCCAAGTGACGTAGCTGGGTCAGTTTAGCTTTTTAGTGTAGATTTGGCCTTACCCGGGGTACTGAGCAGGTCCAAGAGCCAAACCAGCAGATGTAGTGGTGCCTGCCTCCCCTTCCTCTCTGAACAGAGAGCTGCCTGCTGATTTTTAACTTTCAGTTGTGTTGTTTCTTTTACTGGTAAACAGGTCTTGCAGAAGCTGGAGAAGAGTATGTGTAAATGCCCCAGGAAGCATGCATGACTAGGGCAAAACAACTGCTGATTAGCTAACCTTTGGAACCATCTAGGCACAATGAAGTGCTGTCAAATGCAGAAAGGGAACAAAATGAAAAGCCAAAAACTATTTTTCTCTCTAATCTCTTCAAGTCATCATCTCAGAGTTTACTTGCGATAGTGGTGGGTACGCTGTTTTCAGAGGACAGTGATTTTATACATTGACTCATTCTCTTTAAGATGCTCTGGGTTTTTTCCTAAGTGCATCCAGGGCAAAAGCTCAGACTTGCCGAAGATTCTCTAAGCACGTGCATATTGCGGCTATCAACAGGTATTTTGCAGTTATTTAACAGATAATATCAGTGGATAATGGTCTCCTGCTGCTAGATGAATTCAGAGGCAGAGCCAAGGTATTTTAAGCTCAGCTCTGATCTGGAAATGAAGTTTAGTTGCTTGGAAAAACAGCTGTTTGAAACAGTTTCGGTCTCATCAGTTTCTTTCCCAGTTCTACAATATCTTTAAAGGAGAGAAGGCGGTAGAAGACTGAACTGCCAGAAAGGTTTCAAAAATCATTTAAAATTCAATAAAGATAAGGTTATCAGAGTGGGGGAATCTTTTTTATTGCCCTTTAATGAGCACGATGATAAGAGTGGCAACTGACATGGACAACGAATCATGAGCTGTGACATACCTGATTATAGTCACAGCTGGAACAGGCCCAGGGAAGCCATCAGACTGCTTATTTTTTCAAGACCATAAAAGGCATCACCTGAAAGGTTTCTGGGTGTTAAGTGACAGGAGCTACAATGCATAGCCCTTGCCTGAGACAATACAAACCTGTGGATATAGAAGATCAGTGGAACTGGGGTCAACCCTTGTGGCAAAGGCCAGAGTTAGCCCTTCTCTAAAAGTAAAGATTTTTCTGGATTTATTTTATTTATTTCTATAACTAATGTTGAATAGCAACAGCAAAGGAATACACCCGCGCATTTTGTTTATGCCAGTTTAAGACACTTATCTTGTGAATCATTGCGTCCACACAGCTCTGTGCTTTTTCAAACTAACCACACGGCATTCTGGGCAAATATCCCAGGGTGAAATATTCTGCCCCTAGATTCTCTGCACTCTGTGATTTTTCTCACAGCACATTGTGTGATCCTTACCAAAATCTACTGGAATTCTTGGACTTAGGTTTAAACTAAACAACTCCCATGATTCCTCTCCTAGCATCTTATAATTCATCTGCCTTTTGAAGGAAATCCAAGTTCCTTTGAAAAGGTCCACTGAGCTATCCCTCACTCATCCAAAGATTGTGGAAGAGGAAAGGGTTGTCCTGTATAAGGCAGAGAGGGGGGCTGGAACAGCCTGGTACCTGATAGGCTCACGTGTGGGGAGGGGGTCACTGGATGTGTTTTATATGAGTTGGAGAAGAGAAATGGTGTTAGCAACATGCTAGCATAGGTGTCGACTCTGTGGGTGCTGGGTGCTTAGCACCCACCAGCAGTCAGTTCCCCCCACAGCACCTCCCGCCCACTGGCAGCCCCACTGATCAATTCCTCCCCCTCCTTCCCAGTGCCTCCTGCTGGCCGCAGATCAGCTGTTCCACAACATGCAGGAGGCGCTGGGAGGGAGCGGGAGGTGCAGGGACAGGACGCGCTTGGGGGAGGGGGGCGGAAAGAGGTGGGGCAAGGGCGGAGCAGGGGTGGGAAGAGGCAGGGTAGGAAGAGGCAGAGTGGGGGCAGGGCATTGGAGGAAGGGGTGAGTGAGGGCTGGAGCGGGAAGATGAGGGGTGGAGGTGGGGGTTTGGGGGAAGGGGTGGAGTGGAGGCGGGCCTGGGGCTGAGCTGGGGTTGAGCACCCCCTGGGACAATTGGAAGCCAGTGTCTGTGCATGCTAGGCATATATTAAATTCCCTAGAATCACAAGTTCAAATCCCAGTGGTTTGATTCAGTCCCTCATGCCCTCTGAAACAGATAGCTGAGCATTAGGCTCGAAAAATTTAAACCAAAAATGATATTCCAACCAGCTCTACTGAACACCGTGAAGTTTATTCTGTGTGAGTCTCCTGTATAAGACTTTCTAAAAAGTGGCCATGTGTGCCTGTAAAACTTTATGGCACTCTCTTTACAGGAGTTTGGCCAAGAACTTTCAGCCAAAGACTTCTTTCCTGTCATGCTTATGCAGCATCCTGTGTGCCAGTTATCCACCTGCTTCCTGTCCTTCACCCCACAGCTGCCTGCATTTCAGTAGTGCTGTACATACAGTTGATGACGTGTTCAGTGATCCTGCGGGATGAAAGGATCGGCATAGAATTCTTTGCCTTACACAGATCTTTAATTTTTCCACCAACCCAAGGCCATATTAGAGGTGCCCGACTGTGAGAGCACTGAAGTGAATGGGCTCCAGGAGACCTTTCTCTCCTTCAACCGGGCACCCACCAGAATGCTGACATGTGTGCTCCCTGAGTGGAAAAGAGCTCCTAGCACCGCCACTGACTACAACACCCCAGAATGTTTGAGTTGCAGTAGGAGGGAGGAGCGGATTATCCCTCTAGTCTGTATTTAGCCCCTATGCATAAAGAGTCCAGATTTAAATAAAAACAGCAGTGTTTGTTAGATAAAGAAATTATATGCTCTAGTGTCCGCCTGTTAATAGCTTTAATCTTATATCCAACCACCAGCTCTGTAAATGCGATTAAGGAGGATTAAACCTCACTTAAGGCTTAATCACTTGTCTGTTCTTAACTAGCCTTATATTTCTCCCTGTGTAAGGAAATATTTCACACGCACAAAATGCCAGGCGAGTAAAGAACAGTTCAGTGAAATGAAGCAATAGCTGGAAATCCAGCCACGATAGAAAAGAGTTGACTATTTAAATGATAACTGCCATTATGAGGAGTTCTAGGAGGGGTGCCAAGTTAGTCCCTTTTTAACTTGACCATTGAAACAGCTAAACATTTTCTAGCACACTGATTTTCTAAGAGTTGTCTCATATGCTTCCTCTCTCTCTCACTGGGCTATTCCATAGAACAGGGGTCAGCAACCTATGGCACGTGGGCCAAAGACGGCACGCAAGCCGATTTTTAATGGCACGCTGCTGCCTGCCGGGTCCCAGCCGCTGACCCCCGCTCAGCCCGCTGCCGAACCCAGGCCGGGACCCCAGCAGGCAGCAGTGTGCCATTAAAAATCCTGCCCACCCCGACCCGCTCTTCTCCGCCCCGCCCCCACCCCTATGGGGCCAGGGTGAAGAAGCTTGGTCCTGCCAGCTACTATTGCAGGGCAGGCAAGCTCCTCCCTCCCCCGCCTCTTCCCCCAGCATGCGGGGTTCCTGCCCCTCCTCCTCTCCCTCCCTGCTGCCCATCGGCTGATGGCCCTTTCGCGGGAGGGCGAGAAGGGAGGTGCAGTGCTCCCTGCTCCAGGAAGGAGGTGGAGAAGAGGTGGGGACGGGGCCTTGGGGAAGGGGGGTGGAATCAGGGCATATCCCCTCCAGCCCCCTGCTATGAGCTACTCAGGGCAAGGGGCTGGGAGCACCCCCACCACCCCAGCCCACACCCCAAGCCCTCTGCCCTGACCCCCCTCACACACACCCAGCCCTCTGCCCTGACCCCTGCACCCACCTCACACACCCCAGCCTCCTTCCCTGACCCCTGCACCCCCCCCACAATCCCAGCCCTGACTCCAATACCCCCCACACATACCCAGCCCCTCAAACCCTTTGCCCTGACTCCTGCACCCCCTCACATGCCCCCAGCCCTCTGCCCTGACTCCTGCACCCTCCTCACACACCCCCAGCCCGCTGCCCTGACTCCTGCACCCCCCACACATACCCGCCCCCCCACACGCCATGTCCTGACTCTTGCACCCCCCCACATTCCCACCCCCACCCCTCGCACCAAACGGGAGCTCCTGCACCCACCCCCACCCCCCCACATTCCCACCTGCACCCCTTGCACCAAGTGCAGAGAGAGAGGAAGAGAATGGGCTAGAACCAGGGAAAAGATAGGTACCCACTCTATGTGGGCAGGGCTGGGATCCCAGACTGGCAGCAGGCTGAGTGGGGCCGGCAGCCGGGACCCTGGCTGGCAGGAACCGGTGGACAGAACCCCAGACCGGCAGCGGGCTGAGCCGCTGAGCCCACTGCCGGTCTGGGGTCCCAGCCTCCGGCCCCGCTCAGCTCGCTGCCGGTCTGGGGCTCTGGCTGCCGGCCCCTTGCCAGCCGGGGTCCTGGCCACAGGCCGCGCTCAGCCTGCTGCCAGCCTAAGTGAATGGAACCCCAGGCTGGTAGCGGGCTGAGCGGGCCGGCGGCGTAAGATCAGCATTTTAATTTAATTTTAAATGAAGCTTCTTAAACATTTTGAAAACCTTGTTTACTTTACATACAAAAATAGTTTAGTTATATAATATATAGACTTATAGAGAGAGACCTTCTAAAAAACATTAAAATGTATTACTGGCATGCGAAACCTTAAATTAAAGTGAATAAATGAAGACGAAGCACACCACTTCTGAAAGGTGGCCGACCCCTGCCATAGAATCATAGGGTTAGAAGGGACCGCAAGAGTCATCTAGTCTAACACCTCCACCCCTGCCGCCAAGATGCAGGATTTGTTGTGTCTAAACCATCCAAGCCAGATGGCTATCCAGCCTCTTTTTGAAAGCCTCCAGGAAGGAACTTCCACAACCTCCTTAGGCAGTCTGTTCCATTGTTCTACTGTTCTTACAGCTAGGAAGTTTTTCCTGAGATTGAATCTAAATCTGCTATGCTGCAGTTTGAACTCATTGCCTCTTGTCCTGCCCTCTGTGGCAAGAGAGAACAATGTTTCTCCATCTTTTTTATGACAGCCTTTCAAGTATCTTCAGATCGCTATCATGTCCCCTGCTCTTAATCTCCCTTTTTCTAAACTAAACATACCCAGTTCCTTCAGCCTTTGCTCATATGCCTTCCATCCCTTTGATCATATTTATCGCTCGCCTCTGGATCCTTTCCAGTTTCTCTACATCCTTTTCCATACATTGGTGACCAAAGCTGGACACAGTACTCCAGCTGAGGCCTAACAACATTGAGCAGAGCGGTACTATGACGTGCGTGCTATGCCTCTGTTAATGCAACCTAAAATTGCATTTGCTTTTTTTGCAACAGCATCGCATTGTTGACCCGTGTTGAGATTGTAATCTACCACAACTCCCAGATCCTTCTCAGCAGTCTCTGTGATGCTAATTAAGTCATAATTTTCTTCATATAACATGACTTCCAGTTCATCCTGCTTGTTCCCCATACTCCTTGCATTTGTATACAGTGTCAAAGATATTTTCTATACTGCCCTGTTGTTGCTTTTCTTGCCTTTTTAATGCAGTTTTGATTTCTAGACCCTTCTCCCAAAATTAGCCCCGTCCTCTTGTCTGCATTATTTGAGCCTAGATGTACAGTAGCTGGATTTTTGTCACCATCCCCCATAGGACCTAGTCTAAAGCTTTCCTTATTAGGTTAGCCAGATAATCTCCAGAGATGGTCTTCCCAGTCTTTGATAGATGGAGCCCATCCCAGCACAGTAATCCTCTTTCCTGAAACATCAGCTCGTTGTCAAAGAAGCCAAAGCCCTCTTGCCGACATCACCTGCAGTCACCCATTTACTTGCCCTATTTGACAGTCCCTGCCCAGGCCTTTTCCTTCAACAGGGAGGATGGATGAGAACACCACTTGCACCCCAAACTCTTCTGTCTTTCTTCCCAGACTCATATAGTCTGCAGTGATCTGCTCAAGATCATTCTGGGCAGTATCCCTGGTGCCCATGTGGAGAAGTAGGAAGGGGTAGTGGTCTGAAGGCTTGATGAGTCTTGGCAGACTCTCAGTCACATCCTGAATTCTAGCTCCAGGCAAGCAGCACATTTGCGCAGGTGAAGCATATTTGTTCATACAGTTTTTTTTTTAAATTTTTACTTTAGACAGACAGTAAACAATTAATTTACAGCTACACTGATGAGAAAATTAATAGTTGTCACCATCTCAGAGCTGTCTAAGCAATATCCTCCAGACACCTGGCCTCTGAGTAACAGTCTTCACTGGAATTACCTCATATTAGCTAAAGATGGTGTAACTAACAGGAGGTAAAATCTTTGGTGAGTTAAGGTAGTTTGCAGTTAACATGTATTGGCAGGTTAAGGCAAACACTAGGCTCCCTACTAGTCTTTACCTTCAGCCTGTTCACTTGAGTTAAAACTACTTTGTCTTTACTTGGAGTTCAGCTTGTGTTAATTACCAGATGTTAGCTAACGTGAGCTAGGACCACCCTTTTTTTCTTAGTCAAGACAAGTGCAGAGCAAAAACAGAGGAAAGAACTTCAGAGGATTCCGCAATTTCATTACTTACAGAGAAAAAAAATCACTAATATAAATACTCCTGGGAGAATTCTACACACAAAGAATTCATGTTCCCCACAGCACAGGTGCCGACTTTCCAAAGTGCCCCTTCCCCCAAGGCCCCCCCCCCACCTCTTCCTACCCCCGCTCCACTCCTGCCCCGCCTCTTCCCACCCCCACTCCACCCCCACCCTGCCGCTTCCTGCCCAGTTCCACCCCTCTCCCCCAGTCGCGTCCGTGCACCTCCCCCTCCCTCCCAGCCTCCTGCATGCTCTGAAACAGATGTTTGTGGCATGCGGGAGGTGCGGGGAAGGAGGGGGAGGCACTGATCCACAGGGCCCGCTGGCGAGCAGGAGGCTCTGGGGGTGGGTTGGGGAGGAGCCGATAGGGGGGCTGCCGCTGCGTGCTCGGCTCCCAGCACTTTTTCCCCATGGGTGCTCCAGCCCTGGAGCACCCACGGAGTCGGTGCCTATGCCCCCCCATAGAAAACACATTCTGCTGGAGAGGGGCTGAAATTACACCTTACACCCAACAGAGGCTGCTGTGGCACCAGAACAGAGGGCCGTGGGCTCACTGGTCGGAACAGCCAACCATGGATAGGGAGAGGGCAATGTCTGCATTCCTCACACTGCCCTGCCCACGGGGGCAGGTGAGGAGGCACGGGATATGGGTGGGACGGACAGAGTGGGGCACATGGGGTTGCTGGGAGGTCATATAGACTGGGGTTCAGAAGGGCTGAGGGGGACGACTGACTGGGGCAGGGCCACAGGAGCTAGTGGGGTGACAGCATTGAGCGAGGGGCTGAAAGGGAGTGTGGGTGCAGGGCCACATGGGGACGGGGTGGCTGAGTGGGGGTGCAGGGACCCATGGGGATGGGGGTAGATGTGCCTGACTGAATGGGAGAGGCTAGGGATCAGCCAGGGTCTGCATGTGGGAGGCTCCCCAACTCCCTAATAATCTCTCCCCCCAAAAAACACCTGTTCCATACTTCTCCCACCCACATCCAACAATCCTCCAAGGTTCACTATTACTTCCCTGTCCCTCAGCTGCTCCTTTACCCCCGACTCCCCCAAGTCTTTGCACTTCTTCTGAGGGGTGCGGGAAATGTTCGGTAGTATAGTTTAAATGAATTATTACTCAAAATTCTGTATTAATATGTCTAGTAAGGAATCGATTTGACAAAAAACATTTCCTGAATCTTTTTTGTTGTCTGTATTGCTAGAAACATACTTGCTGACAGATGGCTTTAAATAAATTACCAAAATAATTGAAACTGGTGGGATTATTTTGTGTTATTTTGACAAATAAAATATGCAGAATTTTGAAGAATTTTAAAATATTGTGCACAGAATTTTTACAGTTTTTTTGGTGCAGAATTCCCCCAGGAGTATTAAATTAACTCCCATCCCAAAAAAGGCAGCTCCTTGGCTGCTGTATGTCAGCATCCATAGCTCCATTAGCTTAAATGGAGCTATGCCAGTTTACAGCATCTTTGGATTTGGCCCAGAATCCCTGACTTGGCATTCCATGGAATGCCAGGCACTCCCCTCCCTTTTCTTCACACATCCCTCAGTCTGATAACCTCCAGAGCCCTCTGCTAGCCAGGAGCTAAAGGGAAGAGAGACGGGCAGTGTGGTAGAGTTGGGTTAAAGTGGTACTACTCAGACTATTAAATGGAGATCTCTCAAGTAACATTTGGTCCAAATTTAGGTTTGCTAAAAAAAAAAAGTTTTAAATGTTTTCATTGTTGCTTTTAATCCCAGAAGTAGTAGTTAAAAAAAGTTCTCTGCATAGTTTGTAAACGTAACATTAAATCACAGCACTAGGGCATGAGATATAGAAAGCAAAACTGATTAGAAAGCAGCTATTTAAAAAAAATAAGCAAAGCTCACCTTTATTTGCATTGCTCAAGCTGAGAGAAATAGTGTAAGGGACTGGGATGTAAGTAGTCTTGCCTAGTGGTCACAGCTGGGGTGGTTTCACCAAGTCAAAGATGTTCACGAAGTGGTGGTCAGCAAGAAGGGATCAGAGTAATTACTAGAGCCAGATCAATAGGCAAAAGACAGGATCAGGCTGGGGTCAGAGACTGGAGATCAACAAGCGAGACGAGGTCTGTCATCACAGCAAGTCAGAAGTCTACATGTTTGCCTGGACAACTTCCTGGACCACCACCCAACTTCCTGGACCACCACGCCCTGTGGATCCTTATGTTATTCCCCACCTTCAGGAGCACTCTTCCTTGTGGCTGGAGCTGGGGCTGGTTTGTCTTGATGAAACCTTTTTATCAGGACGGGGCATGGATATGGGCAGCAGGTTCCCAGGAGCGGTCTTCGGGAACATATTCCTCCCCATCTATTAAAGTAGTACAGTCTCCCCCTCTGCAGTTTAAAGTTGAGGATAGCATGGACCATATATATTCCTCATGCCCTTGGACCTGGGCCTGCAGGGGCAGCTGTTGGCACAGATCAGGAAAGGAGCCTTCATAGTGCAGCTTACACTGAGCAACTGCAATGAAGGTCATCAAAAATTGCAGAAAATGCTCTCAGGAAGGCATGCCAGTTGGTTAACACCAAGCTGTCCTGCTCCAGCGGCGGAGCCCAATTCAGCACATCTCCAACTAACAAGCTGACCATTAGTCCCACCCTGGCCTGGTCAGTGGGATAAATTTGAGGGTGGAACTGGAAGAGAAGACAGCATGGGTTGAGGAACCCCCTCAAAACAGCGGCCCAACCCAAGCCTGGAGCATGGCCTTCTCTTCCTGGGACCATGCTAGCTATGCGCAGAGCATCTGATTTTCTGCTGGGAGCTGATCCACTTGGGCCCAAAGCACATAATTTTGGCTTGGAGTTGAGCAAACCACTCCCACAGATCCGGTGCTCCGTGAGGTCTGGTGGGTGGTGGTGAAAGACCTGCCCCTTCCAGATCCGTGCTAAGGGACTTCCACAGAGGGCATCAAAAGTGGTCTAGACAAACTGTAAGGGAACAGGGTGTAGGCAGTCTGGCCTACTGGTCTCAGCTGGATTGGTGTCCCCAAGTCAAGGACAATCATGAGGCGGTAGTTAGCAAGCAGGGATCAGAGTAATCACTAGACCCAGGATCAATAGGCAAGAGTAAGGGTCAGAGACCGGAGATCAGAGGTAGTTACCAGCCTGGAATGAGGCTGGGTCAGAGACTGGAGATCAGAAAGCAAAGTGAGGACTGGAGTCTCAGCAGACCAGAAGTCCACATGGTTGCCCAGCCAACTTCCTGGGCCACCTTCCAGGGTTAAAGAGTGATCACGGGCCGATCAGAAGGTCACAGGGTGCTGTCACTCTGGACCATTTGGGTGGCACTTCCTGTGCCACCTAATCTCCACAATGCTCCTTGGAGATAAGGTTGTGTGGTTTCCTGGTGGCAATGTGGGCATGTCAGCTACTCTGGGCTCTAGCCCTGAGGAGCCTTACAAAAGGCAGGCCAACAGCAATCATGATCAACATTTAGATTATACCCTGATTGTTAGAATTTTGACAATCTAAGGTGCTGTAATTATTGAGGGATCTGATCTAAAGTGCAATGAAGTCAATAGAAACCTTTCCATTCCGGATCAGAACCTAGGGAGCCAGTTCAGCAAAGCATGAAGAATGTGCTTAAGTGGGGACTAATGATTTTCCCCTCCTAGTCCCTCCCAGTTTTTCTGTATGTACCATTGTTAAGAATTCAGCTGAAATGAATGGAGAACGTGCAAGAGTAATATCATTTATGGCAGTGGTTTTCAAACTTCTTTTCTGGCAACCTAGTTGAAGAAAATTGTTGAAGCCGGTGACCCAACGGAGCTGGGGGTGAGGGTTTAGGGATACAGGAGGGGGCTCCGGGTTTGGGGGGGGGCTCAGGGCTGGGGCAGGGGGTTGGGGTCTGGGAGGGGGTCAGTGCTCTGGGCTGGGGTTGCAGGCTCTGGGGTGGGGCCGGGGATGAAGGGTTTGGGGTGCAGGAAGGGGCTCCGGGTTTGGGGGGAGGCTCAGGGCTGGGGCAGGAGATTGGGGCATAGGCCTACCTTTGTCAGCTCCTGGTCAGCAGTGCAGCGGGGGTGCACAGGCAAGCTTCCTGCCTGTCTTGGCATCACGGACCACAGTATGCCTTGGAAGCAGCCAGCAGCAGGTCCAGCTCCTAGGCGGAGGCGCGCAAGCAGCTCCACACAGCTCTCACCTGCAGGCAACCCTCACCCCCCCCCAGCTCCCATTGGCCAGTTCCCAGCCAATGGGAATGCGGAGCTGGTGCTCAGGGCTGGGGCAGCGCGCAAAGACCCGTGGTCCCCCCGCCTAGGAGCCAAACCTGCTGCTGGCCGCTTCCAGGGCACAGCACAGTGTCAGAACAGGTAGGAACTAGCCTGCCTTACCTGGGCAGCACCACTGATGGAACTTTTAACGGCCCAGTTGGTGGGGCTGACCAGAGCCGCCGTGACCCAGTGCCTTACATTCCACGACCCAGTCCTGGGTTGCGAACTGCAGTTTGAAAACCACAGATTTATGGAATCAGTTGGTTCTTTGGCCTCAAAACGGGAAAGACCTATGCACCTGCCTAACTTTACTCATGGGAGTAGACCCGTCAAGATACCACAGGGCTACTCAAATGAGCAAAAATGATGTGTGCATAAGTGTTTGCCTTGGAGATATTTTTCTTTGTTTTTTTTAAATGAAAGGAATGGCTGTTACAAGAAAGTAGGAGATTGTGTTTAAGAGAAAAGAAGAACTCATTCGCAAATAAATTAAGATTAAGTCCTGAACATGGAGATGGATCAGAAACAAAGCATGATAATGGAGAAATAGCCAAGGATTTAGCAATTCGGGATTCTAAAGAGGATTTCAGTCATTTACTTCAAGCCCCTAATCTGGCGTGAGCAAGCAATCTAAAACCATCTAATAACAATGAATTAAATTATGATTTGGATAAGTGATTACTTCATTTTTCTCTTTCTGCCATTGAGAATAGATTTATTTTTCACCACCTTTCATTGGAACATTATTTTAAATGCTGACAATTTTAACAGTTTAAATTTAGAAACCTCTTATTCTGGCTGATTAAAAAAAATTGCATTAACCCTTTAACATTGGCTATTGTAATCTCACTGTGGAGAGTGGTACTAATAGAACCCAAACCTATACTCTTATTTCAGACCCTGATTTGTCGATTTAATAGCTTGGCCTCTTCAAATTGCTTCTGGCTGACACTTGGTGTTGAAACTCAGCTGGACATTTTTTCCTGTTCCATAAATTTAAAAAGTGTAACAAATTTATTTTTACTGTGGTTCTACTGACTAACACAAGTCTTTTTTAAATAATACCTAGCATATAGATTCGAGTTGTTAATCGTTGGTATTGTGATGGCACTTAGGAGCCCCAGGCATGGACCAAGACCCCATTGCGCTAGGTGCTGTACAAACAAAAACAAAAGACAGTCCCTGCCCCAAAGTGCTTAGTTCTTCAAAGAGCTTTATAAACATTAATGACTCAGATCCGCCACCACTACATTAAGCAGTATCCTACTTCCCAGAGCACTCCTGACTAATTCATCTTTACCATATCTCTTTGGGGGCTAGATTCTGACTCTGATTATGGGCCTGATCAAAGGAGATACCCCCGATATAACTCTGTAGTGAAAACCAGAACCTGGGGCATTTGAGTAATTGGAACTAGTCACCGACTTACCCCACCCCTGAGCAGGTGGGGCGGGGAATGGGTGGAGCCTTGGCCATCAAGTAAATGAGGTTGAGTCAGAGTATGGGAGCCACCCAATGGGGGATAGTAATTTAATGTTGGTATATGGAAGCAGAAAATCACCCAGGAGCAAAGAGGAAACAGGGGAGGAATTGTGACTCAGTGAGTGTGTCCATGGCGTAATGCCTCCTGTGGGTACTTCTGGGTTAGCGCAGCTCATGCAACTTCCCTTGCTCAGGGATGTGCCTACCATTGAAATCTATCCCCAGAGTAGGTAAGAATGCTCTCCCTTCTGCTAGCATGAAGGTCTGCGTGTGCATAGTGACTGGCTCAGGCAAGCAGCACTACAGCTGCTAAGCACATCTGCCTTTGCTCTTGCACACCTCTGTGCACCAGTCTGAACACTCCCAAACTTTGGAGAAGATCAGAAAGTTGTGGCTCATTGCTAGCTCCAGCCTGGGAGGCTAACTAAAGGGGAACAGTCTCACAGGCTAACTAAAGGGGAATAGTCTTGACACTATTTAATCTTACTGTCTATCTACAGTTTCTATATCCAAAAATCTGGGACTTATTATTTTCTAGTTAGTGTAAACCACTCCCGGGCATGCTGTTAGACTACACAGCTATTCAAGGACAGGATAATGGTTGTGCTTAAAGAGTTCACTAATTGGGAGGTAGAAACGATGAGAGAGGAGAGGTTTCAGAGTAGCAGCAGGAGAGAGTCAGGAAAGGAGGCCAGGGAAATGGAAGGAATGAGGCAGAAGGATTTGGAAGCTGCACATGGAGTGAGTCTGGAGGCCAGGTCCTGACACATGCTAGAGCCCCTTTGCCCCATAGAGCTGCTCAGTTCCCTCCCATGGTGCGTGTGTGAGGGAAAATGCTTAGCTGCAATAGCCACCCCCTCCAACTCACATATGGGTAGTGGCAGGGGTGCCAGGGGCAGGTCCAGGGAAGGGACCCGGACAGAGGGATGGTGCATTCCAGCAATCCCTGACCAGTCTCCTGGCCCCATGAAAACTTTTACTAGCTGTCCTAAGTCAGAGCAGCCCTAGCTAAGGGCTGACTAGGCCTCCTGGCAGCTCTGGTGATCTTGCAGGGGAAAGAAGACGTACAGTGATGGCATTCAGTCACCTCTGCCAAGTGCAAGTTGGCCAAACCAGAGGGAAAAAAGAAAATAAAAAGAGCTTGTGCCCTTTTCTGCTTCTTTTGATGGGCAAAATAGACCCAAACTGTTTTGTAATTTTTTTAAAAAGGGGGCTGGGTGGGTTTTTCCTCGACTGTTTGTATTTAGCCATGTCAGGAATGTGAAGACTTGTCATTCCGGGTTCTGCTTGAAGTCTCAGCAATGTGGATTGTGAGCTCCCCCCATGCCATAATCAAAGAATGGGGGTTGCTGAATCTCAGGCCTGGACTGATGCAGCAATTAGCCTTTGGGCGTAGCTACACCAGTGCCAACCCCAAGTGTAGACCAGGAAAGCTGCAGTTTGCCCTGGTGGAGCTTTTCCTGAACCAGAGCAAATTGTGTCTTTCCTGTTCCATACTAAAAAATGTTTGCCAGTATAACTATACCTGTAGAACTGTGCCAGCAAACCCTCCTAGTGTAAACACAGTTATTCTGGCTTAAAAAGCTTTTTGCAGGTATAGCTTCCCCAAATGAAATAAGCTGTACCAGCAAAAAGCACTTTTAAGCTGGTATCAATGCACCTACACTAGGGCTTTTGTTGGTCTTGAAATGTTGTAAGTAAACAGAAAGAAAGAATCACATCCTTAACCAACCCTACTATACCAGCAAAAGTTTCTAGTGTGCACCTGGCCTAGGCCTCTGCCGCCAGTGCAGCTATATGTCACAGCTGGCTGTGACTGGGCCCAATGCCCGCTGTAGAATGTCTTTGAGGGTTTGTCTTTCTCCTTAGTGTTTCAGTTAACTAGATTTTAACAGAACCCAAAAAGTCTGAATCAAAACCAGTCCCCATCTCAGTTAGTCAGGTTACACTGCCTCAATAGTTAGGAAGCCGTCATTTTGCCATTTCTCTAGTTACCAGAGAGTTTCCCAGGGCAGACAAAGACAAAATCCTTAAAATAAAACAAGAAAGAATTCAGAACTTTTAAAAATACTTTATAATGAAGGGGAAAAAAGAGGCATAACTCAATTTTTTTCCTTTGCAAGTTATCTTTAGGCTCACTTCTTGGGTGCTGACACACTGTGTGTCAAGGACGTGGTGTTGCAGGATACTGTTTTCTTCAAAGACCTGCCCCCTCATGCTTATGTAACCCTTCTGCCAGTGGAAACAAAGGCCTTATTCTTACAGTTGGGAGGTCCCTTTTAAGGCTAACAGACACCACTGCCTCAAGACCCCGTCCAGAAATTTTGGGATCACTAAACACTTTCCTGAGGTACCCTTAATAGATGATACTTCCCCACTTATAAATGCTGAGCATGGGCCTATACTGAAAAATTAGATATACCTAACAGTGGGCTGTGAGAAAATTACATCCCTGAGCACCATATTTAGGTCAACCTTACCCCCCCCCCCAAGTCAAGACATGGCTAGGTCAACACAAGAAATTCTCCTGTCAACCTAGCTACCCTCTGGGTACCAGGTTTGTGGGATCTGTAACTGAATTGCATGTGTGCTGAAAACAGGGAAAGCAAGGACTCCAAAAGGAAAAGCATGAAGAAAAAGGTCTCGAGAGTCTCTTCAGGAAAGGAATAGTGAAATGACAGACAGGAAAGTGCATTATGAACAGCTGAAGGAATATCATCTGGTTGAGTTACTCAGAGAAAGGCAGATCAATGCTGAGGACTGGATGAAATCACAGCTAGTAAATCTGCTGTATTCTAATGAGCAGTCAAGGAATGATGGTCCAGGTTTGCAGAGAACCTCCAGACTGCTGGCAGAGGGTCCAGTAGCTGCGGGGAATCTTGGAGCCAATGCTCTCAAAGGAAATAGGGAAGAGGCTAACAGATGCAGCAAGTAGGTTCTATCCAGACCAAGCACAGCACTGCAGCAGGAGTGTGGACAGCTCAGCCACTGAAGCAGGAGACGCTGCAGCTGGAGAGGGATCCTGTGTCTGGAAATCCAGCCGCTTGCAGACTGGGAGCAACAGCATCAGAATGAGAGAGAAGGAGAAGCAGGGTTAGCATGAGGAGGAAGAAAAGGACAGGGAGCATCAATATCAGATCGAGATGGAGAAACAGCGCCAGCAGAACCATAGACTAGTAGGTGGAGCTAGTCCTCAGGGACCTTTCCCAGTAGGTGGTGCAGACTCCAAATTACTTCCTTGCTTTAGGGAGGAGGATGACATGGATAGGCTTTTGAAATGGGGTGTGAATTGAATAAAGCGGCAAAGGGGGACATGGTAAAATACCTGGCTCCACTATTGTCTGGGATGAAGGCCTTGGAAATTTCCCCCCCTTATGTGAAGGATTATAAAGAGTATGATTTTTGTAGACTGATCCCTGAAACATATAGGAGAAGGTCTTGGGGAGTTCAGAAAAGGGGACATGGCATATGCTGAGGTTTCAACTCAAATTAAGGGTTCTCTAAGGAAAGTGATTGGGGGTTACCATGGTCAATGAGGCCTTCTTTCTGATCCAGACAGAACCTCTGGCCCACAGAGGGCCCCAGTCCTTAGGGAAAGATTGGAAGAACTTGGCTTACTGAGTGGTAGGTCTGAGCTGAAGCTGTGATGAACTTGTAACCACAAGAAAACCCCTAGAGTGGAGTGTTCAAAGACTGCTCCTGCCACAGCCCACATGAGAGTAGGGATGAACTCTGGTAAGCTGATTAGCATGGGTATATGTTTTCTTTGTAATGTTTTGTACTTTAAGACTAAAGTAGGTTTGTTTAGAAAGAACCAGGTGGTAACTTATATCTGTAGCAATCTCTCTTATCAGACTCTCAAACAGGTCTGTTTAGTAGCCTGTCTTTGCTGGGAGTGACACAGTGATCACAGGGAACTGTTCAGCCTTGACACTCCCTGGTCAGGAGGCAGTCAGATGGGGGTCTCAACCTAAGAGAAGCAACAGCTGAAAGCCTGAGATTGGGTGTATTTGCTGGACCACTGAGGGGAAATACAGATGCAGTTGTCCTCAACTGTGAAACTGCCTCTGAGGGGTGAATTAACTATATCTATGGGAAACACTTTCTGCCACTTTAGGGAACATCTACACTATAGCACGACAGCTGCAGTACCCTAGCTCTGCCATTGTAGCATAGGCAAGCCCTTAGTCTGTGTATGAAATGAGGAAAGACTCTGTTGGAGGAAATAGGAACACAGCAACAATATATCTATATGAATGATAAATGAAACACTGCCTCAGGGTAACTTTGGGAGTAGCCTGTTAACTTGGTTCCCCACCTGTTGGTGTGAATGTCCAATAGGCAAATGTCCCTTTAGTATGTCACTCCCCTCGTGGGTCGCAGCCCCAGAATCCTCAAGCAGGCCGGATTCCAATTCCTTGGGAAATGCTGCCTCGTTCTGTCCTGAGGCTCCAACTCTTAGCCCAGCACTAGTGATTTTAGCTTTATTTAGTGGCCAGATAGGAGGGATTGTTGTGACTACTGGGCCAGCAAAGCATACCCCCAACTGTGAGCTCAAAAGTAAAAAGTATGTAAAAGTTCATAAGATGTTACAATAACCATGAAAAATAGGTCAAGTTGTTTATGATGTTGAATGTTGTAACAAGTACAAAAGAAGCTGGATTAGTCTAAACCAAAAAGCCATTTTTATATAATCCAAGGACTACTGAAATTATGCTTAGTCAAAACAGAAAATGTGGAACTGGAAGTTAATAGACCAAAATTGGCATGACGGATATTAAGCCTAATTGGTGGACAAAATAATGAGGAAAATGAACTATGACTCCCCCTCTCCCCCGAGTTTGGGTTCCTTAAAAAGAGACTTTGAACACAATTAAGGCCAGCTGACCTTCCTCTCAGGGAAATGTCCTGTCGATGAATTGCTGTCCTGGTAGTTTGGGAGATGGGATGGAATGGGAGATGATTGGGAGAGCTGAACTGCTGATGTCTTTTTTTCAAAAATCTTTCTTTTCACCTGCAAGTGCTGAAATTCACCACATTGTCATGACTTCCAGTCCTCGGCCATCAGACAGGATATCTAATGACCAGCACTGCAGAGGCACGTAAGATCCTGCACTGTTTTCCCTTCCCTTGTGATTTTTTCTGCCCTTTCCCTTTCTATCCTCTCTCTCTCTCACGCTCTTGGCTTTTCATCAAATGCTGAAGTCAGCTATGCTGTATTCATCCAAGCTGGCTCTTTTCTTCTTAAACAAGACAAATCAGATGATGTCCCTAACCATATTGTAAACCAGGATCCAAGCAACAGGTGTCGTGACTTGCCAACCAAACGCATCCACTCATAGCTAACCAGCGATTCAGTGTTCCAAAAATATCACCAAAAGCTGCATTTCGCCCATCTTTGCTATCCTGTCTCTCCTCTACCTCGTGTCTGTCTGTTTATTAACAACAAGATAAGTAAATGCTCTCTACACATCAGGACCGAGAGTAAAATTAATCCTTTCCTTTTCATCAAAAAAAGTTTGTTCTGAAAATGAGAAACTGATATTTAGCCTCCAAAAGGAGAAAAGCTTTAAAAGTTTTGACTGTTTTGCATAATCACTCAACTAGTTTCAATATAAATGTCTGTTTTGATGTCTTGTCCTTTCTTGTGTTTAATCAATAAACTTTTAATTGAAATTAATGCTTTCAAGTGTTTGGCAAGTAACCAAGTAAAACCAAAGCCTCTGTTTAAAATAACCCCAAGCCTACTTTCACTGTCTAACATTAAACAGCAATAGGAGTTTATAAACACCTTTAACTCTTCTGGCCTCTGAAATCAATATCTATACAACAGAACCTCAAAGTTCACTCCGCTCTGCTGTTATTTTCTGCAGCATCTTCAAGAAGTTCTCCCAGAGGATTTCTAGATGGGAGTTACACTGGAAGGGAACCAGGAGCATAAAACCCTTAAGTAAAGTATTTGTGATCAAGGATACACTCCCTACCATCAGGGATGAGCTCTTCTTCCTCTCTTGCAGTGCAGTCCCAATACTCTACCAATTCTGAGTTGGTGTACAATTATGGGGACTGTCAAAGTGTCACTGGAGGAATTCTGGGTAGAAAGTTTATGCAAATGCAGTTTTCTGTAGCCCTGTTCATCAACACATGGGAGCAGAGAGCTCCCACCCCCTAGAGCTTCAGGCTACATGGCATAAACATCCATGCAGCATGCATATTGCTTAGCAAACAGAGATCTCTCATGCAGTGTTGTTCTAACATATTTTGGTCAATATTTATAATGTTATAAATTGCACTAAATTAAGTGGACTTTTCAAGAGTACCATTGACTTCCATGGGAGCAGAGTTAGGCCAAGGAGTACTAAAAATCCCACCCGTTAGCCATTCTAATTCTCTTGGTAGTTGGGCAAATCATTAAACCCTCTGCTTTTGTTTTCCCATCCACAGAATGAGGATAATAAAGCTAACCAGAACTGGGCAGGAACCAGATTTTCTATTTTGATGAATATTCAACAATTCCATTCCAAAAGGCAATAAAAAAATACAAAATCTTCCACAAAGCAAAACTCAGAAAGCAGTTTCTGGTCCAAATGTTTCAGTTTTGAAATGGTCAAAATATTATATAATATAATTTTTTTGGAAAATTGAGTCAAAAAGTCATTTTGAAAGGGAAAAGTTAAAACATTCCACTCTGGTTATATCAGAATGTGCCATTCTGGGGTTATTGTTACACACACACCCTTCCGCCAAGTCAAATTTTGTAGCAATCTACACGTTTCTGCAAAACATTTAAATTTCAATGAATCATCGTTTTCTGATGGCAAAACTTTTGGTCAGAAGTATTCTGACCAGCTCAAAATGCTGACCTCACACTTTACTGGCAGCTCTCTAATACACTTATAACTTCACTTATAAAAACCTCCGCAAAACAGGAAAATTTCCTCAATCAGCCAAAATAAAGCGGCCTTTATTCCTCCAGGGACCCAAATAGTTTCTACTGAGAATCCCAGTGTCCCCCTGTCACAGGGTCCCCGGGCGATGCTCTGGAACTGCTCCCTACGAAGCCAGTCAGGACTCTGGGGAAGTCTCTTTTCTGTGAGCAGACTGTCTTCAAAAAAAGCAGACTTCGACTCCCTCAGGGAACAGATGGCCAGGATCCCCTGGGGGACTAACTTGAAGGGGAAAGGAGTCCAGGAGAGCTGGCTGTATTTCAAGGAATCCCTGTTGAGGTTACAAGGACAAACCATCCCAATGAGTCGAAAGAATAGTAAATATGGCAGGCGACCAGCTTGGCTTAATGGTGAAATCCTAGCGGATCTTAAACATAAAAAAAGAAGCTTACAAGAAGTGGAAGGTTGGACATATGACCAGGGAAGAGTATAAAAATATTGCTCGGGCATGTAGGAATGATATCAGGAAGGCCAAATCGCACCTGGAGCTGCAGCTAGCCAGAGATGTTAAGAGTAACAAGAAGGGTTTCTTCAGGTATGTTGGCAACAAGAAGAAAGCCAAGGAAAGTGTGGGCCCCTTACTGAATGAGGGAGGCAACCTAGTGACAGAGGATGTGGAAAAAGCTAATGTACTCAATGCTTTTTTTGCCTCTGTTTTCACTAACAAGGTCAGCTCCCAGACTGCTGCGCTGGGCATCACAAAATGGGGAAGAGATGGCCAGCCCTCTGTGGAGATAGAGGTGGTTAGGGACTATTTAGAAAAGCTGGACGTGCACAAGTCCATGGGGCCGGACGAGTTGCATCCGAGAGTGCTGAAGGAATTGGCGGCTGTGATTGCAGAGCCATTGGCCATTATCTTTGAAAACTTGTGGCGAACCGGGGAAGTCCCGGATGACTGGAAAAAGGCTAATGTAGTGCCAATCTTTAAAAAAGGGAAGAAGGAGGATCCTGGGAACTACAGGCCAGTCAGCCTCACCTCAGTCCCTGGAAAAATCATGGAGCAGGTCCTCAAAGAATCAATCCTGAAGCACTTGCATGAGAGGAAAGTGATCAGGAACAGCCAGCATGGATTCACCAAGGGAAGGTCATGCCTGACTAATCTAATCGCCTTTTATGATGAGATTACTGGTTCTGTGGATGAAGGGAAAGCAGTGGATGTATTGTTTCTTGACTTTAGCAAAGCTTTTGACACGGTCTCCCACAGTATTCTTGTCAGCAAGTTAAGGAAGTATGGGGCTGGATGAATGCACTATAAGGTGGGTAGAAAGCTGGCTAGATTGTCGGGCTCAACGGGTAGTGATCAATGGCTCCATGTCTAGTTGGCAGCCGGTATCAAGTGGAGTGCCCCAAGGGTCGGTCCTGGGGCCGGTTTTGTTCAATATCTTCATAAATGATCTGGAGGATGGTGTGGATTGCACTCTCAGCAAATTTGCGGATGATACTAAACTGGGAGGAGTGGTAGATACGCTGGAGGGGAGGGATAGGATACAGAAGGACCTAGACAAATTGGAGGATTGGGCCAAAAGAAATCTGTTGAGGTTCAATAAGGATAAGTGCAGGGTCCTGCACTTAGGACGGAAGAACCCAATGCACAGCTACAGACTAGGGACCGAATGGCTAGGCAGCAGTTCTGCGGAAAAGGACCTAAGGGTGACAGTGGACGAGAAGCTGGATATGAGTCAGCAGTGTGCCCTTGTTGCCAAGAAGGCCAATGGCATTTTGGGATGTATAAGTATGGGCATAGCGAGCAGATCGAGGGACGTGATAGTTCCCCTCTATTCGACATTGGTGAGGCCTCATCTGGAGTACTGTGTCCAGTTTTGGGCCCCACACTACAAGAAGGATGTGGATAAATTGGAGAGAGTCCAGCGAAGGGCAACAAAAATGATTAGGGGTCTGGAACACATGACTTATGAGGAGAGGCTGAGGGAGCTGGGATTGTTTAGCCTGCAGAAGAGAAGAATGAGGGGGGATTTGATAGCTGCTTTCAACTACCTGAAAGGGGGTTCCAAAGAGGATGGCTCTAGACTGTTCTCAATGGTAGCAGATGACAGAACGAGGAGTAATGGTCTCAAGCTGCAGTGGGGGAGGTTTAGAGTGGATATTAGGAAAAACTTTTTCACTAAGAGGGTGGTGAAACACTGGAATGCGTTACCTAGGGAGGTGGTAGAATCTCCTTCCTTAGAGGTTTTTAAGGTCAGGCTTGACAAAGCCCTGGCTGGGATGATTTAACTGGGAATTGGTCCTGCTTCGAGCAGGGGGTTGGACTAGATGACCTTCTGGGGTCCCTTCCAACCCTGATATTCTATGATTCTATGATTCTTCAGTACACACAGCTCACACAACTTCCATCTTCCTGGGTCTGACCTCGGAGCATTCAGCTTCCTCTGCCTCTCCGTGTGCTTCCCACAGCGAGTCCGCCCAGGCGGGGTCCTGGGGAAGCCAGAGGGTCCTGCACCCCAACTCCGCAGTCAGACGTGACTCTGGGCTAGCCAGTGAAACAGAAGGTTTATTAGACCATGTTCTAAAACAGAGCTTGTAGGTACACAGAACAGGACCCCTCAGCTGGGTCCATTTTGGGGGGCAGTGAGCTCAGACAACCACATCTGCACTTCACTCCATGTCCCCAGCCAGCCCCAAACTGAAACTCTCTCCAGCCCCTCCTCCTCTCGGCTTTGTCCCTGTCCCGAGCCAGGAGGTCACCTGATTCCTTTGTTCTCCAACCCTTTAGCTCTCACCTTGCAGGGGGGAAGGTCCAGGCCATCAGTTGCCAGGAAACAGGGTGTCGGCCATTCTCTGTGTCCAGACCCCTGCACACACCTGCCCTCCAGGGCTCTGCAATGATCATACACCCTTATCCCACCACCTAGATACTTAAGAACTGCATGGGGGAAACTGTAGCACACCCACAATATGCAGAGGAAACATTAAGAACAGTCCCGCTTCGTCACACCCCCACTCACTAACTGTCCTTCCTTTGTTTAGAAGAGAGCTACCAAAGGGTTTTTCTGTTCAGTAAAAACCATGTGTTTTACCTTTTCCGATAATTGAAAACATCTCCCCGGTAATACTCAAGCTAGCACATATTACCACCCCAGCTTGCCTTTGAAGAGGCGGATTCTGACTTCCACTACGTTTTTTCCCTCTGTGAAATAAAAGATCAGCTGAAGGACACAAATACATGCAGATTAGTTTGCTCCAGTTTCATTTCAGAGCACAAGGAGGCAAAGCTGGTCAGGTTAAAGATTATTTAGATAAGTTAGATGTATTCAAGTCAGCAAGCCCTGACAAAATTCACCCTAAGGTACTTAAGGAACTGGCTGAAACAATCTTGGAACTAGAACGAGGAGTACTTGTGGCACGTTAGAGACTTTAACAAATTTATTTGAGCATAAGCTTTGTGGGCTAAAACCCACTTCACCCATGAAAGCTTATGCTCAGATAAATTCGTTAGTCTCTCAGGTGCCACAAGTCCTCCTCGTTCTTTTTTGCTGATACAGACTAACACGGCTACCACTCTGAATCTGGGAACTATTAGCTATTATCTTCAAGAACTCACGGAAGACAGGTGGGGTTCCAGAGGACTGGAGAAGGGCAAACATAGTACCTGTCTGTCAAAAGAGGAACAAAGAGGACCTGGGCAAAAGATACTGGCAGGGTTTATCAAGCAAGCAATTTGTAAGCACTTAGAGGATAATAGGGTGATAAGTAATAGCCAACATGGATTTATCAAGAACAAATCATGCCAAACCAACCTAATTTCCTTCTTTCACAGTTTTACTGGCCTAGTAGATGAAGGCAAACAGTAGAGGTGATATATCTTGATTTTGGTAACAGTCCCACATGACATTTTTGTAAAGTCGGGAAATGTGGTCAAGATGAAATTACGATAAGGTGGGTGCACAACTGGTTGAAAGACCGTAGTCAAAGAGTAGTTATCAATGGTTTACTGTGAAACTGGGAGGAGGTATCTTCGTGGGGTACTACAGGGGTCTGTCTTGGATCCCAGTACTATTCAATATTTTCATTAATTACTTGGATAATGGAGAGGGGAGTACAGTTATACATTTTGTGGATGAAACCAAATTGGCTGGGCGTTGCAAGTACATTTGAGGACAGGATTCGAATTCAAAATAACTTGGACTAATTGGAGAACTGGTCTGAAATCAACAAGATGAAATTCAATAAAGGCAAGTGCAAAGTACTAGACTTAGGAAGGAAAAAGCAAATGACCAATAGAAAATGGGAATAACTGTCTCAGCAGAAGTATTGCTGAAAAGGATCTGAGCATTACAGTGGATGACTGTTGGCTCATATTCAATCTGTGATGCAGTTGCAAAAAAAAAAAGCGGCTATTATTATTCTGGGTGTATTAACAGGAGTTTTGTATGTAAGAAGCAGGAGGTGATTGTTCTTCTCTGCTCAGTGCTCGGGAGGCCTCAGCTGGAGCACTGTGTCCAGTTTTGGGGTCCACACTTTAGGAAAGATGCGGACAAACCAGAAGGAGTCCAAAGGAGAGCAACAAAAATGATAAAAGATTTAGAAAACCTGACCTATGTTGATAGCTTAAAAAATTGGGCGTATTTAGTCTTGAGAAAAGAAGAACTGAGGGGGACCTGATTACAGTTTTCAAATATGTTGTGGCCTGTTATCAATTGTTCTCCATGTCCACGGAAGGTAGAACAAGTAGAAATCAGCTTAATCTGCAGAAAGGGAGATTTAGGCTAGATATCAGGAAAAAAACTTCCTAACTATATGGATAGTTAAGCACTGGAAGAGATTGCCAAGAGAGGTGTGGAGTTCCCATCATTGGAGGTTTTTAAGAACAGGTTGGGAAAACACCTGGCAGGAATGGTCTAGTTACACTTGGGTCTTGCCTCAGCAAGGGGAGAATGGATGAGATGACCTATGTGTACATTTACAGTAGTAAGGGTAATAACTATTGGTTGTGGTGGAGTCTAAAATATATGCTCTAGGAAATGTTTCGGGCAAGTCCTGTGGCCTATGCTATGCAGGAGGTCAGATTAGATCACACTGGTCCCTTCTGGCCTGGGAATCTATGAAACCTCTTGAAGTCCCTCCCAGCCCTATGTCTCTATGCCAGAGGTGGGCAAACTACGGCCCACTGGCCACGTCCGGCCCGTGGGACCATCCTGCCCAGCCCCTGAGCTCCCAGCTGGGGAGACTCGCCCCCGACCACTCCCCCACTGTTCCCCCTCCCCCACAGCCATGCTGCCGGGCAGGTAGCGTGGCTTGCACCCGCCCATCACCCAGGCTTTCCAATAAGCCTGTCCTGCCACTCTAAGTAGCATGGTAAGGGGGCGGGGGGAGGGAGGGGTTGGATGAGGTCCCTGGGGGCAGTCAGGGGACAGGGGGCGGTTGGATGGGGCAAAATTTCGTTGGGGTGGGTCAAGAGACAGGGAGCAGGGAGGGTTGGATAGGGCTGGGGTCTGGGGAGTCGAGGGGTCCCGGGGGGGGGAACAAAGAGCGGGGGGAGTTGGATGGGGGTGGGGTCCTGGGGGGCAGTTAGAGACAGGAGTCCTGGGAGGGGGCAGTCAAGGGACAAGGAGGGGGGTTGGATGGTTTGGGGATCATAGAATCATAGAATATAAGGGTTGGAAGGGACCCCAGAAGGTCATCTAGTCCAACCCCCTGCTCAAAGCAGGACCAATTCCCAGTTAAATCATCCCAGCCAGGGCTTTGTCAAGCCTGACCTTAAAAACCTCTAAGGAAGGAGATTCTACCACCTCCCTAGGTAACGCATTCCAGTGTTTCACCACCCTCATAGTGAAAAAGTTTTTCCTAATATCCAATCTAAACCTCCCCCACTGTAACTTGAGACCATTACTCCTCGTTCTGTCATCTGATACCATTGAGAACAGTCTAGAGCCATCCTCTTTGGAACCCCCTTTCAGGTAGTTGAAAACAGCTATCAAATCCCCCCTCATTCTTCTCTTCTGCAGGCTAAACAATCCCAGCTCCCTCAGCCTCTCCTCATAACTCATATGTTCCAGACCCCTAATCATTTTTGTTGCCCTTCGCTGGACTCTCTCCAATTTATCCACATCCTTCTTGAAGTGTGGGGCCCAAAACTGGACACAGTACTCCAGATGAGGCCTCACCAATGTCGAATAGAGGGGAACGATCACGTCCCTCGATCTGCTCGCTATGCCCCTACTTATACATCCCAAAATGCCATTGGCCTTCTTGGCAACAAGGGCACACTGCTGACTCATATCCAGCTTCTCGTCCACTGTCACCCCTAGGTCCTTTTCCGCAGAACTGCTGCCTAGCCATTCGGTCCCTAGTCTGTAGCTGTGCATTGGGTTCTTCCGTCCTAAGTGCAGGACCCTGCACTTATCCTTATTGAACCTCATCAGATTTCTTTTGGCCCAATCCTCCAATTTGTCTAGGTCCCTCTGTATCCTATCCCTCCCCTCCAGCGTATCTACCACTCCTCCCAGTTTAGTATCATCCGCAAATTTGCTGAGAGTGCAATCCACACCATCCTCCAGATCATTTATGAAGATATTGAACAAAACCGGCCCCAGGACCGACCCTTGGGGCACACCACTTGATACCGGCTGCCAACTAGACATGGAGCCATTGATCACTACCCGTTGAGCCCGACAATCTAGCCAGCTTTCTACCCACCTTGTAGTGCATTCATCCAGCCCATACTTCCTTAACTTGCTGACAAGAATACTGTGGGAGACCGTGTCAAAAGCTTTGCTAAAGTCAAGAAACAATACATCCACTGCTTTCCCTTCATCCACAGAACCAGTAATCTCATCATAGAAGGCGATTAGATTAGTCAGGCATGACCTTCCCTTGGTGAATCCATGCTGGCTGTTCCTGATCACTTTCCTCTCATGCAAGTGCTTCAGGATTGATTCTTTGAGGACCTGCTCCATGATTTTTCCAGGGACTGAAGTGAGGCTCACTGGCCTGTAGTTCCCAGGATCCTCCTTCTTCCCTTTTTTAAAGATTGGCACTACATTAGCCTTTTTCCAGTCATCCGGGACTTCCCCGGTTTGCCACGAGTTTTCAAAGATAATGGCCAATGGCTCTGCAATCACAGCCGCCAGTTCCTTCAGCACTCTCGGATGCAACTCGTCCGGCCCCATGGACTTGTGCACGTCCAGCTTTTCTAAAAAGTCCCTAACCACCTCTATCTCCACAGAGGGCTGGCCATCTCTTCCCCATTTTGTGATGCCCAGCGTAGCAGTCTGGGAGCTGACCTTGTTAGTGAAAACAGAGGCAAAAAAAGCATTGAGTACATTAGCTTTTTCCACATCCTCTGTCACTAGTTTGCCTCCCTCATTCAGTAAGGGGCCCACACATTCCTTGGCTTTCTTCTTGTTGCTAACATACCTGAAGAAACCCTTCTTGTTACTCTTGACATCTCTGGCTAGCTGCAGCTCCAGGTGCGATTTGGCCCTCCTGATAACATTCCTACATGCCCTAGCAATATTTTTATACTCTTCCCTGGTCATATGTCCAACCTTCCACTTCTTGTAAGCTTCTTTTTTATGTTTAAGATCCGCTAAGATTTCACCATTAAGCCAAGCTGGTCGCCTGCCATATTTACTATTCTTTCGACTCATCGGGATGGTTTGTCCCTGTAACCTCAACAGGGATTCCTTGAAATACAGCCAGCTCTCCTGGACTCCTTTCCCCTTCAAGTTAGTCCCCCAGGGGATCCTGGCCATCCGTTCCCTGAGGGAGTCGAAGTCTGCTTTCCTGAAGTCCAGGGTCCGTATCGTGCTGCTTACCTTTCTTCCCTGTGTCAGGATCCTGAACTCAACCAACTCATGGTCACTGCCCCCCAGATTCCCATCCACTTTTGCTTCCCCCACTAATTCTACCCGGTTTGTGAGCAGCAGGTCAAGAAAAGCGCCCCCCCTAGTTGGCTCCTCGAGCACTTGCGCCAGGAAATTGTCCCCTACGCTTTCCAAAAACTTCCTGGATTGTCTATGCACCGCTGTATTGCTCTCCCAGCAGATATCAGGAAAATTAAAGTCACCCATGAGAATCAGGGCATGCGATCCAGTAGCTTCCGTGAGCTGCCGGAAGAAAGCCTCATCTACCTCATCCCCCTGGTCCGGTGGTCTATAGCAGACTCCCACCACTACATCACTCTTGTTGCACACACTTCTAAACTTAATCCAGAGACACTCAGGTTTTTCTGCAGTTTCGTACCGCAGGATCCTGGGGGGGCCTGTCAGGGCAGTCTGGGGACAGGGAGCGGGGGGGGGGTTGGATAGGGGGTGGGGTCCTGGGGGGCGGTTAGAGGCAGGGGCTCCTGGGAGGGGTGGTCAGGGGACAAGGAGCAGGGGGTTGGATGGGTCGGGGGGTCTGAGGGGGGTAAGTCAGGGGGCGGGAAGTGGGAGGGGGCGGCTAGGAGGCAGAGGCCAGGCTGTTTGAGGAGGCACAGCCTTCTCTACCCGGCCCTCCATACTATTTCACAACCCTGATGTGCCTTCAGGCCAAAAAGTTTGCCCACCCCTGCTCTATGCAATACATACCTTTCATTTATAAGACACGAGTTTTCGGATCTATCTACTGACCGGTATAATGCAGGTCACTACTCAGTAGTAAATGCGCACCTCACAATCTTGAATGCATTTATCCTCATATCACATCTGCAAGGTAGGGCAGGGCTGTTATCCCCCTTGTACAGATAGGGAACTGAGGCACAGAAAGTCTGAATGACCTTCCCAGGCTCACAAAGGGAGTCCGAGGGGACTACTCACAAGCTTAAAGTTAAGCATAAGCTGAAATATTTTGTTGAATCAGGGCCTGAGCGCTTGATAATAAAGATGAGTGATGGCGAGGTTATTTCCTGGAAGTTAATAGTCAGACAGAGTTGCTGAGAGGCTAGTGTGATGCTGAAGGCCCTTAAAGATGAGCTAATTTAACAGTCAGCCCTACCTGGCGGGGGCTGTTATATACCTGGACAAAATATTAATGCAAAGGAAAAATAGGCATTTGTAGATGGGGGAATCGTACGACTTGATGTCTGGGGCCTGTTCAAAGCATCCAACGATCTGAAAGCGCACACAGCACTCTTTCAAATATTAGGAAAAACTTTTTCACTATGAGGGTGGTGAAACACTGGAATGCGTTACCTAGGGAGGTGGTAGAATCTCCTTCCTTAGAGGTTTTTAAGGTCAGGCTTGACAAAGCCCTGGCTGGGATGATTTAACTGGGAATTGGTCCTGCTTTGAGCAGGGGGTTGGACTAGATGACCTTCTGGGGTCCCTTCCAACCCTTATATTCTATGATTCTATGATTCTATGACTTCTCAAGCTAGCCAAACATCTGGAGAAGCATCCCAGCCTGCACTGCTGTTCAGCACACTGGCTATTCAACCACCTCCCCTCCTCATGTAACCTACGTCTCCCTAACAAGCTCAAGCTTCCCCCGCACCTTAAGTTTTCTTAGGAGGGGAGCCCAGATGCTCTCTCCCCTGCACCTTCAAGGGACAGCGAACTGGCCTACTCCCATTTCCTGGTTTGACAGGCTAGCCAGCAGGCCTCTTTGACTTCTGCCCCAAATCCAAGACACTGCTATCATCTGTGGGCAGTTAGCCTGCCTATCCCTCTTCCTACTTGAAGGGTCTCTAGAGAGGGAGAGGCTGTGTGGGAAGGGTTATGCCTCCTGCAAGGGGTCGATGGGACAGCGTTGCACCACTTCACGGGACATTCCCCTGGGAGGAAGGGAGATTTGGGTCTGAGGGTTTACACTGCAATTAAAAACCCGCAGCTGGCCAACACCTGCTGACTCAGGCTTGCTGGGCTCGGGCTAAGGGGCTGTTCAGATATGGTGTAGCCACTTCGCAGGGTTCTAGAGCCAGGCTCCAGCCCGAGTCTGAATGTCTACACTGCAATAAAACAGCCCCGCAGCCCCAGCCCGAGCCAGTGGGCATCAGCCAGCCATGGGTTTTAAATTGCAGTGTAGAAATACCCTGAGTGTCCTTTAATGAACAAAAAAAGCAGTTGGGAAGGGGAATCACCCATTCCTAGCAGTGACTTGTTTTGTTTTGAATAGTTAAGTTGAATAGCACGTTGCAGTGGATGCGTTTCTTTGACCAAACTTTGCAGAGTAGATCTGGCCTGCAGAGCTACATCAGTGGGGGTGTGGGGAGGGAAACCCATACCCTTCCTGAAATAGCGACGCTGGCAAAACCCCCAATGTAGACAGAGCTATGCCGACAGATGAGCACTTCTGCTCGTATAGCTAATATTGTTCGGGGAGGAGATATTATTATGTTGACAGAAAAACATCTTCTGTCAGCATAAGCTGCATCTACCCTACCATCTGTAGGGTAGACAAGACCTAAAAGATATACTCTAGCTCAACCAGAAGTATAGGCTTGTTGCCGCTCTCATTTTTGGTTAAATTCTCTGGCCTGTGTTATAGAGGAGGTCAGACTTCACTAGGTGCTCACAATGGCCCCCTCTAGACCTAAAATCTGTGAATATGGATTGTCTGTTTACAGAAGTTAAAGCCATAAACAATAGTAAAGCAAGGTGTCCCGGGGCTAGCCCTCGAAGGGGAGTCAAATGCCCAGCCTCATTAGCCAACCAAGGTCTACCTGGGGATAGTTAACTGCCTGAGTAGCTGGCAGACAGCTAATTAAGTAAGAGCACCTGGGCCTAATAAAAGGTTTAGGGGAGCTCTGTTAGGAGATCTCCTGAGGAAAGGAGTCTCTGAAGGAGGGGAGTGTGAATGAGGCAGAGGCCATGCTCCTAAAGCCGGGGGGCTGAGTGAATTACAAATCACTTCAGGCAAGGAGGCCTGGAAGAGACCGTGACCAAGCTGGGGAGAGACTGCAGTGCTCTCCAGGCAGCAGAGAAGCCTGAGGCCTTACAGCAGAAGGACCCACTGCTGGAACCCAGAGCCTTTTGTGTGGGGACTTTTAAGTTTTATCTGGGCTCTGAGGTAACAGCCTTGAAACCCTGGTACAAGTGCTCCTGTCAGAAGGTTTTATTAAATGGAGATACACTGCTGTAGAGTGTTTGGCTTCTCCTTGAGCAGGCTGCTAAAGTGAAATCATTGTTATATCACTGAGGGGGAACTGAGGCAGGCCACAAAAGAGCCACACTCAGATACAAAGAGATGCTCGGGAGATGACAGCACCTTCTACACAAGGGTTAAGGCTCGATCTAGCTCCCATTGACGTCAGCAGAACCAAGAGCAGTCCCCAAAATGTCAAGGTTGCCTGAGCCTTATCATATAAATCCATTTATTTGCCTAATCAGAGAGATCCTGTTAACTACACTTTCCTGAACAACAAATACAGCTGCAATTACTTTTGGCAGAGAAGAGCATACACAAGCCAGTTATCTTTCATAAATCACTGCCCTCTGTATCCGATTTTAAAGGCAGCATTAAAAGTGTTGCTGCAAACTTTTTTCAGACATTCAGTGAGAGCAATTTCTGCCCACAGATTCTCTTAGACCCTGATCCTGCATCAGCAGAGACAAAAATGGGAGCTTTGCCATGGACTATAATCCATGTTTAGTTATTTTGTTAATTTTGCAGTGTCACCTGGAAACCACAACTGAGATCAGGGCCCCATTGTGCGAGGTATTGTACATACGTAGTTAGAGACAATCCCAGGCCTATGGAGCTTCCAGTTTAATGACCAGGTTGTGGCCCATTCTGCATGCCAGTCCCAGGTGGTAAGGAGGCATACAGCACCCCCTTTCTCCCATGTGTGGGAGAGCCACTTCCTACACACACGAGAAAGCAGGCTGTCCAGAACTATAATGATCCCCTCTCATGCAGATAGACAGGAAAGCGGGGCAGAGGTGGAATATGAACTACACCTTCCAATACACCACTGACATATCAAGGAGTGTGCTCCATGCTGGGTATAGACCTGTCACAGTGTACACCCTCCCCAGGGCAACTGGGAGACTGGGACAAAGATTGTGACTCCAGGCTGCCCCAACAACAGAGCACTTGGGTCTAGATTGTAATGTTGTGATCTAGCCCTGAATGGACCAGAGAGACAAAGAGTAGCAGAAGAAAAAGTTTATCGTCCCCTTTTTACAGATGGAGAACCAAAGCAGAGTGGCTTTCCCAAGGTCATACAGGGAGGCAGTAGCAGAGGAGGAAATTGGAGCCAGATATCCTGAATCCCAGGCCCATGCTTTAATAACGACTAGTCATCATCTCCAAAACACCTTACCTTATGTATCCAGGTCATCTCCCACAGAGTTCGTGGTGGCCGTTGCATCACGTTTTGACATGCCTCCTTCCTCTGCACCCAGTCCTGCCATACACCATACCGGGCAAAATCCTTTCGGAGTGCACTGTGTCTTTGCTTCTCGCTTGGTTTATCAGTACCAAGCATCTGAACTGTTCTTTTCCTTTCTGACTAGGGTTAGAAACCATGCCTCAAAGTGATACATTCAAGGAGCTCAATGTGTGTAGCTCAACAAAGAGAAGGTTAAGGGGTGACAGTGGAAAACAAGCCTAGGTCTGCTTCAGAATGTGATTTGCAATGTTCTCAAAACCCTCTCCTACTTTGTGTAGGCTTTGGAGATTCTTTACTCCCTGCTTGACCTCCATCACACACCTTCTCTGTGGCCACTTGAATTCTTGGCTACAGGAAAAAGTACTCTGAGGACAACACTAAGGAGAAGAGATGAAAATAAACTCATTTGAGCATGGGGGAGACTGTTTAGCCTGGTTTCCCCCTGCCTTGCATCTTGTGTTGTCATCTACAAATGACAAAACGGGACAGTTAAATGTTTCCATTCTGATTTGGTAGCAAATGTACAACTGCTTTTCACTGATTGTAAATAACTAAACTAGGTGAAAAATAGAGGAGAATCAGGCCCATTGGCTTTGTGCTGTTTATTTCCTCTCCCTCAATCACACTCCACCTCTTCCACTGCTATTCATGATGGAAGAGTTTTGACTTCCTCTATTGCTAAAAATCCTTTCTTTCACTATCATCCCTGCTAATAAAACCCAGGCCCATCCATTTGGCCCTCTCTCCCCTTGCCTATCATTACCATCCTCTCTCCAGGTTTCTTCACTGTAGTGCAGTGCCACTTCTTCAGTCAGCGTCCGTTCTTGCCACATCACTCTACTCCTTAAAGCTCTTCACTGGTCTTTTACTGTATAAAGGGCAAGTTGCTCACCCTCCCTGTTCTATACAAGTTCCTGATACATGATTTATTGGGTTGTTCAGTTTTGCTGGATTATTTTATTTGTTCTATTTCCCCACCAACCAGAATCGTCAGGGCTTGTGATCTTTCGCTGCAACTGCCAGCGAGGGCCATTCCTTTGAAACCTGCCAGCACATAATTTGATTAGTCATGTTTTTTGTGAACTAAGCCAAAAATAAGGAGACACTTTCCACGAAACACTTGAACAATGGACTCACCGTGACTTAACATGATAGAAAAGCATGTGCGCGTACACATGATAGCTCAGGGGTTTCCAAACTTCATCATAGTGTGGACAACATTTAATAATGAGACTGACCTATGGACATCTGCCCTCCCGTTAACAATAGCACTGACCATCTCTCTGGCCCTTCAGAAGTCCTACAACAACCCTGGGCCAATCACAGCAATAGCCAGTAACTGTCATTGAAACCAATATGACCAATACTCATCTCTTATATAAAGCGTTACCGTCTCAAAGTGCTGCAGTGTCCCCTATTAAATACTAATGCGCACAGGTCAATAAGGTCATTCTTTCCATTTGACACATGAGGAAGCTAAGGCAGAAAGATGAACTGTCTTGCCCAAAAGGACTTCAGATCTGGGATTAGAACTCGAGTTCCTCTCCCCAGTCCTGTGCTCAGACAGGGGGCAAGTTGCACGTGGAAGGGCTGCAGAATTGGAAGACGTCTGTGTTTCTCTCCTGCTGTGTCATTGGCACTAGGCCTTCAAAGCCCACTCTACTCATTTGGACATATAGATTCATAGTGCCCACGATCAGGAAGGACCATTATGATCATCTAGTCTGACCTACATTACAGAGGTCAACGAGTCTCACCCAATTCCTGCATCTTTCCAGTCACGTAGCAGCTTCCTGGGGTACGGTGTAGTGGGATTACTGGGCCTCCATAGGGAGCTGCAGAAACCAGATATACCCCCTCAACGTGGTCCTTCATTCGAGACCCCATTTCCAAACATCCCCACCATCCTACTAGCTCTGTAATTTACCTGATCCCACGTGCTCAGCTGTCAGGTTCCTTTTCCTAAAAATTATAGGGTCAGTCTTTGAGTTAATGTAGGGTGGCTCACAAGTGAGCTCGTTTCTTGGCATGTGGGGAGTTAAAAGAGTAGTTGGCATGATGCTTCTTGAACTTCAGAATGGAGTGCTGTCTGTTCATGCCAAACAAAAAACTCCTGAGGACAATGTGAATCTGTCCCTAACCTTTTAACATGCCTTCCCAACTAGGCTGTCAGGCAGCTGACACTGAACTCTGTGCCCAGCTGCTGGGGATTCGCTCTGGGATGATGGCTGAAGCTGCTCATCAAAATATCAGCGGGAAATGGATTTTTCCCACGTTAGCTTTTTGATTCATCGCGGTGCAGCGTCCTCTCTCTCTTCGTTGCTTGCTTTAAGGTCTCCACCAGTAAATCATCTGAAAACATTTCCTTCTTCTCTTTCTTTATTCAGTGTGGGAGTGACTCCTGATTGTTTATGTGCTTTCAGCTTGCGGAAGGATCATCACACTCGCACTGACGCTGCTCGGCCTAGTAGAGCAGAAGGGAACGTTTGCACCAGAACTCAACTTGGGCCTCAGTCAACACCCCCACACCTGAACACTCCCAAACTTTGGCGCCAAACTGGACTTAGCAGCTAGCTCCTGCCTCTAGAGCTGGTCGCGCTAAACCTCCACAGCCAGCCTGTGGAGAGAATGGCTTCTAGATCTGAACTCTTCAGCCTAGGCCCTCTCTAAGCAAAATCTGAAAGCACGTGAAACTTGTCGTTACCAACTCATGCGAAAGTCTTGGTTTTGCCATGGAAACTTAATGAAACTCTGTGGTTTTCATTCTGTTTCCTGTTGAGCACTGAACTGGGATTCAAGAGATATGGGTTCTAGCCCAGAGTGGCGGAAGCTCTCTAAAAAGTGTGTGTGTGGAGAGGACGACTGGCGCTGGCAGCCCTCCCACTTTTAAAAGTGATGGGGCCATAGCTCCCTCCCCCACAACCCCTGTTCTGGCACCTCTGGTTCTATCCTGGCTCTGCTTGGCCTGAAACCAGTTACATCACCTCTCTGCACCTCAGTTTCCCCATCTGTAAAATGGGGCTAATGATACTGACCTCCTTTGTAATGCACACTGAGATCTACTGAGGACAAGTGCTCTATAAGAGGAAGGTATGTATTGTAAACAAAATGCGTAGAGTGCAAATCCAGCTGGGTTGAAACCGAATGTGTGCCTGAGCCACAACTCAGCGAGAGTACTGATTACCCTCAGCTCTGCCAGCTCTCTGCGGACGACTATGTGCCTCATTTCCCCCCCAGATCTCATCTTAAAATCTCCATGTGTGTATTAGCCCCACTCAGCTAGAGCTTACAGAAGGGCAGCTTTGTCACATGCAGCATGTTTAGACTGCAGTGTCACCAACCCTAAGTATTCAAACTCTTGATCCAGGCCAGGCCCCAGAAACTGTGAAACTGGCTTAAAAATTGTGGGCTTTAAAAACAAACACCGATGGAGTTCTTTTTATTTGCCTTCTGGCTTTTGAACTTTTAGGATTCACGTTTTCAAGCTTATCCCTGCACCTATGAGGGCAGGAGACTTACTTTTTAAAACTAGAGTACAGAATCTGGCACAGGCATGACTTCAGGGCTAGGGCATTAAGAAAAACACTAACATTGCGAGACTCAGGATAAAATAGCAAGAGTTGGCAACACTGAGAAATGCAGTGTCCTGTTTGCTAGCTAGCCTGCGTTAATAAACAATAATAATACGTAGCTGCTACATAGAGCTTTTCATTAGCAGATCTCAAAATGCTTTACAAAGGAGATGGTCTTCTCAGCCCCATTTTACAGATGGGAAAACTGAGGCACCCAGCAGGTAAGTGACAAAGCTGAGCATGGACCCCCCGCACAGGTTTCCCAAATCCCAGGCTAGTGCACTATACACTAGCCAGTTGCCTCCTGAGTTACCCAGGGCATATTATGCCAGCCCAGAACATTTCACATTGGCTGCCTGTAAATGAGCAGGTTGAATTTAAGACAGTGCTGGTGATCCCACCACTGCATGAGTTCTTAATAGGCTATGTCAGGCTTTTGCCAGCTCAGTCCACCTCTCACCATTTTAAAAAATCAATTTCAAACTTCCTACCACCAAGGGGCTCTCTCTAGACTAGCCACTGGTGCCCTGTATTTATGACTTGCTCCCTTTTATTACTTACCCTCCCTTTGTGACTTTTATTTTTTAAGCTTTCAGAAGGTGGCCTTTACTCTAACATTTTCAAATACATTGCACCAGATTTGTGACCACCTGGCATTTAATGGTTGCCAGGGTACTTCGCACGATGGCCACTCAGAACTTCCCAGGAGCACTGTGGCTAGAATGCAGTGCCCCCAGCTCCGCAGACACAGGCTTCTTAATGCTTGAGCTAAAAAGGGCCTTTGAGGGTCTTAGGGCTGATCAAATCACGGGCAACTTTTTGGTGACAATTTTGTGACATCCCTGGTTGTTGTTCGTGGTTTTGTTTGTTTCCCAAAATCCAAAATTTTGTTGCTCTGTAGATGGTTCCCCCCGACAACCTGGCCCTCAAAAATCCTAAATGTAACTTTGGACACAATTTTGAATAATCTTCTCATCAAAATATTAATGGAAAAAGTTACTTGGAATTTTGAAACTTTTTGACAAGCTTGAGTTAGCATGTAGTGACACAGGCTTAGAACAGACTTTCCAGCAGTTCTGATTCGGTTCAGGGAAGGCAGTGGTTTATATACACAGATACTATTATTATTTACTTTTTGTTTGCACTGCAGTACAACTAGAAGCCCAGTCATGGACCAAGACCCCATTGCGCTAGGTGCTGTACAAAGGCAGAACAAAAAAAAGTCAGCCCTTGCCTCAAAGAGCTGGTGATGAAAGCAGTGTATGAGCCTGTAAAGAACAGAACAGAACTCATTACACTGTGATGTCCCATAGCCCAAGTGATCCAGTCGAAACACATCACTCTCCATGGGCCTCTTGTGAGCTTTATAAATAACGTTTCTGTTGTTTTCTACAATCTTTTTAGCTCAGGCCAAATTTCTTCTTAACCCACTAATGCACTCTACTTCTGCATAGGTATAGTTGCTGCCTGATCATCTTTGGAGCTGCAAGTGCATATAAAAGTTGCCCAAGAACACCTTGGAAGCTTGAATAGCAACACACCAGATCTTGGTCACGTCATTTAGTCACATCCTTTGCAACTGGATCTCATCCACACCTGTGTCGTCATTACTGACTAGCGTTTTTAAGGCACCCATCACTGTAGCCTCTAGGAACCAAAGGTTTCCAGTAACATTGCAGTAAATCTTGCACTATGCAGAGCACTCACAGCTCCCAAGAGCGTTAAAGCTGCTGGAGCGGCAACACCATTGTGCTGCAAGCTATGGCACGAGAGTGTAGCTGCTGCTCCGTCAACGGATTGGGTTTTCCCATTGATGGAGTTCATCCACCTCTCGGAGAGGCTGTAGCTAGGTCAATGGGATTCTTCCATCCACCTGGCAATGTCTGGTTCTTGGTTCTGCTGACGTCAATGGGAGCTAGAACCAAGACCTAACTACGGTGCTCAGGGTGCAAAATTTTTTACAGCCAGAGTTAATATAGCTAAGTCGTCCTAAGTTTTAAGTTTAGACCAGGCCTAAGACTCCATCCTGTCCGAAGGCAATAGGAGTTGACAGTACTCAGCACTTTGTAGGATTAGCCCTGCTGCACCTACGTGGTAGACTCCAAGATCCAAATCTCCCCTTTCCGCATGTTTTTATAGTAGGCCTGATCTTCCACTGCCCTGTAGCTTGTGTAGTTAGATCCAGATCCTCAAAGATCTTTAGGCTCCTAACTTCCATTGACATCAAAAATACCTTTGCACCTCTGGGCCTAAACATAGCTAGCTAGACCCACTTTGCATAGATAGGTGCAGACAGCTACACAAAATGTAAGACAGTGGAAAATCAGGCACATAATGATGAGGAACAAACAATACTCCTCCCCCCAACGACAAATAAAAGCTCAGGCAGCATAAGAAAAGGAAAAAAAATACAAAACCTTTAGCAGGTATGTCTTCTGCAGTTTCCACAGTATGCATCCGATGAAGTGAGCTGTAGCTCACGAAAGCTTATGCTCAAATAAATTGGTTAGTCTCTAAGGTGCCACAAGTACTCCTTTTCTTTTTGCGAATACAGACTAACAGGGCTGCTACTCTGAAACCTGGAAACAGGCAGTAATTCCACAGGTTGTATTTAAAATGGCGGTGTAGTAACACAAGGCCATCACACGGGGGCGTGTGAGTTTGAGAATCATTGGAAGCTGTAGGGAAACAATAATGAACAAGGTGGTTATTTTTCCTTTATCCATTGTGGGTGGGTGTGGGGAGACAGGGGTGTTGTGCAGTATCCACAAGCCCTTTGTTTTCTTTTTGGATACTCTTGTGACAGGGCACATGCTGAAACGACTGCCAGCGAGCTGCAGCCAAAAGCACATCTGTTGTACTCTAGCCCCAGCCTTCTCAGCCAGCGGAGCTAGGGTTACCATCTGGCCGGGATTTGACTGGCCTGGCTGGCTTTTTTGTGGATTTGCCAGTTGCCAGAAAAATAATTTAATCTGCCAGGTTTTTTTTACATAGATCTAAAGATTTACATTATTGTCACAATGCACTGGGATATCTAATGGGAGAAGTTTCTGTGTCCAGCTAAAGATGCTGCAGTGTTCCCACGTTTGCAGTTTAAATAAGGAAATGATGTTATCAATCTAATCTATACGTGTTATCTCTTGAGATACTATTAATGACTGTTGAAGGGGGGGTTGCCTTGTGGGTGGAGCTGCAGCAGGCATGCCTTGTGGGGGGAAGTGGGGGGGGGGTTTACATTTCAAAGGTGAGGAGTACTTGTGGCACCTCAGTGACTAACCAATTTATTTGAGCATGAGCTTTCGTGAGCTACAGTTCAAGTGAGCTGTAGCTCACGAAAGCTTATGCTCAAATAAACTGGTTAGTCACTAAGGTGCCACAAGTACTCCTTTTCTTTTTGCGAATACAGACTAACACGGCTGCTACTCTGAAACATTTCAAAGGTAGTAACCCTAGCCTGCTCTTTGTACTGTGCTTGCCACTGGGTGTCAGCCTTTTGTTTGGCACATTTTAAAATCCATCGGTGACATTTGTCCTGATGCAGGGAGGCTAGCCCCTGCCTATGTGCCACCACCTAAGTCCCATTTAAGAGACATTTTTATTGCTGAAATGGGGGGTAGGCCTAACAGTGCTGGCTCCCTGTGTGGGAGGGAGGAGGGGGGGTCACCACGGTGCCTAATTCTGGGCACCATTCTCTCCCCCAGAGCAGTCACCCACATGAGAGTAGAAACCCAACGAACTCACACAAGTTCTTGGCACGGTTCTGTCAGGGGAACGGGATTCTGTCCCCACCACCTCACAAAGAGGCTGGAGGTTCCAAGCCCAAACCCCACAGAGCTCAGCAATGCTGGAGGCCAAGGGCCTCTCACTGCTTCCTCCTCCTCCTGGCTGACTGCGGCTCCTGCACAGCACAGAATCCGGATGGCTAGAAGCGCCCCCAAAACCAGGACCCTCCTGCAGTATTGCTGGGAGCCACAGAGTCCGGCTATGCCGCTGACCCCTCCCCCCACACACATTCACCTCACCTGCCCTCTCCTTTCGAGCTGGAACCTGGCAGAACATCTGGAGTACTGTGTCCAGTGTTGGGCCCCACACTACAAGAAGGATGTGGAAAAATTGGAAAGAGTCCAGCGGAGGGCAACAAAAATGATTAGGGGACTGGAACACATGAGTTATGAGGAAAGGCTGAGGGAACTGGGGATGTTTAGTCTACGGAAGAGAAGAATGAGGGGGGATTTGATAGCTGCTTTCAACTACCTGAAAGGGGGTTCCAAAGAGGATGGCTCTAGACTGTTCTCAATGGTAGCAGATGACAGAACGAGGAGTAATGGTCTCAAGTTGCAGTGGGGGAGCTTTAGGTTGGATATTAGGAAAAACTTTTTCACTAGGAGGGTGGTGAAACACTGGAATGCGTTACCTAGGGAGGTGGTGGAATCTCCTTCCTTAGAAATTTTTAAGGTCAGGCTTGACAAAGCCCTGGCTGGGATGATTTAATTGGGGATCGGCCCTGCTTTGAGCAGAGGGTTGGACTAGATGACCTCCTGAGGTCCCTTCCAACCCTGATATTCTATGATTCTATGATCCACGGTAACAAGGCTTCTGTGGGGACTGGGCAGACCATCCCGTAGCAGTGGTAAGCTCCTTCCTTTGACGCACACCCACTGAGAGCCACAGGCTCCCCTCTGCGTGTAGAAGTTAGTAGGTATTATTTGTATAGCAGTAACACCTAGAGAGCCTACACAAAATCAGCCCCCCCCGTTATGCTAAGACTGTGTAAACACAGAGTAATAGACAAAGTCACAGAGAGCTGGCAGATTAAACAGACAAGACAGAAGAAGGAAAAAGACACTTGCTGAAGTTCCCACACAAGGTCAGCAGCAGAGCCAGGAAAAGTACCTAGATCTCTTGACTCCCACATTATTGATTCCATCTACTAGGCCATGCTACCTGTCATGTTGGAGAAAGCCTTCCAGGGCAGGCATTGTCTCTTTAACTGTGTTTGCACAGCGCCTGATCTGGGTGCATGAGAATAGATTGTAAATGGCTCGATCCATCAGCCACTTGAGGGGGGCCAAAGATCCACACTGGGTTAGTGTGGACTGCAACAGCAACTTGGTCTATGCTGGCAGTGGCATGATGGGTATGTGTAGCTACATCCCATGACGTCACAGTGAAAAAGATACACTGTGTCCAGTCCACACTGTGGTGGGTAGTTCCATGCAGTAGTGAAAGGCTTTGGCAGAGAGGAGGCAGCGGGGAAACACTCTGCAAGCAGACAGGTGATGGGATAACACAGAGCTTAAAATAGCAGTGCAGACAGGGGAGGCGCTGCTTGAGGGTGCAGAGACACGTCTCAGGTACATACCCTAAGCTTCTGGTGTAGCTGTATGCCACTCTCCTGAGCAGTGCCTCACTATCTACACCGTTATTTATACCCGTGCCGAGGGCAGTGTGCTGTGTAGGTACTCAACACGTAGCCACAAGTGTAGACCCACCTTAAACCGGAGTTAGAACAGGCCCAACACTTCAATAAGAGCTTGATCCCATGCAGCAGAGGTGTGGTCAGTTGGGAGCCAAAGAGCAAAGTAAAAGCGTGGTGCAGAAGATGGAGTGCAGGGCAATCCGAGCCTGCATGCGTTAGCACACTGCTGTGCAGCTGCCGAGTGACTCCTACCTATTAGCAAGAGAAATCAGGCTTAAGAGGGAGCAAGGTTATTTAGGTGTTGCTCCATTCAGTGGTGCAACACCTAATTGACTTGGGAGCTGTCATAAATATGAAGGGAAGGGTAAACACCTTTAAATCCCTCCTGGCCAGAGGAAAAACCCTTTCACCTGTAAAGGGTTAAGAAGCTAAGATAACCTCGCTGACACCTGACCAAAATGATCAATGAGGAGACAAGATACTTTCAAAGCTGGAGGGGGGAAATAAAGGGTTCTCTCGGTCTGTGTGTTGATTTTGCCAGAACCAGAGCGGGAATGCAGGTCAGAACTCCTGTAAAGGGTTAATAAGCAATCTAGTTAGATATGCGTTAGATTCTGTTTTGTTTAAATGGCTGATAAAATAAGCTGTGCCGAATGGAATGTATATTCCTGTTTTTGTGTCTTTTTGTAACTTAAGGTTTTGCCTAGAGGGATTCTCTATGTTTTGAATCTGATTACCCTGCAAGGTATTTACCATCCTGATTTTACAGAGGTGATTCTTTTACTTTTTCTTTAATTAAAATTCTTCTTTTAAGAACCTGATTGCTTTTTCATCATTCTTAAGATCCAAGGGTTTGGGTCTGTGTTCACCTATGCAAATTGGCGAGGATTTTTATCAAGCCTTCCCCAGGAAAGGGGGTGTAGGGTTTGGGGGGGATTTTGGGGGGATTTCCAAGTGGGCTCTTTCCCTGTTATTTTTGTTAGACGCTTGGTGGTGGCAGCAATAAGGTCCAGGGACAAAAGGTAAAATAGTTTGTACCTGGGGGAAGTTTTAACCTAAGCTGGTAAAAATAAGCTTAGGTGGTTTTTCATGCAGGTCCCCACAGTTCAGAGTGGGGAAGGAACCTTGACAGGAGCCTAAGTCCCATTGGCTTCTAACTCCTAGAGACTGAAGCTTTGCTCGACGTCGCAATGAGAGATACGTGAATCACCGATAACCAATTTCTTGGTTGGATGGCCAGACTGGACAATGAAAAACAAAATTGCTTCAGGGTGACCCAAGATCGTAGAGCCATGGGATAGATGGGACCGCAAGGGTCATCTAGTTTAACCCCCTGCCAAGATGCAGGGTTTGTGGTGTTTAAAGGTAAGTGTTTTCCAACCTTTTTGGCAAACCGAAAAAGGAGAAAAAATTCATTTCAAGTTGAACAGATCTTTTTGTTTTCTAGGGTTTTTTTTCAACCTTTGAAAAAAAAATCTGAAGTAAAATTTGACCATAAAATTGTTGAAATTGAAAAATGGAAGTGTTTCATTTAGAAAATGTCGAAACAAAATGTTTTTTTTTGTTGTTGTTGTTAACCGAAGCAATTCAGCAAATTTGATGTGAAGTCACAAAATGTTTTGGTTGATCCTAAACTGTGTTTTTTTGTGAAATTAGCTTTATCTGCAAAATCACGCACTGCTCTCATTGCAATGCCTAACTACCTTTCAAAATCCGGATCTGAGTGCCAGATGAATGTGAGGATGATGCTGAGGACTAGTTTCCCTCAGAAACACCGATTCTTGCCTCCACTCCACCCTCTTGTATCCTGCACACATGAGTATGCAGTGGCCCCTCAATTCATGAACATACGTCAGTGTATCTTGCAGAGTAAGGATGCTTTCCTGAATAGGGGCCTGGGTTTGCAGGGAGCTTGGGGTTTACGATCACTAAGGCTTGGTCTATACTAGCAACTTATGTCAGTGTAACTATGTCACTCAGGGGTGTGGAAAATCCACACCACTGAGCAGTGCAGTTATAATGACCTAATTCCCTGTGTAGATGGTGCTAAGTCCATGGGAGGACTTCTCATAGCTCATGTCTCTCAGGGAGGTGGATTACCTACGCCAATGTATGAAGCCCTCCCGTCAGCGTAGACAGCGTCTTCACTGACGCACTAAAACAGCGCAGCTGCACCAGTGCAGCATTTGAAGTGTAGACAAACCCATAGCCTAGAGGACTTCACCTAGCACTTAACTCTACTGCAGCCCACATGGAGCATCCATTGCACCTTCACTGGAGGCTGAACCCCAAGCAAGGACTTGCAAGCTCAAGCCCTAAGGGTTGCTGGTTTTTCAATGCTCTGCAAAAGGAAGCAGAATTTTCCATGGTGCCGGCTGGGGCATTGGGATGCAAAGTGGCTACAATCAGAATATCTAGGACACTGGCTGTTTCAGGTTATATTTTATTTTGTCCAGGGGTGTAAAATGTGCAACAGGTATGTTTATAGGACTGCCAGCTCATTAGCCAATAGGAATTGCAACCAAAAAATAAATCAAACCAAAGAAATCTAACCATATACTGCTCTACAGCAATTAGTGCAAGTCAAGTAAAACATTGGTTCGACACATAAAAACAACTAAAAAGGCATTTCCAGGCCACAGGTATTATACACTGTGCTGTGAGGTGGTTACATTTTTCTCTCAGGTGTGGGGGGAGAGAGAGTGGGAAAGCGCCTAGTAAGCATATTCAAGCTTAGCATTTTTGACCTTTTCAGTCAGGCCCCCCTTCTGCCCCCAAAATCACAAGTGTGGCATAAACAGCACAAGATTTAAAAAGAACACTAAAAGCTGGGGTCTTTTTTATTTACTTTCTGGTTTCTGAGCCTTGCATGCAAGGGACATTGTCAAGCTTTTCTCTGCAAGCATGAGTACTACAAACTTACTGTTTTGATGCAAGCTGAGATTCTCCTGTAATCACCTGACTCTAGGAGCTGGGGCTTCAAGTGAAACACTGACTATCTTGAGACTCGTGATAAAATAATGAGAGTTGGAAACACTGGTTCCTTCACCTGTTATCTGTGCAGTAGCTTTCTACCCTCATGCACCCAAACAGCTACTCTCCCCAGCAAATAGGGAAGGGGACTGGAGGCAGAGCTGCTTCCGTTCTCCAGCTGTCCATGCCCATTTGTGGGGTCACAAGAAACTCCTGCTCTCCTGTCTGTATAGAATGAAACATTCTGAAGGTATGTTCTCTCTTTTGCCTTTGCAGAGACAAAAGAAAGGAGATGACATTACTTTCCTAAGCCTGACAATTGTAACTGAGAGTGCTCAGAACTTGGCAGAAACTGGCTCCCTATATGTTTGCAGCACCAGATTTTCAAAATCGTGGCCCCTATAGACTCATAGACTTTAAGGTCGGAACGGGTAGGTTTGCACTGCACCTGGGAGCATGTCTCCCAGCCCGGGAAGACAGACATGCGCTAGCTCTGCTCAAGCGAGCACGCTAAAAATAGCAGTGTGGGCTAGCTGCCTCAGTATGGACCCAGGAGGTTGGCCAGCCTTGGACTCAGGTGGCTAGACCATGGCACAATGTCCACACTGCTACTTAACCGTGCACTAGATCAAGCAGAGCCACCCGGGCTGGGAGACACACTCAGCTGCAGTGTAGACATCACTTATTAGTGCATGCATCATGACAGAATGACATGTCCCCCGTGTGTGTGGATATAGGGCAAATATATTTTGTGTGTGGGAATTATCCACCAGTTTATCCACATCTTTCTGGTACTGGGGATGATGGCTGTCTGACCAGACAATATAACTGAACTACTGTGTGTTTTCTTATCCGTTAGTAGGTATATGTGGCCAACTGGGAAAGCTGACCAGGGCTTAGCACTTATCCTTTCATTTGATTAATTGAACATGTAGCTACTCAAACATCTGGTGTCTCAAGGTGACTTACCTGGGGCTCTACCAGGTGGATAGAGTTGTATGTGGTTTCCTGTCTGATTTCTAGTCACTGCTCTTATGAGGAAAGTTAAACTTTCTCTTGGTTTTGGTCTTTTAATGTATTAGTTCCACTTTTCAGGCTTCTGGACTTTTCTAAAAAATTGAGAGCTATGTCGTTCTTCAACTGTGACAAGAATAATAGGCCCTGAAGTCAACGGGGCTACACAAGTGCTTAAAATTAGGCATATACTTAAGTACCTCTAGTATCTGGGCCATAATTAAAAATGATGAGAAGAGGAAGAAGATGCCACCTCACTAGGGTGACCAGATGTCCCAATTTTATTGGGACTGTCCCAATATTAGGGGCTTTGTCTTATATATGCAACTATATTACCTTTCTCCCATCTCCTCAGCCCCGAAAAAAAAGTGTCCCACTTTTCCACACTTGTTATCTGGTCACCCTACACCTCACCAGTAGCTCAGAGAGAATGTGGCCATCTCTAGTTCCTTCCAGGCAAAAGGCCTGAATCTGATCTCACACCAGTTGAAATCAGAAGGGATTCCCTTGCAACTAATAGAGTTATACTGCTATAAATGCTATCAGCCTCAGACGCTCAGGGAGCAGCTGAAAAGAACATCATTGACAGTCATGGCTGACATGCAGTTCATGATTAGGAGAGCAAGGCTGAGTTATGGAAGGGTTATGGAGAATGCACAGTGAGATGCTCCCTCCAATATTTCACACACACATGCACACCTCTATATATACCTGTGGCCCAACATCACCGCACAACATTGAAATGTAAAGAAACTGCAAGGCAGAAATAGAGTCTGTTATATTCCTTCCACCATGAAATGATCTCAGCCAGCTACATACAACCAAAATGAGCTCATTCAGGAAAATCAACCTTAACTTCTTATCGTAATAATAACAACAATGGTTTCCGTTAACCATAAACATTGCAGCTAGACAATTAAATACGGAGCGAATATTTTACAAAAAGCCTTTGGAAATCGCCAAATTTGTATATTCTGCAAACAAATCGGCATTTAAATGTTGCTGTAAAAACTTGCCATTGGTTGGACTTCTGGAACTGTTTGGCTTTCCAATGTTTGCCCTCACACAAGAACCAAGTCCTGCTCATAATTTAAGAGACTCAATTAATACTGTTTAATAAGTATGTAAAAGTAGCTTGTCTTTTTAAAAAATGTATAGGTTCAACAAAAGTTAAGGATGATTGTCCCATGATTAACTAAGGCAAACTTGTTTGGGTATCTTTTTTTCCTTTCTTTTTTTTTTTTGTACATAAAGCAATCACATAAAAATAGTTATAAATAGAAAATGTCCAAAGTTTTTTTCTGCACAAACAGGAAAAAAAATTAAAAACCAAAAACAAAATTAAAAACAAAAACACACCTTGCTTCAAGTTCTTGTAGATTATACAGTACTCAGCATCTTTGGATACTTTACATGACTCCAAATTGTAGACAAAAACACCTGAAATAACCAGTTGTCTGTAAAATGTAGTTTGTATAAGAAGTTGGTACATATACAAAAAAAAGTTTGATGCAGTTTTAAAAAGTTCTCTTTCCAGTCCTCACTTTTCATTGCACACAGGGTCTCTGTGAATTTATTTTTGTGGGGCAGGGGGAAGCTAGAATCAGGCAGTTCATCAGGATCATTCTTTTATATGTGTTCTCAAAGCAGAAAGGAATTATTTATGCTCAAAGTGCTTCTTGACAAAGGGAATCATATGTGAGAGCGACTTCGAAGAGGGTGCTCATTTTGTCCCATGGATGTAGCAACGTCAGTGGTCCGGTAGAGAAACCCTCCTTGAATTGTGACTGAAGAGCAGTACCTTTAATGGATGAACTGAAATTAAAAAAAAAAAAAGAAACTATGGTCCTCTGGTTCTCTTTGATTCTGCTGAAACCAAAAGATAACAGTAAAAAATAGAGAGAGCATGCCATAGTTTTTAAAATTTACATTTTTGAGCCTTCATTAAACTGAAAACCAGTCTCTGTATTGGCATCAAACTAACTGCAGGTCACATCAGTAGACTGTTTGTTAAAAAGTTACCCCCATTGTTTAAAAGGGGAAAATAGAAGCACATTGCTATCAAAGCCTTCTTTCAGTGGAGTATCTCATATTTTATGTTGTAAGCCCTATATTTCTGAGCTGACAAATGCTGAAGAAGTATGATTTCTACTAGCACTCAGTGGCAGTCGTGTTTTGTGGACTCTTTAGTATAATAATTTTCAATCAGGATCCCCTGAGCAATATCCGAATCCTTTTCCCAGATGATCCTATACAGCAGGGTCTTTGTATGCTCAGCATTTCGTCAAGGGATTCTGACATGTGACATATTTGCTAGTAATTAGTAATGACCCTAGGCCAGATCCTCAGCTGCAATAAATCAGCATAGCTGCCAAAAGCAGCATTCATTTGCACCAGCTAAGAATCTGGCCCATGTCGAGGCCCTTTCAGACTGTTTTGGTCATTTGATTACGGGGTTAAAAAACCAAGGAATTTAGAAGTGGCAAAAAAATGGTTTGCCATCTTCATTGATGTCCAGCTAACCATCTGGTATCACGAACGGAGAGCAATGGAAATCTCCTTCGGAAGCACTGTCTTGACCTCCAAACTAAGGCAAATGATGTTTTCAGAAGCATTCAAAAAACGAGCCATCTGCATCCTGGAGCTTGACCCTTTCCACTCCCTCAAAACTGGATTCCAAGAACTAAGGGGAGGCTCTACTGCTGGGAGGAGACAAGCTTGTCATCTCTTATGCCAAGGGTCCTACAAATGGTCTAAAAGGACACCCCTAGCAGATTGTTCTGGTGGAGTCACTGACAAACTCAACCTACATTTCCTAGTACAATCACAGAACAATACCCAACAGCAGCACCTCATTCAGAAGAATGTCCATTGTCTGCTCGGGTGTGGCTCTGCCTACCATCCTATGGCACCGTCTAGATTCACATGGGTGACCAATTGTTTCTTTGGAGTGAGATGATGAGAGACAGCAGGTGAGAATCAGAGAGAGTCGTTCACTCTTTAAGAATGGTACAGAACGTACCACACCCAATGCATGGGTAGAACTGGTTTAGTTGCTAGCCTCAGAAATTGGGGCCACATGGTTTAGTCCAGGCAGTCCATTGAATCCTGTGCTCCAAGGGTCAGGGAGAGGGAAGTATGGCCGTGCCGAGATGTTCTCGTTATGGCCCAGGGCAAAGGCAAAGATGCCCCTGTTCCTTTCCATGTCCAGGTGCGTCCTCCCAAACAGCTTCATCTGGGTTTCTTCGAACTGGCTCTCTAGATCTTGCAGGTTTAGAGCGTTCTTGGCCCCACTCATGAAGTGCTTGTGGCTGGGGCCTGGAAGGCACATGGCCGTGGTGCCAAGATGGCTGCTCATTTCCTCCAGAGTCGGAGGCATCATGAAGCCTTTCTCATCTGGCTGGCCATTCTGTGCGAACAGCAAGCTGGCTGCCCTCCAGGCTGCGGGCTTGCGCCCCCTCCTGGGCCTGGATATTCGACAGCTCTGCCGCTTGATGTGGCGGTGGAGGTGGTCGGAGCGAGTGAAGCTCTTGTAGCAGAATTCACACTGGTAAGGCCGGACACCCGTGTGAATGCGCATGTGGTTTTTTAGGTCGTAGTTGTGCACGAATTTGGCATTGCAGTGTATGCAGAGGTATGGCCTTTCTCCCGTGTGTTTCCGCATGTGGATTTTTAGCTTGTCCTGCCTGAAAAACAAACGTCACAGCCACCTGTTATCACTTGAGCATAGACACTTCAAGGGGTGCTGTCACATTAACCCCCCATGTAGCCTTTATTTTTTTTAAATATACATAATATTAAAAAGGCCAGTGCCAGGGAGGAAGAATGGTCTTGTGGTTATGGTATGAGACTGGAACTCAGATCCTAGCTCTGCCATCAACTTCCTCTTGACCGTGAGCAAGTCACTTAATCTCTTTCTACTTCATTTCCCCATCTGTAAACTGGGGATACTCATGCTTCTCTACCACCCCGGGATATTGTCAGGAGAGATACTTGGGAGGCACTAAGGCCCAGACCTCAAAGGTATGCAGGCACCTAATGCCCACTGATTTCAATGGGAGTTTAACACCTATATACCTTTGAGGATTTGGGCCTAAGACAAAGTGATGAAGGGTCACATAAGTAGCCGGAGAGGTAGGTTAAAATTCATCCCTACCTAGAACTAATCCACCCACCCACTTGCTACAGATAACGTGAGTTGGTGTTTCCACTCCACACTCTCACTTTCCAGGCTGGAGATCATTTGGCTCCAACTCTGTATCCAAAATGTTGTGATACGTGCAAGTCTCTTGGGTTATTTGACAATCAAAACTTTAACATTAAATGCTAAAGAGGAAACAAATTAAATAAGACCCATTTCTACAATGATGGATCCAAGAAATCACCCAGCATTTAATGACCAGGCTGAGGGACAGCAGGGGAAGAGTGATATTTATGTAATTACAAATTTAAAAAAAAATAAATTAGCAGATCTGCATACGTATATCAGGTGCTTTGGGGCTGGACTCCCTCCCCCTAGCCATTGCATGTTGCTGATCCTCGCTTGTCAGCTGTTCACAGAGGTAGTTACAGTCTCTGCCTTGGACAGCACCTACGACCCAAACCTGGTGAGACGAGCTGCACAGTTTTCTGGGAAAAAACATGGCAACATTGTCTGCTCTGGAAGAGTGAACTTTCACCCATCTACAGAAGGTCAGACCGGCTGTGGCTCCAACAGGCAGGGTATGTAGCTATGGAGAAGACACTCAGGGTCTCCACGACCTGCATACCTTGGACTTGAGCCTATGCCAGCTCTGCATAGGCCACCATAGAGAGGCCATTTGGAGAGGAGCAAAGGCATGGCCATTGGGTCCATGCTTAGTGAGAATCAATGGCCACAACCCACATCTATGGGTATGGACTTTTCCAGCCCTGGAGTTGGAAAAACCCCAGGCCCTGCCAGTGGGTCAGGTTTTGTTCCACCCCAATCCCGGCACTGCTCCCTCATGCGAACCCCATTCACTCAGGCTTTCTGTAGGCTGGTGTACAGATGTAAGATGCACGCCCAGGCTCCCTAAGGAAGGCATTCTGCTGAGGCTCAGCTGAGGTGTAGTGGGGAAGGCTGGGGACGGAGCCATCACACATCAGAGCAGATCTGAGCCCTTAGCATGGAGTGGTAGTAAACTCTACCTAGTTCTATCTCCTCCCAACTTCCCAAATAGCCTCTACTGAGCAGCATCAGGAGGACACATCCGTGGCAGCACGGGTCCTGCAGCAGTAGTCCTGTAACCAGGGGACACAAGAGGTGCAGCTGTCCATGTATCTCTGCCCAGGAGGGGGCGAGCAGGAAAAGCAGATATTTAACTTTCTGAGCTGACACCCCAGCTACAGTCCATAAGGCACAGCACGTAGTGACACGGCAGACAGCCACTGACATGGCTCCAGTGGTATCCAAGGCACCGATCACCTTGGGATCTAAGCCCCAATGACGGCATTGCCACAAATGAGGCGGCCATGTAAGATCCCTGACCTGACCGCCTCTTATTCCAATGGACATAGATAGCATGGTGCACATTGGTATCTGGGAGTGGTGGGCCAAGCTTCCCTACAGCACAAGAGCTTATCTCCATGGGAAATGTTTCCAGTGATGGCCATATAATGATATCAGTATGGTTAAACAGCTGTAGTTATATGGTATAACTCGCCGTGTGGGTGTGTTATAATGGAATAGGAGTGCCCGCATGGGGGCAGGGGGTGCATTACACTGGTATAGCTCTACCAATTTAAATATAGCTTTCCTGTATAGATGAGCCCTAAGGTCCATCCTAACAAACACGCCGACCATGCTCACTTCTATTTGACGAAAGGGAAGATCCCATAACACCAGCTACACCGGGCCCCTTCGGCACAGCTGCTTTCAGCTCCGTGCAGGCTTCAGGAAGCTCCATCTAATGGCATCCACAGAACCATCTGCTCGCTAATCCACAAGACCAACGAGACAGTTAGCCTCTGGCTCCAGCAGGGGGCAGTACAGAGCCACACCACCACAGGGACAAGCTCAGGGGGGACGGGGCGCCTGCTTCTTCCAATGCAGCTGGCCTGCTCCATGGACTGGTGCCATGGCCCTGCCGCATCCCTGCCCCCTTCAGGGCAGACGGATGAGGGAAGTCCCCTGAGGTCAGGGACTGCAACTGTCCCAGGTCCTTGGGCAGGTGATGCAACGGGGTGGGGAGAATTTCCTTGTGTTGCACCCATGTCAAAACCCAGCCCAAGGAACTCAAGCAGTAGAATTTTAGCTGGGAACAATTTTCAAACTCCCTTTATCCAGAGCATGTAGTGTTGGCGAAAGGCGGCAGATTTGCTGCCCTGGCAACTGAGGCTGTCTCTAGCTACAAAGGAGGCGTAACACAGGCAGATTTCTCCCTACTGCCCCCACTGATCTACATCAACCACGGCACGATGGAGAACTTCCGTACCCCTGCCAGCGGTGCCGGGTAATGCCAATGGCACACAGCTTCTGGGCCCAGTCCTGGGAAATGCTGAACACCTTCTGAGAGACGCTGGGAGCCTTCACCTCCCATTGACTTCAGCTCCCAGGATCAGGCCCTTTCGAAGGGACTTTCCCTGGCTAGTGTGGTGATAATGCTTTGCATATTGCTACGTGTGTGCCCCAGGTTCAAATCCTGCTCCTGATTTTTCTCTTCCTGGGCTAGCTGTGGCTAAGAGCTCTGAGAAGGGAGTGTGCTCCCCAGAGGCAGGCTACTGTATTGATCACCAGCAACCACTGGGGCAGATTCGGGGCGGCTCACAAGTCAGTGGGCTCCCATGGGGGCAGGGACTGCTTCTTCCTGGTGCCCCTAGGGGCAAAAATCAAACTACATGGGGGGAGGGGGACCCCAGAGCAAATGGCCCCCAGCTCCTTTGCTCTGGCTAGCTGGGCTGGCCAAGCTTGCAGCAGATCACATGCATCTTTTTAAAGGGTGCAGTGCTCTGTCCCCCTCTAGTGGTGGCTGGGCCACATATAGATTGAGCCTGCTGCAGCCTTAGCTAACAGAGTCTTTGAGTTCAAGAAGTAGAGGCTTTAAAATTCCACAGTCCCAGGTTCAATCCCCCTAGGGCTCTCTAGCACTGCACATGCAACAGATGAGAGGTTTGGCTCTGCCCCATTACCACCGACTCTGTCTATGAAATTCTGCCTTTCCCTTGCTGTTCCAAAGTGTACTTTGCACTTATTGTTTTCTAGTTATTTCATGTTCTTCTAAAAGCCGCACAATCACACCCTTCTACTTTCAGATCCTGCATCTGGTCCCCTATGCAGTCGAAAGAAATTGTTTGACAAAACTACAAGCAAAAAATTAAATAATTTCCTATCATCAAAACCAGAGATTAACATCCACTGGGAAATAGGATGACCTTCATGAGATTGGAGAGACAAAGTGGGTGAGGTAATATCTTTTACTGGACCAACCTCTGTTGGTGAGAGAGACAAGCTTTCGAGCCACTGTCAAAAGCTTGTCTCTCTCACTAACAGAAGTTGGTCCAGTAAAAGATATTATCTCACCCAGCTTGTCTGTCTAATATCGTCGGAACAACATGGCTACAACTACATTTGGTGAGACTGGCATTGCTGATTAGTGCATTTTGGTGAAATATAATTTGGTGCTAAATCTTCCCTTTCTGTTATACACCCAATGACCATGAGGTGTCACACGAGCTTGCTTTTAAATATGGTGTTTCAACTTGTTAAGATTTTGAGATCGTTGCAGAATATGGATAGGTACATTTTACACTAGTTAGTTGTTTATAGTAACATCCCAGGGACTTACACAAAGATTTACAGTTTGGCACATACACTGTCTAAATTAAAGGGATATTGTGCAGCTCCAAATTTAGATTTTGGTGAAGATTTTTAAAAGCACCTATTGGATTTAGTAACCAAATAACATTTATTTCTAAAATAAATATTTTTTGGAAAAGTCTAAGACCAGTAGAAATGTTTCGATGATTTTTTAAAAAATCCAATTGATTTTTTCAAAAAAATGAACATTCTCCTACGGTGTTTGCAAATCTCAACATTGCAGCATAGCTCGAGATCCTAAAAAGTGAAAATGCCTAGCCAATTTCAATTGTCCAGAATGAAGAGAAAGGCAGAAAGGAAACAAACTGCATAATAGCAGAAAGTAAATCTGATTTCTGAAATCCCTTCAGTTTTATTTATCTAAAATGTTTGTAACATGACTAAGATTTAAATTATATTTATATATGCACACAAAGAAACTACATTAAAAGAACATTGTTAAGGCTGCAAAGTCAAGCACTCAGAAAGTTAGGAAATGCCAGAATTAAGGTTGGGTGAGGTAAGAGAGTAATTGATAGCAGTGACTGAAAGAAAAGGAGTACTTGTGGCACCTTAGAGACTAACCAATTTATCTGAGCATAAGCTTTCGTGAGCTACAGCTCACTTCATCGGATGCATGCTGTGGAAAATACGGAAGATATTTTTATACACACAAACCATGAAAAAATGGGTGTTTATCACTACAAAAGGTTTCCTCTCCCCCCACCCTACTCTCCTGCTGGTAATAGCTTATCTAAAGTGATCGCTCTCCTTACAATGTGTATGATAATCAAGGCGGGCCATTTCCAGTACTGGAAATGGCCCACCTTGATTATCATACACATTGTAAGGAGAGTGAGAGTGATCACTTTAGACAGCTATTACCAACAGGAGAGTGGGTTTGTTGAGGGGGTGAGGGGGGACCCTGGATTTGTGCTGGAAATGGCCCACCTTGATTATCATACACATTGTAAGGAGAGTGATCACTTTAGATAGCTATTACCAACAGGAGAGTGGGTTTGTTGGGGGGGTGGGGGGAGACCCTGGATTTGTGCTGAAAATGGCCCACCTTGATTATCATACACATTGTAAGGAGAGTGATCACTTTACATAAGCTATTACCAGCAGGAGAGTAGGATGGGGGGGAGAGAAAACCTTTTATAGTAATAAACACCCATTTTTTCATGGTTTGTGTGTATAAAAACATCTTCTATATTTTCCACAGTATGCCTCCGATGAAGTGAGCTGTAGCTCACGAAAGCTTATGCTCAAATAAATTGGTTAGTCTCTAAGGTGCCACAAGTACTCCTTTTCTTTTTGCGAATACAGACTAACACGGCTGTTACTCTGAAACCAGTGACTGACAGGGGCGTCATTTCAGAAAAATTCCTAGGGGGAGGGAGGGGACAAAGTTATGTCAGCGTATAGAACATGATATGTGATTATATTATATCTTGCAAAGTGTGGGGGAGGGGGGGCACAAAAAGCAGAGCATATAGACCAAAGTCAGGGGCAAACCAACAGTACTTTTGCCCTAGCAAGTAAGGCCCCTGGTAGTCAGTTGTCATCCTCACGTGGGTCAGCACTAGAGGGGTATGGCTTCTTTGCCAGTGGGTTTCACAGATATTTGCTGACAGCAGAAGAATGGTAACACTCAGGAATCTTGGGTTCTGTTACACTCTCTGGAGGGGAGTGTGTTCTAGTGGGCACAGAATCTTCTGCCCATTCCCCCCTAAAGGTGACCCCTTCTGCCTAGTCCCCTCCAACATGTCCCTGCCCCAGTCCTGTTCACCCCCCACCCCAGTTGCTTGTCCTAGTCCCATTCTCTAAACCTAGCCAGTCCCACTCTCCATTCCTCAGGCTTCTCATCCGAGGCCCATTCTCTTTGCCCAGCCAGGCTAGTCTCACCCTGGGGGGGAGGGATAGCTCAGTGGTTTGAGTTTTGGCCTGTTAAACCCAGGGTTGTGAGTTCAAGCCTTGAGGGGGCCATTTAGGGGTTTCGGGCAAAAATTGGGGATTGGTCCTGCTTTGAGCAGGGGGTTGGACAAGATGACCTGAGGTCCCTTCCAACCCTGATATTCTATGATTCACCCCTCTGGACTCCCTATCTCTGTCTCACCCCTACTCCCAGTCTCCTTGCCAAGCCATTCCCAGCTTCCCCCACCCCTGTAAACCCATAGCTCCTTGTGTCCAGCATCTTTGTCCAGCTAGTTTCAGTCTCCCCCTCCCTGTCCCTCATCTGATCTCCCCTCCTCCCACATTTTCCATCCCCACTGGGTCCCTGTGCCAATCTCCTTCCTTAGGCTTCTCATTCAATCTCAGTATTCTCCTCCACAAATCCTTGACTGAGTGTCCCTGCCCATCCAATGCCAGTTCTCTCCCCACACCCCAGCTCTTCCTCACATCTGTCTTCCCCCCGACCCCACACTGGTTCTCAGCCCCAGTCTCCTTGACTAGTCAGTCCCAGTTCCCTCCATCCCAACTCCCCGTCCATTTCCCTCTCCTCTTCCCTCCCATCAGCCTCCAGTCATAGCATAGGTGCTGATTCTGTGGGTGCTCTGGGGTTGGAGCACACACGGGGAAAAAAAAAGGGGGTGCTCAACACCCACCAGCAGCCCCACTGATCAGGTCCCCCCACTCTCGCAGTGTCTTCCGCCCACTGCGATCAGCTGTTCAGTGGCATACAGGAGGCACTGTGGGGGAGGGGGAGGAGCGAGGGCAGGGTGTGCTCAGGGGAGGGGACAGAGCAGGGGCAGGAAGAGGCTTTGCAGGGATGGGGCCTTGGGGGAAGGGGTGAAGTGGGGGCCTTGGGAGGAGCGGGGAAGTGGAATGTGGGCGCATATGCATCATAGTTTCTCTTCTACCTCTTCTTTCTTGTCCTAATCTACTCCCCCACCTTCCCTGCAGGGCCAGCCAGCTCTTATCTCATCTGCATTTGAACCTGGCAGCCTCCTCCTCTGCCTAGGCCTAGCAGAGGGGTCATTGAGAGCACAGGAAAGACAGGCTCCCTGCTCTCAGTTCATATGCCCAGCCCTTGCACCGCCCAGAGCTGCAGTTACAGGCATAGTCCTGCTCCACCGTGGTGGATGGACTCTTTGGGAAATTTAGCTGCTAAAATCTAAGTCTCTACTGATCATGCACGAACTGCGATTTTTCAAAGGCTTATAGCTTGACCAAATTTGGGTGGATTTTCATGGGGAAGGCAAAACGCATATGCCTGACACAAAGGCGGCCGCCCTGCCAAATTTCAAGTCCCTCCTCCAAAAAAAAGGCCATCAGAATTTTTTAAAATGGGCAAAACAATGTATTGTTCCCTCCCAGCCTCGTTCTCAGAAACAGCTGGACCATTTTGGCTGAAATTTTTCAAAGCCGCCTGAGGCAGACACCCGGCATGGAAAATTTCACCTCAAGTGGTTAAAGATTTGCAAAGTTATAAACAACTGAAAATGGAGTCCTATAATGGGAAGTATCAGGCAACCTTAACAAGCTACAGCATACCAATTAGGTTTAGTTGTCACCGATACTTTTACAATACAATATAATTTAAAAACAATATAATTAAAAAATATTATAGTAATATAATTTTTAACCTACCGGGATCCCTTTTCTTGACAGACACTTTGGGTGCCAGAATTGTATATTATAGATACAGACACAACTGATTCAGACCATTACGAACAACTGTCAGTAAGATACAATCTGCACATGCCTCTACAATGTGAGTTACAGGAGTATTCTATGGATAGCTGTTAATAGAAGCCAATGTGTTATACAGCAGGAGGGTTTTACTGGCTTGTTTTTCTATTTTTTAATAAAAATTATCAGCTTACTTTTTTTTTTCTTTTTAAAGCACTTTCAGGTGATTTGAAAGCATCAGGAGATGCACAAATGTAACTTACGGAACCCCTGGATCTTACCTTTCTTATCCACCCTCTCTCTTTTTGGTTTGTCACACTCACTGAATGCACCCTGTTTCAAAAGAGACCCCACTCCTGCACAGACTTATCCAAGTGTTTGCCTTTGAAAGTCCCCCTTTAATTCAATGGGAACACTCGGTGTGTAAAGTTAAGCACGAGTCTTTGAAGAACTGAGGATTTAAATTATAAAATCTTTGGGGCAGAAAGGTGTCTATCTGGGGGTGTATACAGCACCTCGCACACAAGGGCCATGATACTGATTAGGACCTTGTTTGCTACCACAACACCAATAATAACAACAAATTAAAAAAGGGAGTCATTCTGGCTTGAAGACCCTCTCCTTGAGAACTGTGGGCCTGGCTGGGACCAACATGGCTACAATGCAGCGAACAGGACAGCTAACACATTGTCAGTTTTCTCTAGTCCTCCAAACCTTCAAAAATCAGACTAGAGTCTAAGCAATCTTCATTTAAAACAAAACAACAACAACAACAAAGTCCTATTAAATTAGCCCTGTTTCTTGCAATCAGATTTACACAGGAACAAGAGTTCACAGATCCAGCTGCAGAATGGGGGCCTTAATCTATTCTTTAGCTGGAGGGGATTCCCGGAGTTCTGCAGTGTTCCCAGAGCACTGCAGCAACACTTGGCAGATGTTTGCTCAGGAATTCTTCCATGGGCATCACAACCACTCTAGTCTGGGTTTAAAAACTAATCACAACTAATCAACATTAAACCAATATTACAGTAAAAACATACCTGGCCTTCTTTTCCCCCTGCGCATTAAAGCTATTTCAAACCCTTTACAAAAATCTCAAGGTTTTTAAATGCCCACTTTGTTCAGGTTTCAGAGTAACAGCCGTGTTAGTCTGTATTCGCAAAAAGAAAAGGAGTACTTGTGGCACCTTAGAGACTAACCAATTTATTTGAGCATGAGCTTTCGTGAGCTACAGCTCACTTCATCGGATGCATACCGTGGAAACATCGGTATCCATGGTATGCATCCGATGAAGTGAGCTGTAGCTCACGAAAGCTCATGCTCAAATAAATTGGTTAGTTTCTAAGGTGCCACTTTGTTCAGTGTATCAGAGAGGGGAAAAAAGGCTTTCGTGTTGTGTGATTAGATGGTATGATCTCAGGGGGGCAGATCCTGCAAAAACGTAGGCATGCAAACTTTACTCAACCAAATAGCAGTCAATGGCGGTAAAGTTACATAACTGCATAATTCTAGGCAGGATTAGGGCTTTAGTTTTGCTTGACTTTCTTTGCTACCCATTTTCTAGCTTCTGCTTCTTCGGTATGAATTTAGAAATCATGTAATATAGACTATCTGATGTGTGAAAGCAGAATGTGTAATACAGTACCCTTATACTGCAGTGGTATAAAATCAGAACAATCCAATCCTCTTTGAACTCTGAAGTTTGGATAACTGGGTCCTGGATCAGAACCACCTGTGGTGGTGGTTATACAAAACCAAACCAGTCTCTGTTTTGTCCATCTCCGGATTTAATATCTTCTCAATTGTCTATATTATTGCACACAATATGACATAAGAAAACACTTAAGGCCCAAGTCCTGAGTTCAGTGGGAGTGGTACACCCAGAAGGTATTCAGAATCAAGCCCTTCCTGCCCAAATTGAAATCTGCCCTTCATCGTCAAATAGACAGGTGAGATTTTTAAAAGTACTTGGCCCTGGCCTAATTCTGCTCCCATTGCAGTTGGTGGAAAGCATCCTGCATTGGACTAACTCTGTTTCTGTTCTATGTTCTTCTATGAGAGCAAAGTCAGATCAAAGCTGAGCACTTTTGAAAATCTCACCCCACAACTTCTGGAAAAGCTATATCCATATTCAAGTGAGTTTGGAAGGAGCTAATATAAATACACGTGCAGCATGCAGTACACTGGGACGTGGAATTGGCTGAGCCCTCTAATTGCTACCACAATATAAATGATTAATAACAATAAAGAGACCATTAAGTGTCATTTCTCATTTTACGGGAATTGCTCGCTAAAGGGACAAATTCTGTCTCAGCTGTACGCTCAGCTCCCACTGAAGTCAATGGGGACCACATGTGCATCCCAGATCAGAATTTGTTCCAGAATGTTTTTCTAATGTAGCGTCTTCTCCATGAACAAAGTCCCCTGGATGGCACATAAGCTGCCACAAGCTACAGCATACCAATTATGTTCAGTTAACAATTATACTCTTATAGCTGGTTGCAGATAGATATGAGTTTTGGGAGAAGACTGGAAGGAGACACAGATAGGCAATGCAATATGGAGCTTCTTACTGGCAGGCTGTTGGTTCAACCTGCAGTATAACCTAGTGGTCAGAGCACTATACTGGGATGCAGAACCCTTAGCTTCTATTCCCTAGTCTGCTCCTGGACAGCCTCTGTTTCCCTATCTGTAAAATGGGGATAATGATACTGACCATGGTTGTAAAGTGCTTTGAGATCTATGGTTTGTACAGCACCTAGCACAATGGGGTCCTGGTCCATGACTGGGGCTCCTAGGTTCTATGATCACATAAATAATATGGACGAAAAATTCTATATAAGAGCAAGGTATGTCTGATGGTGCGTGTGAAGTGTGTCTGTGGTCTTAGCTACTTTCCCTATGGACAGTTATCCACAGCACCAGTGCAACCACACCTGGTGGTAATGGGCATTAATGGCAGTGGCCTCAACAGAGAGGCTGCCAAACACTGCATGGGCATGAAAACGAAAACAGTCCCTACAGGTCAGGGGTGAGGCATACTTGCAGGGCAGGTTGGGAAGTTTGTACTATTGCTCCCTATTATGTAGCTAAATGGAAGTTGTATGTGTCCAGTGCAAACAATACGGCCTTTTTCAATAGCAATTACATGTAAATAGGGGTGGGGCGAGAGCGACAGTAGGAACAAATTGCCTGCAGTCATTAATTAACACAGGCAATCGGCCTTTCCCTTTAAACATCAGGGTTAGCCAGATCACGTTGTCTACACTGGCCTGCGGTACAATGTGCAACATATTAGAATGCGATATCAGCTGTGTTAATGTAGCATGGCAGGGACATTTATTTTCAGGTCAAATCCCCATCATCTGCATAGACTGCATTTGAACATTATCACAGGGACAAAGGAAGAAAAGGCAGGCTGAGTGCTGATGCACCCCAGGTATCTGCCCATTGTCAGGCGCTCTGCTCTTCCGACTGTTCATGTTATTTTCAACAGCTCGCTCCCCCAAGCCTAACAGGGCTTTCTCTCCCTCACAGCCAGAAGCTGAAATACCTTGCTCTTGTCAGAAATCTTTATTATGGTAAAGATTCTACTTGTTAGATATTAATTATACTCAGCAAGAACAGATCCAGGAATCTGTTTTTCTCTGCTCGTGGATTTAATTGGCCAAGCTTTTCAGAGATGAGCTGCATGGTGCTGCATCAGAGATCTGTGTCGCCGACTTAGAGCACAATGGGCCTAATCCATGCTCATTTATATCCTCCCAGGGCCCTGCTGAAGTCAATGGAGGTGCAAAGGGTGTAAACCAGCACAGAATTTGGACCCAGGCTTGCTGATTTCATCCTTGTCTCCACTGGGAACATGCACCCTGTTAGAAAACCTGGTAACTAACATGTTATTAGAGAGAGAAGGTGGGTGCTCTTCTTCTGGTCTGGGAAGAAGAAGTCTGTCTGTGTAGCTCGAAAGCTTGCTGTTCCACCAACAAAAAGTTGGTCCAGTAAAAGATATTACTTCACCCACCTTGGCTCTCTAATATCCTGGGACCAACACGGCTACAACAAGACAGAAAACAATGTTATAATTAGCATGTTCTCAGCCTTAGTATGGACAAGGACAGTTGTGTTTAAACAGGTGGTAGCTGGTTGTGGTCCACACCCAGTCCACAACCATGTTTAATCCGGTGCTAGTTAATGCGCTTTCTAACACAATGCATAGACAAGGCTTGCCAGTGAACTACAAGAAAACAGAGTCCTGATCCAAATTCCACTAAGTCAACAGAAAGACTCCCATTGATTTCAGTGAGTTTTGAATCAGCCCCTAGATTATCTAGATAGCCAAAAACATTTTAGCCAGAAACATCCATTGATTTGTTTCACCGGTCTTGGTCACACACCCTTTTCTGCAGTGCTTCCACAGTGGATTCCACATTGGTAAACAATGACCAGCTGGAAAATGTTACATACCTTTATTTACACTCTTGTCTGGTTAGTAGCTATCTGGATAATTGACAGGCTGTCAGTTACATCACTATCTGAATAAATAAGGATAATAAAAGCATGCCCGGTATGCAATGAATGACATGGCATGACCAGTTTCCTTCCTAACATAGCACTGTAACACAGCTATCCCATACTGCCTGGGCTAGGATAGACGATCGAAAACCCATTAAAATCAATGGGAGTCTTTCCATTGACTTCAATGGGCTTTGGGTCAGGCCCCTATTTCCTTGATATCCACTTTACTCTTAAGTGGAAGGAGACATTGCTTAAATGCCTATGTCTCCATGGAGTAGCTTCACTGAGATCTTTCTCGTTGTCTACTAAGGCCCTAACCTGCCACAGGCTCACGCGTAGTAAGTGATCTCTATAAATAGCATTTATGGTTAGCAACCTGTATTGCTGGACTCAGTAAATCCATCAATGCTTTATTAGGGCACCATCCCCCTTTTGTAGCTGCATTGCTAAATCCAACAGTAATAACTCATGCACACCTGGTAAAGCGAACTTCACAGATAGTGCACATGTATGGCTTTTCTCCTGTGTGGGTTCTCATGTGCCGTGGCAGCTTCCCTGCCCCCATGATGACTTTGTTACAGATCGGACACTGCTGAGATGCCTTGGGCTTTATCTTCCTTTCTTCCTCCAGGGGCCATGGAGGAAACACTCCTCCCAGGTGGGTGGCGCTTAGAAAATTGAGATAAGCGCTATAGTCGTTCTCTGCCTTAATGTGCCCTAGGTGACCTCCTGGATTGCCAGCAAACATGTCCTTGAAGAAGTCATTAGGGAAAGGAGCCGGAGGGAGCTCCTCCTTCTCCTCCTCCTTAATCTTCCTCTTTTTGATCACCAGGTCCAAAGGGCCATTGTCCACTTGCTGCTCTTCTAGCTGGGAAAAGGAACTGAAATTTCCATGCCACAGGTGGGGAAAGAAGCCTGGTGTGAAGGGAGATAGGGCTGGCCTCTTTTCTGGAATGTTCGTTTTAGGGTACAAATTTTCCCTTAGTAATGACTCGATGGAAAAGTCTCGTATCATGCCCAAGTGGCCGGCAGAGCTATGGGCTGGGTAATGGTGTGGGAAGTCTCTAGGTGCTTCTGTGTATGTTTCTTCGGTAAGGTCAGACTTTGAAGGGCTTTGGTGACAGCTTACTTCTTGGACATCTGTGAGGTTCTCCTGATTCACAAAATCTTCCACTTCCTCCTCCTCCTCCTCCTCTTCATCATCATCATCTTCTTCGTCATCATCGTCATCTTCATCCTCTTTATCATCTTCCTCTTCAGCTTCTCTGTCAGGCTCCATGATTTCAAGGCATACATTGATAATGCACTGGATCTCCAGCATCTTGGCTGCGTTGAGGATGTGCTTGACGTTTGAGGTGGTGATGGTGAGGGTTGAAGTGTAGGCAAACTCTAGGATAGCAGAAAGTGCTTCAGGCTTGACAAAGTCAATCTCGTAAACATAGGGCTGGTCTGTTAAAGTGCCAGTAGTGAAGAGTTTTTTAAAGTACTTGCTGCAGGCTGCAAGGACAGACCTGTGGGTCCTGTACTCCTGGTCCTGGACAATGAGGATGACATCACAGAGTAGACCATCGTGCCGCTGTTCATTTAAACCGCAAAGGACTTCACTGCTGTGATTTGGGAATGGGATCCCAATAAGATCTTCAATGCCATTGGCCATATTCTCATTTAGAGCCCTAGAACAAAATACAGACAGCAAGGAATTAGAGAGTAGGTCTCTGAGTATCAGTAAAGCTGACTGTGCCATGGTCACCTCTTATCTCAAACACTGTAACCTTCTTCTCTCCTGCTTCCCTACTTCTTACTTCTCCTCTTTCCAAAATGCTGCTCACAAAATCCACTGCTCCCTACACATTATGGAGCTATGTGAGATTCAAGCTCCTCAAAGCCTTCCATGATCTCTTCTCCACCTCCCCCTGTGCTCTCCACTTCCTTCTCTCAGTCTTCTCTCCCTTTGTCCCCTCTTTCCACTCTCAGTTTCAGGCCTGCACTCAGGTTGTTCCCTATGCCTGGGACAGCTTCCCGTTTCTTATCCCCATTTGCCCTCTTTCCTCCTCCACATCCCTCCAGGAATCCTTTCCCACTGATTTCTCCCCAGTGATGTCTCCCACATCCTCCCAGACCCAATTTATTGCCCGTGTTTGCGTTGCCTGAATTACATGCTAAGCTCTTTGTGTTTTGCGAGGCACTATGACTATGTACATCACTATCTGAATAAATAAGAATAATAAAAGCGTGCCCGGTATGCCATGAATGACATGGCATGACCAGTTTCCTTCCTAACATGCAGTGTTATTAGCGCTGTAACACAGCTATCCCATATTGCCTTGGCATAGGATAGACGATCCAAGGGACATACACATGGAGAGCAAACAACAGCATGTTTGGGATCTCCTACTGAACAGAGAGCTAGGAGGACTGGCCAACTGGCTAAGCAGCAAACCCAGTTAAGTGATCCCATCACCTACAGTGCTTACAAAGGTGAGACATGGTTAGCTGCCATCATCAGTAACTGAGTATTAGCCATGTGGTTTGTGGGCACTGACCATGTTTAGAACCAACTGTGCAAAGAACTGGGGTCAAAGTTGCGGCATGGATGTACGGGGGTCTAACACTTACGGCTTTGCCTCTTTGATGCAATGGTTGTATCGCTCACATTTATCTCCAAGAGTATTACCAAATCCACTCTGCTACCGTTCAAAGGCCCCCACCCGTGCAGCTTGTGCTTCAAAAGGGGATTCGGAAGAAAAAAGCCTACACCCAAAACCGAAAACCTGATATTAATGGGTTCCTCCGAGTGTTATCTGTCAGATGTTTCCTCTTTCAAACGGTTCCAAAAGAGCCTCCACTTGCGATATCCCAGAAAACAGGAGACATTTCCTCCAGCTGGCTAGGGATATAGTAACACTGTCACATGCAGAAGAGACTTCTAAAACAACCAGACTCACGTTGAATCTATTAACCCCTTGGAAACTCCAGAGACACACAAAGAGAGAGCGTTAATGCTGTTTCATCCCCAAGGCCCCAACCTTGCAGTCCTCACTCAGGCAATACTCCCACTGCACAGTTACCAGTGCAGTTTATACCATTTTCTATGGGTAATTTTCCAAAGAAGCACAGGCAGGGGAGGACAATCGGGGGGACGGCTAACCCACTCCCCTGATGCTGGAAGGCCATAGACATGCTGGTGGCTTGGAGGTTTCCCACCCAGCCTGCACTGGCTCATGATGTTGCTGGATTTCTCCTGCAACCTGTTCCCCACGCCCTTGTCTCTTCTCCTCCATCCAGCCTCGAGATCTCTCTTCTTGCTTCCCCACATTCTATTCCCCCCACCGCTTCCTCATAATTCCCCCCCTTTAGCTCTCTGATAGGCTGAGCACCTCTTCAGCTGCCATGTGGAGTACTAGGGTCCCTGCTGGCTGCCACTCCAACCCAGCACAGCACCTCCTGCTCCTGGGGTCATACAGCTGAGAGGGTGGGGCTGCGGCTGGCTGAAGGTGGTTAGCCAGGGATAGCGGGGGGGGGGGGGGGGGGGAATCAGCCATCAGAGCAGCAGCTGGGTCGCCTCCTTCTCCTCACTCTCCCAGGATGTTGGCTTGAATTGGTTAGCAAACCCCTGGTCAAACCAAATCTGTTGGCTTTTCCTGAGGAAGGACAGCTGGATCTGACCACCCTAAACGTTGACCAAACGTTGCTTTTTGGGATGGGAAAGCATCGGTGTGAACCCAGGGATCAGACTTTCCAGCGTGTCTCCCTCTGGGCAGGGGAATTCTCATGCAATGCTGCTTTCCTCCTCCCACCCAGGGAAGATCAATAACCAGCTGAGACCTTGTAGTTATCTCTCCCCTCCTTGCCCACCCCCATGCCCAACAAGCCATTGTTTGGTGGTTACTATGTGGGAGCTGGCAGGCCAAGGCCTTGGGAAAACAATGACATCGCTTCTAAGCACAAAAACAGCTGCCTCGGGACTACCTCCAGCCCTAAGTCACTTTTTAGCGCAAGCCAGCCTGCTCTCCAAGGCCTGTTTTGGAGCAGGCAAATCCCCCACGTCCTCGAGAACTCTTGTTTATATGCAGGGCTGTTCTTTCTACATGAAACAAAAGCCATTGCAGAAAACGGTCAGCCCGTGTGAAAGCACGGCCAGTTAGGAGAGTGCTATACTCTCACGGCAAAAATCTATAGCCATGTAGCACTTCACTCTTGTCACCATACTGTGGCCTCTTGGTGACAGTGGGGATAGAACTGAGTTCCATCTGCCTCAAAACCATAGGCCCCTTCCACTTGAGCTACAGGAAAACCTCTTTCACCGCACAGACTAGCACTGATGACATGAGTAGCAGGGAGTGGTGCACATGCACCAGCTCGTTACGGTGCAGTGCTGACTCATCTTCCCTCCCGCAATCCCAAAGGGCTTTAAATGCATCAGTGAACTGGGACACAGAACACTGCTACCATTGTCCCCATTTTACAGACAGGGAAACTGAGGGACAGTGAGCGTGACTGCCCTAAGCCAGTAACTTTTTGTCAGAGCTGGAAATAAAATCCAGGTTACCTGGTTTCTGGTTAATAGACTTTACTGCCAGATGGGACAATTATGATAATTTAATCTGACCCTGTGCGTCACACAGGCTGCAGAACCTCTCACAGGAATTTCCGCGTCAGCCCCATAACTTCTGTTTGAGCTACAGCACCTCTTTTAGAAGATATCCAGTCTTGATTTAAAGGCTGAAAGTGATGGTTGTAACACACTGGCTTGTATGTATGACTGAGTGAATGATTTTGCTCTGAAGAGGCTGGCCAAAAAGAGAAAACAGGACCTAATACTACAAGTAGCTACAAGAGACTTTGGTTAGCTCAAATGACTGAAGCAAGTGTTTTAGATCTGAAGAACAAGGGTTCTCATCCGAGATCCCTTGATATGTGTCTGATCCAGCCTGATCCATGTCTGTTGTTTGCAACAAATTGATTCGTTACACAGTTTTGGGCTTAACTATGTTCGGCTAACTAACTTTCCTCACAATTAACCCAACAGATCCCATATGACATGCTACAAAATAGCCGTTTAAAGTAGCCATTAAAAAAAAGTAAATCTGCCAAGTCATCCAAGCAGGTGTAAGACAGTAAATAGCTTTTAAGGTGGCTGCAAAGAGATGACTTCCTTCTTAGGTATTTGCATCCTAATAACAGTTATAGGGAATGACATTTCCTTTGCCCCATTATCTTTTAACGTTTTATTTTAAAGAAACACCATCATCTTAAAAATTACATTTGTCTAATGTTTTTTAACCTACAATTGATAACCAGCAAGATCACTGTAACGGAGAGAGATTGGAAGCACATATATCAGGTTGTTTCTGCGGTGTATTTCACAGCACTCTGTGTGTAGTCAATCTCACTGTATCTCCTGGACAGTCAATCAGTTTTCCCTATTTGTGCAGGTCTTTCATGTAGCAGTAAGGAAGAGAGAGAAACAATTCAAAGATAGGGGAAATGTGATTGTAAAACTATAAAAGTTAGCAGGGGGATGGAGGGACAGATGTTGTACCTGAAACTACTTATAACTCACTTTTTGGAAAGAGACTAGATTTCATTTACTTTAACTCTGCATTTCTCTCAAGCTTCATTCTGTTTCTGCTTTACCAAAAGCATGCAGGAAAGCTGATAACATTTCAGGATCCTGGCAGAGTTGAAGGGGAGCCATGTAATTTAAATTTTAAAAATGTATGTAAGTTTGTAGAAAGGGCACTCTTATCCAGCTTGGTAGTTTGACAGCTGTGCAGTTCTGCACTGCTATACAGGACACCAATCCTAGAAATGACCGTAAGATTCTCATGCCCCGGGGGGAACTGACACAAGCTGGAAGCATTCTGAAGTTGACGCTTTCAGCTAAACGCTTTCCTTCCTAAAGCTCCCCTCCTATTCCCGCCTCTTTCACCCCCACCCCAATTAAAGGGTGTTTTCTCCAAGAATAACAGATCCAAAAATAGAATCAGCAGCCTCAGCACGTATTCCAAACGATGAATGCCACCCCTTTAAAGAAATGAAAGCGTGCACACACAAAGGAAGTGGGAGAGTGAGAGACCAAAAACTGATTACATGGAGTTTAACAGAAAAATACATTTTATAATAGAAAATTATAGCATTGTAAAAATAGTGGGTAGGCCGCCTAAAATGACTGCATTCCAATTAAGCTCTGAGTGATATCTCCAAATACTCTATTTATGAGAGTGCTCAATACTCATTCATCATTTTATTACAAGAAAAGCTCAGCTTCTAAAAGCATAATTGTATAATGATAACATGTTGCATGTACAGGACTAAATTTTCTCCCTGGTGTAAACAGGTGCATTGCCATCCAGGGAGCCCTGGGCCCTGAAGAATGGCTTGTATTAAAAAGGGTCTGACTCCATTGGGAGCACTCATATGAGTCAGGGCTGGGCTCTATAGTACCCAAATCTCAAAAGTAATAATACATTCAATGTTCACCTTAGCACCTATAGATGCTTCACAAACTGATTTCTGGCTGAAAGATTTCTCCTGCAAGAATGCAAGTGACTTGGAATAAAGGAAGCTAAGGGGCTGCAGGCAATTTCAGACAACTGTGGGATGAGAACCAGCATCACTTCACTAACAGGCAGTATGGTTAATGGTTAGTGCACTGGGACTCAGGAGACCTGGGCTCTGTTCCTCACTCTGCACTGACTGTCTGTCTGACGTTGGGGAGGTCACTTAGGCCCCAATCCTCCCATGGGAGTTAGGCACCTAAGCACCTATGAGGATCTGGGCCTTAGGCCAAAAGTGGCCAATTTGATGGCAGCTGCAGGGGCTCTGAAAATCAGGCCACTTATGTAGATGCTTCATGGATCAAAGGCATAGCCATGTCTGAAAATAGGGCCCTTACTCTATATGCCCCAGTTAAACTAATTTCCCTAACTATACTATGGGGTGAATAATACCGCTCCATCTTTGTAAAGCGCATTATGATCCTCAGCTGGAAGGTACTAACCAAGTGTTTATTTTATACTAGATACAGGGTTTGTAAAGGCAACTTAGCAGAAGCCATAATATCTACTGTGGCTAACTGCATTTGTGGTACACTGTGCTTTACTGTTCCCAAGGTGTCAGTGTGCATTAGAAGTGATGCAAAGAAGCTTCATCTCCAAGCAAGGTCAGCAGTAATGCTCCCATGGGCAGGACGCTGAATGCCAGGCAGGCCTTCAATCTTCCCTGGCTGTCAAGGTACCTTTCCCCACTTCTGCTCCACAGTCCAGGCCTCTCCAAAAGCAAAGTCTGCTGCGTCAGAGCCCAGCATTCATAGTGGCTGGGGGGATTTTTTAATTCTGATTTAAGAGGGAGCAGGGTGGGGACTACCTGAGCCATTTGTGAAATTGCTACCATCAGCAATTTCTGGTCCGTTTGATCTGGCTTGGGTCTGAAATTCAAGTCTGCGATGGGAAACCCCACAGGCCATTAATCTGCTGAGACACCCACTGCCCCCAGGTTTCAAAGCATTCCAAATGAGGCGGACTTTGGCTCGGGAACCTCCTGCACCCCCTTCAGAGCAATAGCAGTCAAAGCCCCCCACCCTGCCACACAAACACAGGCAGAGCTGGCAGCGAAGGCTAGCGATTGTCTCTCCTTTCAGCACGCAGAACTCCAGCCAAGCCGCTGATTGTAACCTGCCCTAGCCACGCCCTAGAAGCTATATTTGTGAAAGCGCAGCCAAGCCCATGTCTTGGCTCCGACGATCACAGCTTTGCAGTCTACTCTTTAAAAGATTTTCTTTTGGTCATTTGCTTCCCACTCCTCCTTTTAACTTTTGACTCTCCACTGTAAATTATGCCATAGAGAAAACAAGAATGCAGAAAAAAGAGACCTCAGAGTGAGAGAGAGAGAGAGAAATGCCCATTTAGCATTTGGATCATTTAAAAAGAAATAATACAAATTATGTCAGAATGCACTAATGTTAATATTAGACAACAGGAATGTTTCTTCCCTACCGAGGCAGTAGTGGTACAAATGGTCTGGACTCTGAGAGGTGAAATGAAAGTCTAGGTTATTCTGCAGAGTCTGCCAAATAGGTGATAATGAGACATCCCACTTGTGTTCTTCAAGATTGTACATTCATCGTTAATGGTACCTGGTAAATCATGGACGACTAAATTGCTCAGTGCTGTGAAAGGGTACTTGGAACTGGTCCGTTTCCTTAGTTATGTTAAGAAGATTTATTTTCCTTCAAGGAGGCTGAGCAATGAACTGGCTAGTGTGTTTGAGTATAATGCCCTCTAATGGATGGAATCGGCATTGATCACCCATGTCTCATAAGCCCTATACAGCTAATAAAAGTAAAAATAACCGTGGGGGGGGGTCTCATTGAGGTCAAGTGATCAGAGGCTATGTTAGAAGCAGGAGGATGTGAGTTCTATCCCTGCTACCACCAAGAGCTTCAGAGTGGCTCTGATATGCAAAAGTCCTAGGTAGCTGTTGGTTTGTTCTGCTCTGTCAGAATTCAAACCTTCCTCTGAATTGTCCCAAAGCTTGGGGTGTTGACATGCAGGGCTTTGGGTTGTTCCCTCAAAGTTCAGTGCTGAGTTGCTTTGGGCTAATCTGCAGGATGTATCCATCTTCAGTAGCACTCTAGCACCAGGCCAGGCCACTTCTCCCAAAGTGGAGCTGTGAAAATGACAATAACTGACTACGAGCAGCTCTGTGTGACTAACTCTGTGTGAGCGGCATACAGGCTAAACAGCACCACTTCAGCATTCTCCTCTGTTATCTTCTCCGCCATCTTCACCATCTCTGGGGGACCACACCCTGGGAAGCCAGACACTAGGCAGAGATAAAAGGCTGCCAGGAGGAATTCAAATACAATGCACAGCATGTGTTACAGCAAAAAGCTGCAGCAATGGCTTGGCTTGGCTCAGGAGCACAGTCAAGGCTGGCAGACTTCACATGAGACTCTTCATCCATGTGCCATGTCTTGTGAGCCCTGCATCCCTCCACTTTGCCTGTCCGGTCCAACCCCAGAAGCAGGCAGTGTATAAAAACAGTACACAGAATCCCCATGTGTTCATGCCCACAATAGCTGAGCCCCATCTCAAAAAATATATATCGGAATTGGAAAAGGTTCAGAAAAGGGCAACAAAAATGATTAGGGGTATGGAACGGCTCCCGTATGAGGAGAGATTAATAAGACTGGGACTTTTCAGCTTGGAAAAGAGATGGCTAAGGGGAGATATGATTGAGGTCTATAAAATCATGACTGGTGCAGAGAAAGTAGATAAGGAAGTGTTGTTTACTACTTCTCATAACACGAGAACTAGGGGTCACCAAATGAAATTAATAGGCAGCAGGCTTAAAACAAATAAAAGGAAGTATTTCTTCATACAACACACAGTCAACTTGTGGAACTCCTTGCCAGAGGATGTTGTGAAGGCCAAGACCATAACAGGGTTCAAAAAAGAACTAGATAAATTCATGGAGGATAGGTCCATCAATGGCTATTAGCCAGGATGGGCATGAATGGTGTCCCTAGTCTCTGTTTGCCAGTAGCTGGGAATGAGTGACAGGGGATGGATCACTTGATGATTACCTGTTCTGTTCATTCCCTCTGGGGCACCTGGCATTGGCCACTGTCGGAAGACAGGATACAGGGCTAGATGGTCTGACCCAGTACGGCCATTCTTATGTTCTTCTGATTGGGGGACTGTATTCATTTTTTATTTATAAAATGCATCTATCTGTCTATCTTCATACTTGCCCAAATTCTGCCTCTCTAGCCATCCATCCAGTCTAGGCAGGGCAGGTTCAGTATTGAATCTCTAATGCTGTCCCTTTAAATACACAATGCTTAAAACTCCAACTGCCTGACTCTTTGGTGGAAGCTTGCAATTTTCAAACGTAATTGCATGCTTGTATGTAATATTATTATAATACAGAGCATTTTATTTGCAAAAACAATTGTCCAAGAATTCCCTTTTCCAAATTTATATTTCCTGGCTTCTTGTTTGCTATAATTTTACCCCTCAGATCCTGTGAGTGCTGACAGCTGTTTAGTTCTGGGAGCATTTTTTTTTGAGAAGACGGCAATTAGATAGAAACCAGTTTGTCATGAGATGTTCTTCTGTCAGTGAATATTCCTTCAAGAGACCACATCCTACAGGATACATTCTGTGCATCAAGGCAAAACCACCAGCGGAGTGAGATGTTACCCACTGGTCACAGCACTCCTGCTCATTCTGAATTCTGTGTTCCGTATAAAAGAGCCTTAGACTGCATCAGATCATCATCTGCTAGCAAGTGTCAAAATTATACTTCCTGGCAAAACCAAAGTTTCTTGTGATTTCTTCCCGCCCTTCCTCTTCCCCTCCCCTCTGCCCCTCCCTCCCCCCCCCCCCCCGATTCGCTGCTAATTCAAAAGCATCAAAACATTCTCCAGACATAAGGACAAATCATTTTTCAGTGGAAGCAGATGGGCCATCATTTTGGACCCAAATTCCACCCAATCCCAGTCACACCTGGTCAGTGTGTGACACTGACACTATGTGGTCCCAACTGAACAAGGGGTTAAACTCAGCTAACTTTCACCCTCCCCGTGCCCCAGCATGAAGGGGAAGGGCTATACATTGGCTGCTTGGTTATGGTCCATGGGAAGGTTATGGTCCATACCCAGAAGTCAGAGATCTGGGATGAATCCCCAGCTTCAGTGGGGGAATTTCTCTCTCTCTCTTTTTTTTAACTCGTGTTTACTTGCTTTGCTTTTCTCATTAAACAGTGTCCCTTGAGGAGAAGATATTGCTGATTATGTTCTCTCTGCTGAGTCTTGTCACTGTTCTACACACCATCAATCATTCTCAGTTACCGGAATTTAGAAATCCCACATCAGCAAGTTTCAGGTCTAAAACCCCAAGTATAGATGCAGTAGAGAAACGAGTCCCACCTCATCAGCAGGTCCCCGACGTGCCGAAGCACTCTGCCTAGAATGTACCTTTCTCACACTGGCTTTGGCTTGTATCGTCCTGTCGCTGTTTGCCTAGCTCCTTGGACAGGGAGCTGCTCTATGTTCGCCACGCTTTCACCGACGACTGTGCAATGCTGGGGACGCTGGTTGTGCCCCATAAATAACAATAATAGGGGCAGTTCCATCGTCCTGGCTCTGCCATTTGGGAATGTGCCCTCATTCCAAAGCCTTTCCTCCCGTGTCAAACTTGACAGCTGGATGTAGAAGTGGGTGGACTTTCTGAATGCTCCCCCTTATATGGTTCCCTTTGCAGACAGGGTTGTTTCCCAACTCTGCCTGTCCCTTTGCATTGCTCCCTGCTACATCAATCAGCCCATAAAGGTATGATTTTTTATTTGTGCATCGTGGTAATGAGGCAATTAAGATGTGCATGCGAGAGTAGGCTAATCTGTCAAACTGCAGCAGCCACCTTCTAAGAGATATGCCAACCGATGCTTAATAATTCCTGGTCATCACATTCAGTATTAGCTATGCCATTTTCTGGGAGAGGTGGGAGATTGTGGGAATGGGGACTCTGGGGATCTATTCCCAGCTCTGCCAGTGACTTGCTGGGTGACCTCAGGCAAGTCAGTTCATCTCTCCTGCCTCAGTTTGCCCCTCTGAACAAACAGGGCTAAGCACATGTAGCTAGGTAGATTGCAGTGGATAATTAATATAATACTTAGAAGAAAGGTGCCACAGAAGTGATATGAACAATCATCGGATGACAATTTTCATAAGTATGGGCCAGATTGTCACTGGGTGTAAACAGGTGTCACGGCATGAAGCGACACTGATTTACACCAGATAAGAAGCTGGCCCTTTGTCCTTCAAAAGCTAAAATGACAAAGCTCCCCTTGTCCCTTGCTTTCTACAGCCTCCCAAAATGCATCTCTTCCCTTGCAGAAAAGTAGCTCGGAATCTTAAAATGCACACTACGAAAGATATAAGTTTTTATTTAAAAAAAAAACCAAACCCCAAAAAGGCAAATATTTCCTTGAGCACACCTCCCTTCTGAACATCTTGTCTCCAGGATAGCCTATTATTAAAACCACCCACCCTAATACCTACTGTTTTCCCCTTAAGGCAAGAAGGTGGTGCAGAAAGCACTACCTGCCTGTTTTTCACTTACCCGCATGTTTGATTGAAACGACAAAGAAAAGAAATGGGATACAACATCGTCCCACTCACAGCATAAGAATCAGATTTTTAAAGGGACGGATCAAACAAAAAGACAGAGGTTTTTTGGAGGGGGGGGGGAGACGGACGTGGAAAGCTGCATTTAAATCAGCATATTGCTAGATGTACTACCACAAATTTTATTGCTGGGTTGGAAGAGAGCAGTCTAAAGATACTGTAATAATATAGCCCAGCCTCCCCCACAAAGACCAGTTCATCTTTTTTTCCCCCATGCAGGATGTAATAAACTCAAGGCTCATCCACCCGATTATTTAGGTCAAGCAAAATGAATTTTAGAGTTTTGCTCACAGGCTTTACCATCGGGGAGGGTAGGGGAAGAGGAAATAGAGACACATGAAATAATGCATTTGAAAGAAAGGAAGAGAAAGCATCAGGTCAGCTAGGGGAGATGCTTGTCTCCATTTTCTTTTTTTTACCCTGCTGCAATGGGAAAAGCATTCAGTCTGCTTCTAACCTGCAACAGGCGCAGAATGAGTCTGGCAGTTGCTGGCCAGTTGCTGAAGTCCTGATCCTGTGACCAATATCACATGGCTGGCCTCTGCACCCAGGCACAGCCCCAGTGAATGGGTACATGGGTCCAACCACATAGAGTCAAGCGCATGATTATAGCCTTGTATGGCAAGCTCTTTGGGGCAGAGCTCTGTTTTCCTGTGTGGACTGGGACCAGTGGACACTGCTGCAATAATAATAATAATTAATAATGGGTGTGGTCACATCACATAAACTTCCATCACTAACTGGCACCATTGGCCAAAGATTGAGTGGCCCAGGAGATGTCGGGGTTGAACATACTGGTGGAGCAGTGTGGGTGAGATCATACTACAACTGTCTGTATCAGACCTGTCCTTTACTTTCAAATGCCTTCTTCCTGGCCTTTCTCCTGAGCTTAAATTCACTTTGCAGAAAGGCAGGGTATACAGGGGATGGGAACCCCCAGCATCGCTGGAGTAAAGGGTTTTAAAGTCAACTCTGAAAAGTTACTATGCAAATCTGGCACCTTCTCACTCAACTCTTGCTTCTTAATGTGTCTCTTCAGAATCCAATCTGCTGACATTTAAGACAAAAATAACTGTGTATTATATTTTAATCCTGTTAGCCCTGCAGAGCCAACACAGCTGAGAGAGAGAGCGCATAACCTGGATACGATTCCCTCTTTCAGTTTCATAGCTTTTACGGGCAGAAGGAACCATTATGGACATCTAGGCTGACCTCCTGCATAATACAAATCAAAGAACTTTACCCAGTATTTCCTGCATTGAGCCCATCACTTCTATTTGAGCTACAGCATATCTTTTAGAAATCTGTCCATTCAATGACTGCAAGAAATGGAGAATCCACCATTTTCCTAGGCAAGCTATTGCAATGGTTAATTGGTTCTTGTGCATCATCTTCATTGTGCACATTGTTTTTGTACACCATCAACAGAACGGTTTCCTAAGATCCAGTGACAGCTCTGCAAATGCAGTGAAAGTAGCAAGGTAAAACAGGTGTCGCCGAAGGCATCATTTGGCCTGCAGGACCTTTTTCACAGTTGATGATGCACCAAGGGAAGAACTCACATGGACTCTCATAGCCTAGCCTGAGTGGTCTGGGCTGCACATTCAAAAACACCTTTTTATATGGTGAACAGCATGTCTGATATGGAAGTAATTGACATACAAACAACATGGAAGCCCACAGCACTGTTTTAACATAGTCATTTTTTAGAGTAGACCCTTATATATATATATATATACACACACACACACACACACACCACCCAAAAGCATAGATATACACTTTACACACACACAAACTATGTTAAAAGAACATTATTTTCTGTCCATCTCAAGCAACTCTCATCATAATAACCAAAATAAAGTATAGGCTATTTATAAGACAGCCTTACATTTTTATCCTGCCACTGAAATGCAGCCACCTCTGCAGTGGAGTGTGCAGCTGTGTTACCATGCACAACAGCAATGCACTGCAGTGTAGGACAGGAAATGAAGAAAGGTAGCCTACTCATCTGGGATTCCATGGAGAAATGTAGATAGGCAGAATCTAATTACCCAAATTGGAATCAGAACAGGACAGCGGGGTGAGGATCTCTGTTCTTTTGAAAAGCACAGTGTGACCTCAAAAGAACGCAGTCGGTCAGAGCTTTGACTGTCTCTCTCATCCAAACGATGACATTGTTAATTGCTTTTCAGTTTTAATGACTATGATTCAGTCCAGTTTTCTAACATCATCGAAAAATTATGCATGTAGAGTAGACATAAGGCATGTCAATATTGGAGAAGATCTGGTTTTTCTATTATAACACCACCTTGGAAGTATCATGAGAACTATTTGTTAAAGACGACAAATAGTGATTACAAATGCCACTCATTCATTCACTAAGGTGTGGAGACAAATGTATCTGCTGTGCCCTTCATGAATTCATCTTTTGGAATCTTTAAAGGCTCGTTAAAATGATGATGCAACAAATATTACACATGTGCAAATGAATCTATCACCAGCAGATGATCCTGTGTGATATACAAGTTACACACAAGATATGCCACAAATAAGGCCAAAGATGATCTGAAGATAAAATCAGAAGAACAGCAAATTATGAGCCAAAACCTGCTCAACTCACACAAAAAAGGGTCTGATCTTGCAAGAGGCTGGTCTGGTTTTACAAGTTCCAAGTGTCCCAATTACCACGGGCTGCAGCCGGATTTGGGGGGCGCTCAGTAACAAACAGTTGAGGTTACTTGAGTAAAGGTCATGCATTTTTGCAAAAGTTCCCTATGTTTCTATTTATTTTAGTTGGTGTCTATTCTTTCATCTGCACATGGAGATTTACAGGTGCAATTCCAATGAACATTTGTCTATCCTCTCCTAGGGTGCCCCTCATCTTGATATCAGGCAGTTGTCTGAAAATCTTGCATGCACCGATGATTGCTTACCGCTACATATATTTCTCATGAACAATCATTAAAATCAAAGAGAATCAATGTATAATACAGTTAGAGCAAATGCTATGAAAATTTTGGGTCAGATCACCAGCTCTGCCCCCATTTCCTTTGCATCAGTCCATAGGCATGGCACAGTGGCTTCAACAGCTAACTGGGGATTCCCCTTACACGGGGGAATCCCCCAGGTGGCATAAAGCTGGCATAGTACTAGAGGGTGTGCCTGGAGCACCATGCTGTGGGCTGTTACCAGCTGTCATAATTAAAGCTGCTCTATTCATGATGGGCACACAATGGCTGCTCTAAGTTATGAGCCCATCATTGGCATAAAGGTGCCATAATACCCATCCAGGATCTAGCCCTGGACTCTCCCCGTTACTCACAAGTCCCACTGGAAGAATGCAAGCCTGAGATAATGCAGACGGGAGCTCCAGAAGCAACCCTGTACACTTCAGTGCCTTCCATAATTGAAGGTTTATTTTTTCACATTGGCTCCATCTTACAGGTTTGCTTTAATTACCCCACACGCTTGCTAATTTCCGAGTTTACATAAATCTCTGAAATCAGTGCCTGTGGGTCACTTCTGTTACACAGCTTGAGGAAGTCTGAGATCCACTTTGCAAGGGACATTCAATGCACTGAACAGTGTTTTGGCAAAGCGTGGTCAGGCAGATAAATGATACCAAGTGTGCACATAAACATGAACAATTAGTGGAGATATGTGTATATTAGAGCCAGATTCCAGATGGTGCGCCAAGGGCTGCATCTACTCACAAGTAAAGATACAAAATTAATAAAATCCACTTTGGGGGTGAGGGGTCAGTGTTGACTGGATTCAGCAATGACTGGTCATTGCCACATCCATCCAAAGTGCTTTTTCTGCTGATAGCCAGACCACCCAGGGCCGAGTCAGCTCAGCTCCCTCAGGCAGAACTGCAGAGTCTCAACGTGTGAATGAGACAATGGTGTTGGGAGGAGGGATTTAAGTTTACCAGGAACTGGGGGGTCTTTTGGGAAAGGAGGAGGCTATACAGGAAGGATGGGCTCCACCTAAACCAAAACGGAATCAGACTGCTGGCATGTAAAATTAAAAAGGTTGTAGAGGATTTTTTAAACTAAAGGCTGGGGAAACCCAACAGGTGTGGAAGAGCACGTGGTTTGGACAAACAAATCCCTTAGGGGAGGATTTATTAAAGGGGATACTCTATATCCTAGTAACGAGGAGAGGATAGAAGCTGATGAAGGTAGGAACTGAAGAGAAATGGTTAAATGAAAAAGATCCCATTCAATAACATCAATTACAATTACATGAAGACACACAACTACATACTGACAAATGTTATAAGTGCTTGCATACAAATGCTAGAAGTCTGAACACTCAGATGGGTGAACGTGAATGCCTGGTGTTAAATGAGGATATTGATATAATGGGCATCACAGAAACTTGGGGAACGATGATGATAAACAATGGGACATGGTAAGATCAAGGTACAAAATATCTTGGAATGGCAGAGTTGGTTGTACTGGTGGAGGGGCACTATATGTGAAAGAAAGCAGCGCGTCAAATATAGTATAAATCTTAAATGAATCAAACTGCACCACAAGATCTGTATGGATAGAAATTCCATGCTTGAATAATGAGAGTATAGCACAGAGCTGGGAAAACTATGGCCCACGGGCCACATCCGGCCCGCGGGACCATCCTGCCTGGCCCTGGAGCTCCTGGCCCTGGAGACTAGCCCCCGGCTCCTCCCCCGCTGTCCCTCCTCCCCCGCAGCCACGCTGCTGCGTGGGCAGCACTCTGGCCCGCTGCTCCTCCTGGGCAGCGCGGATGGCATAGCGGCGAGCTCCTGCCGCTCTGAGCGGCATGGTAAGGGGGTGGCGACGGCACGCGTGTGCGCGGCGGTGGGCAGGTTACGTAGGAGGTTCTGGGGGGCAGTCAGGGGACAGGGAGCGGTTAGATGGGGCGGAGGTGCTGGGGCGATCAGGGGTCGGGGAACAGGGAGGGTTGGATAGGGTGTGGGAGTCCTGGGGGGCCTGTCGGGGACCGGGAGCAGTCAGGGGAGAGGAAACAGGAGGGGTTGAATAGGGGGTGGGGTCCTGGGGGTGCAGTTTGGGGCACGGGGTTCTGGGAGGGGGTGGTCAGGGGACAAGGAGCAGGAGGGTTGGATGGGTGGAGGGTTCTGAGGGTGGCAGTCAGGGAGTGGGAAGTGGGAGGGGGCCAAGCTGTTTGGGGAGGCACAGTCTTCCCTACCTGGCCCTCCATACATTTTCACACCCCGATGTGGCCCTCGGGCCAAAAAGTTTGCCCACCCCTGGTATGGCAGTAGAAATATACTACAGGACGGTGGTTGTGAGATGCTCAGGGAGATTAGAGAGGCTACAAAAACAGAACCCCTGATAATAATGGAGGATTTCAACTATCCCGATACTGAGTGGGAGCATGTCACTTTTGGATAAAATTTCTAGACACCATTAATGATGCTTCTTGGAGCAGCTAGTCCTGGAACCCAAAAGAGGAGAGGCTTAGTCCTAAGTGGAGCACGGGATCTGGTCCAAGAGGTGAATATAGCTGAACCACTTGATAATAGCGACCATAACGTAATTAAATTTAACATCCTCATGGGAGAGGGGGAATACCAAAGAAACCCACCACGGTAGCATTTAACTTCAAAAAGGGGAACTACACAAAAATGAGGAAGCTGGTTAAATGGAAATTAAAAGGAACAGTCACAAGAATGAGATCCAGCAAGATCCATGGAAACTATTTTAAAACACAATAGAGGCTCAAACTAAGTGAATACCCCCAAATAAAATAACAACAACAGAAAGAGGACCAAAAAATGCAACCATGGCTAAGCAACAGAATAAAACAAAAGGTTAGAGGCAAAAAGGCATCCTTTAAAAATTGGAAGTCAAATCTTACTGTGGAAAATACAAAGAACATAAACTCTGGCAAGTGTAAAAGTATAATTTGGCAAGCAAAAAAAGAATTTGAAGAGCAACTAGCAAAAGACACAAAAACTAACAGGAATTTTTTTTTTAAGTACATCAGAAGCAGGAAGCCTGCCAAACAATCAGTGGGGCCACTGGACAGTCAAGGTGCTAAAGGAGCACTTAAGGACGACAAAGCTGTTGATGTCTCTAACACAGGCTGACACAAGATAATGGATTCTTTGCATTGGTCTTCACTGCAGAGGATGTGGGGAAGAGCTTCACATCTGAGCCATTCTTTTTAGGTGACAGATCTGAGGAACTGTCCCAGACTAAGGTGTCAGTAGAGGTGGTTTTGGAACAAATTGATAAATTAAATAGTAATAAGTCCCTCAGGATGAGATGGTATTCAACAAGAGCTCCAGATGCAATCCTGGCAATTACAGCCCAGTAAGACGATCTTCAGTACCAGACAAATTGGTTGAAATTATAGTAATGAAGAGAGTAAGTGAAACACAGACGAACATGATATGTTGGGAAGAGTCAAGGGACTTTTGGGCTTTTGTAAAGGGAAATCATGCCTCCCCAGTCTATTAGAATTTTTGACGGAAGTCAACTAGCATGTGGACAAGGATGATCCAGTTGATATAGTGCACCTGGACTTTCAGAAAGCCTTTGACAAGGTCCCACACCAAAGGCTCTTAAGCAAAGTAAGCAGTCATGGGATAAGAAGGAAGGTCCTCTCTTGGATGAGTAACTGATTACAATATAGGAAACAAAGGGTAGAAATAAATGGTCGGTTTTCAGAAAGGAAAGAGATAAATAGCAGGGTCCCCCAAGGACCTGTACTGGGACAAGTGCTGTTCAACATATTCATAACTGATCTGGAAAAGTGGATGAATTGTAATGTGGCAAAATTTGCAGATGATACAAAATTACTCAAGATATTACGTCCAAAGCTGACTGCAAAGAGTTACAATGGGATCTCACAAAACTGGGAGACTGGGTGGCAAAATGGCAGATGAAATTCAATGTTCATAAGTGCAAAGTAATGCAAGTTGGAAAACATAATCCCAACTATACATACAAAATGATGGGGTCTATCACTCAAGAAAGAGACCTTGGAGTCATCGTGGATAGTTCTCTGAAAACATCTGGTCAGTGTGCAGTGGCAGTCAAAAATGATAACAGAATGTTAGGAACCGTTAGGAAAGGGATAGACAATAAGACAGAAAATATCAGTGCCACTATATAAATCTATGGTACGCCCACTCCTGTTATACCAATAAAATAAAAACCAGCAGGATCTTATTAAAGGGAAAAAGGCAAAATACCACATTTATTGTGAATACAGAAAGAATCATAGTAAGCAGTTAGTTATAGTTATAACATTCCATTCAATCTCATATTTATTCACACATTCATTCATACAAACACACACACAGGTTCTGCAAGGTTGTTATCATAGTTACCAGCCTTAGAGTTGCTCATGCCAAGCCACTGGCCAGGTGGCCTGGACATGAGGAGGGAGCAGGGCCTTGTCAGATGCTCATCTGATGCTCCTGGAAGTTGGTTTGCAGAATCAGACCCCAAAGTTCTCACTTTTTAGAGTCTATTTTTATAGGAATTTCTTCCTATGCCAGTCTATGGGAATTGCTTCATCATGCTGTTGCTGAATCAATCAGCAGATAGCACATTCCTGACGGCTCCAAGATGTTATCTTGTTCTTTGGTTCTCCCATTCTTGAGGCTGTTGGGTGGATTCCAGTCTGCCCTCGGGGAGGGGGGGTGTGTCCTCTGGTTATTTCCACTTGACGCCTTCTTCAGCCGATGGACACTGGATTCTTAGGCTGGCACCTCCCTGATCATTCAGTTATTATCCACACCAAGCATCTATCCACATACATCCTCTATCTCTATTTTAATCACAATTGTTAATACAACAAAAGGGCGGGGAGTCTCTGGGTGCTGTTTCTGTTGTTAGAGTATTGTTTTGAGTCTCTCTCTCTGTGAATTGCTTTGAGAACAGACTCTGTCTTAGAATGTACTAACACAGTTAGCAGCTTGCAAGTTTCACACATAGAGGGAGAGAAACAGTACCAAAAACCAAGAGACCTCTTAATTAGTAATACCCTGGAATTTGAACTATGGGGAATCAAACTCATTTGTGATTTTAATACAGAACTTCTTTAATATGATCCAACACTCCTTGAATACTGTGTGCAGATGTGGTCACCCCATCTCAAAAAAGATATATTAGAATTGGAAAAGGTACAGAGAATAGCAACAACAATGATTAGGGTATGGAACAGCTTCCATAAGAGGAGAGATTAAAAAGATTGGGACAGTTTAGCTGAGAAAATAGATGACTAAGGGGTTATACGATAGAGGTCTATAAAATCATGAAAGGTGTGGAGAAAGTGAATAGGGAAGTTTTATTTACCCCTTCACATCACACAAGAACAAGGGGTTGCCCAATGAAATTGATAGGCAGCAGGTTTAAAACAAACAGTACTTAACAAAATGCGGAACTCATTGCTGGGGGTGTTGTGAAGGCCAAAAGTATAATTCAAAAAAGAATTAGGTAAGTTCATGGAGGATAGATCCATTAATGGCTCTGTGTTCCTAAACCTCTGTCTGCCAGAAGCTGGGACTGGATGACAGATCACTTGATAATTGCCCTCTTCTGCTCATACCCTGAGAAGCACCTGGCACTGGCCACTGTGAGAAGAGAGGATATAGGACTAGATGGACCATCAGCCTGACCTAATCAGGCCATTCTTACAGTCACCCAGGAGGCCAGTGACAGAGCTGGGAACAGAACCCACATCGCCTGAGTCCCAGTCCAGTGTGTTATCCACATGGCCTCCCCCTTCTGAATCACTACTAACACAGTGTCCACCACAGTATGAGAGGACACTGCACTGTTGGTGATGCCCTTGTTCAGGTTAGAGTTAAAACCAAAACTTGCCTATAAAGATTTAATATTTCTTTTTACAAGATTGGTTGTTAAACCTGGTATTCTCCTCGCCGGTGGGTGACTACATTTACTCCAAGATTAGCTGAGATCAGAATCAATCCCCATATCTGAAAATCTCTGTTTTTCTTTTAGATGGCATATAAAATCCTGTGGCAGGGTGTGTGTGTCATGTACTGTGTAACTGAGTTTCCATTTATCCCTAGCATCCAATCCACATTGATGGAAACTCACTTACACTCTATGTGATGCACGTCCCCTCCCATGCGATATTCCGGGGGGTTGGGGGTAGAAAGAGAAATTGCCCAGCTACTTGACCAGGGAGTTACATTTCTACAAAAAATAAACTGTCCAAATTCACTGTCCTGGTCACCATTTTACTGTGCTCCTCGAGTGTCTGTGAAAATGAACAAAAACACAAGGTAGGCCTTGAAGCTATGGGAAGTGTGTTTTCATATCACCTTCATAGCTGACCACCAGTCATCAGACAGGTCGAGCCTTATCCTCATCTCATCAACGCTGGTGTGATACCTCTGTCTCCAATGGAGTTATTGCTGATTCACAAGGGTGCAAGTGAGATCAGAGTCAGACAGATCTTAGGGCAGGTTTATAAAGCTCCAAACACACCAGAAATGGGATGCTCTCACAGCATGGGGCCAGCAAGCAGAAGGGCCATGCTACATGTCTCATAGCAGAGTGAAGCTCTGTGCACAGAGGGAGAAGCAGTGGGTATGCTAACTGTGGCCAGTGACTCTGTGTATGGCGGGGGGATGGCATATTTGTGTCACAACCGGCAGCAGGGCTGGAACCAGAAGGCTCTGCAGCAGACAGCTCAAGTCGCTACAGCTTGAGCTAAACTTCCAGGCTCTATAGGTAAGGGCAGTAACAGACTCAGACCCTCTATGGATCAGGCACAGAGGGGGGTAAAACCTAACACCCATTGACTAGTGGGGTACATTTACAACCTCTAGCAACCCCTGCCATGGCTGGAGTCCCCCACAAAACACTCTTAAGTATGATCTGGATGTATTTAATTCCTTTCTGAATCCTATCGATCCCTCCCAAAGCTGGGCTTCACTCACATCTTTGGCAGAGCTTCCCTTTCCCTCTAATTTGATTTCAGCACTGTGTGAAAGAAGGGCTCTCTCTCCCTGGCCTTTTCTCTCTTCAGAGCCAAAAAGAGGAAAAGGAATAATAACTACACAAATATCCTATTTAGCAGCATGCACTGGGTGGGTTTACTTCCTGACAGAAAACATTACAGGATGTGCCCAGTTTAACCATGGAAAACTGGTTTGGCTCACATCCCTCCAGAGTGGACAGGACCAAGGGAATTTGGACAACATGCTAGGCCAGTGTGTCACCATTCTTCATGAAAACTCAGCTCTAAAATAACCCATGGGCTAAAGAAAAAGTGAAGGGAAAAAAAATCTTAAAAGTTAAAGACACTAAATGAAGGTCTCAGGGAGTAAAAATAAAAGGGTCAGAGCATTAAATCAGAAACAGATGGATCTGCGTCATGGCGGCTGTTCACAGTCCGTCAGCCTGAGTCACCAAGAAGGGGGCGGAGGGATCTCTGCTTCGGTGCTGGGTGTAGGGTGCAGGAAACAATGCAAACAGAAAGCTGTGCACTGTTTAAGCAGGCTTACTATGGGATTAGGGGCAGGTACAGACTGGCGAGAAGGTGAAATGCAGCTCCTTAATCATGGAATTTAAAGATGCATCCACTCCACCCCCTGCCGGGGCAGTGTTATTCCCTGCAGACCTTTGCTCAGATGCTTGTTCAAGCATAAATCTGAACAACTCCAGCTTCAGGGATCCCACCACTTCCCTTGAAAGGGAAATCTTATTGACCGTACTGTGTTAGGAAAGTTTTCCTGATGTCTAGCCCATAGTTTTCACTTGCTTCTTTTCATCCCATTATTCCTAGTTAGTCCTCCCTGACAATTCTTCCTCCATCCCTAGTGATGAGTCCCAACCATTGTATGTATTTTGGTGATTCCCCTTTAAAAGTAGCAAGGGCCTGATTCTAACCTCACACCTAGGTGACCTTGATGGAGTTACTCCTAATTTGTACCACTGTAGAGGAGATCAGAACCAGGTCCTATGTTTATAAAAGCTGGCATCAGTTTGGCTTCACAAGGGGATGTAGGTGTGACAGGCACTGTCATGGTCAGCACACTGAGGATTACACCAGGGACCTCCACCAAGCATGAACTGCTAAGGCTTGAGCTAAAAGGCCGTAACAGCCTCACAGCCTTTGTGGCTTGGGGACACATGACACACATTGAACAGTGAGTAACATGAGTGCCTAGCTTCTTAGCATTGCTGCTGAGCCCTCTGTATCACTGGGGACAGGCGAGAGGATGAAATGCTGCAACTTTTAGCTCTCACCTTTATGCTTGCAATGGTCCGATTAATGTGGTGCCCATACAGAGGGACGTGACAGGCTGCAGAGGCATTACCTGGTTTCTGGTAGAGAAGGGGTTTAACTCCAGTTTCCCTTTCCTTTCCCTTTGGACCAGTTTTCCACTGGGCCATCCCACCAGTTTACAAGGAGGAAGAGTCTGAATGCCTGAGTTTTACCAACAGCTCTGGCATTGATTCACTGTGACATGTTGCTGCCTTGTGCCTCAGTTTACCTGTCTGCAAAAGAAAGATAATTGAACCAATCCTATCAGGTGGTGACTGTGGCCATTTTTGAGTCTCTGTTTCATAGGAACTGAAGGTGCTCAGCACCTCACAGGATCAGGGATGTGACTGAAATTCACAGAAGCCAGGACATTCACAGCTGAGACTAGTGATCCAAGATTGATATCTGGACTCAGGATTGACTCTTACCTCTCACTCTACACTCATTTGCTTTTGTGGCTTCATGACATTTTTGGTTTTAGGTTTTACAGTCTCATGGACTCTAATGAGGGCCAAGTAGTTAACCCCACTTGCAGATTTCACCGTGTCCCTCTGTTGCCATGAGATGACATTTCTTCTGCTTGGTTCCCTTTGGATTTTTTGCAGTTATTGTTTCTTTTTTAAAATGTCATCTCAGGCCTTGTCTACATAGAAAATTGACCAGCATAGCTGTAGCAGAGACACTATCTTGAATAGCGCCCCATGTGGACACTCTATTCCAGAAGAAAGTGACTTTTATTTCAGAATAAAGTATCCACTCAGGTGGTACTCGGGAACAGCTGTAGCAGGATAATTTATTCTGCAGTAGCTATGCCAATCAATTCCCCATGTAGACAAGGCCTCTGCGTCTGAACGTTAGCATTTTGGACCAGAACAGCAGTCCTCTGGACTCGCATGGGCTATCGCGTAAAGGAGATAACTGGTCTGGCACACTAAGAACCATCCTGAAAACTGCAGCTTGGCATGAACCACACCTTTTGCATTCAGAGCTGAAGATCCCCAAAGTTTGGGGATTTCGGAATCCAGGGTTTTGTTGCAACAGCATGTTATAGTGCTGGAAGTGGTCACATAGTTCAGGTCTGGAGCGGGGCCTACTTGCAGCTAGAGGCAGAAGTGGAACCAAACCCCTGGATCCAAACTGCTTGCAAGGTCAGGGATGTATGGAAATGGGGCTTTCATTCACGCTCCTCTGTAGTTTAAATCTCTCTGTCGTGGGTCCTCTAGTTATTTTTCATTTCAAATGCAATAAGTCCATGACACCAAAGGGAATTACTCACAGGCATGGAGGAGAAATGCACATTGGGCCTGATACTACAAACTTTTCTTCATGTGAGTATCCTTCCATATGCAAGCAGTCCCACTGACAATTCACAATGTGCAGTATGGAAACGAAACAAAATCCAGGATAGAGTCATTGGTAATATCCATTTCCCACCCCTATTTAACATGAACAACAATCCAGGACATTTTTCTGCAAAGCGACGGATCCCAGAATCACACCTCCCGTGCCAAATGTCAGCCACGCGCACGATGTTTATAATGCCCTTGCAGCTGGGGGTTTCTAATGGAAATGCTGACAGACCCACCAACACAGAAGGCCTGGGAATGGTGATGATATTTTAATCTAGGTTTTGTATATACACAGACTGACTAATGAGCTCTCTGAAGGCCACAGACTTGCAGATTCCAGCCTGCCCATTGGTTTACGTAATGTTTTATTGTAACCATATACAGTGGACTAAGGACCAATGGGCAAGTACCTGTCTTAAGGGGGCCACTTTAATCCATTCCCAGATTTACAGTGTGATTTAGCTAAAGATGAGAGGTCAGTTTTGATCTCAGTTATACCCTGACTGCTCCTTTGAGGAAGGCCTCTGGTTTGGCTGCCTGGCCTTTGGAGGGCCAAAAGTGTAGCTAAACTGTTCCTTTAGTCCCAGATCCTGCAAACTCTTCTGACTTGGAGCAGTTCCTTTAATTCACCAGGACTAGCCATGTAAGTGAGGATTACTCACACAAACAAGTCCTGGTAGCACTGGATACATAGCTACTGACAGTCAAGAAGAAAAAGGACCCTGAGAATGATTTTTAGACAATCTAGAACTGATGTGGGGGGGAGGGGGGAGGGGATAAAAAAAATCTAAGGCCCTGATCTTGCAGCCGTGAATCAAAGAAGAAATTGAAAATCAGTGGGATTACTCACAGAGGAAGGATTACTTACATGAGTAGGTTATTTCAGGATTGGGCCCCTAAGCCATTCAAGACATTTTTAAAGGAAGGCCAGTCTGCACCCCAGCTGACAACTAGCATATGTCAACTTTCAACTCGATTCGATTTAAAACAGCTGAGCTATAAATGAGGCTTATAATGGAATTGGCAAATGACCCTTACATATGGCATTGCAAACCAACGGCTTAACAAAATTAACTTGGCTCAAGTTCGGATTTAACTCGCAGCCCTTCCTTCCACTCCATGTTGTGATCAGATAGAGGATCATGGCGGGCCCTTCACGCCATAGTTCCTGAGTGCAAGAAAGCAGCAAAACCTGCTCTCGGTACTTTAGAAGAATCCACCCTTACAGACAAAAGGGCTGCCTTACTGTGTAGAACACAGAGACCGTCTCGTTGATTTAGTTTGACATATATTGAACCTCAGGCAGTTTCCAGATGGAACCCAAGAACTGCTGATGGGGTTTGGATTTTGTCTGGATCCTTCCTATGACGCAAAGAGCCATTGAGAATAAAGGCTTTTTAATTTTTTCCCCTAGCTGCTCTATTAACCGCTACATTTTGAACTCACCACACTGTCATTACAATGTCAGATTAAATCACACGTGTGGTACCATAACATAAATATATGCACAAAATCAATTAGAATGGCTCATAAAGAGCTTTACAGAAAAAGATTGTAGGGGGAAGTGGGAACTGCTTCAGTGTCTTCAGGCCAGGTTCAGAGGGGAAAGTCTTGCCATCAATAGAGGTACTCCAGATTTACACTAACTATGGTCAGAATCAGACCCAGTAAGTCTAAAGGAATTTAAACTGATGTAATTCACACTTTCTTCTGTCTTTGTTTGGCCAAATTTTGTTCTCAGTTACACTGGTGCAAATATGGAGTGACTTCAGTGCTTTAAATGAAGTTACCTTGAGGGCACCCACTCTAGGTTCCTAGCACTTCAGCTGTCACTTCTCTGGGGCAGCTACCCACGTCTCCCTCCTTCCTGATTGGGAGTTTTCCAGGCTGCACAGTTCCTTGCCTACACTGTCTTATCTCCAGCAATCCAGACCACCTAAGAGCACCTGTGCTTTGATTTTTCTCCAGAGGCTATGAACAGCATCGCTGCCCACAGTTATATGCTACTACACAACTCTTTCTAAGCAAGCACATTTATTCTTATGGTAAAAGCATTACAGAAAAACATATTAAAAACAAGAAAAGAACCCATACACATGTTCAAAGCTTACCAGATGTCATCCCAACTCCAGCCTCAGGCTCTGGCAGTTGTCAGTCCTTCAAAACCCACAACTGGGTTTTCCCCATAGTTACAAGTTCACAACCATCTCCGATTCAGAACCAGAACCACCATGAATAGTTCAGTCTTTCCTTTATACAGCTTTGGCCTTTGATCTTGGCCTTATCCAACAAGTGATCAGCAGACAAAGGCCTACTCCTCATGGCATAGCTTCAAAGGACTTGGTTTTTACATAACTGGTGGTGGGACATTTGCATTCACCTCTCCCTACATATTCCCCAGGAAAACCACTTCATACCTTTTGTTCCAAAAGTCCATTTTTGTCTGGCACATTGTTCAATATAATCCTTTGAACCCATAGGTCTCACATCTGCCACCTCTCCCCGTCAAGAGGTTACAAACAATCCCAGCATATAATAATACATAAACCTTCACTGAATACAATGGACCCCAAAGATACTTAACCTTAACTCAGGCTAAAGGGTCTGTCTGTACAAAGAAGGCACAGAATTAGAGCCTTAGCATATGATTTACACCAACTGACACATTTTTTGGACCACTGTAAGTATATCATTTTGAGGGGACACAGTTAGTGTCTAGTGTGGACACAAATCACTGCTATAAAGATACCTTATACTGCGGTAGCTTATTCCCTTTCCTATATGGGAATAGCTATGCAAGTATAGCACTTAGATAACAGTATAACTGCACCCACACTCGGAGGATTGTACCACTTTAACTATACTGATATATTTAAAGCAGTATAGCTTGTGTGTGTAGACAAACCCTGTAGTTCCTCTAGGCCATGACTTCACCCATTACACATCATTTGATCCTTTGTATCTATAGCTGGAATTGTCAAGATGTTTCTTTCTTGGTGACCTCCATGAAAAGAAATTCAGAAGCAAAAAATATTGGTATGGAGAAAAGGCAAAACCTCAAGCGCTGTACATTGCATGCATGTGAAATATAACCACACAGTGTCATGTAGCTGGAACTGTGCGTATGTCCGGTCCAACCTCTCTATGAAATGCTTTGAGGGGTGAAGAACGTGTTGCATGTATTTGGGAAATGACTGAGTTCAGAATGTCCTGCACCAAACGACATTATCTCAAGTGTAAAATAACTCACGCAATTCATGGGTGTGGTTTTTGTCCTGGGTGTGAAAGCATCAGCATTTCACCTCATTTCCCCTATTATTTCACTCACTGTCTTGTGAGTTCCCTCTCAGGATAGATTGTTCTGCCTTCCGATTAAATATATTATGATGAGTTCTCTCTTGCTGAAGAAGTCCCTTAGAGGAAGAGCCACCATAAAATGCGATATTTGGAAAGATCCATCCATCTGTCCACCCATCTATGATATTTCTAATGCACTTTTCCTGTTTTATTTAGGCCCCCTGTTAACACAATAACCTTAGAATCATAGAATATCAGGGTTGGAAGGGACCTCAGGAGGTCATCTAGTCCAACCCCCTGCTCAAAGCAGGACCAATCCCCAATTAAATCATCCCAGCCAGGGCTTTGTCAAGCCTGACCTTAAAAACTTCTAAGGAAGGAGATTCTACCACCTCCCTAGGTAACGCATTCCAGTGTTTCACCACCCTCCTAGTGAAAAAGTTTTTCCTAATATCCAACCTAAATCTCCCCCACTGCAACTTGAGACCATTACTCCTTGTCCTGTCCTCTTCTACCACTGAGAATAGTCTAGAACCATCCTCTCTGGAACCACCTCTCAGGTAGTTGAAAGCAGCTATCAAATCCCCCCTCATTCTTCTCTTCTGCAGACTAAACAATCCCAGTTCCCTCAGCCTCTCCTCATAAGTCATGAGTTCCAGACCCCTAATCATTTTTGTTGCCCTTCGCTGGACTCTTTCCAATTTATCCACATCCTTCTTGTAGTGTGGGGCCCAAAACTGGACACAGTACTCCAGATGAGGCCTCACCAATGTCGAATAGAGGGGGACGATCACGTCCCTCGATCTGCTCGCTATGCCCCTACTTATACATCCCAAAATGCCATTGGCCTTCTTGGCAACAAGGGCACACTGCTGACTCATATCCAGCTTCTCGTCCACTGTCACCCCTAGGTCCTTTTCCGCAGAACTGCTGCCTAGCCATTCGGTCCCTAGTCTGTAGCTGTGCATTGGGTTCTTCCGTCCTAAGTGCAGGACCCTGCACTTATCCTTATTGAACCTCATCAGATTTCTTTTGGCCCAATCCTCCAATTTGTCTAGGTCCCTCTGTATCCTATCCCTGCCCTCCAGCGTATCTACCACTCCTCCCAGTTTAGTATCATCCGCAAATTTGCTGAGAATGCAATCCACACCATCCTCCAGATATCCTTTAAAATATTTTAATTTATTTTTCCTTGTTTTTCATCAAGGAGACCCACCAAAGTCACCATAAGGCCTGTGTGTTGTGTTTAAAGTACACATATACAAATTATAGATATATATTTGCGAATCCTATCCTTTGATTCATGTAAGGTCAATGAAAGTTATATCCACATATCTGAGGATAGGCTATGTCCTACAAAATATATGCCCCTGCTCTAGACCGCACTTATTGTACCCTGAAAAAAGTCCTAAAATGCTTTCCAATGTGCTGAGTACTGTACAATTATGGTTGGAGAGAACCCCTGTTTATAGCAAAATTGTTCCAAACGGATAAAAAATAACTTAATTATTAGAGAGTTGCCTTGTGGGTATTTACAGTATATTTGTGTGTAATGTATGTGTGTTTGATTACATATATATATTTCTATACACAATTATATATATACACCCATAATTATATATATACACACATATATATGTTCAAAACTCATAGATTTCCACCACAACTTCAACAAACACCACCCATCCATTAAATTCTCTCTAGAACACTCCCACACTAGCATCAATTTCCTGGACACCACAATCAGTTTCAACAATGGAACCCTATAGACAACTATATGCAAGAAACCCACAGATCACCACACTTACCTTCACAAACCCAGTAACCATCCCAAGCACACCGAGAAATCTGTTAGCTACAGCCAGGCACTCAGAAACCAGTGAATGAGCTCTGAGGAGAAAGTCAAGGATATATACCTTCACTTAACTCACTTGAAACTGCCTTCAGCAGAGAAGAACCCTCTACCAGAGAAGTAGATCATATCATGGAATGAGCCATCCAAATACCTTGAGAGAATCTGCTTCAATAAAGAAATAAAAACCGCTCTAACTGCACACCCCTAATTGTTGCCTACCACCCCACTCTGAAACCCATAGGGGGTATCACTAAACAATTACAACAATAGGAACAAGATCCTGAAAGAAATCCCTCCTGGCTGTACCCTCCTCTTCTAACCTTCAAACAACCCTCCAACCTCTTCTAGCTCAACATCAGAAGCCAGCTCCCCACAGACCAGGATACACCAACTCAAAGCAGGACCAGACCCTGTCAGAACAACAGATGCAAACCTGCAGACACATCACCACTGCTATGATGATTATCAAACCCAACGCACCTTTCAAGATCTATGAATCCTACACATGCCTATCACAACATATGGTGTACCTCATCCACTGCACTAAATGCCCCAATAACAACTATGTGGGTGAAACGAGACAATCGCTACACTCTCGAATGAACTTACACAGGAAAATGATAAAAGACAAAAACACTGTGTCACCTGTGTGTGAACACTTTTCACAAAGCGATCACCCTGTATCTGACCTCTCAGTCCTCGTCCTCAAAAGAAACCTGCCCAACATCTTCAAAAGATGAGCCTGGGATCTTAAATTCATAACTTTGCTAGAAACTAAAAATCATGGACAGAATAGAAACACTGGATTTCTGTCTTATTACAACAATCTCCCCCAGAAGCTGCCTTTCCCCCTCTCCCTTGAATGGCCCCTTGAAATATATGTTAACTACGTTTGCTAAAAAATCCATTCCACCGTGTATTTAGCTGTGACATTCAGGGCAGGTCTACATTAAAAATTTACATCAGCACAGCTGTACCGATGCAACTGTGCCACTGTAGCACATCTGGTGAAGACGCTCTAAGCCTATGGGACAGAGATCTCCCATTGGCTTAATAACTCCACCTCTGTGAGGGGCAATAGCTATATTGGCGGGTTTAGGCTTGGTATAACTACGTCGCTCAGAGGTATGGATTTTTCACACCCCTGAGTGATGTAGAGTTATACTGCAGTAAGGGTGTACTGTAGCTCTGGCCTGTGAGTACCTTTCCCATATTTGAAGAACTCTGTGCAAGCTCAAAAACTTGTCTCGCTCGCCACCAGAAGTTGTTCCAATAACAGAAATTATCTCACTCACCTTGTCTCTGCAAAAATCAAATCAAGCTAAACTATAATATACACCCATACAAACCACATAGACAGAGGGACTATTCATGTGACAAACTGCAGAGCTATGTGATAAGCTGTGGAACTATGTGATCTATTACAGAGCAATATACATTTACCATATACCTTTTTATAGCCTCACTTGCCCTCTGCCTCCTAAGCAATATCCAAGCCCCTGAGCAACCTCAGAATTTGTGCATACAGACTCTGATCCTGCTCCCATCAAAGTCAAGGACAACACTCCCATTGAATTCAGTGGGGCAGAATCAAGAGAATAGCATTTAAAGTCACATATCTGGCTTAAGTACCCTGCTGAATTGGCCTCAGTCCTTTTCCTCAAGCAGTAGAGGCTCATGGTTTTAGATTGGGATGTTCCCACTTTATCCAGGGGGTGCTCATATGGTCAGTGGCATAGAAGAACCTGTTAGTTAAGCTGCTGGCCAAGTTCACTTATACCTGTACATCCCTAATGAGTTTGCAGAGGTGTGACCAAGAGCAGTATTTTGCTATTTGTCTCTATCAACAGGCATTTCTGGTGATTCACTAAAGAGCTGTTGCAGGGGTTAAGGGCAGGCAGGCCAACCCCCAATCCTTGGGGACCACAAAATTAGGGATTAAAGGCCCAATGCAATGACCACTGAAGACAATGAGTATTTGATCAGGTCTTTACACAATGGCCTCCTCTGTCTGGAACAGTATTTTTGGAGGGGCTGGGAGAGACAGCTGCCCATCCAGTCCCAGAGAAGCAGGAGATATTTTGTTGGGTAGGGATCCCAGACATTTCATGGAGTAGCAGGATGTTTGGAAGGCTTATTTACATAGGTTTTGTGGGGTCATCAGGTAAGGTTGCTTTCCAACCCGTCTCCCAAATGAAGTGGTTGGGTAGGAAATGAACACAGTTACTGGCAAGTTACCCACATTTATTGGCTACATGACTTTATAAACTCCAGGTCTTTCTCAGGCCTTGTAAAAGCAGCTTGTGTATTAAAATACATGGTGTAGTTAAATATACATAAGTTCCTCAATGCCATGTGCGCCTGTGTGTCTACTTTTGTGTGTCGTGAATGCAAATTACTCACACGAGCGACTGTTTTTTCAGAAGTGCATTTTCTTCTGTGTATTTTAAGGTGGTTTCCTCTGCTGTATTTTCATGTTATGCTTAAAAGTAAAATTTGAATCTACATCAAACCAAATAGCTTCTTGCTCTAGGTGGTAAAAAAAGTCTCTTCCATAGTGAAAGCATCAGGAGGGTAACTAGAACTTCATATTTGACTGAATATATATAGCCCAATTCAGCCTTTAAAAGCCAAAGCAAAATCATCACTGTATTTTTTTTTTTTATGTCTCACATGAGCTCTCTGGAATATATGGAGTCTAATATAGTGGAATCTGATTTACACTTCCAGCAGGCAACTTTAATGGCAATGGGAGTGCGTGTGTAAATCTCTATGCCTGAAGATAAAAACATACAGACCTGGCCCTTTAAATTCCTTCTGCTTTGAATGCAGTTGAATGAGTTCCTATTTTAAAAAGAGGGACACTCCTTTCTGCAGGAGACAAGGAGACTAGTAATTTGCATGAGTCTTACATCAATCCGCAATAATACACAGACCTATGGAAAGTAGATAAGGGAAAGCCCTGTTGGGACAAATCTGAATTAGTACACGCTATCTTACCCCAGGGGAAAGCAAGTGTGTATCACAACCTCCACCTTTGTATATTCAGCCGTCACATTTGTACACCTGCCCCCTGCACTTCCGTTTGTGTACTCAAAGGGATAATCAGTCATGCAACCTGCGTACACAAATTCAGGGATTACGTACACAAATGCTGACATGTCATATGTGTCCATTCAAAACTTGAATTGAGTTGTCCAGTCCAGCTTCTCGAAGGATCTCAAAGAATTTCCTGTAAACTATGGAGTTTGAGTTCTTTAAAAGAAACTTGAATGCCCACCACATATTGCCCAAGCAGCGCACCCTGAGTCCTGAACTGTCGCAGATGAGCTATTAATTCTGTGATGGCCGCCATCTTGGTAGACACACTAAGGATTAAGCAGGCCATTAGTCCAGTTTTAAGTGGGGCAGTCCTCTTTTTGGGTGTTTTGTGCCTTATCGGGTACTGAGATAACCCGGAACATGGTTTTGTCCAGTATCAGGTGGGGGACGCCATTTTGAAGAGCAAGCTGCTCCACCCTAGCTGGCATGATGTGCGTGTGCAGTCAAGTCAGTGGGGATAGAAAGGCGCACTCTACAAAACAGTGTTCTCCGTGCAGTGTGACCTTGTCACTGTGGCGGAGGTGAGCCTAATCCTGGAAATACCGGAATGTTCTGGGAATGCATGAGTGGCCACCCGACTAAGGACTGAACCAGAGACTACCAAAGCTAAAAGCATGAGCTGCCACAGTTTGAGCTAAGGAGCCAACTCTTTCAAATTGCGGCAGTGGAAGACTCCTAGCCTCTGCAGATCAGTACAGAAGGAGACTTTGACAACCTGACACCCCAATATTCACCACTGTCATATAATTAGGATATGCTTTGTACAAAGTATGCCTTGTGAGGTATCATTCTAAAAGTCTTGATCTGCTAGACATGAATATCTCGTTCGATTGTATGTGTTATTGTTGTATGGGAAGTTATGAAGTTTGGCTGTGTATGTGTTACTGAAACATGTTGTGAGGTTGAAAACACCCACAAGCAGCCTTTCAGGTACAACAGTAAAAGGGCCAAACAATGTTAATGGTTTATTGAGGAGATGCACACAAACAAGGATTACCCCAGGAACTGTGTACAATTGAAACCTCTCAGAGATAGCACTGCTCAATGGGAACTGTTTGACCCAGGTCACAGCAAGAGAGCTTTCTAGCAAGTGGGAAGAAGACATAAAAGGGGGACAATGACATCATGGGGGGACCTCACTCTCTCTGCAACAACACACCTGGAAACACCTGAGGGGCAAGGACTAAACTGTGGGAAGTGATGGTCCCAGGCTAAAAGGATCTTTAGCCTGCGTATGAAAACCTGAAAAAAACAAAGCAATTTTTGCCTTAAGAATCTGCCAGCCTGTTTATCGCTCAGGAGAATTTGCTAATTATATCCTGTCTAGCGTGTTAAGCTCAGTTGCAGTTTTTGTTTATTTACTAAAGTAATCTGCTTTGATCTGTTGGCTATCCCTTATAATCACTTAAAATCTACCTCTTGTACTTAATAAACTTGTTTTGTTTTAAACCCAGTTTCTGTAATTCATAACTGGAGGGGTCAAAAAGCTGTGCATCTCTCTCTCCACAGTGAAGGAGAAGGCAAATTTCAATTAGCTTATGCTGTACAGTTCTCGGTGCAGTGCAAGACAATGCAATTTTGGGTTTACTCTCCTGGGGGGAGTGCACTTGAGTGCTGGGAAATTCCTTAGCTCAGTGGTTCTCAAACATTTTTTTTCGTGGACCACTTGAAAATGGCCTTGGATCTTAATGATCTTTCCAAATGTTGTTTGTACAGTTAGTTAACTATTGTAAAGCGCTTTGGATAAAAGCGCTGTATAAAAAAATTAATAATAAACTTTTTTGGTTCAACAAATAAAAGCACACAACTCACATTTTACTATCAGTAGTCTTACTGTTCTAATGTGATGGATGTGCCCTCTCTCCCCTGCCACGGCAGCCCCTGAGCTGGGGCTGGGAAGAAGGGGGGTCCTCTCCCTCTCTCCCCCACCGCAGCAGCTCCAGAGCTGGGGCTGTGAAGGAGGAGGTCTCTCCCCCACCACAGATGCCCCTGAGCTGGGGTTGGGAAGGAGGGGGGGTCTCTCCCTGGCAGCTACAGCCCTGGAGCTGGAGAAAGTCGCCTCTTTCTCTGGCTGCCGCAGCCCTGCACATTCCAAATTCCTTCCAACTCCTCTTCTCACCCCACTGCCCCCTCCCACCTACCCCCTATTCCTCCCAAGGCCACCACCTCACCTGACATGTGTGTCTTCTCCAGGGTCCAGGCACCTAATTAGGCATGGCTCCTCTAATTAGGTGGGTGGCCCTTCATGCTCTCGTGTGTGGCCACCCAGGCGTGCACCTTAGAGGACCACCTGAATGGAGTTCGCGGACCACTTGTGGTCCACGGACCACAGTTTGAGAACCTCTGCCTTAGCTGAAAGCCTTCCCATGCAGTACTGATTTCAGTGTCTGTGTCTTTCTGCAGCTGGGTGTGTTCCTACCTGTGTGGAAGCGAGAGGAGACTTGACGGTCTGTCTTAGCAGGACAGGGTGAGGGAGCCCAAGCTGGTGGAACAGGCGGGCTCAGTGGTACCCCAGTACCCCAGGTGGCACCCCAGAAGGGGGGGCAACCTGTCACAGGGACCTGTAACACCCAATCACCAGTGGGTTAAAATTATCATTAGCAGCAGAATGAGCAGCCATAGAAGTTGTAGAATGTGTCAGGTGTCAATAGCATGTACATTTCTGTACCAGATGCAGGCAGAGCCAATTCCAGTCCCAAGGAGTTTACAAATCCCAGAGAGGCAAAGATTAGAAAAAAGATAACACACCTGGGGAGCAGGTGCAGAGGATGAATAAATGTTTTATTTAGCCTGGATGGGTGATGGCATGGGTTAGCATTTGTGAGCTCCGAGATGCTACTGTAATACAAATAAATAGTATAAAACAACAACAATAAATTGCTGCCAGCCACCACTTCTCAGGCAGGGCCTATGCCTCACCCCAAGTGCAGAGACCTGCCCTGCAGGAGCCACAACAGAGCCCTAACTGAGCTTTGTCTTTTCTTTCCACCTTTGTCTCGTGCACATGGGCATATCAGAGCATCTGCACTGAGTTTGGAAGCACTAAGTAAATACTTTCAAAGAACGCTGAGGTAATAAAGATAAGGCCAATTGTGAAAATATATTTTCCCCCCTTGATGGAAAATAAAAGTAATGGCCAGCCTTGAAAGTGAAAAATCCTGTTATAAAGCAGATTTTAAGAAAAAGGCTAGTGCACAGTGCTGCTTGCTAAACAGGCAGACGGGGCGTGTATTTCTGCTCCGAAACTTTAATGGAAAGGATTTGATTCTGCTGCAAGCTCATTTTATGTGCCCAGTGATTAAAGGGTAAGGGAAGGGTATAATTTATATAATTGTGAAAGACACAGAATGGCTTTCTGGGCTACAGTGTTTCTTTTATTTTCTTGTTACTCCTTTTGTGTTCAGAGCTTGTGAAAGGGGATGGATTGACAATGCTGGAGACAGAAATCTTCTATTTACATCTGCAGCATGTGTACAGCACGAGCAATGACAGCACCCACATATGCTGCCTCCCGTTTGTGGAGGGACCACTGCTGGGGATGGGAGGATACCTCAATTTATCGTAGGCTTTCCATAGTACTCATTGATCCATATACTTACCCGGCCAGCATCACCTCACAATCAGTGGATGCAGTATTATCCCCATATTGCAGATAGGGAACTGAGGCACAGGGTAAATTTAGTTACTTGGCCAAGGACACACAGTGAGCCTGTGGCTGAGCCAATAACTGAACCCAGGGCTTTTGAGTCCCAGTCCACTGCCCTAGATCATCTTTCCTACCCCTTCACTGGAGTACTTAGCACTTCCCAATCAAAGTAAGATCTGCATAGCAAGGGCTCTAGTGGGCTTCAAGGAGTCATTCACGCTCCTTCCTTTCCTGGTAAAAGGCAGCGCTTTTTGAATTATACAACTTGAGTTGCTTTTTTACTCTCATGGCCAATTTAGCAGCTATTCTCTTTGCTGAGGTTTTTAACAGGGGGTATCAATTGAAGTGATGTGTAAATGGACCAAGCCCATTGACTTATTTCACATAAGCCACCAAACAGTTTTAGGGCACGATCAGCCATACCTGCGTAACCTCTGGCTTTTGTCCATCTTCTCCAACTCTCTGTGTTGCTACAATATAAATTTTGTTGATCTTTCACCAGCCCTTGCCATGACAACAGAATCATTTGGTTCACCATTCCATGCACTGCTTTGGTTTCAGTCAGAGATGTGTCAGTAGAAACCGAACTGTTTGTACTCTGGAGAGATCAATCAAAGGTGAGCAGCTTTTCATGTAACGTTTCAATACATTGTTGATTGCTGCCAGTTTTTATGTCTGACCCATCAGAGCTGGGACCTCAGATCAGCCTTGTAAAATCATCACAAACATTTTACCTGTACAAGCACCAAATCTATGTGCTTCATAAAACGGTGCTAGAAATTGCACCAGGCAAACAGGTGTGTACAATTTTCTTGTTACTTTACAGGTGAATGGATGAGCCAGGTTTTAACAGATGAACTCCCAGAATTTCCTGCTGGGTCATCTTGGTGTCCCCAGCTTGGCTGTGTTGGGCAGGATTTGGTTTTTTGGAAGGAACAGAAAGACACTGTCTAAAATTCATTTGCACAACCATATCCTGATGCCATAAGGGGGTTACTAGCTTTCTTTGATCAGTTCTGCCCTTAATGGTAATTGTCACTGTAGCCATTGGCACTAAAATAATTTCGATTAGCAAAATAACCTATTGCAGAAGCCTGTGATTATGCTATGATAGAAGGAATGAAGTATGGACTAGCCAACTGAGCTGAGGCCAGGAAATCAGGAACTCCTGAACTCTAGTATTCCCTCTGCCACTCCTTTTCTTGTTGGCCTTGAGTAAGTAATTTAGGCCCTGATTTTCACAAGTGCTGAGCCCCCACTGACTTCAACTGGAGTTTCAGGTGCCCAGCACCTCTTCTTCAGCTCCAGTCTCTAGAATATTGAATAATAACACATCCATGTGTCATGCAAGTGCTATTTGGATCAGTCAGTTAGTGGTTGTCCAGTGCCTTGAAAATTATAAGTGTAATGATCATGCTACCTTATAAAGCATGCTTAAGCTTTTCAGAAGCTTTTAAGTGGTTTAGGAGCCTAAGTCCCATATTCAAAAGTGACTTAGGCACTTAGCAGGCCAAGTGCCACTGCCTTTCAATGAGACTGAGTCTCCCAAATTACTTAGGTGCTCCTGAAAATTTGACTCCTAGTCCTTTGCGCAATGGCTGGAGGGAGATGGGTGCTGAAAAGGCAGCATACTGAGAGTGGTGGACCAGATTAATGCTCAGAAGAGACGCCTTTGGCCAAATGATGTTGATGGGATCCAAAGGAAGCCACACTCTTCCCTCCTGAGCTAGGTGGAGAACTGTCACGTGAAAATCTTGTGGACGGGTAGAGCGAACAAAAGGAAAAATAGGAACTTTGGGAGGCAATTCATTGCTCAGGGTTTCAAGGGGCTGGGGCTGGCATGGGAATGGTTAAGGGTCCAAGAAGATGGCATTAGAGGGCAATGCTGATACTTCACCATTCCCTTCCTTCCTCTCTGCAAACTGCCCTGGTTTGAATTCTAGCCACCCCTTACCACTCTGACCATTAAAAATTTGCTCTCAATGAGGAAGGTCTTTTTGTACAACATAAACCCCTTTCTTTTCTTTTAATGCAAAACGTAGTTTTCTGGGTGATCATCTCCTCAGTTCTATGTAGCAGCATTTGTGTATCTTATACATCATGTGCAAGAGCTTAGCAACATTTTAAAAAAATGTACAAGTATCACTCATTGCTAAACGGAAAGAAAATCCGTCTGAAGACACAAAGGTAACAAACAAACAGATTTCCCCTTCCTTTAACCCTTCTAAAGGTAGCTTCTCCTTGTGTTTATTTTAATCCCTTGAATTGCAATGCTCATGCTCCTCTCATTATCAACACGGGAAAATCTGTAATAATTCACACTGAATTAGACTATTCCAGGGATCGCTCTGTACATGGGGCAAAATAAAGCTCTTGGGCTGGATCCTCACATGGTGCAAATCAGCATAGCTCCATTGATGTTAATAGAGCAACCCGGACTGATTTACGCCAGCTGGGGAGGTGACCTCTTGTATTTATTCTGCGCAGCAATTCCTGCCAGTTGGGCAATGGGTGCAAGTAAAAAATTCTTGACCGGGAATCCTGCATGCCCAGGACTCCGAGTGCTGGTACTTTTCAGTCTGTGAGCAATTATTGTAATTATTTATATTACAGTGGTGGGATCAAGGCTCCATTGTGTTAGGCACTAAAACAGAGCCCTTGCCTCAAACAGCTTAAAGTCTAAATACAGAAAATAGATGGAGGGAGGGAAAACAGAGGTAAAATGATTTGCCCAAGGTTACCCAGCAGAACCGGTCAGTGAATAGGAGCCAGGCCTCCTGAATCCTTGTCCCGTGGACCATCCAACAGACCACACTGCTTCCAAGCATTTATTATTGTACTCTGTTCAGTTTTGACCTTACAAGTACTCTTAACCTTCCACTGGCAACTTTTTAATGGGCAAATAAATCTCAGGAGAGTATCTTAAATTCTTTTTTATCACAGACTGTATCGGTGTGATAATAAGATCAGCCTTCAGACTCCCTATTAAGCCACAGAAGGTGTGGTCATCAGTCATGTTTTTTTCAGCCTTAATTGCCAGATAGACACTTTAAGTGGAAAGTCCGTCTAATGAGCTCAGTCATTAAAAACATCCCTGATTCCTATCTGAGATAGAAATTATATTATTTTAATAAGGGGGTTGCATCTCTTGCCCCCTATTCAATCATGTGGCACAGAGAAAGTGAAGACTTTTCCATAACTTTACCTTGGATGTGTTTCATTTAAATATATCCCCCACACCACTTAAAAATTAAAAAATCCCCCACACTTAAAAGTCTAATAAAATCATCTGTGGAGTCAGAATTGGGTGGTAAGACAAGGAATAATGACCTAGCGGTAAAGAAGAAAGAGTCTGGACACTGAAGAGTGTCTCTCTGAGACTAACTGGACATGGATTAGCAAAGGAGGTGGCTGAGGCCCTATCCCTGTAGAATTTTAAGACAACGATGAATAAGACATTAGTGGCAATGAAGTACTGAGTAGCCATGCAAGAGGTCAAACTGGATGATCTCAGTGGTCTCTTCTGGTCCTAATTTCAAGCCAGACCCTAAGGGCACAACCCCGCAAGCCATAATTTGCATGAATAGTCCTTATTCAGTTGGTAGTCCTTCAATTCAGTAATAACACATATCACTGGCACAATGCTCTACATGTTCAAAGCACTTTGCAGGCATCAGTATTTAATGCTCACAATATCTCAGTGAGACAGATAGGTAAGTACTATTATCCCCATTTTATAGACAAGGAAAATGAGGCAGGCAGGTTAGGAGACTTACTTAACGCCATGCAATGAGCCAGTGTCAGAGATGCCTCAATCGAGGTGAAATTCACCTCCTTGCAGAAGGCCAGCATAAGGATTGTGCACCCTTTAAATCTAACTCAAGTCCTCAGAATAGGGCCCCCTCTGCTAGCCTTCTGCACAGGGGTAAATATCACCCTTTGTGTTTAATCCTCTAGACCTCTTGGTAATCTAAGTGCCCTCCACCTAAAATCAACAGCTCTAGTAAAGTCCCTAGTGGACTTCATGGATTGTTCTCAAAGAGAATGCTCTGTGCTTACTTATTAGGCTGTGTCTACACTTAAAACACTACAGCAGCACAGCTGCATTACTGTAGCTACATCTCTGTAGTGCTTCAGTGTAGACGCTTACTACAGCGATGGGAGGGGTTCTCCCATCGCGGTAGGTAATCCAACTCCCCGAGAGGCAATAGTTATGTTGATGGAAGAATTGTTCTGTAGATCTAATGCTGTCCACGCTGGGGGTTAGGTTGGCTTAACTATGTCCTTAGATGCTTATGCGGATTTTTCACACCCCCGAGAGACGAAGCTGTGCCAATGTAGGCCCTCAGGGGGTACCTGTGAGGGTCTGTACATCTTTGGCCAGGTTCTAAAGCACCCTCAGCTCCCACTGTAGGGTTGGGCTGTCCTTGATTTTCCTCCATGGTAAAATATTTGAGGGGTTTTTTTTATGTGGTTTTCGCTACAGAGATACCGTATACCAGCAGAGACACATCTGAGCTACTAATTTTGGGTGCACATCTGGATTCATCAAAACTTTAGGGCTGTTTGGAATTGGGAGTTTGGTCCAGGCCCATCGCTAATGAAACGTAGTGAGACATGGCAGGGTGTGCAGCTATTGTGTAATAACACACCCTTAAAATGCCTTGTGTGGCAATCGACTATGCCACACCTCAAGCCACCCTAAGGGCGTGGGCATTCTGTCATGATCAGCACACACCCAAAATCACTTACTACAATTAGAATCTAGCTCTGTGTAAGAACTGCAAATACTTTGTTTAAAACCAAAAAACAGAGACATTTTCAGATACATTTAAAAAGCCCTGAAGATGTGCCTTAACTTGAACCTACTTCGGGGCAAATCTAAACAATTTCAGTATTTCATGCATTTTGTTCTTTCCATGGAGGAAGCCACGCTTCATTTAACCCTAATTTTATTTAAGGAACAAAGGGGTGTTTAAGCATTGTTCTGCTCTATTAGGTCTGGCGAGGCTTCAGCTGGAGTGCTGTGTCCAGTTTTGGACACACTTTAAGAAAGATGTGGACAAACTGGAGAGAGTTTGGAGGAAAGAAACTAAAATGATAAAAGGTTTAGAAAACCTGTCTTATGAGGAACATGTGACCTGGGCATATTTAGTCTTGAGAAAAGAAGACTGAGGAGGGACCTAATAACAGTCTTCAAATATGTCAAGGGCTGTTATTAAGAGGAAGGTGATCCATTGTTCTCCATGTCCACCGAAGATAGGACAAGAAGTAATGGGCTTAATCTGCAGAGAGGGAGATTTAGAAAAACTTTCTAATGACAAGGATGTATAATCATTGGACCAGATTACGAAGGGAAGTTGTGGGATCCCCATCATTGGAGGTTTTTAGAAACAGATTAGACAAATGTTTGTTAGGGATAGTCTAGGGATACTTAGTCCTACCTCAGAATGGAGAGATGGAATAGAATGACCTCTTGAGGTCCCTTCCAGCCCCACATTTCTATGAATTGGTGAGTCAATATTTTCATCATTTGCAAAACTAAAACTATAGAAAAAATAATTTGTAATTGATTTTTGATTATGGTTATTTATATAGCACCACATGCTTGGATTACGCTTTACGGACATCCAGACAAGATCCCAGCCCCAAGTATCTTACATTGTGTAGGCCTAAATCTATCTCCATTAAAGTCAGTGGGAGCAGAATTTGCTATTCAGGAATAATAGATGTACAATGCCATTTAGCACTATGGGGGAATGGAAGTACAATCTGTTTATTAAGAGGCAATGGAAATACGATCCATTTGGTATTAAGGGGTAATGGGAGCAGGATCAGTTTATTAAAGGATAAAGAGAGCAGAACCTCTTTGTTTTTAGAAGATAATGGGGAACGGATCAGTTTAATATTAAGAAAGATCCTGATTTTCCCCCTGAAACACAATGTAATTGCAAAGTGATGCTCAGGAAAACGCTAATTAAACCAGCAGCTCCAGGATTATACCCACAAAAAAAACATGTCTTAGAAGGAGAAAAAAAACTCAACAGAATATTTTTCATGTCTATGACTCTTAATCACCAGTGGGTGGAGAAAACCCAGATTTGCTACTCAAACATAAATTCACCTGCTGATTAAAAGTAGCAAAGAGTGATGAGGAAAAAGAGGAGCTGACAGGGGATCTTTCTAAATTCCAGTTTAATAATGTAGGAGGTGGTGGGTCTGACAATGGAGGCCCTTGGTGAAGCAGAGGGGAAAGGAGGCTGATGGTGTACATTCCAATCAGCATAGGTAACTAAGGGCTGCTGAACTGTAGTTATGTTTCCAAGGCTCAGAATGATATTATTGGAACAGGAGACATGGTCAAACCAGGAAATGACTGAATGCTGCAAATACCAAGATTCAGAGCTGACCAATGGGATAGGCAACGGAAAACAAGGGGCGTGCTTGTCGCCATATTAGCGAGGGAGATGGAGTCTGCAGAAACAAATTCAATCATGTTTGTGGCTGACGCAGCAAGGATAATTTGGAGAGAGGTTCAGAACAATGGGGTTAGTCAGAAGATTCCTGTTGGTTGCTATGTGCCTTCAGGACAGTTAACATGAAGAGATGAGGAAATGTGTGTACAGATAAGAGAGTCCTGCAATAATTCCCAGGACCTTGATTATGGTCCAGGGAGGGGGAATTGTAATTCTACAGCTATTGACTGGGAAAACAGGAGCTATGCACAACCTTAGTGGTATGTATAAAGGTAGCTTTAATAAGCATGTATATTGCTGTAACCCCGAAAGGAAACAAATTAGGATAGGCCCCATTGTGCTAGACCAGTGCATCTCAAACTTTTGTACTGGTAACCCCTTTCACATAGCAAGCCTCTGAGTGTGACCCCCCTCTTATAAATTAAAAACTCTTTTTAATATATTTAACACCATTATAAATGCTGGAGGCGAAGCAGGGTTTGGGGTGGAGTTCACAGCTCGTGACCCTCCAAGTAACAGCCTCGTGACCCGATGAGGGGTCCCGACCCACAGATTGAGAACCCCTGTGCTAAACAGTGTACTATTACAAAACCCAGAGAAGGCAACAATCTCTGCCCTTAGGAACTTACAATCTAAATAAACACGATAGACAAAGGGTGGACGAAAAGAAATATCTCCCTTGTACAGATGAGGAACTTTGGGACAGAGAGATTAGTGATTTGTCCAAGGCTACACAGGTAGTGCCAGGAAACAAAGTTACTTCTGAGTGACAATCCACTGTCTTAACTATAAAACCATCTTCCATTGACCCTCTGCACAGGGCTGAATTTTGCTCTACAATGAGCAGACCACAGCAAGATCAAAAACAATAGGTCCAATTCTGTAGACCTTTCATTGACAAATTTCAGGAATTCAGTAAAGTAAATGGGATTTTGCCAGAATATGGATAAGCAACAAAAATGAGCAGAGACTTCAGGGTATGGCCCATTGACATCACTGGGCGTTTTGATTTCAGTGCAATGGCCAGTGTTAGATTTGGGATTTTCATGAAGCAAAATCAAATGGGAAAAGCAATAAACTGCCCTGGAATCCCAAACAGCATGGAGAGATCGGCTTCAGAAAAGTGGGAAAAGTTGAAGAGGCTTGTAACTAAAATTCATCCCCTTTAGAACTTCAACTGAGGAAGGGACATGATTGTGGTAAAGTAAGAATGTACAGCAAGAAGTAGCATAAACAAGAAAAACATAACCAGTTTGGAAAGCTGGGTGAGAAGTAAAAATAAGGTAGTAGCAAGCAAAGGATTAAAGAAGCCCCAAAAAAATAGCAAACAGCAAATTGCTGGGAATCGTTCAGCAAACAATAAAGGTTCCTTGCAATATCCCTGCAATAGGCGGGTGGCAAGGAGGGAAAGTGGTGCACTCAAAATAATAGTGGCAAATTGGAGTAAGGGAAATTCAGACAGGTCATATTTGTTAAGCTGTTATTTTCCTTCTGTCTTTGTGGGAAAAGAAGAGGATACGGAGCTGCTTAAGATGGGCGTTGCATTTCACTACACAGCGGAGAAGGCTTTCGACAGTCTGAAGACAGAAACAGAAAATGGTTCTAAAAAGATTAGATGCTCTTAAGGAAAGGCAAGATACTAAATCCAAACAACACACTTCAGTTTTAATGATAGTGAGGAGAGAAATGCGTGAAGCTTTGTCTGCTGCTTTTAGGATTCCTATGTCAAAGCTTAATTTGAAACAGCACCAACTAGATCTGGGCTCTCCTCAGAGAAAGGATTTTTTCCTGTCCATAAAGCCATCCTTTCCAAATATTTGTCTTGTATCGTGTCTACAAATGATCAATCACCATGAAAGTCAGGAAAGTGACAATGGCACAGGCACTGAGCGTCATCGTAAAGCAGTCCTAGAGGGCCTCAATTTCAAATGTTTAGGCATGCAAAAATCCATACGCATTTGCACACCTAATATGCACGAACACCACTTATCAAGAGCACTGTGGCTACCTGGACACTTGCATTTGCAGTCATTCCGGCTGGGTATGCAAACGTCCTGGTTGCACTCACATTCATGCACTGCATGGCTAACATGTTGAAAGCAATGCCTTAAATATTTTTCTCCTGACCTCATCAGGCCTGTGAGGAGCCACACAAAAGCCCTGATTCAGCAAAGCACTTAAGCACATGCTTAATTTTAAACACGAGTAGTTTCATTGAAGTTGTCATAAATATAAAGGGAAGGGTAAACCCCTTTGAAATCCTTCCTGGCCAGGGGAAAGCTCCTCTCACCTGTAAAGGGTTAAGAAGCTAAAGGTAACCTCGCTGGCACCTGACCAAAATGACCAATGAGGAGACAAGATACTTTCAAAAGCTGGGAGGAGGGAGAGAAACAAAGGGTCTGTGTGTCTGTCTATATGCTGGTCTTTACCGGGGATAGACCAGGAATGGAGTCTTAGAACTTTTAGTAAGTAATCTAGCTAGGTATGTGTTAGATTATGATTTCTTTAAATGGCTGAGAAAAGAATTGTGCTGAATAGAATAACTATTTCTGTCTGTGTATCTTTTTTGTAACTTAAGGTTTTGCCTAGAGGGGTTCTCTATGTTTTTGAATCTAATTACCCTGCAAGATATCTACCATCCTGATTTTACAGGGGGGATTTCTTTATTTCTATTTACTTCTATTTTTATTAAAAGTCTTCTTGTAAGAAAACTGAATGCTTTTTCATTGTTCTCAGATCCAAGGATTTGGGTCTGTGGTCACCTATGCAAATTGGTGAGGCTTTTTATCCAACATTTCCCAGGAAAGGGGGGGTGCAAGTGTTGGGAGGATTGTTCATTGTTCTTAAGATCCAAGGGTCTGGGTCTGTAGTCACCTAGGCAAATTGGTGAGGCTTTTTACCAAACCTTGTCCAGGAAGTGGGGTGCAAGGTTTTGGGAAGTATTTTGGGGGGAAAGACACATCCAAACAGCTCTTCCCCAGTAACTAGTATTAGTTTGGTGGTGGTAGCGGCCAGTCCAAGGACAACGGGTAGAATATTTTGTACCTTGGGGAAGTTTTGACCTAAGCTGGTAAAGATAAGCTTAGGAGGTTTTTCATGCAGGTCCCCACATCTGTACCCTAGAGTTCAGAGTGGGGGAGGAACCTTGACAGAAGTAAATTAAACTATAGAGTCCATGGGACTCCTCACATACTTAAAGTTAAGCATGTGCTTTAGTGCTTTGCTGAACTGGGGCTGAAATAGTATTTATTATAGTTATACGGTTAAATTGTGATTGGAATAAGAGCTATAAAACCCATTTTAGTATCCCAAGGAAGCATTTTCTCTTCCTACTAATTTCATTCATATGCACATTTATATCTTTACATATGATGCCGATAAACCAATACAGAAAGTTAAAATGACCCTGTCTGCATTACAAATACAAGGTGAATTCCACATCCTAAGCACTGTGGGATTTTTCAGAAAAAAGAGTCAAAATGATGTAATTGGCCCTTATAGAATAGTTCAGTCTATAACCAATTCAGTGGAATCTGGTATCTTGGAAAGCATATTTTTGTTATAGGAGATCTACATAGAGTTAGCAAAGGTCTTCTGTCTTTCTAAGGTACTTATCCTAGCCTCATTACCATAGCATCTGAGTGTCTCACAGCCTTTAATGTATTTATCTTCACCATACCCCAGTGAGGTAGGGTGGTGCTATTATCCCCATTTTACAGGCGGGGAACTGAGGCACAGAGAAGCTAAGTGACTCAGCCAAGGTCCCAAAGGAAACAGGATATTAAATCTGGTCTCCCAAGGACCCATCCTCTCTTCTTTGCCCTTACATAGGTAACTAGTGACCGCTGTAGCGGGAGGACTTTAAGCCTACTGGGCCAGATCCCCACCTGGGATAAATTGACATTTATTGACTTCAAAGGAGCTACGTTCATTTATACCAGTTGAGGATCTGGCCCATTATCTGCATGAATGGCAATGCAAGGAATTTTATATCGGAAGCTGGACTCAGTGTCCTGGCCACATTCCAATATTAGTAATTATATTCTGCCTACCTAAATCCACTGGAAGTTTTGACTGGATTGGGGAGTCTGCTTGACTTCCTGTCCTAAACTGTTGTGTGCTATCATTGTGTACTACGAAACAGCAGCTGTCTTCCACCTCATACTCACTTAGACCCTTCTACACCCACCTACTGATTTGGGGGCGGGGGGGGGGCAATTCAATGGGGACACCATGCTGCTCTGACTTGTTAGCTTATAGCACCATACACATCACCTCTGAATTTGACCCACTACACTAAATAGAGGCCATGCTGAATAATGGTCAGAATAGAAGGATTATGGTAGAAGAATCCTTGAACTGGATAGGGGCAGTAAAAAATACCAGTCCCAGAGTCGCACAGAGAAAAGCAATAGCCACCAGAAGAAGCAGCATTGCTAGCATGCAGCGGGGATGCAGCAGTACTAAGCAGTGCTTAGGTCCTATTTTAAGGGTGGGGAATGCTTTGCTCCCCTTCTCTGCTCTTTCCCCAATCAAGCCCAGACCAGATTTGCATCACTTGCATTTTTGTCTTTATCCTGAAGCACTAGAGGTATGCCTACACTGCATTGTAAAACTGGGTCTGTGGGACCCGGGCTTGCAGACTTGGTGATTCTAAGTCCATGGTTCCGTATCATCTCTGCATTGTAAATCTAGGTTTACAATTGTTGGATTTGGGTCTCACAGCCAGGCCAATGCTACAGAGACCTTCTGACTCAAACCTGTGGCTTGAGCTGCATCCACACTGCAAAATGACAGAGCTTGGACCTGAGTCACAGCAGGGCTTGGGCTCTGACCCCCCCCCCCCCCCCCGCAGGCTTCTAGGACCTAGCTCTGGAGTGCCTGCTGACCTGAGTCAAACTGATTTGTGTGTGGACGGAAGGGGGGCTTGGCTCAAATCTGAGTCAGAGCCTGGTCTTAGTGTGTAGTGTACAGATAGATGCTGCAGCAGGCTGGTCAGTGCCTCCCCTGGGCCCATTCCAGAGGCACCTGGCATTCTTAGGCATGTCAGGCTGCAGGCAAATGCACAAGGAACAACCACTGCTCCTGGTTATAGGCAAGGGGGATTAGAGGTGCCCAGATATTCCCCACCTAAGAAGGAGGCAGGAGTGAGAATCCCTCCACCACCAGCCTCCCTCTCCCTGAACTCTGCTCTGCCCAAAAGGCAATTTCCCCCAGGGCCACCTCACCCACCAACATGTAGTTACACCTAGATAAATGTGACCCAATATCTTGGGAATTATGGTAAAATATGGAGTGAAGCTTTGCAACAGGTGGATGTCATTACTAGGGAGAGAAGGTAGGATGAGTGAAGTGAGTCCAGCTTTAAGAGTAATAGGTACGAGGACACAGAGTATGAGAGGCCATGAGTCAAGCCGGCTCCTCCCCAGCTGAGGATCCCTCACCCTGCGGAGAGCTCTCAGCGGGAGGGAATTATGGGGCACAGTATTATGGAGGTGCTGCCCCTCCTTCCACGTGGCCAGAGGAGATCAGCGTAAGGAGCCATCCCCTACAAGCCAGGCCATCTCCAACGAGACAATCTGAGCCAATATATTTACTGTACTGTAAAACTCAAATTTCCCTTGAGGGCTCTCTGTGTGTGTGTGTGTGTGTGTGTGTGTGTGTCTGTCCCTTCTTTAGAGATACATCATTTGATACAGGCAGGCAGCATTTGAGAAGTTCTGTACTGTTTTCGCCCACTGCTGTTACAGTAAAAAGACTTAACAGCTCACATAAATGCTATTTATTCAGGAGACTTGTCAGTTCTGCCTCCAGGCAGCTTTACCTGACCCAACATGGAGGCTTTCAAATAAAAATCACCCTAGGACCAAATTCCATCCTGATGTGAGCAGACGCAATTCTGGTCCTAGTGCCCATTGCCATCATTTTTCATGACTGAAGAAAATCTACTCAGGAGGTTCTCAAACTGGGGGTCGTGACCCCTCAGGGGGTTGCAAGGATATTACATTGGGAGATCATGAGCTTTCAGCCTCCACTCCAAACCCCGCTTTGCCTCCAGCATTTATATAAAATATATATATAAATTAAATATATTAAATATAAATATATAAAAAAGTGTTTTTAAGTTATAAGGGGGGTGGGGGTTGCACTCACAGGCTTGCTATGTGAAAGGGGTCACCAGCAGAAAAGTTTGAGAACCACTTCTACTCCTTTTCCCTTGTTGGTTATTTGAATGTGAAATCAGTCAACCAAGCAACCCAACTACCTACCTCTACAGGATCTAGCTAAAGAACGAGGGCGCAAAGGACCGGCAAAAATCAGCTCTTTGGGAGGAGTGCTTTTTAGCTAAAGGTCAAACAAAAATCACAGTGGAGGCTTTAGGGAAAGCTGTAGTCGAGAGATTGCCCTGAATCTCTCTGTAAACTTCCAGATCCAAAGTCAGAGAGGGAGGTTGTTCTGATGCAAACTTTTGTTTTCACTTCATTGTAGAGACAGGGGCTAGCTGCAAAGTTTGGCTCCAGATCAAAATCTCTCCAAAGTTTTCAAGGTACTCACATGTGGCAGGTTTGCTTCAAGCCCATTTCTACCTTAGTGTGGTCACTTAAGGTGACATGAAGTAGCTGTCACTGGCGCAGGTCCTTTGTAGAGATTTCACAGAGGTGAATCACAGGTGTGCGAAGACTTACTCTATCTATGCTACTTACACGGCCACACTGCTGTACCATCTGAGCATCTTTAATGTATTGATCCCCACAACACCCTGAGAGGGTAAGGCAGTGACGGGAGGGGCACTGAGGTACAGTGATTCTCCCAAAGTCACATAGCAACTTGTGGTGGAACTGAACTCATGTCTCCCAAGTCCCCAGGCTAGCACTCTAACCACTGGGCAAACCTTCCTTTACTGCTACTACTGCCCTTCTTATTGAAAAAAATTGCTGCATGCCCTCCCATCCCCCCTTCTGCCATGGAGGGAGAGTTCCACACCGAACTAGGACCATGCATGTGGCAATCTCATTGCCTCACCAGGAGGATGCTCCCAGCTCAGCCTCGCTAATCTAGCAACCCAGCACATTGTTCCTGACGGACGACATTTTACAGGTCTCGCCCATCTTGGCTTCCTGCACTCCATGATGTATCAATCAGCCTAGGAGTTAGAAACAGCTGTCAGAGTCGCAAGATGCCCTTGTTTTATTTGGACTGTAGGGCCAGGCTCGTCAAGCAGAATGTTAATTAAATCACCTAATCCCTTTAGTAAATGGAGGCAATGACACTGGGCCACATGCTCCCCTGCAGGAGAAACCAGGAGTGGGGGAATCTGCTTGCTACAGTCCGAGAACGTTGGCTCTGGCTTTTGCTGCTGCATGGTGCCCTTAGAGGGGAGGGGGCTTGCAGTCTTGCAGAAGGGGGGAAGTTCTGTGTCCCTCAAGCGGCACATAGCTCAAGGATCCATGGGGAAACTGGACTGCAAGTCTGGGGGTCCCAAGTCCTGCCTCTCCATTAGTCACAGCCCCATACTTCCTCACAGCATGATTCAATGCTGCCATACGCTCCCTCTGCTGTACTTGTAACCTCCATCTCCAACGGGCGCAGACCGATAGATGCTGATGTGGGGAAGATAATGCCAGTCCCGCCAGAGGCGTAACTCTCATGTCAATTCCACTGCTAGAAGAGCACTCCCTGCCAAAAGGCAGCTCCCTGGATCCTCCCCAAAGTCGCAGAGCCACAACCACCAGGTGGCTTTGTCAAAGGGGACTCTGCTACTGTGGAGGGTCAGGTGGATGGCGTTTCATTAGTCCTCTGGGCTTCCCAGCACCCCTATGCCATGCAGCGAGGGGACCATGTGGTCCATTGTTTAGATTTTCCTGTCCTTGAGGCACAGGGAGAAAGGCTGAAGGAAGCCCCTTGCCTGTTACTCTATTGCTAAGTATAAAGCTTTGTGGTGTGCAGCTCCGCTGTATCTGCCAGTTCACTGCTGCTTTGCCCAGAGAGAACTGTAACTGGTTGTGAGCCATCCTGCAGCCAGATTCCCTGTGCTATTACCCTTTTATCAATTGAAACCAAATCTACCTTTGCAGAGAGGACACGGCAAGGCTTGAAATGATGCAGTCTCCCAGATGCTCACTTCAGCCAAGAAGCTGTGATTTAGCATTCGGGGCTCCAGACAAATATCGTCGCTGTGCTTACAAAACACTCAGCCCTTTGCAATTGCAAGGACTGATTCTGGCCATGACTTTGGGGCGCTATGCTGCCCCTGCTGAAATCAATGGCAAAACTCCCACAGACTTTGTAAGGAGTGGAGTTGAGCCTGGGGTTTGTTTGAGCCCTGCCTGCAATCTGTCCCATGAGGCTAGTATTCTCTGAGGAGCCTAAGGGAATTAGATGCCCAACTCCTACTGTAATTCAATAGGGCACCTTTAAGGCTTTCTTTCAAAATCTCAGCCTCAGGTTCTGATCCAAAGCCCACTGAGGTTAGTGGAAAGACTTTTGACCTTGACCCCACTCATCTTTGAGTCAGGCCCTGATTGACTAAGAAGAAAAATATAGGGAAAGTTCTTCTCCCTTTGTCTTTTATTCTGTCTGTGCATGCAACATTTTTCTTTTACAAGATGGGGATTTTATGGTTGGGTAAGAGAATCAGGCCCCAATCCTGCATCCCTTACTCACATGTCCGGGGCCCAATCCTGGGTCCCTTACTCACATGTTTGGGGCTCAATCCTGGGTCCCTTACTCACACAAGTGGGTCTAATTCTCATCTTATATACACCACTGTAAAGCAGGAGCAACAACATAGGAGACAGCAGGGTTAACACTAGTTTAAAACGAGTGCAAGTTAGATCAGAATCAGCAACACTGCAGCTGCTTGTGTAAATAAGGCAAGCAGGATTTGGCCTCGTAATTATTTCATCCTTATAACATGCCTGCTACATAAGTAAGCATTAACTCCGTTTCGCAGAGAGGCAGTAATGGTCAGAGGGTCCGATTCTCCTCTCACACTGGTGTGGCACCCCTGGGCCTAATTCTTCAACACCTTTCCCTTTGTGATGCCATTTAACTGTGCAAAGTGAGTGCTAAAATTCTACCACCAGGGTGAGTGGAGAATTCTAGTTTGGTACCATTTTCCACCTACTTTGCTCAGGTGCAAAGCAGGGCCATTGGCTTCAGTGGAACCACTCATGATTTACACCAGTGTAAGCGAGTGAAGAAACAGGCCCAGAGTTCAGATCCAGGGTTTCAGTTCAGGGCCATCTTGATTTGACTATAAATGAAAAGAACTAAAGCAACAACAAGGGCATCAGATCAGGAAACGCTGGACTTAAACAAATTCACTGATTCCTACAGAAAACGTTCAAAGGCGAAATCTGGACCAAAACGTAGGGTTGTGTAGAAAGTGACTTTCACAAACTGTAAGACCAAAAGAAACGGTCTCTGATATTAGGCAGATTTTGAAATTTCACTGCAAACAGTTTTTTGTTTAGACTCAACCATTCCCCTGCTGTGTATGTTTTCAACCCAAACACTGTGTTAAAACAAGAAAAGCTTGTACAAGTCATTGGGCTCAATATGGGGGTAAGTGGGTGAAATTTAACGGCCTGCGATATTCAGGAAGTCAGACTAGATGATCTAGTGCTCCCTTCTGACCTTAAGCTCTATGAAAGCTGAAAGTAAAATTGACTGGAAACTAAGCAGACTCATCAGTGATACTAACCAGTCTGTTTACATTGGCCAAGCTGAGACAAATACAGAAAGTAAACGATCAGCATTCAAGGGGGAAAGTAAATGAGATTTTAACACCTGACATTCTGTCAGCAATATGGGGAAGGAGATCTGTTTTGGAACATTTTTTCATGCAGGTAAATCTTAATGTTATGAAGGTTTCCAGGGATCTCTGGATCTTGTATAAAATTGGAGCTCTGGAAAAATGAATGTTGTTTAGAAGTGAGTTTCACATCCAGAAGCCAGAACAAATTTCAGCTACCAGACATTTGGAGAACAGGACTTCAAAAACCTCATGGTTTACCTGCAAATGATTTGTAACTCGACACTGTCACTGTACTGGGTCAGATTCTGCTCTCAGTTACACTAGTGAAAATCCAGAGGAATTACATTGGCCCAGATTCTCCCCTTTACATGATGAAACCCACAGTAACCAGGCTTTGAGGAAGGACATTTCTGTGAGGAGCCCCTCATGGAGTTCCTCCCTTACAGCTCTGACTCAGGTGGGAAAGAAGGTTTGCTCCCTGTGCAGAACATGTCACAGGCCCTGCCCACAAACCTATCTGAATCCCCATGCAGATCCCAGGGATGTGTTAGGACACAAGGGCCATCAGAGTATAAACTCTGTGCCTCCCTATCAGCTCTGGCCCTAGTAGCCTGCATAGCTTCTGGACACTGTGGCTCTCTATGTACACAAAAGAGAACACAGTCTCAAGCTGATATTTGCCTGAACAAGAACCTTGGATCCAAAGAGCCCTCACATTTAGGATTCTAAAAATTCGGATCAGGATCCAGCTGGATTCTGAAGCTGGGGTCCCTCTCCAATCTGTCTCCAACACCCCCACCCAGTTTATTTTAGGTGCATGTCCATTTAGAGTCGATTCAGTAATTCACCAGCAATATTCTGTTCATTTCCTAGGCTGAATGCTGATAAGCAAACCTACGACAGTCCTCCGACATTAACCATTTTAGGATCAGAATTGATATGGTTCTAAAAGCACGCCTGGGTGAGGGAAATATCAGCCTGTTTACATTTCCAAGCTTCCTTGTTCTTCATCCCCCCCCCTTCCACTTCCCATTTTGATTGCAGACATTACCATAAATTCTTAACTTGAATCCTAGAGGATGGGCAATCAGGCCCTCACAAAGCTACATCAGTCAGCACAGATGTGCTAGAAAGCTGTCCAGATGGCTCTCTTCCCCTGAAACTCCATATTTCACTGCAGTGACATTCTGCAAGCTGGGAATGGCAGGGGTAAGTCCCTCCCCATACGGCATACACGAGGCCATTGCTGTAAGATGAAACGAGATGGAAGAGACTCCAGCATTCTAATGAATTTTGAATTTATCAGAGCTTTGCCATCGTTCTGTAAAAACAAATCATAGCTGTGGACCCGTGTAAGAGATGACAAGCAGTAGTAAAAAAACAAATGTCAGAGTTTCAAAGGCAGGACAAGGCCACTTCTGAGATATATTTGCACACCCCTAAGTTCACTTCCAAATTACCACCTGCTATGTTGCACCACACTGAGTGAAATGGAGTTGCTGTACAACATGTTGTCACATAGTGTGATGTATTGGAGGTCCAAGCAGGTGTTAGAAACCATAATTGCTGTGCTTAAACTTCATGGCTCCATCCTGCTCCCGCTGAAATCAACGTCAGTTTCACAACTGATTTCACAACTGAAAGGGTCAGGATTGATCACCATATTATGTAACAGAATGTGTGTGCTTCAGACATCATTTTGAAAAGTGATCGAAACCCACTGCCCAGGCTGCTGATCACAATCAAATGTTACAGAGCCAAGGAATAAACACAGTGCCAGCCTTAGATGACCAAAGTTAATCAGCGCTCTCCACCCCGCACACCAGGAAGTGGTAATGATGAGGGCGGTGTATTGACACCATCAAGGGATTTTTCAGTCACTGGAGCAGGAAGCTGAGGGGGTGTGAAGAAAAGCTTCAGATGCTGTGCCCCACGCTTTCAAAAATATGCCATAATGATAGGTGTGATCGACCATTTAAAGAAACACCCTGCTGAGGCCAAATGGAGTTCAGGAGCAGAATGTGATCCACTGCACATTTCAAAGGAAAGGGTTTTTTGTCTCTCCACCTACTGGCACAGTGAAGCCACAGATACAGGCTGGATTGTGTGGTCCTAAGGGTCTTTCATCAGCTCCAAGTACACCCAACTGCGTGCCAATTCAAGGATATCTTTGCAAGCCAACACATAGCCATGTTCCACTGTGGGAGATAAAAGTTACAGGGAGCACTCAGTGAGCTGGGACTGTCTTGCATATGGAGGCAGCAGGGGTGAAAACAAGTTCATGAGCCTACAGCTCCCATCAAATCAAGACAACTAAGGCCAGATCGTAGATGCACTTTCTGTCCGCACAACAGCCCATGAGCTTGTGCACGTCAGAGTAGCCCAAAGGCTCCATGGCTGCTCTAGTTTTTGCCAGGAGCTGAACTAGAGCTCAGCTGCCACCAGGATTGCAGGGAGTTCTTATTGGCACAGCTGAATCTTTAGTCCTTTATATTAAACCTTTAAAAAAGCTGTAGCCTCCAAGAGGAATCTACTAGCCTGCCATGTGACACTGGACATAGTGATCTTATCGTCCTTACCTTCGTCCTACTCCTTCCCCATCCCCTCTGCTTTGCCATCTCCTCCTATTATTATTTATCATTTATTTGCATTGTGGTTGCACCCAGAACCCCAGTTAGAAGCTGGCTCCCTTTGTGCTAGGTGCTGTACAAATATATAAGACATGGGGGGCTGCGTCTCCATTGCCCTGCACTGTGTGTAGTCATTCAAACCCATGCAAAATGAGCACCAAAAGCCATCATTCTGATTTAGTGGTGTTTTATTCAAATCTGCATGTGTGTAAATGACTGCACAAGATGCAGGGTAACAGAGACTGGGGATCATAGTATCTACTCTGAAAAGTTGAGGTCCATTTTCAGACGGTGGAAACTGGCATAGCTTGACTGAGGTCAAAGGAGCTGCACTGATTTACACCAGCTGAAGATCTGGCCTTTAGTTAAAGTGCAAGCTCTTCAGGGCAGGGAGTCTGTCTTGAGCTCGCCCGTAAAGCACCATATACCCCATGGATCTCTATAAATAATAAAATAATGTATTGGTCTCAGTGGTTTCAAAGCTATGACAAGGAGTGATAGGCTGTAGAATGGAAGGCGCAGACACCTCAAAAATAAACAATATCAACATCAGTAACGCATTTCTTAAAGTACCGGGAAAGGGCCCGATCCTGCAACCCTTACTCACGAAAGTAAAGACTATTCACAGTACAGTGCTTAGATACCACAGGGATGGAAGCCATACAGAAACAGACGGAGAGACAGCATGGTTGGGTGGTTAGAGGGTATTGGCATCAGGGTTCCATCCCCAGCTGTCGTGCTGTCCAACCTTGGCCAAGTTGCTACACCCCGGTTCCCCTCCCATGCGGTCTGACTTGTTTATGTCAAACGTAAGCCCTTTGGGGCACAGACTGTCTCTCACCATATGTGTGTGTGTGTACAGTCCTGGCACAAAAGACCCTCATATCAGTTAGGGCCTCTATCCATTTCTATAATGCAAGCAGCGAATGATCATAAAATAGATGAGACTGGATAAGACAGGAGTACAGAGAGGTTACTTTATTGCTGTATTTGACACTGGTGCACCTGCTGCTGGAATACTGTGTCTAGTTCTAGTGCCCACAATTCAGGAAGTATGTTGATAAATTGGAGAGGGTTCAGAGAAGAGCCATGAAAATGATTAAAGGATTAGAAAACCTGCTTTACAGTAATAGACTCAAGGAGCTCAATCTGTTTAGATTAACAAAAAGAAGGTTTAGGGGTGACTTGAATACAGTCTATAAGCACCTATATGGAGAACTTCTATTTGATAATGGGCTCTTCAATCTAGCACAGAAAGGTAGAACACAGTCTAGCTGCTGGATTTGAAGCTAGACAAATTCAGACCGGATACAAGACATACATTTTTGACAGTGAGGGTAATTAATCATTGGAACAAAACATTACCAAGGATTACGGTGAAGTCTCCATCACTGACTATTTTTAAATCGAGACTGGATGTTTTCCTAAAAGATCTGCTCTAGGAATTATTTTGAGAAGTTCTACGGCCTGTATTATCCAGGAGTTCAGACTAGATGATCAAAATAGTCCCTTCTGGCCTTGGAATCTGTAAACTTATGAATATGAATCTATGAATAATGTCCCTCGGCTCCTTCCCAAGGGACAGAGTGGTTGCAGAGAGCCCCTTCCCCTTTATGCCCCCCTGTAAGAGGGTTAAGCACAATGCTCCCCTTAGAAACCCAAGGACTCTGAAAGGTCATGATGAGGCAGTATGATCTAGTGGATAGAGCAGTGCAGTGGGACTCAGGAGACATGGATTATATGCCTGGCTCTGCCCTGACTTGATGTATGGTCTTCAGCAGGTCACACAAGTCCCTGTGCCCCATTTTACAGGTGGGGATAATAGTACTTACCTCCTTTGTAAAGTGCTCTGAGATCTACAGATGGTAATTATTACATTATCATCATTTGCCATGGCCTCACCCCTCTTCTGCACTTCCCAGCAGCACTGGTCAAGCTCAGAACGGTGGCCTGCCGCAGGGTCTAAAGAGATGGGGCAGTGACTAAGACCTTCCAGAACCCATGCGGAGGAGATAGGCTTTAAATGTAACATGAACATTCCATACATTTAACCCTTAAAGAGAAATGCACCTCACTCATCTACTGCCTCTGAAAGCGACCATTTATGTTAGGACTAGAGCTGGCTAAAGGGATCAGGAAACTGCTTGAATTATATACATTGTATATGCATACATGCACCAGCATTCAGACCGGCTATTCATTTTATGTAACATGAGCTTATAAGGTGCTTTAAGTTACCAGAAAGAGAGTGAATATACCCTACTAGCACAAAAACAACAGCAATAATTACTCGGTAATAACAGATTCATCCAATACTTTACTAACCAGACCAGGTTTTGAAATTGACAGAATCCACAGCCAGCCTTTCATGTGCATTTTATTAAAGGCTCTTCTCCTGGCTCTGAAAGGATCCGGTTGGCAGATCAAAGGTCAGACATTTCAAGGAGTAAATTGGTTTAATGTGGCTGCAGATAGCCTCACAAAACCTAATAAATATGCAGTGAAATGTAAGGAGAGAAAATTGTGGACAAGAGAGACAATTACTTTGAAACCAGGATAAGAGCATCATGGGCTCAAATTAATCAGTGTAAGGGCTTTACATTGGTGTCGTAGATTTAGTATTCATAGCAGGTGCCAGGTTGTCAGTCCTGGAGACTCAGGCTCCCCATTTGCACACAGAGCGAGTACAATGCAGACACTGGTACTATACGCGTCCTCCCACTGCCCGCCAACATGCTAGAGCGAGTGAATAGTTCAGCATCTAGGCTCACTTCAGTCCTGGGGCTCTTTGTCTATCACCCAGTATTAATCACAGGAGGAGATTCTGTGCTGTGGCCTCCTGCAACTGGACCAAGACCATGAACATCTTCCAGCCACTAGCCAGCAACAGGTTTTAATCACTACTGACCTAGCTCGCACTGGAATTGGTGACCTAGAAGTGAAAGGTTTTGGAGACCCATTACAAAAGGCCTGGATCATTCTATCCCTTTTCCTTGGCGCAAGATTATTTCTGCCAAGGGGAAAATAGATGTGTGTTCCTCTTTGTCTGTTTAATCAAAAACTGAAAGTCTTTTTTTTTCCCCTGGAAGACTATACAGATGACTGGAGAACCAGCAAGATTCTGACATCACTGGTAACAAGGAAGTAAAACCCGAGCAACTGAGACGGGAAAGTATTTTTATGTACACTGATTGAAACTCAGTGGCACTGGTTCTCACAATTTAATTGTGAATTTCATGATATTTCGTGTTTTTCTTAAAACCTTAGTTTCTGGAATCACATTATTACCAGAGAATCTCGGCTTTTGTTTAAAAAAAAAAAAAAGGGTTTCTAAGCTGCAAGGCTGCAGAGAAAAGCTTGAAAATGTGAAACCTGGATGTTCCAACACCCAGAGGCAAATAAAAAGAACCCATAATGTATTATTTGTTAAATCTCATGGTTTTAAAACCAATCTCAGGATGTGACTCATTATTTTCAAACACTTGGAGCTGGCAATACTGTAAACTCTGTGTCTTGTTTGCTTTTGTTAAAATGTACCCAACTCAAATGTCTTATTAACAATTGGGAGAAAATATCTCCTTATTCAAAACTCCAGCCCTTTTAATTAAAGCTGAGAAATTGCCCACTCCATTGCTCTAAGCCACCAAGTAGACCTCCATCAAAAACAGGGAAGACAAGACTTGATATTCCTGATATATAGCGAAGGTTAAAAAAAAAAGGAGGGAAAGAACCTTTAAAATAAAGCTCTCAGTCCTCCTTAAAGAAGCAGAAAAGGGAACTACCCCTTTTTATGACCTTGGCAGATTACCTGTAAAAGATGAGTCTGCTACAGCTCTGCTTTATCTCTCGATAGACTCATAAGAATTAAGAGTAGTCATCCACCTGAGAAGTAGTAAACCTCTTTAGCAGAACCTCAGCTGGTGCATCACCTGGGAACTTTTTGAAGGCAGTAAGGGAAGGTTTTCTAAGGGCTAAACAGTACCACCTGCCCTGTGTAAGCAAGAGTGCAGTGCCTGGGGCAGCAGATCACAGATCCAAAAGCAACGCAGAGTCCCAGTTTGGTGCCCAATTCCCTCTTGCTTTGAGGGTGGCGGGGAAGCAATCCACTCCTGGTCACAGATTACTTCCCACTCTGTGCCAGCTCAGCTGCACTGTCCAGTGCATTGTGGGCTGGGAGGGTGGAGTCAAATCTTAGCTGTTCCCTGTCCCCCTTCCCCCAGCTTCCTGCTGATTTGCACAGAAGAAGCAGCAGCAACCTAGCCCAGGGACCAATATGGGTAGTTCTTGCAGGGAGGCAGGGGAAAGGAGGTGCCCTGTACCCACTGCTCCCTTGCAGAGGCATGTAGAGCAAGCAACAGCCTCACCCTAATTTACTTGTGTATGTGATTCTTCTGTAAATTAAAAAGCCTGACACTCTAATTTGTATCTGGGGCACCCGGAGCAATTACAAAATCAACCTAAGCACTATTTTGTTTCATAAGATTTTGCCCCCCAGTTAGCATAGTCACTCTGCTTTAATTACACTATAATTAATTGCAACAAAAGTGTTCTGAAAGTGCTTGCACACCGCTGAAAGGCTAGAATATTAAAAACGATCCTGCTTCTCCACTGTAGTAAACATAATAAAAAATAATATCTGCAGGAAATTTACAGCTATATGTTAATATCATCACACTGGTATTTGTTTTACCACTTTTCTTCAAAAGAATCTCAAGTGGGTTTTACAGGCAAGGTAAACTGAGGCACATATAGGGTTTTTAAAAAAATCTAGACGAGGGCTCTAAAAGAGCTAACATGATCTGTTCGCTGGAAGCCAATGCTAGGCATATTCAGACTAGAAAAGAGGTGCAAGTTTTTAACAGTAAGGATAATTAATCATTGGAACTAGCTACCAAAGAGTATGGTGGCTCCCCCACCACTTGAAGTTTTTAAATCATGACGAGATATCTCTTTCTAAAAGACATGCTCTAGCTCAGCCAGATATGCTGGGAATGATGCAGGAACCACTGGGTAAAATTCTATGGTCTGTGTTGTGCACGCCAACAGACCAGATGGTCACAATGATCCCTTCTGGCCTTAAAATCTAGGAGTTTGCCCAAGGTCACGCAATAAGCCAGTGGCAAGTTAGGAACAGACTACAGGATTTCCAACACTAATCACTTGACTATACTGCCCTTTGATATCAATAAAGACAGGGCCCAGGTTCTGCTGCACTAACTCATGCTGAGTAGTCTTTAATCTGTAAATATTCCCACAGTAAGGGTGTTTGTTACTCAGCGTGAGTGAGGGTTGCAGAACAAAGACCACTGTTCAAAACATTGTTGATAAAGCTCGAGGGGAATGTATTTATAACTGATCTCCGCTTAAAGAAATCCATTCAAAAAGCTCCCAACTGGTTGTTTCTTAAGTCTTTCTGGGACTCTTTGGATCCAATCATGCAAGGTCCTGAGTGCCTCCTGCAGGGTTCTGAGCAACCTCCACTCCTGCTGAAGGATCGGCAGGCTGTTGACCACACAGACAAGCCAGATGGACCACTTTGAAGGGCGAGGGGATCGTTAGGTCCTTATGTCCATCCAGTCCTTGGGCCCTCTGTTGTAACTGCCCATTTACGCCAGATGAGGTGAGGGTTTCACAGTTTGTCCACTGGGAACAGGATGGTGACTGCAGGCCACTGAAAGCTCTGCAGCACTACCCACCCTCCGGTGGGTTGACACGGGTGGCACAAGGTGACAGCGAGACAGGGTGGGCTGATTTAAACCAAGACAGTCTAAATCAGTGATTTAAATCACCATGTGCAAAGCTCGATTAAATAATCATTTAAATAATCAATTTTGATCAATTTTTCTGATTGTACTTCAGTTATTTTCTGAAGAAGGGTGCATTCTCATTGATTGATATAACTATTAAAACACATTGATTTATAACTGTTACACTAGATTTGGTTCATCTTTTTGCTGCCTAGGAGGGTACATATAACTATATATATTTAAGCAATGATATAGTTTAATATTTTCAGTTTCTTATATTAATTGTACATTTTGATATGTTCAAAAATGGTACATTGATACATTGCTTATTTACTAGACAACTAGCTTATTGCTCGTGATTTGTGTCAAGCTTCATTAAGATCGTAACTGTAATTTAATTAAGCACACAAAGCATGTAACATTTGTTTTTATTAAACAAAACAACATTAAATATTAAAAATACATAAAAATCTCTTATCAAAACACGTCTCACATTTACAACTAAATGATTTATTAAAGGAACTGAGGGATTAACTGTAGTCAGTGAATTAAATTGATATTTCAGATCATCCAGGAAAAATGTTCAAATATGCCTATAGTGAAAGTGACCAGAGCTTAAGTTCCTACTCACCTAAGTCTCTTGAAAATGAGACAATAGTCTCCTAAATTACTCAGGCTATCCTTCAGACTTTTAAACCTAGTCAGCCTCATCCCTTCTCTCCTCATTTTTATTCATTGACTGGAGGAGAAAGACAAGTTATCCTGCTTTTTCAACTCCCAGTCGACTTTTCAACTTTGAATGACTTAGTCCAAATGAAGAAAATATTCCTTCTGGGCCTGCAGAAGAGGCTACTGCTGTGAAAAGCTGGTTTAACACTTCAACAAACTATGGTTCCAGCCTGCTTAGCTAGTGACTTCCATCAGTTCAGTGGCGTGACTTTCTTTAAACCATCATCAACAAACATGTACTGCTTGAATGGTTCGCCTCCAGCACTGAAATGTATAATAGTTGGTATGCTTGATGGGTGATTATTAGATCCCCATGTCATAGTAGCATGTTCTTCCTCAGCAGTTAGGCATCTATACTGGTACTCTGAGTCGAGAATATTGGCAAGAAAATGAGATGGAGTAAGTGCTTGATCCATCCGCTTCTTTACTGCCTGCAACTTCATTTTGTTGTTGGGTGTTTCTTTCTTCACTGTCTCTTGAAGTTCTTTCCGAATTTTACCAGTATCAGCAATACAGCAGCAATCTTTCTGCTGTTTGTCCCAGGCGATGGAAATAGATTTCAGTATATCCAAAGTAAGTTCTACATTTCTCTTTAGTCCAATGTTGACTACTTTGGCTGTGATAGTTCTATCTATTTGTGTCACAACTTTCTTCACAAATTTTCATCAGAATAGGCAAGTTCTTAATAAACAGCTCAAAACAGTCAACCACCGAATTCCACTGTATATCTTGGGGGAGAATTAGTTTGCGTCCTCCCGCTTTCTTCAGTGAATGTGAAGCAAAGCAGTTGTTACAGAAGTATTTTGCAATTTCAACATTTTCCTTTATTCCTGGAGTTGTACTTAAGTCTTTGGCTAAAAGATGCTGCGAATGAGCATCACGATCATACGTTATACGTTTCGAGTTCCCTTCATTATCTTCTTCTACATTTTTTTCATCTTATACATTTCCAGCATGGGCTGTGACAAAGCTTAATGCACTTTACACTTGGATTTTTGTTCACAGTTTGTTGTAGCTTTTACTGCTACTTCTTTTCAGTATTCAGCTGTATGGGCATCTCCTGATGTATCGTTTCTGTAAGACAGCCAACCCCATTTTCTGTTGTCACACAAGCATAGATTACTGGATCCTTGTGTATATTGCTCCACTCATCAAGACTCAGATTACCGAATTTTCCGTCAATGTCTTTTGCACACAGTTCAATTTCATTTTCATACACTGTATCCAGGAATGTCTGCTCTGCTGGGTGGAGTGTAGTCTGGTCGTAATGATTGAACAATGTCAACGAAATGTTTGTTCTGAACAAGACGAAAAGGAGAATTTGTTGCATAAAAGAACTGAGCAATCTTTTCGTCTATGGAGTCTTCCAGGAATTTGCTAGTCTTGATTACAATCTCATCCATGGTTTTATTGGATGATGAAGAAAATCTTTTTTTTTTAATACAGATAATTTACTATCTGACATATGTTTAGTTGCAGCTCTGCTGGTGGACACTGCAGATGGATGTTCAGAACCCCTTATGTCTGCACTGGACTCTGAAACAAAATGGTAAAAGAAGTCACTTTCACTCACAAAGTATTACTCAGCGCACTGCTTTAAAAAAATGAGATTGTAAATGAAAGATTCCTTCTACTGCAGCTGTTTGTACCACTGATTAAATGACAATTTATTCTAAAGCCAGTTTTCTAGGGAAAATAATAAATCATAAGGACTGTGTAAATGTATTTAAAATGTTATCTCTAGCAACATACTAAACAGCTTGAAATTTTTTTTAAATGTTAAAATTCATAAATGCCTAATAAAACTTTACTTTTAAATAGGAAATCTTCACCTAGGATGTTTGATTATATTGAGCAATAAAAAATCATTTCAGAAGTCCAGCAGTAAAAATTTAATTGACAAATACTCCCACAACAAACTAACGTACTAATTACATTTTAACACAAACACTTTGAAATTCATAAGCAATCCACTCGAAACACAAATTTATTACAATAATATAAATTATCATTGACTAGCCTAGTAAGATATAGCAGGCAGTCCATAAGAATGGTGCAAAAATAAGTTTACTAACCAGCTGATCCAGATATTTCAGACATGTCCACATCATCATCTTCAAAGCCATTGCCTTCTGAGCAGAATTTTTCATGACGTTGTTTCATTCTGATAACCGGATCTTGCATCTCTTTGTTGCACTGTTACATTTGGCACGTGTTCCTTTTTTTGCCCAGAGGTACAGGAATTTGTTGAAAATATTCCCAAATAGGGTCTTTTTTATGACTTGTAGCCATGGCAGGGTTTTTTCCTCCAGATCCCAGGCTTTGAAATCAGTACTAGAGGCTGCACCCTGAAGAATGCTTCTCCTTCTTCCCACAGTGTCCTGCGTTGACACCAGCGTTGCACACTCGGCTCATTCTCCCTTGTTACATAAATCCCCGACCCCACCCCATCCCCAGTAAAACAAAAGAATTACCAACAATCCAAGATTTATGCTTGTGTAGCCTTTTGCAGTATTTTATTTATTTAGAGACAGAGAAAGGCAATTGAGAAACTCATGGATTTCTGTCTGTTTGTCCTTTGCCTGTGTATGTGCAATGAGGCAGAGCAAGTTCATTTACCGGAAGTGCCCAGAACAATAAGAATGGCCACACTGGGTCAGACCAAAGGACCATCTAGCCCAGTATCCTGTCTTCCGACAGTGGCCAATGCCAGGTGCTCAGAGGGAATGAACAGAACATGTAATCATCAAGTGATCCATCCCCTGTCGCCCACTCCCAGCCTCTGCCAAACAGAGGCTAAGGACACCATCCCTTCCAATCTTGGCTCATAGTCATTGAGGGACCATCCTCCATGAATTTATCTAGTTCATTTTTGAATCCTGTTATAATCTTGACCTACATAACATCCTCTGGCAAAGAGTTGCATAGGTTGACTGTGCTTTGTGTGAAGAAATACTTCCTTTTGTTTGTTTAAACCTGTTGCCTATTAATTTCATTTGGTGACCCCTAGTTCTTGTGTTATGAGAAGGAGTAAATAACACTTCCTTATTTACTTTCTCCACCATCCAGAAGCAAGCCCTGGTAGCTGTTGGGCAGATCAGTGTTCTTCCATGAACTAGAAAGTAAGTTTCCATGGTGAATGAGGAGTCATAAATATTCATAATTTGAGAACTGAGCCAATCAGAGCTCAGGTAGGGAGAAGATATTAAATAGGAGTGTGAGACCACCCAGCTGGGCTCAGTGGATGATCCTGATGAGACACATGATCGCCTCGAGTCGGAGGCCGGGTCCCAATGCCTGTGATGACTTTGCCAATCTCTTGTACCCAGAGGTAGGGTCCCCCACAGGATCAAGCTCTTAATACAGTATTACCTGTATTAAAAAAACCTGGATTTGTGCTGGAAATGGCCCACCTGATGATCACTTTAGATAAGCTATTACCAGCAGGACAGTGGGGTGGGAGGAGGTATTGTTTCATATTCTCTGTGTATATATAAAGTCTGCTGCAGTTTCCACGGTATGCATCTGATGAAGTGAGCTGTAGCTCACGAAAGCTCATGCTCAAATAAATTGGTTAGTCTCTAAGGTGCCACAAGTACTCCTTTTCTTTTTGCGAATACAGACTAACACGGCTGTTACTCAGAAACCTGTCATTAATACAGTATGTGACTTATTGTGCCATATTTATAGAGCTTGACCTTAAGAGTTTGATGTTTCCCCCCTGATTCTTTCTTTATACAGAAAAGAAGACTTTAACTCAAAGTTTTTAAAAGAGGCCCACGGATTCAGCACGTTTATTTTTTTTTAAGCATTTTAAGAAAGTATAATAAATTTTAGGCCTTAATATATTTTGTAGTAAATTCAGATTTCATTTCAAACAGGTTTATTTTTAAAAAGAAAAACATCATAATTTAACGATAAGCTTTCGTGAGCTACAGCTCACTTCATCGGATGCTGTAGCTCACGAAAGCTTATGCTCAAAGAAACTGGTTAGTCTCTGAGGTGCCACAAGTCCTCCTTTTCTTTTTGCGAATACAGACTAACATGGCGGCTACTCTGAAACCTGTCATTATAATTTAAACAACATCAAAAAATCTGATTTAAATAAAACAAGCAATTTATATTTTAAAAATCCATTAAATTTTTATTTTTCCAAAAAAATCATCAATTTTTATCCACCCTGAAGTGAGATGATTAGAATTACCATAATAAGCAGCTGTCACAGTACACGGACTACCTAGCTCTTGTCAGGACTTGAAGGCAGGGAGGCTAAGTGACTTCTCCCATGCCATAAAGGCATCATCAGAGTCAAGATTAGAACTCAGGAGCTCCTAGCACAGCTAAAAGCCCCATTCAAATGGAGTCCGGGGTTCAGGTGAGACATATTCTCGGAATCTCAACCCACTTTTGCAACAGGTGCCAGATACCATGGTGATGGGCTTAGCGAGGATAAACAGAAAGTTCAGCTAACATGGGTGTTGGCTGTTTGCATAGCTGAAAAGCTGGCAAATCTCCATCCCTCCACCCTGTCTCCTCCCAATAAACACCAGTATTTCTATGCTTATTGTCTTTGGGCCAGCCCCATGGTCTCCTCCCTCCCCTGGGGTTGGGCCATCAGTGGGCAATAGGTGGCAACTCCCCAAACTTGTATATTTGGGGAGGGGGGAGGGAGAGGAGGATAGTCCATTAGAAAGAGCCACTGACTCCTGGCCAAATCCTCAGGGTCTTCTGAGGAGTCTAGAATATATTTTGACCCTCCACTTTTACACACAAACACATTGTTCAGGGCTACCATGAAGGGAAACATCCCCTCTTCCTCTTCAGCACCTGCCAAGCACCAGGACAGATACAGCCGTAACTCTTAGGGCCTGACTTTTTACAGCTCTGACAGTGTAAAGGGGCCTTAAAGTATGTGTAGCGTGGCAGCTGGGGGGACTTCAGGGGAGCCCCCCTCCCAAAATTCACTCCCAAGCAGGAAGCAGCAAGAAAGGGAATGCCCCCGACAGGCAGCAACGATCAGGAGACAGAGATCCCAAGCATTGTTGGTGCCAGGCTGGGGGTTGACAAAGGAGTGAGGTGGGGATGTGAGTTCACACAGAGCTGCAGGTGTTTGTTCTCTGCCCCTGCAAACACCAGTGTGAACCAAACCTTGCAGAACTGACGCTCTTCTGGTCTCTGGCTCACAGAGCCGAGCTGAGGGCACAGGACCATTCCCCTCTCAAGTGGCACAAGTGAGAGAGGGACTTGCCCTGGGACAGAGCTTACAATTGCCAGGAACCAATCAGTAGAGATGAGGAGAAAAATACATTTTTAAGCAAGTTGTGCACTGGAGTTAATTTTTTTTTAAAATGAAAGTTATTATCGAGCACACAGCGAGAAATAAAAGAGCTCTAACTAATGTGAAAGAGCCTCCATATTGCTCTGGGCAGAAATAGCCAGCACCAGATCCCCTTCCTACATTCATCTCTAAAGCTCACAGCCAAAAGAAAATAACCCATCCAGATGTCTCACTGACTAAACCTGTACTGTCGCAGAGCTGGATCAGAACACAGCAAACATTTCCATACAATTCTACACCTGTGTGATTCCGGGACCCTGCTATATGCGGCCTAACCTTTCCCCTGTATTAATCTTTATATTTAAAAGGAAAGGGGGAAAGAATCAAACTTTTTTGCCATCACTGAATTTAAAATGAAGCGCAACCTGATCTACTGACCTCCGATGTGCTGGCTAAAACTGCCATCATAACAGGAGTTGACTTGTCCATGCAAAACAAAGCCTGTATTTATTATTCAGCATGGTATTAAGGCCTCATTCTGTAACACATGAGTGATCCTTACTCAGCTAAGTGAATGAGGCTTCTCTCGTGAACTAGGCTTGCAGGGATTAGACCTTTAAAATTAAAGCCAAGATTGACCATTCTACTACTTCAATTCATTTTAGAGACAGATTCAGTGGAACATGTAAAACACTTTGTGATTCTAGGGGAAGGTTATCAAGCAAAACAACCAACAATATTTATTGCTAGTAATTATTTTAATCAGCCTGAGTTCCCTTTGCTAGAACGGAGCTGAGAGTCCAGCGAAACAGAGAGCGGTTAGAACCTCAGGAGATTTCAGTACACCAGACCTCACAATGCTTACTAAAATCATCATACCCCCGGATTTATTAAGGCTAGAACTAGTTTATGATCTCTCTTTGTTATCTTAAACTGTTATGTTATCTGATTTGTGAGAACCATGTACTATAAAAATCTTTACATTGGTGACATATTTTAGGAATAGCACAGAGGCTTCAAAATCTGAAAAAAGGACGTTCTTTGCTTTAAAAATAGTTGAATGCCTTTCCATTTATTATATTTTATATATATATATACAAATGATTTAATTATATATATATGTGAAGTCTATCTTTTAATTATTTATGTAAGGTAAGATTTTCAAAGGGGCCTATGGGAGTTAGACGGTTAGATGGTGTCTAACTCCCATAAGCGCCATTGAAAATCCCACCCTTACATGAATACATGTTCATAAAGAGCTTAAACATGTAGGGCCAGATTCTTCACTGCCTGGCACCTTGATTAGTCATTTCCATTTGGGCAAAGGAAATGCAAAGTGGATGCCAAACCCTGCTCAGTGAGAATGGCAGCATTTTGCACACATTTTGCACTGGCATAAGTGACTAAATGTGGTGCAAGTGAGGCTTGGTCTACACTGCAGAATTAGATCGACATAAGGCAGCTCACATCAACCTAACTCTGTAAAATGTACACTAAAATGTAGCTCTCACCGACTACACCAACTTAATAACTCCACCTCTGCGAGAGGCGTTGTGCTCAGGTCATTGTAGCTAGGTCGATACAGTGTCAGTGTAGACACCAAGTTGCTGACATCAACCGTTTCTGCCTTTCAGATGCCATCCCACAATGCCCCCCACTGATAGTTCAATCGGTGCACGCACTCCTGGTGAGGACGTGTACCGCCGGCACAAGGAATGTAGTGTGGACATGGAAAAGCAGTTTAATTACTGCAGTGGCTGTACATCGACGTAACTTAGGTCAACTTAATTCTATATTGTAGACTTGCCCTAAGGAAAAAAACAGGCACGTAAAGCAAAAGATAAAGGCCTGATCCTGCAAACCCTTATTCACCGAAGCAGTCCCTTACTTGTGCGAGTATTATTATTGTTACTATCTGTATTACTGTAGCACCTATGAGCCCCAGTCATGGGCCAGGACCCCGCCGTGCACACAAAAGATGGTCCCTGCCCCAAGGGGCTTAGTCCCATTTATTTCAATGTCTACTTCCATTGATAAAAACTACTTACATGAAAAAGGGTTTGCAGGATCAGGTGTTGAGCGCTAAGTGTTAGTACTGTTTCATGTGTCCCTGAATGGCGTATATATTTGTGACACGGGCACAAAGGTAAGGAGCTATTCTGCTTTGAACTAGGCCAACTACGTCTAGTTTAGGTGTTGGGTTTCATATGGTTCAGGCCCAGGACAATTGGAAAAAACTGACCTGCTCAATCTGAACAGCATTAGCTAATATGCAAATATAATTGTGTGTGCTAATTTGTATATACTAGACTCTAATGGCTGCAGTCTTTTGTAGTAAGTAAATCCATACCTGGCGTTTGGATATGCACAGTTCAACTCATGATAAGTCATTGCTGTGCACGTAAGTAACCATCTTTCAACATGAAATCTGAGAGCAGCTTGCATGTGCGGAGGGAGCTGGATGTCCCAAATGCACCGACTTTTCAATAGTAATGCTCGACACAAACATAAACATTAATTCATCCTCACAACATCACTGTGAAATAGGTCAGTATTTATTATTATCTACATTTCACAGGAGGGGAAACTGATGCACGGCGAAGTTAAGTGACTAGCCCGGGACAGACCGTAGCAGATCTTCAGCTGGGGTAAATTCTGATAGGAGCGTACAGAATTATGCCAATTTATCCCAGTTGAGGATTTGCCCCGTGGTGCAATGAGTCTGGGATTAGAACTCAAGAAAGGTTTTCAACAGTGAGTTTCATCACCTAGAGCACCCTCGCAAACTTCATTTCCAGGGACCTGGATTCAAATTTGACTTGGTAATATGTGGACCATCAACGTCAGTTTCACAACTATCCCCTAGTGGGCATTCATTCACTTCACAAAACCACACACAAGTGGCTCTGCTTAAAAAAGGACTGTGATGGATTGGCCTGAGGTGTACTGGCACATATATATAAGGATGCTTTTGTAGCCCCCTAACTATGCTACAATTCACTAACAGCCCCATAATCCAATGAAGAAAAAAAATTATTGCAACCATTTGCACTCCCCCATAATAATGTAACTAGAGGGATTAGACCATAGTGGTATGGTGCTTATACAAGAGCAGAACGAATTCTATTTCTCTGCACAATCATATAACTAAGAAATTTCTGAACTGGTTTGTGTCTGTACAAGCACACTTCATACAAAAGAGACAAATAACTCAAAGATCACTGAGCACTGAAAATCCTTTTCTGGCTGCAAAATCTTTAAATAGCCAAGTCTGGCTTTTAATAAGAACATCTCAAATATCATAAGCAAGAAATCATGCAAATATATGGAATGTTATGTAGCACATGGCTATGGGAATTACCCTCATCACATACTCTGGTATAGCTATCCCTGTTACCAGGATTTGGGAGAGATTTTGAACCATCAAAACAGCACTTTGACTTGCACTTAGAAAATAAACAACAACAAAAGTTAACTCTGTAACACTGCATTGGAAGCATATCAGCATCGGACTTGCTAAAAAGAAGCAAGAAGATCTACAAAGACACTCACTCGTATTTTAACCTGAGTTTCCAAATAGGGATGACTCAAGGTTTTAGGATAAAGTACTTCTTGTTTCCTCCACACAATTACTGCTTTCTGCACAGACAACATAAAGCAGATCAGTTTAAACTTCACTAAAGCCATACCAAGCAGCTGTATAATAAGAATTACATTCCAAACGAGTTCTTGATGACAATTATTCCATAAGAATTCAGTCTACTAAGACATTTAAAGGATTTTTTTCTCTTAGAATTTTCAAACAAGCAAAAGTTGAAACAAAAATTATTAAAAATAAAATAAAATCGTCAATCATTTTACACATTTTGCCTGTGCTCAGAACCCACCTGCCTAATCAACAGGAGAAGCTAACAGATTCTTTTAAACACAGATACAAAAAATCTGAACCGGACTTGCAAAAACCACACCAATTGAGATGCTCCATTACATGCCTGGTAAAGAGTCAAGGAGCTGCACAAGTAAATCAGAGAGATAATCGCAGGTTCTGGTTTGAATAGCAATTAAAATTCATGTAAGCCATGATAGATCATAACAGAGGACAGCAACCAAAACATGCTACAGAGCTCTATGCACACTGGAGATCTTTTAGAAATGAACTAGATAAGCCTCGGCACATGAAATTCAGGCTGCTTCCCCTTGATTAAATAAGCCACAAACACTGTAAGGAAAATCAGATCTTTTGGAAACCCGCCACAGTGTGGAAAACTGCAGCATCCAACCCACCTTTTCACCTCTTGTATTCCCCCTTTTGTCCCCACTGTGCGTGGTCTATCATAAAACTCACCGCTTTGTTTTAATGGGAAACTGGCAACGTTGCTCCGAGGGTGTCTGCAGTAGAGTGGAGATTGTCATTGATTTGTGTGAGGAAAGTTAAGCCTTTCAAGGAGCGGTTATGAGAATTCACTCCCACCACTCCCTCTAAACCAAAAGTATTTGGCACAGAGCCCTAGCTGTCCACCTGTACTATTAAGATCTAACCAGTGTGTGGGACATGGACCAATTTTACCAATAACTTTTCATGCTTTGTTTTCAAAACAAGTAAATGAAGTTCCTTTGAAAGAGTCTGTTTTTTAAAAGGTTTCAGAGTAACAGCCGTGTTAGTCTGTATTCGCAAAAAGAAAAGGAATACTTGTAGCACCTTAGAGACTAACCAATTTATTACAGATATAGCATACACTTAATGCCTGACACCCTTTGGACCAGATCCTCACCTGCTGTAATCTGACATAGCTCCTCCAGTGGAGTTAATGGAACTGTGCTCATTTACACCAGTTTAAAATCAGAGTTCTCAGGGGGAGGTGGGGGTGGGGGTTGTTTTCTTGCTTCATTTTTAAACGTGAAACTTGCTGAAACTAAGGAAAACTGGTGGGATTAGATGTTTTCACCTCTTTTTAAAAGGATCTGGGTATAATTTAACAAAGCATCAGGTATTGTGCATTCATCTGCTGAGCAGGAAGGAAAACAGAGGCAAGGAGCACATAAATGCGGTTTTATTTAGCCAATAAGACCCAACAGGAGGTACTGGTCTGGGTGATTATCTCACAACTCAGGTGGTGGGTAAGGCATGAGGTGGAAGACTGAGTGACTTTAACCATCAACAGGTACAGTAATCCCCTCGAAATGCACTGCCTGGAGTTCCCCTAAGCCATTAATGGAATTTACATATAGTAAAGCGAGAGACAGAGAGAGAGAACAATTAGGCACATGCATTTCCAGGCACTATTAATAAAGGAATGACATCACCGACAGACAATCAGAAATCCACGTTTGTGTCCAGGGTTCAAAAGCCACCTTGGAATAATATGCAATAATATTCATGCAGAGGGCTGTGCTGCATCAGTTCCGTTCTGATGAATCGGGGCCAATCCAGCATCATTTTCCTCAGGTGAGGTAGACTTACGTGAGCAGGCCCATGGGACGGCTCTTATATTTTTCATATCTGTACAACAAGATGAGGAGCTGCAGAGTGCTGCAAAAAGCAGCAATAAATACCCCTGGCAAATGTAAGTGAGCACTGATTATTATATTTAATTATTATCATCATCAATGGCAATAATAATGATGATGGTAATAATAATATTGGGAGGAAGAGTGGGGCAGGGGTGCTAAGAAAACAGTCCATTATTTTGAAATACAATGTTGGCAACCCTACCCATGGGTCTGACTTCCATCTCACTAGCATCACTCTTGATTTACACCAGTATGAGAGGAGAACCAGGCCCATTATTATTTATTTGTGTCACAGAGTCATAGGATTTAAGGCTAGAAGGGACCACCTGGTCTGACCTCCTATATATCATAGGCCACTAGCTCCTGCACACTAAACCCAACACACAGTATCACAGTAGCACCTAGAGGCCTCAGCTAAGACCAGACCCCATTGTCCCAGGCACTGTACAAATACGTAATAAGAGATATGTCTGCACTGGACAGCTTACAATCTAAATAAACAAGACAAGACAAAGAGTTGGGGAGGAAAGCAAAGGTAAAGCAGCTTGCACAAAGGCACACAACAGATCAGTGTCCGCGTCAGGAATAAAACCCTTATCTCCTGGCTCCCAAGCCAGTGCCTTAGCCACTAGACCACATTGCCTCTGATGGCTAGAGTGGAACTACTTGCTGCTCACTTGAGCCAGGCTTTTCAGGACAGAACCCTTGCCATCTACATAGTTACCTGTATCCTTTATACTCTGATTCTTGAAATTCTTTCATTCCCTGACAGCTGTAAGTTGTGTGAGTTTCAGTGCATCAAGCCAAATACTACAGACATAGATAATCAAGCTTTTTTTCTGTCTGTCCTCAGGTATTATGAAGATATTTTTAAAACTGAGGAGCACCAGTATACACATTCCATGCTTTGGATTGCTGGTTTACACTATAACATTACATTAAAAAAAACCCAAATCACAGCTTTAGTCGAATTTAAAATTTCATACAGGGTGAGTCTTCTAACATAAGAGGTGAAACCAAGTGTCAAATACCCAGATGGCAACACAGTGCTTTCAAGGCATTGATTTGAGGAGGTCATTGCTTAGAACAAGTTGACTTTTGAAACACTTACTGTACACCCTCTGTATTTAGACAAAAAATGAGACGGCTTCCATCCCCACACCCAAGCTACTATCTGTAATTTCTCTGACTACCCGGTTTCTAGGGAGTGTCTGGGTAAATTAATAAGTGAAGTCAGTGCTAGTGATACACGGGGCCCCAGATAAGGCAAAAGCAAAACTTGGGCATTATCCAGTAAATGCCAGCCCGATGCTGCAATGGAAAGGAACAGAAATCGCCAACCACCGCTTTTCCTGCAGAGTCATAGGGCTTAGAGTTTAAGGCCAGAAGGGACCACCAGATCATCTAGTCTGACCTCCCCTGTATCACAGGCCATCACCACCACCCAGCACCTGCACACCAAACCCAACACAACACTCCCTCACACACCCCACACCCCCACTGATTTCTAATGGGAGTGTGGGGTGTGCAAACAATGCAGTATCAAACTCACTGAACCAATTTCCCTCTTGGCATAGTCCCAATGGAGTTGCATGAGCAAAGAATGTGAGCCCTTCTGGGCACAGTGTTGTCAGTTCCTCTCTGGACAGACCAAAGCAGAATGAAGAGGAGGCCATTCCCACCTTTCTCTTAGTACTGGCAGCTGTGGCCAAAGAGGGCTGGACTGAGGGTCATTTGCTAGACAAAATTGAGCAATGGGGGCTGGAGGGGAGGAATCAGAGTGGGTGGAGAAACACAGGGCCAGAGTAGGTATGCCCCAAATTAGAGTTGGTCAATATTTTTTGCACAAAAGGCCTTTTTGTCAAAAAATGGCCTTTTCCTCTGACCTGTTAATAAAAAAATTACTATCTTTACTGCAATTTTCTGTTTTTCAAGACATTTTCCATTATATTTTTAATTGATATTTTATAAATATTTTACCAACATTTTTATCAGAATCATTTCCAAATTCTTTCATTTGCAGAAACCCATGTTTTCTTACTGAAAACAGGGGTTTTGGTAAATGAAAAATCTCAAAAATGATTATGATAAAAGATATTGCAAAAAATGTCATGTAAAATAGAAAATGGGTCAATTTTGAACCCTGAAAAATGGGAACTACTTTGAATTTTTTCATGAAATCGATTTCTCATTTTTGCAATCAGCCCTACTCAGGATGAACTGGTCTTCTAATCTATAAAGGACTTTTACAAGAGACTAAATATTTCTAACATGGCATGAAACATAGCAGCAGAAGGAAGAAGAGAAATGCACTGCCAGATCCTATCTACAGGTAGTTCATTGGTATAAGAAACAACAGTTAGGAAAGTAATATAGTCTACTAAAACTAGAGAGGTAATATAAAAGGCTGACATTCTCAGTAACAGGAGCTGCAGTCCTATGAAGTCCTAGAGTTTATTTGCACTCCTCTGCACATCAGCAGCAGATTAGAGTTGATTGAAAATTAAATTCTTTTTTCAACAACATTTTTTGTTTTCTAGAAATTAAGAAAAAAAAATTTCGGGGAAGGGGAAAAACAAAAAAAATTGCTTTCTGAAATTTTTGGTTTTCCACAATTTTGTTTGGTGTTGTTTCGTGAAATTTGTGTTTGGAAATTATTTGTTGTGACTAAAGATGAAACATTTTGTTTTCACAAATTTTTCAAAACAAAACAGTTCAGAGGAAAAAGGTGATTTTTTTAATTTTTGCAATTTTTTGTTTCAAAATTGAGGGGTTTTCCCCACTTCCTGAATATTCTCCAACGTTTGCCAGTTGGAAAACAGTAACAAAGTATTGAAAGTGTTACTTGCAGAGAGAAAGTAATGCTTTCAATTTTAAATGTAACACTTTCCCACATCTGGTTGAAATTTTTCGAAGAAAAATGTAATATGTCCAAAAGACTTATTTTATGTCTTATTTAATATGTTTTTCAAGACCTTTTTTTTTGTGTGTGTGAAAATCTGATGAACTTTTTATTTTAATTTCATTTTTTCACTAATTTTTGGTGACTTCTTTTTTTTAATAAAAAATGCTATTGAAACTGTTACTGAAATGAAAATATAAGTTCCCCGTCCCCAAAATGTTTACAGTCTTAAGTCCCTGATCTGTGAACACTTTATGCACAGACTCAACTTCACTACTAAGAGCAGTGAGACTCACGGTAATAAAGTCAAGCAGATGCACAAGTGTTTGAAGGAGCTGGGCTTAATTTTAGATGTGATGCAACAAGTGAAAGGAAACAGCAGGAGGGAGGAGATGTGGAGGAGAGAATGGACAAAGTCTATAACAGAGTGATCATACAGATAACAGAGTGATCATAGTTTAGGGATTCCATATACTGGCAATTCAATTGACAGTTGCTGATTTTTGTCTTTTATTTTAATAAAAATCATTATTATTGGCTCCTTTCTTGTGGGCATTGGGGAAGGGATGAGTCTTAAGGAAAAATTTAATTTCTAATAACCATTTGTTTTGCAGAGTCAGGAGTCATTTCCAGCTAGTGCTAGAATTAGAAGCTATCTATTCCGAGTCATGGAAGATTACTCTCTGTGGCATCCATATTATGTTTATATGCAGAATCTGACTCAAAACATGAGTTACGTGCTGCCAAAACATTCTTAACCAAAAAGCCAGGACTATAACAAACCAGCAAAAATCTTTATTAAGGCAATTAAGTCCTTATTAAAATAATCTATCTGGAGTTCAAAGGATTTTACAGGGTATATTATTCAAAATTGTAATAGTTGTAAGCCAGATTTATCCTAAGGGATCCCAAAGGACTTTACTGAATGCCAGAATCTCAGATTTCAGAGCAGCAGCCGTGTTAGTCTGTATCCGCAAAAAGAAAAGGAGTACTTGTGGCACCTTAGAGACTAACAAATTTATCTGAGCATAAGCTTTCGTGAGCTACAGCTCACTTCATTGGATGCATGCAGTGGAAAATACAGTGGGGAGATTTTATATACACAGAGAACATGAAACAATGGGTGTTACCATACACACCGTAACGAGAGTGATCAGGTAAGGTGAGCTATTACCAGCAGGAGAGGAAAAAAAAAAGTCCTGACAGCAGAATTGTCTGGCTATGTAGACTCCCTCCTCAGGCCCTACTCCACCAGCACTCCCAGCTATCTTTGAGACACCACTGACTTCCTGAGGAAACTACAATCCATCAGTGATCTTCCTGAAAACACCAGCCTGGCCACTATGGACGTAGAAGCCCTCTACACCAACATTCCACACAAAGATGGACTACAAGCCATCAGGAACTGTATCCCCGATAATATCACGGCAAACCTGGTGGCTGAACTTTGTGATTTTGTCTTCACCCATAGCTATTTCACGTGTGGGGACAATGTATACCTTCAAATCAGCTGCACTGCCATGGGTACCCGCATGGCCCCACAGTATGCCAACAGTTTTATGGCTGACTTAGAACAACGCTTCCTCAGCTCTCGTCCCCTAACACCTCTACTCTACTTGCACTACATTGATAACATCTTCATCATCTGGACCCATGGAAAAGAAGCCCTTGAGGAATTCCACCATGATTTCAACAATTTCCATCCCACCATCAACCTCAGCCTGGACCAGTCCACACAAGAGATCCACTTCCTGGACACTACAGTGCTAATAAACAATGGCCACATAAACACCACCCTATACCGGAAACCTACTGACTGCTATTCCTACCTACATGCCTCCAGCTTTCATCCAGATCACACCACACGATCCATTGTCTACAGCCAAGCTCTACGATACAATCACATTTGCTCCAAACCCTCAGACAGAGACAAACACCTACAAGATCTCTACCAAGCGTTCTTACAACTACAATACCCACCTGCGGAAGTGAAGAAACAGATTGACAGAGCCAGAAGAGTACCCAGAAGTCACCTACTACAGGACAGGCCCAACAAAGAAAGTAACAGAACGCCACTAGCCATCACCTTCAGCCCCCAAATAACACCTCTCCAGCGCATCATCAAGGATCTACAACCTATCCTGAAGGATGACCCACCACTCTCACAGATCTTGGGAGAGGGCAGTCCTTGCTTACAGACAGCTTCCCAACCTGAAGCAAATACTCACCAGCAACCACACACCACACAACAAAAACACTAACCCAGGAACCTATCCTTGCAACAAAGCCCGTTGCCAACTCTGTCCACATATCTATTCAGAGGACACCATCATAGGGCCTAATCACATCAGCCACACTATCAAAGGCTTATTCACCTGCACATCTACCAATGTGATATATGCCACCATGTGCCAGCAATGCCCCTCTGCCATGTACATTGGCCAAATTGGACAGTCTCTACGTAAAAGAATAAATGGACACAAATCAGACGTCAAGAATTATAACATTCAAAAACCAGTTGGAGAACACGTCAATCTCTCTGGTCACTCAATTACAGACCTAAAAGTGGCAATTCTTCAACAAAATACTTCAGAAACAGACTCCAGCGAGAGACTGCTGAATTGGAATTAATTTGCAAACTGGACACCATTACATTAGACTTGAATAAAGACTGGGAGTGGATGTGTCATTACACAAAGTAAAACTATTTCCCCATGTTTATTCCCCCCGCCCCCCACTGTTCCTCACACTTTCTTGTCAACTGCTGGAACTGGCCCACCTTGATTATCACTACAAAAGGTTTTTGTCGTCCCCCCATCCCCCCTTGCTGGTAATAGCTCACCTTATCTGATCACTCTCGTTAAGGTCTGTATGATAACACCTATTGTTTCATGTTCTCCATGTACATAAAATCTCCCCACTGTATTTTCCACTTCATGCATCCGATGAAGTGAGCTGTAGCTCACGAAAGCTTATGCTCAAATATATTTGTTAGTCTCTAAGGTGCCACAAGTACTCCTTTTCTTTTTGCAGAATCTCAGGTGTAAATCAGTAAAACCCCACTTTCTTCACTGGAACTACAGTCGTTTACATTTGCTGAGTATCTGCCTCAAATTAATACACAGTATAAACTCTATAGAGGGAACCACTTCAACAACCACCAAAATGCAGCCACCTCTGGGCTGAAGCACACCAGCTGTTCAACAGTGTAAAGCAACACATTGGCTCTGTTTAAGACAGAGTGAAGAAGAATGGTCTAGCCAAGTAAAACTTGAGAGAAAGTGTTGGCTAGGCAGAATATCACTGAAACTGGAATCCACTCAGGTTACTGGGGTTATCTCTTCCACTCTTACTAAAATGGTGTCATGGGTTCTTCAGTGATCACAAGAGGTGAGGCCTTTAGTGCACATTATACAAATGACAGCGCTCCTAGTACAATCATTCACAGTACTGAGCTAGCTCAACTGTGCTTAGCTTGTAAGGGACAACAGGATCACAGCCCACACCTCTGTCTAGCATAGAGACATTGCACATTGGGAATGAGACACATCACTTAAGTATCAAATAGGATTTAAGGAGGGCTGGTGAAATAAGACCTGAGCAGAGCCTCTGCCCAAACTTTGAATTAAACCTTTACTGTTGCTTGGAAAATGTTTTGATAACTTTCCCCACCTTCCCTATTTCTAGGATAAGTGAGCGCAGGAAAAGCAGGAGACATTTTCTGGTGAGATTGACCATCCAATTTGAAAGGAAGGATAATCAGAGGCCAGGAAACTAGGCTAGGACTTGGGAGACCTGGGCTCAATTTCCTGATGTGCCACAGGCTTCCTATGGGACCTTGGACAAATAACAAAGTTCTCTGCCCCTCATTTCCCTATCTGTATAATGGGGATAATAGCTCTGGCCCTCCCTCACAGGTGGTGTGAGGATATTGTGAGGCGCTCAGCTACTTCAGTGAGGGGGGCCAGATAAGGCCATTAGAGAGAGAGGGAATTCTGCAGACCCAACTAGTTCAAAGGTCTGATAAGCTTTCAAAAGTTTGAGACCCTGCTTCAGGAAAGGACTTAAACATGTGCTTACAGTTAAATATGAGCTTAAGTGCTTTCCTAAACCAGGGTCGGAGTGCTTATTCAAAGAGAACCTCTGAACTGTCTGAGGCTGGCGCATCCCCACTTACAAGGACACGGATGCATTTTCACTATTCCGCAGTCAAACTGTGTGCCATACACCTAAAAGGATGCCCAACGTGGCAGCATGAGGAGCTCTGGGCTTTGATAAGTCACAAAGTCTGAGTATCACAAATTAAATTCATCCTTCTGTTTCACCCTTTTCCCGTTTCCACCAACCACCAAGCAGGTATGAAACAATTGTGAATCCCTGCACTGAAGATTGCGCTCATTTCACTGTGCTGAATTGCAGTCAGAGCCCAGAAAGCCAATGGATAACAAACAGTGTGAGGGCTGTGTCTGAGAGAAGAGTGGTCACAACTGCTGCTCCCACCGATTCACCGTATAAATCAAATGAATGCATATATAGCTGCTTGAATGAATACCTATATAAATACTGGATATATTGCTAGACTCTGCTAAAGTATAAATTCCTTAGGCAGCAGCCAGTTCTTTCTGCTTGTTTCTAAAGCTTAAAGTACTTTTTTCGTTTTTAGAGGGTCAGAGCTTCAAGGCAGGGAGTCCACTTCCATTTGTGTTTACACGGTGCCAGTGTAACCCACACACATTCTGGGTGTGGCGTTCTGTCCCATCCACTGGCAGCGAGACCACTTAGAGAGAGAGTTAAATGAGTCTGTTCTACAGCCTTAGTTAACGGTTAGTTACCCCAGGAGAGTGTGGGCGCTACTGAAAATGAATGTTAATACAGATTAATTTTAAATGAGAGCATTCATTATTAGTGTTATTCATAACTTGCATGACAGCAGCATTTAGAGGCCCCAGCCAATATCGGGGCCCCGTCGTGACAGGCACTGTTCAGACCCATAGTCAGACATAGTCCCTGCCAAAGTGTTTATGCTCTAAATGGACTGGACCGACCAAGGGTAGGAGAAAGAATGTATTACTACCCCACTTTACAGATGGGGACCACAGCACAGAGAGGTTAAGTGATTTGCCCAAGGTCACACAGGAAGTCACAGAGTTAGAGCTTAAGGCCAGAAGGGACCACCAGGTCATCTAGTCTGGCCTTCTGTACAGCACTGGCCACCAACACTACCCAGCACCTGCACACTAAACTCAACTACTGAAGCTGGACCAACGTATTAAAGCCCACAGGAGACTAGACTATTGTGTGCCACTGGCAGAGACTAGCAGGAACAGAGGTACACCTCGGCCCAAGGCCCCTGCAGTACCAAATGCCAGCACACTGGGAGCCCTACACAGGAACATTTACCACACACCCCACAACACGTGCTAATAATTAATAGGGGGCCCCCTTGAGCTGCCTGGGGCCCTAAGCAATTGCTTAGTCTGATTATGCCTAGCACCGGTTTTGATTAAGTGAGATATATCCACTGGCAAGTGACCCACACACCATGCTGCAGAGGAAGGTGAATTCCTGCCCTACACCCCAGATCACTGCCAATTTGACCTGGGGGAAAATCCCTTCCCACGCCCACATCTGGTGATCAGTTAGATTAGTAAAGCTGCAGCAGTGCCAGGAATTGAACTCCAATCTCCCAAACCCCACGGCTAGTGCTTTAACCAAAAGACCTTCCTTCCTGCCAATGGACTACATAATACTGTAGCTTCTGTTATGGCCCCTGAGCCCTTCTCTTCCCAATGAACTGTTATACGCAGTTTTGGAATATGGCATACCTCATGAATCACGACTCCCCTGAGTGCAGAGGACAGCAAATTGTCTCTGACCCTTGCACAAGATGAGAGCGCAGCTCTTTGCTTATCTCCCCACTCCACCCTCTCCATGCAAGGACTCAAGGACAATCCAGCTTTAAGTGATTTCCCCAAAGCTACAGAGGGGAATCAGTATCAGAGTTCAAATCAAAACTCAGGAGTCCCTAACTACTACTCCTATGCTCAGGCCTAGACTGTGACTCAGTACACAAGCAGCTATTCCCTATTATGGAATAAGGACCCCATCCAAACTCACCGGAATACATGGAAAGACTCCCCCTGACTTCCATGGGTTTTGGACTAGGCCATAGATGCCTGCAGAATTTCATGTTAATGGCTAGAGGCAAACATGTCATTTTGCTTCTCCCACATTAAAAATGTGATAGACCTGATTTCCTTCCCAATATCATGTTTAAAATGTGCTCTCAGGCTGAGAACTTACTGACTGTTTCAGTCTGAAATGAAACTATTTATGTCCCAGCCGCAACCTGGTAAAAAATGTCCTTTCATATGGAAAAGCTGACAGAATCTTAGCTCTAATGGGCTCAGCTATACAAATAACTGCATTTCTGCAAAAAGAAAAGGAGTACTTGTGGCACCTTAGAGACTAACAAATTTATTTGAGCATAAGCTATCATGAACTACAGCTCACCTCATCGGATGCATTCCGATGAAGTGAGCTGTAGCTCATGAAAGCTTATGCTCAAATAAATTTGTTAGTCTCTAAGGTGCCACAAGTACTCCTTTTCTTTTTGCAAATACAGACAAACACGGCTGCTACTCTGAAACCTGCATTTCTGCAGATTCATTATCTGTTCCCTGACCCTGCCCAGCAAACTGCTACAACATACAATGTGAAAAATGAAAATGTTGAACTTGTATGATCTTTCAGTTGAAATTGACATCTTGGGTCATTTCTTTTTCCCTTAGAAACATCCAGACTTTTATCTCCTCTTCTTCCAACTGCATTATATAATAGGAATAGCTGTCCTATTGTTATTCTTTTATCATTTCAATGGCTAATAACAATGCTTATTTTTAAGCTTTTTTATTTATCAATCTAAATTTTCACAGTTGCAACAAATTTTTGGTTTTAAGCATTTTACATTTTTTTAAATCAATTTTAATTTTCACACATGTGGGAGCTTAGAGGGGGACTCAGAAAATAGGGGGCCAGACAATAATTACTTAATGACTAGAAAATAGGGGGCCAGACAATAATTACTTAATGACTGTAGATGTCATTCAGAGGTTCAAAAAGTTAAAGCTTTATAACCATTCAAACACAAATTCTTCACATCACGTCAAAATATACAAAGCAAATATCCGTAACTCAAACTCTAATAAGTTCTCAAGTAGTATTTTTCTTACTGTGCCTATCTGTAAAATTCATCATCATCATCATCATCAATGGAAATTTTTGTTGTTGGTTTGTGTGTGTACAGTAAAATCAACATTTACCAATAATTACCCATAAAAATCTAATCCTTCAAAGCCTAACAATATTCAGTATACCAGATAGCTTCCTTCTGTTGGTACAAAAGCATTCTCCTCTGCAATGTTTGTCTTCCTTTGCCTCAAAAACCCTCCACATTTTTTCAAATGTCATTGAAAATATTTTTCCTCGCTTGTCCATAGCTCTTAATAACCCTCTGTTATTTAGTATTTAACTCTTTAACTTGTATTGTTAGTTAAGTCTACACAGTGCTTTGGAATCCACTTTGCAGGAAATCTTCTATACAAAACAAAGGGTTATTTTATTCTTGCATATGCAGATTTTAAGGTCAGAAGGGACCATAATAATCATCTAATCCTGCATAACACAGGCAAAGAACCCCACCCCGTAGTTTCTGCATCAAGCTCACAACTTCTGTTTGAACTAGAGCATCTATTTTATCTAACATATAATCCTCCTGTCCTGTGTTTGTACAGTAGTTAGCACAGTGGGGTCCTAATCCGTGGGCTCCTTGGCACTACAATAATACTATTAAATAATAATAATCCAGTCTAGATTTAAAGACTTCAAATGATGGAGAATGATAAATTGCTCTAATGGTTAATGACCCTCACTCGTAAACATTTGTATCTTATTTCTAGTCTGAATTTGTCTAGCTTCAGTTTCCAACCACAGTATCTCATTTTGCCTTTTCCTGTTAGATCTCTTCTCCATGTAGGTTCTTGTAGACTATGATCAAGTCACCTCTTAACCTTCTCTTGGGTAAATGAAATAGTTTAAGCTTCTTTACTCTCTCATTATAAGGCATGTTTTCCAGACCTTCATTTTACTGTAATGCATTATGAAGAGTTTCTAACAAAATTAGTATAAGCCTTAAAATTCCTCCCAGCATGGTTTGATAACGGATGGAATTGTGGGAATACTGTTTGGATGTGCCATATTAGCACAGCACGTATGAAGTGTACTCTATTTACAGTATAAACACAGATCATTTATCTTTATCCCTGGGTGTAGACTGGCTCATACAATATTGTTTCCTATGGGCTGTGCATGTCCCATCTCATTTAAGGCATTGTTCATATTTAGAGCTCACAGAGGTCATAATTTATAAGCGCAGTCTAAACATTGGACAACCAACCCTGGCAGCCCTTTGTGTGACTTCGTTCACACTCTGTCTCCAGTCTTGCTCCAGTTTCACCTTCCCAGGATGGGTGGGAGCCACTGAACTGCACAGTGGTGATTAAAGGGAAGCAAGCTGGAAAGTTAAAATGCAATTAAAAGTTCAAGTCGTCTCCTGGAGAAATTCCGCTCAGTTCCTGCAGGCTCACAGAGATGCTACAAAGACTTTACATTCACTTCCCAGCTTTCTGAATGACGTCTCATTTCATTTGATTATTGTTATTTATATTGTGCCCAGAGCTGGCTTTTGGGGCCCATGGACCCCCGAAAGGGAAGGAGAAGTTCAGTTTTCTAAAGAGTAAGTTCCTAGCCCTTTTTCCTTGCAAAGACAGCCTTGAAAACATAAGCCAAGCATTAGGGTTGAAAGGAACAAGCTGCCAGGCTCCCCTTCTGCAGCAGGAGGCTGGCAGGGATCTGAATATAAACAATCCCACATGGACTGACAGCAGGGTTTGAACCCTGAACCACCAGCATGAGGCTTTATTCTATAAGCTACAACGTCGGTGTACAATGCTAGACCAATGGTGAGCAGGCTCTGAAGAGGGAGGCAAAACATGTGTTTGCTGCTGCCACATGTTCCACTTGCTTGAGGACTTTCCCCACACCCCAAAAATCTCATCTACACCGAGAGACAATACATAGGCCATTAGATTGAGCTTGGCAGATAGGGTATTTCAATAGGGATTTCAAATAGTTTGTGAGATTCCTTTTTCTTTAACCATGAGAATAGAGGGCTCCATCCTGCTTTCTCCCCCCGCCACTCCCCGGACCAAATTCCCTCAACCCTAGCCTCCAGCAGCCACAAGAATCCCTACCCACCAAGCAAAGGAAAGGCTACCTGGGCATACACTATCCTGTGCTACTGTGGCTACACTGCTATTTTTACTCCAGCTAGCCCGAGTATGTGTACACAAGCAAGGGAATCACACCCCTAGCTTGTAGTGTAGATGTAGCTTTAGCCAAGACCATCCCGGACAAGTGTTTGTGTAGCCTGCTCTTCAAACTTCCAATGGGGAGGGTTTCGCAACCTCGCTTGGTAACCTGTTCCAGTGCTTACGTATCCTTATAGTTAGGAAGTTTTTCCTAATATCTAATTTAAATCTCCCTGGGTGCAAACTAAGCTGATTACTTTTTGTCCTGTGCTCGGTGGACATGGAGAACAACAGATCGCTGCCCTCTTTATGACAACCTTTTACATATTTAAAGACTTAAAACCCACCTCAGTCTTCTTTTCTCAGCTCCTGATGGTTCCTCAGCTACATCAATAGACCTCATGGGACACTACCTGGCCCTGTTGCTCAGTACAGCGCTGCTGCAGCAGGAGATGGAGGATTTTATCTTGGAGGTGTCAGGCACGTTCATGTCACCAGAGGACCCTTGGATTGCGTGTGTGTGTGTATGTGTGTGTGCGTGTGCGCACAGACAGTGGTCCTGGCTGTTAATCCTCTCACCGCAAAGATAGCAGGCAGCCAGATGGCACCCCCTCCATTTAATAAGGTTACTATGCCCAGGATCTTGGAAGGGAGATTGGTACTAAGAACATAAGAACGGCCATACTGGGTCAGACCAAAGGTCCATCTAGCCCAGTATCCTGTCTTCTGACAGTGGCCAATGCCAGGTACCCCAGGGCCAGTATGTGCCAGAGGGGAGGAGAAAGGTGGATGGGATGTTCTCATGGAGGACTCAGTGTAGGGATGAATTCATTTGCAACCCTTGTACAGTGACTTGTAGGTTTGGTTCACAAACTGAACCCTGCAGGGTTTGCCCAGCTCAGGCTGTGTCACTTAATTAGTTGATGCTAGCAAAGGCCTGGAAGAAAAGCTCTGCAGAAATGCAAAACATTAATTATTCCTATGTTCATTCATCATTCCAGTTCATCCACTGAAGCCAATGAAGTTACATCAGGGATGAATTTGGCCTCAAATGTATTTTTCATGTGCTGGCATTTTTAAAGGGCTGTTCAGAATTGTATGTGCTCCCTGAGATGTGTCCTCGAGCATTATGAGTTCAACAAGGACTCTATGCAACTCTTTGATGCTCTGGATATGAACTCTGGCTAATAGCATCACACTCTTCTTACCTTGCATTTACATGTGACTTTGCTACTAAACAATGACTGAAAACTCTCTGTTCAAAATCATGCTCAAGGACTCCTTGGAGGGCTTTTTGCTTCAGGGACAAAGCGCGGTCAGCCATTCAACGCCCAGATGTTTAACCCAAAAAGGCCCCATCTATCCTCCACACCGGAGCACAGCATTAGAACATATTGTTAGCGCTGAAGGTGAATTCAGGCGATGATAAGGCATTAAATCAAAGTCTTATCTAATGCCAGAACATTACAGAAACCCATCTCATCCTCAGAGAAAAGAAGTCAGATGACTCCATTCTGCCAGACATGTTTCATCACCCTGTCCCTAAACTCTGTCGGGCCTTGAGCAAGTCACAGAGACCCACATCTTCCAAAGTGGCTGCTGATGTTGGTTGTCTCTTGTTTTAGATGCCCCGAAGATTGAAAGCCGCCAAAACAGAGGTACCCGAAAAATCAGTGGCCGCTTTTGAAAATTTTGGCCTTAACTCCTCTGTGCCTCCATTTCCTCACCCGCAAAGTGAGGGTGATCATGCTTTCCAACTGCTGTGAAGCACACTGGGTGCCACTACAATATCCATACCCATACCGAAAAATACCTAAATTTCATGAGTTGTCTCTTGGGTGCCAATGGGACGAGTTACGGAGTAAGGAAGGTTCTACTCAGCATGGGTTATGGTGGCAAAATCTAGCCTTTTGAGGTGTACTGGTGAAAAATGCTCCGGTCCTTAAATATTGTTGCCATTGAAAATCAGGTTAAAAATCCAATTGTGCATTTCTCTCAGCTTGGCCAAGGAAAATTAACTAGTCAGTTCCCCCTTTAGCATCCCATCTTCCTGGTTCTCATGCACTAGCACAATGCAGGCTTGTTTGCAAACACAGCAAATCCAAACCAATTTTAAAAAGTGGTTGCCCTTGCTATTTAAATACATGGAAACATTATTAATGATTTTCAGGATTTTTTTTTTCTTTTCAGATTTTTGGCTGACATTAACCCGATGGTGTCCCTTTAAATGCTTGAGCGTTGTTTGAGGTTCTCAGACGGTTTGCAGTGCCAGGACGCTTGGTGAAAACCATGCCAAGAAAACGCCCCTTTTGCTGCCAGGCCGGTTTGGACTGGCTCACCCCACCTCTTCTTTCTCTGCCAGTCCCATAGCCTAATTCATGAGAAGGCAGATTTAGGAATGCGATATAACCACAAACACTCTGTCTCTCTAAAAAAGAGATTACCTCAACTCTCTGCTTCGGCCCTCCCACTCCGACCCGCCCCGCACCCCCACCCCAATCTCTCTGCTTAGGCTGGAATGGTTTTCTTAGCCTCTCCTACACAATTTCACACAGCTAAAGCGCCAATCTCCTAACCAAGCCTTGTTACAGGGGAGTCAGCTGCAACTTTATTCAGCTGCAATTAACACTTGAGGAGACAGAACATTTTCGTCTCTGTTCTAGGCAAGGATTGAACGAGCAGAACCAGAGCAAACTATATAGAGGAGAGAAAAATATCTGCAGAGACCAGGGCCCCTTATCTTACAGTCATTACCCAGACACACCCAGTGACTGGAAGATCAGGCTCAGAGAGTACTGGATTTATAGTACAGTCAGAAGCTGCTGTGTAAGGCCCCAATTCAGCACAGTAGAGTCATAGACTAAGGCCAGTCAGGACCATTAACTCATGTGGTCTGACCTCCTGCATGGCACAGGTCACAGAACATCAGCACGTTACTCCTATACTGAGCCCAATAACCTGTGTTTGACTAAAGCATATTTTAGGTACTTAAGCAGATGCCTTACTTAAAGCACAGGAGTGGTGCCACTGGTTTTATGTGACTAAGGTTAGGCGCATGCTTAAGCAGGGTCTAATTCTGAGGTAAATCCCTTGACTTCTGAGGAATGGCTAGATTTACACAGTTGTCACTGAGCGCAGAATCTGGCCCACAAAGCGTAAGCCTCATTTCAGCTAAATCCCAAATAGGGGAAGCCAGAGTGTGGTGAGAGGAAGCGGAGCTGCACTGCTTTAAAGCTGTGTGGGAACGTACCGCATAGTAGCGAGGCAGACCAAACAGACCGGGGTAGCTAGGCTGCAGTTACTTCTTCACTATGCTGAACTTTGTCGTCCATGTGAGGTGCACCTTGAAGATTTCACTCTGATTGCTCCTCGAGGGCCTGATTTTAACAGGGTGAAAGATACTATGGCGCTAACTGCAGATATTGTGCCGCGTTTCAAAAAAAGAAGTAAAAAGTGCTCATTCATCATGTGCAGGCAAACTGTAGCTGAGTTTCAGTGAAATAAAAATGAGTCACTGACACACTGCATAATAGCATTTCAGGTTGGTCTCTTAAATAATTTGTATTTTAATGAATCCATTTCACTCCTGCACTTGTCTATAGCCCCAACAATTTATTGAGCTCCTCTGTTCACTAATTTGATTTTTAAATTCCCAATTTACCATTTTTATTCAAAGAAGCAGCAGCCCGCATTCCTTTACTGGCATACGCAGCAGAAGGTAACAGTATCGTGCTACACATATGCCAGCTCTTATCATCCCAGCCCGGCTGCTCCAATCTAACTTATACAAAAACTCCTCCACTGATGAGCTAAATGGGCATAGCAATGGCAAGGAGAAAAACTAGAGGACAACCAGATGCATTATAGATGCACGATATTGCTGCATTTCCCATCCATTCCCCACACTGTTGTGAGATGTCTTCGGGTCAAGATCTTACAAACCACAGGAGTCAATTCTAATGCCTGGTCATTAGAGAGAGGAATAGGGTATATCTCTTTGATGTATTTAATTACTTTACAGCACGCATAACGATCTGGGCTTCTCCCTGTTTTGACAGGATTCCTGATTCAGCTTGCGATAGAGCAGATCTTCAGCATCCTCCATCACTATAACCACTGCAGTAGTTTGGCTCTATCAATCCAGCCAATCTGTTGGAGGGATGATTCTTTCAAATTTCCTGTCCTACTGGCTTCAGACAAACGTTCACAGAGCTTTTTGCACCAATTCCACTATAATGACACAGATCTCTTGTTATTGTCCTGAGCTTTACAAAAAGCAGCTTGGTGGCACGAAAATGCTGCAAATCTGCCTTTACCATAGAGAGAGGAAGGAAGGTCCTGCGGGTAAAGCAGAGAGGAAGTGAGAACATCCGGGTGGTATCACCAATAACTTATAATGTGGCCTTGGGCAAATCACTTGCTCCTTTGTGCCTCAGCTTCCCTGCCTCCATCCTTAAAATTGGAATAATACTTATCTACAACCTCAGAGATATGTTTGGAGGTTAAGTTCATTATGTTTGTAAAGTGCACTGAGACCCTTGGATGGAAAAAGCTATATAAGGCAAAGTATTATTGTTATGGAACTGCTGAAGAAAGTCTCATACTTCACACAGGGGAGCAGCATAGTCTAGTAGGTACAACAAGGGACTCAACTTAGATTCTATTTCTGACTCTGCCCTTTCCTCACTGTGCGACCGTAAGCAAGTCCCTTAATCTCTGTGCACTTCAGTTTTTCCATTTGTGAAATCAGGAGGAAGGATTGCCAAGTAGTTAGTGCACTTCAATGGGACTGTGGAGACCTGGGACCAGTTCCCTGCTCTGCTACAGACTTCTTGTGAGACCTTGGACAAGTCACTTAGACCCAGATCCTCAAAGGCAGGGGTTCTCAACCTTTTTCTTTCTGAGGCCCCCCAAACATGCTGTGAAAACTCCACGGCCCACCTGTGCCACAATAACTGGTTTTCTGCATATAAAAGCCAGGGCCGGCATTAAGGGGTAGCAAGCAGGGCAATTGCACAGGCGCCATGCCTCAGGGGACACCATGAAGCTAAGTTGCTCTGGGCCCCAGACTTCAGCCCCATGCAGTGGGACATCAGCTTTCTGCCCTGGGCCCCAGCAAGTCTAACACTGGTCCTGCTTGGAAACCTGAAACCTGCTCGCAGCCCCCCAGGGGGCCCCAGACCCGTGGTTGAGAACCACTGCTCAAAGGTATTTAGGGGCCTAACTCCCGTTGATTTCAGGGCCTTAGTCACTCTGTTCCTTCTCTGTAAAATGGTGGTAAAAGCAATTCCCGACCTCGCAGGGGTGTTGGAAGAATGAATCGATTAAAGACTGTGGGGAGCTAAGATAGTACAGTGATGGGCACTATCTAAAAGTACCTTAGCTTACATAGCTTACATAGCTTACATAGCTACTGCCGTAAGGGTTTGAGAGCTGGATGTCACTGATTAGTTAAGAGTTCGCTGTACATTGCTTTTAACCCATGAAGTTGCATGTAAGTGCTGGGTATTATCAACATTAAATAGCCTGTAATGCTTTGAAGAAAATGGATATAAAGAGAATCCATTTAAAGGAGGGTTAAGATGACACTGCAGCCAGTCATGCCACATCCTCATCTGGAACACTGGATCCAGTTCTGTCTCATCTTAAGAAAGAGATAGCAAGGACTGTGAAGGTTTAGAGAAGGGAAATAAAGATTTCCAGAGTTGCACAATGAAAGGATGATGAAAAAAACTGAGGTAGGGAGAAAAATTAGTGGGGACTTCACTAAGCAATTCAAAGTTATGAGGGGCATAGTGATGGCCCCTTGCAGTTATCCATAACAAAAGAATAAGCGGTCAGTCAATGAAACTAATGACTGGTCAGTATAAACCAAATACACGGAAACACTTCTTCACCAAACATCTACTCACCAGTATTGTGGATTTTAGATTTTCCGAAGGTCTGGATCATTTTATGACCAATAAAATTTTTACTTATGGAGACTAAGCAAGGATGATCCAGTCTCACGTGTCAGTGAGTGAGCTAATCGTTTTCTTCACCTATCTTCCGCACGGTTGGTAGGTTTCAGAGTAGCAGCCGTGTTAGTCTGTATCCGCAAAAAGAACAGGAGGACCTGTGGCACCTTAGAGACTAACAAATTTATTTGAGCATAAGCTTTCGTGAGCTACAGCTCACTTGCATCCGATGAAGTGAGCTGTAGCTCATGAAAGCTTATGCTCAAATAAATTTGTTAGCCCCTAAGGCACCACAAGTCCTCCTTTTCTTTTTACGGTTGGTAGGGAGTATTCAATAGGAATGGTAGGAGAAGGAGGGTGTCAGTTGTTCTGAAACATTAGGAGTTGTCAGTTTCTGTAAGCAGAATACCAAGTTTGATGGCCAACGGTCTGATCATAGCACGGCTGTCAGCGCTCTATGAACCACAGATTTGATTTTGAATGATAAGGTCCAGAAGGGGCTAACATTTCATACCAAATGAGCACCCAGAAGGCAGAGGCTATATTTGGATCAAATCTCCATCCACCTTTTTAAACTGCAGCTATTGGAAATGAGTGTGCTGGATCAGTTTGCTATTTCAAAATTACATTAGCCTAAGGAGTCTCATTAAAGGGAGCTACTTTCTTTTATCGTTCTGTAACCTTTGCAACTGCACTTGGGATGCAGATAGAGGGAGAGGTTTTTATGAGGGCCCAGTCTGGGAGGAAGACCAGCTGTTTAAGGGGCATGCTGCCCCATCCAAGGCTTTGATAGGCTGAATTTGGGGCATTTGGGATAAGGCCACCAAATATATCTAAGATACATACATGGCTCTCATTACCACAGTATCGAAGCACCTCACTATGTAGTTTATCCTCACACCACTCCTGTGAGGTAGGAAAGCATTACAGAGGCTAAGGGACTTGCCCAAGGTCACAAAGGAAGTATGTAGCAAAGCAGGGACTTGAGTGCAGGTCTCCTAAATTCTAGATTAGTGTCCTAAACTTCCTTTCTTTCTAGCATAATCTATTCCTAAAAGGGGTTGCTAATGAGAGGAGAGAAATCTAAATTTAAACCGGAGAAAGTAAATCCCTTTAAAGTATAAAAATAAAACAACCTTTATCTTCAGTTCCTAGTGATTCCTAGTGATTCTAATAGAAATTGATGGAGACAACAGCCCACATGTATCATCATATCATCAGGCCATCAGTGATTGCTGCCTCCCACCCAACTTCACCTTGTTCCTACTGCATCTCTTTGCCTTGCAGCTGGCACGTCCATTTCTTCAAAAGAGGGCACTCGTGTTGTTTGAGGATGGCAGCACACTGTTTGCCAGGCAGAGAGCTGCATTGGTAGGACTGCCCCAAAAGGAGGAAGCTTTGCTCCAATAAATTCTAGTGTCCCTCGTGCTTGCTTGTGGCAAGCTTTAACAGTTTGTTGTTCTGCTGTAAGAAAAGAGAAAGAAAAAAAATCTCCCGAACTATCCCCCAGACAAGATGGGACACACAGGGGAATGGCCTGAAGTGTCCTCTCTGCTAACCATGGGAACTAGTCCCAATCACAACATTTGCATCTGTGGATCTGAACATCATGGGTTCCAGGTTCTGGTTCAGGTCCATGATACAGCTAAGCCCTAGTTGCTCAATTCAGATCTGGATCAGAACTGTCCTAATGTTAGGTTTCAGAGTAGCAGCCGTGTTAGTCTGTATTCGCAAAAAGAAAAGGAGTACTTGTGGCACCTTAGAGACTAACCAATTTATTTGAGCATAAGCTTTCGTGAGCTACAACTCACTTCATTGGATGCATAAAAGTGGAAAATGCAGTGAGGATGTTTTTATACACACAGACCATGAAAAAATGGGTGTTTATCACTTCAAAAGGTTTTCTCTCCCCCCACCCCACTCTCCTGCTGGTAATAAGTGAGCTGTAGCTCACGAAAGCTCATGCTCAAATAAATTGGTTAGTCTCTAAGGTGCCACAAGTACTCCTTTTCTTTTTGCGAATACAGACTAACACGGCTGTTCCTCTGAAACCTGTCATTATCTAACATGATCACTCTCCTTACAATGGGTATGATAATCAAGGTGGGCCATTTCCAGCACAAATCCAGGTTTTCTCTCCCCCCACTCCACTCTCCTGCTAGTAATAGCTTATCTAACATGATCACTCTCCTTACAATGTGTATGATAATCAAGGTGGGCCATTTCCAGCACAGGCTTGAATAGAGACTGGGAGTGGCTAAGTCATTATGCAAGATAACCTATTTCCCCTTGTTTTTTCCTACCATCCCCGCTCCCCCTTTCCTCAGACATTCTTGTTAAACCCTGGATTTGTGCTGGAAATGGCCCACCTTGATTATCATACAGCAGGAGAGTGGGGTGGGGGGAGAGAAAACCTTTTGAAGTGATAAACACCCATTTTTTCATGGTCTGTGTGTATAAAAACATCCTCACTGCATTTTCCACTTTTATGCGTCGTAATGTTCAGTGGTCTCCAGATGAAAGGTTTTTGGTTCAGGGTCATCTCTAAACCAAAAACACCCCACTCATACCTGCCAATGTACAACCTGGTAGAGCTCAGCTGCAGATCTCACATCCAGATTTTGGGGTAACAAATGTAACATTTTTAGATATTTTTAAAAAATCTATGTATTTAGTAAAAATCACATTTTATGTCCCACAGTCCTACCTCTTTAGCTCAGATTTTAACTTTGCTTCAAAGCCCAAACACTTGGAGTGATTCTTGACCTCCAACATTACTTCATTTTAGCCTCCCACCTCTCTTTGGTCAGTAAATCTGCCTATTATCACCTCTGGAGCACTGCCAGACTTTCTCCTTCCCTTGAGCCTGTCTCAGCTGTAACTCTGCTTGTGCTTTAATCTTCTTCCACCTTGATTACTACAATTCCTCATTATATGGCCTTCCTGCTGTACATTTTCTTCTGTCTAATCTTCAGGGTGTCCCAACTGCTTTGGCCAGATTACTCTCTCAGTGCAGGAGTTATCTCTCGTTCCTTTTTTCTTGGCTTCCTATCCATCCCAGAGTCCACTTCAAAACTGCCCTCCTAGTTTTCAGAATTCTCTGTTGCAGAGGTTTTCACATTCTGGTCTGCAGCCAGCTGGCGGCTTGCAGAGTGAGGAAATATAGGAATTGCTATACATGTATCAGACCCTTAGTGCACCTACTCCAGCATCTTTGCCAGCACCACATGCTTCAGAGAAAGACACAAGAAACCTCATAGTGGATGTGGCATAATCTGCCCCCATAAAGGTCTGATCCTAATCCTTAACAGTTAGAGATCGTTTTAAATCCTGAAGCATGAGTTTAATACCCCTTCCAAAACTCTCTCTCTGCAGTAATTAACAACTCTGGATATTTGACTTATAAGCATCCAATCCCTATTTGAATCTAAGTTCTTGGCTTCAATGACATCCTGTGGCGGTGAGTTCCCCAGTCTGATTACATGTTGAGTGGAGAAGTATTTTCTGTTATGAGTGTTGAATTTGCTGCCTTTTCTGTTTATGAGACAGGAAGAACAGAAGCTCCTGACCTACCTTGTCTAGACCATTTTTTATTTTATACACACTTACATCCTCTCTTATTCATTTCCTTTCTAAGGTAAACGACCCCAAGCTTTTCAGTCTTTTTTCATGCGAGAGTTTTTCCAGGCCCATAATTATTCTTCTTGCCCTTCATCTGCGGACAGTCCTTGCAGAGCTGGTTACTGACATGGTGCCAGCTCTCCTCATTTCCAGCTGCTTAACTGTATTAGAAGACAGCTAAAATACATTAAGTGCTTTCCTAATACTGCTTTTCCATCCAAGCAATTGCTGGGGCTGGCCCGGAGATGCTATGCAATTGTGAATGGGAGGGGCGGTGGCCTGCAAGACAATCTCCCTATTAAAATGTGGTCCACACTATGAAAAGTTTGTTATGGGGAGCCTCCCCAATATCCACCTCCCCCACTTCCCACGCACTCTGATCCTCCAGTCCTGGCCGCCTGTCTGTCCCCGTCCAGCAGCTCCCTGGAGCTGAGGAAGGGGTCACCCTTTCATTCATGCTGCCCACCCTTCCCCACCACCCCGTCTATCTGGAACTCTCTTCCTCCATCCTCCCTTCCTCCCTCTTTACTTCCCTCCAAGCTACTGAGTCACTTCCCCTCTTTAAATCTCTCCTTAAAACTTTCCTATTCTCTTTGGCTTCTGATCAGCTCTCTCTGTACAGCTCTCTGGGCCCAATCCTGAAAACCTTACACACTAAGTAGCTGTTTCTCACATGACCAGTCCAGCTGACTTCAATAGCCCTAAGGGCTGCAGGATCAGACCCTTGGACAATTGTGCTTAGCAGGAATTATGTACGTGTGTCCATATATACAAATAGGATTTTACTGTAGAGATGGGTCACAGATGCAAGTTAAAGAAAAAAGCATTTCAGACCAGACACGAGACAGTAGCAGCTCTTATTTTTCACTGGACCAAGTTTTTTTTGGAGGCACAGACACTGGGTTCATTCAAGAAAGCAGCTAAGTGCTGGGTTTTTGACGGAAACAAAGAATTAGTAAGGATGAGTCTCAACAGGATTAATGCCCCTTTTCTGGTTCCCAAAGCTTCTTGTTTCTTTCCTAACCCAGCAGCCAACTGCTCTCTGAGCAGGCATTCCAGCTAACAATTACAGGCAATCCTGAATGGCACGTTAGAAAAGATCATTCTCTCTGTTCTCCACAGTTTACAGTTTCTCGGAAAAGCTGCAACACTAAGGCGAGGGAATGAGCCCGCCTACCTTACCATGGGTTAGATGCTACCTGCCCAGCATTGCTCCTACAATAAAAACTCGCTTGGGGGGGGAAATGTAACTCCAGTGCCTAGATATGTCACGCTTATGGCCTTGATGACTTGTCCTAGGTGCCCAGCATGAAATGCAATTCACAGAAACCAGCGATGATAATGCCTGGAGCAAAAAATAACAGATGTTACAGAACAAAAGTGGGAGAGCAAGTGGCTCGGGGGATGGGTAAATACAACGGGAAGCCTTTTCTCACCAGTTCAACTCCAAATGAGGTTCGTGATGGCTGACTAGCATCGGCCTATCTGCTTGCATGGCCCCATTACCATAGTAACTGAGCAGTTCAAAATCATGAAGGAATATATTCTCGCAACATCCCTGAGAGCTAGTTGAGTAGTATCCCCATTTTACAGCTGGGGAACTGAGGCATGGAGAGGCTAAGGGCCAACCCAACAAAGCACTAAAATACATACTTAACTTTAAGCACTTTGCTAGATCAGGGCTTAAGAGACTTATACAAGATCACACTGGAAGGCTCAGGCATAGATGGGAACTGAACCCAGATGCCCATGTCTTAATCCAAACCACCCTTCTTCTCTACCGAGCAATATCGCCAACAGATGGCTGTTCTACATCTCCTGTGACATAAGCAGGAAGTTCTCAGCCCAGTTCCACGGTGGAGAGATTGCAGCTGGCTCCTTTATTGGCAGTGTCTGCAGAAAGAACACAGCCTGAATGGGCCACACAGTGCAAACCGCTTTTTCACCAGTAGCTGTGACCGCTCCAAATGAGGACTGGGACACACCATTGCACTGTTATTCAGAGTTGCGCATGCTGTCGCCATTTTGCTGCAGAAGATTTGAGTTTCCAGTGCCATGAGCCTGGTGCCTCTCCAAAATACAAAATTTGCTTCAGAGAAATAAAAAAGGATGTGGTTTGACTCTCTGGTTCTGGTATCTTACAATCTATCAGATAGATATGCCTCCGTACACTAGCATAATGGATTAAAGCAGAAAATAAAATGCCATTCCATTATCTGTTTAGTAAAAGCACCACTTGAAAAGCTTTTATTAAGCACACAGCTCCAAGCAAAGGGGCACTTTCCTGAGTGTGTAAATCAGTGAGCAATTGTATTTCAACAGCCTTTCAAATGGCATTTCCCCACAGTTTTAGATGGACTATGAGACTGAAACCATCTTCCAAAACTCATTTATAATAGGCAACAGCATAGAGATATTTACATCTCCTGCACCACCAAGACAAATCAGTATGGGCTTGTAAAACCCACAAGATAATTACTAGCATTCACACCAGGACATGAATACTCTTCATCATAGATCAAAATTAATAATTTTGTTAAGAAAAAGAGGAATATTCCCCTCCCATTTTGAAATGGAGCTTCCGCTGTGTAGCAAAATGGAGACTGGCGCTCCCAAAGTCTGTATTTATTCTGGAATAATCAAACCTCACCAAACAAAACGCTAAAGAGCAAAGCTACTCAAAAAAGGCCAATTATTTTTCACAGGATTTAAAAAAAATCATTTTAATAAATAATAATAAAATAACATATTTATGAAGCATCCACTCCTCAAAAGCACTCCGGGAACTGAATGACAAGCATAAAACAATTTCTCATTAACTAATAAAAGCACATTACCAAATTACAAACAAGGTGGATAAACAAAAAAAAAAAAACCCCAAAATCCCAAACAATAAAACAGCAACAGCAATCATCATTTAAAAACTCCCCTGGGGAAAAAAAGTTTGTAGGTGTTTTATAAAAGTGGGGAGAAATAGAATGAGCCGAATTTCAGGAGTTCCTTGCTATCTGCCCTGTTGAAGCAGAAGCTTGATTGCCTCTGACTTCAGGTCTAATGGTGGATCCCCTAAATATCAGAAAGTATGTGAATGCAGAAACCCGCCAGATGGAGGCTCAAGGGGGAGGTCTCAGATATAACTGGAGCCAGTCCCATTCAGACCTTTATAAACCAGTGAGGCTAATTAAAACAGAATCTGCCACTTAATAGGCAGCCAGCGTAAAGAATGCATAGTGGGCTGAAGAGTGACCTCAAATCCATGAGCGGCTGCATTCTCAATGAGCTGTAAGTGGTGGATCAGCCTCCAGGATAACCCAGAGAAGAAGGAATTACAATAACCAAGCCTCAAGGTGTGCATTGCCGTCACCGGATCATCACAAGATAAATAAGGGCACAACCTACACAGATTGCCTAGATGAAAGCCACATTTCCAAACCATTCCTGACACATGGTTTTCCATCAACAGGGCATGGGCAAAAATATCAACAAAAAAATAAAACCACAAAAAAGTCAGATTTCTAAAAAACATTTTCAGTAACAAAAAATAAAATCAGTTTTCAGTAAAAAGTTTTGATTTTGAAAAAGTAAATTTTTATCAAGAACTGAAATATTTTATTGAAAACTGAAAAAATTTCAGCCTTTGTTTTTGGTCAAACCCCTCCCCCCACATTTTGGTGAAAATTTTCGTTTTAGTTTGGAAGCATTTTTGGCTAAAAATCTATTTTGATGACGAAAATTTGGCCAGTTGTAGCCAGACAGCCAGCCCCCCCCCCCCCCCCCCCCCCCAGACCAGCATTGCTGGAAACACAGGAGGAAGCCGGAACAGGGCACTTAACATATATTCCAGCACAGCCTTTGAAGCTGTGAAAGCACAGGTGTGCTGCTGCAATGTGCCTCTGGGAACAGATACAACGATTAAGCTCACAGCAGGCAGAGGCCCTGTGACAGACATGGCTCTTAGCCCCTACTAAATAGCGTGATGCACACACACCAACATCCTACGTGGGAAAATATTTACCCTGATAAAAGAAATGTCCAGTAGTCGACACTTATTGTTTCTCTCCCTTGCAAGTGTAAACTACTCTTGAGAAAGCTGGCGTCACCCAGACAGACCAGCCTCAATTTGGCATAAGAAAGGAGAAAGAGAATAAAGGAGTACAGAGGTATAAGTAGGGGACCTACAGCACCATGATTTTTGAGTGCTTTTCACTATCTATCTGCTGGTCAGATAAGTGACAGCCTCCCAAGGCTTCTGCAGCTAAGAGGGTCCCTAAGCCTTGTCCCTTATTCGTCTTTCCGCGGAATTGAATGACCGATCCTGGCTTGGCACCGCTGAAATCGAGAGATGCAAGGAGGGTAAGAAGCACCCACACCTGATCTCCTATCTTTAGTGTACACATATTTTGAAATAGAGCTCTATACTTTGTTTTCTTTCTTTGGGATTGTGGCTTCAGTTTTGTAACTTGTTTGTGTGTGTAACATCTCTACATTTAAATAAGTAGGCACTAGCAATTTTGTAACCACATGATTAGAATCTAGCTTAATAAATTTTGGTAACCATTTGTGCATAAGCCTGACTTGTTTTCTCTGGTTTACTGTAAAGCAGCCAACACAATTAAAGAACCTCAGCCGTTTTGGCTCTAAAGCCTGGCCATTAGGTGAGAGTACTAAGAGCCTAGCGTTGAGTTGTGCCGCCTCCACGGGGCAAACTCTTGGGGTGCCTGTCAGTCAATCCTGACTGCCCGCTGCGAAGGAGCTCTGAGCTCTAGAAGTTAAAGTCACGGGTGTGGAGAGGCTCTTAGTGCTGCCATTGGGGCACCTGTCAGTCAGTATTGACTGCCCGCTGCGAAGGAGCTCTGAGCTCTAGCAGTTAAAGTCACGGGTGGTTAGGACCTTGGGGCATTCGTCAGCCTAGCCCGGGCTGCCCGCCGCGAAGGGACAGTGCGTCCTAGCGGTTAAAGTCACGGATGGTATAAACGGGCATAGCTGGCACCTCACCAAACATCCTTGGCCGTCGGCTAACACCAGTTCTGCTAACGAGTTAGCTACATTTTAAATAAAACGCATGCAGTAGGCATACACATGGGGCTTGATCCTGCACTATGGAAGTCAATAGAAGCTTTGCCATTTACATCAGTGGACGACGGATCAGAAGATAGACTAGAGGGAGACGGACATACCCACGCTCACACAGATCCAGAGACTTCTTGTGTGTATATTTGTCCAGGATGATTTATAGAGAGCTGATAGAGAGATGTGCACAAGAGGCCCAGTTGTGTGCAGACAAGGGTGGAGAATGGGGGGGTGTACAGCCCAATCCCCAGCACATCAGCTAGCACAGCTGAGTTGGCACAGATGGAAAAGCCAGGATTTTAGTTGTGACTGAGTCACAGTTCAGAACCTACCCTGCTCTTGAGTCAGCCCAGATGCCTTTTACTTAGGCGGGATTGTAAAGGGCCAATATATCATATTGGCCTGATATTCAAAAGTGCTGAACTCCTGCAGCTCCCACTGATTTCAGCGGGATCTGTGGGCACTCAGTACTGCTGATATTCAAGCCATCACACGCAACTCAGCCTCAAATTCAAACCCGAGCCTAAACCTCTGTGGACTATTTCTAGTAATAATAGACAGGCCCCTGTTTCCCGGTGGCCCTTCCCCTTTGCCATAAGGTCCCCTTCTTCAGCTGCAGACATTAGAAAACGGATTTATTTTGTCACCGCAGGCTAATCAAACTCCTCTTCGCCTACCTGTGTGAAGTCAAACAGGGGTAATAAACTGCAGTCCTGTCCACAAAGCCAGCATGGGCACTAGCCAAGTTAATGCGGCTACCGGACCTGTAATCATACACAGACCCCAGGATGCTGCGGGTCTCTCCTGGAGGCTGCTATTTCACATCCTGCGCTTAATACTGAGTGATCAAAAGAGCTTTTGGAGAATAAAATCTTAACTGGGCTGACCGACCTGGCAGACCATTACAAAACACAATTACTTCAGACCCCAGCTTGCTTCAGACTGTGACCCTCTTCGCAAGGTCTTTCTTCAGAGCTCCAGGCCCAAACAGGAGCTGACAGTGTTTATCAACCTTTGGAGCTAGCACGGAGCCCCCAACGTACTTAAATGCGGATTCCTCTTCACAGCATGCAAAATCCTGGGCAATGACAATTGTGCTGCTGGCCAGCCTCAGAGGGAAACAGCACCCCTTTTGCTCAGCCGGGAAGTCTGAAAGTTCAGAGGGTACGGTTCACGTGTCATCACGAATAAACTGTGACATGTAGGGTTCCGAGTGTGGGAGGGGGCTCAGAGCTGGGGCAGAGGGTTGGGGTGCAGGGGTGTGAGGACTCTGGCTGGGAGTGTGGGCTCGGGGGTGGGGCTGGGGATGAGGGGCTCAGGGCTGGGGCAGAGGGTTGGGGTGCAGGCTCTGGGGTGGGGCCAGGGATGAGGGGCTTGGGGTGCAGGCTGCCCTGGGGCTACAGCGGGGAGACAGCACTCCCCCCAGCTCTCTCTACCCACAGCAGCACCTGGGCTGGGAGAGGAGGGGGGCGTAAGGTGCCTCTCCCTGCCGTGGTAGTTCTGGGGCTGGGGCAGTGGGATAGGTGCCCCTCCCCGGGCTGTGGCAGGTCCGGGCTGGGGCTGGGTTTGGGCCGGGGGAGGGTATAGGCTGGGGGAGGGGCACTCCAGCTGCGGCAGGTCTGGGCCGGGGCTGAGGGTTTGGGTGGGGGGAGGCCATGGCAGGTCCCGGCAGGGCAGGTTCCCTGAGCACCTGCACAGCGCTTAACAGGCCGCTGCACAGCTTACAGGGAACTTAGGAGAGGAGTGCCTACTGAGGAAGAGGGAATCAGGGAGCAGAGACAGGGAGGTTCTGGAGGGAAATCCCTGGAAAGGTTTTATGCTATTGGTTTCAAGTTTCCAGTAAAGCTAATCCCCAGGAGGCAGAGTTTGGCCACGAGGCGTGGAATTCCCAAGTCTCGATTCAGAAGAGCATGGGCTTCAGGCTGACTCTTTGCACAAGGGTGAATTTCCCCCTAATGCAGGGTTCATGCGCTATCTTGCAGACAGAGCAAGGACAAAGGACCATAAAGGAGTTAGTCACCCAAGACCCAATTGGGGCTTCTTGGAAAATCTCAGTCTGAGCCCCTTCACATCATTATAAAAGCAGGCTGGAAATTGGAGAAGGGGCTGGCCCAGCCCCCACCATGAATACCTTTGCAGCTGGGATCCTCTCTATAGCAAACTGCTTTACAGTCTCTCGTGGGCAGGGGTCTTTTGTTCCCAGTGTCACGAATGACCTCGCTTTACAGCCAGATGCTGCCTCTGGCAGCAGGCTCAGAAACGCCAGTTAGAATGAGAAACTTCCCCCAAAATTCACAACAAACATTGCATGGTTCATTTGTGGCAACAAGCACTCCACGCCCTGGAAGCTGCCACATGGGTTGTGCCATCTGGGTGAAATTTCCCTTTAAGGCACAGTACTGGCCCAAGGTAAGATACTGGCAGAACCAGGTTTTCCTCTTTGGGCAGCATGGGAAGGCAAGGGAGACAAGGAAAGCTGGCATCTGAACCTGACAATAGAAGAGAAACCACTTTGAGATGTGTGAGCCTAAGTATGTCTTCTCTCCACTCTGTTTTTAACGTATAAACCAGACCTTAATAAAACAGTCAGCATTTATGAAGCATCCCTACCCTCACAGGTGCTCAGGGCACTGCACAGACAATTAAAGAGGCATAATAATAATAATTAAAATATAATTAATGCAGGGTATAAAAATCAAGCACAATGCTCAAAAGCCAGAAACTGCAGTAGCATTGAGGCAGGGTGTGGATCTCTGCCTCCTGTCCTGTAATCTGTGCTGCCATATTCCCCTCCCCCCCCCCGCATTTATTATTACTGACCAGCCCCCAAAGATAGGCCAGATGTCTGTTTTCCAACTGATCTCCTGCTAGCTCTGTTTTTTTTTCTTCGTTCTTCATTTGTTTTTAAAGGATTGACTCACAGATGGTTAATTTTAAAGGGATCTTTAATTTGGAGACCACTTTCCACTGACCTTCTTAACTGTACTTTCGCTACACACATTAAGGGTGAAATTCACCTTGTGTATTGGGATGGCATGAGGCCCAGGCATCACGCAAGTGCCATGTGAGCCACGTCTGGAGGGCTTAAAGTGGGACGTGAGTGGAATGTTGGCTTCACACTGGCCCTCTGCAAAGAGAGGATGAGAGATTGGGAAAAGTTCCCTGTCAAAATCTGTAAGGCCACCACCTCTATCTTCCTTCTAGTCACTCCTCCAAACTCACCTCTTCTATCATGTGCACAGAATCATAGAAATGTAGGGCTGGGAGGGACCTTGAGAAGTCATCAAGTCCAGCCTCCTGTGCTGAAGCAGCACCAAGTAAAGCTAAACCATCTCTGACAGATGTTTGTCCAAACCTCCAATGGGATTCCACATTCCAGAGCTTAACTATCTTTATAGTTAGAACGTTTTCCCTAATTTCTAATCTAAATCGCCCTTGCTGCAGATTAAGCCCATTACTTCTTGTTCTACCTTCAGCGGACGGGGAGAACAATTGATCACAGTCTTCTTTATAACAGCCCTTAACATATTTTAAGACTGATAGCCTTCTTTTCTCAAGAATAAACATGTCTATTTTTTTAACCTTTTCTTATAGGTCAGGTTTTCAAAAGCTTTTATCAATTTTGTTGCTCAATCCAATTTGTCCACATCTTTCCTAAATGTGGCACCCAGAATTGGACACAGTACTCCAGCTGAGACCTCACCAGTGCCGAGCAGAGTGTGACAATTACCTTCTGTATCTTCCATCTGACACTGCTGTCACTACACTCCAGAATGACATTGCCCTTTTTTGCAACTCCATCACATTGTTGGCTTATATTCAATTTGTGCTTCATTATAACCGCCAAGTCCCTTTTACTAATACTATCACCTAGCCGGTTATTCTCCATTTTGTAGTTGTGCATTTGATTTTTCCTTCCTAAGTGAATTACTTTACACTTATCTTCATTGAATTTCATCTTGTTGATTTGAAACCAATTCTCCAATTTGTCAAGGTCCTTTTGAATTCTAATCCTGTCCAGTGGAGTGCCTGCAACTCCACCCAGCCTGGTGTTATCTGCAAGTTTTATAAGCATACTCTCCACTCTATTATCCAAGTCATTAATGAAAATATTGAATAGTACCAGACTCAGGATTGATCCCTGCGGGACCACACTAAATACACCCTCCCAGTTTGAGAGCGAGCCATTGATAACTACTCTTTGAGTATGGTCTTTAAACCAGTTGGGCACCCTCCTTATAGTAAGTTCATCTGGACCGCACTTCCCTTGTTTGCTTATGAGAATGTCATGTGAGACTCTGTCATAAGCTTTACCAAAATCAAGATATATCACATCTACTGCTTTCCCCCATCTGTTAGGCCAGTAACCCTCTCAAAGGAGAAAATTAGATTGGTTTGGCATGATTTATTCTTCACAAATCCATGCTGGCTGTTCCGTATAACCCTATTACCCTCTAGGAGCTTACAAACTGATTAATAATTTGTTCCAATATCCTTCCAGGTATTGAAGTCAGGCTGACTGATCTATAGTTCCAAGGATCCTCTTTATTAGCCTTTTTAAAGATAGGTACCATGTTTGCCTTTCCCCAGTCTTCTAGGACCTCACCCATCCTCCATGAGTTCTCAACGATAATTGCTAATGGTTTCAAGATTGCTTCAGTGAATACCTTAAGTATCCTAGGATGAATTTCATCAGGCCCTGAAACATGAATACAGCTAACTTATCTAAATATTCTTTACCCTGTCTTTTCCCTATTTTGACTTGAATTCCTTCCCTCTTGTTGTTAATATTAATTGTGTTCAGTATCTGGTCACCATTAAGCTTTTCATTGAAGACTGAAACAAAACAGGCATTATACACCTCAGCCTTCTTGATGTCATCAGTTATTAGCTCTCCTTCCCTGCTAAGTAGAGGACCTATGCTTTCCGTTGTCTTTCTTTTGCTCCTTATGTATTTAAAGAACCTCTTCTTTTTGCCTTTTATGTCCCTTGCTAGATGTAACTCATTTTGTGTCTTAGCCTTCTCATTTTGTCCCTATATGCTTGTAATATTCTTCTGTACTGCACCTTAGCAATTCATCCATGTTTCCACTTTTTGTAGGATTCCCTTTTGATCTGCAAGTCATAAAGAGCTCCTGATTGAGCCATATTAGCCTCTTATTTTCTTCCTATCTTTTCTTCATATTGGGATGGTTTGCAGTTGTGCCTTTAATATGGGCTCCAGGAGAGACTGCTTGCTCTCCTGAACTCCTTTATCCCTTAGATTTTGCAGAGGAAACCCAACTGATAACAGCTCGGGAGGTAGCGTGTTGGGATACTGCTCCTGCTTAGCTAAGAAATGTGCAACCTCTTATTATTTGTATTCCCCTGGTCCCCGCCAGCACCCACCTTGCCAATTTGTTTCTCATATCCACCTACTAGGTCTTGTATTTCATATCATAAGCTCTTTGGGGCAGGGACTACCATTCACTCTGTGTATGAACAGCACATAGCATGGTGGTGGGACCCTGGCCTGCTGAGTCTCACCTTAGCACATTTAAAATTGCCTTCACCAAACAAGAACTAGAGAAATAGTTTGTATCCTGGAACAGGACATACATGTACCCTGAGAGAAACTGCTTCAATACAGAAAAATAAAATCCAGAGACCACACACCCCAAGGTGGTACCTACCACCACCCACTGGAATCTATAACAAGGTATCATCAAACAATTACAACCCTTACTTGATGGGGACCCCATCCTAAAAGAGATCTTTCCTGAACCCCATCTTCTGGCCCAACACCCCACCCCCGCAACCTCATCAAGCTCATCACCAGAAGCAAGCTGCCCACAGACCAGGAGACACCAACTCAGAGCACCACCAGACCCTGCCCAAACAAGAGATGCAAAATCTGCAGATATATCTCCACGGCTATGATGATCAACATCCCACACAATACACCTTTCAAGATCCCTGGGTTCTAAACATGCTGTATCACAACGTGTGGTGTACCTCATTCAGTGCATCCAATGCCCCTAGAACAGCAATGTAGATGAAACAAGACAGTTACCTCACTCTCATCTGAACTCACCCAGAAAAATGATAAAAGGCAAAGACACCCTATTACCTGGGAGCAAACACTTTTCACAGAACGATTACTCCATATCTGACCTCTCTGTCTTCATCCTCAAAGGAAATCTGCACAACACCTTCAAAAGATCCTGGTTTTGTGTCTCATTACAACAGTCTATAAACCACTAACTGTAAATCTCCTTTGTCCTAATACTGGAGGTGTGTTACTTTCCCACTTCATTTTGAATGGTTTCTTGCAACATCTGTTAACTCCTTATGCTTCACAATCTGTTCCACCTTGTATTTAGCTGTGACACTCTGAGTACCTTTCCCAGACCGGAAGAAGAGCTCTGTGTAGCTCAAAAGCTTGCCTCTTGCACCAGCAGAAGTTGGTCCAATACAAGATATTACTTCACCCACCTTGTCTCTTTAAATAATAATAATCAGCTGAATGCTGCTGCCAGGCTGAGCTGAGAGAGGAGCAGCTGTCATTTCTTCATGAGCTCCCACGTTCAAGTTTTGCAGCATCAGAGGAGTTTATAACTCCGAAAGGCTCCTTTAGCTTCTATGCCTTTTTCCCTCCGGGCTCCTTGTTCTCTTTCACATCACAGCCTCGCTGCCACCCAGCCACCAGAAGAGTTCCAGAGAAACAAGAGACCCAGCACTAGCATTTTAATGTGGGGAGCAGATTTTAATTCATTGCTATAAAAAGCCTAATTCTCAGCAATTTTAATCACTCTGGGGGCCTGTGCGAGGTTCCAAAGATTTCCTCCCTTGCCAACTGTCACCTCCCACCTGCAGCATCTCCCCCATCCACAGGGCTCGGCCCAAGTGACCCATTAACATTCCCTTCTTCTTGTAAATATTGCCTGAGCAGCCCTGCCTGCCTCCTGGCCTCAATTAATTGTGGCCTGGGGGAGAAGGAGATAAGTGAGCACTAAAATTTAACTATGTCTCCACAGATGGTAAAAATAAAGTTTGATGTGACAAGTGAGGGCAGCAGGAAGCAGGCTTGGAGCAGCAGCTCATTCTGCAAGGCAAAGGGGGAAAAGAAATCCAGCTGACCTGTAGCTTCCACTTTCCTTGATATTTTTGTGGCTTGTCCAGGTCGAACAATTTTGCAGCGTTGTTGTGCTGCCCGTTTGCTGATGGTGAGATAGTGATCCTTCCTGCCACACTTTCCCGTTTTGTTCTGTTCTGCTTCCCCAGACACTTTCCATGGTATATTTTTTAAAGGCTCATGTAAGATACCTCATTGACAATCCTGGAGATGGATGCCCCCTGCTCAATGCAGGAATGCAAGCTTCCCCCATGTTGCAGCCCTAATGCATCTCAACTCCAACCTGGAGAGGTGAAAGGTTAGTTCAGTCTTTGGGGCCTTTTCAATCCGTGTCTCTCTGCTGTCAACAAGGGTGAGGCACTTGGGGCGGTTCTGTGATGTCCAGTGGAATGTGGTGGGAGGCTACCAGCTTATTTCACAGAGGCCAACAGAGCCTGCAGGTAGCAACTTCCGCTCATTACCAATCTCATCCCGTTTCCAACTGGCAGCCCTAATGTCATAAACTCCCTAATCCCATCAGCAAGCCCCTAACCCATCCAGATCACCTAGCTCGTGTCTCGATGTTAACATAACATTCTGGTTGGTGATTCTGGAGGTTCCATCCACACTTCTTCTCACAAGCATCGACCCTGTGAGGCATAGGTGACCCCAGAGAGTCACTGAACTCGTTCGTCTCACATTACTATTATGGAGGCTGAGAAAATTCAGCATCTCACAGGATTTAGTTCTCAGGGACTGAACACCACACAGGAAGTAAACTATTTTTAAGGGTCTAGAAAAGATGGGCTCCACTCTCCTCATTTTTAGGTCCTGCTTCCTTCAGTGCCCCTGACAAAACTCTCAATGACTTCAAGCTTGGGTGCTTAAGGCTAAATCCAAACCCCACCGATGCCAGTGGAGAGACTCTCATTGATTTCAGTGAGAGCTGGATTGGGCCCTAAGTCTCCTGACATACGGTGAAATTCAGGCCTACACAAACACCACTCAAATCCCACTCAGCCCCCAGGGCTTGGTTGGGCCACTGCACAGGGGCCAATCTCACCTATCATGCACAGTTCCATTATATTGCTGGGTACAGCAGGTACAGAATGCTCCCTCTAACAAATCAAGGGATCCCTGGAACAGTTTACTGTTTAAAAAGGCATTTTTTGCATGACAGCAACACCTGAAACATAACTGGTACCTTCAGCTGTGTGCAAGATTTCCAACTCCTGCTGCAAAGAGCAACAGGTTATCCTGTACTGTGTCCGAACAAAACAATGGAGCCTCCGCTGGAACAAAAGCAAAGACCATGCTGGTAGGGTGGTTTCCCCCTAAGACACCTCCCCATTCCCTAAGAATGTAGGGCCTGAGAAGAAACTCCCCGATGCTAATATATGGCCCCTGCATCCTAAGGACCCTATTACAGTACATTGCATGCAACGCTTTCAATATTTAAGGAATATTGTGTGTGTAGGGGAGGGGAGATGTGGAATCCCTACTGGCTCCCGAGTTTCTTTTGAGACATGCTGCTTCTAGCACAGACTTTATTTCATCTTTTCATAAGTAAATCTTACCAGGAGACGTTCAAAAAGGGGGCATTTAAATGGAGAAAAATTGGTCTCCAAATGCATTTTCTTTTGCTAGGGACTCTTTTGGGGAGCAATTCAGACCGGGGAGACACGGTGCAAGCTGTACTTCTAAATTAGCTTCCAGGCACGCAGGATGCTTATTATTCATTCTGTAAAAATATGAGGTAATGTCTTTCGCTCCTTTCAATGTACGGACTATGGCTCTTTGATGCATTGTGCGACTTGAAAGTTTCATACCTAAAGAAGAGTCTCTTTTAAGTCCCCACTTTTATCAAGCGTATTCTGTTCTCTTTTCTATAATACACATGACATAAGAATCTTGACCTGCTTCATGTCTGATGGGCTGAAATCTCAGGCACATAGGATAAAACAGCTGTTTCCATCAATACAGTTTAAACACTTACAGTTCTATTCAGTCAAATATTACCTAGGGGCCTGCCGTGCCACAGAAAGCTGCAGAAATTGGCTCTACAGACAGCTGACCAATTGAGCAGTAAGAACTGACCCTTTCCAGAGTTGCTTTTCTTTTTTGCTTTGCCTTGTGCTGGTTGGGGGCTGGAGTAATTCACAGCAGGAGGCGAGAGCCCTGTCCAACCTAGATTTGTTTTCTTTTTTTAAACTAGATTTTTGCATGTTTCCCTTCTGTAGCTACATTGGGGCATAATCATGGAGGTCAATGGGAGCTCTACCATTATATTCAATGGGAGCAAGACCAGTTCCTTAATCTCAGATAGGATGTAAGGGGAAGGATGGCCTTGCGGTTAAGGCACAGGCCTGGGACTTAGAAGACCTGGGACAGCAGAAGACCTCTGCTGCAGGCTGTGTGTGGCAAGTTACTTAATCACTCTCTGACTCAGCGAACGTCTACATAGCAAATAAAACAAACTCACTGAAGTTTGTCTCAGAGCCCACAACAACTGACTTGGGCTTTCAGGGCTTATGCTACAGAACTAAATATAGCAGTGTAGAGGTCCCGCTTGGGCTCTGAGACCCTCCTCCATGCTGGGTTTCAGTGCCCCAGTGGGCTCATCTACACTGCCCCATAAGCCCGAGTCAGTTGAGCCGGCTCTGAGACTCAGTGCTGCATGGGGTCTTTTGCAGAGTAGACATACCTTGAGCACCTCTATTTGTGAAATGGGGATAATAATACTTCCTCAGTCTTGTCTGTTTACCTTGTAAGCTCACTGGGGCAGGGACAGTCTCTCACTATGCAATGAACAGTGCTCAGCATGATGGGGCTCTAGGTGCTACCATGATATAACAAGTACTTCAAGGGAAATACAAAAATGTATCTGAATGCCAAATGAAAGGCTGGGAGTATCCGATATTTGAAGATCAAGACTAGAAATTTTTCTTTAAAAAGAAAATCTTGAAGTGTAGGGGTAAAATTCCAGCCCAAGGCAGAGTGACTTGTCTGAACAAGTCTAATTAAAGAGGGGAGCAGCTCAGTTAGGAACTAACCCTGAAGGGTGGTGGGAGCTTGATCCTGGGGACTGGAGAGAGCTCTCCCCTCCCAATGACGTCAGTTCCCAGGCCCTACGCAGAAATCACCTTCTAATGGCTCTAGAATTCCACAGGAGTTTCACAAAGAGGGTATTCCAGAATCCCCCCCGTCGACATTTACAACAAGGTCATATCACTCCCCTGGAGCTATCCTATGCAGGATCTCACCTTCCCTGGGTATGTCAGTGATATTTTTAGCCATGCTAGCACAGGAAAAGCTAATGTAGGTATGTCAATCCATCTCGGACATACCTTCAGACTCACATAAATGAAGTCGGAGGTCTTGAAACCATTGGCGGTTGAGTGATTTCACCTGTTTTCCCAAGGAGAGGATTCCTTAAGGCATGTCTACATGGCCCTGCAATGTGGACTACGGGGGTGTGAGCTCCAGCGTGCACTGAAGTGTTGCACTGTAATTCCCCAGTGGAGACCCTGCTAGAGCAAATTAAATGATACCAGGTTCACATTAACGTAGTCCCATTTCAAATGTGTCTGTGCAAAAGCGGATGAGCTGTTTTGCACCAGCCTACCAGTGATCAGTATCCAAGCCTGTCTTTCACAATGGCATCAAAACACACATCAGGAAGGACTGATCCTGCAAACTCCTTACTCTTGTGAGAGTCTGACTTCAATTGGACTGCTTCTATAAGGGCAGCTTTAATGAGCAGAGACAGGGTTTTCAGACACATCTGTTAATTTAGGCTCCTTCAGTTTCTAAGGGCTCATACTTGACACACCCTGGATCTGGCTGAGCATCTGAAGCGTCTATTAACTTCAAATGAAGTTGTGGGACCTCTGCACCCATGGAAAATAGCACCATTGTGCTGGGCTCCCCAAAATAGATGTAGTCTAAATGAGTGGACAAAATTTTGTGCTGGAAGTTTGCAGGATCAGGCGCTAATATTGGTCAAACTGCAACTCGGGTTACCAGCAGCCAGTTTTTCACCAAATTGAAAAGTAACAGCTCCAGTAACTCAAGCCAGCATATTTCTTTCTAGTTAACAGATCCTGAACATAAAAGATATGCAACTGCCTTAAACTTAGCATAAGTGTAGATTCTACTGTAAAAACAGTAACCTAAAGCTACCAAAAATAATAAGGGGTTGTAATAAAATCTCAGCTCTCACATTACCCATCCAGTTGTGAGGCTTTTCAGAAGTTCTCTTAAATATCCTTATTAAAATACCACCAAGACAGCCCTAGATTTTGTCGTACACTTCTTGGTAGGGTTCGCGTGATTGGTGCAGAGCTACAGAACTGGCCTGCTCGAGGCAAGTTGACAGGTCATTATTTTGTGTCCTACAAATTCTATGGGCTGATAAGAAAACTCCACCAATTTGATGTTTTTTCAGTTGGTGGGTTGGAAAAAGAAATTATTTCAATCTAGATAACGATTCTATTTCTTCGCAGCAAATTAGAGTTTTACTTCTCATGGGGAGTCCACCAAAAAAAGAATAGCGGGAGCTGAGACAGGACAGATCACATCCCTGTCAGCAGACAGATTGTGTCGCAGCTTACTGAAATGTCTGTGCAAATTGTAAGGAGACTGAAATGGCTCCTTTGAGAGGGAAAAAAATATGAACAAGGTTGCAGAAGAAAAATCTATTTGGAGAGATTTGCAGACCCCAGACAAAGTAAATACATGGAAACCCAAGAAAGGATCATGAGATGATTATAAAGACTGATGGATAGCTCGGTAAATCACTAAACAGTATCCAAGTCAAATATGCCAACAAACGCCAATTATTTAACACTAACTATAGTATAAATGTATGTTTAATAGGCTGAACCTGCTTTTAGGGTTTATGATTTCTGGTTGCCTGTTTCAGCTAAGGTAGGGGTAGCCAACCTGTGGCTCCGGAGCCCCATGCGGCTCTTCAGAAGTTAATATGCGGCTCCTTGTAGAGGCACCGACTCCGGGGCTGGAGCGACAGGCGCCATCTTTCTAATGTACCGGGGGGTGCTCACTGCTCAACCCCTGAATCTGCCACAGGCCCTGCCCCCACTCCACCCCTTCCTGCCCCCTCCCCTGAGCCTGCCATGTCCTCGCTTCTCCCCCCGCACACAGAGCCTCCTGCACGCCACGAAACAGCTCATGGGGAGGTGCGGGGAGGGAAGGGGAGGCGCTGATCGGTGGGGCTGCCGGTGGGTAGGAGGTGCTGGGATTGGGGTGGGGGAGCTGATGGGGGCTGCTGACGTATTACTGTGGCTCTTTGGAAATATACACTGGTAAATTCTGGCTCCTTCTCAGGCTCAGGTTGGCCACCCTGAGCTAAGGGACAGAGCCTCATCTGGAGTAAATCAGTTTAGTGCCACTGAGGATCTTGCATCTCTATCTAGGTTCTCATATAATGCCCCCACAGTGGTATGTGAGTGCCTCACATCTATTCATTCATTGACCATCACATGCCTGTGACAGTGGGAACCATCACCATCCCCACCTTAAAGAGAAGGGCTGAGACACAGAGAGATTAATAGAGACTGATCCTGGGAGGCGCTGAGCCCACAGCTCCCTAATTGAGACTCTTCTCATGTGGAGGCAGAGGTCTATGCACCAAAGCGCCAAAGTGCATAGATCTCAAGGGCACACACACTGTTGTTATGGTAGGTGGCACCAGATGGCACTTACATATACTCTTCTGAGTTCCGTTGCTTAGCGTGTGAGCAAGTTTTGACACTTGGGAAGATATGGTATGTTGTTATTAATTTTGGTTTGTGCAAAGGTTTGTTTAGAGACAGCTGTGGGAAAGAGGGAGTTGTGTTTCAGCAGGAGAATTTGCTCTCTACCTTGGGCTCTGATTGGAGTCTGTTCTTGAGACAGAATTGGTCCCTGGACCAGGCACTGGCGCTGGGCTGAGACTGGGATTGCCAGGCATGCTGTCTGAACTCTTAGTCCACTTATGATGATCAATTCTTTACTCCATGGGCAGCATCGTTCCTGCCCATGGGTTAGACTATGCCACAGCCCATTGTCTGTGTATAAATAAAGCAAGTTACGCTTAGACTATACCCAGACTCCACGTCACTGATTTCTCCACCCTGGGAAGTGGACTCACGCTGGACACCATCTGCTACTGCTTGGCAGAGGGGTGACACTGGTTTCGGAATGGTACGCGGTGTTAGAAAAAGAGGCAAAAGACGCAATGCTATATTATTTTCTGTCAGTAAGAATTCGGGAGCTTGCAGCATCAGGATTTGGTATAGAATCATAGAATATCAGGGTTAGAAGGGACCTCAGGAGGTCATCTAGTCCAACCCCCTGCTCAAAGCAGGACCAATCCCCAACTAAATCATCCCAGCCAGGGCTTTGTCAAGCCTGACCTTAAAAACCTCTAAGGAAGGAGATTCCACCACCTCCCTAGGTAACGCATTTCAGTGTTTCAACACCCTCCTAGTGAAAAATTTTTCCTAATATCCAACCTAAACCTCCCCCACTGCAACTTGAGACCATTACTCCTATATCAGACTAGTGCTCAGATTAGTGAGAGGACGTGCACCAAGAGGTGGATGGTTTTGTCCTACTTCTCATCTCCAAATCAGCCATAGCTGGTGGAAATGGGAACTGGGCATCACCATCTGTAGCCACCAACAACAGAAGACATGGCACTGAAGAACACAGCTTGCCAGACAAGCTTCAGGGCTGCTTTCTTTTAGTAGAAATTGTCATGTTGTGGATGAAGGGCAAGTGGTAGCTGGATCTATTTGGATTTCATTAAATCATTCCATCCAGTCCTTCACAAAACGTAGTGCTCAGATTCAATTCTCGTTGGCCTGGCTATGAATGGGGACTGGAGAACCTGGAGCAAAGGGATAGAATGAACACAGTGTACTAAGCTAGTGGGAGGTGTGGAATGGTGGAGGGAGCACAAGAATCTGAGTTAAACCTTATTTTAGTATCTTTATTAACAATACAGGAGAGGGAGGAAACAGCTTGTCACACACCATAAGGCAACTAGGGAGGAGTTGAGAACAACCACGAGGAGAGAGGAAAAATGCAAAAAGGATTTAGAGACCATCCAAGTATGTGCAACAGAGGACAAACTGGGCCGAATCCTGACAGGTTCTAATCATCATCTGCAACTCTCGTTCATGTCAATCGGCCAGATCCTGAGCCCTTCCTCACGGACGGCGCTGGGCACCTGCAGATCAGGTCTCAGGGGATCCATGAGGCTAGGGGCAAAGCCTCTAACTCATTCTGAGTTGAGTGGGCAAACTCCACCCCGGGCAGAGCAACCCAGAGAACACAGAGCAGGATCCTGGCAGTGCTTTCTCCCTCCACCCCCCAGACTCACTCCTCACAAGGTATTTCCACAAGCAGGACCTGCGGGGCTCTTGGCATTAGGCACTCTCCCATTTTCTTCAATATGGAGATTGCCTGAGTAAAGGCTGAGAAAAGCCAAGGCCCCAGTTTTGCCCCCCGACTCGTGACCATTAATTCTTTACTCCATGGGTAGCATCATTCCTTTCCGTGGGCTAGATTATACCATACCCACGTTGCTGCACTGTCCCAGGAGCATCCCAGAGACTGCTCGGCGGAGTGGAGGTGGGTGGGTCAGAATTTGCTCCTGGCCTATACCGCTATGCTCTCTGCACCAGCTCACTGCAACCTGTCCTGCCCGCGTTCCATACCCCTCCCCATCTACCTGTGCTTGGATGGAGGGGGAGTTTCATGCATGCAATGCATTCTCATTTCTGCATACATCACCCACTTACTCCTCCACACCCAGACCTAAGGTCCAAGCAGCACCTGCAGGCATGCTAGGGGAATTCTTACTCCCTCTTATGCCCCCGTACAGGCATGCAGTACAAGAACCAATCTAATCCAGTGGGACTACTCCAGGAGCGAAGGCACTTCTCAACACGTATAAGGCTGACAGAACGAGGCCTGGACAAAGGACATAAGGACCTGACCCACTATTATTAAGATGCTCAGAAAGGTCACAGTACTTCTCAGGATTCAGCTGTTGTGAGCAACAGGGCCACCAATCCAGCTGTGTGATGACATATGAGGCCAGAGCCCTAGCTGGTGCAAATTGGTGTAGCTCAGGCCAATGGAGCAACACCAACTTACACCACTGGAGGATCTGGCCCCTACTCTTCAGCTCATTTAAATCGTAAAAATCTGAAATCCTTTCTTTCTATCAATGAATGTTGGGCAACCATCTGATCCATGAGTCCTTTGTCACCAGGGAGGTCTGCATTAGGACAAGGCATAAGGAAACTGCAAGCCATTCATTAAAGTGTTCAACAAAAATCCTTTCGCATATCATAGATCTGGGTAGATGGTAAAATATCTGTTTCTGCTTCTTACAGGTAGGGTTACAACGTACAAGGAAATATATGCATGTATAAAGCACAATAATATTCTCAACAGATTGATGGAAAGCACATGTTGCAGTTCTGTCACTTTACTTTTTTTAAAAATAATTTGTTCTTTTTTGGAGGGGTTTTGGGCTTCTACTGACTCATCAGTGTCCCAGACTGGCAGTCACTGCATACCCTCAACTCCCATTGAGGTCCATAGTGGCTGATGGTGCTCAGCATCTCATAGAAGATGCTTAGCACCTTGCAAGATCAGGCCCCAAGAACGTATCCCTCAGGTGGCTAAAAGGTCAGGACATTAACGTCTCTCTGGGAAACCCACTAGCCCTGTTTCCAAAAGCCCCTCACTTACAACCTCAAAGTAGCAGGACTTTATACTCACAATTACCCTTGTCTCGACTTCAAATCTCAGGCAGACGTTCCCTTTGCAGCCTTGACCATCTCCTGGAAAATTAAAAAAAGGGGGAAAAAATCAGACCTGATTTATCAACCTGTCGAGAAGATCTCACCCTGATGGCCACATTCTACTTTCCCTTGGTCCCCTTGAGTAGCACTTCACTCTGCAAGTAGTCTGGGAATATGGCTAAGGGTGAAGGCTAAGGATGATGTAAACTGGTTTAGCTCTATTGGCCACAGCGGAGTTACTCCTGATTTACACCAGCATACTGGGCCTGACAACCAGAATCAGGCCCTACGACCCTCACAACACTCACCCCAGCCTCATGAAATCACTTTTTTATTGTAAAGGTATAGTACAATTTCATACCCATTGCCTAATGGATCACGCTTACAATGTCCAGATCAGCTGAATCCCTGCTTCTTATCCCTCTTTGTGCTCAAAACTAAGCCTGTAGTTCTGTAGCATGAAATTACCTAGCAGCATCACATAATGGACTCTGAGGTGCTACCTAAACTGGTCTGGCATCTCCTTCAACATCAGCCTGAATCTTAACAGTGTGGCAACAGATAATATCAAAACAAGTGCAACACCGTGTTACAAATACAGTCACATACCAGGAACTACATTCACTTAAACGATAAGATTGTGATGCATGTAAAAGGTCATTCTTGGACTCTAAACTGTGGGAGGCCAGGGCCATGTCTTCCTACGTGTGTATACAGTGCCTAGTACGATGGGCTGATTGGAGTCTCTGGGCACTACTACAATATAAATAAAATAAAACCAACAGCAGCAAATGCCAGGAAGTCTTAAAAGTGGGATGCTCCATCCTGTTGTGAAATAAGAAAAGGCAAGGACTTGAATTAAAGTGGGCATATCCAACATGTTATCAGGGTGAAATCCACCTCTGTGAAGAGGGCCTCCAGAACTAAATGCAAGAGCTGCTACAATTTCAGCTAACGCTCCCTACCTGGGGCTGTAAAAGACTCATATCCTCTACAGGTCAGGCACACAAGGGCCCTGTAACACACACTCACCAGCGGGTTAAATCACACACTCACCAGTGGGTTACATTAGCAAAAGGCCCACCCACCCCTTAAGTCCCACTTAGCTTTGAATACTCTGGCTTTTGCTAAAGTCAATGTTGCTTGACATTATTTAAATGTAAAAAGAAAAGGAGGACTTGTGGCACCTTAGAGACTAACAAATTTATTTGAGCATAAGCTTTCGTGAGCTACAGCTCACTTCATTGGATGCATTCAGTGGATTCCATCTGATGAGGTGAGCTGTAGCTCACGATAGCTTATGCTCAAATAAATGTTTTAGTCTCTAAGGTGCCACAAGTACTCCTTTTCTTTTTGCAGATACAGACTAACATGGCTGCTACTCTGAAACCTATTTAAATGTAGTATTTCATCAGTGAATATAATTACCGTGGTGTTGGGATAAGCCCGGTCGCTTACGTTGGTGATTGTCTTTGGTTTAATAATACAGTGGTGACAATAAGAGAAAGGCAAAAAAATGGTTGAATAGCAGCTAACAGCTCAACAAATAACTTGCAAAAGTTGCACTCCTACGTCATCCTACGTCCTACGTCATCCTACGTCAGACTCTCTATTTCAAAACAGGGAACAAAACACCTACATGCCATAGGGATGGGGTGATTGGATCAGATTAGACAGGTAACCAAACTGCTAGATTAACTAATGAAATATAGAAAGGCTAAAATGTGGTACACTTTAATTCAAGGGATGCTAAGTGGACAGTAGCTGTGCTGGAGTGGAAATGTAGCACTGGAATGAGCAAACCACTACAACACAGCAGCTGGAACAGAGTGTAAGTAATGTTATCGTCTTCACTTGAAGTTATATGATGAAATCCCATTGCTTTGATATGCTTAAGTGTTTTCCTGAATCAGGGCCCTAGTTTGTTTCCCAACTGGCATATTGTGCGTGCAGTTACCGGATTTGCGTGCACAACCACAGGTGCACTTTTGTACACACATTTTTTCTTGCAGGGTAGATCCTTTTCAAAATGTGGCCTGGTAAGAATAAAAGCATCTTAACTAAACCAAACCAAATACATTTTTTTCATGGTAAAATCCTTTTGAGAGTACTACTTCCTGCACGGTTTTGTGAAACCCAAACACAGCAGCACTGTGGCAGCAGTGAAAGCAAAACTGATGAGACACTAGAAGTGGATTCAGAACCCAGTTCCAGATTAGGTTTAAGATTTGAGCCCAAACGTGGCCTAAAATTTGGATTTAAAAAGGAAGATTCTTTTTTTACATCAGTGGATCTTCAACAATCAATGAAGATACAACACTAGATTCTCCGGGATCTAGCAGAGTGCAACCACGCTGGAGTCACTCAAATAATAGAGAAAATAGTCATGTATTGTGCTTAATCTAATTGTTTACATTTGACAGGGGCATATCAAATTTGAATTTTTATATTTTCTAAATTTTAAATTAGAAGATGTCAACAAAATATAAAAGATGATGGTTATAATTAGTCATTTAGAGCTGGAAACTCAGACTAAGGTGTTGAGACAATAAACTACTGAGACTGCTTATGTACATTTCCTGGTTGATTTCAATGATTCAAACAGTCTTCCTTCCTCTTCTACTGAAATCCTGGACCAGCCTCTATGGGACACTATCTTATGGGATGGTGCAAATTCCATTTTCTCCTTGGATCTACAAGTAGGTTAATGTCCCAGAATAGAATAATAAGGGGCTTCAAGCATTTTAACTATTTTATTAAATGTGTGAGATAATTATAGTTTACACAAGTTCAAGTAGTGAAAAGGGAACAGAACCCCAGTAATCTCTTCAATGCTCTGTATTTTCCCTTGTCATGCAGCTGAGGTCTTAAATAATAACTGCGTATTTATTTATGTAGTAAGCAATGTCTGGAGTCACAGGTAACTTTTATATCGCACAGTGGTTTGTGCAACATCCCCCTGGCTGCACTCTGTTCAGTGATCTAACAGTAAAGACTGTAAAGCCCGTGGTATAATCGGACAGCAAGAGCGAGCCTTCTCTGCCACTAATGATGCTGTTTGCTTTTGAGAATCTGGAGCTGTTCTGACCTTGTGCACTTAAGCCTGACCTCCTGTCCTAGCCCCATCCCCAATTCAGATCATTAGCTGATGAGTAAGCACTCTGCTCAGGACTAATGGCTCATTTGGTGCTAAATAGCAGAAAGTCAACAACAAAAGGGCAAAGAGTTTAATATGGTCCATTGTGAACATAACCACAGGGCTTATTACTGCGGCCATATTCAGGCAAAACTTCCATTGAAGTCACTGGGTACCTGCAATGGATTGGTTTGGTGCATGAGATCATTGGGTGAAAGCTTAGCCCCGTTAAAAACAATGTGAAAATTCCCATTGGTTTCAACAAGGTCAGGATTTCACGTCAGGTTTTCCTCTAGTGGCTGACAACAGCAACTATAACACCCTCATACTTAATCACTCTTAAAGGAATTCTCCTTTAGCTCAAGAGACAGAGGCCTCGATTTTTGCTGATGAAGGTCCCAGGTACAATCCCCACAGACAAAATGGCTCGCTACATAAGGTCCATTGTTTGTAGACCAGAAGGAGTCTCCTAAGAGAGTATCTGAAATGTATTGGGATATACAAGGGGCTGTGGTGCATTACAGTTCAATTCTAAATAGGTGTGACGAGCTACCTACAGTTCAAGAGTAGATCTGAAAGTTTTCTGAAGATCGTAAACAAAGCAACCACTTCGTGTAAATACCAAACTAGAGCTCAGCCTGCTGGACAAAAGAGGGGCAGCTTCCTGCTGGTCTTCCAAAATGGGATGGTTTGTGACCGATGCCATTTGCTTTGAGCCAGCCCAGTAAAATGTTCTTGGAGCCTGAACGAGATAAGACATAAAGTAAACAGGCTCTACTGTGGCTTTTCTTGTAGCCACAATGTCCCTTTTAGCTACTTGGGCTGGATGAACCAAACATACCCTACTGGATATGGTGTCAGGTTTCTAATTCATCTCTTTGACTCTGAATGCATCATTAACATGCCACATCAGATCTCCGATGAACCTATTCCTCCTACCACAGAATTACTATAAGGGAAGACTTTGCCTCTCATTAGCACACCAAACTCTGTACTCTTGCTGCCTGGGGTGACAGAGTGGGAATCATCTGTAACATTTTGGATGAATAGTGTTTCAGAGTAACAGCCGTGTTAGTCTGTATTTGCAAAAAGAAAAGGAGGACTTGTGGCACCTTAGAGACTAACCAATTTATCTGAGCATAAGCTTTCATGAGCTACAGCTCACTTCATCAGATGCATACTGTGGAAAATACAGAAGACGTTTTTATACACACAAACCATGAAAAAATGGGTGATTATCACTACAAAAGGTTTTCTCTCCCCCCACCCCACTCTCCTGCTGGTAATAGCTTATGTAAAGTGATCACTCTTCTTACAATGTGTATGATAATCAAGGTGGGCCATTTCCAGCATAAATCCAGGGTTTAACAAGAACATGAACACTTCAATCTCTCTGGTCACGCAATCACAGACATGAAGGTCGCTATCTTAAAACAAAAAATCTTCAAATCCAGACTCCAGCGAGAAACTGCTGAATTGGAATTCATTTGCAAATTGGATACTATTAATTTAGGCTTAAATAGAGACTGGGAGTGGCTAAGTCATTATGCAAGGTAGCCTGTTTCCTCTTGTTTTTTCCTACCCCCCCCCCCCCCCGATGTTCTGGTTTAACTTGGATTTAAACTTGGAGAGTGGTCAGTTTAGATGAGCTATTACCAGCAGGAGAGTGAGTTTGTGTGTGTATGGGGGTGGGGGGGATGTGAGAAAACCTGGATCTATGCAGGAAATAGCCCGACTTGATTATGTAAAGAGTTGTCACTTTGGATGGGCTAGCACCAGCAGGAGAGTGAATTTGTGTGGGGGGGTGGAGGGTGAGAAAACCTGGATTTGTGCTGGAAATGGCCCACCTGATGATCACTTTAGATAAGCTATTACCAGCAGGACAGTGGGGTGGGAGGAGGTATTGTTTCATATTCTCTGTGTGTATATAAAGTCTGCTGCAGTTTCCACGGTATGCATCTGATGAAGTGAGCTGTAGCTCACGAAAGCTCATGCTCAAATAAATTGGTTAGTCTCTAAGGTGCCACAAGTACTCCTTTTCTTTTTGCGAATACAGACTAACACGGCTGTTCCTCTGAAACAAGAAGACAATGGCCTCTCCAAGTGCCCAGACATTTGGCACCTAGCATCTAACAACCATGGATGACCCATGCTCCTTAGGAAGGCAGCTGTGTTTGACCAGCTGGAGAACAAAGGACCGAAGAGGAGGGCCAGGTGACAAAAACAAAGGACTGATGGGGGGCTGTAGTTAGTGTGGGGCTGCTGGAAGGGAGAAGACTGTCATGGTCTGGGAAAAGACGGACCAGAGGGCGCTGGGCTCTGCGTTGACTGAGATGGACTATGCTGTAACTTTCTGTTCTCTGTGATAACCAAGGACTTTCTCCGCTGTGTTCCAGACATCTAATAAACCCTGCTGCTTTTACACCACTGGCTGAGAGTCACTGCAGTTTAAGGGGGGATGGGGGTGCATTGCTCCCTTTGGGTGTGGAAGTCTCTCTCTCAGGCATCCAACTCAGGTGGACTCACTGATGTGAGCTCACAGCATGAAGGAGGGGTGCTGAAGGCTCCAGGGTTCGGTCCCAGGAGGCGGTGAAGCCAAGTGGCTTACCCGAGTGAAAGAGTGTAACCCTAAGGGGCTGGCACACTGAAGGGCTCTTCCCCGGGACCTTTTCAAGAGCACTGGACCATGGATCCATGACACCTGGTATGACATGAATAGCTGGAAGGCGCTGCTATTGCATGAAGCCTGCAAAGACAATGGGGCCCTCTCTGAGCCACAAGGTAAAATATGGGGCGGTTTCCAGGACTCTGTGTTACTTGACTATCTGATGAGTGTGATAGGACACAGAACTTTAGCTCATTGATGTAAGAACTGGGAAGGAGAGGAGAGACTCTGTTTTAATACACTGAAAAGTCGACGGCCATGTAGGGTGTCATGCCTGCTGGTGTGCTGTAGTACCTGGCCAATCTGCAGCCCCCTGGTGCCACAAGGAATAAAACTCAGATTTCCCCGGCTCCAGAGACAAAGACGCCTACTTGAATTAAAGAAGGATAACCTTCAGCTATTTTCAGGAAAAGGCCTATGACACACAAACGAGCAATTCTGATTTGATGTAGCAAAGGGGAACAGCACTCATACACAAACACATGGAGCATTATTGCAATGTATGTGTGCGATAGCTAATAACATAAAAAAGTAGCTCTGACAATCAGAGGCTGGGGACTTACTGCCATCCAAACAAACCTCACAAATCACTCCCTGACAGAGATATCTTCCCCATCTTTTAAGTAAACCTCTCCTGGTTAGACAGCGTTACTAAACAGCTGTGTATTAACACCCTTCGTTGCACTGGAAAGCAGATGCTGGCACAGGCTGGCTAAGCAGTGTCTCTATTCTGCTCATTAACGTTACTACCATTTATTCGTTTTAGTTGCTCAACACTTTTAAAATCAGGGTTTTTTAATCTTCACTAACATCACCAGTAATGGGAATTGCTGTCTTAAAGCCAACAAACACAAAGGCACTTTCTTGGGGTTTGGCTTCATTAGCCAAGAAATCTCCAAGGTAACAGAATTCAGCTCATACTTTTCCCTCAGGCACAGCTTGTTCCTGGGGTCCCTTCCTCAGCCCTACTCTGCCCATGTCCCAGATCCTTGCTCTCTGTAGAGACACTGCCATCTCCCTTATAGCCAGGTGGCAGAAGGAATCACCATCACCCGTAAGTCAGCAGAACCCACTTAACCCTTTCCCGACAGGTTTCACACCTGCTAACAAGGTAGGATGTTAAAGGCAAACACAGCAAGACTGTTACAGAGAGAAATCAGCCACACGGGGTGAAATCCTGCCCCAAATGAAGACAATAGGAAAAGCCCAATTGACCTTTTTAGGGTCAAGATTTCATGCTCAGAATAGTCATTCAGCTACTAGAGTGATGAACATCCTAAAAACATAATAATGGCCATACTGGGTCAGACTAATGGTCCATCTAGCCCAGTCTCCTGTTTTCCGACAGTGGCCAGTGCCAGATGCTTCAAAGGGAATGAAAAGAACCGGGACAATTATCAAGTGATCCATCCTCTGTCATCCAGTCCCAACATCTGGCAGTCAGAGGCTCAGGGACACCTGGAGCATGGGTTGGGTTGCATCCCTGACCATCTTGGCTAATAGCTGTTGATAGACCTATCCACCATGAACTTATCTTACTCTTTTTTGAACCCAGGTGTAGTTTTGACCTTTACCACATTCCCTGGCAAAGAGTTCCACAGGTTGGCTGTGCGCTGTGTGAAGTAGTACTTCCTTTTGTTTGTTTGTAACCTACTGCCTATTCATTTCATTGGGTGATGCCTGGTTCTTGTGTTATGTGAAGGGGTAAATACCACTTCCTTAGTCACTTTCTCCACTCATGGTTTTATAGACCTCCATCAGATTCCTCCCTTCATCCTCTCTTTTCCAGGCTGAATAGTCCCAGTCTTTTTAATCTCTCCTCATATAGAAGCTGTTCCAGACCCCTAACAATTTTTGTTTCCCTTCTCTGTACTTGTTCCATTTCTAATGTATCTTTTTGGAGATGGGGTGACCAGAAATGTGCACAGTATTCAAGGTGTGGGCGTACCATGGATTCATATAGTGACATTATGATATTTGCAGTCTTATTATCTATCCCCTTCCGAAAGGTTCCTAACAATCTGTTAACTTTTTTGACTGCTGCTGCACGCTGTTTAAAAAAGACCCACTATGTCATATATATCAGCCTTCTGCCAACACTTACTCCCTACAACAGAAATGGAGAATCCTATCATTATAGGTAACAATAGCAACGGATTAGCAGCAATGAATAATAATTAGCACCAAAACAGGAAGTCATCATCCAGACAGGCCAGTGACACAGTTTAAGGCACAGGATGGCCGCTGAGCACTAAATAAACTTCTCAAAATCCAACCCTCAAAAATAGTTCTGAAAATTAATTTTTAATATGCACTGTTACTTGGTCATTGATTTTTAATTACCTTAGGTATTATTATTTATCATTATAACATATCTCTACATTTTCCCCCAAGCATTTATGGGGATTTATTAGTGATTTATTTCTTAGGCTTTGATCCCGCAATTGCTGCATCCAGGCAGAGCCCTACTGAAGTGATAGGGGCTCCATGCAGGCGTAGCAGTCTGCTGCATGCTATCAATTGCAGGACTGGAGCCATGGGCTGTAAGAGATCATGTCTTCCTGTGTTTTTGCACAGCACTTAGAACAATGGAGCCCTAAACCTGCATGGGACAGCTCAGCACTCCCACAACAGAAATAATCAAACAAGAATAATTTGAGGAAGGGGACAGCCAGTGGGAAAAAAGTTACAGGTTTTCCACAATAGATAAGTATGTATGAACTATATAAATTGAATGCATTAAAACCAGTCCACCAAGGAGCACCTGCTTTGTTCCATAATGTTGATAGCATCTACATAATAGTGGAAATTGCCACATTGCATTCTGCAACACATCAAAATGACTTTCCTTTAAAAAAGTACCCTGATTGGCAAGCCAATTTAAAATTTACCGTAAACTGCAGGATCTCATAACGTTTACAACTCCAATCACACTCACTCAGTTCATTGGTTCAGACTGAATGCATAGACATTTGTTTAGCAACTCAGAACAGATATATGACAAAAGTGCTGCAGACAACATATGGGACCTGAGATGTGATCATTACAACCAGAGATCTGCCCGCTGCAATCTCCACCCACACTAATGCAATGACAGTCGTATGGATATGAGAAGCATCCTCAGAATTGGACGAGTACATCCGCGCTATGCATCAACCATAGTTCTCTGCAGGACAGTAACGTCCATTAAGTCAGAATTCCAGAATACCTGTCCAGCAGGCCTTGAGCACCGTTCTGGGACATCAACTCAGTGGAGCTGCAATGGGATGTAACTGGTGAAGTGAGCACACACTCAGGACCTTTGGACTGACACTGCACATTGCGTGTGGGGCTGAACAAAAATCCTGGATCCAAACACCAACACTCCCTCTCCCCACCCCAGACCTAGGTGTGGAGCTGTTTGAAATTCTGCAGCTTGAGCTCCTCTCTGGGTTCTGATATGCAACCACAATTTATCTCACTGGCCCTAGGTCTGCTCCAAAATTTCAAACTTGAGTGGATCTTTCAGTGAACCTGGTGCAAGTTTATAATGAAACCAGACGTGTGTTGCTTGACCTGGGGCTTTTTTGCTTGGTTCTTGTGGAAATGTAACACCTCTGATCTTTAGTGGGCATTGTCTGTCCTTACAAACAGGGATGCAACATTGCGACTGATTAGGGAAAAATCAATTGGGCTGCTAGCATTACTTCCTATGTAAATGCTTCCTGTTGAAATGTCACCAGAGCAAAGCATGTAAATCTGTGAACTAGTGTAAAGGTATTTAGGCTGAAATGAGAGGAGAAGCAGCATGTTTTGAGATGCCTCCCTCTAGCAGTCTGAAAGTAATGTATAGTTTCTGAAATGTCTACATGATAGATGCAACACTGTATAGGATTTGGCTTTGGGGACAGTATATTTAATCCTTCAATTCTCAACGGGGTTGCTGTCAGCTTCAAACTACCATATGTACAATAAAGAGGAAGGATATGCTGATAATAGCACTTCCTACTTCACAGGGGTATTGTGAGGATAAATACATGAAAGACTGTGATGGGCTGTGAGATCTCCTGATGAAAAGTCCTGTGGAAGAGATAGGTATTGTTATTATTGTTGTATTATATAAACTAGAGGGCAACACTCAGCACTAACAGGGGAGATCCAGGGTACCAGTTCAGCCCCAGATTGTGAGAGGGGGCTTGCCATGTTTCACTCTTTGTGACCAATCAGGATAGCTAACCCACCTGCCTATGTGCCTGATTAAGAAGCAGTGGGGAGACAAGCACTTGAACGAGGTGGCAGAGGAGTGAGAGTGGGATAAGGGTTAAACACCAAATGAGGAAGAGGAGAAGGGAGAAAAAGGGGATGAAACAATTGATCAAAGGGAAGGTTTCGAGTTATTTTCAAAACAAACCAGAGAGCGTGGAACTCTCAGGCCAGTGCTGCTGTAATTATAATGTTGACTATGGAGCCATGGTACCATCAGGTTACTGTATTTTCCTAGCAGCTGTGTTTAATTCATTTAAACATGCAAAGCCATCAGGTCACATCCCATTAGCAGAGCCATGCTGGAGAAGTACAAGAGGGCAGCACTGTCATGCACTGCATAAACATAGCAGATGAAAAGCAAACACAGACTGCCCCCAAACAAATCAGAGAGGGCTCCTGTATTAGCGAAAGAGAACATGCAAAGCTGTTCCCTTCCCACGGCCTGTAACCAGCCTCAGACACCCACAGTCCCCTGCCACTCATCATTCAAACCTATTCTCTCACTTAATGAACTGGAGATATTTGTGTAACCCTGTCACAGGGGCTGGAAGGGCAAAGCTAGACAAGCCTGCTAAGTTCTTCGGGGCAGAGCCCGTTTACTACTGTGTGTCTGTACAGCTCCTAGAACAACAGGGTTCCATTCTTGACTGGGCCTTACGCACTACCATAATAAACAGGATTAATAAATAATAATAACCACCACCAAGTTCTGGCCAGAGACTAGTGCAGATATCTCTCAGTTTAGCTCTTAAAGGTAAAGAAGATGCCCAAGAAGTGCCCACCCCATATTCTGGGGGCAAATAAGTTTTTATGTATCTCAGAACCTCCTTTTGCACATGCAAACTGTCCCATTCGGCCATGCAAATGACCTTATTGCAGGCACAAGGCTGAGTTTTTGTTTGTTTGGGTCAGAGCTGTTGGGAAAGCTTGTTTGCTGAAAGCTGTGTGCTCAAAATCTTCAGGGCAATCTTGGTCCACTGAAGTCAACGGTGGTTTCACCATTGGCTTCAGTGGGGCCAGAATTTTTGTTCATGCAAATAGATAAATACAAAGACAAAGTAAAATAAGCTATTTTTATTTACATACATATCCCTTTTCCCCCTTTACGTTCTCCCCCTCCCCAAGCTTATCCCATGGTAACTACAGTAAGACCATTAGCTGTTTATACACTAATTTGTCAGCCTCTCATTATTGTGCCTGGAGCCCCAGTCCTGAAATTTGTTGCAGTGGGCAGATCCCCATTGTCTTCAGTGGGGCTCCATGCAGACACAGGTGTCTGCCTAAGTGCATCAAGAGTACAGGATCAGTTCCTTAGTCCTCAGTGCTGAGCACTAAATTCAGTTTAAGGGTCACATCCTGCCACTCTGGGGTGGAAAGCTCTTGCTGAAGCAAAATTCCCCATTCACCTCAATGGCAATTTTGCCTTAGTAAGGACTAAGGGTCAGATTTTTTAAGGTAGTTAGGCACCAAGTGGTATTTTCAAAAGAGCCTATGTGCCTGTCTGCATATTTAGGCACCTAAATACCTTTTAAAATCTGGCCCAAAGTAAAAATGCTAGGTTATGGGCCCCCAAAAGATTACCAAATATAAGCTTTTTATATATACACGAAAATTCTAGCCCTCTGCTGGCCTGGATTTGCTTTAAAGCTTACAGTACACATGTTCATGTTGAGTAGTACCTCACTCCACAAGAAGTCTCACTAAAGTCAACTAAGTACTTGTGGAATAAAGCACGAGTCATATCACAATCTGGCCCGAAGTTAGTTTGAGCAGTTACATTCGGTATTTGGAAACGTACTTATCTTTCCGGTTTTGGAGAGGTGTACACTTGTTTGCATAATAAATGTCAGGGCAGAGATACAGGTTTTCCACAGATTCACTCTCCCTCCTCCTTTTGAAAGAAATCTATTTATTCTGAACGAATCAGCTATTTCCCAGATGAATGTTGTTTTGTAGTCAGTTTAGCTCTGCTGCGAGATATTCATTCTTTTGCATGCCGGTAATGAATTTTCACAGCAAGAATCCTAATCCAGTCCAGTCCTGGAGTGTTTTATCAGGACCTCTTTTTTATTTCTATGGGTAAATGGGAATTGCTTTCCTTATCTGTATCTAGAAGCACCTGAGTGGTTTTTGCTCCATATTTCCTATCCTGCTGGAATTCAGGTTGTATCGCTATCTGATACTGTATAATTGTCCCTTGTGTTAGTTGCCTTTTTATTTTAAAATGTGAGATTTATTGATTTCAATTTTTATTTTTTACTGTTAGTCATTTTGCTTTCAGATTCACTTCCTCTCCTCCAGCGCAGTCATATCTGTTGGGTAGATTTTCTGGAAGCCTGGGCTGGGGTTGGTTTTGTTTTCCACCTGCCCAGTGCTTCTGCATGTTGCGATTTGAGGATATTTTCTCTGCACCAGCTACACCCCTGCACCTGCCCCCCAGCCAGGTCACAGGGACTCTGTCTACCACCAGCACTGCCCAGGAGCCTTTATGAGCCTTCACAGAGTTTAAGACACAAACTAACCCTACCCCAAGCAATGCTTTTATACTCCGAACAGGGAAAAGAACTAGAGACCCCATGAATCCCACTAGGGATTTCACTCCTGCTAATCCATTTTCCATGGAAGGTGTTCAGATAATACAGTGACGGGTGGCAGTAAAAAACTCTTAAGGGTTTGATAGATAATTCTCCATTTCTAGTTTTAAAGCAAACAAAACAAGAGCACAGGTGAACAACTGCACAGTTGTTCATCACAAGAAAATAGACGAAGAGACCTTATCCAAAAAGCTCAAAAGAGTTGCTGAAAAGGTATGAGAAGAAGTATAAATTCTATAGGTAAAATAATGATGGATCAGCAGTGGCCTGGCATTAACCTCCACTCTTGAAGGGACACAAGAAGGATAACTCACCTGTAAATACGCCACTCATAAATTATGTCTTGTCACTCGTGAAGATAAATCTATCAAATGTAAACCATCACTTACGCTCCCTTTAGCTTGCTCTCTCTGTCTCCTGATAGACAGAGATATGTTCTTTACATAGGCAGCAATCAGGAAAGTCTCACCTAATAATCAGTCGTGCATATGTAATAGTAATGCTTGCATGGAAGCCATGTGTTTATGGGATGTTAGAAAACACAGCAGGATTGAAGTCAGTCCATAGGAAAGAGACACATGTCCATGACAACTGTTGCAGAACAGAAACAGTTATCAAGACCCCGAGAAACCTTTCACAAACAGGAAAATGTAAGTTAACCAAATCCAGTTGAAAAAATATTTCTGCGCTTCAGATATTGCAGAGAAGGAGTCGAAGAGGAAGAATGAAATTAGTATTAAAAAACTAAAGACATGAGAAATTCCAATTAGTATATGAGGAAATACATTGCTGAAGTCCCAACGAAAACAATTTGCAGAGGGAATGATAGTCCCTAAAATACCAGGAGCAGTGTAAAGAAATAACAGTGCATTCTCCCAATGAGAAGGCTAATCTCAAGGTACTGCATTTCCTTAGAGGATTAGCAAGAGGTGCTAACATGTACACAATGGACCAAGATTCCCAGTGTACCATCACTGATGTCAAGGGACACTGATTTACACCAGCTGAGGACCTGGCCCAATAAATCCATTCCTTCTGAGACCCTGCTGACAAAAGATCTGATACTCTATCTCCTCCTGTACATGTTCAAAGATCTGGTACCCTGTCCCCTGGTGTCCCTGTTCAGTATTCTGCTGAAAAGGGTCATTTACGCAGAATCTTGCAATATGCATCATTAATACTTTGGCTGATTGCTTCCCATTATGTTTTGGTCTCTCTGGAGTGCTGGACAGTGGTTGGAAGAAGGGAACTAGGAGTCAGTACAGTAACAATGCTAATCCCTGCTCTGCCACTGACTCACTATGTAACCTTGAGCAAATCACTTTGCCCCTCTGTGTTTCTCTTCCCCAGCTGTAAAATGGGAATAATTAAGGCTGTGAGAAAGTTGTGATTATTTTAAGTTTAAAAGTTGTGGCCAGTTTGTTAAAGTTGCCGTTTTGGTGAGGTCTGTTCAAGTACCATAAAAAATCCAAAACAAACACACATGATTCATTTATATACAAAGGAAACCAGTAAGAAAATACTGTGTAAAGAGCAGAACTTTTTCAATCTTTCTGGTACTTTACAGGTCCATGGACCATTACCTGCTTCCTGATGAGAAATGGAAACTCTGGGTACCCCTACAAGGAGCACCAGCCCTTGGTACTCACCCACACCTAAGCTCCAGCACCTTCTTCCACGGTATGCAGCCTGCTTTCCAAAGCAGGCCAGCAGCATAGAAGAGACATTGCCCTTGAAGGCAAGCAAGATGAAGGGATGGCTGGACCAAATTTAGTGGCATCGTGACCCTGAGGATCATGTCGGAATGCCACTCGCTCAAATTTGCGACAAGTATCAAAAGTTGTGGCGTGTGGTAAAAGTGGCGTTCCACAACAAAACTGCAGCCCTCAATTTTTCTTACAGCCTGAAGAATAATAACACAGGGCTGTGGGAAGGCCTAATATGTGAAGGTGTGGACAGTGATATGAATATCATTGTTCTTATTTCTGCAGTGTGAGGATTTCATGGTGATTGTCTCTTTGTCTTGGATGTGTATAATTACAGCGCAGGTTATCCACGGGTGTATTCACGCCGCAGGAGGTTTACCCCCGGATTGCAAGGCAGACAGCGCAGGCCTCTCCAAGATGCTGCAGTCTTGGGCTAAGTTCTGTGCAGGATGCACATCTGTGTGACCCCTCTCCGTATATTTCTATTCACCTCTTGTTCCCTGATCAATTCCTGAAACTAGCTTTTGGTCACTGTATTAACGGGCGTTTTCCTACATCCGAAACCTTTCTGGTTTGGTTTGACTAGCGTCTGCCTTGCTCCCAGAAGGAGCCATTTACATCTCCCCATTGTGCCCTGCGCTGAGATCAGTCATGACAGAGAGTGGCACACATTCTCTAGGCTCGCTGCAAGCCCTTCTCTGCAATTCCATGACCAGGAACTCTATTAGAGACCCAATGCTGTCCATCCCAAATGGCCAGTCAGTCAATGGGAGCGGAGTTTACTTAGCATCTCATAGATTCATAGATACTAAGGTCAGAAGGGACCATTATGATCATCTAGTCTGACCTCCTGCACAACGCAGGCCACAGAATCTCACCCACCCACTCCTGCGAAAAACCTCACCTATGTCTGAGCTATTGAAGTCCTCAAATCGTGGTTTAAAGACTTCAAAGAGCAGAGAATCCTCCAGCAAATGACCTGTGCCCCATGCTACAGAGGAAGGCGAAAAACCTCCAGGGCCTCTTCCAATCTGCCCTGGAGGAAAATTCCTTCCTGACCCCAAATTTGGCGATCAGCTAAACCCTGAGCATATGGGCAAGATTCACCAGCTAGATACTACAGAAAATTCTTTCCTGGGTAACTCAGATCCCACCCCATCTAACATCCCATCACAGGCCATTAGGCCTATTTACCATGAATATTTAATTACCAAAACCATGTTATCCCATCTCACAGGAGGTAGGATCACCACTCCTTAGAGATACCACCTCCCACGCTGCTCCTTAGTGGCATAGCTCCAGGGGAGCCAGACTAACAGAGAGCCCTCCAGCACTGGCTACCCTGGAGACCACAGAAAAGATAGCACAGCTAGGCTTTCCAGAGAATCCCCATGAAGCCGGATAACTGGCCCAATTCTTTCCCTGGGCAAACCCTGAATGCATAGTGCAGAGTCCATAGTAGGTAGGGGGTCGATATAGAAACAGTGCCATGGAGGCAAGAGATCCACATGTAGAGATTCTGCCCATAGACGAGTGGTGGAGGGGGCTATTCCCTCAACCACCAGGACTTAAATTATCCCAAACCTTCTCCCAGCGCAGTCACTGGGAGTGTTGTAACACTTTAACATCATCTCTCTTTAAACCTTTATAACATCCTTGTCTCCCAAACAGGGCTCCCAATCCTGCGAACCCTTCCACACCAGAGCATTCCTTCCTCACACGAGAAGTCCCATGAAGCTCTAAGCAGCTGCTAAGATGAGTAAGGGTCATTCCCACGAGCAAAGATTAGCAGAACCTAGCCCCTGCTGAAGTAAGGAGGGACAAAGGTTTGAACTGATATGAACATGCATGCAAGGTGATGCCCTGTGTCAATGCACATGCCACGGCTTTGAATTTCGATGCATGACATACAACAAGCCTTCAACCCCCGTAAATTGTCTGGAGTTGGCTTCAATCCATTATGGTGCCATCGTGCAGGGGTTTCTTTTTCTTAAATGCAGGTTAATTGGCTCACAGCGAAAGCTAAGAGGGTTACCTCCCTTTTTTCTGAAATAGTTAATTTACAAGTGGTGTCCAATAAATACCTACATGAGCTTGGGGCTGGCAGCCAGTTTGCATTTGCTACTGTTGCTGCTCACGTCAGCGGTTTAAGACACCTCCGCTTGGAAAGCAGACCTGACCTGACCGAACAGGAGGCAGACAGGAAAGGAAAGAGTCTGCACATCATCAAAATCCTACTCCAGGATGACAGCACAGCAGACAGCATTGGCTACGAGGCGAATTCTTATTATTGCATCGTCTCCACCTGTCTGTGAACACTGGCTGCATGAAAATGGAGACAGCGGTGACGGAAATGCACGCTTCGGAGCAGTTTGTCTGGTTCCTGCTTCTCCTCCTGCTTAGAGGTTTGTAACACAGTGAATACGACAACAATTCATCCCAGCAACTATATGATCCTCAAATGAAGCTGTAAGGTCCCCAGGCTTCAGCCAATGCCAGGGTTCAAACAAGAAGCTGCGCAGATGAACATAGGTCTTTTGGCTAAGGCATGGGACTACAAGGACCAAAGAGATTAGGGTCTATTCCCAGCTCTGTCACACGCTCCCTGTGTGACCTTGGGCAAGTCACCTGACTTCTCTGCACCTCAGTTCCCCACCTGTAAAATGGGAACAATAATACTTCTTCTCTCCTAGCACTGGATCCTCCTCGGTGCCTCTATGGAGCCTCCCTCCATGGGCCCTCATCCTGGTTAGTGTTTCTTGGCACTATACAATACAATATAACCACAGAAAAGAAAACCCCTATTTGCATGGATTTATTCCAATCCCCTGGAGGGATTAGTTTCTTACACGTGACCCTGGGACTTCAGAGAACATTACAGATTTGCCTTTGATTCCAAATACAGTCTAAGTAAAGGGGTAAAGGGTCTCACCCTCCCCCTGTTTAGCACAAGGACTGTAGGAAGGGATCTAGCAGGTTCCCTCCCAGAGATCAAGGGTTTTCCCCATGCCCCAGATTCTTCCCTTTCAAAGGGCTACTTCCTTAATGAGGCCTCTCCGTCAGCCCCCACCCTCCTGGACTGACAGATTTGTACAGTCCCTTCAGGGTGTGGCAGGTACCTTTCCTCCCTTCCAGGGAAGTGAATTAACCTTTTCTTCCCCTTCCTGGGAGCAACAGACACCTCCCCGCTCCAGATATGAGGTCTGTTCACTGACAGCTAGCCCATGTCAACGCCGTGCTTTCCAGACTAAAACCAAAAAAAGGCCTGTTTGTGAGGCGCCTGATACTGAGTGTATGGCAATTTCAGAAGCCGATGACAGGAGTCTGATCTTGTCCAACTGGTTCCATTTAGGATTGCAGAGCACAGAGCTAATGTCCCTCCCTTCGAAGGGTGAGCTACACCACTGAACTCCAATACAGGGATCTGGTTTGCAAGGCTGACCGTAAATGAGAACAGACAATGAATAGTCATGAGTTAAGCCAATGAAGCTGTCATGCAAACTGGCAGGAGAATAAAAACAGGGAGATGTGCGTTTGTGCATTATTACACAGCCAGCATCCAGCAGCCTCCAAAGCAGGGCGTCCGCAATATGTGGCAAAACGGGACACAGAGAACAAGGGGTTAACCCAAAGAACATAACAACATAAGAACGGCCATAGTGGGTCAGACCAATGGTCCATCTAGCCCAATATCTTGTCTTCCAACAGTGGCCAATGCCAAGTGCTTCAGGGGGAATGAACAGAACAGGCACTCATTGAGTGATCCATCCCCTGTCGTCCACTCCCAGCTTCTGGCAAAAATGATCGTCCATTCCCAGCATCTCATCTGCCTGTTTAAGTATTTATATTACATGCATCAACAACAGTCTCTCAGCCACATCCACTTGAGCAAAAACTCCTTACCTTCATCCCCATCCTTTTATAGACAGTACAGCCTTGTAAAATTCACAGCTCAGTCCCTCTCACACCAGGATGCTCACAGTGATCCACTTGTGTTCAGTGATATGCATGCATATACCTATCTCTGTATATAGCGCCGTCAAGCCATGCATTAAATTGAGGCCCCTTCTGACCATCTCTGGTAGCTGTCCAAATGCATGCTAAGGATCTAATGGTATTTTTCAAACAGGAGTTCCGGATAACCGCAGTGTCCTGGCCAATATTCCCTCTCTCAGTGAAACAGGTTTTCCTCTACAGGGCTGTGTGTGAGCTATTGTTAAGCACATAATGAATGCTCCATTTGTGAAGTGCTTTGAAATACACTGAATATGAAACGTGTTCCATAAGACCAAGTTCTGTTCTGTTTGATATTACAATACAGTGTGTTTTGTCATGCATCTTTTGTCTGTATCTCTTAAAGGCACCCAACTGTACCCATAATTCAGTATTTTGCAGGGAGTCATGAGTTTGAATTAGCAAAATTCTGCCACATCCACTTTTTAAAGTCCACGTTCTAAGGCCACGGAGTCAATTTTAGTACTTTTGCCATCACTTAGTAGAAAAACTCTTTGAAGTGTGTTTGAGGGGTAATGACTCAATTTTGTCAAACTTAACTCTCTCAATGCAAGTTAGTGAGAGAGAACCACACTATGACAAAATGGGTGCGCATTTGAATATACATAGATACATAGACTTTAAGGCCCAAAGGGGCCATTAGATCATCTAATTAGACTTCCTATATATCACAGGCACCCAGTAATGTCACCCAGTTAGTCCTTTATGGAGCCCCATAATTGGTGTTTGGATAAAGCACATCTTCCAGAAAGCATCCAGTCTTGATTTGAAGACATCAAGACATGGAGAAACCACCACTTCCCTTGATCGTTGCTCCAAGATTTAATCACCCTCAGTGTTAAAAAAAATAAATGATGCCTTATTTCCAGTTTGAATTTGTCTAGCTTTAAAATTCCAGCCATGGGTTCTTGTTAAGCCTTTGTCTGCTACATTAAAGAGCCCTTTAGCACCCCGTGTTTTCTCGCTGTGAAGATACTTATACACCATAATCAAGTCACCACTTGATACACACATATTAAGCTTTGATGACTGTGGTCCAAGTGAGAGCTACAGCTGGAATGCGTCTATTTTGCAGTTCTGCTTTGGACCCAGTCAGTATGTTGAGCTAGCAGGTGCCATTACAAGATTTTGGTCCCAGATGACCTTGACTCTACTCTCGGTTTTCAAACCCAACTCCCATCTCTGAATCGTCCATCTCTTCAGCCCATCTCTAACGGTTATTCGTGTATACTTGCTCTGCACGTAGCACCTTCTCCTCTCTTCCACCCCAGGGAAAAGCTACTTGGCTTAGAACCAGCACCACCGCCTTTGCAAGTGCAGTCAGAACAAAGCAGGATGGGTTAAAGAGCACTATGATGACTGGTAGTGAGGTACGTCACGGGTTGCTGTGCCTACATGGTGGCAAGCCTCTTAAAAGGTATGTGACTGCATCCTAACTCATTAAAACAAGTGACCACAGCTTTGCATGGTCCAGGGGCACTATCAGATAGGACCTGATTCTTTTGTGTAACTCCACTGAAGCTGATAGCTGACTTCTGCTGTGCCCTTACTCCCTTCCCCTTGTAGAGCTGCTTAGGGGACAGCCACCATCTGGCCCTTCAACAGCGGGGGGTGTCATTAGAGCCATGTCCCATACAGCGACAAGCACATGTTCAGTGTCAGGGCCAGGGCATGGGCTGGGCCTAATGGTTAGTGTAAGGCACAGGCGGGGTCCGCACAGCAGCCAGGGTTCAGAACCAGGAGCTAAGGTCAGGAACCAAGAGTGAGATACCAGGAATCAGACCAAGTCAGGAAACCCAGAGGTCAGGGCCAGGAGACAGTAGCGGGTAGTGCTGGGCGAGCAGCCAGAAGTAGGGTGGAGCCCATATGTACAGACAGCTTCCTGTTCCCCCTTCTGGCTTTAATAAGGCTAGTCAGGTGCTCTAGTGTTCCACCAATCAGGACCCAGGGACGGAGCCTTCTAGCTGAGCTGGGCTTCAAGGGGCTTGTAGCTGATGACAATCAGCCGTCAGGTAGAGGGTTGGAGCATGATGACCCCAGGCACCCTGCGGACCCACGTCCAAGATCCCTGGGTCAAGACAGTCAGTGCAGACCCAACAAATAAAATGAATAGTAATGTTGGTAACACCACCATGCGGGGACTGTGGCTGGTGCACAGTGCACTGGCTTCTCATGGTATCTCCCATGGAACACATCACACCAACACCCCACATTCTGCACAGTCCACTGCAATTCAAGGTGCTGGTTTTAATCTAAAGCACCCTCAGAATGCTGGGTCCTGGGTACCTTAGAGAGGGCTGCTTCTGTCCCCTTGGGTCACTGGATCAAGCTGGGATGCTCCAGTTAACTGTCCCCAGTTTTAAATGGGAGGAGGCCAGTGTAAGGGCATAGACAGTGGAGAGCCCTAGATTCTGGAACTTGCATCCCCACCTTGGTCTGGCAGGACCAGAGTTTGTTCATTTCCAGGAAAGGTTTATTTGTTTTCCCAGGCTTTTGATTAGAGGGTGGGTTGTGGAGCCTCAGAGTGGGTTAGTTATTAGTGCTGATGGACTAGCTGGGTTGGGAGTGTCTGACAGCAGCTATTGGCCCCAATTTGAAATTGGACGATTTTTGTAAGAGAAACATACAGTCCGAGGGCCTGATACTGGAGAGAAGCAAGTTCTTCTGAACCAAAATAAATAAATAAATCACAACCCGGGTGTACACGGCTTTAACACAGCCAGACCGGACAAAACCCTCTCCGCTGATGTAGGAAGTCCCCTTATGTCTCTCTAACAAACTCGCAGACCAGCAGCCATGCATTACACAACCCCTTGTTCCAAACCCATCTATGTTTTGGATCTCGCTTTACGATCTCATTGCCAAGAGCAACTGCTTTGTGCTTAGTGACCATCTAGCTAATATGTTACCCCGCCCTCCCTCCCTCCCCATTAGAGACTATACACAAAAGAAATAATATGCCCACCACAGTGGACATTAGCATCAGGTCAGGGGTTTATTCACTGTGCAACATTCCCAAGCCACAGAGCATGGGCACCTTACCCGTTCTCCATTTTACCTACAAATGTATAGCTAGTGTGTACATTAATGAGTCACACACAATAATGTAAACTAAACTGAGACGCAGGACTAACAATGCGCCCAATCCTGCAGCGCAGTTCTAAACAGCCACTGAACACAATGGGCTTGATTTTCCATTGCCTGCTGCAGTGCAAAATGAGTGTAAAATGGGATCACTTTATCCCTGTTTTACCCTTATATTGCACTAGTGTAAATGACTATACAAAGTGCAGGTCAATGGAGAACAGGAACAGGGCCAACAGGAATTTTTTCTTTTTGGGTACGGGGAATGCAGGAGCAGGCCTCGTGCTAACTCACTCTGACTTTCAGAACAATGTTTAAACCCCAGTCGTGCCCTCTGAGGCCCACATGCTGCTTTCACTGGAATCTACGGCTGACACCTCGGCTGGATTTGATCCTCGACGTTTTTATTCAAAATCAAGATGTTTCACTAGAGATTTCCACCAAGCCTTTCAACAACAACCTTTGCAAGACTCCATCACCCAGTGCATTATGTGGGTCCTAATTGTGCTGTCAGGGTCTGAAAGCCACTGGGGAAAGGGCTCTCTCTTCCCCTGTATGTTCAGTGCCAAGCACTCTGTCTGTGCTCAGTAAGTAATAACGTGTCTTGTGCTCCAGCTGAGGGCTTGATCTTGAGAAGGTCGATGCCCAAGATCTGCTGACATGTGCAAGCCAGCTCTGCATTCACAGTTACCACAGGGCCCCTAAGGAGTGAGATTATTGGGTTGGTTCTCTTCTCACCTGCGCTGGTGTCAATCAAGAGTTACTCCACTCAGTTACACTCTAAAGTAGCCCAGAGGAGTATAAGGCACTAATTTTTTTTAATCTTCTTCTACCTCAAAACAATCACTTAATTTTCCCCCACCTCTGGTTTTTCGCATTGCATCCTATCTTGTCAGTGTCCACCTTTTAGTGTGTAAGGGCCTGATCTAGCAAAGCACGAAGACACATTTAGACAGGCGAGCAGTCCCATTGAAGCCAATGAGTGGGACGTCTCCTTAACGGTTTTTACTGAATTCTGAAGTCAGTGGGACTATTCACACACTTAAAAGTGGTGTGCCGATGAATGATGAGTGGGCCTGCAAAGCAGCCACTGGCATACACAAATGAGTCCAACATCCCCAGGTGTAAGCTCAAATGCCTAGACTGCACATGCAGTTGCAGTAACTGTGCATGCAAAGTAGGCACACAAACATGTGTGAACACGTACAGGAACATCAGGCCTCGGCTCTCTGAAAAACAAACCAGGAGTAACAGTTTCTGGAGATTCAAATTTCATGCATTTCTTTTCTGATTTTTTTTTAACCTTGGAACTGGAAGGCTACGATTTTAGCTTCTGCGTTATGCCAGTTGGCAGCATTTATCCAGGCAGCTTTTCCTCACTTTCTAGCACCCCTCCCAAGCTATGCTCCCCACCCAGCACTAGCAAGCCAGTGCCACTCCCCAGTGTGTAAACATCAAGGAGCAGTACAGTGTCTAAAGATTAAAAGCAATTACACTGGAAAGGAGCGGAGAGGGACTTTTCACCTTATAGCTACTCAAACAGCCTTTACCTGACATGATCCTGAATAGCAAAGATCCATTTAAAACACAGATCCCAATGCACGGTATCTATCCTCCTGTTAAAATTTACTCCTGATTTCCTGTCTGAAGCTAGACAAATTCAGACTGGAAGTCAGGCATACATTTTTAAGAGTGAGGGCTATTAACCATTAGAACAATTTACCAAGGGTCATGGTGGATTCTCTATCACTGGCAACTTTTAAATCAAGATTGGATGTTTTTTCTAAAAGATCTGCTCTAGGAATTGTTTTGGAGAAGTTCTATGCACTGTGTTTTGGAGGAGGTCAGAGTAGATGATCACAGTGGTCCTTTCAGGCTTTAGAATCTATGAAAAGTTTTATATTACCAAAAAAACAAAGGCTCCTCCTACAGGACTCAGCTGGGAGAAGCTAGGGACTCTCTGAAACTGGAACATTCTATACAGCTGTCCACAAGACCAGCCAATAGGCCTCATTTTGATCCCACTGGCACTGGTGTCAATCAGAAGTAGCTCCATTGAAGTCAATGGCGTAACATGGGTATAAAATCAATGTAAGTGAGAGCACCATCATTATTATTAGTAGTATTTACAGAAGCATCCAGAAACCCCAACTAGGATCAGGGACCTCATTGTGTTAGGCACCCTTCAAATACAGCAAGAGACAGTTCTTGCCCAAAGATACACAAAGGGTAGGAGAAAGAATCATTCCACTTTACAGACAGGAAACTTTGGCACAAAAAGATTAGGTGACTTGCCCAAGGTTACACAGAAAATCAGTGGCAGAGCTAAACATTGACCCTAGTTCTCCTGAGGCCAAAACCAATTCCTTAACTGCCAGACCATTCTACCTCTCTTCAAGCCGAAGTGTTGGAAAAGTAGAGTTACGTTAGGTGACAACCCAGGATTTCAATCAATATTGTCTCGTAGATCATCTCAAGCAAAAGTGGCAATAGCACTTTTATTCTAACACAACCAAATCTGGACAATTCACACCTCTTGCTGTGCTTTTCCTTAACTAATGCCACATAATAAAACACTGCTCAGATTCCAATATCATCTAAAAACAACGTTATGCCTTCTAATTTTAGCACTAATCTTCTCTTGCTATGGTTGTGTGATTTCTAATTATTTTATCCCCAGCCTTGCTTTGATGGATAGTTGTACCTTTTCCAATACAGAGAGACTTGTAAAGTGCCTTTAAAAATATGTTGATCATTTCCCATTGTTAATTTCCAATTCCTATATAGAAATCTGCAGACTATATTCTCCTATATGGTTTCATTGGGAGGCGGGTTATTATTAATAGCAATAAAATAAAAAGGAAGAGCCTGTTTTTTAAAGAAATTCCCAAACTGGTCTTGAAAAACATTATATTTTTTCCTAAAAGTTGTTAAAGGCCATAAATCCATTATCTAGATACAGATCACTTAATAATTTAATGCCTTTGGCTTGGCATTCTTCCCAGAACATTTTGCCTTTATCTGTCTTTATTTTCAGGTTATAACAAATTGAGGAATAATCAGCTGTGTTGAAATCTTGAAGACAATTCATGAAGAATCCTGAGAAGTGGAGTTGGAGGTCCAGTTACCTGGATAGTCTCTCAGAACGCTTGGTGGGTGGGCGTGTGAGAGAGAGAGAGAGAGAATCCATAGGGGTGAGGGTAGGAGAAGATTGAATAGCACCTTCTGTTCAGTTTCCACTCATCAGGTGTTTTTTTAATGTCTTGTCACGTCTCACAGCTCATTAAAAGCCCTGAAGGTACATGAATCAATGTGTAGCTAGCCACCAGCTCTGCTGATGCTGTGTAACATGTAGTCACTTTTGCTTTTATAACTAAATTAGGACCAGGGTGTGGTCTGGTCTTCTACCACTGCAGGGGGAAGGAGACAAGTTGATTCTTCCCCTTTCCCCACCTTCTCAGGCGCTTCCTACAATTTAATGCTAGTTCTGGTATCCGAACATGAGGCTGGCACTAAAAAGGGAGGGGCCACAGCCAGTTGTGGAGTGGAATGCAAACTGTACCTGCTTAAGGGGTGTAGCAGCAGGTATGCCCCTGTCAAATCTCCTGGAGGTATTGTGCCTCCTAGTGTTCCTACAGTGTAGAGCTGTGACCATAAGGCCCAAATGAGTTCTCATTTAACTGGAGGTATTGTTGATTGTTTTGGAAGTGCTGGAAAGACAGGGCCAGATCCTCAGCTCGTCAATGGAGCTGTAGCCAGTGTATACCAGCTGGGGATATGGCCCATAGCTAAGAAACTCTGAGTCATAAGAACCCATTACCAGGCACAGGCCCCAGTTTTGATTGCTTTTATATTGGTGTACATACTCTGGATTTATGCCCGTGTAAATGAGATCAGAACGGGGTCTAATGGAGTTACATAGTGTATGATCAGATTCACATCCAGGCTACCTCAACATGGAGCTGATTTTCTTATCCCTTCATCCTGAATATATGGGGCCTGGTTCTGATCTCATTGAAGGCTCCACACAAAAGCTGCACCTTTTGAGCTAAACTGGATGAGAAACCGATTTCGTTAAATTGGTACAAATCTTTTATGTGGACACTCATTTCAAATTCAGAATGCCCTATAGCTTAATTCGGTGCCCAAATGGTGTGTAACCAGTCCTTGCAGGGGCTTTACCTGAGTATTGCTGTACAGCTATTTCTGACTCACACCCGCACAGCTGACAGCATGCAGACCAATAGTCTGTGTGTGCATGGTTGAGGAGGGGATGCTCAGTGGTTTATTCCCACAGGTTTCTGTTGCAACATCCTAATAAAGCAAGCAATTGGAAAACCACCATCTGACCTACGACTTCTTTGCGTCAATTACATTCAAAGCTTTGAGACGAGCCATTAAAAACACAGAGTGAATTAATTTAGCCGCTCGTTTAATTCAAGAAAAACACCAAGCCCAAAAGGGGATGTGAAAGAATACTAATTGCAGTGCTGCTGCTTAACAAAGACTCACTCCCTTTCTTGCTCCTCGCCCCTTCCTCTTTCCCTGCTTGGTCCTTTTCAACCTACTTTCATCTCTTTTCTCTTCACACAGGAAACTAACAAGGCTCCTGAGCAGGAAGCTACATCCCCACTCCTCACTACGATTTACAAGGCAGTGAGCTGTAATTTCTTTTTTAAAAACAGCGCAGGGCATAACAGCTGTAACGAAGACTGTCAAAACAGGACCCAGCCCAGTCAAAACCCTCTGACCCTGATCCTGGAAATGTCACTGTACATTGTTGCACCAGAATTAGAATAGGACCAGTCTTGTGGTACTGATGGATGCCACTCCAGGACTGTGAAGCCAGTTTCATCATCATCAGTTTCATTCTGCTGTAACACTATTATTCCTGGTCTCCTAAAATAAGGGCTGATCCCGACAGGTGCTGAGCATCCGCAAGTCCTACTGAAGTCAAAGGGAAGTTGCTGTTATTAATCCTCCTATTGTGGAAAAATCCTACAGAATGTAATAGAAATGATAACCTTCTACAGATTTTTTTTTAAATTAACCATCATATAGAATTTAAGAGAGACAGACACACCTGCTGTACAATTCTGTTGGATGTTTGAAACCTAAAAACCCTACAGAAAGAAGTTCATTTTCTCTTAAATTTGATTGGGGTTCAGAGCAACTTCTGTACCACTCTGTTGGCTCCATCCCTATTAAATTCAGTTAGACTTTTCCATAAAGGGTCAGCACTTTTCAAAATCAGGCCCTTAGAGTTAGCTCCAGTTTACAGTGGGCTTTTTATTTTGGGATTATTGAGGTGGAAGGCAGAATCTTGCCCTTCAAATGGAAAGAAGTCTGGACCAAATTCTATCCATGCTCATAACCCATACAGCCCTACTGATATTACTCCTGGGGGAATTCTGTCCCACTGCGCACGAACAGAATTCATGTGCCATGCAAAAAATTTTCCCACAGAAAATACACTCTTCCAGAAAGGTACTGCAGTTACTTCTTTCGCCCACCAGTGGCCATTGTGGCACCAGAACAGAGTAGCCACTCCCAGGCAGCAGTAGCCCCAGCTGCAGATAGGGAAGAGAAAGAGGCTGGCTTCCTCACAGCGCCCTGCTTGTGGGGCCAGGTCAGGAGACATGGGATAAGGGGGAATGGACAGCATGGGGTACATGGGGCTGCTGGGGGATCACAGACTGGGGTTCAGAAGGGCTAGTGGGGGGGAAGACTGGAGTGGGGTCTGAATGGGCGTGGGGATGCAGGGACACATGGGGTGGGGGGTGACTGAGTGGGGTGAAGGGCCACATGGTGATAGGGGGTGCAAGGCCACATGGGGATGGGGGGCAGATGTGCCCGACTGAATGAGAGGGGCTAGAGGTCAGCCAGGGCCTGCATGGTGGAGGCTCCCTAACAATCCCTCCCTGTCCCCAAAAAACCTGTTCCATACTTCTTCCACCCACACCCAACAACACTCCAAGTTCACACCCAGGCTCCTTCCCAATAATTACTTCCCACTCCCTCTGCTCCTCCATTACCCCTGACTTCCGCAAGCCCTTACACTGCTTCTGAGGGGTGCGGGAAATACATTTCTGTATAGTAGTTTAAATTAATTATTACTCAGAGTTCTGTATTAATATGCCTAGTAAGGAATCTGTCAAAAAACATTTCCTGAATCTTTTTTGTTGTCTGCATTGCTACAGACATACTTGCTGACAGGTATTTTGAAATAAATTACCAAAGTAATTGAAGCTGGCATGATTATATTGTGTTACTTTGACAAATAAAATATGCAGAATTTTAAAATATTGTGTGCAGAGTTTTTTATTTTTTGCGCAGAATTCCCCCAGGAGTAATCTGATAATAGTGGAGCTGCACATGGTGCAAAGCAGGGCAGAATTGGCCCCTATATGTTCTGGTGTCCAATTATGCAGCTTAGAGCAGATTTTTAAGAAGAAATCAGAGTAAGTGTTCAACACCCTTATCTGGGGCCAGATTTTCAAGTCAGACAAGCTCCCATTTAGGCACCCAAACATAGGCTCAGCCCCCAACAAAAAGATCCCTTTTAAGGATCTAGCCACATTCTGGTGCCTAAATGGAGTCAGTTTTATTTTGAAAATCTGGTCCCTGATTGTACTGAGCTCTTCTGAAAATTCTGAATCTTGTGGGGTTTTTCTCCAGAGAAAGCCGACACATTGAGTTTGGGATTATTTTTGATGGTGTGAAATGATTTTATTAAAAATGTTGTTACAGCTTTCTGAAAGTTAAGTTCAGGAGTGCTCTTTCCTAAACAGGACACATCGAAAACACAGCCAGACTAGTGATCAAGAAATTCCCACTCTGGAAGTAAAGGATTTAATTTTATTCTTTTGGATGGCGTTGAGGCTGTAATTTGGAACACCAGTTTTTATTACAGCATCAAATCACTGATCTACAGTGTGACAACATTGAGAAAAAGAAATTAATTTAGCCAGGAAAGTTCCATTCGCGGACTGCATCTGGTTTTTAGTGAGGGCCTAAACTTGACCAATTTCCAGGCGGATTAGCGGGCAGAAGGATATGTTATACTGAAGATTACAGCGAGTAACCAGCTCAGATTAGAATCAGGATCCAGCCCTTGGATCTAAATACTAGGTGCAAAATTTCTAATGCCATGTGGCAGCAATCTCAGGATCCTGGTAAGACGAATTCTAGAGTTTTTCACCTCTAGATTAATAGGTCTGAAACAACTCAAGTCAGTAGTAACCGAGGCACTAATTTCCCATAGTGGCTGGTTGGACTATATGAACCTAAATAGAATAGATTCACAGGTTTTAAAGCCAAAATGGACTACTATGATCATCTAATCTGACTTCCTGCATAACATAAAGCATAGAATTTCACCCAATAATTCATGCAGTGAATTAGAATAGAATAATTGTTGAGGACCTGATCCTGAGAGATGCCGAGTGCCTCCTAAGTGGGGTTGAGAGCTCTCAATTTCCATTGATTTCAGTATCTCTGGAAGCACTAAACCATTTGCAGGATTAGCCTTCATGGCCTAGGCAAAGCAAGATGGTGGTCTCGGTCCAGTCCCTAACAGAGAAGTGATATGACAAAAAAAAAAAAACCCCACACATTAATAGCAACATCAGTTGTTCCTTCGCTGGTCATCTGAGAAGAGAAGCCTGGAATCAAATAGGCCATAGAGATTAAAGTAGCTTCTTGGTCCTTGAGGTGGTCTCTCTATCTCAGGGTTGAGACCCAATGGCATTGGAGAAATGGGGGAGAGGGATAACATTAGGAAAACTTTCATGGAACTGCTCATGCTGCACAGATGCTATTTTCTGTCTTCAGAGCTGCCACGCTGGCACCTTTTATGAGTGCTGAATTCGTCCTATATAAATAACACTAATACAAGAATGTTTTGTTTGCACAGGACCTAACAGAGTCAAATGTCCATGGTTGTTCCACAAAGACTATGAAAGAAAATTACTCAGTATAGACGGTGCCTCTTTGAGTGTCTAAAAAGAAGCTAAGAAACCTTTAGACGGGCCATGAGACGAAGAATGAGCCAGTGGTTATGGCATAGGACCTGGATTCAATTGTCTTCTCCATTAGACTGCTTGTGTGACCTAGAGCAAGTCACTCAGCCTCTCTGTGCCTCAGTTCCCCAGCTGTACAATGGAAATAACAGTCCTGCCTGACCTCCCCGGCGTGTTGTGCGGATAAATCCAGTGAAGATTGTGAAGCACTCAGATCCTGTGGTGACGGGGGCCATACTAGTACCTTACACAGATAGGAAGACTCAGTTAGCAAAGCACCACTGAAGGGAACCATCATGGGTAGGGAAGCCCGGCACACTTTAAACAGAGGGAGAGCTTGAGGGGGCTTTTGTGCTGGTGTTTCTGCATGGGTGGCCTGGATACCCCCAGGGCTCTGAGTGGCCTGTCCCCCTTCTCTTTCTCCAAGGGGAAGGGATTTGAGAAGCAAACAATCCTTTCTTCTCACCTCCCATCCCTTCCCTGTTACAGAAACATTCACCTCCATAAGTGGGGGATACAGTCTACGCCACAGGGCGAGCGTCAAACAAACCATCTCACCCATGCACGATAAAAGCATGAGTGCCCCCACTCTCTCCCTTCCCCTCCCCGATGTGAAAAAATCAGCCTTGGATCTCTTGTGCTATCCAGATTCTTGGTGAAGTGACTAAACCAGAGGGCAGGTTTCCTCACCATTCTCCCCCTGCCGCTTCACACCTCTGCCTCTGGCCGGGTACCAACTACAAGTTGCAACAGGTGTTAGGATACCCATGGATTACACAGGACAGCAAGGGAAAATTCTCATCATGAGAGCATCCTAGATTCAGAGCCATAACCTTCTTGATCAAGCCGCAGCCTGTCTCCCACAGTGAAAAGGTGGGGTTAGGTGTGTAGGGGTAGAAGCAGCTCATACCGTGCTTCTTTCGTTGACTTATTCCCTGGCATAACTCCCACTCCTGCACCTCTGTGAAGCTAGGGAGTGGAGGGGAGAGCTGTGAGTCTAAGGAGCATTACCAGAGCTTCTTCCAAAGACCACCTTCACAGAGCCAGCAATGGATATGGTATGCAAGGGAGTGGAAGGAGTGAAGACAGTTACGGGGAGAGGTGGAGACTACTGGAATTAGCGATGTGGCACGGAAGGGACAGGAGAAGAGGCCACCTCCAGGGTGGGCAGAGATAGGGCTAGGTGGACGGAGAGTCAGCAGGGCGCAGTAAACGGTGACATAACGAGAATGACGTTTTGGGTGGTGGACATAAAAGGAAGAGCATGGAAAGGGAACAATGGCATTGCAGCACTGCATGTGGGGAGATGGTGGGGAACCTCACTCTGAATTTGTGTCCGGGCACTCACCCAACTACGGTTACTGGCTTGGATTTTCTACTTACAGTGCCTAGGCCAAAACCAGTTCCCGGATGGCCTTCCCATCCCCAGAGATGCAGAGCCTGATTCTGTTCCCACTTACACTGGTGTGTAATAAAATCAGGCCCATTTTGTGTGAGAAACCAGAATCAGGCCCATTTTGTTGCTGTTTGCTCAGAGAAAGGTCCCATCACCCAGTAGCCATGGAAATGGAGTTTTAATACCTGTTTGGAGGCAAACTTCTCCCTCTTCCCTCCCCTCCCCCCCTTGACTGGTTAGTGCAGTTCCTAGCTCTTCTGCTATTGCTCTAAACAGAAGCCTAAGAAATCTCCTCATTCTTACTGTGCTCTAATTTCCAGAAACTCTGTTTGTCTGTTTAATTTATTTCTTTAATTTAAAGAAACAGTGCAGTGTTCCAAAGTGATGGCTCAGCTCTATGGAATAACCCGTTAGGGATCCTAGCAGTCGCATATTTTTATACTTGCAAACATGGAAGGTTTATTTGCTTTCGGGTTAATACGGGAGCTTTCATGCACAATGCAGAGAGCTAGGACGTTTTAACAAACTTACCCAAAAGGGGCAAAGTACAGCACAAGGAGAGCCCTTAAAACTTGCTCAATTGGCTTGGATAACTGAATAAATAATTGTGATAGTAAACCTGAGGATTTGGAATATTCAAGATATGTGCTAGGCTAAGTAAAGAAAGTACAAAGGAATACTACCAATAATGAAGTGTCCTAAAGCTAGTTCTCTTCAGTAAGGCTGATGAGTTTTTAGTGGCTGCCGTGGTGTTTTTCCAGCTCCACTATCCGAATTTTCACCACCACTAGCTTTATAAAAAGAGGGGGGGGAAATCACAAAAAATATTACTGCAGAAAAAGCTTCAAAATCCTGCAGATTCCTACTGCGATACTGCCATGTGCTGGGATATTAGAATAGTTTTAATATTTTAATAAGGCTACGGATTCCAAAATAATATAATTGATTTTATTAAAGAGGAATACATGCTGAGCTCCTGATCAGGAACGGCTCTTCTCACCTATTTAACTATCCTCCTTGGGTGATCCAGTGAGTACAGCCTACATATCTTGAAAGGGCACTAACAGAACCTGGGGGTCCATACAAACTGTGGTACATGCTCCAAATCCTGAAGGACATTTGACAAAAAGGAAGGTCATGATTATGCTAGAGATGTAGGCCTTGGCTGGTGTGAATCAGCAGAGCTCCTTTGAACTGTGTTGAGATTTATACCAGCTGAGAACCTGGCCTGTAGTGTTCAAAAGGTTAATCAACAGTGATTAGCAACTTAACGTGCACTGAAAAATGAACAAAAGTGTATCAATTCGGTGTAACGCCGCTGAAGTCAATAGTGTTTCTACAGATGTAGAAATAGTTTAATTTGAGAACGAGTTTGTCCCTATAGCTTTAAAAAATACGGTTTACATTTATAGATATGGTTATATGAACATAAAAAAAACCTTCTAAAATAATGAGACAGACGATCATCTGTTTACATCAATGGATTCACCCCACCTGAGGATCTGGTCCACACAAAGGAATGAGTTACACACAGGGTTGTCCAGAGTTTACATTCAGCGGATAACTAAGTGAGAGAGATCTTCTCATGGACCCGTCTCTCTTCTCCAGCCACCACTGCTCTCTTCTCTGTCTCTCCACTCTCTCCCACCCATCTCTTCTCTATCCCTCCATGGTTTGGCTCTCAGCATGGTCAATCCTGTAAACCACAGGAAGCATTCTAGAGAGCCCTGGTGGAGCAAGGACCATGGTTTGGGAAACTACAAGTTGCACAAAACTGTTCTGCAAAGTTTTAGATTTGTTTTTATTCACAAAATCCTGCTTTATCTACAAGGCAGAACAATGGGCCAGATCCTCAGCTGGTCTAAATTGGCATAGCGTCCAGCTAAGGATCTAGCCCCACTGTGTGCTGGATTGCTCCCCTGGAGAGATGCATTTTAAAGCATATTCAGAAAGAAAATACTCAAAATCATATTTGAAACCACAACTGGGTATGTGGCATCCAACTGCATGTGGCCCTATGCTGTGCCCGGCCAGACAGCATACTATCTTGCAAGAAATCCAGCCTCAAGTCTAGCCTTAGCATCAGCCTTGCATCATGCTCTTCAGCCATTGGAAAGCATTGCACCAATAACATGTACGGTAAATTATTGGTGCATCATCTCCAGTGACACAGAGCCTAATTCTGTACAGAGCCCTCCATGCCTGCTGGAAGATTCTAGATGTCCTCAACTCCCTCTGACTTCAGTTGTAAGAGCATTTGAAAAGCTATTATTATTTGTGCAACAGGTTTGTCAGATAACTACAAATGCTTGCAAACGCAAAGGCAGACACCTCCTGCTTATAAAGCAACGGTCATCCAACCAGGAAACAGAGGCGACACCACGTGACTGAGGTGACCAATCAGGCCATGCAATGAATAAGAAAAACAGCTGGTGAACAATCCAGAGGTTGGAATTTGTTAACACAAACTATCTGCTGAGAATGACGAACAAAGTAGAAAACGTCATGACCCACTTGTGGATGAGTCACAAAAAACAACACAAAAAGCTGTGTTTGCAGAATCATCTGCTGAGAGTTAATAATTTGAGCAGTTCTAAGTGTGAGTAAGGGCTACAGAACTGGGCACAGTGCAAATGCTTTTGTAGCTCAGCCCGACTAGTAAGCAATTCCAAAAACCCAAGACAAAAATCCCTAGCAGAGTTTCAGAGGAACAGCCGTGTTAGTCTGTATTCGCAAAAAGAAAAGGAGTACTTGTGGCACCTTAGAGACTAACCAATTTATTTGAGCATGAGCTTTCGTGAGCCACAGCTCACTTCATCAGATGTTGTCAATGCTCACGATTTTATCCTGAGTCTTTTGATATTCGTGATTTTGGTTAGAACTGCAGCTGCTGGAATTATCTTATTACCTGAGAATCTCAGCTTACATTTCTTTTTTAAAGTACATTTTTAGCCCTTGTAGAGGAAAACTTGAAATCTTGAACCCCAAATGTTTCAACAAGAGCAGGCAAATGAAAAGAACCCCAAACTTACTATTGACTATAACTATCATGATTTTTAAAGCAATCTCGTGATTTGGTCAGGGGCTTGATTTTTGAACACGTGGAGTTGGCAATACTGCTAACACTGAACATGAGAAGTAACTGGCGTTGGAAGGAACAGTGAGCCCTGCAAAAGACATTTGCCTCTGAGCAACCACATTGATTACAGACTGATGGGCCCTATGCTGTTCCTATGGCCTTCAATGGAGCAGGAGCAGGCCTTGAAAGAGAAATTAAAACCTAGAGTTGCTTCTTTTTCCTAAGCAGGAAATAAAGCAGGCTGTGAAACAAACAAACAGAAACCCTGACAGGGTTTGTGGCTGGTGGGCGCCTGCCAGGAGGGAAGTGAAAAGCCATAGTGGGAGGGAACTGGGCACACAGAGCTCTTGATTCCTCAGGGCACTGGCAATTATAGACTGGAAAGTCTTTTTTCTTCTTTTCAGCTGTTAGAAAACATTGGCCCCTCATTCTGGATTGACTCTGCCAAGCAATCGCACAGTGTCAACTCCAGCTGCGTTTGAAATTTATGGCAGCGGGACTGGAGTTTGCAACAAATGTGCTGGGCCTTGAAAAGTGCTGAGGGCGAGCTGGGAGGGAGTGACTCAGGGGGAGCAGTTCAGACGGTTCAGCTTCCTCCACCACTTGCAGGAGTTAGGGTTTGAGCAGGGCTCTGCTCTGCAGGAGGGTGGGCGGGAAAAGGAATGCCAGGGGACGGCTTGAGACACGCCTGGGAAAGAAGGGGGAGACAAAGCAAAAAAGGAAACAGGGAATTCTCCCTGCTCCCTCATTCCAGAGGAAAAGCAGCACTCAGGACAGAAGCAGTGAGAGCCCCATGGCTGGAGTCTTTTGAGGCTAAACCAGGCCAAACATTAAGGCCTGCTGTGGGGATACACATGCACAACCCCTGAGAATCAGGTCTTGCTGGAGTCCCTGTTAGACCTTTTCTTGTGTAGGGGGGTCATCAGAAGGTAGCTAACACGTTCCACCGAACAGGTCCTAGTGTCAGGGGTAGACAAGGCAGAGTAGACTAACGTGCTAAACTGGTTGACTGAACCCTAACACTTTCTATCAAGACACCTTAAAAATAGTCTAGACAAGTGGGTAGGTTTTCAGACGTTCAACAGGAGTTAGGCACCTCGCTGCCATTTCTGCCTTCAGAAATCTCCCCTGTGGGCTAAGGGTCTGTCTAGACAAGGAAAAGAGGCACTTTTGCAAATCAAGTTAGCTAACATGACTTGAAACCCCCCTTAGCATCTTAGCGCAGATGCAGCCTACCACCTCTGCCATCATACTAACTGGCCATTTGTAATCACACCTGGGGGCGCTACTGGAATACAGATAAGCCACACTCATTGTTTGCTACAACCACTACTCTGGGTTGGCCGGGGTTGATGTATTTGTCCTGTTGGAAACAGAGGATACGAAAGGAAGCTGTCCATGTTCTTGTGAAGTGCACCCAACAACACAATACAGAGCAGAAAAGGGGAAAAGCATCCTACCTGCCCCCTTTATTGCTCCAACATGACTAACCTGAGCTGGGGGGGAGAGGGGAGGGAGGCATGGGATTCTCAGGAGAGGATGCTGTGAGGCCAGTGAGGTTTTATCTGTAGGAAGAGTTGCCAGCCCTACTTATCAAGGAGCTTTAAGTTAGATACAGATGCATTATACGGAGGGGAGACTTTGGCTTTGTTGGATCTAAATAACAGCCTGTCTGGATCCTGAGCTATTTTAATGAACAGAGAAGAAGCTAGGGTTTGATCCAAAGCCCGCTGAAGTCAAGGGAAAGAATCCCATCTCCTCCAATGGCCTTTGGATCAGGGCTCTATACGTAGCTCTGCAGTGAGTTATGATGCTGCAGTCTCCATACTCCTAATTTCAGACTGGTATTTTAAAAAGCAAGCACACGACAAAAGGACAATTGCACGACCTCCATCAGTGCAGTGCTCCATAATCTTTTCCTGTTCTGAATGGGGACTTACACACCAGGGGAGTCCTACGATAGCCCGGTGACTGGATGGGAGGCAAAGCGATCCAGCAGAGAGAGATCATGATTTTGATTCAGTTTAGCAAGATGGCCACCTCCCGTAGCAAGCACAGAACCACCAACCAGCACTGTGGATTTCACCTTCCAATCCAATTCGCTTCTCGCCAGGTGATTAACCAGATTGCTACATCAAGCTACTCGGGTGCCACCTTCATTTCTGGTTGTTGCAAATCCACTAGAGGGGCCCAAATGCACAAGAACTTGCATACCTGAACCCCTTACAGGAAGACTCGGGGGAGGCTTGATAATAGCAAAGGTAAGGTTTATTCCCCTCATTCACAAAGCTCACATTCTTCCTTTTTCTCCTCCTCTCTCTCCCCTGGTGCATCCTGGGAATTGTAGTCCCTGGACTCTAAGGTACAGGAACCACCTAGAAACATACAAACTGGAGTAGCCATCTGCACTTAGCTAAGTACAACACACCCTTTCCCTTTAGAATAATCATTGTAAAACTTTAAACAATCATTTCTCGCTGTCACTTGACTCCAGTAACAAAATCTTCCAATCTTTTAGGCTGTATCCTTTGTCTCACATGTCTCCTGATACCTGGAGAGGCAGGAATGAGACTAGGCGGTGGAGCAATTCCTGCTACCATAGATTGTCCATCATCACTATCAGCGTCATTGACATTCTCTGGCCCAAGGTGGAGTTCAGCATTCTCTTTTTCAGCTGCTAGCTGATGAGCTTGAAATATTCCACTTCTTTCCTACTATTAATACAGCAGAATCACCTTGGATTTCGATTATCTGAAAAGGACATGAATATTTTTAACATCCTTTTTTGACTCTGTATGGCAGCTTCACATAAGCAAAATCTCCAATTTGAAACTTGAGGTTTATCACCTTTCTTACAATCTACACACTATCTGTATTTCTCCTGCTTGTTCTTAACACATTTGCAAATAGTTCCATTAGAAGTTTTGGTTTAAAAAGGAAAATGTGTAAGCCCTTGACAGGTAGCAAGTCAAATATTGGCGGTGCGTCCTCTTAACAGTTCAAAAGGTGATACTCCTGTTGTTGAGTGGTGAGAGGTCCTGTAAGCAAACAGTGTTTCATTTAAAGCTGATTTCTCTGGTCTCACTTGCAACCTGGTAAATTGCAAACTTTCTTTCACTAATCTGTTCATTCTCTCAAGTAGACCATTAGCTCTCAGATGGTATAAAGAAACCCTTTCGTGCTTGATACCATTGCTACTAAGCTAGTGTTGCATTTCAGCGGAGGTCAATTGCATTTCATTGTCAGGTACCAATTCCTTAGGAAATCCTTCTCAAGTGAAGGCTTAGACATGAACTTAGCCACTATTTCAGTGATAACCTTTCCAGGGGATGTAACTTCTGGCCACTTTGAAGGATAGTCTACCATAACTATGGCAAACCTTTGCGCAACAGGCTGCTCTTAAAAAGGTCCCATTATGTGGAGAGTAAGTTTCTCCCATGGCCAGTGGGATAGTTAACAGGTGTGCGACAGATGCTGAAGGTTTTCTCTGACTTATTACTACTAGCACCAGCCAGGAAATTCTTATTTCCTCAACCTGCTTCTCCATCCCTAGCCACAAAAAGTCTTGTCACAGTTGTCTTTTCATTAGACTCTTCCCCAGATGTCCTTCATGTTCAGGTGAACGAATCATTCTCTCAGAAGTGTAGGCACAACAAGATGGTCAATTCTCAAAATCCATTAATTTACAAGGGACCATTCACACGATGTGTATTGTGACAAAGTTCCTCCTCTGCCTTGGTGGGTCCTTATTGGCAGATTTGCTCGCCTCAGAGATTCACGGCAGCCCTCAGTTTGGCCACTTTCATGACTCAGATCTGCTGTTCACTCAGATAACCTCATCACTAGCCAGCCTGGGGGAAAAGAGGAGAACAATCCCCACAGTCTCTGCTGATCCACCATGTGGGTCGGGGAACAGCCCAGAGACCTTCCCCTCTGGTGGAACCCACAGTCCAGGTCAACTCCTCCTGGGTCTGATCAGGAGTTGGGAGGTTTGGGGGGAACCCGGGCCTGCCCTCTACTCCGGGTCCCAGCGGATTGCAGTTGTTTACAGTGTTTTGTGTAACACCTGGGTTATAGCTACAACTCCCTAGGCTACTTCCCATGGCCTCCTCCCAACACCTTCTTTCTCCTCACCACAGGACCTTCCTCCTGGTGTCTGATAACGCTTGTACTCCTCAGTCCTCCAGCAGCACGTTTTCTCACTCCCAGCTCCTTACGAGCCTCTCCCTAACTGAGGTGAGGTCCTTTTTAAGCCCAAGTGCCCTGAGTAGCCAGCCTGTCCTAATTGATTCTAGCAACTTCTTCTTAATTGGCTCCAGGTGTCCTAATTAGCCTGACTGCCTTAACTGGTTCCAGCAAGTTCCTGCTTGTTCTGGAACTGCCCGTTACCTTACTCAGGGGAAAGAGATCTACTTAATCTGGGACTAATAAATCTGCCTTCTATCACTCTTCAGTAGCCATCTGGCCTGACTCTGTCACAGTATCTATATGGCTGCAAGTATTCTGGTGTTATCTTGTAAGGCCATCCATTGACTATGTAAGTCTTTAGGTCCTGACATACCTTATCTTCACTCATGGCTGTTGCCCACTCTGAGACTGTGATCATTCCTTGAGTTGTAGCAGAGATCTGTGCAATGGCAGTCTCTTCATCATCTTTATTGCACCCTCGTGATAAAGTATGGGTAGGTGAGAAGGACAATTTGCAGCGTTGTTCTTGGCACATGGCAGTTACATTGATTTCCTGACAAAGTCCATTAGTTTGGTGGCCCATTCAGCAATTCTTGGTATTGCTCATCCAGAACCTCATGTGGTGAATAAAGCTGAAGGAATTTTGTGATCAGATCTTAAGATAAATCTCCTACCCCACAGGTAGGTTCTGAAGCATCTTACTGCTCAGAAACATGCCAGAGATTCTTTCTCAGTGACACAATAGGATTGTTATGGATGAGTAAGGGCTCTGGAGGTGAATGCAATGGTGACTTCTCATCCATTTTTTAGCTGAGTCAAGACAGCACTAAAATCATACTCACAAGCATCTGTTGTGACAACTGTATACTTCTCAGAATCAAAAGGGCAAGAGCTGGGCTGGTGGAAAATGCATGTTTTATCTCATTAAAGCTGTGCGTGCATGCTTCATCCCATTCAAACCTCACATCCTTTTTTGGAGATGACGCAAAGGAATTACTTTCATAGCAAATTGCTGTACAAACTTGGAATTGTATTTGCACAATCCCAAAAATGATCAATGTTTGTCCTTGTTGTCAGGCTTTGGTGTGGCTTTCACCAGGTCTGGTTTTGGCTTATGCCATTCTGAGAGATCGTATGTCCAGCATAGGTCACTGAGTTGGTATGGAATTGACATTTCTTCTTGCTGCGGTAAGTCCATTTCATTGAAGTTTTTCTTGAACTTTTTTTAAGGATGATATCATGTTTGGACTCATCTTTGCCATAGATTACGATGTCATCTTGTAAGTAACACCCTCATGTCTCTCTAAAGATCCCATGCATCATTCTCTGGAATACAGATGCTGCAGAGGCTAACCCAAATGGCATTTCTTTGAATTGGAACAAACCTTCTGGAATGATGAAAGCTGTGTACTTGTGGGATTCTTCCATTAAGGGGTTCTGGTGGTAAGTGGAGGATAAACCAAGGGTCATCAAGACTCTTGCCTCCTTCAAGGTGAGCAGTATTTCACTGATGTTGGCTAGAGCACAACAATCCACCACAATGTTGGAGTTTAGATCTCTCAAGTCCAAACACATGCTGGCAGCACCAGTAGGCTTCCTGCTGAGAACAGGAGAAACCCATTCTGATGAATCAGTCGGTTCAATTATATCTGCTTTGCATAATTTCAGAATCTCCTCCTTAAGCAGTGGTCTCAGTGCAATTGATATATTTTGCACTTTATGCTGTACAGACACCACATTGTTTTTAGGTGGATCTTGTGCTTGAACTTTTTTGCAACACCTGTGGTATTAGAAAGTCAGAGACGATTCCTGCTTGTATCCCATCTTCAGTTTACAAGACAGGTTCTGTACTATTCATATCTAATACTATCTGAAGAGTCCTTTGATGATTCCACCCTGAAATAGAAACTCTGTTTAGGACTACAGATTTTCCCTGGAGCATTACGGTCTTTGTACTTAAGGGTAGCTGTAAAATAGACATTTATGGGGAGGGGAGATCCACCATTCCCTCCAGCATAGGCGCTGACTCCGTGGAGCAACCACCGAAAAAAACTGTGGGTGCTCAGCACGCACCGGAAGCACCCCCAATCAGCACCTCTCCCTCCTCCCAGCACCTCATGCCTGCTGGGAGCCCCACTGATGAGCTCCTCCCTCTCCCTCCCAGCACCTCCCACCTGCTGCAATCGGCTGCTCAGCGGTGTACAGGAGGCACGGGGGGGGGGGTTAGGAGGAGCAGCGGGGGCAGGGAGAGGCAGGGGGAGGGGGTGGGAAGAGGCAGGGGGGAAGTGGGGGCTTGGGGGAAGGGGTGGAGTGGGGCCTGGGGTGGAGCAGGGGTCAAGCACCCCCTGGGATCTGAGTAAGTCGGCACCTGTACCTTTCAGGGTATAACTCTGGAGGACATACCTCAGGTTGGGAACTGGCAAATAGCACAGTGTGGAGCTGGTTAAGAATTATAGTGTAAGATGAACCAGAATTTGCTAACAGCCTCATCTCATGGCCGCTGACATGCCCTTGGCAGCGTGGAGTGCTCACTGATCTCCTGTCACCTTCAGAACACCCTCAGGATTCAGTTGGCCATCATCCTCATCTCTGAGAACTCCAGATGCAACGTTGATGGCAGGCTTACAGACTCCAGCAAAATATCCTTTTTTGTTACTCTTCTTGCTTACTGATTTCTTGGAAGGACACCCTTGGAAGTCTGTCTTCTGTCACCACACCTGTAGCTCTGGAGCAACGTGGTGTGTGGGAGAGAAAAAGGCACCGAGGATGTAGACTTAGGAGCTTTGCGGGTTGCAGTCTTGTATTGGACTGCCTTCGCCTGTGCGGGCTGGTGTCGTGAAAAGTGACTTAGCACAGCAGATGGCACTTTCCACTTGTCGGGTGGTTTCTATGGTTTTCTCCAAGCTGGGGTACTCAGAATTGCAGAGGAACGTGCCAGCTGGGGAAAAGGAGCATTATGAAAAAATAAGAATTGCCCCTGTAAATTGCTCTCCTTAATAAGCTGCATTAGGCCTGGGGAGTTTCCCTGGGAGCAGCAACAGCAGATCACAGCAACAGGAGTCGTGAGGCATTTCGCTAAGTTAGATTTCTGCACCTCTGTGGTTCTTTTAGGCTCGTTGTCGGTTTGCGTTGTACCTGAACCCTTCTGAGGAAGACTCAAAGGTAAAGTAAATTCCCCTCATTCTTTGGCAGAGCTCACATTCTTCCTTTTCTTTGCCACTCCCTCCCCATGTGCATTCTGGGAATTGTCTGGACTATTCGCTACAGGAACGCTGTAGGAATAAACTTACAAACCCAAACTGAGGGAGCTAGGTGCACCTCGTGAGATACAACAGGAACCAATGCAGCCCGGCTGAGCAGGGGGGCAGGATCTGGGGAAGCTGACTGGGGAGGAGAACTCAAAGCTCCGCTATATGGGGAATCCTCATGCAAGCCTCATAATGGGATAGGGGACAAAGAAGGGCATGGTGGATCGGCTGCTGTGTGGATTCATTTGGCAGCTTGCCTCTTACATTGGCCGGGGCAATCGGGCTACTGGAGTCCTGGTGGCTGCCCAGCAGTCTGGGAATTCTTCGTCCCAGGATGATCCCTTTTGGCAAGCCTAGCTGTCAGGACACAGATTTCCCTTGGCACAGGGACAAGATTAAGGCTGGGATATTCAAAAGAGCCCAAGGGAGCTAGGCACCCACGCCCATTGAAATTCAGTGGGATTTGGGCACCCACTTCCCTTTGGCTCCTTTGGAAATCCCAACCTTACCTCTTAGTGCAACATATCATGGGCCAAATGCATCCCTGACAGTGGAGTGACACTGGAACAGGATATGGCCCAAAATGTATTTCTGTTCCTCCCCCAAGCTGAATTTCAATAAACCATACACTATAAAACCATTTCTGCTCTTATTCCTATCATGTCATAACACCCCTGTGCTCGCAGTTCTCAGTGCTGAATGAAATCCTCCGGATGCCGAAGTCATGCTAAAAGATGCTCATCCAAGGTTACAATTGAGAAAAACTCAGATACACTTGGTCATTACAGTAAAATATTCAGCCTTTAGATCACAACCATTCATAGCCTCCCACCTACACCTTTGATGTTAACAGTGAACAAGTCTGTGCTTTTAAGCTGTCCTTCAAAATAAAAATATTGACAGTACCAACTCTTCCCCCTATTCTCATTAATCCACAGCTTAATCCTCTCAAAAGGTCGTTCAGCACCACTCCTTACAGAATCCTTGATCTATGCAGCTGAGGAGCTGTAAACTACTTCTAGCTTGTGTCTATTAAAGATGCTCTTTCACCCTTGATTGGACTAAGAAAACACAACTCTAGTGGCGAACATACACTGTATGTGCTATTTCTTCCATGCAAAAAATATTGCATTTTAGCAGTCTTAGGGAGGAGAAAGCAAACACACAGGCAACATGAGGATGAGAGTACAAGTATGTAGGTAGGAGACACAGAATGCAGAGTTATAGCTCAAAGTTCAGCTTTAACTCTTTCTTCTGGGATTTATAATGTAAAATATATTTGTTTTCAACTATCGACTATTTGGCAATTACTACAACATCTCCATAAAAAGCCACATTAGAACAACATTAAAATTGCATGATGGAGCCATCCAGAGCTAGGAAATGCCAGAGTTAAGGTTGTTTATAAGCAATCTTAACTCTCCCCTGGGGTGTATCCGTTGCAACACAACCCTTTACTTACATGATTACACACTATTTCTCAATAATACAATAGAATATGATGCATTTTCTCGATTCCCTTAGATATACATATGTAGCATCTTGCAGTACTGTGTATGTGCTATGTGACCGCTGCTTTTCATACTGACTTGTTTTGTCTCATTGTTTCTTTGTGCTACGTCTTTTTGCTGTATCCAACTGTTCTCCTTTGTCTTAGATTGTAAACTCCTTGGGGCAGGGATTTTCTCTTTGTTATGGGTTTGTACAGCACCTAGCACAATGGGGCCCTGGTCTAGGACAAGGGTCCCAAGATGATACTGCAATTCTAATAGCAATCCCCATACAATTTTTGCACCTTACAAGGTGTTAGAAAGCAGCAGTATTATTATTCAGTGCCCACTGTATAATGTGTGCAATGGACCATGGGCACTTTTGTGCACTACAATGGGGTTTACACATTGTGAACTGTATATGGCACATTACACACTCACAAGCTACACAGTGTGTCAAAATTCCTTCCCTGGCTATTCTCTTCTGTTTGGGTTCTTATGCCGCCCTCCTCATCACCATGGTATCGAAGCACCTTCCGCAAGAGCATGAAGCAGCATGACTAACATCTGCCGTGTGTGTCAGAACAGCCAACCTTTGCTGAAGGGTTCAGTAGTTGCAAAGACTCCTCCTCGACCCCTTGGCGAAGCCCTTAAAATCTCTGCAATGATTCCAGTGGTGCCTTTCTCGAAACGCAGCTCAAAGGATGGGGTGATACCCCCAAGAACCAGTTCAAATGGGGGCATTCCCTCTTCCTAGGGAGTAGGTAACTCATCATTCCCTCCACAGTAGAGTTCCTGTGAGTAGCATTATTATTACATTAGCCGTGACTAAGGCCTTGTCTACACTTGGGATGAGTATCTATACAGCCATTGGACAGAAACAAGTGTAAGTGCACTGGTACATCCCCCTAGCACAGCATTTCTCAAACCGGGCTCCGCAGGCTGCTGGGAGCCCACAAGGGCACTCCAGGGGTTCCGCCGGCCCCGCTGATCAACTCCTCCCCCTCCCTCCCAGCACCCCCTGCATGATGGGGAACAGCAGGGGGAGAAGTTGAGGGAGGGAGGGGGAAGAGTTGATCAACAGGGCCAGCGGACCCCCGGAGTACCTTCTGCACGCTGGGGAACTAGAGGTGCTAGGGGAGCGGGGGAAGAGTGGGGACGGGGTGCGCTCGGGGGAGGGGGCAGAAAGAGGCGGGGAGGAGAAGGCGTAGGGGTGGAGCAGGGGTGGAAGAGGTGGGGTGGATGGGGCCTTGGGGGAAGGGGTGGAGTGGGGGCGGGTCCTGGGGCTGAGTGGGGAGCTTAGTGGGTCCGCAATTTTTTTTAATCAAAATGGGGATCCTTGGGTTGCTAAAGTTTGAGAACTGCTGCCCTAGCATACACTGGCAAAGCCACTGTTTGCACCAATGAAGTTTATCCAGTGGCTTTGTCTGTCTAAACTAGGGCTTTGCACTGGTGCAGCTACACCCTGGCTGCAACCACGGCAAGTCCCAGGTATAAATAAAAGAGGCCGCTGAACTGTATTTCATTAGCATGCAGATTTCAAAATGGGGCCCACATGTCAGCTTTGTGATTTCAGCCCATCTTAGCAGCTGGATCCAGCAGGTTGGAGCTCTCATACTTAATTTTATACCCCAGGAAATGAAAATGTCACGTGATATAGCTTATAGGATGGGCCAAATTACCCAAACTGGCAAGCTGAATGGCACATGCACCATATGCATATGTATATGTGTGTGCAGAGGCCTGCTCTGGTACATCGTGCCATCTCTGATCCTCCCTTCTCCCAACAAATGCCAGCCCACATCACCAGGTTACCTCTCGTACCCCCAAATGTCTTCACACTCCCTTCCCATACTGCTCCTTATGCACTGAATGCCCTCCTTGGGCTAGTCCACAAAGCCACCGTGTCCTCCTTCACAGTCGCTTACCATGACTCACTTCTACTGCAATGCCTAGAGTCAGCTGCCAGCTGATAATGGCTAGGCTGCTCCTTCTGGTCATTCCTAAACTGACTAACTGTGCAAATAGTCTATGGGATCACATTTTCCTATCACTGTTATCATTGTTCTCCCTCCCCCATTCCCTCCACTATTTTGTAAAAGCCACTAGGCTTAAATTAGATTGGAAGCTCGCAGGGCAGGAATGGTCTCTCACTACTTGTCGGTACACCCCTCAGCAGAATAAGGATGGTTATTTATGTGTTGGTGGCACCTCGTGGCCCCAGCTAAGATCCGCCTCCATTGTGCTAGGTGATGTATGAACACACACAGTAAAAGAGCCCTCACCCCAAAGAGTTTCCATTTAAATAGATGAGACGCATAATGAGTGGGAGAAAGGAAGGATTATTATCTCCACATTACAAGTGGGGAAGTGAGGCACAGCAAGATATAGATGATCTTACACAAGGGGTACACAGGAAAAAGCCCTCCAACCCTGTGGCAGTGAGTCTCAGAGCCTGGGTCTACAGGCTCCGGCTCACACTACACTGCTAAAAATACCCATGTAGATGTTCCAGCTCGGACTGGAGCTCGGGCTCTGAATCCCACCTGCATCCCCAGGCTCCAGAGCCTGAACTCCAGCTCACGTCCGACGTCTACACAGCTGTTTTTAGCACTGTAGCACAAACCCAAGTCGGCAGCTTGGACTCTGAGACTCACTACCGTACGGGGGTTTGTTTTAGTTTTTGTTTTTGTTTCTGTTTTTTTTTTTTTTTTGGGGGGGGGGGTGTATAGATGTATCCAGGGAGTCTGCAACAGAACAGGGAACTGAACCCAAATCTCTTGAGTCCCAGCCCCATGGCTTACCTACAAACTCATCCTTCCTCACTATGAGACCTGAGTCCTAATTGGAGCCTCTGAACACTACCATAATACGCACACTACTACTAATGAATGCCACTAATAATGGTGCACCCATCAATGCCAGCTTGCATACATCCAGCACGGGAAAGGGGAGTTGGCAAGTACAACTGGGGCACACCCACATTTTGTCGACCCCCAATTTAAAAACAGCCTGGTTCATTTTCTCCATTCTGAACATTTTCAAAGATGAAGCATTAACATAAGCACAAATCAAAGAAAGCTTGTCAGGCTGGGCTCCTGCTTTGAATTTGTTAAGAAGGCTAGTTCTTTTCAAGTATATCTGGAAAGGTATAAATTCCTGACGGACTGTAGCACTTAGCCTCTCCAGACCTGTAATTAGAACCAGCGCACGCTCTGCTTTTCAGGGCTCCCCCCACCCAGGCACACCAAGGAAGCATTCAGTTTTTCTATATAAAATTTCATTGCAGAAAAACAATTCGCCTTTCCTGCATAGGCAGAAAAGCTGAAGGGTGAAAGAAAAGAAAGAAAGAAAGAAAGAAAGAAAGAAAGCTGAGATTCTCAGATTTGCACATGACTCCAGGAGCTGGGGCTTTAAGAAAAACACCAAATCTTGCAAGACTCATAACCATCCCACAAGAGCTGGTGATGCTGGGGTCGAGCAAGGTGATCACCAGCCATTTTATCTTTCACAAATTTTAAAGAGACACTGGTGGCAGGATTTATCCAAAGCACTTAGTATTGACCTCACTACGCCCATGCCCCCCGTTGAAGTCAATGGCATTATTAATTAGCATGATTCATTATTTGTATTGCAATACATGATTCATTATTTGTATTGCCTAGGAGCCCCAGTCATGGACCAGTTGTGCTAGGCACTGTACAGACACAGAACACAGAGACAGTCCCTGCTCCAAAGAGCTTACAATCAAAGTAAAGGTTAAACCCCCACTGAGTTCAATGGGAGCAGACTTAGGGCAATGCTGAGTGCCTTAAAAAGTCCCACCCTCTAGTTTAAGCTCCTGTACTGATCTTCTTCAAAATGATTGGCACCAGGAGAGAAACATTTTCCAGTTTTTGTGAGGGGACGGCTCAGTGCGTAAGAAACACACTTTCCATACAGAACTGCAGGCTGGGAACATGCTGCTTTATTCAACTACATGACAGAGTTGGGGAAAACACACTAACTAAACAGGAAGGAAGGGAGGGGTGGACCATGGCTCCAACCCATCATATTGAGCAACCCAGCTTACATCTTGATAATCACAGGTTTCAGTGCAGCAGCCGTGTTAGTCTGTATTCGCAAAAAGAAAAAGAGGACTTGTGGCACCTTAGAGACGAACAAATTTATCTGACCATAAGTTTTTGTGAGCTACAGCTCACTTCATTGGATGCATTCAGTGGAAAATACAGTGGGGAGATTTATATACATAGAGAACATGAAAAAATGGGTGTTACCTTACACACTGATCCCACCATCAACCTCAGCCTGGACCAGTCCACACAAGAGATCCACTTCCTGGGCACTATGGTGCTAATAAGCGATGGTCACATAAACACCACCCTATACCGGAAACCTACTGACGGCTATGCCTACCTACATGCCTCCAGCTTTCATCCAGACCACACCACACGATCCATTGTCTACAGCCAAGCTCTACGATACAACCGCATTTGCTCCAACCCCTCAGACAGAGACAAACACCTACAAGATCTCTATCAAGCATTCTTACAACTACAATACCCACCTGCGGAAGTGAAGAAACAGATTGACAGAGCCAGAAGAGTACCCAGAAGTCACCTACTACAGGACAGACCCAACAAAGAAAACAACAGAAAGCCACTAGCCGTCACCTTCAGCCCCCAACTAAAACCTCTCCAACGCATCATCAAGGATCTACAACCTATCCTGAAGGACGACCCATCACTCTCACAGATCTTGGGAGACAGGTCAGTCCTTGCTTACAGACAGCCCCCCAACCTGAAGCAAATACTTACCAGCAACCACACACCACACAACAGAACCACTAACCCAGGAACCTATCCTTGCAACAAAGCCCGTTGTCAACTGTGTCCACATATCTATTCAGGGGACACCATCATAGGGCCTAATCACATCAGCCACACTATCAGAGGCTCGTTCACCTGCACATCCACCAATGTGATATATGCCATCATGTGCCAGCAATGCCCCTCTGCCATGTACATTGATCAAACTGGACAGTCTCTACGTAAAAGAATAAATGGACACAAATCAGACGTCAAGAATTATAACATTCAAAAACGAGTTGGAGAACACTTCAATCTCTCTGGTCACTCGATTACAGACCTAAAAGTGGCAATTCTTCAACAAAAAAACTTCAAAAACAGACTCCAACGAGCGACTGCTGAATTAGAATTAATTTGCAAACTGGATACAATTAACTTAGGCTTGAATAGAGACTGGGAGTGGATGGTCATTACACAAAGTAAAACTATTTCCCCATGTTTATCCCCCGCCACCCCGCACTGTTCCTCAGATGTTCTTGTAAACTGCTGGAAATGGCCCACCTTGATTATCACTACAAAAGGTCCCTCCCCCCCCGCCGGCTCCCCGCTCTCCTGCTGGTAATAGCTCACCTTACGTGATCACTCTGGTTACAGTGTGTATGGTAACACCCATTGTTTCATGTTCTCTATGTATATAAATCTCCCCACTGTATTTTCCACTGAATGCATCCGATGAAGTGAGCTGTAGCTCATGAAAGCTTATGCTCAAATAAATTTGTTAGTCTCTAAGGTGCCACAAGTCCTCCTTTTCTTCTTGATAACCACGTTACTACTCCAGCATCTATGGCTAAGATTTTCAAAAGGGATTAGTGATTTTGGGTGCCTCAATTTTGGGAGTGTCCAACCTGAGAACCTTAAAGATGCCTGGTTTCCAGAAAGGGCTTAGAAACCTGCCCTCTGAAAAATTAGGCCCCTTCTAGCTTGGCACCCAAAAATCACTAGTCACTTTCAAAAACCTTGCCCGAAATATGTAGATATTCTTTCACGCTTCAGTGAGAAAAAAATAGTCATTCTTTTTGTAGCAGCTACAATTTGTGTTCACATCTACAGAGCTAGAACTCCAGTCAGCAAAGGAAGCACAAATTATCTACCAACCTTATCACCACTGGCATCTTTGCCCATGTCCTATTTGACACACAAGGAAGCGAACGAGTGGCTTGTTTTGTGCCCCAGAGGAAACATAAGGAAAGGGAATTCTTATCAAACAGGAAATGATGAAATGGGCAAGGAAAGAAACGTTTCTCAGTTACCGAGAGGACAAATTGTTGCACTTCTGATCTAATCTACATTACTCAAAGTCGTATTAATGATTTATAATAGGCTAGATAATGTCCCCGTGATTCACATGCAAAGGAGAAATTTCATGCAGGGATCTCCCTGTTTCTGAGCAGAGGGAGCAGGGAGGTCTCTGCCAGCTCCACAGCATCAGCTTTTCCCTTTCCCAGGAGCTAGGTCTGCAGGGGCTGGGACTCACGCATGGGGAGGGGAAAAGGGACAAGGCAAAAGGGAGCAGAGTTAGTGGGACCCACTTCACTCCCAGCCACCCCACAGAAATTCCAGGAGAGAGCTGATATTGCCAGAAGCTCCACAAGCTTTGAACTGAGCTCCCTCTATACTGCAGAACCACTACACCCCACCCAGGTCCCCAGGGGCAGTGTGACCCCACTGGACCTGTTCTCCCAGAGGCAGTGGGGCATTCCCTGATAGCACAACTCCAGTGGAGTCATGCGGCTAGGGAGGCCAACAGCAGGTCGGGGACGTGTCAGGAGGCACAAAAGATACAAACGGACTCTGGGGTTTCACAGGTTGTAGGCTGTGGGAGATGAACCAAAGGATACAACCCCTCTCCCCCTATAGAACGATCTGGCAATGAAGAGCACTTTGAAGATTTTTCCTCCCTCTGACCTTACCCCAGAGACTTTTCTGTGGGATGTAGTGATCTAGCCCAGACTTATTTCTGGGTGCTGGCAAGGTGACCACAACCCTTGTGAAGAAAAGCAGCTTAAACAAACAGCTCCTTTGCATGTTAGCTTTCTTTTTTCTATCCCTAACTGAAACTGGTGCCTAGCACAGTGCTTAATAATGTTCCAGTCGTCAAGGCTAGGGAAGGCTGTGAACAGCTCCAGGGGGACCCAAAAAAGCTAAGCAACTGGGCAGCAGTATGCCCGAGTAAATTTATGGTTGACCAAGGCCAGGCAATTCCCAGGGGAACGGATCCCTTGAACCCCGCCTACACACTGCTGCTTTCTAAACTATCCGCAACCACTCGGAAAAAAAATACTGTTGCAGACAGTACACTGAAAAACCCCGCTCAATGCAGTCAAAAGAGCAAATAAAGAATTAAGAAATAAGAGAGAAAACACGGCAAGTGTCCTTACGTAAATCAATTGCACAGCCTCACCTGGAATAGAGTACATAGTTCTGGTTGCCCCATCTCAGAAAAAGATACAGCAGATATAGGAGATTTTCTTCACAGGAGAGTAAGAAAAATGAGTAGGGTCAGGAAAAGACTTTCACACACACACACACGCATGCACGCACACACACAGAGTGAGTTTAGTTTTGACAGGTGACAAATGAGAGGACATATAAAATAATTAATCGTCTCGAAAAGGTAAATCAGGCAATTCTAAGGACAAGAACACAGAGAATATCCCATGAAACTGAAAGGCAACATTTAAACCTGATAAAAGGAAATACTTTTTTTTTTTTTAAACACAATGCATAATTATAACCAATGGAACTCATTGCCACAAGACATTGAAGCTAAGAGCTTAGTAGGTTTCATAAAAGGCTTGGCTATTTATAAGGCTCATGAGAATATCCACAGATACTTCAGCTAGTAGGAAAGTTTCTAATGAAACATTTCTCCATAGGAAAATACTGATTCCTCAAAATCTAAACATTCCATGGGCATGTGTAGATTTCAACAAAATTCCTGATGCAATCCCGGCTGGTTTCCTCAGCAGCCTGTCTGATGGGCTGCCATGGAGCGGGGGATTCCAGAGCTTCCAGGGTCCTGCAAAGCATCTTTCTTTTTGGAAAACACCAGAACACCCCTGCAGTTGGCATGTTTCGGCATTTCCAAAATGAAACATTGTGGAATTTCATTTCCATGGCACATGTGGAGGTTTTGGCTTTTTATCCCCTTTTGGGATGAAAACTTTTCCAAAACCTTGACATTTTCTGCAGAAGCGTAATTCAGTTCCCTGGACTGCTCTAATAGTTACTTCAGACAGAATTTTTAAAAAAATAACAGATATAGGCCCTCAAGCTTCAGGACATAACCAAATGATGGCGATAAGAAGAAAACTTCCTCTTTGGGAAGGTTATTACACAGTTGTCCATTATGGGGTTTCTTTGAAGCATCCAGTATCGGTCACTATCAGAGACAAGATTCTGGATAGATGGACCCTAATCTGATCAGCTATAGCCAGTCCTACGTTCCTAAGAAATCAGCTTCCAAATGAATATTGGGAAGTTAAAATAAAAATCTGAATCTATTTTTAAAAGAGACTTGCCAATAAATAAAAGCTTTTCTTCTTTGTTATGTATATACTTTAGAAGGTTAACCAATAGTTCCCATGGCAATAGCTGACTTTCTGTACACTTTAGCTGGCATCTTCGTAATAGCACAAATGGATACTTAAGAGGCCATTATTTTTTACCAAGCACAATAAGCACATGGAGAAAGTAACTTTCTGCTCTGAGATACTTAGCCTTCGTGATTCCAGCTCACATGCACAGGGGGAGTCAACTGATCACCAAATCTGGGAGCAAGAAGGAAATTCTCTCTGGAATATTGGGCCCCGTCCTGCTCCCTGTACTGAGCCAGAGTAAACAGACCATGCGGAGGAGAGCTCAACTGCAGGGGAATGGAATCTTCCGTTGAAGGCTGCAGCAGTCACTGCATTCTCCAGGCTGCTGGCCTGGAGCTCCTGCACAGAGGGAGGTTTGGCTGGGGAATCTGTGCAGCCGCAGCCCCATTGATCATCCAGGACTCCTATACCCTTAATGTTCCAGGAAAGCACAGCGCCATGGTTCATCCTGCCCTCACTCCTGCACAGAAGAATCTCCTCTCCAGGGGGCAGGAAGGACTGTCCCCATTGGTGCAAATCTCAGGGGCTTGTTCACCCTTCTCTGGAGCATCAAACAGGGATCATCAGTTAGAATCAGGAGAATATAGCCCAACCCAGACTCTCTAGAAGGTGAGCCTTGGTGGAGCTGGGTCCTTTCTTGTCTATGTTCTGCATGCCTGTAATTTATGTGACTGGCACCAAAGTGTTCCCATCAGTGCATGCTGAAAACAGAATATCAGTCAGGAAGAGCCATCAACCATGCCCTGGCTTTACAGATCTTTCCTAATGAAAGGATGTACAGACTAGAGGCCTGCTTGTAAGTTTCTCTATACAGTTCCATCTTTACTTAGAGCAACAACTTTGTAAGGCATTTCCTTTCCTCTGCCTCCCCCACACTCTTCCTTGCCAGAATGTAATGTGAGCTGAAAAGGCTTATACAAAGATGGAGGAACAGAACAATCATATTAACCACACACCTGATGCTTCTCTCCAGAACCCATCAGAGAGCAACCCTTTTGCTGGAAATATGCTCCTACAATTCCCCTGGACAAGTGTCACCCCTACAGAGAAACAAAGGATGGACCTGTGCTATCCAAATCTCTAAGACTAGCTTTACCAGAGCCATGGAACAGGAAAGCAAATGCTCCTCTCTGCTCCAGATGCACTGTGCTAATTTCACAGCAGCTTCAAGCCTTCATGTCATGGAGCATCTCCTGCTTTTCCATCCAAGTAAATGGGATTTTAGTTTTCCCTTTTGACCTAAGTCACAAAAGCTTTATAGTTTTAATAAACAGCAGAGATTGCTGGCACACACAGTACGGTGTCATTTGGGTAGCTTCCGGCTGGTTTTAGCTCCTGCCAGCCAACAGGCAATGGCAACTTTGAAGGCAGACTGACATGTGACTCAGAAAACGGGGCAGAGCACATGATTGATAGGGAAAGGCTGAAGCAAGTAACATAGTGCAGGGACTTGTAAATGTCATGCAGTTTCATTAAGGACTGGAAGAGCAGTGAGAAGGGGGAACACATTTGAAGCTGGAGTTGGGATCAGAGGAGGAGGAGGAGCAAAAGGCCTTACATTTGATCAATGATGTCATTAGGGACCAGGGCAGAGGCTTAATTAATTAAGTGGGGACCAGCCTAGTAGCCCAAAGGGTGAACTCTCAGAAGAGCCCATGCTGCCATTACAGAACAGGGTGAGAGCAAAATGATGGAAAGGAGAATAAGAAACCAGAACTAACAGCCACTTCAAAGCCATTGTTAGGCTCATATTATTTACTAGACTTATAAACAGTTCCTCATTCTCAATCATGTGTTGTTGTTTTCCCAAAACTGACCTGGCACAGGGACTGGGGCATGGGCAGCCGTGCCTAATGGTTAGAATCAGGAGCTGGGAACTGGAACAGGGGTCAGAGGCAGGTACCAAGCCAGGGTCGAAGCTGGAGTCAGAGGCAAGGCATAGGAACAGGGACACGGAGTTAGGCAGCAAAGCAGGATCCAGGAACAGACAGGGGTCTGGGATCAGAAGGGAAGGCCGGGCTCTGGAGTCTGGCACGATGGCAGGGACCATAGTAGCAGCCAACCAGGAATTCACCTAGTTGCTCAGACACCTTCCAGTGCCTCTTTCTGGCTTAAATAGTACATTCCAGCCAATCAGTGGGACTGGATGTCTCCCCCAATCAGGAGCTTTGTGGGTGGGGCTCTTTCTGAGCTAGCCCCCTTCTCCTGTCGTTTGGGTGAGCTGCCGGATGATGGTCATGGCCTAACTTGTGAGCCCATGGTTGAGGCCTGTGAGCCCTTAAAAATGGCCAGAGGCATGAGATGGGCAATATTCCCTCCTGGACCAGGAAAAGGATTACACTCTTGTATCTCAGGGCCACAAAGAGGAGTATTATCCCACTGGAAAAAGGAGTTTCCCAGTTTTCCAGAGACACACAGGCCTAGCTTCTAGCCCTGGAATTCCCCAGGACATTGGTCATTAAAACTTCATCCTTATTCCATGTGAATTGCTTCCCAGATGTCCCAAGATGCAGAGGGAGTGGACTCATCCCATAACTTCCCCAAAGGCCAAGTATGAGGCTGGCCCTTAAACAGGCTGTCCAAGGAGAAGGAAGGCCTAGATGTGCTCACATACGAGGACTAGCCACAATCTGCTCTCATAATGACTGGCCTTTGTTCAAAGTCTTATTCTGGGGCCTAGACCCCTCACACAGTCAAGTTACCTCCTGATTTGCACCCCGCTCTCCTGGACCTAGTGGCAGTGCCTTCGCTAGCCAGTGTTACACACTGGATCAGCACTGGCCCATAGACACAGCATTCCTTCCCCCTAGAGATGTGGCCCTGCAGTCAAACTCTTCCAGACTTTGGTGGGGCACAGAACCCAAACGCACACCTGACTCTGAATGTCTCCGATGATCCCCACCTCCAGAATAATGTGAAACCAAAACCCCCGCTCTGAACGCGCCCCAACTCTCGGGCAATTAAAATCCACATCCAAATCTTGCAAGCTGAGGTTACCTCTGTTTCGATGATTCACACCCCATGTAGCCCTGATCTTCCATCAAGGCTTTTCCCTGGAATCAATTAACCTAAATGGTCAAACTATTATTCCAGTTAATTCTTTGCTGCCACTTCAAGGCCAGCATATGAGCACTTGAGACTGCAGGGGTGCTGATTGTCCTATTGTTCTGTAAAGAGCTGCTTCACAGACTGGTGAATGCTGATAGCTGTTAGAGCAAATGCTGTACAAATGAACAAGCTCATGCATCTGGGATTATTAATTGGGAACAGAAAGAAGCCGCCTATATAAGGGTCTTCACAGCACTTAATATGATGGCTAGGAACAACGGGCAGGGCAGAACCAAGTTAATTTCATACTGTGCAACCATGGAAGAGTAGGGCTCACTTGGGTTTCTATATGAGATTTGCCATTCCAGGTGGCGCTCTCTCTCTCTCACACACACACACACACCCACACTCCTTTTTGGCTTGCTACTGAATATGTGCTGAAATTTGCAAGCAGATGCTGCTTTGGTTTCATTAGGAGACGGTAACCTTCCATTTTAACAACATCTACTGCAGCTAACCCTAAACCAACAAGAATCTCCCTGAAATGTTTGTACCCCACCAAGTTCAGACAATGGACAGAGACCGACTTGTGTACACACATCCCAGAAACTGAGCAGATGAAGGACAGGGGTTCCACCTGCATAGATTCCTCCTAAATCATCTGAAGGGGGAGGGTTGCCCCACTTCTGCCATTTGGAAGAAGCAGGGGGTTGAGCCAAAACACCCCCAGATTATTCTAGATCCACAGGTATGTCCAGGAAGCCCAGGGCTACCCACAGGGTGGCTACGATCCTCCACACCAGCTCCAAATAAACTATGCTGCCCCAGCATAGCTGCCCCCTGAGCTTCTACAAAGGGAGTTGGCTCCCCAGAATGGAAAGGGCTCAGTAACAATACTCAGGCAGACTCAATTGGACAATTCCGTGGATTACCCCGGGGGTTCATTGGGAATGGGAACTCTGAGCTTCCCTCACCTACAGCCCTCAATCCCCCTCACACTGCTCCTGCAATCCACTCCCCACATGCAGCTCTTCAGATGGTAGAGAGATCTCAAATGGCTCCCGGGAAGGGAGAACAGTGCCACGGAAACACCCGACTCCCTGCACAGGAATGGGGAGATGCATGCATGGAACTCACCTCCACGGGTAGACCCTTGGGGAGGATTACAGCAAACACACACACCCACCGTCATTGTTGGTACTATGGCTGTCTGCAGTGCCCTAGGAAATCTCTCTTATATTTTCTGGCAATGTTGGATGGACTGATAAATACTAAAGTCAGTTTGGGCCAGATCCCTGTCCGGTGTAAAGCGGCCTCGCCCCACTGATGAAACAGAGCTAGGGCAATTTACACCAGCCGACGATCTGGCCCTGCGACTCCTTTCAGAGTCCCCTGAAAGATTTGCTCTGCAAGGCTGCAGATTCCTGATGAAAGACAGAAATTTCCCTGGGTCCTGTGATGTGGCAGCCTGGGTCTCCCTCCTCCACTCTTTCATTTCTTGGCTGGCTGGCTACCACAAGGGCAGCTCAGATGAATCTGCCCTTGCCAAACCAACGCACTGCAATGGAGAATTCTCTCCCTTTGCTGTGGCTACCATGGCAAAGCAAGCTCTTAAGTAGCCTTAGTGGTAGGTCCATTGCACTCCCCAGCATGTGCCACGCCATCTCCTTAGCTGCTGAATAAAGCGTCCCTGTTTGCCACTCAGTCATGGGACTGTTGCCCCAAAGTGCTTTGCTCTCTGCTTCAGTGTGGTCTCGAAATGGCCGTTCTGAGCAGATATTGCCAGGTGTTAGTATCAGCTGCGAGTGTACATATGTTATCTTCCCTCTGCCCAGGGGATTGAAACCTGCGCTCCAGTCTGCAGCTCACCGGCCTGCCCTCCTCTGCTCTATGCAGTGTTGCCAACTCATGACTTTGTCATGAGTCTCATGATAATTATTGTTTTCCTTAAAGCCACAGCTCCTGGAGTCAGGTGGATAGGTGATGATTTCAGCCTTCATTCTTAAGGAAAAAGTAAGTTTTTAGCCCTCGTGCTGTGGAGAAAGCTTTAAAATGTGACCCCGCTGCACCCTAAAGGCTCAAAAAGCAGAAGGCAAACAAAAAGAATGCTATTATTTTTACAAAATCTCAAGATTTTAAAGCCAATCTCATGGTTTTTAGTGAGCCTGACTCATGATTTTTGAACATTTGGGGTTGGCAACACTGTCTACACTTCGTTCTCTCCGAGGCCTATCTGTGCTGTGTTAACTGCTGATCTGAAGGAGACCAGTGTTACGTGCTCTTGTCTCTGTGACTTGGCTTTTTCTTTCAGGTTTTACCAGCTCGCTTCATTTCAAGCCTCTAAACAGCCTGGCCATTAGCATCACTCTAGGCTTGAGGTACAGCTGCACAGCAACGGAGCCCACTCAGCCCACTCTGCTCTGAGGGCCCTGCCACCTCAAGTGGGAAGCCAATCCCTGCACACACTTGCACCCTGGGGGGCTGAAGGAGGCAGAGTCGTGGCCCTGCTTTGCACTGACCCGTGAAGGGGAACAGATCGCGTGCCTTATGTATGCAAGGAGCATCAACAGAAGAGGCTGCCTGAGGCACAATCTCCCTGGCATTCCTCTCCACCACCCCCATGAGCCAAGCCCCTAGCGCTGCAGCAGGATGCCAACGGCCTCTCCAGGCTGCCATGCAAAAGGCACATCTTCAATTTTTTATACCTCATCTGTCAAATTAAGGCAATGGGGATAAACTGGGGGATACTGAGAGCAGAATTTGAGCCCCTCTCTCTTCCGCTGACTCACACGTGCATTTCCAGACCCTAGGCAGGGCCTTGCAGTGTGAACGATAAAAGCTGCAACGGACAGTGTGGGGAGGCTTGTCATGGAGTCACAAAAACAGGAGTATGATATTGTAACCCGTGAAATCTATATAACAGAGCTTTGCATTAGAGAGCCTGGCCCACCAGCCTCACAAACCATGCCTGAGTGCTGCTGGAGGGAGAATGTGGATTTTGCCAATGCCGCAACACAGATAATCTATTCCAGCTGCTGCCAGGGCCTCCATCATCGTAGTACTCGAGTACCTCACAATCTCTAAGGTATCCATCCTCACAACACCCCACTAGGCCACACTGAGACCACAGCCGATCAGGCTGGCACTACTGTCCTTGCTCCCTTCTACTCCATCGGTCAGTCTGTAGTCTTTTATCCTATACTTAGATTGTAAGATCCTTGGGACACGGACCATTGTTTTCTTCTGTGTTTGTGCAGCGCCTAGCACAGTGGGGTCCTGGGTGCTAGGGTAACACAAATAACAACTGGAACAACTAAGGGTAACATTTGCAAAAGCACGTAAGTCTCACTGATTTACCAAGGTCACACAGGAAGGCTGTGGTACACTGGGACATTGAACCCAGGTCTTAACTATTGGGCCTGATTCTCCTGACACTTAGCCCAGTGGTTCACTGCTGTGACTATACGGACTTCAGTGGACTCACTCTCGATTTATCCAGGTGAAAAAATGACTAAAGAATCAAGTCCATGAAGAAGTGGAAATCTGATTGGGAAGTTAAATGCCCTGGAGTTTTGTCTGACCATTCTCCCCATGCTCGGTATCCTAGTAGTTCTCTTTAATTCTCACTCTGCTTTCTTGTGATGTCAGGACTGCATTTCACCTGGGGCTGTAGTCTTGTCACATGAAGGCAAGGAAGACGTAGGTGCTTCAGGGAGTGATGCTGGTAGTTCAGTAGGTGGTGCTGTTCTCTGCTAGACATGACTGAATCACACACTCTCACCTCTTTCACTTTGACCAAGCTTCTCCCTTTGCAGGCTTCTCCCAATCTCATTTGACAACTTCTTCCAAGCCATCCCCTTCTCTCACACCTCTGCCGCCGGCCTCCTGGGTGCGTGTGTGTAACCCACGCCTGCTTACTGTGGCGCTCTGTCCCCCTCTAGTGGCACCTAGGCCAGCTAGAGACAGATAAGTCATGCAGTAGAGGCTCATATGCTAAGCTTCAGAGATCCCAGGTTCGATACCACCTGCCGACGATCAGGATCTGTCGGCATTACATGTGCACCCATGTATTATGGGTATGATCAGGAAGGAATTTTCCCCTGGTCAGATTGGCAGGGACCTTGGGGAGTTTTCACCTTCTTCTGTGGCATGGGGCCTGGGTCACCTGCTAGGAGTACCTGGACACGTCTTATGTAATCAATTTCTGCCCATTGCAGGGGTCTTGGCTGTTGGTGGCCCCTCATTCTCTCCTAGTTTTTGCCTGCAGCACACAACAATTTAGTCTCCTCAGGACTGAAATGCTTTGGTCTAACTCAAGCTATTGGAATCCATACAGGGCTATCTGGGTGACACTTAATAGCCTGTGTTATATAGGAAGTCAGACTAGATGATCTAATGGTCCCTTCTGGCCTTAATCTCTATGAAACTATGATCCACAGTCTATTTAAGACAATGGATAGCTTTCCTTCTCATGCCTACTTGAAACACAGTCTTTCTGCAAAGCAAAGCAAAGCAAAGCAACGCAACAATGATCACTGCAAGAATACTTGCCCAGCTTGAGCCAGCATTATCACTTGGTACATTCTGTGCATCTAAATGGTTTTAGATTGGCTACTTTTTGTAAGTATCGTGGGCAGAGGCCATCTATCTAAGACACATATATGGCCCCCTTTACTGTCATATCTGAGCACCTCACAATCTTAAATGTATTTATCCTCACAGCATCCCTGGGAGGTAGGGAATTATGTGGAACTGAGACACAGAGAGACTAAGTGACATGCCCAAGGCCAAACAGGAAGTCTGTGACAGAGCAAGAAATTGAACCCGCACAGTAAGTCCCGGGCTAGCGTCCTAACCACTGTACCATCCTTTATCATTTTATAGGTTTGAGGAACAACCACCACTTCATAAATAATGCTCATCACAATGCCTACAGCTCCACCTGCACTTCCAGTGGAAAAATATTCCTTTCTTCCTGTTCTTAAACTGGAGTTTTATTGTTGTGTGGTGGCTTTCCAGTGGTATATCAGTGTTCCCTAAGTACACAGCCCAGTGCACTTTCAGACCCTCAGGCGGAAAGAAATTGGGCATGATTGTGATTTCTGCAGCACCTGGCTTTTCAGTAGAGTTACTCTTAATTTATACTGCTGTGTGTGAAATCAGAATCAGGCCCACTAACAATAACCCCGCTATCACCACCACTAGGTCTTGTTATAAGCAGAACGGGTAGAAAAATTGTAAGGATGTTTTGTGAAAACTTCAAAAAAATATTTTTTTAATGAAAACTAAAAAAAAAAATCACAAAAAGAAAAGGAGTACTTGTGGCACCTTAGAAACTAACCAATTTATTTGGGCATAAGCTTTCATGAGCTACAGCTCACTTCATCGGATGCATACTGTGGAAAATACAGAAGATGTTTTTATACACACAGACCATGAAAAAATGGGTGTTTATCACTACAAAAGGTTTTCTCTTCCTCCACCCCACTCTCCTGTTGGTAATAGCTTATCTAAAGTGATCACTCTCCTTACAATGTGTATGATAATCAAGGTGGGCCATTTCCAGCACAAATCCAGGTTTTCTCCCCCACCCCTGTTGGTAATAGCAAATTGGATACAATTAACTTAGGCTTGAATAGAGACTGGGAATGGTTGATTCATTATAAAAAGCAACCTATTACCCCTTGTTTATTCCTTCCCCCTCCCCCACCACTGTTCCTCAGACGTTCTTTTTAAACCCTGGATTTGTGCTGGAAATGGCCCACCTTGATTATCATAGGTTTCAGAGTAATAGCCATGTTAGTCTATACACATTGTAAGGAGAGTGATCACTTTAGATAAGCTATTACCAGCAGGAGAGTGGGGTGGGGGGGAAGAAAACCTTTTGTAGTGGTAAACACCCATTTTTTCATGCTTTGTGTGTATAAAAAGATCTTCTATACTTTCCACAGTATGCATCCGATGAAGTGAGCTGTCACTCTCCTTACAATGTGTATGATAATAGCTAGATAAGCTATTACCAACAAGAGAGTGGGTCTGTGTGTGTGGGGGGGGAGGAGAACCTGGATTTGTGCTGGAAATGGCCCACCTTGATTATCATACACATTGTAAGGAGAGTGATCACTTTAGATAAGCTATTACCAGCAGGAGAGTGGGGTGGGGGAAGAGAAAACCTTTTGTAGTGATAAACACCTGTGTGTATAAAAACACCTTCTGCATTTTCCACAGTATGCATCCGACGACGAAGTGAGCTGTAGCTCACGAAAGCTTATGCTCAAATAAATTGGTTAGTCTCTAAGGTGCCACAAGTACTCCTTTTCTTTTTGCGAATACAGACTAACACGGCTGTTACTCTGAAAAAAAATCAGTTTGGGTTTTTATTTCCTATTTCAGTGGTAAAGATTTTTGGTTTAAAAAAAACCACATTTTTTAATTTCCATCTTTCTCTTTTATGGGAAAAGTGTGGGGGGGGGTATTTTGATTATTTTTTTAAGAAAAGCAAAATTTTTCTGAAAAACATTTTGTTGTTGAAAAAAGGCCATTCTTCATTTGTTTGAAATGTTTCATTCAAAAAATATTTCACCAGCTCCGACTGTAAGACAGCTAGGCATCTTGTTTTACTCCTGTTTCTCTCTAATCTAGCTCTCTAAAGGGCAAATCCGTGATTATAGCTACAGCTGGTCAAAATTTTCCCCGAAAACAATAGGTTTCCATGAAACATTTGAAAATGCTTATTCGATTAAATTTGTATGTGTTGTGGAAACATACAGATTTTATCAAGATTTTCGGTGGGAAATTATCCAAACGTTTTATTTAGAGAATGTCAGACTGTATCATTCTGAATCTACTCTGATTTAATCTGTGTGGAAACAATAAAGTCAAAATGAAACATTTCAATAAGGTTGAAATGAAATATTTTGGAGTATTTCAGTTCATGAAACATTCTGAGATTCCCAGAATTTCCCGTGGGATGGGAATTCAATTTTTTTTTTTTACCAGCTGTAAATCACAACCAATGAGAACTCTGGGCAAGTTATGCAGGTGGGAGTGGACAATGGTGGCATAATGCTGATCGGTTTCAGAGTAACAGCCATGTTAGTCTGTATTCGCAAAAAGAAAAGGAGTACTTGTGGCATCTTAGAGACTAACAAATTTATTTGAGCATAAGCTTTCCTGAGCTACAGCTCACTTCATCGGATGCATACTGTGGAAAATACAGCAGATCTTTTTATACACACAAAGCATGAAAAAATACCTCCCCCCACCCACACTTTCCACAGTATGCATCCGATGAAGTGAGCTGTAGCTCACTAAAGCTTATGCTTAAATAAATTGGTTAGTCTCTAAGGTGCCACAAGTACTCCTTTTCATAATGCTGATCAATATTGTTTCACTGTTTCCTTGCACTCCCTCCTCTCTCTGTATCCACCTGTATCCACCTGTTGTCTCTTGTCTTACACTGACATTGTAAACTCTTTGTCTTTTTGTTCTGTGTTTGTACAGCACCTAGCACACTGGGGTCCTGGCCCGTGACTAGGGCTCCTAGGTGCTACTGCAGTACAAATAATTACCACTAATAATCTTTGCACTCCCCTAACCCTACAAATGGTACATGCCATGCCACCACAGAGCCAAAACCACAGCCACGGATAGGGGTGTCCCAGCATAGCATAGGGGTGTCCCAGCAGAAGGAGACTCTCTGCTTCAAGGGGATTGGCCATCTCTAGAGGGATCCTCCCAGGGCAAAATGCTGTGTTTCCATGGCTACAAATCACATGCAAAGTGGCCACACGGCACCTGAGAAGCTGGCCTTGGACACTGATACGGAACAAACCACAGTGGTATGGGAGAGCTTGTTTAAAAATGGTGGGCCAGCTCTTCAGCTACAAGCACAGCTGAGGAGGGGTGTGTGCAAAGTAGCTGTGACGGAGTGCACCTACCCCTTCGTGGCCCCCTGCTGGAGACCCTGCAGTCCCACCACACCTTGCCCCAGGGAGCAGCAGCAAGATGGGTCTCCCTGGCTTGCACAGAAGCAGCCGAACAGAGCCCAGCCGAACAGAGCCCAGCCGAACAGAGCCCAGCCGGCTCAGGTAGCTGCAGGACCTTAGCAAGTCAGTCCCTGTCTGGAAGCAAAGGAGTGAGGAAGGGGGCTTCTCTCTGATCAGAGGAGCTTGACGGAACTGCATTTACTGACCTGAGAGAGAGGCCCTGACAACGGTAATCCTAAGGTAATAGGTGAAGGTAAAGGGGCCAGGTGAGAAGAGGCCCCAAGAATGCAGCAGCAACTAATTAAAGGAGGCAGGATGTGGCTGCTGTTTATAGGGTCCCTGGTTGGGTTCCCCACCAGGCACTGGCAAAGGCACCCTAGCCCCAAGAAGACACGGCTCCTTTAGCTGACCAAGCGAAGGGCTGGATTTAAAGGGCCCAGAGATGGGGCTGAAGTCCTGGCGAGGACAGGCCAATTGGGGAACTCTTTGCCATGGTAGAAGGAATCCATTTTTGATTGTGTGACTTGGTTACAGGGCTGAGCCACTGGAGACCCGCCTCATGAGATCAGCAACCTTCAGGGGGTGCCAGGAATGGGAAAAAAAGATTACAGTACCACACACAGCTGCTAGGAGGCACTCAAGAGGCGAATGCCTCCCTGTCACAGTGGCTTCATGCCTCATTTGGACCTTTCCAATTCTGGGCCTGTTGGTTTCTGGGCTGGTTCTCCAGCACATGCTGGAGCAGCCTGAGAGCTGCTTTAAACTGCATGAGCCTCAAGAGGCCACTGCAGCAGCTGGGGATTAGGGAATCCCTTGCCATTCCCTGACTGCAAATACCCCAGCCACAGGAATGGGGATGGTTTAGGAGCCTCTGCACCAGCTCTACTCCACCCAAAGATCCCCCTGCACAGGAGAGAGACCCTGTGGCTGGATCTGCTGGTATTAGGGCTGGTCTGCACTGGTAGGATCTAACTTGTAGTCTATTCATCAGAATTAAAAAGATGCATCAGACATAAAAAATCAAATTCGCATGTTTCTGAATGGAATAAGAGTAATACCTCAGCTTCAACAACCCATATCCGCCATCCACCATGAGCCTGTCTCATCCCCCTGTTACGTCTTGTCTTTTAGCCTGTAGGACCTTTAGGGCAGGAAACGCCTAGCACAATGGGGCCCTGTCTGGTTGACTTTTAGGTGCTGCTGCAATATAAATGTTAAATCACCATCATCAAACATGGATGAGGACGCAACGGTGAGGGGTGAGATAGACAGATCTGTACAGCATTTACCATCTGAGGATCTTGAAATGCTTCAAAACCCTGTGAAGTGCAGTAGACATTACACATTTTCAGAGCATTTATGGAAACCACTGGAAGAAATAAACAGAGCTCTAAGGAGGTTGCTGAACTCTGCTGGAAGCAGTGAGAAAGACGTAAAAAGACAGGCAGGAGCTGCAGTTACAATAGTTTCTCCTAGTATTGTTATAATGTTGGGGACTGGTTTTGGATTTATTATCCCAATCCCATAGCCAATAATCCTTTGAGCACGTGAGTTTTGAAACCAGAAGCACCCATGTAAATAATATCTTTTGAGTGAGTCCCAGTGACTGAAGGATCATCGAGTTTATTGAACAAAAGGCAGGGACCTGGGATTCCCCCTCGACTTTGAATTCAGCCTTAACATATAAATGCAGAGCCAAGCCTGGATCACAGTGAGGGTGCTCAGAATGGAGTAAGGCCACTGTGTAGGTTTCTCTCCAAGCAGTCAGCAGAATGGCTGACCTCCTGCACTCCAGTAAGTACAGATAATGGGCTAGCAGGGAGCAGACGAGGGAAAGCAAAAAGCCCAGACCTGATAAGCGGGAGAGCACTGGGGAAACGATGACGAGGCGCTTACTTGTAAGAGAAACACATCCGCCAAGGCAAAAGGCACCTGTAATTTGAATGAAAATGTCAGGGCAAATAAACCCCGTCTCCCCTGTCCTCTCTCATGTGTTACAGCTCTGCCCCCAAAGCGTGTGTGGTTTTCCTTTTTAAAATGTGATGCGGTCTGTGAAGAAGGTGGGTCGGGGGAAGTTGGAAAGGAAACAATGAGTCGTGTAAAAGTGGAACAAGACGACAAGATCTGTTCCGGGGACTCATAGCTGGTATGATCAAATAGCAGCACTGGCAGTAGCTAATAGTACGGTGACATTTTCAGCATGTGTTTATTCACCATTCTCAGTACATGTATAGAGCATGGTCTAGACTCGAGGATTAGCCTCACATGAGTAAAGTTAAGCATGTGTTTAAGTATTTGAAGGAGCAGGGTTTTGGCTTGTAGTATGTTTTGCTGCTCTTTTGGATCTGGAATGATAACGGTATTGTCTTCTGATGGCAAGAGTGCCTAGAAACTAGGAGAAGTGTTCTTTTATCTGCATCTATTTAAATCTAAATCAATTAAGTGAGGTTCATAGAAGAAGAAATCTAGCTAAGGAGTGCTCTGGAGAACATGATCATTTGGCTCAGGATTTAGTAACCATATTACCATAGTTTCACCTACCCTTTCTCTATTTATAAAAGCAATGATCTGTTGTAAGGAGTAAGCTAAGCCCAGAGATGTATGAAACCATTTAGGGTACAGTAGGACAGGAATTTTTCAACTTACTATTTTTTTATCAGGAAAAATGTTGATTCTTTGAAACCAAATTTTTTTCAGGAAAGGGTGACTTCTGATGAAAATTTTTTGAATAAAATTGTTTTGAAATTGTCAATGGGATTTTGTAACTTTTTTATGAAAAGTTCTGTTTCTTCACTTCAAAATTTAAGTTCATTTACAATAAAAGAAAATTAAATAAAAAAGGTCAAAATCAAAATAAAACATTCTGTGTGCCCCCCCCGCTCCAGATTCTTGAGATTTTGCCTGTGTCCCAATTTGGCACAGGAAGATCTTTTGAAATCTCAAAAGATTCCCACCCAGCTTTAATTTACAGCTACAATTTCAAGAGTCCATTCATTCTGAGTGTCTCCATTTTTGAGTTTGCCACTTGACACAGGTTGGGCCTGATTCTCAAAGGTGTTGAATAGCCACAGCTCCATGTGAAGTCAATGAAAGCTGCTTAGTGACTCTGGAAATCAAGTCTCAAGTTTGACACCCAGAAATGGAGGCACCTAAGATTAGTATCTTTTTGGAAAATGTAGGTCTTAACCTTCAGCCTCATGCCTCACAACAAATCCCAGGCAGGCATTCTTCTGAAGCATCTTGTACTGGCCTCTGTTGAAGACAAGGTATCAGCCTAGATGGACCATTGGTCTGATGGGAGAGGCAGGTGAGAACAGGGTACCAAGCTAGATGACTATTGGTTATGTGGTGGTGATGGGAGTGGGACAAGGTTCCAGGCTGGATGGAGTATTGTTCTGAGGAAAGTTGGCAAGGGAGGAGAGGAAGAGCAATTCCTCTGTTCTTTAATTAAAGATTAATTTAGAAATTTAGAATTTGAAGTTATCTCGATATTACAACTTGAAAATTTACTGAAATTTGCAATGGATCTGCTATGCTTCTGTAAGTGTGTGTGTGAGAGAGAGTGCAAGTGAATATGTGTATCTTGGGTTTTATCCAGCTTCTGCAGAAAAAAAAAGACCAAATGAAAATGACTACTTTTTATTACAGCTGGTAGATAACCCATTAAGCCTCAAATGCTAGAGTCAATTTGTACTATTTTAGGTGGGGCAACTTCTCAAATATAATCTAATGTGTCTATCAAGGTATGGTATGTATGTATAGTAACACCCATTGTTTCATGTTCTCTGTGTATATAAAATCTCCCCACTGTATTTTCCACTGAATGCATCCGATGAAGTGAGCTATAGCTCACAAAAGCTTATGATCAAATAAATTTGTTAGTCTCTAAGGTGTCACAAGTACTCCTGTTCTTTCTATCAAGGTATATACATCAAATGCTTCACTGTGGTTTCTGAATGCTTACAGTATCTCTGGGTTGACATTTGTGTGTTTCAGAATAAACAGACTGTATATATCCTCAGTTTTAAACTGTTTTTCTAGTCTCACAGTTAAAGAAAAGAAAAGAAAAGAAAAGAAAAGAAAAGAAAAGAAAAGAAAAGAAGCAAGCTATAACCAGGGAGCTAAAACTTTCCAGCTATTCAAGGAACAACCTAAACTTCAAGTCCTTTCTAATAAAATGCCTAACAATCTGTGAAGTATAAGTTTTATGGCTGTATAATTAAGTATGACATTGGCGGGTAGGAATAAATCAGAACTCAGAAAAAAGAGGGCACTGGATTTCAATCGGTATTATCATAAGTTTAAATATATTAGTGGCCATCTGAAGACAGAACATTGTTATATGGTAACAGACAGACACATTTTGTTCATAACCAACTGTAATTTGTAGAACGCATAATTTGCTGCTACCAAAATAGCACAGCATGTGGGGTTTTTTTTGCGATTTTTAGTCTCTAGTCCCGCAGTTTCTTTGGCTTATCAAGAGAAAAAAAACTGTACAAAATGAGCAAGAGCCCACACCTTAACCAACCATATAAAAAGTAAGTGGATGCACATCAGAGCAAACGTCACTTTTAAAAGATAGCTGATAAATCAACAGATTCTTGCTGAAGAAGAATGGGATGGAGGAGGGAATTAATTGGTCTTTCAATAGCCAAAAACTATAGACTAAACTAAGATTGAATTGACTAAACCGTTAAGCATATTGATTGAAAATACACTAACACACCAGCTCCACAGCTTTTACCAAAGCACACAGTTCTAATTAAAAACCTGTCTCTACCATAGATCTATCTGCTCAGAGCTATTCACCTGCAAGCAGAGAATAGTTGTACCTGATTTACCTAACATCAGCACACCACCAGGCTGGAATTTTCTGAGAGATGTCTTCAGTACAGCAACATATTCTGTTAAGCTCTTCATTATAACAACTGCATAAGCACCAGATAAGGGAGCACAATACTTACATGAAGATGAGATTTGGTTTCCACTAGGTCCCACTCTTTTAGCTTTCTGTGGGTCACACATAGTCAGATAACTCTGCCTGCATGCTGAAGGACCATTGCTTTAAAACTTTGGTTATTTCATGGTTGAGAGGAAGGGGGGGGGGGTGAACCACCAAAGGGGGAAAAAAAGCAGTAGGGTGGAGTTAATACACCCTTATACTTAGCTGCAGGCCAATCCTTAAAGATGCAGCATTTATTTTCTCTGAATCACATCAAAACTACAAGATCAAAATATAAAAAGCTACTGTTGTTTGCCCAGTTCTGCCTTTTCAGCAGCCATGTAGGAGCTGGAAGGAATGGGATGGATCAGAGAGCCCTACAGGCTCTTAAAGTAAGTGCAGGTCCCTACAACTCTGAGTTACCAGCGCTATGGAACTGGTCTCATTTTTAATCTAAGTGGAGGAAAAAAAGCAGTATCACACTTAAATCACACCCCCACAGGTTGAGACAATACCTAGGGATCACCTTAAATCCTCAAAATCAGAGAGATTCTGAAATTAATATTGTTTATTGTCTGGGTTACAGCAGCACCTAGAGGCCTCAAATGAGATCAGAGACCCATTGTGCTAGGCCATGCGTGTACACATAGAGAGAGACAAGCCCTGCCCCAAACAGCTTACAGTCTAAACAGACAAAGGGTAGGAGGGAAAAGAGAGTCACAAAGAAGTGAAGTGACTTGTGTGAAGTCACACCACAGAGATGAGTCCTGAGTCCTAATCCAATGCCCTCACCACTAGGCCACACAGCCTCTCCTATAGTATTGCAAATCAATAACACATGCTATATACTGCATGGGCTGTATATTGTATTGCAGTTTAAAGATGTGAAAAGGCTGTATCTACCGCAGGAAAATTAGAATTTGTAAATCACCACTGGTGCAGCTGCACTACTGTTGGCTACAAGGGTAGCTGAGGTGTAGACAGGGCGCAGGTGTTTTTAAGACTATGGTGTCTAGCCCTGCTCTGGCGGTGAGTCAACTCTGCCTCTGTAGGCGCAGCTACACAATCGGGTTATCAGTGATACTGTTTGTAAGCAACTTCATGGGAAAATCTTATAAAACTTCATAGACAATGGCACCTCTCTACAGGTTTCAGAGTAGCAGCCGTGTTAGTCTGTATTCGCAAAAAGAAAAGGAGGACTTGTGGCACCTTAGAGACTAACCAATTTATTTGGGCATAAGCTTTTGTGAGCTACAGCTCACGTCATCAGATGCATAAAAGTGGAAAATGCAGTGAGGATGTTTTTACACACACAGATCATGAAAAAATGGGTGTTTATCACTTCAAAAGGTTTTCCCTCCCCCCACCCCACTCTCCTGCTGGTAATAGCTTATCTAAAGTGATCACTCTCCTTACAGGTTTCAGAGTAACAGCCGTGTTAGTCTGTATTCGCAAAAAGAAAAGGAGGACTTGTGGCACCTTAGAGACTAACCAATTTATTTGGGCATAAGCTTTTGTGAGCTACAGCTCACGTCATCGGATGCATAAAAGTAGAAAATGCAGTGAGGATGTTTTTACACACACAGATCATGAAAAAATGGGTGTTTATCACTTCAAAAGGTTTTCCCTCCCCCCACCCCACTCTCCTGCTGGTAATAGCTTATCTAAAGTGATCACTCTCCTTACAGGTTTCAGAGTAACAGCCCTGTTAGTCTGTATTCACAAAAAGAAAAGGAGTACTTGTGGCACCTTAGAGACTAACCAATTTATTTGAGCATGAGCTTTCGTGAGCTACAGCTCACTTCATCGGATGCATACCGTGGAAACTGCAGCAGACTTTATATACACACAGAGAATATGAAACAATACCTCCTCCCACCCCACTGACCTGCTGGTAATAGCTTATCTAAAGTGATCATCAGGTTGGGCCATTTCCAGCACAAATCCAGGTTTTCTCACCCTCCACCCCCCCCACACAAATTCACTCTCCTGCTGGTTTCAGAGGAACAGCCGTGTTAGTCTGTATTCACAAAAAGAAAAGGAGTACTTGTGGCACCTTAGAGACTAACCAATTTATTTGAGCATGAGCTTTCGTGAGCCACAGCTCACTTCATCTGATGAAGTGAGCTGTGGCTCACGAAAGCTCATGCTCAAATAAATTGGTTAGTCTCTAAGGTGCCACAAGTACTCCTTTTCTTTTTACTCTCCTGCTGGTGATAGCCCATCCAAAGTGACAACTCTTTACACAATGTGCATGATAATCAAGCTATTACCAGCAGGAGAGTGAGTTTGTGTGTGTATGGGGGTGGGGGGTGTGTGAGAAAACCTGGATTTGTGCTGGAAATGGCCCACCTTGATTATCATGCACATTGTAGGGAGAATGGTCACTTTGGATGAGCTATTACCAGCAGGATAGTGAGTTTGTGTGTGTGGTTTTTGGGAGGGGGGTGAGGGGGTGAGAGAACCTGGATTTGTGCAGGAAATGGCCCAACTTGATTATCATGCACATTGTGTAAAGAGTTGTCACTTTGGATGGGCTATCACCAGCAGGAGAGTGAATTTGTGTGTGGGGAGGTGGAGGGTGAGAAAACCTGGATTTGTGCTGGAAATGGCCCAACCTGATGATCACTTTAGATAAGCTATTACCAGCAGGACAGTGGGGTGGGAGGAGGTATTGTTTCATATTCTCTGTGTGTATATAAAGTCTGCTGCAGTTTCCACGGTATGCATCCGATGAAGTGAGCTGTAGCTCACGAAAGCTCATGCTCAAATAAATTGGTTAGTCTCTAAGGTGCCACAAGTACTCCTTTTCTCCTTACAATGTGTATGATAATCAAGGTGGGCCATTTCCAGCACATTGTAAGGAGCGTGATCACTTTAGATAAGCTATTACCACCAGGAGAGTGGGGTAGGGGGAGAGAAAACCTTTTGAAGTGATAAACACCCATTTTTTCATGATCTGTGTGTATAAAAACATCCTCACTGCATTTTCCACTTTTATGCCTCCGATGAAGTGAGCTGTAGCTCACGAAAGCTTATGCTCAAATAAATTGGTTAGTCTCTAAGGTGCCACAAGTACTCCTTTTCTTTTTACCTCTCTACAGGTTTTTTTTAACCTTCCTATAAAATTTAATAGAGAAAAAGAATAAGATGGTTCAAAAACCCATGGCATAGCGATCATTCTCTTCTACATTCTTTAAACTTTGAGAGTAGCTTCTGCAGATCCCTATTGCATTTCTCTAGAATCCACTGGTTTTATCCTTACTAAATCCTATAGGCCTTTTCCATAAGGGTAAAAACATCTTAGATGATTAAAGCTGAAATAATTTTAAGCATAAAATTTACCTCTCACCATTGTTGGCGTTTGCTTATTTGTTTATTTATTGCACTTTTTCTCACTAGTGATATTGAAACTAAACTGGTTAGTTTCATTTTCTGTTTATAGTCGGTTTCACTTTCTGGTTCTGGCACACTAGTACACACTCTTCTTCTTGGGTTGTCTGATGCTACAGGAGAATATTTAAATCACCCCAGCTCTATTTTCTTGTATGTATTTTTTAATATATTGATACATTTTCTATTCAGAGAATATTAGTTTTTGTAAATATCTCCCTCCTCCTCTCTTTTATTTAAACAATACCTAAATTTTGGGCCTAAATAAGATAAAGGTTTCCTTTAAGGAACAGGTTTCAGCCTTAACCTGGAATGTCCTCTGTTCATGTGTATTTCTAACCTTTATAGTTACTTACAATAAAAGCTCTAACTCTGGTAGTATTAAACAAAGACACATAACTACATAAGAAGGCCCATATTAGGTCAGACCCATGCTCCATCTAGCCCAATATCCTGTCTCTGACAGTGGCCAGTGCCTTAGAAGGAATGAACAGAATAGGGCAATTTCACGTGATCCATCCTGCCATCCAGTCACAACATCTGGCAGTCAGAGGTTTAGGGACACCTGGAGCATGGGGTTGTATCCCTGACCATCTTGGTTAATGGCTGTTGATGGACCTGTCCTCCGTGAACTTATTTGATTCTTTTTTGAACACAGTTATACTTTTGGCCTTCACAACATCCCAAGTTTCACAGGTTGGCTGTGCGTTCTGCGAAGTAGTACTTCCTTATGTTTGTTTTAAAACTACTGCCTATTAATTTCAGTGGGGTGATCCCTAATTCTTGTGTTATGTGAAGAGGAAAATAACACTTCCCTGTCCACTTTCTCCACCTCAGTCATGATTTTATAGACCTCCGTCATGTCTCCCCTTCATTGTCCCTTTGCTAAGCTGAACAGTCCTGGTCTTTTTATGGAAGTTGTTTCACAGCAGCCCGGGGAGCAGGGCAGTTCAGCCAGGGCTCCCCCATCAGGCAACTGGTATGGGCGGGGCCTTGGGTGGAAGGGGCGGAGCCAGCGAGCTAGCCTCCCCAAAGAGGTTGGGGGGGTCACACGCCGCCCATGCGCTCCTAGACATGTTTCCTTTGAGTAGTAGAGACTAGCTGGTCACTCCGCTTGACTGTGGAAAGTAGTGGTAATCACAGCAACGTCACAGGCCTTTGAGGAAGTTCTCTCCCCCTCCCCCCACATTAACAGGTGAAGCTTCAAACTTGGATCGGCCCCCCCAAGACACTCAGTTGGTCCCTAAAGGAGGACACTGCAGTCGTATGCTCCCACATTCATTTTTGCTGACTGTGTTGGGGTGCCCTCCCACGGCCCGCTGTAGAATTTCATTAATGGCGCTTTGTCAGGTTTGGTCCAATTTCGTCTTATTTTTCCCCCTGGCTTTAAACACTTTGCAGGCTCCTTGTCTGCTCTTGTTATTCAAACAATTCCCATCAGCAATCACTGAGTTACACAATACACTGGGGAAAAATTCTGCTCCTGGCAAATCTTAACACCAATAAACAGTAATATCATATAATCATTAATAATGAACAATTTATTTATTCCCTCGGGCACCTTTACGAACAGTAATGAATCAAGGCCCACCCCTGTGCCATGGGTATTATCCCCATTTTTCCAAAGGGGAAACGGAGCTGCAGAGAAATTCAGTTAATGTGCCACAGGTCACGGAGCAGATGTGTGGCATGGCCCAGCACAGAACCCAGATCTCTTGACTCCTGCTCCAACACGTTAGATCATGGCTGTAGTTGTACATTATACTCTTTTAATCAGCACAGAATTGCCAGACAGGCACCGACTTTTGTTTTTCCTGGTGGGTGCTCCTCTCCGCCCCCTCCCCCTGTGCAAGCGACGGGTGGGGCCTCGGAGCGGAGCGTTGGCGGGGCCTCGGTGGGAAGGGGCCGAGCAGGGGTGGGGCCTCAGGGCAGAGCAGGGGAGGAGCAGGGGCACCACGGCCCACAAAAGATGAATCCAGGCCTGAGGGTACTTGAGCCCCGGAGCATTCACGGAGTCGGTGCCTATGTCCTCCGGTACATTTCAAACATAGTGGAATACAATCAATTGGCAGGACCCATTGTAAAGGAGGACGTTTGCTGCTTTCAGTGGGCCTGAATTGGAAAACCCAGCTTCCTTCTTTACACCTATTGTAATTTGTTGGAGCAGCTGTCACCACCTAGACAAGGATTTTCAAAAGGGATCTAGGAAAGGATTCAGTGCCCAATTCTCATGGACTTTCAGTGAGAGTTGGGCACTTAACACCCTTAGGTCCTTTGAAATTCCCAGCCCTAAATCCCAGATTTACTTGGGCACATATAAAGGATTATTCTCCTAACTGAGCTGTTCAGGATATACATAGCTGTGTGTATGGCTGTGTGTGTAGTTACATACTGACCTAGGGCCCAATGCTGCCAACATGCACATGAGTAACTTTACTCCCACAAAACCTACAGGATTGCTACAAAAATAAGGTTACTCGCACGCATATGTGCAGGATCAGGCCCTTACATACTATGGTAATGGGCACTCTAGAAATGAGAGAGAATGCAGAATTGCAGTGCAAATGCATTCCCTCTCGAGAGTCAGGTTGCTTCTGCATGGAGAATGACTTTCTGTGTCAACACAGCAGTTATTAAACTCTTCTTAACTCATTGCTTGCCTTTCAGAAGGAATTCCATGCATTCTGAACTTGCAGAACTTTAGCACGGTCTCTTCCTAATTCCTTGACACCTCTATAGATCAGCAGAGAAGTGAGTGCAGTGATGCAGCAGATCGTTCCATATTTTGGATCACTTTTTCCTCTTGCCCCACCCCACCCAAACTTGGCAAGGAAATACAGAACTCAACAAATATCATTTGCTGATTTGACATTAACCAGAGAGGCCGAGTGGCTAAATCAGGCCAGTTGCGGTGACTGGGGGTTAAAAGGAAGGAGGGTGGGGAGGTAAATTGTGCACGATCACTGGGTTACCACGCAACCAGATCAAGTGGTTATGGAGGAGGATGTTGAAAGGAGGCAACACCCTTTCTGAGGCTTTGTTGTGTGACAGGCAGGCAGCCCACCCTAGAATTCCATTCCCTATATTTGGCCCTGAACACAATTACACGTTATGAACTCTGAAATAAAAGTGGGCACAGGCCCTAGCAAACATTGCTTCAACAGCACCAAGAAGAAAATGAAAGTGCAGCAGGAAACAGAGTGGCTAATTTTATTTTATTTTCCATAAGAATGATGACCTAATTTCAGTGGTGGGTTAAACGGCCATATCCAGATGCGACGTGTAATGCTGTGTAAGTTTCATTTAGGTACATGTGTGTAAGGGGGTCTCAGGGCTTTATTAGAAAACTTGCACCAGTGCAACTAAAGTGATTTTACATTGATTTCAAACCCGTAACAAAAATGCAGTGTTTATACGTGTTCAGTTCAATTCAGGAAATTATTGGATTAAGCTAAACTGGTTTAGAGGTGGTTTAGACATTTCAAGTGTATCAACATTAGAGGTTTAAACCAGTGCAAAAAACCTGTGTGTAACCTGCCCTTAGTAGATGTAACATACATGCTGTGGGATATGGAAACACTTTTAAGGAGCTGATTTCCAGAGGTGTGGAGTACCCACAATTCTATCTGAAGTCAATGTGAGCTGCAAGTGGCAAGCACCTCTCAAAGCCAGATGCCTCTGTCTCATGCTGGGAACTCAGAAAGTCAGGCATGCAAAATTAGTAGAACGATTGAAAATTTAGCCTCCCTTTCCCATAGTAAAATAATCAACATGGAAAGAGTTAATGATGATCTAGAAGGGAGTTAAATCACTGGCATCCAATGAGATGAATAGGGGGCAGGTAAGTTCACACTTTTCATTATTGTCTCAGGCTGCCTGGAGACTCAGGAAGATGACATTGTGTCGGCTACACTCCCATTTGTAAGGTTAACTCTGCAACTCTAGAGTCTCTCTCAACTCTCAAGTCTAGAAATGTACTTACTGAGATTCTGACTATCCTGAATATCAATACAGGGAGCAAGCCCTATGTTTGACACCCTCCCTTATAATAAGTGTTACAAAAGGCAACCCTGTTTTTTTTCAAAGGAGTTGCTCCTGTGGGCTTTAATTCTGATGTCAGTTACACTATGATTTCTTTGAGTTTAATGGAATTATTCTGCATTCGCCCCAGTATCCATGAGAAGAGAATCCAGCCCTTTATTAGGTAATTGTAGCTATACTGAAAACAGAGGGTGATAAACTGGAATGACATGAGAGCAGATGATGTAGAAGGCACCTAATATAATGTATAGATTACAAAGCCTCACAGATCTCAGTGTCCGCAAATTGAGCTTGTACTTTCCTTTGCTTAGTTTCATCCCCTTACCCCTCATAGTACCATCCTCCCCAACTCTGAACAATCTCTCTTTATCTTTGGTTCTTATATCCTCCAGTATCTTGTGGACTGTAATTATGCCCCTATTACTGTCACTTAGCCACAACAGAGGTATTTAACACTTTTAATCTTTCCTCAGGAGTCAGTCCATGAAAGTCTATGCAGCCTACTCATAACATTTGCTGCTCTTCTTCCATTGCCTTCAAATTCATCACTAGCCATGTCAGACTCTGACCTCAAATCTTCTAACCGCTTGACTAAACCACTGTTCAAAGAGTCCCCCTCACGCCGGTGCTGGAAATGAGGGGGTAACAGCATCTGCTTTCTTACTTGCTCATCACACTACTTTCTGTGGTTAGCACTTCGCTTTACCCATCTCTGAAGCCCAAACAGAATCCAGCTGTGTAACCGGCAGGGGCCGGGGATGTGGTCCGTGCTACTGTTGCCTTTAGTTAGGGGGGATGATTGTCATGCTTTATTTTTATGACTTTCCCGGAAAAATACTGCACAAGCCTCTGGCTCGCACAAAATGTTGCCCCCTGAATTCTAATGAGTGGACCCAGCATGTCACTCTGGTCCTGTGGGAGACATCAAATTGATTTTCAAATTGCCCTGACAACATAAGGCAGAGCACAGTTTGGGACCTGTGTGATTACCTGAGCCTTTATCTCTGTAGGAGCCTAGAGTTGCCACTTGAGAGTGACTGAAGCTGCCAGATTGGTCATTCCAAAATGAAGGCTAAAACACCTCTGGGCTCCGCGCTTCCTGGCGAGGTACATTATGAATCTGGAAATCACTCCAGGCTGAGAGGCAGAATGCAGAGGCTAATTTATAGCTGAACCTGAACCACATTTTCATACCTTGCCTCATTCTCACTATTGCTCTGGATGTTACTGGGAGGCTCACCGAGACAGAGTTGCCTGGAACGTAAAATAGAACGTAAAATACCACACTGTATTGCAGAAGATTTTAGTTCTAAACAGTCCTTTACCACGGGTGAAGAAACAAAGGGCTAAATTCTGCCTTCAGAGACTCACAATCTACTCCAACAGGATTCGCCCTCAGTGTCTGAGGGCAGATTTAGATCCAGGGGCCCAGATTCTCTCCTGTGCTATAATCCACATAGCACAAGGAAGGGGCAGGGAGGGCAGTTAGGGAAACAGTTACAGATGCCGGATTCTCAAGATACCCCAACTCTGGCATCTGTTAGAGGAGTCTAGGGGCTGCTCTTGCTTGCGTCAGTTGGCCATGGTTTCTATGGGACCTTACGCCCAGTGAGAAATGGTGGTGCTCAGGCACACTTGGCGCTGGCCCAGACAAATCCCTTCCTGTTCCTGCCGTATCATCTATTCTGGGCTGGTTATGCTGTTTTATGGCAGCTCCAAAGACCCCAGTCCAGGAAAAAGCTGGGTAGTGAAGACCAGTACAGGGGGAAAGAATCTGGCCCAGTGTTATTAATAAACAGAAACGTCACACTATGGCCTAACGCTGCTCTCCAGCCAACCCTTCTGCAGGCAAGAAAGAAGGGCCTGAGAAGCAGTATAGAGGTGATAGGCTGGAGCAGGAAAAGGAAGAGGCCAGGGAACATGCCACTTTGCCCAATTTCACAGGCCTGAACACTGATATATGAGTCATGCATGGGCCCCTAGTTGCTACTTCAGCTACCACGTAGTAGATCCTCTGAGCAAAGACCATTACTAGGGAGTTGCACTGGCCAGGGAGGAGACAGGGGGAGGAGGTGAGCATGTTGTTCACCAGAGACTGAACTGGGGGCCTCCAGAGCTAAAAGTATGAACTGCTACAGTTTGAGCTAAAAAGCCATGGCTCTGTAGTTGGAGCCACAACAGATTCATATCTTCTGTGGATTGGGCACAGAGGGGGCCCAGTACCACACACACTAACCAGTGGGTTACATAAGTTTGGTCCCAGTTATACTTAGACTGCAAGCTCTTTGGGGGCAGGGACAGGCTTTGTGTTCTGTGTTTGTACAGCACCTAGCACAGTGGGATCCTGGTCCACAACTAGGGCTCCTAAATGCTACAAAAATACTATTATACAAGTAAGCTCAACAGCTGGAATTTGAAAGGGTGATTTGTATGGATGCATTTTATGCAGTGCTTTGGGATACTTCAGGATAAAGGGTGCTTTAGAAATCTAAGATACTGTATTATTTGTTATTATGGGTTGAATACTATCCTACATTAAAAGGGCTAATACTCGTAAGGATCTTACATTTCTATAACACGATTCTTTCCCAAGGATTACAAAGCATTTCACTAAATACGGATCTGAACCAAAGCCCACTGAAGTCAATTCAGTTATGTCTACACAGCATTTTGCAGTGAGTGGAAGCAAGGCTCCAATCCCAGGTCAGACTCAGGCTCCGGGGGGGACTTGGGCTTGCACTCTAAAAATCACTGTGTAGACAGTACTTTGAAGCTGTAGCTCAGCCGAGAGCTCGGGCTCTGAAACCCACCCCCTTCCCTAGGCTTCAGAGGCTGAGCTGCAACTTCAAAGTGCTATCTGTCTACACAGCTGTTTTTCTAGCCCAGATCTCTCAGCCTGGGTTGGGAGGCTTGCTCCAAAATGCTGCGTAGGCATACACTGGGAGTTTTACCACTGACTTGAATGAGCTTTGGATCAGGCCCTGCATACGTAAACACCCCAGAAAGGCAAGTCACTTTTTTAAAGTGAAGCTATTTACCCTGCATACGAGAAACAGAAAGCTTGTTTCCCCACCTACAGTCAAGCTTCTGAAAACTCTGCTGTGCCAACACATAGGAATAACCAAGCAAATGTTTGGTAGCATTTTCCTTTCTGAGTTGCACTGTTAAATGACACACACCATCTGCACTATATAAAGAAAAAAATCACAGGCACTCGAAATAGACACAAGTGATTTTTTTCAGCTAAACAAGCCAGCATTCGTTCGGGACAAATACTGTACTGCTATATCTGGAAAGTATAAATTAGGAGAATGTATAATTGTGGCCCTTATGAGCAGTCATTTTAAATACTGTTAGGAAAATTCTGTCCTCGGTTAGCCCTTAATACAGCTAAGCACATGAGTTGCCCCACTGATGTAAATGGGCTATTCTTCTGATTCGGCAAAGCACTTAAGCATGTGCTTAACTTTTTAAGCAGACGTTTGGAATCTTAGGCCCTGATCCTGCAAACGCTTAGGCATGTACTTAATCTTAAGCACGAGAATAGTCAATGTGACTAATTACATGCTTAAGTGTTTGCAGGGTTAAGGCCTTATTGACGGAAATGGGAAAATGAAAGAACTTAGCCTTAAGTCTTCTTTGAAAAGCAGCCACATTTCAGAACCCCAAAATCTTTGCGTAACTTCTAGCCCTGAGAGCGTCTTTTGAAGAAGAGTCGTGTGACAAGAAATCGGGTTTTAAAGCATCCAGGTTGAGTGCTTGTTAAATCCATTTTGAAAGTGCATAAATGCTCAGGAGCCTGCTGGAAAAATAGAAGTGAGTCAGCCAAAAATGCGAGGTGAAGAGAAACGACCAACTCAAGTATTGTTGGCCCTTGTTTCGGTTTCGCCTTATTTATTTTAATGTAGACAGGTTTTTTTAAAAGTCCATGTGGTGCTCAGGCTGAGATCATTCGAGGAAATAGCAGAAGTGGTTCAGTATCTTCTTGGCACCTGCTGTAAGTATTTTGACTCACAGTAAGCTATCAATCCAGAACACTTACCAGGTGGGATTTTCAAAGGCACTCAACATTGGCCTCGCTCTGCTCCCACTGAAGTCAATGACAAAACTCTCCTTCAGCTCAGTGGAAGCAGAGTTAGCACAGCATGAAGAGCTCTTGGAGCGTGGCAGGGAGGTGGGAGGGAAAAAAATCACACTTACTGTGACACAGAAGCCCATTTGTGGTTCACTACTCCATCAGCAACTCTTATCACTACACTTAACACGCTGTCATCATTATATATACCCAAGAGGTGGCATGTTAATATATCATTGATCACTAATATTCTTGTGTGATGTATGCACAAGGTGAATACAAAGAGTTATAAATATGTGTTAGAATTAAGTGCTTGGCAAGCAATGCATAAGCCCAGTCCACCCTACACAAGGGAATGTGTTTGCTTGGCTGACCAGCCTGGTCATCAGGCACAGACAATGAAGGTTCATTTACATAAAAGGTAGACAACGCCATCAAGCTAACAAGGGGAAGAGGTAATGACTCAACTATCGCCAGTAGGGGAGGAACCAGCATGAAGTCTTCACCAGACTGCATGGTGTCTTTTCCCAGAAGGAGAAAAGGATCTTTATCTGAGAATACATTTCAATGGCTTACTGGACTATAAAGACAGGAGGTCTGAATCTCAAATGATAAGTAATTTAATCAACTGACTGTATACAGTATTGCTGTATTATAGAAGTGTTTCAAGTAACGTCTCTTATGAAAGTTAATGACACCCTGGTGATAAATATCATTGTGAAAGGTGAGTATTAGCACTACACGAGGAGTTATAGATACTCACTGATGTTATGGTTTAAAGTCTGTGGCCAAACAAAGGAAGAAACAAGTACTCACCCAGACAAGAGGAAGGCAGCTACATACCTACTGCCAATGACATTAACCAAGTGTGACCAAAAACAATGGAAACCCTATTTACATACACATCAGCAGGGAGAGGGGAAGCCCACCCACAGGAAGGGAAGAACAGCATGAGGTCACCCTGAGTCTGGGGACAAAACAGTGAGTTTGGGAAGACATAAGGGAAGAGAGAGAGAGAAGAAGCCATGTTGGCTTCCATCACTGGACAGACAAGGGGACAGAGCTCTTGCAAGCTGATTAAGATGGGTCCTTCAGCCAAGGGGGTTAAAGTCTCTGGGAACTGAATATAGGTGAGAAACCTACTTAGGCAAAGACCCTTCACTGAGAAAGACAAAAGAAAGTAGCACCTTGTACTTCTGCGAAAGTCATCCGTGGCTGGAGAGAAAAAAAGATCAGTAAGAAATGTACCTTGAACCAGGGCTGCAGCTCTTCTTAGCCATTATAAAGTGTATTTTATTGGCTTGTAACCATTTTGTCTTTATCCCTTGCACCTGAACTCACTTAAAATCTCTGTTAAACTTCTTTTACTTTTAATCTGAACCAACCCTGTATTGTGTTTGAATTGAAGAGACTGTTAACTCCAGTTCAAGCAACCAGCTGCTCTGCTTTGGTCTCTTTAAAAGGAGCAACAAATCTTATTATTCCTCTGAATGTTCCAGGAGAGATCTGCACATTATAGGGCAGATGGATTTCAGGAAATTCAGGACTGGAGGTGTGTTAGGGTCACTCTACAACTAGTAACCCAGGCTGGTGGAGACCTCGGTGAGGCTGTTCTGTTGTCAGCAGGCTGCGATAGGTAAAGCCCAACATATGACACTCAGGAAACTGCATCCCTGTTTGCTGGTTGTTGGTGTCCAAGCTGTGACACAGAGCAGCAGAGCATTTAAAGCTCCCAGGGTTACAGGGCAGGTGGTGACAACCCCTTACTGGTCTGGATCGAACTCCTAGAATGTGACATCTTCAGATTCCAAAGCATTACAAACACTGGACCCAATCTGGACACCACTGGTATCAAGGAGAAATCCATCACTGGATTCAAAGGGAGCAAGAGAGCGCCCCATTATTGAATTAGTGCTCACAAGCGCCTTGGGAGGTAGGTAAGTATTGTTGCCCTCAGCTGACAGATGAGGAAACCAAGGCAACAAGATTAAATATTTTGACCCTGCTGCTGTCACCAACGCAAGGCTGTGCCAAAAACGGTACAATCTAGCCCTTAGCAATTAAAGAAACAAAAGGCAATAGGATGCCGCCACCACCACACAGATGGCTATTCCCAAACCTCTGCTTTGGCTCACAGCTGACGCCCCAAGCTGTGAGAAACATTCATCCAGAGGTTCCTGACGCCTGTCTTATATGCCATGGTGTTGACAGTTCTAGAGTTGCCGGTAGGCACTGGGACTTTGGTGATAAGAAGGATGTGGATAAATTGGAGAGAGTCCAGCGAAGGGCAACAAAAATGATTAGGGGTCTGGAACACATGACTTATGAGGAGAGGCTGAGGGAGCTGGGATTGTTTAGCCTGCAGAAGAGAAGAATGAGGGGGGATTTGATAGCTGCTTTCAACTACCTGAAAGGGGGTTCCAAAGAGGATGGCTCTAGACTGTTCTCAATGGTAGCAGATGACAGAACGAGGAGTAATGGTCTCAAGTTGCAGTGGGGGAGGTTTAGATTGGATATTAGGAAAAACTTTTTCACTAAGAGGGTGGTGAAACACTGGAATGCGTTACCTAGGGAGGTGGTAGAATCTCCTTCCTTAGAGGTTTTTAAGGTCAGGCTTGACAAAGCCCTGGCTGGGATGATTTAACTGGGAATTGGTCCTGCTTCGAGCAGGGGGTTGGACTAGATGACCTTCAGGGGTCCCTTCCAACCCTGATATTCTATGATTAGATGGTGTGACTAGTGGACAGCCCTATCTAGCCAACTTAGATACCAACCTTTTGGATGATGCTTTGCAGCTTGCCTATTAATTAAGGATTTACAGACATCTCCTCTTTTGCTCAAACATGCTTGCTCAGCAACTCCATATGCTGATGCACAAGCTGCAGCCCCCCCATAGAAAAGCTCTATTGAATTTCCTAGAACATGATTCTTTTCTACAGGTTTTTGGACCATCCTATAGAATTTAACAGAGAATTACATCCCAGTAATACAATTCCATAAGACAGTTATAAAAAAAAATTACACAACAGAAAGGATTCCATGCTTTGTTAAAGAAATTCTATAGAATCTTCAGAGCCATTTTGTAGAACCTTAATACATTTCTGTATGAGTGGGTTGGTTTCACCCCTATTGAGTTTTACAGGGCTTTTCCATCAGAGCATGCTTCACACCAGGTTCTCTTGGTGAATCTATAGAGCACCTTATTCATGTGGGAGACTTGGTTTAGATTCTGGTTCCTGACCTCTCCCACCTCAAGCCAGAGGGCATAACCAGGAATACTCAGATGAAAGTAACCAGAGTAAAGTTGAGGTTGAATATCAAAGGGAAAGAAGTCCTAGCCTGTTCTATTGCACAGTGGAATATTCTTGCAAGGGAAGTCATGCATATCCCATCACTTAGCTGAGATATTTAAAATGATGCTTGACAAAGTGCCAGGAAATGCACTGATGGGAACTAGCCAGGGAAGTGAGGGGAGAATCTCAAGGATTGATAGATCTTTCCCATCTCTATTATGATTCTGCACTCCAGGCTTCCAAAAGAGGTATCCTGTACCCCAAAAGCTCTGGAAAAACAGATCAAGCATTTTCTCTCTCAAAATAGTAATTAAGGACTTGGCCATCTCCCACTATCATCAGTGGGAATTTTGCCATTGACTTTAGCTAGAGCAGGATCAGGCCCTAAACTTCCTGAGATAATTAATGCTTGCCACAGAAAAGCATATGATATGTTTCATTTTACTTAGTAGTCCCCTGAGCTTCATCTACAGGAAGGCGTGTGAATCGTTTACAATCATGCTTTAAGTATTGTGACAAAGCTCTGTCCTTGTCTCCATGGGTCCCGCATTTCCTGGCAGATTTTGCTAGCCTCAGAGGCTCACTGTGACCCTCCACCTAACCCTTCTCTCTCTAGAGACAAGGGTCACAGTCTACTGAGCCATTTTCATCATAAGCCAGAAAGGGAGGTGAGGAGAAGCTATCCTCCCTTGCACAGTCTCTGTTGTCTCCCAGTCTCAGTGATTAATTGGGGGATGGAGGGGAGGGAAGGGGGAGCCTGGGCCCACCCTCTACTCCGGGCTCCAGCCCAGGGACCCTAATAGTATCAGCTATGGTAGCTGACCTTTTAGAAACATGACACATACAATTCCCTGGGCTGCTTCCCCACAGCAGCCCTCACTTCCTCAAGCTCCACTTCACCCTTACCTCAGGGCCTCCTTCCTTGTGCCTGATATGGTGTGTACTGCTCAGTCTCTCCAACAGTGCAACTTCCTCCAACAGCTCCTGACATCCGCCCCCACCTGACTAACTGGGAGGCTTTTAACTAGTTTCAGACAGCCCCTGATTGGCTTCAGGTGTCCCAATCAACCTAACATTCTCCCTGCCTTCTGGAAAGTTCTTAATTGGCCCCAGGTGTCTTAACTGACCTGGCGCAGCTGCCATTTAACTTATCCTGATACCAGGGATTTGTTTAACCTGGACCTAACTTATCTCCCACCCACTACTTTTCTACAGCCATTTGGCCTTGCCCAGTCACAGCATGCAGGGAGGTGTGAAGGGGGTGACACACTTCTCGCACCACCTTGTGGCCAGGTGTGGTGTAGCAGCTCTTCTCCTCCCCCTACCCCCTGGCTGGGTGTCTTCTGCCAATGGGCACTCCGCCTCTGCAGTGGTCCACCTCTTCCTCCAACTTGGCACTCCAGCCAAGTCACTTTAAAGTCTCTCCCCTTCCAGGGTACTCCATGAACAAACAGCAAGGGGAATTAATGCAAATAAACCAAGTTAATAAAAGAAAGGGGAATGACTCCCTCTCAAGATCTGTCAGAATACGGCTCCCTCCCTTCCCTCTGGGAGGAGCCATCGGGCAGCGGTCATCTGGGAAACTCCTGCCTCAGGATTGAAAGGTAGCATCACACAGAGGTTAGGGCACTAGGCTAGGATTCAGGAGACCCAATTTCCTTACTTTGCCACAGACTCCTTGAGTGACCAGGGGCACGTGACTGAGTCTCTCTGGGGCTCAGTTCCCCTTCTGTAAAATGGGGATAACAGCCCTTCCCTCCCTCACAGGAGCACTGGGAAGATAAATACATTCAAGGCTGTGAGATACCAAATACTCTGACACTGTGGACCTGTAACAGGGTGGCTTGCCTTGGGCTGGAGAGCCTTGGGCCACGCCAACCCTGATTACAGAATGAGTCCCACCTGAGGGGAATCAGGCCATTTCCTGGAAAGAGCAGGAGGTTGTTGCTGTAAAGGGAGAAGCTCAGGAGGCTGCAGTGAGACTAGCCTGAGAGAGGCTCCTGTAGGGAAGACCCGGAGACCTGCTGCAGCTAGGAAGGGCTGGGAGTAAGAAACCCTGACCAGAGCAGACCAGGGGAGCTTGGGCTATGCTGAAGGGAAGACTTTTATGTTTAGTTTTGAACTTTAAGTTACTAAATCAGATCCCCAGGAGGGCTGTTGTGACTGGACAGAAAAAACACAGTGTGGAGTTTGGGGATCCAAGAAAGGAAACTTGAGGTGAAGGACTATATGCAGAGCTGCCCTGCGGCCACCAGGGGGCCTCATGAGGTGACCACTTGTCTATAGGGCCATATAAGTACCTTATAGTCTCTGTAGTAGTCTCTAAGGTGCCACAAGTCCTCCTTTTCTTTTTGCGAATACAGACTAACACGGCTGCTACTCTGAAACCTGTCATAAGTACCTTAGAAAGATACAAGGGGAAAGTTCAGTGTTTCTGCATATTATTTAAGATTTCCTGAATCAAGATGGACCCTTATCAAAGAAGTGCTGAATTTTGCTTGGATCACATATGAAGGCTTTACTTTCTAACCAGTTATTAAGGAACCAGGTTTTCCATTTTGTGGGAAATTCTGCAATTTAAAAAAAAAATCTGTTCTACAACAGAACAAAGAGAAAAAATGACCCGCAAAATAAAGTTTTGGATTTTTTTCCCATTTTGGGTCAATCAAGTTGTTTCATTTTGATAAAATGGAAACATTCCACTCCAATTTCTACTTTATATTAAAAAATTGTCTCAAAAAGTCACTTAGAAACAAAAAATTGAAACATTCTCTTCTGAAAATGTTGAAATGGGACATTTCAACATTATCAAAACACCACCTTTTTGCCAAAATTGACACTTTTAAAAAATGTTTCAACTTTCACCAGAAAAAACCCCAACCCTCCATTTTGGATCTTAAAACCATTTTGATGAAAAAATTCCAGGCAGCTCAATTTGTAAGGCTAGTTTCTGCAAGTTACTGTGGAAGGCCCTGCTGGAAGGGCAAGCTGTACCTGTGCAGCTATGTACAGATGAACAGAGGTTAGGGTTGGGAATGTGCAAGGTTATGCTTTATCCTCTGCACTACGCAGGAGTGAGTCTCAAGCCCTATGTGGACCCTCTCCCATACTTACAAGTCTGTTTGTAGAGAAGAGTAGTAGGCTGTGTAAAGAATGGGCAAGTCTGGGCTCAAATGCAGTCCTCGGCATGCATGAGGGGCTTAGCTCTGTGTTACCTCTCTGACCTTCTTCCTACTACTAGATGGGAGTAACTGGGCAGCTACACATCTCATTAATACAGGATTAAGTTCCCTGGGCTGCTTATCCATTTTCACCTTGCGCTGATACATGCAACACCCTGCACCTGCACCAGGGAGGGTCAAGCCCATAATCTCTACCTTACACACCTGGTCACCAGAAGAGGCAGAAATATATTGCATCTAATCTACTTCTAGGTCTATCTCCCTTTGACAAAATATTACTTTTAGGATCTTCACCTCTTAGTGTTATTCTGGATTACCCCACTCCCCCTTCCCGCTATGTTTTAAATCAGTGGTTCTCAACCTGTTCCTTACCTAGCCGGGATCCCCCTCCCATCTAACCACACAGGAAGGGCACGGTAGGGGTGGTCATGACCCCCAGGCTGAGAACCCATGTTTTAAATCTTCGCTGTGCTTGTATCTGATCTATCTCTGTACATGCCTTAAACACCAAACACTGGAAATGTCTCAAGTCTGGAAATACTTCTACCCTGTAAAAATATATTTATATACGAAGAGAAGGGTTGGCCTATGACCTGAAAATAACCTCTCCATTTATTTTGACATGGGGTTCATTCTTAATATACTGCTGTCATTCGTGAGGAATAATTGTTATATTAATCACCAGATTTGAAGGCACAGGAGAAAACTGTCTCAGCATTCGCACGGCAGAGGAAGTCAGAACCTTATTTATTTGCCAGTAATCATATATAATAAATATCGTTTTTCCAATAATTCCCCCCAACACACGTGTGCAAACATATCAAGCCTTGACAGATTTGTGAGACGAGTCCAGCAATGACAATCAAGGGTATTATCTAGCAACCTCTACTCATGTGAGTAATCCTCTTGCCTGTGATCTCAGTCAGCACCCAAATGCCATGTGCTAGGTTGTAAACAGACTGGAAGAGTTGCAGGGTTGGTCTTCTGGGTTCCACCATGTGGACATGATTTCAATGGGCCTACTACTGAATATAAGTTACGGGTATTAGAATCTGGCCCAACGACTCCCAGCAAAATCCTAACTCTTTCCCACTGCAGGAAATAGAAATAAAGAGCCCTGACTATTATCAATGTCCATTCCCCATTATAGCGTTCCTCTGATAGTACCACGGGTTTGGTTTGTTTTTTAATACTGTAATTTTCGCCGAATGAAAGCACACTGCACCAATTGATAAAACTGTGAAAAATGGACATTCCAACCACAAGAATGTCCACTCACCTGGATTTATAATTAAGAGTCTGATTCAATAAGAAAACATGCCTGCCTCCTGCAATGAGACCCTTGACCAGGGCTGCAGGAGATCTGAAGTACTGATTCATCTCCTCTCTCCACTCCAGACTGTGCAACTAAGGATTTAGCATAGAACTGAGGACCAAGAGTAACTTCCACGTGTATATAGCAGCTTCCATAGCAAGGTGCTTCACAGACCGTGGACTCCATTCCTTGCTGATTTATTCCCTCATCTTGTGATCCCCATTTACTTGAGGCCACACTGGGTGTAAGTTAGTTCAGAATTTGGCCCAGTGTCTACACTAATTGCATTATCCGCCATTTATGTGCAGCCACCTCTGGAGTGGAATGGGTGAGGCATAATGCAACATGACAACAGTGCTTTTAGGAGATGGAAGTGAAGAATAATTTATGCAACTGAATCTTTACAAAGAATGTAGATGTATGTCTCCTTTCTCTCTCCTGTCTGCCTCCCTTCTTTCTTTGGGTCTCTCTACAGCTTCTTTTTGGAGGTTGGGGACAGAGAACAGATTTCTTCTCTTTGGGTCTTTTCTCCCCATGTATTTTCTGTCTTTGGCTGATGCCCTCCCACTGATGGATAACCTCCAAACCTTGGTTCCCAGTAAATACTGTGGGAGACAGGTTAAATCAATTCCCACTGTTAAATGAAACAACTTTGAAACTAAGTTGGCCCTTCAACTAGTAAAGAATTAATGCCTGGAAAAAATAAGGCCCTGATCCAAGATATGCAGACCAGGAATGGAACACACTGACTGGCCACAACCATGCTAGGCACAGCTGCTGTTCTCCTCTGTTCAGTTAAGGCTGAAAACTCACCAGATTTTGTTTTCTGTACAAGGTCAGGCCTGGGTGGTACTTAGCCAATAGCCCTCCAACAGAAAACACAAGGTAGTGCAGGAAATCATACCACGGAGTTAACAAGCATGAGTTGAGATACTAATGCACCAGCATAGCATCTGAAAAAGTTATGCTTTGGTGGAGGTGCCACCTTTTGGAGGAGATGTAAGATGGAGACCATGACCACTTGTGGTAATGAAGTTTCCATGGCAGCTACTGACTTCAGTGCGACTACTTCCATGAGTAATGATTTAAAGGATCTACTTGCTAAGCAGCTCTTGTATTCTACACCAGAAGTGACTATTTCAGTGGTGGGTGAAGAGATTCTTGATGCACAGTTTGTAAAGCACTTTGAAATTAAAGGTGCTATAAACGCATGACATCACTAATATTACCTTATGACGCCTGTTAAGATTTCATCCAAATTGGAAATGGTCCCAGACCATAATAGAGTATCAGTGGGCTCTAATAGGGTATATGTCAGTTGCATTAGTATTTATCCACTCCGCAGCTAAATTGTGGTGCTGACGAAAAACACATGAAATCCCTTTTCCCCTTAGCATCAATGAAAGGTCAACAGTAATCTGCACCCAAACAAATGTATCCTATGCATAATGGCAACTTGCACAAATATATCATTTTAATACCTCCTTCAAGCAATTTTAGCCAAGCTGAACTTCCTCTATCAGTAAGGAGAGATTGTTCAGAACCTTAAATGTAACAGAAAAAACATTAATTTTCCATGTCTTGGAGTGTTTCCCTATTTGTTTCCTAAACATATCTTCCATGGATCATAATGGGTTTCAATTATCAAACTGAAAATCAGGGATGTTTGTGTCATGAGCCCACGGGTGACAAAAGCTCACAGGTAAGCACCAAAAGGTGACCTTAACAGAGGGATTTATATTGTGGGGAAGTGGGGAGACATGGAAAATTACAATATAGTCATGCGAGCAAGAAGAGGGAAATCAGTGAATACGCTTGATATCTTAGGTGTCTATACAGAAATGCAAGGAGTATGGAAGGAGAGTAACCAGGAAGAACTGGAATTATTAGTACATAAGCTAAATTATGACTTAATTGGTGTCAGACTTGGTTGGATAACTCTGATGACCGGAATAGTGGTAGAGAGGGGTATAGCTTGTCCAGGAAGAAGAGGCAGGATAAAAACAGAGGATGTGTTCCATGATACATCAACATAATATACACTTGTTCTGAGGTCCACAAGAAGATGAGAGGCAGGCCAGCTGAAGGTCTCTGGGTAAAGGTTAAAGATAAAAGGGATGAAAAATAAGGATGATGTCATGTAAATGTCTACCACCAAATCAGGAAGAGGAAGTAGATGAGATTTCTAGAACAGCAGAAATATACAAAACCCAAGGCCTCGTAGTAATGGGGGGCTGTAACTACCCAGATATCTGTTGCAAAAGTAATATGGCAAAACTTAAAATTCCCAATAAGTTATTGGGGACCTGAAGCTGGTGCCTGGGGCGGCAAATCAGAAGGGGCGGCACTCCGGCCGTTCTCGGGGCGGCACTCCGACGTTCTTTGTTTTGTTTTTTTTCCCTTCCTCAGTGGCACTTCGGCAGCAGCTTTTTCATTTTTTCTTCTTCAGTGGGCGCTTTTTTTTTTGGTTCGCTGCTTGGGGTGGCAAAAAAGGTAGAGCCTGTGGGGACTGCTTTTAGGAAGTAAACGCAGGTCTGGGGGGGGACTGCCATTTTAGACTTGATTCTGACCAACAGGGAGGAATTGAAAAAAATCTAAGGGAAAAAGGCATTCAGGAGAGCTGGCAGTTTCTCAGTGAGACCACAATAAAGGCACAAATGCAAACCATCCTGATGCAAAGGAAAGATAGGAAGAAGCCAATATGGCTCCCTGAGGAGCTTTTTAATGACCCTGAAAAATCAGGAAGAAATGCTACAAAAAGTGGAAACATGGAAAAATTGCTAAGGAGGAGTACAAAAGAACAGCACAAACATGAGGGGACAAAATCAGAGAGGCTAAGGCACAAAGTGAGTTACACCTAGCAAGGGACATAAAAGGCAATAAGAAGAGGTTCTTGAAATACATTAGAAGAGAGATGAAGAAAAGCGTAGTCCTCTACTTAGCAAGGAAGGAGAGCTAATAACATCAAGAAAGCTGAGGTGTTTAATACTTATTTTGCTTGAGCCTTCATTAAAAGGGTTAATGGTGACCAGATACTCAACAATTAATATTAACAACAAGGGGGAAGTAATACAAGTCAAAACAGGGAAAGAACAGGTTAAAGAATGTTTAGGTAAATTAAATGTATTCAAGTTGGCAGGGCCTGATGAAATTCAACCTACAGTACTTAAGGAACTAGCTGAAGCAATCTCGGTACCATTAGCAATTATCTTGAGAACTCAGAGGACAGGTAAGTTGTGAGAGGACTGGAGACAAGCAAACATAGTATCTACCTTTAATAAGGGGAACAAAGACGACCCCAGGAATTATAGACTGGTCAGCCTAACTTTGAAACTGGTACAAATTATTAATCAATTTGTAAGCACTCGGAGGATAACAGGATTAAGGAATAGCCAGCATGGATCTGTCAAGAACAAATCATGCCAAACCCCAACTGAATTTCCTTCTGTGACAGGGTTGCTGGTCTAGTGGATGGGGGAAAACAGTAGACATAATATATCTTGACTTTAGTAAGGCTTTTGATACAATCCCCCTCATAAGCAAACTAGGGAAATGTGGTCTAGATAAACTTATTATAAGATGGGTGCACAACTGGTAGAAAGGCCGTACTCAAAGAGCAGTTATCAAAGGTTCACGGTTCCAACTGAGGAGGTGTATTTAGTGGGGTCACATAGGGGTCAGTCCTGGGTCCAATCTATTCAATATTTTCATTAGTGATTTGGACAAGAGAAAAGGAGTACTTGTGGCACCTTAGAGACTAGCAAAAGAGTATGCTTATAAAATCTGCTGATGACATCAGGTTGGGAAGGTTGCAAGCACTTTGAAGGGCAGCATTCAAATTCAAGAAGACCTTGACAAACTGGAGAACTGGTTTGAAATCAACAAGATGAAACTCAATAAGTGAAGTACTTTGCACTTATCCTTTGGAAGGAAAAAAAAATCAAATGCACAGCTACAACATGGGGAATAACTGGGTAGGTGGTAGTACTACTGAAAAGGATCTGGGGGTTATAGTGGATCCAGTGCTTAATGTGTGCCAGGGTTTTCCATGGCTGAGCCATGGCACCTCTGGGTTTGCCATGTCAGTTATGAAAGTAAAAAATTTGCTTGAGCCCTGGCACCTCTTTACAAATTAATCCCTGAAGGGATCAGAAATTGAATATGAGTCAACAAGTGTGATGCAGCTGCAAAAAAGGCTAATATTCTGGTGTATGTTAACAGGAGTGTCATGTGTAAGACACTGGAGGTAATTGTCATGCTGTACTTGTTACTGATGAGGCCTTGGCTGGAGTACTGTGTGGCGAAATCGGAGAGAGTCCAGAGGAGAGCAACAAATATGATAAAAGGTTTAGAAAACCTGGCCTATGAAGAAAGATTTAAAATAAACTGGGCATGTTTAGTCCTGAGCAAAGATGATTGAGTGGATACCTGATTAGTAGGGCCCTACCAAATTCATAGCCATGAAAAACGCATCATGGACCATGAAATCTGGTCTACCCCTGAAAAATCTGGTCTTTGTGTGGTTTCACAGGGAAACCATCATTTCTCATATTGGGGATCCTGACCCAAAAGGGAGTTTCCGGGGGGGGGGGGGGGGTCACAAGGTTATTTTAGGCGCAACACGGTATTGCCACCCTTATTTCTGTACTGCCTTCAGAGCTGGGCAGCTGGAGAGCAGCAACTGTTGGTCGGGCACCTAGCTCTGAAGGCAGCACCCTGCCAGCAGCAGCACAGAAGTAAGTGTGGCAATACCATACCATGCCACCCTTACTTATAGAATCATAGACTATCAGGGTTGGAAGGGACCTCAGGAGGTCATCTAGTCCAAACCCCTGCTCAAAGCAGGACCAACCCCCAACTAAATCATCCCAGCCAGGGCTTTGTCAAGCCTGACCTTAAAAACTTCAAAGGAAGGAGATTCCACCACCTCCCTAGGTAACGCATTCCAGTGTTTCACCACCCTCCTAGTGAAAAAGTTTTTCCTAATATCCAACCTAAAGCTCCCCCACTGCAACTTGAGACCATTACTCCTTCTTCTGTCATCCGCTACCACTGAGAATAGTCTAGATCCATCCTCTTTGGAATCACCTTTCAGGTAGTTGAAAGCAGCTATCAAATCTCCCCTCATTCTTCTCTTCTGTAGACTAAACAATCCCAGTTCCCTCAGCCTCTCCTCATAAGTCATGTGTTCCAGTCCCCTAATCATTTTTGTTGCCCTCCGCTGGACTCTTTCCAATTTGTCCACATCCTTCTTGTAGTGTGGGGCCCAAAACTGGACACAGTACTCCAGATGAGGCCTCACCAATGTCGAATAGAGGGGAACGATCACGTCCCTCGATCTGCTGGCAATGCCCCTACTTACACATCCCAAAATGCCATTGGCCTTCTTGGCTACAAGGGCACACTGTTGACTCATATCCAGCTTCTCGTCCACTGTCACCCTTAGGTCCTTTTCTGTAGAACTGCTGCCTAGCCATTCGGTCCCTAGTCTATAGCGGTGCATTGGATTCTTCCGTCCTAAGTGCAGGACTCTGTACTTGTCCTTGTTGAACGTCACCAGATTTCTTTTGGCCCAATCCTCCAATTTGTCTAGGGCCCTCTGTATCCTATCCCTATCCTCCAGCGTATCTACCACTCCTCCCAGTTTAGTGTCATCTGCAAACTTGCTGAGGGTGCAATCCACACCATCCTCCAGATCATTAATGAAGATATTGAACAAAACCGGCCCCAGGACCGACCCTTGGGGCACTCCGCTTGATACTGGCTGCCAACTAGACATGGAGCCATTGATCACTACCTGTTGTGCCCGACAATCTAGCCAATTTTCTACCCACCTTATAGTCCATTCATCCAGCCCATACTTCTTTAACTTGCTGGCAAGAATACTGTGGGAGACCGTGTCAAAAGCTTTGCTAACTTCTGCGCTACTGCCTTCAGAGCTGGGCAGCCACAGAGTGGTGGCTGTCGAAGGCCTAGCTCTGCAGGCAGCAGCGCAGAAGTAAAAATTGGCAATGCCACACCAGGCCATCCTGACTTTTGCGCTGCTGCTGGCGGCGGCTCTGCCTTCAGAGCTGGGCTCCTGGCCAGTAGCCGCCGCTCTCCAGCTACCAGCCACCAACTGCAGCATCACAGAAGTAAGGGTAGCAGTACGCAACCCACCCCCTACAATAACCTTGCGACCCCCGTGCCCTCCCCCAACTCCTTTTCGGGTCAGGACCCCTACAATTACAACACCGTGAAATTTCAGATTTAAATAGCTGAAATAATGAAATTTACTATTTTAAAAATCCTATGACCCTGAAATTGACCAAAATGGATCATGAATTTGGTAGGGCCCTACTGATTAGTCTTCAGATATGTTAAGGGATTCTATAAAGAGGACTGTGTTCAATTGCCCTCAGTGTCTACTAAAGGTAGGAGAAGTAGTAATGGGCTTAATATCTGCAGCAAGGGAGTTTTAGGTTTGATATTAGATAAACTACCCTTATAGTTAGAGAGTTTAAGATCTGGAACAGGCTTCCAATGGAAGTTGTGGAATCCCCATCATTGGAGATTCTTAAGAACATGTTAGACCAGTGGTGGGCAGCCTGCGGCCTGTCAGGGTAATCTGGTGGCGGGCCATGTGACAGTTTGTTTACATTGACCATCCGCAGGCATGGCTGCCCGCAGCTCCCAGTGACTGCGGTTCACTATTACCGGACAATGGGAGCTGCGGAAAGCAGCGTGGGCCGCAGGGACTTGCTGGCCGCCACTTCCCACAGCTTCCATTGGCCGGGAACGGCAAACTGAGGTTACTGGAAGCTGCAGGCAGCCGTGCCTGCAGATGGTCAATGTAAACAAACTCTCTCACAGCCTGCCAGCAGATTACCCTGAGAGGCCGCATGTGGCCCACGGCTCGCAGGTTGCCCACCACTGTGTTAGACAGACACCTGTCAAGGATGTTCTAGCTTTACCTTGTCCTATGCCAGCATAAAGGGCTGGACTTGATGCTTCTTGAGGTCCCTTCTAGCCCTACATTTCTATGAGCCTCCCTTGGTGCTACCAACAATACTGTACTGACATTGGAAAATATTTGCTTTGTGTCTTAATTGAAAGAATTAGGAAGTCAGAAAAATCAGTGTAGAGGCCTGATGATGTGTGATCCTGAGTACCTCTTTTGTGGTGCTGAGCACTCAATTCCTACTTAAGGCAGTGGAAGCTGAAGGCACTCAGCACCTCACAGGATCAGCCCCAAGGAATTCAACTAGGGAGAATACCTGGAGGGGGTAATCTGACAATACAGTAGTACTTTTTTTTAGGAGAGTAATAGTTGAATGAAAAGCAAAGAAAATAAAAGGATCCAGTTACTCACTGCTGTAAACGGGTATGAATCCAGGCACAGCTGAGCACGGGCTATGAAGAAGTTTGACTGGCAGCCAGGCACAGGGGAGATGGTTTGGTATGAGAAGGGGAAAACCAGGAAGGGACCCAACTGGACTTGCGTCAAGTTGCTTTTTTGCTGTTTGTCAGTCTTGTCTTTTACAATGTAAGCTCCACAAAAGTAGGGACTGCCGTATATTCTATGTTTGTAGAGTACCTAGCGCAACGGGGCCCCAAGCTGGTGGGGAGCTTCAGGCACTGCCAGAATAGAAAAACAATAATTTGGCTGCATTGAATTCAGTCCCAAATCCACTATCCTCTCTTCATATGCCAAATTTCAGCCAAGTTTTCCCTTCTTGGAACTATGGTGCAGATCTCTATGGTATATCCCACATGCTATTTAATTTAGCTTCACTGGCACCACAAACCACACAAGTGTTGCTAAAGTGTAAAAAAGGGACACACACCCATGTCCCCCCAAACCAGCATGTGTCAGAGGTAAGTACAGCACACTCAGGGTAGGGCTAGGAACCAGGGCAGATCTTCAGCTGCTGTCAATCGTCAAAACTCCATTGATGGAGCAGTGACAGTTTGCATGAGCTGAGGATTTACCCTAATGTGTTTGGGGTTTGAGCCGTTCCTGATCTAGCAGCTGATCTCTACACCACACCTCTCTCCATTCTCAGAGGGCCAAGCACAGGTCTAATCACATCACTTTTGGATGAGAAATCTCATTCTCTTGATAAATGATGTGATTCTTGATAAATTCAGGAAACCTCCTCCCCACACTCCCTCTTAAGCCCTGATTCAGCAAAGCATGTAGGCACAGGCTTAACCTGAACTTTGAATTCAGTGGGATTTACGCATGGGTTTAAGTGCTTTGTGGACATGGTGTCTTATTTCAGACATGGCATGTACCACTCAGTCCCTATGCAACTCACTGCAATGGAAGATTTCCTTGGGGAGGGAGTGCAGAGTATTCATTAGAAATCTCAGAGGTTCACAGATGATTTAGGGAAGAGAATTTTGCCTTTAGTGTTTCCTGCTTCTTGTGTCAGTTGGAGACTAGATCTACCAGAAAGATTAAACTAAACAATATTTTCCAGCAATAATACCCAACTCCACTGCCAAGAGCGCAGATCCCAATCCAGGGGGAATTTAGAGGCTGACCATTAAGGATCAGAGTACAGTGCACATCATTTTCAAAATAATTAAAATTAATTAAAAGCTCGGTTGCTAACCCACAACAGATTCTTCTTTGCTACTCTTGAAACTCCCCCTGGGAGCGGATGGGGGCGAAAACATCTTTTTTTTATCATAAAAGTGACAACTCACAAGTTGACATTTCTTTAAAATATGTCTTTAATATCAAAATAAAAGTGACTGCATTCCCTAGCGCACTGACAGGAATGACTCTGTATCTCCCCCTCCTTCAGTCTCCTCAACAGGATGGGAAGGAACATTTTTCTCAGAAATGACATTAGGTTGTTCAGATTGCATGGCAGAAGAACATGGCCCTGGGGTTAAGAAAGAATTTTTAGTTCATTCTCTCTACTGTAGCTTTACCTATCTACCTTTGGCACTTACATGGCACCCATTGCCATAAAGTCTGAGCCTTCTGCTACACCCCTGTGAGGTAGGGAAGTGCAATGAACCCCATTTCACAAATTGGGAACTAAGGCACAGAGATACTCAGTGATCTGCCAAGGTCACACAGGAAGTTTGTTGCAGAACAGAGACTTGAATTTAGGTTTCCCCAAGTCCTCAGCTAGTGCCATAACCACTGGACTATCCCTCTTTTGTGACTCTGTCTGAGTCCCAAGGCTATAAAGAAAGGAAAGAAAAGGACTTAAAGGTTTTACCCACCCAGTATCCTGCCACACAAATGATCTACAGAGAACAAGAACCAGTCTCCAAGAATATTTTAGAGGCCCCATCCAGTTTTGTGTGTTTTTAAAAAGACTGACTAGGACCTACAGGCTTTACCTTTATATTTGTCTGGCAGTTATTTTATTTATGACCTATTGCTATTACCTGTATCTATTAACAGCTATTTCGATTGTTGTAAAGGCCACTCACGCAGGACTCACAGCCTTGAGGTAGAAAAAAACCAAAGTGGAGGTGCAATGGATATGGGGCTTTTATTTAGAATTATAGACCGGATGTGGTGGGTCGTGGATGACATGGTATCACATGGGCAATCCAGGGACACGACCCCTGTCTTGGGGGGCTAGAGCTAGGAGTACAACACAGTTGTCATTTGCACTCATTGGCTGGGAAGATGTAGCTCATTTGTAGCATCTGGCAAAGATCAGGCTCTAGGTCCCTGAGAGGCGGGAGGGTCCCAAAGCTCAGGGTGCAGTCCGAGCCCGAACGTCCATACCACAATTACCACAATTAAACAGCCCCTTAGCCCAAGGCCTGCGAGCCCAAATCAGCTGACACAGGCCAGTCACAGGTGTTTAGTTGCGGTGCCGATATACCCAGAGAGTGCTGATCAGTATCTAGCTGACAAATAATGAAGGCACCTGCCACTCATCGTAAGAAATATTGCCTTGCAGGAGATTAAAACTGCACGTGCTATGGCACTGGAGACATGATGTATGCTTGCCTCTCATGATTGCAGCTGCTTGGGAAATCAGTCACAGCCATGGAGAAGCACATGCAAATGCTGTATTGTCCAGGAGCCAACAGCCAGAGTAGAAGGAAAGAAGAGGGAATTCTTGTATTCATACATGCATACTCAGAGACTAGGGCAAGGAGGAAAGGTGAGAAGCTACCACCAAAAACACACACCCCAAACCTAACTTCTTTCGCAAAGCCGCCTCTCCCCCATGCAAATTTTCCAACCCATTTGACCTCTGGCCGCACAAATATAAATCACTGAATAGTGACTATACTATGTTATGAGGTGATGCTTAAATAAGCATGTTTAAGAGCCTGACTCTACAAGGTGCTAAGTGTCCTCCACTCCCATTGAGAGCAGTAGGAATTGGGGGTGCTCACTAACTCGCAGCCCGGGCCCCTCCACAGATGATGGATTGTCAATTAGTGGAACACCTCTGTAGAAGACACGCAGACAGCAGCGTCTTTTCCTCTAGGCACAGTGTTTGTCACCTGGAAGCAAACTAAGTTAACATGCAGAAAGGAGACCAAAAGCTCGCAGAGATTGGGAGTTCAGCCTGTCCTCCTTCCCCCCCACCCCGCCCCCGATGGGGAGGCCAACCTTCCAAAAGGCATGCTTTCCCCTCTCTTACAACCTTTGTCCTGAGGGAAATGAAGTTGAAGTCAGTCCCTTGTTCACTTGGGAGCAGGCAGTGTCCTTGAATCCTGTGTCCATGCCAACATTGGATGGCGCTCTGTTCACTTAAGAAAAGTGAAACAGGAAACAAGGACATTTAAAATCACTTTTCACCAGCCAAAAACATCATGCATGTGCATGCCACCCAATATTTCACACAATACTGGGAACTGATTATAACTTACGGTCCATATACCAAGCAACTGCTCTGCATCTCTTCAAGAATGATCTCAGGAGTTGGGGGCCGGTTTATTACAAAGGGGAAGTAAGTTGGCAGTTTGGTGGACAAGCAGACGTGGAGGCCAGAACTTTGGGCCAGTTCCCACCCTTTGGGCCAGATCCAGATCCCAGGTACATGATGTAAATACGGAGTATCCAATGACTGCCATAGAGTTACTCGGGTATCTCAGAACTGAGTCTCTCTTGCAATTGCATAATTCCAACTAATAGCAACTCACCACTGACTTTGAAGGGGTTATTATTTCAAATACTTTGGGGCGATGGACATCAGAACCTAGCCCTAAACCATTATTCTCTCTCTGGACTTCACTAACTAGTTGCACAGTCTAAATTTTAAGCAACAATGGAACTCTACAGTGAAATACTTGCACAAGACAATAATTAATAGCAATAATGTATTTGTATTACAGCAGCTCCCCAAATCCCCAAGCAGGATAAGGACCCCATTGTGCAAGGTGCTGTACAAAAACAAAGGAGAGAATCTTGGCTTCATAGATCTCCTAATTCAACAACTATTTCCCCCCCACCCCATTTCCCAAGCAGCTCTAACATGTATGTGCGCATGTATATTAAAGAGAACGTGAGTTGCTTCCCTCTCCTTTCTCCTCTGACAAGAACATATCTGCACTTGCTCCTTCTACACTGCAATATGGTTTCACATTCAGAGGAAATGTTTTCAGGCCAGTATACATCATGTCTTATAAGCCACACTATTCAATTCAGTCTCCTGAGAAGCAATATTTCCTCCACTGACTGGCAGGGTCTTGTTGTATACACTTTACATTATTCCATACAGAGAACCACACATTGCAACACAACTCAAATGTCACATAGGACGCATGTCTTCAGTTATGGTTACAAATTGGCCTAGTGATTTATCTCAGTGAGAACTAGCTATTCAGCATAACATTCATCTTTTGGTTCACCTGGCATTTCTTTTCCCTACCATGTGGCTTCTTGTACACCTTTTTCTTCCCATGTACTATGTGTGTACAACAGGACCGTCATACAGCAGCTGGGTGAGAGGAGAGAGATCTATGCACACTGTTTTTACTACAAGTCATAATCCGGCAGCATGAAGGCGGATAAACATCTTGTTTTGAAGTTTGACATGAGACTGAACAACCTGGAAATTATGCTTGGAATAAGTGATAAAACCCCTGGATACGCCTCGGTTACCATAAATGGGTGAAGCGCCTCTTGAAGTCAATGGGAGTTGCGCCCTTGTAACTGAGAGTAGAATCTGGATCACTTTCAAGAGTGACTAACACCAAGGGATGTGCGGCGGGCATTTTAACAGGTTACTCACACAAAAAAAAGAAAAAATGGTCCCCTTAGTGAGAGACAAACCCCATGTCCCCAGGGAAGATGCATGGAAGGAGAAGGCAGGGAGGGGGGAATCCATCAGAGACATGAAAATCATCCCAATCTGCATTTCAGCTGTGTAACAAAGTTTTAACAAGGAGTTCCCCATAGCTCCCCTTCTGCACACTGCTGTTTAAGCTCCTTCTCTATTACTCCAACCAACCTCCTGGGCTAGTAACATCTGTTGCTTTAATGAATATTTTCAGCCACTGTAACATTTTTAAATGGACACTCTTGGATCCATGCAAATGTATATACCATACGGCTAAAAATGGGACAGGGTGAGTTATTTAACAGGGAGTGGACTCTGGTGGGAAGAAGGAAACAGGAGGTGGGAGGAGGAAACGGAAAGGAGAGGAAGAACTGTAAAGGGTGTGAGGGGAGTAGCACTGGCTCATTTTTCAATTAAAGTGTATTTCTTTTTATTAAAAATGAAAATAAGCAACTGCCTCAAGCAAGGCTCTCATGGCCTCTTGGCATTTCCAGCAACACCACAGTGACCTGGAGCTCTGCTACCATGGTGATTCACAAGGACCTGATTCAGGGCCCAGATCCAGATGAAACCAACTGGACTACTCACAGACTTAAAGTTAAGCACATCCTTGAGTATTTTGCTGGACAGAGGCCCAGGTGAGGGCTATTTCAGACCCCTATGCCAGAAAGCTTGGTGCCCCTCGATGAAGGGGTATATAGGCTTGTTGGTTCCCTTTGCAGATGCACCCCATCTCAGCAGTTCCCGCACACTTCTGAGTTAGAATTATTATTTTGTTTTCTGAGATTCACTTTTGTCTCCTCAGAGCACTGTTACTACTAGTTTATATAAACCTGTTTGTTTTTGCAGTTATCTTGTCCTTCCCCACTCTCCGTTTGGTCATTTGCCTGTTGCACTTTGTCAAAGCCCCGTAGCAGAAGCTCTGACTTTCTTTGAATTGTAAATGTTTCTGTCTATGAAAACTGCAAGACCTGAAATCAATCAATAATTTACAAAGTAGTCATATATCCCAATAATGAAAGAACAAATGAGCAAAAATAGACCTAACAGACACAGAAACTGCTATTTCCATTTTACAGATAGGGAAGTGAGGGCAAAGAAACCAAGACCCCAAGTCTGCAAATATTTGTACACATACTTAACTTTAAGCATATGAGCAGTCCCACATGGAGCTACTCAGGTGGTTAAAGTCAAGCATGTGTCCAAGAGTTTGTAGGACCAGGGCCTAAGTACCAAGGTGACACAAAAAGTTTGTGGCAGAGTCATGAATTGAATGCATCCTTTAGTCCCAGTCCAGTGTGTTAATCACAAGACCACCCTGCTCACTAAAAAGAGGTGAATGTTGCAGATGCAGAAAACTAGCGATAGCAACAGCAGCATTAGGTTTAAAAAGAAAAAATAAAGTCATCCCCCTTTCTGAGTCTGAGCCTTTCCCACCAGGCTCTTAAACATAGTTCATCTACTATGCAGTGAAAACTCACCCCTTCCTGGCATTTGTGTCTACTAATAGAAATCACGAAAATTCATTCAAACCTTGCCCCAGACTTGGCGGCTCTGGGGGCTCCTCCCTCATGACTGCTCAGCTCACACCCTAGATCCTCCCTGCGCTCTAAAGCACCATTCCCATCTCCCTTATATGCAGGCAGAATTACAAACCTCTTGCACCAGTGAGTTACAGCAGGATCATATTAACATCTCCTAGCAGAATCAAAACCACTTGGCAACGGTTCATGTTAACAGGAGAACACTGCCTGCCTGCTACAATAAGAGATCCAGTTAGTCCCCTGTTGCCATATAATTAGAGTTGGAAGGATTAGGTTTTTTAACTGGTAAATGTCGATTTCACTGTACACACACAGACCAACGAAAAAATATTGCCATCAATAATAATCAAAAGTTACAGATAGGCAAAGTAAGAAAAACACTGCTTGAGAACTTAAGAGTTTGAGTTAACTTTACTTCATATGTTTTGATATGTGATGTTGATCATTTGTGTTGTAATAGTTATTAAACTTTAACTTTTTGAATCTCAACATCTATTGCATTTAATTATTGTCTGACTGCCAGATAGTTTTACCCTCCATAACTTTGCACAGATGTGAAAATTTAAGTTGATAAAATTGGGGAAAAAAATGCTTAAAAACACTGATAATCCATCAAAATGATAAAAGAAAAAAATTTAATTCTCCCAAGCCTACATATAGTCCCTCAGCACTTTATTTCACTCCAGCTGATTTACACAACCCAGCCAAATTTCTCATTAACTCCCAATAAAATTTGCAAAAATAGATGCAAAGGTCAAAACAACGAACTTCTACAATCCTTTGGCTAAGGACAAGAAGATGATAAAACCCCAGCAATTTGTTATTTTGCCCTTTGCATATATTTTGTGCAAAGGTTCTTAAGAGGGAACGTTGACATTTGGATGGAAAGTTCACTTTGAATGGGCTGAGAGTGGGTGACGATGGATTATATGGCAGAGGTGGCTTCCGGACATTTAAATCTTCCAAGTGGCACAGAACTTTTGCAACAACAAAAGAAGTGTCCTATTGGTTTTGGGCATTAGTTGGACTCTACTGAAAAACATTATTAATTGTTTGTAATACAGTAATGCCCAACCAAGATTGTGGCTCCATTGTGCTATGCCCTGTACAAACAAATTGTGAAAAGCAGTCCCTGCACTGACCAGGAAAGCAGACAAGACAAAGTGGGAGAGACAGAGGTGAAGTGATTTGCCCAAGGTCACACAGAAGGTCAATGACAGATCCATCCAGTCCAATACCTGACCTACTAGGCCACACTGCCTCCAACCGTGAGTATTAACTCTTTGTAACAAAGTTTCTCGTTTATGAAATTCCCTGGGTTGGTTTGTTGTTTAAATGATCAACAAAATGTGAGGCTGATTAGTGCAAAAGGCCTGAAGGAGGACAGCCCTGCTCTGTGAGCTTCTGAAAAGCTGCCAAAGCAGGCTTTCATATGTTAGTAAATAATTATGCCTTCAAAGCAGAAGTATTAAACACTCTGCCTTTCCCTGTCCCCTCTGGGTTTCCACATGCCAACTGTACCCATGTACTTAGGTCTTCCCCAGTTCCCTGCTCCCTCCTTCTATCTCCTCTCTGTGCTTCCCCTCCTGTGTACACCTGGAATTCCTGCAGTCTCTTCACCCCTCCCACCAGTTTCTGCTATCCTTCTGGTGCCCCCTCTTCCTAGCTCCTCTAAAGTCCTCTCTTCCACCTCATGCCCCCATTTCAAGATCAGGAAGCCTCATGCTACCCCCTCTAGTACATGTCCCTCCTGGTTTCCTGCCCTTCCCCCATACCCCATCTTGGACTCCTGCCCTGCCACATTTCCCCCTGCTTTCCTCCCACCTCAGTCTAGCAGCTGGTGCCAGAAGATCAGTTCATATTCATGAAAATTTACACCACAGGAGCTGCTCTTTATACGCATCAAGTTTTCATAGCTTTTTAATCTCCCTTCCTATTAACTCTCCAAAAACTATTGTAATAGGTCTTCCAGCACAGCCAGCAAAATAAAAGCTGGATTTTTTTTTGTTTTGTTAGTTTTCTTTTTAAACATAAACCTGTTTAAAATGAAATCTGAATTTAAATATGAGGTATATTAAGTCCTAAATTTATTATAATCTCTTTAAAAAAATCTCTTAAAAATATGCTGAATCCATGAATCTCTATCAAAACTTGAGTTAAAGGCTGCTTTTCCAGATAATGACAGAATCAGGGGAAAAAGAGATACTCTAACTTTTGAGGTCAAGCTTTATAAATATGGCACAATAGGTCATGTACTGCATTAAGGGCTTGTTTAGTTTAATAAAAATAAAAATTATATACTGTTGTGTGTTTAATTAAATTCCAGTTACCATCCTAAGGAAGCTTGACACAAATCATGAGCAAAAAGCCAATTATCTAGTAAATAAGAAATATATCACTCACCATTTTCTAGCATACTAAAATTTACAATTAACTGACAAGAATCTGAAAATATTAAGCTATATACATTTATTTAAGCACTATAGTTACAGTATACCCTCCCAGGTAGCAAAATGATGTACCAAATTTAGCATAAAATCTCTATTTAGTTGTAAACCAAAAAATTTAATGGTTATGTTAACCAATGAGAATGCACCTATCCTTTGAAAATAACTGAAGTACAAATGGAAAAGTTGATTCATATCAATGATTAAAATTGAGACTTTTCACTTAAATCATTATTTAAATCAATCCACCCTGCTCTGAAGACATGATCTGAGCATTAGAATCATGAGTTTGGTTTTAATTTTTAAAAAGCAGACTACAGCTGCATTTTCGGAGCACCATAACTTCAAAACTCAAAGTCCGATTTTTACCAAAATTTCCCGGAAAGCCTCTATCTATGGGAAAAGAGACCGCATGCAAAGATTGAAGATGACTGGTTTCTCATTGCTGCAAGTTAGGAGTGGTTTGAAAATGTGGCTTCTAGGACCTGATCTAATGACTGTCAAAATCAGTGGCAGCCTTTCGGCTTCAATGGGAATTCAGTCAGGCCTGTAAAGGGGAACTAGCTTCAGACTTAACAGTGGGGCATCTACCACTGTTCTTGTAGCAAGAGAGATCTTGATTGCAGCGGAAAGAGCCGCTAAGGCTGCACATTTCGGTCACAGTACACATGCAAAATGCCCTAGGGTTTCTAGTAAACATATGCCCAACAGCTTTCTGCTTCACACAGAGCAGAATCACTTCTCTGCTCTTCAAAAACAACTTTCCATAGGACTGAGTATAGGAGTGCTCCCAGGGGAAATGGTCATCAGGCACCACTGCTATGGGTGAGATCAAGTACAAAACAACATGGCACTAGGTTCTGCACTGATGGGATTACCCTTGTGCAAACTACATTGTCAAGTACACTTCTGGCACGCACACACACACACAGAGATACTGGGAAATAAAGTACAGGCCCACTGCATCAAGTTACACCAGGTTTGGGACAGTTACAATAGGAAGAGCCAAAGTAAATATTACCCGTCCCTGGGGTTGTTTACAGAGGTAAGCAGGATCAAAAATGTACGGTAGAGGAGTGCACAAAACCATTTGCTTCTAGCTCCTTCCATAATGAATGTATCCCAGTGAGATTTACCATTTGCTAGTGGGCTGTGGAAGTGTCTTTGCTATTGCATATTTATGCCTTCAATATACTGAAATATAGTGTGTATGAGATTTCTTGTGCTGGGAGAAGGGGAAGGGATGGTGATTGTTTCATTGCTGTTGCAGAACTTTCTTGACACTGCTTCACATCAGATGTTACAATGTCCTCCCACTCCAGTCTCCAAAGAGCTGCACTGAGACCGTTTTGTCTTGACACTGTACCACAGTCTCCACAGGTTAACTCTGACATCACCTTGTTTCATCGTCACATTCACACTGACATATGTTAACATCTTCATGGGCTTGTGCAGGCAGGAATTAGTGCTGTTTCATTCTGGCATCATAATATTGTCAGTGTACTCAAATGGTCATCAGATGATCATCATCAGCCTGCTTGCTCCTATACAAAACAGAAAGACATGGTCCTTGTCCCAAGAAGCTGACATTCTAAATTAGACAGACAATACATCCAGTGATCAGGTGGAGGGGTTTTTAACTATATCTATGTCTTTTTAACGTTCTCAAAACAGTAGTTTCTAAGCTTTACAGTTATAGGTGCTAGAACTGGCTGGAAAGGGTTTCCATCATATACAGGTGTCAAGGCTGAATCCCCACTCTGTCACTCCGAGTGCAGGAAGTGGGGGCCTGCGAGGATTTAAAAAATTAATACTGGCCACTCCAGGCTTGCATTAAACTCCCACGGTTACAGCTTCTCTCTGACCTTGGCTTGGTAAATGCTGCCACCACCCAAATGCAAAAAAACCCCTTTGAACCCAGGAAGGAGCACTTGGGAATTCCTCCCTGTGGGGTACCCTCAAGCCCTTTCACTCCCCCTCCGGGAAAGAGCTGAAAAAGAAAACAAAGATTAGCTGTGGCAATCAGCTAACCAAACAACATGCACAAACCTCTTAGGACACCAAAAATCCAATCCAGTTCTTTAAAAAAAAGTAAATTTTATTAAAACAAAAAGAAAGAAAATACATCTGGAACTTAGGCACTTGCTAGATTTTTAAAAGAGCAATTCCAAAAATTAAGCATCCAAACTAGCTTCCTGGGGGGTCAGCTTAAAGGTTACAAGCAAACAAAAGCATCAGGGGTTAGCACAGAGGAGATCCACAAGCCGAAATAAGAAATAAAGCTAATAGCATCTAACTAAACACTCCCTATCCAAATTATTCCTTCTGGGTATGGAAAATATTTTCTCATACCTGGTTCAAACTTTACACAGCATTTCTGCTTATAGCAATAATACTTCTTCCCTGCAGCCCAGAGAACAACAGACAAAGGAAAAATTCTCTTTCCCCATTTTAAAACAATATAGCCTCCCCACTGGCTCTTTTGGTCAGGTGCCCACTTTTTTCCTTTCTTTTCTTTACGTGGGGGACTTTTTAACCCTTTACAGGTAAAGCAAGGGTAAAGAACAGCTACCAAGAGGAATTTTACAGCTAACTGCTGGGTGTCCATCAAAGGGAACTATTCCCCCCTTTATTTATCCAACAGGATTTGCAGTTTGGTTCAATGGCTCTCAGCACTCCCACTCCTACACTCAGTCCTATGGAAAGTTGCTTTTGAAGAGCAGAGAAATGATCCTGCTCTGTGTAAAGCAGAAAGGTGTTGAGAATACGTTTACTAGAAACCCTAGGGCATTTTGCATGTGTACTGTGACCAAAATGTGCAGCCTTAGTGGCTCTTTCTGCTGCAATCAAGATCTCTCTTGCTACAAGAGCGGTGGTAGATGCTCCACTGTTAAGGCTGAAGCACCCCAGTTTAAGGTCCAGTATAAAAGTAGTGCAGGGCTCCAAACTTGCACCGATATCCTAGGTTAGATCCTCAGCTGGTGTAAACTATCAGAGGAGCTTTGATAATTACACAGAGAGAGAGAGCGCGCGCACGCCTGGAATTTCTGGGATCTTAAATTCCAATTGTCTGTCATTACAGAAGAGCTCAGCTGAGCTAGAAGTCCGGTTCAGCACAGAAAACTAAACTCAGAAATTGTTCTATATTTCCTCTAAGCAACTAGAACAAGCTAAAGCACAGAAAGGCTAGTTAAACTCTAGCTCAGAGGAAGTAACAATGTAACATAGGCTCTGTTCAAAGTCTCAAAGGATTAAAAATACACGCAAATAATTTTAAAAAGATATTGGTTCTTTATGAAATCTGGGATTTGGATACCTAGGATCCACAGGGCTGAAGCTTTACAGCTGCCTTCCTAAACTTAGTGGCTCCCAAAAAGCCAAATTCTGCTCTTCACGTCAGGGTTTCACGGATACTACTGGCCCCCTAAATCTCCGTCAGTGACTTTCCTGTACACCAAAGTAACAAAGTGAAAGCATTAGTGGCCATGCATAATGTAGGCCTCCTGGCGTTAGTACTCATTATGAAGTATAACATTAGTTTAACAACCAGCAGAATAAGCTTGACATGTTGTAGGATGTGGTTAATAACATTTGAACATTAAAACAATCAAGTGCTCCAACTGTTTGCAGTGCTCTGTGAGCTGTGTAATAAACAACTTCATCACGCCAGGGTGAGGATGGAAGGCTTTAAAAGATTCCTAAGAGTTTCATTTAGGGTATTAACACTTCAAAGCAAATATGCCTGTAAACACCATAAATCAACCCTCCCAAAGAGTAAGAAAAATGCATGACGTACCGCACTTATATTTAGTATAATAGAGCAGGTTATCAATTGTAAACAAGATTAAGGACTCCTAGCCTGATTCTTACTACAATCCAATCACTTGCTCCATTCATTTCACAATCCAGTTATGAACTGTTCTCCTTGCTTTGAAAACTCTCCACGGGATTGCTCCACTGGTTGGAGTTGGACTCCATTTTCTCTACTCTCCTTCCCATTTCCATCAGGGATCTGGTATTGGCTTCCTCTTTGTCACCTCATTCTTTCCCACCACTGCTCCTAATAGGGACCTATCTGCATCTTTAGGCACCTACATCCATTTTTAAATCTGGCCCTTTGTCACTTTTCCAAATGGGATTTAGGCACTTTGGAAAATGTTGCTCTTATTGTACATGGTGCTTCAGCTGCTCCTCACTCAAAGCCGAGCTAATATTTCCCTCCCTTGTGGGGTATTGGTTGTGAGAACAGAGTCCATTAATGGCTGTGAAGTGCTCAGATACTACAGTGACAGATCATGCACCTCCTCCTAGGGAATATTTAACTAAGCTTTTCTCTTTGGACTTAAATGTGTGTAAGTAAAAACTGCTTCCTCAAAAGTTCCATGTTCTCTTAATCCAAGTACATTTGTTATGACAGCTGCAACGCAAGAGGGAACAGTGGAAACCAGCTGTAGAAAAAGGACAGGGAAGATGCTCATAAAAATCACCAGAAATCTGAAAAGTCAACATGTCTGGGGCCTAATCTTGCTGCTACCAAAATAGCTGGACTTTAGTGGGAGAAGTAACAGGCCCTCGATCGCTTCTTAAATAATCATTTGGGATCAGAGAGTGCAATTGCATAAATATCAGCTTTAATTGGACTTCCTGGGCATGACATTTACCAACAGGACTTAACCTTTTAACAGAGCTCATGCAAGCCATAATTGTTTAACATACTTAGTGCCATTTAGCCATTGCCACCAAATGATGATAAGATTAAGTCATGACAGTTCCAACAAAAAATATGTTAACATAGTACGTTTAGAGCTCCACCCTGAAGTGACTATGAGTCAGGAAGGGCAACGCTGAGAAAAGCAGTGGTGAGATCAAGGATAAGGTTGGGATCTGTGTTTATATGGATTCTGTGGTCCAGCAGCCATGCATGTAATGCAGAGTGGTTACAATAAAACACTTTCAATATGCAAGAAAAAATCTGTGATAATCTCACATGTCAACAAAGGTCAATGCAGAAGTACAGCCCCATTTTACAGAAGGGGTTACTGAGGCAAAGAGATTAAATATAGCCACAGAGATGACAAGTGTCAGATGCAGAATAAATAGGAATGGTTGAAATATTTCTGTCAAAACTGTTTTTTGATAGAAAATTGGATTTTCAACTACAACAGTTCTTGTGTATGTGTAAAAATGTGTTTTGCATTGAAATTTTGGAATTTTTTGTTGAAGAAACAAACTCTTGAAAACAGATACTGTACAATTTGATTTGGAAATAATAGAACCATAGAAATGTAGGGCTGGAAGGGACCTCAAGAGGTCATCAGGTCCAGCCCCTTGTGCTGAGGTAGAACTAAATAAACCTATACCATCCCTGACCGATGTTTGTCCAACCCATCCCTATAAAGTTCCGTGATGGGATTTACACAACCTCCCTTGGAAGCTTATTCCAGTCCTTAGCTACACTTATGTTTAGAAAGTTTTTGCTAATCCAACCTAAATCTCTTTTGCTGCAGATTAAGCTCAGCTCATTATTTCTTGTCCTATCTTCATGGAGATGGAGAGCAACTAAACGCTGTCCTCTTTATAACAGCTGCCATGGTGCTTCATAGGAGTTGTAGTTCGGTCGCCTCATGTTCCCATTTTCCTTTATGGGACAGGATCCCCAATCAGACTACATCTCCCATGATACACCACCTCCCTTCTTCAGCAGGATGGTCTAGATGACCTCCCAAGTCCCTTCCAGCCCCATATTAATATGATTCTATGGGAGACGTAATCAGATCAGGGAGCTCACGTTATAGAAGAGAATGGGAGCTGGAGGCAATGAAACTACAATTCCTATGATGCATCAGGCCTGTCAAAATATTTCAGTTTTCAGCCAAAGTATTTCAGTATTCAAATTTCCACCAAAACCTGAAACTCTTCATAGAAAAAACTCCATTTTTCAACAAGCTCTAAGGATATATCTATCTATTGAATAGGTTTGAAGCCAGGTCTTTTGGCTTAGAGATCAACTGGTATGCTACAAAGTCAAGTCGCTCAGGTTCTCTGTGTCTCCATTTTTCCACCTGTGAAATGTGCTGAATGTCTGGCACATCTTCACCTCCAGACCCCAAAGCACTTTATGCAAGTGCGCACCAGCAAGAAGCTCCATTTTATTGACAGCCTTGAGAGCGCAAGCTAGGTGATATTGTGAATGATACTGGAATGGTCTTGGCTGTAACATATGCAATGTTTAATCTAGCTTTTGCACTCACGATTATGTGGATCCATGTCTATGTCATTAGTGTGAATGGGCTCTCTAACATAAAAACTCGGGAGTCGATCCTTTGTAGGTGTAAGCTCTGTTGGATCATTTACCCTAGTTAAGGAACAGCCCTGAAACAGTCTCTTAAATCATTGGTTCTCAACCAGCGGTATGCATACCCCTGGGGGTACACAGAGGTCTCCCAGGGAGTACATCAACTCATCTAGATATTTGCCTAGTTTTACAACAGGCTACATAAAGAGCACTATGAAGTCAGTACAAACTAAAATGTCACAATGACTTGTTTATACTGCTCTATAGGATACACATTGAAATGTAAATACAAGATTTATATTCCAATTGATTTATTTTATAATGACATGGTAAAAAAGAGAAAGTCAGCAATTTTTGAGTAATAGTGTGCTATGACACTTTTGTATTTTTAGGTCTGATTTTGTAAGCAAGTAGTATGTAAGTGAGGTGAAACTTGGGGGTACGCAAGACAAATCAGATTCATAATAAGGTTAAAGCAGTCTGGAAAGGTTGAGAGCCAGTGTCTTAAATGATGGTGATGTCTTTATCTCAGTGTTTAGTTTGTTCCTCACCGTCTCCCTCTGCTCAGTGAGTACAGAACATTTTTGGTGACATAAACTTCTCGGGCTCCTTCCACCCGAGTCAGAGAATTAAGTCTTTAGACCAGCATCCCAACTCTAAAGTGAACATTTCAAGAATGTGTTTCTCCGTTAGTCCACTTCTATGCCTCATATGACATGGGGAGACTGCCAAACCCAAAGCAATGCTTCTTCTAAAGAGACCTCTATCTTCCAGGCAAATCCTCCCACACCCACTTTACCAAGCCTGACTAGCTGGGCTTTGCATAGGGGGATCCTCCACAAGCTCTTGAGGAAGCAAGCCTGTTTCTTTGGGCCACAAACCAGGAGTGGAGCCAGCCTGAAGACACTACTGCAGCCCTGAGTAGCCCCCATTGTTTCTCTTCTCCCTGGGGGGCAATGGAGACCAGATGCATTACTCCAGCCCTTGTTCTTCCCCCAAGGCACACTAAGCAAAGATGCAAGGACATCCCTGCAGAGCTGGGATCCATGGTGTGCACAGACCTGAAGCCCCACACTGAACAGAGACATCATGCAAACGCCCTCCCCCTCCACACACGCAGCAGAAACACAGTGGGTCCTCTGCAGTCACTGAAGTGGGGATGGATGTGCCTCACTCCACTTAGTACCAGGTCACATAGAGTTCAATCTCGTTGCTTTGTAAAGAACATCTCAAACACAAACAGGGGAAAAAAATTTCCTCTTACCCAGCATGATCCTGCATTTGGGGAACCTCACTTGAATTACTGTTAAATACACAAAGGGGACAGTAGTCAGAGCCACCATGAAAATTAAAATTAAATTTTGCGAATACAAACTAACACGGCTGCTACTCTGAAACCTAAAATAAAACTGTGTCTTACTCTTGACTGATCCTTGGGCCAGATGCTATAAATTGTTGATGATGTGCAATAGACAACGAACAGCTGGCAATGTCGTAAAATAGGAACTGTGCCCCGATTTTCTGCATGCAACCCCTCCAGCTCTTGATTTCAATAGCAATTCCCCTCGGCAGTCTCACCAGATTCAGAGCACTCAAATTCATTTCATAAATCATCTCCGCACCACGCCCATACTTGAAAGGCAAAGCTGTGTCCCAGAGCAGCCTGCTGATTGGACTAACACAGCACTCACTAATTACCCAGATAGGAAGCATTTTGCTGGACTGACATGTATATGAAGATGAATACATATTTTAACTTCACAATTTGTAGCTGTAAACTCATTTCAGCCTGAGAGAATTTTAAATTGATTCAAGGGGAAAATGCCTTTATAAGTAATTTTGTTTTTATATTAAGAGAGAGAAAGGCATTTGGTATGAATTTCGGGTGCAGTTAGGAGTCACTGCTTGGGAAAATCTTATTGGTGAAGCAAAGCAAACTGATTGTGTTTTCCTCAGCATAGGGGAAGGCGGAATTCAGAAGCCCTGTGCTATCTAATCTCACTATAGCAACAGAAAGACCTTGGCAACCCTGATCTTTACAGTTATTAAGACAGGAGTCTAGTGCCAAGCGATGCACAGTAAAGAACCTGGCATGATTCCTGTTGAGGCTTGTGAGTTTAAGGGGACTTGTCTTGCAGGGAATGATTTCATTGCAGAGTTAACGTGGGCTCATACTCAAGTGCTACCCCTAACCCAGCTACTGTCCACACACAAAACTCTCTCACCAAAGTTTGCAGGTACTTTACAGCCAGGCTAGCTGGCCCAACAGAGAGCATAAGCTAAAGTCCAAATGAGGCAGGCTGGTAACCCGCCCACTTTGCAGTGAGGATGCAGGCTAAAGCACTTGAGTTCTGGAAGTCCTCCAGAGCTTTCCCACAATTCCCTTATGCCCAGAAGGGCAGAAAATTTCTTCCCCAATTCACGGGGAAAGAATAATAGAGCACCTCAGTTCATTTCAGTGCTAAGAACTGTGGGATATGCCCTCAGAAGTCCTAGCAACACACGGGTGAGCACTATGCCAGTGAGGACACCGTAACTCCAGGAGGGCTTTGCAGTGTGGCTAGGCTAACCTTGCTGCTCAGACCTGGGTGCCAATCGTTAACTCTGCAGTGAAGACATACCCAAAATGTGGTTTAAATATGTTCTTATGTTATTACAAACCATCGTGGGCCTTTGAGTAACCTCAGTGACTGGTTTTTTATCATGCCTTGCTTTTCTGTGTTATGTCACCAATAAGATTTAAAGACAAAGGCCCAATCCCCTACCCCACCCACAAACTGGGTGCACTCAGGGCAGGTCCATGGACATGAGCAGCAAAGGGGGCATTAAACCACCTTGGTCACGCCCCAATCCCATGACCAGTATAAGCATTTGCCCTGGTCTCCAATACAACACAGAGCACTCTCAGGGCTGACTTATCTTATGCCAGCTGCCAATGGACCCGAGGGGGTTCTTGCAGCACCTAGGAATCAACCAGGCACAGAGGCACCATGTTCACATGCCCTTTTCCTTTGCCAGATTTCATACCCAATGGGCTAGGAGTAGAGGTGCCCTAGGAGTCATTACACCAGTCCTGTACCACCCAGGAATTCCCCTAAGGCAGGGGAATCCCCAGGTATCTGGCTGGATCGGTTTCCCAACTGATTTGTGCTGCTTAAGAACAGCAAGTCAGCCTCAGCTGCGGCCAGGAGTTGGCCCACAACATTCACCTTTTAAATCTAAAATATCCCAACTCCCTTCATGCCTCCCCCTGCACTTGCAGTTTCATTCCTTCATTCTGTTTTCTCCCATCATCGCCTGCTTGTTGCTTCTCCCCCCATCAACTCAGCAATCCACTCTAAATTCCCATTTGTCCAACATTGTTCTGGTTGCAGCCAGCCCAGGCACAGAACCTGCTCCGCCACGACAGTTGCCAAAACAAGCTGCTTGCCTAAGGCAAGATGGTAAGGCTGCATTACTATTATTATTAGGTTTGCCAGTTTTGGTTGGATGTATTCCTGGGGGTTTCATCACATGACAGTCTTTAATTAAAGTTTAATCTTTAATTCCTGGAGACTCCAGGACAACGCTGGAGGGTTGGTAGCCCTCATTATTATGACTCAGAACACTAATATGGTAACAATAAGCAATACTAAGCTAGCAGGGCAGGCTGATGCGTTCTGTTTTTATAAAGGCAAATGCCATATTTCCATGATCATTTTGTCTCAACCCAGCTCACCTTGGCATCCTGAGATCCCACAATCCAGCACTACTCCTGGGCTCTCCTTTTTGCTCATCCCAGCATCCCATGTTCTATCCAAACTCCATTGTTCTTGGGATTTTTTTTCCCCATTCTGCCCACCTGGGCTAGCTGCACCTGGGCTTTCTGCCCACCTGAGCTAGTCTCTCCCAACCTCAACAACGGGATCTACCGATGAGAAGCTAGGTAATATTACTGTTCTTCTCCAAGTGCTCAACCTACTCTTTACCTACTTCCAGTTCAGTCCTCTCATGTTCACCCTACACCTAGAGGATAACAGCCCTGTACTCTTCCCTGCTTCCTGCTTCCCCCTGAGATCAGCCACACACAGGGCCTCTGCTTACTACTTTCAGGGTTTCCTCTGAGAGGGCACAGCTGTAACTCCTGCCACTGAGGCACAGGTAGAGGCTGCTGCAGGGAGGCCTGACGCAGAGCTCTGCCTGCACACCCTGCCTGGCCTGAGTCACTCATTTTGAGGGCAGTAACTGCCCCTTTGGTGCAAGGGTGATCGCAGCTACTTCCTCCTCTCTGGTACAAGCCAGAGTGCAGCCACTGCAACTGCATCCCCTGGGGGGCTCTGGCACACCAAGACCCACTACTACTGTCTACGATGGCGGAAGCTATTGCAGAGTCTGGTACGGATCCAGCCCTATCTCTCTCTGTGAGGGGTACAGCTGGCCTTTGCGGCTCCCGGAGGCCCCAGGTCCTACTACACCCTGTCCCAGGAAACAAAAAGGGTGGGTTCTGCAGGCCTGCCTACAGGCCTCTCAGAAGCGGCCAATCAGAGCCCAACAGGCTCAGATAAAAGGCGCTGCAGGGCCCGAGCAGGTCAGTCCCTCACTGGCGCCAGAGGGGTAAGGTGAGGTGCTCCTGTCTGGCCTTAGGAGCTTACAGGATAGCCAGAGTCTGTTTCTGGCTGCATTTGCTTAGTTCGGTTTCATAGATTCATACATACTAAGGTCAGAAGGGACCATTATGATCATCAAGTCCGACCTCCTGCACAACGCAGGCCACAGAATCTCACCCACCCACTCCTGCAATAAACCTGTCACATATGTCTGAGCTATTGAAGTCCTCAAATCGTGGTTCAAAGACTTCAAGGAGCAGAGAATCCTCCAGCAAGTGACCCATGCTACAGAGGAAGGCGAAAAACCTCCAGGGCCTCTTCCAATCTGCCCTGGAGGAAAATTCCTTCCCAACCCCAAATATGGCGATCAGCTAAACCCTGAGCATATGAGCAAGATTTACCAGCCAGATACCCAGGAAAGAATTTTCTGTAGTAACTCAGATCCCACCCCATCTAACATCCCATCACAGGCCATTGGGCCTATTTACCATGAATAGTTAAACATCAATTAATTACCAAAATCATGTTATACCATCATACCATCTCCTCCATAAACTTATCAAGTTTAATTTTAAAGCCAGATAGGTCTTTTGCCCCCACTGCTTCCTTTGGAAGGCTATTCCAAAACTTCACTCCTCTGATGCAAAAAGAAAAGGAGTACTTGTGGCACCTTAGAGACTAACCAATTTATTTGAGCATGAGCTTTCGTGAGCTACAGCTCACTTCACGATGAAGTGAGCTGTAGCTCACGAAAGCTCATGCTCAAATAAATTGGTTAGTCTCTAAGGTGCCACAAGTACTCCTTTTCTTTTTGCAAAGACAGACTAACACGGCTGTTACTCTGAAACTCCTCTGATGGTTAGAAACCTTCGTCTAATTTCAAGTCTAAACTTCCCAATGACCAGTTTATATCCATTTGTTCGTGTCCACATTGGTACTGAGCTTAAATAATTCCTCTCCCTCTCCGGTATTTATCCCTCTGATATATTTAGAGAGAGCAATCATATCTTCCTTCAATCTTCTTTTAGTTAGGCTAAACAAGCCAAGCTCCTTGAGTCGCCTTTCATAAGACAGGTTTTCCATTCCTCGGATCATCCTAGTAGCCCTTCTCTGTACCTATTCCAGTTTGAATTCATCCTTCTTAAACATGGGAGACCAGAACTGCACACAGTATTCCAGGTGAGGTCTCACCAGTGCCTTGTATAACGGTACTAAAACCTCCTTATCTCTACTGGAAATACCTCGCCTGATGCATCCCAAGACCGCATTCGCTTTTTTCACGGCCATATCACATTGGCGGCTCATAGTCATCCTATGATTAACCAATACTCCAAGGTCCTTCTCCTCCTCCGTTACTTCTAATTGATGCATCCCCAACTTACAACTAAAATTCTTGTTATTAATCCCTAAATGCATAACCTTACACTTCTCACTATTAAATTTCATCCTATTACTATTACTCCAGTTTACAAGGTCATCCAAATCTTCCTGTATGATTTCCCAGTCCTTCTCTAAATTGGTAATACCTCCCAGCTTTGTGTCATCCGCAAACTTTATTAGCACACTCCCACTTTTTGTGCCGAGGTCAGTAATAAAAAGATTAAATAAGATTGGTCCCAAAACTGATCCCTGAGGAACTCCACTGGTAACCTCCCTCCAGCCTGACAGTTCACCTTTCAGTAGGACCCGCTGTAGTCTCCCTGTTAACCAATTCCTTATCCACCTTTCAATTTTCATACTGATCCCCATTTTTTCCAATTTAACTAATAATTCCCCATGTGGCAGGGTATCAAACGCCTTACTGAAATCTAGGTAAATTAGATCCACTGCGTTTCCTTTGTCTAAAAAAATCTGTTACTTTCTCAAAGAAGGAGATCAGGTTGGTTTGGCACAATCTACCTTTTGTAAAACCATGTTGTATTTTGTCCCATTTACCATTGACTTCAATGTCCTTAACTACTTTCTCCTTCAAATTTTTTCCAAGATCTTGCATACTACAGATGTCAAACTAACAGGTCTGTAGTTACCCAGATCACATTTTTTTCCTTTCTTAAAAATAGGAACTATGTTAGCAATTCTCCAATCATACGGTACAACCCCTGAGTTTACAGAGTCATTAAAAATTCTTGCTAATGGGCTTGCAATTTCATGTGCCAATTCCTTTAATATTCTTGGATGAAGATTATCTGGGCCCCCCAATTTCGTCCCATTAAGCTGTTCGAGTTTCGCTTCTACCTCAGATATGGTAATATCTACCTCCATATCCTCATTCCCATTCGTCATGCTACCATTATCCCTAAGATCCTCTTTAGTCTTATTAAAGACTGAGGCAAAGTATTTGTTTAGATATTGGGCCATGCCTAGATTATCCTTGACCTCCACTCCATCCTCAGTGTTTAGCGGTCCCACTTCTTCTTTCTTTGTTTTCTTCTTATTTATATGGCTATAGAACCTTTTACTATGGGTTTTAATTCCCTTTGCAAGGTCCAACTCTACTTGACTTTTAGCCTGTCTCACTTTATCCCTACATGTTCTCACCTCAATAAGGTCACTTTCCTTGCTGATCCCTCCCATCTTCCACTCCCTGTATGCGTTCTGCTTTTTCTTAATCACCTCTTTGAGATGCTTGCTCATCCAGCTTGGTCTACAACTCCTGCCTATGAATTTGTTCCCCTTTCTTGGGATGCAGGCTTCCGATAGCTTCTGCAGCTTTGATTTAAAGTAATCCCAGGCCTCCTCTGCCTTTAGATCCATAAATTCTTCAGTCCAATCCACTTCCCTAACTAATTTCCTTAATTTTTGAAGATCAGCCCTTTTGAAATCAAAAACCCTAGTTACAATTATTTTTGTTAATCCTTCCGTTCAGTTTGAACTGAATTAGCTCATGATCACTTGAACCAAGGTTGTCCCCTACAACCATTTCTTCTATGTGGTCCTCACTACTCACCAAAACCAAATCTAAAATGGCATCCCCTCTAGTCGGTTCAGCAACTACTTGATAAAGGAATCCATCAGCTGCTGCATCTAGGAAAATCTGAGCCCTATTATTATTAGGGCTCGTCCTCCAGTCTATATCTGGGAAGTTAAAGTCTCCCATGATCATGCAGTTTCCATTAGTATTTACTTCATTAAAAACATTAAAGAGGGCTCTATCCATATCCAAATTAGATCCCGGCGGTCTATAGCACGCCCCAAGCACTATCCCAGGGGAGGCTCTAGTAGTTTTCTTCTCCAATGTAATTTTTGCCCAGACCATTTGCAGGAAGAGAAGACCTGAGATATGGGTGAAGCAAAAAGGGGCCAGGTAGGGAGAGGCCCAAGGAAGAAACTGAAGTTGAACAGTGCGTGGTGGCCATGTAGAGTCGCTGGGTTGGAACTCGGAGTAGTTGCTGGGCCAAGGTTCCCCTACCAACCACAGTGGCATAAACCCCAAAAAGGGGACAGGGTTTATTTGAGAGCCCAAACAAAGGGCTGAATTTAAAGGGCCCAGAGCTAGAGCTGGAGCTGAAGTCTCAAGCGAGGGCAAATAGACAGTTAATTTACTGGACTCTTTATTGTCCCGCAAGGGGTTCAGTCAGCTTTGTGACTCTGCCAGAGGGCCAACCCACAGAAGACCCACCAAGCTGAGCCAGCAGCTTGCAGGGCATGCCAGGGGTGAGAAAAGGACTCAGCCACTACGAGGCGCTCAGTAGCAAGTGCCCCCCCCATTACATTCTCACTCTTGAAGTCTTTGTACGCAGTTAAACGATATCACCACAAAACTACATCTTTCAACAGCTAGGAGAAGAATTGTAAGGGATGTCATGGAAGCTCAATCACTTGGGTCACTGGAAACTAGAGTGGACAAAGCACTGGAGAATATAGTGCTTAAATCCTATAGTGAACAGTGAACTAGAGATAAAGAATAGATTAAAGAAAACTGTGGGGAACAATTCTGCGCTTGCAGGAAGATGTGTTAAATGACTTAATACATCTTTTCCATCTCTGAACCAGCTTTTCAGCTACGGAAATGGGCGTAACTCCCTTGACTTCTATAGAGTTATGCTGATTTGCACCAGCTGGGGATCTGGCCCAGAGATTCTAGACTCTCATTTGATCATTCTTTCTTGTTTTGCTTTGTTTCTACTTTGCTGGAAAGTAGCTCAGTCAAAGTATACCAGGTCCTTTAATACGCATTAAAATGAGAGCAGTCTGTAAAGTATGAAAGACAAAGATCAACAATTTAATAATAGGCCATATCCTCAGCTGGTGGAAATCAGAGTTGCTCCATTGTCTTCGCCAGCTGAGGATCTGGTGCAATATCCATTTCAGCAATAAAGCTTTGCTGCTTAGGCAGGTGGAGGGAGAGAGAATAGACGCTTATGATCACCCCATTTTCTGGCACGCAACCAGCCTTTTTGCTGTCTGTATCCATGATGCACATAGAAATGGTGTGAACATTTCAGCTCTTTTCAGGACAGCTGTAGAATATGGGCATCCAGTGAGTGAAAATGCAGTGCTAAGCCAATCAAGGTGGAATTAAGAAAGCAAGCCTGGGTGTCATGCCACCAACCTTTTCAGCCCTGGCAACCTGCCAGCATTAGATACCTTTTTACTGTGTTATTGATGACGGAAAAACATCCATGTTATGATAGCACCAGAAAAGTGCAGGTGATGGAAACAGGCATGGTGCCGAGGAGGCTGGATCTTTTGTTATACTTTGTTTACCAACTAGTGTGATAAAAAGAATGCCATGGAGCAGGCGATTATTTTGGGCCCACTTCCTTGCACTTCACATACATTTGATCTCTGTTGAAATTTACATGCTACAAATTAGGATTAAAAATATTATTAGGGTTTTAAAAGTCACAGCTAAATTGCTATGAAGAAAAGCACTGGTTTCTGATCCCAAGTCGGGTGTCAGTGAAGTGTGGCTTCAAACTAATTTGCTCTTCTGTGCTTTGAAGTTAATTGTGATTTTTTTGTATATCACTCATTCTGGAAGTCATGAATGCTCTAGGTCTCGGCAGTTTATTTGAAAGATTAAGAGATAGATAGATAGATAGATAGATAGATAGATAGATAGATAGATAGATAGATAGATTTTATAACCACAGCTGCCATACGGCCGACTCCACACAGGAAGAGTAATTTTGCACAAAAGGTGTAAATGGAAAGTTCTATAACATGGGGTTGGATCCTGCTCTCAATTACACCTATATAAATCTGCAGTCCGTGGAGTTACAGCAGAGTAACTGACAGCAGAATTGGGCTTGCTTCATTGCAGAAAAAGAACTGTAGTAAATCTCACTTTGCTAGCACATAGAGTTTGGGTGGGAGCAAAGCAAAGGAGCACTGACCGTGCGAACAATTAAACACTACCACTCTTCTTTCCACTGAGCATTAATTTAGTTTTCAGTGACCTTACTAAGGGTCAGGTTAGTGGGTCTGGGGATGTTGCAGTCGGGTACTACATTAAATCTGTGCCAGCCAGGGATTCCCCCAAGCCCTGGGCTCTTCAGAGACCCACGTATTATCATTACTATTAGAACTACATCTCCTTGTGGATTTCTAGGTGTCAGCTCAAACTTAACATGGCTAAAACAGAGCTCTCAATCTCTTCCTCCAAGCCTCCCCACCACCTCCTTTCTCAATCTGTGGACAACACGACCATTATGGTAATACAAGTAAAAAATAACAATAACAGCAATAATAAAGTAATGAGGGCCAGGTATGTCCCTAAAATACATAGCCAGCTTCCTGGGGTGTGTTTAGATTTTTCTATGAGCAACACAAACAAAAAACAAATGTGGAAAAACTCTCTTGTCTGAAGGTAACTGCCACGTGCACTGTAGCTGGGAGTAGGGTGACCACATGTCCCGATTTTACAGGAACAGTCCCGATATTTGGGGCTTTTTCTTATATAGGCTCCTATTACACCCCCCCCCCCGTCCCAATTTTTCACACTTGCTGTCTGGTCACCCTAGCTGGGAGTAAGCAATATCCAGGATAAATGGCTCTTGCATGAGTCTAACTTGAGGCTGACAGCAGCCCAATGTACAAATGACCTTCATTTCCTTTTTTCCCCAAGTGCTCGAGCAAAGTTATTTATCTTCACATTTTAATTAAAAGAGAACAGGGTCAACAGCACGGTGCAGAATTGTTTGAGAGGTGTAGCCACTTCATACTGCCCCAATGCCACAGCCAGCACCAACAAGTCATGTATGTCGGCAGCCGGAGGAGAAAACTTCACAGTCCAGTTCAGAGCAAACCCTGAAGGGTCACAGTGCAGTTCTCAGATACCCCTGCACAGAGAGACACCAGAAGGACAGAAGAAGCTGCATAGCAGGGTTGGAACTGAAACGGTTCCAAATGAACGATGATTCCGGCTCATTGCTGAGTTAATGCTAGTACTCACCAATGAGAAAAAACTTCTCTCTCAACCTGAAGGGATGGATTTTTGTGCCAGCAACTTGCGGACAAATATAACTGTGGGTGCAGTTTTGCAGCTGTAATTCTTGGCAGAGGCCTTTTCTGTCAGTAGGATGCCTATGTGCACACAACTGCAGGTGCGACTTTAAAACAGCCTGGTGAAGGCCAAGCTGAAAATCAGCCCCTAAAGGTTTATGGTACAATTCGCCTCCCATTTAAGTCAAGGAGAATTTTGCCATTGGGGAAGGTCTTCACTGCAGCATTAACTTAAGCTATTTACATTCAAATTACTCCTCTCAAGCTAGCCTCACTCAAGGGAGAGCTGCCATAGTGAGTTATATATAACGCTCAAGTTACCGTGCCCTCACTGTCATTATAGTCACAGCACTAAGACTTCTGGGGGCACATCCCATGGTTCGTTGTGCTACGGAGCCACTCTGTGAATTCTTTTCTAGTAAACTGCGGGAGAACTTGCTTGCCCTCTTTGGGCACACAGGAGGAATTCTACAAAGCTACTGGAGTGGCACTAGCCTGCATCCACATGGCAGAATGTGTCAAGAACAAATCGTGTCAAACCAACCTAATAGCTTTCTTTGACAGGGTAACAAGCCTTGTGGATGGGGGGGGGGGGAGCAGTAGACGTATATCTTGACTTTAGTAAGGCTTTTGATACCATCTCACATGACCACCTCATAAACAAACTAGAGAAATACAACCTAGATGGAATTGCACTAAGGTGGGTGAATAACTTGTTGGAAAACCATTCCCAGAGAGTAGTTTTCAGTGGTTCACAGTCAAACTGGAAGGGCATATCAAATGGGGTCCCACAGAGATCAGTTTGGGGTCTGGTTCTGTTCAATATCTTCATCAATGATTTAGATAATGGCATAGAGAGGACACTTATAAAGTTTGCGGATGATACCAAACTAAGAGGGGTTGCAAGTGCTTTGGAGGATAGGATTATAATTCAAAATGATCTGGACAAACTGGAGAAATTGTCTGAAGTAAATAGGATGAAATTCAATAAGGATAAATGCCAAGTACTTCACTTAGGAAGGAACAATCAGTTGCACATGTACAAAATGGGAAATGACTGCCTAGAAAGGAGTCCTGCTGAAAGGAATCTGGCGGTCATAGTAGATCACAGTAGATCACAAGCTAAATATGAGTGAACAGTGTAACACTGTTGCAAAAAAAGCAAACATCATTCTGGGGTGTATTAGCAGGAGGGTCGTAAGCAAGACATAAGATGTAATACAGTTTTCAAGTACATAAAAGGTTGTTACAAGGAGGGAGAAAAACTGTTCTCTTTAACCTCTAAAAATAGGACAAGAAGCAATGATCTTAAATTGCAGCAAGGATGGTTTAGGTTGGACATTAGGAAAAACTTCTTGTCAGGGTAATTAAACACTGGAATAAATTGCCTAGGGAGGCTGGGGGATCTCCATCACTGGAGATTTTAAGAGCAGGTTAGACAAACATCCATCAAGGATGGTCTAGATAATACTTAGTCCTGCCTTGAGTGCAGGGGATTGGACTAGATGACCTCTCGAGGTCCCTTCCAGTCCTATAATTTTATGATTCTGCGACGGTCAGATTAGCAGCTGACAAGCTGTAGCCTACAACCCCTCTCAGACCAGCCAACTTGAGTGAAAAGCACCACCGCGCTCGAGTTATCATTTTTTGTGAGTGGGACTTGAGTTAGGGCAACATTTGAGTTACAACTCAAGTTAACTCTGCATTGAAGAGACACCCATTGATTTCCAAAGGAGCATGATCAGGCTTTAGTTTTCTGGGACCCAGAATTGATTTATTTTACCTCTTCCTAAAAAAGTACAAATTTCAGGTAGTCTAGCTACAAATTATAAAGGCAGCAGTTAATAGATTGCTGGTAGAAGCCTTCCACTGCATGATTTCTCCATTCACAAAATAACTTTTAAAACAGACTCTGAAGAATTATTCCGCCTCTGGGATTGGGCTTGCAGTGCCCTATATTTGTTTCCCAGCTGAGACAACTGCAAGTTAAGTGTTCATTTTTGTTCCTGGTAGAGGTAGCTGTACAGTTCAATAATTCAGTAACCAATTACAGTTTAACAATAACACTTCTACAACTTGAGTGGGAATTCGGAGTGTAGGCCACAAAGATTTCAGCAAAGAAGGTTTGCAATAAGCCTTTATCTGATATGAAGAAATTATCTTGTGCCTTTTCATCTATGCAATATACAACTTAAAGAATGACTAGCAATAAAAGAGTAAGAAAGAGTAATAACGGTAGTGCTATATTAGTAATAAGGACTCAGACAGACACTGGAACAGTCTACATTATATTACACATTAGATACAGACTTTAATTTAAAAGTCTTTCACTTCTAGGTCACTAAGTTTAATTCCAGCCTAGGTCAGTAATGAACAAAAGATATTTCATGGTGAACTCAGTGAAATGAGTTGATGGCCTCAGTTCCACTCCCACTGGAGTTGTGCCCATGCCAAACCCTGTATCTGAAGAGCCCAAATTTTGGGGGAGCAGATGGGGGTCAAAATCAGGATCTGGATCTGAATTCTGAAATTCAGGTTTCTTTCTAATTCTTACTGGCCAGGTGTCTACGACAAAACCACCATTATACCTGGCAGTGTTAGGAGACAGACCAAGGTCTGAATGGGCCATGGAAACTGAACTATCTCCACATACTTAACAGGTAGCTCCTGTTACGCAGGGCAAGGAAGTCTGCATCACATCTGTTCTGGGATACGCAAAGGCCTTAGGTGTACAGTGCTCTCAGTCTCACATCCTTCTCTTTCTCACACGCACAAGATGGGGAAAGGGCAGAAATTAAACCTATAAAACAGGAGGAGGACAGGATAAAATAGCACAAATCCTAAATTTCAAAAAAACGCCAGCACTGAGGTACAATAAAAGTGGATGGGAAGAGGGTCTTACGGTTAAGGCACTAGACTGATGAGTTACATCCTCACTAAGTCCATTAATGGCTATTAGTCAGGATGGGTAAGGAATGGTGTCCCTAGCCTCTGTTTGTCAGAGGGTGGAGACGGATGGCAGGAGAGAGATCACTTGATCATTACCTGTTAGGTTCACTCCCTCTGGGACACCAGGCGTTGGCCACTGTTGGCAGACAGGATACTGGGCTGGATGGACCTTTGGTCTGACCCAGTATGGCCGTTCTTATGTTCTTATTTATGTCATCACTGAGCTGGGCCCAGAGTGGAAGGATGGTCCAGTGGTTAGAGCATTAGCCTGGGACTTGAGAGACCCAGCGTTAGCCCCGGCTCTGCCACAGACTTCCTGCATGACCTTGGGCATGTTGCTCATGGCCAGATTTACAAAGCTATTTAGGCACCTAGTGGGGTTTTCAAAAACTTCTAAGCACCTAGCTCCTGTTGAAATCAATGAAAGTACGGCAACTCAGCACTTTGAAAATTTCATTAGTCACCTATCTGCATCTTTAGGCAGCTAAATACATTTTAAAACATGGCCCTCAATTCCCTGTCAGTAAAAGGGGGATAATGAGACTATCTATTTAAATTGTAAATTCTTTAGGTAAGGGACTGTCTCTGATGTGTATATACACAGCGTACAACACAATGGGGCCCTGATCTTCTCTGGAGATTCTAGGCACTACCGTACTATAATTAACAACTCATCTAGCATGCACTAACAAATCCTGTCCTATTCCCATCTTCCAACTGGCTTGCTAACAGAAATGCCAGCAGCCTTAGGGCCAGCAATGTCACAAAGTGATTTTGGTAACTCCCTCTGGTCCACCAGGTTCACGTTGTACCACATAACCAGCATTAAGTGAAACCAAAGATTGTTTTGGGACTTCTGGTGATGTAAACCTGGTAGAGGGATCACCACTGCACCCTGCACAGTAGAGCAGAGTGGTTCAGTGGAAGCGTGCTGGGCCCATAACCCAGAGGTCGATGGATCAAAACCATCCTCTGCTATTTACCTTTTGGGGGGAGGGATAGCTCAGTGGTTTGAGCACTGGCCTGCTAAACCCAGGGTTGTGAGTTCAATCCTTGAGGGGCCATTTAGGGATCAGGGCAAAAATTGGGGATTGGTCCTGCTTTGAGCAGGGGCTTGGACTAGATGACCTCTGAGGTCCCTTCCAACTCTGATATTCTATGATTCTATAGCAAGGCTCCCCTATGCCTAATTCCTTGCTGTAGTAAGCATTTTAAGGATGCCCTGCTCTTCACCACGCCTGAGCTCAGTGGAGAATTGAGCCTGTTTTTAAGATGACCCTTTAGAATGCTCAGCTACCAGGCTTTGTGACTTTAAAAGTCTAAAAAAAGTTTAAAATTTCTTCTGCACAAATATAGAAGGGTGTGAGAAAACTTGGAAAGGAAGCCCTGGGTGGTACAGAACATGGAACAAGGAGCGATCTGTGCAGAGGGGCATGGGGGTGGGGGAGGCAGAGCCCAGGGGTGGCACGCTGAATGCTTGCTGGAAAGGAAATGACTTACCGTACTAGCCTGCTTTTGTCAACGGGTAAGATTAAAAGGGTCCAGAAAAACAAAACCCAAAATGGATTATTCTGGCTCAGTGGCCCCATGCAGTCTGCATGCAGCTACCTCCTGCAGCCCCTGCATACATGGATGGAGGGATACCTGGTAATATGTGCCTGTAGGTTCATGTTAGCACAAGAGTCTGGTTATATATTTTTACGCTTCCCCCAGGCCTCCATAGGAAAGCACGGCTTCTTGTTACCTTTTGTTAGAAATCATCCCCGAGAACTCATTGTCACTGATTCTTCTAGTTGTAAATGAACATTCATCATATTATTGACCAATAAATATCTTCAGCTCCTCAGCATTTCACAGTGCAAAAAGTTGTGGCCGCAGCAGAGAGGACAAGCCATGCAGCCCTTCATGCTCAGTTAAAAGCAAATAGGCAGGGCCCAATAATGCTGACCTTGCTCTCCGAGTAACTGGGATCCCCATTCATTGAAGCAGCCATCTGCATTTACCTGCCCAGCCTGTCCCCATGGCTCCACACCCTCCCACTTCTGCACTTCCTTCGCTCCGTCTCTGCCTCCTTATCTGTTTCTCTGTATCTGCTCGACCCCTTTTCCCTCTAGACACAACCTTGCTACCTTCAGTCTCCTGGCATTATCCTATTCCCCACTTCCTATCGCCTCCACAATCCTAAAATGCGTGTCTGTTCCCACAGCCTCTCTTCCAGCTCCTGGTTCATTCCCCAGCAGCCTGGCTCCTGTCCTCCCTCTAGTGTCCCCAATGCCCTCTTCCTAGGTGAGGCAACAGAGATCTTCTCTATTCTCACTGGTCCTGGTCTCGCTGTTGCCCCAGACACAGTAGGCTGCAGTATACTCCCATTTCCCTTGGCTTCAACGGTCCTGTGTTCTCCTGATTCTGCTCTCACCTTGGTGATGGCTCCAGCAGCAGCATCATTGATGGCTGTTCTTCTTCCCCTACCTGTTGGGGACAGGGTTCTTTGTAGCCTCATCTGCCCCCTGGGTTTCAGCTGTCACTTCTATACAGATGATTCCCAAATTCAGCTCTCCTCTCACAGCCTCCGCCCCTCTGCCTAGCCTTGCAACCCCAGCTGTCTCTCAGACATCTCCCCCACGTCATCTTGCTCTCACTTCAAACTCAGCCTCCCCGAAACCAAACTTCATATTCTTCTTCCTAATCCTCCTTCGCCTCCTCCCTTCACCATCCCCCTATTCTCCCCATCTCCTGTTTCTTTGACCCCACTCTTTCTTTTCCTGTCCTCTATCCAGCCTGCCACTTTCTTCTTCTTTGTAAAGCAAAACCTCACCTTTGCCTTACTATCCCCAGTGCTATAACTCTAGCCCATTATCTTAGTCTTGCCTTTATTACCACGGCCTTCTCCCTTCTGGCCTCATTGTAACCATGATAATAAGCAGGAGTTAGATGTGGATGTAATTTACTTATAACTCAGAGTCATAAGGCTGGCAAGAGAAAGAACAGAAACTCATTCCCACCTTAAGACGCAATGAGACGGAATCTCCATTGCTGTGGGATGGCATATGTTATTAAAAAGAAGACCCCACAGGAACCAAAACTAAACAACTGTTCGTAGACAAATTCTGAGCAACTCCTGCTTCATCATAAAGGCAATTCAAAAGGGCTCAAAAGAGATTAAACAAGGGGATGAATTTTAGAGCATGAGAACGACATGCCAACGAATATCATGGGCCAAATTCATCTCTGGTGCGATTCCACCAAGACTTACACTGTGGAGGAGTTGTGCCCTATATGTGAGTTTCGAAAAACGGCTTCTGTGATTATTTGGTCTGAAAGTTTAAAATACAGGAAATGTCAGTTGCTTCCTCTAGACAGTGGGAGTCAGGGGCACTGAAACTAGCGCTGATGTCAGGCACTTCTGGGCCTTAGCCACAGACATCGTCCCACTGTGTGGTTCCCCCTCCCCCACCCCCTTCACCTCAAACAAGAGAGGTGCCTTCCCTTTTAAAAAAAAAAAGGCAGCCTCCAGATTATTTCTGTTTTACAAACACTAACAAACAAAAGCTGATTGTGGCAGAGAATCTCAAGCAAACACATTTGCTTTTTTTAAAATTAGTCAGTTAGAAAAAACCCGCAAGACAGACAATCCTGACTAGTTTCAGAGTAACAGCCGTGTTAGTCTGTATTCGCAAAAAGAAAAGGAGTACTTGTGGCACCTTAGAGACGAACCAATTTATTTGAGCATAAGCTTTCCAAAGTATGCATCCGATGAAGTGAGCTGTAGCTCACGAAAGCTTATGCTCAAATAAATTGGTTCGTCTCTAAGGTGCCACAAGTAATCCGGACTAGGTTCTTCATTTGCTAATGGGATTTGGGAGTGGGAAACAAAGATGAGGGTGGTGAACGGCCTGAACAAACTGAAACAGTTTTAACCAAACAAGGGAGCATAAGCAGCATGGCTTGTTCCTCTACTCCCCACACTTCATCTCAAAATCTCTTGGTTAAAAAAAGATCAGTTGTCAGCATAGACTGATTTATAGATTACAAAAGCAAAAGAGACTGTTGCGATCATCTAGTCTGACCTCCTGTATAACAAAGGCCAGAGCATTTCCCTGAAATAATTCCTGTTCAAACTAGCGCACATCTTTTAGGAAAACATCCAATCTTGACTTGATCCAGATTCATTCTAGAGTCTGTGCAGGTGTGCAAGGCCCACGGCAGAGGGTGGGTGCTGAGATGCAAAGGGCCAACAGCTGTAACCTCTGGGGTCACTGGCAGAGGTAGGACCCCTGCTAAATTAGCTGGAGATGCCCCCAATCAGTGCATCCTTGCTGCAGCCCATCACCAGCAGGGTTCCTATGGAGTGGAACAAAAAGCTGCCCTCGCTCAGTGTGACACTTCAAGGAAGCACAGCAGTGAAAACACCCCCTGCCCTTCCCTGCGAGTGGATCACATTGCGTCACAGCGACCTTGAGTGGAAAGTGCACCTCGCATTAGCGGAGATTAATAGCACCCTTATCAAAGGGCCTGATCCTTTAGCTCCTGCTCTCACGAGTCATCGCACACAAATCAATGGGACTATGCACGTGAATGAGGGCTAGAGGACTAGGCACCTACCCGGTATTGCAGTGATGCTCCATGACTGACTCTCATGTGTAAAGAGCCCTTTGGTTGCTCCTAAGGGGGTATGACTAAGTGCCAGCTACAGCAGTCACTCTATCCGCACAGCTCCCCTCCCCAACCACACGCACGTGGCAACGCTCAGACCTGGGACTTGAAACCTTTCCAGAGAATTAACCAAGCAAAGCAAAACTAGCCACCTGTATTCAGTCTATTTATGAGCCTGAATTAGAGACAACTTCCTGTAACACAGATATCATGTCAGATCCCCCACATCCACTCCCGGGCCCTGTTCCGCCACAGCACGGGTCTTGCTCTGCGCTCTGCACAGCTGGGTGTCTGCTGAGGCAGGCCCTCAGCGGGGGTCAATCAGTGCAGCATCACTGAAGTCTGTGGAATGGCAGAGGGGCCCCAGCGGAGGCTCCGGGCCCTTCTGTCTTGCAACAGGCCTTGCTGGTCTTCTGCCTATTCACAAAAGGCAGCCAAACCCTGCTATTTCCTGAACTGACTGAGGCCCTCGCTGTGTAAGCTACAAACGGAATCAAGATCTGCACCAAGTATCTATTTATCTATGGCCCTCATTATTGAAGCATCTGAGCGCTTCACAATCTTTAGTGTATTTATTCTCCCAACTTCCCTGGGAGGCAGGGAGCGCTATTAGCCGCATTTTACACATGGAACCCTGAGGGCACGGAGACACTTTGGGTAAAATTTTCAAACGCAGCTTAGGAGCCTACACTTAAAACGCAGCTGCACCGCTGTAGCACTTCAGGGAAGACGCAACTACGCCGACAGGAGAGCTTCTCCTGATGGCATCGTTAATCCACCTCCACGAGAGGCGGTAGCTATGATGACAGAAGAAGCCCTCCCATCGACATAGCGCTGACTACACCGGGGGTGAGGTCGGTGTAACTGTGTTGCGCGGGGGTGTGGATTCTTCACACCCCCGAGTGACAGAGTTATACCGATGTAAGTTTATATTGTAGACCTGGCCTAAGTCCCTCTGATTTTTCACTCAGATTAGGCAGGGCTGCTCCTCATTGTCTTCCCTAGGAAGAAAGGTGTGTCCTTAACACAAGCTAACATGAGGTAAAATCCTAGTGAAGACAAGGCACTTAGCAGTTTCCAAACAAATTAGCAGGTCAAGGTAAACCCCAGGCTTCCCCCACACCGTTTGCCTCAACCTGCTAAGGTGTCTCTTGTCTCTACTAGGATTTTACCTCATGTTAGTTAACACCACACCTTTCTTCTTAGGGAAGAGGCGCCCTTGGGATTGCAAGTGGCGGGGACAGGGAGAGCTGATCTTTGTGGAAGTGTAAGCAGGCATTTAACAGGCTAGCCACCCACTCCCCCCCTTCCCCCCCGCCATCTCTAGGAGGATAGGGGAAATAGGAACAGGCATCCTGGATCAGAGTGCCAGCCCATCTAATCCAGTGTCCTGTCCCTAGTGGCACCAGATGTCTCAAAGAAAGACGAAAGAACCCCTGTAATGAGCAATTATGGAATAACATGCCCATAGGTGAAGTTCCTTCCTAAATCCTGCAGTGAGTGGTCAGCTCATGCCCTGAAGCATGAGGGTTTATAACCTCTCCAAACCTCTCCACAGATTCCCTGCTGCATTGCTACCAAAGCCATACGTCTGTCACAGCGGCACCTGGTGGCATATCCCTCCCTGCTGTGAGTACTTTGTATGAATCAGGACGTGCTCCCTCAATTTAAACAAAACAGTCACTCACAAAGACACAGAATTTGTGGCCACTGGCGCTCCAGTAAAATGCTATCAGCTCAAAGGGCGTGTGCAGGTAATGCTATACAGGTAATCACAAAAATGCCATTGCATGGCTCAGAGACAGATATCACTATTGTATTACTGCTGATCTCAGGCACCTATCCACACTTGTTCGTCAGTACAGTAGAACCTCAGAGTTACAAACACCACAGTTATGAACTGACCACTCAACCACACACCTCATTTGGAACCAGTAGTACACAATCAAGCAGCAGCAGAGACCAAAAAAAAAAAAAAAAAAGGCAAATACAGTTCTGGCCTAAATGTAAACTATTTAAAAAAATAAAGGACAAGTTTAAAAAAAGATTTGACAAGGGAAGGAAACTGTTTCTGTGCTTGTTTCATTTAAATTAAGATGGTTAAAAACAGCATTTTTCTTCTGCACAGTAAAGTTTCAAATCTGTATTAAGTCAATGTCCAATTGTAAACCTTTGAAAGAACAATTATAATGTTTTGTTCAGTTATGAACAACGTCCATTCCTGAGGGGTTTGTAACTCTGATGTTCTACTGTACCAAAGTCATGTAGGAAACATACAATTAAAGCCACCTACTCTAGTTAGTTTAAGAAACCAAACTGGTTCCCGTGGATCTGCAAAATTTGTAGTTTTGGGCCAGATCCACGAAGGGATTTACTGCCTAAGTCCCAGTTTTAGGTACTGCTGCGATCCATAAAACCCCTGTTCAGCTGCCTCCTTACCCTGTGGGCATCTAAACTCACTCAGCGTCCACATTTTGGCTGTAAAAATCCCCTAGATGCTCAAGTTTCTGCTCCTCAGGCAGACTGCATCTCAGCTCCCACACAATCATCAAACAAGGGATAAAGGGATAAACAGCCATTGACCCATCTATCTTGCCTCCATGGCCCGATCAGGTAGGCATGCTCTCGGCACTGCAATGCCTGAGTCTCTTTGTGGATACAGACCATAATTATTTGTATTGCAGTAGCACTAGGAGCCCCAATCATAGACCAGGAACCCATTGTGCCAGGTGCTGTAAAAACACAGCACAAGACGGTTCCTCCCGCAAAGAGCTTACAATCCAAGGTGGATACAGATAGGCAGATGGGAAAGCATAAGGAACAATGAGACCAAACTGGTCAGCATGGTAGGAAGCAGTCACAGTTTCACCACAGATATTGTGCCATTAATTTATAAATATATATTCCATGTATCCAGGGGATAAATTGCAGACCCATGTGATAAGTACACTTATTATGCCCCTTTGACAAATCAGTTGCACTCTGACCACTAACTCATCTCCCCCAGAATTTATTCTAACATTCAGAATGTCTGAGCCACTTCAAAACAACTATTAATTTTGTTAAAGAAAACAGAATCCTGCCAAAAAATGTTTCCTGATTTCCCCCGAATATGGACTTTTCTCTTACAAAATTACACAGGCCCTAAAGGACAGGAGGGACAACAGAAAACAGTAAGCTTTGCCCCCGGAATAGTTTGAATTTCCTGACTCTCTAAACGCATAGAATCATAGAATCATAGAATATAAGGGTTGGAAGGGACCCCAGAAGGTCATCTAGTCCAACCCCCTGCTCAAAGCAGGACCAATTCCCAGTTAAATCATCCCAGCCAGGGCTTTGTCAAGCCTGACCTTAAAAACCTCTAAGGAAGGAGATTCTACCACCTCCCTAGGTAACGCATTCCAGTGTTTCACCACCCTCATAGTGAAAAAGTTTTTCCTAATATCCAATCTAAACCTCCCCCACTGCAGCTTGAGACCATTACTCCTCGTTCTGTCATCTGCTACCATTGAGAACAGTCTAGAGCCATCCTCTTTGGAACCCCCTTTCAGGTAGTTGAAAACAGCTATCAAATCCCCCCTCATTCTTCTCTTCTGCAGGCTAAACAATCCCAGCTCCCTCAGCCTCTCCTCATAACTCATGTGTTCCAGACCCCTAATCATTTTTGTTGCCCTTCGCTGGACTCTCTCCAATTTATCCATATCCTTCTTGAAGTGTGGGGCCCAAAACTGGACACAGTACTCCAGATGAGGCCTCACCAATGTCGAATAGAGGGGAACGATCACGTCCCTCGATCTGCTCGCAATGCCCCTACTTATACATCCCAAAATGCCATTGGCCTTCTTGGCAACAAGGGCACACTGCTGACTCATATCCAGCTTCTCGTCCACTGTCACCCCTAGGTCCTTTTCTGTAGAACTGCTGCCTAGCCATTCGGTCCCTAGTCTGTAGCTGTGCATTGGGTTCTTCCGTCCTAAGTGCAGGACCCTGCACTTATCCTTATTGAACCTCATCAGATTTCTTTTGGCCCAATCCTCCAATTTGTCTAGGTCCTTCTGTATCCTATCCCTCCCCTCCAGCGTATCTACCACTCCTCCCAGTTTAGTATCATCCGCAAATTTGCTGAGAGTGCAATCCACACCATCCTCCAGATCATTTATGAAGATATTGAACAAAACCGGCCCCAGGACCGACCCTTGGGGCATGAAGATTAAAAATGGGAAACTGACATCACTGGAAAGCTGAGGATTTTGCCTTTCCACTGGGATACTAGCTTCCAGCCCTAGCAGGTTCCGAGATACCTAACCCTAAAAACCACATCATCATTATATATAGAAAATCTATTTTAGGTAATTTTCAGTGGTGTCCAAAATGTATAATTTCCCTTTCCTTCCAAGCCCTGTACAGTTGGACTCACAGTTCTACAGAGATTTTTGGCTTTCCCAGTGGAAACTGTACCAATAAGAAATCCAAACACACTGACGAGTTTCTAAAATGATCTCTGTAAAATAAGTGGCACGCACATAATGTGTGATGGCGCAGCGTTGGCAGAAAGGTTTTGTTGGCATTGTTTGGGATAACCTGCACAATTCAACTGTGGCCCAGTCAAGACATCACTGATGAGCCCTATAGCATCAATTATTCCATACAAATGCAGGTATATTAGGTAAATAGAGGGTGGGAAATATTTTAAAGCTCATTAGAGCAGCCCTGACTCCTACAAAGGAAAAGCCTCAAGATGCAATGAACTGAAAGTCGAAACAGAGAATTATAGTTTAAACCTGGTGTCAACCTCTTGAGCATAAATCAATAACAGTAGTTCTGGATAACATAGGAAGTAAATCATGTATAAATGCTCCTCCTTTGGTAGAGCAAAGAGGCCTAAGATGAAGCATGCATGACCTATGCAGTTTCCTATGCTTATTCTGATCATAAATTAAAAAACTATTGTCCACTTAACAAAACAGACTAAGAGGAGCCTCTTCTGTTATCCCTTCAAACTCCCTTTTACATATCGCGATACAAAATGACCTGCATTCCCTAAATAATGAGAAACATTTGGGGATCTCTCATGGGTGTCACAGTTCTTCCCACAGGTCATCAGTTATATATGAGTTTCTGCATGGGGAGGAAGTGCATGACTATGCAGATCCTATGGAGAAATGGGCTCATTTTCATCCCTGTGTATTTCAATAGGTCAACACTTTTCAGTCTTCAGGAGAACCAATTTTCCCTCATTTATGACTAATGCTGGTATCACATGGTGTTTGTATGTGGCAGGACAGATTGTGCAATGCATGTACAGAATGAATGCAAACGGCACTTAATCTGCATATAAAGTTACTATGAATGGGTATGCAGTTGGCCAATTAGAAGCATTTTTGCAAGCATCCGTTTTTTTAAATTCAACCCTATGACTCTCAAGGAAATATTCTTAAAATAAATGATCTGATTGGTTTGATTAAGGAACTATTCCTAGGTTCTGTTCCTAGCCTTACCACTGGTGGAAAACACCTTCTGACCTTGAGTAAGTCCCTTAACCTCTCCATGCCTCGGTTTCCACTTGTGAGAAGGGTATGACATATTTGTCTGTATCATAGGGGTATTAACCAATTTGTAGATTCCTAGAATTTCAGGCGACAATGCACCATTAGATCGCCTACACTGACTACCTGCATAACACAGGCCAGAGAACTTCACCCAGTTATAATCCTGCAATACAGCAGTGCACAGACAATCCAGGAGGTTTTTGGAAAGTGTAGGGGACAATTTCCTGGTACAAGCGCTAAAGGAACGAACTAGGGGCAGAGTTCTTCTTGACCTGCTGCTCACAAACAGGGAAGAATTAGTAGGGGAAGCAAAAGTGGATGGGAACCTGGGAGGCAGCGACCATGAGATGGTCGAGTTCAGGATCCTGACACAAGGAAGAAAGGAGAGCAGCAGAATACGGACCCTGGACTTCAGAAAAGCAGACTTTGACTCCCCCAAGGAACTGATGGGCAGGATCCCCTGGAAGAATAATGTGAGGGCGAAAGAAGTCCAGGAGAGCTGGACGTATTTTAAAGAAGCCTTACTAAGGTTGCAGGAACAAACCGTCCTGATGTGTAGAAAGAATAGTAAATATGGCAGGCAACCTGCTTGGCTTAACAGTGAAATCCTTGCTGATTTTAAACACAAAAAAGCACCTTACAAAAAGTGGAAGATTGGACAAATAACCAGGGAGGAGTATAAAAATATTGCTCAGGCATGCAGGAGTGAAATCAGGAAGGTTAAATCACACTTGGAGTTGCAGCTAGCAAGAGATGTTAAGGGTAACAAGAAGGGTTTCTTCAGGTATGTTAGCAACAAGAAGAAAGTCAAGGAAACTGTGGGCCCCTTACTGAATTGGGGAGGCAACCTAGTGACAGAGGATGTGGGAAAAAGCTAATGTACTCAATGCTTTTTTTGCCTCTGTCTTCATGAACAAGGTCAACTCCCAGACAACTGCAGTGGGTATCACGGTATGGGGAGGAGGTGACCAGCCCTCTCTGGAGAAAGAAGTGGTTCAGGACTATTTAGAAAAGCTGGACGAGCACAAGTCCATGGGGCCGGATGCACCGCATCCAAGGGTGCTAAAGAAGTTGGCGGATGTGATTGCAGAGCCGTTGGCCAATATCTTTGAAAACTCATGGCGATCGCGGGAGGTCCCGGATGACTGGGAAAAGGCTAATGTAGTGTCCATCTTTAAAAAAGGGAAGGAAGAGGATCGGGAGAAACTACAGGCCAGTCAGCCTCACCTCGTTCCCTGGAAAAATCATGGAGCAGGTCCTCAAGGAATCAATTTAGAAGCACTTTGAGGAGAGGAAAGTGATCAGGCAGAGTCAGCATGGATTCACCAAGGGCAAGTCATCCCTGATTAACCTAATTGCCTTCTATGATGAGATAACTGGCTCTGTGGATGAGGGGAAAGCAGTGGATGTGTTATTCCTTGACTTTAGCAAAGCTTTTGTTATGGTCTCCCACAGTATTCTTGCCAGCAAGTTAAATAAGTATGGACTGATGAATGGACTATAAAGTGGCTAGATTGTCAGGCTCAATGGGTTGTGATCAATAGCTCCATGTCTAGTTGGCAGCCGGTATCAAGTGGAGTGCCCCAAGGGTCGGTCCTGGGGCCGGTTTTGTTCAGTATCTTCATTAATGTTCTGGAGGATGGCATGGATTGCACTCTCAGGAAGTTTGTAGATGACACTAAACTGGGAGGAGTGGTAGATACGCTGGAGGGTAGGGATAGGATACAGAGGGAACTAGACAAATTAGAGGATTGGGCCAATATAAATCTGATGAGGTTCAACAAGGACAAGTGCAGAGTCCTGCACTAAGGAAGGCAGAATCCCATGCACTGCTACAGACTAAGGACCAAGTGGCTAGGCAGCAGTTCTGCAGAAAAGGATCTAGGGGTTACAGTGGACAAGAAGCTGGATATGAGTCAACAGTGTGCCCTTGTTGCCAAGAAGGCTAACGGCATTTTGGGCTGTATAAGTAGGAGCATTGCCAACAGATCACGGGACATGATCATTCCCCTCTATTCGGCATTGGTGAGGCCCCATCTAGAGTACTGTTTATAGTGTGTGTTTTGTGTGCTCAATCAGTGTCAGAAACAGACAAGACATCCCCACTGGCTTTGAACAGGCAGCAACCTTGTTCTCACTTGCTCCCTCTCTAGGCCTGATTCTACACCCCTTAGTCAGAAAAAACTCCCCACAGACTCCATTTGAGGCAAGGACTGCCAGACTGGGGCATGCTACCCTTCACTATCGGGATTGGAGGGTGACAAATTGCACCAAGCCAGTGGCCGAGGTGGGATCTTTAGATGCACTGAAGGACCACAAGTGCCACTGAAAGTCAGGGGGAGAGGTTTGGCTCTGTTGCATTCTTCCCACTCGATCTCAGACCTCCCTGAGGCCCGTCCCAGGATTGCAGATCCGTGCCTCATGGGGAGTATGGGTAAGAGGCATGAAGCACCTGTTTTTTTGTGGTACGCTTATCTCAGGTGTGGGCAGATCCAGTGACTGCTCCCCCTACATGGCTCCGTGGTTCCCCAGGGAGCAAGGAAGAGCCAAGGTTGCGGTGGAGAGGTGGATGCTTCTCTCCTTGTAAGGTGCTTTAAGTTCCATCCAGCTCTCAGGACATTGGTAGGTTTAGGCAGACAAAGTGCCTGCCACTTCCAAAGCCCCATGAGGGAAACCCCTGCAGAGACGTAACATGTGGCCCAAGATTAGCTAGTGACTCCTGAAGAGGTAAGTCCTCTAGCTGGCCTGGACATGTGATAAGTCACCTCTGCTTGCCACGCAGGCGCTCGGCACTCCCCGGGGCAGTGTTCCTGGAATCCAGCGTGGGCCATTTTTCTATTTTTGAGAAGTACAGGGTGGGGGAGAGGGCGTAAGAGTAACGTATAATGACTAAGTCCCATCAACAGCAATGGGGTTGCCAGGCAACCAGGAGGCAAAGGCGAGAGACAAAAGGGAAGAGGGCCAAAATCACAGCGACAGTTTAAGGTGGGTGAGAAGAGGCTCATTACTGAACGAAATTAACCCTATGTGCTGCTGAAACACAGGGGCTAGGACTAGAAAGCAGCTGAAAATGCCCAGGTGTGGTGGAAATAGCAATGGATTTCTATTCCACTATGGCTCCTGGGCTGCTCTCCTCAGGAGCAGAGTGGTATTCCTACATCTGAGGAACAGACCAGAGGCTCAGCCTGCTAAAGCTCTGGATCCACCAAGATCTGCACGGGGGATCTACCAAGATAAGGCCTACCTATGGAGAAGCCCATTGCCTCTGCAGAACTGTCCGACACACTGGCTCTCTATGGCCCCTGGCCTCAGGGACTCAGGAAGGGGGTTAATACTACAGAGGGGAAAGCTGCACCAGTGACAGCAGACTCTGCCGTTTTGCCCCAAAGATTTGAAGGGAAAGGGAAGATGCTAACCCTACCCCACCTGACCTACAGATCTCGGGTTCTGGGGTGGCCCTGCTAGATGGGCTCCCTCTGGGCCTAGGGCAAAGGAGGGATTGTGTTGAGTATCCAGCTCTCCCCAGTTTTACACCTCCCACAGGGAGCATCATGATATTAGACCCCCTGCTTCTCATAGAAACATGACCTGGGAAGGCAAATTAATTAATTTAATTTAAAACAGTACAAACCTGAAAAGCAAACGGTGTGTGCAACAAACATGAGATCCATCTGCCCATAATTGGACACTGTTATGGGGTGAGCATCAGAGGGTTAAAAGAAGTATAATCTCCTGATATTTCTACCAACAATTCCCCACCCTCCACCCCCCCCCCCGTCCCTTTTATCTGGTGTCCACGGGCAGGACAATGGGTAGCAAGAATGGAAAGTTACAGCAAATTTCCCCTTGAGTGCTATACCAATTCTTGCCAAAAAACACAACAAAGGAAACTAGCTCAAGACTGGAAGGTTACTTTAACTTCCTCCTCGGTTTTTTTTTGTTTTTTTTTTTTAAACTTTGCTTTTGCCTTTGGGCCACAACTCCCAAGAACAAATCCTTCATCCAAACTGCCTGGTAATATCCAAGGAAAGCTTTGTCTTGATGTAAGGTCTGGCTATCCTGGTAACATTCTGTGGTTGCCCATTGTACGGGGTGCACAAGGGAAGGAAGTAATAACCAGTGATATCGCATCATCCTCTGCGCAAACTCTATGCATTATTTTAAAATAGGAGAAGCCCCCAAAACCAAACAACCCTCAGTTCAGCTTGGTTACGGGATGAAAATCATTAATGCAAACATTGTTTAAGGTTCCATCTAGTTTCACGGCAATGCGTCCACTGGAAGTGGAGGTGATGTGATAAATAACATTATCATCATGTTAACTGCTGTGGGGTTGGCCTCGGAACTAAAGCTGCCCAATATCATCATTATGAGGTAACATAATACCCACTTTCTCCAGGCTTTAGACACAGTAAATTTGCTGCGCTGTTTTGGTTGCAAGGGGTTAAATTCCTTAGTTAGCAAAAATCATTATGTGCCCATCTGAAGAAGCAGTTGGTAGCTAAGCCATTTCTGCTGTGGTCCAGTGACCAGATTTTCAGAAGAGCTCAGCTCCCTTTTAGGCACTGCTGTAAATGGGCCAGATTGTCGAAAGAGATCAAGATGTTGGGTGCACAGCTGCTTAGGAAACTGGGCAGAAGTGTAGCAGAGCTGCTGAGCACTTTGGGGAAATCTGGCTCCAACTGTGAGTGCTAAAGCCTTGAAAAATCTAGCTCCAAAAGCCCAGTTCCCACTATTGCAGGCACAGTTTTGATCCCAAACATACTTGCTTCCCCAATTGTCAGTGCAAATGACAGCATTTATGGGCTAGATCCTTAGCTGGTGTATATCAGCATAGCGCTGCTGAAGTCAATGGAGCTACACCAATTTACACCAACTGAGGATCTGGCCCTATATGGTTTCACAACCTGATTGCACGCAAAAATCAAGTAACTACAGCCACACTCCTGAGAGTGATCTTGGTGGGCCTTTGCATAGGGACATGGAGTCTGCCCAGGCAGATCAGATGGTAGGATTTGGGCTTAAATGCGTAAAATGCTGTCATTTGCAGCCACAGTTACAACTGTGTGACTCTTACTAAAATAACAAAAGAATACACCATTCAAATACAGTGCCCTTGTCCGTGGCCCTTGTTCAAATTCCCACCTAGTTGAATGGAAGTTTTCCACAACCAGAGATTGCAGGATCAGGTACTTATAGTGAACAAGGGGGCTTTGAGGTAAACTCCAGCCATAATGCAAGGGGGGGGGTGGGCTTGAGCTGTTACTTGATTTTAAATTTGAGCCATTCATGAGGTTAGAATACCTATAACACACCCCTCCCCAACCCTCTGTTTCCCTCAAACTGATATGAATGGAAGATCTTCTGCAGAGAGGTGAAGTTAGTTTTTCTTCCTTTTCCTTTTCATGTGTTGGTAGTAGAGTAAACAAACAGGTATTTTACAAGGGAAGACAGACATTTCCAGCTGGGTCTCTCTCACCAAACAAACAAGCCAAGATAATTACATTTTCTTCAAGTAAAATTCTCTCAGACTGGGGCTCAAGCAGCACATTTCCTCCAGCTTTTATTATTGTTATTAGCAATATTACTGTAGTATACAGCATTCCACAACTGAACACAAGGCCCCATTGCGCTGGGCACTCTGCATACACATTGATACAGTCTCTGCCCCAAAGAGTTTACAATCTAAAAAGACAAGCCAGACAGAGGATATGAGAAAGAATGTAAGATTATCCCCACTTTACAGATGAGGAATTGAGACCCAGAAAAGGGTTACAGTTTTTCAGCTCCTAAATCACTTACACACTTTGAACATGTTACGCTAAGTAACTTGCCCAAGTCACATATGGAGGCTGCGGCAGAGTTCAATTTGAACCTAGATCTCTCAGCCCAGTCCCTTACCACAAGAACATCCTTTTTTACATGTAAACTCTTGGTTATTTTAGACTGCTTCAAGGGAAGGGTGGATTTGGGTTTTTTGTTTTGTTTTGTTTTCTTATTATAAGAACCCCAGAAGAATTGGAGAGGCTTGAATAGTTGCTGTTGAAAATCTGCAACAGGATCTAGATGCTTCTTCATTAGATGAATCCTTTAAGTATTGGATTTGCATGTGATCTCTATTCTCTGATGGCCTAAATGGTTTGTTGGCTTTGATTCTCAAGGAGACTGCATTCCTGATAATTTCTGCTCACGATTATTTATGATTTACACAGCACCCAAAATCTGGTCACAGTTTTTTATAGGATCTGATCCAAGGTCCACTGAAGTCAATGGGTTTTGGAACCATCCGTACACATGACTCCAAAGGTCCTCCAGTTGAAAGACATGACTCTGGAATCAATGGGACATGGAAGTGAAATCACTGATATGCACACAGTACAGTATGTGTTTGCAAGATTGGGCTATAATTGAGACAGAAAACATCAGAGTCAAAGTTAGTTGAACGATGGCAATAGTGGAATGGAGGACCTGGGTAATACAAAGACATGCAACTTCTAAACAAAGACGCTTAAAATACTAACTTTATTAGGTATGGGCATTTTTATTTTATTTTTTTCCTTTTTAAAAGCCTACGAAATTACATACAAAAACTCCATTAATGCAATGTTATACACACATGCATTTATATATTATACACACACACACAAATGCAAAAATCAGCAAATGCAATATTAAAAATTGCACAGTTAACACCACAAAAAAAAATCAAGATTATCTTGGCTTTTTCTTTTTGTTAAATGTGTAGCTTAATATTTTGAAATTATGTCATAAAATGTATTACTTATAAAATACAGAAGATATGCAATGTGGTCAAGTTAATGTTGTTATTGGAACCTTCATTTTTTATATTTCTTTACTATTTTGTGATTTTAAATTTGCAACTTTAATATTGAATTTACAATATTTTGCACAGACCTGTATGCTCAAGTGTAGGTGCGCATGTGTATAAACGTACATAACCGCATTTACAATATACTTTATGATATACCAAATGTAGGTTATGAATGTGTATCGTTAACAATGTGCATTTACACGCATGTTATGGACCCAAAATTTGAAATATTGTAGTAAAAAAACCTGTCAAGAAATGAAGTTACTTGTTAATTTTCATTCCATTTTCATTCCTTATTTTAAATTCCATCTCTCAGCTACCTACTTTTCAATACATTCACCAAGAAGGATTTGCCCGCCTGAAGTTTCATGTAAAAGAAGTAAAAAAACAAAGATATGTTTAAGTTACAAGACAGCAGCAAAATCCATGACACTCGTCTAAGTCCTATTCACTAGTCGTCACTGATCAGAGTCAATTCACATGAGAAAGATTAGCAGGATATATGTAGTCCTTTGACTTTTGCATTTATACAACTTAAAAATTACCCTTTTTTTTTCCATTTGAAATCTGATAGACTGAGGTCTCCTCTACCAAATTTCAGCCCGGAGAGAAATTTTACCATCATGTTCTGAACTTCTGAAAACAGAGATTTATAATGGAAATGCTGACAGATCTCAACTATAGGACTGCTGGCAGACGGCACTGCAGTAATAATGCCAGCTACAAATCCCTACTGAGCAACTTAAGTGACTATCATCAGTCATGTTTCTCTTCTCCTCTATTTCTTTGACAATCAGCATGCTTAAAAGTGACAATGAATACCCAGAATGTTTTCTTTCATATCCTTCTTCATGTCACAGAGATTGACTTCTGGAAACCAAGAGAGGAAATTTAATCCTTAAACTGTAAACAGTCACAGACTTTCATGTCTCAGGCCCTTTGGGACTCTAACCTCAAGCCCATTTACGGTCTACTTGAGGTCACTGTGTTCCTGCCCACCCTTTTTTATTTTTACTTTGGGGTTTTCATTTTAATCTTGTGTTTATCATAAAGCCAGCCCATGTAAAAAAAAAAAAAAGTACAATGAAAAACAAAAAACAGTCTTCTTCTTGCCTGCCCTTTTGATCAGGTTGCTTTATAAGAGTCCATTTACAGCTGTTTTAACCTTCCATGTAAGAGCATGCAACTGGACCACATGGTCCCCATTAATACCATCAAGACTGTCTCTCTCTTTCTGTGGCTGTTATAAACATTATGGGGAGAATAAGTACCTACTTGTGTGATTACTCAGTAGCTTGTATTTAAAAGCAGGACATAGTAATTTGGATTTATATAGTAAGAGATCCCAAACCACTCCATGCATGATTTATGGAACAAGAATCCCTCCACCCAATATTCCTGCAGCTACTTCTGGAGTGGAACGCAGCTAGTGTTTAACACCAGAAGTTATGCATTCACACATGGCCATATCTCTCCCTCCACACCAAAGCACAACTGTAAAATAAAAAATAATACATTCGGCTAGAAAATATTACAGTCAAATAGCCACAAAGAAAAGAAACGCAAATTTATGGGTGACAAATTTCATGCCCGATGCGATATAATTAAGCCAACCTACACCCCACTACACACACCATTAGAATTTTTCTATCACCTAGCTATCGCCTCTCGGAGAGTGGATTTACTACAGCGATGGAAGAACCCCCTTCCGTCACTGTGTAAATGTCTATACTAAGGTGGCCCAGCTGCAGCGCAGCTGCTATAGTGTTTCTAGTGTAGACTTGCCCTAAGTAAACTGGGCATTAAAAACAATTACCCCTCCCTGTACGTATGTTAGACCAGCTGCTAAGGGCTGTTTCAAATTGCACAGTTGTCCCTCTCATAGCTCAGACATACTAGGGAGACTGAAAGAGATGTGACTGCACCAGATCGCGGAAGCTAAGCAGAGGGAAATTAGGTGTGCACTATATGGGGAAAACCCAAGATCTACAGGAAGTGGGGACGGCATTTCAGAAGGCAGCACTTTTCCCTGTGAGTCAGTACCAAATGAGAATACTCCACACTTTATATAGCAGCTTGACACTCAGGATCCCAAAGACCCAATGCCCCTGCAGGGATCACTGTGCTGCAGAAGGTCAAAACTGTCAGATGATCCATAAAATCAATGTCATGCCCAACGACAGGCAATAAAGATCCCGTGACACCTTTCACAAGAGTTGGGTATTAGCAGTAGGAGCCTGGCCAAATTCCAGTCTGGTTAATTACATTGGTTGAACCACATTCTTCCTACCATTTCAAGCGGATGTAGCATTCTATACTGTAGGTCCTACGCTGTTGTGTTAGTTGTGTTAGGTAGCTGCTGCCCTCCACCCCAGAGATGGCTACATTTCAGCGCTGGCAGCAGCATTTCATGCCTATGTGAACACTTTGGCATCATTTCTGATGAAAGGCCTCTGTATATGTAAGATCTTCAACCCATTGCTCTTTTGAATGCTACTTTATTAATATTTATTTGTATTACTGTAGCTCCTTGAGGTGCCAATCAAGATTGAGGCCACGTTGTATCAGGCACCATCCCCACAAATAGTAAAAGACAGTCCCTGCTCTGAAGAACTTACAATGTAATTAGAGAAGACAAATAAAAAAGTATGATTATCTCTATTTTACAGATGGAGAATTGAGCCCAGAGAAAAGATGACTTGCCCAGTGTCGCATAGGAAGGCTATGGCAGAGCCAGAAACTGAACCGAGAGCTCCTGAGTACCAGTCCAATACATTAACCATAAGACTGTCCTTCCACATGTGACTGGCATGGAGTCCATATTTCAGGTAGGGAGACTAGGGGGTCAGAATGCCCCAAAGTCCTGTCATATTGGGATGTCTGTACTGTGTTATTGCATCAACACATGAGCCTATGTTATGACAGCACCAGCATTATGCCACAAACAATACAGTGGAGTCGCATCTTACGCGGGGGTTAGGTTCTAAAGTCAGCGCGTAAGGCAAAAATCGCGTACAGTCAAAATTACCCTTGAAAATCCCTTAAATCACCCATAAAGTACAGTATACTGTACATGGTTCTGTGTATACAACCCTGTACAGTAATATGTATACATGTATAATGTATACAGTAATGTACAGTATATAATAAAGAGTACATATGCAAATTTTACAGTACTGTATTTTTAATTACAGGGGGTCATCAGGGCTTGATGTCGATCCAGGAGACGGAAGTGACAGAGAGCGAGTCGTAGACCAAGTGGTTGGCTCTTGCTCAGCTCAAGAAGTTGATTGCATAGACTCATCTGCTGCTGGTTGTTTTTCCTTGAAAAACATGGTGATCGGCAACTGTCGCTGTTGTTTCTTGAGCTGCTCAAACATGTCTTGATACGGTCTCAAATCGACCGTAATACGACGTGTGATTTTGAGGCTTCATTCCATAGAGGGATCGTATTCAGAAATTAAATCATTCAAGTGTTTCGCTGCTTGGAACACTTCAGCAAATTTATGAAGATTCCAACTTGCTGGTTCTTCCTGTTCGTCGTCATCATCTTTGTCTTCTGTAGACGATTTGATCAGTTCCTCTCACTCTTCATTATTCATTGTTTCTCTATAGCTCTCAATTAATTCTTAAATTTCTTCCTCAAGGATGTCGACAAAGCCATCACCGCACACTTGCCTGGCCACGTGAACAATGCGTTTCACTTCTTTTTCAATGGTTGGGAAACCCTTAAAATCATTCGCACATTCTTTCCATCATAATGACAGGTTTCAGAGTAGCAGCCATGTTAGTCTATATTCGCAAAAAGAAAAGGAGTACTTGTGGCACCTTACAGACTAACCAATTTATTTGAGCATAAGCTTTCGTGAGCTACAGCTCACTTCATCGGATGCATACTGTGGAAAGTACAGAAGACGTTTTTATACACATAAACCATGAAAAAATGGGTGATTATCACTACAAAAGGTTTTCTCTCCCCCCATCCCACTCTCCTGCTGGTAATAGCTTATCTAAAGTGATGACTCTCCTTATAATGTGTATGATAATCAAGGTGGGCCATTTCTGGCTAAATGCTATTACCAACAGGAGAGTGGGTTTTTTGGGTTTTTTTGGGGGTGGGTGGGGAGGGGGAGAAAACCTGGATTTGTGCTGGAAATGGCCCACCTTGATTATCATACACATTGCAAGGAAAGTGATCACTTTACATAAGCTATTACCAGCAGGAGAGTGGGGTTGGGGGAGAGAAAACCTTTTGTAGTGATAAACACCCATTTTTTCATGATTTATGTGTATAAAAACATCTTCTGTATTTTCCACAGTATCCATCCGATGAAGTGAGCTGTAGCTCACAAAAGTTTATGCTCAAATAAATTGGTTAGTCTCTAAGGTGCCACAAGTACTCCTTTTCTTTCCATCAGTTTCACCAACATGCATTGACTGTTTCAGGCTTGATTGCATCCATTGCCTGTTTAATATAAGTGATGCAATCGGCAATGTTGAAGGACTTCCAACACTCCATCACATTAAGATTGGGATCAGCATCCATAGCACTACGTATCCGTGAGAACGTAAGCCTCGTGGTCTTGAAACAGCGAATCACACCTTGGTCGAGAGGTTGGAGGATAGAGGTGGTATTGGGGGGGGAGAAAGACGACTTCAACATTGTTATGCGCAAACCGGAGTACTGCAGGGTGGCCAGGAGCATTGTCTACAATCAGCAACACTTTAAAGTCAAGTCCTTTCTCTTCGAGGTACTGCTTGACCTCCGGAATGAAACACTTGTGGAACCAATCCAGAAATAATGCTGCCATCACCCAGGCCTTTTTATTTGCAAAAAGAAAAGGAGTACTTGTGGCACCTTAGAGACTAACCAATTTATTTGAGCATAAGTTGGTTAGTCTCTAAGGTGCCACAAATACTCCTTTTCTTTTTGCGAATACACACTAACACGGCTGTTACTCTGAAGCCTTTTTATTTGATTGCCAGAACACAGGCAGGAGATATTGGTTCTTGCCTTTTAGGGCACGGCGATTTGCAGCCCTGTAGAGCAAGCCCAGCTTTATTAAATGCCCAGCCACATTGCCACAAAACAACAGTCACACGGTCTTTAGCTGCTTTGAAGCCAGGGACTTGTCTTTCTGATTTCGAAATGTAAGTGCGGTTGGGCATTTTTTTCCAGAAGAGCCCAGTCTCGTCAGCATTAAAAACTTGTTCTGGAAGGTAGCCCTTTTCTTCTAGGATTTTCTTTTAATTGTTCGGGGTAGGCTTTTGGTGCCTCTTCATTGGAAGATGCAGCCTCACCAGTAGTCTGCACATTTTGAGGTTGAAGCGGTTCCTAAAACTGTAAAGCCAACCTTGGCTGGCTTTGAATTCCTTCTCATCAGAAGGTTGTCCCTCTTTGGCAGGAGTCTTTAACAGCGCAAAGAGGCCAAGAGCCTTTTCTCGCAACATGTTGCCATCGATAGGCACACATTTACGGTTCATGTCTTCCAGCCATAAATTTAATGCCTTTTCAGTCTTCACTAAAGTCTTATCATGCACCTGGCTTGTCACTTTAGCAGTAATTGGAGCACTTGATGCCACGGTTTGATGAATTTCTCTCTCTCGAATCTTGATGGCACGGATGCTAGATTCATTGGGGCCATATTTACGCGCCACATTGGAAACCGACATACAGTCTCTCAATAAGTCCAACACAGCCAGTTTTTCCTCCAGCGTTGGAACAGATCGCTGTTTCTTCGGTTGAGCACCAGTTGAAGTAGTTGGCCTGCATTTAGGGGCCAAGTTGTACAAAAAATACGTACAGTATCTTTAAACACTAGAATCACACTCAGCGCGGCGAGATGCTCACACCATGAGAGGCACGTGGGAACTGAGACTGACTGAGGGAACACCAGATTCACGTCTCCCATTTCACGCCCACTCTGGGGCATACGCTCATTGAGTGGAATGGTGGGAGGAATCGCCCGCACTATTTACAGGTATCTTGTTATTTTTCTTTTTTTTTTTGCTGAGCGCATATAGTTGAATTCGTGTAAGTTAAATGCGCATATGATGCGACTCACCTGTACAACAGCATCAGTCCACCACCCCGGGAGGTGCTCTGCAAATACAGTCACGGAAAAAGAGGCTCTTCAGCTTTGCACTCATTAGGATAATTGTTTTCTGCACACTAGAGAATCTCTCCCCAACATCCTGCATATTTCCCACATTAGCCACATCTCCTCCTCCACCCCCTCCCCCTAATTTGGGTTTAGTCCGTGTGGATGGGCAGATCATATGCCATCAGCCCATGCAAGTGCCTCACTGCAGTATTCTGAACATCAAAGAGTTAAACACTGGAAAGTGATTCTCCTACTTGAAGGTAAGAACAAGTAGCTGGTTCCCTACATCTTTGGGCCTGGTCCTGCAAGGTGCTGAGCACCCTGCACTCCATTTGGCTTCCCTTATACAGTTTTTCTTTGACAAAAACCTTAGGGCCCAATCCTGCTCCCTAGGAGTTTTCTCATCAGCTTCAACAGGAGCAGTGCCCTAACTCCAATCCTCCCCCCATCCGGCTGAGCTGCTCATTTCATCTTGCACTTTGAAGCCTTCCTTTGTAACCCAGGTCCTTTGTAGCCACTCCCTCGGGATCCAGCAGAGGAAGCGGGCAGCCTTATGGGTAGAATATTTCCCCCAAACGGCCATTTCCTACAAAAATGCAAACTTGTGTTCTGTAAGGCAAGAGCTCTTTGTTAAATAAACCTTGGGCATCTCCCTTGAAAAGCACAAGAGATAACCGAAGCTCTGATTCATTTGATGAGTTGAAACAAGATAAAAGAAGGGCTAGCGTTGTTTCTTAAAGTGTGTCACAAGGAGATTAAAAAAAAAGCAACCAAATCTCTTTTCTCCAGAGTGCAGTAAAATGAGTGGCACAACTTCCAGAGCTTAAAATGTATTTGGTGGCACGCCCTTCCCTCTAAACACACCTGCCACTTTTTTTTTTTCCCCTTTCTCTCCACATCCTCTCTGGACTTGCCAAGCTTCATTCATTACAGAACTGAAATATTTCCTTTTATATTCTAATACTTCCTGGATGGAGCCTCCCCATTTTTATAGCCAGAGTCTATAAAAGTCTATCCAGGAGGGGGAGGGGAAAAGGAAACCCCAGAGCTTTTCAAACACAATGAAAACTTATCTTGTTTGAAAAACAAACAAACAAACAATGTACCCAAAATAATAGCTTATGAGAATCTTGCCTGGAGAAAATGGTATAAGCTTAGGGTTGTTCTTTGTCCATGCTTATGGGAGAGGAGGACAGAAATTCCTCACTCAGGCCTGGCCTACATGAAAGCATTAGCAAAAAGAAAAGGAGTACTTGTGGCACCTTAGAGACTAACCAATTTATTTGAGCATAAGCTTTTGTGAGCTACAGCTCACTTCATCGGATGCATACTGTGGAAAATACAGAAGATGTTTTTATATACACAGACCATGAAAAAAATGGGTGTTTATCACTACAAAAGATTTTCTCTCCCCCCACCCCACTCTCCTGCTGGTAATAGCTTATCTAAAGTGATCACTCTCCTTACAGTGTGCATGATAATCAAGGTAGGCCATTTCCAGCACAAATCCAGGTTTTCTCCCCACCCCCAAAACCACTCTGCTGTTGGTAATAGCTTATCTAAAGTGATCACTCTCCTTACAATGTGTATAATAATCAAGGTGGACCTTCTCCCCCCACCCCCACCCCACTCTCCTGTTGGTAATAGCAAATTGGACAAAATTAATTTAGGCTTAAATAGAGACTGGGAATGGTTGATTCATTATAAAAAGTAAACTATTTCCCCTTGTTTACTCCTCCCCCCCTTCCTCTTCCCCTTCCCTCCCCCCCAGTTCCTCAGACGTTCTTGTTAAACCCTGGATTTGTGCTGGAAATGGCCCACCTTGATTATCATACACATTGTAAGGAGAAAGAAAAGGAGTACTTGTGGCACCAGCAGGAGAGTGGGGTGGGGGGGGAGAGAAAACCTTTTGTAGTGACAATCACCCATTTTTTCAGGGTTTGTGTGTATAAAAACGTCTTCTGTACTTTCCACAGTATGCATCCGATGAAGTGAGCTGTAGCTCACGAAAGCTCATGCTCAGATAAATTGGTTAGTCTCTAAGGTGCCACAAGTCCTCCTGTTCTTTTTGCAAATACAGACTAACACGGCTATTACTCTTAAAGCATTAGGTCGGCATAGCAACGTCACTGTGGGGTGCCAAAAATCCACACCTCTGAGTGGTGTTAAGCCGAATTAAGTCCAATGTAGAAGAATTCTTCCATCAAACTAGATACCGCCTCTTGGGGAGGTGGATTACTTACAGCGATGGGAGAAAACACCCCTCCCCCCCCCCACACACACACACTGGCATAGGCAGTATCTAGACTGAAGAGCTACAGCAGCGCAGCTGTGCTGCTGTATCATTTTAAGTGTAGACGAGCCCTAAGAGGGAAAGAGTGGTCTTGTGGTAACAACACAGCCTGGGGTGTCATATAGTCTGGGTTCCATTCCTAGCTCTTCCACAGCCTCCCTGAATTGCCTGGGGCAAGTCACTTTGACGAAGATTTTTAAAAACACGAGCCAGAAGTTAGGCTCCTACATCCGTATTTTGGCATCTAAACACAAGTGGTCTGACTTTCCGAAGTGCTCAGCACTCATCTGCTCCCACTGATTTCAGTACTTTTGAAACTCAGGCCACTTGTATTTAGCTGCCTAAATTTGGATTGAGGCACCAAGCATTGAAAATCTTAGTGCCTGAGCCTAAGTAAGGTGTTGAGGATGCTTAGTGCCTCACAGAATCAAGCCCTTTTAACACCATTGTACCCGAGTCTTCCCAATCTGTAAAATGGCTATAATAGTGCCTGAAAGAGTTATGACAAGGCTTTACTAATGCAGTATTGCTAAACTCAAACATTCAAAAATCATGAAATTGGCTTTAAAAAAATGTTAATAGTATATGTTAAGTTCTTTCCACCTTCTGTTTTTTATACCTTTGAGATACACTGTGATCATATTTTCAAGATTTTCTCTACAGCCATGAGGGCTACAACATTTTTAAAAAATGAAAGTTGAAATTCTCATATTCCCATGACTCCAGGAGCTGGGGCCTCAAGAAAACCATCAAATGTTGCAAGACTCAGGATAAATCAGGAGATCTGGCACCACAGCAATGCTTACAAAACACTTTGAGATTCTCAGATAGGAAGCACTGCAGAAGTACAAAGCATTGAAATACGCCATCTAGATCTTGTTGTCCAAAAGCATGCTGAATTCCCATTGCCTTCAGTGGGAGTGGCATGCATGGAAAGAATGCAGGCTAAGGCCTATTCTTTATTTTGTTAGGAGAGTTAGTATGATTTAATTTAAAACAAATCAATGAAAAAACAAACAATGCATTATATCAGCATGTGGCAGGGCCTGCTTGCTCCTGCCTCTGCTCAAGTTCACAAACAGCTCAGCGACGTTTTTGCTGGTAAAACACCCCATACAGTTTATTTACCATATTGGTTTCCACCACTCTTGTATGCTATTTAAGCCTTGCACCTACAGTCCTAGGGAGTCCTCCGCTCCTGAAGCAAGCAGGGAAGAGCGACCTCCCAATTTCCTCCCATCCCATTTCCTTCCTGTGCCTTTTGTATCATTCCCTAAATGTCTAATTAGCCTCTTTAGTACTCCTCAGCCTATCAGTTAGGCACGGCTCTTCTTAATGAGGTCTGCTCTGGTGTAATGAATTCAGCTACAGTAACCAGAGTGCTGGCTCAAGTACTTTTGCCCAGCACTCTGTCACAGAAGCACACATGACGGTCCATAATCCTGTAACTTCCCTATTCTAACGATTACGGGGTTTTCCTCCTTTCCATTTATTACCTGAAATGGTAGCCTGAGAATTAGCATAGGCTATTGCTCTTCACGTGTAAGGTAAGACACTTAGGGTACATCTACACTGCAAAAACAGAAAAACCCAGCCAGACCTGTGGGAGCGAGTCTCAGGGCCTGGGTCTAGAGACTGAGGCTCATGCTACAGTGCTAAAAATAGCAGTGTAGAGATTCCCTCTCTGTCTAGAGCTCAGGATCTGAGACCCACCCTGCTTGCCAGGCTTCAGAGTCCGTGTTCCAGCCTGAGCAGGGACGTCTGTACTGCTATTTTTAGCGCCATAGCGCAAACCCTGTGAGCCCAAGTCTGCAGACCTCGGCTCTGAGACTCGCTGCTACGGGGGGGAGAGGGGTGTGTGTGTTTGTTTTTTGCAGTGTAAATGTGCTCTTAGGACGTGATCCAACACCTACCCAAGGCAACAGGTATCCTTCCACTGATTTCCATGGGTCTTGGGTATGGCCTTTAAAGAGCTTTGATGTCTTCCTGGATACTTTTTAAAACCAATAACTATAATATTTTGTATGTATGTAGCATGGTATATCTGATCATCCCAAATATTTTGCTTAGACTAATTAAGGCTCACAGCACCCATGTGAGATAAGCTAGTAAGAAGAACTCTCCATTTTACTGCAATAAAGTATTATTATTATTATTGTATTACCCTAGCACCTAGGAGCCCCAGTCACAGAGCAGGATCCAGTTGTGCTAGGCGCTGCACAAACACAGAATAAAACAATGACAGTAGGTACTTCTAGTTGAATGCACATGTTCTATCACTAAATGTCTGTTCCAGTGAACCTCATCTAAATGACAGGTGATGAAGAATAGCAGCACTGCAAATGTGGTTAAGGTCTGGCAGTAAATGAGGATATACTAGACAAAATTTTCCAAACTTAGTGCTTAACTTTAGGCTTCTAAAGCCATGTGCAGGCACCTAAATATAAATGACCTGATCTTCAAAGGTGTGAGCACCCACAGTTGTCACAGAGTCCCTTAGGAGCTGGGGGTACTTAGCACCTATGAAAAGAAATCAGGCCACTTTCATGTAGAAGCCTGAATCTGGATTTAGGTGCGTAACTGTAAGCACCCATGTTTGCAAATGTGGGCGTTGAAGTTTTAAAAGTAGCTGAAAGTGATATTTATGTTCCTCGGCCTCGTTTCTAAAATCCTCAGTTTCACTTTGTCTTCAAAAGTTTCTTCGTCAGCAGATTTTGACCAAGAAATGTGAAATCTCTGGCTTACTCTAACTGGGGGTAAGAAACTTTGTTTCCAGCAAGCAACTGAAGAGTGGGCAGTAAACCATGTGATCTTCAGGGTACAGGTAAGCAATAAGTCATTGGAGAATTCATTCTGCCTTTTCCTTATAATAGGATCAGACTTCCATGACCACCTAAGGAAGTTAGGTACTCAACGCCCACTCAAAGTCAATGGCCTGGTGCGTCTGACTCCTGCAGACACTTATGAAAAATCTCATCCTGCTTTTATATATAATTTCAAGGGTCAAAATCAAAGAGGTGCGATGTTCAGAAGTGATTTAGGTGCCCAACTCCCATTGTCCTGTGCTCCTTAGTCACTTACGTACTTTCCAAAATCCCTTTCTGACCTCTCCCCATATTGATTACAGGCCCAAGTCTGCAAACACACACATGCCTTTATTCACCAGAGTAAAGTTATTCACCCATTTGCATAATCAGGTGTGGAAATAACAGTCCTAAAAACATGATGATAAAAAAACTCTACACCTCCAGCATCTTTACTTGTATTTCTTCTTATTTGTAAAAAGTGAAGTAACATTATTAGGAGATTTACCTACCACAGAGATAAGAGAAGTCACTCTGAGTAAGCCATCACCACACTTTTCATTAATTTTCCAGACAGCCTGGTTTATACAAGCCCCATTCTTGCTTTATGGCTTTGCAATTTTCAGTAACAGAGTGTGATTCAGATTCCAAGGTCAGAAGGGACCCGTGTGATCATCTAGTCTGACTTCCTGCATAACACAGGCGAGAGACCTCCCCCAAAACAATTCCTGTTTGAACTAGAGCAGACCTTTTCGAATCTTGATTTTAAAATTGCCAGTGAAGGAGAATCCATCACAGCCCTTGTTAAGTTGTTCCAGTGGTTAATTACCCTCATTGTTAAACACGTATGCCTTATTCCCAGTCTGGATGTATTCTATAATAGTTACAGATTGTAGGGGCATGTGACTATCGGCAGTGAAATAGTCCCCAGATTTTATACTGTGTGCATTCCTCCATTCTGAAGGAGGAATTTCTCACACAGGGCCCAATCCTGCAAGCCGTAGCCTCGTGAAAAACACACATTCTCCCAAACAGTTCCATTGAAGGCAGTGGCAGACCACTCCTATGAATAAGGGTTACTCCCAGCAGTAAGTGAGGTTTGCACAATTGAGTCCACATTCTCCTTAAGTCACTCTGTTTTAAGTGGCACCAGGAGCCAAGCTGGCCTCCAGCTCACAAGTCACTGCATAATTAAGGCCACCTTTGCTCTACCTTATGTAGTCCTGCACTTGGCTCAGCCAGATCAGAGTTATCAGCCCACTGTGCTCACAGCCAGGTGCTAATAAAGTGACAGGAATTGATAGTCAAGACCACAAACCAAGGCCCGAATCCTAAGAAGCACTGAGAACTCTCCCCTCCTGCCAACATCAGAGGGAGTTAAGAGTCCTGAGCATAATCAAGTCCTAACATTGAATATCAGTTCCAAACAGCCCACGATTCCTAGGGTATATCCTACAGGATGACTAGGCAAACAGCACATCCACTGTCCACTGGAAGGGGGCAGCATTTTCCCCAGCTGCAGGTTAGGCCTGAAACCAGTGCTGCTATTCAAGTGGAGAGAGCAAATCCTTCTTGCAATTCCAGCTGCTTTGAAAGAAAGGCTACATCAGTCACCTCAGGGGTGGATTTTCTTGCTCCCGCTATGGGAGAGCGGATGTGGGCAGGAAGCAGGATGACATTTCAGGGTGGAGGTATACCACACCCTGCCCAGCAGAAGAATAGGAGCCCTGAGAACAGCGGAGTGCAGGAGCCAGTTCAGGTGGTAGGGCAAGGAAACTGTGCAGCACTCACATAACTATAGCAGTGAGAGCTAGAAACCCAATTTTACGTATAACACGCACTTTATACACCTGGGGAAACTGAGGCAGCGAGCAGCAATGGCTTGGCCAAAGCCACACAGCAAGTTAGTACCTGGTCTTCATGATTTCTAATCCCTACTCTGGCATTGACTAGATATGTGACCCTCAAGATTGCAATCTCCCTACCTCAGAAATCATGAGACTTGAAAAAAATACATTTTGGGCTCTTTTTATTTGTCTTCTGAGCCTTTTGGGGTGCACTCAGGTCCCATTTGCAAGCTTTTCTGTGGTTAGACACTCATTTTTAAAAAATAATAAAAACTGAGATTCTGATGTGCTCACCTGACTCCAGGAGTGGGGGCTTTAAATAAATCAACTATATCACAAGACTCAATAAAATCACAACAGTTGGCAACACTGGACCTTGATCAGTCCAGCTGAGAAGGGACACCAATATATACCTACCTCTCAGACGGTGTTTGTGTGGATTAACTAGTGAATGTGCAAGGTTAGAACATGCAAAGCACTATATAAGTGCTAAGTATTATAACAGGTGCAGGCATAAATAGCTGAAACCTGCCATTTGGAAAGAATCATGTCTGAGGAGATCCATCCAGCGAATCCATCTTTTTACTGAGCTACAGTACGACACCATAATGGCCAACCCTGAGGGATTCCCTTGAGGAAAATGCCACAGTTACTAAAATAGCAAGTTCATTCCTACCAGAAACTCTGTCTCTGCATGAGCAGCGAGAGACATAACAAATAATAGACCACTAAAGTCAATGTTCACCTATTTTCATTTTAAAACAACACATAGAACCATTCCCCACATTCTAAGGCCTTGGAAGAGGAGAACAGAAAAGTTTCAGAGTAACAGCCGTGTTAGTCTGTAATCGCAAAAAGAAAAGGAGTACTTGTGGCACCTTAGAGACTAACCAATTTATTTGAGCATAAGCTTTCGTGAGCTACAGCTCACTTCATCGGATGCATACTGTGGAAAGTATAGAAGATCTTTTTATACACACAAAGCATGAAAAAATGGGTGTTTACCACTACAAAAGGTTTTCTCTCCCCCCACCCCACTCTCCTGCTGGTAATAGCTTATCTAAAGTGATCACTCTCCTTACAATGTGTATGATAATCAAGTTGGGCCATTTCCAGCACAAATCCAGGTTCCCCCCCACACACACAGACCCACTCTCCTGTTGGTAATAGCTAGATAAGCTATTACCAACAAGAGAGTGGGTCTGTGTGTTGGGGGGGGGGGAGGAGAACCTGGATTTGTGCTGGAAATGGCCCAACTTGATTATCATACACATTGTAAGGAGAGTGATCACTTTAGATAAGCTATTACCAGCAGGAGAGTGGGGTGGGGGGAGAGAAAACCTTTTGTAGTGGTAAACACCCATTTTTTCATGCTTTGTGTGTATAAAAAGATCTTCTATACTTTCCACAGTATGCATCCGATGAAGTGAGCTGTAGCTCACGAAAGCTTATGCTCAAATAAATTGGTTAGTCTCTAAGGTGCCACAAGTACTCCTTTTCTTTTTGAGAATAGAAAAGGGGACCTCGCAGACATTGATTCTCTTCTTTATGTTTTCCTAAAGAATAGCCTTGTAAAGCTGCATTGACAGCTATGGAACTGCTCTGCGGAGGAGGGGGCATTGTCTGAGTGTTGCAGAGATGTGGAACACAAATCTGAGCTTAGACTCTGCCCTTTCGTGTTGATTAAAAAAGAAAGTTATGTTGCTAATAAAAGGCCATATTGTACCATCAATTTTTAAACTTTAATGATTTCAGTGGGGAGTTTGACTTAAAAAAAATCAATGGCATAGTATAGCCTGCAATATTTAGATTTAAATAAAAAAACCTGCATCTTAAGGCTTAATAATAAAGTCAAAGGTAATGACTAATATTTCTCTGTATACAGCAGGTTAAAGTAAGGGGAATTGGGTGGGGGAGGGAGAGGAGCACAGGTGCCCCTCCTTTGCTAAAAGCAGAGGGAGCTACATCAGGCTTGTGTAAGCAGTGCTTCCTCCCAGCTCCCCAGCCTCCCTGACTGATGCCCTGAGAGCTCCCCCTCCTGTTCCAATCTACTTTAACCACTGCTTGTACATCCTGGTAATTGCGAATGCTAACAGACCTGTCAAAGGCAAGGTCCCTCCGTCATCAGCACTGAAAGCGGCCCACCAAGTTCCCCTCCCCTTTCCATGGTAGAGTAGAGCAATGTATTCGCTGTCCAGCAGGAGTCCAGTCTTTTCCCTACTCCACTTCTCAGCCAATCCTTTCCACTTTTTAGTAATATTAGTAGTACTGGAAATTCAGCAGTGCCCAAAGATTCCATTCAGAGCCCCACAGTGCTAGGTGCTGTATATATACACAGTACCCACGTTAAGGAGTGAAATCCTGGCCTCACTGAAGTCAGTAGCAAAGCTCCCATTGACTGCAGGGAGCCAGGATTTCACCCACCGTCTCTGCCTCCAAGAATTTACCATGCAAGTCTGCAATCCAGCCATCAGAGCTACACAGGAGGGCCCCGATACACATGCTGAGCACCACTGACCATTCCACACATATGGATCCAATTACAGGACAAGAGTCAACTAGTAAGTTCGTATGCAGGTCCTGCCATTTAATTAGCCACAGCTGTATCCCCACCCCAGCCTTGGTCCACATTCCATTAGACATTATGGGTAAACGTAGGTGTGGAGTTTGGACCAACAGAACCTCCTCTACTTCTCCATGAGCTCCAGGGACAGTCCATTGTAGAAGATACTCTGGAAGCAAGGAGTCATTGCATCCATGCAGAGCTGAGGGGAGCCACTGCATTTGTACATGCACAGAGCAGTAGCGGGCACAGGCTTGGCCTATGGGCTTGAAGGGGGAGAAGAATACAGTGGAGTCCAGCTGCTTCTCTACCCCTTTTTGCTCCAGCCAGTCCCCACTTTACCCATTTGGCTGAAGCTCCATGAGCTCCCACAGACAAGGCTTATCCTTACCCAGGAGGGAATACTATGCAGCTTTCGCTCCCTCCCTCTGCCTCCCAGCTGAGACCCATGGCTTCAGCCTCCCCTCCATTCCCACAACCAGAAGGAAGCATCTGGCCTGCAGTGAATTTGAAAAGCTAGTACACGAAACAGGGTTCTCGTCCTGCTCCCATTGAAGTCAAAGGGAGTCCTGCAGTGGGTTTCAATGAGAAAAGGATTGGGCCCCCTCCATTGTAAAGCAAGTTTGTGAAATTAGTGCTGAGAGGGTGAGCAAAGGAGATGTGATAGATAATTCATGGCAGCAATCTGCTGCAGCAGAGCTACCTCCCCATAAACACAAAATTGGAGGGCATAAAATAGGAAGACAGTATCATTTACAAGTAGTAAAAGAACATCTTGTAAGTTACAGGCTGCTCTATGGCAGGCTATATTAACTGAAACAGACGTTCTCATTCAAGGTTATATTTGCTTGAGTGTAAGAGCTATTAAATTAAGTACTGTTACCAGCAACTTCAGCAGGAGTGTTGTCTCAATAAAGATAGCAGATTGGGCCATCAAGGTGGGGAGGAATCATAGATTTTAAAGCCATTACGATCATCTAGTCTGACCTCTTGCAGGAATCACTGGGTGAAATTCCATAGCTTGTGTTATGCATCTAGCCCATAAGTTCTGTCTGAACTACAGTCTACCTTTCAGAGACCCTTCCAGTCTTGATTTAAAGATTCCAAGAAACCGAGACTACATCACAGTCCTTGGCAACCTGTTCCAACGGTTAGTTATCTGCACTGTTAAATATGAGCACCTTCTACCTAGTCAGCTTCAATCTAGTCTTTGGCTTGCTTATTTGCTCCCTGAATCTCAGGGAGAATACTCAAGAATAATGCAAGGTGCAACAAGTTTTCAGCTAGCTGGGAGATGGACAACATAACTAAAAGAGTTCTCTGCCCTCTCAGCTATCTGTGATTCAGGGTCTGCAACGTAGGTTGTTGTAAAGTAGCAGAGAATCTTCAGGTGAGAATAATGCTTCCTGTTGTTTTACTTAAGTGTTGGATCATTATTCTTTAATCTTTTTATGCTGTTAGCTACAACATAAACTAAAGCCACAATAGCCCTGTGAAAGGGTAGCCCCATCTTTCTTCATCTGCAAGCTTCTAAACTATTGCAAAAAAGGAATCCAGAAAGGTGTCCAAATCCTTGAATTTAACATCTGTGCCGACAACAAACTAATCCACAAGGCTGACACATTCCTTAATCCCTGCTGGAATACTGAAACAGCAAGACTTCCTTCTAAAGGGCTTTGCTTGGGAGTAACTCGTAAAGTCTAGGTGTTCAGTTCCCCCCTCCCCCCCGATACAAAGTTCTGTTCCAGAAGGTCTCAAGGCAGCTCTCATCACTGACCCAGCAGTCCTTAACCTCCATGTGCAATGACTGCAAGTTCAGGCCCAAACAAAACAAGAATTTACAGACTTCAATGGTCTCCTACAGTTCCCTAGGAGGATTTCCATTTGATGATGTTTCTTTATCCCATTAGAGTATAGACAAGAGGGAAATGCAATTTCAGTTATATCTACTTACACAGGTCCCTCACCAGAATATCTTGTGTGCACTCACAAATATTGATAGATTTATCCTTGCAGCATGCCCACGAGGTAAGGAAATATTATTAAACCCATTTTCAGGGAAGGAACTGAGGCACAGAAAATGAAGCAAGTCCAAGGTCACACAGGAAGAGCTGGGAGTTAAATCCAAGTCTCCTGAGTCACATTCAGTGCCTTAACCACAAGCCCAGCCTTTCCCTCCTGGATACAAATTTACAGTCAAGAGACTGTTCCTCCATTTGTTATAAGTACAAAAACACATTGCGTTAGCAGAGTTTTGATGGATTTCTTTTAACCATTTACATCGAGTTATGGAGCAAATCAGTGAAAGGATATACTTATCTTTCCATTTCATTCCTAATTGTGGCATGAACATTGTGGATGCTTAGAGGTACAGTAAGTCTTGGGGTCAAATCTGGCTGAAAATTTAGATTTTGTAAAAACAAGAATTTACAGAAACTAAAAGCAACAGAAATGTGTTCACTCTTTTTTAGAAAGCATTATAAATAGGGTTTAAACACACACACACTCCCTGCCCAATGTTTGCTACCAAAACATACAGCATTGCACGAGAACATAAGATCCTAAAAGTAAAGCTGTCTACAAAATTAACATCCATTTAGATTTTAAAATTGACGGTGTTATTAACAGCGTAGGTAAAGAGATTTGGGGTTTGGTTTTAGTATGTGATTTTTAAGCCAAGAGAGACTTGTTAAAGCAATTTCTTAGTTCTTTACTTTTTCTCTTTCATGTCACCAAACCAGACACTATACATCTTTTGCCCATCTAGAAGTCTGCACTAAAAACAATTAAGGATAAAATTCTAACTGCTGCTGTAAAATGTAACAAGTTGCCAATTCTCACAGCCTGTTGGGTGCCTTGGACCCCAGGGACGTGCTGAAAGCTTTGTCCTCTCACTACTTCAGCAGGAGCACCCCTCATCCCCACCTTTCCATTAGCCATCCCAAGGAGCTGTTGTTACACTGCCCAGCTGCAGGCAGCTCCATGGCTCCGGCACAGCCTCTGTAAATAAATAAACTCCAATAGGGCAGGACAGGAAATCGCCTCCAAATGCCAGGCAGACTTATGGAAACTATGGTTTCCACGCAAACTACAGCGAAACTTCCCAAGAAAACCACCTGTCTGATCGCTCTGCAAATGCTCCCCCCCGCCCTTTGCAGACACAACCTTCCCCTGCTTCCAGCTGCAAGATCCTGCCTCCCAGCCATCCCCCGTTCCTCTCGCCCACTAATGCCAGCCCAGAGCCCTCCCCCAGGGACCTGAAAGAACCACTCGAGCCCTCCTCCCGCAAGCATGGCAGCATCCCTCCGGCGGGCACCAGAGCCGGACCCCAGGGTGGGACAGAGCCGCGGGCGGGGGGTCTGGGGAAGGCGTGCGGAGCGCGGCCGGGGCACCAACCTGGGTGGTGGAGGAAGGCTCCTCTCCGCCCGCCGCCCAGCTGCGGGCGCAGCGCCCCCGCCTCACTCGGCGCGCGGCTGCCGCGGCTGCCAGGGTCGCCCGGAGGCGGCAGCGGCTCAGCTGTCCGCGTCTCCCCGCCGCGCAGCCGGCACCAGCTGCGGCTCTGGCCGGGCTGGCAGCGTCGGGCGCTGGCAGCAGCTGCCGCTGCACCGCGGGGCTCGAGCCCTCCCGCGCTCGCTCTGCTGGCGGCTGGCAGCGTCTCCCGGAGGTGGCGGCTGCTGCACAGGGCAGTGGGACTGGAATGTGCAAAGGGCCCGGATGTCTGTAGCCTGCTCCCTCCCCTCCCCTCTTCCTTCCCCCCCCCCGTTCACACATGCACTCGGCGTGTCGCCTCTGCACACTCTTCCCTCTAGGGCTTGAGAGGCAAACTGTTGCTGGGAGAGACGCAGGGAGGGGGCCAGGCGCGCCGTCCACCCCTTGCTAGACCCTGCGGAGGCTCCCTCCCTTGCCGCCCCTGTGCCTGTCCCCCACCCCCGGGCTTGCCGGAGCGGGGCACCCACAGGGGCTGGAGGAAGGGGCCGCAGCTCTGCCGCCCCAGGGCAAGGCCGTGCCCAGGGGGTGGGGGATGCTGCCGGCTGGGGGCTCTGGTGGGCTCCCTCCCCGCGGAGCAGGCAGAAGTTTGCCCAGGGCTGGGGGGACATGGGCCAGCCCGTGCGAACCCCGCGCTCAAGGCAGCCAACTAACAGACGAGCCCCGGGGTGTCCCGGAGGGCCCAGGGGTTTCCCCGCGGCTGGGTGTGTGGGTGGGAACAAGGGAATCTCCTGAAAGCGCTGCGTAGAAAGGAGGGTCCCTTTGAGTCACTGCACGCCAGGGGTTCCCTCAATTCTGGGCATGGCGCGAGGAGCTCCCCGGGAGGCGCGGCACGCAGGGTTTCCCTTAGTCATTGCAGACGGGGGTCCTGTGCATTGCTGGGGGGCTGTCCCAAGTATCTGCTCAGCTAATTGCTAACGGCGGGGGGGGGGGGGGGGGTTGAGGCTGTCCCAGCTTTCTGCACAGCTAATTGCTACCAGGGATGGGGGGGCTCTTCCAGGTATCTGCACAGCTTATTGCTAACGGCGGGGGGGTTTGAGGCTGTCCCAGGTATCTGCTCAGCTAATTGCTACCAGGGATGCAGGGGCTCTCCCAGGTATCTGCACAGCTAATTGCTAACGGCGGGGGGGGGCGGGGGGGTTGAGGCTGTCCCAGCTTTCTGCACAGCTAATTGCTACCAGGATGGGGGTGCTCTTCCAGGTATCTGCACAGCTAATTGCTAACGGCTGGGGGGGGTTGAGGCTGTCCCAGCTTTCTGCACAGCTAATTGCTACCAGGGATGGGGGAGCTCTTCCAGGTATCTGCACAGCTTATTGCTAACGGCGAGGGGGGGGGGGGGGTTTGAGGCTGTCCCAGGTATCTGCTCAGCTAATTGCTAACGGCGGGGGGGGGGGGGGGTTTGAGGCTGTCCCAGCTTTCTGCACAGCTAATTGCTACCAGGGATGGGGGAGCTCTTCCAGGTATTTGCACAGCTTATTGCTAACGGCGAGGGGGGGGGGGGGTTTGAGGCTGTCCCAGGTATCTGCTCAGCTAATTGCTAACGGCGAGGGGGGGGGGGGGTTTGAGGCTGTCCCAGGTATCTGCTCAGCTAATTGCTAACGGCTGGGGGGGGGGTTGAGGCTGTCCCAGCTTTCTGCACAGCTAATTGCTACCAGGGATGGGGGGGGGGCTCCCCCAGGTATCTGCACAGCTTATTGCTAACGGCGGGGCGGGGGGTTGTGGCTGTCCCAGGTATGTGCACAGCTAATTGCTAACGGCGGGGGGTGGGGGGGAGGGTTGAGGCTGTGCCAGGTATCTGCACAGCTAATTGCTAACGGCGGGAGGGGGGGGGGTTTGAGGCTGTCCCAGCTTTCTGCACAGGTAATTGCTACCAGGGATGGGGGGAGCTCTCCCAGGTATCTGCACAGCTTATTGCTAACGGCAAGGGGGGGGGGGGTTGAGGCTGTCCCAGGTATCTGCTCAGCTAATTGCTAACGGCGAGGGGGGGGGGGTTGAGGCTGTCCCAGGTATCTGCTCAGCTAATTGCTAACGGCTGGGGGGGGGTTGAGGCTGTCCCAGCTTTCTGCACAGCTAATTGCTACCAGGGATGGGGGGGGGCTCCCCCAGGTATCTGCTCAGCTAATTGCTAACGGCTGGGGGGGGTTTGAGGCTGTCCCAGCTTTCTGCACAGGTAATTGCTACCAGGGATGGGGGGAGCTCTCCCAGGTATCTGCACAGCTAATTGCTAACGGCGAGGGGGGGGCTGTCCCATGGGGGGGGTGGATTTCACTGCCCAGCGGGAGGCCCCGTTAGCGCTCTGCGGGGGGCAGGGGAAGTTCCCACTGATTCGTGGCAGGCGGCCGGATCCCTGGTTGCGCTGATTCAGACTGTCCGCTGCCCCCGGCCGGCCTGCAAAAGCCGCGGGAGACCTGGCCTCGGACGCGCCGCCGGTGCCAGCCCAGCCTGCCACGTGGGAGCGGGGAGGGCCGGTCAAGGCACATCCCCCCACCACACGCGCCGGACTTGACAGGTCCACGCGACCAAATAAACTCAGGCCGACTGACGCGGGAAGGAGCCAATCAGGGGCCGAGGGCGCGGGCCAGCGTGGGGCGGGGGGGGAGCGAAGGCGGAGCCCGGATGAATGAGTGGCTGGGCGAGGTGCCCCGGGGGGCAGGCGGCGGGAGCCCCTGCGAGGGCCCGACTCTCTCCCGTCTGCTGCAGCGCAGCCCCTCACCTTCCCCCTTGCGGCCGGAGCTGACCCGGCCCGCGGGGGGCACCCCTGGGGGGGGGGGCACCCCTGGGGGGGGGGGCACAGGTTTCAGACTGAAAAAAAAAAAACCCAACAGGGAGGCCGGTGGCACCTGAAAGACTAACCGATTTATTTGAGCATAAGCTTTCCTGGGTAAAAACCCCACTTCTTCAGGGGCTCGGCGCCTTCGCATGGAGCACAGGCTCCTTGTCCCGACCTCGCAGCTTAGCCTCCTTCTGTCTGTCCTTGCTGCTGCTGCAAGGCTGACTCCCGCCTTCCCTCTACCAGCCAGGGTTGCCTGCTTCTCCCACCCTGAGCACCTTTGTGCTTTTGCCCGTGCCGCCCCTCAGGCCTGGGGGAACTCCCAGCCAAAATCTGTAAAGCCACCGTGTTATTCTCCTTCAAATCCCTTTGCCACAGTGCAGGGCAAATGGGCCTCGGGTACTGGATGTGCAGGTGGTAAAGTTGTGATTGGCGGCAACTGCCTGGCTAAGAATTGCCCCTGTGAGCTCTCTGTGCAAGAGCATCCTATTCGTTCTGTTCTCCTGGCCACTCTTCTCCACCCCTCTCCCTTCCCACTTGTTTCTCTCCTCCACCTGTTGTCTTTTCTTTCAGCCTGTAAACTCTTTGAGGCAGGGACTGTAATTTCCTCTGTTTGTACAGCACCGAGCACAATGAGGCTCTGACTTGCTTGTGACTTCCAGTGGTTACTGAAATGTAAATGTTAAATAATAAGAAAATAAACCCTGTAATCTTCACTGCAGGAGTGCTCGAGTAAAAGCCAGTGGGAATTTTGCCTGAGCACAGCGTGGTGGCAGGAGACTATGCCAGAAGTAAGCTCACTGAACAGAGGGCAGGGAAGGGAGGCAGAGAGAAGAGAAGTGGAAACATAAAGAAAAGTTGGGAGGAAAGGGCCCAAGAAAGAAAATTATATTCATGCAGCCATGCTGAGAGGGATGTTACCTGTCCTGGGTGCAGACTTACCCCTCATGCTCCACAATGGCAGAGCCTAAGGCAGGGATGGGTGAAGGTGGCAGTACATGGCTGTGTTTTGGTTTAGGCATCTAGACACATTGGACTGGAAGGGGCCTTCTGGGTCTTTGCATTCAATTCCCTGCTATTGGGGGCAACCCTCATGTAATCCCAAACATAAACTTATCAAGCTGTCTCTTAAAACTCCTTAGCTTGTTTGCCTCCATGCCTCCTAAGGGAAAGCTGTTCCAGAAGGTATGCCCCCTGCCCCCCAATCAGCAGGGGCACAGAACTCCTCCCGGGGCCAGAGCAGGGAGAGCGAGCTCCACCGGCCCCAGGGCTGTGGGGGGAGATGACAGCTCCTCCAGCTGCTGGGGCTGTGGAGGGAGGGAGAGGCAGTTCCACCAGCCCCAGGGCTGCAGCGGGGGCAGGAGGCAGTTCTTCCAGATGGGGGGGAGGGGAGGCAGCTCCTCTGCGGGGTGGGGGGGAGGGCACAAAAAGTGCCCCTCCAGAAGCAGCCACATTTTTTATTCCTTTGCACACCCCTGCCTCTGATAGTTAGAAACCTACTAATTTCCAGCCTGAATTTCTTCATGGCCAGTTTATACCCATTTTCCTTGTGCCATTATTGTCCTTTAGTGTAAATCACTCTTTCCCCCCCCCCATGTAATCCCCCCCCCCCCCAATATATTTGATGGTATGATTACCTTCTGCCCAATTAAACAGCAGACTGACACAATTTCTGTCAGGGTTTCCTGGGTCTCTTGGTCAAACTGCTGCAAACACAGACAAAAACAGCGCCAGTCCATTTCCATTTCCAATACAGCCAGCTCTGCTGATTTTCACAGTGGCTAATGAGCAGTGCAGAGTTTACTTTGGAAATCACCCTCCCTCTAGAGTAAATCTGAAGGATGGACAAACTGCTCTGTTGAGCAGTTCCCGTAAAGAAGCCCTCATACATGGAGAAGATGAAATATCCCAGGTCCCTGCTGTCAGAGGGGAGCCACTGCTCCATAACTTCGTCACCTCTCTGTGAGACGGTGACCCTCAGGGATGCTCTTTAGTGAGCTCTACGCGTGTAGATCTCTGTCTATGTGTGTAGATGTAGATCTAGATATGCAAAGTGGCAGAGCAGGGAAATAGACATTATCCAGCGCATTATTCCCTGCTGACCTTATGGATTTTTGATGGGAAATCTCATTGGGAGTTAGGGATGTTTGAGCAGCATGAATTCCCACTGAGTTTCTTTTGCAACAGCTGCTGCTGTTGCTCCCTTGTGTGTGGATGCTACCTGGTACAGGGATTCTTGATTGTGCTTACAAAGGATGTGTGGGGAGGTTGAATAGCTACATGGAGAAAAAGATCCTCCATGGGAGTGGGATGTGTCCTTTTCCATGGATCTTAAGATCAGGAGGCTACACTCCCTGAATCCTCTGCAGATGCTAATGCCACCCCTGAAGACACAATGAGGTAACTCTTGCAGAATTTCCTGGGCTGCTTTTCAACCTCCTGTGGGTACATCAAGAGAGAGTAAGATTTGGCTCTCAGAAAGTAGATAAATAACGAAAATAAATCCTATTTATTCTTTAAAATAGCCTCCACAGCTCCTCTCTTTGTTGAATCAGGTTAGTTCAAGTACTCATTTGTCTCTGCTGCAAAAGGAAGAAAAGATGAGCATCTGACAGTTTGTTTATTTTTCATGTGAAGTTTACCCAAATCAATCAGAAAGTAACCTACATTGAGCTTCATCTGGTAACCCTGAATGTCATCAATTTCCTCCCTTCCTCTTTCCTCTCTTCCGCTCCCTTCCCCTCCTGTCCTCCAGCTTTCAGAGAGCAGTAAGCATATGATGAGTCATACCAGAGTGCTCCGAACTTTAACATTAAGCAGTTGCTGCATACTCCATCCTTCATGTCAGTCATTTGTTTTTGTTTTTTAATTCATACCTAAATCCAAAGCCAGGACATTTCCAGGATATCTTCGAACACTGTTGGGCCAGAAAACAAACTCCCCTCATATTTTACAGAGACGCTTAGTATCAAACCACTGGTTTTTTTGGTATGTTGTTCTCAAGTGTATCTTTTGTGTGTGAACAGCACCTACCACAATAGGGCTCTGATCCTGGTTTGGTGCTGCTGCAGTGCCGATAACCTTGTTCAGCTAATTATCCAAACTAGGGTTCTGATGCTGAATGTTTTACCTCGACAAAACTCTCATTGATTTAAATAGAAATCTTCCATAACTAAGTGTAGGATTGGACCCTAGGACTGAAACTTTGGGGTTCCCATTAGAAAGAACTGGAGAGTCAAATCCTGAGCCTCCTCTACTGTCACGGAAGGGTGCTTCCACTGCAGAAAGTTGGGGCAGGATTTGTAGACACCACCAAGGATCCACAAAGCCTGCTTGTCATGAAGATCTGTTCTGACTTTGCCCCCCCCCCCCCTCCGTGCCTCAAGGATTTGGAGTTAGGGCTAGTGGATCAGCAACTGTGAGGATCCACCAGCCAATTTCCCCGATAGAGAGGGAGTGCACCAGCTACAGAAATTGGAGTACTAGTTGTAGGGTTGCCCCCCTGCAGCCTTCCTGGGGAGGTTTCCTTCCGGCCCTCATGGAGAAGTCTAGCTAGCAGCCTGGCACTTAGCCTGCTCACCAGCTACCGCATTTGGCCCTGATTATTTTCAAAATAACAAGCAGATGTAAATCACACCCCTGTGTTTGACAGACAGAACGTGCTGCTGCTCCCTGATCTCGGAATACATGTCCTGCCTCCTAAACCCATCAGCAGTCTTTTGACTCCATCCGCATTCTAGAGTCAAAGCCCAGGTCTACACTACGAGTTTAGGTCGAATTTAGCAGCGTTAGATCGATTTAACCCTGCACCCGTCCACACAATGAAGCCATTGTTGACTTAATGGGCTCTTAAAATCGATTTCTGTACTCCTTCCCGACGAGGGGATTAGCGCTGAAATCGACATCGCCGGGTCGAATTTGGGTTAGTGTGGACACAATTCGACGGTATTGGCCTCCGGGAGCTATCCCACAGTGCTCTATTGTGACCACTCTGGACAGCACTCTGAACTCGGATGCACTGGCCAGGTAGACAGGGAAAGCCCCGCGAACTTTTGAATTTCATTTCCTGTTTGGCCAGTTGTGGCAAGCTGATCAGCAGAGGTGACCATGCAGATCTCATCAGCAGAGGTGACCATGGAGTCCCAGAATCGCAAAAGAGCTCCAGAATGGACCGAACGGGAGGTACTGGATCTGATCGCTGTGTGGGTAGATGAATGTGTGCTATCAGAACTCCATTCCAAAAGACAAAATGCCAAAATATTTGAAAAAATCTCCAAGGGCATGAGGGACAGAGGCTATCACAGGGACCCGCAGCAGTGCTGCATGACTCTTAAGGAGCTTAGGCAAGCCTACCAAAAAACCCAAGAGGCAAATGCCCACTCAGGGTCAGAGCCCCAGACATGCTGCTTCTATGATGAGCTGCATGCAATTCTAGGGGGTTCCCCTACCACTGCCCCACCCCTGCAAGGGGGGAGTCTCACGCAAGAGGGATGAGGATTTTGGGGACGAGGAAGATAGTGCACACCAGGCAAGTGGAGATACCATTCTCCCTGATAGCCAAGAACTGTTTATCACCCTGGAGCCAATACCCTCCCAACCTGGGCTCCCGGACCTTGAAGGCGGAGAAGGCAGCTCTGGTTAGTGTACCTTTGTAAATATAATACACGGTTTAAAAGCAAGCGTGTTTAATTATTACTTTTCCCTGAAGACTTGGGATACATTCACGGCCAATACAGCTACTGGAAAAGTCTGTTAATGTGTCTGAGGATGGGGCGGAAATCCTCCAGGGACATTTCAATGAAGCTGTCCTGGAGGTATTCCCAAAGCCTTTGCAAAAGGTTTCGGAGGAGGGCAGCCTTATTGCTTCCTCCATGGTAGGACACTTTACCACGGCAGGCCAGTAGCACGTAGTCTGCAATCATTGCATAAGAAAGCATGGCAGCGTGTGGTCCCGGTTTTTGCTGGCATTCAAGCAACATCTGTTATCTCTCTGTGTTATCCTCAGGAGAGTGATATCATTCATGGTCACCTGGCTGAAATAGGGGAATTTTATTCAGAGGACATTCAGAGGTGGCCGTTCCTGCTGGGCTGTTTGCCTGTGGCTGAAAAGAAATTAGTACAGCTACTGGAAAAGTCTGTTAACGTGTCTGAGGTTGGGGTGGAAATCCTCCAGGGACATTGCAATGAAGCTGTGCTGGAGGTACTCCCAAAGCCTTTGCAAAAGGTTTCTGGGGAGGGCAGCCTTATTGCTTCCTCCATGGTAGGACACTTTACCACGGCAGGCCAGTAGCACATAGTCTGCTATCATTGCATAAGAAAGCATGGCAGTGGGTGGTCCCAGTTTTTGCTGGCATTCAAGCAACATCTGTTCTTTATCTCTCTGTGTTATCCTCAGGAGAGTGATATCATTCATGGTCACCTGGTTGAAATAGGGGAATTTTATTCAGAGGACATTCAGAGGTGGCCTTTCCTGCTGGGCTGTTTGCTTGTGGCTGAAAAGAAATCATCCCCGCTGTTAGTCAGGTGGTGAGGGGAGGGGTGAAGCGATCATTCCAGAGAATTGGGGGGGGAGGGTTAGTTGGATTTGTGATGCACATTAACCTGAAAACATCAGCCCCTCCTTTTAAATGGCCAATGTGTCTTTTTCAATTTTAATTTTCCTTTTTTTCCTCCCACAGCTGCAAATGTTTCAACACTGCGACTAGCATCTCCATCCCAGAGGCTAGCGCAGATAAGAAGGCAAAAAAAACGCACTCGCGATGAAATGTTCTCTGAGCTCATGCAGTCCACCCAAACTGAAAGAGCCCAGCAGAATGCATGGAGGCAGACAATGGGAGAGTCCAGGAAAGTACAAAATGAATGTGAGGACAGATGGCTGGAGCAACAGGAGAGGTGGCGGCAGCATGATGAAAGGAGGCGGGATGCAATGCTGAGGCTACTGGAGGATCAAACTGATATGCTCTGGCATATGGTTGAGGTGCAGGAAAGGCACAGACCGCCACTGCAGCCCCTGTGTTATCAACCGCCCTCCTCCCCAAGTCCTCCTCACCCAGACGCCCAAGAACACAGGGGGACTCCAGGCACCCAACCACTCCACCCCAGAGGACTGCCCAAGCAACAGAAAGCTGGCATTCAATAAGTTTTGAAGTGCAGTGTGGCCTTGTCCTTCCCTCCTCCCCCACCCCACCCAGTGCTTCTCTCCTCTCCCACCCCTCCCGGGCTACCTTGGCAGTTATCCCCCTATTTCTGTGACAAATTAATAAAGAATGCATGAATTTGAAACAACAATGACTTTATTGCCTCTTCAAGCGGTGATCGAGAGGGGAGGGGAGGGCGGTTGGCTTACAGGGAAGTAGAGTGAACCAAGGGGGTGGGTTTTCATCAAGGAGAAACAAAGAGAACTGTCACACCGTAGCCTGGTTGGCCATGAAACTGGTTTTCAAAGCTTCTCTGATGCGTACCGCGCCCTCCTGTGCTCTTCTAACCGCCCTGGTGTCTGGCTGCGCGTAATCAGTGGCCAGGCAATTTGCCTCAACTTCCCACTCCGCCATAAACGTCTCCCCCTGACTCTCACAGATATTGTGGAGCACACATCAAGCAGTAATAACAATGGGAATATTGGTTTCGCTGAGGTCTAACCAAGTCAGTAAACTGCGCCATCACGCTTTTAAATATCCAAATGCACATTCTACCACCATTCTGCACTTGCTCCTGACTACTGTCCAGGCTGCCTTTGTACAGCTTCATGAGCCATGGCATTAAGGGGTAGGCTGGGTCCCCAAGGATAACTATTGGCATTTCAACGTCTCCAACCATTATTTTCTGGTCTTGAAAGAAAGTCCCTTGCTGCAGCTGTTCATATAGACCAGAGTTCCTGAAGATGCGAGCGTCATGTAACTTTCCCGGCCATTCCACGTTGACATTGGTGAAACGTCCCTTGTGATCCTCCAGTGCCTGCAGCACCATTGAAAAGTACCCCTTGCGGTCTATGTACTTGGCGGCTTGGTGCTCCGGTGCCAAGATAGGGATATGGGTTCCGTCCATGGCCCCACCACAGTTAGGGAATCCCATCGCAGCAAAGCCATCCACTATGACCTGCACATTTCCCAGAGTCACTTCCCTTGATAGCAACAGCTCAGTGATTGCATTAGCTACTTGGATCACAGCAGCCTCCACAGTAGATTTGCCCACTCCAAATTGATTCCCGACTGACCAGTAGCTGTCTGGCGTTGCAAGCTTCCACAGGGCTATTGCCACTCGCTTCTCAACTGTGAGGGCTGCTCTCCTCTTGGTATTCTTGAGCTTCAGGGCAGGGGAAAGCAAGTCACAAAGTTCCACAGAAGTGCCCTTACACATGTGAAAGTTTCGCAGCCACTGGGAATCATCCCAGACCTTCAACACTATGTGGTCCCACCAGTCTGTGCTTGTTTCACGGGCCCAGAATCGGCATTCCATGGAATGAGCCTGCCCCATTCCTACCAGGATGGCCAAATTGGTGGAGCCTGTGCTTTGAGAGAAGTCCGTGTCCATGTCCTCATCACTCTCATCACTGCGCTGCCATTGCCTCCTTGCCTGATTTTGCAGGTTCTGGTTCTGCATATACTGCATGATAATGCGTGAGGTGTTTACAATGCTCATAACTGCCACGGTGATCTGAGTGGGCTCCATGCTTGCCATGGTATGGCGTCTGCAGAAGAGCAGAGTGGCAGCGGAAGCAGTCGTTCAGTGACGATGGTTTGCAGACCTACTGCACCGTCTGCTGCCAGGACACAACAGCTGAGCGGGCTGCACGCTTGCCGTGTTATGGTGAGACAAGAGCAGCCGAGCAGAGTTGCAGCAGAAGCGGCCCGGGGAGACCATCAGGAGAGCAGAGTGGCAGCGGAAGCGGTGGCTGACGACCTGCCAGGTGGATTCATGAGTTGCGGGAGCCCATGAGAGACAACATGGAGAAATTGGCTATCGAGACACGAGCAGGAGAGCAGAGTTGAAACGGTGGATGACGACGACGGTTAGCAGTCCTAGTGCACCATCTGCTGAAAGCAGTATGGCGCCTGCACGGAAAAAAGGCGCAAAACAATGGTTTGCCGTTGCTTTCATGGAGGGAGGGAGGAAAGGAGGGGCAACTGATGACATGTACCCAAAACCACCCGCGACAATGTTTTTGCCCCATCAGGCATTGGACGCTTAACCCAGAATTCCAGTGGGCAGCGGAGACTGCGGGAACTGTGGGATAGCTACCCACAGTGCAAGGCTCCGAAAGTCAAGCTAGCCTCAGTACTGTGGACACACTCCACCGACTTAATGCACTTAGTGGGGACACACACAATCGACGGTATAAAATTGCTTTCTAAAAATCGCCTTCTATAAATTCGACCTAATTTCGTAGTGTAGATATACCCTGAGCACAAGCCATACCAGACGTGCTAACTAACCAGTACACACCTTCACCTACTGACCACTTGATAGGCACAAAGGATAATACACTGCTAGGCAGGCAGTCATAGGCAAGGCACATCGATAGGGGTAGAAAGTGTCACTGCAGAGAGAAAATCACGCAACAACAAAACTCCACCAGGACAGGAAAATGGTCACAACCCACCCTTCAGTTTGATGGGGGAATTTTAACAAGGGGCTCATAGGAACCCCCCCAAAGCCCCTGCCAGAGCATCCTTGGCTTTGTAGTTTGTATCACCAAACGTAGCTCAAGCCCAGGGACAGGGTTTTCAAAAGACTGCTTTGAGTCTTTCTTTTTTGACTCTCTGTTCTCACTCAGTGAACATGAGCCTTATTGTATCCCCTAGGTCCATGCACAAAGGGGGCCTTCCTTCTCACGCCTCTGCACAGAATGGGAGAGCATTGGCCTCTGCAGCAGTGCTCCCCTGTGCCTTCTGCCCCAGTGGAGGGCACTCTGCAGATCCAAGGTAGCGGGGATGGGCAGTGAGTGGTTCCGGGGAGAAGTGAGTAGGCTGGAAGGAAGGGAGGCCCATCTTCTCCTTGCCAGTCCAGTTATTTTCCCCATGGAAAACAGTCTGCAGTCTTTAGAGTAACAGCCGTGTTAGTCTGTATTCGCAAAAAGAAAAGGAGTACTTGTGGCACCTTAGAGACTAACACATTTATTTGAGCATGAGCTTTCGTGAGCTACAGCTCACTTCATCAGATGCATACCGTGGAAACTGCAGCAGACTTTATATATACACAGAGAATATGAAACAATACCTCCTCCCACCCCACTGTCCTGCTGGTAATAGCTTATCTAAAGTGATCATCAGGTGGGCCATTTCCAGCACAAATCCAGGTTTTCTCACCCTCCACCCCCCCACACAAATTCACTCTCCTGCTGGTGCTAGCCCATCCAAAGTGACAACTCTTTACATAATCAAGTCGGGCTATTTCCTGCACAAATCCAGGTTTTCTCACATCCCCCCCCCCCCCCCCCATACACACACAAACTCACTCTCCTGCTGGTAATAGCTCATCTAAACTGACCACTCAGTCAGTGGTCAGTTTAGATGAGCTATTACCAGCAGGAGAGTGAGTTTGTGTGTGTATGGGGGGGGGGGGGGAATGTGAGAAAACCTGGATTTGTGCAGGAAATAGCCCGACTTGATTATGTAAAGAGTTGTCACTTTGGATGGGCTAGCACCAGCAGGAGAGTGAATTTGTGTGGGGGGGTGGAGGGTGAGAAAACCTGGATTTGTGCTGGAAATGGCCCACCTGATGATCACTTTAGATAAGCTATTACCAGCAGGACAGTGGGGTGGGAGGAGGTATTGTTTCATATTCTCTGTGTATATATAAAGTCTGCTGCAGTTTCCACGGTATGCATCTGATGAAGTGAGCTGTAGCTCACGAAAGCTCATGCTCAAATAAATTAGTTAGTCTCTAAGGTGCCACAAGTACTCCTTTTCAGTCTGCAGTCTCTATTGGTACTGGGACAGCTGCTAGCTGGGAAAGCACTGACAAATGCAGCTCCAATGCAAAGTGAGATAATTCTCTATTCTAAGCAGTCCAAGTGTCTCTCTTGGGTGGATCCACTTGTGAATTTTTTTTCTCCTGCCCAGCCATATGTAAACTGGAGATGGGGCTGAACCAAAACCTCGATCTGATACTTGAGAGATGGACTTACAGATAAATAGCTCCATGTCTTCTCTATCATATACTTTAGTGGGTAATAGGGCTTGTGTCACTTGTGTATTAAGCTGGGAACAGAATACTCAGTCCAATCTGCAGAGGTTGACTTAGAACTGCTCTGTGTTTCAACTCAGGGTGTTTGAGAAAGTGCATTATCTTCAAAGTGAATGTATCTTCAAAGTAAGCCCTTACTCCTTTGTCAGTTTCATTTTCTTATCTCCAGGTCTGGCAATCTCAAGTATTTCTAAGACACTTACCCACATGGTATCTAGGCACCAATTTTGTCCACATTCAGAAGCAGAAAAAAAGAAAAAAGTTTGCATGAAATAAATCTGGTCTATGGTATAAATTGTAGAACAGGATGATTAGACAAAGGGCCAGACTATACCTGGCATTAGTTTATAAAATGATTGGGAGTGGAGGAAGAAAGGTTGCAACATCTTTATGCTGATAATCCAATACAAATATGTATTTTGAAAGAAAATTGTTAGATGATGATTTCCTAGTGCAAAACGTGCACTGCATTTTCAATCTTTAATTTCAGATCATAAAAATCACAATGAGAGAGTCAGAAATCATGGTGGGGATGGTTGAGCTTAACGGTCAGAGCCAGAATCAGGAGTTCAGAGCAGGGATGGAACGAGGCCAGAGAGACAGCAAGGCTGGAGCAGGACTAGGCACAGGGCTGGAGCAAGAGCAGATTAAGGTTTGGGGAGTCTGTTGCCACTATCAGGTAGGGGAGAGTTCCAAGCCCGGGAGTGACAAGGAGCAGACTGAGCTGCTGTTTCACCTGTGAAACTTATATACCTGCCCTGAGAGTCACCAGACCAGTTCCTGGCTTGTGGATTGGCTGGAGCCTAGCACTGAAATGACTCATCAGTGAATATGTAGCTTAATCAGGCTCTAGTTCAGGGATGACTTGTCACCTTACAGAGAGACCATGCAGTGGGTTCCTCATTTTATGACAGCTATCTTGATGTAACTCCCGGCACAGCTCTTAACTCCCAGAAGAAGGTCTCAGTGAGCTAGGTGGGCATAGCTTCATTGATTTCATTTACACCAGTGGAGAAGCTGGTCCTACCCATTTCAAGGGACAGTGCACAGAATCATAACATTGCCCCTGAATTTGCATAGCTATATCCTCTACAGACACAATCACTGCTGTTAGCCATCCCAAACATGGGTTAGCAGTGAACATGCAGAATGGATTAGAGGATGTGGAAGAATCATCAACTAGTGGAAGAGAGATCAACATGGTTAGAATCAGGGACATCATTAACATATACAAGCCACCTAACATCATGGGGCCTGGTCCAATCTTACCTTTCCTTCCTCACCCGGCCATCTACATAGGTGGCTTTAACTGTCATCACAAAAACTGGGGATACTGCTCAAATGACACAGCTAGGGAGCAGATCACAGAATAGGCCTCCCTTGAAGACCTCCACCTGCTCTATGATCCAAAGCAATCTGGATCTTTTTGGTCTGTGAGGTGGAAAACGGATCACAGACCTGTGTTTTATGACCAGTAACACCTCAGGTATCCCACTGGCCACAAGAAGAACCATCCCGAGTCACTTCCCACGTAGCCAACATGGTCCAACTTCAGATCAGCCTGGAGGAGCCTCTTCTGCAGTTGGTGCCAAAGCCAGACTGGAATTTCTGCATGGCTGACCGGGACGCCTACACTTCAGAAACAGAACGTCAGATCCCACGGCTCAAACCGATTTTACAAACATCCTAAAATCGACCGCCAAGAAGTACGTCCCGCGTAGTTACCACAAGGTTTTCACCTCCTGCTGGACAAAAGAGCCCCTCCTAATGGAATATGAAAGGAGCGACGACATAAAGCCATTGTGCTGCTTGAGTCCTTGAATTCGGCGCGCCTGGAAAAGTAGAAAGAGACTGTTGAAAGCCTTGATTTCACCCATTCGAGCCACAAGACATGGGTGATGTTGCTCTTTTGTGGCAACTTGGAGGAGCCCAGCCAGTAATGCGTCGCCCAGTAAAGGTTACTGCAAATGCTGTCGCCTCTCATCTTCTTTCTAACAGCAAGACACCAACAGACAAGATTACACTCCACGAGGTCCAACAGGAATTCTGCAGAAACCTTCACCAATGCCCAGAGGAATCTCCACTCTCCTCTCCATACTCTGTCAAGGAGATCAGCTTTGCACTGTCAGAAACCAAAAGCCAGAAAGCTGTAGAGGTTGATGGCATTCCTTCAGAGTTTCTCAAGAACCTGGGGAGACGGGGCAGGAACAACTGGTGGTGCTTTTCACTGCTGTGCATAGAACTGGAGAAGTGCCAATGAGCTGGCGACAGGTAACAGTGGTTGTCCTACTGAAGCCTGGGAAACTCCCAGAAGGATGCAACCAACTACCGCCTCATCTCTCTCCTTTCAGCCACCAGCAAGCCCATGGAATGGGTGCTGCTCCGCCATCTGTCAGACATCGAAGACATCCTCCCCACGGAGTAGGCAGGATTTCATCTGAAGAGAAACTGCTGTGACCAATAGCTTCACGCACTGGCCACATTGAGGCAGGATTCCAACGTAAGTCGCAGCCAGGGATCACCCTTGTTGATTTGTCCTTAGCATATGACTCTGTCTGGAGACAGGGCCTCCTCCTCAAGATCTCCTATGTCATTCACTGCCAACAAACTATCCGCCTCTTGGCGGCAATGACTAGGGACTGCCGCTTTAAGGTACACCTTAATGGCCAGAACAGTAGACCAAGAACTCTTAACTCGGGCATCCCTCAGGGCTCTGTCCTGGTCCTGATACTTTTTTATCAATACACCACAGATATACCAGTGATGGAGTCAAGGAAATTCACATTTGCAGTTGGCATTGCCCTAGCTGTTCAGCACACAAGCCTCCATATCATCAGCTGCACCCTAACCTGAGATCTTAACACAATGGCTGATTATTTCCAGTGCTGGAAATGTAGACTGTCAGAGTTCCCTCCCCACTCTGAACTCTAGGGTACAGATATGGGGACCCACATGAAAGACCCCCTATGCTTATTTCTACCAGCTTAGGGTAAAACTTTCCCAAGGCACAAACTTTTTGCCCTTGGAGGGTACGCTGCCACCACCAAGTGTTTTAATAAAGAATCAGGGAAAGGACCACTTGGAGTTCCTATTCCCCCAAAATATCCCCCCAAGCCCTTACACCCCCTTTCCTGGTGAGGCTTGAGAATAATATCCTAACCAATTGGTTACAAAGTGATCACAGACCCAAACCCCTGGGTCTTAGGATCATAGAGAAATCAGTCAGGTTCTTAAAAAAGGATTTTATTTTTAAAAAAGGTAAAAATCACCTCTGTAAAATCCGGATGGAAAATAACTTTACAGGGTAGCAAAAGATTCAAAAACACAGCAGAACTTCCTCTAGGCTTAGTTTCAAAGTTACAAAAAACAGGAATAAACCTCCCTCCAGCAAAGAAAAAATTCACAAGTAAAACAAAAGATAATCTAACACGCCTTTTACTTACAGTTTTTGTAATATGGGAGACTTTTAGAATGGTTTATAGGAGAAGGAGTTTTCTGACCTGATGCTCCTCTGCTTCCCAAGAGAACACACAAAACAAAGCTTCCCCCACCCCCCCACCCAAGATTTGAAAGTATCTTCTTTCCCCACTGGTCCTTTTGGTCAGATGCCAACCAGGTTATTTGAGCTTTTTAACCCCTTACAGGTAAGGAGGAATTCTAGGCTACCCTTAGCTGTATGGTTATGACATAGGCCTAATCTGAAAAAAAACATAGTGACCACCTTCCATCTGAGCAATAAGATGTATAATACCAAACTGGGTATGAAGTTCTGAGGTGAGATCATCAGCTATGAGGCTGACCCAAAGTATCTTGGCGTTACACTGGACCGGAGTTTGACCTTTTGACAACACCTCAAGAACACCCGCGATAATGTCAGGTCTTGTGTCGCACTTATCAGAAAATTGGCCAGAAGATCATGGGACTCCAGTCCACAGACCTTACGAACCACAATAATTGCCTTGATTTATTCTGCGGCTGAATGCTGTGCACCAGTGTGGTCTCACAACAGTCATACTAAACTCCTTGATACTCACCTCAATAGGACCATGCGTACAGTGTCAGGGATGCTCAAATCGACTCCAGCTGACTGGCTCCTGATCCTATCACACATCCAGCCTCCACGGATTAGAAGAGCTGCCCAGTCATCTTGCTTTCTCAACCATGTCAATGCAAACACGAGGATCCCATTGCATGATGGCCTGCAGAAACCGCCAAAGACAAGATTAAAATCCCGCAACTCTCCATGGAACCGCACAAGACCCTTACACCCAACTCGATGCCGAGGCTCAGGGGAGAGCCACATGGAGCGATTTGACTGCTCAAAACAAACAGCTCGTCATTGTCCCTGCCGAGGAACTACTGGGTTTTGATTTATGTTGGAAAGACATAAATCATGTCCTGAATCACATCAGGACATCTCATGGGAGATGTGGGAAAAAACCCTCTTTAAATGGAAAATGAGGCGAACACCTGTATGTGACTGTGGTCACCAGGCACAAATGATGGAGCACATCATATCTGAGTGTCTCCTTCATTATTTTGCCAGTGGCCTGAAGGTCATTCACCAGCTCACTGCTATGACAATGTGCTGGCTATCAAATCTAGATATAAATTTGTAATTGCTGCTACCTACCCAAGCCATACAAAAGAATTTGCATAGGTATATTCACTACAGACATAGATCCCTGTTTCTGAAATGTCTGCCTTTTTAAATATGGTATGCTGCCAGTTTGAATGCTCACAGCTGAAGTGTGGGATTCTGCCAAGAAATCTAATGGTCCTTCCCTTTCCATTATAACATTATTTGCTTTACTCAAAGAATTCAGTAATTGATTTTGGTCTGGAGCTGACAGTTCAACAAGGAGCAAAACTGATTTTTATTTATTTGTTTATGTATTTATTGGTAAATCACGGAGAACTCTCCGTTGATAAATTATATTCTTCTCTCCCTTAAACGGGTTTTAACAGCAGGCTAATTCCATTGTCGTCAGTAGAATTACTACTGATTTACAAAAAGAAAAGGAGTACTTGTGGCACCTTAGAGACTAACCAATTTATCTGAGCATAAGCTTTCGTGAGTTACAGCTCACTTCATCGGATACATAGACTAACACGGCTGTTACTCTGAATACTGATTTACAGTAGTGCAAGTGAGGTAAGAATCAGGCCCTCAAGGAGGAGGGGTGGACACCTGACTATTTGAAGATAAACAGGGAGGGAAAAAGCACAGAGGAAGGATGGCCTTGTGGTTAAAGCACTGGACTGTGACTTAGAAGATGTGGCTTCAGTTCCTGGGTTTGCCACAGACTCTGCCTGTGACTTTGTGTCTCAAATCTTCATCTGTATCATGGGATAATAATCCTCCTTTTTTTCTGTAAACTTTGGGGGGCAGGATTTAGCACTGGGGGCCCCAATTTCAGGTGGCACATTCATTATAATGACAGAGTGTCCTTTGACAGGATGAGAGAACCAGGAAAATCAGGGGCAAAATCCTGGCCCTATTGAAGCCAATGACAAAACTCTCTTGACTTCAGTGGGACCAAGTATCTTTTCAGAGCATTCTTCAGATAGATGCCATGCGGCACATATGCTGAAGGGGTCCACTATAAGCACCTAAATATAAGAGAATGGACAGGATCTCAGTTTAGAAACTGCTCAAAAGAGGGAGTGAGGGGGATGCATCTGTGAGACCAATCCTGTACACTAGTTGATCTCAATGAGAGCATGAATGAGCCCAGAGTTACTTAAGCTTATTTCATGACAGCAGCTGATGGCAAATATATGTGTTTTGCCAATGAATAGCGCCAATGGGGTTGCATTGGTGTAACTGACAGCAAAATTTGACTCTGGATGCTCAACTTAAGATCTCAAAATGATTGACCAGATGGCTCATTTTCATTTGTATGCCATGGGGTTTTGTGAATCTAGCAGAAAAATAACTTATTTTTTGACATTTTGTTTGTCCTCAGAGCCTAGCACTTTCTGTGACTCTGGCATTTGCATGAACCATGTTGCTTTAGGCACAAAAACCTCCCTGGCTTTAACTCCAGCGTGAGCCAAATGCTCGGAGCCATGGGCCACATCCTTCCCCAGCTCTCCTGTAGAATTGATTTCCTTGCCAAGTGGCATCCTGCTTACACTAGCACCAAAAGACTCAGGAGAAAACAGTGATTTGGGGCTTGTGGAAAGAAAGCACAGGTTTTGAGTGCAATTGGCCTGGAAAATGTACCATCTATAGTATTGAAATGAGAGGTTGTTTGTAGATGAGGTTTACCTACAATTAAAAATATCCTATGTGGCCTGTGCACTTAGATTCAGGCACAGAGGATAAATTTAGCAGATTCCTGTGCCTGCTGATGTATGTTAAGTGAAAAGAATAAAGATGGCCAGTGGGGATCATCGGCTAGCTTGTTAAAAGCATTGTGGATTGCACCGAAGACAACAATTGGCGTGACTAGTTATAATACTATAGGCAAGGGTGTATGTGTACCACTGCCACCTTCTGGATGGAACAGGCACTGCTCAGCTGTGTGCCATTGACCCTTCTACTAATAACTGCTAATGGAGAGTGTTCATTAGTGCTGGTGGTAAGACCCTGTGCTTCTGGAGCCAGAGGATATACATGCTAAACCTAAACTGGCTGTTCTGAGGGGTCAGAGTGTAATATGTAATACCCTAGAATATAGGGCTAAGTTCTCAAGTCCCACTGAAACTCATGAGAGTTTTTCCTGAGTGAGGACCTCAAGATTTGGCAAATATATGTGCAGTTTTTTAAATAAAATACATGTAATACTTAGTACCAAGGCACACTCTGGATTTTCAAGTGGCTCAAATGCAAATAGTCTTGGCTCAAGACCTCAGGACAAACAGAATCAGTGCTGGAGGAAAGTTGTCCTTCTCTCAGAACATCATCTGCATTTCAGTTTATGGTGTAGGGTGTTGGTTTGTGAGCGGTGTGAGTAAAGCAGCCAGAACAGGGAAATCCACCTCGCTGAATGGGCTGGGAATTCGGCCGCTTTCATATGTTTGCTTGATAGCTTTCTCTGTTTCCTTTGCCTTCATGGTATACTGTGAGCTCCCTCTGGTGGCTAATTTAACTCCTGCAGATTTCTCTAACTGCTAAGGCTGTAGTTTAGCGGATTAGGCATCTGCTTCATGTGTAATGATTTAAATCTGGTGGCGAGTGTGGTTTTGTTGTAAAATCCTATACGCCTGATAGGTCCCTATTCCTTCTGAGGTCTAAGACACTATAATGTCATTATCTAATTAAGCTGATGACCGAAAAACACACTGTGGGCCCATTGTTCAAAGATGGGTACTTAAGTTAGGGATTGTGGGGTGAAATCCTGACCCCATTCATGTCAGCAGGAGTTTTGTCATTGACTTCACTGGGGTCAGGATTTCACCCATGAAGCCTACATGAGGCTACTAAATAGTCGTACAGGCCCTGATCCTGCAATTCACTCTGCACAGGCACCCCCTTGTCTTCAACATTGACAGGGATCCTCATTGCAGGTTCAGGGCCCCCAGGACCCATATACCCTTTAGCGCAAACCGGAGAGCTCCAATTCGGGATCTGAATGCCCAGGTTTGAAACTGGGATTTGAATCTCACTGAGACATTTCAACCTCTCTTCTCTTATGAAACAAGATGGCTGAAGTTGAACTCAACTGGCATGAACTAGGGAAACGCCCTGTCACGATTCACCATTGTGAAGAGGGCCTGCACCAAGGCCTAGGCATCACTTACGCCCAATTTATACCCTTAGGGCTTGCATGGTGAATAAGCAGGATGACCAGATTGCCCTGGTACAAAACCAGGACACCTGAAAGACAGGGCAGGGGAAGGACTCTGCCCTCTAAGTCAATTCTGTATGCCCCCCAGTGAATGCCAACCTCCATCCCAAACATATTTTCTCCCTTTCCCCACAAACTCCCCCCCACCCCATATCTACCAATCTTCCCCATAGCCCATCTACAATCCTCAGCTCCTCTCCTCATTCCTTTTAATGGGGCAGTACTCAGAGGCTGCCCTCCTCCTCCCTCTCTTCACCTTCTGGAAATATCTGCTGGGCCGGGAGCTGCTTCCCCACCGCTTCTATTTCCCTGCTTCCCCTTCCTTGGTTCTGCCTGAGGGGGAAGGAGTAATCAGACATGACCCACAGTTGGAGTAAAACCTGGACAAAGCCCCAGTTTAGTCAAATTGACCAGGACACTGGGATAGTCACTTCAAACTGGGCAATCCCAGTAAACCAGAATATCTGGTCACCCACATAGGCTAAAGAAGAACTCATTGAAGGCTCGAAAGCTTATCTCTTTCACCAACAGAAGTTGGTCCTATGGAATATTACATGTATTTATCAATTATTTTATTATCCTAGAAATCATAGCAGATTAGGGTTGGAAGAGACCTCAGTAGGTCATCTAGTCCAACCCCCTGCTCAGAGCAGAACTGGTAGAAAGTTAGAACTGGAAGGGACCGCCATAGGTCATCTAGTCCAGTCCCTTGCACTGAGGCAGGACTAAGTATAGATCATCCATGACAGGTGTTTGTCTAACCCAGGGGTGGGCAAACTTTTTGGCCTGAGGGCCACATTGGGGTTCCAAAACTGTATGGAGGGCCGGGTAGGGAAGGCTGTGCCTCCCCAAACAGCCTGGCCCCCTCCCCCTATCCGCCTCCTCCCACTTCCCATTCCCTGAAAGCCCCCATCAGAACCTCCAACCCATCCAACCCTCCTGCTCCTTGTCCCCTAATCACCCCCCCGGGACCCCACCCCCTATCCAACCCCCCCACTCCTTGTCCCCTGACTGCCCCAACCCCTGTTCACACCCCCGCCCCCGACAGGCCCCCCGAGACTCCCACACCTATCCAACCCCCCTGTTCCCTGTCCCCTGACCACCACCCCCAATCTCCGCCCCTTCCAACCGCCCCCTGCTCCCTTTCCCCTGACTGCCCCTAGGGACCCCCTGCTCCTTATCCAACCCCCTTGTTCCTCACCCCCTTACCATGTTGCTCAGAGCAGCATGTCTGGCAGCCGCAGCGCCCGGCCAGAGCCAGCCACACCACTGCGCTGCCCAGCAGGAGCTCGCAGCCCCGCCACCCAGAGTGCTGGAGGCATGGTACGCCGAGGCTGCAGCAGAGAGGGGACAGCAGGGGAGGGGCCAGGGGCTAGCCTTCCCGGCCGGGAGCTCAAGGGCTGGGCAGGACAATCCCACGGGCCGGATGTGGCCCGCAGGCTGTAGTTTGCCCACCTCTGATCTAACCTGTTCTTTAAAACCTCCATTGACAGAGATTCCATAACTTCCCTAGTTAGTCTGTTCCACTGCTAAACTACCCAGACAGTTTTTCCTAATGTCTAACCTAAATCTCCCTTGTTGCACTTTAAGCCCATTATTTCTTGTTCTGTCCTCAGTCGATAAGGAGAACAATTTATCCCCCTCCTCTTTATAACAAAAAGGCATCTAGAAGGTATAGAGGCAGCTGCCTTCTTGCTGCTGCTGTTACAAAAACAACTTCCCTCTCTCCCGGGGGGAGAAAGCACATTTATACCCTGAACTTCCTCTGTTATTCCCGAAACAGGGGTGTCATAAATATAAAGGGAAGGGGGTAAGAAGCTCTGATACAGTACTATAAAATCCTCTTACCTGTAAAGGGTTAAGAAGCTCAAGTAACCTGGCTGGCTCCTGACCAAAATGACCAATAAGGGGACAAGATACTTTAAAATCTGGGTGGGGGGAGAAAGGCTTTGTCTGTTTGTGTGATGCCTCTGCTGGGGACAGATCAAGAAAGCAAGTAATCCAACTTCTATAGAGTTAGTAAGTAATCTAGCTAGAAAATGCGTTAGATTTTCTTTTGTTTTTGACTTGTGAAATTCGCTGTGTTGGAGGGAATGTGTATCCCTGTTTTTGTGGCTTTTTATAATTTAAGGTTTTGCCTTGAGGGATTCTCTATGTTTTGAATCTACCTGCCTGTGAGATTATCTTCCATTCTAATTTCACAGAGGTGCTTCTTTTACCTTTCTTTCTAATAAAGTTCTGTTGCTTTTAAAAGCCTGACTCATTTCTCTATGATTCTAAGACCCAGGGGTTTGGGTCTGTGATCACTTTGTAACCAATTGTTTAGGATATTATTCTCAAGCCTCCCCAGGAAAGGGGGTGTACAGGCTTGGGGGGATATTTTGGAGGAATAGGAGCTCCAAGTGGTCCTTTCCCTGATTCTTTATTAAAACACTTGGTGGTGGCAGCGTACCCTCCAAGGGCAAAAAGTTTGTGCCTTGGGAAAGTTTTACCCTAAGCTGGTAGAAATAAACATAGGGGGTCTTTCATGCGGGTCCCCAAATCTGTACCCTAGAGTTCAGAGTGGGGCGGGAACCCTGACATGGGGCAGAGCGGTGGGATCATTTTGAACCAGAGATCATTTTGAAAAAGCAGGGAGGGTTTTTTTTAAAAGCTGATTACAGCTGCAGGTTCTGTCTCTTTGCCTGGAGACAAAGCAGCTGCATAACAAAAGGATTTTTCTGTTAGCTGGGAACAGCTGGAAGCAAAGGTATCAGAGGCAAAGGTATCAGATTACAGCACAGCGAATTGGGAATTCACAAGATGATTATTTTTTTTCTAACTCTCTGGTCAAGCTAGTTAAACACAGAGAAACTAGGATGACAGAGAGGGGTAGCCAAAAAGAACTGGATGTACAAGAGAATGGTCAAATTAAAACAACTTGAGAAAGAAACTGCTGAAAGAGAAGAAAAAGCCAAAGATGCTGCCCACAAGAGAGCTATGGAAGAAGAGAAAGTCAAAGCGGCTGCTCACAGGAGAGCTATGGAGGCAGCGAAAGCCCAAGAGGAGGCAGAGGAGGCTGCCCATAAGAGAGCTATGGAGGCAAAAGAAATGAAGGAGGGGGGGGAAAAGAGGAAGCATGAACTGGAGTTAGAGAATGCAAGGACTGAGTGGAATCTACTGGATAACCCTAACCATCCTTCCCCAACAATCCCCAAATGGGAGCGACTATGTCCACAGTATGATGAATCCAGTGATATTGCTGAATATTTTCTCACCTTTGAGAGACTGTGCACACTCCATAAAATTCCTGAAGCTCACAAGATGACCACATTGGTAGCAAAATTGACTGAAAGAGCTCTGGACATATTCAATAAGATGCCTATTGGTGAGTTTTCTGACTATGGTAAATTCAAGGATTTGGTTTTAAAACAATTTCAAGTTACACCTGAAACTTACAGAGTAAAATTTAGAACCCTTACGAGAGGGCCTGGATGAAGTAATGTGGCTTATGTAAACCAGATGACAGATCTGTTTGATTAATGGCTCAAAGGACGGGAATTAACTAGCTTTGAAGGAATGAGGGATTTGATGATACAGGAGCAATTCCTGAATATGTCCAAAGATGATAAGAAAATGGACTCAGCAGAAAGTCTTGCTTCTTATGCTGATCAATATGAGCAGTCCCTGACTGCCAGAGAGGCGGGGCAAACTGTAACAAAATAGGTGGAGGGAGGAGAGAGGAACAACCCTGTCACAGTTTAAGCGGATACCAGAAGAGACACCCTCAGATCACACCCTACTACCGGGGGCAACCCAAGGCCCCAACTACACCCTAAGGAAAACCCCAAACACCTTATCCCACCACACCGTTCTCCAGCAACCCACCTGACCCCAGTGACCAGTCAGCTGGGCAATGTTTTAGATGTAATGAGCCGGGACATGTAAAGGCCAACTGCCCCAAGAACCCCCAACAAATTAAAGTTCATTGCACCGGGGTCACACCGAAGGTCCTCAGGCCCAGATGCCTCCCAGATACCCTCAGAGTGGAGGGAAACTGTGAGTGTGGGCGGGAAGAAGGTTACAGCGTGGAGGGACACCGGAGCACAAGTGTTGGCTATCCACCAATCCTTTGTGGACCCCAACTTAATCAACCCAGAGGTCCAAGTGATGATTCAACCCTTCAAGTCAAACTCTTTTGACTTGCCTACAGCCAAGTTGCCTGTCCAGTACAAGGGCTGGTCAGGAACATGGACTTTTGCAGTCTATGATGATTATCCCAACCCCATGCAGCATCTGCTGAGGGAAGAACTTAGCCAGCTGGGAATATAGCCCTGATAGTGTAAGAATTTCCTGGCAATTGAGATTCCAGAGGAGAGAGCATCTGAATCTCTCTGGTATTGGTACAAGGATCATTCTCCTTTATGACATTTAACGTAGTTGCCAAAAGGGCTCCAGCCATCCAGTGAAGGCAAGGCAGCCAAGAAAGCATAGGCATGGATGTGAACTGCCTTCAGGGAAAATGGCAAGGAGAAGTATCCCCAAGTCAGTAAGCTGCTAAGGAAACCTGAGTTTAGGAAGAGACTCCTGTTCCCAGGCTCTGGGCCAGGAAAGATTGGCTGCATTTTCAGGAATGAAGATGAGCCTCCGGGAGAAAAGGATTATAGCACATCCGTCCAGAGATTCCCGAGTCAGCTCATGCACGCAAAGGAACTGGCACCAGTTCTGTGGGTGGGCTTATTACTCACCTGCCTTTCTGGATGTGAGGAAAAGCATGCAACAACTGCAGTCAGCAGGAGCAATCAAATACCATTGAGGGGGGAAAGCAGCTAAGGCTAGAGACCCAGATTTGCTCTTGCAAACTGATAGCCTGGGTTGATCCAACAGGATACGACTGAATAATTGGGACGGAAGATGGCACTGTGGTACATATTCTGGTCTTTACAAACACAAGCCAAGATTCTCCGCAGTGCCAAGTTTTCTAAGAGACCATGCAGCAGCTGGTTACAGCCAGAGTGCAGTGCACTTCAGCCCCAGCCCTAGATACATCCCCGGCTTTGGGACCGTCTGGCAGATGCTGCAGGAACCAGATAGTGCAGAGCCAGCCTATCATGCCAGGTGAATTCTCAGCTGGCCAGATCCAACTGCTTTCCAGCCTGTCTAGCACAGTGGAGAATCCCTCCCCCACTGTCAGTATGTCACCCTAGAACACAAATCAGGCATACCCATTTCCTATTTGATACAGTGAGCCAGATTCATTGGTTTATTCCGGCCACCTTGGCACCACACCAGTCATGCATCGCAGCTGTAAACCCATAAACTAGCCAGTTACATTGGGTTTGCATTGCTGGGGCGGGGTGGGGAAGGTCTGGCTTAGGGTCTTCTAATGTTGCAATAGTATAACAAAGCAGGTTGCTTTTCAAACATTTGCATAACCAAAATGGAATAGTTTTCTAAGTGATTCTGATTGTACTTGCAGTTCAGTCCCCTATCGTCGTGATCCATCCCTAAAAAAACAAACACTTAATTTTTAATAAGCCTAAGGAGACACGATCTGGCAGGCAAACGTTTAGACTGAGAACCTGCTTTGGTGTTGGGAAGAGCTGGTCTTTTGTCTCTTTAATTACCTTTCTGACCTTTCAGAGCACAGTCTTTTTCATGAACCAAAGAAGAGCTGCACAGGAAATATGCCGCTGAAGCAAGGGCTGCACATCACATACAGATGATCATGGTCCTTAGTGATTTTGATGGTAACCTTTCAGCATGTTTTGTTGTTCATCTCATAAGGCCTCTTAAAAAGCTCCCGTGAATAGTTCTGGCATTTCCAAAATATCCATAAGGAGACCCAGTGGCAATTTTAAAGAAACCTTAGTTATATAACTCTGTTGTTCACCTTGTAGAAGGTTATCACTGTGGAGTTTCATAAACTGGTGAATATTGTATAAAATAATCCTAGACTCTTGGTGCCACATATGCTTACAGTTTTAGGGATCTTGAAGGCACCTGTCACCTTGGTATCGAAAGTACGGCCGGTGAAACCAGAGGGGCAGAAGAAACTGAGCTCCTTGAGCTTCCTGCAAAGTATCCCTTTCAATGGGCAGGGGTTGGGGGCAGGCAACATTTTCGGGGACAAGACCTGCAAACCCCATGGATCCTGGCAATCCACAAGGAATGGGCCCCTCATATCCATGAGATAGGCACCATCAGCATCCATGTCCATGTTACCATGCATCTCCGCTTATCAAAAAAGCGAACAGAATGTTGGGAATCATTAGGAAATGGATAGATAACATGACAGAAAATATCACATTGCCTCTATATAAATCCATGGTATGCCCACACCTTGAATACTGCGTGCAGATGTGGTCACCCATCTCAGAAAAGATATATTGGACTTGGAAAAGATTCAGAAAAGGGCAACAAAATTATTAGGCGTATGGAACAGCTTCCATATGAGGAGAGATTAATAAGACTGGGACTTTTCAGCTTGGAAAAGAGATGACTAAGGGGGGATATGATTGAAGTCTCTAAAATCATGACTGATGTGGAGAAAGTAAATAAGGAAGTGTTATTTACTCCTTCTCATAACACAAGAACTAGGGGTCACCAAATGAAATTAATAGGCAGCAGGTTTAAAACAAACCAAAGGAAGTATTTCTTCACACAATGTACAGTCAACCTGCGCAACTCGTTGCCAGGGGATGTTGCGAAGGCCAAGACTATAACTGGGTTCAAAAAAGACCTAGATCAGTTTGTGGAAGATAGGTCCATCAGTGGCTATTAGCCAGGATAGGCAGGGATAGTGTCCCTTGCCTCTGTTTACCAGAACCTGAGAATGGGTGATGGGATGGATCACTTGATTACCTGTTCTGTTCATTCCCTCTGAAGCTCCTGGCATTGACCACCATCAGAAGACAGGATACTGGGCTACATGGATCTTTGGTCTGACCCAATATGGCCGCTCTTATGTTCAGGAGGCTTTGGATCAGGCCTTTGGGAAGGGTTCATTCAGCTCTGAGCTGCTGGAGATCAAGTTTAACTTGTAATTTCTCCGGACTTTTTATTGCATACCCCAAATGTAGGGAGAGGTTGTATGGCAAAGACTATGGTTAGCTAATGAAAATAAATTGATTAATCCAATCTGATTGTAAAGGCGAATGCACTTGTCCCTAGATAATGTTTATGGTTTATGTAAATGTTTTAGACTCCTACCAAAAGACTTTCATTGGAGCTAAGGGATGCAGGAGTTTTGTGTGATTTCTTTTGTCCTTCAGTGTGAAAAATTCTAAAGTGCGAGAGCGTTTCCCAAAGCGCAGAGAAGACAAGATTGTCCATTGTATAGATTTGTCCTTATTATAAACACAGTTTAGCTGTGGCTGCTTTATGTCCTGCAGGCAAGTGGATGTGTTTCTAGGCTGCATATCAGCATATTGTGGTGGTGTGTTTATCAGACCATTGTGCTCATGTTTGGTGAATTGGTCTTGATCTGCGCACACATCACTCACTGTTAGAAAGGTGGTCATGAAAATGAAAAGGTGCATCCTTACTTAAAAGAGTTGTGGTTCTTTTCTTGTGGCCTCAAGCAAGCGTCTTACAACTGAAAGACTTGTTCAGCCCAATTAATTTAGTTTAAAAAAAAAAAAAAGACCTACGTAAAAGCAATGAGCACAGTGAGGTGTGAGACAGGGAAGAAAACGCAGTGATGCAGGCAGGGCTTCCCCCCACATCCTGTTCCCACAGATAGGAACAAAACAGCAGGGGCTACAGGTTATCATGGGCAGAGCTATCTACCCATCGGGGCCTCACTCCTGCTTCCGTCCAAGCACTGATATTGATGTCAGTGGAAGCAGATGCTGGTCCTAGGAGATGCAGGACTCCACAGGGGTGCAGAGTTGGTTAAAGGGCAGTTGGGCTTAGAAAAAAAGACGATAGCAGAAATATGTATTGGACCCGATCCTGCGCGACTTGCCTTTCCTAAATGCCTACAGATGTCCCAGTTATGTGCTACCAGTATTTTAAGAAGGGGCTTTGACAAAATCTTTTCCCCTTATCCTGTAATAAACCCTGGTGTAAGGTGTGCATGTTCACAGTGTATGCTCTGGTGAGGGGCTGGCAATCTATACTGCCTTGATTTGCTGCTTTGTGCACATACCCCAGTCTTGGGCTGGCTCAGCCGCACACATAAATAAAGAGCATCTGAGACGCTTCTGTAGTTTACACAGAAGTTTACACAGTTTACACTGAAGTTTACACTGAAGTTTACACAGGTTGGCGATAGCCAGAAGGGGAAATTATGGCTGGCAGGGATCTCTGGGGTTTAAGGAGGCCCTTTGCGCTAACGGCTTTGCCTTTTGTAGGCAACTGTTTGACGTCAATGTTTCTGTGTGAGAATTTAGTGCTGGCGAAAGGTGCTGCCCTTCAGTCCCCGAGAGTAAAATTCTCCATTCTTCACAGGCCAAAGCCAGTATGAGACCTGGCAACACACGTGACCCCGAGGGTACTTTGACAGTTGTGGCAATTTCCTGCAGCGTCCTTGGAAACCCATATTGAATTAAATTCAAATATCTTTGGAGTCCATTGTATGAAATGCAAAGATTATGAATTATTGTGTGCTGGGATTATATGTAATTTCTCTACGTGGCAGATGGGAGGTGAACCCTGGTAAGTGTTATGAACTTCAAAGGACCTTATTGAACAATAGGCCAGACAAGAATGGCCTTTGGGGGTAAACAGTGTCAAGTGGTTTTCCTAGGGATCTGCATGGTGAGATGAATGCAAATTTCCCACATCAGCCTTTTGAAGCTACTCTCTGAGGGAGGGGCCTCTTGATTGCTGATGACCTGTTCCCGAAATTTGAAGATCAAAGGCCCAAGATGCATATAGGAAAAACAGAACTATTCAGGGAGGTGCTTGTTCTGGGCTAAGACTGATTTGAACATGTAACCTCAGAAAAATCCATTTGTGGAGTTTGAAGGACTGACTCATCCCACAGCTCTTGTTGGAGTTGGCAGGTGAGCTCTGGTAAGATCATTAGCATGTGTGTAGGTTCTTTGATTGTTTTTAATATATTTTTTCTGTTAATGCTTTCACCTTAAGAATAAATGTGCTTGTTTACAGAAAGCACTGTGGCATCTCAGAACTGCTGCTCTTAGCCTTCATAGAGAAAGCCAAGTGCAGGTGCTGGCCTATTTGGCAGTCTGGCTTGCTGAGAATATCACAGCATAGGCAGGGAACTGTGCAGCCTCGTGATGACATATGGGTCATCCCAAGAGAGGTGATGGCTGAGGAGCTGGGAGCCCAAAGTGGGCGCCTTTGGTAGATCGCAGAGGGGGAATATAAGTGCAGCCTCCCTGAACTGTGCACTTCCAGGAGACACCTCCAAACCACTTCTCTACCAACACAGATGCTAAGCTGTGCAATATGCTGGCTGGACAACTGTCCACTAGAACCAGGAGCGGGGTCAACTCATTTCGTACAGATCACCCCAGAGTAACTCCTGATCATTACCAGACAGGGCTGGATTGATACCTGCAGCCATAGGTGCCGACTCCGTGGGTGCTCCGGGGCTGGAGCAGCCCTGCTATCGGCTCCCCCCCACCCCACCCCCAGCACCTCCTGCCCACCAGCGGGCCCTGCGGATCAGCGCCTCCTCCTCCTGCCTGCTGCAATCAGCTGTTTCATGGCATGCAGGCAAGAGACTGGGAGGGAGGGGGGAGGAGGCAGAACTGGGCAGGAAGGGGCAGGGGTGGAGCAGGGCAGGAAGAGGGGGGTGGGAAGAGGCGAGGCAGGGGTGGGGCCTTGAAGGAAGGAGTGGAGTGAGGACGGGATCTGGGGCGAAGCCGGGGGGTCAAGCACTTTGAAAAGTCAGCACCTGTGCCAAGAGCCTTGTTAGTCCATTAACACCTCCAGGGCATTTGCTGTCCCTCCCCCAAAACAACACAGTAATCATTTCCCTGCCACAGCAGTATAGTAATATCAATTTTACCTCGGTTAAGGCAAGATTGTATCTGGGCCGCCCTCTCTTCCTACACTACGGATCAGTGCATGGAGCAGGAGTTTACACTGGGAAGATTTCTGCAGCTTTTCTATGTGTTTTTTTTTTAAGTGCTGTCATCCTTTGTGATTAGATGGATTCATTGTCTTGAGCTGAGATCCCATCAGACTTTTTTTTTCAAAAAGAGAGACGTGTCTTCGCATTTGCAAAGTGAAAGTATTGTTTTTGCACTTCAGAAATGTGCACGTCACTACAGTAATTATCTCTGAAATGTAACAAAACAAGTCTGATGTTGTTAAGCTCCATAGGGAACCCTGTCTCCTGTGAGTTCGTTACTCCTCACTTATTCCTTCTAAAAGACAGTTTTTGGTATCTCCCTGTATGTACTGCATCACTATGTTTATTATTGGCACTGCTGCAGAGCCCACAGGGCTCAGTCAGGGATTGGGGTCCTGCTATTCCAGATGCTGTATAAAATAAGTAAAAAGAGAATCCCAGCTCCAAACACCTTATAATCTTGGTGAATGACAAGACGCAATAGGCAGATAAATCAAAACAACCTGAGTGGATGACAGCACCAGTCAGGTAATGTAATTTGGACAGACCAGGAGCTGGATGGGTCATTTTTTTTTTTTTTTAATGGGATGAAGAACATTTAGGTTTCTGGTTCAAATCCAGCCTGGTACTGACTGAAATTTGTTATCCTCAGATAGATGACCTTGGTGATGTGAGTCTAGTTCCAAATGGGCTCGTGTTCCTATCACAAAAGCCAATACTGACTGGCCTCGCTGCTTATATGCAGTATTAGCAATGACTGAACAGACAGGAAGATAGAACTCTCCTCTCACTTCCTCCAGATTGGGCTTGACACACATTGGTTGGAGGACTTTGCAGGAAAGTTTGCATTACAGTACCCGTGTTGTGTGTGTAAATGGAAGACTTCATTCTTTGGAGCTGTGTCTCTACGCCAGAGGTGGGCAAAGTGCGGCCCACGGGCCACATCCAGCCCTCCCCCGCAGCCTCAGCTCGCCGTGCCACCAGCACTCTGGGCGGTGGGGCTGCGAGCTCCTGCCAGCCAGCGCAGCTGCGAGTGCTTCTGGCCTGCCGCGGTGCTCTAGACTGCCCAGCGGCATGGCTGGCTCCAGCCGGGCAGAGCGGCTCCTAGTCCTGGTGCTCTGAGCAGCATGGTAAGGGGATGGGGAGCGGGGCGGCAGGGGTTGGATAAGGGGCAGGGGGTCTCAGGGGGCAATCAGGGGACAGGGAGCAGGGCGTGGTTGGATAGGCGTGGGAGTCCCATGGGGGCTGTCGGGGGCAGTGGTGTGGACAAGGGTCAGGGCAGTTGGGACAGGGAGCGGGGGGGTTGGATAGGGGGTGGGGTCCCGGGGAGCAGTTAGGGAGGGGGTGGTCAGGGAACAAGGAGCAGGGGGGGTTGGATGGGTCGGAGGTTCTGAGGGGGTAAGTCAGGGGGCGGGAAGTGGGAGGGGACGGATAGAGGGTGGGAGCCAGGCTGTTTGGGGAGGCACAGTTTTCCCTACCCGGCCCTCCATACAGTTTTGGAACCCTGATGTGGCCCTCGGACCAAAAAGTTTGCCCACCCCGCTCTATGCATTTATAGTACATGTCACACTGGTATCTGAGCATCTTACACAACTCAGCAGATGCAGAGTATAAAACAGCTGGCAGTCTGAGCAATATCTGACCTCTTTCACCAGCATTAAATCAATACATACCTTCTATGCCACACAAGTAATTTTTAGGGGCTTTTTGGGGGTATCTTATACAACCCTCTGCACCCACACAGTCATACTCATTTCCTATACGACTGGTCAAAACATCACCAGTGAGTAAAATTTTCAAATGAGCCTAAGTGATTTAGGAGCTTATGTTTTATTGAAAATAATTGGGTTTTAGGATCCTAAGTCACATAGGTTCTTAAAATTGTACCCATTGTGTTTTTGCACATATGCATGCATGTATTGTTTGAAATAAACTGTGCTGGGCTCAGGACCACTGCTATGGGCACTATTTCTCCTTCCTATTCCTTGTGTTTAAATTCCCACCAGAAAAATAAGGGTGGTCCAGAGTGGTCTAGGTGCTAGCATGGGACTTGGGAGACCAGGCTTAAATTCCTGGCTCTGCCACAGATTTCTCATGGGACCTTGGGCAAGTCACTTGGGCCCCAACTATCAGCAGTATTTAGGCTCCTAATTTCCACTGAATCCAATGGAAATTAAGAGCCATTGAGGATCTGGGCCCTAGCCTTTCTGTCCCTCAGTTCCACATCTGTAAAATGGGATAACAGCACTTCCTTTCCTCACAGGGCTGTTGGGAGGGAAAATAATCTGTTACTACAGTAACGGACGCCATGTAAGCACCACAGATAGATCTCAGAAGGCAGGTGTTCATGAAGGACCATTTTCGTCCCTAGCAATATCAAACTCCTCTTTGTCACCTTCCCTAAGCTGTTGTGCTGGCAGCTTCTGAGCAGACCCTGGGTTTGATACCAAGTGACGACGACTGAGGCTTTTTGGATGCTGTTATTTTGATGTAAGGGGATTTACATATTACATCAGCTCCCAAACAGCTACATGCAGCTTGAGTCTGCTTCAGCTGTCAGCTCTGAGGCAGTTTCCAGCTCTTTTTCCCAATGCTTAGATATAGTAGAAAGGGAGCAGCCCTGTTGGAGCCCATCAGAGTTTTCTCTTGTTTTTTTTTGTAGCAGAAAGAGAAGGCAGCAGAGCCAGAAGTGGGGCAGGTTTGAATGGGAAGCTTGTGTGGAAATGGGGGTTCACAATCCATCTGTCTCTTATCCCCACACTTTTTCAGGGTTCCCCAGTGCTTTTCCTTCTTACAAGCTGGGAATGTTAGTGCAAGGAAATATGTAAAACTGTAGGAAGTGTATAAATAGTGATAGGGCCTCCTGGATTCCACAATTCCACAGCTATGGAATTTGCTGCAGAATCCACTCCTTGCCCCTGAATTGTGCTGCAGAATTCTAAGGGCTTATCTATATGGCCCTCCAGGTCAGACTACGGGGGTGTGAGCTGCAACATACGCTGACATGCTGTGTTGTCACTCCCCCATGTGGATGTTGCTGGTGTGAACTAAAAGGTATTTAGTTTGTGTTAACGTACTCTCCTTTCAAACTGTGCAAACTACGGGGCCATATAGATGTAGGGCTGTTCTACACTGAGAATTTACATTGGCATAGCTATGTCACGCGGGGGGGTGTGTGTGACAAATCCACACCCCTAAGCAACATAGTTAAGCCAACCTAACCCCAGTGTAGACAGCACTAGGTTGACAGACGAATTCTTTTGGTCGCCTAGCTACTGCCTCGCAGGGAGGCAAATTACCTGCACAGCTGCAGCATTTCAAGTGTAGACAAGCCCATAGTCTAAGCTCTCTTTTCAACTGGTGCACTGTTGCCTTAATTTGCAGGCAGCTTGAAATATAGTTTTGAGAGGTGTGAAGTGCCCCATTCATCTTAATGGAGCATTAATGGTAACGGTGAGACGTTAAACAGCAGTATTGCTAAATGTAGTGTATAGGAATTGGGTATTATCCCTTTAAATAGACTATGTGCCCTGTACTAATGCTCATTGTGTTTTCTGTTGTGGAAGCCTCCAGAAATCAATCGAAGTAGCAGTACGTTGCTACGTGTGAATATTTAGTAAACATGGTGACCTTGTACTTTCTTCATATTTCTTGTGTAAAGAGAAGAAGACACAACTCTACCTGTTTCACTAATGAGACCGGGGGGGTAAGGTAATATCTTTTACTGGTCCAACCTCTGTGGGTGAGGGGGACGGGCTTTTGAACTTACCCGGGCCTGAAGAAGAGCTCTGTGTAAGCTCGGAAGCTTGTCTCTCTCACCAAGAGAAGTTGGTCCAATTAAAGATATTACCTCGCCCACCTCTCTAATACCCCAGGACTATCACGGTGACAACAACACTGCCTACACATGTTACTGCTGGTTATTTTAGAAGAAACATTCAGGGCAGAGTTTTCTGCCCAGCATCCAGAGCTGCCTGATTTCCAGTTGGCTTCACCAACATGCCACAGAATTCAGGGACCTTCCTGTGGACGTAAGGACCAGTTTTCTGCACAAGACCCTTGATTACTGACACTGAGACCCAATACTCTACCTGCCTGCTCCAGCACCTAGTGGAATACTGCTCTGTGTACAACTGTTTGCTAAACTTGTGTTGGTGCAAGAGTGTTTTCCAAAGCCATTCTGCAGACGATCCAAGTTCATCCCGTTGCTCAGAACTTTGGGCCACAATCTGATCTCTCTTGTGAGAGGTTGGGGAGAGAGCTGAGAACTCTTTTCTCCATTCTCCTCCTTCACAAATGACAACCATCATTCCTCAATACAAGGGCTGGGTGGGTAGGGGTTGGGGCAGGGGTGTGCTACTTCCAGCAGCGGTAGACACCTCAGTGGGGGCAGGGCTTTACCCCTTACTCCCACGTGGGCGGTAGCGAAGTTGGAGCAGGTGCAATTTGCACCAGTAACAGTTGCATGAAATTTTGGGGTCTGCAACCAATTTCCGGTGCAGATTTGGATTCTTGCGCCTCTATCTGGTCGCAAGTGCGGATATGGTAGTTAGAGGTGAAGGTACCCTGATTTTAACTTTCAGCTAATTCCGAGGCTGAACTCACTAGTGTTTGCAAAACTGAAAGAAGTGTTGAGGCGTAGTAAGTAAACTCCAGAAGCTTCAGATTCCAGATATAGCTGCAGCCCAGGACCCAATGTGTACATCATGTTTTAGTATCATTTTTCTGTGACACCCACCCTACAGAGCCTGTACAGGTGACAGCAGAGACAGTTGCATAATCAAGTGCAACTGCTCTTAGGCTGCCATTGTATCAGTTGAGGGCATTGCATTTGAGACCATGCATGGGCCAGATTCTTAGCCGTGTAAATCAGAGTAGCTCCACCGAAGTCTAAGGAGCTTGGCCAATTTACATGAGGTGAGGATCTAGCCCAGTGATGTTGATTTTCAGTCCCACAAACTCAATCAGGGCTTGAATCTAGGGGGTTTCTGAACCATTTGCCCAGCTCAAGAGAAAGGGAGCAACATATCCACCTTCTATAAAGCTGTACTCTTGGATACAAAACAAAGCATCAGCACAAAAAAATCACCTGATATTCTGAAATGAAGATTCAGTTCCTTGCCAGACGCACGGTCCAATGCATCTATGACTTCTGCAAGTTTCCTCAGATCATCACATGTGGAATGACCTCCTGGCCCCATTAAAGTCCATGGGAAATTGGCCTTTGACTTCGGCAAGGCCAGGATGTCACCCTAGTCTTTTTTCTTTGGCACATCTTCCACAAATTTCAACATGACCAAATAGGTCTCTTTTTCAGCATAGCCCACCCGCAGCTATCCCCCTCTCTCCCACTCCTCTTGAGTGGTGTCTGGCCCCAGCAAAAAAACCCTCCCCATATAAACCAGCCAGGTGAGAAGTAATAACAGAGTTTAACAACCAGGCTAATCCTAGCACAAATCTGCCCTATGTTTTTAAAGGAGGATGGCCACTCTCAGAGCCTACAGTATAAGATGTCCTTGTGCAATTATCATCACCAGAATGTTAGTTTCCCAAACATCTCGTGCTGCAGACTGTATAGCGTTTTCTTCTGAATGAGCCTGTGTCTAAGATCCAAAGAACGCTTTTGGATTCCTCTGCCCAGTTCAATTGCAGAACTGCTGCTCTACCTTAGCCTTTCAGTTGCTACCCTCATATTGCAGCACATTTCTCCTGACACCATGTGAGTTCAGTTTAGCTGCTGCCTGGCCTGTCAGGCTCTGCAAGGCCTCTAAATATATACAGTGAAGCAGAAGGATCTGGGATGGGTTCCAGTTTTAGACCAACGTCACATATGCAAATGCAGGTGTGGTCAGATCTGATCCAAGCACAGTGCAATACAAAGAGATTTGGTATAGCATCTTTCATGCAAGCTGTATCCCAAAATGCTGTTTAGAGTTGTATAACACAGTTATAAAAAAAAGAGAAAGAAGGGTGGTTGCATGGGGTGAAAGGCAAAACCGAGAGCGAGACAGGAGATCTAGAATCTATTCCTGATTTTGCCACAGATGTGCTGTGTGACTGAGCTACAGAGAACGCCCTCAGTTTCTCTCTCTACAAGGTCATTGTTGTTTACCTACCTCATAGGGTTGAGGCACGGCTGAATTCCTAAATAGTTGTGGAAGTTCTTTGAGATCTTTGGCTGCAGAGTGCTATAGAAGTGCAAAAGGGGGATGAGCGGTGTTCCAAATAAGAGCAGATGGAGAGAGAACCGAAGAGCAAGAGAGAAAACTGGTATTCAGCTGAGATGTGAAATGAAAAAGACAATGGATGAGGCAGAGAAACAGGCAGACCGCCCCAGGTTATATGCGCAGCACAGGAGAAAGCTCTCGAAGCAAGAAGCCAGTTTGCTTGAAAAGATGGAGAGGAGACCAGAGCTGGTCAAAGAATTTTGAACGTTTTAAACTGAAAAGCTCACAAAACCATGTGCCTGTTTTTTCCACCAGCTCTAAAGGAGGCCAATGCTAGGCAAGCAGAAGCTGCGGTGACAAAGGGGAGCAGAGACAGGCAAGATCCAGGGGACAGGCCTAGGTGAGTCAATGGAGGCACAGCATGTTAGCCCTTTAAGACCAAACCCCGGATATAGCCCTGTTACAGTTGCAACCCAGAGCTGACACATTCTGCAGTTCCCAAGGGAGCATGGGCAAGTCTATTCTGAGAGCAAAGCCTGCTGGGAAAAGGGGCAGGGGACTTACGTAACCTCCCTGTTCTCAGTGCAAGGTGAGTGGGTAAGAATTCACCTGTGCCAGGGTTTCCCAGTGAGAGGGAGTGGAGAGGAGGCTAGTGCAGCCAGGGGAGAAAGACCCCCGGGGAGGGGTAAGAGTTTACCATTTGGTACAGGACAGTTTGTGAGCCCTTGCACCAAGAGCTGGAGAGTTGCTGAGCTTTTGTTCCCCTGGAGCGTAGTTTACCCTGGAAAGGGCGGGAGCTGTTTTTGGTTAAACTACCGAACCAATCAGGGAGCCGAGCCAGTGGCTGAACCTGATGCTGGAGACATAAAACACCCTGCAACATGGTGCTGCATTTTTTTAAAAGGCAAACGAAACCAGGATTTGCAAGTGACCCGGGACCCGTGGGGCTGTCTGAGGATGGGAATTATGGGGCTGGTCCTGCTTTATAACAGATGTTCATCATACAGGTGTGAAAAGGACACAGGCACTATTCTAAATATCTGAGCTCCTGCATCATCATTAGTCACTTTGTGTATGTTTCTTTCTCCCCCCGCCCCAAATCATCTGTACTTAGAGTAGCCATTGGCGTGAGGTTATCTTCCACTAACACATTCCAGCTTCACTTTACATCTCCCCTGGTACCCCATTCACTTCAAAGTCTAGTTCAAATTGCCCTTCTTTCTAAGACTCCACTTGCCCCAGCATACCTCAGATTTGATCTTCTCCCCTTTCCTTCCCACTCCACCCTGTCATCTGGCATTGGTCTCTTTCCTGTCCCTTCAGATACTCTGCCCACTGTTAGCCAGGGCTGGAAGGGACAGGAGCCAGTTAGCCCAGCAGGAACGATCCAGAACTATGAAAAGAGCTTTGCAGAGTGGGGAACGAAGGAGACTGTCCCTTTGTCCTGTCTGTATTGCACTTGAGATCCCAGAAGCCCTTGTTAGCTGAATTCTGGCTGAAGGAAGCTGTTAGGGGGCTTATTCCTTCACCCACTTAATTCCCTAGTCCTTCTCGCATGAACAGAGAGCAACAATACCCGAAGTCCAAAGGTGCAAACAATTCGATGTTTATTGGGGTGAACTTCCAGCAAGCATGATTCCAGTTTCCTTCCTTAGTATCCTCCTTCCCAGCTCTGACACCACAGAGCCTTACACCTGTGTCCCTGTTCCCATTCCTACCCTTAGCCAAACATGATTCCAACTTCCTTACTCCCATTCCCTGTTCCCATTTCCCCCTTTAGCAAAACGTGATTCCAATTTTCTTACCCCCATTCCCTGTTCCCATCTCCCTCACCCACCCACACACCCACCCCCTCCCACCCACCTACTTCCTGACTGACTGCAGACTATATAGTAAAACTTGAATTCTGCTTTGCTATTCCTTAACCAATCATGTTCCTGAAATTTAACTAACCAATCCTAACATATTGTAACATGATTATGTAACCAATTATATCCCACCACCTTAATTAGTTTACACCCAGCAAAATTAATTATACAGCAGACAGGAACAATCACAGAACCAGACAGAGATTATATAGACAAACAATAGCAAAATGGGAACTATAATGACAAGACAATACAGAAGTGAGGATTTCACATCCCAGCTATTGATAAGTGAGTTCTTGCCAGACAGGATGCTATCAAACTAAGTTTCCTTTTACATTTTCTAGGCACTTCCCTTTCTCTGGAGGTGATAGGAATACAATCCTGTCCTGATAGTGCCTAACAGCCCAATAGCACCTTATTTCAATATGACTAGTTTGGAATGTGAGGATGTGACCATTCGCTTCCCAGCTTATGGCTGCCTCTGCTTCATTTGCTCCAGTTCTCTAAATTTATGGGTTATGTTTCTTGCACCTGGTCGTGGCTTGAGATCCCTTCCATACCTTGCCTCTCCCAGGAGTGGAGGGATCTGAGCATGTTCTGTTTGTTGGTTAGTAGAGTGCCTATTCTACGAGCTAGGTGCATAGTTCCAACGTGTGATCAACCTCCTTATGTCTGTAAAGCTGGTCAGAGAGCTAATAGGGACTCTTGATATTATTGATCTCTAGTTTTAATTAACTCATTCAAAACCACTTAGCTGTGCACGACTGCCTATGTGAATGCATGTCCTTCCCTCATTTCTCTCCCCGCCCCTCTTGCTCCTCCTCATCCTGGCAGCACTCACTTCTTGCATTTTAGATTAGATTGTGAGCTCTCTGGGGCAGGGACTCTGTTACGCTGTGTCTGGATCATGCCTAGCACAGTGGGGCTCTGATCCCAGTTACAGAATCTGAAATGTAAATAAGCTCCTTGAAGATGCAAAATGCTCAGAGTTACTGTTATACCACAAGTTACTGGGCAAGATGCTGGAACCCCTGGGTGAAATTTCATGGCTAGCATTATGCAGGAACTCAGACTAGATGATCAGAATGGTCCTTTCTGGCCTGAAAATCTAAGAATCTATGACCTATTAAAAACTGTGATGGCTTTGTAATAGAGAACAGGACTGAAGTATGGCACATTGTTCTGAGTGTTCCCTAATCAACGTTAAAGGTAGCTGTTGTTCAGGGATGTCCCTTTAGCAGATGGGTTTATATTTATTTAATGTGGTGCTCTAGAAAAAATTATTGACATAAACTAGCGCCGGGCAGTCTATCCAAACTGAAGTTTATCTTTGATCTAGAAATCTTCTAACATGGGGAGAAGGGGGTGGATGCAGCATTTCATGTTCTGAGTCCAAGCAGAATTGCCATCATAACCCAAAGGAGAGCTCTCTGTGCTCGAAAGCTTGTACCTTCCAGCAACAGAAGTTGGTCCAGTAAAAGATGTTCCCTTACCTACTTGGTCCCCCTAGAAGCAGTATTGACTGCTGTTTGGAAGGAGGAGCAATTGCCCACAACTACCCACTGAGATCTCTCCAAGACAAAAGAATGAAGCCACCAAAGAGCAACCCTGTCTCCTCCCACTAGGCTCTGCAGGCAAGTCAGCAACACCTTGTGATCAACTGTGTCAAAAGCAGCGGATAATACCAACATAGACACCTGGTTTTCATCCATTGACAGGTGGAGATCATCAGCCAATGCAGTGTGTGTGCCATAGCCTGGTCTATACCCAGATTGCCAAGGGTCAAGAAGATCAAAGGCATCTAGATACTGTGAGAGGATAGCAGCTAAGATTTTTTTAAGCAACTGGTTTGGGGTTTTTGGATACCCACAAGGAGACATCTCTAGAGGGATGATTTTTCAGAGGGTGGGTTCTCCATATTTACTGTCATCATTCTTGAGAATTTTGGCCAACAAACTCAAAAGCTTAATTCAGTCAAATGGATGGAAATGGAATTGATGTTCTTATGCTACAAATTGCTCCAGTTTCCTGTTCTGGTCCATGGTATCTTCAGGGAGACCAAACTTTCTCCAGGAGTGGGCTGAGACTGTGGAATGAACTCCTTTCAGAACTAAGGACTGTCACAAACCTGACCATTTTCCGCCCAAGAGCAAGGTGCATTTCTTTGACCTGCCTTCTCTAATATCAGCACTGAGCATCAGATACAGTTAACAAAATAACACTGCCATCACCCTACCAAAACAAGACTCGCCACTCCACACTCTCTCTGGGAGAGATCAAGAGAACAAACACATGACAGATGTGTAGTCATGTTACTTCATGTTACTTCATGCACTACGGGTACGAGTGCAGTATAAAAAAACCTATATAGAATAGAATAGCATCCCTTTGCCTGACTGACACGTTGGCATAGTGCCTTGTCTTGTTCAGCATTTATATGATCAATGATGCTCCGTTTGTTAAACTTGGCTGTCAGAGTTTTCAAGGCACAAAGGAAGGGCTGATAGAGTCTGAAATACTTTCTGCTGCCAGTTTTTTTTTTAAGGGGGCAGTGAGATTCAGCAATAGAAACTGGCGTCTAGGACATGTGCTGTGTTTCCTGTGGATATGGCACTTGTGTCACTACAACCTGAGAGCAATGAGGTGACGGTTTCAGCCTGACTTGAAAAGACTAATGCAATGTGCATCAATCTCTTGCACACCCTGGTGGTGTATTTTGGAGCGAGAGGACAATCTAGGAAGAGGGAAGTGAGTAGTCTCAGTTGCCAGCCTCGTGCAGCACATTTAGCTGATGAAATGTCCGGGGATGAGGAAAGAGCATCACTGAGCAGAACGGATTCTGAGGATATTGGGGTGGTAGAACCAACCCTGGGCCCTTTAGAGTTGTGAAATGAACATGCAGTCACTGACCCTCCCCACCATATATGCTCTGAGCAGACACATGAGCAAAACAAAAGCCGATATTCTAATAACAGGAGGCTCCAGGCGTGTGGAACAAAATGAACCCCAAAAGATCTTTTCACCAGTCTAACGTATCGCCTCGCTTTGGGGCAGGGAACCTGCCTTACTCTGTGTATTTGGAAAGTACTGTTTCACAGGCAATGCCATAGAAAAGCTTGTCAACAGCAATAATAAAAGACTTCTGTCCCATTGTAAGTATGAAAAAATCAGCTGCCCAGGCAAGAGAGAAATCATTATTCTTATGCCTCGATTCTGAAAAGCTGCTGTAGAAAATCTGCGTCTCATCAAGGAAACTTCTCTGAGCCATAGATCTCCAATCCACGATGGAGATTCTGCTACACTAAAGGGCTGGATGACTGAACTTTCATCTGGTTATCTAAGTAACTGTCTCTCACCCTGTGTTGGGGTGTTTGGACCCCAAGCAGGCTCTGATGGGATTAGTGTGGGTCTGAGGGGTCCATTGTGTTATTTGGCTGCACCTGCAAGGGGAGCCAGGCTTAAGTGATCATGAAGCCCAGCTGGGCAGGAGCAGACTGGTTATTATCATGAGGAACTTTGACACACAAGGGCCGCAGGGAGGGAGTCTGCCATCACGCTCTGGGAACCAGGAGGTGGTGAGTAAGAAACGGAGTGGGGGATAAGTGTTTGGGATACTAGCCCTAAAAGAAGGGTCACCCGAGAGACGCTGCAGGGAAGAAAGGCTGAGTAGAAAAAAGCCCAGGGAAACAGAAGTAGGGAGCGGGACTGTGCAGACCTTGGCTGCTGGTTTTAGGCTCCTGGTCAGGAACCTGGGCTAGAGGGGAGGGCCTGGGTTCCCCTACCAGCCATTGGGGAGGTGGCATAATGCCCCCTGACATAAAGGGATAAGGATAATTCAGTGCGTGGAGGGACATGGTGTCTGCTGGGCCCAGAAACAGGACCAGAGCTTTGGAATTGTTTGTTGAGCTTTGTTACCCCGAAAGAGGTGTGACCTGGCCTGAGTTACAGAAGAGAGACCACCACAGCGACTGTCAGCAGGGGGTGTCAGAGTGAAAGACAACTGCTACACCACAAGGGGGCGGTCCCGCGGTGAGTGAACCTCTTTGCACACCCACACAAACCTCCCCCTGCGGGCTGATTGAATTATTCCAGTGGAAAGCTGCACTTTACTGGGGACGTGAGTATCATTATCCCTATTTTACAAATGGGGAAACTGAAACACAGGGAAGGACTTGCCCAAGGTCACCTAGCAGGCCGGAAGCAGAGTTAGGACTAGAACCCAGGTCTAGTGAGTTTCAGCCAACTGCTCTGCCCACTGGATCCCACTGCCTCACATAAGGCATCCCGATATCCATCAGGGCTTTGAGTATAGGGAGAGCGAATGTGACTAGGGCTCTCTATTTAGCTGGGAGCCAGCACAGAGAGTGGAGCATTGGGGTGATATATTAACAGTGGCCTGGGTTGCTTAGCAGACTGCTGTATTTGTACCAGCTGGAGCTTTCTAGGGGCCTTTGGCTTCCTTCCTAGCTAAAACGAGTTGCAGTGATCAAGCCTGGTGGTCGTGAAGGATCCAAAAGCAGTTCGCTAACATTGATGAGCTCTGTTCTTATCCATCTGCTACAGCTGGGGATAGGGCCTGACAACGAGCACAGAGAGAGATTCAGAGGCTAGACCAACGTTATAAATGTATTTTGGAGTTGGAAATAGGCCCCAGATTTCTTGGCTCCCTAAACTCTTGCTTAACCACTAGACCATGCTTCCTCTCCTAACTTATGGCTATCTAGTTTCTGGCTGACTTGTACAAGAGGCATCCTTTGTCACAGCTTTCCCCGCTGTCAGTCATGCAAGGGTCTAAGAAGTTTAATATGCTGCATAATAATCACGGCACTGATGTGACTTGGGGAGGGATCTTCCATTATTAACAGCTGACTTTCTTTACGCATTCAAGGGGGATCAAGCTTTCTGCAGTTAGAAGAAATCACATGGGTGGGGGTGGGGGGAATGTGCAGAGAGAGGAGTCTCAAGGTATCTACTTTCTTAATATGCGCACACACACACACAGAGCCAGGGCTGCCTGAGGCCTGTTCTGTTTCTGGCATAAGTAAGAGTTGAGGGGCTCTAACAGTGGCTGATAATGGCTCCCAGGGGTCCATTATGGCAGCCAGGAAATGTAGCAGCATTCTGGCCATGTGGCACTCACCCTTCCAGCTACACCTGCCATGTGCCCCCTCTGTCAGGGGGACCACTAGGAAATAGCAAAGAGGCAGCTATGTCTGCCCTGTGCCCCCAAGGGTTTCAGTCTGCCGCTGCCCAGTTCGGGTTGGAAAGTTGGCCTTTCTGCCCTGAGAGAAGCATATTGAGGTTATTGAGCTGTCCTCCAAAGAGACAACTTGCATGCATGGGTTTTGCAGGATTGGGCCCTAGGGCAGTACAGGTAAGATACGAGAAGCACTGGTAGATTTTGGAGCAGCGAGTAAACAAACGAGCATAGAAAAGATCAAATTGGGGATTGGCCCTGCTTTGAGCAGGGGGTTGGACTAGATGACCTCCTGAGGTCCCTTCCAACCCTGACATTCTATGAACTACTATCTAAGGCTCAGATCTGGCAAACAAAAACAAACCTGGCCCTGATCGAAGAGCGTACTGGCTTCTACTTAATGAGGTCTCTCTGGTGGCCTCATATTACATCCTACTTGTCATGGTTACAGGGCTAGCTGCACCTCAGTCCCCGCTCTGGTCTCTGAGCGCACCCCCTCAGGTGTCAGACCGCATGCCACTACCTCTCCTGGCTTGGAAGTCCACCATTCTCCCACTCTTAGTCCAGCCCCTGGGCTACAGTAACCCTTGGATCCACTGTTCTTACCCTGCAGATCTGACTGAGTTTGGGCAGCTGCAGTTCTTCTGACCCATGGTGTGCAGTCATCACATGGCTTTCTGCAGCCAAAGAGTTGTTTATTTTAACAGTTGGAACCAAGCTTTTTGAGAGAGAGGATTTTAAAAGAACAGTCTGCATGCAATGTCTGCCTTACCAAAAGGCTCGTCCTCCTGCGATGGGTGTAGGCAGGCCTAGCTCCTCCACACACACCCAGTGGGTCTCTGGGTCTCCCCGAAAAACTTGCTCAAGTGTCCTTTTAAATCCTGCTCCAGTTTTTAGTTTTTCTGTGGTCACAAGTCGTCTTCTGTCCTGGTTAAGATCAGTTTTGTAGGTTGGTTGGAGACGGAGGCAGAATGTAAGTTAAGCATTCTGGCATTGTCCCTTACCACCTCGGAAATGTTTGCTGAGGGGTGGCTTTCTTGAGCCATTCCTTGCCTGCCTGCTTGTCTTTCCACACAAATGCCAACTGAGTTAAACCTGTACAGTGCACCCCCATCACCAGGCCAACATCCAGCATTCATGAATTATTACAAAGCAGCCCCAAACCTGTTACGCTATGCCGGACTCCTTTGTGCTTCCTCCTGTTCTGCCCCATACACTTCGGAGGTAAACACCACCAAACTAACTCGTCCTCCTCCTTCAGATCCCTCCTTAAAATTCTCCTTTTGCTACAAAAGCTTGACAAAGCTTAGGCTGCTGGTATGCTAGGACCATTGCCTACCATGCTGATCAGTATCGATTCATTGTTCGGTTGTACTACCCCATCTGCCTGTCTGTCTCTGTCTGTTGTCTTTGTATTGCTAGCTCCTTGGGGCATGCACAGTCCTTTTGTTCGGTGCTTGTACAGCGCCTAGCACAATGGGGTCCTGGTCCAGGACTGGGACTCCTAGGCACTACTACAGTACAAATAATAATCTCACCTACGCTGCAGACTGGAACCTCTCCAAAGGCTAAAATAAGAACCTTCATAAATGATAGCTGGGACCTGACTGTCAGCTTTAGTCTGAAATAATGAGCCATCTGAGACACCTGCAGTGGGAGATTGTTACAGGAGCTGGGACTGATAGTCAGGTGCCAAACACCATTCAGAAATCAGGGCGCTTATTAGCTTGGCCTGTCTCTGAAGCTTTGCTTGTCTTATTTTTTCGATGAGGTCGTAAGGGCTTTTCCCAACGTGGGACTCAGGCTGTTGTGACTGCACCGAGCAAGGCCTCCAGCGTGAACAATCGCAGACCAGCCTGTGCATTGTCTGTAGCGTCTGAACCCCAAGCAAACTGCTTGCTGGGCCGCACTAACTAAAACAGTGTTTGCACCCATGAATGGTTTAGCTCACCAAGTGCTCATGGCTGGTCCCACGCACAGAGGGAGATCTGGTCCCAGCCCCCACCATATTAAAATCATAATGGCCGGATGCTTGGATTTCGAAATAGGCCCTATAGAAATACAAGAGAGGTCCTGCAATCCACTTGGTTTAATCCTCAGCTCGTGTAAATCTGCAGAGCTGATGCTACAGCCTGACAGCAGCTGAGGATCTGGCCCCATTGGATGAATGGCAATTCTGAGTGCACAAGGCTTCAGATTTGGGTCTTTAACAGAACAACACAGTTTGGGTACACTGTATAGCGGGTTTCCAGGTGCTCAGATCGCAAGGTGGTGCCTGTATCTTTAACTTCTTTACACATTGCAAATCAACCATTTGATACTCAGTCTGGGGGGGAGGGTTAAAGAAAATCCCTCTGAGGTGTATTAAATCTGCTAAATGCTGACAGCACCTAGGGGCGGTGATCTGAAGCCAAGGAGAGGTACCCTGGCCACTAGCAGCAGAAGGCTGAAATTTGGGGACACTGCTCCATTTTTATGCTCTCGCACCCCTCCCCAGTTTCATGCATCATAATTATACCAAATTCCCCATCCTCCCCTTCAAGGCCCTTTGGACTTCGATCCCTGCCTGTATCTTGTACTCGCCTTTGCTCAGACTCTGGGTTCTGCTACTCCATGTCCCTTCACAGCTCATTTGTATCCTTCTCTAATAAGCATCCTTGTGTTTTCTCCCTGGCCCGGAATGGCTTCCCTGATCCTGTGTGCCATGAAACCTTCGCCTCCCCCAGCCCCTTCAGCCATGACCTGCACTCTCAGGCCATCGTTATCAAACTTGTCACAGGTGCTTCCTGTGCTGTGCAAGAAGCTCCAGCACCTTATCTGATTGCCCATCCACCCTCCCTCCCTGCTTCCCACCTGCCCGATGTCATCTTTCCCTTGAAGTCAATGGCAGTTTTGTCACTGACTTCAGTGTAAGCACAATTGGGTCTTTGGATCTTGCATTTTCTCTGGCCAGCACTGTGCACCAGTGTTAAATAAAAACAAGAGCGCAATTCCTATCTCGGCTTTTCATACCTTAGTGGCCAATACAGACACAACCTACATATCGCTGCACCTAAGGAGCACAGCCCATGGAAAAGGCTGCCTTGCTTAGCCACCACGTGCATGCTGGGCCACACATCTCCCTATGCAGTAACAGTCTTTGTCCTTAGCAGTGGCCTACCACTTTTCACCCCAAAGTGCTATGCAAACATTGGCTGATAAATGGCTCTCACTAACTCATCGGGTGGCCCGGAGAACCTCATTTCCTGATGCGTTATTGCAGACAGGTGTAGGCACCCCAGGTGTTTCTGGTGTCTTTCAGTGTCTACTTACTGGGTGTCTAGTGAGAGGCATCTCATGAGGCGCAGATATAGCAGCTGTCTTCTCTGTGCCCCAGATCCTCTTGACTTACAGCTCTGTAGCCTCAGGGCTGCGTTTCCTTTACTCTTGTATTAGGAAATCTGATACATTCTTGAAGGAGCTCTCCGGCTCCTTCACCTGATTATACTGCCATGGTATGTGCCTTGCTGTGACATTCATACTCGCTTGTCTACAGCTAGCTAGAATTTTAGTAGAGCAATAGTGGCCAAGTATCTGAGCAGTGAGGAGTGCATACACACACAAGCAATCCACAGGAGTGGGTAGACTACCTAACTATACAGAGAGAGTCTTTTCTATTAGCCATTGCTATGTTATTTGCCTTACAGTTGCCCCTTGAGGTACCCACTGAGACCAGTGCCCCTATATGCTAGGCACTGTACAGACTCTTAGTAAGCCCTGGTCTACACTAGGATTTTAGGTCGAATTTAGCAGCGTTAAATCGATGTAAACCTGCACCCGTCCACACGATGAAGCCCTTTATTTCGACTTAAAGGGCTCTTAAAATCGATCTCCTTACTCCACCCCTGACAAGTGGATTAGTGCTTAAATTGGTCTTGCCAGCTCGAATTTGGGGTACTGTGGACACAATTCGACGGTATTGGCCTCCGGGAGCTATCCCAGAGTGCTCCATTGTGACCGCTCTGGACAGCACTCTCAACTCAGATGCACTGGCCAGGTAGACAGGAAAAGAACCGCGAACTTTTGAATCTCATTTCCTGTTTGGCCAGCGTGGCAAGCTGCAGGTGACCATGCAGAGCTCATCAGCAGAGGTGACCATGATGGAGTCCCTGAATCGCAAAAGAGCTCCAGCATGGACCGAACGGGAGGTACGGGATCTGATCGCTGTATGGGGAGAGGAATCCGTGCTATCAGAACTCCGTTCCAGTTTTCGAAATGCCAAAACCTTTGTCAAAATCTCCCAGGGCATGAAGGACAGAGACCATAACAGGGACCCGAAGCAGTGCCGCGTGAAACTTAAGGAGCTGAGGCAAGGCTACCAGAAAACCAGAGAGGCGAACGGCCGCTCCGGGTCAGAGCCCCAAACATGCCACTTCTATGATGAGCTGCATGCCATTTTAGGGGGTTCAGCCACCACTACCCCAGCCGTGTTGTTTGACTCCTTCAATGGAGATGGAGGCAACACGGAAGCAGGTTTTGAGGACGAAGATGATGATGATGATGATGATGATGAGGTTGTAGATAGCTCACAGCAAGCAAGCAGAGAAACCGGTTTTCCCGACAGCCAGGAACTGTTTCTCACCCTGGACCTGGAGCCAGTACCCCCTGAACCCACCCAAGGCTGCTTCCTGGACCCAGCAGGCGGAGAAGGGACCTCTGGTGAGTGTACCTTTTAAAATACTATACATGGTTTAAAAGCAAGCATGTGAAAGGATTACTTTGCCCTGGCATTCGTGGCTCTCCTGGATGTACTCCCAAAGCCTTTGCAAAAGGTTTCTGGGGAGGGCAGCCTTATTGCGTCCTTCATGATAGGACGCTTTACCACTCCAGGCCAGTAACACGTTCTCGGGAATCATTGTACAACAAAACATTGCAGTATATGTTTGCTGGCGTTCAAACAACATCCATTCTTTATCTCTCTGTGTTATCCTCAGGAGAGTGAGATATAATTCATGGTCACCTGGTTGAAATAGAGTGCTTTTCTTCAGGGGACACTCAGAGGAGCCTGTTCCTGCTGGGCTGTTTGCCTGTGGCTAAACAGAAAAGTTCCCTGCTCTTAGCCACGGGGAGGGGGAAGGGTTGAGGGGGTAGCCACGCGGTGGGGGGAGGCGACCTTGTAATGAAAGCACATGTGCTATGTATGTAATGTTAACAGCAAGGTTTACCCTGACAGAGTGTAGCCACTGTTTTATAAAATGTGTCTTTTTAAATACCGCTGTCCCTTTTTTTTTCTCCACCAGCTGCATGTGTTTCAATGATCACAGGATCTTCTCCTTCCCAGAGGCTAGTGAAGATTAGAAAGAAAAAAAAACGCACTCGAGATGAAATGTTCTCCGAGCTCATGCTGTCCTCCCACACTGATAGAGCACAGACGAATGCGTGGAGGCAAATAATGTCAGAGTGCAGGAAAGCACAAAATGACTGGGAGGAGAGGTGGTGGGCTGAAGAGAGTAAGTGGCAGGCTGAAGACAGGGCTGAAGCTCAAATGTGGCGGCAGCGTGATGAGAGGAGGCAGGATTCAATGCTGAGGCTGCTGGAGGACCAAACCAGTATGCTCCAGTGTATGGTTGAGCTGCAGCAAAGGCAGCTGGAGCACAGACTGCCACTACAGCCCCTGGGTAACCAACCGCCCTCCTCCCCAAGTTCCATAGCCTCCACACCCAGATGCCCAAGAACGTGGTGGGGAGGCCACCGGCCAACCAGCCACTCCGCCACAGAGGATTGCCCCAAAAAAAGAAGGCTGGCATTCAATAAATTTTAAAGTTGTAAACTTTTAAAGTGCTGTGTGGCATTTTCCTTCCCTCCTCCACCACCCGTCCTGGGCTACCTTGGTAGTCATCCCCCTATTTGTGTGATGAATGAATAAAGAATGCATGAATGTGAAGCAACAATGACTTTATTGCCTCTGCAAGCAATGATTAAAGGGAGGAGGCGAGGGTGGTTAGCTTACAGGGAAGTAGAGTGAACCAAGGGGCAGGGGGTTTCATCAAGGAGAAACAAACAGAACTTTCACCCCATAGCCTGGCCAGTCATGAAACTGGTTTTCAAAGCTTCTCTGATGCATACCGCGCCCTCCTGTGCTCTTCTAACCGCCCTGGTGTCTGGCTGCGCGTAACCAGCAGCCAGGCGATTTGCCTCAACCTCCCACCCTGCCATAAACGTCTCTCCCTTACTCTCACAGATATTGTGGAGCACACAGCAAGCAGTAATAACAATGGGAATATTGGTTTCGCTGAGGTCTAACCAAGTCAGTAAACTGCGCCATCACGCTTTTAAACGTCCAAATGCACATTCTACCACCATTCTGCACTTTCTCCTGGCTACTGTCCAGGCTGCCTTTGTACAGCTTCATGAGCCATGGTATTAAGGGGCAGGCTGGGTCCCCAAGGATAACTATTGGCATTTCAACGTCTCCAACCATTATTTTCTGGTCTTGAAAGAAAGTCCCTTGCTGCAGCTGTTCATACAGACCAGAGTTCCTGAAGATGCGAGCGTCATGTACCTTTCCCGGCCATCCCACGTTGACATTGGTGAAACGTCCCTTGTGATCCACCAGAGCTAGCAGCACTATTGAAAAGTACCCCTTGCGGTTTATGTACTCGGCGGCTTGGTGCTCCGGTGCCAAGATAGGGATATGGGTTCCGTCTATGGCCCCACCACAGTTAGGGAATCCCATTGCAGCAAAGCCATCCACTATGACTGGCACAATTCCCAGGGTCACTACCCTTGATATCAGCAGATCTTTGATTGCCTGGGCTACTTGCATCACAGCAGCCCCAACAGTAGATTTGCCCACTCCAAATTGATTCCCAACTGACCGGTAGCTGTCTGGCGTTGCAAGCTTCCACAGAGCTATCGCCACTCGCTTCTCAACTGTGAGGGCTGCTCTCCTCTTGATATTCATGAGCTTCAGGGCAGGGGAAAGCAAGTCACAAAGTTCCATGAAAGTGCCCTTACGCATGCGAAAGTTTCGCAGCCACTGGGAATCGTCCAAGACCTGCAACACTATGCGGTCCCACCAGTCTGTGCTTGTTTGCCGAGCCCAGAATCGGCGTTCCACAGCATGAACCTGCCCCATTAGCACCATGATGCATGCATTGGCAGGGCCCATGCTTTCAGAGAAATCTGTGTCCATGTCCTGATCGCTCATGTGACCGCGCTGATGTCGCCTCCTCGCCCGGTATCGCTTTGCCAGGTTCTGGTGCTGTATATACTGCTGGATAATGCGTGTGGTGTTTAATGTGCTCCTAATTGCCAAAGTGAGCTGAGCGGCCTCCATGCTTGCCTTGGTATGGCGTCCTCACAGAAAAAAGGCGCGGAACGATTGTCTGCCGTTGCTCTGACGGAGGGAGGGGCGACTGACGACACGGCTTACAGGGTTGGCTTCAGGGAGCTAAAATCAACAAAGGGGGTGGCTTTACATCAAGGAGTATTTCAGGCAGGACTTCACAGAGGGTTCCAATAAGAAATGGTGCACCTAAGTTATTGTTCTTATTGGAACAAGGAGGTTAGTCTGGCCTCTGATACATGGCTAGATTTACCTCACTGCACCTTCTCTGTGAGTGACTGCAGTGTGACCTAGAGGAATGAGTCCCCTAGATGGGGGAGGAGGCAAATGAGTACAAAACAAATCTGGTCTATTTCTTGTTTTGATCCACACCATCTATCTTTTACATCTTTGGCTGGCAGCAGACGGTGCAGAAGGACTGCATGCCATCCACATCTCATGGCTGCTCGGCAGAAGATGGTGCAGTAGGACTGCTAGCCATCCTCATCTCTTGCCTGCCCGGCAGAAGATGATGCAATAGGACTGCTAGCAATCCGTATCGCCTGCCTGCTCACCATAAGACGGTTCAATAGGACTGACTGCAGGACTAAAGAGAATGACCTGGTCAAGTCACTCCAAATTTAGTCCCTGCACCCATGTCTGCCCAGGCGCTCGTGGCCGACGTGGCCAGGAGCACCTCGGACATGACGATGACGGCTACCAGTCGTACTGTACCGTCTGCTGCCAGAAGGCAATGGGTTGCTGCTACTGTGTAGCAATGCCATACCACGTCTGCCAGCACCCAGGAGACATACGGTGACGATTACCTGAGCGGGCTCCATGCTTGCCGTGGTATGGCGTCTGCACAAGTAACTCAGGAAAAAAGGCGCGAAACGATTGTCTGCCCTTGCTTTCACGGAGGGAGGGAGGGAACGGGGGCCTGACGATATGTACCCAGAACCACCCGCGACAATGTTTTAGCCCCATCAGACATTGGGATCTCAACCCAGAATTCCAATGGGCAGCGGAGACTGCGGGAACTGTGGGATAGCTACCCACAGTGCAACGCTCCGGAAGTCGACTCTAGCCTCGGTCCTGTGGAAGCACTCCGCCGAGTTAATGCACTTAGAGCATTTTCTGTGGGGACACACACACTCGAATATATAAAACCAATTTCTAAAAAACCGACTTCTATAAATTCGACCTTATTCCGTAATGTAGACATACCCTAAGAGACATCCCTGACCAAAAGAACTTACCTAGACAAAGCAGATGGAAAGCACTACTATTCTCATGTTTTAAGGTGAGGAACTGAGCTTAAGGAGATCATGTAACTTGCCCTAAGTCACACGGGGAAGTCTGTGACAAAGCCAGGCATTGAACCCAAATCAGCGGCTTAACCACTAGTCCTTCCTTACCAGATATGTTAGATCTGCATAGTCGGCTCCTTAATTAGGGGAATCTTCTGCGCTTCTTAGGTGTCTTCTGCACTTGTGGATTCTTCTTCGCTTCTTAGGTGTCTTATGGAGTCTTCTGCACTTCTAAGGCTGATGGATCAACATGTTACTCTTATGTGCTCCCCAAGCTCAGGGTTGTGTGATCTGGTGCTGCTTGCTGCCTGCACTGACTGGGTTCCTGCCTGAGGACTCTGCGGTGAGTCACTGAGAGGAGTTGGAGGCCAAAAGCCACCAGTGGAGGGTGTGTCCAGTCAGGAATGAGTAACGTTCAGTCTCAACCCTTGAGGACTGGCTGCAGACCTAAGGGTAGAATTGACCTTGCTGCTTGATCTTTTCAAGTCCCACAGTGCTTGGTAATAGTCCATGGTATGTAACAGTTTTATGCAGGATGGGACAAACAATTTTCAGACCACTGCAGCCCCGGCGGTAGATTGGCTGACCAACCACTGAAATCCTTTGCTCTGACAGTAGCTAGCAAGGAAATAGTCTGTCCTCAAACTGGGTACGTTACATCTGCTTGTGCAGTGCTCGTGGGCCGTAGTGCTCTGAAGACAGGCTGTGCTGAAAGAACAAAAGTTCACAACTTTCCGATTCAGATCAGGTTTTACTAGGAGACATTTTTCTCCCATGAGGAATTCTATCATTCGAACGCTTGGCCAGAACTCTAATAAAGCATCACTGTTAATATTAAGACAGGTTTCAGAGGAACAGCCGTGTTAGTCTGTATTCGCAAAAAGAAAAGGAGTACTTGTGGCACCTTAGAGACTAACCAATTTATTTGAGCATGAGCTTTCGTGAGCCACAGCTCTGATGAAGTGAGCTGTGGCTCACGAAAGCTCATGCTCAAATAAATTGGTTAGTCTCTAAGGTGCCACAAGTACTCCTTTTCTTTTTGTTAATATTAACAATTTCTACATGTACTACAGGAGCACCTAGAGGGTCTAACCAAAACTGAGGTCCTGTTGTGCCAGGTGCTGTACAAACACAGGGGAAAAAAAGACATTCCCTTCCCCACAGAGTTTATGGTCTAAATAGACATGAGGAGTATTATCCTTATTTTACAGGTAATACTTGATACACAGATCAGGTGTCTTGCCCAAGATCATGTGGCCTCGATGGTATAGCAAGGAACTAAACCTAGGGTTCCTGAGTCCGACACTTCCCCTAACAACGAGACCATCCCTCCTCTCTGACGGAATCCGGATCCCATTGTGGCAAGCACTTCTATGAAAACTGAGCCAGTGAATTTATTTCCTTAGGTGTATAAACTCTCTGGAACAGGTGCCCTGTCTTCCTGTGTGGGGGGAGTGTCTAGCGTAGTGGGGCCCAAAGCCTGACCAGGCGTCTGGGCACTAGTACAGTATAAATAATGTGTACTAAAAACACCTTTCAAACAGAGAGCCAGGGAATTCAAAACGAAGGTCTTGCTTCAAATCATTCCAAACTGTGGAAAGTATGAAAACGAATAGTCAGCTTAGCATGGCTGTCCTATCCCCATCCATCCTGTGTATAAGGCAGATGTGTGTACATGACGAATGTCACAGCTAGCCAATGTGTTAAACCCACATCAAAGGTTAACTCTCCTGTTCCATACTTTCCAATGTTAGGGATGTCATTGAGTGTAGGCTTACCCTTTGAATTTCCTACTCTCAGACATAGCTGCTTGCATGCATGGCTGTTTAAGCTGCAAATATTCACTCACTCTTTTTTCTCTTTAAATCCTTAATACATATTTATGGTATTGCACAACTACATTTAAATAAGTTTCAGAGTAGCAGCCGTGTTAGTCTGTATCTGCAAAAAGAAAAGGAGGACTTGTGGCACCTTAGAGACTAAGCTGTAGCTCACGAAAGCTTATGCTCAAATAAATTTGTTAGTTTCTAAGGTGCCACAAGTCATCCTGTTCTTTTTACATTTTTACAGGATCTTGGAGGCTGGGAATATATTACAATGGCCACTAGAGGGTATATCTGCACTGGTTTAGCTGTGAGCTCTATGCATCAAATGGCAAAAAGGGGAACTGGAGAGTCTGAGTTGGGTACCTGCTGTATCAGTCAGCTGGCCATGGTTAAGAAAACGCCTGTGTTTTTAAATACTTGGACGCATGGTTGGTCTGGATGAGCAGATGTGTCTCCTGCCCATCCATAGCCTTCACAGAAGCAGCAGGATTCTCTGTTTGTTTTTATGGCACAGTGATTTAAGAACCCACATTGCTGGGATGATGGTGGGAACCATGGCTGCAGACACACACGCAGCAGGACTAATCTGGGATAGGGGCTGGGATCTGTAGCACCCAAAGCACAGGTATCTATATGCCACTAGAGAGTCTCCTATCAGTGATGTTAGAGGCTTATGCTCTTGATGCTGAAGGTTCTGGGTTTGAGCCTTGCTGTGTGTTAGTTATTTTGATGCATTTGTTGCCTACATTAGAGATAATTCTATTAATAGGGTCCAACGGGCTGGCAAACAGCTGCCAAGTTTTTTTTAAAAGTCCCTAGTAATTTTGAGTGTGTCAGTTTTGGAGTGCCTTACTGGAGACCCCATAGAGCCCTGATTTTTCAGAAAGTGCTGCGTTCCCACCCTCGGCAGCAGGGGTCCCTGTGTGTGCCAAGCTGGGCACTCAAAATCACTAGTCACTGCTGAAAATCTTGGCTTGTGTGCGTCTCGTAGGGTTTTTCTATGGTGGTGTTTAAGCATTGACTACGCGTGAGGCACACAGTCGCATGGATAACGACCAAGGTTACACTGTGAATTAATACCACCATTGGGCTAATACCTCGAATATTCCCGGGATATTTGCCAAATTAAAAATGTGATTTTGCTTTGCTGTTTGTACCTCTTTTGTGTGCACCGGGCGAGGATGCTCTCACCAAGGAGCTCTACGCCTCTCAGCTGGTAGAATACGTTCCAGCTAGAACATTGTGACCATTTCTTTGGCCCAAAATGTCTCTGTGAGGAGGCCCACACTGGCAGAGGGGGGGTTAACTGGAGCCAGCACACAAATCATGCTCCTGGTTGCACCTGGAGGGAGGGCCAGGCCCAATTTAGCATTAGGCCCAGCTGGGGAGGAGCTGGGTGGCTGAATTAAAGCTGAGTCCCCGCTGGGCTGGGGCTGAATGACCACTAAAGGAAGGCTCTGAGGGCAGTCCAGAGTTGGGAGCAGGCCTATGGCTATGCTCCTGAGAAGGGTAGGTAGGAGAGAGACTGGGTAGGGCTAGGAACAAAGTGAGCCCCTACTGTGAGCCTTGACAAAAGGGTCCTACACCCAGGTTCTGGGAAAGAGATGGACACATGCAGCCTGGGAAGAGACAAACAAGGACTGGACTTCCAGGGAGAACAACAAGAGGTGTTTCCTGGTAAAGAGTAGGAAAGAGCTCTGCAGATCCTGTAGAGGGGGGAACACAGGAAGGGACTGCGGGAAAAGGCCTAGAGGCAGGTTGAGGTAGGAAGTGCTGATTTTAGCAGCTTACTACAGGGTGCCTGGACTGGAATTTGGAGTGCGGGAAGGGGGTCTTGGTTCCCCTACTGGTCACTGTGGAAGGTGGTATGAAGGTCATCCTGATATAAAGGGTGTAAGGGCCATTGAGCCTAGAGTTGGGCCAAAGCCCTGGCATAAAGTCACTGCACTCTTGTTTTGTGGGACTCTGATAACCCGGAATGGGTGGGATTAAGCACGATCTGGTTGGAGGCCTGAGTCCTGAGTAGACCACTGCAGGGCCGGAGTGCCCGGTGCCAAAGGAGAGGAGCCAGCTACTCCATGCCCAGTTATGAGGGGATGTGGCAGCAAGTGAGTCGCTCCTCTAAAGCCTCTCCGTGCCCACTCTTTGCATGAGCAAAGAAGGCCCATAGGTTGTGGTTCTCCTACATGGAGCAGGTTGCAGACAAGCTGGGTAGGGAGAGTCCACGCTAGCTGTGTGCATAACAACCTGTTCTGGGAGGCTGGCTTCTATTGCAATGGGAAGGTTGGGTTAGGGCTCAGCTGCTTGAGCCATTACTAAGGGTTGTTGCAGCTATCCTGTTAATGTTGTTCCAATCTGCCAATCCTCCTTGTGTCCCATGCCCCAGGCATGCTTGGGCTGGTGTTGCAAGGGCCTGAGAGAAAGGAAGCATTTTCTCCTTAGTAGGTTACTTTCTGCCAAAGGAAAAAGCTATCCCATACCTTTTGCAAATCATCAGCTCTGGGACTCTTCCTGTGACCTGTAAATTGCTGGTCTGAGTGCTGGGACCAAGCCAATTTAGAGCTGCTCTGTGTTGGCTTGTCATTGTGTTCTCCTAGCAGATCTGTGCCTCTGTTTCCCTTCTTACCCTTGGTCTGTCTTGTCTACATGGAGTGTAAGCTAGTTAGGGCAGGGTCTGCTCTTACCATAATGTTTGCACAGGGCCTAGTATACTGAGGCCAATCCAGATTGAAGCATTTAGTACAAATAATTGATTTTATTATAAACTGTTACCTGGTTTTGAGTATAAAATAAAAGTAGGGCTTCTGAGCTGGTTACTAGTGCCCACTCCTTGCCAAAATGTAACCCCTAAATTCATCTGGGTTCACTGGAGTGGCACCTACTTACTAGAGGTGAGTTTCATCACTCGTGACCTCAAGTGGTAGGGGAACCAAGTGCCTGAGAGGGCAAATCCAGATTAAACCAATGTTAAAACAGAATAAGGACATTAAATATTAAACAGTCCAGCTGGAAGGAAATAACCTGCTTACACGACATGTGGGGATGTTACTGTTGAGCGGCTTAGCTGAAAGCCAAAGCAAACTGAGACAATAGCATCTTAAGACTGAAGGCTTATCATTGATAATCTTGGTGTTACCATTACAAATTCCTCCTGAACAAAGGAAATGTTCACATTTCTAATACGAAGACGATACTACAACAACTAATGTATAGGTGGACCACCGCTAGGGTGACCAGATGTCCTGATTTTATAGGGACAATCCTGATATTTGGGGCTTTTTCTTATATAGGCTCCTATTTTTCTCCTCCCCCCCCCAGCCCCCCCTACCACCACCACCTCCTGTCCCCATTTTTCACACTTGCTGTCTGGTCACCCTAACTACTTTCTTGACTGCGTGCCATAGACTCTCCAGTGCTAACCTCTACTGGTGGATTCTCCTCTAACAACCAAGACAGAGGCTTGTGTTTTGGGGACTATTGAAGCTAAGTTCTGTATCTTCTCTCTGTAAAGATGAGTGAAGTGCTAGGTGGCCATGGCTTTGCTGCGGTGCCCCAACAAACAAAACAAACACTATGGCCTTGGGTTGGTTGGATTAAAATAATGTAAAGTAGTAGAATAAACTACTCAGATCTTTAATAAACCTTTTTTACAAGGGTGACCAGACAGCAAGAGTGAAAAATCGGGACGGGGGTGGGGAGAAATAGGAGCCTCTAGAAGACAAAGACCCTAAAATCGGGACCTCTGGTCACCCTTTTTTTACTAATCTCCTGGGCAAAGAGGACACAATATATTTGTCAAATAACTTATTTGAATGTTGTGGCACTGCTATTATAAAATCAGTCACAATACTTTAACTAAAGGTGGGTGAACAAGGAGAAGAATTCCGTAAGACACTCGGAGAATGCTGCTTCTACTTGTCCATTAATGTTCAACGTTGTGCTTGGTTAGAACTATGGGTGTATTGCTGGTGTGTTGCTCCCCCTAGTGGTCATTTAGCTAACTTTGTTTCTCAGACATCTGTTGCTAAACAAAAAAGGCTAGTTCTTATCAGCTGCCACTGCAGTTCTTTTGCAAGCTGGACTCTGCTTGCCACGGGCATGCTGGAACTGTGGGGAAAAAGTAGATATTATGGTCAGGTGGGGGAACCATATGTTGCCAGCCATGCAGCAAGGCACCAGTGTCTGCCTTTGCTGTGTATGTGAGTGAGAGAGATCGTACCATAATACGCTGTTCTAAAGCAGGTGATGAATACAAGGAGTAGAACTCCCTTGTGTGTGTGTGTGTATATAAATGAGGGCAAGCAAGAAACATTCACAGATGTCTGCCTGAATAAAAAAAGCTGAGACCTTGCATCAGTGCTATTTGCCATCCTTAGTATTCATTCTCCAATTCACTTCTGAGTGACTGTGTTTGCAAAAGTGCAGTTCTCCATGCAGCCACATTAACCATTCTGGTGTAACACTTGTTTAAAAGCTTCATCCAGTAGAAACAATACAGTGTGACTTGCCACAGATACCAAAGAGTGAGTAGGAGAACTCCCACCTGAGATGAATAGCTCAGGAACGCAGCAGAGGCTAAAATCTGTTTGCATGAAGGGCCTCAGCCTGACAGGTGCGGAGCCCCCTCAACTTGCACTGAATTCACTGAGAGTTGAAGGCACTTTCACCAACTCCCCCAAGTGTTCGACCAATTCTAGGTAATGACAAAACTAGTAAAAAAAAAAAAAAAAAAAGTCTGTTTGGAGTCATTTGAAAAAAGAGCACAATCCTCTGGATCAATGACTTGCTCTGAATAGTTCTTGCAGCTCTACACAGGGGTGGTGATTGCTCATTTCAATGTCATTGTTACATAGGGCATGCTAAGGAAGTAATCAGGTGACTAAGGTTTGTAGTGATTACCCCAAATCCGGGGGGGGGGGGGGGAGTGTTTTCCACATCCAGTCTCTAGGAGTTGGGTCTTATGAAACTTCCTCTAACTTAGCTGACATCAGAATGGGGAAAACAAACACATAGAAAGATTCCACTTAGCTAAGTAAGCCTGTGGAACTGTCTTTACCCAGTTTACACACCTGGCTCACTTAGGGAGACAGAGCCATGCTCTGTGACATTCGGTGCATTTGGGTTTTTTGTCGATTTAGGTTATAAGCTTCTGGGAGATGGACTGTGGAGTCTTCAGTGTTTTATACAACAGCAATACGAGCTGCATTCCAGAAGCCCCTACCAAGAGCAGGGCCCCCTTGTGCTTCATGCTGTACGTACACTTAGGCCTGGCCTACATTTGGAGCTATGCTGCTCAGGGGTGTAAAAAATCCACACCCCAAGTGATGTAGCTATGCCAGTGTAACTCTGTGTAGACACAGCCAGGTCCGCAGAAGAGCACTTTCCTCAGCCTGCTTACCATCACTCAGGGAAGTGATGTTCCTAGACTGAACGAAAACTCCTTTCGTCAGCATAGGCTGTATCTATGCTACAGGGTTATGCTGCCAGGCACCACACAGGTATAGTCCCTGTACTGCAGATGTGGCCATGGTATGAGATGGCACTTGCCCCAAATTCTAAATAGATAGGGGCAAAGAGTGGGACAGGGGACAGAGTGGTGAAGAGACTTGCTCAAGGTCACACAGAAGGTTACCAGCACTGTCGGGAACAGAACTCGGGTGCGAGTCCAGGGCAGCATCCCAGTGCTCGATCATGCTGCATCTCCTGGAAGCTCTATGCTACGTTATGATAAAGGATCAGCTCATCCCATTCACTTACAGGAGCCAACAGACTTTGGTCCAAGAGTCATGATGCTTCCACAGCATTGTTCCCCTCTCCACAGAAGGTCTTCTGTGGGGTGTGGGAAACATGGGTGGGGAGACCATGGAGAGGAAGAGACAGCGGAGATGGTGTCATGCTTGTGAAACCCATGATACGCTGTGAGTACCCCTTCCTCACATCTCCTCAGTTGGGAATTCACTATTTAGGAACAAATTCCAGGGGTACCAGCCTGTGGGAATGTCCTTGACAGGAGGGACAGGAGAAAGTAGGGAGCCACTGTGAATGGCTCTGTTCCTTTGAGGTCCCCTGAGGCCTGGGTGTAGAACACACAGCGAGTTCCACCAACCACACCTCACCCCTTGCATCCCAGCCCTGTGGAAAAATTCCAGGGCAACTACACACAGCCAGTCTCATGTTTCCCTGCCCCTCATCGGATGTCACCCTCCTAGGGGGAACAGTCTGCCCCAATTGTACTATCCCTCTTATATAGGAGTTTAGCAATGAAGTGTGGAAGGAATTCCCTGACCCAGGAAGGTCATACTGTGGCTAGATCTGTAAAATAACTGGATACATACATTACCAGTGGTCAAAAGTAACAAAACAATGGTAAGGGTGATGGACAAGCCTCATGCTTCAGGACGTATGCTGCCTGCCAGTGGGTTCAGGAAGAAAACAGATCAGATGCATTAAGGCCTGGAGCACCAAGTGGGGGTTCCTCTCAGACTAGGTGGACCAATGATCTCATCCAAAGTGTGATATCCTATGTATTTGTGGCACAGTATCTTTTCAGAAACAAATACCACTGGGCGTGAAGCAGCATGCTTAATTATACTTGCTGCTTGCATGCTGGCTCTTCTTTGCTCTGTGCAACCCCTAATTATCTCTCATGCTGCATGCAAACTCATGTTATGTTAAGGGACATCAGTTTGAGAGGCGCAAAGGGCCACATTTCATGTAAATTTGAAAACTTAGTTCAAGTAGGATATACGCAGTTTAGGGATAAGGCTCTAAGCTAGGAGGTTGTTGTGGAAAACTACCAGCTCATAATTCCAAATGAGAAATTGACTTTCTCAAAAGAAAACCGTCTCATCTAGTAGGTGAGCGAAATCCATTTATTCATGTCTGAATACTGGTGATGATGTGCAGAATTTTCAGAAGGCTTTGAGCAGCTGACTTACCGGTGAAATGCCACAAACCATCTATGCATCTCTTGCTGGTCATCCCCCTACTGTGATCGCTCTCCACTATTCCTTCCATGGTAACTTTTTTCAAGGTCATTTCCATCTGTATGTCTGATGTGACCAACATATAAAAGTTTGCCTGTTGATTTCTGACAGCAGGGTCTGCTTCTCTTCAATAATATTTTTACCACAAGCATTCATCTTGTCCGTCCAGGAGATATGTAAGAGGCTGTGCCAGCATTGGTGGCATATTGTCATATCTACTCTATGTTTATTAGGAGTTAAACCCCCTAATAAACATATTAAGACTGAAAGTATCTTCTTCATTGGTGCACTCTGCTCTCATATTGATCACTTATTGATGTTGTGTGTGTAATTCAGGGCCGAATTCTGCCCTTGACAGGTACATAAATGCCAAATAAATACAGAATTGCTAACCACAGACGTTAAAAAAACAAAACAAAAAAACAAAAAAGAAACATGAGTCAGGGCCCGGCTGAAATCATAAGTTTAAAAAAAAATCGTTATTTGAGGTTTTTATTTTTCTCCTGGTTTTTGAACCTTTAGCATGCCCTTGAGTTACATTTTAAAACTGTTTTTAAGATGAGACTCTCATGTTAACACCCGAGTCCAGGAACTGCAGTTTTGAGTGACATGTCAAATAGCGTGAGGCTCATAATATAACCAGGGAGATGACAACAGTTCCAGGCAGGTCGGCTGAAAAAGGGGCAGGGCACTGACAAGACATCTTAGGGGGACAATGCAGTCTGCGCATATGGCAGAGTTTTGACCTGTGTTGGATCTCCAGCAGTGCAGGAAGAGGGGCTAGAAGTGGTGATAATGCAGGCCCAAAATGCTGGCCAACGTATACTCTTGTACAAGACTATCGCTGCTTAAATCTGTATGGGGTCAGCCCCAGAGTTCACAATTTAACCAAAATCTGCTACACGGGTTAGACTTCATACTAGCAACTAGGTGGGGTGAAGGCAAACCCATATCCTGTCAATGTGAACGGCTATGGAGAGCACACACAGAGACTCAGGTAGGGCTGGAAGGGACCTCAAAAGGATGTCCAGTGCATCCACCCTCCCCCACCTCTCCCTCCCTGCCCCCTGGTGCATGTGCTGATTAGAATGTGTGGACCAAAGCTCTTAACTCATACCTTTTGAAATGAGTAAAAGAAACATAATCCCCTACTTAAACTTCTGGTTTTAAAATAATTTCTCTGGTTAGAGCGGAGGGCACAAAGGCCCAGATCAATAGATGAAGGTAAGAGCTCTATACCTTGGAAGATCTGGCCATAATCCCTGAAAGAAACCAAGCTTTTACACCCAGTGTCATTGGAATAATTGCATGTTACAAGAACTGATGATTAAGGTAACCCTGCCCTGTAGTAAGTCTTATCAGGGTCTATGTACCAGATTGATTTTTTTTCCCCCTTTTAAAGTTTCCACTGTTGCAGCTTTGATTGGAGCCCTACTGTATTGACAGCTGGTATTTAAACCATGGTCTAATCCTTCCAGAATCCAGCTCAATGCAGGGGCTTTTGAGTATTTTCCAAAGGTGAAGGACTAAGTTGTGGGGTTGGGGTTAAAACCAGTAGAACTGGTGCAACTGCCTCTGTAGACTCTTGCACCAGAACTGTGCTAAAGACTCACTCCCAGGTGTTGCAACCGACCCTTATAATTTAAAACCCTGATGGGATTGTGGTATGCAAATACAAGGCGTTGGTCAAGCAATAGTTCCTTGCAGTATAATGCTTATTTGCAGTGACTTGCAAGGCACTTTCACACACACAGTCCTTCTCCTGATTTCTGTCAGCCTAAGCATGTCTGGTCTGGCTGGGATCAATATCCAGCTGAAATCTGTCACTCAGAGAAGCTTGTAAAAAGTAGCGTGGGAAATTCTTTTCCTGGTCTCCAGACTAAAGCTGTCAGATTTCTCTTTCCTTCCACTAGAACATGCCTAAAATGCCACCACACTCATTACATCTCTGTAGGTAAGTAACAAATCCAGACGAACTCAAAATCATGGATTTGATTTTTATACAGAGGGAAAGAAAGGAAAAAGCTGAACTACAGATTAAATTCTGTAGGGCTGTGGAAAGACAGACCTCTGTCCCCACACCTAGTTCATCTCAATTCAAAGCCTTGCATGTCATTTCAAGTATTCAGACTGAACATCTAGGTTTATACATGGTAGACCTGATCCTGAGAGGTGCTGAGATGCCAGAGGCTTGTCAATACTAGCCCCTGTCAAATCACTGAGGTAGGGACTCTCTAGTGTTGGGCTATTCTCAGAATCACCTCTAAATAGTCTGTTGCTGGACACTTGGATATTGGTACTTCCCCAGAGTCCCTGCCCAGATGTCAGAATGTTCCATCCTCTTATTTTCCCTTTTCCCCTATTCTTTGTAGCGTGGCATCTTCCCAAAGTTTCATGCAGTAGAGACAATTAAAGAGCTAAACCCTCTGACTTATAGCTGGATCATACCTTGGATTCTGAGCCCCCAGAAAATTTGGGGGTGTTTGACCTTTGGGGTTTGGGATTTGACCCATCTGTAAAGCTTATTTCCATTGCTCTTGTTCTATTATTGCTAATGCCCTCAGAGGTCTTAAGTGCCGTTAGAAGTTAAACAAGTGTAATTATTTGATTAGACCACATATGTAGCCATGTCTTACCCTATGAGCTACAGCACTGATGGCTCCAGAGCCTCCAGATGTCCTTACCCAGCCTGCCGGGAGTCGGGGGTGAGGACAGAAAGGACCAGATACACCTGCTGAGACTAGGAGGCTTCGGGTGGAATGATTTATACGGGCAGTTTGCTGGGCTGCATAGGAGTCTGGGCTGCTGAGTGGGAGGGACTGCCTGCCCCAGAGACCTGGGGGCTAGGGTTAGTTTCCGTTTGGGTTGTTGGAGTTTGGAGCTGAGAGAGAAGCAGAACAGTCCAGGGAGTCTGACTAACTGCCCCTCCCCACAAAGGGGGTGTTTGAACTGCAGTGGGATCTAGAGCAGGGGTCAGCCCATTGCAGCCCTGCAGAGACCAGAGTGGCAGAGATCCGACCCAGCGCCAGCCGGCCACAGGACTGCAGACCAAGGAGAGGATCCTGTCCACGGGGTAAAAACACTGCAAGAGGACCCAGTTTGTTCTCTTTAAGCCAGCCAGAACCAGTGGTGCCGCTGCATGCATTTCTGGACTCATCTTCCATGCGCCATCTGCCTGGGGAAGGAGCTGGGGGCCGTGGCACGGTTGTGAATGGTGAGAGGTGGACAATTTGTTATATTCACGTTTTAGCATTTATTAGCTAACCTTAAACCTTTCCTTCCCTGGCGCCTCTTTCCTGTCCTCAGTAAAGTCCCCACTTTACTGTATGGTTTTGGGGTGCAGCATTTCATTTGGTGGGGTTTGTTTATTATGTGTTTCTTGTGTACTGGGTTATACTACTCTTAACAAGGTGCATTAATCATCTTCCCAAAGGACAGCACCGCACGTGCCCCAGGCATGGAGAAGAGTTGCCTTGGGTGGCGGCACCAAGCGTCGCAGCAAGGAACCCACCACCCAGCCCATGCAAGGAGAAAGGGAGAAATTTCTCTGTCCGTCAAGCAGCAGGGAGGAGGCCTGAATCACGAAAGGAGCAGCATGATGATGACGGGAGTGGTGCTGAAATCAGCAGCTTACACAGAGGCCCACTTTAAAAGTTGATGATCCAGCCCAAATAGAGAGCAGTGGGTAGCTGCAGGAGCCAGACTGAGAGGCGTCCCTGAGTCTCCTTTGTCGGGAAAGGGAGTAATCAGACCAGGCCCTTTGCTGACATAGCTTTGCACCCCGCTATCCCCTTGCCCTCTGCACAGAGGGTGCCCTGGTGCTGGGGGTGGCCTGTGCAGAGTAGTAAAAGGGCTCCTTACCCCTCCCTGACTGCCTGGTGCAGGGATGCAGCAGCGTTCACAGTGGAGCCCTCTCTTTCTGCAAGCAGGCTGGGTGAATGATGGGGAGGAGAGAAAAGGGGAGGAGGAGCAAAGGGATGACAATAGGAGAATGGAAGATGGGAGGGAGGAAAGAGATGTGAGACAGGTGTGAGAGGGGGAGTTAGGGGAATACACACATTGCTGGGTTCTCCCTTTTTAGTATCAACACACTGAAATCCGCAGGCTATCTACACAAGCGTGTTTATTCTGCAGTGTAACTGGGTGCATGACACTAGACAGCATCTGCTGGGCACCCAGTAGAGACCCCTGGTTTAGTTCTGCTGTCTCTCAAGCAGGGGCATTTTGGAATGAGGCATCTTCTCATTTCCCCATTGAATAGGCGCAGTGAAGGGCTGTTGTTCTCCAGCTGCATGGTCTCAGCGGGGTATCAGTTCGCCTTTATCATCACAACTAGGGTTAGTCCCGCTATAGAACAAAGGCACGGGAACTAACCGGTCCCTTTTTGAGAAACAGCTGTGTAGTGACAGCCTGCTCTTGTCACTGGGGAATTTCAAACCTGTATAAACAGGGCACTGTACACTTAAGCAGCCTTTGCTGTACAAGTCAGCGCTCTCAGCTGTAGCTCTATAAAGGGGGGCAACTATGGGAGTTAGGCACCTAGATACCTTTGAGGCTCTGGGCCAAAGTCTTCCTGTGTCAGTCTACTTAAAGCAACTGATTCATCTCATTCAAATGTTCGTGTGGAATCCCCACTGGATTAATCCATGCTCTGGACTGCGTGCTCGCCTGCTGCCTTTGTGTAGTGCTCTGAGAATGCTGGGAGGTGGGACCAGAGGACACAATTGCCAGTGCTTCCAGTTCACAGCAGTGGGGAACTTATTTCCACTAGCTCAACAGCTGTTCCCAAAATATGCTTTGGCATGACACACATTAATTGTCTGTGAACAGTAAATCCAATACAAAGTTAATACAGGATCCCTTTTATCGACTCAACCTGTGGGGCTCAAAAGCCACATTCTTGGGTGAATACGCATATGGTAGATTTACATTAATATTGGGTTTGAGCCTTTTAAAATAAAAGGAATGCAATACGGAACCTCACCCTTTAAGCCACTCTGTCCCCCAGTACACACTGACTACTCCAGAGATACCCAGAGTGATTTCAACCCTTGTCTCCAACAGTTTACATGGTTGGCAGCTTTCTCGGATGTATTTATGCTGATACACTAATAAATGCCATTATCTATTTCATTACACTTGGCTAAGATGCCTCCACATGGTGGCGTTAGTAGCATCAGCTGGGCTGGGGCTGGGAGGTATGGAGGAGTCCTGCTCCCACAGCGATCACTAATGGTTGTGGGGATGTGATGGGCTGTCTAAGTGCCACTCTGCCAGTCACTAAGGAGTTAAGGGACAGAGTAACTTCCTCCCCAGTTGTGGCTAGTTGGTTGACTAGCAACAGTTGGGATGGGAGGCTGCAGCCCATGCAGAAGGGAGTGGCTGACAGACAGGCTGAGGGCTACCTTGCATCCGCAGCAGACTGGTAGGAAGCTGCCCAAGGAGCAGGAGTAGAAGCCTGTAAGATGCTGGGGGAGAGAGTGAAGGCCCTAATCAGGCACCTGTCTCCCTATACTCCTGGGAGTCCAAGTCTCCTGTAGCTCTTAGAGTCTTGCTACCAGGCCTGGGAGGAATATAATATAGGGATTATATAGGGATAATATAGGGATTGGCTGACAGCTAGAGTTGAACTAGATTTTAAAGGGCTGGTGGCCTCCCAAGGGGCCTGAGGCCAGGTGAGGGGGACTGAACCCTCAGAGGGGGACACAGATAAGGGAGCACACTGAGCAGTAGTATTTCTACAATGCTATGGAGATACATGGTGGATCACCACAACTCTGTGGAGAGGTGTTTTGCAGTGCCAGCCTAATGTAATAGACTCGCCTTGGGCCAGATTACTCATCCATGGGGACATTCTAGGAATAAGATACTCCTTAAGATGAGTAAAAGGTTCACAATCTATCCCTCTGTGGTTGTACGTGCGTGGCGTAGCCCTCTAATCAAGGTGAAGGACCTCCTAGCTAAAAGAGTCCTCCCATAACTCCAAAGTGGTAGGGGCCTGTGTTATAGCCATAGGATGAAGGCTCCGGGCCTGGCTCTATGTGGGTGAGTGGTGCTGGGATTGTGTTCTGTCGTTTGTATAACGTGGGTTTGTTAGACCAGCAGTATTCAGGGGAGGAAAGGCCGTACCCCCATCCCGTGTAGATTCATCCCATGTGTCACACCGCTAGCAATGCTGACCCTCCCCCCCCTTGTCCTTAAAAATCTATAAGGGTCTTAGGACCATCCCCCATTGCTGCTGTATCCACACCCAAGTCCATGCCACATGCACAAGGACAGCAGAATATGGCAATGTTCACTAGTATGTGATCGCATAAAGAATATTACAATCTGTGCCCCACCGTAATACCCATGGCTATAAAAGCCTGTGACTTGTCACTATGTCACGTTCCCATGCAATAATTCATGTATGTAACTTGTCATCACATGTGCTAAACCCCGTGGCTCCAGGAGAGCCAGGCAGCTGAGAGCAAAGACCTGCAGCATGTGCAGCAATTTAACGTTATAGATCTGAGAAGAGACAACCTCAGCCTTCACCCGGCGACTGTAGTACTGCACAGAGTCTGTGCTTGAAGTACTTTAGATATCACAGCAAAAGGTTACGTTAATCAAGCAATCAACGTTAGACACGGCAAGAGAAGCTCAACGTTGTGAAATGGTAAGTTGGCTTCAATCCACACGTTGTGTATTGTATGGTATACATCATTAACAATAATGCATCAAAGCTGACATTTCACTATGGAAAGCAGGAATACTCATATATCTTAAGGTCAGAAGGGACCATTGTGATAATCTAAGATGATCTCCTGCATAGCACAGGCCAAAGAATCTCACCCAATTCTTGCATCAAGCCCATAACCTCTGTCTGAACTATAGCAGATCTCTTAGAAAGATACCAGTCTTGATTTAAAGATTGCAAGTGATGGAGAATCCAAAACACCTCTAGGTAAGTTGTTCCAATGGTTAATTATCCTCTCTGTTAAAAATGTTCACCTTAATTCTGGTCTAAATTTGTCTAGCTTCACCTTCCAGCCATTGGATATCATTATGTCTTTTTCTGCTAAATTAAAGAGCCATCTACTTTCAGAAATCTCTTCTTCCTGTCGACTGCAAGGTTTGGCGAGCTGGGGCAAGGAAGGAGCAGAAGTAGGGCTCATGGCATCCGCCATTTAAGAGACCCACCAGGCAGTGATCTCTGTGGAGCAGAAAAGCAATAGTGTGATGGGCTGTTTCTGTAACAGGAGTGGGTACAGAAGACCCCTCTGCCACAGGCTTGGCACATGAGGGTTTTAACCCTACAGGCTGGCAGTTCTAATAACGTTCTGTCCTGTCCATGCTAAAGACCTGATCCAAAGCCCATTGAAATCAGTGGAAAGACTTGTTGTGATTTCACTGGGCTTTGGATCAGGCCCTGAATATTCCATTTCCAATTGTTCATCCTTTTTACTTCAAAACCAGTTTTTCTTCAGACCTAGCAAAGCCCATGCTGCTCATTGAGGCCTGTTTCCATGCTTGAAATGTCGAAGTTCAGCCCTTTCTAAACTCCAGTCCCTACTAGGAATATCCACACTTAGGAAAAGGGTTCTGAATTTTTTTTCTTATTTTAAAGGCAAAATGCAATTTTTGACCTCAGCATCAGAGCTGCCAACTCTTGAGATTTTTACCATGAGTCTCAGGATATTTGGTTTCTTTTCTTATAGCCTCCATCTGTGGGAATTAAGAGAGAACATGACAATCTCTGCTTTCCTTTAAAAAAAATCCATTTATAGCCTTTACTGTCATGGAGAAAAGCTTGAAAATATGGCCCAGCTGCATCCTAAAGTCTCAGAAATCAGAAGCAAAGAAGAAAAGTGTATTATTCTCTCTCCTTAAATCCCTTTATGTTTAAGCCAGTCTCATGATTTTTGAGCACACGGGGATGGCAATAGCGCAACACTCCAAATGGGGAAAGAAACTTTGCCCAAATTTCCTCCCTCCTCTGCAGAAAGAAAGCTCTCTTGGGCAGAGACCAAGCATGGAAATTTCAGCCCAAAAGGTGAGTGCTCCAGAAAGCTTTGAACTAGCAAATAAAACAGGGGCTTGGAATGGAAACAGTTTTGTAGCTTTAACTGGAGTAGTATAGATGCTTATATTGGGAATCACTTTGCCTGGCACTGAAATGGAACTACTGCTGGGGTGAAAAGCACAACAGTTTTGTTTAACAGCATGCAGCAACAATATATAGCCTTTCACGGCAAGAGCTGCAGAACAGGGAAAAGACAATTGACATAGTGGTGTCTTAGTGGGAAACCGGGGGGGTTGATGAAGTGAGCTGTAGCTCACGAAAGCTCATGCTCAAATAAATTGGTTAGTCTCTAAGGTGCCACAAGTACTCCTTTTCTTTTTGCGAATACAGACTAACACGGCTGTTCCTCTGAAACCTAGGAAAATACTGTGGCTTTCAAAAGGAAAAGCTTATTCTGTGCTCCAGTATTTTGAAGTTAGTAACCAAAGTTCAGAGACTCTGCGTTAAAACTGTCTGCACTTAGTCCACATGAATGCAGAGCCTGACTTGGGACCACAGGCCTATTATAGACAAATTAAAGATTATCTGCTGGAAATTATATTATCCCATGGCCCAAGTCGGGCCTTTCCTGATAAGATTTCTTCCAAAGAAGCAGCAACTCTCTCTGAGGAGCCTGTTTAATTGTATTATTAGCCCCCTTTTCATTAGGATCATTTAGAAATAAAATTAAATTAAACTTTTTATTTCCCTGTGGACAAAGGGTGGACATGGGAACAATTAACGACTTAACGCAGCACATCTGGACTTGGCATAACTCCACTGAATACAACCCGCGCCCTCGGCCTGCAGGCCTTCGTCCCACGAATAAGCCTTGCTGGTGTGAGTGAAGAGTCGTGGCGTCCGGCCCAATAACTCTCTTCAGGGGGAGAGCTGGGCCCAGCCTCTTCACCAGTTTTGCTCCTGTTAGGGAAACGTTCTCAATACAGAGGGACTTCCTTCACTCCATGGCTGACATTGCTCCACCTGCCTGCCCTTCGCTGCTCCTTCCCAGACACCAGGATGCAGGTGCTGTGGGTAGTGCATGCTGCTCTTTACAGTGGATCCCAAAAAGAAGCCCCAGAATGGACAAGCAGACTCCACTCAGACTCTGCTCTGCCTCCTCTTCCCCTCACGGTGCAGGCTGGGTAAGAGCCAGAATTTATAGCTGCTGTATCCTCTATGCTTTTAAAGCAGCCATGATAATGGATGGGGGGTGGAAACAGAGGAAGAGGCCTTTTAACAGATCTATAATAGAAGGAGTACAATAGCATCTGACAAAGCTTTCTCACATCGGAACGCTTGCCCTTCCAACAGGGACGCCGGTCAAGGTTTAGCTACACTCTCAAAACAGCCATCTTGCTGATTACAGCACCGTTGTTCCATTGCAAACGTGGCTTTATCTTTTACAGGCATAGCATGGGTTCAGGCCAGGTACAAAGTCATTAGTATTTATGTGTATTGTGGTAGTGCGTAAGAGCTCCCGTCATGGATCAGCACCCCATTATGCTAAGTGCTGTACAAACACAGAACACAAAGATGGTCCCTGTCCCAAAGAGATAACAATTGAAGTTTAAAAAAACCTCACTGACACCAAAATTAGCTTCAGGTCCTTTCTCATCAGTGCTATGAATCTGTATTTTAACTATGCCAGAGTCTAGAACAGTGATACTCAGACTGAGACGCGCGAGCCACAAGTGGCTCTTTGCAGCCCACGGTATTAAAACACGGTGTGATTTATTATTAACCAGTCTAAGTTATTAACCAATCAGGATTCTTTCACTATGTTATTAACCAATTGAGTTAATAAAATAATAATACTTTGTCAATCATTTCGCTGTGAGAATAATATATACAGATATAAATAAACAATGAGTTCCCCCTACTGTGGCTCTTTTGGGTAATGTTGATTGCTAATTTGGCTCCTGAACTACTGTGGTCTGAGTGTCACTGGTGTATAGTGTTAAAACTGTGACTATGGTACTTCATTTCTCCCCCCACCCCATCCCCATAGATAGGTAGTAAAATACTTCCCTAACTAATAGTAGCAATGTAGGAATTTGAGGGCTTGCGTATGTCAGTGGCTCTAGCAAGGATTTTAGTGCTCCATATGTTGCTTGATGAGGGACTCCTGCCTCATTCAGTGCAGAGAGCAGACAGAACTCTGGGGATGAAACATGATTCAAGAAAACCTGCAAATGTGTCTTGACCAGAGCGTGGGCAGATGAGAATGATGCTTTCACTTTTGATCATTAAAGAACTGGCAGATGTCTGCCTCTGGTTTGGTGATTTCATGTTCAGGTTGTTTAGTGGGAAAATTCTGGATAATGTGAAAACTGTACCAAATTGAGGTCCAATCCTTGAAAGACTGATGCATGTGCATTAAATGTCACATGGGCAGTCCTAAAGGGATAGTGTAACACCAACAGACCTCGGTCATCAGCAGGCAGGATTGAACCTGGGACCTCTGAAGCTTAGCGCATGAGACTCTCCCACAGTGGTGGGCAGCCTGCAGGCTGCACGCGGCCCATCGGGATAATCCGCTCGCGGGCCACGAGACAGTTTGTTTACATTGACCGTCCGGTTCATCGCAGCCATGGGAAGCTGCGGGCAGCCGTGCCTGTGGACGGTCAATGTAAACAAACTGTCTCGCGGATTACCCTGACGGGGCGCAGGTTGCCCACCACTGCTCTACTGGACGAGCTAAAAGCCAACTGGCTGTTAGCTCAGGCTGTAGAGCAGACTCATTAATCTCTCTCTCGCTAAGTGGTCTCGGTGCCACTAGATAGGACAGATAGACAGAACACTATACCCAGGAGGTGTGTGGGTTACAATACCACCATTGACAATGACATTATATGGGTTTGATCATGTCTTATTTGTCAGCTTGAGCCTGGGAACCCCATATTAAAGGCTTCCTGACAGTGTGAATCATAAATTCCTAAGGGTAGTTGAGCCAAACATTGGGCCCAATTCCCTGCTGCCCTGCACTTTGAGGAGTCAGTTACAGAAGTGCGAAGAGGGTGTACAAAGCTACCCGATCACAAAAGGTTGCATTTCACACTCAGCGGACCAGATCCTCAGCAGGTGTAAATCAGCACAGCTCCACTAAAAAGTCAATGGAACTATATTTCTTTACACCAGCTGAGGATTGGACCCAGAGACTTTGCAGTGGGGTAAAGTGAGTAACACAAGGTGCAGGACGACAGTGAATTGGGCCCTCTATTTCCAGTTCAAGAACTAAATTCTGTTTGTAAATCAGGTACTGTACAATAAGCAGACCAACAACAATGGAACCTGTTTTAATCTGATCCCCAAATGAAGGGATTCAGGTTGGTTCTACTGCCTATGTTTAAATAGAAATTTTCACAGTAAGGTTGGACGAGATTTATTGTATGTCCCAGGGGAAATAAGAAGGTTCAGGTCAGAATCTCTCAGCTTGTCGTACTGACGGGAGACCTGAAGACAAATAGCCAACCACACTTCTATTTTTGCTGCACTTGACTGAATTTGATTTGGAGTCCTCTAAAGCCTGCAAGTCCCTCAGCTACATTTTCAGTGCCAGAAACTTTGAAAAACAACCAGTCCTCGGCAGGAGGAGGGGTGCTATTCTCCCTGCAATGTGCACACATAACTCCCATTGATATGAATAGGAGTTTATATGCACGCACAGCAACTGGGAGAGAGCAGTGAACTCTCAGGGCTCACAGAGGCTTGGCAGGCATGTGGAATTCACCGGCTTTTCTTGGACGTAGTGCAGGTGGTGATGGTGGAAGAGGGAACAAAAGATGAGTGAAATATTAGGGCAGGGAGAACTTGTATATTTCAGCCATGCTATAATGAGGACAGGTGAAACAGCTACAACTGGGATTGGATGCACTTGGGCTATAGCCTAACCCATGCCTGTCAGTTATCGTCTGTCCAAAGAAAAGACCATATAGAGTAGACTGTAGAATCCAGAGACTGATTTGCTCATTAGTCTTTCCCTCGACCAGTGCAGTGTTCTAGACAGCATTACCAAGTCCAGCTTTAAGTTACTTGAGTTAAAAATAAAATAAAGGAACAACTCTTATTCATCCAAAGAGCATACTCCATGTACAGCAGAGTGAGCCTGCAGTGGGCCTTTGACATTTGTCAAAAACTAGCTGCTGAGAGAAAAGGCTATGAAATGTCTTGGTATACTAGGGAGAGCGCTGTATAAATTTGTTATGAATATCACGTGCACCTCAGTTTACCTGTTTGATATTATCCTGCATGGAACTCAATCAAAGGAGGCTGCTGGAGGAAACAAAGAGGAAATGAAACAATGACTGAGATACGGTGCCTCCAGAGAGAATGTCAAGGGTCTTTCTCTAAGGAAACAATGGGAGAGCTTTTAATTGGGAAATGCCCACCTGCCTTGTTCCAGGCTAGAAGGTTATTTTTTCCCAGGCCGAGTGTAGGATTAAAGAGAGACTACCACATTAAAACCCCCAGCCTAGAGAGGAAGTGGGTTGAGTGGCCAGCAACAGCACTGGGAGAATGCTGCAAGGCTGTAGTCTCTCTGAGGCCAGGTGTAGGGAGTCGGAGTAAGTGGAACATACACAAAACTTGCAAGGAAAGAATAGTGTAAGACCCAGGCACTGTAGGCCTTTTGTTTTATCCCTTTGTTCTGTGTGCTATGTACCTTTGGGTGAATGAATAATGCTTTGCTTTGAAGAAGCTGTTGTTGAGTCAGCTGCTGGTCACAGGCCTCCAGGGGAAAAGGGCATACAGATGCCAAACCTGCCATGCTATCGTGGTTGGTAACAGGAGGGCTGCAGCCCAGATATCCAGTCTAAGAGGGTTGTGTGGTTCCACTCAGGGAGGGGTGCACTCAAGAGCGATTAAAAGGGGTCTGAAGCACAACTTGCTCTGTAACTGTGACAAATACAGAACTAAAAATACAATATATTCCCATTTATCGGCAACCCTGTTATCCTAAACTCTGCATTATCCAAATCTCGTCCTTGTTCCCCATGTATCTCATGCTGGGGGATAAAGAAGGGATTCGGCTAATGTGGAGATTTAGCTAGGAGAGCAGAAACCTCTGACCAGGACTGGAGCAGAATGAGCTCCAGGCCTCAGGGGAGGTGAATGGCTCCAGCCGCAGTACATGGAGCTTTCTGCAGCCCCACTGGCTCAGGACGGAGTGAGTGGGGCCACGACAGTGGAGCTGTAGCAGGCTCCCTGCAGGCACAAGCTGAAGGGAAGGCTGCAGTCCTGGCAGTACAGAGCTGAGTCGTGGCTGGGGGTCTCTGCTCTGCCTTGCCAGGACCGCAGCTGTCCCCCCGCGCCGTGCTGTAGCAGGGATCGGGTGTCACAAGCCGCGCACCCCCACTGTCATGAAAATGTGTGAGCAGGGCAGAACAGAGACCCCCAGCCAGGCCTGCGAGAAGGAGGACAAGCGCCTGGCCGCGTAAGAGGTCACCCCACTGCTGAATGACTCCTGCCCCCTCGATTATTCAAATTCCCAATTATCCAAATAAAATGCACGTCCCCCGTGCTACTCCAATAATCAGGAGTATGCTGCATATAAATCTTATTTAACAGCAGGTGTAGCATACCCGAAGGAGAGTGCTATTTCAAATACATGTGCTGTAAAAAACTAAATAGTCATGCAAGTCAACTCAGAGACTCTGTCATGTAGGATGCATTGTAAACCTCTTTACAGACATTCTTCAAACCACACAGCTCCTGCACATTTGGGGGAACAGTGAACGCATAAGTAATGCTTCAAAAAGCTAATGTGCTACTGTCACCTCTGTTTTATAATGGGTGTGGTATCCTAAAGTGGTTCCCTGGCATTTCTGCCTTACTGGGAACAGTCTCGGTAATCTTCTCTATCAGCCTCTGCTTCCCGCATCAAAAACCGCAACAGAACGGGGCGGAACCCTTTCATTTTTACAGCATTAGCCGCAAGTGGAGAATAACGACAGACTGAATTTCCTTGCCTCACCGGCTTCCTCCTTTTTAGCAAAGGTAAAGGATTGGTCCTGCTTTGAGCAGGGGGTTGGACTAGATGACCTCCTGAGGTCCCTTCCAACCCTGATATTCTATGATTCTATGAATTCTAACCCAAGGGTGACACCCAGTACAATCTACTCCCTGTTAGGGGTGTGGCTATGTGCTTTCAGGCTGTGTTTTCACTAGGAAGAAGGGTATGTTACCAGGTGTTAATTAACACAAGGTAAAATCCTAGTGATGACAAGGCAGTTTGTAGTCCTAACATGTTAGGAGATCATGGTAAAACCTACGGTACCCACTAGTGCAGTGTTTCTCAAATACGGCCACCACGGCCGCATGCGACCACCAGGGGCTTTTCTTGTGGCCACAGCTTCCTGGGCTGTTATGGGGGCATGGAAATAGCAGCCCCTTCCTGTTGCTCCTGGATGCACCACCTTGGTGTTGATTGCTGGGGTCGCCAGCAATGGTTGTGCCCTGCTCCCCGTGTGAAGACACCTGGGGCACAATCCTGGAGGACCAGGCAGCCGGTGAGCTTCCCACCTTCCCGGGGCAGTGGGGTTCAGGATTTGGGCTTCAGCCCTAGGGTGTCAGGGCAGCGGTGTGGCTGCCTCTGGCCACAGGGCTTTGGCCTTTCCAGTCTCCCACTGCCTCCCCCCCCATCTCCATTGCCCCTGGCCCTTGCTGCCTCCCCTAACCCCCCATCCAAGGCTTAATTTGCCCCCAGGCTTGTTGACAGGGCTGAGTAAGTCTGCTGTGAAAAAGGACACTTGTATGTTTGTTAATATCACTTTTCACAACGGACTTACTAGCTAGCAATAAATAAATTACAATGATTTGGACATGTATGTGGGCATATTTATTTGTTTTTCCTAAAGCTAAGTATTTTAGCAAAAAGTGTGAGACTGACCACCAGCAAGAGTTGGTGGCTGCACTCGGAGGCCACTAAAAATTTGTCCTGAGAACCCCTGTGCTAATATTTATTTCAACCTGCTAACTGCCTTTTCCACATGGTACCCCATGTCTGTTACCTCATGGTACCTAACATGTACTAAGTGAACACCTTTTCCTCGGGTGGGTGCACCCTAAGTTTGCAATAAGGAAATTCGGGACTGCACAAGGCCCTGTGCACTGCTTATGTCCCTAAGTTAGGACTTTATAGCTCTTTGCGTAGGGTAAAGAAGAAAGGCTGCAGGGTTGGGATGTGCATAGTCCCCTGTAGTGTCTTATCACTTTTACCATCAGTATCGCTACTTGCAAAATGAGCTTCCTTTGGCCAACTTCATAATTGACAACACTCCACAAAAATGTCCTGAGAGAGTTCTGCAAAGAAGCCAGGGCTCTGGGAACTGATTGTGCATGTATGTAGGAGACAAGTGGGGTTGGATTGGAAGTTGCTAGCTTGCAGGGGCAGAGAGGGGCATTGCTAAGTTAGGCGACTTGAGGGCAGAAAAGGGGGTCACCAAAATATGGTGGTTGGGGAGTTTAGGAGTGCTGGGGAGACAAGAGTCATCAGATGGGCATGTGGTGGGTGGGCAGGATGGTCGTTCCTGGGTTGGAGACACAACAAGGGATTGCTGACTTCAGAAGCCACAGGGGAAAGGGGCTCATTGACGAGGAAGGATTGGGTGTCTGCTGATCCTGGCATGGGTGGGAGCCTGGTGGAGGCCAAGGGAGGAGCTGCTCTGGAGCTGCACCACCTTCTTCTCCAGGGAAAGAACAGATGCAGCCATCTGTTTCCCCCTCTCCCCGGCTAAAGCCACCAGTAGCTCAGGCCCAGCCAGAGGAGCACTGGTGTCCTCTTGGATTAGAGGAGGCGCAGAGCGCAGCAGCTCGAGCCACTACCTGTTTTCCTGGAGGGGAAGAGGAGGCTCCTATCCTCGGCCATCTGCCTGGAGACGAGTTCCCTGCAGTGGATGTTTGAAAACACAGGACTATCCCTGCCAAAATGGGGTTGCCGTCACTGCAAATTCTGGGCTGATTTACACCTGGTTCAACCCCATTAACTTCACCTCAGTTCCATGCCCTGTGAAATCAGCACAGGTTTGGCCTTTTGCTTTTCAAACCACCCTCCGGCCCTTTGCCTCCAGCCTGCTGCTCTTCGCCAAGCTTGTCTAGCACTGGTCTCCTCCGCATGTTCCTTCCTGTCTCACTGCAAGTGGTACAAAAGCCGACTCCACTGCTGCTGCCTTTCTCCAGCTCATTTACACTCCAGCTCATTTTAGGTCCTACCCAAACATGTAACTTTCCTCCGAAGCCACTTATGTCTCTCTCCCTTTGCTATTATTTCACCCTGGGTAGCATTTGGGGATATAGGCTGTATGAAAGACACAATACAACACAGCTTCTTTTGGTATTCTACACAGTACTGAACAGGTCAAATAATGCCCATAGTCAAACAGTTCGTTCTTTGTAAATGGAAATAATGACAACTCTGCCACAGCTCTCTTGTATGGAGATGTGCTGGCCTCGCTCCACTTCTCACGTCTGCCAGATCAGCCTTATCCTCCAATCCACTTGCAATTAACCATTGCCCCTAACTGCCATCATTATACCTCCTCCTGCATGCTCCCTTTCCCCGTCCAAACAGCATAGCAGTCATCAGATGCAGCTAACATCTCCCAGCTAATAAGGAATGGCTAATAAGGAGAAAAATCAAAGTAGATACCAGAGGGAAAGAACAGGAAATGAGAGGTTAGTTCATGAATGATTGCAAATGGCAGTAAGGCTCAGATGACAGAGGAATACAACAGGGAACTATGCCCTAGAGCTATGTGCAGTAAGTCCTGAGTGTCTGTCTAATGCTATCTGCCATACCCCTGCAGAATACACAAGATTGTGGTCTGTCCTATGCCAAGCTCAGCAAAAAGCTAATTTGTTGTTGTCAGTGGTTAATATGAATCCACTCTCCAGAAACCCTGCAGTTCTTTATGTCAGCATTGAAGGTGCTTTCTGTTGTTCTGCATAAGCACAATGGCATGTTCACCAAGACAAGATCTGTCTTGCCTGGTATGGTAGGCTAGCAAACATCCCAGACTGCAGGCTCTTCCAGAACACCATCTCTGCTAGCCATCAGGAAGGCATCTCTAGCTGTCCTCCAAATGGTTTGGTCTTTGCAAATACCTGCATGTATCCTGAGGTTTGTGAGAGAAGCAACACCTTAAAATGGTAGTTATATTACATATATAATAATACTTTGTACTTCTATGGTCTCTTTCATCAGAGCATCTCAAAACCCTTTTACAAAGATTAATTAACTAGGCCTCAAACAACCCTCAGATAGGAAGTATTAGCCCCGTTACTCAGATGAGTACTGTGAAGTGGAGGGAGATTGAGGGGTTTGGGTTGGATCATGCAGTGAGTCAACAGGAGAGACAAGGAAAGAACCCAGATGTTCTGACTTCTGTTCTTGTTAACTCTAAGCCATGCTATGCCTTTCTTTTACTTGTGCACTTCGAACTATTAAAATGGTGAGGGAAGTGGGTGGACTGGAGAACCGAAAGGCATTGTGGGAATCCTAAAGCAGGTACACTTGTCATCTGTGAAAGAGGCATGGTGGTTAGCCCAGAAAAGACAGAGAGCAGGGAATGGCCTCAGTTGGCTGCAATGTACCTTGATCGTAGGAGAAATGCCCCCCACTCACTTTTACCTAGGGCTGTTAAACTGTCTTCTAATTCCTTTGCCTCTTATGCATGGCTTTCCCTCAGGGGCCTGTTTGATTGCGACTACCTTTTTGACTATACTGATGAAGATGCCATGCTGGTGTCTGAAGTTGACCTGGGAGTTATTTGTGAGGAAGCGAGGGGTCCTTCCAACCCTGGTGCGCTCATGGTTGCAAAGAGCAAGGTGCACTGCAATGCAAAATGTGACTGAGCCGTGGAGACCGGGAGCTGAAGCCATCAACTAACATTGCACAGTATTGCAAGTAGTGGTGGGCAAGCCTCAAAAGGCCCAGTGCTGCTCGCGTGGAAGTGAGATCAGAAGCAGGCCCACAGTCCCTGCCACAGGATGCCTACAATCTACAAGGGATGCGGGGGGGGGGGGGGGGGGGGGCTTCTGATTTTACCCACCTGTACTCAAAAGAGGGCTGCAATCCTCATTCAAACTAAATGCTCAGGGATTTTGTTGGGAGTTTTACGTGTAGGAGGACACGAGGAATGTGCTCATGGAGAAAGAAGCCAGTATCTTTGCTTTCTCTGAAACATCCAGCACTGGCCACTACCAGAGGCAGGATCCTTGACTAGCTGGGCCATTGGTCTGATCTGGTTGTAAAATTCTTGTGACCTTACACATCTGCATTTTGCAGCTATCCCCCTAGCACACAGGTAGCTCTCCACATTTAGACCATAACTAGTCTCTCGTTCTGCATCAGTGGAGAACTCAGCACAAAGAGGCTTATTGATGTGCAGTCTCAAACTTCAAGAGCTATCACAGAACAAGGTGGCTGCTGTTACCTGACCAGCTAATTTTGTAGCTGAAGTGTCTCTCTCTCAGGGATTTGTGCTAAGAGTGCTAAAGCTGATAAGTATAATGCTCAATTTTCATGAGTGAGGACGGCAACGAATGCAAGAGAGGATTTGCAAAAGCCAGTGTTATCAGAAATTCAATTAGAATCACGTGCACCATGGCAGCTTTTAGAAAGCCAACTCTTCAGGAGTACAGACCCATCCTCCATTTCAGACTTCAACCCGCTGCCAGTGAATCCGGTACTGGCTTGAAAATAGTCTTGGCATCGTTCATCGCCCTGGATGCAAATGCCCCTCTAAAAATAAATTTAAAAAGGAGCATGTAGGTCTGCCCCTGTGCACCATGTTTCCAAAGCGAGGCTGTGCCATCCTTTCCTCTTACTATGACACTTCAATCTTTGCCTGGTACTGGCCCTTTCTGAAGCTTGACTAATGTTCAGGAGGGATAGTCTGGAAGGTCACACACAGGACTGTATGGCAAGAGGCCTTGGTTCTGTTTCTGGCTCCTGCCAGTAACTTCTTGTGTGGCCTTGGGCAAGTCACTTCACCTCTCTGTGCCACCGTTTCTCCATCTGTATTGAGCTAATACTCACTTGCCTCACAGGGTGCAGTGAGGCTAACTTACCATTTGGGATTTGCACTGGCAGCTGCAGTTGGAATATGCTGCACCTGTGCAAAATATTATACTCATCTGTGACATTAACAAACTCGAAATGGGTATTCTAACCAATCCTGACCTAAGGAAAGAGGCAGGCACAGCCACTTGATGAGGTTCTGTGTCAGTTGAGGGTTGGAGAGGAATGTAGAAGTCCTCTGTCTCCAGTCTTGGCTTCATTTGCTCCTTACAGTTTCAATTAAACTGCAGTCCAGTTGGATTAATGATCTCTCTGGCTATTAGAACTTTGATCTGTCTATCAAGTTTTTCTATAGTATCCTTCACCATAGTATCTAAGTGCCCAACATCTCTGCACAACCTATTGCTGGCCACTTTACTCCTGTTAGAATCTTGTAGAGGGCCACGACATCTCCACGATATCTTTATCCACAAGGGACTGAGAGACATTGTAGGAATTTCCTTACTTTTCTCTCCCACCTCCCAAAAATACCCTTACCTGTATTTATAACAGTACTTTCACATAAGGGATATTTAAGATGAGCAGTACACAAGAGGCTGAATTGTGCCTTTAGCTATTGTGGCAAAATACCTTGTTCGCCTCAGTAGGCTCAGTCCTTTTTAGCCTTGGAGACTCAGGGTTGGGGCAAGGCGAATCCTTATAGGTGGCACTGGGTCCTGCTACTCCTCTCCTCAGTCAGTCCCTTGTGCTTGTCTTCCTTCTCTTCTGCGGAGCGAGTGCAGCCTCCCTACTGGGAAGGTCTGGTGTCTTGCTGCAAACAGCCTCCTGGCAACTTCCCTGCTCCTCTCACTCCCTCACTCTCCCCCTCCTACCACCCAAGGGAGGGTTTAAAAAGGTCCCAAGTAGTTGGAGTCGGCTGAACCTAATTGGTTCCCTAGCAACCTCTTTTCCAGCTGAACCTTATTGTCTGTGGTTCTCTCTCCTCAGTGGATGGGGGGGGGCTTTTAATCCCCTGGGACTAATTACTACCCCCCTTTTGTAGTTGTTTGTCCTGGGTTTACCACATATTCCCCCCCACCCCCGCTCAACACTACAGGGTTGGGCTACTTGGGTCGGCAAACAGTGCACTCTTGATAGGCCATCCGCATTGCCATGTTGGATTCCAGACCTATGTTGTACTCTGAAGTGGAAGGGTTGAAGCGACAGGAACCATCTCATCACTCTGGCATTTTTGTCTTTATTTTGGTGCATCCACTGCAGAGGGGCATGGTCCATGAAAGGGTAAACCTCCGTCCCAGTAGATAGTAGCGGAGGCTTTCTACGGCCCATTTTACCACCAGGCATTCTTTTTTGACAACGGCGTATTTCCGTTCCCTAGGCAGGAGCTTCCTACTGAGGAAGAGGACGGGGTGTTCGTCATCCCCGACTATTTGTGAAAGTACTGCCCCCAACCCTCCATCAGAGGCGTCAGTTTGTAGGATAAACTCCTTCCCCCAGTCTGGGGCCACGAGTATGGGGTCAGTGCAGAGGGCTGTCTGTAGATCTGTAAAAGCATCTTCAGCCGCGGTCGTCCATCTTACTATGTCTGGGCCCCGAGCTTTCGTTAGGTCCATTAATGGGCATGCCCTGGTGGCAAAGTGGGGAATGATAGTATATAGTACCCCACTAGTCCCAGAAATGCCCTGACCTGTCTTTTTTGGAGTGATCGGGGCCACTTCTGTATAGCTTCTAACTTGTTGAGTTGGGGCCTCCCCACGCCTCTCCCCACTATATACCCGAGGTATTTGGCTTCAGCTAGCCCAAGCGAACACTTGGAGGGGTTTGCCGTCAGCCCCGCCTTCCTCAGGGTATCCAGCACTGCCTCCACCTTTTCCAAGTGTGTTTCCCAGTCGGGGCTATATATGATAACATCGTCGAGATAGGCTGCCGCGTACTTGCCATGTGGTCACAACAGTTTGTCAATGAGCCTTTGGAAAGTAGTGGGCGCCCCATGCAACCCAAAGGGGAGGACAGTGTACTGATATAGCCCCTCTGGAGTTACAAAGGCCGTCTTCTCTTTGTCGGCCTTGGCCAGGGGGATCTGCCAATAGCCCTTGGTCAGGTCAAGGGTAGACATAAACCATGCTTTTCCCAATCTGTCAATTAGCTCATCTGTCCGGAGTATAGGATATGCATCAAACTGGGACACCTCATTCAGCTTTCGGAAGTTGTTGCAGAACCTCACGCTGCCATCCGGCTTAGGCACTAAAACCACTGGACTTGACCATTGGCTATGGGAGTCTTCAGTGACTCCTAAGGCCAGCATTTTCCTGACCTCTGTCCTGATCTCCTCTCTTTTGGCCTCCGGGATCCAGTATGGCTTGACGTTCACCTTCACTCCAGGCCCTGTGCAGATGTGATGGTGTACCTCAGTAGTCCTGCCTGGCTTTTCTGAGAACACATCCTGGTTGCATTTAATCAGGCTGATCACTTCAGATCGCTGCTCCGGAGTCAACTCCGGGGATATTCCCACTTGGTCGGGCTGGTCGCTTTTAGGAGATGGTGCCCCTAGTGCAACCACATGCGCTTCTCTATTCTGCCATGGTTTCAGCAGGTTTATATGGTAGATCTGCTCCAGCTTCTGGCGACCCGGCTGTCGGACCTTATAGTCGACTTCTCCTATGGCTTCTGTTATCTCATATGGCCCCTGCCACCTGGCCAGGAGCTTGCTCTCTGCCGTGGGTATGAGCACCAATAGCCGGTCTCCCACCTGGAACTTCCGGGTCGTTGCTTGGCGATTGTAGTATGTCTGTTGGGCCCCTTGGGCCTTCTCCATGTGTTCGCGCACAAGGGGAGTGACTTGGGCTATCCTGTCTTTCATTTGCAATACATGTTCAACGATGTTTCTCCCGGTGTTCGGCTGTTCTTCCCAGCCCTCTTTGGCCATGACCAATATGCCCCTGAGGTGGCGACCATATAACAGCTCGAATGGGGAGAATCCAGTGGAAGCTTGGGGAACCTCCCATACAGCAAAGTATGGCAGCAGGGAGTCCCAGTCTTTCCCGTCGCGACTAACCACTTTCCATAGTGTGTTCTTCAATGTTCTCTTGAAGCGCTAGACAAAACCATCAGTCTGGGGATGATAGACTGACGTCTTGAGGGTCCGTATATGGAGCATTGCACAAAGGTCCTTCATTAACTTAGACACAAAGGGGGTCCCTTGGTCCGTCAGGATCTCTTTAGGTATCCCTACTATGGAAAAAATCCGGACTAATTCTTTGGCTATGGTCTTGGACATAGTGTTCCGTAGGGGTATGGCCTCGGGATATTGGGTGGCATAATCTAGTACTACCAGAATGTACTGATGACCCCGGGCTGACTTCTCCAGTGGCCCTACTAGATCCATAGCTATTCGCTTGAATGGGATTTCAATAATTGGTAGAGGTACCAAAGGGACCCTTAGGTTTGGTCGGGGCCCATGTAACTGACATTCTGGACAGGAGGTACAATATCACCGGACAGCCACATAAATGCGGGGCCAAAAAAACCTCTGCAGAATCTGATCAAGGGTCTTATCTACCCCTAGATGGCCCCCAAATAAATGGCTGTGGGTCAGATCCATCACGCCCCTCTGATGCTTCTGTGGGACCAAGAGTTGTTCTACGACTTGCTCTTGGACCTGGACTACTCTGTATAGCAGATCACCCTTAATCACATAATATGGCCCTGGGCCCTTGACGTTCCCCTCCACGGGGATCCCATTTACCTTGACTACTTCTTTACGAATATTGCTGTATATTGGATCATTGGCCTGATCCTGACCAAAATTCCCGAGTGAGGTCCCCATTTGTCCAAACTCAGGGGGATCTACCTCTGTCTTCCCCTTAGGGAAAACCCCTGGAGAACAAGGTCCAGCTATTGGGTCATTGATCTCCTGCCCCGCCCCGCTGTCTGTTGAGCCACCTCTTTCCCCTACAAGCATAGATTTCTGGTACTGGGTCAAGATCCTCATTCCCCTCTTTTTGACTGCCCTCCATTCCCTCCGAGTCTTCCGGGGCTTTCCCGGAGGGGAGAACAAATCCTGGCCAAATTCATGGAAGGCCGGGGGGGGGGGGTATCTGAGCCACACCCTGGGTCCCGGGTTCATTATTTTCTTCCACCTTCTCCCCAGGGAGTAGGCTATCAAACCCCAGGAAGTCTCATCCAATAAGGACTGGGTAGGGGAGTTTCGGAACTACTCCCACCGTCACCTTAGTGGGATTTCTGAGAACTTCTGTTTTTACGGGATGGTCAGATAGTAACTGACATCCCTATGCACACAGGATATTCCTGAGCGGTTGGCCCGGGATAGCTGGTCCTGCCCAACCAGCTTTCCCAAGACCAGCGTGATTGCACTTCCTGAGTCTAGTAACATGGTGATCTCTATACCATTCATCTTAACGGGTCTAGTGTATCTATGAGGGACCATCGCAACCCCTACTAGACTTATTAGATCACATGGTCCACCTATATCTCTCAGTTCGCATTGCATGGGCTCTTCTAGATTTGGGCATTGGGCAGCGATATGCCCCAATTCACCACATGCGTAACGTCGGTACCCTGCTCAGGGCAGCCCCCAATTTTTCGGGCTATTGGGCTTTATCCCCTGAGCCTGTCTCCTCCCAGCCTCAAGTCTCTCCAGGACCTCTGGCTGCTCTTCGGCCTTCTTCCTCCCCTCCATAGTCTGGCCTGGTGTTAGGGCAAACCGGGGCCTCGGCGCAGAGACTTATCTCCGATTCTGGCACCTTCCTTCCCCGGTGGTCCGCGAAACTTCTTGGGCTGCTAGGTGTCTCTCTACGAGGGCTACCAGTTCATCATAGGAGGAGGGATTGTTTTGGCGGACCCACCCCCGTATGTCCGGCGGCAACCCCCTCATGTACCTGTCCAACACGAGGATTTCCACTATCTTCTCCAGCCCATGGGTCTCGGGGTGGAGCCACTTCCGAGAAAGATTAAATCAAATAGCTGGGACCTCAGCAGTTTGCTGTCCCAGTATTTCCACTCATGGAAGCGCTGGGCCCATATGGCTGACGTCACACCTGACCTTGACAGGATTTCCGCCTTCAGCTTGGGGTAATCCATAGCTGTCTCTGTGGTCATGTCGAAATAGGCCTTCTGGGGCTCCCCACACAGAAATGGAGCCAGGACACCTGCCCACTGGTCTTGAGGCCAGGCCTCCCGCAGTGCCGTCCTCTCAAAGGGGAGGAGATATGCCTCTATATTGTCATCCGTAGTCATCTTCTGTAAATAGTTGCTTGCTCGCAGCGGCCGAATCCCCTGGGGCCCGTGCGTCAACGTGGTCAGGGCTTTTAACTGGTTCACTACTTCATTCAGGGTGGCTTGATCTCAGGCCACCTGGTTCATCAGTAATTGGCTCGTCTCCTATTGGATGCGTACTGACTCTTGCTGGGCAAGCATCTGCACCCTGGTAGCCTCTTGTTGGGCCGCAGTGGCCTGTACCAGTGCCTTCACTACATCCTCCATTTTGTGTGTGTGTGTGTGTGTGATTTACCCTGCCCTGAGATGGCTTGCCACAGAGCCTTACTCACTCACCACATCCCACTTCTCACACCACGTGTGGCAAAATACCTTGTTCGCCTCAGTAGGCTCAGTCCTTTTTAGCCTTGGAGACTCAGGTTTGGGGCAAGGTGAATCCTTACGGGTGGCACTGGGTCCTGCTACTCCTCTCCTCAGTCAGTCCCTTGTGCTTGTCTTCCTTCCCTTCTGGGGAGCGAGTGCAGCCTGCCTACTGGGAAGGTCTGGTGTCTTGCTGCAAACAGCGTACCGGCAACTTCCCTGCTCCCCTCAGTCTCCCCCTCCTACCACCCAGGGGAGGGTTTAAAAAGGTCCCAAGTAGTTGGAGCCAGCTGAACCTAATTGGTTCCCTAGCAACCAGCTGAACCTTATTGCCCCATGGTTCTCTCTCCTCAGTGGATAGGGAGGGGCCTTTTAATCCCCTGGGACTAATTACTATCCCCCCTTTTGTAGTTGTTTGTCCTGGGTTTACCACACTATGCCAATGTAAATCCAGAGCAACTTTTCAGAAGTCAGTGTGAGTACACCACTAGATTAGCAAGAAGGGAACAGTTTGCAGGCAAACTGGCCCAGATCCTCAAAGGTATTTAGGATCCAAGTTCCACTGAAATCAATGACACATTGTAACTATTCCACACATTTCCCTCCAAAGCTGTATCAACCATCCCTTTCTTTCTGGGCTAACCAATAAGTCTATTCTGTGGGTATAACTGAGAAGAGAATTTGGCCCAGTGTCTTTGTACCTCTCACAGTTTGTGCCTTGAGTAGTTCATTCTTCCCAGTCTCTTTTTCCTTTGCAGTTATTGTGTCATCTCTGACATTATGCATTTCAGTGTTTCCAAGAGTAATCTCTCTATCTGACACTGGCACAGACAAGGTCACCGGGGAGTGAGCTCAACTCTTGGTCTACTTCAGCCACTTCAGAACAACTGCTCTAATTCCAGCTGAATAGTGGTGCTGAAACATGTCAGAGCTTTGTCCTAGGCTCTTGAATACACTGCTCTAGTGCTGCTGGACACAGACCTCAGTGATAAGCACTCCTCTGAGCTCCGGAGGGCCCTCAGTTCCCACTGAAATCAGTGAGAGCTGAGGGTGCTCAGCACCTTGCTGGATAAAGCCCTGGGTGGTGTGTTGCCTGCTTTGAAATGCTTAGACAGGTCTGGGTCAAGAAAGGGGCCCATTTAATTCCCAATGTGTAGCAGACTCTGCTCTCTACGGCAGAAGCAACCAATTGGACTACCTGGCTTCCCTCTACTGCTCCCCTAAGGATACCTGAAAACTCCCCTTTGGCTGCTGCTTCTCTGCTAAAAAGATAGGGGACTAGATGGGCCTGGTGGGCTTTTATGCTCTGAAGATTAGGGTGATATTTTTTCCTTCCCCGATTGTAGACTGGGGTTATTTCTTCCCCTCTCTTAGTTTTGTGAAGCATCTGGAAAGTTGATCTTGATAGGAACTATCACATATCTGCATAGTGTAAAACTTATCAGCACAACTAACTCTCCCCTGGAAATATTTAATCATAAACACGTAGGATGGGATTATCAAGGTGCCTATGTCCCATAGCTCTGGTGGTCCCATCTGGCCTTAAATTCTATGACTCTTTGGAATCAGACAACACTGCTAGATTTCAATTCTCTGTTCAGCTTGACTCTCTCTCTCTTAGTGGACTTATTCCTGCTTTGCACCGCTGCACACACGATCACAGTCACAGCTATAGCAACCTTCATGGAAATTAAAGGGAGGAGCAACAGGGTTAGGAGGGAGCAACAGAAAGTGGTTCCTTTGACACATGGCTAGACTGCTAAGCTGCAGTAGCGGCAAGTCTGTAAATAGTTGCTTTATTAAAGAGCCACTTTAGTTAAACAAGCCTGTGGTCATCTCATGTTATTACCCAGCACATGGTATGTGAAATAACAGCCATGGCCCCTTTTCCTTGTTCTGCTTTTCACAGCTAACTCTTACCATGGTGGGATTTTTGTTGAAAGTGGAATTCCCTCGCCACTGCCAGCTCCTCCCACCCTAATGCTCTGCCAGTGTGCAGTAACAGCCAGCAGAAGTGCATGCTGCTTTGTGTCTGGCTAAGGGCCCGACAAGACTCAGCAACAGCTTACAGTTCCTTTAAAGACAGCATCTCCCCACTGCCAGGACAGGCTGTGAAAAGAACATCACCAAGGAGATGGACCTGGCAAGCTTCAAATGCACAAAATAAAATGACTATTCAAGTACATTTTTGCAATCTAATAAAGTTGATGGTGTCCCTTTCCATCCTTTCTTAGCCGGAGTTCCATTGGTACTAATGAAAATGGAAGTTCCTTAGCACATTGTGTGCTCTATGCGGTAAATAATGAACAATAACACCCTCCATCTTCCCTGGATTTAGCTTGCACCAGCTTCCTTTCATCCAGGTTCAAATTTCCTTCAGATACTGGAACAGCCAGGAGACGGCTGAGATGTATGTGGTTGGGCTCTGTGCCATTGACTTACTAATAGCCTGGTAGCCCATGACATTTTGTGATCTCTCCAAGCAATCTCACATACATGTTGAATAAGGACTTGTCTTCACTACAGTTACAACCATGGTAGGGAATGAATTCACAACACAGTGGTGTCCCAATCATGTTATGACATGGTTTGGTTTTGCCTGTGCAGACCAGACCAAATTGTGTCCTAACCATGTCAAGGCAGTAGTACTACAAACCTGATGGACACATAGGTTCCCGCTGCTTGCTTAGCCACTGTGGGTTCTGCTTTAAGTCTTGACTCTGCACATGCTTATGCAAGTGAGTAACTGTACTCGTGTGAGTTGTCCCAATGAACTCAATGCGACGGCTCATGGCAGTAAAGCTTCTCGCACGGCCCATGATTGTCAAAATGGGATGACTACAATAAGATGCCTAAATCCACATCTAGGCATGTAACTAAGTGGGAACTGTTAAGGTCTTGCCTTTAACCAGGAAAAAAGGTGTATTTGTAACAACCACTAACCCCCATCACCCCCTTAGGGGGACCTAGAGTTTACCTCAACTAGATAACACATGTTAAAAATACACCTGCCTTGTCTACTGTGGACACAGCCTGCGTGCTCAGCACTCTTGATAACCAGGGTCCTTATTTATCTGCCTAACAATGGACTTGAGGGCCTAACTTTAGGCATAGAGTTGTTTGAGAATCTTGGTTCTGGGTAGGTTTACCAGGCGTCCGGTTTTCGACCAGAACAGCCGGTCGAAAAGGGACCCTGGCGTCTTCAGTCAACACCGCAAGTGATGGAGGGAGGGGGGATAGGGTGACTGGGGAGTGAGGCCTCGGAGAAGGGGCAGGGCTTCGGGGAAGGTCGGGGCAGGGGGCGGGGCAAGGGTGTTTGGTTTTGTACAGTTAGAAAGTTGGCAACCCAAGTTCTGGGTGCTCAGCCTGACGTGGTAGGTGGCTGGGCAGCGGTCTGCGTTGCGGAGCTGAAGGCTGTGAGTGCTACTGTAATCCAGACCTGCTTGGGTGGCGCTCTGTCCCGCTCTTGTGGCACCTAGACCAACTACAGATTGATGAGCCTGCTACAGCTTTGGCTAAGAGATGTGTCCTGTAGCTCATGCGGTAGAGGTTCATGCGTTAAGCTCAAGAGATCCCAGGTTTGACCCCGGCCGCTGCTACCCAGGGTCTGTCAGTGTTACAAGGGGGGACTTGTCCGGAATTTCAGCTGGGAAGTCTCTGAAGCTTGGATCGTGCTTCCTCAGGCAGAGGAAGTATATAACCCATGCCTGCTTGGTGTGGCGCTCTGTTCCCCTCTAGTGGCTGCTTAGGCCAGCTAGAGATTAACCAGTCTGCTATTGCATTGTCTAAGTGACTGCCATGTACATTGGTCAAACTGGACAGTCTCTACGTAAAAGAATAAATGGACACAAATCAGATGTCAAGAATCATAACATTCATAAACCAGTCGGAGAACACTTCAATCTCTCTGGTCACGCAATCACAGACATGAAGGTCGCTATCTTAAAACAAAAAAACTTCAAATCCAGACTCCAGCGAGAAACTGCTGAATTGGAATTCATTTGCAAATTGGATACTATTAATTTAGGCTTAAATAGAGACTGGGAGTGGCTAAGTCATTATGCAAGGTAGCCTGTTTCTTCTTGTTTTTTCCTACCCCCCCCCCCCCAGATGTTCTGGTTTAACTTGGATTTAAACTTGGAGAGTGGTCAGTTTAGATGAGCTATTACCAGCAGGAGAGTGAGTTTGTGTGTGTATGGGGGTGGGGGGGATGTGAGAAAACCTTGATCTATGCAGGAAATAGCCCGACTTGATTATGTAAAGAGTTGTCACTTTGGATGGGCTAGCACCAGCAGGAGAGTGAATTTGTGTGGGGGGTGGAGGGTGAGAAAACCTGGATTTGTGCTGGAAATGGCCCACCTGTTGATCACTTTAGATAAGCTATTACCAGCAGGACAGTGGGGTGGGAGGAGGTATTGTTTCATATTCTCTGTGTGTATATAAAGTCTGCTGCAGTTTCCACGGTATGCATCTGATGAAGTGAGCTGTAGCTCACGAAAGCTCATGCTCAAATAAATTGGTTAGTCTCTAAGGTGCCACAAGTACTCCTTTTCTTTTTGCGAATACAGACTAACACGGCTGTTCCTCTGAAACCTGTCATAAGTGACATGTGTCTTCTAGCCCATGCAGTAGAGGCTAATGCATTAAGCTCCAGAAGTCCCAGGTATGATCCTGGCTGCTGACAACCAGAGTCTGTCTCCGTTACACTGTGGCCGGTATAATGGCCAGTGAATGTGGGTCTTGGTTACGGCTGTTGTCCATTTCAGTGAGCTCCCTCTTTACAAGATAAATGCCAACTACAGCTTCAACCGAGTCACACTACTGGTACTGATTTAATAATTAAATTGATCTTGGGCGAAAATATTAAAATCTGAGCAGTTCCTCTTGCCTAAAACGGTGACTAAAATAAAAATCCAGAACTAAATTAACAACGTCTTCTCCCAATTACAGACACCCTCCAGTGAATATAAGGTTGTCATGGCAACATGCCCAGGAACGGCTATGTATAATATGGTCAAAAATAAAGCACAGCAGGGAGAAATCTTTTGAATCCAATTTCACTGTCAACATAAAATTAAGTTTTTTAAAGGCCAGCTAGACAGGTTAATGTATGGTGGCAATTCTCCCTGCAAGAGACATGTATGTCTGCCAGCTTTATATATTTATACAGGTGCGTGTTAAAGAGAAACTGCAAGGTAACATACGCGATAAAAGTTTTTAAGTGTCTTAAATATAACTAAGAAAGGAACGCTCAGATAAGAAACTGTCATCTAGAGAACTGGATGGTATTGAGTACGCCTGAGGGGAGAAAAGAGAATGAATTTGAATGCCTAGGAAAACATTTCAGAGTTGCCATAATTAAGTCTCAGGAAACCGTAAAATTCATCTGAACACGTGGAAAAGCATAAGTTCTATTTTTTAATTTTAAATGTTTTTTGCATACTATTTGAATTAACAATGTTTTAATGATAATTAAGTAAAAATAAAGTGACTTTGTTTCAAAATGTTTTAGCTGCTATTGCTCAATTTATGATTGTTAGCCAACAGCGTTATTTATAGCAAGGTAGTGCCTACCAACCCCAGCTGAATTCAGGGCCCTATTGTTCTAGGCCCTGTCCAAAACATACACAAAGAGAGAGCCCTTGCCCCCAAAGAGCTTGCTATCTAAAGAGACAAGGCAGATAAAGGATGGGAGAAAGGGAGTGTTATGCCACATTTTAAAGATGGGAAACTGAGGTACCAAAAGTCAGGCCATGATCCAGCGATTGATTCCCTGGTGGACAGGCCCCAGTTGAAGTCAAAAGGGGTGTGCTGTGGCATAACCCTCCCACTCGTCGCATTGGGGCCCTGAAATGGCTGAAAAATGGAAGACCCAGGTTTCATTTTGCCTAACGGACAAATTCTACTGACTGTTAACTATCGCACTCATTCTGGGAAGCCAGACCAAGTTCGCAGTAGTAGGCTGCATTACTGCCCAGGCTACTGCTGACAGCACTTGAGTAACTGCAAGCTCCCTACCAGCTGGCAACGTAACACTGAGGCAGCTCTTCAGATGAGCTGCCATGACCTCTAGCCATAAGCAGAAGCAGCTGGGGTAGGCTCGCCACTTCTCGCAATGCCTAGAATCACTAGTCTTGCCGAGCTATACCTGTGCTATACCTGGAGGGTAAGGCCGTGAAGGAGGCGCTGGCTTGGCTCTGCCACTGACTTCCTCTATGACCTTGGGCAGGTCCCTTAGCATCCATGCTTCACTAATCACTGCATGCAAAGTACTTTGAAAGTGTTGAGTTCTGTATTTTTATTATTGGATGCAAAAAAGCCCTGGCCTAATAGAACACTCATTAGTAGCTTCTAAAGAGGGTCCCTGCCCTAAAGACTAAGGTAGTCAGTTGTAATTATTAGTAATCTCTAAAGACAGTCCCTGCCCCCAAAGAGTTTACAATCTATTGAAGTATAAAAACTCTTCGAGTCAGATGTGAGTGTACAGCGCCTAGCGCAATAGGGTCCCAATCACTGAGTGTGGCCTTTAAGCATTACTGCAATATAAATAATAATTATGTATATAACACACAACATTTGCTTGGGTGTCTTACAAATAAAGAGAGATTAGGTCCCTATCCCAGGGATCCTACAGTTGAATTAATCCAGTGGTTCTCAAATTGTGGGTCGGGACCCCAAAGTGGGTTGGGACCCCCTTTGAATGGAGTCACCAGGGCTGGCTTAGACTTGCTGGGGCCCGGGGCTGAAGCCTTAGCCCCACTACCCAGGGCTGAAGTCAAAGCCCGAGGGCTTCAGCAGGACTCAGGTTGCAGGCTCCCTGCCTGGGGCTGAAGTCCTTGAGCTTCAGCTTTGGACCCCCTACCCAGAGTGGTGGGGCTTGGGCTTTGGCCCGCCCACCCAGGGCAGTGGGGCTTGGGCAGGCTCAGGCTTTGGTCCCCCTCCTGGGCTCATGAAGTAATTTTTGTGTCAGAAGGGGGTCATGGTGCAATGAAGTTTGAGAACCCCTGAAATAATCCATCTAGCTAAACTTTTCCCCCGGCCACTATGGGATTTTTGCCTTCAGTATATAGTCCCCGGTGCTTTATCTGAAGAGTTTTTAAGTGTTTGTGTGTGTGGGAAATAGGAGCCTTAATGCAAGAGAATTTCCTTGTTCCACTTCAAATGGACCTGGTCCTAACTCCGGCCTCTAAAGAGGTACAAGCCAAACTCCCCCTTACCCAGATGCAGAGAAACTCCAGGCCCAGAATTCTTCCCTGCACAGGGAGGGTGAGAAGCGGAACTACATTTCCCAGCATGGCCAGCGTGTCCCTTTCTTTTAAAGTCCATGCACGTGGGTCGTCAGGAGGAGCTGAGACGTCACAGTCCTACATTCTCTGTGTCAGAGCCGGGTTTTTCTCCTCCTGGGCAGTCAGACCTCCCTCATCAAGGCAGGACCCATGAACCTAAAGGCAGGAATCTGACATCCGGACCCCCTTGCCCCAGCCAGGCCACCCTCTGCCCTAGCCGTGGACGGCCCGCAAGGTAAAGCAAGATAATCTCTAGATGGGGGGGGGGGGGAGGGTTGGTGTGTTTGGTTGTGTTTTTTGCACCCTTTGCACTCGTGTTTGTTCGGTGGGTGTCTGTGCAGATTGCCAGGAAAGAGCCATCGAATAGCTGGACACTGTAAAAGACACACACGCACCATTGTAACTGCCTGGGGTCTATGGGAGCTTGGGTTTCATCTGCCTTCCCAGCGCCAGGCAAGCTATTTCTCAGGCTGGGAGCAGCTTCTGCTCACCGGCAAAAGGGCATTTCAGTGCTTCGGTGGCAGGGAAGAGCCTAGAGCTGTGGACTGTAAACCATGTTGTCGCTGTCAGGTCTGTGCTCCAAGGAGGGGTGTGTTTCCCTTTGTTGTGAAGCCTCCTTTTGCTGCATTGGGTTGCAGTTGTGGTGGCCAGCTTGCAGCTGTTTGCTTTTTTTTTTTTTTTTTTTCTGGCTACGAATCCAAAAGGGCAGGTCGGTGGCCTGGATGCTTTTTGTGCCCAGCGCCGTGATTATTCAGGATCCTGTTCCCTTTCCTTTCCATAGGCCACAGCGGCATGTATTTTGCTTTCATTTTTATCCCTCCCATGTGATTCTGTTTTTTTCAGAGGGGCAATGTCTTGCGTGGATGTGTGTTGATTGCATGTTGTCTAGACCGAACTCCTCCTCCCCCCGCTGTCGGAGAACTCCCATTGCGGAGTGTGGTGGGAACGGGATCAGGAATTGCAAATTGGGCCTTCTGGATTTATCGGGATTGCGTGTGTTTTGTTTTCATGGCATCGTTCCGATACAGTCACTCGGACAAACGAGGCACTGGGGGGATGCCTGTTCAGGGGTGGGGGTGCACGCAGCTTGATCGCGGTCAGACCCGAATTAAAAGAATATTTAGATAAAGCCCCCCCCTCCCCCCCGTAATAGGGAGCAATGAATGCGGGGGTGAGATCGTTCCTGAGCGTTGCTCTGTTTCCTACAATACTTGTTTGTTCCAGAAACGTGTCTGATGGATAGAAGCTTTTTTGGTTGTGGTTGGTGCATTTTCGGGGCCTTCTCTCTCTCCTGATGATGATATAGGATTAATTGATGGGAGATATTGTCATCCTTTTAGTTTCCACTGAACCCAACTGCTTTAGAGAGTGGTGGGTTTTGTGTGTTGTGGTTACTTAGAATTAAGCAACTTGTGGTTGTGTTGGCTAGCTGTGCATTTTTCTGCATTTAATTCGGATCCTATTAATATATTACAATTAGGCAGTGTGTGCGCAGAGAGCGATCCGAAGTGGGCTTTATCTTTATACAGGTTTTAGATGACTTCGGTATGAATAAAGCAAACCCTAACTAATTGAGTGTTGGTACAGACAGGAGCTAGTGAGGTGGGTGTATGGGATCACGGTTGGCTGTGGTTTACGAGGTAGATTCCCAATTCGCATTAACCACATCCCTTGCCCGTCTGCGGGCAAAGGCAGTGAAATTCGGGGTGCGGATTTGCATCCGCCTCGATGGCTTTTTATTATGCCCTCCCCCCCCCCCATCCTTGGCCGCTCTCCATTTCAGCGCCCCGCCCTCGGGTGTTACCTGCGGCATGCTGTAGGAATTAAAGGGGGGTGGGTGGGGTAGGGCCAGCCCGCCCCCGCTGCTCACCCCTGCCCCCAGCGCCTGCCCGCGAGTGGCGCTTGCGACCTGCGGCTGGATGAATGGGTTGAGCCGGGGTTGCCTAGGCTTGGGTGCGGCCCCGGCGGCCTGGGAGAGACGCCCCCCGGCTCTGGCACCTCCCGGCTGGTTCGAGGAGCCCCTGCCCCGCTGCTCCCCGCGGCATCCCCCGCGGCGCGGGGCCGGGCAAAGGCTGCGGGCGCGGGAGCTGGGTGGGAGCCCCAGGCTCCGCAGCCCCGCGCCCCGTCAGAGCTGCCCGTGGGCCGGGGACAGTGACACAGCAGCTGCCGTGCGGGGGGAGGCCAGGCGCTTGCAAGGGGCAGCAGCTGCGGCTCTGTGCCACCCTGACCCCCCACCCCTGCCTTGGAAACCCCCCTGGCACTGCGTGCCAGCAGCTCCGACTCCCCGCGAGCCCCTGGCTGGTGGTACTCACTGCGGGGGGGGGGGGGGGGAGCTACAGGGAAGAATGGCATGTGGGGAAGAATGAAATGTAGCCCGGTACTTTGCTCCGGTGTGTGTCCCATCGCACTGCGCTCTGCACAGGCCTCAGGATTCTTATCCCCCTTTTGGAGGCGGGGGAGCAGAGGCGCGGAGACACTTTTGTAACTTGGCCCAGAGCTCAGAGGAGAAGCCCAGGTGCCCTGGCTCCCGGTCCCATGCCTTCTCCGCCAGAACGTCTTTCCTGCTCTCCTCTGGGGCGCACAGGAAAGAAGAGCCTTGTTTGGGGTTCTGAAGCAATGATGGGCACTTTTGGCTGGGGACCTGAAAGCATTTTGCAGAGCATTATCTCCATAGGGGCACAGTGAGACTAAATGATATAGCCAGGGTTCACATGGCAGAATTAGGCACAGTACCCGGGTCTCCTGATTCATAAGCCCCTCTAACCACTACATAGCACTGCTTCCTTTTGGGAATTGTTTTTCCCCACTCACGATTTTTTTCTAAAACTGAAGTATGGAAATTTACCAAAAAAAAGCTTTTAATGCTGATTTCCACCCCAATTATTCTCTTAGATTCAAGAGGGATAGGTCTGAATTTATGGATGCCTGGCTGACCTTCAAGGAGTGCCCCCCATTATTTTATGACTAGATGAATCCTCCCATGAAGACATGAATTTTGCATTAAACCTAATTCCCATTAATTTAAAAGCTGGAGTCAATTTTTCTGAAGAAAACAAATCAACGATTTGAAAGCAGTAGAAAAATGATGAATACCTTGTAACATGTAGTATAGGTCAAAGTCAGTGCTCAGCTAAAGCATGTAATAATAGCTGTAGTGTATTGCCATACCATTTTCAGCAAAATAAAAGTATGTCTGGATCCTACCTAGACTAATAAAACATTGTGGCATAAGTATTGGGCTAATGGGGGAATAGATAAATATCAACAGTGTAGGATATTGAAGCCTAACTTTAGCATTAGGTTAAAAAAGCCGTCCACCCTCTTTAGGGAGTTCTGGCATTGACATCTGTGGGACAGGATCAGGGGCTAGTTGTCACCTTGCTTGGAGCAGGATTGTTGGAGCTGTGTCAAAGGGCAGCTAAATAGATGGAGCTCCTTCAGTCTGGTACTAGAAATCATTTTTCTAATCCTTTGCTCATTCTCCTGGCTCTTCCTTGAACCCTCTCCTATTAATCAACACCCTTCTTGAATTGTGGGCACCAGAACTGGACACAGTATTCCAGCAGCGGTTGCACGAGTGCCAAACATAGAGGTAAAATAACCTCTCTACTCCAGAGTCCCCTGTTTATGCATCCGAGGATCGTATTATCTGTTTTGGCCATAGCATCACACTAGAAGCTCAAGTTCAGCTGATTATCCACCTCCGTCCCCAAATCTTCTTTGGACTCACTGCTTTCCAGGTTAGAATCCACCATCCTGTAGGTATGGCCTATATTCTTTGTTCCTAGATGTATACATTTACATTTAGCCATATTAAAATATATATTGTTTGCTTGTGCCCAGTCTCCCAAGCAATCTAAATAGCTAAGTTAGTAACCTGTCCTCTTTATTATTTACTACTCCCCCAATTTTTGTGACATCTGCAACTTTATCAGTGATGATTTTATGTTTTCTTCCAGGTCATTGATAAAGATGTTCAATACCGTAGGATCAAGAGCCCTGTGGGACCCCACTGGAAACAGACCCACTCAATGATGATTCCCCTTTTACAGTTACATTTTGAGACCTATCATTTAGCCAGTTTTTAATCCATTTAATGTGTGTCATGTTAAATTAATATCGTTCTAGTTTTTTAATCCAAATGTCATGCAGCATCAGGTCAAATGCCTTACAGAAGTCTAAATATATTACGTCAACACTATTACCTTTATCAATCAAATGTGTAATCTCATAAAAAAAGATATCAAGTCAGTCTGATAATCTGTCTTCTATAAATCCATGTTGATTTGCATTAATAACATTGCCCTCCTTTAGTCCCTTATTAGGTGCTCCATTATCTTGCTTGGGATCAATGTCAGGCTGACAGGCGTATAATAACGTGGGTTATCCTGTTTACGCTTTTTAAAAATTGGCACAGCATTAGCTTTCTTCCAGTCTTCTGGAACTTCCTCAGTGTTCAAAACTTATTGAAAATCAACATTAATGGTTCAGCGAGCTCCTGACCCAGCTCTTTTCAAGCTCTTGGATGCAAGTTATCTGGACCTGCTGATTTAAAAATGTCTAATTTTAGCAAATTCTATTTAACATCCTCCAGAGGTACAAGTGGAACGGAAAGTGTACTATCATCATTATATGATGAGACTGCATCATCTGTTTTCCCCCCAAATACAGAACAGAACTATCTATTGAATACCTCTCCCTTTTCTGTATTATTATTGATAATTCTAACACTTCCATCTAGCAGTGGACCAAGACTATTGTCAGGATTCTTTTTGTTCCTAATATATTAACAAAACTTCTTATTGTCCTTAAGTTTGGTAGCATAGATTTGTCCTTGTGTCCCTTGGCTTCCCTTATCAATTTTCTACAATTTTCTTAATTTCTGATTTATATTCATTACTATCAACTTCCTCTTTCTTCCATTTGTTATATTCATTTTTATTTTTTACAGCTGCCTTCATTTCCCCTCTAGACCAATTGGTTTATTAACCATGTTCCTCAGTTGTGGAATTGTGGCTTTTTGGGCTTCTGGTAAGGTGTTCGTAAATGATTCCCAAATATAATTAACATTTTTTTGATTAAATTCTTCCTCCCAACTGATTTGGCTCATAATTGTTTTCACTTTTGTAAAATTGTCCTTATTAAAGCACCGAGTGTGTGTATTACTGGTCTCAACTTTATTCTGTTTGCACATTTATAATGTGATCAAGTCACATTCACTTGTACCTAGGCTACCATTAATTTTTAGTTCTATGGTCTGTTCCTTTTTATCTGTTTGGACAAGGTCTAACATAGACTTCCTCTGTGTTGGCAGCAACACTTTTTGAGTTAGGAAATTGTCATCTATAATGTTTAGAAATTCCAAAGATGTTTCTGTACTGGCAGCATGAGACCTCCAGCATATGCCACTCAATTTGAAGTCCCCCATGATCACACAGTTTTTTCCCCTATGCATTATAGACAGGTGCATATGGAGGAGGTTATCCTGTACCTTACTGTGATTTGGAGCTCTGTAGCAAACACCAACTAGTACCCTATCTTTTGCTTTATCTGTTAGGATATTGATCCATAAGCATTCAGGGTCTTTTTTCCCCCCAGAATTCTGTGACTGAGAAGCAGGTAATGCCATTTTGACATAGAGTGCCACTCCCCCTTTCCCTTTTGCCCACTCGAGCCTTCCTAAATAGGTTATAGGAAGGGCCCTATTAAATTCACGTTCCATTTTGGTAAATTTCGTGGTCGTAGCAGTTTAAATACCTTGAATTTCACGGTTACAGATATTTAAATCTTAAATTTCAGTGTTGTCACAAATCATGAATATGTATTTAAAAATATAAATCTGTAAAACACTTAAATCAGCGTTTCTCAAACTGGGGATCCATCACAAGGCTATTATGGGGAGGTGGGGGTCATGGTATTATCACCCTTCTGCGCTGCCTTCACAGCTGGGCAGCGGGAGAGTCGCGGCTGCTGGCTGGGAGCCCAGCTCTGAAGGCAGCACCACCACCAGCAACAGTGCAGAAGTGAAGGTGGCATGGTATGGTATTGCCACCCTTACTTCTCTGCTGCTGCCCCCTGGCGGCGTAGGAGGGTGGCAATATCATACCATGCCACCTTCACTTTTGGTGAAGCACTGGAATGGGTTACCTAGGGAGATGGTGGAATCTCCTTCCTTAGAGGTTTTCAAGGTCAGGCTTGACAAAGCTGTGGCTGGGATGATTTAGTTGGGGTTGGCCCTGTTTTGAGCAGGGGGTTGGACCAGATGACCTTCTGAGGTCCCTTCCAACCCTGATATTCTATGAAGGCAGTGCAGAAGTAAGGGTGGCATACTGTAATCCCCCTACAATAGCCAGTTTTCTCTGGAGAGACTAGATTTCATGGTCCATGACATGTTTTTCATAGCTGTGAATTTAACAGGGTCCTAGGTTATAGGCATTAATTTTAATGTTCCAATGGTGCGAATCATCCCACCAGGTTTCAGTAATACCAGCTAGATTGAGTTTGTGCTCTTAAATGAGCAATTACACTTTCTCTTTTTTGTTATCCAGGCTCCTAGTATTGGTGTATAGGCAATTTAAGAACTACTTCTGTTCATGTCCTTTGGTTCCTTGATTAATTTTGTTCGTAACATCTCAATTTTGTGCTAATTGGGTGGTCACATTTTCCTTCTTTTTACCTCCCTCTTGCTATTAGTTTAATGCCCTCCTGACTACTCTAGCCAGCCTGTCCTCAAGGAGATTAGTCCATCTTCTACTGGGGTGGAGGCCATCCGAATTATTCAGCTCCCTCACGCTACAGAGGGTGTACCAATGTTCCACAAAACCAAAGCCCTAAACCCTACACCATTTACCCAGACACTTAAAGTTTCCATGCAGTTTGTGTTCATTTCACTCTTGTGACTGTTCCTTTAAATTTCCGTTTAACTAGCTTCCTCATTTTTGTGTAGTTCCCCTTTTTGAAGTTAAATGCTACTGTGATGGGTTTTTTGGTATTTCCCTCCCACTACCCCATGAGGATGTGAAATTTAATTACGTTATGGTGGCTAAAATCGGGGGAGCCGTGTTAGTCTGCATCCACAAAAACAACAAGGAGTCCGGTGGCACCTTAAAGACTAACCGATTTATTTGGGCATAAGCTTTCGACTTTTTCACTCCATGCATCTGAAGAAGTGGTTTTTTACCCATGAAAGCTTATGCCCAAATAAATTGGTTAGTCTTTAAGGTGCCACCAGACTGCTTGTTGTTATTTTGGTGGCCATTACTAAGCAGTTCACTTCTTGTACCAGATTCTTTGTGCCGCTTAAGACTATATCAGGAATTGCCTCTCCTCTTGTGGGTTCCAGGACAAACTGGTCCAAGAAGCAGTCATTAATGGTGTCGAGAAGATTTATCTTTGCATCCCATTCTGAGGTGACATGTGCCCAGTTAATATGGGGATAGTTTAAATCCCCCATTATTTTGGGGGTTTCTGTTTGGTAGCATCTCTAATCTCCTTGAGCATTTAACAATCATGTAACCATTTTGGTCAGGTGGTCGATACTGCTATGCTCTTATTATTCAAGCATGGAATTTCTATCCATAAAGATTCTATGGTACTGTTTGATTTGTTTAAGATTTTTACTCTATTTGACTATATGCTTTCTTGGACATTTAGTGCCACTTGCCCACCACCATGACCTACTCTGTCGTTCCTATATATTTTGTATCCTGGCATTACCGTGTCCCATTGATTATCATCGTCCCAGCAAGTTTCTGTTATGCCTATTCTGTCAATATCCTCACTCAATACCAGGCATTCTAGTTCACCCATCTTAGTATTTAGACTTCTTCCATTTTTATACAAGCACTTATAAAATTTGTCAGTATTTAGTTGTCTGCCTTCCTGTAGTGTAATTGAATGGGACTCTTTCATTTGACCATTTCTCTTCAGTTCCAACCTGTACTTTATCAATTTCTATCCTCTCCTTTTAACTAGGAGATAGAGTATTCCCCAAAAGGATGTCTGTGTCTCAACTGTGTGCTCCTCTGCACCTGCCAGCTTTCCCCTAGGCCTTAGTTTAAAAACTCCTCTGATCTTCTATAATTTAATGTAAGGACTATTTTGGGGAATCTTCAAACAACCCCGTAAGCAATGTTCCCTCTAATTTTTGACAGGCTGTGTGCTCAAAAAATGTCTTCTGTGCAAATTGTTGTGCATCTGTGCAAATTTTTGTGCGCTGGTGTTTTGCCGTGTGCGCAGGGTTTAGGATCTGTGTGCGTGTGCACACGCGGCACAGCTTAGAGGGAACAGTGCCCGTAAGTAAGAAGAACAAGTCTAGGGTTGGCTCCAGTTACTGCAGTTGACTGTGTGCACAGAACCTCAATGAGGTTGCCTTGGATGGTTTTGTTAGAGTAGGATGGAGTCAGAAACTTTTTTTTTAGAGTCTACTAGTCATATATGTGACAGAAAGAGGGAAAGATTCTTTCTTGCCCCTTCCTGTAAAAATGATGGGGTCTCTGCAGTTTTTTCTTTTGCAGATTTTGCTGCCAAGATAGAATATGAGGAAAATGTCTTGCTATTCACAAATCCCTGTCAGTAAAAAGTGCCCACTGTTCCTTTCTCAGTTGCTATTGCCAAAGGTTTTATCCCTTTGACACCAACAGCAAAACAACTGAATGTCATCTAGCATGAGGAAGGAAAAGTATCACTGGTATCCGAGATCAGCAGCTATTCATATTCCTACTGTAGACTGATTTCCTAGATGGCCAAATTCTGATCTCACTTAACCTGGTGTAAATTTGATAATTCCACTGAAATCAAGAGAGTTGGATCAGTCAGACTACCAGGATTTTACTTGATGAAATCCAGGTTTTCTTTGTGTAGAATGACAGGTTTCAGAGTAGCAGCCGTGTTAGTCTGTATCCGCAAAAAGAAAAGGAGGACTTGTGGCACCTTAGAGACTAACCAATTTATTTGAGCATAAAAATATGGAACGCTTCACGAATTTGCGTGTCATCCTTGCGCAGGGGCCATGCTAATCTTCTAAAATTGGAATGATACAGAGTAGATTAAATTTGTTAGTCTCTAAGGTGCCACAAGCCCTCCCTTTCTTTCTGTGTAGAATGTATATGATAATTTCTGAGCTTCTACAGTATATTATTCTACTTCTGTCATTGTTCAGCCTTTCACTGAATTATTGTAGTGTGTGTATGTAAAAGCCGTAGGCAAGCCAGTATTATTATTTTTAAAGTTTACAAGTTATTGGGCTCAGTACAGGGGTAAATGGATGAGATTCTATGGCCTGTGTTATACAGAGAGTCAGACTAGCTGATCTGAAGCATCCGGAGATGGCCACAGCTGGAGATAGGACAATGGGGGAGATGGGCCCGGGCTCTGAGGTGGTACCGGGCGTTCTCTCTCTCAAGTGCTTGGCTGGCTGGTTCTTGCTCGCATGCTCAGGGTAAGACTGATCCGCATATGTGGGGTCAGGAAGGGATTTTCCTCGAGGTCAGATTGGCAGTGACCTTGGGGGGGTTTTCACCTTCTTCTGCAGCTTGTGGGTATGGGTCACTTGCCGGAATTATCTGGGTATATCTCTTTTTAGATATACCCAGATAATTTTTTAGATATACCCAGTTCGTTGCCATTGCGGGGGCTTCAGGCGTTGTAGTGGCACACAGTAGTCTAGTCTCCTGGGGCTTGTAACGCTTAGGTCTCATTTTGATTGTTGGATTGCTGTGCGGGCCCTGCGTGGTGGCGGTGGCCCGTGCTATACAGGCAATCAGACGATGATCTGGTGGTTCCTTCTGGTCTTAAAATCCGTGGAGTGTCTCAGTTGGTGTGAATCAGGAGCTGCACTGGCTGTGTCCCTTTATGCCAGCTGAGAATGCGGCCTGTTGCAAGGCAGGATCCTGCATTGACTGAGGGATTCCTGCATGATGCAGTAGGTTGCTTTCTTCTCTGGCAATGATTTTACGCCTCTGACAAGCAAATGTTTTTAACACTTTATCTAAAACAAATTAGTATGTTTTTTAAAACTTTTACCCCGAAGGACTGTAAAAGGTTTCAGTCTGGATGCAAAATCTCTCTCTGACACAGAGGCCCAGAAGCAGAAGCCCTGCACTGAATTTTATATCTCCAGGCCCACAGTAGAACTTGCATAGAGAGGTGTGATCAGGCTAAGCATGTTGCACTTGGCTGAAGTACAAATGTTGTGTGCATAAGGGAACTCAGCCTGTGTTTGTATTTAAAACTCTGCCTCTGAATGCAATGTCCTGTGCGTCAGCTCTGCTTGGACACGTGCACAGCGACCACACTGATGTGTATCTAAGGTCAGAATTCAGTCCTCTGCATACCAGTTCCACTCTGGAAGGTGTCATGCATTTAATATTGCTAATGCTGAAGTTTACCTTACATTCTCGTACATGGGGTTCTGTGAGACCTCAGGAATTGTTTAGGCGGAAACCAATTCAAAGTGTCCGGCTACATAGCTCAAACCTGTACATTATGCATTTGCAGTGAGGCCTCTGTGAGAGAAGTTAAATACCTACAGCCATTCCACCTAGAACTGCAATCTCATTGCTAAGTAGGGTTAGGCTGGGTTGCTAATTGGATGGGAATCTTCTAGGGGAAACCCAAGTTGCTGCAGAAAGTGGTGGTCAGAGCTTGAAAATTTACCAGATAGCTGCTGTAGCCAGAGATGGATACCAAATACAGAATGGGACAGCTGTGGGGTACTGAGTCCCACTGTGAGTTGCAGGAAGGGGGCTGGCTTCTTAGCAAGGTGCTAAGTGACCTCATTGCACTCTTTGTCTTGCTGACTCTTCCCCAGCGCTTGCTGCTGGAAGGGAAAAGCATGCTCTTTTGCTCTCTCTCTCTCTCTTTTTTTATTGTCCCCATGCTTCACAGTTTTGTTTTTTGGGGAGGAGTGTTTCCACTATGTTTACCCTCTTCCATCCTCCTGACTGCTGCAAGGGCAAGTCTCTGCTACTCTAACCTTCTCCTCCAGCTTCTCATTTTGGGTTCCCTTCCCTTGTAACTCCAGTACCTGCCCCTGCTGCTCTCTGCCTTCCTAAGCAGGAGCAAACTGAAGTTGACATGATTACACCTTGGTGCTGTAGACTAGCTATACTACAGCAGATTGATAATGTTTAAATTCCAGTAATGACAGACAAGCACATTATCTGTTTCCTTCTGCTAAGCTGATCAGCAGTGAAACGATTAGCAGTGTTGATATTTACACATACCCATTAGGTTTCAGAGTCAATAATGAATTAAAATGATGTGGGGGGTAGTTTACACCCCTCAGAGCTACTAGTAGTTTCAGGTTGTCTGCAGCCCCAGGAATGCAATACAGCATCCGTTATGTTGGGAAGGTTATTTTGGCAACTGTAAAAGCTAGGAATTTAACTTGTAAAAAACCCCAAAACTTGATTTCTGTGGACACTGTTGGCCCAGCCTCCTTACTTGAGAAACAGCTTCTCGCCAACGCTATGTGGGGAGTAAATGAATGTAATCTTGCAAGCCTTGGCATTTATGAGTAAGGGGTGCTCTGCCTGATGGCAAGGGAAGCTGTGCTATTGTGTGAGTGCAGTCTTTCAGATGTGCTGTAAAACTGAAGTCCTGACCATTCTTAGTGGTTACTTTTGCAAGAAATATAGGGCTTGAGGGCGTTTAACCTAGGAACCAATTCCAGCTTGGGCAATTGAAATCTATCTCCATAAACTTCTTCTGCAGTTCCTGTGAAATTCTTCCCATCTTCTTTTAAAGGGACCCTGTCAATTTGATTTTTATTTTTTTAAATTGCACTTTAAATAACATGTCCTGAATTGTTTAAAATAAATTCTCTGAAATAATGTACAAAGGGTTTTCTTCTCCCTTGCTGAAGTTTGTAAGTGGATTTCCAGCAAGGAGGAAACTGACTGGGACAGGCAAACAGCAAACTTGTCTATACACAAGTAAATAAATGTAATAATACAGAGTTTTCTGTTAAGTTTTCTTTCAAATATATTAATATTCCGTGCCACTTGTAACTATTGGAGGTAAGCACCTTTTCCAGACAGGTTTCAGAGTAGCAGCTGTGTTAGTCTGTATTCGCAAAAACAAAAGGACAGGTTTCAGAGGAACAGCCGTGTTAGTCTGTATTCGCAAAAAGAAAAGGAGTACTTGTGGCACCTTAGAGACTAACCAATTTATTTGAGCATGAGCTTTCGTGAGCTACAGCTCACTTCATCAGATGTTTACCGTGGAAACTGCAGCAGACTTTATATACACACAGAGAATATGAAACAATACAAAAAAACAAAAGGAGTACTTGTGGCACCTCAGAGACTAACAAATTTATTTGAGCATAAGCTTTCGTGAGCTACAGCTCAAACTTAATCCCCCATCCCTCCACAATTGATGATATTTAAACTGTCACATGGCGTTGTTCAGAGGTGGCTACATTTCACTGGTAGGAGGCCTGTTCCTTACCTTACTTACAAGGGCCTTGGATAGTTCGTATGTGTAAAGTGCTTTGAGATGCTCTGCTGAAATGCCCTATAGAAGTGCACTGTATTGTCATCTGTTCTGAACATAACTGCAATGTCCCATTCATATAATCAGAAAATAGGTGGGGTTTACTCATTCTCTTGGCTTCCTGGCCATTCGGGGGAAAGAAAAATACATACCCTATGGACACATTGCTTTGGATCCTAAGGAAGACACATGTATCCATCTGATTACATGTGGGAGGACAATCATTTCAAACTGAAAATGGGGGAGAACATTAGGGCTAGCGGTCTTGGTTCTTACATGTATTTGATTCTGTGGGCTTTCTTGTTAAAGCCTTGATCCTTGAAACTCGTGCCTGAATTGACCCAAGTGCAAACCTGCTCTGTTGTGCTGTTGTCCTGCGTTCCTAGGAGTACTTGGGTATCGTGATCCTTGACGTAAGTGTTGAACTGGGAATAGTTGACGGGCAGGGGTAAGCCACACACTAACCTTTAAAAGGAACAGCTGCTCCTAGCTGTCTTAGCAGTTGCCCTGATATATTTTTTAGCCTCCCTGTCCACTAAATGGCAAGTAGGTTATGCAGCAATTGCTCAAGTGATTCGGAGAAATGCAGCAAACTCAGGGCACCTTTACACTTAAAATGCTGTATTGATGCGGCTGTGCTGCTACGGTGCTTAAATTGGCAACCTTATTAGAGGGTCTTCGTTATGGTTGGATGTGTTCCTGGAGGTTTCATCACATGACAACCTTTAATTAAAGATTAATCTTTAATTCCTGAAGACTCCTGGACAATCCTGGAGGGTTGGCAACCCTATCCTCTAAGCTGATGGGAGAGAGCTCACCCATCTGCTTAGCTACTGCGTATCAGGGAGATGGATTAACTGTGTCAACTGGAGAGCTCTCCTGCTGACATAGCACTGTCTACACAGGGGTTAGGTCAGTATAACTACATTATTCGGGATGTGGATTTTCCCCACCCCTGAGCAAAGTAGTTATACTGCGATAGGAAGGTCTGTAGTGTAGACAAGACCTAAGTTTCCTGTGCAGACGGAGGAGCTGGTGAAGATGCAGTGAAACTTCTCTGCTCTGACTTGACCTGCTGTCTGATGGTATAGAGCTCAGTGCTGTGTGGAAGAGAAGAGTCTGTCCTATAGGTGTTTAATAATACTTAGCATTTCAGAGAGTCTTTCATGTAGGGACCACAGTCACTAGTTAAGCCTCACAGCCCCCCTTTGAGGTCGGTAAGGAATATATCCTCACTGAGAAACTGGGAGTCTACAGGTTGTGTCTTGGCATGGCCATGGCAGAGCTAGGAGGTGGTGGGGGATTACAACCCAAGAGTCATGGCTCAGAGTTCTATGACCATGAAAAGTAGTATACTACTGAAATGTGTTTGCTTTCCTGATTCTCTGCCTTCCCTCTCCCTCCTCCGGATGTCATTAGCCATGCCCATGTTAGATTCCTCTGAGTCTAAATCCTGTGCATCTGGCATGGAAAGCTTAGTGACTGCAGGAATCCAAGTTCCCCAAGTAAAAGCAGAAAACTCGTGGAGAAGTGTGTGGTTTGACATCAGCTTTCATAATCACATCACTGTGTTAGAGGAGAACATTACTGTTTTTACCTTTAAGAGTATTTGAACTATAAAACACTAGTGGAGCTCATTGGGCTAATTTTGCTTGGGGTGTTTTCAGTGAGACCTCACCACCACGGCCACTTGTGCAAGGGCACTTCTTGTGCGCCAGCCCCCGCTTATGCACTCGATTAGTAACTGCACGTGCCAGGTCTGTTGAGAGGAATGGATTCTGTGTATGAAAAAGCAATTGCTTCTCTGTGTGGGTGTTAAATTTCCTGCCTGCATGTGCACTTTTGGCATATTAATAGCTGCACATGCAGACACCTGAGGGGCAGTCCAGTTTCAAAGCCAATCTTATGATGTGCATGCTCTTACTAAAATGTCATATTTGGAGATGCTCCTTCACTAATAAATACGTGGCAATTTCGGCAGGAAGGTGAGCAAATTGAAAGCAAATTTGACTGGTAGCAGAATTCCAACCCTGGAGGGCATATAGCAAATGTGCTTCTTGTCTTCCAATAATCATTAATAGTATGTAGCTCATACATATAGCATACAGTGCTTTCCCCCCATCAACCTCACACATTTTACTAAGGAGTGAATCATTAGTAGGACTGTCAAGCGATTAAAAAAATTAATCATGATTCATCGCGCTGTTAAACAATAATACAAAACCATATATTTCAATATTTTTGGATGTTTTTCAAAATTTTCAAATATTTTGATTTCAATTACAACACAGGATACAAAATGTACAGTGCTCACTTTATATTTTTGATTACAAATATTTGCATTGTAATAAACAAAATAAGTATTTTTCAATTCACCTAATACAAGTACTGTGGTGCAATCTCTTTATCATGAAAGTTGATCTTACAAATGCAGAATTATGTAAAAAAAAACCTGCATTCAAAAATAAAACAATGTAAAACTTTAGAGTCTAGAAAATGCACTCAGTCCTACTTCTTGTACAGCCAATTGCTCAAGCAAGTTTTTTTACATTTGCAGGAGATAATAGTGCCCACTTCTTGTTTACAATGTCACCTGAAAGTGAGAACATGTGTTCGTATGGCACTGTTGTAGCCGGCGTCACAAGATATTTATGTGCCAGATATGCGAAAGATTCTTATGTCCCTTTATGCTTCAACCACCATTTCAGAGGACATGCGTCCATGCTGATGACCGGTTCTGTTAGATAATGATCTAAAGCAGTGCGGACTGATGCAGGTTCATTTTCATCATCTGAGTCAGGTGCCACCAGCAAAGGTTAATTTTCGTTTTCGGTGGTTTGGGGTCTGTAGTTTCTGCATCAGAGTGTTGTACTTTTAAGACTTCTGAAAGCATGCTCCACACCTCATCCTTCTCAGATTTTGGAATGCACTTCAGATTCTTAAACCTTAAGTCGAGTGCTGTAACTCTTCAGAAATCTCATATTGGTACCTTCTTTGTGTTTTGTCAAATCTGCAGTGAAAGTGTTCTTAAAATGAACAACATGTGCTGGGTCATCATCTGAGACTGCTATAATATGAAATATATGGCAGAATGTGGGTAAAACAGAGCAGGAGACATACAATTTTCTCCCAAGGAGTTCAGTCACAAATTTAATTAACACATTATTTTTTTAGCAAGCATCAGCATGGAAGCACGTCCTCTGGAATGGTGGCGGAAGCATGAAGAGGCATATGAATGTTTAGCATATCTGGCACATAAATACCTTGCAATGCCAGCTACAAAAGTGCCATGCGAATGCCTGTTCTCACTTTTAGGAGACCTGGTAAATAGGAAGAGGACAGCATTATCTCCTGTAAATGTAAACAAACTTGTTTCTCTTAGCGATTGAACAAGAAGTAGGACTGAGTGGACTTGTAGGCTCTGAAGTTTTACATTTTTTTGTTTTTGAGTGCAGTTATGTAACAAAAAAAGCTACATTTGTAAATTGCACTTTCACGACAAAGAGATTGCACTACAGTACTTGTATGAGGTGAATTGAAAAATGCTATTTCTTTAGTTTATCATTCTTACAGTGCAAATATTTGTAATCAAAATAATAATATAAAGTGAGCACTGTACACTTTGTATTCTGTGTTGTAATTGAAGTCAATATATTTGAAAATGTAGGAAAACATCCAAAAATATGTAATAAATTTCAATTGGTATTCTATTGTTTAACAGTGCAATTAAAACTGTCATTAATTGCGATTCACTTCTTTTGAGTTAATTGTGTGAGTTAACGGCAATTAATCGACAGCCCTAATCATTAGCCCCATTTTGCAGTTTAGGAAACTGAGGCACAGAAGTGGAGGGATTTGCCCAGGGTGATACAACAGGTTGGTGGGAAAGCAGAGAATCGAACCCAGGTCTCCTGACTCCCAGCCCAGTGCCTTGTCCCCGGCGTTCTTATGGCAGAAGTTCTGCTGTTGCAACAGAGTACAGTGGTGTTGCATGACACCTGCTGGATTTGGGGACTGTAACTAGATCAGCCTTGTAAAACATCTACTCCCCTGCTCAACCGGGGGCTGAACGGTGGATTTTTGTTTTAATCAGAAGAACACAATTTTTTGTCTCACTGTAACGATGGTGGGTGTGGCTCTGCATCTGGATTAGTACGCTTTCCTGGCAGTTTTAGAAAGTTGGTCTGTATGTCCAGCGTATAATGGTTTTCCTGTTCCGTGAATGCGCACTTTTAAGAGCTGGTTTGGAGGGGGATCTAGAGTGATGAAAACGTAGTGGTTGTTTTTTTATTTTTTTAAGGCTTTTTTGATGACTTTTCCCTGACTTTTCTCTCTTATCAAATGTTCCTCTTAATTATCGCGATTCCTTGTGGTCAACACTGAAGAGGGAACAAGTGGCTGCTGCTGCTGTGCATCTCTGCAGATCTCTCCAGACTGCTATGAAACTACTTTCTTTGCACACACACCCACTTCCTCCCGACTTGCCCAGTCGATCATGTAAGCTCCAGGAGTCTTTCCTTTCAGTATCCTGCTGAGAAACTTAACCTGTTACTCTCCTGGCTTATTGTTTGTACTTCTCAGCTTAGCGAGTGAGGCCAAAGTGACTACTGATTTGGGGTGGCGTGATGTTTGGGTGACTGCAATGAGGAACAGCGGGGTGCTCAGCACTTTTGAAATGCAGGCGTAGGGTGTCTCTGGTTGAGCACCTAAAATCAATGACATTTGAAAATGTACGAGGAGGATTTTCAAAAGCAGCTTAGTGACTTTCCATAGGGACCTGGGCTCCTAAATCCCCTGGGCACACCCTGTGGCCCTTATATGTCAGACTGCTGTTTTTCTGCCTTTCTGGCTTATCTACCATAAATGCAAAAGGTTTGGGAGAATTCTTTTAAATATTATTTTGTGGCCTCTTTCCCCTTGTGCTTCTGACATTATGGTGTGTTCCTGTGAAGAGGGAAGCCTTTTTTGACTCATGGGAAACTAATGCTCTTGTCAGGTTTCAGAGGAACAGCCGTGTTAGTCTGTATTCGCAAAAAGAAAAGGAGTACTTGTGGCAGCTTAGAGACTAACCAATTTATTTGAGCATGAGCTTTCGTGAGCTACAGCTCACTTCATCAGATGCATACCGTGGAAACTGCAGCAGACTTTATATATACACAGAGAATATGAAACAATACCTCCTCCCACCCCACTGTCCTGCTGGTAATAGCTTATCTAAAGTGATCAACAGGTGGGCCATTTCCAGCACAAATCCAGGTTTTCTCACCCTCCACCCCCCCACACAAATTCACTCTCAGGAGAGTGAGTTTGTGTGTGTATGGGGGTGGGGGGATGTGAGAAAACCTGGATCTATGCAGGAAATAGCCCGACTTGATTATGTAAAGAGTTGTCACTTTGGATGGGCTAGCACCAGCAGGAGAGTGAATTTGTGTGGGGGGGTGGAGGGTGAGAAAACCTGGATTTGTGCTGGAAATGGCCCTCCTGTTGATCACTTTAGATAAGCTATTACCAGCAGGACAGTGGGGTGGGAGGAGGTATTGTTTCATATTCTCTGTGTATATATAAAGTCTGCTGCAGTTTCCACGGTATGCATCTGATGAAGTGAGCTGTAGCTCACGAAAGCTCATGCTCAAATAAATTGGTTAGTCTCTAAGGTGCCACAAGTACTCCTTTTCTTAATGCTCTTGTGTTCTTGTTCTTTTGGCAAAGGGAGGCGGTGGAAGTCAGTTTGCCAGAAGCAAATTCTTGCTGTGAGTCAGAGAGATTCATGGACTATGTATCCTTTGACAATAATGAAACAGTAAGACAGCGCCCCTGTGTTATTAAGAGAGGATTAGATTTAAGTGTCTCAGTGTTGCAATTAGAAGTACCATCTTTGGTGTTTAAATGAGAGAGGAAAAGAAAGCAGGAACTGTTGATGTTGCTGCTCTGTTGGATGCTACTAGTAGAAAAAAGTTTCCATATGTGTCATTTGTCTGTCTGACTTAACGCTATAAGAATGGAGCCAGCATTTCACCTATCGTCCTTAGAAATCAATGGACCGTGTCTTCTACAGGTGTAAAGGATAGTATTCACTTCGGGAGAGCTCGAAATATGGAACAGCATAGGTACCCTTTGCCTCGTTAGCTGATGAACTTGGAGACAGATGGTAGATTAAATTCTTCTCTGGTTTAAAGACTGGGGAAAATAGGCTGTTAGTCTGGTAATTTATGTCTGTAATATTGCAGCAGTTCTTCAGGTGAAAGCTTTATGGTAAAATATGGAGACTTGTGGGGCTTTGGGAAATTCTTTTTTTACTTCTGTGCGGTGATGAAAGTTATCCCATGCTGCTAAACTGATTAGATTTTTTTTAAAGGGGGTTATATTTCTGCTGCAAACATTTTGCTTTGAAAGCTTGGCAACTGGGATCTGTCGTCTCAGGTTTTTTAAAAAAAATGAGTTTAGCAGCTGATGTGTTTTAAAGATTGTGTAACAGGGTGAGGAGAATTTACTTAAAGGGACAGTCTGACTTGGTTTTTTTCACTTATAACAATAGCAACGCATGAGGCGACCGTGACTGCATGTTGGAAGTCGAAACTGTGCTTTCCTTCGGTTTGTTTGTTCTCTGCATTTGGCAGCTCTTCATGCATTGTCTGTTTCTCCTGTACCTCTTGATATGGACCTTTCATGGAGAAACACTGTCTTTTTTCAAAATAGGAAAAATGTGGTTGCAAAACCACGACGCAATGGCAGGGGAATTAGGGGCAGCCGTAGAATCTTGTCCCTGGAATTATTTGGAGTAATGTTTAAAAATTGATGAGATGTTCAGAGAGTATTGTGTCCCTTCAAAGGGGCTAATGGAAGATGTTAATCCCTAATCTGATCACTTCTGTCTTTGAAAAGAAGGAACAACCTACTAAAATGGATAAAAGGAGCTGACTACACAAGTAAAACATACCCTGTGTGCACACAGCAGCACTGTGTCTACACTGCAGCTAGGGGCGAGCCTCCCAGCCTGGGTAGAAAGACCTGTGTCAGTGGGGCTCACGCTGGCATGCTGAAAAGCTGTGTGGATGTTGAAGCACTGGAGGAAGCTTGACTAGCCACCTGGGCTCCAGCCCACCCTACCTGCTGGGTCTGAGTTCAGGTACCTAATCTGAGCTGCTGCAGTGAACACACAGCAGCTTTTTTAGTCTGCTAGCGCAAGCCTTGCCTACACAGGGCTGCTTACCTAGGCTGGGAGGCATGCTTCCAGTGGCAGTGTAGACATTCCCATACTGAAGACATATAGGTAATCCAACAGTGAGACCCCAGTCTCGGTGCTACTACAATACGATTATTTTTTTCTGTAAAATCCTTCATTTCAAGTAATCTTAGGTGTAATTTATGACCGCTGTGACGGGGCAAGGCCAGATGGCTATAGAGTAGTGGGAGATAGATATATTAGCTCCAGGCTAAACAAATCCCTGGTACCAGGTTAAATGAAATGGAAGCTGCTCCAGGTCAATTAAGACACCTGGGGCCAATTAAAAACTTTCCAGAAGGCAGGGAGAATGCTAGGTTGATGGGGACACCTGAAGCCAATCAGGGGCTGGCTGAAACTAGTTAAAAGCCTCCCAGTCAGTCAGGTGGGTGTGCATGTCAGGAGCTGTGGGAGGAAGTTGCGCTGTTGGAGAGACTGAGCAGTACACACCATATCAGGCACAAGGAAGGAGGCCCTGAGGTAAGGGTGAAGTGGAGCTTGAGGAAGTGAGGGCTGCTGTGGGGGAAGTAGCCCAGGGAATTGTACATGTCATGTTTCTAAAAGGTCAGCTACCATAGCTGATACTATTAGGTTCCCTGGGCTGGAGCCTGGAGTAGAGGGTGGGCCTGGGCTCCCCCCCCTCCCAACCTTTGCCCCCTGATTAATCACTGGGAGACAACAAAGACTGTGCAAGGAAGGATAACTTCTCCTCACCTCCCTTTCTGGCTTATGATGAAGATGGCTCTGTAGGCTGTGACCCTTGTCTCTAGAGAAAGAAGGGTTACGTGGAGGGTCACAGTGAGCCTCTGAGGCTAGCGAAATCTGCCAGGAAAAGTGGGACCCATGGAGGCAAGGACAGAGCTTTGTCACACCGCGCTAAATTTAAGAAAAATTCGGAAAGGGCGGTGTGGGGACTTTTAGTTGACAGTGTCTTTAGGATTTCTCGTATATACCTTTAGTGGACCTTAGTTTATTATTTTTTGTATTGCAGCATTTCCTAATGCTGTTGTCCTGGGCCCGGATCCCTGGTGCTGTACGAATGCAGAACAAAAAGGCGGTCTTTGTCCCAAAGAGCTTACAATATAAATATAAGAGGGGAGACAACGGGGGAGACTGGGGAGCCGTGGGCTCAGCACACCCGCTGCCGAACGGTAGTCAAGTTTTCTATAGGCATCACCTCTGCGACAACTAGACTGACGTTTATCTTCTGCTCTAGGTTTTCAGGACCTAGTTGGGATTTTTTTGGGGTTTATCTCTGCTTTTTTATTGCCACAGGGGAGAGCCATGGATGAAGTTCTTGCCTTCACTGTGGACTGCTTGGCTTTAGTGGGGTTTTGTTGTTGTCTTACAAGCAGTGGGCAAAGGATGTTTACTGAAAATTGTGGGTTTTTTTTTTTTTTTGCACTTCTGTATGATATATAAAGAAATGAAAAGACTCAATGAGAGGGTTTTTTTCTGCCTGACTTTACAGGAGGAATATCAGGAATGTGCTATTCCACAGCCTTGGTGGAGGACTCTTTGGAAATCGCAGGGAGAGAGCATTGTGAGCTCTCACAAGCCTTAGGAAAGGCATCCTTTCCCTCATGTGTTAATTAGGCACCCAGGTCAAAAGGTGGTTAGCAAAAATACACAGAAAACAAAGTTTTTCATAGATTCATGGCTTTCACTGCCAGAAGGTACTGTTTTGGTCATCTAATCCAGGAGTTCCCACAAGAAATTTTTTGGTGGTCTTAGAATGCTCTGACAATTTTTCCTAAAATACTTAATTAACTTTAGGAAAAACAAATAAATATACACATATCCATGTCCAAATCATTGTAATTTATTTATGTAGAGTTTTTTTCAGGCTCAGTAATAAAAATAACGTACAGTTGTCTCTATTCTTTACTGGCTCTAAACAGAAGAGAAACAAAATAATGTGCTTTGCATGTTCTTCTCTTTTTTTTGTTTTTGTTTCTTTTGTTTTTTTGGTTGCTTTTTTTTTTTTTAAGACTTGTTAGCAATTAAGTCTGCTCATGTGAAAACTCATATTTATAGGTTTGTTAATATTGCTTTTCACAGCAGATTTACTCAGCCCTGGCAAGCCGGGCGACAAATTATTCTCTGAATGGAGAGGTGGGTAGGGAGGCAGTGGGGGCCAGGGGCAATGGAGGGCTGAGGACACCAGTGAGGGTCATGGGCGATGTGGGCCGGAACCCATAACCCCATGGCCGGGGGATGGAGCCCAAAGCCCTGCGGCCAGAACCTGAAGCCCCATGACTGGAGGCTGCCATCCAATGCCCCAGGGCTGAAGCCGGAAGCCCTAGCTCCACTACCCTTGGGAAAGGGGGGAACTCACACTGGCTGCCTGCTCCTCTGGTGTTTGTGGCTCCAGAGGGGGGCAAACCCTACTGGTGGCCCCAGGGAAGGGGTGAATGCTTTGCTTTCTCACCCCATTACTGCCCAGGAGGCTGTGGCCACAAGAAAACCCCTTGGTGGGCACATGCAGCCACGGTGGCTACATTTGAGAAACGCTGATCTAATCTGACCTTCTGCAGTCCAACAAACAGCATCCAGTAATTTCTGCATCAAACCCATCACTTCTGTTAGAACTATAGCATATTTTCAGTGATACTTCTTGATTTTAAAACCCCAAGTGATGAGAGAAATTGCCACATCACTTGGTTTTAAATAGCCTGACTTAAATCCTTTCCTTCCTAATGGCTCAGCTTTCAGTCTTTTGCAATGTCATTACATCACTAACTCCCCAGTAGCTCAAGAGTCTTCCATGGTTTGACAAGGCCTGAACTGCTAAAATAAAAAACAAGTAGAGGAAAAAACAACAATGTCTTTCGGGCTTTATTTCTGCATCATTTAGAAGCAAAAAAGTCACCACTCTTTTTTTAATTTAGCAGTAACCTTTAAATGCTCTTTTGCTAATCTTTTCCCATGTTTAAAGAGAAACAGCTATCATTTTGGGAGAGCTTGATATCAATCTTAAAGCTCTATTTTTGTCTAATATTCTCAAACCGGCTTGTTTCCATGTAAGTCAAGATTAGCTACAGTTTGTGTGGATCGCTATTTCCTTACCTGAACAGTGCTGACGGCACTATCATGAAGAACATACCCAAGATATTTGTTTGTAAATATGTTTCTATTTGCTGCACACATCTGCAAGGCTTGGTTTGGTTTCGTAAAGAAGTGGTCCCCAAAGTGGGGACCCTGCTGCTCGGGGCTTGCTGGGGGTGGGGCACGGACAGTCTCTCAGTTGTTCTCTAGAAACTCAGACTGTTTTTTCTTCTATTAAATAAGTCTCCACCCGTTATGGTTCTAAAGAAAACCTTCAAAATGTGACCCAAATGTAACAAATGCAGCAATGCCTGCCTGAGTTTTCAGAGAGCCTGAAACAACAGCTGCGAGGTGTTGAATGGGCCCATTTTATGGGTGTTGACTCAGATACCAGGGATGGTATTTTAAATGTCAGTACTTGTGACTATATCTCTGCTCATGAAAGCATGTCAGAAAAGAGAGGAAGCATCCTATTATGAAGCTCTACATCCGCATTTCCTGAGGAAAGTGGCGGTGTGAAGGACTGTTGTATAAATTCAGGGGTGTAGGCCTTTAACAACACAAAGCAGGGATGCAGGGAGGTCGTGATTCGGTTCATTTCCTTAAAGGGGGGTCAGTTGTGAAGGTTGGGGAAACCCTGGATTAGAAGGATTCTTGATCAGTGAACTGTAACTGTTCAGTAATGTGGTTTTACAGTAAGGAATATGACCCCCATCATTCCTCTGCTTATGTCTCCTGAAATTCAGTAAACCAAATATGGCTTTTTAACAAACTCCAATGACTAACTGGATCAGAATAACGAGAAAAATTGCAACAACACAAATGAGTGGTGTTTGCACCACACAGAGATGGAGTCATTTTCTTTTTTTTCTCCCCTCGCTCCATCCAGCCCCTCTTCATCCCGGGTTAACCCGCAAGCATCCCGAACTGCAAGTACGTTCACACTGACAAGGAGACTTCTTTGTTTTTTTAACTCTGCTACACCAGTTCTTAACTGCATAGTAACCCCTCCTGGTCACCTTCTAGTTCATTGGGTTCCGTATTCCACGCTGTTCCGTGCAGGGTGATACTGGTTAAACTGCACAGTAACATGTTCTACTTGCCCTGTACGCTGGCTAATTTGCTTCTGCTGTTCCCTGTTTTAATTTGCCAGGGGAGAATGACCTTCAGAAGGACTTGGCATGTTGAGCTGAAAGGCCCATTAGCAGCGTCTGGGCTGTCAGTTCCACCAAGATTCAGGAGACTATTATTCCAGAGCCCTCCTGAAGCAGCACTTGCAGTTAACCACTCCAGCATTATTTTAGATGACTTGGAAAACCACAATGCATGTGGCTGAGCGCTAGCCACACTGATGTATGTTTATTTGTGATGTGTCTGCCCTGTGATTATTTAGTGGCTGACAGTTTTTCAAATCCTGGCAGGCTTTTAAATTAAACACATGTTTGGGAAAATAAAATCTATTTGCGGTATAACATGCCCCATATTCCACCTGCTTGCCTCTTCACTCCCCACACTGCACTTTCTCTGCCCCCACACTTCTTAAAAAGCTGGCATCAGGACATTTATTTCTGCCCCTGCAAAGGTTACCAAGTAGCTGATACAGACCTTAGAATACCCACTGGGGCTGCTATTCCCGCACCCTCTCAGAGCACTGACTTCTGTTAATAAAGGGATTGTCTGTCTTGTGGACAACATCCTCCTGTTCATGGTTGTTGAAAGTACCTCCCTTTGGGTGCATGCCATGCATGTTTGTTACAGCACTGTTAGACTGTCCGTATTTTAACTGTCTTTAATGTGATGATCAGGAAAAAGTTACTTTCTCCATCTCCTCTTGCTCTTCTTATTCCACATGTACAGTACCTAGGTAGTAAGCTCTCTGGAGCAGGGTCTAACTTTTGGTTCCGTATTTGTACAGTGCCTGGCATGATGGGGTCCACAATCGGGGCTCTCAAGTGCTGCGGTAAGACAAATAACTAATAATGTGGCAGTGGCTATTGGCCTCAGCCAGCTTGGGTGCCATTGTGCCAGGTGCTGTACAATCAGAAAATGATCGTTCCTGTCCTTAAGAGCTAAAAGACCAGACCTAACAGGTAGATGAGACAAACCAGTGAGTCAGGTGGAAGGTAGGGAAGACAGGGTACACACAGGCACGCAGTGAGGAGCAGTAAGAGCAACTCACCACCTTCCTGGCCCTTCCCAGGCTGTAGTTTACTGTACGTGTTATAGAACAGGGGGATTTTCACCTCTCCCTCCCATCTGTTCTATTCCTCTCGCTCTCCCCACCCCTGTAGGTGTTACTCTGCCATTGATCTCCTCCTCCTCTTCCTCCTCCCCCTGTATGGGAATGCTTATTGCTTGATATTTTCTCTGCCTGCTGCTTAGTTTCCTGCTCCCTTGCACGTGGTACCAGATTTCCTTCTTCCATGGAGTTATGCAAATGCCTCTCCTGCTGGCAGCTCCAGCTGCACTGCTGGCTCCAGAGCTTAACAGTGGCTGCTGTTTCGTCTCTTCCAAGTCCTTGTTATGTAGCTGCGACCCCTAGAAGAGGCTTCCCCTCCTTGTATCCATCTGCTTTGGTAGAGCCTGGACCGATAGAAGTAGCGGGAAATGAGGAGGAGAGCCAGCGCCACGGAAGCAGCTAGCATGCTGCAGACCTCAGTATAGGAGACTCTGAGAGGGGAAGGAAATGGGGGAGCATGAGGGCAAAGGGGAAGCTCTGGAGCAGAGAGAATCCAGATTCTTCCTTGGTTCCTCAAGGCCTGTTTCTTCTCCACTGTTGCTGCCACTCCTCCCCAGATTCTCCCTTCACCCTTAAGCTCAACCTGTCTCACTTCTTTATCTCATAATAAACAAACATCACTGGACCCTAGAACCTCAGCAGGGAGATACACTGGGGGGCACTATTCCTAGGGTGTGCCGTCTGAAATGAACGTGTGGGCTCTGCACAGTTCATGAGGTGCAGAGGTGGGGTGCGCTGCCCCCCAGATCTCAGCTGAGACTGGCTTCAGCAACCACTGCAGGCTTCATCCCACAATTGCTTAGGAGAAAACAAATACAGCACTGCACAGCGTTCTCCTCAAAGCAAAGTGATCCTGGGAAGTCACCCAATCCAACCAAACCCCACCGCAGTGAAAACGTTGGGTGTCACCAAGGATTGTTACAGTTTAAACTGAACCAAACCCCATGCGTTGAAAAGTGTGGAAACTAACACATAATGGGAGAGGCAGGTAAATCTGCAGACAGTGTATACAACCTGCATTTTACAAGTGTAAAATATCATTGCCACAAAAGTGTGGCCTGGTGGATCGGGCACTGGATTGGGATCCAGGAGACCGAGGTTATTCCCAGTTTTGCCACTAGCCTGCTGGGTGACCTTTCACCTCTCTGTGCCTCGGTTTCCCCATCTGTAAAATGGGGATAATGATCCAGACCTCCTTTGTAAAGCGCTTTGAGAGCTACAAATGAAACACCTTGTATAAGAATTAGGTGCTATTAGTAAAGTAAAGCTGCAGTCTGGAAAGGGTTAAGAGATCTCTGCCTATCATTTGGCTGAGACAAGGTGGGTGAGGTAATATCTTTTATTGGACCAACTTCTGTTGGTGAAAGAGACAAGCTTTCCAGCCACACACAGCTCTTCTTCAGGGCGGGATACATAAAGAAGAGGAAGCTGGGGGCAGTGGGAAGGGGAGTTCCCCCTGCCCCCTTTGCTGGTAGAGGCCAGAAATGCTTGTGGGGATTAGCATGCTGTGTAGCTGTAGCTGTGTGGGTCCCAAGACATTAGAGAGACAAGGTGGCTGAGGTAATCTCTTATTTGACCAATTTCTGTGGCGATTAGGACCAGCGATTTCTGTCTCGTTTGTGAGGGTTGTAATAACCCGTAAACAGCGCCCTGAGGAAGAGGCCTTACAAAGGACTGGGCGTGGAGTTTGCTTTCCTTGCCTGGCTGCAGGACCAGCCCCCTAGTTTACAATCCCCGTCCTTTCCAACATGCCCCTCCCTCAGTGTATTCCTTAGTGCGCTGCAGCTGGGTCATGCATGGAGGAGTCAGTGTGGGGGGGCTGGAGGGGGAGGAGTCGGTGCCTCTCCCGCAGACTGAAGGCACGTTTCAGCTGAAGTCTCCAAGTTAAGCCTTTCGTTCTTTTGGGTGCCAGAGCCCTCCTCAATCCTGTGGACTGGCAGGGGAGGGGCTGGCCTGTGTGCCGAGTGCTTTGTTCTTTGCCCTCTGCCCAGCCCTGAAAGCCAGTCCCTCCCCTCCCCACTTCAGCCACGGCTTCACCGAACTGCATTATGTCCGCTTGCTGTCCAGCCATGCCCTCCCATAGAATAATCCCTCCACCCACTTTCCAGGATTTGCCACAGCCAAAAAACAACTGGTGCTCAGGAGGCAAAGTGAAGGGAGAGAGACCTTTTCTGGAAACAGTTTTTCCCCCCATGGTGCCTCCCATTTAAAAATAAATCCTGCCTACTTTTTTAAAACCGAAGCCTTTTCCAGCCCTAGTGTGTATTGTGCTGTGTGGGTAGCTTGTCCTTCATTGTACTGCAGTGGTCTAGAAGGATCCAGTTGAGCATCTGTCTGCTTTCAAATAAAGGAACTGACCTATTTCCTTTCCCCCTGCTGAACCCCCTCCCTTCCCCCACCACACACTGGCACTGCAGGTCCAGGTGATGATGTTGACTCTGCGTTAAACAGTGTTGGAGTAATTCAATAGGTATTAAATACATACAAGGCGGGGGGGAAAATGTGCTTAATATATGCAGAGCTTGCTTCAAATGCGTAGCTTCTAGCATGGCTGAATACACACACTCAGACCAAGCATAGCCATTTAGTTTGAATCAAATCAAATCTACTGTGGTAGATCAGTAATACGTGGTTTTATTCAGACCACAAGATATAAGGCTCCCTTGCTTTTCTGAGCTTGTACCAAGTCTCAGCACACACAGGCCCTCTAGGAATCCAGCTCCTTCCTGGCTGGATCTGAAGGAGGAATTTTAATGACACTTCTTCGCTGCATTATGTGTGTGTATGTGGGGGGGAAATGACTGCTAGAATGGAAATCACAACGTAGAGTGGAAGCCTCTTTTCTCGTAGCCTGGTGATCTGTTTTCTGTGTTTGTCTTGGATAACGTAAAACTGCAGAGTGGCCAGGCTGTATCTAGGCTTTCATAGACTCACTTAAGAACATGCCTCGGGAAGTCTTAACTTGAGCATTGAATTCAGGTAGTCTAGAACTCATGGAATGAAAAGAGGCTCTACGGAATGTAAACAAAGAGCTGGGGGAGACTCAATTGCAGTGTCCCATGTTGGGGAAAGAGTTTATTGTAGCTGACAATGCACCTATTTAACATGGATTGCTGTTGGGGTCTAGTTTTAATTAATTTTTTTAAAAGCTTCTCAATCATTATTTACTCTTTATGTCTGGTAGCTCCAAGAGCTAAGATCTCAGTTGAGATCATTCTTCCTTGGGACAGGGAACATCTTTTTTGTTTGGTGTTTGTACAGCACCCAATGAATGAACAAGAGTGTCTGGCATTAATCAAGTATATTGTTATAATAGGCATTTCAGAAACTTGGTGAAATCATGATAATGGGACATGGTAATACCAGGGTACAAAATAAATAGGAATGACAAAGTAGCTTGTGCTGGTGGGGGAGTGGCACATTATTTGAAAGAAAACCGAATCAAATATAGTAAAAAAATAAATAAATCAAAATTGAACTGTAGAATCTCTATGGATAGAAATTCCAATCTTGAATAATGAGTATAGCAGAAGGAATACACTACTGACCATCTGACCAGGATGGTGACAGTGACTGTGAAATGCTAAGTGAGGTTAGAGAGGCTACAAAAGCAGAAATTGCAATAATAATGGATGATTTCAACTATCCTCTATATTGACTGGATAAATGTCACCTCAGAGCATGATGCAGAGATGAAAATTTCTGTACCACATTAATGACTGCTGCTTGGACAGCTAGTCCTACCTGTAAGGGGAGAGGCAGTTCTTGGTTTAGTTCTAAGTGGAGCATGGGAATCTGGTCCAAGAAGTAACTCTAGCTGAACTGCTGAGATAACTGGAAGGTAGCTAATGTAATGCTGATTTTTAAAAAGGGCTCCAGAGATGATTTACCTGGCAATTACAGACCAGTAAGCCTAAATTCACTACCAGGCAGATTGGTAGAAACTATAGTAAAGAACAGAAATATCAGACACATAAATGAACACAATTTGTTGGGGAAGAGTCAGCACAACTTTTGTAAAAGGAAGTCATGCCTCACCAACCTATTAGAATTCTTTGCGCATGTTAAGCATGTGGTTAAGGGTGATCTAGTAGATAAAGTGTACTTGGACTTTCAGAAAGCCTTTGAGAAGGTCCTTCACCAAAGGCTCTTAAGGAAACTAAGGGCATGTCTACATTACCCGCTGTATCGATGGGCAGTGATCGATCCAGTGGGGGGGTCAATTTATCGCGTCTAGTCCAGACGTGATAAATTGACTGCTGAGTGCTCTCCTGTCGACTCTGGTACTCCACCAGGGTGAGAGGTACGGTGGAGTCGACGGGAGAGCATCAGCCATCGACTTACCACAGTGAAGACATTGTGGTAAGTCAATCTAAGTACGTTGACTTCAGCCATGTTTTTCACGTAGCTGAAGTTGCGTAACTCTAGATCGATTTCCCCCCCCCCCCCGCCTTCCCCCCCACCACACACAGTGTAGACCAGGTCTAAGCAGTCTTGGGATAAAAGGGAAGGTCCTCTCATGGATCAGTAATTGATTAAATGACAGGAAACAAAGGGCAAACAGCAGGGTTCCCCAAGGATCTGTACAGGGACCAGAACTGTTCAACATCATTCATAAATGATCTGGAAAAGGGAGTGAACAGTGAAGTGGCAAAGTTTGCAGACGATACAAAATTATTCAAGATAGTTAAGTCCAAAGCTGATTGCGAAGAGGTACAGATAGATCTCAAAAAACTGGGAGACTGCACAACAAAATGGCAGATGAAATTCAATGATAAGTGCAAAGTAGTGCACATTGGAAAAAACATTCCCAGCTACACATACATAATGATGGGTTCTGAATTAGCTATGAGCAGGGCCCTACCTGTGGAACTCATTGCCATGGGATGCTGTGGTAACCAAAACTATAACTGGGTTAAAAAAAGAACTAAATAAGTTCATGAGGATAGGTCTGTTAATGTGGTTAGGGATGTAAACCCTTGCTCTGGGTGACCCTAAACCTCTGACTGCTAGAAGTTGGGAGGGGAAGACAGGTGGATCTCTCCAAAATTTCTCTGTTCTGTACACTGTCCTTGAAGCTGTGGTACTGCACACTGTCAGAGACAGAATACGGGGCTACATGGACTATTGCTCTGAGCCAGTATGATTACGTTATTATAGAGAAATTGACAGCCCACTCCTCAAAGAGCTTATGGTGTAAACGTGAAAGCATAAGAGTGGATGAGACAAGAAACAGACCGTGGTAGAAGGAGGCGGAATAACACAAATGATATGTTGTGTGCAGTTCATAGCCAGCTGGGGCAATGATCGCAAGTAGCCACTCAGCACTATCATTTCCATCTTAACAGATGGGGAAACTCCGACCCAGAGTCACTGTGGCCCATGTTTTTAAAGATCTGTAGGAATTAAGGCCTGATTTATAAGGTATTTAGGAGCCCAAGGCCACCCAGTGAGTTGGTGGCACAGCCAAAGTCAGAACTCTTAAGTTTTTGTCATGAATTACAGTGGCATAGATGCCTGCTGTATTTTTCCTGTCAATTTTACTCCATCTTCAAAGTGCTCAAAGACGGGGGGACACGGGCAGCCAAGTCAAGTGGTATGTTAACTGACTGACTGGGACAGGAGATGCAGCTTTTTCTTTCAGGGGAATCTGGGTGAAGAGAACCTAACCCAGATGCTGTAAAAATAAGGGGTACATTTGTCCCTGCTCCTTCTCTGTTGCCCTTCCCCCAAATCTCGTAGGAGCTATTATGCAGGCAGCACTTTCTAGGAGATGGACTGAGCCACAAAGAAGGATTTTCTGAACAAAATGCCTCTTGGAATCATCTATCCGTGAGCTCCACTAGCAATAAAAATCTGCCAGGATTCATGGTCTGCAGTGGGAAATGGTTGTTTTCTGCTTGTCTCCTGTTATCGGTCTTGGAGCTATTAGCTGGAATTGTGCTGAGTCAGACATTCAGTTCAAAACAAAGGCTGCCTTTTAATGTGACAACTGCCTCCGTTTTGTATTTATCCTCTGATATCTCAGCAGGGAGTACATGATCTCCCCCAGCAAAGGGAACGGAACTTCATTAAACCTGTGAAATTGCATAGATTTCACCTTAAACCAAATAAAAAAGCATTGTGACTTAGTATATGAATTACATGTATCAATCAGTTCCCTCTTTCCCTAGAATTATTATTGGCATAGTTTGCTAGAGACTGGGTATGTCCTTCTGGGTATGTCCTTTCTTGGTGACTCCTGGTGGCACCGCTAGGCACTGTCCTCTGTGGGGATTGGATTTCAGGACTGAGATCAGTTCCCACGCCCTCCAGACCAGGACTCAGCACACTGAAAAGACTTGCAAGCCCGTGATGAGGGAGGAGGAAGTAATCCTCTCCAGCTGACTCAGTTACTGCAGTTGAGTTCTATTCCAAAGGGACTTGGGATTGGTTACGCCATGCTGGAGAGAGAAGGTTTTCAGAAGCCGGGTTGAGGCTTTTTCAGTAGGCCAGACTGTGTCCGTCCATGTCCACAGAAGCGTTGTCCTTGCAGAGAAATGTTAATACAGAGGAGGTGTACAGAGCCCCAAAGGCAGGAAGCATTGCCTCTTTCATTTCCCATGGGGATTCGCTCACATAGGAGCGTCCTTTTGGGCAGTGCTACATCAAGCGTTTGTATTTGGGAGGCATCCGCGTGTGCTTGCTGCAGGACTTCCAGAAATGGCTGTACAGCAAGCAGCTGCCAAGCCAGCTGCTTCACTTGCCTCAGCAGTAATCAAAGCCATCTGATGATCATCCTTTGAACCGACAAAGCTGTGTCGATCCTCCCCTCCCTCCCCCCACACCACCACTGTCAGGACTTTATTTGCAGTGTTGCCACCTTGACAGCAGTCCAAGGTGACAATGCCGCAAAGAGAAGAGAGGGCAGCACTGCATACTCCACTATAAACTGCAATTCAAAATAATCTCGAGGGGACGAGCTGTATGAACATTGCCAGAGTGTAGCGGGGACAGAGAAACGTGGTCTCTGTCAGAGGTAGAAACAATACAGGATACGCTGGGCCTTTAATATCCGTTCCCGATTTGGTGGCAGTCTGCTAGATAGGGTGATGCTATCTCTTCTGTCTGTTCCCTTTCTCCCTGTCTTACATCCATTGTTCTTCTTCCTTTTTAAGGGAAATTTGATTCCTTTCTGGTAGCTTGAAGAAGTGTTTTCCTTGCACTCTATTGTGTTTTGGCCATTGGAGTAGGAAGTGACTCAATCTCTCCTCTTTGATGTTGGTTTTATACAGGGTGGATCTGATCTCAATCAAATTGATTTAAAACATTGTTTAAATCACTAGTCAGGAAGACTGTATTTAATCATGGATTTCTACATAATAGTGCATTCTTGTGGGTTGTTATAATCTTAATACGTATTCTTCCCAACTCAGAGATAGATGTAGGTTTCATTTTTAGAAGGTACACACTATACATTTTTAAAGTGATTTATTCTGAAAACTTCAGATTAGTTTTACAGCTATATCAGAAAATGAGTGAGTGGTTGGTTATTTCATTTACCAAAGGTAACTGAAGCAGATATTTATGAAATCATTGGGAGGTGAACTATCTCCAGTTCAACAGGTTAATCATTAATATTTGGAGGATTTTCTTGCCATGCTGTATTAGGAGGAGAACATCACCAGACAGACATTTTAAATTGTGTTATTTAACTAAAATGACAGCGTTAAGTATTCTGAATTTTTTTTCTTCAACAGCAAACATAATATTTAAACAAAACAAGCATATGTCCCTCGCTTCTCACATTGATCTGTAGACTTCTTCTCCTTGTCCAGATCTATTCCGTCCCCAACGAGCGTCTATTCATTGAACTTTTTGAAACTTTTGACTTTTAGAGAGAGGTAAGGGGTTGACTCTGTGCACACAAATTTGCAGAGGGACAATAGAGTTGAGATCTGTTATATCTCACCTCTATATATTATTCATTTATTTTAAAACGTTTTTGCTGTTAACAAGCATGTTATCTCTGGAGACACACATCCACAGTTTGGGAATTGCAAAACTAAGCATCTCTGATGGTATCTTCTAGACTGAGCACTGAGTCCCATTGGGTAGTTAGAAAGATTAACCTAAATAATCTATACAGAAGCCTGTGGAACCCTGTAACATTGGGTCCCTAATCCATAGACGACTGGAACTCATTTACAAAACTTTTCTTAAACATTACATGAATATATTGTCTCATACTATAGAATTTATAATCCCTATTCCATGGTGAGATATCATTGAGCTATAATGTATCTTAATTAAAACGATCTTTAGATAGGTTTTTTCCTCAAAAAGCATTTTATCAAAAAATCCAATTTTAAATTTAAAAAATCCAATTTTTTGTTTTTTTTTTCTTAAATCATTGATTTTTCTCCACCCTGCTTGTACAGTCATTCGTCTCTGGGTTTGCCCCGTGCTTTGTGTTGTCCACCTCTGGTTGCTGTATTTGTTGAGTAAGAGTCTGTCTAATCTGCACATTTTGCCCTCATGAAGGCTCATGTGCCAGAGGGTCTATTGAAATAATGTACGGGTGCATGTGCTATGTAGACACACACTGATCAAGGTTTAACGAAATATCCAGGGATTTTTGGGTGCCCAGTTTGCCCCACACGCTGCAGCATCCTGATCTAATGAAAATGAATTGCTGAGCTGCGTGTTGTTTGCATACAAAAGCTAATGTAACAAGGAGCAGCTGCAGGGGCTTTGAAGGGGCTGTGCAGAGAGGGAGGGACCATCAGCTTTAAATATTTCCATCACTGGGAAAGCTCTGGTCTAAACTCCAGGTCCCAAATGGCCCTTCTCTTCAGTGGGATCCTGAGTCATCCCATTGCTTTACTTGCCACTCTCTTAAAGACGTGCCTAGCTTAGAAAGTGGGGTTAAATTTCCTACACCTTGGAAGCAAGTAGTTGAGAGAGTGGTAGGACTATCCTCAGTTGTGCTTTGGGCAAAGGTGTAGCGATGGGGTTTGCAGAGTTGCTGCCAAAGAATGTTGCGTAAGTGTACAGCTTGTTCTGAGAAGGTCTGACCATAGCCACAGCCTGTACTAGAGCTGGGTCATTCTGCAGCACGGTCTCTCAACCTTTCCAGGCTACTGTACCTCTTTCAGGAGTCTGATTTCTCTTGCGTACTCCCAAGTTTCACCTCACTTAAAAACTACTTGCTTGCAAAATCAGACATAAAAATACAAAAGTGTCCCAGCACACTACGACTGAAAAATTGCTGACTTTCTCATTTCTACCATATAATTATAAAATCAATTGGAACATAAATATTGTACTTACAGTTCAATGTATAGTATATAGAGCACTATAAACAAGTCATTGAATGAAATTTTAGTTTGTACTGATTTCATTAGTGCTTTTTATGTAGTCTGTTGTAAAATTAGGCAAATATCTAGATGAGTTTATGTACCCTCTAGAATACCCCTGTGTACTGCCAGGGGTACATGTACCTGTGGTTGAGAACCATTGTTCATTGAGCCATTAAATTACTGCAGGGGGTCCACTTGACAATTACTGTGTATATATATATATATATATATATATAGAGTGAATTAGTTACAAGCTGACTGTTCTTCCAACCTGGAAGCTTGCCTGGCATGCTCCAAAACCCAGCCTCGTTTCGTTGAATAGAATATGGAAAGAGTTTATGGACTGCTCAGAGAAATACAGTAATAATACTTGGCACTTATTGCACTTTTCCTCTTGTAAGCTCTTTGGGGTAGGGACTGTCTCTTATGTGCACAGCACCTAGCATAATGGGTTCCTGATCTGTGACTGAGACTCCTAGTGCTTTCAACTAATGGTTGGAATGGGTCTGAGAGATACATAGAGTAAAATCAAATCCCAGCTTGGCACAACTGAGTGTTCAGACAGTGCTGTAGGTTGAAGGGCTTCTAAATTCTTTGCTTGAAGATAAATATCCCCAGACGCAAACCCTGAATTTTGCCTGGCCATAAACCAGATACATGGGATGTTTTTTCCCCCTTAAAAAACGAGAAAATCAGTCCCGTCGTTAGTTTTAAAATCTGTGTCAATTTATCTTTCCCCAAAATAACTTTCATGGCCCTAAATCAAACACATCCGTGTTTCTTATAGTGGGGATGGAATAGGCATTGCTTTACCTACTTGATTCAGTTGTGACCCCTAGAATATCTCAGAAGAGCTGTGTGTGATTCTCTTGTCAGCAAAATAAAGCTTTACTGTATGTTGTTATTTCAGCTTGTTTGGAGATAAGGTGTCAAGGTTCCTTCCCCACTCTGAACTCTGGGGTACAGACGTGGGGACCTGCATGAGAAACCCCCTAAGCTTATTTTTACCAGGTTAGGTTAAAACTTCCCCAAGGTACAAACTATTTTACCTTTTGTCCCTGGACCTTATTGCTGCCACCGCCAAGCGTCTAACAAAAATAACAGGGAAAGAGCCCACTTGGAAACGTCTTTCCACCCCAAAATTCCCCCAAGCCCTACACCCCTTTTCCTGGGGAAGGCTTGATAAAAATCCTCACCAATTTGCATAGGTGAACACAGACCCAAACCCTTGGATCTTAAGAACAATGAAAAAGCAATCAGGTTCTTAAAAGAAGAATTTTAATTAAAGAAAAAGTAAAAGAATCACCTCTGTAAGATCAGGATGGTAAATACCTTACAGGGTAATCCGATTCAAAACACAGAGAATCCCTCTAGGCAAAACCTTAAGTTACAAAGAGACACAAAAACAGGAATATACATTCCATTCGGCACAGCTTATTTTATCAGCCATTTAAACAAAACAGAATCTAACGCCTATCTAACTAGATTGCTTATTAACTCTTTACAGGAGTTCTGACCTGCATTCCCGCTCTGGTCTCGGCAAAAGCAACACACAGACAAAGAGAACCCTTTGTTTCCCCCCCACTCCAGCTTTGAAAGTATCTTGTCTCCTCATTGATCATTTTGGTCAGGTGCCAGCGAGGTTCTTAGCTTCTTAACCCTTTATAGGTGAAAGGGTTTTTCCTCTGGCCAGGAGGGATTTAAAGGTGTTTACCCTTCCCTTTTTATTTATGACCTAAGGTAAAGGTTAATATTGTGACAGTTCTTAACTGGAGGCCACTCAACAGCTACTGTAAATATTTTCATGGAGTAGGTGAGGTGTAATGAAACATCTGAAGAAGTTGGTGATGAACTGGAAATGTTTTAGCAACATTGTTTGTGTTTTCCCTGCTTCTGTTAGGAGATCTAGTTTTATATTTTAAAACAATCCAATCAAATCCTAAATCTACAAGAGACCATTTGCTGTCCAATATATGTTTTATATAAGGAAAAATGTTAGCAACACCTATAGTTAAGATTACCTACCAGCTTCGCCTATAATTGGGGAGAGAAGAGATCTGTTAAATTATTCAATCTATCCTCTGCCACTGTAGGACTGTTCCATGTTGTTGTTTGTTGTTATTGACTTGTGTTTTTTCCAGTTTAACTTGAAATGCACCAAGCAATGGGACTTCTGTCACTTTCCTTGGGAGATTATTCCTCAGGCTAATAAATCTTAGCCTAAATTGTTCACTTAATTTCAGTGGTGCTGGAACAGTTTTTATAATGGGGGTGCTGAAGGCGGAAACCGTGTATTTGGGTGGTTGTTACTATTTCAAGCCAGGGGGTGTGGCAGCCCCCTCACTACTCCTAGTTCCAGCACCTATGCTTAATTTCATCCATTTATCCCATCCTTCTTTCATTTTATTCATCCGCCCCGATTTCTGCTCCTCCCTTCTCAGGTCACAGAAAGAAACATGAATTAATACCAATAGCATTATTCTCCAGGGTATTTAAACTATCATTGGAACACATTAGATCTCTTGTGTGTGTGTGTATATATATATATATTGATTAAAACATTGTGTAGAAGGAATGTCAGCTGAGAAACTGTATGTGATCAGCTAATTAAGATAATAAAGATGTAGTGTATTCTGATTCTAAATAAATATGGAACCCCGGCTATTCATTGCTAATGCCAGTGGGTGATAAGCAGCAGGGAGTTCAGAGAATAGCAGATGATGAGAGTGTTCTGGGGGCTGACATAAAAGAAAATTTAGGAGCTAAATACGAGTGGCATGGGTAAGTACTTGGGTGACTCCGGGACATGGAAGGAATGGGATATTAGTCTATGAGCACTGGAAAAGATACATGTGTGATGTCGAGAGCTGGGCAGGAAATGGTTTTCCTGTCCTGCAGAATGTTCTGAAATACTGAAAAGTTTCTCATTTCGCATTGAGACAAAGCCTAAGACCTTTCTAAGTTTTTCACTGAAAAACTAGCCAGAGACCTCACCCCAAACTAACCAGTAGCCTGGCATTCACCAGGGTCTTGGGAGGCCAAAATTCAAGTTCCTGGTGAATGCCCTAACAACCAGGTTACTGGTTATTAGCTTTTTTGGATTGTGTCTTTTGTTTCTGCTTCACCCCCCACCCCTTTCCCAGTAGTGACCAGCAATTCCATAGTTTTGTTGAAACTGGCACCTTCTTGTGAAAAGTTTCCAATTTGAGAAATCTGCATTTTCTGCTGGAAAACCTGTTCATCAGATATTTCCTGACCAGCTTTAGTGATGGCTGCCATCTTGGCCAACACACCGGGCATTGAATTGGGAACCCCTGGAGCTAAACGCATGAGTCTCCCCAGCTTGTACAAAAGAACTAAAGCTCTCTAGATGGGGCTGTAACAAACGCCTGTTCTTGGTGGATCGGGCACGGAGTGAGACCTATCCTACCCATTCACCAGTCTGCACTAGGCTTTTTTTTTCTTAAAACATCCCCTTATTGCTAGCACTGGTGCAGCTCCACCAGTTGTCCCCATGGCGGGAGCTCTGGTGCAAACAGGCTGCTGGTGTTTCACCCACCTTTGATATGTCACTGAGCAACAGAGAGTGGCCAGCCTGCCGTGGGGCTCCCCACACTGCTGCACCCCGGTGGAGCTGAGCCAATGTTAACAACAGTGCATCTTGCGAAAGAGTAGATAAGGCCCAAGTGTCTGGCAATGCTCCATTTCATCTGCCTTCCAGTGAATCAAGACCGGGTGTCTTTTAAAATGTTACGCTCTAACTCAGCCATGAATTATGGACTTGGTGAAGGAATCGCTGGGTGAAACTCTGTGGCTTGGGTTATGCACCAAATGATCACAGCCGTTCCTTCTGGCCTTAAAACAGATGATGAATCTATGTCCCCGCCTTTCATAGGCATACTGGGTGGGAGGGGTGTCCGTCATATCTGTGACTCAAGGATGTTGCCTTGTCCTGCTCACTGAGAATCCCCTGGTACAATATCTAAAAAGCATTTCTGGCTCTGTCCTCAGCTGCTGAGTGACACTGGCTCATCTCCTTTGCTGTTTTAGATTAGTACCTCCAGAGTGACTGGTGGGAATAGCTGATTTAGTGAGGCAGGAGGGAAATTGAAACTTGTCCAGTTTTCAGCAGTATGGCCTGTTTTAATGATTTAATGTTGGGATTGTCTCCAGTTCAGCTGAGCCACTAAGTGTTTCCATCTCCCTTTTATCCACAAGTGAGGGCCAGAGACTGGAAGTGGGAGAAGGCTCTGCAATTTGGTTTTGCAGATGCTACCAAAAATACTTGGTGTCTCTGCAAGCAATATCCAAACTCTTTACTTAGTTCCCCAAGATTAAGCCCCTCCCCCCTTTTGCTTTTTTTTTTTTTACCCCTATCAGCTTCAGCATGATAGCAAAGGAAAATCTGAATATGATCCATTGCAAGGACTGTCTTACTGAATCTACAGACGCGTGGTCTGAATAGTAGCTGAGGAAAGTGTGGATGTGGGGTGGAGGAGGCAGGTAGGCAAAGAGGACTCTCCTGTATCGCCAACCCCAGGCTTCCAAAAATCACGAGATTGGCTTAAAATCATGAAGTTTTCGGAAACTACGTTTTAGATTATTTTTTATTTGCCTTGAAGCCTTTGAGGGGGTCACATTTCCAAGCTTCTTTCTTTAACCATGAGTGCTCGAGAAGTACTTTTGTTTTTTACAGGAAGCGGAGGTTCTTGTGCAGTCACGTGACTCCATGACACCAAGTACCCTGAGGTGTGATTTAAAACTACTAGAATTTCTTTTTGTGAATACAGACTAACACTGCTGTTACTCTGAAATGAGTCTAGGAAAACATCTCCCCTGGAAAACTGAATGCAAGGCCTGTTTTACATACTTTTCGGACGCAAACTGTGTTTCAGCCACTGGTTCAGGGTAAAGCCATTTAAACGTGGTTTGGCTAGCCAGGCTCACTAGGGTCATGTTTAAACAGAATTAACTTCAATCATGTTTCAACTGGGTATACAATCAATTTGGAGTAACACAGTTTCCAGCACAGTGTTGGTGGGGGTGGAGCCTTAAACCATAGTTTACTAGTTTACTGGGTAGGCTGGCAAGTGCCACAGAAGCCTGACAGCGCAGTAGTAACCAGGGGACTGAGCTGTTTGGAAAGGCAGATGAGAGAAGCCGGTGAGGCTATTGTACCTCTTAGATAAAAGGTTCTGCAGCATAGATTTCACTCACGTAGCCTGATATTATTTGGAATGTTGTAAATAAACAAATAGTTCTCAAGTCCATAGGATTTCTAGGTAGAGCACCCACTACTACGTGCTTGTAATAGAGGAGGCTGACTTGGGTGTTGTGAAATGGGTGACTGTACCAGCAAAAACAAAATTATAATGGTTTATTTTCAGGGGATGCCACAAGTAGGAGAGAATACCAAGCTGATCCTTCATCTTCCAAGAGATTATCCTGAGAGCTATAGCTGGAACGATGGCTTTGTAATTACTTGCTCTGTGTATGGTGCTCGACAGGGGGTTCAAATGATCACTGGCCACTTGGATCCTATTTATATAGCCTGTCATCTCCGGCCTGTTTAACCTGAACTTTATTGGACATCGTTCAGCTAAAAAGAAGGAGCTTTGAAAGAAGTGGCTGTCATTAAAAATAAATAAATAAAAGTCTGTATCCAGTGTTGATGAAATTTCGTAGGATTTGGCCACTCTGAATTTAATGCAAGTCACTACCCAAAGTGAAATCCTCAAGACCAGCCAATATGAGGCTTGTTTCTCAGTTCCCATGTACTGTTGTTTTTAATAGATCAATGTCTGTGGCGTCATCTCCTTGCAAAAATGGCCAGTTGACATACAAGCTGTATCTTGCACAATGCTAAGCAGGGTTTGCATAAAGGGTGGCATCACTGCTGTGAAGTGTGTGGATGTTGTATATAACAGAATTGTCAATGGCATATGGCACTTCGTGCATGAAACAAGTGTCTGATTTTCTCTTGCCTTGCCCCTTGTGTAGCTGTTCACAGCTATGCAGAGCGGAGTGTCTAAATGCTACCAAAACAGAAGGTAGTATTTCATGTCTACATTGGACAGGTGTAAATGGCTACTCAGCGGGGCAAGATAATGGAGGAACAGGCCTGACATATTTACTAGACAGCGTCATGCAAAGTTTGGCCCTGATCATGCGTCCATTTAAACCAAAGGAAATAGTGTTGTCTCTTCCTCCAAAGGGAACAGGATCAAGCCCTTGGAGTTTAATTAGACTTCACTTTTGAATGGATCCAAATTGTATATCTTTAGGGCCTGATCCTGCAAGATTTTGTGTACCCTCAATTCCCATTGAAGTTACTGGGAGTTTTGAGTGTTGAGCACCTGATAAGCTTGGGCTGCTAAAGTGAAGGACAGAAGCAGTTAGATGATGGTGTTTGCAAAACACGATCTGAGAGAGAAAGACTGGGATCAGGACTAACCAGAAGGAAATACATGCTCCTCTTGATTCTTCCTGTGCTTCTAGCCACTGTCCCTAGCAGATCTGGCCGAGCAAACACCTTGGATCCAAGTAAGTACGGTCAAACTTTCAGGGTGCTCAAAACATGGATCTGAAGCTTTGTCTATGGCCTCTCTTCACTACTCTGCCATATCTCGAGACTGCTGAGGATGGCTGAAATGATGTCAAACAAACCCAGCAGGAAAGGTTCGCTAATATAACATTGCCAATTTCCTTGTATGGGGGAGGAGGACATAAATGAACTCTAAACATTTGAGAACATCCCCTTTGTTCAGTATTTTCTGAAATGAAAACTACTGCTTGCCATGATTATAACTTATGTGTTCAAGCAATCCTTCCTGGAAGTCTTCAGATCTGCCTGTATTATCTACTTGACTGGAATCGTTACCAGCAAGCCAGTGTGCTATAAAGACAGTATAATATTTCACCTCTTTTAAAGGGAAACTTTGATATTGTCAGTCTTTTCTCAGCCTCGCCACTGACCTACCAGCTGATATCACTTTTGGGCCAGTTGCCCATTAGGAAATGTTTTATTTTGGCAGAGAGCATGTGATCTGGATTGGACTAGAGATGGGGAAATGATATACTGAGATGCCAAAAGTTAATACTGGAAGGTCAGGGAAAGAAAGACTTTCCTACTTGGGACTTTGGGAAAAAGTGAGCAAGCAAGATCAATGGTGGCTGCAATTCTTGGCTACTGGAGGAAGTTTCGTGATCATTTTCATGCTACAGGTGTCATAGAATAATAGAAGATTAGGATTGGAAGAGATCTCAGGAGGTCATCTAGTCCAACCCCCTGCTCAAAGCAGGACCAACACCAACTAAATCATCCTAGCCAGGGCTTTGTCAAGCTGGGCCTTAAAAACCTCTAAGGATGGAGATTCCACCACCTCCCTAGGTAACGCATTCCAATGCTTCACCACCCTCCTAGTGAAATAGTGTTTCCTAATATCCAACCTAGAGCTCCCCACCTGCAACATGAGACCATTGCTCCTTGTTCTGTCATCTGCCAACACTGAGAACAGCCGAGCTCCATTCTCTCTGGAACCCCCCTTCATGTAGTTGAAGGCTGCGATCAAATCCCCTCTCACTCCTCTCTTTTGCAGACTAAACAAGCCCAGTTCCCTCTGCCTCTTCTCGTAAGTCATGTGCCCCATCTCCCTGATGATTTTCATTGCCCTCCGCTGGACTCTCTCCAATTTCTCCACATCCTTTCTGTAGTGGGGGGCCAAAACTGGACACAATATTCCAGATGTGGCCTCACCATTGCCGAAGAGAGGGGAATAATCTCTTCCCTCAATCCACTGGCAGTGCTCCTACTAATGCATCCCAATATGCTGTTGGCCTTCTTGGCAAGAAGGGCACGCCACTGACTCATATCCAGCTTCTTGTCCACTGTAATCCCCAGGTCCTTTTCTGCAAAACTGCTGCTTAGCCAGTCGGTCACCAGCCTGAAGTGGTGCAGGGGATTCTTCTGTCCTAAGTGCAGGACTCTGCACTTGTCCTTGTTGAACCTCATCCGATTTCTTTTGGCCCAATCCTCCAATTTGTCTAGGTTACTCTGGACCTTATCCCTACCTTCCAGCATATCCCTACCTCTCCCCGCATTTTAATGTCATCCGTGAACTTGCTGAGAGTGCAATCCATCCCATCATCCAGATCATTAATAAAGATGTTGAACAAAACTGGCCCCAGAACCGACCCCTGGGGCACTCTGCTTGATACCGGCTGCCAACTAGACATCGAGCCGTTGATCACTACCCATTGAGCCTGACAATCGAGGCAGCTTTCTATCCACCTTATAGTCCATTCATCCAATCCATATTTTTTAACTTGCTGGCAAGAATACTGTGGGAAACCATATCAAAAGCTTTGCTAAAGTCAAGATATATCACGTCCACCGCTTTCTCCATGTCCACGGAGCCAGTTATCTCATCACAGAACGCAATCAGGTTGGTCAGGCATGTCTTGCCCTTGGTGAATACATGTTGACTATTCCTGATCATCTTCCTCTCCTCCAAGTGCTTCAAAATGGTTTCCTTGAGGACCTGCTCCACGATTTTTCCAGAGTCTGAGGTGAGGCTGACCAGTCTGTAGTTCTCCGGGTTCTCCTTCTTCCCTTTTTTAAAGATGGGCACTATATTTGCCTTTTTCCAATCATCCTGGACCTCCCCCGATTGCCACGAGTTTTCAAAGATAATGGCCAATGGCTCTGCAATCACATCAGCTAATTCCGTCAGCACCCTCGGATGCATTAGATCTGGACCCATGGACTTTTGCATAAGTATGTATATGTATGTCATATGACATATATATGTATGTATGTATTTATATATATACTTACTATGTGGCCTGTTCTGTCATACAAATCAGTAACTTGTTTTGACCTTTTTGGCTTATTATGGACTTTTATTTTCTTCAGTTTCTTCAATTGCTCTAGAACAGTGGTTTTCAACCTTTTTTTTCATTTATAGACCCCTAAAAAAATTTCAAATGCTGGTGTGGACTCCTTTGGAAATCTTAGACATAGCCTGTGGAATCCCAGGGGTCCGTGGACTATAGGTTGACAACCACTGCTGTAGAGGGGTGTGTGTGTGTGGAGAGAGAGAAAGAAAAACTGAATTTCCCAGGGACCTTTCCTAGTTTCTTAAAGCTATAATTTGATCTATTTTTTTAATCCTTTAAAAAAATCTTCATTCAGCCACTTACCTATGTCACAGTGTAAGATATATAGCAAGGAACTATGGCCAGATGTTCATGGATTTCCTTGGGAGTAATTGATTGACCCAGACACAACCTGTGTACCAGCATGTAGCAGGATTATCCCATGTGTCCAGGACACTCTTTGCGCTCTGCCAGCTACCAGAGAAGTAACTCTGGGACAGCCTTGATTTTTCAGCATTCCTTAGGGCCCTCCTGCTGACCTGACTCAAAGCCATGAATGGCTCACATTCACTGCCCAAATGCTTTCATTTTTAATAATGGCTCATTTGGAGGGAGGTAAAGTGGAATGTCTTCCTTTCTGATACATCAGTCTTCTGTAAGCAGAAGGCAAACAATTTTTGATTCCAATCTAGTAAATTCCAGTAGAGGCTGAGCCTCTTTCAGAGGCTTTGATTTATAATTTATTGCAAGATGGGAGTTTGCAAGATGTTAAAGTTAATTGAAAGCATCAGAAAGAAAAGAAATACTGTTGAGAGTGAATGGATAGTCTGACACACCTCCAACAAGTGTGCAAAATGGGAGCATCACATCTGACTTCTTTTTTCTGTTCTGCAGAAGATAAAATGAAACAAAAATCCCAGGCAATTAAAATTCTAAAACTTTAGCTGCTGATGCCTGAGTGGCACGTTCTCGTCTTAAATTTCTCGTTGCACCTTCCCTCTCAGAACAAATCAAGTTGAAAATTGTCCTTGGTCCCCCCTGAAAGCCAGTAAGGTCTCAGTCTTGCAAAAATCGTCACGGTTTGCAATTATCATGTTACAAACTGTGAGTAGCCCCATTGACTTTGCAGGAACAGGGCCTGCAGTCAGGCCTCCTCATTCCAAACCACTTGATTGGTATTGGATCAGGCTGGGTTCATAGAAACGTAGATTGCTGGTATCAGATAATTTAAAAACCAGCACCACAGTATTGCTATAGGTTTCAGAGTAGCAGCTGTGTTAGTCTGTATCCACAAAAAGAACGGGAGTACTTGTGGCACTTTAGAGACTAACAAATTTATTAGAGCTTAAGGTACAGTTCTAAACTGTTCAGTCCTTGCCCTGTAAAACTTAACATTAAGGCCAATTAAGCGTGTGTGTGTGTGTGTGAGAGAGAAAGAGAATAAACAATACAATTAGCAGAGTGGGGTTTTCATTGTTTGGCATTGGTCAGAGTAAATATTCTAGAAGCAATGGCTCTGCATCAGCCTTTGTCCAATCTATGTTGAGGCTTCTATGGCCACTTCATTATGCTGTATGAATGCCCATTAGTCTGCACTAAATAAAGGTTTGTCAGATAGCACAAAGTATTTGTACTATTGTAGGGCCTAGGAGCCCTATTTATGGACCAGAACCTTATTCTGAAAATACAGAACAAAAGGCAGTCCTTGCCGCGAGGAGTTTAAAATCAACGTATAAGGCTAGAGACAACAGATGACTACAGACAGGGGAGTACAAGTAAACAACGAGACAGTATTGGTCAGCATGGTAGGTAGTGGTCTCTGCACACCAGCAGACTAAGGGCTTGTTCTCATGTACAGCCCTACAGTGGTCCAGTATACCAGTGCAGCTGCACCACTAAAGCATTTTACTGAAGGCACTCCTATGCAGACAGGAGAGCTTCTCCCAATGGCTAGTTAGCTACTGCCTCTCTGGGTGGTGGATTACGTTGCTGGGAGAGCTTCTCCAGTCGACGTAGCGCTGCCTACATGGGGGGTTAGGGCAGATCTAGGGTGGGACGTGAAATAAAAATATAACCTTTCTTTGCACTTCTGTATGAACTGCTGTTTGAGAATCTCAAAGCACTTTTGCTAATCTTTGTTTTTTGCTTGTTGTTTAATTTGCAAAATCTTACTGGAAGTGTCAGATTGGGAGTTTTTGGTTCCTGAACGCTCTTGAAAATCTGTCCCATGTTACTTTTCCAAGCACACAGTAACTGAGTTTGACTGCCTTTCTAACTTTTGGTGCTTAACTACACCTGCATTGATTTCAGTGCAGCTGCAGGCCCTGTTGCTTTTCGGTGTCTGTTGGAGGTGGATGAGATTGGCTTATGGAGCATTGAAGTGTGGTATTGACAGTGACGTACACGATGTGAAAGTGGTGAGGAATGCTGCAGACTTTTCTCTTAACTTTTCATTTCAGTGCTCTTAAGGATTTGGCGGAAGGGGGTGAGTTCTGATACTAAATAAAGCTTTTATTTGTGTTAATAAAACATTTTTAGTATGAGACTGTTTGTTTTAATTCTTATGAGATCTGGTGCTAGGTGTCAAACATAGGTGAGAATCCTAAAAACTTGGGTCTGTTTGCTCCACAGACAGAGCTGAACAGTTAAATTTTCCATTAAATTTTGCCATTAGTAGCCCGAAGCCACCGGATTAGGTAGTGTGGCCCATTATAACAGAGCAGCCAACACCAATCAATGTACTGTTGCTAAGATTAATCACTGTGATAATCGAAGCAGAATTTTAAAGTTGCAGTATGTTCAGATTTTGACTTGCTGCAGAGGGGTCAAGTGCTGCAGTAGCTTAATGCATTAGCTTTTCCCCTCAGCGGAGATGGGTGCACTTGCTACTGAGGTCACAAGTGGAATGAAGTAGGCGAGTCTTAGCCTAGCACCATATGTCTTTCTGTACGCTGGAGGAAAATACTGCATCGTGTCAAAGAAAGGATCTTCTCTGAGCCAAAACTGGAGTAATGAGGGTTGAACTGCACTGGAAGATGTGGCTAGGGAATCTTGCCTTCTACCTGCCTACGCTCTTACTTGGCATTTTGGGTAGGGAAGCTCACCGGGCTGCCTTTTTCAGTCCCCTTGGTTTTTCAGAGGAAGGGGGAAAAAAAGATCAACTTCTATTAATTCTTGGGAAGGACTGAAACATTGAATGGTAATCCCAAGGACTGATTATTATCTAAAATAGATGGAAGTAATTGGCTTTGAGAGCTTGCTTTCAGCTATCGGGGCGGAAGGGGGTGGGGAAGAAGTGATATAAAATCTCCTCCATCATGAGGTTCTTTGGATCACACTGACCAAATGAACATTAGCAGCTCAGAAGTCTGAGAATGTTTTTCATTCTGTGTGTGAGCTTTGAGTGCCTTACCCCTCAAAAAAACGGTATCCAGCTGAGGTGAGGGAAGACTGCTTCAAACAATAGTAACTGGTATGCTGTCCAGCACACCTTTCACTAAAGCCGTAAAACCATTTATGTTATAGCATCATTCCAACTCTCTTAGTGTAAAGCACCAAAGCACTTACTGTAAGCAGAGGTTTGGTGTGAATTTCCTTTTCTTGACCATTCATATCTTTCAGGTTATCCTGTAAATCCTCCTTTTGAGCCTCCATTCTTTAGATAAGCTCTAGTACTTCAGTCGTAGACTGTAAAGTGAGAAAGGACCCCCCCCCCACCCCGATAATCTAATTTGACATCCTACATAGCACAGGCCATAGAATGTGATTTCTGCGGTGCGGGGAATTATTCTTCCCTAGGATGCAACTGAACACTATCAACCCCAGTAACGTGTGTTTAAACTGGAAGATGTTTCAGAATAACAACCCAATCTGGATTTAAAGGCTCCAAGTGATGATGAATTTACCACATCCCTTAGTAAACTGCTCTAGTGGCTAATTACTCTTTCTGGGTTTTATTTCCAGTTTGAATAGCCTCACCTTCTACCCATTGCATCTTGCTGTGCCTGCTAGATTAAGGCCTCTAATGTAAGCGACTTTAAGGCTGTGATCAAGTTAGCTTGATAATAATACCTAGTTGTTTCCTATAGATCTTGAAGCAAATAGAAAGTAGATCTTGACAAAAGAAGTTGGTATCATTACCCCCATTTTACAGATGGGGAAACTGAGGCATGGAGGAGTGCTGTGACCCGCCAAAGGTCACCCCGCAGGCCAGTGCCCAAGCCAGGAATAGACCCCAGGTCTCCTGAGTCCCAGTCCAATGCTGCATCCAGTAAGGCACCAATAGTCTGAGTTCCTTAAGACTCTTATTGTAAGGTGTGTTTTCAAGATATATATAAACCAGGCTTCTTGCTGAAGTTGTGAGTGATTCTTCCCCAAAGGAGTGAGACCTTTCCTCTGCCGTTTCCCTAGAATGAACCCTAACATGGTTTGTTCTGTGTGGAATTGGAGGTGGGCCCAAGCAGCAAAGTTTGAAGAGGAGCTCTTCCAAATGCGGGTTCTGGTTTGTCAGACACTTCTGAGAACCTGCAGTGTCTCACATGTGCAGCGGCTAATACAAAAAGAATGAGGGTGGTGGGCTGTGCGTGTAGAGCTTGTAAGTAGTCTGAGCAGGCTAATGTGCTGATGTACATTAATTTCTCATTTTAGTAACTGAAATGGGGTCTGTTCTTATTGGGCTTTTCTTTACCGTTCTCCAGATTATGAAACATGGGCGATACTGCTCTGTCATGGCTGATGCCATTGATTCCACAGAGGAGGATAATGTCTTTGTATTTCTGACAGGGCTGGTCACCCAAAGATATCAAAGGGCTTTAAACAATATAAGCCTCACAATTCCTCCCCCTACTGCCCAAATCATATTCATTAGTTATTGTTGTGGTTACAGGGCTAGCTGCACCGTGGTCCCCTTCCTTGTCTCTATGAGCGCAGCCCCTGATGTGTCAGGCCTTGGGCCTGTACCTTTCCTGGGGTGGAATTTCACACTTCTCCCACTCTTAGACCAGGCCCTGGGCTACAGTACCCTGTGCATCTATAGTACTTACCCAGCAGATCCAATTGAATTTGGGCATCTTTGGTTTGTCCTTTCAGGAGTCTGTGACTGTGGGTGAATACAGTGACCAGACAGCCTTTTAAAACCAAAGTGTTGTTTATTTTAACTGTTGGAACAAAGCTTGTAGAGAGAAAGGGTTTTAAAACAAGTCTGGACACATCTGTTTTATCTAAAGGCTGCCATCCCCAGATGGTAACCTGGACACCCCCAGCAGGGGCCCTACGTCTGTGTGGTTCCCCCAAACAACTACCCACCTTTCTTGAGAGAGCGTCCCTTTTTATCCAGCCAGAGTTCTTTTGTCCTAAACCAGTTTTGTAGGCTGGCTGGAGAGGAGGCAAAATAATCAAAGCTAATAGTTTTGGCATTGTCCCATAACAGCTAACTCTGAAGTGTTTGCTGGGAGGTAGTTTATTTGAGCCAATTTGTACCTTCATGCCTGTTTTCCCAGGCATCCCTCTATTGAGTTAACCCAACATATTCCTACAATAAACATCCCAATGACCAGACCGACTTACCACATTCACCAACTATTACAGAGCTGCTCCAGATCCATCACAGTTCCAACATGGTGGCACCCAGGATCCCTAGTCCTGGGCATAACCCCTTTGGGCTAACAGCCAGTCCCTTCCCCAAAGAGCTTATTATTTAGGGAACCAGTTATAACATGAATTGCATGATGCCATTTTACAGATGGGGAAGCTGAGGCACAAAGGTTAAGTGACTTGCCCAAGGGTGTACAACAAGTCTGGGGCAGAGTAGCATACAGGACCCAGTATCTTGCTCTGATCATGAGACCAAAATCCTGCCCCGATAAAAGATATAAAAAGGAATTGCTTTTTTGGAAATTCTGCCTCCCAGAATTAGTACTGGGGGATGCTGATCTCCGACAAAGAGGAGCAATGGGGGACATGCGACCCTAAAACAAGGGACGATAAAAAAATGCTATGGAGCTCATCACTGCTCTGATCCACTCCACCTCGCCCTCTTACTCACAGTATGCCCCATAATTTCCCTCCTCCTCCCTACTCTGTCCCCATTGGCTTCACTTTTCTTCCCCTCCCCCACCTCTGTCCATTCATCTTCCCTAGTAGTTATCAGTAGCAATACCTAGTACGTTCATCTTTAGATCTCAAAGCACTTTACAAAGGAGGTCAGTGTCATTATCCCCGTTTTACAAATAGGGAAATTGAGGCACAGGGACGGAAGTGACTTGCCTGTGGTCACCCAGCAAGCCAGTGGCAATGCCAGGCATCAAACCCAGGTCTCCTGAGTCCCACCCAATCCAGCACCCTATCTCTTAGCTCCCTTCCCAGTAGTGTTGGGAAGCTGTGGCTGGAAGGAGTCCTGAGGAGCCAGCCGGATACATGCTGTCTACTATTGGGGCTCACTGAGAGGGGTCCCTGTAGGGAGCAGAGAAGGAGTGTCCCACTGCGTGGGCTCAGCTGTAGGCAGCCTCAGAGGTGGTGGGCAGAATAAGAGAAAGCATGGGAGAGTCTTGCGTGGCATTGGGACGTGTGCCCAGATTCATGGTGTTGTGAGGAATCCAGGCTGTGCGCGAGGTGTGCTGGTAGTGGCTGTGTTTTGAAAGCACACCTGAACTGCAGTCAGCTTTTTGATTAGCCTGACCGGAAGGCAGCCTCCTCCTGAACTGTGCTGATAAGAGCCGCTGATATGAAAGGAAATCTCTCTAAGCTGCTTGGACTTTGTAAACTGAATTTTAATTACTGTGTAATGGTTTTAGTTCACTCAAAAAATGCTCATAAAATATGAACTAACTCGGTCTCCAGAGAGGCTCCTCTCGGAGTTCTTAGCCAGCCTCTGAGTCAGGGTCCCTGTAGAACAAAGGAGGATCGCTTGGGAACTATTCCCCTCCAGCAGCCGTTGGCAGGGGAACATGTTGCTCACTCTATAGTGTACAAACCTGGGGGCACTGAAAGTTTTCACTCAGAATGCGGAAGACTCCAGCTACAGTTTGACTAAACCAGGAGTGGGCAAACTTTTTGGCCCGAGGGCCACATCGGGGAATAGAAATTGTATGGTGGGCCATGAATGCTCACAAAATTGGGGTTAGAGTGCGGGAAGGGGTGTGGGCTCTGGGGTGGGGCTGGGGATGAGGAGTTTGGGGTGCTGGAGGGTGGTCCGGGCTGGGATCGAGGGGTTTGGAGAGCAGGAGGGGGATCAGGGCTGGGGCAGGGGATTGGGGTGTGGGGAGAGGCTCAGGGGGTGCAGGCTCTGAGCGGCGCTTACCTCAAACGGCTACTGGAAGCAGTGGCATGTTCCTTCTCCGGCTCCAAGCAGAGGCATGGCCAGGCAGCTTTGCATGCTGCCCCATCTGCAGGCATCGCCCCTGCAGCTCCCATTGGTGGGCGTAGGAGCTGGAGGGGGTCATGCCGTGGCTTCCAGGAGCTGTGTGGTGCGGCCCCAACCCAGTGCCCCGGCCGGAGTGCCAGAGCGGGGGCCATCTTGAAACGACTCGCGGGCTGTAGTTTGCCCACCCCTGGACTAAACCCCTCAGCAAGGCCTAGTAGCTCACTATCTATACCAGGCAGAAAACACAGAGGATTCTTAGCTTAAAATAGGTTGAATATATTGCTCCCTGTTTTGTGATCAGTGAAGAATTCTCCTGCCCCAGTAATGCAACAGGGCATGTTTTACAGCTTAGTTTGAGTATCAAGTTCCAGTAACTATTTCTATGCACTTCTATAGAGCCCTTAACACCTTCCAACCAAGTGTCTCAAATCACTCACCAGCTGATAACTATGTCTCCCAGCAACAGGTCAGACATGAAGGGAAAACAGGTACAGAAAGGTAAGGCGACATTCCCAGCTCCACACAGGGAGGCCTGTGGACCAGTTGTCTTATCTGATATACTTGCAGGGGATTAATTTATTTATTATTTAATGGGGAAAAGGGATAAATGATTTTTTCTTTAGACCTTAAAGATCAACTGTAACCCTGCGTAAACAAAGTATGTGCCTTTATCTGTCTATCTGTCTGTCTTCCTAACTTTAGGGTCCTAAATCAGTCAGAATTTTGCACATTAAGTTTGGCTTTGTTTCACATGGATGTGTCAGTTTGGATAATCTTGCATTTATAGTTTTGTTTTTACTGTCAAATCATCTCTGCATTTCTAGCATTCCCAAGGCAAACTTCCAATACAAAGGGAAGGCCCTACCTCAGTCCTGGCTCTGTAATCTTGAGAAATGGCTATTCAATAGCAAACACTGATAATATCTTCAGTCTGAGTGTTAGAGCTGAAGCTAGGTGGAAGGGGTGAGCTGACTGAAATTCATAGTTGGTTTGTGCTTATAACTAGATGACTGGGTGTCTGGGTGCCCTTTTTCATTCTAAATGGAAAGGAAATAAATACAAATATTTTAAAGGACATTTACATTGTATCAGTTCCTCTCCCACCTGATAAGATGTGAGTTGGATTAATTATTTGTATTATCGGACTTCTGTTGTTTGGAAGTGAAATGCAGTCTGTTCATAACCAGGTTTTGGACATGCTGCTCTTTTCTTCCCAAGGAGAGCACTGGCTAAAGAATGTTGATATGTTGGAGGGAGGGATAGCTCAGTGGTTTGAGCATTGGCCTGCTAAACCCAGGGTTGTGAGTTCAATCCTTGAGGGGGCCATTTAGGGATCTGGGGCAAAAATTGGGATTGGTCCTGCTTTGAGCAGGGGGTTGGACTAGATGACCTCCTGAGGTCCCTTCCAACCCTGATATTCTATTCTATATTCTATGGAAAGGCTTCAGAGAAGAGCCAGAAGAATGATTAAAGGATTAGAAAACATGTCTTATAGTGATAAACTCAAGGAGCTCAATTATTTAGCTTAACAAAGAGAAGGTTTAAGGGCGACTTGATTACAGTCTGTGTAGAGTACTTGATAGTGGGCTCTCCAGGCTAGCAGAGAAAGGTATAACATGATCCAATGGGTAGAAGTTGAAGCTAGACAAATTCTACTGGAAATAAGGTGTAACTTTTTAAAAGCGAAGGTAATTAACCATTGGAACAATTTACCAAGGATTGTGGTGGAGTCTCTATCACTGACAATTTTAAAATGAAGTTTGGAGATTTTTCTCAAAGATCTGCTCTAAGAATTATTTTGGGGAAGTTCTCTGGCCTCTGCTGTGCAGGAAGTCAGACTCGATGTTCACAATGGTCCCTTGTTGGAATCTGTGAATCTGTGAAGGAATAAAAATAGGCTGTATTTTGGCTCTCTTTCTTTCACATAATCTTCTGACGGCGAGTATGTTGCCTTGACACAGGAACGTGGGATTTGTTATACCGGATTGGACCAGTGATCCGTGAAGTTCTGTTACCTGGATCCAGCAGTGACCTAGCTCTCTTCCCTCCTCCCCCCTTCCAAACTCACAGCAGAAATTCTGAGGCTAGGCAGGTGCGAGAACCACCATTTACAGAAGGAACCAATAAAGATGCCTTGGCATCAGAAGGGCAAATGTGTGAAAGCGTCTGTGTCTTATACAGCTCTTGTTTTGTGGATTATAAATCCCAGTTGTGTTGCAGGATACGTCTTTCCAAGGGCAATGGGTCTACATAAGAATTTCAGTTTGGGTTGTGAAGTCTGAACTGTTCATCTGCTTGCTTTTCAAGGTGATGAAAAGGGAAAGGGGTGCTGTCAGAGTCCATCTTTTCTGTCGCTAGATTTGATGTTCCCCCAATCTGTTTGCATTACCAGACCAAAGGATATATAAAACAATAAGCAATCTCTGGCTTCGTTCTCCTGATTGATGTTGTTCCTTGAATCTCACGGTGGCATTCCAGCTCTGTAATTCACAGTTGCCAGTGATTTATTCTGCATTGAACGCTGAGCTGCATTAAGCTGTAATTACTTCACAGCGTGACTGGGTTTCCAAGTGCATATTGGAAAGGCAAAGTGGCCTGGCTTAGGTTGGGATGCAGGGGACTTGGAGGTACATTGAGAGTGGTGGTACTGGGCATGCTGGGAGGCCTTGCAAGGAGGGTGGCATCATGTGACTGGCCTAGTTGGGATGGTCCTGGCTGCACCATTGCCCTGCTCAACTGGCCAGTGGCTCCTCCTGAGGGCCAGAGACTGCAGAGTACCCAAACATCAGTACAAAGCATCAATTCTATAGTGACGATTGTCACAGTTCAGGGAAACTGCACTTAATTCCCTCTCTGTGGGCCCTCAAGGGCACCCACGCCAGGCTCTTCGATCCTAAGCTGTCACCTCCCCAGGGGTAGAGACCTGTGTCTCCTTCCCTCCTGACTGGGTGTTTCCCAGGCTGCAGAGCTCCCTGCCTGCATTGTGGTATTCGCAACAGGCCAGCATCTGTGCTTTGCTTTCTTTTCAAAGATCATGAACAGTGTATTGCCAACAGTTAGGCTTTACCAGGCAGCTTTTTATAAGCAAGCACATTTATTCTTAAGGTGAAAGCATTGCAGGGTAAACATTAATAGAAGTTCCTATACACATGTTAAAAGTGTACCAGAGATCACCCGTCAGTTTTATGTGGCCCGAGTAGGTCAAAGTCCTTCCAACCCTTGGAAGAATTGGGGCCCCCCTTGGATAGAAGGTTCTGTCTATTTGCTGAATCAGTAAGAAGGCACTGAGTCCATTTACACTCAAGCAATTTATCCAAAAGTTATTTTTTTGTCTGTTGGTCTCTGGAGAATCCAGTTTGAACCAGTATACGTGAGCCCCTGCAGGTAGGGACGGTGGTACCTCTCTGGAAATATTGCAATCTGAGTGAATTTGCTTAATCACCTCCCACCCCCCAGCCCCCAAAACGGTGCCTAGTTCCTGGAAGGCTATGGTCACCTTCTTCCATGAATATCTTTCTTACATATCTTTAATACAGTGAGATCTCCCAAATATGTTGCAGGGGCACACTGTTCTCCTAACCAGCTAGCTGAAGTATTAACACTGCTGAAGTAGAAAGTGTTACAGCTGTTGTAATTTATACTAGGTTTAATTAATAAAAGCCTTTCTCCGACTCTCCCATCTACTAAAGCTTATTTTGCTGAGCTGCTTCATTTACTTCTTATTAATCAAAATCAAGGATCTCTTGGGCAATAAATGTAGCAGCACAAATACTTGCAGTTTCTTTACCCTGAGGGATCCAGCGTTCTGCTCTTCATTTAGCTCTCCCTAGCTTATTTCTTTTACATGTGGGGAAATAAGTGGTGGCAGCTGCTTGTGGTGCAGACTTTCTGGCAGCTGCAGAGGGAAACCCCTGTGTTTCACTGTGTTTGTCCAGTGCCCAGCAAAGTGAGGTTTTGATCCTGTTAGGGCCCTGAGGCAGTGCCATAATACAAATAATAACCCATACGGAGCATTGTGTGCTGAAGCCTGTAATCGCCATAGGCCCCTTGGAAGATGTGAGGATGCACTGTAGAACTCTGGGCTATTATTTTGGCTATGTCCTCCTCTTTCCTCCGCCATCCACTCTTTGGAAGAAGGAGTGCAGTATAAATGTATAATGAGCCAAATTCTGTTCTGACTTGTATTCAGATCTCAGTGTGGTGTCACAGAAGGGGTGTCGGTCTGCCCAGAATTTGGCTCAAAGTGAAAATGGGCACACACAGACACACACCCTATTGTGCTGGTGTTTGAAGGCAGCCCGGTGAGGAGTGAACTGCCTGAAATTTCCCTCCCAGCTGCAGCTTCTGTGGTTGTTGTATTGTCTTCTGGAAATATCGCCAGAACTGTTTGATGGATTTCAGCCAGCTTTGTCTGGGTAATAAAAACCACATCTGGCCTAGGATTGTGTTTTGGGCTATTCTCCTAACTTTCCGAAAAAAAGAAACATGCTTTGCGTGAAAGTGCTGCTCTGTAACTTTTTGGGTCTAATGGCTCCACTGAGTTAGATACTTTGGGCTGGCTATGCTGACTCTCCACTGCCATTCTGAGTGGGGGTCTGGGGATATTTTGCACAGGTGCATATAAATACACGAACTTCAAGGCTGCGGAGAGCCAGGCTTTTTGTGCATCAGCCCTGAGAATAAGTGCAACCAGGAGTTTTTACCACTCTGACGTCTAGACCTCTTCTGACTAGTTCCTGCACCCTGTCTCCACAACATCATCTGCCATGGGTAGACTTGCATCAGTGATTTTAAAATGCTGACAAATTTTCCGTAGACAAACAGTAAGGCTGAGTGCTGATTCTGTAACAAGCCCTCCTCTCCCTGAAGGCAACCAGCTGTTCATGTCTCTCATTCGATCCCATTCTCACCTGATGCACTAGTGCTGTTACAAAAGAAGAACAGCAGGATGCTAGGAAGAGAAGTGAGAAGTCTGGTATACCTTGCTGGTTGGGGGCAGTGTCTCCTAACGCTTGAATTCCTCTTGCAGATGTGGTGATCTCTGCATGTGTGTTTGTTTTTAATGAGTCATGTGCTCAGAACAGCTACCAGACACTGGACGAAAGCACAAGCCTGATCCTTCATTTCTTGTGCTCCTGCTTGCCTGTAGTGAGATTCTGGAGTGTGCAAGACCAGCAGGATTGGGCCCTCCATGCTTTGTTGGTTCGTGTCCACTACTTAGTTGGGAGTAGGGTATCAGAAAGTGGGTGGTTCAAGGCACTGGCAATGGGAGCTCTTGATGGCTGTCTTGTCCTTTATATCCCACTCGTCATTGTGCTGCCTGAATGTTGCTTTGGGTTGCCAATTCCAGTACCATTAGGTCAATTGAGTAAAAGTTGTTGCCTGTGTGAAATGAGGTGGAGTCTCAGTCTGATGCTTGGAGGACAAGAGTCCATGTAACTGATCATAGATACACTTGCTGGCACTCTTAGCCAAGAAGCCAAGGACTGACTGGATTTAAGAGTCTAGAGGGGGCCATTTGAGACAGTTTGGGCTGATGCCATATTTGTTCTTTGGGTACATAGAAAATTTCAATCATTCTGGCACCAGCACTAAATTGTCTCTGATGTAAGGACACACAAAATAATGAGTCTAGTCTGTGCTCTCCTGGTAAATAAAACCGTCCGTCCTGCATGAGAGCTTACTGCAAAGGGTAAAATCGTGATCGGTCCCTAAGTGAACGGATGTTCTTGCCAGCAGTCTGCTGGAATAATAAAATATTGCATTTAAATAACAGCTTTTGTCCCAGCGGGATCTCAAAGGGCTTGGTGAACCGAGGTGATATACAAACTTAGATATAGGAATGTTTCACCTAGATTGAAATGCAGTCACCTCTGGACTGAAATACATCCAAGCCATGTGGCAATTGTTAGGACAGTAAGTACAGAAGAATACTGTTTCCGATCAAAATGGAGAGGACAGTTTTGGCAGGCAATTCAGTCCAGACATAGAACAAGTGGCTACTAGACCACAGCTAGCTGCAACTACAAAGCACACTGCAGTGGTTAAGCATCTGAATATGGCTGCTATGAGTTTGCTATAGGTTGAGGTAAAATATGAGGTTCAATAAGGATAAGTGCAGGGTCCTGCACTTACGATGGAAGAACCCAATGCACAGCTACAGACTAGGGACCGAATGGCTAGGCAGCAGTTCTGCGGAAAAGGACCTAGGGGTGACAGTGGACGAGAAGCTGGATATGAGTCAGCAGTGTGCCCTTGTTGCCAAGAAGGCCAATGGCATTTTGGGATGTATAAGTAGGGGCATAGCGAGCAGATCGAGGGACGTGATCGTTCCCCTCTATTCGACATTGGTGAGGCCTCATCTGGAGTACTGTGTCCAGTTCTGGGCCCCACACTACAGGAAGGATGTGGATAGATTGGAGAGAGTCCAGCGAAGGGCAACAAAAATGATTAGGGGTCTGGAACACATGAGTTATGAGGAGAGGCTGAGGGAGCTGGGATTGTTTAGCCTGCAGAAGAGAAGAATGAGGGGGGATTTGATAGCTGCTTTCAACTACCTGAAAGGGGGTTCCAAAGAGGATGGCTCTAGACTGTTCTCAATGGTAGCAGATGACAGAACGAGGAGTAATGATCTCAAGTTGCAGTGGGAGAGGTTTAGATTGGATATTAGGAAAAACTTTTTCACTAAGAGGGTGGTGAAACACTGGAATGCGTTACCTAGGGAGGTGGTAGAATCTCCTTCCTTAGAGGTTTTTAAGGTCAGGCTTGACAAAGCCCTGGCTGGGATGATTTAACTGGGAATTGGTCCTGCTTCGAGCAGGGGGTTGGACTAGATGACCTTCTGGGGTCCCTTCCAACCCTGATATTCTATGATTCTATGAGATTGATGGGTGTGAACACGCCTTTCAATTAACATAAGTGTAAGGATAATCACAGTGCCTCACCTAAAATAGAAAGGGAGTATGTGAACTGGCCCAGGAGCTTTTCCTGAGTATTATTATGGGTAGGGGGTAGAGTGTGAGTGGAAAGAATGAGAATGTAAAACAGACAAAAACTGGGAGAGAGAGACAGACAGAAGGAGCAGCTGAAAGCACGGTGTCTAGCCCTGGAAGAAACCTGTGGAGAGGTTTTTGGGGCAGGGTTGCAGGCTGAAAAGAGTGTTCTTAGTGCTGTGAAAAAAGGAGTTTTTTGCTATTGGATTCCTCCTGCATTCTGAGACACAGGACCTGCTCTAAGTCTACACAGCAAAGAAAAACCCACGGCTGGCCCGTGCCAGCTGACTTGGGCTTGTGGGGCTCGGCCTGAAGGGCTGTTTCATTGCTGTGTAGACTGCTGGACTTGGGCTGGAGCCCGAGCTCTGGCACCCTCCCACCCTGCAGGGTCCTAGAACCCAGGCTCCAGCCCGAGCCTCGCGAGCCTGATTTGGCTAGCATGGGCCAGCCATGGGTGTCTACTTGCTGTGTTGACGTGCCCTGAGTACATTCTTTGTAAATAAACAAAACTGCATCAAAGAAATACTTGATTGTCACCAATTTCTACTTCCGACTGGAACATACCCAGGGCCCCAAACGTTGAGCAGCTGCTGGGGTCAAAAAGGGACAACGCAGCTTATTGCACTACTCTAGTCTGTCCTCTTGCACTCCCTTTGGTCTCTTTGTCATATTCCCCTGCGGTCTCTCCTCTTAAAGTTAGACTGTAACCCCTTTGGGGTAGGGGCCATGTTTTCAGCATGCATATACAGTGCTGACAAATGGGGTTCTGATCCCTCATTAACACTCTCCTCTGCTGGGATGTTGACAGTGATCAGGTGGCTGGTGTGCTGTGGCTGCTGCTCATCACACCGACTAATATTTTCTCGCCATTACCCTGTGCTCTGTATTCATGTGTGGACTCTTATCTTATTCTGCCATTGTAAGCTCCTCAGGGCAGGGATTTTTTTACTACATGTTTGTATAGCGCCTTGCACAATGTGGCCCTGGTCTCTGATTGGGCCCCTAAGCTCTGCCACAGTTTAATTGTGATGACTGGAGCCTCTTAGAGCTGACATATAAACAATTATAGCCAGTCTCTGCTACATCTCCTGTTTAAAACTTTAAGCATGCTAATGTGTAAGAGAAGCAAGTCGTTAGGAGCTAGGGTGACCAGATAACCCAATTTTATAGGGACAGTCCTGATATTCAGGGATTTATCTTATATAGGCTCCTATTACCTCCCACCCCCGTCCCGATATTTCACCCTTGTTATCTGGTCACCCTACTAGGACTCGTGTTTGCAAGATTCATGCAAGCCAGCTGCTTAAAAATCCAGTGCTCTCCCTGCTTCACCTCAGCTAAGCTTTTGTTCTGTGGAACGCTAACAGATGCCTCCTTTCTTTTTGTTGCTGAGGTGATCATTAATAGGGTGTGTGGGTGTGTGTATGAGAGAGAGAGAGAGAGAGAGAGAGAGTGTGAGACAGGGCACCAGCTATGCTATTTTGCTTGGCTCACAGCTGTGGTATGTACTCTGAATTCTAGTAGGCTGTTTCTGTGCAGGCACAAAAATCCTGTTTTGCCAGCAAACTGTAGGAATGGTTTAAAGGGGATTAGTCGTTGACCGTGCTTGTCTTGCCTCTGATCATGTGACCTGGTTTCATTCAGCCCCGCCCCCTCCCCTATGTCAGTGACCTACTGTATGGATTACTTCAGCGGGTTGACATCTCAACTGGAGTTGGATGTGTCTTTTAGGATTACAGGGCTTTTCACAGCACAAGTGGCCATTCTGTTGCCTGAGTGCCTTTAAAGAAAAGATTTAGTTTCTGGTAATGGTCTCCCTTTGTTTATTTGCAAAAGACGGTACATGCTGGCTGTAGCTGATGCATAAGCACGTGGTCAGATGTTTGATTGCAAACTTGTGTATGGATCAGATCATTGTCACAGCAGCATTTATTATGCTGTACTCGTATTTGGGCAATATGCAGCATGATGCTGGAATGTGGAATAAATTCTGCTTTTGCAGAGCTCTGTCTGAATTTAGGATTTCTGCACCATGAACGATCCTTAAATGTCACCGGTGCTCATAGCCCTAGTTTGCAGAAAGTGTTGGTGCCCTGTCAGCAGAGCGAAACTGTCAAGAATTGTCAGTTTCACAGCGGCTATTGGGAAAGTGCTATTGTTCGCATTGCTAGCTGCCCTCCCTCTCAGCACATAGGAGTTTGGAGCTTTCTCACTGTATTTGGATCCTTTTTGGAGGAGGAGCATTTTTCATATCAGTCTCTCTGGATAGATGTCCTGTAAGTTTTTTTTTTCTTTTTTCAAGCCATGATCTATTCTACCCAGGCTGCTGGTCTGAACAGAATATGCTAATGGTAGTTTTCAGATCTCAAAGGACAAACACTGTAGCTTTGAGAGGAGCACTTGGAAAGGGGTATGTGTATGCGTATTTGTGTGGTTTTTAATACTGCATTTCTGCCACTTGTTCAGATTGATTTGTAAAACATGTTTCCTTTGGGGTGGGGGTGGGGAGGATGCACAATAATGAATTGTGCTTTGTTTTTTCTCTTTTCAAATGTTTCAGCATAGGTGAATGAATATGCAAATAGCGAATGTTTTAATTTAGACATAATTTCAATATCACTGGACTTACAAATATGGTAAAATATTACTTTATCTGTAGCTTCATTGGTGTCAAATTTATCATCCCCTGGATTTTTCATGGCCAGTTTCAAAATTACTTCCAATATGCACCATTTGATAATTATAACTTGATGTATACATTTCCTGTCATCCAGAGATCCGAAGAAGCTTTATAGGCTATGTCAAGTTTCCTTCCCCACTCTGAACTCTAGGGTACAGATGTGGGGACCTGCATGAAAACCCCCCTAAACTTATTTTTACCAGCTTAGGTTAAAACTTCCCCAAGGTACAAACTATTTTACCTTTTCCCCTTGGACTTTATTGCTGCCACCACCAATATATAACAGGGAAAGAGCCCGCTTGGAAACGTCTTCCCCCTTTCCCCCCGCCAAAATCCTCCCCAAACCCTACACCCCCTTTCCTGGGGAAGGCTTGATTAAAAATCCTCACCAATTTGCATAGGTGAACACAGACCCAAACCCTTGGATCGTAAGAACAATGAAAAAGCAATCAGGTTCTTAAAAGAAGAATTTTAATAGAAGAAAAAGTAAAAGAATCACTTCTGTAAAATCAGGATGGTAAATACCTTACAGGGTAATCAGATTCAAAACGCAGAGAATCCCTCTAGGCAAAACCTTAAGTTACAAAAATACACAAAAACAGGAATATACATTCCATTCAGCACAATTTATTTTATCAGCCATTTAAACAAAACAGAATCTAACGCCTGTCTAACTAGATTGCTTATTAACTCTTTTCAGGAGTTCTGACCTGCATTCCTGCTCTGGTCCCGGCAAAAGCAACACACAGACAGAGAGAACCCTTTGTTTCCCGCCCACTCCAGCTTTGAAAGTATCTTGTCCCCTCATTGGTCATTTTGGTCAGGTGCCAGCGAGGTTATCTTAGCTTCTTAACCCTTTACAGGTGAAAGGGTATTTCCTTTGGCCAGGAGGGATTTAAAGGTGTTTACCCTTCCCTTTATATTTATGACACCTCCCCCCCCAAAATCACAGATAGGGTGAAACGCTGGCTGTGATTTCTTCCTGGAGCTCTAGGAAAAAACAGAGTTAATAAGACACATGCACCTCTAAATATACTACCAAATATATAAAGACTAACAATATTTTCCACATCTCAAGGACGATTTTAACCAGTTGATTCTGGGAAAATTTCACGGGACAGTGCATCAGCCACTTTGTTAGAAGCTCCTGAGATGTGTTGGATGTTGAAATCAAAATGTTGGAGAGCTAAACTCCACCGAATTAGTTTTTTGTTATTTCCCGTGGCAGTATGAAGCCACTCTAGTGCGGCATGGTCGGTTTGTAGGTGGAAACGCTGTCCCCAAACGTATGGGCATAGGTTTTCCAGAGCGTAGGCAATGGTGTAACATTCTTTTTCACTGATTGACTAGTTGCTTTCCCTCTCAGACGGCTTCTTGCTGAGAAACACTACAGGGTGGAATTCTTGATCCGGTCCTTCCTGCATTAAAACTGCTCCCACACCACGCGCGGATGCATCTGTGGTTACTAGGAACTGTTTGTCAAAGTCTGGGACCCTTAGCACAGGGTCAGACATGACTGTCACTTTAAGTTGGTTAAAGGCCTTCTGACACTCTTCGGTCCACTGAATGGCATTTGGCTGTTTCTTTTTGGTTAGGTCTGTCAGTGGGGTGGCGATTTGGCTGTATTGCGGTACAAATCGCCTGTAATATCCGGCCAAGCCTAAGAAGAATTGGACCTGTTTCTTTGACTTTGGGACAGGCCACTTTTGGATTGCATCCACTTTGGCCTGTGGGGGGTTGATAGTTCCTTGATCCACCTGGCGTCAAAGGTAAGTCACTCTGTTTAGGCCTATTTGACACTTCTTAGCCTTAACAGTTAGTCCTGCCTCCCTTATGCGCTCGAAGGCTTTTTGCAGATGTTCCAGGTGGTCTGCCCAGGAATCCGAAAATATGGCCACATTGTCAAGGTAGGCGACTGCATATTCTCCTAATCCCGCTAGGAGACCATCTACAGGTCTTTGGAAGGTGGCGGGTGTATTCCGCAGCCCTAAAGGGAGTACATTAAATTCATACAGCCCCACGTGTGGTGAAGACTGACCTTTCCTTGGCGGATTCATCTGGCGGTAGCTGCCAGTACCCCTTGGTTAAGTCCAAGGTAGAGATGAACTGGGCCTGTCCCAGTTTCTCTAATAGTTCGTCTGTGCGTGGCATTGGATAGTTGTCTGGGCGAGTTACAGCATTTAGCTTACGGTAGTCCACGCAAAAACGTGTCTCCCCATCTGGTTTGGGAACTAGAACCACTGGAGATGCCCATGCACTGCCAGAGGGGCGGATTACACCCATCCGTAGCATATCCTGGATCTCCCGTTCTATAGCAGTTTTAGCTTGAGGAGACACCTGGTAAGGCTGGGCTCTAATTGGGCAGCATTACCTGTGTCAATGGAGTGGTATGCCCGTTCAGTCAGTCCTGGGGTGGCTGAGAAAGTCGGTGCATAGCTAGTGCACAGCTCCTGGATCTGCTGTCGCTGCATACGCCCAAGGGTCAAGGAGAGGTTCACCTCTTCCACGCCACCAGCACTTTTTCCTTCATAGTAGACACCTTCAGGCCACTCAGCGTCCTCTCCTCCCTGGGCTGTAAACTGACAAACCTTTAATTCTCTGGCATAAAAGGGCTTTAGAGAATTAATATGGTGCACCTTAGGCTTTCGGTTGGAGGTGGGGAATGCTATGAGTTAACTAACAGCTCCCAGGCGCTCCTGGACTGTGAATGGCCCTTCCCACGACGCTTCCATTTTATGGGCCTGGAGTGCCTTTAAGACCATGACCTGGACCCCTACTTTGAAGGAACGCTCTCTGGCATGTTTATCATACCAGGCTTTTTCTCTTTTTGAGCACCCTGTAGATTTTCTTTAGCAAGGGCTAAAGAGGTTCGGAGGGTGTTTTGTAGGTTGGTTACAAAGGTCAGAATGTTAGTTCCTGGAGAAGGTGTAAACCCCTCCCATTGCTGCTTCACCAACTGTAATGGCCCCTTAACCTCGCGGCCCTATACAAGTTCTGTTCAGTTCTATACAGGATCTTATACTGTCCTCATTATCCTATCTGAGCACCTTCCTGTAGTGCATTCAGTGACAGGGCTAACGTGTTTTGTGTGGTTCATTCTCTCCCCAGGGGGAGAGTTATGCATGCAGTGGAGGTTTTTTGGTTTGGTTTGGGGCTTTTTTTTTTTTTTTTTTTTTTTAAACATTCACTCTGCTCTGCTTTGAGATTGGAGAGGTAGGTCCAAGAAATGCCCGTTGTGCTTGGAGTGGAAAGTGGTGAGGTTTATGGCGGCCCTTAGTACCTGTGGGAGTTCATTCCACAGTCTTGGATTGTCCTGGGAGAGAGCTCCGTCTCCTGCACGGACTGACTTTACTGTTGTGGTAAAAAGTTCCATGATGCCTGAGGAGCACAGTTGTTGGCCACAGTCTTCATGCTAGAGAGTTAGTTGATTTATTTGTTTTGATACCCTTGGCTGAGGCCATGGAATGCCCTGAAGAAAAGGACCTTGAACTTGACTGGATATTCTGTGGTAAGTAAGTGTGGGGAGTGGAGGACACGTGGGATTTGCTTGCAGTAGTTTTGTGTGTGGCTGCAGAGCGTTCTGAACTAGTTACCCTTCCCTAAGGGTGACGGTTTCCTGCCCAGATATATCCTGTTGATGTAGCCCAGATCTGAGGTGAAAAAGGCTTGTATGACCAAAGCCGGGTCATGATACACAGGATGAGTTGGCGTCTCCTCACCAACTGGAGATGGTAGAAATTGTTACTCACAGGTGCTGCTATGTGAGAGCTTAGTGTCAGCAAGGGACCCAGGAGCACTCCAAAAGTACAGACTCACTTGACAGTGGGTGCATGCCATCAGCTCAAGGCGAGTGCACCAGGGCTGCAGGCTCTTCAGAATGCTTTCTCTGGCCACCAGCATCCCCTCCATCATTCTGGGGTTTAGTTTCACCGGGCAAGTCTTCATCCATTAGTTGATCACATCCCAGAACTGGACCATCTTGGTGGTGGTGGTATAGCTTGTCTGAAGTGAAGGATAGGTAGAGTTGCATGTCATCTTCATATTGTTGGCATTTGAGTCTGTGTCATCTGACCAGTTCACTTAGTGGCTGCATGTAGGTGTTAAATAGGACCGGAGAGAGAAGTTATCCTTGTGGCACTCCACAAGTGAGGCGTCTAGGGGCAGAGGTGCTACTCCTTGGGTGCATTCCTCCAGGAAGCAGGGACTTCACCCAGTATTGAACTGCATCTGCCTCTTGTGTAAAGCACAGCAATTTAACTGATCACAGTATATGACACAACAGCTTAGCATCAGAAATGGACCCACCTGAGACTCCTGGGATATTAGGTTGGTGTAATATTAGTAGCCTGTTAGAATTCAATCAGGATACTGGGCTGATACCTCCATTTTTGTAACAAGGAGCTATGGTCTATGACTGGGCTCTAGGTGCTGCCGCAATACAAACAATAAATAATAATAGACAATGGCCTTGCTCCTCGACCCTGAAGTCGGGACGATGGATTTATGATGCAACGTGTTTTCTTTTTTGTCCTCTTTCTTGACAAGATACATCCCAAACACAAGGTCACTTCTCCCTGCCTGGCAGAGGAGCTGGGCCGTTAAGAAACACTCTTGTATCCAAGCACAAATATCTGAATAGACCAAAAGTGTAGGGCAAAGGGAGTAAAGACACCAGGTAAGCTAATTGCTTTTTTTTTTTATGTTCATTAAAGTCTCTTCAGGTGTGAAATTCCTTCTTTATGGGCTGGACTCCCCAGAAATTACATTGCATGAGGACCCAGACCTGGCTGTGCACCATACCGAGTTGTTTAAGAGAGGTTTTTGCTAGAACTCAGAACTGCTTTGACAAATCGCGAAAATCCTTATTGTCCGATGGAATTTGCCATCACAGAGCAGTTTTCACCAAGATCTCAGGTGCCTCCTGTAAAAAGTAGCTGTGGCATAAATATTCCATGTGTAAAGGCATCCCAACGCCTTCCTCCTGTGGGACAGAAATCCCGATTCACCATTCAAAACCTCATCCTTACACAGTTACCTTTCTTCCCACCTGAGCTCACTGTAAGGGGCACTGGAGACATGGGGAGTCTACACAGCTTGCTCTCTCACTATTCCAAAGCACCTATTACTGTGGCATTAATTCTCCATGCATATACCTGGTCTTCCGCTGCCTGAGCTCTTTCCTCACTTTGCAGATGGCACTGGGCCCAGTCAGAAGGTGTTATGCCAGTTTAACAGGACTCTAGGTGCCAAGTAAATACCATCTCCTCTGCAAGCAGATCCTTCTCTTTGCTAGCAATGCCAATTACAGACTACATGCTTAATTACACAGGGTCACAGTTTTAGATGCTTGTGTGCATTATGCAATCTGCCAACTCCTTTCTTTGCAGATCTTGTTTCAGTGTTGGAAGGATGCACTTGTAGAAGCAAAGGTAATTTTTTTCAGAGAACAACCTTAGGACTTCCAAGGTATCGATATAGCTCATTTGGTAGCATTCTTGCTTCTGGGCTCAGGTCTCATATTAACACTTGGACTCGTTTCCAGTGCAGGTAAGTAGGTTGGAATATTCTCTGCATTACAGGTGATGCTCTTCAGATTAGTCACTGGACCTATCCCGGTGCTGAGATAGCCTCGTAATAGAGCCTTTAGGGTCTGTGCTGGGTTTTGCTTGGTTTTTTCCCCCTTAAATGGATAGCCCCATGAGTGAAGCTGCAGACTCCTAATGTAGACACACAGCACCAGTTTAAACTGGGACTTGCACCAGTTCTGTTTACTCCAGTTCCAAACCGGGCTAAGCTGCCATCAGTGAAGTGCGTCTATTCTAGGGGTTTGCACTGGTGCAGCTACATAGGTGGAACTGCACTGCTGAAAAAAACCAATGGAAGCCCTTTGAAAATATTGGTGCAGGCCCTTAGAAAAAATCAAAGAAGTCCTGAGAGGGGCATTCCCCTCCTGTGTTACTGGTTCTAGTCCAGACTAGGTTGGAAGACGTTCTGTGCTGGTTATTTAGTGACCAATGCAAATTGAGGTTTTGTGTATTTAATTTGACTTTGAATTGCTTCCCCATGCTCTCGAAGCTTTATAGTAGTGAAATATGGGCTTTGTTTACTTTTCAGTGAAGCAATGCTTTATCTCCCAGTTCTCACCCCTCCTCCCTTGGGGTGGGTGCATAAGGGGAAAGGTAGGTGAATAAAGAAGCAGTAGGTCAAAATCCCAGCCTGATCTTCCGTCCTTGCCCCTGGATCAAGCTGATTCTGATGTCTACAACTGTATTTGAGCTACATCTGGCTGACGTTGTGGCTACGCAGTCACTGCACTAGTCACCTTCAATTTTACTCTGTGCTCCAAGAAGTGTGTAAGTGAGGGAACTAAAACCCAATGGGTTTTCTCCTTGTTTTGTATTGGAGTAGCATCTAGATGCCCCGCAAGGGGTTGCAGTGCCCTTGTTCTTGGCATTGCTCATTGAAATGAGAGAGCCCTGCCCCGATGAGCTTGCAGTCTAAGCAATGGGGTGCTTTTCTTGTTGGCTGCTGTTTAGAGCCACAAAGCTCAAGCACATGAGAATGTTCTTCTGCCTGTGAGAAGCTGGAACTCTGTTGCCTGGCAGGTGAGAAGGGCACTGTCAGGCCCTGCTTATACTCTGCTGTAAAACATGGCAGCAAACCATTGGCTGTGGTGCCTCGTAGCCTTGCAATATTTATGTGCTGGTGTCAGTCCAGGTGCTTTCAAAGATGCCGCTGCACGGGTTAGCCTAATTCTCGGTACAATCAATAAATCCACCGTGTTTTGTGCCCTGGGAGGACAGGTTTCGCCAGTTGTGATGGTTTAGCCAGTCTTTCTGTCTTAGTCCCACAGTGTGGAGCCCAAGAAATCAGCCCAAAGCATTTGCTTCCAGCCATGTTGCTGGGCAGTATGGTGAAACAGTGTCTGTAAGGTGTGCTCGGTGTGGATGCACCAAAAACTGCCGTGCTATGTGAAGGCCTGCTCCTAGTGAAGTCAGTGATTCAGGATCAAACCCTTAATGCGCTTTGTTGGTTGCCTGGTAATGCCTTTGCAACAATTCCTTGGCTTAGTGTAGAATAACCTTAGGCATGTGTGTGTTTTAACGTTTTGTACTGCTGCCCATCACCATGGTATCTGAGCCATGCCAGGAGACGACTGGTTTGCCTTCTCAGAATTTCCTTTTAATGAGCTGCTCTAGCAGCAGTATCCTCTTTCCCTCTAATCCCGCAGGTTTCCAGCAATAACCAATTAGCAGTGGGCCTTTCTAAAATGATTAAGCATCTTACTGAATGAGAAGAGTGACTACCCTACTGCCGAACTCAAATACAAAGTTAGCTGTCTGCATAATTGGACAAACTACAGAAATAGTTTTTATTTAAAATAAAATGCAAGAGAAGAGTAACCAGTCCTGCCATCTAGACATTGTAACACACCCACAAGTGGCATCAGCACCTTCTGTATGCAATCTGGATTTGTTGTCTCTGAGCCAATATATTACAAGGGTACAAGATGTTAAATTATCGAAATGTAAACTCTGAGCTTCTGTCTTTGACTCATTTCTAATTCAGCTTTGCATTTAGGCTTATTACAAATTTGATTCTGGATCTGGCTTCTTGGATACTGATGTCCCCATGGCTGGCTGAAGGTTTTATTTATTCCATCATCCTTCCGTTCCTGGTTATGGTTTTTGCTGCCCGGGGATGCATGAACCATCAATAACACGACAGAAGCTAATCATCTGTCATGCATCAGGGACATCCATAAGCTCGGAGTGTCATGAGGTGTGCGGTGCAAGAATGCTGAAGCAAATCTGACCGGGCCACTACAGTCTCCTCCTTGTTCTTTTGTTTTAAAAGACAAGTTCTCTTCTGAAGGTGGTCTTGCCTGAGTTACTTAGGCCTTGCCCACACGAGAAAGCTTTACCTGCAAGAGTCCTGTTGGCATGGTGCTTCCAACAAAAACTGTTTCACTGCAGTGTGTTCATACTTGGCTGCTTGTGTTGGTGTATTGTGTCCACACAGCGTCAGGATGTATTGGCAAAAGAGGTGTGGCACCCTGGGCAGGCATCCCAGTATCTTCAGCACCACCTTCTGGTGCACTACCCTGTGGGAAATTTTTGCTGTGTGCACTACCCTGTGGGAAATTTTTGCAGGACACCCTCCGTCCTCTAAGGGGACTGTGGGAATTTGGGGTCAAGGGAATATAGGGTTGAGGGATTATGTCACTCAAGGAAGGGGAGTAATTATTAGTGGCAAAAGTGGAGGGTTTTGTCAGCAGAATTCAAAATAAAGCATGGTTACATGCAAGGCATGAAGGAAGGTTTTGCTGGTAAAACCTTTTAGTGTAGATCGGGCCTTAGTTGTGTATAGGTGCTAGCTTGAGGGGTTTCTGGGGACTTGTGTGAGGATGGGCTCATAGACTCATAGATAGTAAGGTCAGAAGGGACCATTATGATCATCTACTCTGACCTCCTGCACAATGCAGGCCACAGAATCTCACCCACCCACTCCTGCAATAAACCTCTCACCTATGTCTGAGCTACTGAAGTCCTTAAATCATGGTTTGAAAACTTCAAAGTGCAGAGAATTCTCCAGCAAATGACCTGTGCCCTATGCTACAGAGGAAGGCGAAAAACCCCTGGGGCCTCTTCCAATCTGCCCTGGTGGAAAATTCCTTCCTGACCCCAAATATGGCGATCAGCTGAACCCTGAGCATGTGGGCAAGATTCACCAACCAGATATCCAGGAAAGAATTCTCGGTAGTAACTCAGATCCCACCCCATCTAACATCCCATCACAGGCCATTGGGCCTATTTACCATGAATAGTTAAAGATCAATTAATTGCCAAAATCATCCTGTCCATTTGTCGAGGGCACTTTAAATCCTATCTGCTTGCACTGATATAATGAAATAGTCAAAGATTTTTGACCCCTTTAAAGGCCTGTCTTTAAGTTAGGTCTCTCGCTTTGCATGTGCACATGGCTAGATAGGCTCCTGCACAGCATTGTACACGTGCAACAATTCCCAATGCATGTATCCAAAATGCATGTGCAAAAGTAGATGTGCAAGTGGGCTTCTACTTTATATTGTTACCTTTTTTAAACATTAGGCCGTAAGTGTGTTTCAAGCCAATATCATGGAGCACTCTCTGCTATCCTTCTCGGTGTTTTAGTGTTGGTAAAGGTTATTGATTCTCAAGCACACATCTCCTCCAGGAGAATCAAATAATCAGAAACTCTAAATAAAGTCTATGAAGCACAATTTCTTAACATGAGTTTCCAAAGAAGAATCTGACACAATGAGCGAACTAGATGCCGTGGTTAGGACTAGGAGGTCAGTGGAATAACTCAGAGCCCGAAATTCTTAATTCCAGCTCAGCTCAGACAAATACTTACTCTGTGGCCTTGGGCAAGTAGCTTAAGGGTGACCTGCTTCTTTGTGAGGGTAAAGGAGGCTTCAGAGGCTTGAAATGTAGTCCTAAATTCCCTGATTTTGCTGGAGGTCTCCATGGAGAACCAGAGATCTATAGTGGCAACTTTGTCAGCACTCAGTTGAAGGGTTAGGAGTGTGAAGATCAAACTTTTCAAATTATTCACTAAAGTTAGTCACCTAAATCCATATCTAGGCACCTAAATCAAAGCTCCTTGATTGACAGATGAGCTGAGCACTTGCCATTCTCGTTAACTCTTCTGGAATTTATAGGTGTGCTGTAGTCTTTAGGCATCAGCATCAGGAAGTTCTGGCTAGACTGTGTGTTTAACAAAGAGATCTCTTCCTCCAGATTTTATCAGGCATTTGATTTAAATAGGTTTTAACAAAGACAGTCTGAGGTGAAAAAAAAATCACTTCCCCTCTCAATTAATTAGATTTTATTTTTTTGATACTTGTAATGTCATAATCCTGCTAGTTCTTAAGCTCCTCCCTCCCCCCATTGAATCTTCTAGGAAAAGCAGCATGCACAAGGCCTGAGTTTCTAAGTCAAAGAAATGCAGACATCATTTTTGGGTGTCATCATAATGAAGGAAAAAATGGCAAATGCAACTTCTTTCCTTTTGTACATTACTTTTCACGTCTCTCTGTCTGTTTTCCCCGTCTGTAAAGGGAGTAAAATTATACCTACTAGCCTCACAAGGCTGTTGTGGGATTTGGTTATGGGTACGGCCCTTCGGGTATGTCTTCTTTGCAGTTAACTTGAGAGAGCCTAGTCTGAATGACAGTGGCCACACTGTGAAATTACACTCCAATTGCTGCATCCACACTGCCACTGATGTGTGCTGCTAACACTTCTGGGCGCACATCCTGTGTTTCTAGCTGTTGCCCTTAAGCTGAGCCACTCTCTGAATTCTTTCCCAGTGGGTTGTGGGAGAACGTGTCTGTCCGTTCTGGGCACCTGGGGGGAATTGTGGGAAAGCAAGGGAGAACTAGTGGGCACTTCAGTGGTGCTAGCCTACGTCCGCACTACAGAGTGGTCATATTAGCAGCTGATGAGTTGTGCTTGCTCAAGTTTTCGTTTGTGTCCCCTCTTGGGCCAGTGAACTGAAGTTAAAAGCACCACGGCTCTCAAGTTAAGGGTCTTCATGTATGGATAGGACTAGAGTTAGGACCAGCATATAGTTATAACTCAGGTAAACTTCTCAGTGACAACAAGGCCATAAAGGGCTATGGAAATGTTCAGTATGTGTTATGATTAAGGCAACGTTTTAGTCACGGGTATTTTTAGTAAAAGTCATGGACAGGTCACGGGCTGTAAACAAAAATTCACAGCCCGTGACCTGTCCATGATTTGTACTATATACCTCTAAATAAAACCTGAGCCGCGGGCGCTCTGGGGCGGTGGCACGCGGCCCAGGCCCCCTTCTGGTGCTGGGGGACAGGGTTGGCAGGGCTGGAAGGCTCCCTACCCGGCTCTTTACAGCTCCCCAGAAGTGGCCGGCATGTCCCTGCAGCTTCTAGGGGGAGGGAAGGCCAGGGGGACTCCACGCGCTGCCCCCGCCACGAGCGCCGGCTCCGCAACTCCCATTGGCCGAGAACCACAGCCAATGGGAGCTGCAGGCAGAGGCAGTGCACAGAGCCCTCTGGCCCCTCCGCCTACGAGCTGCAGGGACATGCCGACCGCTTCCAGTGAGCCCCCACCCTGAGGTAAGTGCCGCCCCGCATCCCTACCCCAGCCCTGAGCCCCCTCCCACAACCAAACTGCTGCTGGTGCTGGCCCAGGGGCTGCCCAAGCAGAGCCCTGGAGCCAGCTGCCCCAGCCTCTGCAGAAGCCATGGAGGTCACAGAAAGTCCCGGAATCCGTGACCTCCATGGCAGACATGCAGCTTTAGTTATGATTTTGTTAGAGGGTGGGTAAGCTGTCCAACATAAACCAGGCGAGGTTTATGTCCCTTTCGCCTCAGCCCCCCCCTCCCCCAGCTGTGGGAGTTTAACATTTCTGTTGCACTGCCAGGCTCTTCCACCCACCTGCTAGGCAACAGCAATTATTCTGTGGCCGTGGTGGCGGTTGGTTGTTTCCACTTGGCATTCCCATATAGAAAACAGGGCTGCCTAATTGCATTCAGTTGCATGCCACCGGTTGATAAGAAATCGATGCTGATGTTCGCAACATGTTAAAACCAGCTTCTTTGCTTTCGGTGGAGCCAGTGTAAGGTTGATGATGATCTGACCATTAGCACCTGTCACTATTGCGAACATCCGAACTGTAAGCAAGCCTGGGCCCTGCCTTGGGTAGGAGCAGGGAAGCAAGCGTGCCGTGGTTTGCTTCGTACTAGGTTTGGATGACTGCCGCGTGCCAGAGTTTCGTTTGGTTGGTTATACACTGAGCTGGAGCATGGACTGGTCGTAAAAAGAAATCAGTCAGTGCAGGCAGAAAGACTAAGCCAATGGGAGTGCTAAGGCAGCAGCTTTTGGGCCTAATGACCAGAGAGGGCCCTTCTCTGCAGGGAGACTGATGAGCCAGGACTGTGGGCAGAAGCAGAGAAGTCCAAGTAACTCTGCTCAGACCTAGTGGGACAGAGCATCTCTTGTCACCCTGCAATGCAGCCACTCTCTGGCTGTTCTGGAAGCATCTGGGTTGCTGCAAGGTAAGCCTTTGGGAGGGACAGAAAAAGTAAAACGCAGGGACAGCCTCTGGGCTTGGAGGGGGGCTTGGGGATTTCCTTTCCCAAGGTGGGGGGAACGGGGAAATGTTTTTTAAATACCTCATGTATCTTTGTCAAAATTCACTCCATCTTAATTCTCCTGCTTTGCCTCCCCTTATGAGTTCCCCATATGTTGTTCTCTTTCTCCCCACCCCCAGCCTTTTCCTAATTGGATTCTCTATCAGGGTTGCCAACTTTCTACTCACACAAAACCGAACACCTTTCCCCCGCCCCTTCTCCGAGGCCTGCCCCCGCTCACTCCATCCCCCCTTCCTCTGTTGCTCACTCTCCTCACCCTCACTCACTTGCTTATTTTCACTGGACTGGTTCAGGGGTGGGGTGAGGGCTCTGGCTGGGGGTGAGGGCTCCAGGGTGGGCCCAGAAATGAGGGGTTCAGGGTGCAGGATGGGGCTCTGGGCTGGGGCAGGGGGTTGGTGTGCGGGAGGGGATGAGGACTCTGGCTGGGGGTGCGGGCTCTGGCCAGGGATGTGGGATTTGGGGTGCAGGAGGGGGCTCTGGGTTGGGGCTGAGGGGTTCAGGGTGCAGGAAGGGGCTCTGGGCTGGGACACAGGGTTGGGATGCAGGAGGGGTGAGGACTCTGGTTGGGTGTGCGGACTGGGGATGAGGAGTTTAGGGTGTAGGAGGGTGCTCTGTGCTGGGACCGAGGGGTTGTGGGGGGGGGGGGGGGTTGAGGGCTCTGGGCCGTGGCTGGGGTGAGGGGTTTGGGGTGCAGGAGGATTCTCCAGGCCGGGACTGAGAGGTTCAGAGGGTGGGAAGGGGATCAGGGCTGGGGAAGGGGGTTGGGGCGGGGGGGGAACTCAGGGGTGCAGGATCCAGGCAGCGCTTACCTCCAGCAGCTCCCGGAAGCAGCGGCATGTCCCCCTCTCTGCCTCCTACACGGAGGCACAGCCGGCGGCTCTGCACGCTGCCCCGTCCACGGGCATGGTTCCTGGCCAATAGGAGCTTTGGGGGTGGTGCTTGGAGCGAGGGCAACGTGCAGAGTCCCCTGGCTGCCCCTACGTATAGGAGCTGGCGGGTGAACATGCTGCTGCTTCCGGGAGCCGTGCAGCACGAAGGCTAGCTGGGAGCCTGCCAGTCCTGCTGTGTGACACCGGCACCGCCAGCACCAGACAGTCAGTGGCCTGGTCAGTGGTGCTGACCAGAGCCCTCAGGATCCCTTTTCGACTGGGTGTTCCAGTCGAAAACCAGACACCTGGTCACCCTGTTCTCTGTGTCTTTTCCTCTTCTTCCCTTCAGCCTCCTCCAATTCTGTGCAAGCATTGAGACAGCCTTGCCTGGGATGGGAACCTGCGGCGCTTTCTCTGTCTGGCCTTGCTTATTTTCTCCTGTCCCAGCCTGGATTTTTGTGCAGCCACTCATAGGCTTGCCAGATGGTCTGGCCTCTCTTGCTGATGCTGCTTCCATGCTCCCTCTAGTGGAACACATGACCAAGCACATGCCATCTGAGCTCTCCTTATGCACATCCTATTACCAAAGGAATAAACATACTGTATAAAAACATCTTCTGTCTTTGCACTCATTCAGTAAGTATAAAGGAACCATCATAGTGCCTGCTCTTTCTGCTTACGTAGAACAAATCTCTGCTTAAATTAATGAATATTATTAATGATTTGCACTTACATAGCTTTTTTCATCCCTGTATTATTATCTGATAATGCCTTCACACAGGCCATGTGCTTCATTGACAACACTTAGAAGGCAGGTTTCAGAGTAACAGCTGTGTTAGTCTGTATTCGCAAAAAGAAAAGGAGTACTTGTCTCTTAGGTGCCACAAGTACTCCTTTTCTACTTAGAAGGCAGTTACCACTCCCAAAGAGCTTGCACCCTAAATGACTGGCATAACAGCTGGACATGGCAAGGCTCCGTGAGTCTAGAACCGAAGGTTATGGGGTCCTGGTGTCTCCACACTGCCACACAGAGTGGTATCCAATAATTACTGGAGGGTTAGGCATTACAGGATATACTGCCTGAAGAGGCCAGAGCAAAAGAAACCACTTGATTGGTCCACACGGGCTATTTAAACCAGGAAATTGGCTCAGGGAACCCTTTGAGCAAAAACCCTCTGGGGTTGCAGCGCCGTTCAGGTTTGGCTGCGCCCTCCTGACTGGACCAAATCTGTGTGAGTGGAGTTGTGACCTGGCTCATGGGGTTGCCATGCCACTCACTCAAATTTGGCCTTCCCGGACTGCCATCCTGATGGCTGGGTCATACCTGAGTGGCCCTGAGACACCAGAGGTTGCAGTGCCCAGAGCAGGGAGGGGAGCCCAGCCAGCCCCATGGGACAGGAGGCTGCCACGCGACCCTTTGAAACATTCTGGTGACCCAATTTTGGCTCCTGACCATGGGCTAAGAAACCCTGGACTAGTCCATCCCCCCCATGCTGAGGCAGGATTAAATATACTAAGACCATCCCTGGCAGGTGTTTGGCTTGCCTGTTCTTAAAAACCTGCAGTGATAGGGATTTCATAACCTCCCTAGCTAACCTGTTCCGGTGCTTAACTATCCTTTATAGTTAGAAAGTTTTTTCCAGCTGTCTAACCTGAATCTCCCCTGCTGCAGACTTCACTGAGTGCTTCTTGTCCTATTCTTGGTTGAATGTACCCCTTTATGGGTCAATTTTTTTTTTAAATGTTGTAACACACTCATTTGATTGAAGTGGAGAGGGAAGCCTGATGAATACATTCTAATTTAAAGCCTGATTGAAGGCTGTTCCAAGCAAAGGGGTGCCATGGAGTAAGATCTCTTAAAGCACTTAACAGAAAGAGGGGGGTGTTTAGCATTATGATGCCTGTTTTACAGATGGCAAAGCCAAAGCATAAGGAAGTTGCTGTAAATGACTTGCGCAAGGTCACACTGCAAGCCAGTGGCAGAGGCAGGACTATAATCCCAGGTCTCTTGATTCTCAGTTGGAGACACTATCCACTAGATCAGATAGAGCGTAGGGCTAGTAGCCAGCAAGTGCGATCCGCATCCTTTTTCTCTGACCATTTCATTCCACAAGCTGTCATGTTGATAAGTATAACCGTGGTTTGGGTGATATTCATAATAATGGAAATAGTGCTATAGGGAAAGCTCTTCTAAAATATTTACTCATCATATTGCCATTTATTGTATATATCTAGGGCTTGTCTACACTTACAGCACCACAGTAGTGCTAAGTGAAGATGCTACCTATGCCGATGGGAGAGCTTCTCCAGTTAGTATAGATACTCCACCTCCAGAGGCAGTAGCTATGTTGATGGGAGAAGCCCCCCCATCAACCTAGTGCTGTCTAAAACCGGGATTAGGTCAGTGCAGTATAACTTTGTCGCTTGGGGTGTGAATTTTCCATACCATTGTGTGACTTAGTTATACTGACATAAGATGGCAGTGTCGACCAAGGGCTTGTACACACTACCACTTACGTTGCTATAATTTACATCGCTCAGGGGTGTGAATAAGCCATCCCCCTGAATGATGTAAATTACACCGACCTTAGCAGGAGTGTGAACAGCGCTGTGCCAGAGGGAGAGCTTCCCTTGCTGACATAGCTACTGCCTCTCACGGAGGCGGTTTTATTATGCCAATGGGAAAGCTGTCTCCCGTCGGCATAGACCATCCTCCCCAGACGTCAGTTACCACCTTTTGAAATGCAAAAAAAAAAAAGGGCACCCACTTCCCCACAAGGCAAGCCTGTTGCAACCCCAAACACAAGGCAACTCCATAACCCCTCCCAACAGCCACTTGCAGTATCTAGAGAGATAACACATATAGATAAGATTGGTAACATTGCATGTCTCCTCACCCTCATGTGACTTGGCGTGCTTGCATGTTGGTGGGCAGACAGCTGCTGTATTTTCAACAGTTTTGATCTGTTGTCGCTGAAACTGCAGAATTGGGAACACTGCATCATCTTTAGCTGGATGCAGAAACTTTTAATAGTAGATAGCCCAGAGAATTGTGATGATAATGCAAATCTTTAAAACCATGTTAAAAAAAAAAAAACTGGCAGATTAAATTATTTTTCTGGCAACTGGCAAATCCGTAAAAAAAACCCAGCCAGACCAGTCACGTACTGGCCAGGTGATAACCCTGCCAGATGTGCTACAGCGGCACAGCTGTGCTGCTGTCGTGCTTCTAGTGTAGACTAGCCCCAAACCTTAGTGTTCTACATCCTTCTGTAGCTGGTAGATGCAGCCAATATAGCAAGTATATGGTGAGTTAACTGTTGCCTGGGGCAGTGCATTGTAGTACTTCATTTATGAGAGGGGAGAGAGAAGCCAGGCATCAATACTGGGAGGAAAGCCTTTCCCGATTTAGTTGAACTGATTTAGCCGTTACTGGCTTCCTGCTGTGATGAGAGAGCCTGCCTGTCTTTAATTTTATCTGCTACCAAAGGGATTGTTAAGGGGAAGGTGCTGCCGATTGAATCCCAGGATCTCAATCCCTTTTCTTTAGGGGTGGCCTGCCTGAGACAAACTCAATGGAGTGAATTTTGAAATGGAATGAATTTGGAATTCTTATGCCAGGAAGCAGATGTCTCAGAGATTTTCATCAGATCCGCAAGCTGTTACGCATGGAATGAATGCTGTGTCATGGGCCTGTGAAACTTTTACAGCACCAGGTTGGGGGCCCCACAGATTTGTCCGTGTGCGCGACTGTTGTTCATCAGCAATGTAAGTGTATGTGGCACTTGAAAACAGATACAAGATGTGCAAAGCAAAAATAAATAATTATGCATACAAAAAGGTCCCTGCCCAGAAGAGCTCATGTTCTGAAGGCCCAAATATGTAGTGTGGTGAACAAACCAAGACTGGTTGGCAGACATGCCTGGTACAGATGAGGTTTGTGAAGGTGATTTGAAATAGGAGAGGGAGGGCACTTGGTTGAACAATAATTGGGAAACCTGTCCAGTGAAGGATGCAGCAAAGAAGAAGGCGTGAAGCTGGAAGTGGGAGGAGACGAGAAGCAGTAAACACAGAGGCTTGAGAAAAATATAGGAAAACATGAAGTGTCTACACTAGTGCTCTACTGCCCCCTGCCATAACGATCAGGCTAGTGTGGCACTAGTGAACTGCTGCACTTCTAGGTAGAGAGAGAAAACTGGGTGCTAGCAGAAGAAATTGGGAATTCCTTTACCATAAAAAAAATCACTTTGTATAATGCAGCTCTTCCAAGCTGCATCCTGCGACCCTCTAGAACTGAAGGTTGATTCAAACAAACTGGAACTGTGTATGTAATATATATACTTTGTGCACCTAGATAAAAATACAGATGTGGAGGCTAAAAGGGCCTTTCTGTTGGATAGGAAGACACAGGAAGACACACCTTGATATACATTAATGTCTTGCCAGATTTCCAGCCGGGGGGGGAATCCCATGTGAAATTGGGATGAAAAAGGGTGGGAAATGCCTCCAACTCCGCTCACTTGAGTCCTGTCTCAGTTGTGTGCTGGTAAGATCTTCCCCCATTCTTTATTCCCTCACTTATTTATCTCCTCACTCTCACATCCTTGAGGCCATATATCCTAGCCACCATCCTCACAGCTAAGGATTCTTTTGAGAGCACATCTGTAGTTTCCATTTAATAATTAGCATGAATTAGCTAGAGGCGTCACTGGTGAGAAACATGATATCTCTCTGGGCTGAGCTCCTGTTATCTGTGTCGTTCCCTCTGAGGCTCTTTTTGTTTTTAATAAGACTTGGAATCCTATTCGTGGAGCTAATGTGTGACATTGATCTACATAATGAGCCTTTTTGACAATCTGGGCACATTTGGGAACAATTCAGTAAGCATATGAAGTCCTTTAGCCAGAACTGTTCATTCTGAGCTGATTCAGAAGGATGCCAAAATTGGGCAGAAATGACAGAAGGCAGGAGTGAGTTAGGTTGAGAACAGGGTTTTTTTTGTTTTTTTTTCTTCTTTATTTTTCTCTCAAAGTGGCTTAAAATCTGCTTCATAATTTCATAATTTGTTGGACACAGACAAAATATTAGGGGCGTGACAAAAAATGTGGCGGACAGAACCCTGCATATATAGCCTACAGAGAGGTGAGAACTCCTGTTTCTTCTCATTAATAGGCAACAGGAAAGAATACAAGTTGCACCTTAAGAGCCTGACCCAAAGCCACTGAAGTCAGTGGAAAGACTTAGTGGATTTTGAATCAGGCCCTATGAAATCAAAGACATAAGCATTCGGACCCTTTTTCTGTAAGGTGTGAATGGTTGTTAGCAATTAGATCAGTGGTGGGCAACCTGTGGCCTGCGGGCTGCATACGACCCGTCAGGGTAATCCGCTGGCGGGCTGCGAGACAGTTTGTTTACATTGACAGTCCGCAGGCATGACCGCCTGCATCTCCCAGTGGCCGCGGTTCGCCGATCCTGGCCAATGGGAGCTGCGGGAAGCGGCGCAGGCTGCAGGGACATGCTGGCTGCTGCTTCCTGCAGCTCCCATTGGCCAAGAACGGCGAACTGCGGCCACTGGGAGCTGCGGGTGGCCAGGCCTGCGGACGGTCAATGTAAACAAACTGTCTCGCGGCCCGCTAGCGGATTACCCTGACGGGCCGCGAGTTGCCCACCACTGAATTAGATCATTGTCAATGTGAGTGATCCAAAGAGGCTTCCATTATTTTGTCACATGTGAATGCTGCCGTGCTTTGCAGTTGAAAATTAAGAGGCTATCATTAGTTTGTGACTTGCATTCGCACTCAGAATTTGCTGGAGTACCGTGAGGTGGGGCAAGACAGAGTAGTGCAGTTAACCCTGTACTGTGGGTTTTATTTGTACGTTTCTCGCCACTGTATAATATGGAAATGCAGCCAACCTCCTTTCTTACTGCTTGGTTCTATTCCCATCTTTTGCTTCTGAGTTGCTGTTTGACTTTGTCCAAGTCAGTTAGGCCAACATTTTCAAATGTGTGTGATTAAATTAGGCACCTAAATAGGTGGTCTCCTTTTCAGAGGCGTTGAGCATCTGTAGCTCTCATTGACATGGATGGAAGGTGAGAGTGCTTAGCAGCTCTGAAACTCAGGTTGTTTATTTAGGTGCTTAGCTTTAGGTGAACATTTTCAAACTTGTATACCTAAGTGGCTTTCTCAAGTCATGTATTAGTGGTAGTGGCAGAAAAAGGGGAAAGATCCCAGGCATCCAGGGTCGGGGATCTACACTAATCACTAACGCCCTGCAAATCTGCAGATATCCGCTTCATATCGGCGGATATCCGTTTTATATCGGCGGATCATTTTTGCAGATCGGATGAGGATACAAATTTTGTATCCGCGCAGGGCTCTACCGATCACTTAAGTAATGGTCAGTGTAAAGGCAGAAGCTTACAGTCACTGATCACTGACCTTTACTAATATTGTTGTTTCTTTGATTGAGAAAACATTAAACCTATTCCAGGATAATGGCTGGATAAGGAATTGGCATATTGGATCAGTTCAATGCTTCATCTAATACAGCGGACTTTCTCTTACAGTGCACAGTATCATATGCTTCTGAGGGCAGGTGCTTGAGTCCCCACAATGGACAAGTGTGGAATGACCTGCCCATTTCCATCCCCAGTCAGCTAGTGTGTGACGTAAGAACATAAGACCGGCCATACTGAGTTAGACCAATGGTTCTTCTAGCCCAGTATACAACTAATGACAGTGGCCAAGCATGAGGGTTTATATTTCTTCTTTTCTTAGCTTGTTAATAATATAACTGTGGATGTTCTCATTACCCATATAAACTTATACTCCCTTTTAGAATCCTAATATCCATGATATCTTGTGGCAGTGTGTTCCACGGGCTAGATAATAAGACAGAAACTATCATATTGCTTCTATATAAATCCATAGTACACCCACATGTTGAATACTTCATGCAGATCTGGTCACCCTATCTCCAAAAAGATACATTGGAATTGGAAAAGGTAATGAAAAGGACAACAAAAATGATTAGGGGTATGGAACAGCTTCCATATGAGGAGAGATTAATAAGACTAGGACTTTTCAGCTTGGAAAAGAGTCAACTAAAGGGGTCTATAAAGTCATGACTGGTGTGAAGAAAGTAAATAAGGAAGTGTTATTTACTCCTCATAACACAAGCACTAGGGGTCACCAAATGAAATTAACAGGCAGCAGGTTTAAAACAAACCAAAGGAAGTATTTCTTCACACAACTCGCAGTCAACCTGTGGAACTCTGACCCAGAAAATGTTGTGAAGGGCCAGACTAGAACAGTGTTCAAAAAAGAGCTGGATAAGTTCATGGAGGATAGGCCAGGATGGGCAGGGATGCAAACCCATGGTCTGAAGTGTCCCTAGCCTCTGTTTACCAGAAGCTGGGAATGGGTGAAGGGGGATGAAACACTTGAAGGTTATCTGTTCTTGTTATCTAACTTGAAGGGGAAAGGAGTCCAGGAGAGCTGGCTGTATTTCAAGGAATCTCTGTTGAGGTTACAGGGACAAACCATCCCGATGAGTCGAAAGAATAGTAAATATGGCAGGCGACCAGCTTGGCTTAATGGTGAAATCCTAGCGGATCTTAAATATAAAAAAGAAGCTTACAAGAAGTGGAAGGTTGGACATATGACCAGGGAAGAGTATAAAAATATTGCTCGGGCATGTAGGAATGATATCAGGAGGGCCAAATCGCACCTGGAGCTGCAGCTAGCCAGAGATGTCAAGAGTAACAAGAAGGGTTTCTTCAGGTGTGTTGGCAACAAGAAGAAAGCCAAGGAAAGTGTGGGCCCCTTACTGAATGAGGGAGGCAACCTAGTGACAGAGGATGTGGAAAAAGCTAATGTACTCAATGCTTTTTTTGCCTCTGTTTTCACTAACAAGGTCAGCTCCCAGACTGCTGCGCTGGGCATCGCAAAATGGGGAAGAGATGGCCAGCCCTCTGTGGAGATAGAGGTGGTTAGGGACTATTTAGAAAAGCTGGACGTGCACAAGTCCATGGGGCCGGACGAGTTGCATCCGAGAGTGCTGAAGGAATTGGCGGCTGTGATTGCAGAGCCATTGGCCATTGTCTTTGAAAACTCGTGGCGAACGGGGGAAGTCCCGGATGACTGGAAAAAGGCTAATGTAGTGCCAATCTTTAAAAAAGGGAAGAAGGAGGATCCTGGGAACTACAGGCCAGTCAGCCTCACCTCAGTGCCTGGAAAAATCATGGAGCAGGTCCTCAAAGAATCAATCCTGAAGCACTTGCATGAGAGGAAAGTGATCAGGAACAGCCAGCATGGATTCACCAAGGGAAGGTCATGCCTGACTAATCTAATCGCCTTCTATGATGAGATTACTGGTTCTGTGGATGAAGGGAAAGCAGTGGATGTATTGTTTCTTGACTTTAGCAAAGCTTTTGACACGGTCTCCCACAGTATTCTTGTCAGCAAGTTAAGGAAGTATGGGCTGGATGAATGCACTATAAGGTGGGTAGAAAGCTGGCTAGATTGTCGGGCTCAACGGGTAGTGATCAATGGCTCCATGTCTAGTTGGCAGCCGGTATCAAGTGGAGTGCCCCAAGGGACGGTCCTGGGGCCGGTTTTGTTCAATATCTTCATAAATGATCTGGAGGATGGTGTGGATTGCACTCTCAGCAAATTTGCGGATGATACTAAACTGGGAGGAGTGGTAGATACGCTGGAGGGGAGGGATAGGATACAGAAGGACCTAGACAAATTGGAGGATTGGGCCAAAAGAAATCTGATGAGGTTCAATAAGGATAAGTGCAGGGTCCTGCACTTAAGACGGAAGAACCCAATGCACAGCTACAGACTAGGGACCGAATGGCTAGGCAGCAGTTCTGCGGAAAAGGACCTAGGGGTGACAGTGGACGAGAAGCTGGATATGAGTCAGCAGTGTGCCCTTGTTGCCAAGAAGGTCAATGGCATTTTGGGATGTATAAGTAGGGGCATAGCGAGCAGATCGAGGGACGTGATCGTTCCCCTCTATTCGACATTGGTGAGGCCTCATCTGGAGTACTGTGTCCAGTTTTGGGCCCCACACTTCAAGAAGGATGTGGATAAATTGGAGAGAGTCCAGCGAAGGGCAACAAAAATGATTAGGGGACTGGAACACATGAGTTATGAGGAGAGGCTGAGGGAGCTGGGATTGTTTAGCCTGCAGAAGAGAAGAATGAGGGGGGATTTGATAGCTGCTTTCAACTACCTGAAAGGGGGTTCCAAAGAGGATGGCTCTAGACTGTTCTCAATGGTAGCAGATGACAGAACGAGGAGTAATGGTCTCAAGTTGCAGTGGAGGAGGTTTAGATTGGATATTAGGAAAAACTTTTTCACTAAGAGGGTGGTGAAACACTGGAATGCGTTACCTAGGGAGGTGGTAGAATCTCCTTCCTTAGAGGTTTTTAAGGTCAGGCTTGACAAAGCCCTGGCTGGGATGATTTAACTGGGAATTGGTCCTGCTTCAAGCAGGGGGTTGGACTAGATGACCTTCTGGGGTCCCTTCCAACCCTGATATTCTATGATTCTATGATTGTTCTGTTCATTTCCTTTGACGCACCTGGCATTGGCCACTGTCGGAAGAGAGGATACTGGGCTAGATGGACCATTGGTCTAACCCAGTATGGCTGTTCCTATATTCTTATGTGGAATAAAGAGAAAGAACTGGAAGTCTTAGTACAGACGCTAAATTATGACTTAATTGGAATCACAGAATCTTGATGGGATAAGTCTGATGACTGGAATATTGTTATAGAGGGGTATAGCTTGTTGACGAAGGACAGGGAGGGTAAAAAGGGTAGAGGTGTTGCATTATACATCAGGAATATATATACTTGTTCTGAGGATCCAGAAGGAGATGGGAGGTAGATCAGTTGAGAGTCTCTGGGTAAACAGAAAAGGGGTAAAAAAAAGGGGTGATATCATAGTACGGGTCTATGGCAGATCAACAAATTAGGAAAAGGAGGTGGATGAGGCATTTCTAGAATAACAGAAATATCCATAACACAAGACCTGGTAATAATGGGGGACTGTAACTACCCAGACATCTGTTGGAAAAATAATACAGCAAAACACAAAATGTCCAATGAGTTCTTAAAATATATTGGGGACAGCTTTTTGTTCCAGAAAGAGGGAGGAAATAAGGAGGGGGACAGCCATTTTAGACTTGATTCTGACCAATGGGGTGAAATTAGTAACAAATCTGAAGGTGGAAGGCAATTTGGCTGAAAGTGATCATGAAATGATAGATTTCATGATTCTAAGGAAAGGAAGGCGTGAGAACAGAAGAATAAGGACAATGGACTTCAAAAAAGCAGACTTTTACAAACTCAGAGAACTGGTCGGTAAGGTCATGTGGGAAGAAAATCTAAGGGTTAAAAGTAGCTCAGGAGAGCTGGCAGTTTCTGAAAGAGACAATATTAAAGGCACAGCTGCAAGGGAAGGATAGGAAGAATAGTAAGAGGCTAATATGGCTCCATCAGGAGCTCTTTAATGACCTTGAAAATAAATTTTAAAAACCTACAAAAAGTGGAAAAATGGCCAAATTGCTAGGGAGGAGTACAAAAGAATGGCACAAACATGAAGGGACAAAATCAGAAAGGCTGAGTCGCAAAATGAGTTACATCTATCAAGGGCCATAAAAGGCAATAAGAAGAGGTTCTTTAAATACATTAAGAGCAGGAGAAAGATGGAGAAAAGTGTAGGTCCTCTACTTAACAGAGAAGGAGAGCTAATAACCGATGACATCAAGAAGGCTGAGGTGTTTCATATCTATTTTGCTTCACACTTCACTAGAAAGGTTAACGGTGTCCAGATACTCAACACAATTAATATTAATAACAAGGGGGAAGGAACACAACCTAAAATAGGGAAAAAACAGGTTAAACAATATTTAGGTAAGTTTGATGTATTCAAGTCAGGAGGGCCTGATGGAATTCATCCTCAGGTTCGTATTGAAATCGCTGAAGGAATCTTGGCACCTTTAGCAATTATCTTTGAGAACTCATGGAGGATGGGTAAAGGTCCAGAAGATTGGAGAAGGGCAAACATAATACCTCTCTTTATACAGGGGAATGAAGAGGACCCGGGGAATAATAGACTAGTCAGTCTAACTTCCATACCTGGAAAGATACTGGAATAAATTATTGAATAATCAGTTTGTGAGCACCTGGAGGATAAGAGTTATAAGGAATAGCCAGCATGGATTTGTCAAGAACAAATTTTGCCAAACTAACTCAATTTCTTTTGTTGACAGGGTTACCAGTCTAGTGAATAGGATGAAACAGTAGATGTGATATATCTTGATTTGTAGTAAGGCTTTTGACACAGTTTCACATGACATTCTCATAAGCAAACTAGGGAAATAGGATCTAGATAAATGCATTATAAAGTTGGTGCACAACTGCTTGAAAGACCATTCTCAGAGCATAGTTATCAATGGTTTGCTAACAAAGTGGGAGGACATATCTAGTGAGGTTCTGCAGGGGTCTTTCCTGAGTCTGGCACTATTCAATATTTAAATTAATGATTTGGATGATGGAGTAGAGAGTATGCTTATAACATTTGCATATGACACCAAACTATGAAATGCTACAAGCACTTTGGAGGACAGGATTAGAATTCAAAATGATCTTCATAAATTGAAAAATTTGTCTGAAATAAGATGAAATTCAATACAGACATGCAAAGTACTACAGTTAGGGAAAAAAATCAAAAGCACAATTACAAAATGAGGAATGACTAGCTAGATGATAGTACTGCTGAAAAGGATCTCAGGGTTACAGTGAACCACAAATTGCGTATGAGTGATATAACAATGTGATGCAGTTGTGAAAAAAGCTAATCTACTTCTGGGCGTGTAGTAACAGAAGAGTCACATGTAAGACGTGGAAGGTAATTGGCCTGCTCTATTTGGCACTGGTGAGGCCTCTGCTGGAGTACTGGAAAACTGTTTTGGATACCACACTTTAAAAAGGACGTGGACAAGTTGAAGAGAGTCTAGAGGAGAGCAACAAAAATTATAAAAAGTTTAGAAAGCCTGACCTCTGAGGAAAGATTGAAAGAATTTCGCATGTTTAATCTAGAGAAATGACAGCTGAGGGGGGGACATGATAGTATTCAAATATGTAAAAGGTTGCCAAAAAGAGGTTGGTGATCAACTGTTCTCTATGTCCACTGAGGATAGGACAAGAAGTAATTGGCTTAGTTTGCAGCGTGGGAGATTTAGGTTATATATTAGGTTATATAAACTTTCTAATTATAAGAGTAATTAAACACTGGAACATATTACTTAGGGAGGTTGTGAAATCCCCATCACTGGATGATTTTAAGAACAGTTTAGACAAATGCTTGTCAGGGATGGTCTAGTCTGCCTCAGCATGGGGGGAGGGGAAGACTAAAGGACCTCTTGAGGTCCCTTCCGGCCCTGCATTTCTATGATTCTATCCTATATGGCAAATCTTGTTTCTATCACAAAGATGGACTTAAAGGCAAGGACGCAGGGCATTTCTCTGTGTGGAAATGAGAGGCTGTGAAATCAACAACTCCTTCAGAGCAGATTTATCTGCTGTCTAGAAATCAGCAAACTCAAGAATGATTTTATGAATAAGTAGCACCAACCTCAAATTAAATCCACAGTTTCCTCATGGGACCTTCAAGTCAGGCTGCGACTGGAGGTGCACTGTACAATGGGATAAATATATGGTATGCCCCATCGTGTATAACATGAAGGCTTGATTTGTGAGCAGAGCTAAGTGTCCTGAACTTCCATTAACTTCACCATTCAGTGCCATTCCAGCACAGGCTAGGAACAAAACTCACCACCAACGAACAAGGTTTTATGTGTAAAGGGGATTGTGTGTTCTTTCTCTGGAGACAGCAATAAATTGCTTACCTCCTAGTGCAGCTCTGGTGTGTAAGTTCAGACTGAGACTAATGAGATCCAAACCACCCACTGCTTTCCCCTGTGGTTTCCAGCAAATGGGCTCATGAAGAAATTGGGTTTTTTTTCCCCTCTAATAATTAAATTTTTAGCTACCAACAACATGCAAAATAGAACCCATGTTGACCTTTCTGTTCCGTTGCACTCACCACATCTTTGACCATCTCCTGGCTGTTCCACTTGCCGTCACAGATGCTGAGGTAGCATTTTGTTTTCTACCACTATACTATAGATTCCTTTAATTATGTATGCTCCCCCGGGACTCCTCACATTCCTGTGTGTCGTTCCCAGCTGTGACCTGGTGCCATGTTGTCCATTTGTCAGCAGTACAACTAGAATAGTAATGAATGTGCTCTTCATCACTTCAGCTGTACTGTACATAGACCCTTACAGGAGAAGGTGCTGTAATGACAAGTTTGAACTTAAATCTTTGTCAGCATTTCTTTCTTTGGATCTGGGTAATACATTATTGACTAGATTGTGCCAGACAGGCACAGAGGGGTGACTATGTTTTCAGCTTTCCGGTAGGGAAGGAAAAAAAAAGCATTTCTAGCCTTTTTCCTTCACTTTCTTTGTTCTGTATTGAAATTTATAATTGTCACTGCTTCGCTTTTCTAGCAGTCCTTGTTTGGTACTCGTTCAGTGCTGCAAAGAGCAGTTTCAGGCCAGTGTATCTTTCACTGCTAGGTTATGGAGAATAGCATTCTGGATCTTCTGCTTTAGAACATGTGTATCTGCCACTCGAGTTTTTGTGAAGGAAAGATTTGAGTAGCATTAAGGCTTACGTTCTCTTTTAGCCCTGCTGTTGGAAGTTCGTGTAACTGTAAACACAGGAGCATTCAACAGAAGGCACTGTACTCACTAACCAGTATATTGGGGCTTTGGTACATTGCTTCTGTAACTGGACTTCTTTTTGTACTTAATAGGTGTTCTGAAATATGAAGGCGCATGCTTGTGACTGTCACCTAAGGGAGAATGCAGTGTGTGTGTGTGTTACATGTGTTTGTGAGTGTGTATGTAAAGTATTTTGCTTGTCAGACTTGTGGCTTTATGCAGCGGACAAGGAATTAATTTGTATTTTCTCTCTTTTCCCAGGCCCCCTCCATTCTCAGTTCCTTCCCTGGAGTGATGGAAAGCTCCTCTGTGGCCTCTGCCTCCTCTGAGGCAGGGAGTAGCCGATCTCAGGAAATCGAAGAGCTGGAGAGGTTCATTGACAGCTACGTCCTTGAGTACCAAGTCCAAGGTCTGCTGACCGACAAAACGGAAGGGGACGGGGAGAGTGAGAAAACGCAGTCCAACATCTCGCAGGTTAGTGCAACTGAACATGAGGAGTTAAACCAAGATGCGGGATCACCATGAAATGGTGTCCTGCTCTCTAAGAGATGGGCTGTTGGGTTGGATACATATTATGTGCATTTAGCTAAGCGGGCATCTACAGATCTTGGCAGTGAAGGGTGTGCGGGATAGTGCACTGGCAGATTCTTGCTCCTTGAGATGGCTAGTAAAGATCTTTTGTCAATTACATTCTTCAGCAGAGGTTCCCAAAATAGCCCTAATGTTTTAGCTTCTGTAGAAACACCTCTGAGTTTTAATTTGAAGAGAAATTCTGTCTTCTCATAAATATCAGCTCTCAGGGCACAAAGGGCTGGAGTTTCTGCTCTGATGAACTGGGGCTGGGAATTGCTGCTCCTACTGGTGGGAGGAAGAAGAAAATCTGTGCGCATGGAAGATAGAGTGGAGAGCTGGCTTCTGTGGCTCAGATCAGCAATCTGCTGCTCTGATGGAGTTGTTAGGAAGGAGTGACTGCTCTGTACTGCAAGTGGGTGCTTTGTTAGATTACAGAGGGGGCCAAGAGAGAGATACTTTTGCAAGGAACTATGCAATTCCCTTCCCGCCCCTACTCATTGCACCACCAGCAAAAACACAGCGACCCACGCCCCGTATGGACTGTTTTGTCTTGACCTGTCTGAATGGGATGTGTTGCAGTAACACTGGCTGAGGGATATTAAGCTTGGCAGAGGTGCTGACTTTCTATTGTGCCGGGGGGTGCTCGGCCCCTGCTCCGCCCCAGATCCTGTCCCCGCTCCACCCCTTCCCCCAAAGCCCAACCCTTCCTCTTCCTGCCGCCGCTCCACCCCCGCCCCACCTCTTTCTTTCCCATCCTGTTCTGCCCCCTCCCCGGAGTGTGCCCCGCCTTTGCTCCTCCCCTTTCCCCCTCCCAGTGCCTCCTGCACACCGCTGAACAGCTGATCACAGCAGGTGGGAAGAGCTGGGGGGAGGGGGCGGAGCTGATTGGGGGGGCTGCTGGTGGTTGCTCAGCTCCCACCTTTCTTTTTCCCCGTGGGCGCTCCAGCCCGGGAGCACCCCCGGAGTCAGCACCCCTGAAGTGTGGTGATGTGTTGAGCAATGGAAAAGTGCTTGTTAGAACCTAAAGACCTGTACTGCATTGATTCTAAGGGTAGCTCCCACTGATATTTGGGAGCACACTGATTCATGATCAAATGCAGCACATGGCCCAGAAACCTCCATAAATGGATGCGTATGGCTGCTGCTCATTCAGTGACCTGCGGGCTTATTGCAAAATTGCCATTTTTTGCTAAAAGACACCTGATATATTTCTGGTTTGGAAGGGTGCAAAGGCCCAGGAGAGAGGGATTGTCTAAGGGAGGAATGGTTTGGGGTTGTCAGTGGAAGGGGTACAACTAGAAATAAAACTAGAAAGTTACATACTAGGGATGTAATTTTTAAAATGGACAATTTGGGCTGAACGTCATAAAAAACGAGAGCTGTCTCCTGAGCGAAATTGTTGGTTTGTGCTACCTTGGGCTAGGCGCATTCCAAACAAGTAAAATGGTAGAGATACTGTCAAGGTTCCTCCCCCACTCTGAACTCTAGGGTACAGATGTGGGGACCTGCATGAAAAACTTCCTAAGCTTATCTTTACCAGCTTAGGTCAAAACTTCCCCAAGGTACAAAATATTACACCTGTTATCCTTGGAATGGCCGCTACCACCACCAAACTAATACTGGTTACTGGGGAAGAGCTGTTTGGACGCGTCTTTCCCCCCAAAATACTTCCCAAAACCTTGCACCCCACTTCCTGGACAAGGTTTGGTAATAAGCCTCACCAATTTGCCTAGGTGACTACAGACCCAGACCCTTGGATCTTAAGAACAATGAACAATCCTCCCAACACTTGCACCCCACCTTTCCTGGGAAATGTTGGATAAAAAGCCTCACCAATTTGCATAGGTGACCACAGACCCAAACCCTTGGATCTGAGAACAATGAAAAAGCATTCAGTTTTTTACAAGAAGACTTTTAATAAAAAATAGAAGTAAATAGAAATAAAGAAATCCCCCCTGTAAAATCAGGATGGTAGATATCTTACAGGGTAATTAGATTCAAAAACATAGAGAACCCCTCTAGGCAAAACCTTAAGTTACAAAAAAGATACACAGACAGAAATAGTTATTCTATTCAGCACAATTCTTTTCTCAGCCATTTAAAGAAATCATAATCTAACACATACCTAGCTAGATTACTTACTAAAAGTTCTAAGACTCCATTCCTGTTCTGTCCCTGGCAAGAGCAGCATACAGACAGACACAGACCCTTTGTTTCTCTCCCTCCTCCCAGCTTTTTGAAAGTATCTTGTCTCCTCTTTGGTCATTTTGGTCAGGTGCCAGCGAGGTTACCTTTAGCTTCTTAACCCTTTACAGGTGAGAGGAGCTTTCCCCTGGCCAGGAGGGATTTCAAAGGGGTTTACCCTTCCCTTTATATTTATGACAGATACGTTTGAGAGGAAGGATGGTCCAGTGGTTAGGGCGCTAGACTAGACCTGGGTTCAAGTCCCTGCTGTGTCACAGGCTACCTGTATAGCCTTGGGCAAATCACTCTGTGTCTCAGTTCCCAATCTGTACAATGGGAACAGTAGCACTTCACTGCCTCACAGGGATGCTGTGTGAATAAATGCATGAGAGATTGTGAGGCACTCAGATGCTCTAGAGAGAGGGCCTATGTAAGTACTTAAGACAGTACACAGATGCAGTCCCTGCCCCTAAGGCCATATCTTTAACTATTGGTACTGCCCTCAATTTAATTTAAAATTGAAAATGGATTCAAGCATCCAATTTCATACCTAGGTTTGGAGCTGGATATTGAATACACCAAGGTCAAGGTGTGTTTGAGTCCCTTTCTTTGTTACAGTCATTATTTTTGTATTGCGGTAGCTCCTAGGAGCCCCTGTCATGGACTGGGACCCCATTGTGCTAGGCACTGTACAAACAGAACAAAAAGACAGTCTGTGTGCCAAACATGATTTATTTAAAAATAATCCTTTTGGATGCATGGGAGAGTGTACTGTCAGGAGAAATCCCACCCTGGCAGAGGGATGGAATAGAAGACACATTCCAGTCTTTAACTGCTCTGATTTCTGTGAGCCTTCCAGTCATCATAGAAAGACTTGGTCTTGTTGTTCCACTCTGTGCATTTGTTTGCTTCCATGATTGACTTTTCTTTCTGTAGCTTGTATTTAGCTTTTCTGCTGTGCCTGAGGCCATGGTGGCTACTCACATCGAAACCCAAAGTGCAGCAGGAGTCAGGGTGGAAGGGTTTTGTTTTGGTTGTGTGTCCATGCCTCTCACAGTGAGGTCACTAGAAGTCCTGAATCACCAGGGGACCAGTCTTATTTAATATTTTCATTCATGATCTTGGCATGAAAAGTGGGAGTGTGCTAATAAAATTTGCAGATGATGCAGAGTTGGGAAGTATTGCCAATATGGAGAAGGACTGGAATATCCTACAAGAAGATCTGGAGGACCTTGAAAACTGGAATAATAGAAATGGGATGAAATGTAATAGTGCAAGGTTATGCATTTAGGAACTAATAACCAGAATTTTTGCTATAAACTGGGAGCATATCAATTGGAAGTGACAGAGGAGGAGAAAGACCTGGGTGTATTGGTCGATCACAGGATGTCTCTGAGCTGCCAATATGATGCAGCCCTGAAAAAGACTAATGCACTCCTGGGATGCATCAGGCGAGGTATTTCCAGTAGAGAGAGGGATGTGTTATTACCATTATATAAGGCATCATCTGGAATACTGTGTGCAGTTTTGGTCTCCCATGTTTAAGAAAGATGAATTCAAACTGGAACAGGTGCAGAGAAGGGCTACTAGGATGATCAGAGGAATGGAAAAGCTACCTTATGAGAGGAGACTAAAGGAACTTGGCATGTTTAGCCTAACCAAACAAAGGCTGAGTGGAGGTATGATTGCTCTGTATAAACACATCAGGATAAATACCAGGGAGGGAATGGAGTTATTTAAGTTAAGTTCCAATGTTGACATGAGAACAAATGGATATAAACTGGCCATCAACAAGTTTAGGCTTGAAATTAGATGTAGGTTTCTAACCACTGGAGGAGTAAGGTTCTGGAACAGCCTTCCAAGGAGAGCAGTGGGGGCAAAAAACCTAACTGGCTTCAAGACTGAGCTTGATAAGTTTATGGAGGGGATGGTATGATGAAACTGCCTACAATGGCATGTGGCCCATCTGCAACTGCTAGTAGTGAATATCTCCATGCCCAGAGATGGGCACTAGATGGGGAAGGCTCTGAGTTACTACAGAGAATTCTTTCTCAGGTGTCTGGCTGGTGGGTCTTGCCAACATGCTCATGATCTAACTCAGAGGTGGGCACACTATGGCCCGCGGGCCACATCCAGCCCGCAGGGCCCCTGAGCTCCTGGCTGGGGAGGCTAGCCACCGGCCCCTCCCCTGCTGTTCCCCACCCCGCAGCCTCAGCTCACTGTGCTGCCAGCGCTCTGGCTTGCCACTCCTGCTGGGCAGCGCGGCGGTGTGGCTGGCTCCGGCACGGTAAGGGGACAGGGAGCAGTGGGGGTTGGATGGTTTTGGGGGGGGAGCGGTAAGGGGACAGGGAGCAGTGGGGGTTGGATGGTTTGGGGGGGGGAGCAGTCAGGGGACAAGGAGCAGGGAGCGGTTGGATAGGCGTGGGAGTCCCGTGGGCTTGTCAGGGGGTGGGGGTATGGATACGGGTCGGGGCAGTCAGGGGAACAAGGAGCAGGGTGGGTTGGATAGGGCAAGGGGTTCCGGAGGGGGCAGTTAGGAGCAGGGGGTCCCGGGAGGGGGTGGTCAGCGGACAAGGAGCAAGGGAGGTTGGATGGGTCGGGGATTCTGAGGGGGGCAGTCAAGGGGCGGGAAGTGGGAGGGGGCAGATAGGGGGCAGTGGCCCGGCTGTTTGGGGAGGCACAGCCTTTTCTACCTGGCCCTCCATATAGTTTTGCAACCCCGATGTGGCCCTCGGGCCAAAAAGTTTGCCCATCCCTGATCTAACTGCTCACCATATTTGGGATTAGGAAGGAATTTTCCCTCAGGTCAGGTTGGCAGAGACCCGGGTGGGTTTTCACCTATGGGCGCAGGTCACTTGCGGTTGAAACTAATGTAAATGTTGGATTCTCTGTAACGTGAAGACATATCATCATGATTTGAGGACGTCAGTAACTCAGCCAGATGTTTTGGGTCTATTACAGGAGTGGGTGGGTGAGGTTCTGTAGCCTGTGATATGCAGGAGATCAGACTACTTGATCACAAATGGCCCTTTCTGGCCTTAAAGTCTGGGTCTTTTTCCAGTTTTCCACGTCTTCAAAGGATGTGCAGGCTTCCCATCCTGGTGGAGGTTCAGGAAGCGATTTAGTAACGTATTGGGCGTTTGTAGTTCGGTTTGCCAGCTTGTCTCACAGAATAGTCTGTGTCGGTAGTGAACCGACAGTGAAAGCAATGTTTGTGATGCTGCATTTTATAGGAGGGGCTGCTTTTGCAGCGATGTGATCTTGGAAGTCAAATGGCTTTCAAACACCAATAAAAAGACAACTCTCTCTCTCCGCGTGGAAGTGCCTTGTAAAGAGCCCTGCCGTGGTGACAGCCCAGAGAGACTTGTTTCCTTTGTGACTGATGTTGGATCATGAGTGAATAACAGCAAGGGACCATGCACTGGGAGGTGCATTGGCATTTCCCTGCTCAGAATGCAATGCAGGGAGCAGGGATGGCAGAGCTGCTCTAGAGACTTCCTTACACCCCTAATCTGCCCCATCGAGTTGAGCTGGGTTGGGTTGGGCTGGGAGTTGGTCACTTTTAACTATAGTTTCAAAGAGGAACATAGGGTTGGTTAGATTCTGCATCTTGTTCTGCTTTTACATGGTGCCTATCACGTTATATCCTGGGGGAAGATATGTGCAGAAACCAAGCCAGTGACAATTGTAGGCCCAGTGGCTCAGAAGGAAGCAGCTGTTCTGTCAACAGGAAAAATCGGGAGAATGAGGGTTGACATACCAAAATAACTCAAAGTGAACTGACCTGATGAGAAAGGCCTTGATGACTGTTATAGAGGGACTTGGGCAAATGTGCCCAGGGAGACAGTTCCATAGAGAGGAGGTGGTCTGTGAACTGAGAAGGCCCCACCTTGAGCCAGATGTGCTCAAGGACCATTATGAAGGATATGATTGTGAAGTGATTCTGTGTTGTAGCCAGCAGTGAAAGGAGGTCGGGGAGAATAGGAGCTTGAATTCCCTCCCTGTGTCCTGTCGCTGTTTCACTTATGAAACAATATCCAATAAGCACCAGCCGTGGCTCTGAATGAGGACTGGAGTTTTTAATAATGGACAGTATAAGAGCTCAGATCTCCACAGGTTTCAATGTAAAGGAGGCATTTGTCCATAGCACCTCTTATTCACAAAACTATTCATGGCTCCTTAGACCACCCAAGCAATAGGCTCCACTATGTTATATGGGCAGCATCTGTAGACGGGGAAGGAGAGAAGCAGAATGGGGCTATGGTGCAGCTTCACGAGAATGACTGAGCGTGCTTGGGAGCCCAAGGAGGAGGATTCGTCTATTGACTTAGCTACTGCCTCTCAAGGGTTTGAATTTACTGTAGTGATGGAAAAAACCCTTCCATCACTGTAGCAAGCATCTACACTACTGCGGCATACCTGCAGCACAACCATGGTAGCACTTGTAGTGTAGACATAGCCTTAGACTATATTTTCGGGCAAGTCACTTGTACTCTCTGTGCCTCAATTCTCAATGAGTTTAATAATGTTTTCCTTCCCAACAGAGGTATTGTGAGGGTAAATTCATTCACTGACATGTCTGAAGTGCTCAGATAGTACAGTGATGGAGGATATTTACTATAAGTCCCTAGAAAGGGGAGGAAGTGTTAAATGCTACTGTGTATCATGAATTGGCTCTAGTCTCCATTTCCTTACCCTAGCCCTTGAAGTCCTACAGCAGTGGCATTTCTGCCAGTGGGGCACTTGGGATGCTGCTCCAGTCAGAAGAAAACAAGAGAGAATAAAGTGAGAGTAAAATAAATGTAACTTCTGCTTAATTTGTGCCAGGACTTGGCAGTTCATAGCCCCGGCACCTCTCGGCTTGGCAGTTCATAGCCCCGGCAACTCTGGGCTTGCTGCATCAGTTATGAATGTAAAAAAATTGCTTGAGCCCCAGCACCTAATTGCTTGAGCCCCAGCAGTATGCCGCTTTCAGCTGTTAATATAACAGAATAGCTGTCCCATAAGACAGGTTTCAGAGTAGCAGCCGTGTTAGTCTGTATCCGCAAAAAGAAAAGGCATCTGATGAAGTGAGCTGTAGCTCACGAAAGCTTATGCTCAAATAAATTGGTTAGTCTCTAAGGTGCCACAAGTCCTCCCTTTCTTTGTCCCATAAAGGTATTCATTCCAGGGCTGTTGTTTCTGTGCCTCAGATTGCTAAGGGGATACATGCATAATTCCAGCAGAAGGTTTTCCAGTATATCAGTAACAAGACTTCACTGAAATGTTGAACAGCCACAGCAGTGCCCTTAATAAATAAGCACAGGCACAGTTAAGGTCAATTATAATAACCTACCTAAAATGTTGACCAGGTGTTGCCACTGCCAGGAGGGTGAGATCTTATATACAGGTCACTTTTGAAGTGGCTGTTTCTAATATTGGCCCTTCATGTTTTGTGGCCTTGTCCTCATCGATCCTTAAATGGTCAGATTAATTCCTGTTTCTACTTGTGTGGAATTCACTTACTCCTTGCTTTGTGCATCAGCCTCTGTGATGTCATCAGCAGAGTAAATAGCTCTAGAATAACATTTGCCTCAAGTTGGAGCAGCAGAGAGAGCTCAGTAATGGGGCGGGGTGACAATTTTCCATCCCAACTGTTCTTTGACAGAAAATTGGGTTTTTCATGAAACGTGTCTTGTTTCAGCAGAAAACGCCAGGTTTTCTTTGAAAAAACAAATGCTCCAAAACTGAAGTACTTCGGTTTGGATTTCATGCTCTGGTGCCTCATGGGAAGTCATAGTTCAGTTTTCTCATGTTCACGTTATCTGCTATGGGTTGGTCTTCCCACCTGGGCTACATCTCTTATGATGCACTACTGCAAGATACTCGCTGGGGCCAATCATCTCTCACCATGAGGGGAGACCACTGTTCATCATGGCAGATGTAGTCCAGTCAAGTAACTTGGCCTGTAGAGAAGAATGGGAGCACGAGGCACCACGGCAGCATTTTTGGATCAAAATATCTCAATTTTCAGCTGAAATATTCTGTTTTTTAATTTTTTGCTGAAAAGTCAACTTTTTTATGGAAAATTTCCTTTTTTTTTTTCTTTTTTCATTTTTGGCAAAAGATTTTTCATGAAAAAAGTGCATTTTCTGATCAGCAGTGTCTTTTGTGAACAGTTCCTCTTGCCAAACATGAACACGTCAGTACCGTAGAGTTTCCTTGGGTTCCAAGAACATAGAATATCAGAGTTAGAAGGGACCTCAGGAGGTCATCTAGTCCAACCCTCTGCTCAAAGCAGGACCAATCCCCAATTTTTGCCCCAGATCCCTATATGGCCCCCTCAAGGATTGAACTCACAATCCTGGGTTTAGCAGGCCAATGCTCAAACCCTATCCCTCCTATCCCTCCCCCCAGTCTGATGGTGTTTTGCTAGACGCAGGGGTTTGATTTGACAGTTTTCCCAACTTAGCTATTATTTTACACAATGCCTTTCTATCCTTTTTGCAGTGGACAGCGGATTGTAGTGAGCAGCTGGATGACAGCTGTTCCTCATCGAGAGGAAAGGGCTTACCGTCTCACGAACACAATCAGGTAGGGAACGTGCTTAGCTCTTCCTGTCAAAGCTCTTGCTCTTTTAACTCAGGGTCACTGAGCCTTGGTGTTGTCAGCATTCACTTTCCTAGAGGGAAGAGATGATTCCTGGAGTCTGCGGTGACTCCTCAGTTAAGGAGGAGGAATAGCAGTGGAAGCAGATAGTGAGAATTTCAATATGGAGGTTCCCGGATCTTGGAAGAAGAGTTTTTGGGCTATAATGACTTAGATAGGCCAGGACACTAGCTCCTTTGAGCATTGTACCTCCCTTAGCACTCGTACAGGAGCTGTACTGTACCACTTGGTCATTGTTGATTGGTGTATTATCAGGCTTGAAATGAAGCTTTAGACTTTGTGTTCTGAATCCTGGAAACTAGACATGGGAAAGACCTATTGAATCATCTAGTCCATCCAGTAGCAAGGGAAGATTATGTGTTTGGTGTGTAGGTGTGGGTGGAGTAGGAGGCATGGATTTCATTTCTTATCACTATCCAGTCTGAAATTCTGTTTCATCCCTCTTCTCCAGCTAAGGCAGCCGGAGACCTTATCTTTTCACCCACCCTGAAATAAATAGTCAATCAGGAAAAGCCAACCTTTCCTCTCCTAGCAAAAACCACTGTCAACGGAAAAGCTCCCCACTTGAAGACAGACCATTTTAAACAGAAATATATTTCTGTCCAGCAAAGGGCAGAGAGGGCTTGGAGGGTGCTGTTGATTCATGGAGAGCTTTTTAAGAAAAGCCCCGTGAGATAGCAACTCAGTGTCAAAGTCAGATTGAATATGTGAACTAAAATTCAGGTATGGGAGTCTTGTGTACAGCATGTTTCAGAGTAAGAGCCGTGTTAGTCTGTATTCGCAAAAAGAAAAGGAGTACTTGTGGCACCTTAGAGACTAACCAATTTATTGCATGCTTTGTGTGTATAAAAAGATCTTCTACACTTTCCACAGTATGCATCCGGTGAAGTGAGCTGTAGCTCACGAAAGCTTATGCTCAAATAAATTGGTTAGTCTCTAAGGTGCTACAAGTACTCCTTTTCTTTTTGTGTACAGCATGTGAAAGTATGTGCCAGCTGATATGTTTACTGCAATGTAAGGATCGTGTTCTAGGAAGAAAGAAGAGACTGAGTTAAATATCCATGTGGGCGAAGTCTGATTGTGGAGGTTAGATCACAAACCCATCATAGCCATGTGTTGTAAAGTAGATGCACTAGTGAAAGCAGAGTACAAGATGGGGGGAGGGATAGCTCAGTGGTTTGAGCATTGGCCTGCTAAACCTAGGGTTGAGAGTTCAATCCTTGAAGGGGCCATTTAGGAATCTGGGGTAAAAATTGGGGATTGGTCCTGCTTTGAGCAGGGGGTTGGACTAGATGACCTCCTGAGGTCCCTTCCAACCCTGATATTCTATGATCTGTGTATACAGTGAACAGGAGGGTAAAGTTCCGTACTGGCACACACATGGTTTCCTGCCTATTACTTTCCTTCCTCACTTACGTGAGAGGGCCCAAGACTGAGGCAGCAGAAGAGTTTAATAAGTAGCTCCAGAGAGAGCATGTCCCACTAGTCAGGGCTTCTGAAGCAAAATGTTGCAGTGCTGGAAGTAGCAGCATTCTTTCTATTTTGGCATATGGATAAATCAGCACTCCCATCTCCTGCTGGCAGTTCCCCCTGGGCATCACTCATCACCAGCCAAAACAGGAAAGCAGGTCGCCTCGGAACCGTGGCAGCTGTTGTGGGACTGGAGCATTTTACAGTGGTACGGTGTAAAATGAGCTCGGTACGTGAATTGCAAGAACACTATGAACAAAGCGTCTGGAAAATAAGAGCTGAGGTTGAATTCATAATTTAAAAAAAAAAAAGAATTCTCCAGCGTCAGCCAATTCTGTCTTAGCCACTAGTTCCCAAACTGTGCTCAACAGGGCGCTGGGGGGTGGTTCTCTGGTTACTGTCTGGTGATGTGGTGGTGGCTCTTTTCAGCTCTTTCTACAGGTATTCGAGCTGTGAACAAGGAGGAGCTAACCGAGCTTTATCCATTAGGGGCTGGAAGGATTGGGAACAGAGCCACTCTGTGCTGCTATTTAGACAGAAAGATCTGAGGCAGCTGGGAAACCTATTCAGGGGAAGGGCACGAGAAGCACATGCATAGGATGACAGCAGACCACGTGTCAGCAAACCTGTTCAGGAAGAAGAGTTGGTAGAGGGAGAGGAAATGAGCAAAGTAAAACCTTTTTCAGTCAAGACTTTTTACTGAATTCAGGACAGTTAAAGGGATGTTTTCATGTGGACACTTTCATGTCCCTTTGACTGTCATGTGCAGAGGTTTGTAATAATCACCATTTGGAGCTTGCACAGTTGCCAGTGTAGGGGTAGGTGCTGGGGGCCTGTATAAATGGGAGGTGCCCGCAAGACACATCTCAGTAACAAGCCATGGTCCATGCTATCAGAAAGCTTGAGACACCCTGCTCCAACAGCAACCTGCGCATGAAATTGTGTGTTGAGCACTGCATTGAGATGCAGAGCTATTTCTATTCTGTGTCCCTGTCTTGTCGCTGCTTCTTCCCAAACAGATCTGTACGATCTGGCCTTCTCACTCTCCACAGTGCTATAATTGTCTCCAACAGCCCACATCGTCACCTGTCCTCAGGATGGAAATTCCCATTTACATTCAGTTCTGGTGCTTGGATAGTCTCGATGATGGATGTTCTAGAAAAGCCTAAGAAAAATAGATACGCAAACCTACGTAAGAAAGGAAGATAAAACCCTGTCCCAAAGAGCTTTGTGATGCATAGCTCCACACCAGTCAGGAAGGAGTTAAAGAGTGGGCCACCAAAAGGGAGGATCCCTGCTTAGTGCAGGGTAGCACTCTGAAGGAGCAGGACTGCAGCTCAGAGCTCACTGACCCCCAGAAGAAGGGGTTGGTGACTGGAGAAACAGCTAGAGAGCTTGGCTGGATAGGACCACTCACCATTGAAAAGGGCTGGTACTTTTTTCTTTTGTTTGCTTTGGCTTCCTGATGGCCTAGGGCTCTCTTTTTTGTGGGCTGTAGGAGTAAGTGTCTTTTTGTTTGTATTACTTTAACTGTCCCATGCAGGGGGTCAGAGACCTCGAGCAGCACAGCTAGAGGGTTGTGCCCTGGACTCCAAGACAGAAGCAGTGTCCACCCCGTCCCCAGGGGGGTGCTAGAGTATTATAGTCTACTACAAGCTTACAGTGTGAAAGGAGACAGAGCTACAGACACTTATTAAATCGAACTTATTAAACTGAAGGTGGTACACATAACTATAGATTCAATATATGGTAGCTTTGATCTCTTTCCTTCTGGACTCTGTGAAATATTCAACAGTGATTCCTTGGTGAGATTTCCCTCCCCCCCACCTTTGAATCTGCTCTGAATGCTAACTCAGCCAGCTGCTTGAAATTCTGATTCAGGTCTTGCTGATTTCATTAAGCCTACTTGGATTGCTCAGAATATTAACAGGTTACTATTTTCTTATTCAAGAGTGTCTCAGGTTGGTTTCCCAAGCAGACTAATAGCAACCGGCTTGTCTGGTTCAGCTGATGGGCTGACATGAAGGGCTGCGGGTAGAGTGGAGGTCAGTATAAGGAATGCATTTCTTTTTCAAATCGGTCATCACAAACAGCGTTCATCTGACTTGTGTTTGGCATTTTTCGGGGAAGCGGTAAAGCTTTTTGATCTCGTCCAACAACAATCTTGTTTTGTATAAACAAATAACGTTCACATATGTCCAAGTTGTCCTTTTTGATCTGCTTCTCACTATTTTGGGTTCTCTCCCAGCCTGCATCAGAGCTAATAATTATCCCGCTCCCCATTCGGTTTGCTTTAAATATCGGTGACAAATTTTTCCTGGCACTGAAAAGGATCTGCCCGCTATTGTTCTTCCTTCCCTGTCAACAATCATCTCTTTATTACTGAGTTATCCTTAGAAAACTCTTGGTGAGGGTTGTGCTCCACTTACAGATGTTGGTTGTTGATTTTTACATGTAACTTTCAACATTTTAAACAGATTCATTCTTAAAATGTTGGTTTTAAATGTGAAATACAAATCACTATTAAAGCTGGCCATTAAATGTTTATTTCCCACAAAAAATGTTGATATTAACATTGAAATTTCTCTGAAACTTTTGGAGGGGTTTGTTGAAATACTGAAAAAAATCCGTTTTCTTCCAAGTTTTTTTCGTTTTCAAAAAACCTTGTTGAAAATGGGCTCTCTTACTGCAAATTCCATTTTGATAGAAATGCCTTATTTTGGTTGAAAAAGCCCATTTTGAGCTAAGTATTTAGACGAGCTTTAGTCTCTATGCAAATGTGTGTTTGTAAACTGTTTTATCCTGTGTGCTGGGATCTTGTTAGACCTCAGGAGCAAGAAGGGTCTGACCTGGTAGGAAACTCTGAAGAAAAACCGAGGGTAGTGTAAAGTGTGTTTATGCAATAGGTGGCTCTCTTCCCTCTGAGTCAGTAGCAATTCAGAGCCAGATTTTCAAAGTTATTTTGGTGCCTAAAGATGCAGGGGCCTAGAGGAGTTTTCAAAAGTGCCAAAAGCGGGTTAGGCACCTGAGTCCCTGAAAATTCTAAAAGACATTTAACAACATCTTTAGGTACCTAAATACCTTTTGAAAATCTGACCCCCCCCGGTGCTTCCAGGGGGGCAGTATACTTCTGGCAGTGCTTTTAAGAGGCCTGATTCTCCATTGCTGTGCGTCTTGTGTAATCTCTGTGCAAAATGATTGTAAAACAGTCGTGTGTGTGTGTGTGGAGAGTTCTAAGTTGGTATCATCTTGCACCCAGCTTGCATGCCTTCTGCACAGATGTAAGTGACAACTCAGGGTGTAAGGCAGTGGCAAATCTGGCCTAAGGTTCTTCCCGCTTATGATCATTAAAGAGCTTAGTAACATTTTCAAGTTAACTCCTGGTGTGCTCAATCAGATAATTGCATTCTGCTTATCTAAAATTCTCCCTGCAGTTTCAGTTGAATACAGCATTTGCTTCCTGACCTAGTTTGCTGCATGTTTCTGTGCCCTGCTAAACAGTATTTGAGTGGTGATCTCCTTATAGAGTCTGTATAGCACTTTGTGAGCCTCTGGGGTGAAAACCACTATATCACTGTATGTAAAATATCATCTTTGTGACACATTCCCAATGTAAATGAGGAAAGATTAGATAATTGAATAATTTTAATCTTTTTCAGTTGGAAAAAAAATTGTAAAGAAAAGGCCTGCTGGGAAAATTATATAAAACACTTTATTTGTATTCCCCTGGTGAGGACTGTTGCAAATAGGAATCTCTTTGATGTATTTTTGAGAGGAATTCATTAAGTAGAAAGGCTTCTGAAAATGTATGTATTTTAAAAAAGTCCAGCAGAGATGTTCACACATGAAAGGACTGGTAACTGTGTGTGAAATGGGTCTTGTATGAGGGTTTGTTGGTATACATTTAGGATTGCCTCTTTCCTCCAGGTGGGGTAGAGACTTCTGCCACCTGTTGCATCTGTCATAAAGCTTAGACTGTCAGCTTTTGAAGGAGGGACTGACTTGATTTTGTAGCCTGTAGCACAAAGGGGACTTGATCCATGGTTGTGGACCCTACTTGCTATTGTAATTTAAATAGAAAATACTATTTTTTTCATGAGTGGTGTAACAATGAGTTGGTATCCTGAAAAGACTGACAAGACCCTCCTCTCCTCCTCCTGCTCAGTCTTGCCTTCTTGTTGTGGTTGGTGAGAGAGAGTTAGTAAGAGCAGACCTTTTCCTCGTATAACTTTCCAGTTACAGAAAATTCACATATTCACATAATGCTTCAGAATTCATACGTTGTAGATAGATTTCCAAACAATCACGCTTAAATGAGGGGGTGTGGGGTTTTTTGGAGTAGGTAACCATTTCTGTTGAGATTTATCTGCTCTATGAAAAAGGGCCTTAGTAATAGAATCACGGATAGCAGAACGGGAAAAGGCCTGTCATATGCTGAGCAGTCCATTCTGGTACTGTAGAACTGTTCCTTACTCTATACTTTTTTGTGCTGTTGTTTGTAAAGTGACAATGAAAAGAGATGACACTGGACAGTTTTCTTTGGCAATCGCAGTTTGATCAAATGGCTGTAAGATTGTTATTTGAGTGGTCAGTGCTGGGTCACTACCTTGGGTGAAATGTACTGAAGCCTGTTTTAGATTATAAAGGTAAAGGTAATAAGCATGGGAGGGGCCAAGACTATGAAAAGGGTTAGGAGAATTCGATTTATTCTTAAGCATTTTTATTGATTTAAATATCTACGGTTGTGGGAAATTTATGGGGGGGAGCAGACAATTGGGGAGCCAGGCAATAGTTATTTAATGACACTAGACGTTGAGATTCAAAGATCTAAAGCTTTGTTTCCGTTACGTCGCATGTCCAAATATACAAAGTAAATATCCTTAAATCAAACTCTAGTGCTCAAGCAGCATTTCTCTTACTTTAAACTAGAGTAAATTTCAGTTATTGTTGAGGGAAACACTTTTTCATCAATATGTGGATGTACCATGAAACTGACGTTTACAGACATTTACTGCTAAAAATCTAATCCTTCCAAACCTAAATACGAGTTATAATCCTAGCTCTGCCACTGACTCACTATGTGGGGCCATGGGCAAAAGTCTCTCAGCCTCTCTGAGCCTTACTTTCCTTGTCTGTAAAATGGACTGTGTAACAAAGTGGGAATTTTTGTAATATTTTTAAAGACTCCGGTATGTGCCTCAGTTTCCCCTGTACGTTGCATGGCTACCCTGTGCGAGGAGGAAGAAATTAAGCTTGCTGTCAGGGCAGACTAAAAGATATAAGTGTGTGTCACCCCTTTGTATGGATGGGATGAAAAGTCCTTAGGCAACTGGTTGAAACTGACTCAGATCAACAAGGGGGCCAGAGAAACAGTTCAAGCTCCAAGGACTAATGGAATTCTTTGCCTCTCAGCAGGGAAGCTGAGCAAAGAGCCTAGCTTGACAACAGAAGTCTGAGGGCTTGTCTACACTGGCAACGTTAAAGGAGGAGGCTCCGCTTGCTGCTCTCGCCTGCAGACATCACCCCTGCAACTCCCATTGGCTGCGGGTCCCAGCCAATGGGAATGCGGAGCCAGTGCTCGGGGCGGGGGCAGCATGCGGAGTCCCATGACCCCCCCCCCCCCCCCGCCTAGGAGCTGGACCTGCGGGCCGCTTCTGGGGTGCAGAGTGGTGCCAGGACTTTTAACAGGTGTTCTGGTCAAAAACCGGACATCTGGCAACTCTAAGCCCTGTAGTGCGAGCCCAAATCAGTTAGCCTGGGATTGGGTCTTTATTTTCAGTGTAGACATACCCTATCACTTTAAGGAGAATTTGCTACTCAGTGTAGGCCACTAAGGGCTCTCGGACTGTGCTCACCAGTCATGCATTTCTCATTACACCGCTAAGTTAGCCATATGCACACTTTTACCATCAGGCAAAGAGGAAGCCTGTAGAAGATCCTGGGATGTCCTTATGTTGCATGCACATCTGGCAAGTTCTTTTTTATTCTTTTTTAACGTGGAGTTTTAAAATCTGCATTAGAGCAGCAGAAAGAATCCTCTCTTGAGGAAGGAAGGTGAAGAGGATTAATTAGTTCATGTTGTAAAGTGCTCTGAGGATGAAAATTGATGTGTAAGTGCAATGGATTGTTTATTAAAATGGAAATATTAGACTTGCCAGCTAGTTTTCAGCGGACTGGCGTTGGCAGTGTGGTACTGTGGTTAGGGCCCTGTTAGGGGATTCCTGAGACCCAGGTTCTAGTCCTGCTTCTGCCACTGACTTATTGGGGGGCCCTGAGCTCCCCAGCTCTGTGCCTTAGTTCATCTATCCTTAAAATGGTGACAGTGATACCCTTTGTAAAGCACTCTGGGATCTACTGATAGAAAGCACGATAAAAGACTGAACTGTTGTTATTGTTATTACTGTAACAAATAAAAGGCCACACTTAATACTTCTTGCAAGCATGGTGACCATCAAAGAAATAGCAACCATAGGGAAACTTTTGCAGTGCTGTCTGGGTGCGAGGTGGGGCTTGGTGACTTTCTAAAAGTGCAGATGGGCTTCTGAATTTCAAGCCGATAATGTTGCTGTTAAGTTCTATTAGCTAGCTGCCCTTTTAGAGTGTGTTTATGCCCACAGGCCTGGCTATTTCTGTGGGGCTTGCAAGGTTTATTAGACTGGGGATTTGCAAGGCTATTTTGCAGGTCAAGATTCCTGCCTAGACGGAGTGCCACTACACCTCCACTGTCCCTTGTGGGTGTTGTGCCTCATCTCTCACAATGTGTTCCCAGCCTGAGGAGTATAGGTTTGCAAGGTTTAGAGAGGCAGCTGCCGTAGAGAGGTGGGGAGAGTGGGGGCTTTCAGGTGCAGTTCTTTTTGTATATGGGGAAGGCTGGGAAGCTGGGAGAAGGTTTAATTTCCTTTGGGGCAAGACAGCAAGGGATCACGCAGGGAAGGGGGGATGTATTTAGATGTCACCCGGGATCAGTTTGGTGTTGTGAGACAGGGAGAAGGAGCAGAGAACTCTTGCCACAGTGACATGTTCCGGGGCTAGTGGCAGTCATGGCAGAGCCTTCCGGCAGTCAGGAGATTAATGCATATTGTTAAATTAATTTCCTCATAACAAAAACCCTGTATGTGGAACTTTGTCTGTAGTTCTGCTGCTTTCTTGGAAGTGTGAGCAACCTTGTAGCTCTGCATTAAGAAAATGACTACAATGAAATCTCGTGGTTCAGGGCTTCAGCTGCTGGCCTGCAGGAATTTTTTACCCCACATACATCATTTGGTTCTTTCTTTCTTTCTTTCTTTTCTTTCTTTTTGCCTTCCTGTGAAGCATCAGGGATTGGCCACAGCTGGAGATGGGACCCCGGCTGCTGTGGACCAGTGCTCTGAGGTGGTACAAAGAATCCTCTGTCTCAGTGTGCCTTGCCCACATGCTCAGGGTCACAGTGATCGTTGATTTGGGGTTGGGAAGGAATTTTCTCTCTGGTCAGATTGGCAGGGATCTGGTGTTTTTTTCTTCTTGGGGGGGCAGGGGAGGATGTGACTTCCCCTGCAGCCTGGGATGTGGACTGCTTGCTGGGATCATCTGGGCATCTCTCAGTTAATCAGTTCCCTGCCAGTGCAGGGGCTTTGGGCACTGCTGGCACCTCGTTCTCTCTTGATCTCTGCCTGTGGCTCACAGCGTTTAATTTCCTGAGGGCTAAAATGCTTTGGCCTAAATCTTGGGGCTCAACATAGGGGTATTTGGGTGGTACTTGTGAGGTACAGGCAGTCAGACTAGATGTAATGGTCCCTTTTGGCCTTAAGCTCTATGAAACTTGCAGTGAAGTCTGCTTTATCTGATCACTGCTGGACACTTTTTTATTTTGAGGGTCCAATTAGGGTGCTTTTTTTGAGTAACTTTATTTGTGTATTCTTTCAGCGTTCACACGTTCTTGCTGCCAGAATCATTCATGGGGTTTTGTGATGACACAGCTTGTCCTTTAACCCCCAAGTAGAAAATAAATTGAAGATAGCTCTTATCCTTACATATTACATGTGAAGTGGGTTTATTTTAAAAAATTTACAGCCACTGGATGACCCGGAGTACTTACAGTGGGGTAACGGAGCCTTTCACGTCTGACAATTTGAATCCGATACAGGTAAATAGAGGCTGAAAGGTGTTACCTTCCCATATCTATTCAGTGGACTGGCTGGGATTCTGATCTTACTAATACTGGTGTAATCCCACAGTAACTCAATGGGAATAAAACTGCAGACACTGTCCTTACTACATCTCTGGGGGTGAGATCTCTGTTACCCATGGTAGTGTGCTAATGAATTTGAGCATGGGTGCTTTGAGCCAGCCAGGCTACCCAGGAGGCTTTGTCTTTTCTTTAATCACCTGCATGACTTATCGCCAGTTTTCTAGTGACTAACGTTTTATAAGTTGTGGACCAATTTTTTTTAATGAAAATATCAAAAGAGAGGGTGAAAAATACAAAATATGAAGGCCTACAACAGAGATAAGATTTATGGGATATGAGTCACAGTTAGTATACAAGGTTTCAGAGTAGCAGCCGTCTTAGTCTGTATTCGCAAAAAGAAAAGGAGTACTTGTGGCACCTTAGAGACTAACAAATTTATTTGAGTTTAAGCTTTCATCCGATGAAGTGAGCTGTAGCTCACGAAAGCTTATGCTCAAATAAATTTGGTAGTCTCTAAGGTGCCACAAGTACTCCTTTTCTAGTTAGTATACAAATTGATTTAGTAAAAGTTAAAGCAATTATTTTTATTTATTATTGTTATTTATTTATTATTTGTCATATTAGTTCATTGCATTTGGCCCATATTTCCTCCCATAATTCAGAAGTTAATTTAATATAGGCAATAAGTCTCTCCATTTCTCTTAATTCTTTTATTTTGGTCAATCACATTTCTGTAGCTGGTATTTATTTAGGTAGCCATAGGCTTCAGTTTGGCAAACTACATGGATATATGCCTAACTTTAGGCATTGACATCAGTGGGACTACTCATGTGCGTAAACTTAGTCACTTGCAGAAATACCTTGTTTAATTGGGTGCAGTCACAAAAACTCAATCTGGACATTTTCCTAACAACATAGTGATAGATACTTGGGGGATACCAAATAAATAATAATATAATTTAATAATAGTTTCTCTTCATGATCCCCTCAGCACTTCGATGTACATTTGTGTTTTATTTTTTGTTTTGTAAAACTGGTGTTCAAAAACTGGTGCTTTATTAGAACATCAGCAGCTCTTTAAAAGTGAAAATTGAGTTAAGCACAGCTTTATATGCTGAATATCTCCACTACCATGCTGTTGGGGGGGGGGGGTATATGGCACAGAAAGCATAGTTCTTTTTCTTGTCTGTGAAATCCTGCATGTACTTCCTGGTTTGCAGAAGTTATCCCAGAATGTGACCACATAAACATCAGTAGGATTGCCATTTGTGCAGTGCATGGTTTTTAAAGACTTCTAAAGCCAGTGCTAATGGAATGTAGGATTTCCTCTCTTTGGCACTTGTCTAACTGCAGGTGTAGACCTAAAAGATCATGTTCTCACCTGCGGCCTTAGCCTTAGGGTTCTGTAGCCTCAGTCATAGAATCATAGAAGATTAGGGTTGGAAGAGATCTCAGGAGGTCATCTAGTCCAACTCCCTGCTCAAAGCAGGACCAACCCCAACTAAATCATCCCAGCCAGGGCCTTGTCAAGCTGGGCCTTAAAAACCTCTAAGGATGGAGATTCCACCACATCCCTAGGTAACCCATTCCAGTGCTTCGCCACCCTCCTTGTGAAATAGTTTTTCCTGATATCCAACCTAGACCTCCCCCACTGCAACTTGAGATCATTGCTCCTTGTTCTGTCATCTGCCACCATTGAGAACAGCCTAGCTCCATCCTCTTTGGAACCCCTTTTCAAGTAGTTGAAGGCTGCTATCAAATCTCCCCTTACTCTTCTCTTCTGCAGACTAAATAAGCCAAGTTCCCTCAGCCTCTCCTTGTAAGTCATGTGCTCCAGCCCCCTAATCATTTTCATGGCCCTCCGCTGGACTCTCCAATTTGTCCACCGCCTTTCTGTAATGGGGGCCCAAAACCTGTCACAGTACTCCAGATATGGCCTAATCACCTTCCTTGATCTGCTGGCAATGCTCCTACTAATGCAGCCCAATATGCTGTTAGCCTTTTTGGCAACAAGGGCACACTGTTGACTCATATCTAGCTTCTCATCCACTGTAATCCTCAGGTCCTTTTCTGCAAAACTGCTGCTTAGCCAGTCAGTCCCCAACTTGTAGCAGTGCCTGGGATTCTTCCGTCCTAAGTGCAGGACTCTGCACTTGTCCTTGCTGAACCTCATCCGATTTCTTTTGGCCCAATCCTCCAATTTGTCGAGGTCACTCTGGACCCTATCCCTACCCTCCAGTGTATCTACCTCTCCCCCCAGCTTAGTGTCATCTGCGAACTTGCTGAGCGTGCAATCCATCCCCTCATCCAGATCATTAATGAAGAAGATGAACAAAACCAGCCCCAGGACTGACTCCTGGGGTACTCCGCTTGATACCAGCTGCCAACTAGACACAGAGTCATTGATCACTACCCGTTGAGCCCGACGGGCTATCCAGCTTTCTATACACTTTATAGTCCATTCATCCAATCCACACTTTAACTTGCTGGCAAGAATACTGTGGAAGACCATATCAAAAGCTTTGCTAAAGTCAAGGTATATCACGTCCACTGTTTTTCCCATATCCACAGAGCCAGTTGTCTCATCATAAAAGGCAATTGGGTTGGTCAGGCATGACTTGTCCTTGGTGAATGCATGTTGACTGTTCCTGATCACCTTCCTCTCCTCCAAGTGCTTCAAAATGGTTTCCTTGAGGACCTGCTCCATGATTTTTCCAGGGCAAAGGTGAGGCTGACCGGTCTGTAGTTCCCAGGATTCTCCTCTTTCTCTTTTTTAAAGATGGGCACTATATTTGCCTTTTTCCAGTCATCTGGGACCTCCCACGATCGCCAGGAGTTTTCAAAGATAGTGATCACTGGCTCTGCAATCACATCAGCCAACTCCCTGAGTACCCTCGAATGCATTGCATCCGACCCCATGGACTTGTGCATGTCCAGCTTTTCTAAGTAGTCCTTAACCTGTTCTTTCACCACGGAGGGCTGCTCACCTCCTCCCCATACTGTGCTGCCCAGTGCAGCAGCTGACCTTGTCTGTGAAGACCGAGGCAAAAAAAGCATTGAGTACTTCAGCTTTTTTCATATAATCTGTCACTAGGTTTCTTCTCTCATTCAGAAAGGGTCCCACACTTTCACTGACCTTTTTTTGCTAACATACCTGTAGAAACCCTTCTTGTGACCCTTCACATCCCTTGCTAGCTGCAACTCCAATTGTGCTTTGGCTTTCCTGATTACACCCCTGCCTGCTCAAGCAATATTTTTATATTCCTCCCTGGTCATCTGTCCACGTTTCCTTTTTGTGTTTAAGCTCACTGAAGATTTCTCTGTTAAGCCAAGCTGGTCGCCTGCCATATTTGTTATTCTTCCTACACATCGGGATGGCTTGTTCCTATGCCCTCAATAAGGCTTCTTTAAAATACAGCCTGCTCTCCTGGACTCCTTTCCCCTTCATATTAGCCTCCCAGGGGATTCTGACTCCCTGAGGGAGTCAAAGTCTGCTTTTCTGAAGTCCAGGGTCCGTATTCTGCTGCTCTCTTTTCTTCCTTTTGTCAGGATCCTGAACTCGACCATCTTATGGTCACTGCTGCCCAGGTTGCCACCCACTTCTATTTCCCCTACCAATTCTTCCCTGTTTGTGAACAGCAGGTCAAGAGGAACACGGCCCCTAGTTGGTTCCTCCAGCACTTGCACCAGGAAGTTGTCCCCAACACTCTCCAAAAACTTCCTGGATTGTCTGTGCACTGCTGTATTGCTCTCCCAACAGATGTCAGGGTGATTGAAGTCCCCTATGAGAACCAGGGCCTGTGATCTGGAAACTTCTGTTAGTTGTCTGAAGAAAGCCTCATCTACCTCATCCTCCTGGTCTGGTGGTCTATAGCAGACACCCACCACGACATCACCCTTGTTGCTCTCACCTCTAAACTTAACCCAAAGACTCTCAACAGGCTTTTCTCCAGTTTCATACTGGAGGCCTGAGCAATCATACTGCTCTCTTACATACAGTGCAACTCCTCCACCTTTTCTCCCCCGCCTGTCCTTCCTGAACAGTTTATACCCATCCATGACAGTGCTCCAGTCATGTGAGTTACCCCACCAAGTCTCTGTTATTCCAATCACATCACAATTCCTTGTCATTGCCAGGACTTCCAATTCTTCCTGCTTGTTTCCCAAGCTTCTTGCATTTGTGCACAGGCATCTAAGATACCTAGCCGATTGCCCTACTTTCTCAGCATGAATCAGGAGGCCTTCCCTGTTGCACCCTCCTCCTTGTGTTTCCTCTTGGTATCCCACTTACCTCAGGGCTTAGGTCTCCTTCCCCCAGCGAACCTAGTTTAAAGCCCTCCTCACTAGGTTAGCAAGTCTGCCTGTGAAGATGCTCTTCCCTCTCTTCGTTAGGTGGATCCCGTCTCTTCCTAGCAGTGCTTCTTCCTGGAACGATATCCCATGGTCGAAGGATCCAAAGCCCCCTCTCCAACACCACCTGTGCAACCACGCATTTACCTCCACAATTTGATGGTCCCTACCTGGGGAGGATAGACGAGAACACAACTTGCACCTCAAACTCCTTTATCCTTCTTCCCTGCAGTGACGCACTCAGCGTCATTCTTGGCAGTATCATTGGTGCCCACATGGAGAAGTAGGAAGAGGTAGTGGTCCGAGGGCTTGATCAGTCTCAGCAGACACTCTGTCACATCCTGAATTCTAGCTCCAGGCAAGCAGCACACTTCTCGAGTTTCCCGATCTGGACGGCAGATGGATGACTCTGTCCCCCTTAGGAGGGAGCCCCCCACCACCACCACCCATCTCCTCCTCTTGGGAGTGGTGGTCATGGAACCCCCATCCCTAGGACAATGCATCCTGTGCCTTCTGGTCAGTGGGGTTTCCTTCTGGTCCCTTTTCTCAGATGACTCTTCCAAACCATTCTTCACCATAGTACCTGTGCAGAGAGCCTGAAAATGGTTTCTTACCTCTGTCTGCGTTGGGGATACATGGGTTCTCCTCTTTCTTCCTCTGGAGGTCACATTCTGCCAATTTTCTTCCCCATTCTGCACTGCCCTCTCTGGTTTTTCAGCATCCTGTGCCTTCAGTACCAATTGCTGGCTTCTATCCAGAAAGTCTTCATCTTCTCTGATGCAAAGCAGGGTTGATAATTGGGTCTCTAGTCCTTTAAACATCTCTTCCAATATGGAGAACAGCTTGCAGTTCATACAGACAGAGTCGTTTCTATCCTCTGGGAGAAAGACAAACATAGCTCATCCTGTGCAGGTTACAACAGCTGATTGCTCACTATCCATATTGTCTTCTTTCTAAGAGCCCCTTCAGGTGTTGTATTTACTGCTCACAGAAGCCTGAAAGGTAAAAAACTCTGTGGGATCTCCTCCCAGGCAAACTCCCTCTGTTTGCCTCTGCTCTGTTAGCTGCTCACTCGGTTGGCAACTGGCTGCCTTTTTTATAAGGCTACTGGCTCGAAGCAGTTGCCCCAGCTCAAAGCCTTCCCTCCAATCAACCACTCAAGACCCACCTGGAACAAAGCACTCCCAATTCGCACTTTTCAAACAAACAAACCTATGGTCAGACTGTCCCTGCAACCAACACCAGTCAAACAAATGGTCCCAGCACTCGGATATTCACCCCATCAGCTCACAACACAGCCCCCCTAATGCCATCCCTAGAATATAGTCCTTAGAACATAGATGTGAAGTCCATAATTCTTATCACAGCAAGAGCTCTGTGAATAATGGATTGTTCAGTTTGTTGGCAAGTCCAAAAAATGGGGGGGGGGGATTTCTTTTGGGTCAAATGAAACATTTTGTTTCCATTTCAAGGTTTTTCTCCTTTAAAAAAATTTTTTTTAAAGAACATCTAAAGGTAATTTTGAAACAAAGTCACAACGTTTAATATAGGAAATGTCAAACTGAAATGCTTTGATTTTTTTTTTCAGAATTGTTTGTTTCAGGGTGTTTTTCTGTTGGGTTTTTTTTGGGGGGGAGGGTTGTTTTTTACAGAAACAGTTTGCTGAAATAGACACAAATTCACAAAACGTTTTGGTTGAGCCAAATCTGCGTTTTTGGGGGAGGGGGAGAAGGGGCTGAGTTTTGGTAGAAAAAATTCACGCTGCTCTACTCACAGCCTCTTTTTTTGCTTACCCTCCCACTGACGAGATTCTTCTCAGTTCTGTAGATGTCTGCATGCCTCATACTCCCTAACCACTTCACACAGCTGCCACCTTGCTGTAGCCCAGTAGTTGGCTCCATAAATGTCTTTATTCCATCCTAGCTTGGCTACCTGACTGTGCCTTGTGTCATCCTCACTATTTCTCAGCAGCATTTCCAATGGCCTTCTTCCAAACCACAGAAATTAGCTAAGTCCCAGGTGACGTACACATACTAAGGTGCCACAAGTACTCCTTTTCTTTTTATGGGAAGAATCTAGTTACCTAAGGGGTTAAATGTGTTTGAAAGTCAGAGGGCTCGCTCCATGTCAGCACAGATCCCCATCTGTCAGAGGTGAAACATCTCTGGGCAGAGACCACAGCTCCTCCTAACCCATCTCCTTATGACTTCAGTGCCGGTTCATCTCGCTTGTTTGATTTTCTCCTCTGAGGGTTGAGCCTTCTGCCTCTCTCAGGGTGGGCAGTCAGCACTTCTTTCCAAGCATCAGCAATCAAGTCTAAACTGTACTAGCATTTAAGCAAAGTACCATTTATTTAATGAATAAAGAACAAACATATTCTCCAGGCACAGACTATGAAGGCCTTGTTAGAATAGGCTCGGAAACCAAGGACTTGTCTACACGCCAAAGTTGTATGCATTTAACTATAGTCATTTAGTGTGGGCACACTTGTATAAATTTGCTTATTCCGGTATAAGAAGGGAAACGAGCTAGACTAGTGTAAGACACCTGCATTCCAGTATGACAGCATCCATACTGGAGGTTGTGGTGGTATAACTATATTGCTAAAAAATCACCCTCCTAATTGATATAGTTGTGCCATATTAAAAACTGTATCAAGCAGGGCTGACTTCCTAAGGTTAATGACTGGAACCTGTACCCTGGTGTATAAGCAGCAGTGTACAGCACACTCTGGTAGTGTGTCCAGCTGGCTCTTAATGGTAAAGGTGACTGTCCTGTCTCTTAATTCATGATAGGATGTCAGTGACCTAAGACTTGAGAAGCCCCAGTTAGTACTTGTGAGATGTCAAAAGCCCTCTTTAACATGTTAGCTCTTACATCTTTTTTCTAATACAAATGCCTCGTTTTGTTTTCCAATTTCTAAAAATCCTTAATGGAGGTCAGCATTCTGCACTACATAATCTTTTTTGCATATTTTCCCACTTCAAAGGGCTTTTCAAAGCAAACCTTTCGAAGCCTTGTAAGACGCAAGCTTGCCAAAGATATTTTTCCCTTCTCCCACCACCTGGAAAAAAAATCCCCCTCCAGGCTTGTTTGAGTAAATATGTCTGGTCAAATCAGTTTAGCAAACTAGAATATGATGCCTCTTGCCCCCAAGAGTCCCAGAAACCTGCCGATTCTTTGACATAATAGCAAGTGTAACGAGGATAAAGACAGCACATTTGGAACAATTGTTTCACAGACGAAAATGGCGACAGTTATTCAGTATAGTGGGAGGGCGGAGCCTAGATATTTTCAAGGTGTGTGGACAGCTGATGTCTGACTGCCTAAGAAATAAACAGAGAAAGAAGAAAATACGCTACATGAGTTTATAGTTTTTTCTTTGGCAATTAACGAAACTTCGCACTGAAGCAGTACATCATGTTGCTGCATAAACATTAATTAGTCCTCAAGACAATAAGGAATGTAAGCAGCATTGTCCTGGTTTTATCGATGGGGAAACTGAGGTATGAAGGGCCAAACCCTGCCTGGATTCAAACATCACGCAGCCCCATTGTAGTTGGTTGGGTTGCACAGTGTATAAATAAAGGCAGAATTTGGTCCAAAGATATTAAGTGACTTACCTAAGGCAACAGAGTAAACTTGTGGCAGAGCCACAAATTCTTGTCTCCGAATGCTATGCCTGCGAGATTTAGACTACACCGACCCTCTAGTGTATTCGACTGGCATTTTTCATTAGGATAGGAATTAAGTTGCACTTGACTAAAGCGAGTTGTTTGTTGTTTCTAGGAAGAGTGGGATCACAGCAGCAGTGGGAGTTCAGGATCCCAGCCTTGTTCAGGCTCCAGGCCTGGGTCTGGATCAAGGTCTGACAGCCAAGGGAGAAGCAGCCAGTTCAGTCATTCAACCAAGGTATAAACTGATAGTGTTTGATGAAAGCCAATGGAGGAATGCTGCAATCATGTGCTCCGCTTGCTGTTAATCATGGGCTTATTCTTTTAATGACATGTGCGTGTGTGTGTGTGTGTGTGTGTGTGTGTAAATACTTAACCTGTCTGCATAATGTATTGCCTAACTGCTAAAGGCCTGGTTGGAATGCATCTCTCAGGTGTCTACATTTGAAGAGGCCTTTTTAGTAGTATCGGGTGCCTTAATGTGGGAAAATAAGTTTGCTGCTGGTCAGTTTAGTCTAGAGGGAGAGGGAATTAATTTGTGCTTGAAATCTGGGAGTGCTTTAGTTTTGGGATATTATAGAGATGGTTTTAAAAAGATTTTTGCAGATCACCATTAAAAGTGAAAATATGCGACCAACCCACTAGCCTAAACCTCACAGCACAGAGTTCTGGTCTCAGGCTCAGTTCCTGTCTTGGGGCCTGCAGCAGCTGTGAGTGCTGTTAGCTGATTGTGTGCTGCCAAGGTACAACTGGTGAGGTAGTGTGATGAAGGCTCTTATCCATGGGAAACTTGCCAGGTGATACGCATAAAGAACTCACCATGGTACCTAGGATAATCCTGGTATTTAAGTGACTGGGAAGGTCAAAGCTCAGTCAATTGTTTACATTATTTATGGTAATAGAAAGTACAGTGATTTTATATGCGGTACTTATTAGGATTGATTGATTGAACTCTATGTGATTAAATCTAAGTGATTTAAATCAGCAAGAGAATCTTGATTTAAATAATCAATTTTAGTCTTGTTTTGCATTTGTATTTTTCAGTTATTTTCCTAAAGAAAGTTTGATTCTCATTGATTGGTACCCGTTAATAAAGTTGATTTTTCCAACTAAATATAGCCTTGATGCTAAATTTGGTACTGCTTTTTACTAACCATGATACACTATATTTATATGTATTTATGAAAGCAGTTATGTAGCTTAATATGTGTTTATTCACATTCTTAATTTTTACATTTATATTATGTTAGAAAATGGTGAATGGTGTATTTCTTATTTATTAGATTTTACTCATGATTTGTGTCAAGCTCTCTTTGGCTGGAAATTGTAATTCAATTAAAGTGCACAAAGAGCATTTTAAAATTTGCTGAATACATTAAACCAACTGATTTATTAAACAAAGGAAGTATCATCTGTAGTTAGTGAATTGAACTGATTGTTTCAGGTCCCCATGTCCTTCAGTCTTTAGAACTAGTAGATCTCATCCTCACACCTAATTTTTATTCATAGATTAGAAGAGGAAAACAAGCTTTCCTGTGTTTTCCAAACCCAATCAATTTCTTAACTTTGAATGAAATATAATCACTGAACTAGATGAATAAACTGAAATTTAAAAAAAATATTCTCTATTTACCTGCAAAAGGCAGTCATAGCTGGGTTAGCACTTCAACAAACTGGTTACAGGTGTTTAACCAGTGACTTCTACCAGTTCAATGGTTTGACTTTCTTTAAAACTGTGGCAGCAAACAAGGCTGTTGTGGAGAAGCTAAACAAGTTGTTTGCATCAGTCTTCACTTCAGAGGATGTGAGGCAGATTCCTATACCTGAGCCATTCTTTTTAGGTGACAGAACTGAGGGACTGAGGTGTCAATAAAGGAGGTTTTACAACAAATTGATAAAACAGTAATAGGTCACCAGGACCAAATGTTATTCACCCAAGAGTTCTGAACAAACTCAAATATGAAATTGCAGAACTACTAACTGGGGTATGTAACCTATCACTTAAATCAGCCTCTGTACCAGATGACTGGAGGATAGCTAATGTGATGCCAATATTTAAAAAAGGGCTCCAGAGGCAAACCTGGCAATTACAAGCCAGTAAGCCTAACTTCAATATCATAAAAATTTGGTTGAAACTATTGCAAAGAACAGAATGATCGGACACATAGATGAACACAGTGTGTTGGGGAAAAGTCAACATGGCTGTTGTAGAGGGGAATCATGCCTCACCAATCCATCAGAATTCTTTGAGGGCAGTCAACAAGCATGTGGAGAAAGGTGATCCAGTGGATATAGTGTACTTGGACATTCAGAAAGCCTTTGACAAGGTCCCTCACTAAAGGCTCTTAAGCAAAGTAAGCAGTCACGGGATAAGAGGGTACGCCCTCTCCTGGATCAGAAACTGATTAAAAGATAGGAAATAAAGGGTAGGAATAAATGGTCAGCTTCCCAGTGGAGAGAGGTCATTAGAGAGGTCCCCAAAGGATCTATGCTAGGGTCAGTGCTGTTTGACATATTCCTAAGTGATCTGGAAAAGGGGGTGAACTGTGAGGTGTCAAAGTTTGCAGACGATATAAAATTACTTGAGATCATTAAGACAAAAGTTGACTGACGAGTTAAAAAAGGATTTCACAAAACTGGGTGACTGGGCAACAAAATGGCAGATGAAATTCAGTGTTGATAAGTGCAAAGTAATGCACACTGGAAAAAATAATCCCAACTGTGCGTACAAAATGATGGATCTAAATTAGTTTTTACCACTCAAGAAAGAGATTTTGGAGTCATGGATACTTCTCTGAAAATATCTATTTAGTATGCAGCGGCAGTCAAAAAAGCTAGCAGAATGTTGGGAATCATTAGGAAAGGGACAGATAATAAGACAATAAATATTATAATGCCAGTATATAACTCCATGGTATGCCCAGCCTTGAATACTGCAGCTATTCTGGTCCCCTCCATCTCAGAAAAAGATGTTTTAGAATTAGAAAACATTACAGAGAAGGGCAGTTAAAATGATGAGGGGGATGGCACATCTTCCATATGAGGAGAGATCAAAAAGACTGCGACGGTTTAGCTTAGAATAGGTCCATCAATGGCTATTAGCCAAGATAGGCAGGGATGGTATCCCTTGCCTCTGTTTCCTGTGGGTGGCGGGGGATGAATCACTTGGTGATTGCCTGTTCTGTTCATTCCCTCTGGGGTACCTGGCATTGGCCACTGTCAGTAGACAGGATACAGGGCTAAATGGACCTTTGGTCTGACCCAATAGGGCCGTTCTTATGTTCTTCTATAGAAAAGAGATGACTTAGGGGGGATGTGATAGAGTCCTATAAAATCATGAATGGTGTGGAGAAAGTGAGTAGGGAAGTGTTATTTGCCCCTTCACATAACAACATAACCAGCAGCCACCCAATGAAATTAATAGGCAGCAGGTTTTAAACAAACAAAAGGAAGTATTTCTTCACACAATGCTCAGTCAACCTGTGGAACTGGTTGCCAGGGGATGTTGTGAAGGCCAAAAATAGAACTGAGTTCAAAAAAGAATTAGATAAGTTCATGGAGGATAGGTCCATTCATGGCTATTAGCCAAGATCATTAGGGACACAACCCCGTAGTTAAGGTGTCTCTAAACCTCTGACTGCCAGTAGCTGGGACTGGATGACATGAGCTGGATGACTCAATAACTGCCCTGTTTTGTTCATTCCCTCTGAAGCACCTGGCGTTGGCCACTGTTGGAAGACAGGATACTGGGCTAGATGGACCGTTGGTCTTGCCTAGTATGGCCACTCTTATGTACTGCTTAATATAATTATTTTAGTTAATTTAAATGATTTAATAGATCATAGTAAGTTTTGGCCTTTGACATAGATTATCATAATTTCATACACAATTTTTAAAGGAAAATTATATTTAAATTAAATTTACAAATCTGATTTTTTTAAAAAACGTTGATTATCTACCCTGATACTAATGTAACAAAAATAATTCTGTATTCAGATTGATTTGCAAAGGAATGGATGGGAAGGAATGATAAAAAAAGTTTGTGTCATAAATGGGCAGATTTTCAAAACCCACTTTGTGTGCATTTAAATGTCTCATTTATTTGGTTTCAGAGTAACAGCCGTGTTAGTCTGTATTCGCAAAAAGAAAAGGAGTACTTGTGGCACCTCAGAGACTAACCAATTTATTTGAGCATGAGCTTTCGTGAGCTATGATGAAGATATCCGATGAAGTGAGCTGTAGCTCACGAAAGCTCATGCTCAAATAAATTGGTTAGTCTCTAAGGTGCCACAAGTACTCCTTTTCTTTTTTCATTTATTTGGGAGAATTTACTGCAGTTGCAGGCATAAATAGATTCATAGATATTTAGGTCAGAAGGGACCATTATGATCATCTAGTCTGACCTCCTGCACAACGCAGGCCACAGAATTTCACCCACCACTCCTGCAAAAAGCCTCTCACCTATGTCTGTGCTATTGAAGTCCTCAAATCATGGTTTAAAGGCTTCAAGAAGCAGAGAATCCTCCAGCAAGTGACCTGTGCCCCATGCTACAGAGGAAGGCGAAAAACCTCCAGGGCCTCTTCCAATCTGCCCTGGAGGAAAATTCCTTCCCGACCCCAAATATGGTGATCAGCTAAACCCTGAGCATATGAGCAAGATTCACCAGCTAGATACTACAGAAAATTCTTTCCTGGGTAACTCAGATCCCACCCCATCTAATATCCCATCACAGGCCATTGGGCCTATCCATGAATATTTAGTTACCAAAACCACATTATCCCGTCATACCATCTCCTCCATAAACTTATCGAGTTTAATCTTAAAGCCAGATAGATCTTTTGCCCCCACTGCTTCCCTTGGAAGGCTATTCCAAAACTTCACTCCTCTGATGGTTAGAAACCTTCATCTAATTTCTAGTCTAAATTTCCTGGTGGCCAGTTTATATCCGTTTGTTCTTGTGTCCACATTGGTACTGAGCTTAAATAATTCCTCTCCCTCTCTGGTATTTATCCCTCTGATATATTTATAGAGAGCAATCATATCTCCCCTCAACCTTCTTTTAGTTAGGCTAAACAAGCCAAGCTCCTTGAGTCGCCTTTCATAAGACAAGTTTTCCATTCATCAGATCATCCTAGTAGCCCTTCTCTGTACCTGTTCCAGTTTGAATTCATCCTTCTTAAACATGGGAGACCAGAACTGCACACAGTATTCCAGGTGAGGTCTCACCAGTGCCTTGTATAACGGTACTAAAACCTCCTTATCTCTACTGGAAATACCTCGCCTGATGCATCCCAAGACCGCATTCGCTTTTCTCACGGCCATATCACATTGGCGGCTCATAGTCATCCTATGATCAACCAATACTCCAAGGTCCTTCTCCTCCTCCATTACTTCTAATTGATGCATCCCCAGCTTATAACGAAAATTCTTGTTGTTAATCCCTAAATGCATGACGAAAAGGAGTACTTGTGGCACCTTAGAGACTAACCAATTTATCTGAGCATGAGCTTTCGTGAGCTACAGCTCACTTCATCAGATGTATCAAACATCTGATGAAGTGAGCTGTAGCTCACGAAAGCTCATGCTCAAATAAATTGGTTAGTCTCTAAGGTGCCACAAGTACTCCTTTTCTTTTTGCGAATACAGACTAACACAGCTGTTCCTCTGAAACCTGTCTAAATGCATGACCTTACACTTCTCACTATTAAATTTCATCTTATTACTATTACTCCAGTTTACAAGGTCATCCAGATCCTCCTGTAGGATATCCCTGTCCTTCTCTAAATTGACAATACTTCCCAGCTTTGTATCCTCCGCAAACTTTATTAGCACACTTCCACTTTTTGTGCCGAGGTCAGTAATAAAAAGATTAAATAAGATTGGTCCCAAAACCGATCCTTGAGGAACTGCACTGGTAACCTTCCTCCAGCCTGACAGTTCACCTTTCAGTAGGACCCGTTGTAGTCTCCCCTTTAACCGATTCCTTATCCACCTTTCAATTTTCCTATTGATCCCCATCTTACCCAATTTAACTAATAATTCCCCATGTGGCACGGTATCAAACGCCTTACTGAAATCTAGGTAAATTAGATCCACTGCGTTTCCTTTGTCTAAAAAATCTGTTACTTTCTCAAAGAAGGAGCTCAGGTTGGTTTGGCACAATCTACCTTTTGTAAAACCATGTTGTATTTTGTCCCATTTACCATTGACTTCAATGTCCTTAACTACCTTCTCTTTCAAAATTTTTTCCAAGACCTTGCATACTACAGATGTCAAACTAACAGTTACCCGGATCACTTATAGTTACCCGGATCACTTTTTTTCCCTTTCTTAAAAATAGGAACTATGTTAGCAATTCTCCAATCATATGGTACAATCCCTGAGTTTACAGATTCATTAAAAATTCTTGCTAATGGGCTTGCAATTTCATGTGCCAATTCTTTAATATTCTTGGATGAAGATTATCTGGGCCCCCCGATTTAGTCCCAATAAGCTGTTCGAGTTTCGCTTCTACCTCAGATATGGTAATATCTGCCTCCATATCCTCATTCCCATTTGTCATGCTACCATTATCCCTAAGATCCTCTTTAGCCTTATTAAAGACTAAGGCAAAGTATTTGTTTAGATATTGGGCCATGCCTAGATTTTCCTTGACCTCCACTCCATCCTAAGTGTTTAGCGGTCCCACGTCTTCTTTCTTTGTTTTCTTCTTATTTATATGGCTATAGAACCTTTTACTATGGGTTTTAATTCCCTTTGCAAGGTCCAACTCTACTTGATTTTTAGCCTGTCTCACTTTATCCCTACATGTTCTCACCTCAATAAGGTAGCTTTCCTTGCTGATCCCTCCCTTCTTCCACTCCCTGTATGTGTTCTGCTTTTTCTTAATTACCTCTCTGAGATGCTTGCTCATCCAGCTTGGTCTACAACTCCTGCCTATGAATTTTTTCCCCTTTCTTGGGATGCAGGCTTCTGATAGCTTCTGCAGCTTTGATTTAAAATAATCCCAGGCCTCCTCTACCTTTAGATCCATAAATTCTTCAGCCCAATCCACTTCCCTAACTAATTTCCTTAATTTTTGAAAGTCAGCCCTTTTGAAATCAAAAACCCTAGTTGCAGATTTATTTTTGTTAATCCTTCCGTTCAGTTTGAACTGAATTAGCTCATGATCACTTGAGCCAAGATTATCCCCTACAACCATTTCTTCTATGAGGTCCTCACTACTCACCAAAACCAAATCTAAAATGGCATCCCCTCTAGTCGGTTCAGCAACTACTTGATGAAGGAATCCATCCACTATCGCATCTAGGAAAATCTGAGCCCTATTGTTATTACTAGCACTCGTTCTCCAGTCTATATCTGGGAAGTTAAAGTCTCCCATGATCATGCAGTTTCCACTAGTATTTACTTCATTAAAAACATTAAAGAGGGCTCTATCCATATCCAAATTAGATCCTGGCGGTCTATAGCACACCCCAAGCACTATCCCAGGGGAGGCTCTAATAGTTTTCTTCCCCAATGTAATTTTTGCCCAGGCGGACTGTCTTATCCATTTCATCGCTTCTTATTTTTTTACATTCTACCTCATCATTGATATACAATGCTACTCCACCACCTTTACCTTTATTTCGGTCTTTCCTAAACAGCACATACCCTTCAATACCTGTAGTCCAGTCATGACTACTATTCCACCATGTTTCTGTTATCCCTATAATATCTGGTTTCACTTCCTGCACCAGTAGCTCTAGTTCCTCCATTTTGTTACCTAGGCTCCTTGCATAGGTGTACAAAAGTCTTAATTTTTGCTGTTTGGCCTCACTCACATTCTGTACCCTATTAGGCACAGTCATTCTACAGCCAGTATAACCTATTAGACTGGTATCTACACTGCCCTTCCTCCTACCCCCGGCTGTATCCTCTCCTACTTCGTTTTCTTTCCTCTCAATGCTAAAATCTGGCATGGAGATTACCTGGACATCTCCCAGCCATCTCCCCCAAATTCCTAGTTTAAAGCTCTCTTAATCAGTTGTGCCAGTCTCCATCCTAGAAGTCTATTTCCTTCCCTACTCAGATGAAGTCCATCCCAAGAGAACTGTCCTCTGTCCATGAATGCCTCCCAGAGGCCATACATCCCAAAGCCCTCCTTATAGCACCACTGCCTAAGCCATCTGTTGATAGTCATAATCTTGTCACACCTTTGTTGCCCTTCTCTAGGAACAGGCAGAATCCCACTAAAGATCACCTGAGCCTCGATTTCCTTAAGCGTCTTCCCCCTGCCTAGCATAGTCTCCCTTAATACTTTCCAGTGAGAATCTAGCCGTATCATTTGTTCCCACATGAAGGATAATTAAGGGATTCTTTCCTGCTCCCTTTAGAATCCTTTTCAACCTCAGGTCTACATCCCGTATCTTAGCACCTGGAAGACAGTACACCCTCCTATTCTCTGGATCAGCTCTGGTTACAGGCCTGTTTATTCTTCTCAGTAAAGAGTCCCAAATCACATAGACCTGCCTTTTCCTGGTGACGGTGCTATTCTCCAGTCTATCCCCTGTTCCCTCTGGCTGCAAGTTCTTTCCATTCCTGTTCTCCCTTGTAATAGTCTTTAACCCATCCTGTATCCTCCTGGGGCTCATATTTGGTGTAGTCTCCATTAACTCTTCCCCTTTTCCTATAGGACTAGCCGCTCTTCTCTTCTTCCTTGCCCTTCCACCTTCGGTGACTACCTGCTGAGCCCCTTCTTCATTTTCCAACTCTGCAAACCTATTCTTGAGCTCTATTTCTCCTTCACTAGCCAGACTCATAGCTGGTCATTTGCTTGTGCCATCACTATGTTATGTGGGCACATGTGCTGTGACTGCACACACATTAGGCACACCACTGATGTAGATTTTGTCCACCTGCATTTGTGCACGCAGGATTTTGAGAACAGAGTCCCTAACGTGTCTAGTCCCATAATGTGTGTAGGATCTGTTTGATCAAATCTCCTTAATCCGTCTAAGCATTTATAATGCTCTCATCACTCTGTCTTTCAATCAGCACTGTTAATTAGTCCATTAATTTTTGGGAGTAATATTCCAACTCCACTCGAGTACAAATGATTATTTAAACTCACGTGTTGGGTCATTGGGATCTTGAAGTTTAAAGCTGATTATAGTTATAATTGGCGTCCCAGGGAACTATCTTAAAATACCTTTTGCATCAGGATTTGAGAACCAGCCTCTTTAATTACTGAGTTTCAGGACCATACTGAGAGCTTTTCAGTGTCCACAGCTATGCCTTGTATAGGCTTCCATATACACTGCCTTGTATAGTCTTACATATATACTACCTCACTGGTCCTTCAGTTCGCCAAGACTTCACAGCTGAATACCACGGCTTTTAAATTGTGATTTAAATCTATTTAAAAAGTTGACTTGAAATAAAAATCTTAAGTGTGGAGGGACATATGCATTGAAGTGAGTGACTGAAATGGAGCACAGTGTTTTACCGATTGATCCATGTAACTTTAACTAGAGAACTGGGTACCTGAATAGCTCAGGTTTCAGAGTAGCAGCCATGTTAGTCTGTATTCGCAAAAAGAAAAGGAGTACTTGTGGCACCTTGGAGACTAAGAAATTTATTTGAGCATAAGCTACAGCTCACTTTATCGGATGCATTCAGTGGAAAATGAATAGCTCAGGACACTGATAATGGGCTATGGAAGGGATCCTCCCCACCCTGCAGTGTATTCTGTTTTGTTTTGTTGTCTCCTTCCTCTGAAACATCAAAGATGGCCACAGCTGGAGATGGGACATGGAATGGGGTGGGCCGGTACTTCGAGGTGGCACAGAGCAGTGGTTCTCAACCAGGGGTACATGTACCCCTGAGGGTACACAGAGGTCTTCCAGGGGGTACATCAACCCATCTAGATGTTTGCTTAGTTTTACAACAGGCTACATAAAAAGCACTAGCGAAGTCCGTACCAGCTAAAATTTCGTACATGCCTCCCAGGCTCCTTGTCCCAGTCTGTTTGCCCAACTAGTGAAGATTGAGACCTGTTAGGTTTCACAGACTGGTTGGCTCAAGGGACCGATAACTCTATGCAGTCTTTTCCTTCTTGACTGCTGGTTCAAATCCTACTCAGATTGGTAGTGAGTGATGGAAAGTTGTTGCCATTTGATGGCTATATGGTGGCCAGTGTATGGTTGAGGTATGTTGGTAGGGCAGTACAGAGAATGCTTGCTTATACTGGTGTTATATATGTTGCAACCATTCTGTGGACAAACAGAAGAGTAAAGACTTCAGAGCTGTCAAGCCAACGCTTTCTCCTAGCACCATTTCACTTTGAAAAGAAAATGCAAGGAGCTCAGTTTGACTTTGTTTTCTTAAAACACTTGGGTTTCCCCCATATGTTTGCAACACAAGTGGTTCGATACATATCAGGGAGGATGAAATGCTGTGTGCTGACCTACAGTGTATTTGCTTTCACACCATTTATATAGTTAGGTTCATATCTTAGTGGGGCTGTAGTAGTCAGATGATTGTTAAGTGTAAATGTTGACAGCGAGTATCCTGTGTGCTCAAGGTAAGCAGCTTTGCTGGAGATAACACAGAGTGATTTTGCCTCTGAAACAGTGGCATTCCTCCGAGGTCCTTCACCCGATGCGTGTCGATGAGGAAGGTGGACAGAAACTGCACATTTATGACAGGCTAATCTGGGGCTATGAAACAAAAGGACAAAGCATTCATCTCCCTTAGCCAAGTGCTTGTTGCTCAAAGGGTAGTGCCTTTGGAAAGAACTAAAGAATGTTTCAGTAAACTGTAAGCGTGACGTCATTCACTGGTTTGTGTGGGAGCTAACAATGGCCCTGTACTTCCAAAGTCTTCGGGCTAGTCCTATCAGACCTCCCCCTCCCATCCCTCCATAATGCTATTTTTTTGTACATTATGGAGTTGGGCACCCAAGCTCTTCTAGTCTGCAGTGGTGACACATAGTAATGGCACAATTATCTTGTGAGTTATGTGGTATCGTGGTATCTCATGATCTGATATTGTGCTGAGCCAGAAGAAATGGTGTTACTGTCAGATCTCGAGCAGTAATTATCATAGCTGTAAACCATAAAGGTGTCTGATGTCTCATCAGATAACTCAGCCTGGTGAAATGCTGGAGTGTTGGTGTTTTTGTATCTCTGTAGATAAGGAGAGCTCTCTTGTCGTGACCGCTAAAACTGCTTCACAGTTAGCTACAAAAAGGGAGCCCCTTAAAATTCAGGGAAATGGATATGTAGCTGGATTGGATTTGATTCAGTCAGGGCCAAATCTGAGGGATGAACTCACTGGTCAGCAAGCCTTAAACCTGGCAAACTATGTTTCCTCTGTGAAGCCAAGTCCTGATAGACCCTGTAAGGCTTACAAGCCAAGGTTTGGGAGGGAGGGATGTCACACCTAGATCACAGCCAGAGCCAGAGCCCTCTCCTTATCAGGAGAAGTCCCCTGGCATTCTAAGTCAATGCTTTCTCCTTCCAAGTGGCTTGTGCTGGTGAATGGGGGGACATAATGCCATCAGGGACATCAAGGTGTCCAAACATCTTCCAAACATTATCCCTCCCCAACACCCAGTTTCTGCCTTGTTCCCGTCAGTCCTGGATCATTCCCAGTAGCCATTTGGCTGCTCATGGTTGAGTTGACACCAAATTCCCTGGAGTAATTGGGGCAGGTTTCGGCTCCACCTAATTTACCCACTTTTCAGTTTGTGCAATGAGACTTCATATTCAAATTTTCATTGGACCAGAGAAAACCTGTCCCTATGAGTTATCACCTTCTTAAAATAGGGGTTAAAAATGGGAAAGCCTAACAAGTCTCAGAAGCAATTGGGGAAATGTGAGACCCACCCAAAATGCTGTTCATTGTAGTGTGTCTGTACTTCACCCAGATGAAGAGTGTTGCTAATACTCAGTGGCAGAGTTATATGTTGGGTCAGGAAGCTCATCGTAATTCCTCAATAATAACAATTCTTTCCCCTCTTTTTTAGAATGGCAACAAAGACAACTCCCTGGACATGTTGGGGACAGATATCTGGGCAGCCAATACCTTTGATTCCTTCAGGTAAGCTCCTTTAAAAGCCCTTTTACAAGACAGATGGAATATGACCTCTTTTGTCCTTCTCCTCAGGGCTCTTCTATAGACATGCAAGCATTGCAACTTGGAGACTGCCATGCCTCCTCCTCTCCAGTCCAGTCCCTCATCCTAAATGCAGATAACGTGCACCTTATTTTTGCTGGAGTTCAACCTAGAGGAGGTCGGTGGGATTGTTTGCACACCAAACATCTGAAAGGTGCACTAATGTGACTAGTTTAAGGTGATGTCTGTGCTACAGTTGGATGTGTGATTGCACATTGTGGAGGCATATCACTGCCAGCTTGAATAAAAATAGCAGTGAAGACGTGGTGGCACTTGGCTGTACAAGCCCTCCCAGAACCCTGGATACATACTCATATCCCTAGCTTGCACAGGGGTCCATGCTCCGTGTCTTCATGGCTGTTTTTAACCATGCTAGCTACCTGAGCTGCAATAACACCTCCAGTTGCTGTGTAGGCATGCCCATATCTGTCGAGGAATCTTGATACACAAAAGCGAAGAGGCCTCTCAGGGACTTGGGTGAATCCAGTTGTTTGTCCATATATCAGCAGTGCATCAGTTTATATATCATGCAGTTTGCATCAGTACTTGTGGCAGGAGCTCTTCAGTTTCCATTCCAGCACGTGGGCACTGAGAGGGTACTGCTGCAATCAACCACGAAAGATTAAATCAATAAAATAAACTTTCCTCTCAGCTTTGTGCTCCATTCTGTGCTGTCCATAGAGCACTGCAGGCTTTGCTCTCGGGAGGGAGGGGTCCTCCTTGGCACTTGTTGATCCTGTGCCCCAGGCTATGTAATGCACATTCCAGCAGGGATCTTCCAAGCAAGAGATGAGGATTCTTGAGAGGGCATCTCCACTGCATGGACCAGACTAGCTGCTGCAGCAAAAGACTGAGGGGAACTTTTCAAAAGCTAAGAGCGTGTGCAGCTAAGAAAGTTTAGATGCTGCACCTAAAGTTTTTATTAAGGGCAGTTAAGTGTGGCAGTGTAAAAGCTGGAGGTACCTGGTCAGGGACTGCTGGAAGTAGAAGCTATGTCTCCAGAGACAATAGCCTTTGGAAAGTAATGGGCAAGTATAGATGATATGCTCTTCCCAACATGAACACATTTCATTAATAGTGCGTTCTCTCTCTCCCTTCCTAGTGGTGCAACCTGGGATTTACAGCCTGAAAAGCTGGACTTCACACAGTTTCAGAGGAAGCTCCGGAACACCCCCAAACACCCGCTCCCGCACATAGACAGAGAAGGGTAAGTGCCGTGGTGTCGTCTTCTCTCATACTGTGTGGGTGTGTGTTTGTGTGCATGTGCTCGGCTTCAGGGTGGGGAAACACAAATGGGTCACACGTGGCAGGTATTAGAAATTTGAAGTGGAAGCTTGGGTCATCTCCTGGGGGCGGGGCTAGTGTGGAACTGTTCTGTTGCTTTGACCAGGCCAGTTTCCAACAAATATAGGGCCAAACTAAATCCCTTAGAGTCAAACATCTCTTAACTATGGGAAGGACTAGATCCCAGTTATCTGATTTGGGTCCATCTCTGGTTTAAAAAATCCTAAGGGACACAGCTTCCACCTCTTTTTCTCTAGCAAGATTTTCACAGTGCTATAGTGGAACACGAAAATATTCTTCATAAATTTTCCTTGCCATAATTTCATCCTATATCTCCTAGCCATAAACCTGTGTACATTATTAAACAGTCCCTTTCTATCCTTGGCATTTACACAGTCTAAATGCTTTTACACTGAGGCTGTATTCCTCCATTGTTGTATAAAGCTACAAGTATTTACTGATAATGTTCCCAATCCTTCTTCATAAATCAGTCCTTGCAGTCCCTTCGTCATCTTTGTTCTTCTCTTCATTCCCTCCAGTTTATCAACCTGAGCCTCCTCCAGGTGCTAAGGTGTCCAGTACTGTGAGCAGTATTCTAGGTGTGACTCACCAGTGGTGGAGAAAGAAATCATTGCCTCACTGTTCGAGGCTTCTGCAAGTTGAGAAGTTGCCAGATCTTAATGTGGGTGGTCTCCCCTCTCCCAGCCAGTCAGTTCTGGCACCTAAACATTGACCAGTTAAGGAGCAGTGCTGGCTATGGATATGGAGGCAGCTGCATATTCTGTATGTCCTAGTTATGGCACGATATCAGTCAATCCTTGATGTAACTCCATAAAGTCTACCACAAATGGAAGGGTATAGTTTCTTTAGAGATAAGGATATAGTTACTCCAGGGCGAAATTTGGCCTCAGATAGCGCTCACTTTTGTCTGAAGAGGGATGAAAAAGTATGTTCCTGTTTAGAAGGAGTGACCGAAAGGATTAGAAATGCCTTTTATGTAATGAAGCCAGATGGCACTCATTCAGTTTTTCCATTTGCTGGAAAAAAATGTCAAAGTTTCAAGTACATTAAAACGTACCCCTCTAGGACTGAATGTTTAGTTAAGCATTGTATCGCAATTGGTGGAGCATCCCAAGGACAGGACTTGGTAACTTTCCCATTTTAGATAGCAGTGTGGAAGACCAGGCCCTTGAACTGGTGAGAAACAAAGCATGCTATCTTCGTGGTGCGCTCAGAACATTGGCCTAGGTCTTTGTGGACTGGCATTCTATGGAGTTTATAAATAGCATCTTAAAGAATAGCTAGAATAACCTCTAAAGCATTTTTAACTGGTGATATTTTTGTCTACCTCTGTTTTTAAGAATTTTGTACAAAGGGTGCTATGTAAAAATCAAATACATTGTGCTCAAGATCTCGTGGCTCTTTTCAGACAATCACAGCCATCAGAGGTGAAAGAGACCTTTTATATTCATTGGATCATCTGCCCTGCTAATGCAGGATTCTTTTGCACTATAGTAGATGTGTTCACCAATTTCTAATTGAGTGATTGCATTCTTCCTATATTCAGATTTACCTGATACAGTATTATTAATTTTCTGCCCTGAATTGGCATGCAGTGTTGCTGGGTGCCATTAAAAAGTTGTATTGTTTCATTGCAGAGGTGGCTGGATTTCAGCCGGGCAATGATTCTGCAGTTCAGAGTTTGCTTTGGGCTCCTTTTGGATGAAAGGCACTGGACAAATAAGTCTTTAATTCTACACTATTGAATGTTGGTTTGGGGTTTCTTTATCAGAGTCCAACGTAAATCCACAACAGCAAGGATAAAGACAAAACCCTATGCTTAATTCACCTTGTTATGCTCATTTGTTACAGGGACAGCGAGTGATCTTACTGACTGTAGTTGCTCAGTTCAAAAGGATGTGTCAGGAATGTCTTTGTGGGCTACCTCAGATGCATAATGTAGTTTAAATGCAGCAGGTTTTAGTGGGGGCGGACTCTGGGCGGGTTGATTGGAAATTAAAACTTTATCGTAATAAACTACAACTTTAGGCCTTGATCCTGCAGTTGGATCAGCATGGGTAGATCTGTGTGTCAACGTGGAGCATTGTTGAAAGCAGTGGGCCCCCATTTAGATGCAAGAGGCCACCCATGTGAATCTGATTGCAGGACTGGGGCTTTATTTTTGTTTGTTGCCTTTCACACAAAGTGTGCACCAGAACTCTTACCAGAACTAAATAATATAGCTGCCGAATTGAAATAAGAAGGGATAACAGAAATAGAAAAGTGAAATGAACATCATCAACTTAACAGCCATGCTTGAGTTTGAAAATATTTCCCAAGAATTGTCAGTAATACAAGTTACAAATAACCCCGACTAGAATTGAAAGACCAGAGAACAGTTTTTGTCTCTCTTTTTGCGTTTGCTTACTTTGTGCATTCAGCAGCAGTTTGTTTAGACTCAGCTTCTCTCTCTCTATCTCCTGGATAGTCAGCTAGTTAGTCAGTTTCTCCTTTTGCTTGTGCTGGTTTTTTTGTTCATCCAGGGACAGTGGGAAGAAAAACTTAAAGCTCATGTTCTGTTATGTCCCCTGTGATCCCTAAATCCTTTTCAGAGTCACTGTTTTCCAGGATACAGTCCCACATTCTGTTGGTACGACCTGCACTCTTTGTTCCTGGGTGTATGACCTTGCATTTGGCTGTAATGCATTTTGGTTGAATGGGCCCACCTTGCCAACTGATCCAAATCACTCTATGTGACTGTGCTATCATCATTATTTACCTACCAATCTTTGTGTCATCTGCAAATTTTATCAGCAGTGATTTTATGTTTACTTCAGATCATTGATGAAAATATTGAATAGTGTGGGGCCTGGAACCAATTTCTGCAGAACTCCACTGGAAACACCTCCATTTGATGATGATTCCCCATTGACAACTACTTCGTGAGATGTCTCAGTTAGCCAGTTCCTCATCCATTTAATGTGCGATTCATTAAATATTCTATAGTGCTATTTTTTTAATCAGAATGTCATGTGGTACTAAATCACGTGCCTTACAAAAGTCTACTACATCTGCATAGTTCCCTTTTATCAATCAAACTTGTAATCTTATCAAAAAATGAAATCGGGTTTGTTTGACAAGTTCTATTTTTCATAAAAATATGTTGACTGGCATTAATTATATTTCCATCCTTTCTTTATTAACTGAATCCTGTGTCAGCTTTTCTGTTATTTTTCTTGGGATTGATGTCAGGCTAATTGGTTTATAATTACAGTAGTTGGGTCATCCCACTTATCGTTTGTATGCACTGGCATAACACTAGAACTCCTCCAGTCTTCTGGAATTTTTCTGGTATTCCAAGGTTTATTAAAAGAGAATATCAGTAGGCCAGAGATTTTTTTCTATCCAACTCTTTTAGGACTCCTGGATGTGGTTAACGTGACCTCCTGATTTAGAAATGTTTATCCCTAGTAGATACTGTTTAGTATCCTCCTTAGTTACTAATGGACTGAAAAGTTGTTCATTATCTTCATGTAATATGAGTACATCATCCTGCTTCTTTCCAAATAGAGAACACTAATATTTATGGAACACTGTTGCTTTTTCTGTTTTGTTAACAAGTTTACTTTACTATCTCCACCTAGTAATTGCCCTGTAGCATTGTTAGGATTTCTTTGTTCCTGATGTTCTTAATAAACTGAAACAAAATATGTTTACTGCCCTTAGCGTTGCCATGGATCTGGTCCTGATTTCTCTTGCTTCCTTTATCAGCTTTCTACACTTCATAACTTATAATTTATATTGATTGCTGTCTACTTCTCCTTTTATCCATTTGTTATATTATCTTTCTTAAACTATTTGCAGCCTTCACTTCCCCACAGAACTCAGATAGGTTTTAACCCAAAGTTGTCGTCTTCCTCAATTGTGGAATCATAGTTTATTTTTGGCCATCTAATGAAGACTTCTTAAAGAACTCAGAATTTTCATACACATTTGTCTAACTTTTTCCTCTCAGTTTTGCTCATAATTTTCCTCAGATTTGGGAAATTAGCCTTTTTGAAGCACGCAGTATATATATTACTGGTTGGGACTGTCCTTTGTTTATCTGTATTGACTGTGATCAGTCACGATCACTGGCCGCATTGAACATACATTAAATATTTGTAACCATATTTTAAAATCCAGTAACGGAAAGCACTTCTCTTTAGTTTTATTATATTTTTATTAAGGTTTATATGTATACGTCCTTATAACTCGAACAAGAAGGCAGGGATGAACATTGCTGAGAAAATTGCAAATGCATCCGATGAAGTGAGCTGTAGCTCACGAAAGCTTATGCTCAAATAAATTTGTTAGTCTCTAAGGTGCCACAAGTACTCCTTTTCAGTTAACATTCAGGGAGAGATAAAGGTGTTGCATGTGTGAATCTCCCATTTGAGCTCAAACTCTGCAGCTTTCCAGGCCCTTCTTTTTTAACCTTCTGTCCCCTTCTGTCCTTTCCTTTAAAAAAAAAATCCTCTATAAATCTGACACTGACCTATGCTTGAACCAGGGATGAGTGCTGAGAATTACAGTACGCTGGGAAACGTAAGGGATACAGACAGTTGTGCCAAAGTTTCTCATGCAAAAAATGTTCATGCACACAGAAACAAATAGTCATTGGTGCAAACAGATCTTGGAGAAGCAGTTATCTGTTTGGCATGGATGGTTATCTGTGTGCATGTGGATGTTTAGGAGGCATGGGTTATTTGGCCCAGAGATCCTCCCCATTCTTTTTTCCCCCCCATTTAAAGGTAGAAAACTAAACTCACCGTCTGTGGTGGGTGAGAAACGTTAACTTTGGTTTCAGTGGAGGTTTCACATGCTCTTTTTTTTTTTATTTTGTTGTTGTTCCTGGCTCAGGCTTGGAAAAGGGAAGCACGAGGATGGAGACGGAATCAATCTGAATGACATAGAGAAAGTCCTTCCCGTCTGGCAGGTATGTTTTGGTGGCACCGTATTGCTGATATATTGCTATTTTTCCCATTTGTTCGTATTGCTGATGAAGATGGCGCCTTCTCTTGTGCTGTACCCCCCATGGTTAGAGATCTAGCTGGTTATGTAAATTTAAGTCCTGTGGTCAGCTAGCTGTGATGTTTGTGTAATCCACAAGAGGGGAGTGTGGGTTTTTGTCTGCCGTTTGGGGGCTGTTTCTTTGAATCTGCTGTCACTTCCAGCTAAGGAACATAGACCTAGATTCACAGAAGCACTTAGATGCCTAAACCGCAGATTTAGGCACTTAAGTCCCAGTTTTGAACTTCACTTGTTCACAGAACTCCCGCTGAACCTGTAGGTGCCTAAACTCAGTCAGCACCTTGCTTTTTGTAGTAAAAGCTCCTTAAGCACCTGTTTCTGCCTCTGGACATGCGCACTGCTGCCTCGTTCTAGGTGTCCGGATGTGTGTCTCCTGCCCAAGCACCAGAGCAAGTCATGAACCAGGGGAAGACAGGCATTCAGCTGCCTAATTCACAGGCAGGGCTTGATCCAGTAGCGTGCTCAGAGGCCGCCTACTAGATTGGGTCCCCATAGGGGAGTTTATAGAAGAAAGCTGGGGAGAGAGGAGGAGAGTCTCCCTTATAACATTTAGCCCAGTGGTTAGGGTATGCTGAAGACCCCGCCCAGTTCAGGTCCCCCCTCACCTGTGGGGGAGAAGGGATTTAAACAGGGATCTGCCACCTCTCAGATGAGCGCTCTACTCACTGGGCTATGGGATATTCTGGTGTGGGGTTCCCTCAGTCTCTCCTGTTGAAGCTGTTGCAATGTGGATAAATAAGTAAAGAGTCATGTGGGCCAGAGGGGGAGAGTGCGCACAAGCAGAAGAATCACTCTGTAGCCTGGTGCTTAGAGCACTCACCCAGGAGACAGATGAGAGACCCAGGTCCAGTCCTCTTGCTCCAATGACTCTTTTTACTTCGTTATCCAAAGTGGAACCGCTTCAACAGGAGACACAGAGGGAATCCTCCTCCCAGCTTTATGCCTTGGGCATCTAACTCCAAAGAGGTTTCCCTGTTGTGGGTGGCTAGCGGAGATCTGCACCGAGCTCAGCAGGAAGGCTGGGGCTTAGCACACCCCCCTCTTGTTGGTATCTTCCATTGGCTAGTTTAGGCAGCTCCTTGCCAGTATGTTGGCTTTTATGAATCGCATTCTGAGGCACCTCTCTCTCCCCATTCATTGTATAGGGAGCTTAGGAGCCTACCTCAGGCTGCGTGAATCGCAGTGTGTTCCTGTGATTTTCTAGGCAGCTAAAAGTTATGGCGTTGTCATGCTCAGCGTCACAACATCTAAGTACCGTTGTGAATCTAGACTGTAGCCCTTTAGTTCAAGTAGCATGACCTCATGCTTGACACTCTGAAAGGCTCCAGTTCAAGTCCTGCTGTTAGGCCAAGCGGGGTCCCTGTGTCACTTGAAATACTCAGTGAAGCGTTTATATATGGATTATTGTCTTGAAAAAAATTCTCTAGCCCTTTCCTTTCCGGGATCCATTCTCCCCAGACACCTTTCCACTAGAATAGTTACAGCTAAACTGTCTTTGACACTCTGGTACAGCAGCCTATGTGGTAAGTGGGGAGAAGGCTTTCAGGTTAATAATTCTTGTTGAGTTTGCCTGCTGGTCTGTCTCAGTTAAGGTTTCACTTGCTAGTGTCCCAAACCAGAAAGGAGCTGAGCACCTGCATTTCTTGTTGGACTCAGCGAAAGCTGAATATGTTTGGTTCCTCTCTGGGTCAGATCATATCTGAGACTTGAGAATCACCCCCTTCCTTGCCTCCAATATCTTGAAGGACTTCCTAAACTCTGCCAATGTTTAAACCTCTTCTTCTGGAGTGTTTGGCTTTTTTCACACCTGATGTGTCCACTACAAAACCATTGCCTTTGAATACTTTGGCCCTAATTATTCTCTCACACGGTTCTTACACCTTTTTAAATCCATTGATTTCAATGTGTTAATCCTGATTTATACCAGTGTCAGAGGAGAATCAGTCCCTGTATGTTATATTGAGCCTTTGATAATAGCTTTACTTTGAGACATGACCTTTGCCGCATGTGACTCGGGAACCTGAATTGTTCTTCAGTCAAAGGCCCATCACAAAGACCTAGTGTTTTAATTTGGTGTATCAATTTTGCCTGTAGGCAGATTTGTAGAATATTATGTTTATTTCAAAGACCTGTTATATGTGCATGTATTGTCACATGTGCATATGAAAGCTAAGAGCCGTTCAGTTATTGCTATGGATTTATCGCGTGCAGTGTTGACAAGCAAAATACTTACTGGCAGCTGGGTGTAAGCCTGATAGATCATTGTTAACTGGATTTGAATGTAATCATGCAGCGCTGGCAATGACTGGTTTGCTGTTTATCACTCTCTTTTAAATGAACCTTAGGAATATAATGCTAGATTCACAAAGATTCTTTGGTGCCTAAACCCCAGACTTAGGCACCTAGTCTGGGTTTTGGGGCTAAGTCCAGTTTTAGGCTCCATTGAAATCCACAAAACTCTTACCAAATCCTGTAGGCGCCTAAATTCACTCAGCACCTAAATTTCCAGGGTAAATGTTCCCTTGGCGCCTATGTTTCTGCCTCTGAGCATGTGCGCTGCTGCCTCAATCTAAGCATCTTGACACCTAGGTCCTGCTTAAGCCCTAGAGTGATTCATGACCCTGGAAGATAGGCATTAGTCCACCTGTTTTGCATTCATGGCCCAATCTAGTAGATGTGCTCTGAGGCCTTCTGCCCCATGGGGTCCCTTTCAAAATCTGGCCGGGTGCAGAGGTGATAGAGCCCAGCTTATAATGTTCAGCCCAGTGGATCGATCTCTCTCCTGTGAGCTGCAGGAGATCCCTGTTCAAATGTTGTCTCCCCTAGTGGCAGAGGGGGGAATTGAGCCTGGGTCCCCCACATCGTAGCTGAGTCCTCTAACTACTGAACTAAAAGTTACAAGGTGGACGGCACCACCACCTCAACCTCCTCCTTGTCCCACAAGCAGGGGTTCCTGTTTGTGAATCGCTAGCAGAGAGAGGCACCTCCCTGCTGCTGGGAAGTAGGCTTCTAACTCCATGAGAGTTGCAGGGTTTAGCACACATCCCTCTCATTGGTGTCTCCCATTGGCTAGCTTTGGCAGCTCTCTGCCAAGTGTGCTCGCTTTTGTGGATTGAGTTCTGAGATGCCTGTCTCTCCCCGTTCATTGTATAGGGAGCCTCGATGCCGAGCTCCAGTTCTGTGAATTGCAGTGTTGTTCCTGTGATTTTTTTCTAGCCACCTAATAGCTAGACCTTGTGCCACTGAGTGTTACAGCACCCAAGTGCCGTTGCAAATCTAGCCCCATAGTGCATAAGCATGTTAGAAAAAGCGTTGGTGTAAGGGTAGGAAAACAGCTCAGGGTGGTGTGAGCTCTTCAAAATCTTGTGAGTGGCTTGTTGATAAGCACCTTATAACTGGACAATTACTGCTTCCAGTTCATCTGCCAGGACCTGTGTGTTAACAGTTCCCTGTATGGTGGAGAGAAAACCTGCGTGGGCAGAGTGCTGAACTGAATGTACTAATAGGTCTCGTCTGTAGTTCTGTGATGCATTACATTTTACATGGCTAAGAATTCTGAGCTCTTTCTCAGCCTTGATAGCATTAATGAGGCATACCAAGTAGAGGCAAAAGGAACCTTTTCTCCCTTCTTGATGCCTCATAAATTTTGGTTTATTTTTATGTGGGTCTGCACTGGAAATGGACCCTGAATCAAAACCGTTTCCAAACACAGCCAGGTTTTGAGGGAATTCACAATCCAAACTGAGATCTGTATCTGACAGTTGCTGTGGCCTCTACAATGGAATGTGAGATCTGAACACGCTGGATCTTTTGGGATATTCAAGATCTTAGTAAGTTTTGCTGGTAGAACCCATCTCTAGTTTACACAGAAGATATCACAAGAGACATCTGTGGTTTTTTGGCAATACCAATATTGTAGGCTGAGTGAACAGAACAAAGATGAACTAAAAAAAGTCTGCATTCAGTTTTCCTGGGTAGTTTTCCTTTCCTTTTTCAGTTTCCCAGCCTTTTGTTCTGAAATGGAAATATTTATACCACTCCTCACTGGGAAGAGTAGACAAGAGTGACGGTGCGTTCTGCCATCTTGTGGACATTTGTATTAAGGCAACACCAAAGCAAGTGGTGATGTGTCAAATTTGTTCTCAACAGCATAGATACATTTAATTTTGTTAGGATTTTTTCCCATCTTTTTTCAGTTCAGCCCCAAGCTGATCTGTTGCTTTTGGTAATAAACTGCCTTTCTTTTGAAAGAGTGTACAATAATGGTTGTAGTAAGTAAAAGAATAAGGTTAACCACATTGGGGTAGAAGGAGTGTTTCTTTTCATTTGTACAGTGCCTAGCACATTGGAGAGACTATTGGAAGCAAATAACGGCAGGATATGCCTTGTCTTGTCGAAATCTGGTGGCTTCTGGGTAATACGCAATTTGTGATGACAAAAGGTGAAATTTTCAAAAAGTACCTAAGTGCCATTGGAAGTCAATGGGATGTAGGCACCTACGCCACTTAAATTCTTTTGAAAACTTTCCCCAGAGAGACTGCTGCGAATAGTCTTCAGTGGGGAAAAATATATTTTGAAGGTAAATAAATATTCTCTGATCATAGGACCCACTTTGTTATTGCTGGGCTTTGTGGTGCTGTGTTTGCCCAGGGAAGCTCAGATGCAGTGTCTGGTTTTCATCATCCTCTTAGTTTTTACCTGGCTTGTCAGCTGCTTTGACAGAGGCACAGGAGACCAAATGACTTGCCTGACATGGAAATATCACGGAGGTGTGGTTCTTAGCCTTAGTGGGGAGCATGCAGCATGAGCTGCGCTTTCACATTGGCAAATGCATGGGGAGTCTGGTGGGCTTGGAAATGGTTATCACGGAATGCAGTGATCTCAGCTGATTAAATTCTGCAGATGGCAAAACCCTAGCAAGCTATAAATTAACCAAACAAAAACCAACCTGATGCACAAATGGCCACATTTTGCAGCTCTCCATGTGCAGCTCTCCCCTCCGGGTAGATGCAGTTCCACAGGCAGAGCTTTGGCCACTTTCTCAAGAAAAACAATTTAATGCAATATTTTATTTCATAAAGAACAAGAATGGCACAATCCCTCTAATTTAACAGTAATAAAATCTTTCAACGCTTGTCTTATAGTATAAATACATTTTAAATGTGTTGTTTTGACCGCTTCGTTCACAGCAGGGCTGTAGAAAGCCATTTGTTTTAATGGGTTCTGGAATACCTGTAGTAAACCTCGCCATGGTTTCCTGGACCTTTCACACATGTTGCCCCCCGTTGGTAACTTTCCTGACCCAATTCTCTCCCAGTTTTGAAATATTGGTGACCCGCCAATTAAGGCTTTCTCTCCAAGGAGCTCCAACAGTTGGTGACTAAATACAAAAGTGACTTGTAAATAGGATAGAATGATTTTATGCCTGTTTCACAGAGGTGGAAACTGAGTCACTGAGGTTAGGTGACATAGTTCAAGGTCACAGAGAGTGAATTGCAGACCCGAGACTAGACCTCAGGAGTTCCCAATTCCCCTGGGCTAGTCACCTGTCTCTCTGGCTCACAAATCAGGGTTACAAACAGTGTGAGAGAAGAAACTACATGAGTAGTGATAAGAAATAAAACTATGTAATCTTTGAGATGGGACTTTGCAGTAACCAGAGGAGTGAGGTTCGAAAGAACTTCTTACATTCTTAGAATGCAGAGTTGTCTGTATATCATTTTACATTGCATTCCTTAGGCAGGTGCAAACAATGCTGTTTGTAAATTGTTAGCTTATATATTGTATCACTGTGACAGGTTGTGCTGTTGAATTGTCTATTAAAAACAATGAACATTTTCTTTCCAGTAGAGGGCGCAGCATTGCCAACATTAGGGGTCTGATTCTTCACTGCCTTGCACCTGAAACTTAGTTTGTCCATGTGTAGATAACTACACAACGTGGAAGGCAGTGAAGGAGCTGGCCTGAGAATTTTGGTAGTTTAAAAAAAGGAACTCAAGCTGCACACAGCAGTTATTTTGGAGAAGGACAGACTTCAAAAGGGATAGGTTTTCTTGGGCATCTGAGAGCTGAACTGAGTATAAATTATGCCTGCTCCAAAGGACCTGCATCTTGTTGAAATGAAGCGTCTAAAAAACTTTCAGGGACTGCCATGGGTACTGTCCCCTGGTGAGAAAGGAGTCCGAGCCTCAGCTAGGCATCCGGAGCTGGGGTGGGTAGCAGAAGTGGGGGGATGATTAGGAGACATCTAAACTGAATCCTGCTCCTGCTGAGGAGTGTGGGAGTTTTGCAGATGACTTCAGTGGGGCAGGAGCAGGCCTGAACCATCAAGGCATTTTAAAGGGACGGCATTGCAAACAGCAGTTAGCAGCTAAGTATCTTCCTGGCGTGGATACCTAGGGAGGTGGCTGGGCTAGTGTCATGGTGTCTGTGCTAGTGAAGAAGGTACTGTATAATATTACAATACATCCTCAAAGCAGCGTATAGTTCCAATAATTGGAACACCCTCTTGAAGTATTATTGCCTTCTTTCCCATGAGGAAACTGAGTACAAAGAGGTTAGGTGATTCTCTAACATCATACGAGTAAGTGGCAGAGCTGGGATCAGATCAGAGGAGTTTTGGGCTCTCCTTACAGCACACAGTCCCTTTGTTTCCAAATTGAAATGTAGCAAAGCATAGCTGTCCGGTTCCAACATAGATATGCTATGACAGTTTTTTGGCTGCTGTTAGATGGCGGTGGGTTTTTAGCGATTTCGTTGTGTGTAAAGCCTGTGTTTGTATGTACATGTTCTAGAGACCAATGATGCAGACTCGCACAGCTGCTCACAATGTCAAAATAAAGAGGCACATTTCTTTCAGTTCCCCTATTTAAAGAAATAGGAAACTGCACTGTCTGTTGCGGTTTAGGCAATGGGGCGTTTAAAGGATCTGTCTCTGCTCAGTCATGAAGCAAAGATCCTCCCACCCAAATTTAGTATCCAAAAACTCCCCTCCCGGTGGAGAATCACCTGTATCTGGTAATAGAACTCTGAATGATGATTCTGAGTCACTGGAGGGAAAGACTAGCATTAGTGTATGTCCTCAAAACATCCTGTTTTATATATGTCTGCGTGTGCACATGTCAGGGATGGTCTAGATAATACTTGGTCCTGCCATGAGTGAAGGGGACTGGACTAGAAGACCTCTCAATGTCCCTTCCAGTCCTACGTTTCCATGATTCTATGTGTGGATACATATATAGGTGTGCTTTTGTCTATCCTCAGTGATGGTTTTCCCAATCCCAAAAATTACAAAACAATCTCTAGTTTCAGAGTAGCAGCCCTGTTAGTCTGTATCTGCAAAAACAACAGGAGTGCTTGTGGCGCCTTAGAGACTAACAAATTTATTAGAGCATAAGCTTTCATGGGCTACAGCCCACTTCACCGGATGCATAGAATGGAACATATAGTAAGAAGAAATATATATACATACAGATAGGTTGGAAGTTGCCATACAAACTGTGAGAGGCTAATTAGTTAAGATGAGCTATTATCAGCAGAAGAAAAAAAACTTTTGTAGTGATAATCAAGATGGCCCATTTAGACAGTTGACAAGAAGGTGTGAGGATACTTAACTTTAGGGAAATAGATTCACTATGTATAATAACCCAGTCACTCCCAGTCTCTATTCATACCCAAGTTAATGGTATCTAGTTTGCATATTAATTCAAGCTCAGCAGTTTCTCGTTGGAGTCTGTTTTTGAAGCTTTTCAGGACAGTGGGGTGGGAGGAGGTATTGTTTCATGGTCTCTGTGTGTATATAATGTCTTCTGCAGTTTCCACGGTATGCATCCAATGAAGTGAGCTGTAGCTCACGAAAGCTCATGCTCAAATAAATTGGTTAGTCTCTAAGGTGCCACAAGTACTCCTTTTCTTTTTGCGAATACAGACTAACACGGCTGTTACTCTGAAACCTGTTGCAAAATTGCCACCCTTAAATCTTTTACTGAGTGGCCAGAGAGGTTGAAATGTTCTCCTACCGGTTTTTGAATGTTATGATTCCTGATGTCAGATTTGTGTCCATTTATTCTTTTGCATAGAGACTGTCCGGTTTGGCCAATGTACATGGCAGAGGGGCATTGCTGGCACATGATGGCATATATTACATTGGTAGATGTGCAGGTGAATGAGCCCCTGATGACATGGCTAATGTGATTAGGTCCTCTGATGGTGTCACTTGAATAAATATGTGGACAGAGTTGGCATCAGGCTTTGTTGCAAGGATAGATTCCTGGGTTCATGTTTTTGTTGTGTGGTGTGTGGTTGTTGGAGAGTATTTGCTTCAGGTTGGGGGGGCTGTCTGTAAGCGAGGACTGGTCTGTCTCCCAAGATCTGTGAGAGTGAGGGATCATTTTTCAGGATAGGTTGTAAATCTTTGATGATGTGCTGGAGAGGTTTAAGTTGGGGGCTGAAGTGACAGCTAGTGGTGTTCTGTTATTTTCTTTGTTGGGCCTGTCCTGTAGTAGGTGACTTCTGGGTACTCTTCTGGCTCTGTCAATCTGTTTTTTCACTTCAGCAGGTGGGTATTGTAGTTTTAAGAATGCTTGATAGAGATCTTGTAGGTGTTTGTCTCTGTCTGAGGGATTAGAGCAAATACAGTTGTATCTTAGAGCTTGGCTGTAGACAATGGATCGTGTGGTGTGTCCTGGATGGAAGCTGGAGGCATGTAGGTAAGTATAGCGGTCAGTAGGTTTCCGGTATAGGGTGGCGTTTATGTGACCATCGCTTATTAGTACAGTAGTGTCCAGGAAATGGACCGCTTGTGTGGATCAGTCTAGGCTGAGGTTGATGGTGGCATGGAAATTGTTGAAATCATGGTGGAATTCCTCAAGGGCTTCTTTTCCACAGGTCCAGATGATGAAGCTGTCATCAATGTAGTGCAAGTAGAGAAGGGGTGTTAGGGGACGAGAGCTAAGGAAGCGTTGTTTTAAGTCAGCCATAAAAATGTTGGCATACTGTGGGGCCATGCGGGTATCCATAGCAGTGCCGCTGACTTGAAGGTATATATTGTCCCCAAAAGTGAAATAGTTGCAGGTGAGGACAAAGTCACAAAATTCAGCCACCAGATTTGCCCTGACATTATCGGGGATACTGTTCCTGACGGCTTGTAGTCCATCTTCATGTGGAATCTTGGTGTAGAGGGCTTCTACATCCATAGTGGCCATGAGGGTGTTTTCTGGAAGATCACCAATGGATTGTAGTTTCCTCAGGAAGTCAGTAGTGTCTCAAAGATAGCTGGGAGTGCTGGTAGCGTAGGGCCTGAGGAGTCCACGTAGCCAGACAATCCTGCTGTCAGGGTGCCAATGCCTGAGATGATGGGGCATCCAGGATTCCCAGGTTTATGGCTCTTGGGAAGCAGATAGAATACCCCTGGTTGGGGTTCTAGGCATGTGTCTGCACAGATCTGTTCCTATGCTTCAGGGAGTTTCTTGAGCAGATGGTGCAGTTTCTTTTGGTAATCCTTAGTGGGATCAGAGGATAATGGCCTCTAGAATGTGGTATTGGAGAGCTGCCTAGCAGCCTCTTGTTCATATTCCAACTTATTCATGATGACGACAGCACCTCCTTTGTCAGCCTTTGTCAGTCTCTACGCAAAAGAATAAATGGACACAAATCTGACATCAGGAATTATAACATCCAAAAACCGGTAGGAGAACACTTCAACCTCTCTGGCCACTCAGTAAAAGATTTAAGGGTGGCAATTTTGCAACAGAAAAGCTTCAAAAACAGACTCCAACGAGAAACTGCTGAGCTTGAATTAATATGCAAACTAGATACCATTAACTTGGGTTTGAATAGAGACTGGGAGTGGCTGGGTCATTACACATATTGAATCTATTTCCCTAAAGTTAAGTATCCTCACACCTTCTTGTCAACTGTCTAAATGGGCCATCTTGATTATCACTACAAAAGTTTTTTCTCCTGCTGATAAAAGCTCATCTTAACTAATTAGCCTCTCACAGTTTGTATGGCAACTTCCAACTAATCTGTATTTATATATATTTCTTCTTACTATATGTTCCATTCTATGCATCCAATGAAGTGGGCTGTAGCCCATGAAAGCTTATGCTAAAACAATCTCTGAAACTTGATCCTGCCTCTTGATCTTCATATTTTGTACAGCAGGAGAGCAGCTAACAAGCTGGTAGCTTAGAATGCATGTTGTCATGACAGTGCTACATGTTCCCCCGATGGAGTTGTTACACTGTCTGGAGTGGCTCATGACTGAGAGTGCCTACCTCAGAGCAGACACCCCAAACTGGTGGTGTGTTCTTTAATTAGATTTTACCAAGCTGGTGACAAATATGAACTCCTGGATCACTGTTACAGTCTGCCCCTGGAGTTACAAACCATTCCCTTAGACTCTCCAGTCTATCTTGCCACCCAGATAAGCTGGACTTAGTGATAAATGGTCACTTACACCAAAAGTCACAAAATATTCAGGTTGCTTCCAGTCCCAAGAGACCAGTTGCTTGCCCCAGATCAATTGGTATCCTGTTCTTACACCGAAGATAACGCCTGTAGCCAATCGTATAATAAACTATCTAAAGGTTTATTAACTAGGAAAAAGAAATGAGTTATTAACAGGTTAAAGCAAGTAAACATACACCCACAAATTAGTTGTAATCTAAATTCTAAGAGTGACAGAGTTGTAGTGATCTGTCAATTCAAAATGTCTTTCGGCAGACCCAGGGATAACCCCTGGGGATCTCTGCCTTCAGTTTAGTATCTCTGGCCCTATGAGAGTTCAGACAGCAACAAGATGACAATTTTTCATGTGTCTTTGTTTTTATTTCTTTCATTCAGCCTCCAACTCCATAGGATGAGCTTCCTTGCACGTAGCATTTCCAAGGTACGATAGGGCCATTCACTAATCCTTTGCGTTGTGATGTTTCTTATTGGCCCATCTGATTTTGATAATTCTTTTGGATGGGTGGGGCGAAACACTCTTCCCCTCTCGATTCATAAGTTTAGAGCAAACATTTTCAAAGTTATAAAGCAAAGCTTACATATTCCCTTGTAGCATGGAATACAGACATTGCAAACAAGATTAATGCATGCAGCCACTTCTAAACATTCTATAGAGTCTAAACACTAAATACTGTGCATTGGTACAAGACTAAAACCTATTTTTAGCAACACTAACATAAAAATGAGCTGGTCTGGTCTCCAGCTATGAGTTTGTCAGTTTTTAGGTAATGTCTGCAGCCTTGGCGTGAGCTGGCACCTTGCCTGCCATCATCACAAGAGTGAAGTACAGTGTTTTGCAGCAAGTATTCGTAGAATCATAGAAGATTAGGGTTGGAAGAGACCTCAGGAAGTCATCTAGTCCAACCCCCTGCTCAAAGCAGGACCAACCCAAACTAAATCATCCCAGGCAGGGCTTTTTCAAGCAGGGCGTTTAAAAACCTCTAAAGATGGAGATTCCACCACCTCCCTAGGTAACCCATTCCAGTGCTTCACCACCCTCCTAGTGGAATAGTTTTTCCTAATATCCAACCTAGACCTCCCCCACTGGAACTTGAGACCATTGCTCCTTGTTCTGTCATCTGCCACCACTGAGAACAGCCTAGCTTCACTCTCTTTGAAACCCCCTTTCAGTTAGTTGAAGGCTGCTATCCAATCCCCCATCACTTGTCTCTTCTAAATAAGCCCAGTTCCCTCTGCCTCTCCTCGTAAGTCATGTGCCCCAGCCCCCTGATCATTTTTGTTGCCCTCTGCTGGACTGTCTCCAATTTGTCCTTATCCTTTCTGTAGTGGGGGGCCCAAAAATGGATGCAATATGCCTGAGGTGGCCTCACCAGTGCCAGATAGAGGGGAATAATCACTTCCCTCTATCTGCTGGCAGTGTTTCTACTAATGCAGCCCAATATGGCAACAAGGGCACATTGTTAACTCATATCCAGCTTCTTGTCCACAGTAATCCCCAGGTCCTTTTCTGCAGAACTGCCGCTTAGCCAGTCAGTCCCCAGTCTGTAGCAGTGCATAGGATTCTTCCATCATAAGTGCAGGAGTCTGCACTTGTCCTTGTTGAACCTCATCCGATTTCTTTTGGCCCAATCCTCCAATTTGTCACTCTGTTTGTCACTCTTTGTCACTCTTGTCATAACCAGAGTCACAATTTGTCACTCTGGTTATGCAACTTCAGCGACGTGAATAACGTAGCTGAAGTCGACGTACTTAGACCTACTCACTGCGGTGTCTTCACTGTGGTTAGTCGACTGCTGCCACTCCCCCGTCAATTCTGCCTGCGCCTCTCGCGGCGGTGGAATACAGGAGTCGACGGGAGAGCGCTCGGGGATCGATTTATCACGTCTAGAATAGATGCAATGGATCGATTGCTGCCCGCCGATCCGGCGGGTAGTATAAAAATACCCTGAGACTGGAGAATTCTTGCAAGCAGCATCCACTGGTCCGTGGCTGTACCCCTGCTCTCCTCATGCTCCACAAAGAGGGTACAAATGATGGAACAGACCAACCATTTTTCTGGTTCCTTCTTACCATGGCATGGCCCTAGTAGGACCCTCCAGTGTTCGGAGTTTCTCCTTTCTCTTCAGCCCGATCCTTGTCTTGAAACCTATAAATATTTCTAAGTTTGTTAGGTTTTTCTTTAATTCTATTAGTATTGCTAGTGAATAGTGATATAGGGTAAAAATAACTTCCCTTTTCTGACTCACGTCCTTTTTGGAAGTTGTTTTAAATATCATGAGGGTTGTCTCACTTCTGTGCAGACAGTTAATGATATGGCTGTCATTCAGCTACCTAACTGGGTAAGGAACTATGGCACAGCTGCTCAAGAAGAAGGGAATTTACGCTTCTTATGTTCCTTTTAAAAAAGTCAATCTTAGCATTTATGAGCGGTGTTGGATTGACAGTCCTTGTATGTATGAAACAGGTAGGAGTGAGAGTACAAGCTTCCATCACACCTCAACCCTGACCTGCAGGGATCATGTCAAGGGACAAGTGATTAGTTGAGTCTCCGACCCATTTAGTCCTTGCCCTCTCAGCAGGCTGCCAGTTAAGGGAACGATTGTGGAGGTGGGTTTGTGATGTGGACACTAGTCCCCTAGACCTGGCTTGAGCACTACAAACCCATTTGCTGTTAAGCTATCAGTGACAGCAGTGCTTCATTTAAAGAAGCAGCAACTAAGGTCTCATGTATGCTAGACTTTTCCTGTAGAGTCCTGTGGTTGCTACCACTGGTGGGGCTGGATGAGCAGCAGCAACAGTGGGAGCTCTAGTGTAGACAAGGTGCTGCTGGCACTTCAACCGCCAGGCCAGCTAGACTTGCTCAAACCAGGGTTAGGTGACATGGTGGTTAAAATACCTGGACTGCTGTCTGCACTAGGGTTCCCTGTGCTGTCACCCTGATAGAGCGGCACTGCCAATTGTGAAGGGCTTTGTGTGCCGTGCTGGTGTGGAGGGCTCACTAGTGAACAATGCAGATCTTGCTCCTTCCACGAGGCACGTCGGGGACTGGGCACAGATCTCTTTGGAGCTGTTAAGCAATGCTCGTGTAGAGGTGATTGATAAAACAACCTTATCGGCGTAATGCTGGGTGCTTCCGAGTCATTGAGACCCTTCCTCTCTGCACAGCACCCATTGCTTGGAATACAGTTCTGTTGATTACCCCGTCACCTTTCGCCTTTCCTTTCACCTCAGAAGGCTTCCAAGCCCCTGGAGTTACCGCATGGGTTGTTCTTCCCTGTTGGTTGTTTCCAGTGCAGCTAATTCTAGCCACCCAACCCCTTTCCCAGTCAAAACTGGATTTTTCCTCATTATGTATCTTGGCTGCCTGAGGTTGCTAAGCAACATACCCCTGTTCAGCATTCTCCTGCAAGCCAGTCGTTGCTGTAGGCAACCCCTCCCAGCAGTGCACTCAAAGCCCCCTTTATACCTGCCAAGGGCGGGGGAAGGATGCAGGACCTTGGATCGCAAAGGTCACACTGCTTTGTGACACAACAGCTGGCATGACCTGCCCCTGGAGACACATGTACGCAGGCATCATGTGCTCAGGTGCCACGGTAACAAGTGTGTTGTTAGAACCTAAAAACAGTCAATTATGCTTGTGGGTGGGGAGCTTCAGCATCCAAAAGCACAAGCCTCTCCCACTTGAGCTATGGGAGTCATTCTGTTAGCTTTCAGAGGAACAGCCGTGTTAGTCTGTATTCGCAAAAAGAAAAGGAGTACTTGTGGCACCTTAGAGACTAACCAATTTATTTGAGCATGAGCTTTCGTGAGCCACAGCTCACTTCATCAGATGTGTACCGTGGAAACTGCAGCAGACTTTATATACACACAGAGAATATGAAACAATACCTCCTCCCACCCCACTGTCCTGCTGGTAATAGCTTATCTAAAGTGATCAGCAGGTGGGCCATTTCCAGCACAAATCCAGGTTTTCTCACCCTCCACCCCCCCACACAAATTCACTCTCCTGCTGGTGCTAGCCCATCCAAAGTGACAACTCTTTACATAATCAAGTCGGGTTATTTCCTGCATAGATCCAGGTTCTCTCACTTCCCCCCCACCCCCATACACACACAAACTCACTCTCCTGCTGGTCTAAACTGACCACTCTCCAAGTTTAAATCCAAGTTAAACCAGAATATCTGGAGGGGGGGGGGTAGGAAAAAACAAGAGGAAACAGGCTACCCCAGCCTCTAGGGGGATACGTGCTCACCTATACTCAGCTAGCTGATTACTGTACCTCTAAGGACACAGGCTCCTTTCAGATATATTGCAAATCTGCGGTGAATCATTCATAGCTATGAATTCGTAGTCGTTCCTGGATAGGACACTGTTCTTAAACGTTGGAGAAGGATCAGTAAAGCATCCCTAAGACCGGGGTTAAATGTGGTAAAACGTGCTTCAGGTAATGTCTGCATGTCTCATATGGTGAACTGCAGCCGGACTTATGCAGGAGGAAAAATATAACAAGCATCAGATCAAGGCGTATTTGGTGAAATTGAGATCTGGTGTAAACGAGTACATTGAATCACTGACGCAGTCCCCTCCCAGGCAGCGTCCTACAGACAGATTATTGTATAATTTTCTATTGCTGGAGATTCTGTCCCCCTTCTCTCAGCATCTGGAACTATCCCGTGGTGGGGATGGAGATAGGACACTGGACTAGATGGACCACTGGCCCAATCTGGTTCAGCAGTTTCTATGTTCCTGTAACAATTACTCTTCTGATGCCATACGTCTGGCATGTGAGTCACTCTCCTTTTGCGCACACAATGACTGCCATATTAGAGCAAGCTATGCTACTTTAAAATGTGTCCCCATTGTCTGACTGATTCACACCTACCCTGTAATTTGTGCTTGTTTATGTACCCACTGAATTTGATCCAGCCCATTTTAGCATATGGTATTTCAGTCTAACAAAGTTAGCTTTTCATATCCCAAGGGTCTTTCCAATACTGTAGCTGCTAAAATGACTATGGAAAGCTCCTGTCAGAAAGCTAAGCTTTATTGAATATAGGTCACAATGTACATCACCAAAGGACCGTACCGCAAGTCAAATTTCCCCTGCCAAGTGAAATGCGTTTTGCCGTTTTGTGCTGTGACTTCCAGTTAGGGGATGAGCTTTTCACCATCCACCCTATAGGTAGGCTTGGAAGGATTAGATGTTTGTTGGTAAATATCAGTGAGTGTTGATTTCACCGCACACATGCAAACCAACACAAAAATATTTCCATTGATGAAGATCTAAATGTACAGAGGGAAGGTAAGAAAAATACTGCTTGAGAACTTACTGGAGACTGTCATTAAATAATTATTGTTTGACATTCTTCTCCCCCCCATAATTTCGCACAACTATGAAAATTTAAAGAGCTAAAAATTGAAAAAATGTTTAAAAATAAACATATTATCCATTAAAATTATATTTAAAAATGATGGATTCTGCCAATCCTACGTTCATGCCATTTGCCTTAATTGTCAATGACAGTCTCTTTGGGAGAAGGTCAGGGTTCAGTGAATAGACTGGCTTAATCACCCCTGACCTCTTTAATGAGGGGGTGATTCCCAAGTCAGAATTAAGGTCATTGACAGAGCAAGGCAGATGAAGCTGCTTGTTCTGTTGCTGTCTCTGGAACATTAAAAAAGAGAAGTCACGGATGAGTGTGGTTTTCTGGTCACAGAGTTTATTCACCTTCACGAACTTGAATATTTTTGCGAGGGCACAAAAGCGTTGTCTATGATGAATGCAGTTGAACTGTGTGACCTGCATCAAATGTAACATCACTGCTGCTTATTTGTGGGGTGCAAAAGATGGGAACTCTTGCTGTTTTTAGACTATGATGGGAGGGTCTCTTCCATAAGTGTCTGTTAAATTGTATACAGGACTTGTAAATCTGGGGTAGTCAATAGGTGGACCATGAGCCAAATCCGGACCGCCAGACACTTGAACAGACCACAATCTCTTTTTATTTACTTATATTTACACTGCCTGTTGCTGCCTTTGACAGTCTGAGCTGTCAGTCCCCCCCACGCAGCTCGGGCTGTCAAAGGCAGCACAAGGCTAGGCAAGTGCATGGCTCCGGGCTCCCAGCCCCCCACCTTATCAGTTAAACCAGAGGAAGTGCTCCTGGTAAGGACATGCGCCGCCAACAGAGGGGGTGTAGTATGGACATGAAGAATGGCAGTAATTACTGCAGTGGCTGAACGTCAACCAAACTTAGGTTGACTTAATTTTGTAGTGTAGACTTGCCCTTATTATTATTGTTACTGCAGTGTGAAAAATGTTTCTCTGGAGTCTGGACCTTGACTGTACCTTGATCAAGAAATTTGGACCTTGACAAAAAATAATTGATTGTCCCTTTTTTAAATCCACAGTGTGCTGGCAAAATAAATAAATAAGAGGGGGTGGAGAGGAGTTTGGCTCATTTTTTATCCCAAATCTGCAGAAAACTTTACAAGCCCTGATCTTGTGCTACCTCAATATAAATGGTAATTATGATGCCCCTTTTTGACACCAGCAGCCAGTTGAAGTTTGGAGCCTTGCAGGTTGTTCCAGTGAGGAGTGGAAATTGATGATGAACTGTGGATTTTCATTGATGCAGTCTTGTTATTTTCAAGGAATGTAGCAAGTCCTGCTTTTCCAAATGCAGGAGGAACCAAAAACAGAAGGACAGTTTCTTAGCTTTTCAGCCCCAAGCTTCTTTCAGCCAGCACCCCCACATCACAGAACCTCTCTTTAGGCTCCTCCCAGGACCAGACCACGCTTACTGGGTGCTTGACTTTCTCGCTCTTCCTTTGAGTGTGTCTGAGTTTCTTGTTTGCCCCTCCCAGATAATGTTTTCCACAGACATCACGACCCCTCAATCTGGTCAGAACAATACCCAATGGCGCTAGTTTCTGAGTAGGCTCCATTACGTTTTGTTTTAGTTCGGACCCCTTAACTGTCTTTTACTGCTATCTTAAATGAAGGATGCGTTCACACCCATCAGTTTCAACATGGTTTTAACTTAACCCATAACAAAGTTTAACCCAGCTCTCAACAGTAATAATAACTGCAAACTTCAAAGTGTGGGTCCTATTTTTATCCTGATTTCGGAGGCATATTTGCAAAGAGTGGTCACTATGAAACCTTGCAGATATGGAACACCATTGGGTCCCCTTTAGTAAACATTAGGGAAATAAATAATCAATACGCTTAACATTCAGAGGGCCATTGTTAGGGTTCAGTGTCACCCAACTGTTTAAAGGAATGGGAGCAGTTCGTATATCCTAGAGCTATTATTTCTGGCTGCCAGCTGACTCAGCTCTTCGTTGGTTATGCCTGGCTCATATTTTGAAGGTTTTCTTCACAACCAGAAGGCCCAGAGATTTACTGATGGATTTAAAATAGAAAGGTCGGTTCCAGAACTCGATGTGGTACCCACCTCAAAAAAGTACTGGCTCGTGGATGTACTTTAATAATACCTAGCTCTTACAGAATGCTTTCCATCAGTAGATGACAGCGCACTTTACAAATGAGGTCAATATCATCATCTCCATCTTACAAACAGGGAAGCTGACTTGCCCTGAGGTCATCCTCAGGCCATTGTTAGAATCAGGAATAGAGCCCTGGTCTCCTGATCCTGTGCACTATCCACTAGGCCATCCCCTGAGCCCATCATACCAACCCTGGTTCATAGAGGTTCACTAGCCTTTCAGTTCTGTTCTGAGCACCATATCCCTCAGCACATCATGATTCAGCAGCTAACTCCTTGGGTGCTGCTGTGGGGACCCAGGCCATCAGAAGGTAGCCAGTGTGTAATCTGGGAAGTCTCGGCCCAGGGGCTGTGGTAATGGCAACAATGGGATCTTCTGGGTCCTGATGCTCCTGAGGAAGAGTGGAGCTGGCGGGGTGGGGGAGAGATTTCCTTTGCTGTCCTCCTGAAGATTGGATTCGGCCCACTGGGTTCCACTAGATCCATGAGGGCAGGGGGATGTTGGCAGCCAGCCACCCCCAGCTCCCCCCGAACACATCATAAATGAGTTGGGTTGCAGGCCATTGTCCTTGCTCCCCATTGGAGGACAACAGAAGGGGAGGGAGGGGAGCCTGCAGCCTGTTGGCTAAGAAGGATGGGGGGGGGGGCTTTTATTTTCATGTGGAAATCAGGCAAAGCTTAACCTTGATTCAGAGTTTTGGGCTGCATTTAAAGCAGAAAGTCAATGTGAAACGCAGGGAGCAAAGGCACATGAATCAAACCGAAAGGAGGGCCTGTGTGAACTGGAATGGCTGAGTGAGTTACTCCACCCTGTGACTAATCTGGCTGGTCTAAAGACGCAGAACGCCACATGGCACACTCTCAGCACTAGAGGGCACTGCAGCATTTCTGTAGACGGACTGGTAGGCCTTTGGCACCGTGGACTTGGGTGGTTAAACAAAGCTATGTGCAGGGGGAAGCTGTACCGGAGGCTGAGATTGTCACTTTTTCCAAATAGTAAAATCTACTGTGTACAGTGGCTACATTTCCATATGCATCCTGAACCAGGGTCATGCCACTCTCTCTTCCCACTGAAATCATTTCAGCTGACCTCAAACTACCTCCCATCATGCATCCAAACACAGGCCTGTGATCTGCATACTGGGCCCGAGAGCGGTCACTACTAGAGAGAGGCTGGCAGAGGCATTTCTCTGTGTGTGTATTTTGGGCTGAAATTGATTAGCGCTTTGTGGAAAATGTTTGGCGAGTCGCTCTGCTAATCAAAGCAGATTGGGCCACATCGCTGGAACGGGATTAAAATAGGAGATCTCTGTATGGCCCCTATTACTGTAGTATCTGAGCACCTCACAGTCTTTACTGTATTTATCGTCCCTACACCCCTGTGAGATAGGCACCTTGAGGATATGGGCCTCAATTTCCATCTGTGCAATGAGGATAATAGTACTGCCCTATCTCCTATTAATGTAAATGGGAGTTAGTCATCTAAGTACCTTTGAGAATCTGGGCCAGAGAGACTAAGGGTAAACATTTAGTTTTAGTCCCTTTTGACTTTCATTGAAATTTGGACTCCTAAGTGTCTCCTACATTTTTGAAAATGCGACTTAGCTGTTTTTGAAAAAGTTACCTGAGTGACTGCCACAGACTGACTGTGTGATCTGTGTCTAGAGCAGGGGTGGGCAAACTTTTTGGCCCGAGGGCCACATCAGGGTGCGAAACTGTATGGAGGGCCAGGTAGGGAAGACTGTGCCCACCAAACAGCCTGGCCCCCGCCCCCTGTTCGCCCACTTCCCGCCCCCTGACTGTCCCCCTTAGAACTCCAGACCCATCCAACCCCCGCTCCAAACCGCCCCCCCCCCCGCCAGGGATCCCACCCCCTATCCAACCCCCCTGCTCCCTGTCCTGTGACTGCCCCGACCTATCCACACCCCTGCCTCCTGACAGGCCCCCTGGGACTCCCACACCCTATCCAACACCCCCCGCCCTGTTCCCTGACCGCCCCAGAACCTACTCTCCATCCAACCGCTCCCTGTCCCCTGACTGCTCCCCGGGACTCCCTACTCAAGTTTTGTCACTGCCGCACGTGTGCCACCTCTGCCCCCTTACCATGCCACTCAGAGCGGCAGGAGCTCGCAGCCCCACTACCCATATGGCGGCGTGGCTGCATGAGAGGGGGAACAATGGGGGAGGGGCTGTGGGCGAGCCTCCCAGGCCAGGAGCTCAGGGGCCGGGCAGGACGGCCCTGCGGGCTGGATGTAGTTTGCCCACCTCTGGTCTAGAGTCTAGAATTGAACCCATGTTTTCTATATCCCTAGCTAGTACCCTCACCGCCGAATCATCCTTCCTCTCCATGAAAGAGCCCAGCCACAGAGATTAGGAGTGTTCAATGTCAGAATTTTGGGGTTGATCCCTTTAAAACTGGCAACGATGGGCTGGTTAGGATAAACCAAGAAGGAGCCTGAAGGTTGGCCAAAAAGGGGAATTGAAGGAACTGGAGAAGAGAAATTAAAAGTGGTTGCAAAGTGGGGCTACGTAGATAGTGACAGCAGGGTTTAGAACGGTGTTCTTGAGCAATTGGCTGGGGGAAGGAAGAGTAGGAGTTAGCCATGGAGAACATGGGAGCAAAAGCAGCAAGGCAGGCAGGGGCACAGCATCCTGGGTGGAGCTAGGAGAAACGGGAGAGCTTGTGGGGATGTAGGGAGAATTTGAGGAACATGAGAGCTGTGAGGCTGCCAGCTGGCTGGTGTTTCATGGCCAGGGTCCTCCAGGAAGTGGGGAGGGAAGAGATGATGGCTGGACTGGGCAGAATTGCTCCCCAGCTGGCGAGCTGTCACCAGAGATTTGCATGTCCTGGCCATTTTCACAGACCATGCTCTAAAGCAGCAGTTCTCAAACTGTGGGTTGGGACCCCAAAGTGGGTCGCAACCCCATTAAAATGGGGTTGCCAGCCAGGGCTGGCGTTAGATTTGATGGGACACAGGGCCAAAGCTCGAACCCTACCACCCAGAGCCAAAGCCTGAGCCCCACTGCCCAGGGCCAAAGCCAAAGTCTGAGCCCCATCGCCCAAGGCCAAAACCCAAACCCCACTGCCTGGGGCCGGAGCCAAAGCCACTGGGCTTCAGCTTGGGTGGTGAGGCTCAGGCTTTGGCTTTGGTCCCCCAACCTGGGCAGTGGGGCTTGGGCTTTGGCTCTCTTGGGCTCATGTAGTAATTTTTGTTGTCAGATGGGGATCGCAGTGCAATGAAGTTTGAGAACTCCTGCTCTAAAGGCAAGGGCTGCTTTGTGTCACACTTTAGAAGTCCACAAGCAGCTTTTGCCACGTTCAGGGCACTCTTTGAGAAATTAACTGACTTGGGAATGAGTATGAGGAATGGCCTATTAATAACAATTCTGCAGACATTTGAGACTAAAAAAAATTGTCTCAAATTAAGCTCTGACTTGTAAGAGTGATTCTTGTTTCCTTACTAAAGAAGAAACCTGTTTCTCTCTCTCTCAGACTTATAGGTATGTTTCAAAAGAAAAAAAGCTTCTGTCTTTTTTGCAGCTATATGATGTTTAAAGAAGAGCTGAAAGGTTTGCTTCATCCTCCTCCCTCCCCCCATAAAAATGAACTGCTTCTTTTTTCTTTTAGAAATATCAAGAATGTTGGATGTGATTTCTCCCCTCCTTTACCTGGAGGAGTCATTAGAAATCTGAGATGTCTTTCTCTGCCTTCAGTTGAAGGGACAATGATGTTGAATCTTTTAACAAAGCAATCTTTTCTCCCAAGTATTTTTTGGTATTTGAGTTTAAAAGTTAATAAAAGCAAACAGAAATCTGAGTTTTTAAGAGGCTGACTCAAAATCCAGTTCCTTTTTCAATCAGTCTCCTTGAATGACATCTCCAATGTCATAATCCTCCCAGTTGTTCAAGAGCGTCTTTGATGAAAATCCTGAAATTTTAATAAGCAAAAAAACTTCCAGGCTTTTAAAATATATTATAGAAGAGCCAAAAAAAAGTCATAACCCATTTTTTCCCCTTTGTACGTCCTCTTTAGAACCAGAGCCTCTTTAACATAAAAACTCAGCTCCTTTGTAAAACTTCTTCTAATGTCACATCCCTTATCCAACGGAATAACAGGTTAACATTTCCTGTAGCATTTAAAATTAATCCTCAGCTAGCAAAAGTCCCCCATCCCCCCACCCTTGCTAGGTGTTTCTTCTGCTGTTATGAAAATAGCAAGTAATACAAAAAATAACACCAGAAGTTCTTAAAACACATGTTTCCTGTCTGTTGCCAGCCCATAAGTAAATCCACTTATGTGCTGCAGTTGAACGTGACATGCAGACTGGGGAATATATATATCGGAAAAGACAATCAAAAGAAAGGTATATTATATACTTTTAAAATATATGTAGTTGAAAATAAAATAAGAATTTTTAAGATCACATTCCAACTTTCAAGCTGTAGCCAAATACTTGTATTGTAATATATATATTACAATACAAGTATTTTGCTGGTGGAGTTTATCCCATAACTAGAAAATTTATTTCTGCATTTCACCCCTATGTCTCTCTCTTGTGCAAATCAAGGAAGATAAAGATTGTCCCTACATTTTTGGCTATAGCTTGAAACTTGGAATGTGATCTTAAAAATTCGTATTTTATTTTCAACTACATATATTTTAAAAGTATATAATATACCTTTCTTTTGATTGTCTTTTCCGATACAATAGGTCATTCAAATATGAGCATTAAAGTACAAGACAGTCAATAAAAAAAGTCTATGCATTTCTTTGAAATTTTTAAACACTGAATTAGGAGAATAAATATTTGAATCTAGGCGAGCATACATAGCAAAAGAATGTGTTAATACTACACTGAGCCCATCTGTGTAGTATCTGGGCACTGTACAAAATGGGGGTGCCATGTACGGGGGTGCCCTGTCATAGAAGCAAATCTCTCATTATTCACCATCTATGCATAGGAAACTGAGGCGCAGAGAGAGGAAGTGAATTGTCCAAGGCCTGCTAGGACCAAAACCTCTGACTCTGGACTCCCAGTTCACTGGGCCACATTGCTAGCCTGATATGTGCTAATTTCTCTATTAGCATGATACACTCCGCTGTGTTCCGTATGCTTGTGTATTATTGTGTTGTGCATCCCATATTTGCTTCAGTAATTCCTCATCTTATTGCAGGATTGAATTCAGCTAGTCCAGAGCTATGGGCTCCTGCCATCAAGTAAGACTCTGCAAAATAGAAACCCTTGGCTCATCCTTTTAAGTAGGCTCTCACTATGAACCATCAACACAATTTCATTCACTGACAGCTGTGATGTATGATGCCTCAGATGTTCTTGAACCTAACAACCCTTTCACCTGCTGGTACTAATACAGCCATGTAAAAATTGTTCATTGTTGCCTGTAATGTGTGAGCTGTGAAGCCACTAGAGGATCATCAAGCTGCGTTTCTTCCTGCTTTTGTGGCCTTCTTGATTATTTCAGTCTCATTGTGTATTCTTTTTAGGCAACTTTTCCCAACAGAATATATATATTTGTTTGTTTATGGCGGGGGAGGATTCTGGACTGAGGGAACACCCAGGTACCATACAAGATGCTGGTTGCTTCTGGCCCCTGGCTTCAGGTTAATGGAAAAGAACCTCCAACCTTGATCACACATGTGAATGCCATTATTCACTAACGCTAGTGGCCTGGGCACACTAAGTATTGCTAGCCTCTCTGCTGATGCTGCCAGCAAAGATGTCAGTAGTGCCATTATGGTTTTAATGATACTGACATCTCTTCACTTCAAACCCTCCTTAAATCTCCCCTTTTCCATGATTCCTGCAAAAACCTTGACAGGTTGCTGGGATGCTGAGACCACTGCCTGTTATGGTAACTAGTATTGTCTCATTGTTTCCTAGTACTCCGTCATCGGTCTGTATCCATCTGCTGTCTCTTGTGTTATACTTCAGTTGCAAACTCTTTGGAGCAGGGACTGTCTTTTTGTTCTGAATTTGTGCAGCACCTAGCACAATGTGGCTTTGAGGTGCTATGTACAAATAAGAATAATTCAGTAGGAACAGGACTATGGCCACCCATACAGTTGCTAGATGATGATAAAAAGACTTATTAATGATCTGGACTTAATTTGAGCCAGAAGCTTGCAGAGGAAATACACTCTACTATATCTTATTACCAATCCATACACCACTGGGTCTTGTTCTCTGAACTACGCCTTTTTTTTAACTCAGACGTGAAGTGTTCTTTTTCATTTCTTACATTTTAAACACAAACTTGCATTTGGGCTGAGATCCATGTTTCCAGGTTTCACCCCAAAATAAGGTTAGTAAAGAAAGCAATCGCTTTCTCTTGCTCCATTGTTGCTAGTGGATGCCTGTCTTATATTTATTCAGCTTAAGAATACTGGTTCTTTGTGTGTACCGTAACACGGTACTGCCGCTGCTACGGGTGGGTAACCGGTGGGGGTTGTCTACAGAGGACACTTATTGTGTTGCAGTCTACAGCACACTGTCTTGCTGTGTGGGTCCCACTGCAGCGCACTAAAAGTTCCATAGTGCGCTTTGACGTACGCTGTTTGACGCGGGAGTAGGTCAAAGCTTACTACAGAACTTATAGTGCACTGTAGTAGGGCCCACACATCAAGTTGGTGCTGGAAGGCTAGTGTGCTGTAGATTCACATCCTGGCTTGTTGTACACTAACTGGCCATGTAGACAAGCCCTTAGTGTTTAAAAACTTAATCCTGTTCTTAACTGTGAAGAGGTGAAGTTGGGTTCAGTGGCAACGTGCTAATAAATGGCATCACTAACTACACCTGCAGAAGAATATGGAATGTTTTCTGGATGTGACTGACATGTTCCTATCTTGCTACATTAGGCTCCCTCTTTGCCAGCCTTAATACATAGTTTGGGAACCATGTTAAAAACAATTTTCTTCTAAGTAAAACTTCCATTTGCTTCAGTGGGAGCAGGATTAGGCCAATGCTGACACTTCTGAAAATCCTACCTCAGACATTGACACTGCAAATGGCAAGTCAGGGAACTCAGTTACAGCAAGGGTGTAACTTTCCCTGTAGATGATAGTCTTGGCTAGAACCTTATCTGTGAGTTACAACCGTTTTATTACCAGGTCAGGGGATAACCCATCATCTCATAACCTGCCTTGAATTTGTGGTATTGATAGGTCAATAGCTTGTTTTTATCATGTTTTTGCTGGCCACTCTCACCTGGCCCAAGCCATATTAAAATCCTGATTTTAAAAGCAGATTTGGGCTAGAATGTGCTTTATAACATGTTTTTAATTTGGCTCATCCCCACCACTTAGACTAGGTAAACTGTGGTGGGGACTGATTTAGCAGGAAGCATGATTAAACATTGTTGCTCGCCTCTGTTTGAAATCCAGCACAAATGGGGTCTTAGGATCCTAGGTTCTAAGGTTCATGCTATGGTGATTTACAAAGCGATTTCTGCTGGTTCTAACACCAGTCCAGTTGGAACAGTGATTAGAGCCAGGAGGAACTCAAGTGTAGGCTAAGTCGTTTTACCAGACTGTCGATTGGTCCTGCTTCCAGCAGGTTTAACCAACATGATATAAAAAATGCATCTGAATGCACAGGCCTCTTGTGTAAAAGGGCATCCACTGGCAATAACAACTGAATGAGATGTTAGCACTAGAGTTCCCCAATATGGGCAGCTTGAAGGCCCATCTACGCTACAAGCAGAACTGTGTTTGAGGCATCTGGCTTCAACATAGTTATCCTTCAACAGAGATATGGCATTGTTTCACTTTGGACTGTAAATTGGATCTCACTATGTTTTAAGTCTCCTGCAACTGCATTGATTCTGGAACTAGGCTCTGTACAATATTGAATGGAGCTTTCACCATGTCCTAGGACCATTGTGTGGTAACTAGGTCCTTTAATACTCTTCTACTTTTAGTGTAGATGGGCCCGTAAGTATTTCAAGGTCCACAGCTGCAGGACTCCATCTGTCCACATGAGAAGGAGGCCAGAAGCATCTAGACTAAATAGATCACTGACCAGAAATATGAAGGGGAAAAAATGGAATGTTAGCTGATGGGCCTTTCAGCCAGAAAGAGCAAGGGGACAAAAATAAGCCCATTAGTGTGTGAGCAGCCACCTTGTTTTATAACCCTGGTATCGTTTTTCTATTTTATTTTTTTTAATGGTTGGTTTAACAATTAAAAGGCTACACTGCTCTTTGGTTTTTCCAGTCTGCTGCATCGTGTGACCCCTGTGACTCTTAGTTAAACCTCGTTATATAATGGTGGATTGTTGTGTTTTTTTGGAAAACCTCCATTTATTCCTTTATTAGCAGAATTCGCTGTTTTGTTTTGTTTTTCATATTGTCGTCTCGTTTCCCCCCCACACACTCACTAGAGGCGTCAGTCTGGGAGCGGGGTCCTTTCTTCCTTTCTTTTTCAAATCTTTGGAGAAAATGGTTTATTTTAGTTTGCTTGGGTTTCAGCGCCTTTCCCTGCGGTGGGGGGGAAGACGGGAAAGACTACGTGATGTGCAGCAGGTATTTGTGAATGGATCACAACCCTGTGACTCCCTGTCGCTAGACCGAAGGGGAGGGGAGAAAAACTGTGACTCTGTATGATTCTCTGTGGCTGGAAAACTTTTTCAGCACAGAGGTTCTTAGGCCAGGAGGAAGCTTTCTTCTGGCCCAAGAACAATAAAGGGGTCAGCAGTATGATCCTCCCTCCTACACCCTCTTCCTTCCATTGTGAGGGGTATGTGCACATATCCCAGGCTGCCTGTGCTTCTCTTGGGCCCTAAGAGAGTTTTAGTAATGTGTGACATAACAGAAAGTTTCTTAGATTCTTGACTAACCCAGTGAAATTTGTAATCTGAGTTACAAGAAACAAAGAACGATCCCCTTGAGTTTTCTACATTTCTGATGTGAAGTTAGTGCTCATGAAGGGTACCAAAGCAAATTTCTGATATACTGCCCTTGACACTTCTAATGCACCTATCTCTGAACTGTCCAGTTATCACTGATGTTCTTCGTTTGGACCTGTACAACATGGACAGCGGCAGCTTCTTCCCCAGTGCCCTGCCAGTATACCTCCTTTTCTCCTCATCTGGAAGGGCCACTTATTCAGATGAGAGAATGGCTTCGTACCCATGTCTGCTCAGTCCTTGGTCTCTTCCCGCAACACCTTGTTAACTTTGTTTTGTGATTGAACATCCAGGATAGCGGGGACCTCTTCTTCCCTCGGAGTGTGTGTATGACTCCTGTTAGCTGCTGGAGTTCTATCATGGGTACCTAATATGTGAGGTAGCCTTCATCACTTATTACAGTCTCATGGTGGGATATTGGCATTTCTAAATGCATGTACATTTATGCAGCATCACAGACGCAGCAGAAGAATGCAATAGAAAAGGATGAGCTTCTGTAGCGTTTATACAAGCAGGTTGATCAAGAGGAGAATTAACTCCTCCTATTGTAAGGTGGTTGGTCGGTGTCCAGCTTGGCTGATGTCATTTAGATGGCTGCCCGGTTGACATCTGGAAAAACTGTTATTGTTCATGGTGAGGCAAAAGCCAGAACTGGCTGTGAGGACACTAATCACTGTTGCTTGACTGCACTAGATTCACAGAAAAACACCATAATCTGTATGTGGTGTCCCCTAACTAACATGCTCAGGTTGCTTTGAAGATGAAAAGCTGTGTGTGTGTATATAACTGTTAATGTCATGGTATGCCGGGCTTTGCTTTAGGACTTTCTCATTAGTTTTCTTTTAAAGTTGGCATTGTATAGAGGTGAGGGGAAAAAAACCTCCCAGTTTACGTTAAGTACAACCTGGATTGAAGAGCTTATTAAATAGCCACAGAGAAGAGAGACTCTGCTTATAAAATCACCGTAGTAAGAATCTGCCCCTTTGTCTACAATGACTAGATACTAATATATTGCTTGATTACATCCCAGAGTGGTGATGCGGAATGGACCTGGGGTGGATTCTAGCGCTGGTTAGAAGCATAAATATGAAGGTGACATGCCATGTGTCTGATCCTGCTGTCATTGTCTTCTTGCTGTGTTGATAACACCTTGATGCTAGTAGTCAGGATTTCCTCACACTAAAGGACTTTCCTGAGGATCAGCTCAGCTTTGATGGGGGAAGTGACCATGAAAGGGCTGATCCTCACTGCTGAGAACTAAGCCGCTATCCTCTTGAATACGTGCAACCTGGCATGTTCTGCACAGCAGCATGATGACTTCTCTCGTTACACACACACACACACACACACACACACACACACACACACACACACACACACCCTGTGTGTGTCTGTGGGAATTCCTCCTCCCAGTCTACAAGTGCTCTGAGAAGCGGCTGTGTGTCATGGGGAGGGACAGTTTACTCAAGTTAAACTGAACTTGGCTCCACCAACGCTATGAGAGCCCAGGCCCCCTGTCAACACAGGGGTAGGATCCTATGGATCCTGCCTGAACTTGCACCCCTGTTGGTACTTTAGGGGCTGTGTTGGCAATCATTGCGACTCTCCCTAGGCCTACATGCAAACTGTAAGAACCTCTACAAGGACACTCCCAATAAACTCCATTCTAATCGCAATGTTAGGTCTTTGCTATAATGTTCTATTGGTTACTTTAACTTCCATCTGCATTAAAGGATGCTCTCAGGCCAAGATTCTGCAAAGTGACCAGTGGTTTTGGGTACCCAATTTGAGGCACCTTTAAAAGGGACCAATTTTCAGAGGACAGATGCTCAGCATGAAAATTGGGCACCCAAAATTACTGGTTGTTTTTCAAAATCTTGACCTCTGTTTTTTGTCCTTATCCATATTACCAGTAACACTTTAGATCAGAGGTTGGCAAACTGTGGTGCGTGAGCTCCATTCAGGTGGTCCACGGATAGTTCCCTCTAAGGTGCGCGCCTGGGCAGCCACATACAAAAGAACAAAGGGCCACCCACCTAATTAGTGGAGCGGCACAGGCGTGGCTCCACTAATTAGGTGCCTGGGCCCTGGAGAAGACGCACATGTAAGGTAGTGGTGGCCTTGGGAGGTATAGGGGTAGGTGGGAGGGGGCAGTGGGATGAGAAGAAGGGGTGGGGGGAATTTGGGACGTGCAGGGCTGTGGCGACCAGAGAAAGAGGCAACTTTTCCCAGCCCTGATGGGGAGAGCTGGCCCTCCCTCCCAGCCCCAGCTCAGAGACTTTCACAGTGGGGGAGAGAGGGAGAGACCCTCCTTCTCAGCCCCAGCTTGGGGGCTGCCGGGGCGGGGGAGAAAGGGCACATCCATCGCACTAGAAAGGTAAGACTACGGATATTAAAATATGGGTTGTGTGCTTTTATTTGTCGAACAAAAAAAGTTTATTATTGTTATTTTTTTTATAGAGCGCTTTTATCCAAAGCGCTTTATAAGAGTTAGTTAACAGTACAAACAACATTTGGAAAGATCATTAAGTGGTCCGCTGAGACCCTCAGCAATTTTCAAGTGGTCCGCAAAAAAAAAAAAGTTTGAGAACTAGTGCTTTAGATTTTTAAATTTAAATAACTTTTTTTTTTTAAACCTCCTTCACTTTGTAGTGGTCTGTGGAGCTTGGGTGTTTCTCTCAGTTCGGATGATGAGGATAGACTGGTCAGGATCACTTGTATTTCTAGTCAACTTCACTTTCAGAGTCTCCTACCCCAGCACAGTGCCACAATGTTTGGGCAGCAAGTACTGTGACGATCCTTTTTTTTTTTTTTTTTTTAAATAGTTTCCAGTGGAATTAAAAAAAAACATGGAAACATTTGTTTAAGTTTTCATTAAATTTCTTTTTATAAAAGCCTGAATTTGGGTCTCAGTGAGAAATGGCAAGACATAGTATGTCCTTCCCCTTGATAGAACACTCAGCGGCCGTTGTGTTGTTGGTTTTGTTGGTCTGCGTTTGTACAGCACCTGGTACATGTGGGATCCTTGTCCGTGATGGGGCTCTTAAGTGCAATACAAATAATAAATGATGATAATACAGGCTACATTGCTCCTTTACATCCAGCTCTGTGTAAAGGGTGGTTGCTAGCTGCGATGCTACAAGAGCGGTTCATGGAATCAGTGGACTTCCAAGGCACCCATTTCCTTTGCTGCTCCCTGCTTATGCCAAGTAGGGGGTAATCTGCTACTGCAGGGATGGGCAACTATGGCCCGCAGGCCGCGTCCAGCCCGTCAGACCTTTTAATCTGGCCCTCAAACTCCTTCCAGAGAGCGGGGTCGGGGACTTGCCCCGATCTGCGCATGCTGTGCTTCCGCATGGCTCCCGGAAGCAACGGCATGTCCCCTCTCCAGCTCCTATGTGTCGTGGCAGCCAGGGGGTTCCGCTCACTGCCCCCGACCCCAAGCGCTGGCTCTGCAGCTCCCATTGGCTAGGAGCCCCCTCATTCACCCTGAACTCCTCATTTCTGGTCCCACCCTGGAACCCACACCCCCAGCCCAGACCTCCTCCCACACCCCAACCCTTGCCTCAGCCCGCAGCCCCCTCCTGCATCCTGAACTCCTCATTTCTGGCCCCACCCCAGCGTCTGCACCCCCAGACAGAGCCCTCACCTTCTCCCACATCCCAACCCCTAATTTTGTGAGCATTCATGGCCCCCCATACAATTTTCATACCCAGATGTGGCCTTCAGGCCAAAAAGTTTGCCCACCCCATGCTACTGGTTGTACCCAGCAGCAGGGTATGTCTAACTCCCTGAAAGCTGTCTCTTGTGTGGTGTGTGACAATGTTCAGTGGTTAGTGCTCCAAACAGGATGGAGGGAGCCAACATGCCATGAGAGTGTAATCAGTATAGATGGACCATACTAACATAAGAACATAAGAATGGCCATACTGGGTCAGACCAAAGGTCCATCCAGCCCAATATCCTGTCTACCAACAGTGGCCAATGCCAGGTGCCCCAGACGGAGTGAACCTAACAGGTAATGATCAAGTGATCTCTCTCCTGCCATCCATCTCCACTCTCTGACAAACAGAGGCTAGGGACACCATTCCTTACCCATCCTGGCTAATAGCCAATAATGGACTTAACCTCCATGAATTTATCCAGTTCTCTTTTAAACCCTGTTATAGTCCTAGCCTTCACAACCTCCTCAGGCAAAGAGTTCCACAGGTTAACTGTGTGCTGAGTGAAGAAGAATTTATTTTTATTTGTTTTAAACCTGCAACCCATTAATTTCATTTGGTGGCCCCTAGTTCTTATATTATGAGAACAAGTAAAATAACTTTTCCTTATTCACTTTTTCCACACCACTCATGATTTTATAGACCTCTATCATATCCCCCCTTAGTCTCCTCTTTTCCAAGCTGAAAAGTCCTAGCCTCTTTAATCTCTCCTCATATGGGACCCTTTCCAAACCCCTAATCATTTTAGGTTTCAGAGTAACAGCCGTGTTAGTCTGTATTCGCAAGAAGAAAAGGAGTACTTGTGGCACCTTAGAGACTAACCAATTTATTTGAGCATAAGCTTTCATGAGCTACAGCTCACTTTCAAAGGCAGTGAGGTGGGCATCCAAATCCCACCACCCCCTTAACCAGGGGCAGCAATTTAGTCTCGAGGTTCCCTGCGGAACTGGCCCCCCGGGGTCTATCCCCACTCACCCCTGGGAGGTCCCCTAGGACTCTCCGCTCCCCCACCGCCAGTTCATGCTGCTGCTGCTTCTGCAGCTCTTTCTCGGGCTCTCGCTGTCTCTCACAGTCCTCTTGCTCTCTCGGACTCAGCTCCAATCCCGTCCGTCTCCGATCCCCCGATGGGGAACCCAATCGTGAAGACTCCCTTTTCTGAACCTTTTCTAATGCCAGTATATCTTTTTTGAGATGAGTGGACCACATCTGTACGCAGTATTCAAGATGTGGGCATACCATGGATTTATATAAAGGCAATAGGATATTCTCCGTCTTATTTTCTATCCCTTTTTTAATGATTCCTAACATCCTGTTTGCTTTTTTGACTGCTGCTGCACACTGCGTGGACGTCTTCAGAGAACTATCCATGATGACTCCAAGATCTTTCTCCTGATTAGTTGTAGCTAAATTAGCCCCCATCATATTGTATGTATAGTTGGGGTTATTTTTTCCAATGTGCATTACTTTACATTTATCCACATTAAATTTCATTTCATTTCATTGGCCATTTTGTTGCTCAATCACTTAGTTTTGTGAGATCTTTTTGAAGTTCTTCACAGTCCACTTTGGTCTTAACTATTTTGAGCAGTTTAGTATCGTCTGCAAACTTTGCCCTCTCACTGTTTAACCCTTTCTCCAGATCATTTATGAATAGGTTGAATAGGATTGGTCCTAGGACTGACCCTTGGGGAACACCGCTAGTTACCCCTCTCCATTCTGAAAATTTACCATTTATTCCTACCCTTTGTTCCCTGTCTTTTAACCAGTTCTCAATCCTTGAAAGGATCTTCCCTCTTATCCCATGACAACTTAATTTACTTCAGAGCCTTTAGTGAGGGACCTTGTCAAAGGCTTTCGGGAAATCTAAGTACACTATGTCCACTGGATCCCCCTTCTCCACGTTTGTTGACCCCCGTCAAAGAACTCTAATAGATTAGTAAGACATGATCTCCCTTTACAGAAACCATGTTGACTTTTGCGCAACAATTTATGTTCTTCTATGTGTCTGACAATTTTATTCTCTACTATTGTTTCAACTAATTTGCCTGGTACTGATGTTAGACTTACAGGTCTGTAATTGCAAGGATCACCTCTAGAACTGTTCTTAAATATTGGTGTTACATTAGCTATCTTCCAGTCATTGCGTACAGTAGCTGATTTAAAGGACAGGTTACAAACCATAGTTAATAGTTCTGCAATTTCACATTTGAGTTCTTTCAGAACTCTTGGGTGAATGCCATCTGGTCCCGGCTCAGGTTTGGGAATCTCCCTTACATCCTCAGCCGTGAAGACTGAAGCAAAGAATTCATTTAGTTTCTCCACGATGACTTTATCATCTTTAAGTGCTCCTTTTGTATGTCGATCATCCAGGAGCCCCACTGGTTGTTTAGCAGGCTTCCTGCTTCTGATGTACTTAAAAACCTTTTTTTATTACCTTCTGAGTTTTTGGCTTGCTGTTCTTCAAACTCCTTTTTCGCTTTTCTTATTACATTTTTACATTTAATTTGGCCGTGTTTATGCTCCTTTCTATTTACCTCACTAGTATTTGACTTCCACTTTTTAAAAGATGCCTTTTTATCTCTCACTGCTTCTTTTACATGGTTGTTAAGCCGCGGTGGCTCTTTTTTAGTTCTTTTACTGTGTTTTTTAATTTGGGGTATACATTTAAGTTGAGCCTCTATTATGTGTCTTTGAAAAGTGTCCATGCAGCTTGCAGGGATTTCACTCTAGTCACTGTACCTTTTAATTTCTGTTTAACTATCCTCCTCATTTTTGCATAGTTCCCCTTTCTGAAATTAAATGCCACAGTGTTGAGCTGTTGAGGTGTTCTTCCCACCACAGGAATGTTAAATGTTATTATATTTTGGTCACTATTTCCAAGCGGTCCTATTATAGTTACCTCTTGGACCAGATCCTGCGCTCCACTCAGGACTAGATCCCTTTTGGGTTCCTGTACCAGCTGCTCCAAGAAGCAGTCATTTCAAGTATTGAGAGATTTTGTCTCTGCATTTCGTCCTGAGGTGACATGTACCCACTCAATATGGGGATAATTGAAATCCCCCACTATTACTGAGCTTTTTATTTTGATAGCCTCTCTAATCTCCCTTAGCATTTCATCGTCACTATCACTGTCCTGGTCAGGTGGTCGATAATAGATCCCTACTGTTATATTCTTAGTAGAGCCTGGAATTACTATCCATAGAGATTCTGTGGAACATGTGGATTCATTTAAGATTTTTATTTCATTTGATTTTAAATTTTCTTTCACATATAGTGCCACTCCTTCCCCCCCCCCCCCCACACACACAACCTGTTCTGTCCTTCTGATATATTTTGTACCCCGGAATGATTGTGTCCCATTGATTGTCCTCATGCCACCAGGTTTCTGTGATGCCTATTATATCAATATCCTCCTTTAACACGAGCCACTCGAGTTCACCCATCTTATTATTTAGACTTCTAGCATTTGTGTACAAGAACTTTAAAAACTTGTCACTGTTTATTTGTCTGCCCTTTTCTGATTTGTCAGATTCTTTATGTGAATGTTTCTCGTCTGATCGGGCCCATACTTTGTCCTCTTTCATCCCCTACTCCTGATTAAAACCTAGAGAATCTCTCTGACGAGACTCTCCTCTAAAAGAAGTCTCTGTCCGATCCACATGCACCTCTGCAGCAATCGGCTTTCCCCCATCTCTTAGTTTAAAAACTGCTCTGCAACCTTTTTAATGCGAAGTGCCAGCCGTCTGGATCCACTTTGGTTTAGGTGGAGCCCATCCTTCCTGTATAGGCTCCCCCATCCCAAAAATTTCCCCAGTTCCTAGTAAATCTAAACCCCTCCTCTCTACACCATCGTCTCATTCACGCATTGAGACTCTGAAGCTCTGCTTGCCTACCTGGCCCTGTGCATGGAACTGGAAGCATTTCTGAGAATGCCACCATAGAGGTCCTAGATTTCAGTGTCCTTCCTAGCAGCCTAAATTTGGCCTTCAGGACGTCTCTCCTACCCTTCTCTATGTCACTGGTACCTACATGTACCATGACCACCGGCTCCTCCCCAGCACTACACATAAGTCTATCTAGATGTCTTGAGAGATCCACAACCTTCGCACCAGGCAGGCAAGTCACCATACGGTTCTTCAGGTCATCACAAACCCAGCTATCTATGTGTCTAATGACTGAATCTCCCATTACTAACACCTGCCTTTTCCTAATGACTGGAGTTCCCTTCCCCAGAGAGGTAATCTCGGTGCGAGAGGATACCCCAACATCATCTGGAAGGAGGGTCCCAACTATGGGAAGGTTTCCCTCTGTTCCCGTTGACTGGTCTCCTTCTCTGGGCCTTTCATCCTCTTAACAGCGCAGGGGGTGTCTGATCAGAGGTGGGACAAATCTACAGTGTCCCGGAAAGCCTCATCAACATACTTCTCTGCCTCCCTTAGCTCCTCCAGTTCTGCCAACCTGGCCTCCAAAGCCCGTACGTGGTCTCTGAGGGCCAGGAGCTCCTTGCACCGAATGCACACATACGCCACCCGCCCACAGGGCAGGTAATCATACGTGCTACACTGAATGCAATAAACAGGATAGCCCCCACTCTGCTGCTGGGCTTCTGCCTGCATTTTCTCCTACAGTTACCTAGGTTAATGGTAGGATTTTTGTTTAAATCGAGAAGTTTTGATTATAGTTTAGTGTAAAGGTTTTAAAGAATGGCAAGTGTACCTTGCTCCCTTCCCACTCCCCTTCCAAACTCCCTCTTGAAACTCCTTGTTAGTGGCCCCTGGTCGCTTGCTCACAGCTTTATAAAGTCCTGGCCTCCTTGATAGCCCCACCCCCTGACTAAGGCTCAGCCAATGAACAGAGGCTTCTAGATTTCAAACATTGTTTAGAAGCTTGCAACTTCCAACTGCCGGCCACAGCACACAGTCCTTCAAACAAACAAACAGGCAGACAGACAGACAAACACAAGCTCAGCACACAGCATGTAACCCCCAAACACAAACACACACTACAGACAGCCACTTACCCCAAGGGTCCCGTATTTGCTCCTCCTTCACCTGGAGAACTCCCTCTCGAAACTCCCTGTTAGTGGCCCCTGTTCTTATGTTCTTACCGTGGTAGTAATCAGGGACCTGCCACTTGTCTGAGAAAATAGCCAATAAAGTGGAGCTGTTTGACGTTTGGATCCAGTAACCCAGTCATGTTAATAGATTATTTTGTCAAAATATCTTGATTTTATTTCTATAGTGCCATTGGTGTGCGTGGTACTTTACAGGCAAAGAAGTTGATGCTCCTGGCCCTGACTGACTGGCATTCCACAAATGAACCGCAAGAAAGGACAACAGGGAGGAAGCATGATGTTGGGGTTGAGGTGCTGGGCTGAGACTCGGGAGACCTGCCGCAGGTTTCCTATATGATCTGAGTGAAATCCTGGCCCCATTGAAATCAATGGCAAAGCTTCATCCTCCGCATCTTCTGCTTGCCTGTTCTATCTCTTTCTCCCACCTTTTCTCTGTGTTGTCTATTTAGAGTGTAAGCAGGACAGGGATTGTCTGTATGTGTAGGTACAGTGCCTGGCACTATGGGCCCAACATCAGGGCCCATCGATATGGTACGAAATACTAGTCACAGATCAGAATAACAGGCCATGCTGAGCAAGACAGGGCATAGAGGATAAAGGAGGTGGATACACTCCCTTGGGTCTTGGCTCTGAGGGGTGCCCTCAGTTCCTTCCAGTGAAAGCCAATAGGAGCTGGTGGCATGCAAGCTTATTTGGAATCTCTCCGCTGCTTGCCAGATTGGGCTCTGGGTGCCCAGTGTTTCCATGGGGAACAGAATGGAAACGTCGTTTGCTTCATGGAGTTCACGTTGTTATGTTTTTTCTCTATATCCATTGAAATGCTCTTTCAGCGGTACGTAGGTGCTGTAAGCCTTTGCAGAATTTTAAGGTGGGATTTGAATACATGCTGGGAATTGAGGCTCTGGCCAGTCTTGAGGAAGCTTCTGTCTTAAAAAATCAGGTATGTAATAAATTGGTGTCTCTCCAGGCTGTTAGTTGTTGTGGTAACCATTCTGGTTTGGGAACAGTAAGAACAGACATCAGCCTATCCTACGTGCCCCTTTTCTCACTGCTTAGTGGAAACATCAGGGATTTCCATTGTTTCCTTTCTTAAGGCTTTGTTTGGGTGGGGATTTCAGGAAGGTATTTCACATGCAGGTATAATTAAAGAGAAACATAGTGTGCCTATGTGCTAGACAAGCTTCCTTTTAAATCAGGTTTTCTGCCTGTTTTAAAGGTGGGGAAAATAGCTAATAAGCAGAGATTCTTACACGTTATATTTTTAAACTTGGCACACCAAAAATAAGGCCCTGATCCAGTAAAGCCGTGAAGCAGATGCTTAACTTTAAACCCAGGATTAGTCCCATTGAATTCAATCTGTTTACTCACACGCTTAAATTTAAGCATTTGCTTAAATTCTTGATTGGATCATAGCCTAAATGAGTAGGGCCAGATTCATGTAAACTAGTACTTTACTGTATGATAGTCCTATTGAGAAAATCAGTTGCAGAAAAAGGTACTACTCCACATGAGTAAGGGCATTGACCTTAGACAAAGAAAAGGAGCAGTACTGAAAGCTGCTTAGATATCCCCAATTTGTTTATTATTATTAAATATTAGTGGTGTGTCTAGCACTGTACAAGACGCATAACATAGATCGTGCTTGTCCTGAAGAGCTTACAGGCTCTAAACAAAATATTTTATATTTAGGCTCGGCAGAATTAGATTTTTTATTTTTATAATTTTGATGGATAATATTGATGCTTATTTTTAACAATTTTTTCTGATTTTAATTGATTTACATTTTCACTGTTGCAGGAAATTGTGGGGGAGTGTCAGGCAATAAGGCAATTATTTAATGGCAGTAGATATTGAGATTCAAAAAGTTAAAGCTTTTATAAGCATTAAAACACAAATTGTCAACATTACATTTCAAAATGTACAAATTTAATACCCTTTTAACCAAAGGCTATTCTAATAAGTTCTCAAGCAGCATTTTTCTTACTTTTCCTATCTGTCAATTTTGATTATTATCACTCGTAATATTTTTCCTCTCTTTGTGTGTGTATGGTGAAATCAACGTATACGGACATTTACCTATCACAATCTAATCCTTCCAAGCCTACATATATTTTAGTCTTTAGGTATCTAGTTGTTCTAAAGCCATCAGCTGTTCTCAGATGTATATCACAAATACAGGCTTGAAAAAATCAGTTTGCTCACTCACTTGTGATGGATAAAAAAAAATTATTGCAGGAGTGAAATATCATTCATTTTCTCATCATCACTGGAGGATGAGAGAGAACAGATTTCATGACCTGGCTGATAACATTTTCATAGCAATTTTGCATTGGCTGCATTAGACTTTAAAAGCAAAAAAAGATTCTGATATTAACACGCAAGTTTTTTGTGGCTTTATCTCTCTCTCTTTCCTTTTCCAAGTTAATTCTGGAAAGTCTTTTCTTCGACTCCTCCCATCCCCCACACGTCCAGATTGTGCATTTTTGGATTGTGAGGGGTTTTTTCGTTTAGTTTTTAATTTATGAACGACAGTGATTCAAACAACTAGTTCTAGCATTGCATGAAAAAAATGAAAAGCAAGCATTAAAAATGAAATCCTTCTTTGGGAAACGCCACTTCAAGGGGTTAAGGGAAAACGGCAGCTGGAACAAATATAGCCCTCATCTCACTTCCTCAATAACTCGGCACACGGCGCTTACAGTTGCCAGACGAAGGAAACGTGGTTAGCCATTGAGTCTTTGAATGCAGCTCCATTTCCCCCTCAAAGCCATGGAATTTATATTAACCTCCAGCTTTTCATAGCTGGTGGGAAATCTGTTTTTCCCTTTGCTGTAGGAAGAGCCTGGCTTCTGTTGCTTTGGTTTGATTGAGGGGGTAGGAGGCGGTTGTGTTTGTAGTGTGGCGTTCTGCCTGGCAAGAGGCCATGGCTCTTGAATGAAAGTTTTTGGTGTTGTAAAGAGAGAGAGCTGCCAAACACAGAGACAGGCAGCCACCCAGACGTGTGATTTATTTATTTATTTTGGGAAGCACGGCCGTAGTCATCCAAGCTCACCAGGATGTTTTCATTTGCATTGGAAGTGCGGACAGGAGAAAGGATCCAAACATGCCTTTAGCGTCTTACCCTGGTGGTGTAGCTAGAGACAGTGGGTGAAGCGAGCTTGTAAACTAAGAAACCTATAATTGCTTTAGGTTAAGTACTTGGCTACCTAATTTAATGCTGCTGTTATACACATACGAAGGTTGCTCTTGTGGTTAAGGTTCACTGGACTGGAACTTGGGTCGGGAGACTTGAGTTCAGATCCCAGAGCTGCCACAGATTTCCTGGGTGGCATTGAGCAAGTCACTTGGTGTCTCTGACCCAGATTGGTGTTGACAGACAGCCTGATGCTGGTTTGGAATCCTGTGTGAAATGAACTGAGAGGTGAGGTCTCAGCCCAGTTTCTAGTAGATATATGTCCAGATCAAAAAAGCTGCCACTGCAGTTGGTGCCAATTGGCAGTCTCAGCAGAAAGGCCAAGGATTGAATGGAGAACGAGCTACCTTCTCACCCCTCGAGGTGGTCAGGGTTGTGGGACGGCACTGAGGAAGGCGGGGGCTGCTGCTTTGCTACCTCTGATGTATCTGTTCTTGGGGTAAATAGCAGATTTTCAGTTCTAATGCTGTCAAGCTGGCACTTTACAGCAGTAGTGAATTCACTGAAGAAATATTGAAATGGTAAAAAGAATTCTGATTAAACCAACAGCAAAGTCGCACATTCTGGTTGGTTTCTTTGAGGAGCTGTATTATAGGCTGTTAGCCTGGAGTGAGGGAGGAAATGAGGAGACCTACCTATTGGGCTTTCAACCCAAGTAAACGCAGGAGGGTTGAAGGTCACACTAATATTTGTTGGAATGCTCCTTTGATAGGTCTAGTGGACAATATGTAATTAATATACTGTGCGATGCAATTTAGTCGCTGTGAAAAGTGCATTATTTTGAGTGTTGTGTTTCTTGTACTTGCTCCTGCCTTTAAAAAAAAAAATCAGAGGAATCTTTGCTTTTGAAGCATGACAGGAACATCCTGGGTTGGAAACAGTCCGATATTTTCAATAAGCAGCTGTATCCACCCCTGCATGTGCCCTCAGCAACTACACCACACCCTGTGGTAAACCATCTTCCCTAAAGATACCCTTGGGGCTCACGTCTTTTGGCTGTGTGGTCCAGGTCAAAGCCCAAAAGGATTCCTCTGGCAAATAGAAAAGGTGATGTCTTGTATAAAGTTTCCTGTACTTCTCCAGAAGACGAAACCCTGTTCGGGGGGGAAATAATCAACCCTCGGGGATCCTTTCAGATTTTCTGGTCCCTGGGTTTAGCTGATACGTCAGGAAGATGGTCCTTAACTTACCTCTGCTGGCCGATGTAGGATAGTCGGGGATTGGAGAAGGGACAGAAAGATTTGTTTGAGGTATTGACAGAAAGTTCCAGGAACAAAGTCTTGCCTTGGCCTTGAGGAGATTGTGACCTGGCTTAAGTGCACTATGAAAATACTTGAAACACAGCATAAGGAGCCAGGAAGAATTGCATAGTGACTTGCCCCGAGATTTGTGACAGACACCAGGGTTTTGTGTTTTTCTGTAGGCTGTCGGCAGCAAGAGAGTCTTGAATACATGGATCTCAAGGGGCCTGATGTTGCTCCCATTAAAGTTGGCAGCAAAATTCCCATTGACTTCCATGGTGCAGGATTATGACCATAGTGGGTTCTAGGGGTTGATCTTACTCACCTGAGCTGGCAACCTTTGTTCACTGAGTGGGAGAAGAGACCAGTCACGAATTCCCTGCCTGTTCCCCTGCCAGTCACCAGAGCAGGAAAACACATCATGATATAGTTCAGACCTGCTTCCTTGGGGTGTTACAAGGGTTAATTCATTCATGTATGTAAAGCGTTTGGGGACCTTCTCCTGGAAGGTGCCTTAGGAGTGCTAACTATTGATAGTGCTGCAAAAATAGCTTCAGTTATTCTCACCATGTCCATTAATGCTGAAAGGAAAGAGTGAGCTTCGTAGTGTTTTTGTGGTAATTTATTGATCACTCTGTTACTGAGATGGGGAAAGGTTTCAGAGGTTTCGTGTTAGTTTGTATCCGCAAAAACCATGAGGAGTCCTTGTGGCACCTTAGAGACTCACAGATTTATTTGGGCATAAGCTTTCGTGGGCTAAAACCCACTTCATCAGATGCATGGAGTGAAAAATACAAAGGCAGGTATAAATATACAGCACATGAAAAGATGGGAGTTGCCTTACCAGGTAGGGGGTCAGCAGGGCCGGTGCAACCATTAGGCAAACTAGGCGGCCGCCTAGGGCGCCAAGTGGTTGGGAGCGCCAAAAAACGTGCTCAGGGGAGGCAGTGGAGTGGCGGTGAGCTGGGGCAGGGGGGCAAGGGGAGGGCTGCCCACAGCAAGTAATGGGGGGGAGGGGGCGCAGGGGAACTGCTCCCTGCCCCAGCTCACCTCCGTTCCGCCTTCTCCCCTGAGCACGCCGCCCCCATTCTAATTCTCCTCCCCTCCCAGGCTTGCCACTCCAAACAGCTGATTGGCGCCGCAAACCTGGGAGGCGGGAGAAGAGGAGCAGCACCAGCGTGCTCAGGGGAGAAGGCGGAGCGGAGGTGAGCTGGGGCGGGGAGCTGCCATAGCGGGGGCTGCCCAGGTGGAGAGAGGGGGCGGGGAGCTGCTGCAGGGCGGGGGGGGGGGGCGGGGAACTGCCATGGGGGGGTGGCACAGGGCTTGGAGCTGCCGCAGGGGGGGTTCCATGGGCGGTGGGGGGAGCGGGGAGCTGCCACAGGGGGGGCTCCCCAGGTGGAGGGGGGGCAGGGAGTTGCCACAGGGCTCCCCGGGCCGGAGGGGGGGCACAAGGTGGAAGTTTCGCCTAGCGTGCAAAATATCCTTGCACTGGCCCTGGGGGTCAATGCTAACGAGGCCAGTTCAGTCAGGGTGGATGTGGCCCATTCCCAACGGTTGATCCTGATTGAATTGGGTTATAGTCCACAAAAGCTTATTATGAATGCTCCAGCCTCCACTGAGAAATGCATGAATTCCTGAGCTAAAGGTTCCACAATACAGAACTCTGGCCCAGCCAAGATGGGGGAATGTGTATAAGTCTATATTTATAAAAAGGGTTTTGTTTGATGAGGATTTCTACCCCCCTCCCCCCCGACTTTCTTGTTAAACCCTGGATTTGTGCTGGAAATGGCCCAACTTGATTATCATACACATTGTAAGGAGAGTGATCACTTTAGATAAGCTATTACCAGCAGGAGAGTGGGGTGGGGGGAGAGAAAACCTTTTGTAGTGGTAAACACCCATTTTTTCATGCTTTGTGTGTATAAAAAGATTTTCTACACTTTCCACAGTGTGCATCCGATGAAGTGAGCTGTAGCTCACAAAAGCTTATGCTCAAATAAATTGGTTAGTCTCTAAAGTGCCACAAGTACTCCTTTTTGCGAATACAGACTAACATGGTTGTTACTCTGAAACCTGTCATTATGCAAGGCACTGCATTTAGCCATATGGAGTGGAAATATATCAACTGCATGGAAAAACTTGTACAGATACAGACAGACATCATCTTCCTTTCCAAATGCAAACAGATGGACATCGTACCAAAAGGACTGAAGGTAAAAAATCCATTACAATATACATACCACACAGACCATGCTGACAGCATGTGCCACACGCTCTCAAAGAAACTGCAGAACCACCTGATCAACATCCTCTACAGCAAACAGGGAAAGATAAAGAGTGAGCTCTCAAAAATGGATACTCTAATATAAAACCAACCTTCCACACAAACTTCCTCGTGGCTGGACTTTACTAAAACTAGACAAGCCATTTACAACACACACTGTGCTTCTCTACAAAAGAAAAAGGACACTAAACTTTCTAAACTACTACATGCCACCAGGGGCCACAGCAATGGTTCCCTCAACCCACCCAGCAATATTGTTAACCTATCCAACTATACTCTTAGCCCAGCAGAAGCAGCTGTCCTATCTCGGGGCCTCTCCTTCTGCCCCGCCACCCCCACAAACATGATACAGTTCTGTGGTGACCTAGAATCCTATTTTCGACGTCTCCGACTCAAGGAATATTTCCAACACACCTCTGAACAACATACTAATCCACAGAGACCTCCCTACCAACACTACAAAAAGAAGGATTCTAGTTGGACTCCTCCTGAAGGTCGAGACAGCAGACTGGACTTCTACATAGAGTGCTTCCGCCGACGTGCACGGGCTGAAATTGTGGAAAAGCAGCATCACTTGCCCCACAACTTCAGCTGTGCAGAACACAATGCCATCCACAGCCTCAGAAACAACTCTGACATCATAATCAAAAAGGCTGACAAAGAAGGTGCTGTTGTCATCATGAATAGGTCAGAATATGAACAAGAGGCTGCTCGGCAGCTCTCCAACACCACTTTCTACAAGCCATTACCCTCTGATCCCACTGAGAGTTACCAAAAGAAACTACAGCATTTGCTCAAGAAACTCCCAGAAAAAGCACAAGATCAAATCCGCACAGACACACCCCTGGAACCCCGACCTGGGATATTCTATCTACTACCCAAGATCCATAAACCTGGAAATCCTGGGTGCCCCATCATCTCAGGCATTGGCACCCTGACAGCAGGATTGTCTGGCTATGTAGACTCCCTCCTCAGGCCCTACGCTACCAGCACTCCCAGCTACCTTCGAGACACCGCTGACTTCCTGAGGAAACTACAGTGCATCGGTGATCTTCCTGATAACACCTGGCCACTATGGATGTAGAAGCCCTCTACACCAACATTCCACACAAAGATGGACTACAAGCCGTCAAGAACACTATCCCCAATAATGTCACGGCTAACCTGGTGGCTGAACTTTGTGACTTTGTCCTTACCCATAACTATTTTACATTTGGGGACAATGTATACCTTCAAATCAGCGGCACTGCTATGGGTACCCGCATGGCCCCACAGTATGCCAACATTTTTATGGCTGACTTAGAACAACGCTTCCTCAGCTCTCGTCCCCTAACGCCCCTACTCTACTTGCGCTATATTGATGACATTTTCATCATCTGGACCCATGGAAAAGAAGCCCTTGAGGAATTCCACCATGATTTCAACAATTTCCATCCCACCATCAACCTCAGCCTGGTCCAGTCCACACAAGAGATCCACTTCCTGGACACTACAGTGCTAATAAACAATGGCCACTTAAACACCACCCTATACCAGAAACCTACTGACCGCTATTCCTACCTGCATGCCTCCAGCTTTCACCCTGACCACACCACACGATCCATCGTCTACAGCCAAGCTCTGCGATACAACCGCATTTGCTCCAACCCCTCAGACAGAGACAAACACCTACAAGATCTCTGTCAAGCTTTCTTACAACTACAGTACCCACCTGCAGAAGTAAAGAAACAGATTGATAGAGCCAGAAGAGTTCCCAGAAGTTACCTACTACAGGACAGGCCTAACAAAGAAAATAACAGAACGCCACTAGCGGTCACCTTCAGCCCCCAACTAAAACCCCTCCAACGCATTATTAAGGATCTACAACCTATCCTAAAGGATGACCCAACACTCTCACAAGTCTTGGGAGACAGGCCAGTCCTTGCCTACAGACAGCCCCGCAACCTGAAGCAAATACTCACCAACAACCACATACCACACAACAGAACCACTAACCCAGGAACTTATCCTTGCAACAAAGCCCGTTGCCAATTGTGCCCACATATCTATTCAGGGGACACCATCACAGGGCCTAATAACATCAGCCACACTATCAGAGGCTCGTTCACCTGCACATCCACCAATGTGATATATGCCATCATGTGCCAGCAATGCCCCTCTGCCATGTACATTGGTCAAACTGGACAGTCTCTACGTAAAAGAATAAATGGACACAAATCAGATGTCAAGAATTATAACATTCATAAACCAGTCGGAGAACACTTCAATCTCTCTGGTCACACAATCACAGACATGAAGGTCGCTATCTTAAAACAAAAAAACTTCAAATCCAGACTCCAGCGAGAAACTGCTGAATTGGAATTCATTTGCAAATTGGGTACTATTAATTTAGGCTTAAATAGAGACTGGGAGTGGCTAAGTCATTATGCAAGGTACCTGTTTCCTCTTGTTTTTTCCTACCCCCCCCCCCCAGATGTTCTGGTTTAACTTGGATTTAAACTTGGAGAGTGGTCAGTTTAGATGAGCTATTACCAGCAGGAGAGTGAGTTTGTGTGTGTATGGGGGTGGGGGGGATGTGAGAAAACCTGGATCTATGCAGGAAATAGCCCGACTTGATTATGTAAAGAGTTGTCACTTTGGATGGGCTAGCACCAGCAGGAGAGTGAATTTGTGTGGGGGGGTGGAGGGTGAGAAAACCTGGATTTGTGCTGGAAATGGCCCACCTGTTGATCACTTTAGATAAGCTATTACCAGCAGGACAGTGGGGTGGGAGGAGGTATTGTCTCATGATCTCTGTGTGTATATAAAGTCTGCTGCAGTTTCCACGATATGCATCTGATGAAGTGAGCTGTAGCTCACGAAAGCTCATGCTCAAATAAATTGGTTAGTCTCTAAGGTGCCACAAGTACTCCTTTTCTTTTTGCGAATACAGACTAACACGGCTGTTCCTCTGAAACCTATCAGACGCTCGTTCACCTGCACATCCACCAATGTGATATATGCCATCATGTGCCAGCAGTGCCCCTCTGCCATGTACATTGGTCAGACTGGACAGTCTCTACGTAAAAGAATAAATGGACACAAATCAGATGTCAAGAATTATAACATTCATAAATCAGTCGGAGAACACTTCAATCTCTCTGGTCACGCGATTACAGACATGAAAGTTGCGATATTACAACAAAAAAACTTCAAAACCAGACTCCAGTGCGAGACTGTTGAATTGGAATTCATTTGAAAATTGGATACAATTAACTTAGGCTTGAATAGAGACTGGGAGTGGCTAAGTCATTATGCAAGGTAACCTATTTCCCCTTGTCCCTCCCCCTCCCCCCGCCCAGACGTTCTTGTTAAACCCTGGTTTTGTGCTGGAAATGGCCCACCTTGATTATCATACACATTGTAAGGAGAGTGGTCACTTTAGATAAGCTATTACCAGCAGCAGAGTGGATTTGTGTGGGGGGGGGGGGGAGGAGGGAGAGAACCTGGATTTGTGCTGGAAATGGCCCAACTTGATTATCATACACATTGTAAGGAGAGTGATCACTTTAGATAAGCTATTACCAGCAGGAGAGTGGGGTGGGGGGAGGTATTTTTTCATGCTTTGTGTGTATAAAAAGATCTTCTACACTTTCCACAGTGTGCATCCGATGACGTGAGCTGTAGCTCACGAAAGCTTATGCTCAAATAAATCGGTTAGTCTCTAAGGTGCCACAAGTACTCCTTTTCTTTTTGCGAATACAGACTAACATGACTGTTACTCTGAAACCTATCTTGGATACAGTTTCTCAAAAGTCTCTGCGGTCTCAGGAGCAAAAGGTCGAATGGAAAATTTGGGGTGGACACATCTCGTGATTATCTCAGTGAAAGCTGATGTGCCAATGGAAAAGTCATGCAGCACTTATTAGGGCCCAAAATCAATAGGATTTAATAGAAATTACTCTTTTGAACTTAGAGAATGATTCAGAGGTTGATCCAACGCCCATTTATGTCAACTGCAGGTTGGTTTAAACATCCTTTAGGGAGGTTCTCATTCTCTATGAAATGTATAGGGCTTTTCCCAAGTGGAATTCTGAAGGGCATATGTTGGCTTGATAAAATATTTGGACTAACCATCTGTCCCCTTATACCTGCACTAAATGCCTGTGCTGAAATATTGTTATAAACCGAGAAATGAATGAAGGATAATCTTATTTCTGTAAGAAACAGGGTAAAAGCGCTCATTTGTTCTCATTGTGCCAGCGTCTATATTAATGGCCAATGTGGTGATGCATCAGTGAATTAGCAGTGCATGCTCTGCTCACTTCTTTTTGTATGCCGCTGAGAAGGGCCAGACTGAAAGCTGTGGAGATTGAAGTCCTTTATCTACAGTGGTGTAATGGGTGTGAACTTTGGGCCATAGAGTCAGACACTATGAAGGGGTCAGAGGCAAAAAAACCCAAACAAACTCAGGAACACTAAAACTATAGGGAAAATCATACTATAAGCAATTTTAAGTCCCAGAGGAACTAAAATAACTTAAGTTACAAAAATTCCTATAGTAACATGGTAATATTGTAGCTCCCAGCTTCAATAATTCTCCCTGCCCCCTGGTAAGAGTTGGAATAAGCCAGAGGTTAGCAAGGTCTTTTCAGACTAGTACAGGCCTCTTCCAGGCTACACTCAGTCTTTCAAGGCTCATGCAGGCCTAAACCTAAGCTAGATAGAGCAGACCTCTGCTTAAACTAAGCTCCCCAAACTGACTGCAGCAGGCTTTATAACACCTAAGCCCCTCCTTTTATAGGCTCCAGCCAATCAGTTCCCTCCCCCAACTTAAAATGGAATCTCCCAAACGTTGCAGTCACCTTCAGCTCCAGAAGAATATCACCACCTAAGGTAAACCCACAAGCTCCAAGGGAAGGAGAAACCACATTTCCAGAGCACACTGGAGTTGGTGTCCACCTTCCCATTTCCCTGGGGATTTAAAGGAAATTAATATTAATTACCCATTTAGTCTTGCACCAATCATCTGTCCCTTGGGTCTCCCCACTTGGAGTCATAACAGACCATCTCGGGGGGGGGGGTAGCAGCAGCGTTTGGGCTCCATGGCTTACTTAATCCTGGGTCTCATGCCTGAGACTACCAATTTGGATAGGGTGGGGGGGGAGGAGGTTTCACGTCCCACCATCTCCAGGTGGATGTCATGCGAATATCTGCCCTGAATTACTGGCTGACTCTGAACTCCCATTTAAAATAGACCACAAAACATTAGTTTTTGGTTGCTAGTGACCTTTCGTCAGAGGTGACCTGAGCATCATTCAAACCAGCGTCCTAGTATTAAAAAGACCTGACTGCCTGGGAGAGACATCCACTTCCCCAACGTGATTTATTTTAAAGCTGGTTTCTTTGAATCTCCTCTGATGGCTCCACTCAGCACTGTGGTTGTTGTATCCATATCTATTGAATGTGCTGGTCTATTTGTAGACAGAACAGTTACACCGGTAGTAAAGTCTGTTTTTGAGCATGACCTGGGTGAAGGAAACACATATAAATAAACAATAAATGTAAACAACACTAAAATAACATCAGTTAAAACAATTACAGTTACTTCCACTTGTGAGGTATTGTTCCCATTTTTCTGTAACCTGGGAAAAACTCCCTGTGTTTCCTAAGTCAGATTGTAACTGATTTTGCATTTGCAGATTCTGGTAACAAAGGGGAATTTCTTTTGTCTGTTATTTATATTCTTCCTACAGTACTTTATGGAAGTTTGAGAACCTCTGCAGAGTCCTGTTTCTGTACAACATAGAAGAGACTTCAATAGGCTGTTTTCAGTGGATCAATACCTCGCTTTTCTGATTGGAGTTGGTGGGGTTGTCCTTGGTTTTGACTCACAACCCCTGGAGGCCATGCACCATGATGAACATAGCAGCCAGGAGTTGTAATATGTTTCAAGAGGCAGTTTTTGCTGTGGGACTATGGACATTCTGGATTTTTAAAGTCTTGATATATCTGAATTGTACTCTTCCAGACTGATAGGATATATATAGTGGGATGCTGCAGGGGTCTGTGCTGGGTCCTGATATTGACTTGGAAAATGGAGTGGAAAGTATGCTTATAAGCTTTGCAGATGATACCAAGATGAGAAGGGTTGTAAGCACTTTGGGGGTCAGGATTAGAATTCAAAAGGACCTTGACAAATTGGATAATTAGTCTGAAATCAGTAAGAAGAAATTCAATAAAGACAAGTGCAAAGTACTACACTTAGCAAGCAAAAAATAAATGTGCAACTACAAAAAGGGGAATAACTGAAAAGGATCTGGGGGTTATAGTGGATCACAAATTGAATATGAGTCTACAATGTGTTGCAGATGAGAGAAAGGCTAATATAATTCTGGGGAGTCTTAACAGGAGTGTCAGTGTCAGGCACTGGTGAGGCCTCAGTTGGAGTTCTGTGTCCAGTTTTGGGTGCCACGCTTTAAGAAAGATGAGAACAGCTGGTGAGAGTCCAGAGGACAGCAACAAAAATAAGAAAAGGTTTAGAAAACCTGACTTACGAGAAAAGATTAAAAACACTGGCCATGTTTAGTTTCGAGGAAAAAAGACTGAGAGGGGGACCTGGTAACAGTCATCAAACATGTTAAGGGCTGTTATAAAGAGGGCGGTGATCAGTTGTTCTCCATGTTCACTGGAGGAAACACAAGAAGTAAATGAGCTTAGTGTTCAGCAAGGGAGATTTAGGTTAGATATTAGAGGAAACTTTCTGAATATAAGGGTAAGTTCTGAAAAAGTTTTCCAAGAGAGGTTGTGGAATTCCCATCTGTCAAGGTTCCTTCCCCACTCTGAACGCTAGGGTACAGATATGGGGACCTGCATGAAAAACCTCCTAAGCTTATCTTTACCAGCTTAGGTCAAAACTTCCCCAAGGTACAAAATATTCCACCCGTTGTCCTTGGATTGGCCGCTACCACCACCAAACAAATACTGGTTACTGGGGAAGAGCTGTTTGGAAACGTCTTTCCCCCAAAAATACTTCCCAAAACCTTGCACCCCACTTCCTGGACAAGGTTTGGTAAAAAGCCTCACCAGTTTGCCTAGGTGACTACAGACCCAGACCCTTGGATCTTAAGAACAATGAACAATCCTCCCAACACTTGCACCCCCCCTTTCCTGGGAAATGTTGGATAAAAAGCCTCACCAATTTGCATAGGTGACCACAGACCCAAACCCTTGGATCTGAGAACAATGAAAAAAGCATTCCGTTTTCTTACAAGAAGACTTTTAATAGAAATAGAAGTAAATAGAAGTAAAGAAATCCCCCCTGTAAAATCAGGATGGTAGATATCTTACAGGGTAATTAGATTCAAAACATAGAGAATCCCTCTAGGCAAAACCTTAAGTTACAAAAAAGATACACAGACAGAAATAGTTATTCTATTCAGCACAATTCTTTTCTCAGCCATTTAAAGAAATCATAATCTAACACGTACCTAGCTAGATTACTTACTAAAAGTTCTAAGACTCCATTCCTGGTCTATCCCCGGCAGAAACAGCGTATAGACAGACTGAGACCCTTTGTTTCTCTCCCTCCTCCCAGCTTTTGAAAGTATCTTGTCTCCTCATTGGTCATTTTGGTCAGGTGCCAGCGGGGTTACCTTTAGCTTCTTAACCCTTTACAGGTGAGAGGAGCTTTTCCCTGGCCAGGAGGGATTTCAAAGGGGTTTACCCTTCCCTTTATATTTATGACACCATCATTGGAGGTTTTTCAGTCAAACACCTGTCAGGGATGGTCTCGGTATAATTGGGCCTGCCTCAACTCAGGGGGCTGGACTGGATGACCTCCCAAAGTCCTTTCCAGCTCTACATTGATGATTCTATGATTCTATATCTTGAAAAGCTCCGGGGTTGAGATTTAAAATTGAATCATAGAGCACTTGTAAGCACATTCCATAAAAATGAGGTTCAAGCCCAATTCAAAGTGGGAATATTATATTCTGTCTACCCAGTGAGCCCAAAAATGTTAATTGCAGATCTGTTCTTCACGCTGCCTCCTGAACAGTGTTGTGTAGTCATGCTTCTGCTGTTCAGTTGGGGCTTAAGTGTTTCACTGGTGAGATGAAGTGACCTGATCTCTATGGGGGTACAGTTTGTAATGCATTGAAACAGCTGGAGTTTTGTGAAAGGTGTACATAAATTATCACTAGCAGTCAGCTTGCAATGTCCATGCAACTTCTGAGCCGAATGCTTCATTGTGGCTCCCCAAGAAAGCTTTGAGTCTTTGGGGCAAACTGGGAGAGTGGTACCGTGTGTGGAAATAGCCCCATGTACAATACCTTAATGCACTGAAGAGAGAGTTTTTTATATATGTCATAAAAATGGTCACCATAGCAGCCACAGTGGGTTCTGTAACTTCCCTCTGACCTCCTCTGTGCCTCAAAGAGAGATTCTCCTGTTGAAACTAAAAACTACATTTTTGCCACAGCTAAACCTTACTGTTGTTTTATGTGCCTCTTAGCCTTTAATGGCCAACATAAATTTACAGTGCACTCCACTTAATAGGGAAGCAGTTAACCAGGAAATCCTCTAAATCAGAACATCTCCCAAGGAGTAACTTCCCACCCATCTCATTTGGATGAACTACCCGTCAATAGGGATGGGATGTCCTGATTCACCAAGCATGAACATCCTGTTACGGTGCCTCTGAGCTCCAGTGGGTAGCTGCAGAGCTTATCGACTTCTGAATTGTCTGCTTTGGAGCTTGTAAGGCTTCCAGCAACTAGGATGGAGGCAGCTGCAGATTTTTCACGCTCTGTTCCAGTCCTTGTGGACATTGAAAACTCTGTTACACGTTCCTGTCCTGGTCTAATCTAGCCCCAGACCTAGCAGTAAGGTTGGAAGAAGGTTGATTAGTCGGATTAAGAAGCCATCCAGTTTACTGTGGTCCTGGTGGAGGGGAAGGGTCCTATTTTAAAGAAGGTGCTCTGACCATTCAGCTTCTTCCTTTGTTTGGTCAGAGCATTTTGAAAATCAGTTGATTCCTTATGCAGAAGCGACTGTATTACTACAAACACCTTCCCATAAAAAATTAATAGTTTGGAATTTGAAGGAATAAATTTATCATCTGAATTTTCATAGAAGGGAAATAGTTTGCAGCTTCCTGTCATTGTTTGGTACTACTCTATGGCATGTAAATCAGGTCAAGGATTTGAGCCATGCCTCTGCCATCTTCTACGGGGAAGAATTCCCCTCCTGTAACATTCGCAAGTGAATGAAAGGCTGAGTGCTGTGGAAATTCCTGGAATGGGAGGAGGGAATAGCAGGTAGTCTCCAAGGAACTGTGTCCAGCCAAAATACAAACAATAGTTATTCTTTGCTTTGTAAAGTATTGGCCTTGATCGTGTAAATCGGATGGGAAGGTGGTCAGGGTCAAACTGGTGGGGGTGGGGAAGCATAGTGATGCTGTCCCAAGTTCCACCCACAAACAAAGCCCCGTCCACTCTAAAGTGAGTGAGTGGCTTGTGTATGAGGACAAGGACATTTTTTGTTCCAATTTTGCAATGCTGATCAAAGAGCCACCATATGTTGTGTCACTGAAGTTGGTTGTGATTTAACTCTTGAATTATGTGTAGTGTACTCTCTTTTCACAATGCATATCTGTTTCATGAGCCTCATGTCAGCTTAGACTTCATGTACTTTACAGTGCCTAGGTGAGAAGATGAACAGGATGTTTGGGAGAAGAATTGGGGCAGCAGGAGGTTGAGCTATGAGTTTCAAATGGCAGTTTGACAAATGTTACTGGTTAGAATTTTTTGGTGCTGAACATTTGTTGTTTTAAATTCCATAAAGTGCTGAGAGCATGACATTGACACGATAAAATCTCAATAAATGTAGCTGTAGTTTTGTGGTGCCCGGGACTTTCCTGCCCTGGAGTAAATAAGCCCTTTTGTAGTCAGATTAACACCTTTTTCTCACAATGTTTCATGAGTTTCTGTGTCAGTACAGGTTTGTTTTCTTTTTAGGTCAGTTCTGGAACTGCAGGTTTTTGTACTGGCTCCAGCTGATGATATTTCACTGTTGGCCTTTGTGATAACACTGTCAGTGTCTTCAAAGTAAAACAAAAAAGACACCCTGAGGTTTGCTTACAATAAAATGGGGCAAGACTACTAGAATCTACTGTAGATTTAATAACCCACCTGTTCAGTTCAAGCCTTCTGCAGCCATTTCTTTAGGATAAGTTGAAGGGTGAGATATTTCTTTGCATGGGGCAGGAAGGTGGTAAAAGTCTCACTGCGATAAAGCTCACATCCAATAATACCTTGGTAATGCCAAATGATTTTTCAGCACCAGTTATTTTTGCCAACAAACCCTGCTATTTCTCTTGCTCTTTTCTGCTGTCCTGGTTCCAATGTGGCTATTTTAAACTAAGATGCTACTTGGCTAATTTACCACCCTTTTATCATAATTCTCTAAGTATTCGTTGTGAAAAGACAACATCCGTAAATAAAAACAAAACATCCGTAAATAAAAATTAAGGCAGCTCTTTTCTGCAGGGTAATGCACATCTGAAAACCATAATGAATAAAGTGGACCATAACAGCAGAGGGGCAAAGTGACAAAATTTGACCTTTCACAGTCCCTTAAATTTCAGCCAGATCCGCAATATCCCTGATACACCACCTCTTCAAAATTATCCACTACAGAATAAATTTACACTTGAGTTTTTGAGAAGCTAGATCAGGGATGGTGATCAGATATGGCTGGGTTGACACCATTTAATTTGTAAGGAAGTCACTTTTAGGAGTCCCTTGACTGAACCCCTGGGGTCAGGCAGGCTGCGTTAACTTCATAGGTGGGTAGGTGGCATAACTGGCTTATTCTGGTTTTTCTTCCTGTGATTTAACATTATAAGTGAAATGGACAGAAGGAGTGGTTGAGTTTGTATGATTTCCTATTCGGACGTTACAGAACATGAAGCCTGCAAATACTGTAACAGCACATGCCATAAGAGTGTCTTTAAATATAACCATCTCTCCCTTGGTTCCCACCCTCAGTTCATTAAGTCTTTCCCAGATGAGTAACCAGGGAAACCTGGGTTAATAAGTTCATGAGTCTGACAGTGCAGCGTAGAGGGTGGTTTGCTGTGGGGTGGTGGGTGGGAGGGGAGGCAGGTTCCGCGGCTGCTGCAGAATATCAGCATGGTCTTGAAAGATTTTTATTTGTTCTCTCTACAGAACTTTGTATGTAAATGGTTCTGTGGCAGCAAAGAAAGCTGCCCCATTTCTCGATTCTTATGGGTGAGGCAACAGGGGGTTAAGAATGGTTAAAATAGATTTATTAAGTGATTAAAACGCAGACAGCGAGAAGTGTGTGTGTGTTTGCCCCTGCTTATAAATATATCTGTGCATAGCAGCGGTTCACCCAGTCCAGCCTCAGGCCCATCTACTGCCTCAATTTACCTTCCTATCGCATATCAAACAAACCACCACACCTGCTGTCTTCACAATACTGCTCCCTTTCTGGGTCTGGTTAATTACCATAAAATGACACTCAAAACCTGCCACCCCTCTTCCCTAGGCTCCGTTAGTCCTTTTAGTTTACAATGAGCTTCAGCACTTGTATAGTCCTCTTTCCAGCCTCAAAAGTCTTACCTATCCTTTGCCAGGGCTTCACCTCCCTTAGAGCCTTCCCTTTAGGGCTTCACAATCTTTCATAGCCCTCTTAGCTGGGGTTTCTCTCTCAGCGGGCTCATACTCCCTGGAGGTTTCTCTCCCAAGGCCTCTACTTGGGAGCTCTGGAGCGTGATCTTTATTCTGATCTTAAGCTAAGTTATTGACTTGCCTTATGTACATGGTGGCTGGCCATGAGACTGCCACCTGCCCCAAAGAACTTCAGTTCCCCAGATTCATCAGGGAGCTACGCATCACTGCATACCTGCTCTTCAGAGGGGGCTAGGCCTGGAACAGCATTGTCTGGCCCCAGACACCCACTACCCTTAAAGGGGGCAGACCACCCTCTTACACTATGCATGTGTATCTTATCTAAAATTATATATAAAAACAGGCTATAAAAAATCACATTGTCCAGCAGCAGTAGTGGTTGCTTGTTAATTTCAATCCACAGCGGCTCTGTGGCCTGAAAGGAGAGGATAATTTTACCACTTGCCCAGGGAGGAATTGAACCAACTCCTTTGCTTGACACTGTTGTCCAGGGTGTGACGCTTACTGCCCACCAGAGAAGGCATTGACTCATTGATGTGTTCGCCTTGAGGCCATAAACTAAAATGGCATCCTCCTATCCCAATTTTTTTGTAGCAGAAAATGCTGAGTATTTGCCTGTCCAGTCCACTGCTTCGCTAAACTTGCCCCTTTGGCTACATCACAGTCAGTTACACCTTCATACAGAATGGGAAGAGTGTACCTGCTAATTAGGTGGGGTTACCGAAAAATGGGACTGCCATATTTTCTGATTTGAGAACCACACTTGAGATCCAGGTTGTCCTCAGAAAAGTCACCTTAAAAATAAATGTGTGTGTGTGTGTGTGTGTGTGTGTGTGTGTGTGTGTAAAAACATGCCACACATAATGGGGATATCCATCAGATAAATAGTGGAACCATGTAATCAATTATTTTGTTATTAACCTTTTGACTGCTCTCTAAACCATGTGTCCCAGAGTTACTCTAACATTCCAGTTCTCTGAGCAGCTTCTGCCTTTTTTTTAAATTAGCCTGCCTACAATACCCTTCCCCCCATTGTAGACTTCCTTTCCCCCAAATTAGCCCTTCTAGAACTCCAGAATAGGAACAATCAAGGGCTGGTGACTTCCTTTCTCCCACTCTCCACGAAGGCATAAAAGTGTCATGACTAGGTCTAGAAAAGGGAGCTGTGCCCCCTGGAAAAGGAAGATTCTTAACTTCCTGATAGGGACATAGAATTTTCTCCTGGCTGGACACATCCAGGTCCTCTACAGACCCCATCCAAGTAGAAGACTCCCTCAGATGTAATTGTTCTGTCTTCTACATGCCATGCTGATAACCAGAGTTTTGTTAATTTGGCAAAGTTTTGAGCAACAGCAGAGCTCCTGTGTGAGGAGGGAGACATGCAGCAATGCATCAGTTTATGATGAGTTTACATTTGGAATGGCTGGAGTTCCAGATATTTAATGAAAGCTTAAATTGTACAGAAATTGGATTATGGGTCCTTGTGCTTGCCAGAGAGGAATATTAACTGTCTGTGTGCATTAACTTTAGTTTTAAAAAATGCCGAAGTGTAATGGCCTCAAACGTTCCTGCACTGCATTACTGCAGGGTTCTTCAGCAAAATAGCTGAGTACTCTAGTATCTTTTCCTTAATCAGTGGTGTGCTATGTAGAATTGTGAGACAAGATCCAGCGAGCATGAATGGAACAGTATTTGTGATGCCAGGTGAATGGCCTTACAGCAAGTTACTGCAGAACACCATGTTGTACTTTGCTGAACTACACAGTAGCCCCATTGGACACTCCAAGGTTAATCTGCTGGAAAAGTAATACAGTGTCATCTCCTGTTGGGTTTCAATAACACATATTGTCACTGCTTGTATGTTGTAGCAGAGACTGTAACGTGCGTATTAAGGGCATCTTGATATGGATTTCAAGAGCAAAGAGAAGGTCTTGTGGTTAAATACATAATAGGGAGTTGGGAAAACTGTTTCTAGTCCTGGATCTTCCATAAATTTTGTGACATCTGGGCTGAGTCATGCAATTTCTCTGTGCATCACTTTCCTCATATGTAAAATGGTGATGGAGAAGGTTAAGAAATGACTTGCACATGAGCTACACCTACATAGGGAGTAGATTTCAGGTAGCAGAGGACTCTTTAATCTAGCAGACGGAGGCTTAACATGGTCCAAAGGCTGGAAATTGAAGCTAGGCAAACTCAAACAAAGTGCAGGGCCGGCCCACAACATTTTGGCACCTGAGACGGGGAGCTCAAATGACGCCCCCATGCCCCCTCGCTTGGGCGAAAACTTTGAAAGGTCTCAATTCTGCCTTCTTCCTGTTCTACTCCTCTCATGGTACTGCTCTGCTGCCTACCGCAATAAAGGAGAACTAACAACTTAAAATGTCTTGTTCAGAAATTTTAAGTAACACTTAACTTTCAAACGCCTGAATAGCAAATATAACTTTTCTTGTCTGCGTAGTAAACACTGGCATTTTTATCTGTTTGAATAATCAAAGTGGTGCTTTCCGTGCCTTCTTGGTTGCAAAGATTTGAACTGCTTCCTGAAGGTCCACCGTCTGGGCTAGCTCATGCTCTGTTGAGATGGTTGCAAGGCCGACCAGCCTCTCCTGTGTCATTGTGGAGCATAGATGTGTTTTTATTAACTTCAGCTTGGAGAAGCTGCGTTCTCCACTGGCAACTGTTACAGGAAGTGTTAGAAGCATGCGCAGAGCAACAAAAGCATTTGGAAAGAGGGTGGTCATCTTATTTGTGCACATATATTCCAGAACAGCCTTTGGAGTTGATCCTGCTGAAATGTATCTTGAAAGGGCTTTCAGTTCATCACCTAAATCACTCGCATCAATATCGCGCATGTCATCATGTGTCAACACTGTCTCTAGTGCCCTGCATTGCTGGTGTAGGTCTTCTTCAGGTATAGTGAGGAGTTTTGGAATATCATACAACATCCCAATTATATTGCTGTGTTCCTTGAGCTGCATGAAACTTTCTTCAGCTGACTGTATTGCACAATCTAGCACCTGGTAAAAGAATTCAACTTTGAATTGTTGTTTGGGGTCTCTTATGGGATTATCCTGTGCCTCGTAATCAAAATGTCTTCTTCTTCAGTGACTCTTGTATTCTTGAATGGGTGGGAAAATAGTTTCAGTGTGAAATTCCTCTGCAAACTTCTGTGCACTCTTCAGAAGGTTTTGAAATCCCTCATCTGACCGGTAAGACTGTAGGTATGACTTTGCTTTGTCCAGTTGTTCCATTGTTCCAGATATATCAAGGTCAACACCTTGGAGTCTCCTGCTTACAACATTTATTTCAAACAGTATGTCATGCCACAACACTAAGCCACACAGAAATTTGAAGTTATGTATGTTTCTGGTTATTCCATTTCCCTCTGCCACTGTTCTCCCATGAACAGTTCCTGTCATAGCATTATCCTCCATAATGGCAACTATGGCATCATCTATCTTACCAATTTGGTGTTTGATAAGCTTTGTTGCCTCCACTCGACTTTCCCATCATATGGCACTCAGTGGTTTCAGTGTCAGAGAGGATGTTCCCAGATGTTGCTTCAAAATTTGCCATCGATGAGTTGATGCAGAGAAAAATACATAGATGCTTTGAATTACATTAAAAAATTCAGCAGCCTCACTAGAAGCTGATGCTGCATCACTGACCACCAAGTTCAGTGAATGAGAACTGCATGGAACAAAAAAAGCTCGAGGGTTTAACTCGGATCCATGTCTGCACTCCTCTGTTCTTTCCTCTCATGTTGGCACCATTATCATAGCCCTGACCTCTCATGTCAGCTATCGCAATTCTCATATCTTCCAGCTTTTTAAGAAGCACATTTGTCATACCAGCTCCTGTAGCATCATCAATGTCAATAAATTCTAGAAAATGCTCTCGGACACTCACCATTGCAGGGACATTTTCACTAGGTTCTGTTGTTGTTACAAAACGCACCATTAAAGTAATTTGTTCCGTATGGCTGATGTCAGGTGTGCATTCCAGAATAACAAAGTAATATCTTGCTGACTTCAGATCTGTCACAATCTTCTGTTTGATTTTTGTTGCCAGTAACTGTATGATCTCATTTTGAATTGTTTTTCGAAGGTAGTGGTGTGCGTACATTTCTTGGGTGGTGACTCTTCTTAGATGCTCCTGGAGTACAGCATCAAACTCAGCCATCAGTTCCACAGTTTTAAGGAAGTTTCCATTGTTTGGCACATACAGCTAATCTGAAGTGCCACGCAATGCTAGGTTTTGGGTAGCAAGCATTATCACAATGGCAATGAGCCTTTTCAGAACATTTTGCCAGTAAAGAGACTCTGATGTAATCTTCTCTTGATGCTGATCATCTGTGGTGGCCTTTAACCTTAGTCTCATCTCAAGCTCTTTCCACCTATGGAACGCTCTCTGGAGATTTGCTGCCTTCTCATGGCATGCCAGATTTCTAGCCGGATTTTTCCAGTCCTTTGTTCCTGTAGAACCCAATGTGGCTGGAACATTAGACTGGAAGAGTTTGCAACAAAAACAGTAGGCAGCATTCTGGGTTTTTGAGTACATAAGCCATGGCCTCTCCACTTTGTCACCACTGGGGATTTCACACCAGTAATGTGTTGGATGGAAAATTCTATTTTCATTGGGGAACATGAAGTTTTTCACTTGCTGTGGCCCATGCAGTTCAAGGAAGTCCCTTAGGCTACTGCTCAAGTGGGTCCACAGTCCTGGATCATCTAGACTTAAGGAACTAAACTCAGCAGCAGCTGTTTCTTGCGCCTCCACCACACTCTTCTCTGATCTACACTTTTCTTCAGGAATGTGCATGGTTACATCCATTTGAGATGGAGATACGGATGCTGCAGTAGCTGCCAGGTCACCTGCACTCTGACTAACTGGAAGATCAGGCATCTCCTCACCACTCACATCTTCCCTGGGGCCGGAAGGCTCACCGTGAACATTTGTGTCTATGTATCTCAGGGGAGCGCCTTCCTGTTTAGATAGAAAAGCTTCCTTTGCTTTCTCTCTTTTTCTGAATGCTGCCCCAGAGGGGCGTTTTCTTCTTTCACTCATGACTGCTGTTCTGTGCCAGCTATAGTGGCTTTCAACACTCAGTTGAAGGGGACAAATAAGCAGGCTGGTAGCAGGGCCTGAGTGAGGGAAGATACCAGCGTCTTAAGGGCCTAACTGGCTCCTACTACTTCAGTTGACTGCCTCTTCTCAGGTGGGTTCACGGAAGCAGCAGGAAACAGGAAGCTCCCTGAGAAGCTGGGGTTAATCAGTCCAGGCTCCTGGGGGTGCTAGAGAGGTACATAAGAGGCTCCTCCTCCTCTCTCTCCCTGCAGCTCCTGCTGCTTTCTGTTATTCCATCTCACCTTTTCTCCTGCCTGCCTGTTATGTCTCTTGTGCCCTCCTTCCTCCAGCACAGCACTCCACCATCTCTGTGCATCTAGAGCAGAGAGAATACAGATGCACCAGCAGCAGACACAATTTTCTACCCTCTGGGTCCTCATGGGGTGCGCCCCACAGTCTGGCATCTGAGGCAGCCACCTCAGTTCACCTCATGGTAAGGCCAGCCCTGACAAAGTGTAAACATTTTGGAACAAAAAGAACAGGAGTACTTGTGGCACCTTAGAGACTAACAAATTTATTAGAGCATAAGCTTTCGTGGGCTACAGCCCACTTCATCGGATGCATAGAATGGAACATATAGTAAGAAGATATATATATATACATACACAGAGAAGGTGGAAGTTGCCATGCAAACTGTAAGAGGCTAATTAATTAAGATGGGCTATTATCAGCAGGAGAAAAAAACTTTTGTAGTGATAATCAAGATGGCCCATTTAGACAGTTGACAAGAAGGTGTGAGGATACTTAACTTTAGGGAAATAGATTCAATGTGTGATGTGTAATGACCCAGCCACTCCTAGTCTCTCTTCAAACCCAAGTTAATGGTATCTAGTTTGCATATTAATTCAAGCTCAGCAGTTTCTCGCTGGAGTCTGTTTTTGAAGCTTTTCTGTTGCAAAATTGCCACCCTTAAATCTTTTACTGAGTGGCCAGAGAGGTTGAAGTGTTCTCCTACCGGTTTTTGAATGTTATGATTCCTGACGTCAGATTTGTGTCCATTTATTCTTTTGCGTAGAGACTGTCCAGTTTGGCCAATGTACATGGCAGAGGGGCATTGCTGGCACATGATGGCATATATCACATCGGTAGATGTGCAGGTGTACGAGCCCCTGATGGCATGGGTAATGTGATTAGGTCCTCTGATGATGTCACTTGAATAAATATGTGGACAGAGTTGGCATCAGGCTTTTTTGCAAGGATAGGTTCCTGGGTTCGTGTCTTTGTTGTGTGGTGTGTGGTTGCTGGAGAGTATTTGCTTCAGGTTGGGGGACTGTCTGTAAGCGAGGACTGCTCTGTCTCCCAAGATCTATGAGAGTGAGGGATCATTTTTCAGGATAGGTTGTAAATCTTTGATGATGCGCTGGAGAGGTTTTAGTTGGGGGCTGAAGGTGACAGCTAGTGATAGATTCTTCATCATATGAAGTCTTCAGATCAGGGTAGGATGTCTTTCTAAAAGATGTACTCTAGCTCAACCAAAAGTTATAAGCTTCATGCAGGAACCACTTGATGCAATTCTCTGGACGGTGTTATGCAAGTGCTCAGACTTGATTATCATAACACTCCCTTGTGGCCTTAAAATGTCTGAAGCTATGATGCCTAGTTCCTATGCCTAGCTCACAGGCAGGTTGTGGGGCTAAATTCATTAATGTTCATAAAGAACTTTGCACTTCTGTAACCATCAGAGGAGTGAAGTTCTGGAACAGCCTTCCAAGGGAAGCAGTGGGGGCAAAAGACGTATCTGGCTTCAAGACTAAGCTTGATAAGTTTATGGAGGAGATGATCTGATGCGATAGCCTAATTTTGGCAAGTAATTGGCCTTTAACTATTAGCGGTAGATATGCCCAATGGCCTGTGATGGAATGTTAGATGGGGCGGGATCTGAGTTACTACAGAGAATTCTTTCCTGGGTGTCTCGCTGGTGAGTCAGTCCCACATGCTCAGGGTTTAGCTGGTCGCCATATTTAGGGTCGGGAAGGAATTTTCCTCCAGGGCAGATTGGCAGAGGCCATGGGGGTTTTTCGCTTTCCTCTGCAGCATGGGGCACGGAGGATTCTGCTGCACCTTGAAGTCTTTAAACCATGATTTGAGGACTTCAATAGCTCAGACATAATTTAGGGGTTTGTTACAGGGTGAGATTCTGTGGCCTGTCTTGTGCAGGAGGTCAGACTAGATGATCATAATGATCCCTTCTGACCTTAAAATCTGTGATTCTGTGATCTCCCGTGGTGATCGTGAAGTGGGGTTGTTGCTATTGTAATGTCTACTGAAGTGAACTCTTAAATAACTTTTACTGACATGTTGGGAGAGAGGGAACTTTGAAAGTGTGGTAGGTGTGTCCTGTTGTCTTGCCAGTGTAACAAAGAGCGGCTGCATGCTCAGACACACTTTCTCCTTCCCATATGCTTGCCACTTTCTGGTGGCCTCTGTCATGTGGTGATTCACTAGCTTTGAGGCAGAGACTGTAACTCAGAGGAGAAGATGGATTGTTATGGAAATATAAAGTGATTTTTATGGCACTTTTATTGCCAGCCTGGGAAGTACTGTAGTGCATAAATAAAAGATTTTTGCTGCCGTTGGTGGTTATCATGGCTTCACAGATCCAAGAAAATAAATAATACTTTTTGCTTATATAGTGTCTTTCTTCTAAAAACCTCAAAACTCTTTGTGAGCATCAGTGAAGCCTCACAACAGGGGTAGGATGAAAGTAAGTAAAATTGTCCCCATTATCAGATGGGTAAACTGAGTCACAGAGTGCACACAGCGTAGTCTAGTGGATAGGGGGTAGAACTGGGAGCCAGGAGCCAGCTCTTTCACTAACTTGGCTGGACAAATCACTTACATTGTTTCCCTATCTGTAAAATGGAGATAATATGCCCCTATATGAGAAAGGTGTTATATGGGTTAATTAATTATGGTAAAGCACTGTCAGGATGGAAAAATGCTTTTTAAGCACTGTGTGATTTATTTATTGATTTACCTGTGCTAAAACAGTGAATAAATGGGGTGCCAGGAATAGAACCTGGGAGTGTTCTGACTCTCACAGTGGGCTTGTTCTGATTTCTAGGCAACACGGTCTCCCTAACTAGTTATCCTAGATAGTAGGTTCTGTAACAAAGTTACGAGGGTGATAGTCTCTATTGCTTTGTAGTATAGAGCAGCTGCAGTTTGTGTGTAAGGTAACTGATCACAGAAGCATGCAGGGAGTATATTAGAGCACAAAGCATAGAGTATTGCTGTCCTCTGATGAACCATAATATGAAAATGAATGGGATGTAGGTGGGAGGTAGACAGTGTCACTCGTGAAGCTGCACAAGATCTGATATTCCTGCTGACTCCCACTCCAATGCTCTGTCAGCTAAATTTTGCTCCTTATCTTTCCAAATAAATGTTGTAAATTTTTGCTGCTGAGTTTAAAAAAAAAGAAAAGAATGGATGATTTGTAATGGAAATAAAGCAGCACCCATAGCATAGGGGAACAAATGGCATTTCAGTGTCATGAGTGCCTGAATTCCCAGTAAATCATATATCAGGTGCCGTTAATAATAATCCTTTAAATTTATATTGTATAACACCATTCATCTGAAGGTTTCAGATGGCTTCAGATTAACTAACCCTCAGAAGGTAGTTGTCATGGTGCTTGTTTTACAGATCTTGCAAGCTGAGGGAGAGATGCATTTATAAAGTTTAATCTGTTCTACTAATTTTCATGTTGTGTAGGACAGACAAGGAGCAATGCATGCAGTGTAGTTGTAGCCGTGTGGGTCCCAGGATATTGGAGCGACAAGGTGGGTGAGGTAATATCTTTTACTGGACCAGTTTTTGTTGGTGAGAGACAAGCTTTCGAGCCACACAGAGCTCTTCTTCTATTTCACCCACCTTGTCTCTCTAAGGAGCAACAGGTAATTTACCCACGTCCACACAGTGGGACTAGTACCCAGTTCTAACTATTTAAACATCACTACCTCATAGATCTCAGAATTCTCAATTGCCTTTTTTCCTTCTTTTAACCAGGGTTATCATCCATTGCCACATGAAGCTGAAATTGCACACACCAAAAAACTATTCAGAAGAAGGAGGAACGACCGGAGGTAGGAGAGACCTGTCCAAAGTGTCTTTGACCTTCTTTTACTCATCCTGCAACTCCTCTCCCAAACTCTTTGAATGTTTTTCAATTATATTGTCTTTATCTGAAATTTATGAAATGCAAAATACTACATTATGATACCAGTGCTCCAGGGTCTGCACCGACTTTCCACTGGCTTCTGGGTGGAGTTTAAGGTGTTGGTTATGGACTAATAAATCCCTAGATGGCCTGGGACCACCCGACCTGAGAGACTGCCCCCTCCCTATACCATACTGTCACAGCTGCGGTCAGCTGGTCTACCAAGCTGGATCCCCTTTTTATGAAAGAGAGGAGGTGACTGGCGGGACATTCTCTGTGAGAGCATTGAGACTGGAGAACTTGTTCCCCTCCCTTGGTCTGAGAGAGTCTGAATTTGGTGTCTTTCTGGGCATGCTGCGAAAGAGTCTGTTAGAGAGGATTTTTGGAAAGGGCTGAGGGTGGGCTTCCTAGATAATGAAGGGCATGTCTATGCTGCAGTTAAACGCCCACAGTTGGCCCGTAACAGCTGACTGAGGCTCATAGGGCTCCGTGCTGTGGGGCTTTAAAATTCTAAGGTAGAAGTTTGGGCTCGGGCTTGAGCCTGGGCTCTGGGACTTGCCCCTCTTCGTGGCGTCCGAAAGTTCAGGCTCCAGGCCTGAACACCTACGCCGCAACTTTACAGCCCCACAGCCCGAGCCCTGCGAGTATAACTGCAGTATAGACATACCCAAAGGGTAGGTGGCTGGCTGGCTGGCCTGTGGAACCAGTCATTTTAAAGCTGCTGAGATTTAATTTGATTATATTTGTTGTATCATAACATTAGCGCACCTAAAGCCTTGGATAGGCATCATTATTTAATTTTATTTATATAGATTTAAAATAATTAAATTTAATTTAATAATAAATAATAAAATTAATAAATAAATTGTTTGCACAGTTACATTTAAAAACAAATCAGGAAATACAGGAGTTCATCTTAACTTGTCCATGTTGCACACACAGGTAGTATTTTCAATTCCTGTTTTTTTGGTTCTGTTCTATTCAGTATATGTGTTTATACTGACCTCTTTATTGTAGTACCAGAGCACCTTCCAGCGGCGCATTAAACAACGTGGCTACACATCTGTCCTATGTTGTTTGTTCTCCCATCCTCTCTCCACAGGGAGAAGCGTGTGCACTATTGGAGAAGGCAAGGTCAAAGAAATGTGCCTTGTGCTTGAAACAGAAAGGGGTGAGGTTTGTGATGGTCCTTAGAACCTGGCAGAGTTCATTCCACAGTCTTGGACCAGGCCTGGCTCCTGCGCAAGCTTTACTCTTATTGTTGAGAGTTCCACTGGGCCAGAGGAGCGAAGTTGTCAGCCCGTGGTCTTCATCCTGGAGCTTTAGAGATAGTCTTTTAGGTATCCTGGACCCAGGCTGTAGAGCGCTTTGAAGATAAAAACCAAGACCTTGAATTTGCTTAGAAAGTCTATGGAAAGCCAGCATAGAGAGCAGAGGACAGGTGTGTGACAGGTGCTGAGGAGACATGCTTCACCGTTCTGTACTAGCTGGAGTTTCCTATGAGCTGAAGGTTTTGTGCCCAGGTGTATCTAATTGCTGTAATGAAGCTAAGAGGTGACAAAGGCATGAATAACTGAGGGTGGTCATATCCTGTGTTCGGTATAAAGTGTACACTGCGAAGGACGCCTGCTGTGCAAAGTTACTGAGTTAATCTTGTTATATGGTAGAAACCTGGGCCTGGATTTTCCCAAGTGATGTGTGATTACGAAGGGCAGGAGTGGGGTGGTGCCTGGTACTCACAGGGGGCAGTGGGCAGAGGTCCCAAAAAAGCCAAAATTCAGGTGAAAATTGATCATACCTGAATATTGGCTTTTTCAAAACCTGTGCATTTTTTGGAGAAAGTTAGTAAATACCAAAAACGAAGGGCCTTGTGCATAGCACAGGTCACAGAATTCCGGTCACTAATTCCTGCAATGAGCAGAATAACAAGTGGTTGAACTAGGGCGCTTAGAGTTATAACCATATGGCTGGGTCCCCCCAGCACAGTCGTTACTATGTGAGTGGGACCGAAATAAAATGGGCCTCTTTGAATCAATGTGGACCTGATTTTCCTTCCGTTACACCTATGTAAATCCAGGGTAACTCTGCTAAAATCAGTGAGGCTATGTCTGTGTAAAATTGGTGTGAGAGCCGTGTGTGTGTGTATCTTTCTGAAGGCTTCTCACAACTCAGGACTCTTCTCTCTGGGTGGGAAACATTTAGCATTATTGCAAGTCATCCCTGTTAAGGAAGCCTTTGAAATGGTGATATTTCTGTGACTTGTACTTACAGCTGTTGGGCCAGCTCCTCAGCCGGTGGAAACATGTGTAGCTCCATTTACCCAGCTGAGGGTCTGGCCCAGGGGTAGAGAACCTTTTTTCTATTGGTTCCTGGCAAATGGGAGCTGTGGGGGCGGTGCTTGCAGATGCGGGTAGGCACGTGTGGGCTCTGAGCTTCCCTGATCACCTCTGGGCCGCTGGGATAGCTGATCGACTGGTCTGGCACCCTAGTTTCGCCCTGCAGCGGGGTGGCGCTGAGGCTCAGGGCTTCCAGCCGGCGGCACAGAGCCTTGCAGGGGACCAGATCCGGGCCGGAGGTTCCCCATCCCTGATCTAGCCCATTGTCCAGTTGTGAAAGAATCACATTATAGGTGTTTTTTTTCTCCTACTACTCTGTTCAGGTTACCATTATAAACTGTCAACAAACAAGCATTTAGCTCCCCTGAGGGCATTCTGCCCTCCTCCCCACAGATTACAAGAACTGATAGCAGAGGAAACTGCCTTGAGTTGATGTTGGAAGATCACATAGTGAGATAAAGTATAGCTAATATATGCAGACTAGTCCAAGGGTTTTGCAAAGGGACTGTGATAAATATCACAAGGGGCGATCTGGTAACCTGTGAATTACAAAGACATTCATAATGTATGGTTTCAGAGTAACAGCCGTGTTTAGTCTGTATTCGCAAAAAGAAAAGGAGTACTTGTGGCACCTTAGAGACTAACCAATTTATTTGAGCATGAGCTTTCGTGAGCTACAGCTTCCGATGAAGTGAGCTGTAGCTCACGAAAGCTCATGCTCAAATAAATTGGTTAGTCTCTAAGGTGCCACATTATGAATAAAGAAAAGGAGTACTTGTATGTTGTACATGCTAGAGCAACAGAGCCATGGACCATGTAAGCTGAATTAAGGCAAAAGCAAGGAATCCACTGAGACACTTTAAATTTCAGTCGATAACGCAACATGGGGAGTCAGATCGACTGGGGGGAGAGACAGCAGTTTTTTTCAGCCCTTTTAAAAAACAAATATGCCAAATGCTTGAAAGAGTGAGTGAACTCTCAAATGCTGGCATCCTGTGACTCTCTGCAAAGTACACTATCCCACAGTCTGGTAGCCACACAAGGCTTTTCGGTTCGTGACCTTAGGGAATGAGATTATGATTCACAAGGGGTTTAGCCCATCCCCTCTAGTTCCTAATGCCTTGTCCCATCCCTTTTTCTGTTAGACTGAATCTGATTCTCCCCCAATCCTTGTAGAAAGAAGGCAATTTCGTCATAAGATTATTGCATTTATAGGACATTTTCTATTGTGCATCCCTTAAGACCAACATTTAAAAAGTGTATTAAGAACCTACTCGCTGGAGGACTACCCCAATACTAGCTGATGGGAGTATAGGCTGAGGGAGGTGGCGTTTATTAAGAGTTATTTCAGGCCAAACTTCCAGCCGGTCGTTGGACAGAAACCCTATTTCCTGGGAGGCAGGCAGGGCACTCTTTGGAAAATGATCTGATAGTGCATAGAAATACCTAGATGGATTAGACTGGAGTAGGTTTTATGTTCACAGTGCATGAGCTCCTTTCTCAGCTCTGCCATCAATTTTCTGTTAACCTCTCTGAGCTCCAGTTTCCCCTCTTGCAAAGGGGCATAATGCTTCCTGAGCATGGGGACTGAGAAGTTCAGTCCTTCAGTGTTAGTAAAGCACTCGTGAGAGCTTCTGATGGACAGTGCTCTAGAATTTGGAAAGAGCATTTTTAATCTTAATTTTAAAATGTTTGAAACAACTGCCTAAAACAGGGGAAAGCAAACTACAGCCCGTGGGCCGAATCCAGACAATCAGGGCTTTCAATCCAGCCCGTGGGATTGCCAGTCCCATGGCGCAGCAGGGCTGAGGCAGGCTCCCTGCCTGCTATGGCCCCTCGCTGCTCGCAGAAGCGGCTATCACTACATCCCTGCAGCCCCAGAGAAGTGGGAGAGCAGAGGGCTCTGTACGCAGAACAGGGAACTGCAACCAATGGGAGCTTCAGGGGTGGTATCCACAGGTGAGGGCAGCGCGCAGAGGAGCTGCCTACCCCACCCCATCCCCAGGAGCCACTGTTGGACATGCTAGCCACTTCCAGGAGTGGCGCGGGGCAAGGGCAGGCAGGGAGGCTGAGCCCCCAAGTCCCTAACTTCCTTCTGGAGCCCCCTGCCACAACCCCCCCTGCACCCCAACCCCCTGCCCTGAGCCCCTCCTGCACCTCAACCCCTTGCCCTGAGCCCCTTCCTGCACGCCGCCTCCTCCCACATCCTGCACTCCCTCCCGCTCCACAACCCCCTGCCCCAGCCCTACATTCATGGCTCTGCATGCAATTTTCCCACCCTGATGTAGTGCTCAGGCCAAAAAGTTTGCGCACCCCTGGCCTAAGAGGATGTGATGTCAGTAAAAACTCCACACTGGCCAGAGAAGGGCTAACGAGCTGCTGTGGCCTCAGTCATCCCCACCTTGTTTCGCCTACAAGAGCTGTGAGGCTTGGAGGGGGTTGCTAAAAGGAGAGAGAACGCTGAGTGGAGAGGAGACTGGGAGGAAGAGCAGTTTTTTTGTGCTGGTTCCTGAAGGAAGGTCTGGCTGGGACTATGACCCAGCCACAGACAACTAGATACAGAGCATCCTTGTGTTTACTTTGTTAACTGGGCCTATCGTGTTCCCCTTTTGATCTGGAGTATTGTGCTTACTGCTCTGTTTGAGGCCTGCTTATGGTCTGAATGGAACGACTGCAGTCGATGCCCCCCCCCCCCCGCCCCCGAAGGGGACGACTGTCTTCAATAGGTTTGCTCCCTACCGGAGTTCATGCAGTAATTAGTCATGAGCGCAGAAGCAACATGGTCAAACGGAGCGTGGGGGAACGGAATTGATTCTCCCACCAAATATCTCTCAGCAAACTATTTAGACTGAGATACCTTGGATAATCTCCCAGACTTTGATGGCTGGCCGGCCACCCTCTCCCCCTACATGACTAGGCTGGTGCTATCAGCTGCTTCATATGGAGGAGTGGAACCATCTCACTTCTCAGTGTATCGCAGAACAGAATGGAAGCCTTAGCTGCCCATCATTTTAATGCTGCTTATGATGCCCCAAGAGAGCGCTCCCTCTATAAAATGCATTTGCAGTAAGTGGGGTCTCAACATGGTTATTTTATGTGAAAAACATGGTACAATGGGAATTTGAAAAAAAAAACAACAAATTTCATTTAATCAAACTGTTTACAGTTTAAATTTACAGGTTGTATTGGAACAAAGAACTGGTTGCAAAGTTATTCACATTTTATTGCTGTGCTACTATCTTATCATCCCCAGGCATTGTGTTGGTGGATATAAAATTCATTCCACTGGTTGTGAATCTGCACTCGATGGTATTAATATCTCTCTGCTGTATGACCAGCAGAGGAGGAATTTTATTGCCAGTGAAACTTTTGGGAGCTCTGGGCCTTTGCATTAAATGTTGTCTGGATCCAGAAAGACCCAGCCTTGCAAAATCAAGCCCACAGTCTCCTCCCAGACCTTCCTAAGTCTGGCTTGTGAAAGTTGTCCGGGTCAGCTGAGAAAGCATTTCATGCCCATTCTGCCACTTCTTTTATTTTAATACAATGCAAAAGCTGTGTCATGTATATCAGCTTTACCCGTGGGGCCTTAGAATGGGGCACACAGCCCCACTGAGTAAGTATGGCTACTTGGTGTGAGGAAGGTGGGCTGGATTTGCTCCATTAAACACCAACCATGTCTGCTTTGCGCTGTTCAAAACATAAATGAAGGCCAGGAGTTAACAACCTTGTAGACAGAAATAGAGAAGGTAGGACACCTTGGGAAGCTCAAAAGAAGGAATAATTGGTAATTGGATTAGATCATTTTGATGAGCATCACAGTAGAAACAAGTCTAAGGGCTTGAACCAAAATCAGATGAAACTGTCTCACTGACTTCAAAAAAAGAAAAGGAGGACTTGTGGCACCTTAGAGACTAACAAATTTATTTGAGCATAAGCTTTCGTGAGCTACAGCTCACTTCATCAGATGCAACTGTAGCTCACGAAAGCTTATGCTCAAATAAATTTGTTAGTCTCTAAGGTGCCACAAGTCCTCCTTTTCTTTTTGCGGATACAGACTAAAATGGCTGCTACTCTGAAACCTGTCATTGACTTCAGTGAGCCCTTAAAGAAGGACTTGGAAGCGGGGTCAGTGGCAGGGTCAGATTAACTCTCCTGTGGGCCTGGTGCTATTAGATTTTGTGGGGCCCCTGTGTACAAGTCTTTTTCCTAATTGAAAACAAAATGATCACAATTATGGCATTGAGGCTATTAACGCTATACCAAACTTGCCTTTTAATTAACATAAAGCCGTTCTGTGGTTACAGTTCAGTCTTAAAACATGTAGAATATAGTTAATTCAAAATAGCCTACTTCTTACCTTAGAACAGCTGTTATATTAGTTTCTTTCTGGGAGGGCATTTGGGTGCAGGAGGGGGCTCCAGATTGGGGCATGGGGTTGGGGTGCAGGAGGGGGTGTGAGGTGCAGGCTCCGGCCAGGAGGCGCTTACCACAGGTGGCTCCTGGCCGGCGGCGCAGCAGGGCTCAGGCAGGCTGCCTGCCTGCATGCTGTGGCCCCACGCTGTTCCTGGAAGTCTCTGCTGCTGGCCAGCACACCCCTGGGGGGAGGGGAACAAAATGTCTCCGTGCACTGCCAAGGCCCACAAGCACTGCCCTCCCTCCACCCCGCAGGGGCCGCAGTGACATGCCAGCAGCCAGCCGCTTCTGGGAGCCTGCCGGTAGCCTGACAGAGGCCTGCTACACCAGGGCCCCCCTTGGCCTGGGGCCCTGAGCTGTAGCCCCTCAAGCCCCCTGCGTTAATCCGGCCCTGGACAGTGGTGGCTTGGGGAATTGGAACATGTAAGGGGAAATGTGGAAAAAAGATTTCTGTTAGAAATAAGCATGGACCCACAACCTTGGCGTGAGCTGCTTTGTTTTTTGGTTGTCTGGTTTAAATTCTACTCTTATCTGTGTGAATTTCAGTCCTCTTGAAAGTGAAGTAATAGCACCTGCTAGAGCCAGGCATATTGAATGCAGGTGCTATGCAATCTTCCCATGCAACTTCCCTCACTCTGACTGGCATGCTGCCTGCTGTTCCAGTCTGCTGCCTGACTTGTTTGAGCAAAGACGACAAATTATGTGGTGGGGTTTTTCTGTCATGTTGATAAATGACCGTTAGGAGGAAGTTATCCAACTTGTACTTGGAATTCTAAGTCCAGTTTTGAACTCTGGACACAATGGATTCATGTTTATTTCACAAATCCAAGGATTCTCTGGGCCCCACTATGCAGGATATTTTTAGCCTTCAAGGTTGTTTTTTTTACAGGGGGAGCTGATAGCATCCCATAGAGAGAGTTTGTCTAACACTCTCTATTATAAAAGATTCTTGCAGCCTTTTTCTGAGAAGCTCGTACTCCTCCATTAATTGCAGCCATGAAATTTGGCAGAGACAAAGCCCTAGGACTAGCAATGTGATTCTTTTTTTATCTCAGGAAGTATCATTCAGGTTTGGCTGAGTTACAACCTGTTTAAAAATTATCATTTTCTTTCTTTTACTTGCATTCCTTAGGAAAGTATAGTCAGCGTGCCGAACTAGTAACTAGACATTACAACTTGTCAGAAACATTGTCAAAAAATGGTAGTGGTAGTGGTGGTGGGGGGGGGGGTTGATAACAAATACACTTATTTTCATAGAAAAAATGCATTTTTCTCAAAATGTTGAAATTTTTAGAAAAATCCCTCTTTCTCTCACTTTTTAAAAGTATAGCTCTCTCCCTTTTGTTTCTCCAGAGAAAAATGGTGGCAAAAGGTGAAAATACTTTTCCCTCCGCTTTCTCCATTTTTTCAAAAGTTGGGAAACGCCATATTTATAAAAAGAAAAGGAGTACTTGTGGCACCTTAGAGACTAACCGATTTATTTGAGCATAAGCTTTCGTGAGCTACAGCTCACTTCATCGATGAAGTAAGCTGTCGCTCACAAAAGCTTATGCTCAAATAAATTGGTTAGTCTCTAAGGTGCCACAAGTACTCCTTTTCTTTTTGCGAATACAGACTAACAAGGCTGCTACTCTGAAACCTGCCATATTTATAGTTGTCTGTCCCCCTTGTGCATCTGTCACAGTCTTTAATGATGTAGTGTCACACTGTTTTTTCCACGGAATCCTGCCTCTTTCAATGCACAGGATGGAGGCACAGGGGAGCAGAATTACGGTTGTGCAGGCAACCTTAGAACTGGCATTGACTTTGTCACCTAAAGAATGTTCTTTTAACATGGGTGGTGGCCGTGTTTCTACCTAATGTAGATCTATGTTGTGGTAACATCTAGAGGCGTTAGCCAGGTCAGGGAGGGTTCTGTTATGCTGCAGGTTGTAGGAACAAACTGTGAATGACATTCCCTGCCCCAAAGAGCTTACAATCTAAATAGAAGTGACAGATAAGAGTAGGAGAGAAGTATGGTTCTTCCCATTTTACAGATGGGGAAACTTTTCTTAGGTACCATTTTTATTGCCTTTTTTCCTCTCTGGTTTTGGTTTCACAAAGATGTCATGTCAATGGAAGACTATGAAAGGTGACAGGTTTCAGAGTAGCAGCTGTGTTAGTCTGTATTCGCAAAAAGAAAAGGAGTACTTGTGGCACCTTAGAGACTAACCAGTTTATTTGAACATAAGCTTTCGTGAGTTACAGCTCACTTCATCGGATGCATCTGTGTGTATATAAATCTCCTCACTGTATTTTCTACTGAATGTATCCGATGAAGTGAGCTGTAGCTCATGAAAGCTTATGCTCAAATAAATTGGTTAGTCTCTAAGGTGCCACAAGTTCTCCTTTTCTTTTTATGAAAGGTGAGAAAGTTCTGCCACTGATTTCCAGCAGTTAACAGGAACATCCGAAGAGCGGGCGGGGGTGGGGTAATAGTTTTACTTTGTGTAATGACACATCCATTCCCAGTCTCTATTCAAGCCTAAGTTAATTGTATCCAGTTTGCAACTTAATTCCAATTCAGCAATCTCTCGTTGGAGTCTGTTTTTGAAGTCTTTTTGTTTTAATATTGCGACCTTTAGGTCTGAGATCGAGTGACCAGAGTGATTTGATATCCCAAATGATAAACTCAAATGGTTATTACATGCTGGGCATGACTTGCCTGAGGGATGCAGTTGCCCGGGAGATGCAGCTGCCTTCACCAGGATGTGGCAGCGTTAAACTGCATCTGGAGGTCCAGAGGATGGAGGTCACCTGGAAAGGTGGGCCAAATCGGCACATCTTTCAGGTGCCCTAGTCTCTGCTCTCCCCAACAGTTCGAAGCCCTCTCCTGGGGCAGAGACTGTAGGCTGACTTGGTGTCGCTATGGACTTGGCCAAATATTTTTCAAAAATCTTTGAAGGCACCATTTATTATTTAAGAAATAAACCAAACAATTGCAAGTCAACAGGAGTGTTTCTTTGGCTGCATAATGCATTCTGGGGCAGCAGAGCAGGGACAGCCAAACTAATGTATGTAAGGCTTACTTTCAGTAGTTTGTGCTGCCCCTCTTAGCCGAGCCTTGCATGAAAATTGGATCACCCCTGACAGAATATTTGGTTGTCTACCCATATCATGATGATGATGATGATGATTTAAAGACTAACGCTGGGTTTATTTTATTCGTCTATTTAAAAAAAAAATTAGTCAGCGGGTGAATGCAATTTCAGCCTGGCTCTCAGGTGTACACAGTATAATGTCCACTCTTGAGTTTGCAGTTCACCTTGTAAGATTTGCCCACTACAAAAGGTGGTAAAAGTCTATCAAAGTTGAAATCCTTCCTACTTTCCCTCCATCTCTCCCCCTGGTAGTCTGCCATCCCAGCATCTTCTCTATAGAAGAGCTTCTCAGGGAACTACCACTTGCCTCTCTGTGAAACTGAGCAAGTGGGGGCACGATGGGGATAGCATTGATTTCATGGAGGAGTATGGTCTATCTTTTCTCAGTGATTTCCCTCACAGTAGGGGCGGGGCTAAGGCAACAGAGTTCATGCCAGATGCTTGATCTGCAGGGTTAGTAGAGCACTGGGCTAATTCCGTGTCACTGGGGACCAGCTAAGTAGGAGCACATTTTTCATGATGAACCATGAAGAGTTTTTAAATAATGAGTGTTTTCTTGTATTCATTAGCTCTGCCAGGTACCCCACCCTGTTATTTTGGGGGCTTCTCAGTAAATTGATTTTAGCCATTTGTTCTAGTGCGTCCAGTCATAAAATACATGGTGGCATCTGTCAGGGTTTGAAATATTTCTGGATGCCTACCCTCCTTGCAGTCTGTTTGAATAATAATGCTCAGCTTTTATTTGGGATGATGAAATTAAGTGGAGGGGACTTGTTCTTCAGGACAGATTCTGTTTAACAGAGAGATGGTGCTTTTTGTTTTGGCATCTAATTAATTTTTTTTTAAAAAGTTGCTGTGAGAGAAATATTTCTGTACTGCTGAGTAAGAACTCCCATTGCATGTAATCCATCTGGGCACGTTGGTTGGCCAGGGTTCTGGGCTGCACATATCTTTAAGAAGAAGGATGGTCCAGTAGTGAGGACACTAGCACAGGAGTTGAAAGACCTTAGTTCAGTTCCCTGTTCTGCCACGGACTTCCTGTGTGACCTTGGGCAAGTCACTTAATTTCTCTTTGTCTCAGTTCCCCCTCTGTAAAATGGGGATAAATGAAGTGGGAAGGCACCAAGCAGCAACACGTTACCCATAAGTGTGAATATGCCGAGCCACTTGAAGAAGACTAGCAGTGCCCTGCCAGACGAGTGTTGTGAGGATAAATACATCAAAGACCATGAGATTCTCAGGTACCCCAGTAATGGGTGTCATGTAAGTAATGTAGATAGACCCGAATGCCATTATCCTTTACTGCTGGTGGGCTTCATACACTTAAAAGGAGCCTGACAGACTTGTGCTTTGCCTTTCCTATGGTGAAAGGAGAGTGGAGCTGATGGGGATTGTGGGACGATTGTTTAGAGTTCTTGAAGCCAGGATCTGTGTCCTCCAAAACCAGCAGTGCTTTGTTTTTATTTCATGGCAAAAGAATGCTATTTCATTTCAGCCTCTGCATTGACTAGGAGGTTCAGAAACTCTGAAGCAAATGAAGCTGCAGGTGTGGGGGCGACTGGCTCCCTCACTGGTGGCAATTGTAAAGACGCAGGCACCACCTTTTGAAAAATGAATGGGCTTTAAAGATCTGACACGAAAGTAACTCTGTTTAACTGGAAAGCAACTAATCACCTCTTCCCAAAAGGCTTCTGCTGCTTTTCTGAATAAAAGCTTTGAACCCTTTGCTCTTCATCTGATGCACATTAATGTCCTCTTTCCACTGCATTCCTGGGAACAAGCTGCAGAATGCTAAGTAGCTCTGTTGGTTAACAATCTTTTCCAGACGTTTCTGCTGTTCATTTAGCCCCTCTGGGTTTCCAGAGGCATCCAGAGACTCAAGTGGCTGGTGCAGTCCTAGCAGTAGCTGCAGTCTCTGGAGCAGGACTTTACAGGCTGGTTGCCAGGCCTTGTGCACAAGATTCATCCAACTTGTCATGTATGCCTTGCATTTCTGTGTCTTATCCAAAACTTCATTTAGAAGTGGCAAAGTTGCAGTTAGATGGTAATACATCAGATACCAGAGTGGCCAAACAGTGCTGCCATAAGGATCTCAAACGGCAGCCTATGGATGATCAGAAAATCCTATTGTTTCTAATGACTCTGCTATTTCAGTAAGGAAATGGGAGTGATGTGATTTTTTAAAATTTCCCTCTAGCTTTTCAGTGCCTAACGTGTAGCCATCCTGAATAATAATTGCTTTTTGATAACTGAAGTACAGAAATGTCCCTAGCTTTCTAACTTTTCCCTTATACCGTCCCAATGTGTTTCCTGTGGCTAACTTGGCTTTACACATAAATGATCAAGCTAAACCTGGCTGAATTTAATTAAAAATAAAAATCAGGCCTTGGGGGAAAAACATCCCCTTTCCCACAAGAGCCCCAGGTGGCTGTCAGAAAGTGTTTCCTCATTCTGAAACAGGAGTGGTTTGTAAGCTGATGCTGACAAACTTTCTTTGTGTTCACTTTGATAGCAGGGTTCTTTGGGGTGAAGAAAGTGTGTGTGTGTGGGTGGGTGTGTGTAAGTGTGTGTGTACATTATGGACAGCCATGCAACTCTCTTCCAAAAGTACAAAGCCCGGTTAAACAATCATTATAGAACGTGTTCTGATTAGCCTCTGCAGAGCCTGGCCAGAATTCACACACAAATGACTGGGCCTGATCCAAAGCCCCTTGAAATCAGTGGGCTCTGAGTCAGCTGTGAATGTCTGAGATCCTTCATCAGTTCTAGTGAAGAGAGTAGGAGCTCTAACATATTTCTATTTCAACCTTTTACAGACCCTTGGGGACACTAAACTGCCTGCAATGATTAGCTCAAATGATTACACTGCTTTTCCTCTTGTGGCAAACTCCCTTTGTAAAGTATTTTCAATAGTGGCACCACGAGGGACATTATTCCTGAACTGTTTCCTTTCGAAATGCCATAAGGGGCACTAGATCAATTTACTGTACAATAAATATAACAGGAAGCGCCATTCGCACCATAATGCTGTAGAGGCAAAAATTAGTAAGTACTGGGCAGCTGCAGAGGAGGGGACTTAAGCGAAAGTTGAGCTTTGTGCGTGGAAAACAAAGGAAAGAGACGGCTGACGGTTAGTGGAGAAAGTTAGATACAGACAACCTAGAAAGGCGCAGAGGAGGAGCACTAGGCGTGGGTGGTGGAAAGCGGAGACTTACTTGAGGGATTGTAAGATGATGACAATGCATAGTGAAAACAGGTTTCTCTTTTTTCACTGTCTGCTAATACAAGGTCACGGTGGTCGCCCAATAAAACTAATGACAGAGTAAATTAAAAACTATGAAAAGGAAATGCTTCTTCACACATCAGATATTTACTCTGTTTGTTATGTTGCCACAGGAGGTCACCGAGACAGATACTGCAGCTGGATTTATGAAGAGGCTGCATCATTTAGTAACCAATAATCACATTTGTTGTGCTTGAGGGAACATAGGATTAATCATTTCTTATATTGCAGGGCTAAGCTGGCTGTAGTAGGGATCAGGAATGAATCCCCCTTCCCTACACTAGTGCAGCACTGCACAGTTGGCCAGGTGTATTGACATTACACTTTTTGCTCCCTTCCTTCTAAGTATCAGGTGTATGCTACTGCCAAGGGCAATACTGGATTTGAGGAACGACTGATTCAGCTTTGTATGGCAGATCACCTGTTTGTAGTGTAATGAGAAAGGTAGCTTGGAACAATAAGGCAGGCAGATGCCTAGTGGTCACAAATGGAGATGTGTCCAGAGCAATGAACAGGCAAAAAGAGGCTATACTGGGAAGCCGCTATACTGGGAAGTCTTTAAACGAACAGTCGACTGAAAAGAACACACTAGAAGGCATAAGAATATTCTGGTCTTTCTGTGAGGAAGATGGCAATCTGCTCCTCGCTCTAGCATTGCAGCGAGCCCAAACCTATGACTTATGGATTTACTATTGCAAATTCAAATAGGTTTGTTTGCATGGATCTAATTCCCATTCTGACTGACCCTCCTTCTCCTGGCTCCAGCATTAGTGTTCAGTTTAAAGTGTATTGATAAGAATAATTTGTGATCTTCCATGTTTTGCATCTTATCAGCGAGTTTCCATTTGAATCTGATCAATTTTCAAGCCAAGAGATATTTTTTTTTCTAATTGCCAGTAGGGACACTTAGCCTGAGATGTGTACATCAAGTTGTATTATTATTACCTGCTAAATAACCATCCAAGGTAAAAGATTCCATGATGAGAACTCAGCTGATAATTTTGTGGTGGTTTATAATGTACAGTAGAATCCAGCTTGCTCTTCCAGAGGGACATAGATTCTGTATGGCTAGCAGATGTAAAAAGTTGTCGATGAAAGGAGCAGAAATGACTAGAAGACATGCTGGCACAGGCTTGTTGTGCAAGAGGATGCCCAGTTTGAAGTCATTCTGCTAACACTAATAAGAGTTTAAAGAGCTTTCTATCCTGAACATAAGAACGGCCATGCTGGGTCAGACCAAAGGTCCATCTAGCCCAGTATCCTGTCTTCCAACAGTGGCCAATGCCAGGTACTCCAGAGGGAATGAACAGAACAGGTAATCACCAAGTGATCCATTCTGTGACACATAGAAAATGTACCTTTATAAACATTTGTGGGCTCTGTGACATTACATCCATAAAATGGTAGCAGAATTCATGTGATACAAGGTGAAAGAACAGGTAGACCCTTTTGCTTGATCAGCCAGATCTGTTGGGTTTCCAGCCAGTTCCAGGACTGTGTGGGTGAATGTTACAGTTCAGTGACTATTATTTTGCCCTAAACCTAGTCTACCCCAATCTATTCCTAGTTGAGGTGGTGGCATGAAAGGGGTTAACAGGTTTTCATTTCAAATCAAATCCTTTCCTTTCATTGTTTGCTTTTTTTAATGCCAAGAGCCCACACTGATAACACTTTATGGAGAGTAAAATAATTACAATAAACAATCCAGGGCTTAAAATTGTTTTTTCACAGTCGTGGTTTCATACATACATACAATTGATTTAATTATTTAAGAACAGGTATTGTTCTTTGAGTATGTTTCAGTTTGGATCCCACTGTAGGGGTGCATTTGCCTCAGGCACATGAGATCAGATTGTTTTTACTGGTCGCGTCCTTTGGGGTCTCACATGGGCCCTGAGCTGCCTCATGCTTCTGTGCAAGGGCAGAACAGCCATGACCCTCCCTCAGTTTTCATTTACCCCTGTGGCAGTGAGATGGAGCCTCATGGTGTCCCACCTACCATTTCTACGGAGCATCAATCTCATCCTTTTTCAAAAGGTTTTCTTCACTAATCTTCACCCTCCTTATTCTTTATTTTCTTAATTTGGATATTCCTGCTGTATAATGGGAAGAGGCACCTACCATCATGGCAGACTCTAAACTCTTATGGTTTAAACCCTGCCCAACCTGTGATGGACTCATCCCCCCAGTTGATGGACATAAGCAATACCTATTTTGTCTGGGGGGAGAACCACATCCCCAATTAGTGGTAGGTGTGTAAAGCCTTCTTGAGGACAGGCAAATCAGGTGCAAGCTTACTTGTCTGCCTCTTTGCAACTATGGGGAGTTGTTTGACAAATATGATTTCCTGACCTGGGAAAGGATGACTCCCTTCCTGTCGAAAGTGCCACAAGACAGTAGGGAGGAATTAACGGAGATTTTAAAAGGCCAAATTGTCCCCAGAACAGCCCTCCATGCAGCCCCGGATGCTTCCAGCATAGCCCCGAGTGGCCATGAGATGAGCCTCTTGACTGTTAGCATCTCGAATAGTGAGAGAGACGCTATCCAGGACCTCCCATTTGAGGGGATGGAGCTCTTCAACAAGATAACACAAGACAATGGAATAAGCACTCCACTCTTTTTAAAAGATTCCATTGCCCTGCCGAGGTCACTGGAGACTTGTACACCAACCCCTTACTAGAAGCCCTACAAATACAGCTCTGACAGAGACAACAGGGCTCATCCTTATTCTCAGACAGCTGGTGAATCCACTGCACCAACGATCATGATATTCGAGTAGGCACCTGTCATCAGCCTCCTTCATCTTCCATCAACCAAATGGCAGATTTGACGGACGTGTCAGAGCCACAGTAGAGCCAAGCAACAGCCACCTTTGGGAGCCATTTTGCCCTGTTCTATTGGATTGGTCTGATACTATCTCAGGCAAATGGGTGTTGGATATAGTTGCCCACAGCCATCCCACTCACTTCCCTGTTCCTCTTCAGGGACCTGTCTCATAATTGTAGCACTTTCATCCATGGTTTTTAAAGAGCTTTAAAACAACACTTTGCCGAGATAGATAACACTTCAGGGTACAGAGAAGAAAAATGGAGGACCAGAGAAGTTACATGAGTTTCCCAAGATCTCCCTGTGCATATGTGGCATTACCAGGAACAGAACCCACCTGTCCTGATTCACAGACTTCTGCGTGCTCTAGCCACTGCTAAAGTTGGAGAACAAGATCTGGAATATGAAATACAAAACTCCAGGGTGGTATGGATCTGTATTTGTATATCAAATGTTGTTTTTTACTTTTTTAGGGAGAATGATGGGCAATTGAGCTGGAGCAGGTGTTTGTTTTAACTACAAAGCCCACCTTGTTTTGTGGGACTTGATGGGACTCAGGAGACTTGGTCACAATTCTTGCCTTTGCTGCAAACTTTTTGTGAACTTGGGGAAGTCACATAATCTCTTTGCGTCTCCATTCTGTTAAACGGAGGTAATGCTTCTTTTCTCTGACCTAGGGCAGTCTAATTTGGTTTCTCTTGGTACCACCAGGATACTAATATAATAAAGTCCTTGTAGAGGAGTTGATTCTGAAAGCAACACTAGGAAGATCCAGTCCTCCATGGATTAGGAAAGAATTACTCCTTTGATCATTTAAAACGGGAATTTTAAAGATCACTTGCAGTTAGGGCTCAGAGAACCCTTGAAAGCTTCAGGACTCAGTGGGATCAGCTCCCAACCCATTGAGTCGTCAAACTGGGTCTGGAAATCTCATGAAATCTCTTGTTATAATTCTACATTTCTGCTTTCCATGTTTCCGAGAACCAAGGAAGTTAAAAAAAACCAAGCTGGGGAAGTTAGCCAAAGTTTTTTGCACTTAAGGAAAAGTTTGAATTGGGATTGGTCCCTGTGTTTACTTTTAAAAGAACAAAGCTTTCAAGCCAGGCATCCCATTCTCTCTTTCTCTTGAATAAAGCCAAGTGAAATCTAATGCAGACAGTCCATAATTTGTGTGGTCAGCAAGAATCAAATGGTTATATTGGCAGTCCCAGCTTTTGCTCTGCATGTGCAATATTCTGATTCCACTTCAGTCCTTGCCTATTGTACATGTTTGTTGTGTTTGAAGAAAATATACTTGTATCTGCATACTGTCCTAAATATGAAGATGCACGCTGCTGACAGAGCCAAACAAGATTTTCCTTTGTTTACAGTTTGCATCAGCTCTGCATTCTTTCTCTGCCCCCTTCTGCTTGAATTATAGACATCTGGGCATCTTTTGCTGCTCAGGGCAAAACACTGTTTAGCTAGAGAGTGGCAGGCTATTACTAACTTTAGCCAGTGGCTTCTGTGAAATGAGTTGATGGTTTCACTTTAGGTTCTTACTAGGCTGGTGCCCACAGCACAAATGGCACACTTAAGCAATGACACTGAATCACTAAAATCCACTGCCAACTCCCCATACATTCCCACCTCTAACTCCATTATACCACAGTTGATAAACTAACAGCCCTTAAGTTCTTCCCATCCCACTCCCAAATGCCTGCAGAAGGAGCACCTTCTGTGTCTAAGGTTCACAGATCCCAGACTCGGGCAATAAAGGGAAGGTGGAGGAAAGGACTTTTTGCCATTCTGACAGCTCCATGTTATCATGGGAGCTCCCGCCCTAGTAGTTCTGCTGATCACAACTGCAGTAATGTGGCTTAGGGAGAGGGCCAGTCCCTCAGATCAGCCAAAACATTTAGGGCTTTAAAGGTCAAAATGAACTTGTCTAATTCCCCCCAGAAGCTCGCAGGGAGCTAGTGCAGCTTGCAGAGTGGTGGTGTTCTATGCTTCTAATTCTACTTAGTCCAGAATGCAGCAGCTTGTTTGTTAACTTCAGCTTCCGAATGTTTCCAAGGTGTAGGCACTAGCAGAGCACATCACAGTAATGTCATCTCAGGGTGATGCTATGGGTGAGTGCATTTGCTACTAGGACTACGAACTACTGGTAACAAAAATGAAGAAAACTAGAGAACTTAAAAGTTGATGTTTGGGGTAGTGCGTTCATCAGAGCTAATCGATGGTCTGATCACACACTTACACACTGTGCAAGGCTTATGTTTGTGTTGATTGCGACCTTCTGCTAGGTGTATGCAGCCATTTACCTCTGCCAAAGGAAATGGTGATCAGCTAGGTCAACAGTCTTAGATTGATGGGAAATAATCAACAACAGAACTGACGTAGCAAGATACTTCCGTCCCGTGCTGGTGAAATGGGTGGAGGTGTAGAAATGAGAAACTGAAGTCTGAGAGATTGGTTAAACACATTCAGGTATGAGGAGGTTCTGCACTGTACGTGGGTGTCTTTCCTAAAGAGTATTTGTGAGTAAAATATGGCTATAGCTTCAGGGTGTGACGGGTTTGGGCTCTTTGGGGTGTCACCTGATGTGTTGGGGTTTAACTGAATAGCCTATTCTGCCAGCCTGGGTCCCCTTTACCTGGCCTTGCTGGGTTAGGCTCACTAGCCTCTTCCAGCCAAACACAGAGGCAGGGCCCCACCCAGCTGCACGGAGAGACAGAGATCCACTCTGGAAAGATTCAGCCTTAGGGGCTTCCTCCAACACTCTAGTGCCCACTCCCTTTAAAGGGGTACAAACCCAAAGGTTTTATTTCAGAGTAACAGCCGTGTTAGTCTGTATTCGCAAAAAGAAAAGGAGTACTTGTGGCACCTTAGAGACTAACCAATTTATTTGAGCATGAGCTTTCGTGAGCTACAGCACGCTATGCATCCGATGAAGTGAGCTGTAGCTCACGAAAGCTCATGCTCAAATAAATTGGTTAGTCTCTAAGGTGCCACAAGTACTCCTTTTCTTTTTGCAAAGGTTTTATGAAATTCGCCCCCTCCCTCAATGTGGAGGGAGATCTGCACCACTTCTTGCCCTCCCAGTTAGAAATGACATAAACTGGGTTATATTATAAACAAGCAATAGGTTTATTAACTACAAAATGTGAATTTTAAGTGAATATAAGAGAACACAGAACAAAGCAGAATCCTGAGCAAATAAAACAAAGTACACAAGCTAAGCTCAATATACTTAAGAAACAGGTTACAAAATGTAATTTCTTACCCTAAATGTTATTTCAGGCAGGTTGCAAAGTTTCTGTGGTTCAGCGTTCCAGTTATATTCCTTTTCAGACTTGATCCCTGTCTCAGTCTGGACTCTTCTCCCCCCCGCCCCCAAACCCCCAGCTCCCCGCCCCAGCCTTCCCTTCAGGTGGCTTTACCAGTCTTTCTTCTTGGGCAGACAGGCCATGGAGAGGAGGAGTCCTGTTTGCCTTCCTCCCAACCTTTAAATAGGATTTACATAAGGCAGGAATCCTTTGTTTCCCAAACTTGACACCCCCCACCCCCACCCCTTCCCTCACAGTAGAAAGTTACAGGAAGTCCCAGGTAATGTTTCAGGTGACAAGACCCATGTCTCTACAGGGCTGTGGCAGCCATTGCTGGTAGGCTGTCTCCACTGTCCATAGGAAGGCTAAGCTCTTTCACGGGTCCATCGTCTCTGCTAATGGCCCTTAGACCTGTCTGGCTTTTCCATTGTTGTATCTGAAGCACTGGTTGGGGGTGACACCTAAAGTAACACATTTGAAATACAGATACATAGTTAATATTCCTAACTTCAGATACAGAAATGATACAGACATACACATTGGATAATCGGATTCAGTAAATCAGAACCTTTCCATGATATCTCACATAAGCCATCTTGCATAAACTATATCTCAGTTATGTCATATTCATATCATTAGCATATTTTCATAAAGAATATGGAGTGAGTTGTCACATAGGGCTTTGCCTTGCCCAGAGGGGTTCGCACCAAAATTGTCTAATCTGGGTGCCTACCATTTATCGATGCTGCCTTCAGTACAGAAGCCCTAAGAATGTGATAGACATGTTAAGATATGCTGTATTTCTGAGTTACAGCTGGCAGTGGGAGTTCACATTTACAGTCCTAAAACTATTGATTACAGTATATTCATAGGTGACTCGAAAGTTTTGGGTATTTCAAAGGTAGTATTTTGGGTGGAATTAAAATAAAGACAGCAAAATGTTTTCAACCATACTGTATCTTGCAGCATGTCACTCTTTTTAAAGAACTATTTCTCCTTCTCCAGTTTTGTTGCCCTCAGTCAGGGGATGCTTTCCCCAAACGCACACAAAGGCATAGCCCCTTCAGGACTTGTTCCGTAGATTTTTCTTGTGAAATACCACTGGTCAAGAGGAACTTCTCGTCTTCACTTGAACAAATTAAAAGGGTGCTAAACACACGAATTAAAATGAGGTTGTAGGATGCAACCCAATCAAGCGGATTTAGTAATTTATTTCTGCACAGTAACTTGTTCACATTATTGTAAGACTTTTTATAAAGTAAAACTTCAAAATAAAACATCTACACTGGAGATGTAAGTCAATCTAAGTTATGCTATTTAAGTTAAGTAATTTACATAACTTAAGTCGATGTAACTTACATCTACACAGTGCTATGTTAACGGGATATACTCTCCCGTCAACATCGCTTCCGCCTCTCTTTGAGGTGGATTAATTAAGCTCTCCCATCGACTTATCGCGTTTTCACAAGACCTACTAAATCGATGCCTGCTGCGTCAATCTCAGTGGCGTCAATTTAGCCCATAGTGTAGATGAGACCTAAGATACACAGATAACATGCATCCATATTTTGTAGTTTGGTAAAAAAAATCATAATAATTACCCCACCTCTCCAACCAGGCCATACACACTTTCACATGGACACCATCCACTTGTTAAAAAAAAACCAAAAAGCTAACATTTCTTAATGAACACTCTCACCTCTAATAATAAAAGGTTAATACCTATGATCACTATAACCAAAAAGAGACTGCATGGAAAACAACCCTCCTTTTTAGTGTGTTTGTTTTGTGCATTTGCCAGCATTTTATGTATAGTCAATTTCACTATTTCCCTTGCCTAGTCAACCGGTCAGTTTCCCTCTTTTGTTTGTGTGCATCTTTCAGACAATAACAGGGACACTGTAAAACCATAAAAATTGGCATGGAAGACCATGGGGCTGGTATAGGAGCTGAAAGTATTTTTAACTTGTCTTGTTAAATTGACTAGATTTCAAGTTGAATGTGTCCCTTTTAAAAATATTATTTTTTTAAAAAGGCAAGATAATACACTCTTCATTCTATAGCACCCTTCGTCCAAGGATTTTGAGTGCTTTGTAAACATGAAGTCATTAATCTTTACAACACTATTTTGTGGTAAGTAAATATCATTAAATGGGAAACTGAGGTACACAGGAATCATGCGATTTCCACAAAGTGTCACATGAAGTCAGTGGCAGTCAAGATAGAACCTATATCCCCTGCAGTTTCCTGTGTGTGAACTGCAAAACCATTTTCTACTTCTCATTTAATAATTAGCAGTTATGGATAGCGATGCAACTTTTTGTGTGAGAGTCTTCTGCTCTGCATCTCTTGCCATCTGGTGCTGACTTTGTGTATCTCTTCACATTATCAATTCTGCATTTCAGGAAATCTGTCAATTAAAAAACCCCAGTTTATTCCCCTAGCCTACACCTCTTTGACATCTCTCTTCCGCATCTGCTCATAGGTATAATTTAGCTCTGTCATCTTAGTATTTCGTCCTGTAAAGTTTTATTCAGGCGGTAGATGTTAAACAAAATAAAGCTGTTTGTTTCAGCAGGTACTTGCAAGTGGCATGAAGCTAGAGCTGGCAGGGGCTTTGTGTTGAAGATATTGATAAGATTGGTAAGAAAGGCCTGGTATCTCCTATGATGGCTTCATGTGGTGTATTTATTTCCAACCACTTCATAATGAGCTGGTTCATGAAGTTAAGATCCTGATTCATGAAATTTTCATGCTGTCTTTAAAGTTACACTCTTTCTAGTGCTGCTGTGCTGTTCTATTCATGATCAAGTGCTCGTGCTCATTTCAGGAGTATAAATAGTAATAGGAATGTCACTTGCAGTAGATTTCAAGATAGCAGGTTACTCTTGGTGAATGTGAAAGTGAACTTGTTTTACAGCTGATGTTAATATGTCATTTTTAATGCTGTGAGATTCTGGAAAAGCTTTGGACCCTGTTCTCAAAGGTCAGTAAGGGAAATCTCTTCTGCTGGGAAAGTGAAATAAAAATAAGTTTATACAGTTTATAGCATGGACACATTTGTGTTTCCACCTCTTTATTCCAGCTTTTCCAGAAAGGAGCAGCTCTTGGAACAATAAAGAAAAATATATTTTGTTCTTGCAGGGCCACATTTTCAGAGGATGTGTATTAAACTAGGCAGTTTACTGTCGGAACAGTATTACTGCTCAGAGTGTAATGCCAGTGAACAAAATGCTAAAAACATAGATCCAAATTTTGAAACCTGCACGCTTAAGGTTCAGTTCCTAAATCTGTATTTTGGTTCCTGAATAAAAGTGACCTGACTTCTCAGAGATCAGTGGGTACTGCAGATGCTCAGCACCTCGGAAGATTGGGCCACTTTGGTCTTGGAACCTAAGGGTATGTCTCCACTGGCTGAGTTCCAGCACCGGCAGTTACAGCGCTGCTCAGAGAGTGCTGAAGGGAAACCGCTGTTGTGTGTTCACAGTCAGCTGCTTGTGCAAAAGTGTGTTCACACTTGCGACACTTGCAGCAGTATTCAGAGTGGTGCACTCTGGGCAGCTATCCCACAGAGCATCTCTTCCTCTTCTGCCATAAAGAGTTGTGGGAAGGTGGAGGGGGTTGCGGGGCATCCTGGGTCCTGTCCCAATGCCCTGTGATGCATTGCTTCGCATCCCAGCAATCCCTGTGCTTCCGTCCGCGTTTGGCGCCATCTTTCAATGATTTGTGTACTGTGCACTCTGCTCTGCTTCTTGGGTCTGCAGGAATGGGTCCCGCACTGTTGACCAATATGCTACTCGTTCTCACTACCACGTCACAAGGGGCAGTGGAGTTATTCCTTAAACTACAAAGGCAAGAGGAGTGCAACGTTGATTTCGCCACACATAATAGCTGTGACACAAGCTTGCTTGTGGCATTCACGGAGTTGCTGACCACAGTGGAACGCCGCTTTTGGGCTCGGGGAAACAAGCACTGAGTGGTGGAATCACATCGTGATGCACGTCTGGGATGATGAGCAGTGGCTGCAGAACTTTCGGATGAGGAAAGCCATGTTCATGGGACTGTGTGATGAGTTCTCCCAGCCCTGCAGCACAAGGAGACGAGAATGAGAGCTGCCCTGCCATTGGAGAAGCGCCTGGCAATTGCACTGTGGAAGCTGGCTACTCCAGACTGCTACCAATCGGTCGCTAACCAGTTCGGAGTGGGAAAGTCAACCGTTGGACTCGTGTTGACGGAAGTGTGTAGGGCCATTAATCACATCCTGCTCTGAAAGACCATGACCCTGGCAATGTGCGTGACATTGTAGATGGCTTTGCACAAATGGGCTTTCCTAACTGTGGAGGGGCGATGGATGGCACGCATATTCCAATTCTGGCACCAGTCCACCTAGCCACTGAGTACATTAATCGGAAGGGGTATTTCTCAGTGGTTCTCCAGGTGCTTGTGGATCACCGTGGGCGTTTCACAGACATTAACGCAGGCTGGTCTGGAAAGGTGCATGACGCACACATCTTTCAAGAACACTGGCCTGTTCTGGAAGCTGCAAGCAGGGACTTTCTTCCCGGACCAGAAGATCACCGTAGGGGAAGTCAAAATGCCCATTGTGATCCTTGGAGACCGTGCTTACCCCTTAATACCATGGCTTATGAAGCCAGACATGGGGCACCTTGACAGCAGCAAGGAGCGGTTCAACAACAGGCTGAGCAAGTGCAGAATAACTGTTGATTGTGCTTTTGGCTGTTTAAAGTCCCACTGGCACTGCCCATATGGGAGGCTGGACCTGGCCAATGACAATATTCCTACGCTTATAGCCTCATGCTGTACGTTTCGTAATATTTGGGAAGGGAAGGGTGAAAGTGTCACTCAAGTTTGTGCCCACTTCTCGTAACCCAGAAGGAACAGTGCTGTGACTGACCGCCTTCCTGGGGCTTGTATAAACCAGGGACTGCACAGCAATAAGGGCTGAGTGGGACCCAGGCCAAATTGACCCATACAGATCAGAAAGGGCCACCAGTCTGGTTGGGCAGCTGGGTTTCCCATTGCCAGTTTGGACAGAAGAAGCATCCCAGTGCCACCACCTCTGGAAACGGAGCCAGAGCCACAAGAACCCCTGCTGCCACCCATCCCTAGAACTGTGTAAGCTGAGCAAAACCTTCGTGGTACTGGGGGGAAGTCATTGCCAAATGGCACTAGTTGATGCAGAAAAACATGCCAACAGGGAGTTGCCAAGAGAGAGAGTTGTTGACTAGAGAGGTTATTTGGAGCCATCGTGGATGATGCCACTGGTAGTCTGAATTTGAAGGGAACTGCTGGAGCTGGAACCCATCAAGGGACTGCACATGCAAGTGGAAAGCAGGAGGTGTGAACTAGTGAGAGAACCCCATCCAGGGAATGTATGGGAAATTTGCCAGAGGCAGGAGGAATCTGTCCCTTAAGCTGACTTGGGACCAGTATTGTACCTTGAGACAGATCCTGCCAACTCAGGACCAGTCCTTTGAAACAGATCCAGGACCCCAGAGCTTTTAAAGAAGGGAAGTAAATATAGGTACTATGGTGATGGGTGCCAGTACAAGAATCTAGTTCGATAGTATGAGAATTTAGAGATGCAGAGAACTCTGTTAAAAATTCTTTTAGACAATTGAAAGCAACTAATTATAGCCTCATTGTTAAAATACTGCCTTGCTTGGAGATTTAGAAACTTTGAACTGTTGGTCAACGACAAGTTATGTTTATAGAAGCCACCACATTAAAGAAACATCTTCAGAAATAAGTGCCATACTGTGGGAGATCAGAGTAAATTGAGGGTTGTCAGACTCGGGGGAAGAAAATGAAGTACTTATCAAAGTGTTTGTTTGTCAAGATGAGAGTTCTTGAGCAGTAAGTGTCCATACTTAAAAAGCTTCAAAAGTAAGAATAGAGACACTCTACTGTGTATATACAGCTCAGCATGCAAGGTCGATGCTTAAGTTACCTCCTTTTATCCATCCCGGATGAGCACAGTTTGTGTTCACAGCTACAACCACTCCCGGCCTGAGCGGGAACATAAATATTGTATCAACTAAGCTGTTATTTACAAGTGATTGAGAAATAGATAGCTGTTCCTTCTGTTTTGACTCTCTTTGGTGCCACTGACCTTGAGGAGCTGTAATATTTTTAATTGGCACAGTATTATCTTACTAAATTAATTTTCTGAACTGCCAACCTCAAGAGTAGAATATGGTGGCAGTGTGTTTTTCCACATGCGAATATGACCTACATAAAGTAATAGTATCATGCACGCGCATGTGTACATGGTCATTTAGGCAGGATAAATTGCTGTGTGGGAGAAGGATAGATTTTTGTTACGTGTTTTTGTGACAATATAAACCACAAGAATGTATTTTTAAAAGACAAACTGGCGGGGATGCTAGCCGATGGGGAGAAGGTTCCCATGGCAGTTGGAGGTAACTAGCAGAAGAAGTTGGAGTTGTTGGAGAGCAGCCAGACCAGACAGTGAAGAAAGTGTTGCCAGAAGCTTCAAAAGCAAAGAGTTCATTAGAGTTACTGCCTTGCAACTTGCTTGTGCTGCTGCTAACCAAGAAGGCTCCAAAATGTCCTCTGGTTGCCACTTGAAGGCCCAGTGGGCCCTTATAGCCACTCTTTAATCTAAGGTCTTCCAAAGCCACATACTTCTCTTGGGCCTCGTCTATGCTTAAAAGCTTTACGAGCATAGCTAGGTTGGTTAGGGGGCTGATTTTTACTTTTTCTTTTTGTAACTGACAAAGATATTTCAGTATAAGCCCTAGTGTGGGCACAGATATACTGGTATAACTCTTTATACTGCTATGGCGTAGGCTGGTGAGGGGAACTAGCATAAGCTAGACTAGTTTAAGCACTTTGATACCCATATAACTGCATCCACACTAGAGGGTTTGAGTGGTAAGACCCTCCTTGTGTAGACAAAGCCTTACGTGGGAGAGTCATAGTGACTAGTTTTCTCTTGATTTAAACAGCTGGCTGAAATTGAAATAATAATATGGTGGTATTTGTTCATAGACCTCAAAGTACTTTTCAAAGAAGGGTTGGTGTCACTATCCCCAATTTACACATGAGAAAACTGAGGCAAAATAGAGGTGACATGACTTTGTGCATGGTCACAGGACCTCTGTGACACAGCCAGTCCATGACAAAGCCAGTAATAAACTCTAGATCTCCTGACTGCTAGTCCAGCATGATATCCTCTGGATAATGGTGCCCCCTGGAAGACTGCTGGTTTAGTGACAGGTAGTACGGAATATAAATGGTCACGTGATGCTGATTTAGCCAATCAGACTTGAGAAGGGGAAACACAAAAATGGTACGATACAGGTTCATCTACAGTAGGAAACTGACCAATTACCAACAATGGCTGTCTCTCTGGAGTGTTTACTGTATGATATTGAAAATCGCTTTGTCCATTTATATGTTTTAGTACAAGTTCATGGCAGTTAGTGTCAGTAGCTGGTCAATACTCCAGTATAGAAGGACTTTAAGTATATAATATCAGGGGGTAGCCGTGTTAGTCTGCATCTGAAGAAGTGGGGTTTTTACCCACGAAAGCTTATGCTCAAATAAATCTGTTAGTCTTTAAGGTGCCACCGGACTCCTTGTTTTTTTTAAGTATATAGTAACTGGTGTATAAATACATACCCTCTTATTTATAAATTTACACAATGAATAAGAAGCTGTTATCCTATCTTCTCCTCTTTCAGCTGAATTACTATGATGTACTAAACTGGTGATAAAGGAGCCACATTCTGGATATCTGGTACACCTTCCAGCTTCTTGGAATGGAAGTTCTGCCAGAGTAAACTCCCTTAGGCATTGGTAGAGAAAATATACCAGAAAGAAGTTCTAAGGGAATCTGAATGTAAGAGCCTAAGGGCTTGTCTACATGGGAACATCCAGGAAAATTAATCTGAATTAATTAAAGATGTGAATTTAAAGTGGATTTGTTGAACCACATTACATCCCTGTGTGGATGCTTTTGTTCAGATTTAAAGTGGCCTTACTATGATTTAGTTTAATTCACTTTAATTCTGAATGCAGATTTTCACATAGGGGTTTAATGAAATTTAATTAATCCACTTCAAATTCATACCTTTAGTTACTTCAGATTAATTTTCCTGGCTATCCCCAGTTAGACAATCCTTAAATTAGTGTAAGGAGGTTTGATTTACACATAAATTCTGATTTCTGTTTGTAATCTCTAATGAGATGCTGCAGGAGAAAAGATGCACAGTGTTCTCCACCAAAGCAGCAGGAATACAGGGCTGTGAAATCAGAATGAAGGATCCTCGCCCATAGAGCCGGTCTCCTTGTAGGCATCCATTTTAAATTAAAGTCTCTGTTACTGTTTTGGTTGATGTTAAAGATCAGCCCCTACTGGGCAAGTGATTTGCTTTTTTGGACCCTTAGGTAGCGGGTTAAGAATGTTTGACAATATCTGGGACATCACATGTGATTTAGTAAGATGGACCTGTAAATGATTCAGAAAAGTTCTGTGGCATTTTAGCTGTCCGGTTACATGATTTCCTCTTGTGTGTTAAATCTTTTGGTAAAGGGGTATAGTGGAGAGCCTCCATCTGCATCTTTTAGGCAGTGAATACTGAGGTCCAGAGAAGGCTCCACTCCTATATATCACCCACAGGCCTTGATCCTGCAAGCCCTTATATTGTATGCAAAGTTGTTGTGCCCCAATGAAAGGAAGTTATGTGTGGTCAAAATCAAGGTTCCTCCGACCAGCAGTAATTCTCTAGCACTGTGCATGCCTACACCCTTATTCAAAGGTGTTCAAGGTAAGGGGATGGTGGGGTCAGGGCAGAAAATGGGAGTGTCTAAGGAATCTTCACTATGCTAATGAGGCATATTCACCTCTTAGTGAGCTGTAGCTCACGAAAGCTTATGCTCAAATAAACTGGTTAGTCTCTAAGGTGCCACAAGTACTCCTTTTCTTTTCTTGATGTTAGAATATAGATATACAGGCCTGTCTGTAAAGGCCTATACTCTAAGAATTTAGGTGTATTCTTATCACTTGGCTAGTTAGAGAAAGAATCAAAATCACTGTTTGCCGGTGTAAGGTCCTTCTCTTACTGTGACAGTCTGAGACCCTGTTCTTAGGCTAAGGCCTTTGGCTAAGCGACAGAGGCAGCCATAAGCTGGGAAGCGATCGGTCACATCCTCACATTCCAAACTAGTCACATTGAAATAAGGTGCTATTGGGCTGTTAAAAATACAGTCCTGTCCTGATAATGCCTATTGCCTCCAGAGAAAGGGAAGTGCCTAGAAAATGTAAAAGGAAACTTAGTTTGATAGCATCCTGTCTGGCAAGAACTCACTTATCAATAGCTGGGATGTGAAATCCTCACTTCTGTATTGTTTTGTCATTATAGTTCCCACTTTGCTATTGTTTGTCTGTATAATCTCTGTCTGGTTCTGTGATTGTTCCTGTCTGCTGTATAATTAATTTTACTGGGTGTAAACTAATTAAGGTGGTGGGATATAATTGGTTACATAATCATGTTACAATATTTTAGGATTGGTTAGTTAAATTTCAGGAAAATGATTGGTTAAGGTATAGCTAAGCAGAACTCAAGTTTTACTATATAGTCTGCAGTCAATCAGGAAGTGGGTGGGAAATGGGAACAGGGAATGGGGGGGGGGAAATTGGAATCATGTTTAGCTAAAGGGGGAAATGGGAACAGGGACACAGGTAAGCCTCTGTGGTGTCAGAGCTGGGAAGGGGGGCCCTAAGGAAGGAAACTGGAATCATGCTTGCTGGAAGTTCACCCCAATAAACATCGAATTGTTTGCACCTTTGGACTTCGGGTATTGTTGCTCTCTGTTCATGCGAGAATGACCAGGGAAGTAAGTGGGTGAAGGAATAAGCCCCCTAACACTTGACCCTTACTCCTAGGCAGGAGCAGGTTAGGAAGGACCCAGCAGCAGGATCTGGCAGCCCTGCATTACTTGTCTTACTCATTGCATTTTACCCTGTATTTACACCGTATGTGCAGCACCCTGCACCTGAGCCATGGAGGATCAAGCCCAAATTTTGTATGTGTGTTTGGGGGCAAGGGGAACTTTGTGTTTCTAAGACGTGTTCCTTTATGCCAATGGTTCTCAACCAGAGGTACGCGTACACCTGGGGGTGCTCAGTGGTCTTCCAGGGAGTACATCAACTCATCTAGATTGTCTAGTTTTACAACAGGCTACGTAAAAAGCACTAGCGACATCAATACAAACTAAAATTTCATGCGACTTGTTTATACTGCTCTATATACTATACACTGAAATGTAAGTACAATATTTATATTCCAATTGATTTATTTTATAATTATATAGTAAAAATGAGAATGTAATTAATTTTTCAGTAATCGTGTGCTGTGAGACTTGAATTTTTATGTCTGATTTTGTAAGCAAGTAATTTTTAAGTGTGGTGAAAATTGGGGTACGCAAGACAAATCAGACTACTGTAGTTTGGAAAGATTGAGAGACACTGCTTTATGCTGTTGAGAAGTGTGCTAAAGACCATCTGCATTCAGTTTCCATCATGTTAGGAGGCCGTTTACAAACAAATTCAACTAACACAGTTGTGGACAGGGCATGACTTAATTAAAGTGGTTTTATTTAAAATAAGAAATAAATCTCAAGACTAGCATCCTAGCTTTTCAAAATCTGTTCTAGCCAATTCACATCCTGCGCAATAGTCTCACCTGAAACCAGTTGTATAGTACACTGTTTAAAAACAGTTCCTTAATGTGCTGGCAAGTGGAGTGTAGACTAGACACAGAAGACCTAAGAGTCAGCAATGTGGAGAATCTTCTCAGCGCCTTAGGGCATGGTTAGTGTGTGAAGAAGCTGCCAGCTTGAGTTGTTTGGGCTCTTATTTCTGAACAGTATTTCTGTCTGACCCCAGTTAGCAACTGATGTTTGCAAAATAAAGAAGTCATGGCACTCGAAATACTTTCCATTCCCACTCTTAGTCTCTGCCCAAAATATTAGTATTAAAAGTATGACATCTATTCTGGAGCCGATATCACATAAACTGCTTGGGTTTTTTTTTTTTCCCTAGCGTGGTTCCCTGTATAAGCAAATAAGGAGTTAACCAAACACTATTAGTGAATATTTTTAATTGTTTTTATTGCATTTGTTCCTGCTAATGCCAGAGCCGGATTTGTCTGCAAAGAGACCATCTGTAGCAAAGATGTTCCCAAGATTGAGTGGGAAGGGGTAGAGGTCATTAACGGCCATGAAGTTGTTGAATATCTGCTCTAAGTCCGGTAATGTCTTGTTTCAGGCTCGTCAGTCTTCAAGGCATGAATGAAAAATTTACTTTTTTTGCATTAAACTGACAGAAAATTCACTTTGGCTTCATTTTTCATCCCAAGGATGAGAAAAATAAACAACCCCTATGAATAGGTCTTAGAACCTGGCTCCCAGTCCTATAACCCTTAAATACTATATTATGATCCATCATTATAAGTTTATTTAATGTGCTTAGGACGGGCCACCATCATACATGGGCAGGTGTAGCTCAAAAGCATCTTTGCTATTTGGACTGATATTTTACAAACAAGTTGTGTCGGAAATAATCGTTGGTCGTGGGATCAGAATTAATTCACATGTCCGGACAGCCAGTAGGAGGTCCTGCTGAAGCTTGCTCTGGCTTCTCCGGGAAAGACAATGTTTGTTGACTAAAAAGTACTGGTATAAATAGGTTATGGAAAAAACATACAGTCGGATGTCTCTTGCCTGAGGGTCAAAGAGTCATGAAGATCTAAATAAAAACAGCTGTAACAAAAGGGCAGTGGGTGGGATTTTTATACGTTCTATTTAGGACATAAGGTGATGGGTAGGGCTGGTGATGATGATGTGGAGTCTGGTTGGGATTTTGTGTTGGTGGGAGTTTAAACTAAATTTTATTATCTCTCTCTTACAGGATTATTTGAACTTTGGGTAACTAGGCGTTGGTATATTTTTAAAAGCTTTTAAAGGGCTCTTAGAGCTTGAGATGAGATCTCTTTTATTGTAGAGTAGTAAAATAATGTAAATATTAATTAAATTCACATTCTCGGCAGTAGTCCAAGACCCTCGTTGTATTTCCACTCAGTGAATCTTCACAATACTGATTGCATACTGTGGTTCATTGTGGTTAAATAAGTTAGAATGAAATGGTTTTCACTCCCAGGCTCTTTTAAGGATTTCTTGAAGTATTTGCTATTACATTTCCAAAAGGCAAATGGTCAAAAACATAACTCCATGTAACAGCGCTTGCAGTTCACTAATGCAGCCATTGCTAAGCATGTTCTAAATTAGATTTCTAAGTACTTCAGCATATTTATTAAAAAGAGAGGGGGGGGGAGCCCGAAAACTGCATGCAGCAATCCAAGCAACAGCTTGAGAGTCATGGGGATGGCTTTCGAGTTGGCAGTAGGTTGTGTGTGTAGGAAGGGGTCATCCAGAACAATTTGTGAAAAAACAAACAAAGCATTTAAAAATGTCATCTCTGTGCCATCTTTCATGCCATCTGTACTTCGGACCCTTCCCTGAGCTAGTATGCAAAGCAGCTGGACCCACTTTGATTTAATCCCACCTGAGGATTCACTTCCATGACGCTTACAAGAGACTAGCTGACTAAGGCCCCAATTCAGTCACTCATGTAAGCACGTGCTTAACATTAAGCACATGAATAGTCCCATTTGACTTCAGTGACCATAATTATGTGCTGAAGTGCCTTACCAAATCAGGTCCAACGGACCTAATCCAGTGCCCCTTTAAATCAATGGTGGTATTTCTGTTAACTTCAGTGGACATTGGATGTGGCCCATAGCCCATCTGATTGTCTATTTCACTGATTTATCTCGTTGAGTCAACTGCTGATTAATGCGGAGGAAGAGACATAAGGGGGTTGGAATTGAAGCTGGGAAGCGATGGGAGAGAAGGACACCGTCCCTGCCTCTGTGCTTTCCTCTGTGTTTGGAAAGCACCTAGCTCAGTTGGGCTCTGCCGAAACCTAAGAAAAACACAGAAACAAACAAAAACCATACAAACTCTTCAGGTGTTAGCCTTAAACAGCGTAGTATATTTTGAAGTAATTGCTATTACATTTTCAGTATCAGATGTTGTATTAAAAGCTTCTTGTAATACTCTGGTTTGGGGTTTTTATAATAGGTAAATGAAGTGACTTTTGTAGTAAGGGGAAAGGACTTGATTACAAGACCGTAGTCCAGTTTGGTACGGGCAAACGCTCAGAGATCATGGTAACGAGTATGGTAAATAAGTACATTTAAAGATCTCACAGAACTTTTCCTAAGAGCAGGGCTCTGCCCTGGTGGTTGTCAAAAAATATCTCCACCCTGCATTGTTGTGTGGCAGGTGCCTCAATGTTTGGGTGCTCATCCTGAGAATGGATTTTCAAAGGATGGGTTTCCCCAGCACTTTCTGAGAACCCAGCCTTTTTACGGTGACTCCGGTTAGGCATGATGATAAAACATGTTGGAAGATTCAGGTTGCGTTTATTTTCTGTACGTAACAGAGTCCATGAAGCAATTTGGAGTGAAAGGTGCTTTGTGTGTGTATATCAATTAATGTAAAGGTATAAATAATAAGTGTGTGAAAGTTTTCATTTTTGTTTTCAAAAGTTAATGTGTTTCCTTGCTTCTTTCTCATATGAGAAGAATGCAAACAAAAATGAAACCCGAGCCAACCAAAACCAAAGGAAAAGAGCTAACAGAAGGAAGCCAAAGGAAAGAGCTAACAGAAGTTCCGTTCATTTCCCCATACTTGATATCAGTTGTTGTTCTTTTTTGCTGGGTATTGAGTTTTTGGATTAAAAGGTGTGGAACCGTCAGCCTCATGTGAATGTTTCCCACTCCAAGCCATAGCGAAGATATCAAACAGGCATAACTGGGCTGTAATAAATTGCATCCTGGAAACAGCATTTAGCTTCCATGATAACATTACTTAAAACAAGGATGGAACTAGAAAGGAAGATGACCCATGGGACACTAGGACTTGGCACATTCAGAGTTATTCCCTGCTCTGCCAAAGACTTCCTTGGGCCACTTAGCCTCTCTGTACCTCAGTTTTCCATCTGTAAAATGGGGTACTAGTGCTGCTGTCCCTCACAGGAGTATTCTGAGAATCAATACATTAAAACCTGTGAGGTGCTCAGATACTGTGGTAATATATAAGTACTTTACACAGAACTTGCTTGGGTGCAAACAGCTATCTTTGGTGAAATGTCAGAACCTCTAGAATGGAAATTAAGGTCCTGCTCCTACTGAAATCTATAGCAAACCTGCCAGTGACTCCAGTGAAGCAGGATTAAACCCTAAAGTCCTGATCCTACAAATGCTTGGGCACATGCTTAAAGTTCCTCAGGACTGGTGCCTAAGCAAGTAATGCAGCATAGCAGAGAACAATAATATCTGGAGGCCAGATCTTGCCAATTAATCACCACTGCTGCAGGGAAAAGAGGCTGTTTCAGTATCCCGTGTTGTTCTGCATGAACAAAAGGATGTTATGCCAAGCAGTGCCAGACTTAAGCGAAGTGATGAATCGGAATTTGGAGGAGATTGGCAAGCCTAGGTGTTTTCCCCTTCAAAAGTACTATATTCATCATACATCTCAGGGGAGCTGTATTATTTCTGGTGTCAAGAGGTCACCTCCTTGGCTGGGGAAGGGTTCCCTTCAGATTTCATGCTGAGTGAAACACTTAATTCACAAAGGCTGGGCCAAGAGAAATCGGTTTGTTCAGGGGGATATTTAAGAGGTCTCTGCTTCTTTCTGGCTCTTTCTTTTCTAGCAAACTTAATCCAGTCAGCTAAGCAGAATAGTAACGAAGAAAGCAGTTGCCCCATTGGTATCATAGATGCCATAACATTTAACTCTTTTATTGCTGACTCTTGATGTAAAAAAAATAAAAAATCTTCCCTTTCACCTTCTTTCCCTCCCCCTGCAAACACAAAATTGTACTAGTAAGATTTTCAGCAAAGCCCTACAGGTGAAGGGGGGCGTGGGAGAGGAGACACTTCATCAGATGGGTTTAACCATACTGAATATATTCATAATAAAAATGGCTATATGCACCTGCAGTGCTATGTTCTTCCGGCCTTCTTGGCGTCCACTCATTCCTCATAGCCGCAGAATCTTCAAAGGGACAGTGGCAACAGGAGACCCTGACTAATAGCAGAGTAGAATCCTCTCCATTGAGATGTCCCCATGGCTGGCTTTTCATCCCCACTAGTAGGAATTCCTGATTAACAGGACACAGCTTGTTAATAGTAAAGCTGGCCTCCAAGGAGAAGGCCTATGGAGTTAGAAGAAGGCACTATCTGCCCTGAGAAAAGGATTAGTATAATCTTGCTCTCTGCTCTGGACCTATGTAATGTATTATCTAGTGTATAGCTATCTATACCTGTATCTATCTATAGACAAACTGTGTTTTGTATAACCGACCACAGCACAGAGCACAACTCTATGGTAGTGTGTGGAAGGAAGGGAGAGGTGCTGTACTCAAACAAAACCAGAGAACGGTTTTTAAAAAAATGTTGGAATTTGGGCTGGACACTAGCGTTAATGCTCCAATTCTTGCAAAAAATTTCCTGGGATCTCCAGTGACTGCAAGTATTCTTAATTGTTTTGGGGTAGTGCTCAGGAGCCCCCCAGGACCCCATCGTGTAAGGCGGTGTACAAACACAGAACAAAAGACAGTCCCTGCTCCAGAGAGCTCACAGGGTAGGTAGGTAGGTAAGTAGTCAGGGTGTTGGTGTTCTCATCCAAAAGAGCTAGTGTACATTGTGGATTAAATTTCCAAAATGCTTTTTTAGGGATGTAGCTGCTTGACTCTCACTGGAGTTAATGGGAATTTCCTGACCAAATCGCTGTGCAATCACTATAAAAATGCACCCATGTCTTGTCCTTAGACTTTCCACATGCCAGACAAAAGGGGTGAGCCTTCAGAGTACTCGTGTAGCTAAAGAGATGTGAGACAAGGCTGATGGGACAGAGCAACTATGTTTTAGATCACAGCTATGCACGTGTCTTCAGTTATTTTCCCCACCACTCTGTCTTCCAGTCCCCCTTTCTTGGGAGCAAACATCATATTGAAACTTACAAGAATCCTGTATATTTTTGAGTGACATTTCTAGTAATCGCTGAGACAGCTGGAGTCTTAGAGTTGTGGTGTATAGGCTCCCCCGGCAGAACAGGCAGTGTTTCCGATTTAAGTTCTGCTGAATGGTACCTCATTTCATTAATTCAAAAATCAGTGCAGAGTGATGGTGCAAATGAAAATATGCCGTCTTAAAGGGCCATTGCATTTTAAGCTTGGTAACCTTGACTGGATCCTGTCAGTTTTAATACTTAATTCAATTAGTCTGTAACTCTGAGTGTCTCTTTAGTTTACATATTGACTTATGCCCCAAATCTTAGTCCCATTGAAGTGAATGGGTGCTTTGTCAGGGACTTGAGCTGGAGCAGGATTTGACCCTTAAAGGGAAAATAGTTATTTGACATAAAAGCCACAGGGAAGGTGTCATAAATATAAAGGGAAGGGTAAACCCCTTTGAAATCCCTCCTGGCCAGGGGAAAGCTCCTCTCACCTGTAAAGGGTTAAGAAGCTAAAGGTAACCTCGCTGGCACCTGACCAAAATGACCAATGAGGAGACAAGATACTTTCAAAAGATGGGAGGAGGGAGAGAAACAAAGGGTCTCTGTCTGTCTATATGCTGTCTTTGCCGGGGATAGACCAGGAATGGAGTCTTAGAACTTTTAGTAAGTAATCTAGCTAGGTACGTGTTAGATTATGATTTCTTTAAATGGCTGAGAAAAGAATTGTGCTGAATAGAATAACTATTTCTGTCTGTGTATCTTTTTTGTAACTTAAGGTTTTGCCTAGAGGGGTTCTCTATGTTTTGAATCTAATTACCCTGTAAGGTATCTACCATCCTGATTTTACAGAGGTGATTTCTTTACTTCTATTTCTATTAAAAGTATTCTTGTAAGAAAACTGAATGTTTTTTCATTGTTCTCAGATCCAAGGGTTTGGGTCTGTGGTCACCTATGCAAATTGGTGAGGCTTTTTACCAAACCTTGTCCAGGAAGTGGGGTGCAAGGTTTTGGGAAGTATTTTGGAGGGAAAGACGTTTCCAAACAGCTCTTCCCCAGTAACCAGTATTTGTTTGGTGGTGGTAGTGGCCAATCCAAGGACAAAGGGGGAATATTTTGTACCTTGGGGAACTTTTGACCTAAGCTGGTAAAGATAAGCTTAGGAGGTTTTTCATGCAGGTCCCCACATCTGTACCCTAGCGTTCAGAGTGGGGAAGGAACCTTGACAGAAGGGGAAACAGACTGTCACATTGTCCCGATTATTTTTCCTTTTTCAACCAGAGAGGACCAGTTGTACGCAGCTATTCCATTTCCAGGGAGTCATAAAATCTCTCTGTACAGAATGACTTTACCAAACTGCCGTATATGTGGCTGCATTAACAGCAACATTTTCTTACGCAGGGGTGACGGGGGCAATTGTATCTGTGCTCAGTGTTAATTCTGAGCTGGATTTCCTCAAAAGGAAATGCATTAGGGCAACTTTGTCCATGGAGCTCCAGGCACTCTCTCAAGGCACAATGCAGTGACTAGTGCTCATGCCTTAGGTAGCAAAATAACATTGCATGGATAAGAATACGTGTCATAACCATACAGCTAAGAGTAGCCTAGAATTCCTCCTTACCTGTAATGGGTTAAGAAGCTCAAATAGCCTGGTTGGCACCTGACCAAAGGGACCAATGAGGAAAGAAGATACTTTCAAATCTGGGGGGGGGAAGGCTTTCTTGGTGTGTTCTTTGGGGAAAGCAGAGAAGCATCAGGTCAAAAAACTCCTTCTCCTATAAACCATCCTGAACAAGTCTCTGATATTACAAAAAGAGTAAGTAATTAAGGCAAGGCGCGTTAGAGTACCTTTTGTTTTCAACTCGTGAATTTTCCCTTTGCTAGAGGGAGGTTTATCCCGTTTTTTTGTAACTTTAAAGTTTTGCCTAGGGGGGAATCCTCTGTATTTTGAATCTGATTACCATGTAAAGTATTTACCATCCTGATTTTACAGAGAGAAAAGGAGTACTTGTGGCACCTTAGAGACTAACCAATTTATTTGAGCATAAGCTTTCGTGAGCTACAGCTCACTTCATTGGATGCAAAATCTGATTTTACAGAGGTGATTCTTTACCTTTTCTTTAAATAAAATTATTCTTTTAAGAACCTGATTGATTTTTCATTGTTCTTAAGATCCAAGGGTTTGGGTCTGCATTCCCCTGAACCAATTGATGAGGATATTATTCTCAAGTCTTCCCCAGGAAAGGGGGTATAGGGCTTGGAGGAATATTTTGTGGGAATAGGACTCCAAGTGGTCCTTTCCCTGGTTCTTTGTCTAAATCACTTGGTGGTGGCAGCATACTGTTCAAGGACAAGGTGGAAGTTGTGCCTTGGGAAAGTTTTTAACCTAAGCTGATAAAAATAAGCTTAGGGGGTCTTTCATGCAGGTCCCCACATCTGTACCCCAGAGTTCAGAGTGGGGAAGGAACCCTGACAATACGTTACAGGTGTTTTCCAAATAGCGTTTAGCAGTTTCTGTGTCTCCATTCATTGAATGACTCTGGTGTGTGTCTCCATGGGAACTGATGTTTTATTGATTCACTCCGACTGCGCCTCCTGCTAGGGAACAGATCGAGTCTTGGGGAAATACACTACACTGTAGCAAAGAATATGAATTTGGGTTTTTCCAGAACAATGGTCAGTGATCAACACATGGAGCTGCATGGCCTAGAGACCATTCCTCTCCAGCCAGAGAGGAAGTCGCTGCAGTGCAGCAATTTAAGTGACACTGAGGTAGGACAGACAGAGGCAAAAGTAACCTCTGTTTTTAAAAAAAATGCTGGAATTTACAGAGGCTCTGGCTGTCTCTGATTTCCAGTGGCATGGTGCATTTCCTGTGCTCTAATCAGTGTTGTCAGAATGCAACTGACATTGTCTTCAGATTGTTCTTTTAAAACAGTGGGTCAGATCCTCTGCTGGTGTGGACTGGTGTTAGTCCATTGGAGTCCGCTGAGGAGCTGCACCCAGGTTTCAGACAAATCTTCAAGTGTTTCTTGTTTTATTTTAAACACTCCCTTCCTTCTGAGTGCTTGATCCTGCGCAGTTCTGGTGCAGGGTGCGGTGCTTGTAAGAGCAAGGTGAAAAGAGGTGAGTGAGGAAGGGACTGCAGGGGAAAACCATCCTGCCCTAGTATCAGAAATAAGGTGTTGAAGCGTGTGCTAAAGTGCATCCCTATTCAGCACACATGTGTAGACCAGGCCTGCAGCCTAAGTTTGTGCTGTGCTGTGCTGTGCTGTGCTGTGCTGAGTAAGGATGGCTTGTTGAATCAGGTCCTAAATGAGGACTATGAAGCTCAACACATCATTAGAATGATGGCCTTGTCTCCTCAGAGGCACCTGTTATATCCCATTGCAATAGCCCAACTGTCAGCTTCGGGAGTGAATTGTTTTAAAACTCTGACATTGCACCTGACGAAAACCTCAGGCTAAGAAAAATGATTCGTCGACGTGGCTATCCTATCTGAGAAACGGAGAACAGCAAATCCCCATTTCCATTGGAAGGGGGAGGGGATATTTTTAATTTAAGAAATCATGCACACAAATCCATAGAGCCCCATATATGAGTAGCAGTGCCAGAATCTGGATCTTTCTGGTCACCTCTTTTGGTCCCCATTGCTCTCCAGCCAGACTGGAGGTCTCTGCAGTGCAGCACCTTAGTGGACACTGAGGTGGGACAGAGATTACACCTTACCGCTGTCTCAAATGAGAGACCTGACCCATGAGCACTGCTACAGAAGAACTAATTGACCTTATGCCCAGTTGGAGCCAGTGCTCCCTCAAATCAATGAGTGTTGGGCAATTGATTTCAGTGGGTGAAAGATTGGACCTGTTGCGTGTAAGGGGGACTTATAATCTATTTTACATAGTTTCTTATGCTTTCCTCAACGCCGTAGTGTCCGAGTGGCTTCCAGCCGTGCATTAAGCAATGTCACTCATGTTTCGTGTGATTTGTTCTCTCTCCCTTCATGTCCCACTGGGGAGAATGGTGTTGTGCGGTGCATGTTTTGTTTTGGGTAGACTTTGGGTAGGCTTTTTTTAATATACATGCTGTTCCGTGTTGATATCGGAGAAGGCAAGTTGAAGAAATCCACCTTGCACTTTTGGAGCAGAAGGTGGGAAGGTTTGTGTAAGTCCTTAGTTTCTCGTGGAATTTGTTCCACTGTCTGGGACCGGCCCCCAAGAAAGGTCTGTCTCCTGCACAGACAAGCTTTACCTTTAAGGGGGAGAGTTACATTGTGACTCGGGAATGAAGTTGTTGATCATGTTCTTCATCACAGAGTTTTAGGTGACCTTTTGGCTACCTTGGTCCCCGGTTATTGAGTGCCTTGAAATAAAGGACCAAGACTTTGAACTTGACTCTCTGATGGGAAGCCAGTGTAAAGAGCAGAAGAGAGGTGTGATGTGTTCTCAGTAGCCCATGTTGCTGAGGAGACACACTACAGCTGATCTCATAAAGATCAGGTCACAAGTGAGCAAGTGAAGGAAAACACAAACTGGTTGTTCAACTGTAAATATGTCAGAATAAGTCTGTAATAAGAGTGTATTCAACATGCTGATATCTGCAGAGGGTATGTTTCTAATCCCAGACTTCATGGTACAATAAATCCTTTCCTGTACAAATGCTTGTGCTGAGGAGAAAGAGGAAGGTTGTGTCTCTGTGTCTCCGTCCCACTGGGCCATCTGAGATACATGTATCAACAATCTTGACCTAGGAAACTAGGAGCTTCACAACTGAATGGCACAACATAAATCATGCACAGCAGTAATTCTATTATGAAACAGTTACAAAACAGGTTGAAACTGAGTGCTGCATGCAGCTCTGCAGAAATGAAGCGATTCTGCATTTGTAAGGCAAGAATGGAGGTTATCAGCACATGGCCACTTCCCAAAGAACACAACTTCTGGAATTATCTGCTTACAAACTACATGTTCTTTTAAATCTTTTAAATGAATCCATCTCATAAGCAGCACAAACCAAATCTGAAAAGAACTGCATGTTTTTTACTGTCCTCTAAACACCCCTTTTTAAATATTAATTTTGCTTTCTTGATATTAATTTTGACTGCCATTTACAACCTTGTATTGTGAACCATTCAGGATGTGTCTTCACCGTAGAGTTAACCCAGATGGTTGGTGCCTAGGTCTGAGCACCGCTGTTAGCCTACCCTGGATGTGAGCGGCCACACTGTAAAGTCATACCTGAGTTTACTATATCCTCACTGATGCTGCACTCACCTGTGTGTGGTTTCAGAGTAACAGCCGTATTAATGTGTATTCGCCAAAAGAAAAGGAGTACTTGTGGCACCTTAGAGACTAACCAATTTATGCATGCATCCGATAAAGTGAGCTGTAGCTCATGAAAGCTTATGCTCAGATAAATTGGTTAGTCTCTAAGGTGCCACAAGTACTCCTTTTCTTTTCACCTGTGTGTGTTGCTGGGACTTCTGTGGGGCCACATCACAGTGTATTTTTGTGCTGCTGTAACCTGAGCCGCTCTATGGTTCTTTCCCAGTGAATTGTGGGAGACCTTGTCTGTCCTGCTGGGCACACAGGGGCAATTGTGGGGAAGGCACAGGAGGACTGTCAGCACTTGAGTGGTTTATCCTGTGTCCTCACTGCAAAGTAGGAGGGTTACCAGCCTGAGTTCAAGCTTCACTTGGGTTTTAGCCTACAGGTCCAGCTGGGCCCAGAGTGAAAACACCACTAAACTCTGGTGAGACAGGTGCGTTGACATGCGAGGTAGCTCTGGTAAATGCGTGAGTTAACTCTGCAGTGACGACAGACCCTTAGTTTTCACAAGCTAAGCTGTGTTGGACTGGGTCAGTACTTGGATGGGAGACATCCAAACAACATCTAGGTACAGCGGGAAGTGGAGCTGTTGTTTAAGTACGGGACACCCTTTCCTCTGTATCGGTTCTAAATCAGAGCCTCAGAAGGAGTGGATAGCCCATGTTGCTGGAAACACTGGGTCAGATACTCATCTGGTCTGAACAGGCAGTGCATTTTGGCATGAAATTGATTTCAGTGGCGCTATACGAATTCACTCCAGCTGGTGATCCAGCCTAGCATCTTTTGGAGAAACTTGAAATCCACCGTAGGTCTGTTTTACTTGTGAGAACCCAAGGCACTATCTGTAAAATGAGAGATTTGTTAACTCCGTGACTGGGCCATATTGCCAGCTGGGTATTTTATAGTCCGCCAACCTGAATTTTCCTTATTCGTTTGGTTCCATTGGATACAGCAGTTTCCTTCACTTCCTGTTCTCATCAGCCATGTAGTATTTCTGTGCACTGTTAAACGGCTGCTGTGTTCCATCCCAGAAGTGGCTGCTTTTAGTGATGAACAAAGTGATCCCTGACGAGGCTTTCCTCCGGCAACTAACGGAAGTTACTCGATCGCAGGCCCTGGTTCTCATGGGAGACTTCAGTCACCCTGATATCTGGTGGGAGAGCAATACAGCAGTGCAAAGACAATCCAGGAAGTTTTTGGAAAGTGTAGGGGACAATTTCCTGGTGCAAGTGCTGGAGGAACCAACTAGGGGAAGAGCTCTTCTTGACCTGCTGCTCACAAACCGGGAAGACTTAGTAGGGGAAGCAAAAGTGGATGGGAACCTGGGAGGCAGTGATCATGAGATGGTCGAGTTCAGGATCCTGACATAGGAAAGAAAAGAGAGCAGCAGAATACGGACTTCCTGGACTTCAGAAAAGCAGACTTTGACAACTTCAGGGAACTGATGGGCAGGATCCCCTGGAAGAATAACACGAGGGGGAAAGGAGTCCAGGAGAGCTGGCTGTATTTTCCAAGAATCCTTATTGAGGTTACAGGGATAAACCATCCCGATGTGTAGAAAGAATAGTAAATATGGCAGGCAACCAGCTTGGCTTAACAGTGAAATCCTTGCTGATCTTAAACACAAAAAAGAAGCTTACAAGAAGTGGAATATTGGACAAATGACCAGGGAAGAGTATAAAAATATTGCTCAGGCATGCAGGAGTGAAATCAGGAAGGCCAAATCACACCTGGAGTTGCAGCTAGCAAGAGATGTTAAGAGTAACAAGAAGGGTTTCTTCAGGTATGTTAGCAACAAGAAGAAAGTCAAGGAAAGTGTGGGCCCCTTACTGAATGAGGGAGGCAACCTAGTGACAGAGGATGTGGAAAAAGCTAAGGTACTCAATGCTTTTTTTGCCTCTGTCTTCACAAACAAGGTCAGCTCCCAGACTACTGCACTGGGCAGCACAGCATGGGGGGGAGGTGACCAGCCCTCTGTGAAGAAAGAAGTTGTTCGGGACTATTTAGAAAAGCTGGACGAGCACAAGTCCATGGGGCCAGATGCGTTGCATCCGAGAGTGCTAAAGGAGTTGGCGGATGTGATTGCAGAGCCATTAGCCATTATCTTTGAAAACTCATGGCGATCGGGGGAGGTCCCGGATGACTGGAAAAAGGCTAATGTAGTGCCCATCTTTAAAAAAGGGAAGAAGGAGGATCCTGGGAACTACAGGCCAGGCAGCCTCATCTCGTTCCCTGGAAAAATCATGGAGCAGGTCCTCAAGGAATCAATTCTGAAGCACTTCGAGAGAGGAAAGTGATCAGGAACAGTCAGCATGGATTCACCAAGGGCAAGTCATGCCTGACTAATCTAATTGCCTTCTATGACTAGATAACTGGCTCTGTGGATGAGGGGAAAGCAGTGGACGTGTTGTTCCTTGACTTTAGCAAAGCTTTTGACACGGTCTCCCACAGTATTCTTGCCAGCAAGTTAAAGAAGTATGGGCTGGATGAATGGACTGTAAGGTGGATAGAAAGCTGGCTAGATTGTCGGGCTCAACGAGTAGTGATCAATGGCTCCATGTCTAGCTGGCAGCCGGTATCAAGTGGAGTCCCCAAGGGTCGGTTCTGGGGCCGGTCTTGTTCAATATCTTCATTAATGATCTGGAGGATGGTGTGGATTGCACCCTCAGCAAGTTTGCAGAAGACACTAAACTGGGAGGAGAGGTAGATACGCTGGAGGGTAGGGATAGGATACAGAGGGCCCTAGACAAATTGGAGGATTGGGCCAAAAGAAATCTGATGAGGTTCAACAAGGACAAGTGCAGAGTCCTGCACTTAGGACGGAAGAATCCCACACACCACTACAGACTAGGGACCGAATGGCTCGGCAGCAGTTCTTCAGAAAAGGACCTAGGGGTTACAGTGGATGAGAAGCTGGATATGAGTCAACAGTGTGCCCTTGTTGCCAAAGAGGCCAATGGCATTTTGGGATGTATAAGTAGGGGCATTGCCAGCAGATCAAGGAACATGATCATTCCTCTCTATTTGACACTAGTGAGGCCTCATCTGGAGTACTGTGTCCAGTTTTGGGCCCCACACTACAAGAAGGATGTGGACAAATTGGAAAGTGTCCAGCGGAGGGCAACAAAAATGATTAGGGGACTGGAACATATGACTTATGAGGAGAGGCTGAGGGGACTGGGATTGTTTAGTCTGCAGAAGAGAAGAATGAGGGGGTATTTGATAGCTACTTTCAACTACCTGAAAGGGGGTTCCAAAGAGGATGGATCTAGACTGTTCTCAGTGATAGCAGATGACAGAATGAGGAGTAATAGTCTCAAGTTGCAGTGTGGGAGGTTTAGGTTAGATATTAGGAAAAACTTTTTCACTAGGAGGGTGGTGAAACACTGGAATGGATTACCTAGCGAGGTGGTGGAATCTCCTTCCTTTGAAGTTTTTAAGGTCAGGCTTGACAAAGCCCTGGCTGGAATGATTTAGTTAGGGATGGTCCTGCTTTGAGCAGGGGGTTGGACTAGATGACCTCCTGAGGTCCCTTCCAACCCTGATATTCTATGATTCTATGTCATTCATATTTCAGTTTGAAGATTTCAGAGACAACTTCAGGAAAAAAAGGGTGTAATGAAGGCTGGACATTACTTTTCGGGGCAGTGCACTTATATTTGGGTTTTGCACACGTTATTGTGCTGATTTAGTTACACTGGTGAAAATTCAATGTAGAGAGAGCCTCGATTCATCAGATCTAGCAGAAAAAGACATGATAAGAACCAATGGCTGGAAGTTGAAGCCAGACAAATTCACATTGTAGATAAGGTACCATTTTTTAAGTGACTGTGATTAACAATTAAAACAAATTACCAAGGGAAGTGGTGGCTTCTCTATCTCCTGATGTCTTCAACTCAAGACTGGATGCCTTTCAAAAGTGATGCTTTAGCTAAACGCAAGTTGTATGTTAGGCAAACAAATTGGGCTCAACTGGGGCAACTGGGTGATATTTAATGGCTCCGATGTACAGGAGGTCAGACTAGATGTTCTAATGCTCTCATAGGCCTTAAACTCTATGAATATGAATCTGTGAATGTAGGCTATGGCCCTAATCCTACACCATAGAAGCCAATGGGAGATTGCCATTTGACTTCACTGGGAGCAGGACCAAGCCCCGTCTGTGCTTATTTTTATTAGCCATTCATTTGAATCTGCAACTTCTTCATTAAGTTTTATGAACAGCTCTCCATCACTTGAAGAATCCTCACATTCTCCCCAGGCATCCTTCTACTTTTTCTGGGCTGGTTTACAAAGAGGTTGGACTCATTACACTCAGGGTGACCAGATAGTAAGTGTGAAAAATCGGGACGGGGGTGGGGAGTAATTGGCACCTATATAAGAAAAAGCCCCAAATAACAGGACTGTCCCTATAAAATCGGGACATCTGGTCACCCTACACTCTCTCCACGTTTTCCTGAATGCGGGACAGTTTCTGAGTTTCTGCTGGCTGCCAAGTCAATGACATCGCTATTTGTCTGACATTTTCTTTCCTTTGCCTCTTTATTTTCTGTAAACTTTTTTCCTTACTTGTTTAACTGCCGTGTATTCAGTCGTAATTGGTGACTCTATTTGCAAATTTGCATTTGTGTTTGTTCAGCTGCTGGCCATATGAATATTGCCTTTGCAAGTGTCAGAACTATGATCCTGAGTGTGTCTTTCACGTTCCTGTGTTATTGTTGCAGCCCAAAACTGGATCTTTAATGAGAGACACTCTTTTAATATTCTAAATTTCCAGATCTGTGCCAAGCAAATGTGCATATCCATAAGAGGGACAGACACAAATTTGTTGCAGTAAACCAGTAAGATTGCATTTCACTGTTGGTTCTGTACTAGTAATGTGAATAATCCCCACTCTGTGGTTCAGAGTTATCCTCATCCTCACACTCCAGTTCCCCTCTAGATAAATAATGCTGGTTATTTAAAACATTTCACATGGCAATTTATTATACTTTTCCTAGAACAAATTTGCACTGATCTGCTAAATGTGCTCTGACAAAGGAAGTGGCCATTCATAAATATATTACAGTGGTCAGTGGCTAAACAGTCTCCAGATCTGTCTGCCAAACCAGTCAGCCCATCAGAACTGTATTCCTTGGTACCTGCATTAGTTCAACCCATTTTCTGAGGCCAACTGGCTTTTTAACCATAAAGATCGAGGGCTTATATTTTGCTAAATGTGGGAAGAACAGACTCGTGCTCAGTAGCAATGGAAGGAATTTGTGTTTAGTCTCATACCACTGAATTTAGGTTTAAGACATTCAAAAAAAAATTTGGAAACTGAATGAGAGAAGAAATAGAAAAGGAGATGAGGAAGACGGGAAACTTTCCTGTTTGCTGTAAGTTACAATCTTCTTAAAATATAGATTCTCCACACAAGGCTCTATCAATATTTATCTGTTTCCATTAATTAATACAGTTGTAGATTGTTCTGTAAGTGTGTAAAGAGGTATTTGAGAGCTAAGCTTTATCCTTAATAGAGCAATGTCAATATAAAAGTGAGTTAAAAAAATCTTTACCTAGGTTACTAGTAATTAGTTACATTGTTAAAATTGGAAGAGTATTATAAATCTAACTTACTTTTCATTCTCTATTGCTTTGCACTTTCCTCTGACTTGAATGCATGAGTTTAACTGGTCAATTTTGCTTTCTGTTTATGTTCAGTCTCAGTTTCCGGTTCTTATGCAGCAGTATGAGGTTATTGTGTTTGGGTTGCAAATATTGCAGGGAAATGATACAGGTAACACAACACATTTTAATTACAAGTAAAACATCTGTTTGCAAACAAAAATCTTTACTAAAAAAAATTAAAAAGTTAAGGCAAAAATGTTTCATCGGTGTCCAGCTAACACCTAAAGTCAGAATTGCATGTTCTGTATAAAATTCTTTCTCTTGAAAAAACTCAGATGTTAGAATGTTTGAAAACGAATAGTGAAAAAGATCCAGCCTTCTGAGGGTTGAGGTGTAAGGGCCTAGAAAGAAGGGGAAAGACACTTAACATTACAAAGCCAGTTTCATGAATGTTATGGTTGCCCCAGTCCTTACATACAGCCTCTCTCCTTTTGTCAGTGCAAATTGTGAATCTCTGTCATTGCAACTCCAAGGGCCTGAAAAGTGCTGAATTTTACAGTGCAGATCCACCATGCTTTTTAAACAAAGTAGCAAGGGTTAAAAGGCATGCTGGGAACTGCTGCTGGTTTTACTGCTAGCCCTATGCAGTCTTTGAGAAGCCAACACAATCCAGGGCTCTGGGGTATCTCCTTTTAAAGGGACAGCACTGTAAATAGAGGCTCTCCTTTTTAGAGATGTCTACTCCCCCACCTTGATGCATTCACAGTCCAGAACTGGTGACCTTACATGTCACTGCCATAGAGAAGCAGTTGTCATGTCACAGTCACCAGACTGAATGAGCTGGAGGAGAGAGTCTGATTAGATAAGAGCAAGAGCTTCTGTTTAGATGCCCAGCTATCTGGATAATCAACAGCGAGAGTAAAGGAAATAACCCTGGTAAAAGCCGCACAACCTCTAAATGGGATTTGGATGCAATGTGGCATTCTGAAAAAATTCCTGTGCATCTTTTTAAACTCTATTCCGGTGTTGCCTTGAAGATAACCTGGATTAAAGCAATGGAAAACCACACAGGTCATAGGCTACCCTAAATCCTGTCCTTTTTTTATGAAAACAGACCTTTAAACTTCCTCCCCTTTTTTCATGTGTTGCAAACCCTGATAATCTTGTCTTGGGACAGCCTGTTTAGAAATCTGAAATGTCCAAGTTCAGATGGAGAATGCAAGATACCCTTTGGCTGCATCTGCTGGCAGGAATTTCCTCCAGCTTTAGCTTCTTGTAGAAAGGAGCAAGGGGAAAATGTCCTCACTTTTCAATGTTACAGGCGCACACTTGTTTGTTTGTTTGTTTATCGTTTAGGATGACAGTGTCTGCTTTGCGGGAAACATCCCACGCGAGATACTTTGGCTCCTCTAAAGAAAATACGGACTGTGGACACAAGTGAATGGGCGGCCAGATTACTTCATTCGTTTTACTGTTGCTTTTCAGGGAGACACACGATATAATCTAGTAGTGGGAACAAGAGGCTAAGAGCCAGGACATTGTGGGTTGTATTGATGGCTCCCCCATTGACTAGCTGTGCTACCTAGGGCAAATCATTTGCAGACTTTTATTCCCATATGTGCCTGGGTAAATCTCCACCATAGCTCTTAGTGACTCAGTTTTCCCATCTGTAAAATGTGGATAAAGGTTCTCCTCTACCTCACAAGGGTGTTGCAAGACATAATGATTGTGTGTAATGTGTCTTTAGAGCTTTGGATGACATGTGCCATAGAGGGGCAAAGCATGTCTCTTCGGACAGAGCGGATAATGACTCCCTCTTTTTTCACTAGAAAGTAAACAGCTGAGCAGTAACAGGGGTCATGTCAGGAAGGAGCAGAAGCCCACACGCCACGTTCTTCTATAACTTGACACTCTTCTGTTCCTCCCCTGGCCCTCACAGGAACCTGCTAATGGGCAGCGAATGTTGCTGGGCAAGCATGCCAGCATATGAAGGCCAAAAATAGGTGCATTTGGTGAGAAAATGCTATTGAAATCCATAGAAGTGGGAGGGCATTTTGTAGGGCACAGGGTGAAACCAGTCAGGGCTTTGCTGAAAAGTAAAGCCTGAATAGGGAGAGTTGGCAGCTGAGTGTTGGATTTTATATTTGTTAGTTTTCTTTTCTAATTTTGTCTCTTGCTGCTCAGTTTCAGCAACTCCTGTTACATTTCAAAAAACTTTCTACCTGAACGAGAGCAGGCAGAACTCAGAAATGGGACTCCTTTGAAACTGAGGGCTCCAAGTTGGTGGAACAGTGTGGGTACAACCAAAATTTCTTTTGTCATAAACTTATGGAAAAAAGTTTTCCTGAGATCTCTTCCTTGCTTGGCTTCTATCCGAAGAGACATTTTTACTTCTGAGGTTGGGAGAAGCCGACCCTTCAGATCTTTGGTCTAGAAGGGACGGCTAAACTAACATAGCAACAAGCTGGAATCCTTCAAAGGGGACCAAAGCAATTAGACATTCAGTGGGGCTTGACCACCTAACTCTCTTGAAAATCCAACCCAGCGTGTTGGGGGAAGGTCAGAGACGTGTCAGGTTTTGTACTGTCTTGGATAGCGATATAACATCTCTCCTGTTTTGTTGGGAAGGCACACAGAGCTCTTACCTATAAAAGGGGGAAGACTTTCTAGTAAGTCATGAGACACAAAGACTATCTGAGACTAGGTGGCGTAGTCTGCCAGGTCAATGGTGAAATACAGACCCAGCTGGCAGAGATCGGACACACTGGGCGCAACAATATGTAAGATTTCTAGGGTGTTGTAAAGCCAACTTTGTTAGTGAAGCCTGGGGTTAGCTATCTGTCTGGGGTACTTACATGGCCTCCATTACCGCAGTATCTAACTGCCTCGATCTTTAAAGTATTTATCCTCCCAACCCCTCCGTGAGGTAGGGAAGTGCTATTAACCCCATTTGAGAGATGGGGGGGGGGCCTGTAGCGCAGAGAGGGCAAGTGACTTGCCAAGGTTGCCTGGCATGTCTGTGACAAAGCAGGAACTTGCACCCAGCCTCCCAAGGCCAAGGCTAGGGCCTTAACCACTGGCCCATCCTTCCTCCTGCAGCAACACTTTCTGCAGCATGTGTCTGGCTGGTTTTTCTTTTACGTTCCTTTTGATTTCATACTTTTTCTCTCTATTTCTGTAACCTGCCAATAAAACCTATTTGTATTTAAGACCAAAAGAATTGCTAGGCTCGGAGACTCGTTTGGGACAGTCACAGGCAGGTGCCAGAGAGCAAGTGAGAGCAGCTGACTCTAACCAGGAAGGAAAGACAAATGGGAGAGGAGGGGGAATAGTGGTGTGAGAACAGGGTCAAGGGCACACAAGAGATTGCTAACTCTGTCTAGCTCCCCGCAGCATAGCTCCAGGGAAAGGACTAGCATGGGAACGGGAATTATGTGAAAGACACTTGGTGGTGATCATCCAGGGGTCTATGGAAGTTGTGTTGGGTGCCCAGCAGGGCTTGGAGATGTATTGATCAGCATGAGAGTGCTCTGTGGGCTTGGGTAATGCGAACATGTTTGGACTGTTGTTGTTTGGGATTGTCCCATTGCAGGAAATTGCTCTCTTCGTCAGTAACGATCACGGAAATACTCAGTGCCACAAATTACATCATTGGAAAGCCCTTGTTCAGGAAGCTGTTGTGGCAAGTTTGTTGCTGTCCTGGTGCAGATGAATGTAGGAGAAGGTGAGGGGCTTGAGCATGCTGACTTGTGTGTTTGTGTTTGCAGGAGACAACAGAGGCCTCCTGGAGGAAACAAATCGCAGCAGCAGCACACGGATCATCAGCAAGGTACTGCCAAACACAACAGGGAACACCAGAAACTCTACCAGGGAGGCCAAACCCCTCACTCCTCAGGGAGGCCAGCTCACCATGGCTACAGCCAAACCCGGCGATGGCACCACAACCAGAAGCACTCGCCCAACGACAAGGAAACGCACAGAAATGCCAAAGAGACTGAGAATTTGAAAATCGAGGACGCCTCCGTCTGCACAGTGCATATCCCCCTGGAGATGCACCGGAGCACAGAGGTCGTGGAGAGACAGTCTCAGCAGTACATTCAGGAACCAGAAACCAAGCGGAGAGACAGTGTTCATGAGCGCATCGGGGAAAGGCCAAAGGTCAATTTGCTCCAATCTTCCAAAGACAGACTGCGAAGGAGACTAAAAGAAAAGGTACTATTCCCGTGGGGAGTTGATTTTCCCTTTATTAAAAGCTCAAATGTTAATCATTTCACACACCTACATGGGGCCTTGTTCCTGAGCACAGCCAAATTTATCGTCTCATCTCCTAAAGTCAACATTTCTTCTGGTGGGTGGCTGGGTTTTGTGGTTCTTCGTCAGGCCTTTTACTGAGACGCTGCTGAGTCTCTCTGTCTAACTGAGCCTGACCTGTTGTTTGGTGTTCATGTTAAGACCGAGTTTTCAAAGGAGGAATTGTGAACTCCCCCCTGCAGAAAACACCGCATGAAGATGAGGGTTTATGAGCCCAAATCAGGAGCATGTGCATTTCCCAGCCTTTTGCAAATGCCAGTTGAGTCTCTGGAGTGTTCTAAAATGTGGCTATGTGTCTCCTCCTGTATCTAGATACTGAGTGCAGAATTCAGACTTTGAACACTGGATACATAGATTTAGCCACTTAAACCTGATATCCATTTATCTAGATAGATTGATAATATATGAAAAGCACCCTTATCCTTCCCCCTTCTCTTGAACAACTCAACAATAACAAAACTTGTGTGTGCAAGTGATGGATGAGAAATCCTTTTTGGAAACAAAGTTTCAAATTTCTAAGGGTTTAATAACTTAATAGTTATGCTTTAAGCTTTAATAGTTTAATAGCTAATTTAATCCGTCCACATGTACCCTGAAGAATGCAGGATTTTTGTTGTGAGTGTATTTGTGCGTATTGCAAAAATCCACACAAATGATTTTTCAGCAAAAATATCCAAATGTGTAGTAAAAAATAAAATGCAGATATGCAGAGCACATCTAGTACATGAAATGAAACCACCAGGAACATAAACAGCTCTGTTGTGTGTTTGCGTGCACACTCATTTGAATATGTCTGTGTATCTGTATGTATGCAGTGTGAAGTAGACCATTTTAATTCTTAACATTCTCCTGTAAAATATAGATGATATGCAAACTGTTTTAAAATACTCACTTGCAAGTTTCTTTCCTGAGACCTAATGTAGAGTCTGATCTTGCAAATTCTCACTCACCTAAACAGTCCTTACTCGTGTGAGCAATTTCACTGACTTCTGTGGGACTATTTACATGAGAAGAGACGGTCTGAAGGATCAAACCCATAGTCATAGCTTCTAGGAGCGTGGGGTCATGTGAGAGCAATACTCCAGGTAAACACCAAGTTATGTGTATGCCCCATGTCCAGCACTGAGCTTACACAGCTGGCCTACTGACAGCTCCACCCATCAGGTTTCAAGGCCACACCTGGAATTTGCTAAAGGTTTCAGGGGACTTTCATAGAGTGTGACACAATGTTTTATCAGTGGAAAAAAGGGAAGAGAGGACATCAGCTCATAGCAAATGTGAGATGTCCACTGCATGTCTGTCCCTAGCAAAAAGTTTCACAGCGTAATTAAATGTTAAAAAGCTGCAATACTGTGAGTGGTAATGTTATTAATTTAAAGACACAAAAGCCAGGAGATGAAAAAGTTAGAGCTCTTGTAGTAACTGCAATTCGTTCACATTGTGCATATATTGCATGTGATAGTCTTGATTATCGCTGAGGTTGTTCAGTGTCTATCCTGATCTAGGTACTTCTGTGTCATTGTAGCCGTATAATCTGAACACCTCACAAATATTAGTGAATTTATTTTCATAAAAGCCCATAAGATAGGAAAGCAGCATTATTCCCATTTTACAGATGGGAAACAGAGACATGGCGCGATCAAGGGACTTGCCCAGGATCACACAGGAAGTATCTGGATGAATCAGGACTGGATTGAAGATCTGAGTCCCAGCCCAGTGCCTTAAGCCATCAGGCTAATGTTCTTCCCACTGACCAGAGTATGTGGGCTGTGAATTTGTAACGTGAGAGGGAGAATGGAGCAACGTCTACTGGGACCAGACTACTACCACTAGGAAAGAAGGGAAAGTGAGAAGAGTGGAAGAGAGAAAGGGAACGGCATAACATGGCTGACTCTTATGTAGCACTTGCCTCACAAAAGCAAAAGAAAAACCTACATTCCTGGCTACTTAAGCAGAGCTAGCTCCTTATAGCATTCTACTAGTCAGTGACTGAATAATCAAAGTTCCCTGTTGCCTGCAATATGTTGTAGAAATCTCAAGTGCTTTGCTTACTGCTAATCATTGTGAGCTGCTCAGAAAGTTATGGGAGGGCTTGACTAGAATATCCATAGCACTTTCCACCTTCCAGATACTTTATGAGCATTAAGTAATCCCCACAGCTTCCCTGTTGCAAAGCTAGGTCTCATGCTACGCAAATTGGGAAATAACTATGCTAATGTCTGCATATGCCCAGTGTGACCTTGCATAGGTGGTGAGTTATATGGGCCCGTGGTTCCACTGCTCCACCAATATTCAGGAATGTGGGCCCGGCTCCAACAATGTTTGGGCTTATATTTTCAGAGCCGTCCCATCCATAGGATGGACTGGGGCAACTGCCCCGGGCCCTGCGCTTTGGGGGGCCCCACGCTTCAGGGGGCCACAGGGGCCAGGGTGGCCTGGAAAGGTAGCGGGGGGCCTGGTGCTGGCAGCAGCGAGCGACCCGGCCCCAGCCTGCCCCACTCTGCCCCTTTCTGCCCCTGTTCCACCTCACCCCACTCCACCCCTTCCCCGAAGCCCCCCCCCACCTCTTCCTGCCCCTGCTCCACCCCTGCCCTGTCCCCATTCCACCCCTTCCCCCAAACCCCTGCCCTGCCTCTTTCCGGCTTCCATCCCTTCCTCTGAGCGACGCCGGGAGCTGGCGGAGGAGGGCGGGCTGGAGCCGGGTCACTCGCTGCTGCTGGCACCAGGCCCTCTGCTACCCCTCCCAGGTCACCCTGGACCCCACAGCCCCCTGAAGTGCGGGGCCCTGGTCCGTCCTATGGTTGGGACACCTCTGCTTGGACCCATTCTGGGCACCACCAAAAATTATACAAACCTGGGGCCCATGTGACCTTGGTATTTCCAGGTGCCTGAGCAGAGTCATGCTGAGTCAGTGTGTTCACGGTATCAGTAGCTCTGGTTTTTCTCTGCAGGCAAACTTGGCTGTTGGGCCCTTAGTAAATGTCACACCTCTGAGGTACAAAGGTATATCTATCACATGGGGACACTGAGGCACAGAGATGTCATATGACTTGCACAGGAGTCATAGATGGAGTCCCTGTCAGAGCAGGAATTAGGGCTCCCAGACCTCAGACCACTAGAGTGTGCCACTAGAACATGCCTCGTTGTAGATTTGATTGTATGACTCCCATCGCCCCCTACCCCCTGTTTTCTGTGAAAGAACAAGGGCTGATACGTCTGTTTTTTCCTTGTGTAACAGATGCCTTGTCTTTCCCTTTTCACGGGCCAGGACGAAGTGCCGGTGGAGGCGACCAACCCCCAAAAGAACAAAATGGACAAATTAATTGAAATCCTCAACAGCATGAGGAACAACAGCAGTGACGTGGATTCCAAGCTCACCACCTTCATGGAGGAGGCCCAGAACTCCACCAACTCCGAGGAGATGCTGGGTGAGATTGTCAAGACTATTTACCAGAAAGCAGTGACGGACCGCAGCTTCGCCTCCACAGCCGCCAAGCTCTGTGACAAAATGGCGCTCTTCATGGTGGAGGGGACCAAGTTCCGAAGCCTGCTTCTCAACATGCTGCAGGTAATTAGATATTTGCAGCTGCTCCCAGTGTGTTATTACTAGAAAGAAGTCCAGGAATTCTGACCATAGTTGAGCTTTTCCCAAGTTCCATTCTTGCCCAATTAATTATAGAAAAGAAAAGTGTAAGTGAAGAGAGGGCAGTGTTTTTTGTGTTTGTTTATGCAAGTGTTTCATGGTTACGACAGACCGATATAATTTTATAGGCACCATCCGGTTAATATCCATCTCTATCTCTCCTTCTATTTTAAAAGCTCAGTTTAACAAATGCTCATTCCCCAGGCACTGTCCCCACCTAGTTTTAACCCATAAAGCTCTAAAAGGTTTGGATCCATAGTATGTCAGAGACTACCTCTCTCCTTATGCGATTCTTCAGTGGTTGAGATTATTATTGTTTATTGTTCATATTACTGTAGCATCTACAATCTTGGACCAATATCAGAGCCCATATGCTGGGAATGTACATAGACAGTCCTTGACCTGAAGAGCTTGCAATCTAAATAGACAAAACAGGCCAAAGAGGAGAAAGGAAGGATCTTTATCCCTGTTTACAGACACGGAGATGGAGGCCCAGGGAGATGAAGGCCAAGATCCCCAAAGGGATTTAGGTACCTGAAGACCAGAATGTGCTGCTGCAGTCCACAAAACCCCCCACTCGGCTGCCACCTTGCCCTGTAGGTCCCTAAACTCACTCAGCACCAATGTTTTCACTGTAAAAGTTCCCGAGGCATCTAAGTTTCTACCTGGAGGCAAGTGCACTGCTGGCACAGGCAGGCATCTAGGTGGCCTATTTCACGCCTAAGCCCAGCATGATCGTAGAGGCAGGTGCTGATAAGCATTCCCGCACCTATCTCACCTGCGGGGCCTGAATCTGACAGGTGTGCTCAGGGGCCTCCTCCGAAGTTCCTTTGTGGATCCGGGCTGAAGCAACTTGCCCAAGGTCACACGGGAAAGTCTATGGCCCCGCACATCACATGTGGAGGAAGGGAGCTTCTGGGAAATGATGGCAGGGTCTCTCTCACTTCTCAGCTAAGGCGGAGCCAGGCTGATGGGAGGTACATGTGTCTCACCTAAACTGTCTGTCCTCTGTCTACTCCAAGCAAGTGTTTAGTAGCACAGGTATAGTCATGACTGATGTAGCTCTTCCCAGGGAAAGTGGAAGAGGTCACCTTGATTGAAACAAACAGGCATTGACAGCCATAGCATCACTCCGTGAGCTGAGAGGGTGCTGGATGGCAAGAAGGCCCTTAGGGAAAAGGACCAGGTGGATGAGGATTATATGGAAAGCCTCTTGCCACATTAAGGCATTGTCCATACCATGTAACAATGTTGTACCCCAGCCGGTGATGTTATTTTGTATGGGCACAGGCTCCCATTTTGTGTTCTGCAGAGAGGAGAATTTGACGCTTTGTTTATGTGCAGAAAATGTTTATGGTGGTGATGTGGGAGCGGCCCTCATTTTCATTTTGTTGCTGACGGTGCATCTTACACACATGTCCTGTCACTGAAATCACATCATTCTTTGCAATGTACTTTCCTTGCCATTCTGCTTTCCTTTGCTGCTGTGGCTGGAATTCATCGCTTCATTATACTTTGCGTTGCTTGTCTCCAGTCCTGTGGCTGGCTGTGTGCAGTGCCCTGGGTTGAGTCAGGCTTTTGGGCAAACAGCACGTGGCAGTTGTCTGACATTCCTTCTTGTCATGTATCTACCCTTAAGCCAGCTGGCAAAAATGCTGGCACTCTGATTTACATGTAGCAAGCCCCGGACTCCCTCTGCTTTGTGAGAGAAGATTTGGTGCAGCTACAAGCCAAGAAGGGAGAAGATCTTGCTAGAGTACTATTGTGCCGTCCTGCAACGGCCGCTGCCATTACTGTGACGTTGTCAGCTAAAATGACTCCATCCCCCCCAAAAGAATCTGAAATAGCATCCCCCCAAAAAGAATGTGAACATGCAGGCGTGAGCCAGTCTCCAGGAACCTGAGGGTATGTCTGCAGAGCAAAGAAAATCCCTTGGCTGCCCCATGTCAGCTGACTCGGGCTCGGGCTACCGGGCTGTTTCATTGCTGTGTAGACTTCCGGGCTTGAGCTGGAGCCCAAACTCTGGGATCCTCCCATCTCACAGGGTCCTAGAGCTCAGACTTCAACCCAAGCCCAGATGTCTACACAGCAATGAAACAGCCACAGACCTGAACCCCGCGAGCCTGAGTCGGCTGGCACAGGCCAGCCGCAGGTGCCTGGTTGCTGGGTAGACATACCCTGAGAGCATTCCTTGCTCAGAAGGCTTTGCAAGTTAGCCTCACTAGCTGATCATTCGTGACACTAGCTGATCATTCACTAACCCTCTGAAAGGGTTTGTGCTTCTGTTTAAAGAAACAGACTCCAGTGAACACTGTCTTATCAACTGCTCCAGTGACCCACAAAAGTCAGTTGATTCCTCGTGGTGACTTTCTCATGAAGGCGGGGCAATTATTCACTACGTCTGGGATACTTCATGCCAGTTTCTTAAGAAAGGAGATTGTCCAGTAAGGGTGACCTCTTTGTATGGGTTTTTATTGTGTTAATATCGAGTATGTACAATTCTTTTGAGCATAACAATAATCAGGCATCACCTTCAAACCCCAGACCTTCCCTACTTTGGGAACGCTAATTAAACCCTGCAGTAAGTATTGTTCCCGTTTTTCAGATAGGGCACAGAGAAGTTAAATGACCTGCCCAAGGTTACTCTGACCAACTGGCAGAGCCAGGAATAAAACTGAGGAGTCCTAGCTCCCACTCTTGCTCTTTAACCATTAGAGGATTCTTCCTCTCAAGAAAAGTGACCATCTTCTCTTGATTGTCTGCTGTTAACTCTTCCTTCAGTGCTGTAGCCAGATGCTGAGCTGGTGTAAATGGGTGTAGATCATTGGCTTCAGTGGAACTTCACTGACTGCCTGCTCCAGCATTTTTGAGTGGGGAAGTGTCCTGGAAGATTCCTCCATTTTTTCCATTTACTCCTTGTCCCTTTTTATGGAAAATAATGACTCTGTGGAGCTGAATCTTTTTCTTCATGATTTTGCTGAGTTGGGAGGTTTCCAGTGAGGTCAAAACTTCACACCCCCAAATGCTGTTTACTCAAAAGGTCGGTAGAATTCTATCAAATGGCAGGAGATGAGGGGTCCAGGCTCCTGGGTTCTGATCTGCTGCCAGCTCATGGTCTGACCCTGGGCAAGGCACTGTATCTCACTGCACTCCAGTTTCCCAGCTGTGTTGACTTACTGGAGTGAAGTACTTTGAGGTCTATAAAATGGGGATGATAATACTGACTTACCTACCTGCTTGTTTTGTTATGATCCCCAATTAATGCGTGGGTAAAGCACTTTCACATTAGAAGAAGGTGCAATATTAACTACAAATTAAAAATTTATATTTAATAAATTGCCCATCCCCTTCAATGTGATGCATCTCCTCCGCTGTGTGTGTCCATTGTATTCTGTATTATGAATTGTCTGTTGTAGTAACATGGTAAACATGAAAGCTAACCTGTAGACCCTGCTGGGTGCAAGAAATCTCAGCTCTTGTTTCCTGCTCGTGCTAACAGATGGGGGAAATCTTGACTATAGTTAACAGGGAAATTCCATTACATAAAGTTTTATGTGATTTTGAGTTTTGCTCTCCAGTGGGTTTACAATGAAAAGAGGGCTTTGTTTTCACAATTCTGGGTCAATGAGAAGGCAGGCATGTATAATGAGAATCGTAGCTAAGGCTGGCTTGTTGATGCACAGATCTCAGAGCGAGGAGGAGTCTGAAAAAATAAGAGAGAGAGAGAGACTTACGTGTAATGTGTCACCTGTAACTTCTATAGCTAGATAAGCTAATGTTAAACTGCATCATTATTTATCACCTTGTATATGTACATGTTCCAGCAACGAAGTCTGTTATACAATGGCCAGATGCTTTTCCAGGAGTTTGTTTTGTAGCTCACTCCAATGCTGGATGATTGTAATAGCACTCTGTGCTTGCATGCTGTCAAGCATCATTTAAGGGTCTCAAGACACTTCCACAAATAAATAACTATTTAAACTATGTGAGGTATGTTGCCACATTTTACCATTCGTTTCTTTATTTCACACATGAAGGAACTGAGGCCTGGGTCATGCAGCAAGTCCGTGACAGGGCTTGTGGGATCTAGGCCTGCAGTAGATAGAGCCCAGCAGTCCTGAGACCCAGAACCTGCTTTAACCAAAAGTCCACACTCCCTCTTTGTATCGTTATGTACCTATCCCTGCTTTCAGCTACTGAATGAGGAAAATTCGAGTATTGCTTAGGTGAATTGTTGTGGCTCTGGAGGTTGTGTGGACAATATCAACAACTGGCATTTTACTAGAGGCAACTGATGGGCTTGTTTCATCTTTCCGTTACCTTCCTGCTGGTTAAATACACAAGCTGGGCACAGGTGTATGGGAATCCTTTGAATATTTGTATTTTTCCTTGGGTCATGTGATCTTTTTTAAACCTCTTGTGGTTTTGTCTCGGTTCTTGCTCTGGTTTCTGCCCTAGGGGGTGAAGATGATGCTAGATGACTGTGCTGCTATTTGTCCTTGCAGTGTGAGGTAGATGCCACCTTTTAGGGGCTGGCCATCAGGATCAGGAACCTGGGGAAGCAGTCCTAATGAGGCTGGAAGGAGCTGATTAATAGTAATGTTACAGTGGTGCTTAGAGACCATGCCAAGACCGGGGCCCAGCCTTGCCCCAAAGAACTTACAGTCTAAATATACAAGAGAGACATAGGGCAGGGGGAAAGGCAAAGCCATCATCTCCATTTTACCACTGGGGATCTGCAACCCTGAAGGCTGAAGTGAGTTGCCCTGAGGCATGCTGGGAGTCTCTGACAGAGTCTCAGCCTCAAGTCCCAGCCCAGTATCTTAACCACAAGCCCATGCTTCCTCTTGCAAGACTGACTCCCAAGAAGTCCTCCAGCAAAATCACCAAAGGCTGAACTTGGCATAGAGATTATCTCTAAGGGTAAAAGAAAATTGATTTTTCCTTAAAACAAAATCCATGACCAGCCCATGATTTTAAATAAAAAATCACAGCAAAAAACTCAGAGCCCTGATCATAAGCAAGAGGAGTAGGTAGCATAATACACTGAGAGCCCATGAGATACCAGCACCTAACCCTACAGCAGAGGAGATTCCCCTTGGCAGTGGCAGTTATGACTCTCTCTTTCTCATGAAATTTTTCAGTAATTTCAGGCAACCACATCCAAGATTAAACTAAACTAGCAAACCCTAAAATGTTCATGTTCTGGTGTTTAAAAACGACTATCCGTCTTAACTTGAACCAAGCTCTTGGCACTTCTGAAGATAGAACTAACTTCACTGTCATGTGCCATCTGGAGCCCTAAACAGCAGCAGATCCTCCTGTCTGGTGAGCTCTCTGCTAGATCCTTTGTGCCACTGAATGCATCCGATGAAGTGAGCTGTAGCTCATGAAAGCTTATGCTCAAATAAATTGGTTAGTCTCTAAGGTGCCACTAGTACTCCTTTTCTTTTTGCAGGAAACCTGTAATGCTTTCTTTAAAGCATGATCTGTGGAGACTTATCAGCAAGGGTCAATGATTTACCATCCTGAAAGCTATAAATCAGAAACTGGATCCCATTCATGCTTTTCTAAGAGCGTGTATGTAGTACAAACAAAGACCCTGTCCTTGTTGAACACTCCAGCAGCCAGGGAAGCTGCTACAATCATCAGGACTGGCGGAAAGCATCCTGGGAGTGTATTTGAATTGGAGAGACTTTTCCTTAGCGGAGGGCTTCTTCCTGCAGGCCCCATGTCTTGGGGAACTTCCTGGGCTAAAGAGGCTGTCAGCACCCTGGGCACCACCACATTCTGATGGTTGGGGGGACCCTGCTGCTGAACTGAAAAAGGGACATAGAATGGACAAACACTCAGGTGACCTGTCCCTTTAGCTTTGCCAGCTGGCCATGGACACTGCTGTGGGGTTGTGACATACTGGGATACAATCCAGACTAGTGGCGGGCTGTGTCACCCCTGCCCTGCAACCATGGTTGTCTTACAATGTCTATAGCTCCCACCCGGGTCACTCACAAACAGCCTTCTAGCATGCATGCCACAGCCTGAGTGCCTGCCAGTTACACCATGGCTCTCACCAGCCTGGGTTATACTGCAGGGTGACCCCAACACACACCCAGAAATGTATGTCCTATGCTGCCCAGCCCTCTTCTGGACAGTACAGATATATTAAGTCCATTATACCTTTAAGGGAATAATATCCAGTTTATTATTTTAAATAGAGTTACCCAGACACTTCAACTTAAACATGCTGGATTAGATAAAACAGTAAAACTAGTTTATTAACTACAAAGAGAGAGATTTTAAATGAGTACAAGTAATGAGGCATAAAAGTCAGAAATGGTTACAACAAAAATGAAGACAAAGCGCTTTCTAATATCTACTTAAGAAACTATTGTTGTTGCAAAGCAAACTTTCGTACTGCATACTCCAGTAGATTACTGACCAAACTTTCAGGTCAGGACCCCTCCACCAGAGTCCAATGGCTGTTTCCTTTTTTCTTAGGTTCGGAGAATGAGGTGGGCAGGGAGAGAGAAGGGGGTGCCTGAGGGTGTTTGTCCCTCCTTTTGATAGTTTCAGTCCCCCTCTTGGAAAACATTTCTAGCTGAGAATCAGAAGATAAAAGAGTCTATGTGGAAGGATATTCCCTGCTCGTTTTTTTCAGCTGTCTGAGCTTCCTTTGTTTTTCCTTCCTGCTTGATGAGTCTGTTTATTGCTTAAATGCAAACACACATTCCTTTGTTTAGGACAGACCTGTTTGCTGACTTCTGCTTGGGCAGGCCTGTGGGGTTTGGAACCTGTGTTAATACCATCATACAGGGAAATCTTATAACTTCACATATAGTGTTACCACATATATTTTATCAGGACAATGCTGACCAGCAAATTATGAGTTTTCAAATGACATCTCACAAGGCATACTTTGTACAAAGATTATTGCAGTGGTATGTAGGGTGTGAAATCGGGGGTGACCTGAGGGACTGCGGTGCCTTCCAGTCCAGGGAGCAAGAGACTGCTCCCCGCAGCTGAACCTAGGGGTGACATCCTGACCACATGAGAGTTTCTTCATTGTCTTAATGGAGCCAGGATTTCACTCTTGGTTTCTTGGGAGACAGCACAGGCCCACCATGCAGGTCCTAAATGCATTTATTTCAAAGTCCAGTTTCACAGACATCCTTCTCTTCTTACTGTGTTTAAATTAAACCTTTGTCTTCATTTAGGGGGAAGAAAGCTATTACATTAAGTATTAGTAATTCTTTGCTATAAGGCAGGAATTCAAACAAGACACTGTCCTTGGCTCAGCTCCCACCCCACAGGAATAGTGTTTAACTGTCATGTACTGTGATCAGGAACAACTAGACATGCAGTACCTGCCTGGGGTACTTCAGATGAGTTCGGCTTGCCTGTGGCTATGGGCCCTTTCCCTTGGAGAGTCGCTAGGTTAATCTCAGCTGTCAATGACGGGGGTGATCACAGTGACAGAGGTAGCATAGCTAGAGGGTAGATAATAATTTTGCAAGCCCATTAAAAAAACATGTAAAGACCAACAGAGGCCTACATCTGCAGCTCCCATTGACTTAGAATGGAATAGTGAGAACACAGCGCTTCTGAAAATCAAGATGCTGCCATTAAACATAGTATTTCAGAAAGTTGCACAATCCTCCTTTGCAGCCAGCCTTTTCCTTTCCAGCCCTGTAGCTGGCTCGGGTTCATGTCCAGAATTGTCTCCGCTCTCCTCACTATGAATCCTGTCTTTACCTACAGGATTTGTGAGCTCTGTTTGAAACACACACAGGAGTGAATGCACAGAGCCAAGGAGAGGATATCCGTCTTGTGTATTGTGCTGCGCGCCCTTCTATCAAAGTCAGAGGAAATCAGAGCTGGCTCCAACTATTTTCATCCAGGTTCTCCTGTGATGAAGTGGAGTTCAGCGTGAGGGCTAATGGTCCAAAGAGGAGAAGAAAAGAATCTAAAATCTTCTTCAGCAAGGAAACGGCTGACCAGCTGACTGCAGGCGTCAGTGACAGATATGTCTCTAATCCAGTCAACAGAGATACTTTGGGCAGGTCAATCCTGCATAAAAAATCGATGCTGCATAACAAGTTTTCTGCATTATTAACTGCAGAACCAGTGATTTTGTGGAGAAAGAAAAGGGCAACCCAGATGCTGCAAGTTGCTCTGCCACTGACTTCACTGGGAGTTGGAGACACTTGGCACCTTCTAAGACATGCACAGCAACTGGCAGGCTTGGGCCTTTGTGGTCATACAGCAAGATCAGGAAACATTTAAACCCATCTTTGAAAAAATGATACTTATAAAACTCAACAACTGTCAGTAGCTCCAGGAAGTCATCCGTCTTTTTTATTTGCTGTTACCACAACTGAAGGATCATTGAGCTTATGTTTATGGCTAAATACAGTGAGAAGCATTGGCTAACACACTTTCTGGGATTTATTTCATGAACAGTATTGTAGTTATTTACCATGAAGTGATTTCCCACTCCTAGGATTAGAGACATTTAAGGAAGTAATGTGGGCAGGTACACAGGGTATGGGGAGTCAATTTAAATGGGGATGGAACTTTGAACTAATCACATGATTGTCTTGTTTCAGAAACAATTCAGAAACAAAAAGTAATGTTAAAGAAAAAACTTGGTCCTTGAGGATCACTAGGTGCTGTATCAGAGCTGAGCTTTCAGGAGGAAGCAAACTGGCAGCAAGAAATAGCCCGAAAGCAAGGCTAGTTCAAGTTTTTGCTTTCTCCAGAGAAAGAATTTCCAAAATAGAGTGAAATCACGAAGTCAGCAAGAATTGACACTTTCTGAGTCTGTTCTTGTGGGATAGACATTGCACTCATATGTTGTAAGACAATCAAAATATCATTGGGCAAAGGGAGTAAAACCTGTAATTTAAAAAAGATAACAGAAAAGGAGAAATATTAATATGTGTATAACAATATTATACCTAGAGATCCCAACCAAGGTTCAGGCCCTATTATACTAGGTGACGTATAGACATACGGTGAGAGACCATGCCTGCCCCAAAGAGCTTATGTTCTAAATAGCTAAGACAGACAAAGGGTGTGAGGTGAAATAGCCACAGAAGTGAAGTGACTTGTCCCTGGTCACACAACGGGGCACTAGCAGACCTGAGAAGAGGCACTGTGTCTCCTGACTCCCAGCCTAGTGGCCTGGGTACTAGACCACACTGCCTCCCTAAAAAGCCTAAGAAGTAATGTTAGGTATAACTATCATCTCTCTTCTAGAAGTCAATAGACCAACTGGTTTTTATTAGCTTTTCTCATTGACTTGAAAGTCTAGTGTTGTCATTAGCATTAGAGCTGCCCAGAAAACGGAATTTCCTCCCACTAAAAATTTCAATGTTTCTGGGATAAAATTTCATCCCGAATCTGAACAAAAAAGTCAAATATTCAACATTTTTCACAGGAGGAAGACAGCCATTTGAGGAGAACCAAAACGGAATTTGTCAGCTTGCTCCAGGTGCCCCAGCTCCCTGGGGAATCTAGTTAGCACAGCAAGGCAGCTGCCCAGGAAGTCAGGCAATTAGCAGTTTGCCATGCTCCCAGGGGAGTCAGGAAGCCCCAGGAGGCTGCTGCCTGTTCTCTGGCTCTCCATGTTGCCCAACTGCCCAGTTTGCTTGCCTGGTTTCTATCCAAACATTTGATGGAATTGACATGTTTCCATGGAATGTTTTCAAACCAGCATGTCCAAGGGAAGTGTGGTCCATCAGAAAAATGTCAACCCAATCTGGTTAGCATAGTAGACAAAGAGGCCAGTCTCCTGGGTTCTATTCCTGTCTCTGTCACTGACTGATGGCAAGTCCATCAGCTTCCCTATCTACAACATAGGGTAAGAGTAATGCACATCAGAAAGGGATTTTCACATGAACAATTTCCTTTTAAGAGCGACTGGAAGGGGAAGGAATAAATTCTGCCCCCCCAGTTATACGAGTGTCAACCTGGAGTAATTTAATACCAAATTTGGCCTGTTTATATGGGCACATAGAACACATCTAGGAAATTGCTCAGATGTGCAGTCTAGGGGAGGGGATAAGGGCCAGGCAACCCTGATATGTGTACTTGCACCATCTGAGAATGTGGCATGAAAACAAATGTGGGTAATCCCGAGATACAGAGGTTCTCCCAACCTTTTGCTTTATGATTGTTCTGTATAATCATTGGCTGTTGAAAAACCATAAAGCACTCCTCAGAATGTATAATTGTCTATAAAGCCAGAAAGGAGCTTTTGAAAGCATTACAGAGATCACAACGGCAGTGTAACAAGGTTAGGAGACAGCACCCGTCTTACGAGTATCTTTCTCTTACTGCTAGTCGCTATCACTCTCCCCCAGACTAGTTGATTAAACTGGTTCAAGCTAGAATATTAGTTACAATATTGAACTGTTTTACATGTTACTTTTCCCTGGGCACCGTTGACCATTTTGTTGATGGAGTGACTGCTGTGTAGAGTGTCTATCATTACAATAACACTTAGCAGTAACATAGTGATATAATAAATATTATATTAACTAGTAATATAGTAACTACAATTCCAAATTCTTTACACACAGGAAGTTCACCACGCTCTGTGGGATAGGTAAGGAGCCTAATATCCATTTTGCAAATAGAGGACTAAACGTCTTGCGCAAAGTGACACAAGAAATCAGTTGCAAACAGAATAGAACCCAGGAGTCCTGACCTTTTCTAGCCCTTAAGAGACAAGTGTTTCCAGATTGCAACTCACACATTGTTCTTTACTATTAATCCATAACTCCTCTAAAACGCCTGGTCTAGAACTGGACTTGTTTGTCGGTAACATCTTTCAGACTAAGCTTATCCAAAGTGTAAAGAGCTCCGCTAGCCATACGTGCTCAAGCTATAGAGACTCTGTACAAGGGTGTGATAAATAGGGATAAACATGCCCACTCATCCTCTGAATACTATTGGCCACTGACAGCGAAGGCAGAACTGATAACTGCAGGTCAAGCCCCTCGCATATGGTCCCAACAGATGTTCCTGTTTTGTAGGAGCCGCGTGGACTTGTTTGTCCCTTTCTCTCAGGAGCAAATGACTGCAAACTGAGGTCCCAGCAGCTCAGCCAGTCCTGCAACACCCAGACGTGAAACTAGATACCATTAACTTGGGTTTGAATAGAGACTGGGAGTGGCTGGGTTATTACACATATTGAATCTATTTCCCTATGTTAAGTATCCTCACACCTTCTTGTCAACTGTCTAAATGGGCCATCTTGATTATCACCACAAAAGTTTTTTTCTTCTGCTGATACTAGCTCATCTTAACTAATTAGCCTCTCACAGTTTGTATGGCAACTTCCAACTTATCTGTATGTATATATATTTCATCTTACTATATGTTCCATTCTGTGCATCCAATGAAGTGAGCTATAGCTCACGTAAGCTTAAGCTCTAATAAATTTGTTAGTCTCTAAGGTGCCAAAAGTACTCCCGTTCTTTTTGTGGATACAGACTAACACGGCTGCTACTCTGAGACTCTGGTAGAGGATCTAACACAGGGGTCGACAACCTTTCAGAAGTGGTGTGCCGAGTCTTCATTTATTCACTCTAAGTTAAGGTTTCGCGTGCCAGTAATACAATTTTAATGTTTTTAGAAGGTCTCTCTCTATAAGTCTATATTATGTAACTAAAATATTATTTTATGTAAAGTAAATAAGGTTTTTAAAATGTTTAAGAAGCTTCATTTAAAATTAAATTAAAATGCAGATCTTATCAGTTTAGTGCAGTGGTTCTTAACCGGGGATGCACAGACCCCCTGGGGGTGCGAGACATGCGAGATTTTTGTAGAAGGTAAATCATCGAAAACACAAATTAAGCACAGGCACATAAGTACAACTACTTTGTTTCATCAAACCTATGTATTTATTAACATTATACATTTTTAACGATTACTGTAATATACAAAGTTTTTAACTTTTCAAGTTTTTAAGCTAATTGTAGTGTAATTTTTGATAAGGGGTGAGAGAACATATTTAGAGAACTCCAGACCATCAGTGGGCTGAGCGGGGCCAGGTGTAGTGTATTAAATTGCTCCCCATGGGAATGTGCTACTTACAGTGTACTACTTATGGCTGCCAGTCCTGATGCTCTGGGCGGCATGGTAAGGGGACGGGGGGACCAGGGGTGGTTTGATAGGCGTGGGAGTCCCGGGGGGCCGGTCAGGGGTCGGGTAAGTGGATAGGAGTTGGGGCAGTCAGGGGACAGGGAACAGGGGGGCTTGGATGGGGTGGGTCTGGGGGGGCGGATAGGAGTGGAGGGTCCTAAGAGGGGGTGGTCAGGGGACAACGGGGCGGGGGTTGGATGGGTCAGAGGTTATGAGGGGGGCAGTCAGGGGGCGGGAAGTGGGCCGGCTGTTTGGGGAGGCACAGCCTTCCCTACCTTGGTATAGTGTACTAAATTTCTCCCCGTAGGAATTTGCTACTTACGATGTACTACTTACAGCTGCCAGTCCTGGTGCTCTGCAAGTAGCAGCACGTTCCTACAGGGAGAAATTTAATACCCTACACTGGGGGACAGAACCCCAGACCGGCAGTGGGCTGAGCGGCTCAGTCTGCCGCCAGTCTGGGGTTCCAGCCGCCGGCTCCTGCCAGCTGGGGTCCCGGCTGCCGGCCCCGCTCAACCTGCTGCCAGCCTGGGGTTCCTTTCACCCAGGCCGGCAGCGGGCTGAGCCTGGGCAGCGGCTGGGACCCCAGCTGGCAGCAACGTGCCAGTAAAAATCGGCTCTCATGCCGCAGGTTGCCTACCTCTGATCTAACAGATTAGAGTGTTAACCCACTCAGCTGTCCTGCCAGCACTATTCAATATGTATTGATCATGTTCTTAAACCTTGGCTGATCCTTGTGAGATAAAAGCAGATATAGAACAATTAAATCGCAGTGCTAGGGATACTGCTTACTGAACAAATGTGGTTTTGTCTTTTCAACCTGGCTCCTCTTCTGTTTTTAGCTGTTGATGAGCACGTGCATAGCAGGGACACCTGCTTTGATTTCACTTCAGGAACGGCTAAAGTTCATAACTTATCTCATGAGACTTTTATGATCCCAAGACATATGCCAGTTCGGTGGCACAAAGACGCCACAGTGCCCCCCTCAAGGCAGCTCTACTGAGGAGTATCTCTCTTGGCAGACGTACAGATATTCAGACTTACTAACCCTGGCTGCAAACGAACCAGCGTCTCAAGTAGCAGCTGTCTTGATGTGAAATGCGGGGATTGACAGTATCAGGAAAGCGCTGGTTTAGACTTAGCTCTCCCCGTGTTTTGGCTGTGAATCCAGTCTTTGCTCTTGAATCTGAATGATGTAAACCTTTAGAGGCACTCCAGTGGCACGTGTAAAGCAGAATAAAGCTACTGGTGCCTGATGGGCCTTGGGGAACTCTTGCTGTTTCTGGACACAGCGCTGTTTTTCTTTGCTTTTAAACCAGCGAAATTCTGGGTGGGTTAAATCAGAGTCATTGAGTTACAGATGGGTTAAATCAGAGTCATCGAAATGTCGCCCAACAGAGGGCTGCCGCGGCAACTTGCCAGGAACCTGCTGGCCCCAACTAATTGGCACAAAATGGAGCAGATTGCGTCTGCCCTCATCTTTTCTAGGGATGTGTGGCCGGTCCCAGCATGTGATGCAATGTGAATTGGGCCTCTGTGAGCCATGAAGCGCATTCTATTCTGGCCCTGATAGTCTGTGGCAATTGTATTTCTCCGTTAAAGATGAGTGCAGCCCCAGGCTGTACTGCAGACTTCTTTGGTTTGTCATCGCCCTGGGCTAAACCCCTCTGAATACAGGGTAGGTATCATTCCTTGCTGCCTTTCTTCTTCCACCCAGACTGTAAATAGATGTGAAATGCATTTATGCAGAGCACACTGTATTCTATATAAGTTGTTATACCTGCCCAGCAGTAGGCCACCTTCCAGTAGACCACACAGTGACATGACTCAATTCCATCACGTGTGGTTCTTTCTCTCCGCAAGGGGAGAATTGTGTGTGCGGTGCAGACTTTTATTCAGGTACGGTTTTGTTTTGGGGGGTGTCTTTTAAACACACATAACAGATCATGTAACATTGAAGCTAACGGTATGGATTAGTCCTTTGTTGGCCTTTAAGACAGGTTATCCTTCAAAGTCTCAGAAGCAGTAATTGCACTAAACAAAATCATAGAATCATAGACTATCAGGGTTGGAAGGGACCTGGGGAGGTCATCTTGTCCAACCCCCTGCTCAAAGCAGAACCAATCCCCAACTAAATCATCCCAGCCAGGGCTTTGTCAAGCCTGACCTTAAAAACTTCTAAGGAAGGAGATTCCACCACCTCCCTAGGTAACGCATTCCAGTGTTTCACCACCCTCCTAGTGAAAAAGTTTTTCCTAATATCCAACCTAAACCTCCCCCACTGCAACTTGAGACCATTACTCTTTGTTCTGTCATCAGCTACCACTGAGAACAGTCTAGATCCATCCTCTTTGGAACCCTCTTTCAGGTAGATGAAAGCAGCTATCAAATCCCCCCTCATTCTTCTCTTCTGCAGACTAAACAATCCCAGTTCCCTCAGCCTCTCCTCATAAGTCATGTGTTCCAGTCCCCTAATCATTTTTGTTGCCCTCCGCTGGACACTTTCCAATTTGTCCACATCCTTCTTGTAGTGTGGGGCCCAAAACTGGACACAGTACTCCAGATGAGGCCTCACCAATGTCGAATAGAGGGGAACGATCACATCCTTCAATCTGCTGGCGATGCCCCTACTTATACATCCCAAAATGCCATTGGCCTTCTTGGCAACAACGGCACACTGTTGACTCATATCCAGCTTCTCGTCCACTGTAACCCCTAGGTCCTTTTCTGCAGAACTGCTGCCAAGCCATTCAGTCCCTAGTCTGTACCGGTGCATGGGATTCTTCCGTCCTAAGTGCAGGACTCTGCACTTGTCCTTGTTGAACCTCATCAGATTTCTTTTGGCCCAATCCTCTAATTTGTCTAGGGCCCTCTGTATCCTATCCCTACCCTCCAGCGTATCTACCTCTCCTCCCAGTTTAGTGTCATCTGCAAACTTGCTGAGGGTGCAATCCACACCATTCTCCAGATCATTAATGAAGATATTGAACAAAACCAGCCTGAGGACCAACCCTTGGGTCACTCCACTTGATACCGGCTGCCAACTAGACATGGAGCCATTGATCACTACTCATTGAGCCCGACAATCTAGCCAGCTTTCTATCCACTTTATAGTCCATTCATCCAGCCCATACTTCTTTAACTTGCTGGCAAGAATACTGTGGGAGACCGTATCAAAAGCTTTGCTAAAGTCAAGGAACAACATGTCCACTGCTTTCCCCTCATACACAGAGCCAGTTATCTCATCATAGAAGGCAATTAGATTAGTCAGGCATGACTTGCCCTTGGTGAATCCATGCTGACTGTTCCTGATCATTTTCCTCTCCTCTAAGTGCTTCAGAATTGATTCCTTGAGGACCTGCTGATATAAAATGAGCTGATATTAGTTCTTTCCCCATGATTAGGGCCCCCTCTTTCTCCGAAACACTCGGTCCCAATGCGGGGGAAACAGGGAAATCCTCTCCATAGTAGGAGCAAACATGTGGCAAAGAGGAGGTCGAGGGCAGGGGGACAGAGTCCATGGCTGACCCTAGGTTCTGCCTCGGGGAGATGCAGTGCAGCATTAGACCCAGAGAGTATTGGAGAGGGAGAGTTCATCAAAAAACATTTCAGAGCTTGTGTGTGTGTTTGCTTTGTCTTCTAGCCTGTGGGTGATTCGTCTCCCACAAGAGAATTTTGCTTGTCATAGTTTTAAACACAGGCTTACGCAGCCCCCGCATTTTGAAAACTAGATCTGCTGCAAACCCTGTGTCTGTAACATAAGTTAAAGTATTCCTCTGTTGAAATCTGTGTGCTCTTTATAGCAGAGAGGTGTCTGCATCTGAACTATGCATAGCAAAGTATATTATTAGAGTGGACATCACTGTGGCTGTAATTGTACACTGCTTTCCTTAGCAACTGTTCCCAACAACACATCAAACAGGAGGATGTGATACCTTTTAAAAAAAATACACGTCTATGCACTCAGATCAACACGGCCAGCCTGTTGCGGAAAGGCTACGTGAATCCAGTCAGATTCAAAATCTGGTATGTCCCTGCGTTTAGAAATAAACTTCTGGGTCGTGGTAATAGGGCTATTTCTAGTACACACCCTAAACCATGTTAAATCAAACCATTGAACCCTCTGTTGCACCAAGCTGTTTCTCGTTATCAGGTAGTCACCAAAGGCAGTTTTTGTGAGGTATACTGTGTGTTGAGTACAGTGCATAGAAGATATACATCAGCAGGTCATGTTGCTTGGCACTGATTTGTATAACCCGCTGGGGGACAATGACTGAGATAGCATGAAGACTATACAGTTTTCTCCCCGCTAGTTATGACCATTCTCCTCAAGAGAGGAATGATGGTCTGTGGTTCAAACATAGGCCTGGAGACTGGTAGATGATTGTTCTGTTCCCAGCTCAGCCACAGCCATTGGACCTGGTTGATCCCTGCTTTTTGCCTTGTGGGTATAAAGAAGTATAGGCAGGCTGATTGGGATCATTGTACGCTCACTTCATGCCAGTGTAAATGATTGCACACGGTGTGAGGCAGTGGAGAATCAAACCTGTTGCTGTGTGACCTTTAGTAAGTGACCATCTTTCCATTCCTCAGTTTCTCCAGCCATAGACTAGGGGTGATGATGATAATCCCACACCTCAGTGTAAATGAATAAATGTTTTGGGGGCTGCTCCGATACTGTGGAGATGAGTGCGATGGAAAGGCCAGGAAATAAGGATTATGGTCAAGGTCCTGAGATATTAACGTGGATGTGTGGGGAAGTTGCTATAGCCCAGAATGTCTTTTGTATATGGTAGGCCACTACATTTCCTTATTTAATTCAATCTAATGTCTTTCACAAACACTGCACTTTTTTGAGAGGCAGAAAATAATGATCTTGGATTTTACCTCTTGATGCACTGGAAATGTCTTCATTCAATAGGTTTCTTTTGGTATCTTATACTCATTTTAAAGAACATTACCCTATTTTTGTATTCATTTTGCATAGAATATATTAAAAGATACTATATTTCATAGAATATTAAAATATCAGGGTTGGACGGGACCTCAGGAGGTCATCTAGTCCAACCCCCTGCTCAAAGCAAGACCTAATCCATAACTAAATCATCCCAGCCAGGGCTTTGTCAAGCCTGACCTTAAAAACCTCTAAGGAAGGGGAGATTCCACCACCTCCCCAAAATAACCCATTCCACTGCTTCACCACCCTCCCAGTGAAACAGTGTTTCCTAATATCCAACCTAAACCTCCCCCACTGCAACTTGAGACCATTACTCCTTGTTCTATCATCTGGTACCACTGAGAACAGTCTAGATCCATCCTCTTTGGAACCTCCTTTCGGGTAGTTGAAAGCAGCTATCAAATCCCCCCTCATTCTTCTCTTCTGCAGACTAAACAATCCCAGTTCCCTCAGCCTCTCCTCATAAGTCATGTGTTCCAGTCCCCTAATCATTTTTGTTGCCCTCCACTGGACTCTTTCCAATTTTTCCACATCCTTCTTGTAGTGTGGGGTCCAAAACTGGACACAGTACTCCAGATGAGGCCTCACCAATGCCGAATAGAGGGGAATGATCACGTCCCGTGATCTGCTGGCAATGCTCCTACTTATACAGCCAAAAACGCTGTTAGCCTTTTTGGCAACAAGGGCACACTGTTGACTCATATCCTGCTTCTCATCCACCGTAACCCCTAGGTCCTTTTCTGCAGAACTGCTGCCTAGCCACTCGGTCCCTAGTCTGTAGCAGTGCATGGGAACTCCACTGTATTTGATAAATTCAAGGCAACAGATTCTGAGGAGGTACTAACAAAGAAATACGTAAGTCCATAAAACAAACTCTTCCATAGTCAGTCAAGTCTGTGGATAAGCTAGTACAACATTGAACGTTAATACCTTATTGGAATATAAATACAGTGGTATGGAGCACTGAAGAATAAACAGATCTTTTAAAATGAAGGCTTAAAGGGGAGAAGGCTGGCCCACTGCTTAGGGCACTAACTTAGGCGTTGGGAAACCTGTGTTCAGTTCCCTGCTCTACCCAAGACTTCTTTTGTCATCTTGTAGTCACTCTATCTCTTTGTGCCTCAGTTCCCCATCTGTAAAATGGAGATAATAGCACTGCCTTACCTCATTGGGGTTTTGTGAGGATAAATCTATTAAAGATAGGATGTGCAGTTGAACTGCAGCTGCTGTTGTAATAGCCTTCCAGGTACCTGAGTCTGCACTGAACCTGAAGGCCCTCCTAGCATAGGTGCGATGGTAATGAGGACAAAATAAATACCACAGACAGTGTTTAAAAGCAGAATCTTTTCCTTTAAATGATTATGAACTGGTGGCAAAAGTGTTCTAGTCTCCAGATAAGGAATGGGTGGTGGTTGTTTGAAATTGGAAAAAAGTGAAGACGAGAGAACCAAAATGCACCTTGGAATGAGGATCTAAATTGTAGCATTGACATGTAACATCAGCCCAAGCGTCTAGCCATTGGTGTGTTTTTAATTCAATTCAGTTTAATTAGAGGATGACAATTGCCCGGTCCACGTGTTGGAAACACAATGGCAGTTCAGTAACAATTGCTGTCTACGAAAAGCCATTGCCCAGGAGATATCAAAGAGGTTTCTTCACGTAGAGATCCTGCAACATTAAAAATGTGAGCCTCTTAGATTTGGAACACAGTACAAGCCAGAATCTAGAAATGGATCTGCCTCATTAAACAAGGCATGCCAGCAAATAAAGCTTCGTTAACTTTGCATCACAGGAGTTACCACTTTTTTCACTGCGGATGGTGTGTGATCAAACTTTAACAGCTTTTGATTAGTAATCCATAAACGTTTCTTACTTGCAGTTATGATGCGTCGTGGGATGATGATTTGGGGAAAGATCCTCCTCTGCTGTAGTAGATTGAGAATCTCCCCCCAAAGTGTGTGTGCAGAAATGGCACGTAATGATAAAAGTTAGTACTGATACAGTGCTATTCATCTGTAGATCCCATAGGGCTTTGTGAGAGCAGGCAGGCATTATTACCCCCCCTTTTACAGATGGGATAACTGAGTCACATAGGGACTGAGTGACTTGCCTAAACTCACGCGGCCAGTGGCAGAGATGAGATTAGAATTCAGGAATGAAATCTGGGCTGTATTGTGGCTCGTGGCAAAACTCCCATTGACTTCAATATAGGGCCAGGATTCACCCCACACATCTGGACTCCCAGCCCATTGCTCAGACCACTAAACCACAACTGTTCAGACTATAGCTAGCTCAATTCTACATATCGTAGGTATAGATCATCAGTGACATAGAGGTACATGCTCTTGTCTCTGGAGGTTCTGGTGGATTGAACATACCACCCTCATGTAAATGGAAACACTGGCTTTAGATAGGGCACTCATAAGTTTTCAGGCATTGGGTGCCTTAGTTTCCCCACCTGTAAAATGGAGATGATAATAATTACACCCCCCCCTTTTGTAAACCATTATGAGATCCTAAGATGAAAGTTGTTTTGTAAATGCAGAGCATTAATGTTGTTCTCAAGTTGCAAATATAATTTATTTTTCTTTGCAGCTGGGACAGGTCAAGCAGCTTACAAAACCGAATGTGTCATTTTTATATTGTTTTGCAAGTTGTGCAGCCTACCAGGCAGTTCATTCGCCTGGTTTCATCGTGCCTGATTCTGAGCTTGCATACACTGGTGTGCATCAGGAATAGCTCCCCCCAGAGTCAGCAGTGGAAGGAAGAGCCAAATCAGGTCGTTTTGTCTGGAGAGCTGTCTGAGAGTAGAGAAAGGAATGGACACATGAGTGGTTCCGGGAAGCTTCTTGGGCTTGTTTGGATCTGCTCAGAGAGGCCCCTGTGCTGAATCAGTGGTCAGCGCGGACAAAACATATTCACTCGAGTTTAAAATAAAAAAAGATGGGAGAGGAGGGCATGTTCCGGGTTTTTGTTTCCCCTGAACCGCTGGGCCTGCTGTCAGTTACTTGTAGATATATCTCTGAAGATGTGTTGTAATTCTGTAACAGGGCGTTTATTCTACACTGCATAGTAGTCAGAACCCAAACGTCTGCAATGACCAAAATTCCACTGGGGAGGAATGAGAGCAGGGGAGGCAGTTCTGGCCGTCTGCCTGACCCAGCAGGTGAAGATGAGAGTTTAAAATCAACTAATGTTATACGGCCGGCTCTGGAGTAGCTTCACTCAGCCCTGGGAATGTTCCACTGTTCCCCGCCAGTCTGGCCAAGCAGTAGTCTTTGCATATCTACTGATAGTAATAACACTCGACAGGCTTTGCTGTGTTTGTTAACGTTACAGGAGCTGCTCTTAAGCAGGTCCCAGGCAGATAAGTGGGTTATTGGAGAACCCCGTATTAAATGTCAAGCTGCATGGTTTAAAGTTTCCTCTTCGTAAGTGGAGCAAGCCACACAGTCAATTTGTAGATCCGAGAGCCGGGGGACGGGAGGGGAAGACTGTGTGTAGATCGATTCCTGCGCAGTCAGTCAGACGAGGGAATCCAAATCATGCGAGCCTGGCAGTGGGAACAGGGCGCGTACCTGCTGGGTCGGTGAATGGAAAAACTGGCAGCGGCTGAGCAGCATGGAAAAACTGCTTGCAGCGTTATGTAATAATGTACCGAGGACGTCTCTGTGGCTAGTAGGGATAAATATGAGGTGTTAGTGGAGTACATAAGGGAGACAAATAGCAATTGATAATAGGGCGGGGGAAAAACACAAGCTGCAGGGATCGTGGGTTTGCAGCCTCTGAGCTGAACCTAAATTTGACTGTTGCAGAAATGCCCTGCGTACTGGGACAGTCCACAAAGCATCTCTTATGTGACTAGCAGCCTCACCGTGCCATCCCTTGCATCTATTCGGTTCAGGTTTGGGGCGTAGCAGGAAGTTGGTTGGAATCCATCTGACCCAGCAGTGGTTTCTGCCTCCCGACAAGGGAAACATTTAATTTCTGATACAGGTGTGTCCTGGAATGGATGGGCTGGTTGATTAGAAAGTCCAAGTAAGTTGCAGAAAGGGCTTAAAAGTCCAGAAGAATGGTAGGCTTGTTGAATTTAATGTACTGGCAAATTATTTATATTGCACTGCTCCCGCCTCAGCCATGTCAAGAAAAGAAACATCAAGTTCTCCTCGCCTCTATAAATAAAAGAAATCCTTTAAATGGATAATGATTTCTTCTAGCTCCATTTCCAGTCTGAAGAAGAACGCACCACAAGTTATTTGTGTGTGAATGAAGGGGGTAAGATCCCAGATCTGACATTGATGCTTTGTGTAGCCTTGAGAAGGTTTTATTTAACCTCGCTGTGTCTCCGTGCACCAACCTGTAAAATGGGGACATGGGCCAGTGCTTTGAAGACGCAAAGTACTACAGAAGTACAGTTCTAGGTATCATTAGGTATAATTATAATAATAATCTATTTATTCAGTAGAGAATTTAGTAATTGCTCAAATACATGTATTAAGGATCATGAGTAAATGTTTATACATCTACAATTACTCTGTTATACACACACACACACACTGTGTGTTTAAGAGCTCTTTTAACTAGTTATGCTGGTATAATCTACAACCGTTAACATGTCAAACCAAACAGAAGCTGCTTCGGGACTTTCCTCTCTATGCTTTATTGACATAACAGCACACTCGGTACGTTGTAAATTGTCTTAAACATGAAGCCTTTACACCAGGGGTGGGCAAACTTTTTGGACGGAGGGCCACATTGGGGTTGCAAAACTATATGGAGGGCCGGGTAGGGAAGGCTGTGCCTCCCCAAACAGCCTGGCCCCTCCCCACCATCCACCCCCTGCTCCCTGTCCCCTGACTGCCCCAACCCCTATCCACACCCCTGCTCCCTAACAGGCCCCCTGCGACTCCCACGCCTATCCAGCCCCCCCGTTCCCTGACTGCCTCCCCCAGAGTCTCCGCCCCATCCAACCACTCCCTGTCTCCTGACTGCCCACCGGGACCCTCCGCCCCCTTACTATGCTGGAGCCAGCCACGGCACTGTGCTGCCTGGCAGGAGCGGCGGGCCAGAGCGCTGGTGGCGAAGTGCGCTGAGGCTGCAGAGGAGGGGGAGCAGCAGGGGAGGGGCCAGGGACTAGCCTACCTGGCTGGGAGCTTAGAGGCCAGGCAGGATGGTCCCGCGGGCCGGATGTGGCCCGCAGGACATGGTTTGCCCACCTCTGCTTTACACACACACCAAATCTGTTATTCTTCAAGGAGACCCAGAGAACTGGGAATGCATATGGTTCCACTGGAGAATGTGATGAGATTTATCAGTTCCCTTCAGTGCCACTGTTTTGATGCCTCTCAGTGGGAGTGCATCTAATTGGTGGCTACTAATACTTTGTTGAATCAGGCTCCACGCAAACTCCAACTGTGAATATTTATCAGTCCTCTGAGGAGTAAAAAGAGTGGTCTCCCAGTTCCCCGAATGAATGAGTGTGGCAAGCCACACACTGATCCCTTTCTCTATCAGAAACTTTCCCTTCATTCTTTTGCAATTGTTTTTTTTTCTGTGTAACCTAATTGCTCTGTAAAGGACCCTGACAGAATTGCAGAGCATCAGTGCGTGCCGTTTTCAGAGTAGCAGCCGTTATAGTCTGTATAGTGAACTTGGGTGCAGTGTAAACTGGAGTGCAAGCCCCAAAGATCTCCACGAGGAGACTGCAGTTCTGATTACGGTGAACTGCAGCCTAGAGTTTAGTTCTTCTGTGGAAAACATACCTTGATCCAGATCCTTCCCTCTCCTCCACCCCCAGAGTGTGCTTTGGATTGCTTCAGCAGTGCAAACAGGTGGGTCTGGCTACCTGAAGATTGCCCTGGTGTGAGGGAATCCACAGGTGCCATAAGGTTGGCTTGGCAGCTCCTTTGCCATGTCCTCTCCCAGCTCCCAGTTAGAAGGCATGACTTGGGGGCTGCTACATTCAGCCAATTCACAGCTGCCAATAGCCAATGCAGTTTAGTGCAGCTCTGAGGCTGCTTGGAATTGCACCTCCTGACTGACGGCCCCAGGATTTTCAGAGGGGACAATATAGCATAAAAATGACTTAAAACCACTTGCACTCCCAGCCCCTGCCTGAGTTGAAAGTTATAGCAGTTAGTTTGTAAAAACCCATCAAAATATCTCTGTCTGTTACACAGGCACAAAATTGTTTAACTTGCGAGATCCCTCAGATCTCAGCAGTGCAGAGAGAATGGTGTTTAAAGTGCTGGCCTCACTTTTCAGGACTGATGGAGAGAGGATCCATTTTCATTCAAAAGGCACAAATCCTAGCCCAGGACAGAGTGTGTGTGCTTGCCAGCTCAGGGACTCAGCCTGTCTAATGCATTAGTCTGTCAGGCCATCTGCTCCTGAGCGTTCCAGCTTAAATACGCGTCACTCTGCTAGAACTGCTTGAAGTTTAGAGGTTTTACGGACGTTGATGGCTGCATTGTTGGGAAATCCCAGCTCCTGGCACCAGAAGGCTAATGCCAGAAAGAGCTTGTCTTCCCTCCCCCCTGTCCCTCAGCTGATCCCGTTTCGTGGCATTGGGAAATGCAGGATGAGTTTCAGAGGAACAGCCGTGTTAGTCTGTATTCGCAAAAAGAAAAGGAGTACTTGTGGCACCTTAGAGACTAACCAATTTATTTGAGCATGAGCTTTCGTGAGCTACAGCTCACTTCATCAGATGTTGAAGTGAGCTGTAGCTCACGAAAGCTCATGCTCAAATAAATTGGTTAGTCTCTAAGGTGCCACAAGTACTCCTTTTCTTTTTGCAGGATGAGTTGTTTGCTAGGTCTCTCAGGGATGCTGTCAGCTTCCCTAGATGTCTGGTTCTGTGTATTGCCACCTGGGCCTTATTCTGAGGAGGAAGGGTGCAGAGAGATTTTATTCCCCCTCTCCTCATCCAAAAATACACAGAGTCCCCATTGCATTTCAGTGGTTGCTGAAAGCACGTTGCTATTTCCAACCTAGAATGCCCCTAATTTAATTGCTTTCAAATGCTCTCCTTTCCTTGGGCCTGGGAAAGCTGTTGTGATGGGCTGTGGTGAAAGGGGCCTCTCTTGGCCTGAGGTGGTAGCTGACATGCTTATCTGTAAATCTGTGCGGGGGGGGGGGGGGCTGGGTGAGCATTTGTAGGGGCAGCTATCTCTGTAGAGCCCTGACACCACAAGGAACTGTAAACAGAATGATTGTATGGTTGGGAAATTCCACAGAACAGCCTTGCTGCCTGGGAAATAGACTGCACTAGCCTCTGCCTTCTAGCGCCTGGTGCAGTGGGGAGCATGCATCGAGCTGTTCGGAGGGAGCCAACGAAGAGTATACTGCAAACAGGCCAGTGAATCAATAAAGGGTGTTTGCCTAACAGCGAACTAGTCTACGCATTAGCCACCAGTGCAGCTGTCTGGGTGCATCCCTGCTACTGTAGACACCATTTACGTTCACCCCGGTTTGAAACTGGGGTAAGCTGCACCAGTCTATGCTCCGTGTGTGCTTTGACACAGCTACGCTGGTGGCTGAAATCCCAGTGTAGACAAGACCTAGGGAAATCCAAAAGGGAATGGGAGCAGGCAATTCTTAAACATCCAGTCTGTCTGTCTACAGGGTAAGTGATGAGCACAGAGAATGTGTCATGGAAGTGGGTGGTTTAGGGGCACAATGTTCCCATCTAGCCAATGATAGCAAATACGCACAGATAGCAAACAAATAAATCCAGCAATAAATGTTCACTGAATAATCAGTAAAAGTCTGTCGGGATGGAGGGGGTCTTTTCTTTTTTGGGAAGAGGGTGATACGGGATATTTCGTGCTTCAGCCCAGCCCTGGCTTTGCTGAGCAGTTTATTTAGGTGCTATGGGGCATGCAGATGAATGAATAACACAAATGCCTGTTGCCGTAATACCAGGTCTCAGATTTACACTGTATTTCTAGGGTTGACACTTTAGAGGTGAATCATACTAAATGTTTTCCTCTCCCAATCTATACCAAGCTTTAGCCCCCAGAGAGATCTGTAACTTTTTCTCTACAGTCCATTGAAAAGTAGGCAAGATTTTTCAACGGTAAATGGATCTTGCCTCCATGACCATCCCTGACATTCTGTGGAATTCCTGACTCAAAATAGGGCCTCCTGAACAAATTGCAGGGCTGCTGCTATTGCATTATCCTAGACGTTGCACCATCCATCTTGCACGATGAGATTGGCACAGCATATTAATCTATTTAGGGTCAAATGGCATGTTTGGCAGATTCATGAACTACTCTCCACTAGAATAGTCCAAGCAGCCCATACCTGGGGCATCCCCAGTGTTCTGTTCAGAGGAATGGACGGCCATCAGCACTCCAACTTGTCCTAGCAGCTGTGAAGGGGCTGTTTCCAGTATGAGTTGGCCGTTTTACTGCCCTAGTTGCCACTTCCTGAATTGCCACGGTTTGAGTCAACACACCGCCCTGTCAGGGTGGCAAGTCTTTCTTCGCTCCACTTTCCTCTTAGTCTGAGTTGTTAGGATCCTGCCTGCACTAGTACAGACCTCTAAAGCTGTTTTCAGACATAGATTATTGTGGCACGATTTCAACGGCATAGCCATTGTCAATTGAACTGGTTTCCCAACAGTGTCTGCGCCCCTCATTTGGAAACCAGCTGGGATGTACTGTACAAGGCATGGAATAGTGAGGTGGTTCCTGACACCGTGTGCATGGGCCTGACCCCTGCTACATGTCTAGAGGCACTGCTTAAATGCTACTTTTCCAAGTAAAGATAATTCAGCCATATTTCCCCATTATTTACCAGCATTCATTTGTTACAATTACCTTGTGCCTATGGCTTTAACCTCTAGCTAACTGACCAGTAACTCATTCCCTTGATAGGCTTGATGGCTCTAGCTTGATATTAATCAAAACAAAAGAGCCTTGCGCTGAAGCTCACCAATCTCTAGCTGTGATGGACTGAAAGCTCTTCTGCTGAGAATGCCCATCCCCTTGCTGCGCATAGAGATTAATCTGAGGGACCAGACACAAAGTGCATCTCAGTGGATCAGAACTGTCCCATCTGGATATGGTGAGAGAGGAGATCTCTCAAATAATTAGGCCCCCAGTTGCTTTACAGGTATGCATTGCAAACTGAAATTAAGTGTTACCCATATTTTAATTAGAGAGTTTTTTAGTATAATTAGGATATTAGGATCCCCACACCCCCAACCTCTTAAAGATATAGTCCATGTGGTGGGGCATGCTAGTGGTTTTCCTAAATCTCTAGTTAATTACTCAGAGTTGTCTAAATTACCTTGGGTAAAGGACGCCTGCTCACCTACAAATCAGGAAGGTCAGCACTTTCCAGAGCATATATTCACTGCTCAGAGACCCAAATCCTGCTCCCATTGAAATTGATTGAGGGCTCATTGACTTCAGTGCGGAGTGAATTTGGCCTAGAGACTGCAGTGAGAACCAGCACCAAAAGGGATACAGATTATTTTCTTCCCTTTTTTCTTTTTTTTTTAAAAAAGGCTCTAAAACCTTCATTGAATGCATTTGTTTGACTTTAACAAGTGGCAATCCCATTTTTATTCAGTTAGAAAACCAGTTCTCCTCACCCCCATCCTCTGCCTTTGTGCCTCTAGTTTCAACAGAAAATTGGCTTCTAGGGCTAATTTATGAAGGCTCGAAAATGGGAGGTTTGGAATAGGAACACTGAGAAAGGGAGGGGAAGGCGTTAGGAGCCAGCAGCTTTCTGACTCCTAATTCTGAAACAGACTCCGTCTGTGACCATGAGCAAATCACTTAACCCTTCAGTGTCCATTTCCCTGTCCATAAAATGGGAATAATAATACCAACCTACATCACAGGGGTGTTGCAAGCATTATTTAAATAGTGTCTGAGAAGCTCTCCAGGAGTGTGAAGCACTGGAAGGCTGAGAGTTGTGTTATGATCTACAGTATCAGCATCAAAAAGGAAGTATTCGCTTCCTCATCCCTTTAGTTTGATCTTGTTTTAATATTTTTAGCATTCTTCTGTTTCTTCCTAAGCAGCAGTGTAGGTTCTTTTCCTTTAAGAGTTGAAATTACCTGACCAAAGCATTGTAAATCTTAACACTCTCTCTCTCTGATACATAGCGTGTTTTATTTGTCTAGATACAGACTGCCCTCTAGGTGGCGCCTATGCTGCAGGGATTGCTGGAATAGCCAAACTAGACGGCAAATGACTGAACTCCTCATACACATGCATAGAGTATGTAGTGGGAAACTACATACAGTTCGTAAGCCTCTGTCCCGTAGTGACACTGCCATTTTTAAATGTCCTCTTCTCTTAATTTTATAGTTTTAACTGGAAATTTACATTTTACTCCTGTCGCTACCTCTGTTGCATGTATCTCCAAAAATATTGTGGTTAAGCTATTTGGTTCTGCTGTAGCTAATGATCTTTTAGCATTTCCTCTAGTAACCTATTCTTTTAAGTATTTATAACTTAGCCACAATGATTTGCTCCAGGCTAAAATTCTGGCCTGAAAAGGTTTGAACCTAGCAGCTTTTTTTTTTTAAACCAAAGTAATGACGATAATTGACACATTCACAAGAGCTCAAAAATGGTCATACTGGGTCAGACCAATGGTCCATCTAGCCCAGTATCGTATCTTCTGAAAGTGTGCAGTGCCAGATGCTTCCGAAGGAATGAACAAAACAGAACAATTTCAAATGGTCCATTCCCTGTCATCCAGTTCTAGCTTCTGGCAGTTGGAAGTTTAGGGCCACCCAGAGCATGGGGTTTTGTCCCTGACCATCTTAAATCATAGCCATTGATGAACCTATCCTCTATGGCCTTATCTAATTCTCTTTTGAACCTAGTGTGATAGATCCAGGCCAGTGCGGTACAGTAGAGTAGTAGAAGGCAGATACACTGGTGACTGGATAAGCAATTTTCTGTTCCCTGACTGACCAGAGCACAGGCTGCTCCAGGCTAGAGTGGACACATGACTCCAATTAGCCTTCAAAGAGTCAGTTGAAGCCGTTAGGCTAATGAGAACACCTGACTCCAATTAACCTGCAAAGAGTCAGGTGAGACTGTTGTGAACATCTGACTCTAATTAAGGCCCCTCTGATACTATAAAAGGGCTCACTCCAAGTCAGGCCGAGGAGAGCCAGGGAGCCAGAGGAGAGGAAAAAGAACAGGAGTACTTGTGGCACCTTAGAGACTAACAGATTGATTAGAGCATAAGCTTTTGTGGGCTACAGCCCACTTCATCAGATGCATAGAATGGATCATATAGTAAGACGAAATATATATACATACAGATAAGTTGGAAGTTGCCATACAAACTGTGAGAGGCTAATTAGTTAAGATGAGCTATTATCAGCAGGAGAAAAAAACTTCTGTAGTGATAATCAAGATGGCCCATTTAGACAGTTGACAAGAAGGTGTGAGGAGGATACTTAACTTTAGGGAAATAGATTCAATACATGTAATAATCCAGCCACTCCCAGTCTCTATTCATACCCAAGTTAATGGTATCTAGTTTGCATATTAATTAAAGCTCAGCAGTTTCTCGTTGGAGTCTGTTGTTGAAGCTTTTCTGTTGCAAAATTGCCACCCTTAAATCTTTTACTGTGTGGCCAGAGAGGTTGAAGTGTTCTCCTACTGGTTCTTGAATGTTATGATTCCTGTTGTCAGATTTGTGTCCATTTATTCTTTTGCGTAGAGACTGTCCGGTTTGGCCAATGTAAATGGCAGACGGGCATTGCTGGCACATGATGGCATATATCACATTGGTAGATGTGCAGGTGAACGAGCCCCTGATGGCGTGGCTAATGTGATTAGGTCCTCTGATGGTGTCACTTGAATAAATATGTGGACAGAGTTGGCATCAGGCTTTGTTGCAAGGATAGGTTCCTAGGTTCATGTTTTTGTTGTGTGGTGTATGGTTGCTGGAGAGTATTTGCTTCAGGTTGGGGGGCTGTAAGTGAGGACTGGTCTGTCTCCCAAGATCTGTGAGAATGAGGGATCATTTTTCAGGATAGGTTGTAAATCTTTGATGATGCGCTGGAGAGGTTTTAGTTGGGGGCTGAAGGTGATGGCTAATGGCGTTCTGTTATTTTCTTTGTTGGGCCTGTCCTGTAATAGGTGACTTCTGGGTACTCTTCTGGCCAGAACACCACTAGCTGTCACCTTCAGCCCCCAACTAAAACCTCTCCAGCGCATCATCAAAGATTTACAACCTATCCTGAAAAATGATCCCTCGCTCTCACAGATCTTGGGAGACAGACCAGTCCTCGCTTACAGACACATATTGAATCTATTTCCCTAAAGTTCAGTATCCTCACATCTTCTTGTGAACTGTCTAAATGGGCCATCTTGATTTTCACTACAAAAGTTTTTTTCTCCTGCTGATAATAGCTCATCTTAACTAATTAGCCTCTCACAGTTTGTATGGCAACTTCCAACTTATCTGTATGTGTATATATTTCTTCTTACTATGTGTTCCATTCTATGCATCCGATGAAGTGGGCTGTAGCCCACGAAAGCTTATGCTCTAATCAATTTGTTAGTCTCTAAGGTGCCACAAGTACTCCTGTTCCTTTTGCGGATACAGACTAACACGGCTGCTACTCTGAAAGCTGTCATTATTCAGAGGTAAGGAAGTGCAGCTGAAGGGCTGGGTAATGAAGACACCCTCAAACCACTGGAAAGGGAGCCCTAACTTAAGGGTGAAGAAGGCGTTAAGAGAGAGAAGCGGGGGAGCTGTGGGGAAGTGGCCTAGGGAAACATAGCAACTCTGGCAGTGAAAGGTCGGCTGCCAACAGCTGCTGTCATTAGGGTCCCTGGGCCGGAACCCAGAGTAGAGGGAGGGCCCGGGTTCCCCCTAACCCGCCACTACAGAAACACCTCCTGGGAGGGGCAGACAGGCCCTGTCAGGACAGGAGGCTAAACTGTTCTTGAATAAGCCCGTAGGAACAACAGAGACTGTGGGAATTCTCTCACCAACCTCCTTGCTGGCTTATGATAAAAAGGGCTTAATAGACTGTACCCTGGCCCCAGAGAGAGAAGGTCACAGTGAGCCACTGAGGCGAGCATAAACCGCCTAGAAGCACGGGACCCATGGGGAAAAGGTCAGAGCTCTGCCACACTACTTATACTTTAGGCCTCCACAATATCTCATGGCAACAAGTGCCACAGGTTGGCTGTGTGTTGTGTGAAGTACTTCCTTTTGTTTGTTTGAAACCTGCTGCCTATTCATTGCATCAGGTGACTGCTAGGTCTTGTGTTATGTGAAAGAGTAAATAACACTTTCACTTTCTCCACACAATTTATGATCTTATAACGCTCTATCATACCCCCATAGTTGTTTCTTTTCTAAACTGAACAGTCACGAACATAAGTCCCAGTCTTTTTAATCTCTCCTCGTATGGAAGCTGTTCCAGACCTCTAATAATTCTTTTTGTCCTTTTCTTCACCTTTTCCAATTCTAAAATAAGCATTTTGCAAACACAGACTACTCGAACTGTTATTTAAATCAGTTAGCGAAGCATGCTGGAGAGCCATCCCTGGAGAGTGAAGTCCTAAAACTGTCTACAGGACCAGTACAGCGTGGGCAGCAGTATCCCAGGGTTCTCTCATGCCACCAATGTGTTCCAGCTCTGCCCAGAAGATAGCAAATCCTGGGGTGCAAATGGAGTTCATCCTCCAGGTCCATTCAGTCATTAACTTCTTTGTTGAGACGAAATGCCAGCTTGATGCACCTCTCCGTTGGGGACACCAAGTTAATTTTACAGAGGCCATCAAGTAGGAACAACTTTAGCCACTGCTACCTTGGGCTGAATTTGGAGAGTGGATGACTTCATGACCGATTACTAATCCCCTACACCATTCGGGACCCCAACATTTTTCCTTAAGTTGCAGGAGTTCAAGAGAAAAGCTTCCACAGGAAAAAGCACATAACAGCTAGGGTCAGATCCTCAGTTAGTGTAAATTGTCATAGCTCCACTCAAGACAAAAAGGTGCTCTTGACAGCTTACACCAGCTGACGATCTACCTGTAAAGTTTTTAACGTGCCTGTAAGTCAGAAACAGAATTCACAGAGTAAAATGCTGGAGCTGGTGGTTAGTCATTAATGAGGGAGAAATGGTTTAGCAGTTCAGTGTAATCTTGGGTTCAGATTACCTCTCAAGTGGAAATAACATTGGAGGGTCTCATCCTTATCTCCTGTTGGCATTTGTCCGGTTGCAAAATCACTACATAGAATTCTGCGTGATCATGATCAGCAATCTGTTCTAGAACTAGAATGGTGAGAGGGCAGGATTGATATGCGCTGGCCAAAGAGAGGGGAGACTGCCCATCATCTGTCTTTTCTATACCTGGACAGCAAACAACCTATGAAATAGTGGGAAGTGCAGCACCTGAGCGCTGAGCAGAGTACCCAAAGGCTTCTTCAGGGAGAGGAGGAAACAAAGCATAGTGTGGTGCTGACATCACATGACAATACATCCTCTGGATTAATCAATGGATAGAACATGCTGCAAGTAATTGAATCACCTCTGTGCCCCTCCTAGTCACTGACTGTCCGTCTGCCATCAGTGTCATTATCTTTGCATGTGCTTCCTTTTCCCCACACAGCATCCAGTGTGGGGGGAGCTTTTGGAAGATTTCTCCTTTCCAAGCTTGGGGACCCCAAATACAGCTACATGGGATGATATAAAGTGACCAAAATGAACTGGTCAGGTTTCACTATCCAACCAGCTGAAACATATCAAGTGAACAATTAGCATCAGCTGTGAAAAGTAAATGAGATTTTAAAAATTCATTGCCTTATAATAATCTGAGGTTTTTTCCCCTCTCTAGCAGTCCAATCACCGGGCACCTTTATAAAGAGATTGTAACCCAGATCTGCCAGTTTACAGATATGTTGTTTGTCACACCCATAAGGAAAGGTTATTATACTACGGCATACTCCCAATTAGCCAGAGAGCATGGGGGGCACGGATTTTATTCGGACAACCGAGGAAACAGGAGCAGCCATGCAGGGAGCCCCCTGCAGCTGCTCTGTCACGGCCCCGGCTCACTCACCCCCGTGACAACAGGGCTGCAGAGGGCTCCCTACAGTGTCTCTCCTGCCCTCCCAGTTATTGCAAGTGCAGGTGGGAGGCTGCAGTCCTGGTGGGGCAGAGCAGAGACCCTTGACCAGGAATCTGCTCTGCCCAGCCAGGACCGCAGCTGTCCCTGGACCTTGTGCCTACAGAGATTGGGTGTGGCTTTCCTCTCTTCCCCCCTGCCTCCTCCCCCCGGGAGTGGGGGCGGTGTCTGCTCTATTATCTGAACTTCTGCATTATCCAAATCCCTTCCTTTTCTTCTCACATGGGCCAACAGGGATTTGGACAATACGGAGGTTTGGATAAGAGAAGTTTGGCAAATCGGGAACATACTGTGTTTGTATTTTTTAAGTGCCCCTTTAAGTATGAGCATTCAGCAGGGAAGGTTGTTGTGGTTTCATGTTATTTTCTGCAGTCTTGCAGCTTTGCATCCAGCCCCTTCTTTTCTGTTACTTGGCTTTTTTTGATCTGAGTGCCATGCGGTTAGTTTCATAGACGCTAAACTGCATACAGAGTGTGTTCAGGATGTGTACGCTGCAGAGGGGAAACTGCAAAGATTACTGACCCTTTTGTCTCCTTTTAAAAAATGGAATTAATCCCTGAAACAATATTTGTATTTTTTAGCAAAATAAAAGCTTTGCTACTGTAGAAGCTATATGGCTTCATAGGATTTGTGCATATCAGCTGAAGAAGGTTTTCAGAGATCTTCTAGCTAAGTGGACCTGGCCAATAACTTTTTTTTATCAGATTGACCATTCATCTTGGGAAATGTTTTTCAGTTACTACTCCTGTTACTCATCCTTCATAGGGTTGCCAGCCCTCCAGGATTGGCCTGGGGTCTGCCGGAATTAAAGATTAATTTTTAATGAAAGATTATGTCATGTGGTGAAACCTCCAGGAATATATCCAACCAAAATTGGCAACCCTCATCCCTCACAGTATCCCAAGTTACGTCATTAGCAAAGAGCACTAATGACAGAACTCATGTCTGTTGAACAGTCCGGTAGTTCAGCACTGTCAGTGGGACACTAAGGGGTGGCGGGAGCACAGAGAGCTGTCTCTTAAATTCCTCTTAAATGTTTGCTGAGCGACAGTATGTTCAGAGTGCTGGGCCAGAGCCACCTCCCCTGCAGACTAAACAGTTGCAATGTTTTTTCTCCCCTCTGTCATTTCATGACCAAAAGAATTTAGAAAAGGGTTCCAGTATGAAACTTTACACAAATCCCTGGTGCCATGAATATCTCAGGCTTGGAATCTGTTAACTCTGCCACCTCCCCACTCATACGTTTGATTGTTATATACTGTGGAAAAATCCCCCTTCTAATGGAACTGGCAAGTAGACTGAACGCCCCAAATTGTTTTGGGGCACAAAACTGGGCAAATCGCAAATCTAATTGCAGAGAAATACTGGCTCTTGGGAGAAGCTGTGCCGTGAAAAGAATGAGTTTGCCTGGAGGCCCAGTGTATGCTCCAGAGCAGTCTTCAATCATGAAATGATTTTCGAGACCTCTTTCAGGATTTGCAGATTGTTGTGAGACCGGGCTATAGAGGGTCACACGGTATTTGCTACTCAGCCAGCGGACAAGAGTCTGCTCTACATGAGCCATTGTGTGTGGCCACATTAGTACAGTGCATGGGCATGCGTACTGATAGTTTGGAAATGAGAACGTCGGTGCATCATGGGTTGGTTCAAATTTCTGTTGTGGCATGTAAGGTGGACAGCCCTGGAAGAGGAATGTAAGCCGTGGTATTCCCCTCTTCTCATGTCCTGTGGGAGACATCGTTGAAGGCCAGGAGACAAAAGACTTGAGTGAGACTTTCTTTATGTACCCCCACACACCTCTGTAGTTATTTCATCCTTTGAAGTATGATATCTTCCATTCAGTCCTTCCCTCATTCTTCCTTTTCTTCCTAAAGGGGAAAAAAGAAGAAAGATGGAGACTCTAGGCTCTTAGACACTGGCCCCCACCAAATCTACTTGTGGGAGGGATTCTCAGTCAGAGGGGTATATTGGAAGGCAGAGTCCCACACTATGCATCTGAGTGACCCCCTGAGATAAAGGTATCGCACTTGGGGGAAAGTTGTAAGGAGCCAGCTGCAGTGCCCGTTTCCCTAGTATTCAGTGCTGGAGACACCGTGCCACCTCTGCAAAGGATGTGGACTCTCTTGCCTGGTCAGGGACATGCTGTCCTCTTCACTTGCCTGAAGCATCTAGACAACCATTTCGGGGACAGCGGGGAGTTGTCTTCAATTCCCCTACTGCCTGCAATTCCTCCTCGTCGGCCTTCTGCCACCAGCTCAGCAGAATCCTGCCTGCTCTTGCCTCCAGCCTTCTGGGACACAAGTAAGTCCCCCTATCCCTGATATCCCTGAAAGCCCTTGACCGTTCCCTCTGCTGTGAGGCCTATCTGCCTTGGTAGGCCATCCTCATCTCATTTCCTTCCTTCCTGCTTCAGTGTGCTGCTGGGGTGGGAAGCCCACTGGGGTCCACAGTTGGCTCAGGGCTCGTGGATTCCAGAGGAATGGGAACTTACTGTCATTTTTTTTCTGCCTCAGCCATCCCTGCAATCCACAGCTCTGTTGGCAGGCTGGGCACTGTCCCACATCCATGTAAATGTTATGCCATAGTGGGAAGTGCCCTGCTCAGGAGCCCCCTCTGAGCTCAGAGGACAGGTTTCCAAATATTTCTTACTCTGAAAGCAGCTCCGTCAGTGGAGACGTTGTGCAAGAGGGTCATAGAATTCTCTCATCCCTTCTCCTCCATATCGGCCGTTCTTTCCAGAGGCTAGAGCTTCATCTTGCATTCAGCCTGCTCTCTGAGGTACTGCCCTAGCCCAGTTACCCTTACGACAGGAAGTTGCACTTATTGGACATTAAACGCCTTCCAGGATTGGATGATGACCTTGAGAGTTCAGAGGAGTGAAGCAGCTATTTGTCTGTTTAGAGGGTTGCCATAAAAGAAAGGCAGCTACTCAGATAACCATCACGGGATTAAATTAAACCATTGCCATGTGTAGCACACGGGGGAGTGTGTTACACTGCCCTTCTATGCCTGATCCACCAGGGATATGAGCATGTTCCAGTGCCGACTAGGGCGCTTTGGCATGTTAGCTCAAGCTGTAGCAGCTCATGCTTTTAGCTCTGGAGGTCCCTGGTTTAAACTTCAGTATGTCAGCTAAGATGGTAGCTGTCACACATCCGTGATGATGTGTAACCAGGAAAACCCTCTCCCAGAGTATCAAGGCCAGGCCCTTCTAGAAGTATCTCTGCTTTGTGGGCAGCCAGGGCTCAGGTGGGTGTCTCTGAGGTGTGTCAGCCGGCATAGTGACCATCACCACACTCCCTCAGAAATCACGCTACGCCTGCTGTCTGCATGGGATATCTCCTATGGACAGAATGTGCTGCAAATTGCAGAATCATAAAAATCATAGAAAGAGAGGGCTGGAAGAGACTTTGAGAGATCATCTGGTCCATCCCTGTGTGCTGAGGAAAGACTATACTGGCAGGTGTCTTCTTAAAAATCTCCAGTGATGAGGATTCCACAACCTCCCTAAGCAACCTGCTCCAGAGCTTAAATATCCTTAGTGCTCGAAAGGCTTTCTGAATATTCAGCCTAAATCACCCTTGCTGCCAACTATGCCAGTGGCTTTTTGTCCTACCCTTGGTCACCATCCTCTTCATAACAACGACAAGGAAAGCTATCAACCCTCCCTAACCATCTTTCTCATAGGAAGGGAGAAGAGGGACATATGACAAAGTAAAATGACTCGCTGAGTCCCTTAAACTCATCTCCTCCCATCCTAAACTACCCTCCTCCCCTTTGAGATGTGGCTTTTTCTAGTCTTCCCTCCCAGTTGCCTAAACCATTCCTTCTTTAGAAGTGCCTAGCGGTGTGGGAGGAGCCAACTGGAGCTTATATAGAGGAAGTCTTGTTCGCTTCCTGATGGGTGGAGCCATCATGCCCTCTGTTTCCCAATACTGGCTCAAATCGGGCAGGGGCATGGAGATTACCTGTGTGTAACTTTCCAATGTACTGTCCGGCCCTAGTCCAGCAAAACTGTCATTGCAGTCCATAGGGCTGCCCACTTTTTTTCTTTTTTTCTTTTTTCCTTCCCGGATTGTGATCTTTGTGCACTTGTCTCTTGAAAGAATAGGTCAGAAGAAAGATCAGGTCCCCAGGACTACAGTGTCATTTGACATCTGTAAAATAAATACATCAAAATGAATAAATGGAACGCATATTATTTCCCCCTCTCCAAATAATTAAAGCTGCAGTAAAGCATCAGAGATGTGTCAGTGACCCAGCCAATCAAGGTAGAGACAGTAATTTAATTATGGAAACCCTCCTAACTTTGAGCTAGCATAAATCAGAAGCACTCACCCATAGACACTCCAAATGCTAACTGGCCTTAGCTACTGCTTTTTATCTGATTTCAGTCTCAGAGATGCCGACATTTCAATAGAGGCAGCGTATTTTCAAATGCAAGTTACATTTCTTCTGTTACTGTGGCTTAACAAAATGTTAAAATGTTGCAGGAGGGAAAACTGCAATGCGCATGCCCACACACACCTCCTCTCCCCCGCCCCCGTGCACCTGCCCCCTGTTCAGTTTTAGTTCCTCTTATATCTCTCTTTGCAAACTTGGCTGCTCCCCACAGACTCCTTGGCACCTCCGCCTTATAAAGAGGACGCATTGCATGTGTGAAGCTTAAAAAAAGGAATGTGGCCTGCTGGCAAACTCCAGCTGGCTCCCAATGTTCTCTGCCTGTCTGCAACTGCAGAATGTAACTCTGGGCACCTCTGAACTCGCAGAGGTTTGCAGTGAAGTTGGTGGAACTGCTCACCGGGCATAAAGTATTGACAGGACTGAGCCCTTATTTTGAATGGGATCTGTCATAGATCCAGCCATCCAGCTCACTCTTCAGAGCTAGTACAGTTACAGAGGGACGCTATCAAGAGATATGGGGAAGGCAGTCCTTCACTCTGCAGTCCCTACGATGAGCGTCAACTCGCTTCTGCTAAATGGAAGATTTAAAACAGATTGCTCCAGCTCCTTTCCAAGAGGCAAAGTTCCTAAAAGGGGTTGGCCTGTGCAGAGTAATAGCATACCCCTCCCAGTTACTGCTCTGCGAGTGTGATGCAGGCAGCATCTGCTGATCCCAGGGAAAGCCAGGCTTGAAGAGTAGGGCCATAGCCATGTTTTAGGGAGAATAGTTGAGTTTCATAAAACCAGGAGGCTCGAGGAAGCACAACTAGGTTGTTTTATTGGAGAGTGAGTCAAGCAGCATGAACCAAGAATCAAATATGTGCCATGAGGGTATGAGAAGAATCAGGGGGAGAGTGGGCTGCTCCAGATGTCAGCATCAGCATGGGATGGAGTGTCATAAGCAGAGGAGCATAGGGTTGAGTCAGAGAACAGAGATAAGATAGAAGGGTTTGTCACGTGGGAGAACAGCCGGGGCGCAGGGGAGCCTTGAGTATGACTAAGGTGAGATTTTGTGCAGGGTTCAGTGAGTCCAATTTTTATTCTTATCACAAGTCTCACGACAATTGAGGTTTTAGTTAAAGCCCCAGCTGCTGCCATCTTCTTGTCACCTGAGAACCTCAGCTTTCCTGTCTTTAAAAAAGGAAGTTTCTAGCCCTTGTGTTTGCAGAGAAAAGTTGAGAATGTAAACCATAGCAGAAGGCAAACTTAAAAAAACAAAATGTGTCTGTGACTTTGGGGGCCGGACACCTGACCTTTGAATGGTTGGGGTCAGTGATGCCGTGGGGTGTGAAATGGATAGGAAGCCAATGATGATTTGTACGAACGTGGGCAACATGTTCCTCCTGGTTCCCCCACTCTAATGAGGCACCCAGAGATCCCAAGCATGGGGCAGGTCAGGCAGAGGATCCTGTTAGTGAAACAGTCACTGTGCCCAGCCTGTTGGTGAACAGCTGCCTTGGAGAGGGCTCTGCTGCAGGGAGGAACTACAGCAATGCCCGGTGGTTTCATCTCTGCCAGAAAGCATGATTGGTGGTTATCAGTGTGAGGGGAGCCACTGACACTGAGACAGATGGGTGGTGACACAGGGCTGCCCAGACGCATGGAAGAAAAGGGATGCCACCTTCCTGTCTGTGTTGCAGTCTCTTTCTTGATGCTTAGGCAGTAGAAAGTAGAAAATTTCCCACACGCGTACTGGCAGGGTCCGAGGACACTTAGCTCCTCACGGGCTCAGGCCCAGACTTGGCAAACTCTGATTGTCTAAGATATTGGGGAGGATAGGGCACTCAGCACCTCTGAGGATCAGGCGCTGCAGTAGTGATGTCGGGTTGAATGAGGTCGAGAGCCAGTGTGAAGAAGGAAGGCAACGCAAGGAGAAAAGACAAGTTCAAATAATTCAGAAGCAATTAAGCCTCTGAGCTGAGGGGAGCACAGGTCAAGGAGGAGGCCAAGCTATTTAAAACCACCTAACGTTCTGCAGGCATAGACCGGAGTGAGTCACCCATACAGCTCCAAATGTTCCATCTCTTTCTCCGTTCGCTGGGGTATTGACATTTGGAGATCCTGCTGTTTGGTTAGGTCTCTGGGTCACAGCGACAGGGAAGGTTCAAGGGGAAACCCCTAATATATATGCAAACACATAGCTGCCTTCTCTCTCGCTGGCTCCTCTTGCTGACTTGGCTGCACCCCGTAGACTCCCTGGCACCTTCGCCTTATAGAGAGGACACATTGCATGTGTGAAGCTTAAGGAAAAAGAATGCAGTGTGCTGGCAGATGCCAGCAGCTCCTACAGCTCTCCTCTTGCCTGAGATTGTAAGGCAAGCATTCCTGGGTGGGACCCGCTGCCCCCCTAGCCCTCCAGACGGACTGAGACACCTTGGTGCAGTGATGAAATTCTTGGGATCCCAGGCATAGAGGGGCTAGCAGAGGGGACGGAGAACCCCACTGGGATTTGTATTTGCCCACTGATGAATGGCTGCTGCAGGGAGGGCTCTGCAGTGGTATTTCTCAGTGTCGTGTGTGCCAGCAAATGTGGGCAAAGGACTCAGTGCTCAGAGGAGGCAGCGACAGGCAGGCGGGAGTGTGTGAGAGAGAAACAGGAGCCGAGGGCTTCACCTGTCTGTCTGGTTAATGATAGGCAGTGAGTTGAAGGAGGGGATCTCCCCTGGCGCCTATGCTGACCATGCCCGGGGTAATGCAGAGGTCCCTTACTCTAGCCCACATTGCCTCACATCCACTTAATTAGTTAGCTTATTTTTTAAAATATATTTTGTAAGATAAGTAGGATCCCATCCCAAGCCCTGACACAAATATCTTGTCACAATAAATCTCAAATACAATGGACCACTCTTTCTACTGTAAAGCAAGTACATACCATCAGGTGAACCCCTCCCAGGAAAATCACATGACCTCTCCAGCCCTCTCCAAATGCCTGAAGAAGAAGATGGGCTCTACAGTGTGCCTGGGAAGTTAGCAGATCTGGACCCAGGTGGTGAGTTAATTCTAAAGCGGAGGACCCCTCTCAGAGAATGCCCTGCCAGCAGGTCTCTCCTGTTGATAGTGAGAGGAACCCAGTTCAAGCATCTCCATTGATTTCCCAAGGAAAGATCCTGCCAGTAACCAAGTCCCCAGTGAGAGAGGGCATTAGAGGTTAAAACTAGCACCTTGAATTCCACCTGACCACTTGTCAGGAGCCAGTGCCGACCCCTGGGCACTAGCAGTAATATGCTCCTGGTGGGAAGATGCATTTAATGAAGAGCCCATGGCATTCTGCACTAGGTGAGGTTTCCAAGTGGGCTCAGTATGTACCCCCATGTAGAGGGCATAGTAGCAGGTGACAAAGGCATGGATGGATGTGCCAAGGCCCCTGTGTCGGAAGAAAAAGACCTCATTCTCCTTGCCTTGTGTAGATAGGACTTAGACGCCCTCTTGGCTATGGTCACTCCCTGGGTTTTGGGGCGCTGCCCAGGATGTGGCATGCCTGTCTTACAAATGACGGCGGTGCTCCCACAATCAGGACACTGCTAGAAGTTCTGCCAACTCTTCCAGCTGCTCCCCTTAGCCCACCAACTTGTCATGGTAGCCAGCTAGGCCTCACCTAAGCCCCAAGCTCCTCCTAGACACAGGACTGTTTTTTTGTTTAGACTCCTGGATCTACTTCTACTGGAGTGGTGTGTAAGGGGTGTAAGTTAGTGTAACCTACATGCTGAGGGGGTAGAAGACGGTACAAGTGAAAGGTACAAGGGGTTAAAGTAGGGATCTCTGAGATGCAGGTTGGGGCAATGATCCAACCCCAGTGGAAAAACATACTGTCTGACTGTGAGCAATAGAGTCTGGATAAGTGAAGCCGAGAGTGGATTGCAGAAGCAGCCTGAGCAATAATTCACTGGAGCCTGTCTAATCACCTTTATAGTGTGTGTTGTCATTGTGGCCTCCTGGAGTCCTGCTGTTTTATGCCCACCACAGTTTGGCAGGACAATGCCAGCCTGGCGCAAAGGAACTCTGGCTGCTTGTTAAAGAACATTGGGGGTTTTCTTTTGAGTGCGACCCCTTCCCAACTTCCTTTGTCACATACTACTGAGAATTCGCCGCGTCTTGAGAAGCTGTCCTGGCGTTTTTGTGAGCACATTAGGAAGCACTTATGAACCTGACTTAACTGTCCGGTCACGTCGTAATTCAGAAATGCTCTCTCCCCCTCCTACCCCTCTTGCACACGCGCAAATACACACACACACCCCACTGTCCCTCACACATGCCCCACTGTCTCCTCACCCTTTGAAATATCTGAACACGGCTCTGTTTCATCTGGCAACCGCCTGACTTTTCACACTACGCTGCAAACTTGTCTTATACGGCTTTCTAGAGCTTCAAATACTGGCTCAAGGCACAAAACCTACATTGACAAGATGGGGTTTTTTTTTTCAAAATGCAGGGCACGGGGCTGCTGTGCTGTCAGTGTTATCGTTCCGAATGCTGCATCAGAGTGGGTTGTGGCTACGTTAAGTGACCATAAAATAAAGGTAATACTTCAAGGGAAACAGAGAGGGGAAATTCTTGTGCATTTGTATTTATCAGTGTCATTAATACATCTGCACCCTTCCTTAGAAATATCAACGATCATAATCATATCTGATCTTTGTAACAGTATTTTCACCCAAAGTGCTTTATAAATAATTGTCCCCTTGGCTGAAAAGCAGCCACCTATAGGGTGGAACATGGCAGCTATTTATTATACACGCAGTATTTTAGAGCAGCAAGTGAAGAAGAATCCAGCCGAAACTCCTGGAGGGATTTCAGGTAAATCGGACATGACCCAAAGAGGATACCATGTTAGCAGCCTTACTTCTGTGAAATGTTCTTTCTACTGAACACAAGTGGTCATGACCCGTGTTTTACAGCTCATCTGAAAGATGACTACTGTGATACTGTAATTATACTTTAAGTAGATGGGTGCAGGGAGTGGAGGTAGACAGTGTAACTTACATGATGGAGTAATCCTAAATGGAGGCAGTTTAAGTGACACAGCGGAGTAATTCACTCTACTTTCACCTCTGGAGACCTGTATTCCAATCTCGTTTGCTGGTCTCATCCTTATCCAGAGATTACTTTTCCACTCTATTCAATTTCTATTAACAGAACTGATTATAGATCCCAGTTTGCCTCCATCCCACACAAATGTGATGTGTTTTCCCCCCACTGTCTGTCCCAACACTTCAAGGTCTCCACTCTTCTGTTTTTGACATGGGCCTTCATTTTAAGGGAATTTGTCACTGTTTTTCAAAGCCAGCTTCCCAGTGCTTAATTTGTGCTGGCTGAGGCATGGCATGGCTGAGCCCCGGAATCTCTAGGCTTGGCAGTTCATTGCCCCGGCACCCCTGGGCTTGCTGAGTCAGATATGAAAGTAAAATAATTGCTGGAGCTCCGGACCTAATTGCTTGAGCCTCGGCATCTCTTTCATTACAAATTAAGCGCTACAGCCTTCACTCACCCTTGGTTGATTTGAAATCTGTTGCCTGCTCCATTGTAGAAATGTCTCTCATCACTGTGTGTACTGGACATTTGGGCATCATTACCCATCTCTACTTGTGAAGGGCCCAGGAAAGGAAACAACAGGGATATCTTGTAGGTCAGCATTGGCAGAGGTGTGTGGGGAAGATGGCACAGTTCTGCCTGCATTATACGTGGCTCTAAGCAGGGTGGGTTCGTCTTGAAATTCCACAAGCACCAAAATCACTTCTCCCTTCCCCCTAATACCTGGAATATGACAAAAATTTGTATGAATTTAACCCAGGACCTGGAAGTTGGGGATAACAGCAATAAAATGGGAGGACAGCTCTCTCTGCAAGTTGGCAAAACCCTGCGGAAGAAGAATTTTAAAAGAACGGGGGAAAGAGTTCTCCATTCAATCAGTGAGCCCATTGAAGAGCTGGGTCCCTGCCTTTTCTGAGCAATTAACGACCTGTTTCCAAAGTATTGCCATAGCAATAGCTCTCCATGCATTAGCCTTCTTTTAAACCTCTCACTATAATGTGTTATCTGCCTGTGTCACTTATTACAAATGCTAACGTATTGCAGCTGAAATAGGGATTAGAACAATGCATAAGCTAACCACAATTCCTTCCCACCCCAGGATCATGTACTCTTTTTGGGATTTGACTGCAACTGAATTCTGCCCTTCTCCGTCTTCAAGAGGAAAGAAAAACAATAGCAAGAGAGTCTGTGATTTGCATGGGGCTTTGGTCTTTTCCCTTCCCCCTCTTTTTCCCTAGATTCCCTCCCCATACAAGAGTCCCTTTGCAGACTATCCCCATAGATTCAAAGGGTCACTAGAGAAGGTTCTGCATTAGAATAACAGTTTAGTACTATACATGGTATTTGCTGGTCTTCTCATCCAGATTGTGTCTATCCCATTCTCTTATTCATCTGAGAGCCTCTGCTGAGAGAGTGCTCCAGGATCTCTCGCTCTGGTAGGTTAATGCCAACACTTTTGTATTTGAAAATCCATTTTTATATTCCCACTCAGGTATTGTAAATTAGTAGTTAACCAGCTGTCTGTCCACTTTTCTCAGAGAACTCAGGAACATTACTGAATAATGCCACATAAGGTGGGTAATTGTCATAATCCCCATTTTACAGCTGAACAAACAGAGGCACAGAGAGGTTACAACCAAAATTTCCTTAAGTGTCCACTAAATTTGCTTTCCCAGTTTTAGGGTGCCCAAATAGAGACACCTAAATACCTGATTTTTCAGATGTGATGAATACCCGCAGCTGCCATTGGCTTCAGTCGTTGTATCTCTGAAAATCAGGCCCTTGGTGTCTCAAGGTAGGCACCCAGACAGTTGAAGAACCTAAAATTGTTTTGAAAATTTGGTCCTAAGTGACTTGCCTAGGATCTCACAGCAAGTCTTTGGCAGAGCCAGCAACTATTATCCCGATCTTCTGACCTTAGCCTCTTACCCACCCTCACCCTCCTCATAACCACGTACAATGGAGAAGAGCAAGTAATATTTCTTCACTGAGCAGCGTGTCCTTCTTGTACAGGCAGGACTTAAGAAATCCACTTCCCAGTGGGAAGATTCCTCTGGTGACTGTAGGATCTTAATGCCTGGTCTGAACTGGGAACTTACGTCGGCGTTGCCACATCACTCAGGGGTGTGAAAAATCCACCCTCCTGAGCGATGTAGTTCTAACCCCCGATGTGGGTTCTTCCATCGACCAAGCTCATGCCTGTTGGTGGATCACTTATGCCGATGGGAGAACCCCTCCTGTCAGTGCAGGTGGTGTCCACACTGAACTACTACAGCAGCACAACTGGAGCCGCTGCAGCTGTGCCATGGCGGTGTTTCAAATGTAGACAAGCCCTAAGCAAGCTGCTTCTGGAGAATTTACAGCGTTCTAAAAAAAAAACCAAAAAAAAAACCTTTGAATTGTGAGTCTAAATGTGACCTCAGTATAAACTGACCCACTGCTGCTTTTCTGAGCCTGCAGACAACGGATGTTCATAGCTCTCCCAACACCATGCAGCAGCAGAATGAAACTGACAAGGCAGGTCACTGCTTCAGTGCCCTCTGGGTAGCCGCAAAACTGTCAGAGGAATGTTAGCTTTATGCTGCTAACTTGGATGCAGCTGAGGAAATCTCTCAGCCTGGGCAGAGGCAGGCAGTGTAATTAGTCACAAGGGAGGAGGACTGAAAAACAAAGAGTAATGAAGAGGTTGAGTAGTAGAGACCTCAGCCAGGGGTAGAGGAGCGGAGAACTTATTTCTCAGCAGTAAATGTTCTAGGGAGGGCAGAGTGCAGGCCCTTCACTACTTCCAGGGAGTGTTGGAGTGTGTGGAAGAGGGAGAAAGCTCCTTTCCCTTCCAGCAGCAGGTATCTGAAGGTTCATATTTATTAGACACCGGCTAACCAGAGGCAGATAGCAAAGATGGAGCCCACAAGCAGGGTAAAGGGAGAGCACCCTGGTAGGAATCCAAGAAATCTACTCTGTCCTAGCATCTGGTGATGACAAGGGGGCTGAACTTATCACCAGGCTGTTCTCCTGGACCCTCTTTCATATCTGCCTCTGGTCATAGTTGACTGGAGTATTGTTAAAGCCCTGGCCACAGAATTTCCTGTTTTGTCAAAAAAAAAAAAAGTCTTGTAAGGATTTTGTGGCTAAAGAATAGCACTGGTTGTCAGGAGATCTTAGTCGTAGTCCCAGCTCTGCAGCATATTTGCTGTGTGACCTTGGGCAAGTCACCTCAGTTCTCTCTCCCTCTGTAAACCAATGCTGATGATACATGCCAGCTCAGAGGGCAGTTGTGAGGCTTCATTCATTAACGTCCAGAAAGTGCTTAGAGATCCTTGGCTGGAAGGTGCTGTAGGATCGCAGAGTGCAGTGGTGGTGATGGTGCTGAAAGGTACACTTTAAAGGCAGCTGCTTGCTCTTGCAGGTCCTGCCAAAGTAGATGAAACTTACTCAAAAAGGAGGAGAGAGGAAACCACGTATGACAATGTCACAGTGCTGAGAGTCTGGTCGAGTGAAATGCAGTAGGAATGCTGAAGCATGGAAGGTGCAGAGTTGAGGTTCAATACAGTACCCAGAGGTTTAGATGGTTATCCTGTGCCAAGTTTTCAATAGCTCTCCTGTGCTATGGTAATAATAACAATGCTTATGTTACACTCTCCACTCATAGTTTCCAAAGCACGTCACAGAAGTAGTAATATTCCCATTTTACAGATGGAGGAACTGAGGCACATACGTGACATGCTCATACAGTGAGTCCATGGTAGAGCTGAAAATAAAACTCAGGTCCCTGTGATCTGCCTACTAGGCCAGGGGTTCTCCACCTTTTTCTTTCTGAGCGTGTCCCCCCCCCACCCCCCCATGATATAAAAACTCCACGGCCCACCTGTGCCACAATAACTGGTTTTCTACGTATAAAAGCCAGGGCCGGCATTAGGGAGGCAGCAAGCAGGGCAATTGCCTGGGGCCTCTGCCACAGGGCTCCCACGAAGCTAAGTTGCTCAAGCTTTGGCTTCAGCCCCAGGTGGCAGGGTTCAGGGCCTCGACTTTCTGAGGTGGGGCTTCAGCTTTCTGCCCTGGGCCCCAACGAGTCTAATGCTGGTCTTGCTTGGAGGACCCCCTGAAATCTGTTCACAGCCCCACAGGGGGCCATGGACCCCTGGTTGAGAACCATTGTACTAGACCACAGTTGCCCCATCTGTAAATAAAGCTGGTCTGTTTCTGACACAGTGATTTATTCTGATTTGGCTTCTCTAACCATTCAGTTGCAGTGGCTTTTCTCTCTCTCCCAACCCCCCTACATCCAATTCTGCTTTTCCTTTTCCTCTACAGTGTTAATAATCCCTGGGACAGGAATGGCACAGGGCTCTCTGGAGCCTGGAATTTTAATAGGACTCATCACTTGCACTCCTATTCCTCACAAAACTAAGGATAGAAAATCCATCTGCTGTTGCAAGGGCTAAAGCAACTTCTACTAATAAATCCAGTCTTGGCTCCCCTCTGGTTGCTGCATAACTTTAAAAAAAGAAATTCAGATGGATACACTTGTGCCCTCCCCTTCCCCCACAGATTACAGCCCCTTGCTGAATACAGCAATGGGCAGTTGGTTACTCTTATGCAGAGCAGAAGTGTAGATTTAGTTTTGTAGATCCATATTTACTGTCAAGAGCCTGAAAGTCTCACCTGCAACTCCGTTGGCTCCAAGATGTCAGGGGACTCACAAAAGAGCATCTGGCTCCCCTCGCTGTTCTCTTCTGCTTTTAAGCAACATGACAATGTAGGACTTGACAGGCCTGGATTTTTGCAATGTGTGAATGCAGAAAGAGCTGGCCGGGTAAGCTATCGATGCAAGTTTTGCTCATCAAGATAAGTGGCCCCTCTCTCTTCCTTCTCTGTATTTTCTGTATGAAATTTGTGGGGTGTGTGAAGAAAACAGGTTAATGGCCCCGCTGATTTATGATGGGTTGATCCAGAGGATAAATACAGCAAAGCCATTGTGTACTTCAACCATTAGCCAGAGTGACCAGCTTTTCGAGTACAAGGGGAGTTCATTCTCCATGATCCATTCACCGCTTGGTCTTTCTGCTGAGGCTGCCAGCAAAGGTGCTAATTCGAATGGCACCTGTTCACTGAGACCCAGACTGAGGCCATGAAAGCCACTTAACACAGACCAACAAACAGGCCTCAGATCCTAACCGCTTTCAGTCACTTCCCGCCTAGCCTGGATTTGTGCCAGCCTAGAGGTAAAAGACTCTGAAGCCATTACCTATCTCTGTTTATTTATGACTTGGGAGGGGGAGACAGGCACCCCCTCTTGGTCTCATTTTCAATATGGGACTGGAAGTAGGCAGTACTTTTAAGTATGCCACCATCATGGCGTGGCCCTCATCTCCCATCTTGAGAGCATGGTTTTTCCTTGATGCTGTCCGGTGGGTGGACCTGGTTTTATGCTTTACCCTTGGAGATTATGAGAATCCTCTGAGGGACTTTATTGCTCCAACATTGGGACACTCTGTCAGTGATCTGCGCTGCTCCTCATAACTAACAGATGCCCACAAGCAGGGGCACTTAGAACCATCCAATCCTCTTAGTCACAGGGCACCACGGCATACGTGTGAAGCAGCGGAGTGGAGTGCTAGAGTGTCCTTAGTGCACTTGACTGAGGAGGGGGGAAGGGCTGCCTTGAGACAGACGGGAAGAACGATCTGGTGGCTAAGGCACTGGGATGGACTCAGGAGAGCTGGGTTCAATTTCCTCCTCTGTTACAGACTCTCTATGTGGGCTTGGGCAGCTCACTCACTGTTTCTGTAAAATGGAGATGATAATATTTCCTTTTGCGCACCCTTTGCCTGTCTTTGTCTATTTAGACTGTAGGTTCTCCAGGGCAGGGACTACTTACTACAGTGCTTAATGGGACCCTGATTTTGATTAAGGCCTCTAAATGCTACTGTTTGAGTCCTAGAGCATCCAATGGTGGGGTGGTGTTGGAGTGGGGTTTGCCACAGTAAATTTCTGAAGGGTTTTTTTGAAAAGCAGTGGGAGGGAATTGTAATAACTAGAAACTGCATTTAATAGTAATCGGTAGCGGAGGTGAAAATGATCAAGGGCGGGTGCTCTCCTTGCTAGCGTCAGCCAGTTCTCTCCTCTGAGCTGTTTTATTTATTGCGGACACTTTCCAAGCAACCATTTAAGGCTCCGGCCTTTTGTAGCACGTTGGCAGTAAGATCAAGTATTTAGCACACTCTCTCTCAAGTTTTAATATAGTGCCTATCACCGTGATATCGAAGCTCTGTTTTGTTTTTTTTACACAGTGTTTCTGACTCAGTATTTCCTGCTTCCATGCCAATAACTAAGCAAACAGTACAGCTGCCAGAGGAAGAGCCATGTGTTTAGAGAGCAACAAGCTCAAATGTGTGATTTCTTTTTTTCCTTTATAAGTGCTGATGCTTAAATTAACCCTCATTTTGATGCCACTGTAAACTTTTACCCTCCAAATTGGTGCTGATCCAGTAATCCGGCAGGGAGTTACTGGGCACTGAACAAACCTATTTGGAAACCATATTAAAAGATGTTGCAAAGTTCCTAGTCATGAATTATTGGCCTGGATGGAGACTTAAACACCCATAATAGAGAGAAGTGTAGGCTTCCTTGCCACCCCCAGCACCAACTCAGCTCTGCTGACCAGTGCAAAGTAGAGGTGGGTCCAGGACAAGGAATCTTCCTTCCCCGGCCCCATGGGGAGGCCAGCACTGCCAGCTGTGTTAGCCCCTCCCAGTCCTTGTCCTCCGAAAGTACAAGGGCAGGGATTGGGGCTGGGCCCAAGAGAGTGAGAGCGGTTCCTTGTGATTTTTGTCCCTTTTGAGCACCCTCAGCAGGCCATCCGCTGCTAGCCAAGGGTAATTAAGCACATTCTTCACTCGGATTTGAGGCCTCTCGTGCATACCCCTGTATTGTACGTTGAGAGGTATAATTTGCCCTATCAGAGCTCTTCCTTCCAATCTGGAACCTCTTGAGATGCCCCTTACACTTTCCCCATTTGCTGCGTGGTTTTGTAACGATCTTTTCTCCAGGTCATAGGGGTCCGTGAGATCAAGCCTGCTACCTGGTATAAATAGGATGTATTTTAATCTGTGGGCTCTGGAGGAAAGCAATCTGGTGAATGCACGTGGACTATCTGGAGTCCAAGACATCTTCAGATTAGTAATACAGTTCGTGTTTAAAAGTATAGTCAAGCTGATGAAAGAGAACTTGCTCATTGGACTGGCATCACAACCTGAGCATGCTGAGCAAGCCAATCTGACTCCCAGAGGTTATTTTTTCTGGGTTAAGAAAGCATTTCTATGGCAAATTAAATTTCATGGGGGGAGGGGGGTTCTCGTACATTTTGTTTCATTATAACAGTCAGTGTGTATCCCAGCTTCATGAAGTCTTTGCCTCTTTGTTCCACTTTAGAATGGTGTTTTTATGGTGCACACTCACACGGTAGTTTTCAGCGTCCATTCTTCCAGCAGAGCTAATGCATAGTCAACGAGAGCGGCAGCGCAGGCTAGTGGTTAGGGCACTGGACTATTGAGTCGGGAGGGCCAAGTTCTATTCTCAGCTCTGGCACTGACCTGCTCTATGCCGCCATCTCTCTGCTCCGCTTCCCACCCTTTGTCCATCTTGTCTTTTTAGACTGTGCATTTGTACAGTGCCTAGCACAATGGAGCTCTGTCTCAGTGGGAGCCCTTTGTGCTCCTGTAATGCAGTCATTTTGGTTGCTGGGAGTTTTGTGGCCAATTGAGTTGTTTTTTGAAATCCAAATGGAATTATGTCCTTTTCTCCCAACGTCTGCAGTGTGATGTTTTGTTCATCCTCATAAGTGCCATGCTGCTAGTGAAGGATGCTGTCTAAAGGCCAGATTCACATTGGCACTAGACCCTATGCACCACTTAAGCTCAGCATGGAGACTGCATGAAGGGTTTGGCAGGTTGAGCAGCCCCAGTTGTTTATATAGAATGGGAGCAGAAGGTGAACATGGGGATGGTCTGGGAGTGGGCCAGAAAAGCCAGTGGGAACTGCAGGTGTTCAACACTCTTGAAAGGCCAGGTCAACTATTTGGTGTCTAACTTTAGTCACTCATGCTTGAAAAACTTGGCCCCTACTTAAAATGTATTTTGAAATCTACCGAGGATTTATCCCAGCTTCCTGCACATTGGTGATGTGAGAGCCTTCACTAATGCAGCCTGAAACAATCTTCCTGTATCTCAGCACCTCATTGACCTCACCAGCTCATCTCCAGTCTGCACGCAGAGCTCTCTCCCCCAGCTTTACCTCTTGGATTTCCATCTCAGAAACTATTTATTATTTAGCAGTAGAAAGCATTGTGGGGCACTGTGCATATGGAAGATGCTACATTAAATAAAGTTGTTTGGACACAAAATGTCACATGCATGCTAAGCATGATAAATAGAGCTGAGTGACTAATTTGATACAAATAATACATTCAACTAATTTAGTGCTTGTGGAATTTGGGGCCAGTTTCTCCCTCCAGTGATGGATGTCATTGCTACCTATAATCCTCAGGTGGCCGAAGCATTCTGATGGCATGCTAAATGCCTGGAAGTGCCTGAGATCTGGTTTCTCTGAACCAGAATGAATATTCAGTGCTAGGATATCTTCATTTTCATTTGCATGCAGATCTGAAAAGAGGTTTCATGACCCTGATCAGGTCAAAGGGATGCAGTTTATAGGTCAGCAACCAAGTCCACCCTAAACCTTAATTTAATTATATTAAATCAGCAATTATTCACAGTTTTAACGATCAAAACCTGACTTTGTCAAAATCCGGTCTCTAAAATGGATGCTCCTTGCAGTGCCTGAGAGAAGAAATAGGATTTGACAGAATTAGGACAGGGTTTTTTTTATTACCCCAAAAAAAAAAAAAAATCTTGTCAAGCTAGGAATGTAGATTTTAAAGTTGCATGGATATTTAAAAAATGCATTGTGTGAAAATGCACGTCTGTCTAGGCTAGAGTATAGAAATTGGCTCTTTTTTCCCTTTTCAGTCACCTTTCTAATGTGTATGTGTATGTGTATATACTGCTCTCTATATATTATTAATATATATTGCTTAGGGGTAGAGCAAAGGAGAATGGCTTGTACTGAAAGCTACAGGACAATGTGGTGATAAAGACTGAGGTCTCTTATACTTAACCTTGCAGTTGAGAGACAGGAGAGCCTGCGGGAATGTTCCTCCTTTTCCTATGAGCATACAGAGCCTTACTTACACAGATAGTTCTGCTCAGTTACACCAGTGTAAATCCATAGTATCTCCAGGGGAGTTACTCCAGATTTACACCAGTACAAGCCGAACTGGGCTTACAGTCTCCCCATAAATAAAACAAAAGTGTTGCTCTCTTGCTAGTTACCCTTCTCCATCAAGCACTGCTTGTATTCTTGCTATAAACTATGGAAATGCTGAAGAAAGAGTCCTTAGCTGGTCCCGGTACCTGGGAGGTCATCACATGATGAATCCCTTAATGTTCCTAAAGTGCTCAGAGGAGGAGACGTGCTATTTAAGCACTTAAAAAATAGCATTTATTTGCATGCCAACCACCTACAGGCCTTGCACAGAGCACACAGGAAGATACTGTCACAGCCCCAAGGGGGCCTACCTGATAAAAACAATTCATAGAAGAAGTCGGTGTAAAAAACACAGTGAGGTTTTTAAGAAGGGTTCAGTAAAAGCTGCTTTACCTCTGTCAGCAGGGATGCTTCAGTTAGAATAACAGAACAGCTGGAAAAGGTAGCCACCCTGACTTAGCACATTAGTTCTTATTCAAGCGTTTCAGCGACAGCTGTTTGCAGTGCGGACTGTGGCTCGGAGGCTGGCTGTGCTCTAGGTGAATGGGGCTGTTGGCCGATTGTGGCCCGAAAGGGCTCCCTTGTCTTCTAGATGGAGGACAGCGTGAGACGCAGATGAGTGATCTTATGGGTGGGGAACAAATGAAACGGCAGTGATCCAGTGAGGCCTTTTGTGTCGCTTGGAACAAGGGATTTGCTCTTGTGGAAGCGCTGGATGCTTTGAGAAACCGATAGCCAGGTCCTGGTGTTGAGTGGCTTGGTGTGCAGTGTTGCCAGACCATGGTTATAGGAAAGCTCGCAGCTGCTTTTCTACACAAGGGGCTCTGCTGGTTGTGTGGGCTTTCTTTGTTTGCTCCTTGGGATGGGGAGCTTTATTTCTATCCTTGCAACACCCTTAACTGTCAGCACTTATCATAACAATACTGTGGGTACAACCAGGCATAGTACTGGTACGGGCCATGCAGTTTCCCCCAGGACAGCCTCTGCCACTTTTGATCTTCTCCAGAGCAAGGGGTGCAAATCAGGCCAAGGAGTGTGCAGGTTTCATTGGAAGAGTTCATTAGTGAGTAGGTGAAATTGGAGCCCGAATTAATTTTTTGTTTGTCTGGTTTAGGCTGTGAGTAGGCTACAATTGTAACAGAGTCAGGAGACCTGGTTACTGTTTGGTTTAAAGCTGTAGAATGGGCAGAACTGAATGGTGTCCCAGAGATATGAAATAGGTCTAAGAGAGGTGTGAGTTCTAGGAGGAACCTCATCTAAATGATGCTGACTCTGAATCATAATGATTACACCTTTCAGGCCAGATTTTCTACAAACTTAAACAAGTAGTTGCAGAAACAAAACACTGCAATTGTGCATGCAAATTCCAGATAAACAAGGGATAGAAATAGCTATTGACTTAAGTCCCCTGAATCATTTCCCCACATTGTAGAAGGCAGTAGTAACTTATAATAAACGTTTATTTACTTCATCATCATCATGTTCCCATTACGTCTCTGGCGTTTAGGGCAGTGACGAAGCTCCTCCACTCCTGTCTGTTTCTGGCAAATCTTTCAATGATTCCCCAGCTTGCCCCAGGTTTTTCAGCTGGGCTTCCACAGCTCTTCGCCATGTTGTTTTCAGGCGGCCTTGTTTTCGCTTGCCTTCAGGTGTCCATCGTATTGCTACTCTGGTGATGGAATCAGTTTCTATCCGAAGCACATGACCAATCCATCTCCAACGCCTCCTGGCAATGATGGTGCTCAGATCCTCTTGGCTGCACTGTGTCAATAGATCCTGGTTTGAGATTGTTCTGGGCCAAAAGATACGGAGGATTCTTCTGAGGCGGTTTGTACAGAATGAAGAGAATTTGGACGTGTCATACTTTCTCATTCCCCAGCATTCTGCACTATAAAGTAGTGTTGAAAGTATGCAACTCTGATAAATCTTGAGTTTGGTTTTGGTGTTGTATTTGGATGATTTCCAGACTATATTTAAGCTCCTGAAGGTGTTCCTGGCTTTATTGATTTTGTTCCGGATGTCCTGGCTTGTTCCTGTCCTGGCTGATGGTGCTGCCCAAGTATGTGAATGTTTCTACATTGGTGAGAACATAAGCCTCTATCCATACTGGTGATGGTGAGGCAATATTAAAGGTCATGATATCTGTCTTATTGCAGTTGATTTTCAGTCCAATTTGCTGGCTGAATGCACTGAGTCGAGTTGTTTTTTCTTGTATATGGAGTTGGGTATGTGATAGGAGAGCGAGATCATCTGCAAAGTCCAGGGCTTCAAGGGATGAGAAGAGTGTCCATTTAATGCCTCTTGGCTTTTGTTGTACGCCATATTACCCAGTCGATCGCAATGCTGAAGAGGATTGCAGATGTGACACACCCCTGACGTGCTCCTCTTTTGACTTCAAAACTGAGCTCACTGTGATCAACACTGCATGTAAAGTTGAAATAGAAGCTTCTGATTACGTTGATTATACAGAAAGGAATTCCATATGCCACAGAATATGCCATAGCCTGGTCCTGTGAATGCTATCAAAGGCCTTCTCAAAGTCTATGAACTTTATGTAGAGTTGCTGTTGCCATTCTAAGCACTGTTTTATTATGTTTCGTAGAATAAAGATGTGGTCTGTGCATCCACGCCCTCTCCGAAAACCAGCTTGCTCTTTTCTGAGAATGCTGTCAACTGCCTCTGATATACACTGGACTATGTTCTTACGCAATACTTTGCTGGCACAGATAAAAGTGTGATACCACGCCAGTTATTGCAATCACTGAGAGTTCCTTTCTTTGGTATCTTCACTATAACCCCATTGGTCCACTCATCTGGCATTTTTCCCCTTTCCCAGACTGATGTAAATAGAGGGGCCAGGATGCTGCTAATTTAGGATTTACCTTGAACAATTCTGCATTCAAGTTATCCTTGCCAGGAGCTTTCCCATTTTTTAAGGATTTGATGGCTTGAATGATCTCTTCCTTAGTTGGGGTGTCTGTGTTGATAATAAGATCTTCTTCTGCCTCCTGGACATTTGCTTCCTCTTTAGGTGGCTCCCTGTTCAGCAATTCTTCTTGTTCTTTTTCTTTGGTTGTTAGTAGGTGGCCTTGTTTGCTCCTGATGAGAGTGGTTTTTTGGTGTCTGGTGTTTACCATTGATAAGCTGCGTCATTTTGTAGACTGTTCCTTGTTCACCACGAGCAGCTGCATCCTCTGTTTATGTTGCCAGATGATGATTGATTAGTTACTTCAGAATGGCCTTAATCTACCTTTGGTCTTCATCATCAGCCCTAGCTCTTATTATCCGTAGATCTCAAAGTGCTTTACAAAGGAGGGTAGTATTATTATCCCCATCCTACAGATGGAGAAACTGAGGCACACAGAGGTGAGGTGACTTGCCCTAGGTCACCCAGCAGGCAATGACAAAGCTGAGAATGTAACCCAGGTCTCCTTAGTCCCAGTCCAGTGCTTTACCCCGCCCCATCTTTGCTCAGTTGTCCCAATGACAGCTCTGCTATGAATCAAAGGAAGTTTATGACCAAAATATTTTAGCCCTGGCCCCATGCTTTTTGTGTCGCTGATAAAGAAGAAAAGATGTTTCTGCTTCATAGAACTTACAGTCTAAAAAGCTACATATTACAGTTCAGATACATCCAGTGGTAATCAGGGTGAATCTCAAAGCAGGGCAGATGTTTGTATTTTTAAAATGAATTTCTTTGGAGGCTTTTCTCGGGAAGGCTTTGCTGAAGGGGAGTGTGTGTTAAGCAGGAATTTGAAGGAAGAGCATGTGGTGCAGTGTCCCTTAAGTGTTCTCTGCACAGTTCCAAAACTGCATCCTAACTCTCCCTGCAGTTTCCCAATAATCTGCTATGAATTACTTACAGTAAATAAGGAAAGGTGTATTTTCAGCTTGAAGTGTTTGAGCTGGCAACAAACCCACCTCTCCGGACACGATCAAGATATAAATCTCCCGGAATTTCTTATTTAAACTGTAAGGTATCCCAGCCTGGGTTTTTTATGATAGGTTTTTAGGGATGATAGAGGGACTGCCTCCTTAAGGAAGCTTAAAAATACAAAACCAAGTTTCTGCATGGACCCATTGCATCTCTCAAGGTGAATCCGCAGGGGAGTTGAATATATACATGGCTCTTCCCCCTCCCCCACTCCCCGCCAAGCTTGCATGGAGCCATTTTTGGCTTTGCAATCTAAATCACCGTGCCAGAGTTCATGTGGTTATCCCAAGCGGCTAAGAATTTCCCAGAATGCCTCGGGAATCTTTAGACATTAAATGGCTTTTAAACTGGATTGATGTGGTTCCATGCAGGAAATAGCAGTGCCTCAGTAAACATTGTCAGGCAGGAAACTGGGGTTTACATGGAAGCCTCAGGATTTGGAGGGGAAGACATTGGGGTTGGTGGAGGGTATGTGAGATCCTGCAGCAAAATGCCAATGGTTGGATTGTGACTAGCACTGCTTGGCTGTGTAAGGAGATGATGAAAGTCCAAGGAGCCTTCCTCTGCTACACCGAAGGTGCAGTGCAGCTAGGAAGTGTAAACCCAAAAGGGGAGGAGAGAGGACAAGGCATTTCTCAGGGAGCGCCCAGGAGGAACTCAGGTTGAGGAGAATAGCACTGCTCCTACTGCAGTGCGGCTCATCCTCATTCCACAGGGATGTGCCTTTAAAGGGGTGGAGAGATGTCAGGCGCTGGCAGAGGAACCTCAGGAGTCGAGAAAGTGCCTGTCTCCATGGAACTGGAGCTGTCTTGCAGGCGGAAGCATTGAAAGCTACGAAAATCAGAGTCCTCTCTACCTCAGCACAAAGCTATAAGCATTACGGGTGCTCGGAGATGCAGTCTGAACCATACTTTGCTTTACCTCTCCCATCTGGACAGAATGTGAGCACAGTGGAGAAAGGAGGGCTAGTGGAGTGATCCAGTCCCAAAGGGAAGAGGTTAAGATGTCTAGGCATGTGGCCAAACGCTAGAGTGTTTTTATGTTTAATTGCTCAATAGTCACATTGATGTTTTTGTTCTGTCGATATATTTTTTAAACTAAACGTTGAGTGAAAGCTCTAGAACAAGCTATTAAATAACCTCAAGGGAATGGCACACTTCAGAAATATCCTTTCCTGCAAGGACTGTGACGCAGGAGTGTGCCCAGGTGCTGTAGAACTGGAAGAGACGTAGGACCAACAGAAGGTGCTTCTATAGCACTGACACCTCTGGATGGGTTGTTGGCAGTGGAGATCGAACCTGGGAATCTCTGGATCTTAATGAATTAGCCTCTGCTGCCTGAGAGGAAAGAACCAAGGCTATAGAACAGGGGTGGGCAAACTCTTTGGCCCAAGGGCCACATCTGGGTATTGAAATTGTATGGCGGGCCATGAATATTCACAAAATTGGGGGTTGGGGTGTGGTAGGGGGTGAGGGCTCCAGCTGGGGATGCAGGCTCTGAGGTGGAGCTGGGGATGAGGAGTTGGGGGTGCAGGAGGGTGCTCTGGGCTGGGACTGAGGGGTTCGGAGGCCGGGAGGGGGATCAGGGCTGGGGAAAGGGGTTTGGGCGTGGGAGGGGGTCAGGGGTGCAGGCTCCGGCCAGCACTTACCTCAAGCAGCTCCCAGAAGCAGCAGCATGTCCCCTCTCTGGCTTCTACGTGAAGGCACGGCCAGGCAGCTCTGCACACTGCCCCTGTCCGCAGGCGCCGCCCCTTCAGCTCCCATTGGCCGCTGTTCCCAGCCAATGGGAGCTGTGGGGGCGGTGCTTGGGGCGGGGGCAGCCTGCAGAGCCCCCTGGCTGCCCCTATGCATAGGAGCCTGAGGGGGGACATACCGCTGCTTTCAGGAGTCACGCGGAGCGGGGCAAGCCCCCAATCCCATTCCCCAGCTGGAGTGCCAGAGCGGGGCAAGCCCCAGACCCTACTCCCTGCCAGGAGCTTGAGGGCCACATTAAAATGTCTGGAGGGCCGGATGCGTAATTTGCCCACCCCTGCTATAGAGGGCCTACCTTGGTGGCCTACCCACCACCAGAGGGGGACAGAGGGCTACACCAAGTGGGCAAGGCTTGTGCTTCCAGCTGGAGACTGAATGCTCACTTTTGAGCATTAGGAGGGCACCGATTGACGTCTCTTGAGTCTTTTGCACATATTGTTGCATAATAAAATAAATCACAAAGCTCTCACTTGGGTTTCTTCAGGAACTGCTTCACTTACATGCATTTAAACATCAGTACTTCGCACTTTATAAATCAGTACCCTTCTCACTGGTGGTTCTTCTGCACAGCTGTCTCCACACTGCAGGTGCAGATTAGAGCATTGGGTGCAACAATCTATCGCTTTTAGTTTTTATCAATAGGAATAAACTGATGTAGAAAAGATACTTAAATAATTAGCATTTTAGTTGCTGGATTTCATATATGGAGCTGCACACACATTGAACACACACTTCGCCTGTAGTTTTTTATGTTATACTTGAGAATGAACTTGTTCTGTAATTTTTCTCGGCATTATGTCGACTAAACTATAATCATAAAGAAAGGTAATTAAGAGTGGAAATAAGCAGGCTGCTGTGATATTTCTTGAAACAAGCTGCTATAACATCAGAAAGGGGTTTAGGAAACATCCCCTTGTCCTGAGCACTATATACACTTGGATTATAGCATCATAATTTTTATTTGGTCACTGTAAAAGTAAAGTACCAAATTTCCTGTTTAAAAAAGGTTAAGATTCTATTTTATTGTATTTCTGTTTTTCTCTGTCATTCTTTTCTTCCCCTGTCCCTCACCTGTTTATGTTCTCACTTTCTCTGCTTTATTAGCCACCATTATTATCTATGGATTAGACTAGAGGGCCAGTGAAGAGAGACATAACTCGCTGTGCATCTGATCCTGACCTTGCATCTGGAGTTGCATAATTCCCACAATCCTTCATTGTGGCAACAGTATGACACAGGAGGGGGTGACTTTTTAATGCCAACATTGTACTCTCTTGGTCCTCATCCAGGTGGGCAGGGGGCCAGTCCCCTGCTGTAATTTAGAGGGTGCCAAGGAGCAGTTGCAGCAGCCAAGAATCACCAGCGGCCCAGGGAAGCCCTGGTCCTAGCACAGAGGACAATGTGGTCCCTATAGGTGCTAACTTTGAGAGAGGTGTAGACAGACTGAACTTATCTGTGGTGACATGAGTTCCCTTGAGCTGAAAAACCAGGCACTATGTGTGCTGCCTGCATGGCTCGTGTGCCTTTTGTGTTTGCCACACCCGTTAAACCAGCCCTACTTTTTTTGCATATTGAATTGAACACTCACATATGTTACAAAAGGTAGAAAGGCCAAAGGGCAATTGTTTCTATTGCATTGTGCAGCTGATGATGATATTTCTACAATACCTGCTTTATGCTGTGTTGAAATTTCAGCCACTGCACTTACACTGAGTAATCTGCATGCTCATTACTAAAGAGTCAGTCTGTCTCTCTGTCCCTCCAGTTTCAATTTCCTCTTTTCTTAATTCCCTCCCTAGACAGCCATTGCTTCTTCCAGGGAGATGTGGCTTTGCTGATGCCGCCTGTTGTCTGTCCCTTTTGCAGAAAGATTTCACAATGCGGGAGGAGCTGCAGCAGCGCGATGTGGAGCGTTGGCTGGGGTTCATCACCTTCCTCTGCGAAGTCTTCGGCACCATGAGGAGCAACACTGGGGAGCCCTTCCGAGTCCTTGTCTGTCCCATTTATACCTGCCTCAGGGAGGTAATGCCTCATTTTCTCACCCGTGTATTAGCTAAGCTATTGATTTACAATTCTGATAGTGTCCTTGGTTATTTATTCTTTCTTTTCCATTATTCCCCCCACCCCATCTATCCCTTTGAATTATTCTGTACTTGCATGGGTTTTTGGATCCTTCTGTCCTGCACAGCCCTTTGAATTAAAGCGCAGAGTCCCAAGATCCCATCCTTAAGGACACCAATCATGCAGAATCCAGCAGTACAAAAAGTGTTATAGTTCTGAAAGGCAAATAATGCCTAAATCCAAACCACAGGGGACTAGGACATGCAGAATCATCTCACAGAGGGCAGAGTCTGAGGAAAGCAAAAGAGTGAGCTGCTGTTGTTGTTTATATTCTATTAAAATAGCACCTAGCGACCCCCACCAAGATCAGGGCTGTATCATGATAGGTACTGTATAAACTCATGTGGTTTATCAGAAGAGACAATCCCTGCCCTGAGGAATCTACAGTCTAAATCAGGGTTTGGCAAACTACGTTTTAAGCCAGCCTGCGAGCTCCCTCTGGGGACGAGTGTCTGGGGCTTGCCCCGCTCCAGCCAGGGAGCAGAGTCGGGGGCCGCACCATGCAGCTCCCAGAATCCACGGCATGGCCCCGCTCTGGCGCTTCAGCTGGGGAGCTGGGTCGGGGGCCGCTCCACGCAGCTCCTGGAAGCCGCAGCATGTCCCCACTCTGGCTCCTACGTGCTCCAATGACCGCCTCCAGCGCTCCAATGAGCACGTAGGAGCTGGAGAAGGGACATGCCGTTTCTTCTGGGAGCCGCTTGAGGTAAGTACCGCTGCGAGCCTGCACCCCTGAGCCTCTCCCCACGCCCCAACCCCCTGCCCCAGCCCTGATCCCCATCCTGCCCTCTGAACCCCACTGTCCCAGCTCAGAGCACTCTCCTACACCCCAAACTCCTCATCCCCATCCCCACCCCAGAGCCTACACCCATCAGCCAGAGCCCTCACCCCACTCCCGCATCCCAGCCCGGAGCCCCCTCCCACACCCTGAACTCCTCATTTCTGGCCCCACCACAGAGCCCTCACCCCCTCCCACACCCCAACCCCAATTTGGTGAGCATTCATGGCCCGCCATACAACTTCTATTCCCAGATGTGACCCTAGGGCCAAAAAGTTTGCCCACCCCTGGTCTAAATTGTCAAGACAGACAAAAGATGGGAAGGAAAACAGGCACAGATAAATGAAGAGACCTGCTCACACAGCAGGTTTGTGGCAGCGACAAGATCAGAACCCAGGTCTCCTGACTCCCAGGCCAATGTACTATCCACCAAACAACACTGCCCTCCATCATTTACATGAGATGGGGGGATAGATAGAAAGCATGGTGGGACCCCGACCTTTAATGACTTTGGCAGAAGCCTCCGACTTGCAAATACAAAAATAAGCTAAAGTGTTAAAATATTATCTCAATGTTGAAGAGAATTTTTTTCCAGCCAGTTTTAAAGCTTTTATGCCTTCTGCTGCTTGTAGAAGACATTTTTAGGAAAAGCAATCTTATGGCCCATTTAATGGAGTTGTGAATCGCAATTTTATCAGCTGTGCCTCTGTAGCCCCATACAAGAACAGAGCTAAATAACTGGCAGTAAGATAAGTTCTGCTCTTGAAACAAACACAACAGCAAAAAAAGGGAAACACTGTGAGTAATTATTTTGTACTTACATAGCAACCTTTATCTGTGTGTGCCAGGGCATGCTGTAAACATTAAGCTTGTAACAACACCACTGTGAGTGGAGAGATGAGTAAACTGAGGCACAGAGAAATTAAGTGAGTCATTATTATAAGCTAGGAGAACCCAGAAGCCCTATATGCCTAAGAACCCCAACTGAGAATATTGTCTAGTGTGACACACACAAGACAGTATTGTGACACACAAGTGTGACACACTGGGGAGTGTGTGCTAAACATCCCCCTTTGTGCTGATGCAGAGAGGATATGAATTGGTACAGGTCCCAACTGGGTAGCATTACCAGTCATGCTTTTAGCTCTGCAGGTCCCTGGTTCAATTCCCAGTGTGTCGTAATCATGATAGGTGCTGGGAAATGAACCAGGGACCTTCAGAGCTAAAAGCATGACTGGTAATGCTACCCAGTTGGGACCTATCATAGAATCATAGAATATAAGGGTTGGAAGGGACCCCAGAAGGTCATCTAGTCCAACCCCCTGCTCAAAGCAGGACCAATTCCCAGTTAAATCATCCCAGCCAGGGCTTTGTCAAGCCTGACCTTAAAAACCTCTAAGGAAGGAGATTCTACCACCTCCCTAGGTAACGCATTCCAGTGTTTCACCACCCTCTTAGTGAAAAAGTTTTTCCTAATATCCAATCTAAACCTCCCCCACTGTAACTTGAGACCATTACTCCTCGTTCTGTCATCTGATACCATTGAGAACAGTCTAGAGCCATCCTCTTTGGAACCCCCTTTCAGGTAGTTGAAAACAGCTATCAAATCCCCCCTCATTCTTCTCTTCTGCAGGCTAAACAATCCCAGCTCCCTCAGCCTCTCCTCATAACTCATATGTTCCAGACCCCTAATCATTTTTGTTGCCCTTCGCTGGACTCTCTCCAATTTATCCACATCCTTCTTGAAGTGTGGGGCCCAAAACTGGACACAGTACTCCAGATGAGGCCTCACCAATGTCGAATAGAGGGGAACGATCACGTCCCTCGATCTGCTCGCTATGCCCCTACTTATACATCCCAAAATGCCATTGGCCTTCTTGGCAACAAGGGCACACTGCTGACTCATATCCAGCTTCTCGTCCACTGTCACCCCTAGGTCCTTTTCCGCAGAACTGCTGCCTAGCCATTCGGTCCCTAGTCTGTAGCTGTGCATTGGGTTCTTCCGTCCTAAGTGCAGGACCCTGCACTTATCCTTATTGAACCTCATCAGATTTCTTTTGGCCCAATCCTCCAATTTGTCTAGGTCCCTCTGTATCCTATCCCTCCCCTCCAGCGTATCTACCACTCCTCCCAGTTTAGTATCATCCGCAAATTTGCTGAGAGTGCAATCCACACCATCCTCCAGATCATTTATGAAGATATTGAACAAAACCGGCCCCAGGACCGACCCTTGGGGCACACCACTTGATACCGGCTGCCAACTAGACATGGAGCCATTGATCACTACCCGTTGAGCCCGACAATCTAGCCAGCTTTCTACCCACCTTGTAGTGCATTCATCCAGCCCATACTTCCTTAACTTGCTGACAAGAATACTGTGGGAGACCGTGTCAAAAGCTTTGCTAAAGTCAAGAAACAATACATCCACTGCTTTCCCTTCATCCACAGAACCAGTAATCTCATCATAGAAGGCGATTAGATTAGTCAGGCATGACCTTCCCTTGGTGAATCCATGCTGGCTGTTCCTGATCACTTTCCTCTCATGCAAGTGCTTCAGGATTGATTCTTTGAGGACCTGCTCCATGATTTTTCCAGGGACTGAAGTGAGGCTGACTGGCCTGTAGTTCCCAGGATCCTCCTTCTTCCCTTTTTTAAAGATTGGCACTACATTAGCCTTTTTCCAGTCATCCGGGACTTCCCCGGTTCGCCACGAGTTTTCAAAGATAATGGCCAATGGCTCTGCAATCACAGCCGCCAGTTCCTTCAGCACTCTCGGATGCAACTCGTCCGGCCCCATGGACTTGTGCACGTCCAGCTTTTCTAAAAAGTCCCTAACCACCTCTATCTCCACAGAGGGCTGGCCATCTCTTCCCCATTTTGTGATGCCCAGCGTAGCAGTCTGGGAGCTGACCTTGTTAGTGAAAACAGAGGCAAAAAAAGCATGTACCAAAGCATGACCTGTACCAAATCATATCCTCTCTACATCAGCACAAAGGGGGATGTTTAGCACACACTCCCCAGTGTGTCACACTTGTGACACACACTAGACAATATTGTGGCACACACTAAACAATATTCTCTCAACCACTAGACAACATTCCCCCATGTGATGTTTAATCATAGTAATGTAGGGCTGGAAGGGATCCTGAGAGGCCACCTAGTCCAGCCACTTGTGCTGAGGCGGGACCCAGTAAATCTAGAGCATCCCTGAGAGGTGTTTGTCTGACCTGTTCTTAAAAACCTCCAACGGATGGGAATTCCACAAGCTCCCTTGATAACCTACTCCATTACTTAGCTATCCTTATAGTTGAATTTTTTTTTACTAATATCTAACGTAAATCTCCCATGCTGCAGATTAAGCTGATTACTTCTTATCCTACCTTCGATGGACATGGAGAACAATTGATTACAGTCCCTTTTATGCCATCCTTAACATATTTGAAGACTGTTATCAGGTCCCCTCTCAGTTTTCTTCTCTCAAGATTAAACATGCCCGGTATACTTAATCTTTCCTCATAGTTAGGGTTTCTAAACCTTTTATCATTTTTATGGCTTTCCTCTGGACTCTCTCCGATTTGTCCACATCTCTCCTAAAGCGTGCCACCCGAAACTGGACACCAGACTGAAGCTAAGGCTCCAGTGCCAAGTAGAACAGGACAGTTACCTTCCATGTCTTACATGTTAATATACCCCAGCTTTTTTTGCAACTGCATCACATTGTTGACTCATATTCAATTTGTGATCCACTATAATCCCCAGATCCTTTTAAGATGTTCTACCACCTAGCCAGTTATTCCCTATTTTGTACTCGTCCATTTGATTTTTCCTTCCTGAATATAGCACTTTGCACTTGTCTTTATTGAATTTCGACTTACTGATTTCAGACCAATTCTCCAATTTGTCAAGGTCGTTTTGAATTCTAATCCTACCCTCCAGAGTGCTTGCAACCCCTCCCAGCTTGGTGTCATCCACAGATTTTATGAGCATACTCTCCACTGCATTATCCAAGTCACTAATAAATAATATTGAATAGTACTGGACCCAGGACAGACCCCTGTGGGACCCTATTAGGCACTTCCTCCCAGTTTGACAGTGAAATATTAATAACTGCTCTTTGAGTATGGTCTTTCAACCAGTTGTGCACCCACCTTATTGTAATTTCATCTAAATCACGTTTCCCTAGTTTGCTTATGAGACTGTCATGTGGGACAGTGTGCAAAGCCTTACTACAAATCAAGATAAATCACATCTACTGCTTCTCCCCTATCCACTAGGCTGGTATCCCTGTCAAAGCGGGAAATTAGATTGGTTGGGTATGATTTGTTCTTCCATGCTGGCTATTCCTTATAACCCTATTATCCTCTAGGTGGTTACAAATTGATTGTTTAGTAATATGTTCTAGTGTGTTGTCAGTGTGACAGTTCAGGGCAGCTGTCCCTGTATTCCACCTCCATGGTCCCTCGAGGACTCTCAGTCCCACTCTCAGTCTTCCAGCTCCTCAGCTGTCACCTCTCTAGGGTGGAGACCCATGTCTCTTTCCCTCCTGAACAGTGGTTTCCAAGGCTGTACAGTTCTCTGCTGGCACTGTGACATCCCCAGCAAGCCTGACTGCCTAAACAGGCCAGTGTCTGCACTTTGCTTTCTCTTGGAAGGCTATGAACAGCTGTGGTTTCCCTCGGTCAAAAGTTATTGCACAGCCCTTTCTAAGCAAGCACATTTATTCTTAAGGTGAAAGCATTACAGAAAAAAACATATTAAAACAATAAAAGTTCATCTACACATGCTTACCAGAGGTCACCCATCAGTCTTATGGGGCCTCAATAGGCCAAAGTCCTTTCAACCCTTCGCAGGAAGGATTGGGGGCCCCCTTGGACAGAATGTTCTGTCTGCTTGTTGGATCAGAAAGCGGGTCCTGAGACAGTTTAAACTCAGGGTATTTAGCCAAAAGTCCTGTTCTTGTCTGTTGGTCTTTGGAGAATCCAGTTTGAACCAGTAAATCTGAGCCTCTGCTGGTGGTTGTACCTCATTGGAGGGGTTATAATCTGGGAGAATTTGCCCAATCACCCCCCACTCTTCTTAATTCCTGGAGGAGCTGTCGTCATTCTCCCCCATGGAATTACATACAATCTGTGGCCCAATAATATGTAAATGTAATACAGTAAGCTCTCCCAAAGATATTGCAAGAAATTGCCATATCTGTCATCCCAATGAGTATGTTGTGACTTTGTATGAAACCCAATGTGAATTAAAATTCATTTGGATAACAGAAAATTAATTCAGAAAACCAGTGATTCATTATCAGCATGGATACTTTAAAATCTCTAAACAAATGAAAATAAGGAGCCAAGTTATGCTGAGATTTTCTTTTCCCATCTTTGTCCCTGAGCAAAGTGTTTTTGCTTATTAGTTATCAGGATTGGCAGCAGCGGTGACGACTCTGCTGTTTTCAAACCCTAAAATGGTGGATCTAGGGCTGATCCTTGGAGGGAGGTTGGGACCTGATGTTGCAGGCTCTCTGTTTCATGGCATCTAGGCATAACCAGCTTTGGGATTTTTTTTAATACCCTTAGCTAATCTTGTCTCACAGGATGGACTCATGAGAATGGGTTCAGCCGGTCATTGTTTGTGATAGGTGGTGACTCTAAACGGATCACCAGACCCAAGCTGGATACTGGGAACCCCCGGAGTTATGCAAGCTGTAACGGTCCTCGATGCACAGCAGCCCTGTTGTGCAGTTGCTGTGGCCCCTGCTCCTGTTCGGCCCAGCTCTCAGGCTGCTCGGTAGTAGCTGCAGATGGAACTCCACAGGGGGATTAGCGATGTTGGAAGCCAGATGGAGGGAGATCTGCTGGGTCAGCAGGGTACAAGGCTTAGAAGAGCATCTTGTCCCCTTCTCACCCTCCAGGACCTGTTGGGTCCAACCCTGGGAGCTACCCACAGAAGTGCATTTGTGGATTTCCAAGGGAGGTGATGCTGTGCAGGTACCATTCCTTCCCGTAGGAACATTCTGCCCTTGTCAGGTCTCTTCGAAGACAAAGCCAGATGAGGATGGTTCAGGCAATGAAAGGCAGGCCTAGGTGGCTCTGACAGCACTCTCCTTGCCTGTACTTGTGGCACCTTAGAGACTAACCAATTTATTTGAGCATAAGCTTTTGTGAGCTACAGCTCACTTCATCGGATGCATACTGTGGAAAATACAGAAGATGTTTTCATACACACAGACCATGAAAAAATGGGTTTTTATCACTACAAAAGGTTTTCTGTCCCCCCACCCCACTCTCCTGCTAGTAATAGCTTATCTAAAGTGATCACATCTGCCAATGTGATATATGCCATCATGTGCCAGCAATGCCCCTTTGCCTTGTATATTGGTCAAACTGGACAGTCTCTACGTAAAAGAATAAATGGACACAAATCAGATGTCAAGAATTATAACATTCATAAACCAATCGGAGAACACTTCAATCTCCCTGGTCACGCGATTACAGACATGAAAGTTGCGATATTACAACAGAAAAACTTCAGAAACAGATTCTAAAGAGAGATTGCTGAATTGGAATTAATTTGCAAATTGGATACAATTAACTTAGGCTTGAATAGAGACTGGGAATGGTTGATTCATTATAAAAAGTAACCTATTTCCCCTTGTTTATTCCTTTCCCACCCCCCCTTCCTCAAACGTTCTTGTTAAACCCTGGATTTGTGCTGGAAATGGCCCACCTTGATTATCATACACATTGTAAGGAGAGTGATCACTTTAGATGAGCTATTACCAGCAGGAGAGTGGGGTGGGGGGAGAGAAAACCTTTTGTAGTGATAAACACCCATTTTTTCATGGTCTGTGTGTGTAAAAACATCTTCTGTATTTTCCACAGTATGCATCCAATGAAGTGAGCTGTAGCTCACGAAAGCTTATGCTCAAATAAATTGGTTAGTCTCTAAGGTGCCACAAGTACTCCTTTTCTTTTTGCGAATACAGACTAACACGGCTGTTACTCTGAAACCTCTCCTTGCCTGTGTTACCCATCACAGCTTGAATTCTTACAAGTGGCAGGATTGTTTAAATCTCCTTCGCTTTTCATGCTCTTTCACATATTGCATTTTCCTCAGCTTAGATGACAAAACTAGCCTGATCTTTCACTCCTCCTGCCAGTGCAAGATTGTTCCCAGCAGTGCTTTTTCTAGGGCCCAGTGCAGTTTTGAATGTCCCAAGAACATGGGAATTATACCACTTCCTTGGCAGACATTTTCACAGCCTAATAGATCTCCCTGATATTCATCCTAAATTTTCTTTTGTGTAACTTCATCCCATCACTCCTATTTGTACCCCCTTGAAGAGCCTGGGGATGTTGTTTTTTTGTTTTGTTTTGTCTTGTCTCCTTCCTCTGAAGCATGAGGGATGGCCATAACTGGAGATGGGACATTGGACGTGGACCACCAGGGCTCTGAGGTGGCACTGAGCTGTCCCTCTCTCAGGTGCTTGGCTGGCTGGTTCTTGCTCCCATGCTCGGCATGTGACAGACGGCCACATGTGGGGTCAGGAAGGAATTTCACCCAGTCAGATCGGCAGTGACCTTGGGGGTTTATCACCTTCCTCTGCACCATGCGGGTGTGGGTCACTTGCCAGGATTACCTGGCTATATCTCACTTAATTGTTTCCCTAACATGGCTGGGGTCTTGAGCACTGGTGCACCTCAGTCCCTCCGATTCTCTGCCTGTGGCGCATACTAGTCTAGTCTCCTGTGGGGGGAAATACTTTGGTCTAATTTCGTTTGTTGGGTTTGGAGTGCGGGCTCAGGTGGTTTTGGCGGCCTGTGCTATACAGCAGCTCAGTCCAGATGATCTGATGGTCCCTACTGGCTTCAAACTCTGTGATTCGCCCTCCTGTTTGATGACACCCTTCAAATACTTGTGCTTGCTTTTTCTCCTGCCTCCTATCCACCCAGTTCTTTTACTCTGTAGTCCTTTATAAAAAAGCTTTATTAGAGACAAGCTAAGATCTCTGTCTCTCGGTCCTTTCAGCAGTTCTTGCATCTTAGCCTCTCTCTTTCTCTTCCCCCCCCCCCCCCGCCCTCCTTTTCCTTTATACCTTTGGCAGACTCAGCCAAAGGTCACCAAGGGAGTGAGCAAGAGGAAGGGGAATGTTGTCTGATGGCTGTGGCAGGAATGTCTCTTCCCTTCCCCCAGGGAGGCTTCCTCTCCGTAGCTCCCTTCCTTTCCTCCCCCAGTAAAAGCATATTAACACCTTCCATAATGGCCTACGCTTATGCTAGGCTGGACAGAATGGGGAGTGAATACGGTTGAGGGCAGTGTCAGTGATGACATTGGTATGGGGTGGGCAAGCCTGAAAGAATTCCTGCTGCTGGCTAATGAGGAGGAGGACAACAACTCAGAGGTCACCAAAGCAGCCTTTCTCAACAGGAGAAAAATGGACTTGTATAACAGTGAGTAAGTCACACTTTTTTGCTGTATGTCAGCTCAGTTTGTGTTGTTTGGACTCAAGAGGAAAGCTGACCTTGGGAAAGGAAAAGTGAGGTGCGGCTGTATCTGCTGGGGGCTGGGAGTATTATGTGTTGTAATGAATAACACATACCTAGTTATTGCATCTGAACATTATTATTTATTATTGTTAAAAGAAATCTGTTACACAACCCGGGGAATTTGCCCTGTGCTTTACAAACTGAGATGAAAACACGTTCACTGCTTGGAAGAACTGACGGTTAAAGTTGGACAAGGCAAATGTGAGAAAAAAACCTTGGATAAAGATGAGGGCTGGACTGGTGAGGGATTTATTGACAAGGAGAAGGTGGAAAGGATTGTTTGCAGAAGTGGGTTTTAAGGAGGGAATTGAAAGAGAGAAGAGGGCACTTTTTGCAGATAAGAACAGGAGGATAGAGGACTGTTGTAACTATCGAATCTAAAGAGCTTGCTGGCTTAGTTTACAGGCACCTGACAAAATTATAACAAAGTATAAAAGTTCAAAATACAAATAAATGAACATCTTTTCTTCCCATCCATCCCCCTAGGCTGAAGGGTATGTGTGTGTTCCAAAGGGGGGAGCAGCCTGGGTGGGTGTGTGTGGAACAGGACATTGTTCCTAGGGAAAGGTTTTCTCTACGGGCCATCTTACACTTCAGTCTGAACACAGTGAGGTTTGGCCTCATTCTTGTCTCTCCTGGCAAGGAGTTCCATCGCTGGGTCTCTTTCTTCAGGTCTGCTGTACACACGGATATTGAGATCTTCCAGGACCATGATTCTTGGAGATTCTGCTATCAGGCTTGGTGGAAACTCTGTTAGCTCTTTCAGGAATTCGACTGGGGCCTTGGAAGCTCTCACGGCTGGAGATCTAAATAGCAGAAGTACCCCACTGTTTCTTCCATCGCTCACTTCACATACACTCAGATCTCTCCCCATTTTCATGGTGGATATGCCTTTGCATTTCTGGTCTGGTGAAATTAAAATGGCCACCCCATTGCCCTGGCATGCTGTAAGGCAGTTGCGTGGTAGGTATCGTGTGGGAACAAACTGGGCCATAAGCAGGTTTTGATGATTCATGTACAGTTGGAAGTCTCTTCTGTGAACAGCTCAATCAGTGATGCTCATTGTGCTGAGGACTGACCTAGTATTTGTCAGGAAAAGCTGGAAGCTGTGGCTTTTTACTGATGCAATGTGTATGACTGTTGAGGGGCACTGGAGGCCAGCAGGGTATGCTGCAGTTGTCAAAGGCTCGTTGATCTCCCAGAAATTTTCTTCCTAAGGTGAAATCCCCTTGACGGTGATGGCTTTGAATGTATTCGCTGCTCCTGGTCTCCAGGGAGGTGTTTATGTGAGGGCTTGGTGGGCTGGGTAGTATATTCTCTGTTCCCTGTGTGTGGGGCTGGTCCACCCAGGTAGATAGTGCCACTGGAGGACTGCTCTAAATTGTGCCAGGTGCAGTTGGTGGCCCTAAACTCTATCCCTCTGTACAAAGGCATTGCTCAGAAAGCCCAGTGATTAGGCCTGTCGAGAGAAATCTGGGGCCCTGGTGCATCATGTTCACTGGGGTCCCTTGCCCTCCCATTTCACCCCAGTTACAGATGTTTGGGGGACTCCCCTGAGCTTGGGGCCCTGGTACAATTGTCCCCCTTTCATCCTCCTGATTTAAAGTAACTATAATCCACAAGGCTGCAACAAACGATCTTTCTCTCACACACTCATAGTTCCCAGAGTACCATGGTGGGGATACATCCCTTCTCCCGCACTCATCCTTCCCAGGATACCTGGGGTTAGTGTTCTAATTTCTGTTCTTGCACCAATGAAGAGACAGTAATGTGACTGAACTCTAAGGATCAAATTCAGCCCTGGCATAAGCAAATGAAACTCAACTGGCCTTAAACGTCCACTTCTCTAAATTCTGCCAACTACTTCTTTCCATTTCCTATTTAAAAAAAAACAAAAAACAACAAAGTTTGAAAACAGGAGCACATCCAAAGGGGGTTGGCTTCTACTAGCACAGCCGTGTTTCTCTTCCTTCGTGGCAATGGACCTCTTTCAGAATGATCATAAAATAGGAACAATGGAAACAGATGGGATGAGAGGCAGGGATGACCAGCAAAGGGGCATTATATTCCAGTAGCACCTAGAGGCCCCAACCAATACTGGGATTCCATTGTGCACAGTAAGAGCTCAGGCCCTGCCCCAAAGAGCCAATGTTCTAAATAGGCAAGACAGCAGATGGGGACGAAAGGAAAGAGGTGGAGTGATTTGCTGAAGATGCACAGTGGCTGAGCCAGGATTAGAATCAAAGTCTCCTGAGCCCAGCACCCAGTCCAGGGGACCATACTGCCTCTCACATCGCAGAATTTCCACATGAGGGGTACAGATTACTTACTCCTCAAGCTGGGTGGTCAGGAGGGAACCCCTCACCTATACCTACATTTTTCTTTTAACTACAGCAACCTTATTGTATCCAGCCCTCGCTTGCCTGGTTCAAACAGGAGAAGGGCGACGACAGCACACCTGTGGGAAATGCAGAGTAAAAGCCTGATCCCCAAAGAGATGCGGTGTAATGATGTCAGCGGAGACTTGTGGGTGCTCACCATCTCTCAGGGTCAAGCTCATGGAGTTTTTCCCAGAGTTTCAGTAGAGCAGGAATCAGTAGTTTAAGCCAGTTTTATCTTTTCATATTGGTGCCTGGGGAGCAGGGAGACAGAGTTTGTGGGGGAAGAGCAGCTCTCCATAGATTTACCATGTTATTTTGTAGGTAGACCTGCTAATAAACAGATAGAAAGCGATTGTCCTTCTGTCAACTATGACAACTTTAGTCTGTCTTGGGTTCAGTCTGAGCCAGCAGTTTTTCATGGGGTCCTTCCTGCCCTGTGGGACTGCACAGAAGTGTATGTTTTGGGTATATCTGGTGGTGGAGCAGCCTGTTTTGTCTGACCGTATCACCTAACAGTTGTACATAAACATTAAAGAAGGGCAATGTCAGGACTGAGTCCTGTGAGACTCCACAAGACAAGTCTTTAAGTGAGCATGGGCGGCTGGCCACGATTCACTGGGAACTGATGGAATGGAAAGATGGTAGCCATCTCAGTGCCACTCCATCAACAGCTGCAGATGGATTAGCAGTATCGAATGGCTGAGTATCACTGTCTTCTCTCTCTCTTCAAGGAGGATGTCCAAATGGAACCAGGGCTGTTTCTGTGCTATGATTTATCCGGAAGCCAGACTCAGAGCTTCAAGGAGATTGGCAGAGGCTACATGCCACTGGAATCTCTTTGCTGCTGCCTTCCTAAAAGTCTTGCACAGAAGTGGGAGGTTCGGGACCAGCTGAGGGGTTAACAATGTTGTGTGTTTTGAGCGTTTTTTTTTTAAATTACATAACTCTGCAGTGATTGTCCAAAACTCTGCCTCTGAGTGGGCATTAACGAGCCTCAGTTGATCAGCATACAAGGATTTACACAACACCAGTATTGATGAATAACCATCCAGTGATTGTGGAGAGAGCAGACCTCACAGCCAATCAGAGAGTAGGAGATTTACATATTTGCAATTGTGCATCATCCCTGTAGTCTGGCTGGCAGAGACCATTCCATTTTAGTCTCATTTAAAGTGCTGGCATTAACTCATTACTTCACTGCCTGTGGTACAGGCTGTTAAGTATGAGCCTCAGGGTGATGGATATAGAGGATAATACTCCTTGTCTAATTGCCTTTCCCCTGTGCCTGAGTCTGCTGTGTCATATGAATATAAGAACGGCCATACTGGTCAGACCAAAGGTCCATCTAGCCCAGTATCCTGTCTGCTGACAGTGGCCAATGCCAGGTGCCCCAGAGGGAATGAACAGAACAGGTAATCATCAAGTGATCCATCCCCGGTCATCCAATCCCAGCTTCTGGCAAACAGGATCACTTGATGACGCCATCCTTGCCCATCCTGGCTAATAGCCATTGATGGATCTATCTTCCATGAACTTACCTAGTTGTTTTTTGTAGACTTCATCCTTTTCCCTCCCTCCTCTGAATTCGTGTTATCTCCTGGGGCCACACTGTGTAATTTAGAAAAATAATCTAACTTGGTAATTAATGTCTAAAAGTCAAGAGGACACCGTCTTTTCACTGTCTTCCTTAGAGGAAGACTGGGGAAGAACCTTTCCAACTTCTGTCAGAAGGCTTGGGGGGCGGTGCTGTTTGGGAAAGAAAATTGCAGCTTTTAAAGTGTTGGGTTGTCCTTGGTTTTTTTTTTTTTTTAATCTTTCACATTTAAAAAAAATCAACCCTTTGAGACTAATGAGGGTCTTTGGTAGTATAATAAGATGATAGGATTTTAAAATTTTTCTTCTAGTAATAGAATGAGACAGAATTTGCCTCTATATATTGTAGCATTAAAGACATGGGTGAAGCGTGACTTTTAGTTTACACTGCTTTTACACCGGTTATTCCATACACTTCAGTGGAGATGCACCTCAGAGTACTTGAGATCAGAATCAGGCCCTCTCTCGGGAAGAAAATGATTCATATGTAGGGAAATAAAATCAGACACCTTCATCCAAAGGGGAAGGAAATAGATGTTTGCTATATCTGTTTGTTTGCATTAAGCCTCTGTAGGGTGGCTTGTGTCTGAAAACCAGCAATGTCTCCCTTTCAGTGCTATTCCTGGTATTTCAGTTTGTTTTACAAAAATTAGTGTTTTGTCCCAGTTCTTCAAAATCCCTGTGGCCTTTGGCACCCTAACAAAGCTTCTGGCCAGTGAAACTGATAGCAGGCTAGCTGATTGTTTATGTGCCTTAAGGGCTGCTCTCCCACCAGGACTGTCACCACCCTGCTTCCTGCCCTCTGCATGAGACCTGGACCCAGCCATCCTCAGCAGGTCACTTCTGCATTGCCCCAAGTGATGAACAAGGCAGCAGGCACCTCAGCTGCATTTCTACCACATGCACATGCCTACTGACCCAGCCTTGGTTGTCATCCTGGCTTCTCCCCACCTCACCTACACCAGAGATGAGCACCAGATTGTGGCAGGAGGTGTGGAGACAACCAGGTGGCTGTTTCTAGGGGGAAAGGAGGGAGACAAAGGAATGAATGAAAGAAGGACACGGAGAGAGGAGTTAATGAGCGTTACACTCCCTGTTTGCGAGTGTGAGGGGAGGGGGGCAGTGAGCGCTCCAAAGGGAAATGGCAAAAGGAAGCAGATTGAAGGCTGTGGGGAGACAGAGAGGAGGACAAGAAGAGAGGGGTGTGAGGGAAAGGAAAAGGAGAAAACAAAAGCACAGAAGATATAAGAACAGAGAAGGAAGAGGAGCAGAATGTAAAATCTAGAGAAGGAGAGAGAAAGAGAGTAGGATTGGAGCAGGAGAGATTCACAGATACAGCATAGCTGGGCCCATGGATAGAATGAATGGACTGGGCCCTGGAAAAAGGACTAAAGGGGGTGACGAGAGAGGGGTAAAGGCCCTGGTCTTTATTTGTTGTGTGGGGAAAGAGATGGCTTGGCTGACAAGTGGGGAGTGAACTAACTTCACTCCCTCTCCTCCCTCCCTGGCCAAACCTTCCTTTGCTCACCTCCTTCTCCCCCGTTCCCCCGGCCCAATCTCGAAAACTCTCCCCACCCCAGCAGCATGTGCCCTGGCTTTCCCCTTTGACCATCTGCTCACCCCGTGTCTCAGAGCTGTGGGAGATTTTATTCTCCACGGCGTGAATGCCACAGCCCAGCTCCTAGCAGGGATGTCTTCAAACTTTAATGTTTTTCATGCCACTTTCTGTTAATAGTGAAGGTCACTTTAGTCTTGTCCCTGTCTCCCTGACACAGTAGTGCATTGTAACAGAAGTTTGTAAGAAGTGCGGGAAGGCTGGGGGAAGTCAGGGATGGGTCATCAGATATTCCAGCCAAGCAGCTTAAGAGACAGTAATTGTTGTTGCTCTGTTTCCACTACATACACTTTTATTATATGACTGTGCCCTTACAGAGCCTAATTTTTAGCATTTACTATTGATGATAATTTATGGAGGTTTGGCAACCAAGAAATCCCAGTGCCACAATTCACCTCTGTACATGGCTGCTTTAGATTTTCACAGGGAGACTTCATTAGCACTTTGGAGGCATATTCAGTACATAAAAAAATTCTTTCCAGTTCAAAAACCTTCCTCCTCCGCTACCTGTTTGTCCTGGAGCTGTGCATTACTCTGACACTGGAAGGTTCCAGGAGCTCAAAACTCTGTGCCCAGCTTGAATCAGTAGGCTAGAGATTGATTGCTAGAGGTAGACATCAGAGACTGCATCATGTACTGTGATGGGTATATATCACCTCAAGAGTTCTCCTGTCCTCTTGAGTCCAGTGGAAGGTGTTGGGGGAGATTTGTGTGTCATCTCCCTCCTCCTCATTCATCATCTCCCTCTCCTGAAGTATTGTTTGTTGCCTGTCTTGGTCTGTGATTGTCTTATTTAGATCCTAAGCTCTTCAGGGCAGGGAACTTGTCTCTCTTTGACATATAAATGTAGAGTGCAGACTCAATAATTTTACATCAATAATTAAATGCATAACCTTATTCTCTAATTTTGGGCAGGGGCAAGACAGAGAACAGAGTTTGTAATCTGTCTCACCTCAAGATACTGGGTAGGGGGGGAAACAGAGATTCCGTTGCAGAAGGTTCTATGATATCTTTGGTCCCAGTTGCACTGTATAACGTTTTGTGTCCAGGATCACATAATCTTAGAAAGCTATGGGATTGTATTGAATCCCATCCATTAAGTATTGTAATGACAATAACATTTTTTTAACTATGAAGATTGACCAAGTAGCCCTGATGCAAAAGATAGAGTTATCAAGGTCCAAATGCTGCTCCCATTCACTATTGTCATTCCAGAGAGCCTGTTTTTTGTCAACCACTTCCACCAGTTTCATGCTTTTTGTGTAACTCTTGACTTAATGAAGTTACTCTTGGTTTGCACCAGTTTCATGTAGATCAAAATCAGGCCAGAGTAATGCCATTGACTTGGGTGGATTTCCACCAGTGTCGGTGAAAGCAGAATTTGGCCTCAAATAAGGAGCATGAGAGGGAGAGTGTGGGTCAGATTGCCATTCTTCCTCAGTGAGCAGATGGAGGGGCATTCATGTCTCATTCAGAATGGAGAGGAAGTACTCTCAGCAGATAAGTGAAGCAAGATATCATCTCACAGGATTGTCCTTACTCCTCAGGTGGCTTTGTTTTCATTTTTCACCCTTCATGCCAGGCATTGTCAGCCCCCCAAGACCTTTCAGCTGAATGTAAACAATGATTTGCAATTTGCATCAGCCGCCATGCACTCTTACAGGATTCAGGAATGTCCTGCAGGCCCGGGTGGGGCCCTTTCAATCAAGTGCAGTGGTCTCTCTCTATATTTTCTTTCTGTGGTTTTTATCTCCCTGGGCCCTTGGGATGAGATCACATCCTCTGGTCCCATGGTTAGTGGTTATTCTGACTTCATCCTGCCTGTCTGAAGTCTGGATGTCGCGCACACACACACTTCATGGGAGCAGCTCAGCAGGCCATGGGGGCCCGCTCCAAAAAGCGATCATAATTTGTTCTGCAGCCTCAGGGGAAAATCAGAGTTGAGTGGTGAGTCACATTGCTCTGTGGACCTGCTGCTGCTAGTGGGGGAGACTGGGGCAGTTCCTGTGACGACACAAGAGCATGGTCCCGCAAAGGCAGTGATTCCCAGTGGTCCTTTGCTTTGCCTAAGGCAAAGTAATGTCTCAGAAGCACTGAGCCCCAAGACCACTGTATCTCTCTTTGCTCACAGCCTTAGGGCTTGCCTACACTTACATTCTATAGCGCTCTAACTTGCTGGCTCAGGGACGTGAAAAATCACCCCCCTGAGCGCAGCAAGTCTGAACACTTTACAGCGCTAGTGTAGACAGGCTCCGAGGTAATCCCCTGGATTACCAGGAGCCCTGGGAGAGCTCTCTCCCAGCGCTCGCACGTGACCACACTCGCACTTCAAAGCGCTGCCGTGGGAGCATTCCCGTAGCAGCGCTTTGAAGTTTCCAGTGTAGCCCTGCCCTTAACTCCGAATCAAATATCCCATCTGAGGAATTGGGTTTGATCCTGTTCCCCTTGAAATTAATGGCAGTTTGTCATTGGCTTCAGTGGGAGCACGGAGCAGGCTCCTTGACCTTCTGATACCTTGGTAGGCAGAGCACTAACATTTCCAAACCGATCCCAAATTGGTACAGACTGTGGAAGTCTTCAAACTGGATTTGCTGGCAGGGTGTTTTCTGGTTATTCATCCCCCGCATCCTGGTTTGCACTGTGCAATTTGCCCCCACTTGGCTGTTTTCATCATCCCTGGTCTTGTGACAATAAAAGCTGGAGTTGTAACAATTCCCATTGGCTCAGTTAAGTCCATGATCTTCCCACGTGCACCGCTGCACAACTGGCTCTCAGAAATCAGGACACAGGCAAAAAACCCTATAAGGTCTTGCAATGGTCACTAAGCAAATGACCCTTGGAAAAATAACAGACCACTGGTGTTTAGGGAGGGTGGGGGAGGAAAGAGGGTTCCCCTGACGGACTTGGAGTGAGCACACAAAGGGCAGCCCCTTCTTTGTAGAAATAGAGTCACGGGTTTGGCTACACTTATTCTGAGAGGGAGCTTCCCAGCCTGGGCCCCACAGACTTCGGTTAGCAGGGCTCTCACTAGTGCACTAAAAATTGTTGCGTGCATGTTATTTTGACATTGAGACTTGAGTCCCGCTTACACAAGTCTGTCGATCAACATGGGAGGCTTGGTCCCAGACGCAGTATAGACACATCCTAAGTGGCTTTTGCTAGCGCTGCTGAGCACAGCGGGAGACTCAGCCAGTCAGGGAACTAGAAGAAATATCATTGACTTCAGTCAATTTGACCTCCAGAATATAAATAATTTTGAAACGTGCTGAAATGTTCATGGCTGTCTGTATGGGTGCAAAATTTTGTGCCCAGTCTGAATGACAATTTCATGGAGATGAAATGTGTATCTTTCTATCTGTGTTCTTACATCAAGCCCATTTCGTGTTAATAGAAACTTTATGGCAAATGTTTTTTTTCTTTTGCATGAAATATTTTACACAGCTCTAGTAATTAGCACTATGCCTTCAGGAATAATGTCAGTAAGCAGGCAGTGTAGTTTACACCTCTGGACTTAAGCTGTACGTTTAAATGTTCATGTATCCCTACTTCATACAGAATGTGGTCTAGTGATAAGAACATGGGACTGTGTGTCAGGGTCCGTAGATTCAGTTCATGGTGCTAGTGTCTCGGATAACACCGAGCAAGACATTTAACTGATCTGTGCCTCAGTTTACCTCTGTAACATGGAAATAACAATACTTCCCTATCCTCCTAGGGATACAGTAAGACTTCAGCTCCGTTTGTAAGTCACTTGAGATTCCTTTGATGCAAGGTACCACCACTAGTGTGAACATGCTTTCAGTTTTTGAAAGAAATAGGTTGTCTTGTCCCAAAGTGGATGTTAAGAACGCTGGCACGGACTGAAGGCTAATTGTGCTCTGGGAGCATCTACTGGCACAGTGGCAGTTTGTCATCTCCACATGCCAGGCACATATCTGTTTTTGTTTCTTTGCCACACACAAAAATGTCGATGTAAAGCATCTTTTCTTGGACTACTTTGTAAAAGAAATTGTGGGCCATTTGCGTGCAGAGATTAATGAATTCTAGGAAGAATGCCTTACAGCTCCCGTGAAATCACTCTCACCGCACAACACACATTATTTCCAGGAAGAGAGCCTATAAAATTTATTTTCATTTGTTCATGAAAACATGTAACCCTCTGAGACCATCCAGACATGCTAGCCTTCCCAAACATATTGGCATATGCTGTATCTGTCACAGGAATACAGAAATTTGGAAGCAGGAGCCCTCCCTTCCAGAGATCTAAATTCGTGTTCTTGGGGTGTCTCCTTCCAATCTACAAAGCTGTTAGCACCAGAAACCCCCAGCAAAAAATGAGAATCCTTTCGCAACAAAGGTTGGGTATTATCTGACCAGTCAGGCAGATTCTGGCATGCGGCTCCTCCTGTTAGGAAATCAAGTAGACTCTTTGTCTGCTCTCCAGCAGGCACCGCTTCTCTCATTCCACGGCTTCGCTTGATATGAGGAACTGACTCAGGAGCAAAAGGAAGTTTTCCCTAGGACAGTCCAAGCCTCCAGGGGATGATTACAGGTTAGATAGAGAAGTGTGCAAGTCTCCTCTCACCTGTGCTGTTGTCTGCCTCTTGCTCCTCCTCCCCATTACTCTGTCTTCTCTACTCTGTTAAACTCTTTCTTCCACCTTTTTTAGCTGTCCTGATAGATGCCTGTTTTGGAAAGACGACTGATTTCTGTGGTACTAATTCTGCAAATATAGCATATACAGTGTGCGAGTTATACATTTTAAAATATAGATCAGAATTAGACTGTAGGAAGGGTGCTTACATAATAGGCATAAATAATACATTTGGATAAAATACATTAAACTGCTAATGCAATTAATTAGGTTGAGACTTTGATCACACAAAAGCCAGACACTTCAAAGTTGCAATTCCAACAACAGCTGAATGGTGCAAACTTCATTACCTCAGGGTCAAACTGTACACCCTGCATGCATGTGACTTCCATTGACTTGATTTCCTGTTGGGACTGGGTGTCACACGTGCCATGGGAATTCAGGATATGGCTCTTAAACGCAGTTCAGCGCTGGGGCCTTGGAGCAAAGGGTAGATGCAGAGGAGATCTCCCAGGGCTGCAGAGGCAGGCAGCAAGGGTAGCACGATTGTTGGCAGCCGTACCAGCCTGCCGGTGCACAGGAGCCGTTCAGAGCGTGCAGTCTAGCAGGGGCGCCAGCCCCACAGACTCTTCTCCTGTGCCTAGGATACTCAGGGAGACAAAGGGAGAAGCATAGTGAGCATCAGAATAACATTCCTTTGAAAAGGATTACAAAATCACTGGCCAGATAACAAAATCCCTGTCCCTGAGTTCTGTAGCCCCACCTGCACAGACCTAACCAGCCAGTAGTCCTTGCATGCAAATATGAGGTGTGTCAGCCAGGTTAGCCCCCTTAGGTTTGAGGAGTAGCTTAGAGATCTGTTATTTCTGTTGGCAGGGAGGCTTACGCACAGCCATCTAAGCTAGCACAGGAGACATTGATTCAGCCCTGCCTGTGCTACACAAATCACCCATTTTATAAATGGTTTTGTCTAGCACAGTCCAGCCCTCAGTGCAGACAGGGCGTAATGTGACTAAACTCCTGCATCTTCGCAGGGGGTTAGACTAGATGACCCTTGCGATCCCTTCGAAGCCTATGATTCTATGAAAACCGCTTTTGCAAACACAGCGTGAGAGGAGGCAGTACCCCAGCACTGTTTAAATGCTCCGTGTTTATCGTTATCTTGTTATGATAGCAGGTGGGAAGGGCCCCCTCTCTTGCCCCATCTGTCCCCTCTCCATAGAGCAGCGTTTGAAAGGGCCCCCGTTCACCACTACCTTTTCTCTACACTGTTCCTTCCCACCTGTCTAATGGCTGTTTACAAACTGGCCTCACAGCCATGTTTATGAGCTGGCTTTAAACACAATTCCCTCTAGGCCGATTTACCACACTCTTTAGCCAGCTAGGTAGATGGGGCAGAAACAGTATTTTAAAAGCATGCACTAGGCTGAGTCTCAGTCCAGTGCTTTGGCCACAAGACCAACCTTGGTCTGACCCACATCAGACTGACCAACTGTCTGACCCGCCTCACTGTGGTAAACAGGTTTAGCAGAAGCCATGTATAAATCTGGTCTTTGAAGATAGCTGGGAGGCCAGTGCAGATGGGCCCAAAATGTTCTTCCTAACCCCTGGTCTTCCTGAGCTCCCAGCTAATAGACACATAGGCCAGAAGGGACCAACATGATCATCTAGTTTGACTTCCTGCATTTTGGAGGCCACAGAACCTCGCCCACCTATTCCTGTAATAGACCCATGACCTCTGAAGTCCTCAGATCATGATCTAAAGACTTCAGGTTACAGAGATTCCACCATTGCCACTAGTTCAAACCTGTATGTGACCCGTGACCCCTGCTGCAGAGGAAAGCAAAAAAAACCCACCCTGGGGTCTCTGCCAGTGTGAGGCAGGGTCTCTGCCAAATTCCTTCCTGACCCCAAATATGGTGGTCAGTTGGACCCTGAGTATTTCGGAAAGACCCAACAGCCAGACATCAGGAAAGAATTCTCTGTAGTAACTCAGAGCCCTCCCCACCTAATGTCCCATCGCCAGCCACTGGGGATATTTGCTCCTACCATTCACAGATTGGCTACATGCCATTGTGGGCAGTCTGATCATACCAGCCCCTCCATAAACTTATCAAGCTCAGTCTTGAAGTCAGGTAGGTTTTTTGCCCCCATTACTCCCATTGGATCTTCACTCCTCTGATAGTTAGAAATCTTTGTCTAATTTCAAGCCTAAACTTATTGATGGCCATCTTTCTTTCAGGGACTAAGCTTGCCCATGGCCTGGTCCATAGTGTATGCTTGCTGTCTTCCCTCAGCAGCTGCTTCCTCCTTCTCCTCCTCTCTTTTCCTTTCTCCCTCTCTAGCTGTAAACCCATCTCTCCCTCCTCTTTCCCTTGTTTCCCATCCATCCCAGAAACATCCCTGTCCCTCAGGTGCCCTCACAATGAGAGTTTCCTCACGTTCCCCCAGACATCCACATGCACCATGTCTCTCCTCCTGTACATGCTTCACAATGTATCACTCCTCTAGATACTGATAGGTATGGTAGGCGTTCTTCAAAGGCCACTTCAGAAATCATCATTCACCACAGCTCCACTCCAAACTGAATTAACAAATTTGTAACTTATTACTTACAGTTCAGACCAATGAATAAACTCCGGTACTGATCAGCTGGCTGTGCCCTCTGTTCTTTTATAATTTTGACAGATAATATTTTGTTTTAAAACTTTTAAAAGTTTTATTGATTTTACATTTTCATATTTGTGCAAAATGTTGGGGTTTAAGCATTTTTTTATTTTTATTGATTTAAATTTGCACCGTTGCAGGAAATCATGGTGGACTCCTAGAATAGGGGGTTTCACAGTAATTATTTAATGACTGTAGATGCTGATATTCAAAAAACACAAATTGTCAACATCACGTAAAAATATACAAAGTAAATCCCCTTAAATCAAACTGTCATTCTCAAGCAGCATTTTTCTTACTTTGCCAGTCTGTAGATCATGATTTTTGTTGATGGAAATATTCTTTCATCGGTTTACATGTGTACAGTGAAATCAGTGTTTACCGAGAAAAATCTAATCCTTCCAATCCAGGAGTTTGGTTTCTCTTTAAAATTGCTCATGCTTGTAAAACCAACGAAGAAACTCACATTTGGGATAAGAGTAGAAAAGGCAGAGCAAAGTCTGGAACTGGTGCTGACAAAATATATTGAATGGAGAAGGTGGTGGGAAATGTCACTATCCACACTGGCAAAACCCAGCATTGTGGGGGATTCTGCATTGATGCATTTAGATTATTGGGCCATCGACATCACATTGTGTGGGGAGCAGGGAGGGGGAGCAAGAGGAACTCCTGAGAAGTGGGGAGCGCGCCAGGCTGTTAAGGGACACCTCAGTGCTCCCCCACACCCTCGGTGGCTTCACTCGGTATGGTGATGCACTCCTGCCCACCATAGTGCCCGGACCCTGTCCCAACCCGCTGGAAGGTGGGACTGGACTGCCAGGGAGTTCAACCTGCTCCCTGGCAGCCAACTGATCCCATGCACTGCTGCGGCCGCTCCAGCCCTTCCACCAGCTCCCGTTCCTCTCTTGCCTCAGTGTGAACAGCGGGGACAGAAAACTTTGGGGGGGGGGGTTGAAAACATATATTCCCCCCTCCCCATTATTTCCATTCGCCAGACACTAATGCCCACTCCCAACCCACAGTTCCACGCCCCGTGAAAATCCACCCTACTATCTTCAGTAAGCACTTGTGATTTAGGAGAAAGTTTTAGTCTAAGACACAGTTGTGAGTTCAGTTCTCCACAATTGGAAGTGGTTCCACAATTAGGCACAGTTGGGAGTCAGTGGAATTACAGGTGTGAAATCGGTGTGGTGGAAGTAGAATCAATCCCTGCGTGTAGGCATAGGTGCTGACTCTGTGGGTGCTCCAGGGCTGGAGCACCCATGGGGAAAAATTGGTGGGTGCTCTGCACCCACCAGCAGCCAAGCTCTCCGCACCTCCCAGCTCACCTCCGCCTCCTCCCCTGAGCGCACCGCATCCCCGCTTCTCCTCCCAGGCTTGTTGCCGCGAAACAGCTGTTTTGCCGCGTAACAAGCTGTGGGAGGGAGGGGGAAGGAGCGGGATCGCAGCACGCTCAGGGGAGGAGGTGGGGAAGAGGTGGGGATTTGGGGAAGGGGTCCAGTAGGGGCAGGGAGGGGGCAGAGTTGGGGCAGGGACTTTGGGGAAGGAGTTGGAATGGGGGCGGGGCAGGGATGGAGTTGGAGCAGGGCCGTGGGTGGGTGGGGGGGCGCGAGCACCCACCAGTGCTAGGAGAGGTTGGCGCTTGTGTGTGTAGGAAATGATGCTCTCCTGCAACATAATTCTAGGATTGTTCAAAAGAACTGCTCTGAAAGAGACCATCAGGTTCAGGATGCAAAGTCATAATGCTTCCTATGCTTTCTAATTTGGAAAGGGCATAGAGAGCCCTTCACCTCTACTTACTGCTTCAACTGCAGTCCAGACTGTTAATGGCTGAAAATTATCATAGGATGGATGTTTAGTGAAATGACTTGGTGGGACTTAGCGCGTTTCCTTGTGTACAATAACCTACGTCATAAAAACTCTCACTACATACTTAACATGTACCCTGAAAGTTATCATGTACTGTGTATGTTCTGCTCTGCTTCCTCCATCTCAACCGTGGAAACGCTGCACTCTGGCCTTGTGTCTCTTCATTCACACCAGAGACATCATTCCTTTTCCCCCTCCACTTTCTTCTTTTCCCTGCTGTGGCTGTGGGGAAAGCGAACACAGGTTAAAACATGGAAGGAGCAGTCTGGTAGGGGAGGGATTATAAGGCAGTAGAAACAAGGTATGCTTTAATAACCGGCTGCCTCTTTTTCTCTCTCTCTCTTGCAGTTGTTGCAATCTCAGGATGTGAAAGAAGACGCTGTCCTTTGCTGTTCCATGGAGGTATGAATGGGCTGTTGGGACCTCAGATATTCTGAGCCAAATTCCCCACAGCTTTGCTCCATGTGTCATTGTTCACACCTGTACCAAATGGTTGTAAAATCAGTATGGTGGTGTTTTCAGCCCCCTCCCACCCCTTTGCACTTGTTCTGCTCAGAGGTAAATGGTGACAGGAGGGCAAGCAGTGGAGAATCAGGCCCTCTTTTCTATATTTATTCTTTTAACTTGTTTGTTTATTTGAGGGACATTGCAACCAAAACTGGAAGCTCTCAAGAGGGACCACAATTTCAGTCCTGCAGCCTTGTACTGCGTATAACCCAAGCCAAGGTGTGAAACCAAGCTCCTGACCACCTATAATCATCAAGAATCCCACAACTCCTTTTCTGTGACAAGGGTATTCCCATCATGAATGTGTCTGTTTCATTATGTCTGAATATAGCAAACTACATCCTGCAGCTTTATTGCTTTGTGTTGTGGTCCCATCACAAGCTATGTATAGTCAAGGCAGACCAATATGAGGTGGGGAATATCTGAAATAACACTGGTGATTCAACATGAGTCAGTACTGAGCAAATGCCTGGCATGGTGTGTGCTGGCTCTGAGCTCCTGGAAGGGCCATTATACAAGTGAAATGTTAAGTTAATGTCCTAACCACTTAATTACCACAAGGGTGAAGTATTGAGTTCCTGTTTGAAGCACACATCAAATTGGGTCAGGGGACCCCGATATAACCCAGTTGTTCCCTGTCTCACTTCCAGTGCAATTCCTATCTCTCATCTAAACAGGACTTTTCCAGGGCTCGGTAACCAGGCTAAAGCTTTGGACATGGTTACAAAATCCATTTAAGGTCCCATCTACTGCACACAGTGGAATCTTGCTAGAATTTGGTCCCCCGTCCGAGATGTTAAAATGTCTTAAGATAGGGCTACAACGGTTTCCCCCAAGCTCCTACATGACACAGGACACTTTCTGCTCAAAGAGTGACATTCCTCCAACTACCCTGTTTTATTTTTAATGGCTGAGGATTTTCTTCCCCTTTCCCTCCTCCATAGTTCTTCCCTCCTTGCACGCTGCTTCTGCTTTCCCCCTGGCTGACCACCCTTATGATAGGCCTGCACCACCCTCAATGCGATGTTCTGATTGGCAGTCATCAGTTCAGTCTGGAGCGTCTCATGAGCCCCTAGAGATGAGCCATCACCTTAGGTATATACACTGCACGCTCAGTCTCAACCAAGCCTGGGGCCCAGAATCCTAAATATGAGTCCCATCACTATGCACACAGTGCCATGCTACCCGACTGACTTTATATTTTATATTCCACTTTAAAAAAGCCTATGTTAAAAAGAACATCAAGATTGCAAAGTCAAGCATTCAGAAGTTAGGATATGCCCGAATGAAGGTTGCCTGTGCCCTTTATATGTTCAAAGCACAGCTTCCATTGACTTCAGTTGCATCTGTGAGTGCTCAGCACTTCGTCAAGCCAGACCCCAGCATCTCAAGCCAGGCACCCAGAAAACGAGAATACATCATTAGTGACCACTTGTGGAAAGTTCGGTTTAAGTGACTTGCTCGGAATCATGTAGGGATTCTTTGTGGCAGAGGCACAGATAAAATCGACTTCTCCAGAGCAGCATTCAACTGCCTTAAGCGTGGGACCCTCCTTTGTCTTCTGTAATCCCCTGCCTTCTTCACTACACACCCACACCTTCCAACCTCTGCAACAGATGAGCCAGGGATCCTACAGATAACAGCCTCCTTCACGACCCAAACCTGATGCAACCCCAGAGCATCTCCTTCCTGTGCATTGAATGAGACAGGGGCCCTGTGGGAAAAAATAGTATGTGATCATGTAAGTAAAGACTGCCTCGTGGTCATCGGGCAGAAACACAAGGGGGCTGAATAAAGTTGCATCGACTACCTTAATTCTGACATTTCCTAACGTATGAGTGCTTGACTTTGTAATATTAATGTTCTTTTAATGAATTTTTGTGTGTAATTTCCTAGGTTTAAAAAAAAACTAAGTGAAAACATTGAAATTCCATCATGTGGCATCATATTGAAACCCACATGGGTCATCAGCATAGTTGGAACCTTTATTCATATTTATTATTTGTATTTACTGTAGCACCCGGGCACCCTAGTCATGGACCAGGGCCGCACTGCCCTGGGTAGGTGCTGCCCACAGAACAAAAAGACTGTCCTAGATCCACCACACAGGCCTCTGCCACTTGAGCTAATGGAGTAACGGATAGCAATAGTAGGTTGTCATCCTCTGTGTGGACCAGCACTAGAGCAGGGGTGAAACACTTTGCCGGTAGATTTCACAGATATTTTATGACAGCAGCGAAATGGTGAGAATCAGAAATCATGAGTTCCATTCCAGGCTCGAAAGGGATCTGAGCTGTAGTGAGCACAGATTCTTCTGCTTGTTCCCCCTGTCACTTTCACCTCCAGTCCTGGGAATTCTGGCTCTTCATCTGATCTGTCTCTCTTCCCTGACAGCCTCCAGCTGCCCGCCATCCAGCCTATGTGTTCCCCATCTCCACAGGTTCCCAGTCCCTGCCTCCTTTTCTGGACTTCTTGTCAAGCTTTTGTCCCCATCCCATTTCCCTCCCTTTCCCCTCCAGTTCCTTGTCCCAATCTCTTTGTAGACAGTCCCATTCTCCACTGCACCCTGGCTTCTTGTCAAATTTGTCTCCCCTCCACACCCCTTTCAGTCGCAGAATGTTCAGTAGTATATTTTGTTTAAAAAAAAATGTGGGAGGCTTAGGAATACATGGCCTCACTACAGGACCTAGTGAGTAACACTGAGAAGAGGGGAGACTGCCAGTTATTTGTGCAAGAATAGAGAATCATAGAAATGTAGGGCTGGAAGGGACCTCGGGAAGTGATGGTGAAGCCTCTTCCGGAGCTTAACTTATAGTTAGAAAGTGAGTATCTCACCTAAATCTCTGTTGCTGCAGATTAAACCCATTACTTCTTGTCCTACCTCCAGTGCACATGGAGAATGACTGATCACAGTGATCTTTGTACCAGTCTTTAACATATTTGAAGACTGTTACCAGGTACCCCTCAGTTGTCTTCTCTCAGGACTAAACATGACCAATATTTTTAATCTTCCCACGTAGATCAGCTTTTCTTTAAAAGTTTTATCATATTTGTTGCCCTCCTCTGGACTCGCTCCAGTTGGTCCACATCTTTCCTAAGTGTTGCGCCCAGAATTGGACACAGCGCTCCAGGTGAGACTCACCAGTGCCAAGTAGAGTGTGATAGTTACCTCCTGTGTCTTACGTGCAACACTTCTGTTAATACACCGCAGAATGATATTAGCCTTTATCCCGTCACATTGTTGTCTCATATTCAATCTGTGATCCATTATCGCCTCCAGACCCTTTCAGCAGTACTACCACCTAGCCAATTAGTCCCCGTTTTGTAGTTGTGCGCTTGATTTTTCCTTCCTCAGTGAAGTACTCTGCACTTGTCTCTATTGAATTTCATCTTACTGATTTCAGACCAATTCTCCAATTTGTCAAGGTAGTTTTGTGTTCTAATCCTACCCTCCAAAGTGCTTGCAACCCCTTCCATTTTGGTATCTTCTACAGATTTTATAAGCATGCTCTCCACTCCATTATTCAAGTCATTAATGAAAATATTGAATACTATCAGATCCAGGACTGACCCCTCTGGGACCCCACTAAATGTACCCTGCCTTCCCAGTTTGACAGTGAACTATAGATAACTCCTCTTTGAGTACAGTTTTTCAACCAGTTGGGAACCCCCTTATACTAATTTCATCTAGATCGTATTTCCTTAGTTTACTTATGAGAGTGTCATGTGGAACTGTATCAAAAACCTTACTAAAACCAAGATATATCACATCTGCTGCCCCCCTCCCCCCATCTACTAGGACAGTAACCCTGTCAAAGAAGGCAATTAGGTTGGTTTGGCATGATTTATCCTATTATCCCCTAGGTACTTACAAATTGATTGTTTAACAATTTATTTCAGTATCTTTCCAGGTATCAAAGTTAGGTTGACTGGTTTACAATTCCCTGGGTCCTCTTTGTTCCCCTTTTAAAAGACAGATACCATGTTTGCCCTTCTCCTGTCCTCAGAGACCTTGCCTATCCTCTATGAGTGCTCAAAGGTAATTGCTAATGTTCTGCGATTGCTTTAGCTAGTTCCTTAAGGCCCTTGGATGAATTTCATCAGGCCCTGCCGACTTGAATACATCTAATTTACCTAAATATACTTTAACCTGTTCTTTCCCTATTTTAGCATATATTCCTTCCTCCTTGTTGTTAATATTAATTGTGTTGAGTATCTGGTCACCATTTTAGTGAAGACTTAAGCAAAGACTTTGTGAAGACTTTTTAGTGAAGACTTAAGCAAACTAGGTATTAAACTCCTCAGCCTTCTTGATGTCATCAGTTATTAGCTCTCCTTCCTTGCTAAGTAGAGAACCTACACTTTCCTTCATCTTTCTTTTGCTCCTAATGTATTTAAAGAACCTCTTCTTTTTGCCTTTTATGTCTCTTGTTGGTGTAACTCATTTTGTGCCTTAGGGTATGTCTACACTATGAAATTAGGTCGAATTTATAGAAGTCGTTTTTTTAGAAATCGGTTTTATATATTCGAGTGTGTGTGTCCCCACAGAAAATGTTCTAAGTGCATTAAGTGCATTAACTCGGCGGAGTGCTTCCACAGTACCGAGGCTAGAGTCGACTTCCGGAGTGTTGCACTGTGGGTAGCTATCCCACAGTTCCCACAGTCTCCGCTGCCCCTTGGAATTCTGGGTTGAGATCTCAATGCCTGATGGGTCTAAAACATTGTCGCGGGTGGTTCTGGGTACATATCGTCAGGCCCCCTTCCCTCCCTCCCTCCGTGAAAGCAAGGCAGACAATCATTTCGCGCCTTTTTTCCTGAGTTACCTGTGCAGACGCCATACCACGGCAAGCATGGAGCCCGCTCAGCTCACTGTCACCGTATGTCTCCTGGGTGCTGGCAGACGCGGTACTGCATTGCTACACAGCAGCAGCAACCCATTGCCTTGTGGCAGCAGACGGTGCAATAGGACTGGTAGCCGTCATCGTCATGTCCGAGGTGCTCCTGGTCGCCTCTGTGAGGTCGATCAGGAGCACCTGGGCAGACATGGGTGCAGGGACTAAATTTGGAGTGACTTGATCAGGTCATTCTCTTTAGTCCTGCAGTCAGTCCTATTGAACCATCTTATGGTGAGCAGGCAGGTGATACGGATTGCTAGCAGTCCTATTGCATCATCTTCTGCCGGGCAGGCAAGAGATGAGGATGGCTAGCAGTCCTATTGTACCATCTTCTGCCGAGCAGCCATGAGATGTGGATGGCATGCAGTCCTTCTGCACCGTCTGCTGCCAGCCAAAGATGTAAAAGATAGATGGAGTGGATCAAAACAAGAAATAGACCAGATTTGTTTTGTACTCATTTGCAAACCCCCCCTCTCCCACCCCCCGTCTAGGGGACTCATTCCTCTAGGTCACACTGCAGTCACTCACAGAGAAGGTGCAGCGAGGTAAATCTAGCCATGTATCAATCAGAGGCCAGACTAACCTCCTTGTTCCAATAAGAACAATAACTTAGGTGCACCATTTCTTATTGTAACCCTCCGTGAAGTCCTGCTTGAAATACTCTTTGATGTAAAGTCACCCCCTTTGTTGATTTTAACTTCCTATAAGCCAACCCTGTAAGCCGTGTCGTCAGTCGCCCCTCCCTGCGTCAGAGCAACGGCAAACAATCGTGCATCTGAGTTGAGAGTGCTGTCCAGAGCAGTCACAATGGAGCACTCTGGGATAGCTCCCGGAGGCCAATACCGTCAAATTGTGTCCACAGTACCCCAAATTCAACCCGGCAAGGCCGATTTAAGTGCTAATCCACTTGTCAGGGGTGGAGTAAGGAAATCGATTTTAAGAGCCCTTTAAGTCGAAATAAAGGGCTTCATCGTGTGGACGGGTGCAGGTTTACATCGATTTAACGCTGCTAAATTCGACCTAAAGTCATAGTGTAGACCAGGGCTTAGTCTTTCTGATTTTGTCCCTACATGCTTGTGCTAATCTTTTGTAGTCATCCTGAGCAATTCATCCATATTTCCAGGGACATTTTATTTACCCCTTCCCAAAACACAAGAACTAGGGCTCACCTAATGAAAATTAATAGACAGCAGGTTTAAAAAAAAAAAACAAAAAAAAAGAAAATACTTCTTCACAGAACTCACAGTCAACCTGTGGAACTCATTGCCATGGGATGTTGTGAAGGCCAAGAGTATAACTGGGTTCAAAAAAGAATAAGTTCCTGGAGGATAGGTCCATCAGGGATATAAGATAGTCAGGGATGCAACCTCATGCTCCAACTGCCAGAAGCTGGGACTGGATGGCAGAGGACGGATCACTGGAAATTGCCCTGTTCTGTTCGTTCCCTCTGAAGCTTCTGGCACTGGCCACTGTCAGAAGACAGGATACTGGGCAAGGTGGACTATTGGTCTGACCTACTATAGCTGTTCTTTTGTTCTTGTGAGTTGTTATTGTTGCTGTTAAAGCACAATCCTGCTTCCTTTAAGACAAAACAAGGTGAACACACACAAAAAGAGGAGCAAAAAGTACAGCAAAGATAGAAACTTCATCTTTCACTTGCAGCCCTGCTGCTGGAAAAGCACAAGAAGAGCACAAAGTCTTAGCAGCCACTCTGAGCAAACTTGTACCAGCATCGGATGTTTTTGGCATTGCATTTAGCTGCCTTTCTGGTCACAGACTTACAGCAGCATTGCAAAATATGCAAGCTTGGCCAGCTAAACTAGGCTCTTATTAGACAAAAGGAAAAAGGAGAGAGAGGAAAGAGAATGATTAAGGTAGGTAAGGAAAAGGATACTATGTGTGGGGGACAAAGTTTCACATTCCAGGTGGTGGTTGGGATCTGAAGCTGATGGAGGTAACAATGTCATCATCTTGTCTCCCTCTTTCTGGCCCAGTCTGGTCAGGACATCTTTCAGGGGTAGGATGAAAAAGGTCCTGTGGATCCCAGGAGACGATGGGGGTAGCAGCCATATTGATAAACCTCGCTCTTTCCTCTTCTCTCATCTTTCAGTCAGCCAGCGTCATGGTAGCCAGCTTTTTCTCCCGAAAGTCTCTTTTGGAGGACCCAAAAAGGCGAGTCTTGAATGGAATAACCCACCCCCCTCCTTATTTTGTCCACCAATTAGGCCTAATTTCTGACACACCAATTTTGGTTCATTAATTGACGGTGGCACACTTTTCTTGTTTGCCAGGCATGATGCTGAGTTATATCAGTAGGGCCTTTTTATCTGGACTAATTCAGTCTTTGTATCTCTTTTGCATCTTTTCCCATCAACATTTATTGTCATAGGTTATTGCGACACTTTATAAACTTTCTTACAGTTGAGCTCATAATAAGGGTAAATTTGTAGGCCCAGTTATCACAATGTACCTATGTCACATTTGCACCCATAGCCAGGTAGTTCAGCCTCCAAGATCTCAAGATTTGCACTTGTATCTCAGTTGCAGATGCTAAATGCAGGTGAGGACTTCGTCTCCAGAAAGGATGGCTGCACTTTTGGAAATCAGCCCTATTATGTAAATATTTTCTCCTTATAACTGAATGCTGTTCAGTGTAGCTTCCAGAAGCCCTTGAGTTGTTACATGACAGCAAAGAGCAGACCATCTGTGGCTCTTCCGCCATTGTTTCTCTGCAGCCGACATCACTTTTTCAGAGGTGCCATATGCCTGCATCCAGCTCTCCACTTTCCTCCTCCTCTAATATTTTACAAGCACATGTGCCAGGAGGATAGTTTTCCAGGAGAGTCTCCACAAAGTGAGGGATTCTGATAGCAATGCTGTGGTTAACTGAGCTTTATATTTCCCTGGGACCCCCCACCACCCCACATGACAAGTCCAAGCTGACATCTTAGTTGCAACCAGGATAGTTTTAAAACTAAACAATAATAAAGGCTGGAGTGGTGACTTGCACTTTAACATGCAGCTTTCGACCCTTCTCTCTTGACAGCTGCAAAGCACAGGCCGGCTGCTGGAGGACCAGCTGCCTGAGATGATGACAGAGCTGCTGGCAATAGCACGTGACAAGATGCTGTGCCCCTCGGAGTCCATGCTGACACGGTCCCTCCTCCTCGAGGTCATTGAGTTGCACGCCAACAACTGGAACCCCCTGACGCCCACCATCACACAGTACTACAACAAGACAATCCAGAAACTGACAGCCTGAGAACGCGGGGAGGTGGGGATGGATGGGAGCAGGAAGAAGACATGCACCTTAAAAGGAAACAGGAAGGAACTGTGCTACAAATTGATCAGCTACTGGAGAGAGAAGTGAGAACCTTTATGAGAAAATACCTAAGAAGACAAACCCCAGCATGCTTAAGAATATGTTCATGAGGTTGGAGGGCAGAGGAGCATGTTTCTTTTCAGCTGTGTTGCGGAGCACCACCCCTCTTTCCTGCTGAGTTTTTGTTTCAGGTTTCTTTTATTAAATCATTGCTCATGCAGCCACGCATCCCGCCGTGTTATTGTTTGGCTTTAGAAAGAACACGGAGAATTTGAAAAGCAAGTGGAAGTGCAGTCTAGCATTGTTTCCACGCCATTCTCTTGGCTTGCACCAGCCAACTGGCAGGAGACAACACACAGCAGATGTCTTGGGAAGACAAAGAAAGACACGTTCCACACCAGACGCCGGTAATTGACGGCTTTTGTCAAAGCGAAGCTTTCATTATTTTTTTTCCCCCTCCTCTTGTCTTCAACTTTTTATTCTCCCCCCCTCCGCAAAATCCCCCCCAACACCTGATTCTAGATTAGGATTTCACACAAGATGATTTATTTATTTGCACTGGGTTTCCATTTTTCTTTGTTGTTGTTTTATTAGGTTTTTTTAAACAGACATTTGCTATCAACTTTGAAACATGAAAATAATGTTATAATGTGAGCTCTTGAATGGTTGGCACAAGGGTGTTAAATTGGAAGGAGAAGTTAAAAAAATCCAAAAGCCACTTTAGAAGTATCATAGCCACAGTCTTCTTGCCAGTAACCTATCAAGGTAATTAAAAAATGTACACTCTGAGTTGGTAACTCTAAGAAACACAGGCATTCTGCAGCTGTTTGCTGTTAAAGTCGCAGTATTCCTCATCCACTAAACTATAATCCATTTATTTTTTGTAACTTACTTTGTTTGTTTAAAGAGTGCTTTATTGTAATTACTGTCACAGTTGTAATTATACATTTAAACCAGGTCCCTTATGCTTGGTCCTAATAATAGACAGGGTGAGGGAAAAAATTAAGACTTGAAGTTCTTCTTTGGAAACCAGTAAATAGAAGGTGACAAGTATATGGCATCAGAAAGGAAAAAAGAAAAGCCGAAAATATAGGTTTCAGGTTTGGCTTCTAATTAGCTAAACTTTCCAAACCAGTGTCTCTCGGTTTGCATTGCATAGACGTGGAATTCAGAAGGAGGCTGTCCCCGTCTTTTGCTTTGCCAGAAGCGTAGTCTGTTTAGTCAGTGTAACTAATACAGCCTTTGATAGGAGGAGGGTCAGAGAGCGTTGTTTCTTTCCACTAAATGAAGTGTAAAGAGGAGAGCAATGCAAATGGCTAGAGATGGAGTAGAGGTTGTACAAGAAGGAAGCCACAGTGCACCTCACTAGCCTCACCTGTGTAACCCACTGGTGAGTGTGTGTTACAGTTCTCCCTCTGTGTCCAATTCACAGAGGATATGAGTCTGTTACAGCCCCAGCTAGGGACTTCAGCTCGAACTGTAGCAGCTCATGCTTTTAGCTCTGGCGATCTCTGATTCAATCCCTGGTGGGTCAGACAAGATGGCAGCTGTCATGGAGTGGAAGCTTGTCTGGAATTCAAACTGCTGTGGGCCTCAGACACTGAGGATGAGCTTCCTTGGATCCGAGGAAGGATGTAACTCACTGGTCAGCGTGTATTACAGGTCCCCCACCTCCATGCGCAGTGCGCAGAGAGTATGAGTCTGTTACAGCCCCAGCTAGAGAGGTTTGATTCTTTAGTGCAAGCTGTCACAGCTCATGCTTTTTGAGCTCTGGAGGTGCCCAGTTCAATCTCCAGTGGGTTGGCAAAGGCGGCAGCCATCACATCTACTTGTCCCACCGTATTTAACACTAGTGCAGTTTCACTGTTGTTAGAAACACTGGGAGCCCTTGTAGAGAGGCTGCTGTCAGCAATTTAAGCACTGTTCTCTAGACCTGATCCAAGCAGGATTAGGTGATACACCTGCTTAAAAACACTAGTGCTCTGTCTAGTTTAGGGTTCCCAACAGTGCTCACACCAGTGAAGCTGAAGTGGTGTTGGCAATGCTGAGAAGTGTTTGCAGAATGCCCCTAGGGCAGATCAGTCTAGCATGAGAAGTGAGGCCAATGACTTGACTTGGTTAGGGAAGAAGGTGAGCTGTAAGTGTGCGATGTGCATTTAGACTGAGATGGATCCATGTCAGTCGTAAAACAAGTATTAGTTTTCAAGCACATGCAAGTTTGGCAGAGAAACCGCAGCTTCTAAGCATATGGTACATTTATTTTTTAAAGTATCTATTCTGTAGCAAGTCTGTAATTCCTAAGAAGAGCGAGCTGCCCACCAAACCCTTCCTTCAGGGCCTGTCCCACAGGACAGCATGGCTTTAATTCCCAATGATGCCAGCGGGACTTGGGGTGCTCAGCAACTTGCAGGTTTAGGGCTTTAATGTATATTATAAGGCGAGAGATTGATGTAAACACAATATTTATCATTTGGGGTCTGAGTAACATTAACCAGATTTATGGATCCTGTTGACTAACTTCAGTTTCTTTTTTGGAAAAGGAGATCTGTTCCAGCCCCGTATTTGAAACATGCTTTGAAGTTACTTATTTCAGTAACTTTGTATTGGTAAAGAGGGACAGGCAGGCCATTACTTCACTTCCTGTATGGTGACCAGGAAATGATGTTGTGGCTTAGTGGTTGCTTCTTTATTGATGCTTTTATTTACTACATCACTTCTGGTGCTTACTTGATGAAGTCTAACAGAATTAGGGAGTGAAAATTTTCCTTTATTTGTTCAGCACTTATTACAGTGGAAGATTAGAGAAGGAAGCTACAGTACATAACCCTCCCTCCAGGCACCTGTGAGCTGAGCATAGCTGCCAATGTTGGGTGGATCTGACCGTTAAGATTCATATATAATATCTGTCTTATTTCATTATTTCATTGTTGTAACAGGTCTCAGAAACTCACTTGGAAAATCTGTTTTGGTGTTTCTAACACTCACAAGCTGTTTTCCAAAAGGCAGTCTTCACTTTTCTCCTGTTACTCAGTTTTCTTCCCTTTCCTCTGGTTGTAAGAAGTATGGATTTGGCAAACCCACCTCTGGTGCCATGAAACTGGAGTGTAGCTCCTGATGAAACATGAGACCCAAACACAAACCCCCAGATCCAAATACCCACTGACCGTGAGGCAATACAGATCTGGATTTGAACTCCACAACTTGGACCAGTTGATTGAATTTCTGCCTGTTTGTTCACGAGAACAAAGATTCAATCCAGATCTTTTTTGGATGTTCAGTATGTTTTATGGCGGTGTAAGAGAAAACCAGATTTGTCCGTTACTCGGGGGGAAATTATTTGCAGGAAGCCAAGTTTGAGGGCAAAAATTTCCAACAGAGAAAATACCACAAGAGGAGAGGAGATTTGTTTTATGGTTCACAGTTATTCGAAACTTCTCTGCTTGGGTCTTTTCTAAGGTGCATACAAAGCGAGGAAAACAGCAGGAAACAGAATCCTCAACAGCAGTGTGTCCAAGAAAGAAAGAGAAGACCTTGATTCAGCTGTAAAAAATTGCCTATTGCACTGGACTTCTCTGGAAAGACTGATTTCTAAGTTCCAGAAACAGTCTAGGGATGACCAGGGGGTTAGCTCTCCGAAGACTAACTCTTGCAGTACCTCAGCATTAGGTTGTCTGTGAGAAAACTGTGTGACAGTAGGAGCAGCAATATTTTATAGTGACTATCCATGAGAGATTGGACTTTATAGGAGCAACAAAGCCCAGCAGTGTTATAAAAGGTTCAGGGTTGTAGCCTTTGAATCTAAACCCTCCTTAAGTTGTTTGCCCTCTGATGCCTTGCCCCTTGGGATGTGAAAGGAGCAGCTGCTTCAGGCTGGATTCAGTGCCGTCTCACAGAATTGTTATGAACACTTACCAACCTGAACACAAAATCTACTCACCCTCTTTTCAAGGTGATGCTAAAGATGGAAAACAAAAATGTTCAAGGTTGATCTAATGTGATATGTGGGTTATCCACAGTAGATTATTTGATTGCTTTAGAACGTCCACAGCCAATCAGAATAATTATTTAAAAGCAGCTTAATATATCCACTTGCTGCTGCTCCTTTTTCAGACTTGAACAAAGAATTTGAAAGTGATTTTTTTGTTTTATTTTGTGTTTTTAAAAGAAAAACAACCCCTAAAATACAGGCACAAGTCCTAACGGGAAATGTACAAATGATCAAGTTGAGCCCTCCAATAACCACGATCTTCAGCTCCTGTTCCCAGCCCTCCCACTGTACGTGCCAGCTTTTGTGGCGCCTGTCTTTCGGCCGGTATAATCTGCAACATTTCCAAATTGACCTCTGAATGTAGCAAAGGAAGGAGAAAAAGAAGAACCCAGAGGAGAATTGGAAATTGCATTTCTAAGACTTGAATTTTCACCTAATCACTGGGAATTTTCTTGGAGTACCAAGAGGCAAAGCCAAGCCACATGACAGTAATTCTGTTCAAATGCTTTCCCACCGCCAGCCAGGAGGGTTTATTCATAGTTTTCCTTTACTAGAGGTTGCCTTCTAGCTGCAGGCCTGTACCCAGATATTCAGGGTTAATGGATTTGGCCTGTTACTTTGCTCTGTAGCCCTGAGATTCCCCCAAGCCTTTTTTGGACAGTGTCTAAGAACGTCTCGTGATGTGAAATCCATCTTTCAATGATTTGTGATTTGTATCTGACAATTAAAGTGTGTTCATTCTGCCATTAACTGCTTTGTAATTTGAAATTTTGATTGTTCCATGGGTACCCGTGAATCTAAATGTTGACTGAAAATGTATTTTTTCCCCTGGATCTATGCACACCACCAATCATATCTTTTGAAAGTCCATTGATAACAATAAACTTTACCTATGACATTGCTACCGCTAAACAGCATTGCTAAGGAATGAAAGAAACAGTACAAAATAGCATTTTTCTCCATCTAAGAGTGGTCACGGATCTGTGTTTCCAGGTTTCTCAATAGCAAGAGACTGTCCAATGTATGAATGTGAAAGTGTCGTGTGAGCACCACCGCTGTATATAACATGCATTCTATAAGATGCTCTGTGGTGGGAAGCCTCCAGCAAAGCAGTGGTGCCAAGATACAACTAGATCCAATATTATAGGTTCATTAGCGATGTCTATAAAACAGCACTGTAAAACCATCTCTGGTTTTAATATTGTCACCAATTCATGGTACAAGTACAAAAATCCAAGTGAGTTTGTTTGTTTTTTTCCATTTTTTGCAACCACCAAAGCCTGTAATTAGTAAGGCCATGTCTACACCAGCACTTATGTCAGCAAACTTGTGTCTCTCAGGACTGTGAAAAACACCCCCCCGTGAGCGACATACGTTTCGCTTGGCATAAGTGGTGGCGTGCACAGCGCTGTCGGTGGGAGAGTTTCTCCTGCCGACGTCGCAACCGCCACTCGTTGGAGGTAGTTTAATTATATCCGCAGGAGAGGTCTCTCCCGTGGGCACAGAGCAGCTACATGAGAGATCTTACAACGGCACAGCTGCATCGGGACAGCTGTGCTGCTGTAAGCTCTCTAGTGTAGACACAGCCTTAGTGTGCACTGAGTTACCTTTTGAAGGAACATGAGTTACCATTTATGTTTCTTCATGAGTTATTGGCCAGTTTCAATCTTTGTGTTCTCAATAAACGTAGATTTCAAAAATGGTTCCCTTTAAATTAAATCAGTGGGCCGGGGGGGGAAGTCCAGTTAGATATGTCGGGTCAGATCTTCAGCTGATGTGAATGGGAGTAGCGTCACTGAAGCTATCTCAGTTCACGCCAGCTCAGGATCTGGCCCTTCATCCATAGGTCATTGAATTTGTCCCGTCCTCTGCCCTGAGAAGACATCTCCTCACCTGTGGTTTGAGGATCTAGGTGGAGAAAAGCAGTGATACTGTTGGGAAATCCCTGAGATGAAGTTGCACGGGCAGAGAACATTTTCTCAGTGTTACAGTAACTAAAGTTGCTGAGAGGATGAAGGGGGGGAGGGAGAAGCTCAAATGAAGAACAGATTTGTGGAGTCTTCCACTACAAAGTGGTTAGCCGTCTGCCCAGAATCTATATGGCATGTGATTAGACTGGTTCCTAGTGAAATTATTTCCGAATTGAAGGTTTTAGTTCTCCACAAAATGACTTGTGTGTTTTCCCGTGAGGGATTTCACCACTGTTTGGAGAATACATCATTTATATGAAAGGTGAAACACAAAGAGGGGAGAGTAGTGAAGTAAGTGATATGCCTGGTTCTCCTCTTCCCCCTGAAGGAGATTAATTTGTATCCATTCTTGACGCGATGGATGACTTTGAAAGAAAAATTGTTAGAAGCCCCTATGGTTTCTTTTCGTACACAAGCTTAGCCTTATTAACACCTCTCACTTGAAAGTCTCAAAATCTTAAACTTGATTTTTATTCCCCCTTTGGGTGTTCTGTGGATTTACACTAATTTTGTTCTTTCCACTAAGCTATTATCCCATCCTTTTGTGATCTCCAGGAGAAATAACACTAACGTTTTCCAAGTCCAGTGTCAAAAGCAAAGGGAGATGTGGTTTCCTTCAGAACACAGTCATGCTAACAATGATTTTTTTAAATGTATTTATTGTGTTTGAAAATTTAATCTTTTATCAGATTTGTTAAACTAAGTGCTTTTTTAAAAAAGAGAAAAGGAAAAATGGGGGGCAGGGAAGGAGACTAGATAGTTGTACTAGGGGAGAAAAATACCATCATTTTCAGCTTTTCCTAGACTGTTAAGACAAGGGAGATAACTCTTCATGGCAATTCAGTCTTGTTTATAGAACATCCAGAACCACTGTATGCTATAAAATGAATCATCTGCGTAATAAATGTTTAAAGCCTGACATTTCACCATCTCTCTCTTGATATGTGGTATCAGTTTTGGTGGTCTGCTAAGATGTTTATTTTGTTGAGCTTGGAACTAAGTATGGAAGAAAAAGAATACCTGTCCGGTTAAAAATTTAAAGGAGGGATTCATTCTTCCTTCCTTTATGGTTTGGTACAGCAGGCTGTGCTGCGTGTCTGATCCATTGATCGCCCCTGTCATGTGCTCCTCTCTAAGGGCCCCAATCCTGTGCCATGCGGAGGGCTCAGAATGGAAAATTGAGGGCACCTGCCATTTCACTTGATCGGGCTTTAGAAGGCTGGCTCCTCCTATTAAAGTCATTAGAATTTTGCCATTGGCTTCAATGGGAACAAATTTGGGCCCCGAGAGTCCATGCAATGCCCACTGAAGTCAATGCAAAGACTGCATTTGGCTTCAATGGGCATTGGACCAGGCCCAGTCTTCTGGCTCTGCTACTGATCTGATCCTGTTCCCCACAAAGAAATAGCGCAGGGGCATCCAAAGCTATATCCATTAGATTCTCTTTTCTCCTGCTTCTGTTGAAATTGATAGCATGACTAAATACCTCAGTACAAGGTTTTGTTTTGTTTTGTTACATTGGGGAGACAAGAGGTTTGCACATTTTTGTTGCTGTTGTAAAAGTCTGCATTTTAATATATGCAAAAACTCACTTGCTGAAACTATCATTTTTATTATATTATGGTTTCATCAAAATGGATGACAAATAGTGCAACTATTATGGTGAATTGTGATATTAATCACAGAATAAATATTGAAATCAATGTTTAGAAACTTCCATTGCCTCCTTATTTTGCCACGTTTTGCGGGGCAGGGGCGTTGTTTTTGTTTTTGTAGTATTTGTGTTCCTCACATATTTCATGTCTCAGCTCTACAAAAAAGTAACATCCCCCCTCACACAAAATAATTCAGCACCCGCGGCTTATCCAATACTCAATGAAGATGAAGGCCCAAATCAAGGGCCATTTACATGGAACATCTATATCTCCCATTGGCTTTTATGGGAGTTCCTGGTGCTTCTTTGGGGATCAGGCCTCAAAGTCTTAATTGCTATATCAAGGATCCAGATATTCCCTAGCTGTTGGAAAGTTCCATTTCTGAGCCAAACTTTGCAGCGTGGGCCCAACTCTGCCCTGGAGAGACAGTTGGTTCAAATGTTGTACAAAGCTGACTGTAAGGGTTCTCTCCTGGCCCCATAAGCTACCCCACTTCTGCGCAAGGCAAAACTGTTAATAACATCAACACGGGATAATGCTATATTAGACCTCATCTTCACAGCTAAAAAGGAACTGATCACAGAACTAAAAATTAATGGTGGCTTAGGTACAAGTGAGCATGACTTGATCACACTGATAATGTGCAAACAGAATAAAGTCCAGACCAGTAATATATATACTTGGTGCATTAAAAGGGCCAATTTCACAAAGCTGAAAACAATTATGAGCCACATCAGTTGGGAGGAAGAATTTAATCAGAAAAATGTGAATTGTTTAGGAACACTTTACTAGATGCCCCAAAAGCTATAATTGAGGAAGAAGGGTGTATTGGTTAAAAAACTCACTGGGTTTAGAGGGGAAGTGAAGGCAGTTATAAAAAATTAATGTACATTACATGGGAAAAGGGGAAGTTAATAGTAATTAATATAAATCTGAAGCTAGGAATTGTAGAAAATTTATATGGGAAGCAAAAGACCAAAGGGAGAAATCTATGGCCATCAGAGTTAAGGAAAATAAGAAGGAGGTTTTTTAAGTATGTTAGGAACAAAAAGAATCCTAACCGGTATTGGTCCATTACTAGATGCAAATGGCAGAATTATCAGTAATGATGCAGAAAAGGCAGAAGGCTTGAATACATATTTCAGTTCTGTATTTGAGAACAAAACAGGGGATGTAGTCATAGTATATGATGCTAACACTCTTTCCATTCCAGTAGTATCTCAGGAGGAGTGACTACTAAAGTTAGACATTTTAAAATCATCCAAGAGTTTTAAAAGAGCTGGTTGAAGAGCTCACTTGACCATTAATGTTGATTTTCAATAAGTCTTAGAACACTGGGAAAGTTCCAAAAGGCTGGAAGAAAGTTAATTTTGTCCCAATATTTAAAAAGAGTAAACAAGATGACCTGAATAATTATAGACCTGTTGGTCTGACATCAATCCTGGGTAAGAGAATGAAGCTGCTGATAGGGGGCTCAATTAATAAAGACTTAAAGGAGGGTAATATAATTAATGCCAGTCAACATGGGTTTATGGAAAATAGATCCTGTCAAACTAACTTGATATCGTCTCTTGTGAGATTATAAATTTGGTTGATAAAGGTAATAGCGGTGATACAGTACACTTAGATTTCTGTAAAGCTTTTGAGTTTGTACCTCATTTTGATTAAAAAGATTTTGATTAAAAAAATAAAACAATATCAGATTAATCTGGCACACATTAAATAGATTAAAAACTGGTTAACTGATAGGTTTCAAAATGTAATTGTAAAAAGGGGACTCGCTATCAAGCAGGTGTGTTTCCACTGGGGTCCCACAGTGACCCCAGTTGTTGTTCTAATGCTATTTAACATTTTTATCAGTGACCTGGAAGAAAACATAACATCATCACTGACAAAAATTGGAGATGACACAAAACTTGTAGGAGTGGTAAATAAGGAAGAAGACAGGTCCCTCATACAGAACAATCTAGATCACATGATAAGCTGGTTGCAAGCAAACAATATGCATTTTAATACGAATGAATGTAACTGTATACATCTAGGAACAAGCAATGTAGGCCATACTTACCCGATGGGGGACTCAATCCACCCCCAAATCTTTTTCAGAGTCACTGCTTCTAGGATAATCAGCTGAAGGTGAACTCCCAGTGCAACGCTGTGACCAAAAGAGCTAGTGCGATCCTGGGATGCGTAAATAGGGGAATTTTTAGTAGGAGTAAAGAGGTTATTTTACCTCTGTATTTGGTACTGGTGTGGCTGCTGATGGAATACTGTGTCTAGCTCTGTTGTATACCGTTCAAGAAGGATGTTGATACATTAGAGAGAGTTCAGAGTAGAACCATGAGAATGATTAAAGGATTAGAAAACATGCCTTATAGTGATAGACTCAAAGAGCTGAATCTATTTAGTTTACCAAAGGGAAGGCTAAGGGGTGACTTGATCATAGTTTAAACATGTTTTCCCTGAATGGGAAACAAATATTTAATAATGGGCTCTTCAGTCTAGCAGAAAAATGGATAAGCAATCTAATGGCTGGAAGTTGAAGCAAGACAAATTCAGACTGGAAATGTCTAACAGTGCAGGTAATTAACCGTTGGAACAAGTTATCAAGGGTCATGGTGGATTCTCCATCACTGGCAATTTTTAAATCAAGACTGGATGTTTTGTCTAAAAGATCAGAAAAGGGAAGCTGTGTGGCCTGTGTTATCCAGGAGGGCAGAGATGATCACAATTGAGAACTGCCGACCCAAAGCATCGTTAGTAACATGCACAGAAGACAAGGTATTCAATCCGATTCTGAAGTTATTAAATTCGCACACACACAGAGCAATGCCTCTTTGCCTACCTCAGTTACAGTTGTATTGATTTCTTTCTTTTTTTCCAGGGAAGATCAGTTTAACATGTTCCAGAGATTACTGTGTTTTAACCTTTCACCCTGGTCTAGACACCACTGAGTATCCACTGTCCCTTTTTAATGAGAAAATGGAGCCCCCTGTGGTCTTTCTGGCTGGACAGCGGAGCCAGCAAAATTCCCAGGAACAGATGGTGGGATTTTCTGACTGCACTGATACCACCAACCTGGCTCCCTCCAAACTACCCAAGTAAATTATTAAAGATGCAGTTTTCTTTCATCTTTCCAGTAAAATCTATCTTTGCTCTATAATCCTGTGCATTACTGACATTGCAGAGCACAGCACTACGCTCTCCCCTCCTTTGCATAAGGCTGTTACATGCGTGCAGCTAAGCACTGTGCGTGGTGAGACAGGGCGGAGGAGGGAGATGCTACACTATGCAGGGAGGTCTTGAGGGTAGATCAGGGGACTGGGAGTTGGACTCCTGTGGTCACCCTCCCACTGACTTGCTACCTGATGCTGCATTAGCCACGGCCTCTCTGTATCTGAGATTCCCCATTGGCAAAGTGGGGAATAATGCTGGTGGAAGGTATTTTGAGGCTCCGCTAATGTTTGTAAAGTTCTTTAAGACAGGGTTTCTCAACCCAGGGGGCATGACCCAAAACTGAGTCACCAGAATGCATCAAAAGGTCACATGGAAGGCCTAAGGGGTGGGATGGGTGCTGTTCCCAGGGAAGGAAGGAGGCTTAGGGGGGCTTGCAAGTCTCCTCCACATTCACCCCATAGCGGTGGCTCCTATCCCACAGGAGGGTTTGGGCTCAGGTCCCCGCTCTGGGCATTGCGGCCTGGTGCCCAGGGTTGCCGTGCTGCGCAGGTTTAGCCCAGCTACCCCTCCGTCAGGGGTTGGTGGGGGGATGGGGGCTGTCAAAGCAAATGTCAGGGGGTGGTGCAGCAACTCCATGCACTAGGTCACAATATCATTCACACAGATTTTGCCTGTCCACCCGCTGTCAGGGGGGCTAGGCCAAACCTGAGCAGCGCTGGGACCCCAAAGGTCTCAACACCTAGAGCGAGGAGGGGAGCCTAGCTAGCCCCACGGGAGAGGAGCAACGGGAGCTGCCGGCGGAGAGCTGCTGCTTTAAAATTGCCTGATATAAGACAGTAAGCAAGGGGAAATGTGATACTTTGCTGTTGATAATTTGGGACTGTTAGGTGCTCAGACAGAACAGGGACAATGCCCTCTGGCTGGGTGATACCCCCACTATCAGGTTGTTTTTGTTTTTCAGGATTATTTGGTTACTACAGTGAATTTCATGTCTCTTTGTGTGTCCCCCACTCTCACAGTGCCTTCCTGTGCCCTTGTCTACACAAACAAGTTGCACTGGTTTAATTAAAATGGGTTAAAACCATTTGAAGGCTTGTGTAGCTGCAGAATTGCACGAGTCAGGTGGGATTTTATACAGGTGCAAACCCCTACGTGGACACTCCTGTTTCAGTTTAAACGAGGTTTAGTTTAAGTCAATTAGAAACAGGTTTAAGATAAACCAAACTAAGAGTATCCACACAGGTTTAACTAAACCTATTTAAGCAAACTAGTGTAAACAGTATGTAGGCAACCTTAGTTAAACTAGTGAAAGCCCCTGCATAGACACACACATGAGTTATATTTGTTTAGCATGTGCCTTTAAATATACCGATGTAAGATAAACCACTACAAGGCAGGTTTAAATCAAATTAAGACTGTTCCCGCAGGCTTTTCCATTGCTTTTACAAAATCAGTTAAAATCACACTTTTACTTAAACATGTGCAACTTGATGTGTAATCCAGGTCTATGGGCTAAATTAAGCATCTTCTATGGTAGCTGACTCAGTTTAAGCTACGTCCATTTCATGTCCGTTAATATATTGTTCTAGCATTTTATTTACAGACTGAAACTTGTGACTATATCAACTCACTGGTGAGCAAAAAATACTAAATCGGCTTTTATTAACATCTTCATTTCAGTGGATACTGCTGTTAAGAGAGCCCTATTTCTTAAGTCAGAAAAAGATGGACTTCATTTAAATTGAAGTAAGACACACAGTTTGAAATCAGAGTATCCACACACAGACTTGTACTGAAATAATTTATAGAGCTGTAAACTACAACCTATTAGGGCTGGGTCTACATGCCAGGTTTTCTAGCAGTATAAATATGTTGGGGGGGTGTGATATTTTGTAACGATATGGTTATCGTTATATGGGTGTAAATGTGTCTTGTACGGCTATAACTTACTCCCCTTCTCAGATCGGAACAGCTATAGTGATATATGTATATTTATACCAGTATAACTGCAACCTCATAAGAGGGTTGTACTGCTCCAACTTTTCTGGTTGCAACTTTTGTTTGTAGACAAGTCCTCATTAACCAGCCAGCTCCCATGCAAACTACGTGTTGAACGGATTCACAGACATTGCACTAACCATAGTATTGCAGGTGTAAGCTGCCTTTTATTTTTTTTTGGCTAGTGGAGTTTACTTGTGAGTAGGCAAGGGGCTAGACTTGCAGAGGTACTTAGGCATTGCAAGGCCTAACCCCTAGGCACCCAGGCACCTCATGCCTTGTATGGGGAGAATTAGGCACTTAAGAAAGGGATGCTCAGAAGCCAGCAAGCTAACTAGCCAGGAGTGAAATGCAGAGGAAAGGGGTGGGACGTAGGCCCAGAGCCTCAAATATTTAATTATTTATACAAAGTGGAACAGCTTCAACAGGAAAGACCCCCTTTGCCCCCCCAGTACCTTGGTGGTTAGGGCACTCCCCTGGACTGTGGGGTCAAGTCCTGCACCAAATCAGGCAGAACAGGATCCAAACCTGGGTGTTTTCCATACCTGGTGAGTATCCTAACCACCAGGCTATTGGGTACTCTGAGAGGACACAGACCCTTTCCCTCTCTCATACCTCTATTTTAGCAAGGGCCCAAGTCTGTAGGCATGGTCCAGTCATGGCTTCAGACTCAGGCAAGACAGGTCAGGGATAGCTGGAAATTCGGCTTGCAATAGGGCACCATTCAAACGGTAGCTGGTACGCAGATCAGAATCCAGTTGTCCTGATCCCGAGTTTAATTAGTAAATGGCCATCAACCCTGCTTTACTTCTCTTTTTGCTTTTTTCAAATGAGCCAGATTTCTTCCCAGCAGCCACCACCAAAGGGGGCCAAGGGGGAATCCACCATTGCCAGGTGAGTGCAGTAGAATCCTATGCAAAAATATCTCCCTTGTTATTATCATGTTTTAATGGCTCTGTAGAGACGTTTCTCTTCCACTGCAGCCCCTCCGCCCTCTCCCCCGAGGCAAATGGAGGAGTTTTACTGGACTCGGACCCTGCAGCCCAGGATAATGAAGTATCTGAGCACAGTCACCTGAAGGAAATCCCAAGTCAGTCGGCTTCCTCCTCACCCCCTTAAGAAGAAGCAGCAGCCAGCTTGCAGCTGCAGCCCTTTGCCAACCTATTATCGGGGCTGCTTCCAGGAAACCATTGCAGCATGCTGGCAATAAAGGACTGGATCAGGTTGGAAAGGGGCGGAGCTGGCTGTGAGTTTCAGGACCCTAGGCATGTTTTAACTCGGCGTAGTCTGAACATTGTTCATGTAAGAGCCTCCTGGAAAAGACTCACAGATTTGGGCCCTAAGAAGGGAAAGGTCTCTCTGCATGGGGAGTGGAACAGACGCCATTGTCTCTTCATTTCCTGGTATTTGCACTGTGGTCATGTCAGATTTCACAAGCGGGGTTGATTTGTCTCAGTGCACAAATGGGAGAGGCCTAAGGGATGCCTCTGTAGTACCGGAGGGTCCCCTGTGCACAGATTTCCCACTTTCCGTGCAGAAAAGGGACTCGAGCACCTTCACAGCAATGCAGAGCGGGGTGGGAAGTAAATGTAACCCATTGGTGAGCCACAGGTCCCCTCTTTGTGTCTGATCTGCAGAAGGTGTGTGTTTATTCCAGCCACAGCCAGCAAGATGAGCTGCTATCGCTTGAGCTACACTTTTCGCTCTGGAGGTCCCCGATTCAATCCCTGGTGTGTTGGCCAAGATGGCAGCTCTCACATAAATAGGTCAGGAATGGGGCTGAGGGAAGCATGGGAATGTAATACAGCCAGAGGTATTCTTTTGAGAAGGCCCCAGAGTCAGCCACAGTTAGTGTCTCTCTAATAGGCAGAAAGGTGCTGGGCTTTGAGAGCCAAGCCACCCTTTTCTTCTGTGAGGGGAGTGGGAAGGCAGAGGAAATTTCACCAAGGGAACCTCATAAATGTCTTGTCCCTCCACAGGTCACCTCATAAAAGCAGGATCTGGCCCATTATTATTAAAGGGCTCTGGTAGTGCTGAATCCGACTGCTGACGGGTTGCAAGCATTCCTACTTCTTTCGCCTTAATGGGTTGTTTCATGATGTAGGAGCAAGAAGCACAAGCTGCTGCATTTCCATGCATACACAGAGCAGCAAATACTTCCGGCCTGGTTGACGTGTTCCTGCACAGCAGTTTCTTTGGGGGAGGGGAAAGTTTAGCACTCATGCAGCACATCTGTAATGGGGTTTGCACTGGGGGAGTCCACTTTGACACTAAAGAAAACAAGGACAAAAGTAGAATCTTCATGGGAGAGCAAAGTGTGTCTCTCTCCTCAGGGACATGCTGCATTGGCTCTGCCTCAGTTAATGGCCTCAGTTAACAGGAAGAAGGCCTAGAAATATCAAGGTACAGCACACAAAACAAACTCCTTGCAGCTACATAGCTACAAACACCACATTCACCAGAAAAAGAGGTGAGCTTCTTCCCCCGGAGTCTTTATTGTCCATCCTAAAAACCCATCCCTTAAGTCCTATGGCCCCACCATAATGGAGGGGAACTAGAGACTAAATTACACAGGGTTAGCAGCTGAATTATTCAAGTCTTTGGGGACTTTTGTCTATAATGGTTTGTGTTCCTCTATATACTCATTGTTTGCTCCTGTGACTCCCATCCTGGGCATATGGGTGTTTTACAACAATAAAAGAGTCCTCTATAGACCAAGGAGACGGTAACAATGGCCCTGTAGATCTGCCTGAGTCAGAAGGTCCGACTACCTCTGGACACATTTTGATGTGCATTACTAACGATATAGTCACTCAGGTACCATGGTTATGAGTACAGTATAACTAGACAGAATTCAGAGCACTAGTCCAGTGTGTATTTAAGGAAAATCAAGATAATAAAATAATAGATGCTAGAGACAGGCAAGACCCATTGGCCCAGATTTGCAGCCAGGCTTCCAGCTGGCCTCCATTTTTTGCAGGTGTCATCTTGTGCCATGATAATTTGTGACGAGAAGTGATAGTAATAACGCATCTGTCTGATCTACAGGCACAGAAACACAGGCACAATAATTTAAGGGCACAAAACTCTGCCTATACAAACAGGACACTTCTGCATGCTTGGCCCATTAGTTATCTCCAGTCAAGGCAGGCCTTTCCCCTCCAGGACACTGTCTAGTGTTTTATCTAGTTTTAAATGGTCCCAACTAAGGGGGCCTCCAACCATTCCCTTTGGGGGGAATTTTCCACTTTAAGTGATTTGGCCAAAGGGAAGTTTTCCACATGGTGGCTCTAAATTTTCCTTTCCCTAGTTTCATCCTGTCCCTCCTAATCCGATCCTCTCTATGATGCTGCCTGTTTGAATTGGCCCTTTGCTATTTTTGTCACTCTCGGAGGCATCGAGCCGGTGAACTTGTCTGGCTTTTAATTGTGTCCTCCCAGTAACAAAGCAGTTTAGACTCACTTAGTCATGTGCAGCCTGCCAAGCTGCCGAGTTTCCTTTTTTCAGTCTGGCTCTCCTCTCCCACCCGGCTTGGCTTGCTGTTGCTAATCGCAGGTAAGTACGTGTCCCAATCCCTAGAGCCCAGGGCATTCACAGCTGTCGCATTGTTATTATGAGAAGTGAGGGTCATCCTCCTTTGATAAGAGCAGCTATTTCAGACAGAACGTTTGTGGGGCTAATTGCGGGGAGAATTGCAGAGGATTTATTGCAGAGCTGGTTTAATGGATTGTGTCCATCTGCATGATGGCAGCAGAGGGGGAAGATCCCACAGCATACATGTGCAGCTAGTTCCTGACGAAGAAGTCCCCATTGCAGTCACTGCCATGCTAAAGTCTGCAGTGCAAGCAATTAATTTTAATTCTGCTTTTTTGTTCTTTTTCTTCTTTGTGATGCTTCCCTTTACCTTTTCTCTTTGGTCAGCCGCAGTGAAACAGTCTCCTCCCCTCCCCCTCTGCCCCCCCCCCCCGCCCCCGCAGCACTGTCCTCTGAATCCCTTGAATGTAGGCAGTTCCTTTCCTCTGACCGCCCCGGAGCGTTTGACAAACAAGTGAATAGCTCGTCTCCCGATGAAGGTAGGTGGCAAATACGCTTTTTGCAGAGCGGGTAAACAGAGGCATCGAGAGACGAATGCCTTTGTGTCTGTGGGTGAGCTGCAAAGAGGCCTACAGTGTAGTGTGGGCAGAGGCAGTAACACATGTTCATGCCCAAACCACTCCTCTGTCCTCACACTAAAGCCCTCTGAAAGGCAGCTGCATCCTCCCCGATCATGGGCTTGAATGGACACGCCTGCCAGAGTACGAGGTGGGTATGAGGCATGCATGCCAATGTAGTGTGGACACTCACAGGTGAGCTTGGACAGCACAGAGTTGCTTGAGGGGGTATGTGGACCTGGGTACACTATGCAGTGTAGACATAGCCCAAGAGTTGTGGGACTTGTCTTGAATTGGATTTGGAAGGTGTTAGCTAACGTGGGTCGCCTGTTTAGTGCAGACAATGCAGTTTGCCATTCTTGACCTATTGCACGTGTTAAAAGTGCACTTTAGGCTGCTAGCATGTGTTAGCTCCCACCTTCCCAATCCTAGTCTAGACAAGGCCTTAATCTCAGATCGCTTACTCTAGCTCCAGAAACACCAGCTTCCATTATAGTATAATGAAAGGATCTGTGGTATGCTTTATTTGGAAGATGCTGTGACCCAGTGGCCAGGGCAGGAGACTGGGAATTAGGAGACCTGCATTTTATACCCCGCTGTGCCATTAACCAGCTGGGTGATGTTGGCCAGGTCACTTCACTGCTCTCTGCTGCAGTTTTCCCATCTGTAAAATGGGGATAATGATATGGCCCTTCCTTCGTAAGATCCTTTACGATCTATGGATGAAAATCACGATATAACAGTTAAGGGCTAGAATCACAATGAAACTTAAGTGTGGCGACCCTCAGCATCACCATGCAGAAAATTACTGGCATTCACAAAAGCCTGGGTTAGGCACCTACGCTCCCTCTACAATGCATGGGGAGAGGGATCAGAGAGAGACAGCAAATGGGAGACTGACACTCTACCCCAGTGATCCAAGCATTTACTGGGGAGATCCCAGCTCCAGTAACTTTTTAATAACCATTTATCCACATTGTGATCGCTTCAATAGGAGAGACTGCGGGAGCCCTAGATTCAAATCGCCCAGTGGTTAGTGCACTCACCTGAGACGTGGCAGATGCTAGCTGCAACCCCTGCTGCTCCTCAGGCAGAGTGTGGACTTGAGCTGGGGGTCTCCTGCATCTCACGTAAGTACCCCAACTACTGGGCTAAAAGTTATGGAGGAGCAGAGAAATGCCTATTCCTCCTCCCCTCCGCTTTCCCTGTTCATATATTGCTCTGGGGCTTAGGTGCCCTGCCCAGACACCTGGCATGGGGCTGCAGTGCACATGCCTAGGGCACTTTTACTGCAAAAATGTAGGTGCCAAGTGAGTTTAGGCACCTACAAGTTCAGAGAAAATTGAGCAGGGGATTTGTGAATCCCAGTGGGGCCTGATTCTGGGATTTAGGTGCCTAAAGTGGCAGTTAAGTGCCTAAATCCTTTTGTGACTCTAGCCCTAAGTCTTTAAATGTTATTTTGCACTGACTTGCAGTGCTCTCTATTCTTGACACCTTTAGATCCTTCACTGTAAGGGCCAATAGGGGATTTTTAAATCCTGGTTATGACATATTACTTATAGCATAGGCTTCCTCCTTTCCCCAGGGTTGCTCAACCCCTGCTCAGCTCCAGGCCCTGCCCCCTCTCCACCCCTTCCCTCAACTCCCCCCCGGAGTTGGCGCCTATGACTTATATTGTCCATTATGAACAATATCCATTACTAATTCAGTCCCCATTTTGATCAGAGAATGTGTCACAAACCCACTGTGATGAGCTGCTTATTTACTGATTATTCATAAGTATTCATCAAATAATTGAGATTAATAAGTTTCAGCCTAGGGGGTGTTAGTAAATTGTTTGCTTCTCCTGTTCATGTTGTGTGGATATCGTATAGCACTGTTTCTGCTCCCTGGCTGGCTGGTTGAAATGTTTTAAACGGGAGAATACTTTTCAGTTTGAATTGACAGTTACATAATCATTGGTGCAAATACAAAATTTCAAGATTGGGAACCATTTTCATGACTTCCTAGTTGCAGTCCAAAAACCTGTGACTACCAATAATGAGAGCCCACGAATCATGGCAGTCCAAACTTGGCCTTTCTAAATGTGACACGTTTACAGATCAGGGTTTGGTCACTTTTCAGCTCTACCCTTAATAATGCATAAAAGCTGGTACATTTTGAAGTACAGGCTAGTGGCAGCATGGCTCGCAATGATAAATCCTATTGAAGTGACAAAGCAAGCTCGCGCTCGATGTAATACATTGTTGCCCTGCTTGCGAGCTGAAATGTAGCTTAAATCATTATTGCTTTACACGAACATTACACGAATGTGGAACAGTGTGGGTTCCCTCACTCTGTAATTAAACCCTTCTCTGCAGCTGGATTTGTTAACAGCTTTTTCTAATTTCGGGGACAAAGAGGAAGCTGCACTGGGCATTTTCAGCATCATTAACAGATGTGCCCAGAATGACTTGGACAAATGTAAGTTGTGGCCACACAGCTGTGCACAGTGTCGTTGCTCTGATGTTCAGAACTAAACTCGAAAAATACTTAGTAAGTCTATCTTCATAAGGTGCTGGATGAAAGAAAGGCACCTATTGTAAAGTCAGGGAACGGCACCTTCATTCCAGGTTTGGCCTGGAGTCTAGCATGCACAGTTGCATCACTGGTGTCTGAACAGATGGATTCCATGTGGGTATCCATAGAAAGCTGCTGCCCTTCTCTGGCAAGGTGGTCTAGTAGCAAGAACACAGGACTAGGAGCCTAGAACTCCTGAGTTCTAACCTCAGTTCCACCGCGATGAGGGTAGGTCTGTACTCCAGAGTTAACCAGGGCTCCTAAACAGCTGTTCCCCCCACCTATCTCACACACGCACAACGCCTTTCCCCGAGTTTAGTGGTGCTTTCAAACCTGGCTAGCTGGCTTGTTCAGGGCTAAAGCCTGCATGCTACTTTTATCCAGGCTGGTAACCCATCCACGTTGAAATGAGGACAGGGGCAAAACCACTTGGGAGCTGATAGCCCTCCTGTGCCTTCTCACTCTTCCCTCTGTGTGCTCAGAAGGCAGATAAGAGTTCCTTCTATTGCTAGGTGCACATGGACTCCACGCTCCCTGGAACAGAAATTTTCCATAGCAGTAGCTGTTGGTCCAAGCCTGCACACTATGCTTCCACAACCTTTTCAGTCCTTTTCTACGGCTTGTGGTCTGGGACAGAACTTCCTGAGTCCAGGGCTCCTACTTCCTTAGACTCAACCTTCATGTAAAAATATAAATAGCTTTGAGCATTTATAGTTAGTGGGGAATCAGGGATTTCCCCCCTTCTGCCTTGCTTCTCCTACCCGGTAAGTGACCCACACGAGAGCTGCTTTTACTTCCTGGGAGTCCCATATCCCATTGAAGTGTGACATCTCAGAACATAAGAGCGGCCATACTGGGTCAGACCAAAGGTCCATCTAGCCCAGTGTCCTGTCTTCCGATGGTGGCCAATGCCAGGTAATTATCACTCCTTCCCTCCCCACACCAAGCAGTCCCAGGAGTTCAGACTTGACAAGCACCTGATGGAGATCACCCTGAGGCCCTGCCTGGACCCGGGACCTTACCGGTCCCCATCTTGTTGGCTGGAGCTGCCAAGTGGTGTCTTACCAGTACTGACGGAATAGCAGACACAAAGACTCCTCTAAAGAGGGGCACAATGAGGGTGAAGAGCAGCACCTTCACTGGAAGGAGGTCTGCTAAGACATGGGCAGCTTCTCCCCGTCCTTGGAGCCAAGTGACTCTCCACACCCTGGAGCTGGCACATCTGGAGTTCATGGGGATCACAGGCTGGCACTGACAGTATTGGGAGCTTCTAGTACTCCAAAACCAACCACTAAGGCACATAATGACAGTAGGAGCAGACCGCCTTTGGCACTAGGGGTTCCACACCAAGCCTAGACAACCATGCCCGCATCAACAGATTCAATTCCAAAGACGCCCACTAGTTCTCCTGTCAGACCTTGGTACACCCTTCTTGAGGATCTGGCAATTTACTTGGATCCGGAGTCCCTGATCCTTTCAGATCCAGTGATAGCAAGAGACTTCACAACACAAGAAGTCACCCACCAGTCCTGAGCACCAGCAGGGCTATGGATTCTCTAACACTGTTGGGATGCTAGTCACCTGATGTACCCAGGCTTCCTTCCCCACCCCTCCTTGATCTGCACGGAACACACACAGTCACTCTTCTTTTAGGGTTCACTCCAGGCAATTTATTTAGGTCCCCTCCGCCAGGGGAGGGGCAATACAACTCTTCTAATACTGCGGCCCTATTACTTTCAGACCCTGTTCAGGACCCTGGGAAGAAAAAAGATCTTCCTTCCTTAGGATCTCCTTCAGCCTGGGCACAGCTAGCCCTGCCCTCCCCCTCCACCACCTTCCTGCCTTTTATCAAACTAGTCATTTGATGGGCCAGTGTAGCAGGGCAGTTACCCTGCTCCTGAGAGAAAAGACTGGGCTGATTGGGGAAGTAGTCGCAGTTGGGGCCACGCCCCAGTCAGGCCGCAGCTGGCCCTATAAAAGGGCTGTGATGCAGGGGCCCAGTCTCTCTCCCGCTTTGGAGGGTGAAGGACCTGGCTGCCTGGTAGCACAGGGAGCAGAGCAGGGCAGGGCAGGGCAGGGGAAAGGCAAGAGGAGCTGGGGAGCTCCAGCCTGGCAAATCCCCAGGCTGCAGGCCTGGTTAAAGGCCAAAACAGAGACTGCAGCCCAGAGTTAGGCAAAGGCAGCTAGTCCGACCCCCATGCCATGATGAGTGGCCTTTTACAAACTGCCGTTTGCCCCAGTGAGTGAGGGCTAGATGAAGACTGGCAGTAGCCACTGAGGCAAGGTGGGTGTAAAGGGTGGGGGTTCCCCTGGGAGGGGACACCCAGAGTGTGGGGGTACTGCAGAGGGCAGAACCCCAGGGTAAGGGGCACTGGGGTCTGGGAGGGACATGGGGGCCTGAGGCAAGCGAGACATCAGCCAGCAGAGGGCGCTCTGGAGGCTGAAGAGCTAATTCCCAAGATGACCAGCAGGAGGTGCCGCACTGGTGAGTCTAGCTTTGCTACAGCCAATTAGTTCCCTAATTCACCCAGCCTCCCTGTTGGATTTTCTCATGCCTCCCTACTTCCTCATCAGCCATCAGTGTGGAAACTGATTGAGGCTACAGTGATCAGCGTGCTGACCTATCAGGCCTCAGCACCCTGTCACACCTGGTTACACCACTGGCCGAGCTACCAAACTCCAACAGATACTGATGGCTCTGCCCTTCAAGGCCAATGACTCTTACTCTGAAGAAGAGCAGGAGATGGTGCTATCAGTTCTGCCAATGGCCCATACATGGTATTTCAGCCTGGATAGGGCCTCCAGATGCCCTTGGGAACACCCATATCTCCAAGGCCCTTACCTACCTACCAGGGCTCAACAGTACCCCACCAAGGGGTCCCTCCTCCTATCACTACAATCCTACCCACTGGCATTACTAGAGTGCCTGGGACCCCTACAAAAGAGCCCCAGAATTTGAACAGTAGGGGCATTGCTCTTGCCAAAGATCACATCCAGAGGAAGAATCCGAACTGTTCCCAGAGCAGGGTGAGAACAAGAGCAGCCAGTACCGCTGGATCTGCTTCTGGCTTCTTCTTCATCCTCAGATGAGGCAGTAGTACCAGTTTCCCTCACCCCTTTAGAGGATTACACACAGTACCAAGGGCTTCTAAGTAGGACTGCCGAAACCTTCCAGATTCTGCTGAAGGAGATTCAGAATCCCACACACAGGCTGCTGGCCATTCTCCAGTTGCAAGCTCCCTTCAGAGTTACACTTCCTATTGATGAGGCCATTTTGGAGCCTACCAATGACATTTGGTACACACCGGCCACCTGTGGCCCTACTTCCAAGAGGGCTGAAAATAAATATTTCATTCCCTCTAAGGGGGCAGAGCATTTATTCTTTCACCTGAACCCAAACTCCAAACCAGTGGAGCAGACAATATCGATTGAGATTTACTCCTTTGGATAAGGATGTCAAGAGATTTTCCTCCGCCAGCCCACTTTTCCATATTGCGAACTACCAGGCACTGGTGTCTAAGCGTAACTTTATTAACTACAACAAGCTACCAAAGTTCATCAGTAAATTACAATAGGAAAGTAGGCCCCAATTCCAGGCTATCCTTGATGAAGAGATATTATTAACCAGGTCATCCCTTCAGGCATCATTCAATACAGAGACTGTGGCATCTCACTTCATGGCAATCTGGCGGTTATGAGACTGGCTTCATGGCTGAGGTCATCAGGGTTTCCCAAGAAAGTTTAAATAACTTTTTCTGTGAAAAGACCAATGAGTCACTTCATTCACTCTAAGACATGCATTTCACCCTCTGTTCCTGAGAAATCTACAACCCAGCTCCTCACAGACAATACTCTAAGACAGAACAACACAGATATTGGCCAGCCCCATGCCATTCTACCATCAGAGGCTCTATGATCCACCAAGAAAACACCAGCAGGTACAGCGTGGCAGATATACCACCCCGCCACCATCCCCTCTCCAGATCCAGCCATCTACAAAGAAGGCATTTTGACAAGATATTTGAGAGCCATCAACGAGTCCCAGCACAGCCAGTCTCCGTCACCCCCTTCACTGGCCGCCTGACCCGTTTCCTTCCAAAACCTAACTTTGGACAAATGGATTTTCAACTTCATCTCAACCGAATTCCTCTATATCCCTTCCCCAAATCGCCTTCATTGTCAGGCAGGAGGTAGAATCCCTGATCTATTTAGGGATGATAGAGCTGGTATCTCTTCAACACAAGGCAAGGGCTTTTACTCCAAATATTTCAGGCAGCTGAACGTCTTCATCCACCACTCAAGATTCAGGAGAATTACCCTCGCAGATATAATCTCCTCCCTGGATGTTGACAACTAGTTTGCGATTCTTACTTTAAAGGATGCTTATTTTCACGTAGAAATCCACCTAGCACACAGGAAATTCCTGTGTTTTATGGTGAGCTCAGAGCACTTCTATAGAATCATAGATTCCAAGGCCAGAAGGGACAACTGTGATCATCTAATCCACCTTCCTGTTTAACACAAGCCACAGAACGTCTCCAAAATCATTCCTAGATGATTTAGAAATCTTCCAATCTTGATTTTGAAATTGCCAGTGTTGGCAAATCAACCCAATCCCAGTACAAGGTGCTCCCCTTTGGACTTTCCATGCATCTAAGGGTTTGTAGAAAGGTCATGGCCGTAGTAGCAGTTCACCTGCACTGTCAGAGCTATCCTATATTTCTAGGGTGACCAGACAGCAAGTGAGAAAAATCGGGACGGGGGTGGGGGGTAATAGGACCCTATATAAGAAAGACCCCAAAATCAGGACAGTCCCTATAAACTCGGGACATGTGGTCACCCTATATATTTCCCTACCTGGATGACTGGCTCCTCAAATCTCAATTGTTCAAGAAGTGCAGGTAATGCTCACCACCCTGCTCAACCTTTCTCTCTCCTTGGGTCGTCAAGTAAACCCAGAAAAGTCCATTTAACACCTTCAATGGCTACAGAATTTATTGGAGCAGTCCTGGACTCAGTTGTGGCCAGGGCTTACTTACTGCAGGACAGATGCCTAGCAAGAAAAGATCTCAGCATCCAACTTTGACTCAGTCCTCACACAACAGTCTGGTCCTGCTTGGTCTTCCTAGACCACAGGGTGTCATGCACCTATGTGCCACCTTTTCCAGACTTCTCCTGCACTGCCTCCAGACCTAGCTGAGGAAGGTCTATGTCCTAAACAGGGATTCCTTGGACAATGTGTGGTCTTGGGTAAATCACAACCTGCCCATTTCCCTATATGCACCTTCACAAATACTGACCTTTTCTTCCCCATGTAAAAATTCCTTCCAACACAGTCCAATTGACAAGGCCCATATTGTTATATTTGGAAGAGGACTGTGTATGTATCTCCTCTGTAACAATCTGTAATGAACAAAATTGCTACCTGCCACTGAGACAGCAGAGTCCTTAGAGATTAAACAGTGCAGTAAATTTAAAACTAGGGTGTATTGGTAAGATAAATACATTACACCAATCACTAGGTGTATAATCTTCACACCTTCCTTTCCCTTCACTTGTCTTGTCTCCATTGTAAGATCTTTGGGGCAAGGAACTTGTCTTAATCTATGGGTCAAAGCCTGATCCTAGAGAAGGCAAGGAGCATTTTACTTTTGATTCCAATGAGGGCACAGTTGGGTTGTATGTACAGCTCCATGTATTTATGGAGCTGTGTAAGTGTTACCCTGACCAAGAAGAAAGCTTATGCATAAGAGAGACAGAGAGTGTGTCTTGGCAAAGTCCCCTGGGTGCCCCAGCAAAGCACGTATATTGTCAGAGTGGGCGTGTTCATGGGGCAGGGAGAGTGAGTTCACAGCTTTGTTTATATCAGACTTGCCCAGGACTGTTTTTTGTTTTGCTTTTTTAATCTCTCGCAGATGCAAGGCGCAGAACCCACAATTAACCACCTCAAGCAGAGCCAGCAATAAACAAAAGCCTTTCAGTGCAAATCATTTTGGGGGCCTGTAGGCTTTGATAGAGCCTCAGATGGACTTTAAGCCAGGGGTTTATGATGAGACCAGTCACATTATATTTGTTCTGGAGACATGTTAAAATAGTACCACTGTATTGTGGGTCTAACAAAGCCTTCACATGAAGTTCACTTTTCAGTGTTCTTCTTTGACCATGGATTTTGCTAAATCCACTTGATAGTAAATTTATACTAATTTATTTAGTTGGTAAGCTCTCTGGGGCAGTGGTCATTTTTTCCATAGATATAAGTACAGAGCCTAGCACAGTGGGTCCCAGATGGGTGGCCTGTATGTGCTAGCACAATACAAATAAATAATAATACTCATTCATTTAAAACCAATCAGTCAGTAGAGAGAGACTGCTGGCATCTTCTATTTGAATCCTATGACATATGAGGCAGAACCATTAAGGGAAAGATTAGAAATTCATATTTTTATACTCTGCTGAGAATTATACAATGGCCAGCTGAGTATCAGTGTGTGAAATGAGTTTGGTGGGTCTCAGCCCATTTTCTTTTGGAAGGGTCTTTCCATCACAACTGATATGTTCTTGCCAGCCTCAATGGACTGTCCAAAGACTGAATGCAAAAATAAAGGCTGATGGACCCCGTCATGCTTCCCTCCAGGTGAGGAGTGGGGCACGCTGGCCCTGTTGTGTGAGGAAACATGCTTTGCTGCTGACCATTTTGATCCTTTGCTGTAGATGGCTGACTTTGACTGGAGCTTACTGCAGTGATAGACCTTAGGAAAACCTAGAGAGAGAATTTGATTTCTAACTATCTTGCCTCTTGTCTTGCCATTTACACCTATGCAAAACTTTGAATTGTAGCACTTTGTCCTCACGTTGTACAGATGTTAATGATGACTCAAAGTGCAAGACAGTGGAGAATTATGTTCTAAATGTATATCTTTTGGTGATCTATCTATCCAGTTGTAACAGTTCAGCAGTAGAGCTGATTGAAAAATGGAATTTCCATCCCATGGGAAATTCCAAGATTTCAAAATTTTGTTTTGTCCCAAATTGTTATGAAAACTCAAAATCTGAGTTTTTTATTAAATGAAATATTCTGAAATGTTTCATTTTAGCCTTACCACAATGTTTAGGTTTGATAAGGTCAAAAAGTTTCATTTTGACTTTATTATTTCAACTGATATTATAATATAAAAGTCAAAACATTTTAATTTTATATATTATACATTTTAATATAAAAGTAATATAATATGAAAGTCAAAGCAAAGTTAAGGAGTACTTGTAGCACCTTAGAGACTAACCAATTTATTTGAGCATAAGCTTTCGTGAGCTACAGCTCACTTCATCGGATGCATACTGTGGAAAGTGTAGAAGATCTTTTTATACACACAAAGCATGAAAAAATACCTCCCCCACCCCACTCTCCTGCTGATAATACCTTATCTAAAGTGATCACTCTCCTTACAATGTGTATGATAATCAAATTGGGCCATTTCCAGCACAAATCCAGGGTTCAACAAGAACGTCAGGGGGGGGGTAGGAAAAAAGAAGGGGAAATAGGTTACCTTGCATAATGACTTAGCCACTCCCAGTCTCTATTCAAGCCTAAGTTAATTGTATCCAATTTGCAAATGAATTCCAATTCAGCAGTCTCTCGCTGGAGTCTGGATTTGAAGTTTTTTTGTTGTAATATCGCAACTTTCATGTCTGTAATCGCGTGACCAGAGAGATTGAAGTGTTCTCCGACTGATTTATGAATGTTATAATTCTTGACATCTGATTTGTGTCCATTTATTCTTTTACGTCACTTTAGATAAGCTATTACCAACAGGAGAGTGGGTTTGTGTGTGGGGGGGGGGGGGAGAAAACCTGGATTTGTGCTGGAAATTGCCCAACTTGATTATCATACACATTGTAAGGAGAGTGATCACTTTAGATAAGCTATTTCCAGCAGGAGAGTGGGGTGGGGGGAGGTATTTTTTTAATGCTTTGTGTGTATAAAAAGATCTTCTACACTTTCCACAGTATGCATCCGATGAAGTGAGCTGTAGCTCACGAAAGCTTATGCTCAAATAAATTGGTTAGTCTCTAAGGTGCCACAAGTACTCCTTTTCTTTTTGCGAATACAGACTAACACGGCTGTTACTCTGAAACCTGTCATTAAAGCAAAGTTGAAACTAAACATTTTGATAATTTCCAATTAAAAAATTGAAAAAAATCTGTTTCCACAAAAAATTTCATTTTAATCAAATTGGCATTTTCTGATGGAAAAAACATTCAGCTGGAAAAGTTTTGCCCAGTTCTACTCAGCAGTTCTGACTAATCTAGAGCAATGATCACTCTGTGTGAAATCATTAGCAGTGGTGACTGGGTCACAGACTAAATGACTTTGTCTTGAAAACATTTTTGTCATAAACTCTAACCTGCATCTCCCTGATCTGTCAAACTTGAAAGAAACAAAACAGTAAACAGGATGGAAATGACCTACTGGAGAATTTCCAGCTGGCTGTGGTTCCTCCTTTATCCAAACCAAACTGGGAACTAAATGTCTAAAGATAATGTCCTTAAAGCGCAAAATTTTAGATCAGCATTATTTTGGTCCTCTCCTGCTTCTACTGAAGCTAGTGGAAGTTTTGCTAGTGATTTCAAAGGGCGTGAGGTCAAGCCCAATGTGATCAATTATACTTGCACAGTGTAAGGCTGACGAGATCAACTCTCTCCTGATTTTGTATTGGTTCCTCATGCCCATAATTATTAAGCATTTTAATACATATTAGTAATTTGCTAAACATGTTTCCTCCCAGCCAAGACACGCAGGATGCTGGACAGACCATTAAAATACAATAATATTAATTATGTATCTATAAAAATATCAGAAAACATACCAGGGTAGCGCTTCAGCTGGTAAATCAGGGTAACACCATTGAAGCCAATGCAAATATGTTGAATTACGTCAGCTGAAGAATTGGTTCACAATGTTTGTGTCTGTGTGTCTTTGTATTTAGGGATGGTGGCACATAGATTTGTAGCACAGAAGACTGAAGTCCTCTTTATTCACAAAACACACAGAGCCTGGACAGCAGCCATGCAAACTTCTCTTGTGTAGAGGGAGCAAAAATCAAAATTTCTTTCTAATTTAGAATTTCCTTCCAAATGTTGGCCTTTGTTTTTGTCCTTAACTGGGATGAAATGTTGAAATACTGAACCTTTCCATGGAATGAAAAGTTCAGACACCTCTGAATAAAAAATGTTTAGAATGCTTTCAGGGGTGCTGAAACTAGGGGTGCTGGAGATGTAGCAGCACCCCCTGGCTTGAAGTGGTTTCCATCATATATAAGGGTTACAGTTTTGTTCAGTGACCTTCAGCACCCCCACTATACAAATTGTTCTAACACCACGGAATGTTTTGTTTTTTTGGTGTGTTGAACCCGAGCAAATATTTTGTTTAGAGTCACTGTCATGTTAAACTGCATCGGCCACTGGTGCTGCAGTGCCTCATGGGAGTTGTAGTGTGGGAGACTTGTGCCTAAAGCCTTCCCTGGAGACTGGACTCCCTGGAGACTGGACTCAATCTCAATTGATGCACCACAGTCATGTGATCTCCATGATGCACACACCCCACACAGCTGGGTCAGAGGGAAGATTACAGTGCACCTTGGGAGATATATACATGTGGCAATGAACAGCTGTCATGACTAGAGCCAGTCCAATGTTTTCATTCAGCACTTATTTTAACGGAAACTGGTATTTTCTTTAAACTGGAAACTTTTTCAAAAAGCTTCCTTTTTTTTTAAAAAAAAAAATTTCTTTGGTAGTAATTAAAACATTTCAACACTGAGCCAGATTCTGAACTGAGTCTGAGTCACTTCCCTGGACTTTCTTTGGCTTTATGCTAGTGCAATCAAGTCCATGACTAGAACTCCTACGTGCTATGGTAATACAGATTAATAATAATACTGATTTCACAGCAGGGATGCTCAAACTATGTCCAGCTGGGGACCCTGTTGGCAACTTGCCAGAAGTCATCAGCCCTAATCTGTATCACATGATATCTATTGCTCTCCATATTCAAAGTGCTCAACAAACTTTAATTATTAAACCTCAGATAAACATGACTACCCACCACAAAGCTGAACTCATCTTTAATAGGGCACTCTAGCCCACAAAAACCTACAGCTCCCACCATGCAAGTCTCCCTACTTGGAGGTCTGGTCTTTGTGAGCCACATCTCTGTTAAAGATAGTTATTGCAGTGCTGTTGTAGCCATGTGCGTCCCAGGATATTGCACTCTGTGTCGCTTCTCTCTTTCACCAACCGAAGTTGGTCCAGTAAAACATATTATCTCACTCACCTTGTCTCTTTGAAGATAGTTAGTCATGGGACTTGGGTTAAAACCCCTGGGGCATGTTTGGTTCATGGGCTTGTACCTTGGCCATCTCTGTTTTACAGGACCTTTTGTGCACTCATTGATGAAGGAATCCTGCTAGACATCCTACAATGCCATCCTTTGAGACCTTTTAAAACAAAAAACGCCAGGGCCATGAAAAAAGACATAAACCTCCATGGTGGTAGACATATCCCTGCAGTGCTTCAGAGCATACACAGCAGCACCTCCCTCCCCACTCCACTGAGCAAGAGACTTGAGCAAGGGCATTGTGCTCCGATGGGCAAGGCAAGGCTCACGGCTCAGATTAGCTTTGTGTGTCTGTTCTCAGGCTCCAGTCCAAGTGAATGGATTTGTCACCATGCAGTGATCTGTAGCACGAATGAGCCAACTGCATCCAATTAATTCCCTTCCGTTGTCACTCTCTGGAGGCTAGAGATCTACGGCTGCTCTCTTGGCTCCAATTTCCTGCTGCACTAGGTGAGCTCCTCGCAATACTTTGCAAAGGGCCTTCCATTCCAAGGCCACACAAATAATGCAGCTTCAAAGAGGGAAGAGGCAATTGAACCAGTGTGACTGCATAGATAAGAGCTACTCTCACTTTTGGTTGGTGGAGATGGCAATGGATGGTCCCCATCATTAATAAATAATCTACTGCACAAATCAGTCATGAGTGTGGTACATGGTGGGAATTTATAATAATAATAATAGTACTTTGGATTTACACACTCTGAGGTTCTCAAAACACTTGGCCAAGGTAAGCTTATCCTCTGTCACAAATGGAGAAATTGAGGAATAGAGAGGTGAAGGGTCAAATTTCAAGTTTGATGCTATATAAAAACTTTAGCTAGATATATTTAAATTAGGTAAGCAATTTATGATTGAGTGGGAGAGGGACTTCTGGCTAGAACTGGACTTTGGGGCTTGAGGTTAGACTTTTGGCAAGAGGCTGATGCTTCATTTCTTTGTCCTTGGTGGAAATGCACTACAAAATCAAGATCAGCATTTACTACATCCTGTCTGTGTTACATGCTATGAATCCTAATGCATCTGATATATGTTGGACAAATTGTATGCAGAGTGAAATCCTCTTTCATGCTATCTGGTTATACCCCAAAGCTGCTGATTTTTGAAGGCAGATTTATATGTATTGTAATTGAAATGGCTAGTGTGCATATGTAACTATCACTATGCACTGCTGGAAGGAATCTGACTTGCTCATCTGCATGTCATGGGCCATGTGCTGCTGACAGCTAGTGAAGATTCTTCTTTCATATGTGGAGACTGGGATTTTGGAGATGGATCATCTGAGTTCTCACCTGGCTGTTCCTATGAAGTTCTGTATGGCCATGGTATGTGCAAAGTACTAGCCACAATGTCATGGGTAGCCATGGATTTATTACAATAGAGCCTAAACATGGAACCTAATCCAACTTGAATGTGTCCTTTTAAGGTTCCCTGTACAGCATGGTTAAGACGGGGAGAATTGTGGGCTGGGTGGCCTGGCTTTTTGATAGGAAAATATTGTGACTGGTTAAAATCTCTATAGCACAGAAAGGGTTAAAATGAAAAAATCAGGCCTGACTTTCTTTTCTCATTGCATTGGTGGGAGCTGTTAGTGCCACTTTCCCCAATCCTCTAGTCTCTACATGCACCTCGCCCACAAGAAAGCCTCAGACCCATCCCTTCAAGTCATACTTCAGATCCCTAAACAAACTTATTTGGATCATGTGGTGCAAATGCATTTCTTTGACCTATGGTTCATACAGAGATTTGCCAACTTAAAGGCAGCTAGCAGAAATACAATGGGCAAGTAAGGTCATAGAGCCAGAGAAGAACTAGGAGCAGTCAGCTTCCACATTTACTCTGTACTCCGAGTAACACATTGTTCTTTTATTCCACGTGTCTGTACAATTTTCAACCATTCTCCTGCTGGAAATCCTTGAGGGCCATTTTCTGGATTAAACTTTGATTTGGAGAAAACAAGTTTGCTGTATTAATTAGTAATGTTGGATCTGCCGCTAACACCATTAATAAATCATATTATGTACATGAAGGTCAAGATGAAGTAAGCCACCATAACCTAAAGCTGTGAAAAGAAACATCTTCTCCCAGCATGTCCCCCACACATCCTCTGCCAGTACTAAAACCTACTGTATGTTGCATAGGTTAACTGGAGCTTTTAAAGGACACTGACTTTTTCAAAAATCCTTTCCGTTACAATAGCTGTTCCTGGCAAGGATGTTTTTATTAAATACTTGAGGCCTGAGTCTTATTTATACATTAAGACACTGAGGTCTTCACATAAGTGAGAATCAGGCCCTTGATTTTTAGCATGAGAGTACCCCTTTAAATTATTATTATTTAGTATGTGTATAGCACTTGCACCTAGAAGCCCTAGTCATGGACCCAGACTCCATTGTGCCAGGTGCTGTACAATCACAGAATAACAAGATGGTCCCTATTCCACAGAGCTCACAGTCTAAGCCTCAGTCCTATGAATACTGAAGCTATGGCTACTCTTAAAACGCAACAGCGGCACAGCTGCAGCTGCGTCACGGTACCACTTCAGTGTGGACACTTACTACGGTGACGGGAGAACCCCTCCCATTGCTGTAGGTAATCCACCTCCCGGAGATGTGGTAGCGGACCCTCGACCTGAGGGAAGAAGGCTTCTGTTGACGTAGTGCTGACTATGCCGCGGTTTCAATCAGCTTCACTACGCCTCTCAGCGGTGTGGATTTTTCACTCCCCAGAAAGTTGTTGCTCTGCCAATGTATCTTTTCAGTGTAGACCAGCTCTTGCAAGCAGGAATAACTTTGCATCCATGGCTCTACTTCTGTGCATAAAAGTGCTCCTGTGTGTAAAGGCTGATCTACACTAGAAAGTTAGGTCAACCTAATTACAAAAAATTCACATCCCTGGGAGATGTAGTGAAGCCAACCTAAGCCCCAGTGTAGAAAGCACGAGGGTGACGGAAGAATTCTTCCATCGACCTAGCTACCATCTCTTGGAGAGAGGGATTTATTACAGTGACAGAAGAACTCCTGTAGTAATTATCTACCCCACAGCACTACAGTGCTACACCTGTAGCATGTCTAGTGTAGACATACCCTCTGCATGGTTGGGGCATTAGTTATTATGACAGTGTTGTAAGCTCAGAAAATTTCATTTGAAATGGGAACCGTAAAGCACCCTTAACTTTAGCGGTGCCCTCAGCTGCTGCTTTATAGAGTTTAAAATCACTTGTTGTTAGTTAAAGTGCTATCTATACTTTAGAGGTGTATGATAGAGTCGATCTGAGCACAGAACTGGGAATACAGAACTCCTGAATCCTAGTTCTGGCTTGGATTGACTTCTTCTGTGATCTTGATTAAGTAACTGGACTTCTGTGCCTCAGTTTCTCCCATTTTTAAAATGGGGCTAATAAAACTTCTTTACCTCTGATGGAGTCTTCAAAGCATGAATAATGAAAAGCTCTCTCAATGCTGGGAATTATTTACACTTTAGTTCAAACGCACATTTCAAAGAAAGAAATGGAGATCCTAGTTTGACAAACCAGGTTGAGAAAAATGCAGTTCTGAAGAAATCATGCGGAAGTTAGGGCGGGAAGCAGATTAAAAGGTGTGTTGGGAGAAGACAGATTATAGAAAAAATAAGCCTTGCAGTAACAGAACATTTTGTATTATGAAAAATTGGCTTGCGGGCCATTGTCGTAAAATATTGCCCTGGGGAGAGAAAAATTACAGAGCTTGTGAAATTTAGTTCGTGTATTATTTTACAACTGAGATAACTTCTACCCTGAGGGCAATATTTTGCAGCTATTGCTTGAAATCAATCCCTATTTCGCAGCTCTGGGTTTTTGTGTTTTTTAATGAATAAAAATGAGGTGGATGCGATATGTCAGAGAATACTGCTAGCTTCATAAGAACGGATCTTCCAAACTCTGCTACAGAATAAAGATGAGACCTGCTCTTTCCAGTGATAAATTAAAGAAAAAATCAAAATATTCTGATTTTATTATTAATATTGATATTACAAGCATTGATCCACCACTCCTCACTGTTGTATCTGGGTTGTCTCTACAATAGTTACTCAAACACATCCACATATCTTATCTAAAGTCATAATCTACTCTCCGCTGTAAATCCTTGTCAGTGATGTATTGGAAGAATGGGGATTATTTCTTACTTCTCAAAGATCATTACAATAATTCACATAAAGTCCAATCCAACTCCCACTGAAGTCCATTGGCTTTATAAGGACTTGGATCTGAGCCATAAAAGATATAACATGAGAACAATACAAGGAATTCCAGTACTATCACATTTTCTAGCTCGAAGCCTGTGAGATTTATACAGGATTTATTGCCATCTGGGAGCAATAGGAGCTCCAGCTCATGAAGAAAACCCTGATAAGAAAGCATGGCTCAACCCTGCTCCTGAAGGAAACAAAGAAAAGGGGGGGGGGGGTGGGAATACAGAGTGAAACTTGGACCCTATGGAACTTAATGGGAGTGTTGCCCCTGACTTCAGTGGGGCCAGGATTTCATCTTAAGGCCTTGTCTTCATTTAAAAGTTTTAGGTTAGGGGAGCGATTCCCAATATAGTTATTCTAGAACATCCCCTAATTTGGGCACAGTTTTACTGCTGTAAAGGTGACTTCTACCAGTCTAGTTATTCCCCTTCTGTAACGAGGTGGTGTGGACGAGCCCCATCCAGACGCAAAAGTGGGTGCAGCCAGTGGAGCCTGCCCCGGCTCCCCAGAGGTCAAGGTGCAGGACAGGAAGTACAAAAGCCCCACCCCAGAGCTCACTAGGGCCCCAGCCGCCGGAGAAGCCAGACGCCTGTGGCCTAGCTCCCAGCTGGGAGACTCCTACAACTAGCAACCAACCCGAGGACTGGCCAGACCAGCCGAGGCCTGATGCCGACCAGACCCCGGAGAAGTAGTTAAGCCTGCCCGTGGCAAGTTACCCAGAGGAGCTGCCAAGCTTACCGCTCACCGGGTACCCTGAGGACCCCATGGTGCTTGATTCCTTGGAGGACACCATCCCGACGCAGGTACCTCTAGAGGGGGAGGGAGGAAGTAGCCCGGCGGCAGCCACCCCTAGTCTGGCTGCAGCACACCCAGAGCCGATGTCAGCGTGTTGTGGATCCCCACTGACAAAGCCGCAGGCCTTCTGCTGCTGCTAGGGCCCGGGGCTGGGACGCAGTGGAGTGGGTGGGCCTGCGTCCAGGGGTGAAAGTAAGTCAAGTGACTTACCGGTATGCTGGGGCCAGCTCTGGCCCCTGGAAGGGATGGGGCCCTAGGGCGGAAGGGGTTGGGCTGAGGGGATCAGAGCCAGCCCCAGCCCACCCTGCAAGGTAAGTTCCTCCCCGCTTCCTTCTCCTCCTCCTCGTCCTCCTCCCCCTTCCCCCCTTCCCCACCGGGGTAGCAGCAGAAGCCTGGGGCTCCAGGGGCTATTAAAAGGGCCCGGGGCTCCCCTGCTTCTGCTGCCCCGGTCCTTTAATTAGCCGCTGGACCCCTGGGGAAGCGGCGGGCTCCAGACGCTATTTAAAGGACTGGGGCGGCAGAGGCAGCTGGAGCCTCAGCCCTTTAAATAGCCCCCGGAGCCCAGGAGTAGCGGTGGCGGGGCTCCAGCGGCTATTTAAAGGGCTGGGGCAGCAGAAGCAGGGGAGCCCTGGGCCCTTTAAATAGTCACTGGAGCCCCGCAGCCGTTACCCCAGGGCTCCAGCAGCGGGGTTCTGGAGGCAATTTAAAGGGCCTGGGGCTCCAGCCACTGCTGGGAGCCCCAGGCCCTTTAAATTGTCCCCTGGGGAAGCCGGGCTGCCCCAGTACAGTGCACCGGCTCTTGCCAGTATGCCGTACTGGTGCATACCAGCTTACTTTCACCTCTGCCTGCGTCCCCCCGCCACCCAACGTGTGGGTGGCAGTCTACCCCTCTCCCAGGCCCTTCAGAGCCAGGGCCTGGGCTTGCTGAACTTAACTATTTGCTGAACCCCTGCCTGAGGGCCTGAGCCATTGCCTCTGTACAGCCCCGCCCTGACCCAGGGCCTGGGCATGTTGTTGCTTATTTGTTTGCTCAGCCCCTGCCTGAGGGCCTGAGCCAGTGCCTCTGTACAGCCCCACCCTGACCCAGGGCCTGGGCCTCTTGAGCTTCTTTGTTTGCTAAGCCCCTGCCTGAGGGCTCAGCCCCTGCCTGAGCTACGGACTCTTTGCCGCCCACCCTAGCCCAGGGCTTTGTCTTATTGCTTAACAGTTTGCTCCATCCCTGTCCAAGGACCGGAGTGCGGGGCTCGCTACTGCCCGTCACCCAGGTGTGCGTAGCCCTTGTTTGGCCTCTACTGCTGCCGCGGCGCGAGACCCCACGGCAAGACCAGTTCCCCGACGGAACCGGACAGACGTAACGAGGTGGTGTGGTTCCCTGCCGCCCCGGAGAGGGACAAGCTCCCGCGGCACCCTTCTACGCCTTCCCACACAGGAATAGCTATACCAATGTAAAGCACCATTATACCATATACCTGCATCTATACTATGAGCGTTGTACCACTTTAACTGTCCTGGTATAGTTAAAATGGTACGACTTTCTAGTGGAGGCAAGCCCAAAGAATCAAGTCCCAATGTCACCCCCCCACGTTGATATTCTTCCTGACAAATTGGCTGCATCGGCTTAAGTTGACCAGGCTAAGGATACTCAATACTTTTCCTATGCTTAGTTGTCTCTGTGGTGATCATTTTTGTGAACTTTTCTAGTAGGATTTAGTAGACTTGTTAAAAATGTTGATCTCTCTCCTCTTACTCATTTTCTGCATTGTGTCTTTTGACAATGCAACCTTTGTCATTAGCTGTAAAAGTCAGTAACACAAATGACAAAGCGAAGGGGACTGACTGGATGACGCAGGGGAAGGGTCATAATGGAACATGTAGCCTTTCTCCTCCAGGTTGCTGGTTCAAATTTATTGGACTGGAAGTTGCTGCTACATATTGGGTGTTTAATGGTCTCTGTGACATGTTTTTGAGTGGGTCTCAGCCCTGACCTGAGTGGACATTTTCCCATATACCTAAAAACAGGGCTTGAGTTGTGCCAGAATGCTGTTCCGGCTGTTTATGTGGGAGCTGGAATGGGGGTCCAGTATTTCCGGAAATGTGTTCCAGTGCTTCTTGTTTTAGGACTCAGGCACTGGCCTAAAACCGACATGAAACTGGCTGTTGGTAGCCTCCGGAGAAATGTATTAAGGACTGAATACACATGAAGCCTGACCTCCATTCGCTTGCCTCCAGCTCAAGGATGAGGTGCACTGTAGGCAATACTGTGGCGGAGGAGGGGAGATCTGATGTAACACCTACTCTGGCAATCTGGTCCCTTTCACTTGCTGGACTGGGACGCTGGGTTCTATTCCTGCTTCTGTCACAGACTTCCGATGTGACCTGGGGCAGGTCTATTGGGGTTGGATTCAATTCCCATGGAAGTCCATGGGCCTCATTCCATTGACTTCAATGTGAGTTGGATCAAGCCCTTGATGTCTCTCTGCCTCAGGTCTCCATGTGTAAAATGGGAATAACAAGCCTTCCTTTCTCCCATCCTTTGTACGTCTTCTCTATTGAGACTTGATCCTGCCAAGACTTATGCACATGCTTAACTTTGTGCGCTGAGGGAAGTGTCATTGCCATCAGTGGGACTGTGCTCAGTACTTAAAGTTAAGACCATCTGTAAATTTTGCAAACAAGTGATTATCTGTCACTATGTGTTTGCACATGTACCTAAAGCAATGGGGAGGTCCCAATCTCATCTGTGGGCCTCCAGATGCTATTGTAATACAAATAGTTAATAATAACACGGAGCAATGAGAGGCGACTTGAGAGGGACCAGGATTTGCCCCATTGGAAAGCTTATTATTTATGCCACCAAGAAGGCTGAGGTATTTAATGCCTCTTTTGCTTCAGTCTTCACTAAAACAGTTAATTGTGATAAGATACTTAACACAATATTAACAGTGAGGGGGAAGGAACAAAGGCCAGAGTAGGGAATGAACAGGTTTAGGAATATTTAGATAATTTAGATGTAGTCACATTGGCAGGGCCTGATGAAATTTATCCTAGGGTACTGAAGAAACTAACTGAAGCAACCTCAGAAACATTAATCTTTGAGAACTCATGGAGGACTAGTGAGGTCCCAGAGGACTGGAGAGGGGCAAAAACAGTAACTTTCTTTAAAAGGGGGGACAAAAAGGACGCAGGGAATTATAGACCAGTCAGCCTAACTTTGATACCCAGAAAAAAAAAACAGAACAAATTTGTAAGCCCCTAGAACAGGGCTGGCCAACCTGAGCCTGAGAAGGAGCCAAAATTTACCAGTGTACATTTCCAAAGAGCCACAGTAATAAATGAGCAGCCCCCACATCAGCACCCCGCTCCACTCCCAGAGCTTCCCACCCCTCCCAGCCCCACCGATCAGCTCCTCCCCCTCCCTCCCCGCACCCCCCAATCAGCTGTTTCATGGCATGCAGGAGGCTTGGGGGGGGGGGAGGATTGAGGGCATGGTAGGCTCAGGGGAGGGGGCGCCAAGGGGTGAAGTGGGGGCAGGGCCCTTGGCAGAGCAAGGGGTTGAGCAGTGAGCACCCCCCCTCAGCACATTGGAAAGTGGGTGCCTATTGTTCCAGTCCCGGAGTTGGTGCCTGTACAAGGAGCTGCATGTGACTCTAAAGCCACAGGTTGGCCACCCCGACCTAGAGGATAATAAGGTGATAAGTAATAGCCAACATGGATTTGTCAAAAAACAAATCTTGCCAAACCAACCTAATTCTCTTCTGTGATAGGATTACCAGCCTCATGGATAAAAGGGAGGCAGTAGACATGATATATCAGGACTTTTAAAGGTTTTGACACAGTCCCGCATGGCATTCTCATAAGCAAAGTAGGAAATATGGTCTAGGTGAAATTACTAAAAGATGGGCACAAAACTGGTTGAAAGACTCTTCTCAAAGTATAGTTATCAATGGTTTGGTGTCAAACTAGAAGGACATTTCAAGCTGGATTCCACAGGGGCCCATTCTGGATCAAGCACTATTCAATATCTTCATTACAGATTGGATGGTGGAGTGGAGAGTACACTTATAAAATTTTCAGAGGACACCAAGTTGAGAGGAGTTGTAAGCACTTTGGAGGACAGGATTATAATTCAAAATGATCTAGCTGAATTGGAGAATTGATCTGACATCAATAAGACAAGAAAGACAAGTGCAAAGTACTAAACTTAGGAAGGAAAAATCAAATGTACAACTACAAAATGCGGAATAACTGGCTAGGCCCTAGTATTGCTGTAAAGGATCTGGGGGTAAAAGTGGATCACAAATCGAATATGAGACAACAGTGTGATGCAGTTGTGAAAAAGGCGTATATCATGAGGGGATGTATTAACAGGAATGTTGTATGTAAGACACGGGAGGCAATGTTCTTCTCTGCTTGGTATTGGTGAGGCCTGAAGACCATGGCATCACACTTCAAAAAAGATAGGGACAAACTGTGAGGGTCCAAAGGAGAGCAACAAAAATGATGAGAGGCATAGAAAGCCTGGCTTGTGAGGAAAGGATGAAAAAATTGGACATCTTTTGTCTAAAGAAGAGGGGACATAATAAGTCATCAAATATGTAAAAGGCTGTTAAAAAGAGGGTGGTGATCAATTGTTCTGAGAATGGAGAGAGGTAACTAGCGGTGTTCCCCAAGGGTCAGTCCTAGGGCCAATCCTATTCAACCTATTCATAAATGATCTGGAGAAAGGGGTAAACAGCGAGGTGGCAAAGTTTGCAGATGATGCTAAACTGCTCAAGATAGTTAAGACCAAAGCGGACTGTGAAGAACTTCAAAAAGATCTCACAAAACTAAGCGATTGGGCCACAAAATGGCAAATGAAATTTAATGTGGATAAATGTAAAGTAATGCACATTGGAAAAAATAACCCCAATTATACATACAATATGATGGGGGGCTAATTTACCTACAACTAATCAGGAGAAAGATCTTGGAGTCATCATGGATAGTTCTCTGAAGACGTCCACACAGTGTGCAGCGGCCATCAAAAAAGCAAATGGGATGTTATGAATCATTAAAAAAGGGATAGAGAATAAGATGGAGAATATCTTAATGCCCTTATATAAATCCATGGTATGCCCACATCTTGAATACTGCATACAGTTGTGATCCCCTCATCCCCAAAAAGATATACTGGCATTAGAAAAGGTTCGGAGAAGGGCAACTAAAATGATTAGGGGTTTGAAACGGGTCCCATATGAGGAGAGATTAAAGAGGCTAGGACTTTTCAGCTTGGAAAAGAGGAGACTAAGGGGGGATATGATAGAGGTCTATAAAATCATGAGTGGTGTGAAGAAAGTGAATAAGGAAAAGTTATTTACTTGTTCCCATAATATAAGAATTAGGGGCCACCAAATGAAATTAATGGGTAGCAGATTTAAAACAAATAAAAGGAAGTTCTTCACTCAGCACACAGTCAACCTGTGGAACTCCTTGCCTGAGGAGGTTGTGAAGGCTAGGACTATAACAGGGTTTAAAAGAGAACTGGATAAATTCATGGAGGTTAAGTCCATTAATGGCTATTAGCCAGGATGGGTAAGGAATGGTGTCCCTAGCCTCGGTTTGTCAGAGGGTGGAGATGGATGGCAGGAGAGAGATCACTAGATCATTACCTGTTAGGTTCACTCCCTCTGGGGCACCTGGCATTGGCTACTGTTGGTAGACAGGATACTGGGCTGGGTGGACCTTTGGTCTGACCCAGTATGGCCGTTCTTATGTTCTTCATGTCCACCAACAGAACAAGAAGTAATCAGCTCAGTTTGCAGCAAGGGAGATTAAATTAGAGTTTAGAGAAAATGTTTTAATTATGAGGATAGTTAAGGGCATTAGAACGGGTTACTTAGAGAGGCTGTGGAATCTTAAGAACAAATTAAAAAAACACCTCTCAGGGATGATCTAGGATGCAGCATACGGTCCTGGGCAGCTTCGGGACACCGAAGAGAGAGCAGCTGGGCTCTCTCTGCCTTTGTTATACTCAGGAGTGAGATCAGCTAAACTCACTACCGACTGTGGAAAATGGTGCCAGTATTCAGAGCCATTGCCCGCTACTCATCGTTTCATGAAATCAAGCAACTCCGTCCTCATTTCCCTCACCCCTGGTGGGCCATACTCACCGTGGCTGGTGCTGTGAGTGGCCCTGTGAACAAGAAATCTGAAGCAGTAGTGTCAATAAGCCTGTCTTGGGTCAAACATTAAGGGACCAAGGGAAGGGAGTTCTGAATCTTCACTGTCACTTTCCGTTGTGACTGTACTGACAATGGTACCTCTGTGTGTGCTTTGGCTGCAGCTGCTGCCCTTGTGACCTTGAGGGGTTCCCCCTCTGCACCCGTGGAATGCCTGAACCAGATAAGTAGGAGAAAGAAGAGAACTCAGGATGACATGTTCAGTGAGATCCTGCAAGCCAGTGCTTCATCAGACCATGAGCAAAGGGCTTGGAGAGTGGATACAGCAGACAGCCTGGAGAAGAAAGACTGGACAGGGGAAAGGCCCAGCAGGAAAGAGAGAGGGAGATGCACTAGGACATAATGGGGCTTCTCTGGTAGCAAACGCAGACGCTGCAGACGCTTGTGGACCTACAGGTTCAACAAGCCCATGCTCGCCTCCCTTTGCCATCCAGGGAGAACCCCATCACACACCTCCCTACATCCCCACCCCAGTGTTCCACCAGGCATCAGGGGCTGCATCCTACTCCTACCACTCCATCCTTGGGGACAAGGACTACCCCAGCTTCACATACACTGCCCTGTGAAAGCCACAATTGTTGTATGCAAAGTAAAATGGGCATGAATATTCTTTTCCTTTAAGTTCTGTTCCATTCATTTATTATGTTTTTAATGTATTTGCTTTAAAGTTGTGCAGGTTTTTCTTTGCACTGCTTTCATTACTGAATAACATTCTATTATTTGGAAAATAAGTCATCTTTATTAGTGCACAACAGATGCTGCAGAGTGCCTAGCCGTTCTGAAAACACCCACTTGTTACCAGACAGTGTGACACAACTCAGTATCCGTGACAAACACACCGTAAAAATCATAGATGTACAGCAAGCACCGCAAAATTAAATAGATGCATTGTCAGTGTTATATTCATAGGTGTGCAGCAAGTCGTCCCCTGCCCCCCTCCCAAAAAAACCAGCAGGGCCAGGTAAAGCACAGAACACCACAAGGCACTACTGTGGCTCTCTGTGTTTAACGGTGGTATCACTTTCATGAAACAGTTTGTAGAAGTTGCCACAAAGAGCAGGAGCAGTAGAGTCAGATGATGATGTGTGAATGTCGCCAAGCAAATCTCCATACTGAGACGACTCAGTGCTACCTTGCCACCTGTCCAGCACGTCCCCGTCCCCAGAAGGATCAGTGCCCCACCGCGCATAGCTGCTCGAGATCCTGTTGCCGGAAGAGCCAGCGCCGCCCCTCAGACCGCCCTGCGAACTCCAACCGCCGGAGGAGCCAGAGTCACACCTCAGACCACCCTATGAGCTCCAGACGTTACTGGAGGAACCAGCCCCACAGCCACAGCAAAGCACTGGGCCTTCATCGCCAGACGGCCCAGCACGGCCCCCAAGTCCATTCTGCGGGACACTGCCTACGGGAGATCTCACGCTCCAGCAGCAATCGCCCAGGCAGCAGCCACTCATAGAAGGACTAGCGGTGTCCCAGCAACCCCCGAGCCAGACCGCGTCTCTCCGACCACTAGCAACGCCAGCATCCTGCCAGAGATCCCTCCCCAGCACCCAACCGAAGGGAATCCTGACCCACGAGATAGACGGCAGGCCGACCACACAGGCTTTGAGCCTGCACCAGATGAGGTCGAGGACCATGAGGGCCAGCAGCCGATGGTGAGGGCTGCCACTCCGTGGCAGACTGCCTGGACCGAGGAGCTACAAGCGGCCGCTTCCTTTGACGACTTCGACCTCCTCTTAGACAGGCTCACCCAAGAACTGTCTGCAGAAATCACTCCCAGGAGAACTTTGAACCAGGAGAATGCCCCGCCTGCCCACAGAACGCCTGCTCCAAACCACACCACCACCACCACCAGGGGAGCCAGAAGTAGAGACACCAGCCGCCGCTACGATCCAGCAGCGGCTTCAAGGATCCGAAAGCTGTACCGGGCAAACCACTCCAAGGCCATGAGGGTGATCCTAGACAGGCCCTCGCCCTACTGCACGATCCCATCTGAGCGTCTCCACAGCTACTTCAAGGATGTATTCGACTTGCATATCCTGGAATGACGCACAGCGCCCAGAGTGCCTCCACCCCCCGCCCCACGTCGATGAAGCAGGTGTCCTGGAAGCTGACTATATGCCCAAGGAAGTGATGGCCAGACTCTCAAAAACAAAAAACACAGCTCCTGGGAAAGATGGCATCCCCTACAGCCTCCTGAAAAAGCGAGATCCCGGCTGCCTGGTCCTCGCCATGCTCTTCAACCAGTGCAAGCGTCTGCTGGACTCCCAGCTCCTGGAAGAAGGCCATGATGGTACTGGTGTACAAGAAGGGTGAGTGGGATCACCCCAGCAACTGGAGGCCCATCTCCTTCTGCTCCACGATGTACAAGCTCTATGCCAGCTGCCTGGCGTCGAGGATCACGGAGTGGTCGGTGAGCGGGGGAGCCATCAGCTCCATCCAGAAAGGCTTCATGTCCTGCAAGGGCTGCTATGAACACAACTTTGTGCTCCAAACCACCATCGAAATGACCAGAAGGGCGCGAAGGCAGTGCATGGTAGCATGGCTCGACCTGGCTAACGCCTTTGGGTCCATGCCCCACCACCACATCTTTGCCACGCGCCAGGAGTTTGGGATGCCAGAGAACTTCCTTCGTGTGATCCAAGAGGTGTACGAGGGATGCAGCACCACCATTCGCTCGGTCGAAGGGGAGACCGCCGAGATCCCGATCCAGAGCGGAGTTAAGCAGGGCTGTCCCCTCAGCCCCTTCATCTTTAACCTAGCCATGGAGCCGTTGCTGTGAGCGATCTCCAATGGCACAGATGGCTTCAACCTCCATGGTGAGAGGGTGAGCGTCCTGGTTTACGCAGATGACCTGGTCCTGCCCGCAGACAACCAGAGAACCTCCAACGTATGCTAGAAGCTACCAGTCGAGCTGCCGATTGGATGGGGCTTCGCTTCAATGCAAAGAAGCGCGCAACTCTCCATATCGACGGCAGCAAAAGGGACTCGGTGCAGACGACAGGGTTCCAGATCCAGGGCGATCCCATCATCCCCCTGGCAGAGGGGCAGGTGTACCAGCACCTCGGCACGCCGACAGGTTTCCATGTCTAGCAGACGTCCAGGGACACCATCCAGGAGATCTTGCAGGATGCTGCCAAGATCGACGCCTCCCTGCTAGCACCGTGGCAGAAGATAAATGCCCTGAACACCTTCCTGATCCCCTGCATCTCGTTCGTCCTAAGGGGATCTGCCATGGCGAAGATACCCCTCAACAAGGCAGACAAGATTGTCCGGCAGCTGGTGAAGAAGTGGCTGTTCCTTCCCCAGAGAGCCAGCAACGAGCTGGTCTGCATTGCCCACAGGCATGGCGGTGCCAATGTCCCCTGCATGGGTGACCTGTGTGACATCGCGGTGATCACCCACGCCTTCCGCCTGCTGACGTGTCCCGACGCCATGGTAAGGAACAGCGCAGCAAACGCCCTCCATGACGCAACAAAGAAGCGGATCGGCAGAGCCCCCTCCAACCAAGATACCGCCACCTTTCTGAGAGGTTCCCTGGATGGCAAATTCGGACGGGACGGGCGCGACATCGCTTCACTGTGGTCCCGAGCTCTCAATGCCACGCGTCGCCTGGGGAAGCGCATCGGCTGCCGCTGGGAGTGGTGCGAGGAGCGCCAGGAGTTGGGAGTCCTGGTGCCACAGATCAGGTCCGACGAGAACACCATCATCATCCCGAGCGCCAGGGGCATGCTAGAGAGGACCCTGAAGGCAGCCATCCACTCACTGTACATGGAAACCTTGAAGCGTAAACCAGACCAGGGTAAAGCCTTCAAACTGACCAGCAAGTGGGACGCCAGCAACCACTTCCTCGCCAGGGGCAGCTTCACCCGTTTTGCCAACTGGCAGTTCATCCACCGTGCCCAGCTCAACTGCGTCCCGCTCAATGGAGCCGTCTGCCATGGGAACCGAGACAAGCGTTGCAGGAAGTGCGGCTACTCCAACAAGACCCTGCTTCACGTCCTATGCAGCTGCAAGCCCCACTCCAGAGCCTGGCAGCTGCGCCACAACGCCATCCAGAACCGCCTACTGAAAGCCATTGCACCATGCCTGGGGGAGCTCTCCGTGAACTGCGCCATCCCCGGTACTGACTGCCAGTTGCGACCTGACGTGGGTAGTCGCCGACAAGGCCCAGAAAAAGATCATCCTCGTCGACGTCACGGTCTCCTTTGAGAACAGGACCCCAGCCTTCCGCGAAGCCCGGGCTTGTAAGATGGAAAAATACGCCCCCTTGGCTGACACCCTGAGAGCGAAGGGCTACGAGGTGCAGATGGTTGCCCTGATCGTCGGCACCCAGGCACTTGGGACCCCTGCAACGAGCGTGTGCTGCGGACCTGTGGGATCGGTCGACGCTACGCACGGTTCATGCCGTGCCTCATGGTCTCGGACGCCATCCGATGGTCCAGGGACATCTACATCAAACACATCACTGGCCACCGACAGTACCGGCAGGTGTGAACAGGTACGACATCGTGCATCAACTATGGGAAAGGGACTGAGGGACTTTTTCCATTGGACCATATGAACTGGAACCATAAACTCACTGAACATTAAATCCCACCAAATGAGGGTAAATCCATCCTCATAATCATATCCACTCATTATACTCCACACCTGAACATAGCCATTATATGGACAACATACCCCCATATCTTAATGCCTGTACTTTGACCCATTAAACTTTTACCGCCAGTCGGGGAGATTGCAGATTATGTATTCCTTATGCCACCCGTTCCTAAACTGAATTTCGCACCCCTTGATAATCTGTACTTTATTCCCTGATAACCAGAAACTTCTATGCTTAAACTCTGTACCGTTTTCTTTTTACTTCAACATCATCTTAATAAAATTATTAAATCAGCTTTAGCCTCTGCCTACATTGTATGGGATGGGCCTGGCTGAGGGTGGAGATCTCTGATAGACCTGAGCCTGCAGGGAGGTGGTGAACCCTGACCTGACCTTAGCTCAGTGGAGAGTGTTTATAACCTGCCCATAGATAGGTTTCAGAGTAACAGCTGTGTTAGTCTGTATTCGCAAAAAGAAAAGGAGTACTTGTGGCACCTTAGAGACTAACCAATTTATTTGAGCATAAGCTTTCGTGAGCTACAGCTCACTTCATCGGATGCTCCCACAAGTACTCCTTTTCTTTCTGCCCATAGATAAAAATCTTTGTTTATCTCTATGGCTCTGGGCTGGGGTTACAGTTCTGTTTTGCAGGGGCAGTTGATAGCTGGGATGTTTCACATACTGCAGTAAGTGGCATGAGGTGAAAATTGGCACATAGTCACTCAAAAAGAAAAGGAGTACTTGTGGCACCTTAGAGACTAACAAATTTATTTGAGCATAAGCTTTCGTGAGCTACAGCTCACTTCATTGGATGCATAGTCACTCGTCATTCTTCCATTAGTCCCTCCTTCACATCCCCCTGGGGGCTACTGAGAGACCCCTTCACTGAGTCTATATTTCTGATTTCTCTATTTCTTAAAGCTGACATATGATCCTTTGTGAGCCCCCAAAGATCACCTAGTTAGCCAAGATATCACCATTTAGTACATAGCACAGACCTGGTTCTTAGGACCTGTCCATTACTGTAGAACAATATAGCATTCCATAGCAATGGTCCAAAACTCTACAACATACACAAAAGAAAAAGTCCCTGCAAATGGCTCGTGCTGTTACTCTAGTATACTGTTGTATTTTGTAGTCAATAGCTGTTCCTTTCTGTTGTAAGATGCAGGGCCAGATTCTGCCCTCCCACTGGTTTTATACTAGTGTAGCTCCATTGACTTTAAAGGAGGCACTCTTGATTTGGACTGGTGTGCGTAAGACAAGAAGCTGCTGAAGGGTAGAACACTGGAGTCCTTTTAATGAGAGAATTGGAATCAAATTAGAGTAAAATTTAAATCAAATTAGAATTTGAATAAAATTAGAACTAGGCTGCACTTTTAGCTACAACTGTTTACTGTTTGTTTGTTTTATTTATCCGTAGCCTATTTATTTATTTTGAAGTTCAGAAGAGTTCACTTTGACTTTGAGGGGTGTAGGGGTTTTTTTTAAACTCATTCTTTTTGTTGTTTTGCTGCAGCTCTACTTCCTGGGCTGAGGTGGAAATGCTAGAATGCTGCAAAAGCGGCTCTTCTTGTAATACTTCTGGTTCAACTGGAATCAGTCAGACCTCAAAACACCTGAGAGACTTTTTTCTCTCAAGATCCACAGCCCAATTCAGGAAGGCAGGTCAGAGGCTTCACTGCAACTACCTTGCCCCCCCCCACACACACACACCTTTTAAGGTGTTTTCCCAGCATTTCTTTGAAGCAAATTACTATGGAAATGAGCATTAATTAGGGCTGAGATCCTTTTGCTACGTGTCAGACATTTGTTTATGGATTAGCACAGGGGTTCTCAACCTTTTCCATAGCGGGACCCACTCAGAATTCCCCTCCCACCGAGGCTGTACCCCTCCTGGAGGGAGTGAAAGGTAGGATGGTTGTTTGACCCCTGTTGAGTGGAGTCTTAGCCCCCAAGCTGAGAATCCCTGGCCTAACTAGTAGCTTATTGTCTGTACAGGCTGGTGAAATTAAATTCCATTTGGCACCATTAAGGCAGTGCAGATGAACTTGTTGATGATACAGCCATATAGGAGCAAATCCTGATCAGATTTCTTGTGCAAGTGATCCTATTAAAATCTATTGGAGTGCTTGTGTGAGTAAAATGAGCAGGGTTTGGTGCATAGTCTGTTAGCCCAGGGAATTCTGTATATGCTCCTGTAGGTTGCTACCTGTTTCCCCTCTAACAACTTCTGTTCATACTTCTCACTTTGCATAAAATGTTGTGTTGTTCAGAGCTTAAATCGTAATAGAAATAACTGGTCATCAGTGACACTGTTTTTGTACCTGGAGTAACTATATTGACGTCAGTGGAGTGTTTCCAGTTTTAAACCAGTGCTGCCGAGAACGGAATGTGGCCCAAGGTGTCAGACTATGTGTGGGTGACGCGAAAGGAGCTTGTATTTAACAAACAGTCCTAATATAGAGCCAGAAATTGCAAATGCTTCACCTTCAATGGGACTGATTGGGTGAGTAATAACTACTCATGTGAGTCAGGATTGACAAGGGATCAGTCCCAGACTTACGGCCATTAGGACCACATCATGTTCCCAGCACATTACAAGCCCTCCAATGCCTTGTGATGGTTAGTGAAGCTGAAAGAAAAGAAGAAATAAACCAAGTCCTTCTGCAAGGCTAGCAAGTGGTGTAACAGCACCCAGAAAGAAGGTAGACGTGAACTAACAAACTTCCTGTCTGTCTGTCGAGGTCCTTTGAAAACTGTGATGCAGGTGAATGTGAAACCACAAATTATCATGTGCCTTGTGATCAGACTTGATGCCCTTTTCTAGTTTGCTAGTACGCGTGACATCCCAGGGTGTACTCCTGAGACTTCTTCACCATCAGCACGCTTCTTTCATTCAGTCCTGCTGTGGGGAGCTTTTCTGTTATCCATAACAGCTTCAGTTGCCAATTTCAACTCCCTCCCCTTGGACACTGCGACTAGCATTCCAGGGCCCTCTCCCATTCCCATGCTGCTGGAGCAGGGACTAGACAGGGCATTGCCAAGTTGCCAAGCTCTGATCTTAGCAGAGCTCTAGTGAGGATTTGCCAGAGAGAGAGAGTTCCTTATGGGGAGGAAAGGAGTCATCTAGCAGGAGGTTCTTTTCTCATGAGAAACCAGAGCCAATACATGAACCCAGTTATTTAAAAAGGGGGATTGAAGAAAGAAGGTTGGCGGGTGGTTGAGCTGCTGGCCTGGGCTGTTGGAGAGCCACGTTCAAGTCCCTGGTCTGCCATAAACTTCCTATGTGACTTTGGGCAGGACATTTCATTGTTTTTTGCCTCAGTTCCCCATCTGTAAAATGGGGATAAGACCACTTCCTTAATTCCCAGGGGTGTTGTGCGGATAAATGCATTAGACTGGGAGGAGCTTGGATACTATGCTGATGGGGGCCAGATAAGGACCAAAGACAGTGCTGGGGTGGATCTGAACCTCCCCAGAGTGTGGAGGTGTTTGTTTGACTGCATCTCTAATGTATAATGAAAACAACATTTCCTCCTGGCACCAGCCTGGGCTGTTCTCAAGACAGGTGCTCCCTGAGGTGGCTGTTTTGCTTGTCTCTCCAGGACGCTGCAGTCAACAAATTGGTATTTCAGGTATGGGAGGTGAAGCAACTATCTTGTAGGGCTCATTCACACAACAAGTAAAACCATGATTTCATAACCAGAACCATCAGTGGGTTACAGGCAACTTAGCTTGGTTTGTGTCTTCTGTCGTGTAGGGGCACTTACCCTTAATACTGCCTACCCATAGTTACATGTAGCCCATATTAAATGGATTGAAAACTGGATAACTGTTTCTCATGCGGGTGTTTCTCGTGGGGTCCTGCAGGGGTCTGTTTTCAGCTTGATGCTATTCAATATCTTTATCGATAATCTTAAGAACATATAAAATAATTGCTGGTAAAATGTGCAGATGACACCCTAATTGGTGGAGTGGCAAATAACGGTGAGGAAATGCCCCTCTGGTTCACTTGATACGGTGGGCGCCTTTGAATCCTATGAGTTTTAATACAGCCAATTGCAAGGTCTTACGGCCAGGAAAGAATGTAGGTCTACAAAAAAACTTGATAATGGGTAGGCTGCTGTGCCTTGCATGCTGATCACTGTAGTCCCACTATTTCCTTGTACTCCCCTATCTGTTTCAGAGTAGCAGCCATGTTCGTCTGTATTCACAAAAAGAAAAGGAGGACTTGTGGCACCTTAGAGACTAACCAATTTATTTGAGCATAAGCTTTCGTGAGCTACACGAAAGTTTAATTGTATCGGATGCATCCGATGAAGTGAGCTGTAGCTCACGAAAGCTTATGCTCAAATAAATCGGTTAGTCTCTAAGGTGCCACAAGTCCTCCTTTTCTTTTTTCCCCATCTGCCTGCATCCAGCTGTTATCTCTAGCCTCATATTTACATGGTAAGCTCTTTGGGACAGGAACCATCTTTTGGTTCTGTTTGTACAGCACCTAGCACAATGGGGTGCTGGTTCATGAGTGGGACTCTAGGTGCTATGGTAATAAATAATAATAGCAATTATAATAATAATTAATAATACATAGGTCACACTTACAAGATGGGGACTGTATCCTGGAATGCAGTGACACTGAAAAGTACTTAGGGGTCATAGTAAACCAGTGGATTATGAGCTCCCAGTGCAAAGCTGTAATTAAGAGTGAAAATGCATTCCTTGCTTGTATAAACTGGGGCATCTCAAGCAGGAGTAGGGAGGCATATTTCCTCTGTGTACAGCATAAATGAGACTATTACAGGGATACTGTGACTAGTTCTGGTGTCCACACCTCATGAACTAACCTTCTATCATTGCCTTAATTTTACAGATGGGGAAACTGAAGCACGGAGCGGTAAATGACTTGGTCGAGGTCACACAGGGAGTCACTAGCAGAGCTGGGCCTGGCGTTCCCCAGCTCTGAGTCGCAGGCCTGTTCTTTCTCCTCTGCACCACAGCCCCCCTCCCCCTTTTCTTTTTAAAGCACATCTGCCCCATTGCTTATTATCCCTGCTTTGAAGCCACACTTTGTGTTCGTAACCTCTGGTGTGGTTGCTGTGGAGATGATGAGGTCACAAATGGAGGAGCATAACTTCAAGTGCAGGAGCAGGGAGCGCCCATAAGAGAGGAGGCTCCTGCTTTCATTCAGACGTATCCCTCATGATAACAAATGAGGGAAGGGAACCTGTGTTGCCTGTTAGCAGATGGTCTGCCATGAAGTGTCAGCTTCTCTCTGAGTCAACCTCGCACCCCACAGCCAGGCTGTGCTTGTTGTTGGTTAGCAACTAAGAAGAACATCTTTACGCTGTCAGCAAGACTCAGCATCCTTCCCGTCCCCCTGACGTTTGTCTCCAACAGCAGCGTGGAATGAGGGCTGATTATTTATGTTCTATTTCACTATGTGGGTTACGTGTTGTGTAACTTGCAATATTTCCTTTAGCAGGTGAATTATGACTCCCTGGAGAAAATCCTGTGTTTGGAGGAGAAATGAAACAGCAGGGACGGTACACTGGATATGCAAGGGGTAACTGAGGGGTCAGAGTTGGGGCTGCAGTATCACCCAGGGATTCTGATCCCATAATAATCCATCAAGCTCCATAACTTTAGATAGACACCATAGCCCCTCACTGATGCATATTCATGCTTCAAACAGGATACTCTCTGCTCCCAGCATTCAGCTCTGGTGCCGTCACAACTCCTCTGCTACTGCTCTTTTCCTTCCCAGTTTTTGCTGCTGGTCTTTTGCCCCCCTTCACAGCTCCAGGATTTGCCTCTTCAGCTGCCCTCACCTCCCAGTTGCCTCTCTCTGCTCACTGAAAGAGGAAGGATGGTTAGGTTGGTTGGTTGGGAGAGGTAGAGTCAACACCCTGCTCTGCTGCAGCCTGTGAGCTTGGGCAAGTCATTTAGATTTTTTATGCCTCAGTTCCCCACCTATCAGATGGGGATAACAGCGCTTCCCTACCTCACAGACGTGTGGGGAGGATAAATACATTAAAGATTATGAAGCACTTTGAGATCTACTGATGAAAAGTGCTGCAGAAGAACCCGGTGGTGTTGTTATTCCTACAGCAGCAGTCTCCCACTGTCTTCATTCTGAAATCCACTCAACCCCTAGGGCAGCTCTCCCATCCCATTGCCTGGTCTCACTTCTGCCACAGCTCTCACCACCCAGTACAGTGGCTCCTGCCTGGTTGGTGGAGTCACAAGTCTGACGTGACTTGCCACAGGACAGATTCTGTCCCCATCCCAGTCCCTGACAGTATCTAATGGCCACTGCTATGCCTCCAGGGTCACAGAATTTCTCTTTGTCTCTTCTTCCCTCTGGAAGCACAGCACAGAAGCTCAGTCCACAAATGTAACTAGCAAAAAGAAAAGGAGTACTTTTGGCACCTTAGAGACTAACCAATTTATTTGAGCATAAGCTTTCTTGAGCTACAGCTCACTTCATCGGATGCATACTGTGGAAAGTGTAGAATATCTTTTTATACACACAAAGCATGAAAAAATGCCTCCTCCCACCCCACTCTCCTGCTGGTAATAGCTTATCTAAAGTGATCACTCTCCTTACAATGTGTATGATAATCAAGTTGGGCCATTTCCAGCACAAATCCAGGTTTTCTTCTGCACACAAACCCACTCTCCTGTTGGTAATAGCTTATCTAAAGTGACCACTCTCCTTACAATGTGTATGATAATCAAATTGGGCCATTTCCAGCACAAATCCAGGGTTCAACAAGAACATTGGGGGGGGGGGTAGGAAAAAAGAAGGGGAAATAGGTTACCTTGCATAATGACTTAGCCACTCCCAGTCTCTATTCAAGCCTAAGTCATTATGCAAGGTAACCTATTTCCCCTTCTTTTTTCCTACCCCCCCCCCTCAGATGTTCTTGTTGAACCCTGGATTTGTGCTGGAAATGGCCCACCTTGATTATCATACACAGTGTAAGGAGAGTGATCACTTTAGATGAGCTATTACCAGCAGGAGAGTGGGGTGGGGGGAGGTATTCTTTCATGCTTTGTGTGTATAAAAAGATCTTCTACACTTTCCACAGTATGCATCCGATGAAGTGAGCTGTAGCTCACGAAAGCTTATGCTCAAATAAATTGGTTAGTCTCTAAGGTGCCACAAGTACTCCTTTTCTTTTTGCGAATACAGACTAACATGGCTGTTACTCTGAAAAATGTAACTAGAATTGCCAGGAATGCTGCGTGCTTAACAGTGTATCCACATCTCCTCCTGTCATTATTTATTGGCCTCAATGGCAAAAAAATAAGGCTGTTTAAGAGCAGAAATGTTCCAGGGTGAACTTTTCACTCACATTTAACGTGTTTCCATTCTCACCCCCATTAAAATTCATGGCAATGTGAATTTACGGCTTGTGAACGGTATCAAATTAACAGCCCTGGAAAATGAAGTCCCCTGTTTATTATCTACCATATAGTGCAGCGCCTGTCAGCCTGCTTTCCTGTTGACCGGGAGGGAGCAGCAGAAAAGGAAGCTAGATGGCTCTGTCCCATTGGCTGAAGGTGCTGATGAAGTTGCCAATGACTAACAATTGGCAACCAATATCTACCAATTGTGGTGATGGCTTTTGGGATGATGTTGCATTATTTGTTGAGTGCCAAAAATGTGCTCCACCAATTTCATTTCACACAGTCTACTGAACAGACACCGGATGGTAATAACATTCACTCATGACCAGGGGTGCCAGAACTGGGGGTGCTGGGAGCCATGGCCCCCTCACTTTTAAAAGCCCTCCCACTTTTTACCGGCCATAAGGGCGAGCGATGGGGGAAGGGGATAGAGAGGAGCGAGCAGGGGGCAAGGTCTTGGGGGAATGGGTGGCATGAGGGCGGGGCCTCGAGGGAAGGGGCAGTGCAAGGGTGGGGCCACGGTTTTGGCCCCAGTGGCCCCCCCCGCACACTTTTAGGGAGCTTCCATCGCCCCTGGTCATGAGTGACCTGGCCTATATTCAGATCAACCACCGAGAGCTGAAAGAGAAAAGACAAGAGTAGATATCTGTCTAAAAGATATGCTTTAGTCCCACTCTGGGAGAAATTCTATGTCTGGTGTGTGAGTGGGGGTGGGGTGGGGTTAGGCTGGATGATTGTGGTGATTCCTTCTGGCCTCTGAATCCCCCTATTCATCCCCATTCTTCATGGGCCATTCATGAGACCAGGATTGCTTGCGTTGTCCTCAGCATGCTTATAACACTTGCAGCTCAGCACTGAGCCAATGACTATAATCAAATCTCATGCTTCAGAGCTTCAGCTGGTCACCTGCAGGGGTCAGGAAGGATTTTTTTCCCCTTGAGGTGCAATTGGTAAGATAAATTCTGGGTTTGTTTGCTTGTTTCACCTTCCTTTGAAGTGTCAGAGGTTGACCACAAGATACCGGACAAGGTGCTCGGGGATGGTACAGAGCGCCTCCTTCTTAGAGGCCTGGCTTGGTGAATCTTGCCCACATGCTCAAGGTCAAACAGAACACTAGATTTGTGGTAAGGAAAGAACTTTCCCCCAAATGAGACTGGCAGGGACTTTGGTGGGTTTCTTTCTTCGTTCGTTTTTTGCCTTCCTCTGCAGGATGGGGCATGGATTGCTTGCTAGGTTCATCTGGGCATATCTCACCTACTGAATTCCTTGCCAGTGCAGGGGCCTCAGGCATTGATGGCACCTTGGTCTCTCCTGGTTTCAGCCTGCGGCACACAACAGTTTACTCTCCGGACTCAGCATCCTTCAGAAATGCTTTGGTTTATCTAAAGTAACTGGGCTCAATACAGGCTAACTGCATGAAATTCAGTGGCCTATGTGCAATGGGGTGTATACCCCACACTGTCTCTGAAAGCGTTAACTGGAGCTGGAGAACCCAATTATGGTACTTGGTTGCACCTGGAGGGTGGGACAGGCTGAAGTGAAGATGAGTCCCAGTTGGGGAAGGAGCTGGGTGTTTACTGTAGAGAGAGGAAGCCCAGAGTAGAAAGAGCGCTGTAGGGACAGAGGGGTAGAACTCTACAATCCTTCTCTGGGCAGTACAGAGGCCTGCAGGGAATAGGAAGACTCATTGCAAGGTCAAGGAAGAGGAAGCCTGGAGGAAGAATTAGCCCTGGGATTGTCCCCGTGTTGAGACTCTGACAAGAGGCCAGGAGAGACAGGGAGAAGCCCCCTCCACAAGGGTGGAGAAAGCTCTGGTGGTGAGCCCTGGTAAAAGGGCAGTATCCAGATTGCCAATGAGAAAGCCCTGGGAGGCCTTCAGCTGAGGAACAGGGCCTAGAGAAAACTTAAGAGGAATGAAGGTTTGAGGCTGAGGAGGGCAGATGTGACTTAAATTCCTATTTTCATCTGGGATTCCTTGGAGGACTCAAGGATGGAGCCCCAGGAGTTCCTGAAAGAAGGGTGAACCTAGAGAGGCCATGGAGTCTGAGAAGAGTACAGGTACAGAGTGGGCCCAGGAAGGGGCTGTGGGAAAGGCCTGCTGACAGGCTGAGGCAGGAAGAAGCCCAGCGAGATAGCAGGAGGTGGGTCTGAATAGACATTCCCTGCCTGCTCACTACAGGGTCCCTAGACTGGAACCCAGAGGAGATGGGAGGGCCTGGGTTCCCCTAGCCACTTGGGAAGGTGGCCTGAAGCCCATTGATATAAAGGGACAAAGACTTGAAAAGCCCCGAGACAGTAGGGTGTAAGGACCACGGGGCACAGACTCGGGGGCCAAAGACCTGATGTAAAGATGTTGGACTTCTGTTTCTTGGGCTCTGTTACTCTGGAAGGGCGTGGGGGAGACTATAGGTATGCCTACACTTATGGTGGGCATTGCACCTCCCTAGCATGGGTATAAATAGCAGTGTAGATGGAGAGGCACTCATTAAGTGAGTAGAGTCAAGACATGCCAGGACCCTACTCTTTACACACCCACGCAGTGCCTCCCCGTCTATATTGCTGTGTCTAGCAGTGTAAGGTCCCACTCCTGGACCCTTTCCCCATTCCCTCCCACCTGCCAGAGCCTTTCACTGCCAGAGCTGTATGTAGCTACACCACAGTGTGTAGCTCCACATACCCTACATGCCACCACCAGTATAGATGAGGCCTGTAAGTGATGTGGCCAGAGGGCAACCTCACAAGAAGAGGCAGACCACCACAGGCCAAGGCAGCTGTTGGAGTGGGTGTTCAGTGAGAGGAGGCTGATAAGCCAGTGGTGGGTGGAAATGGTGACTCCAGTCTTCTACACTGTGATATACAGCTCAGACTACATGATCCAATAGTCCCTTCTGGCCTTATATTTCATAGATTTAATAGAGTTTATCTTGTTTTATTCAAGCAACATGACCAGTGTTCAAAACAATGTCTACATTTTCCCTTTGCCATGTAACCCTCTGACAATGGATATTTCTACTCCAGCTGCTTTTAGGAATGTAATTTGCTACCAGTTGCATTTTTACATTTCTAATGTGACTCTTAGCACAGTTGTAGGACAATCAGCAATGCATCACTTCCTATGAGTTGCATTTCTGAAAGTGTTTGAGCTCAAAATCTCTCTTACTGGAAAAGATGTGGGACGTACTGCATGGTTACTTCACCTCCAACAATTATTAGAAAGTTGACTGAAAAGGACACTAATTTTAATAAAGATGACTGCAGTAGTGACATAGGGAATATGCGCAATAGAGCAGCCTCATTTCCTGGAGCAGAAGCACTTGGGTGAAAGATTCTTTTTAGGTTGGCTTCAAACTATGACACACTTCCTAATTGGTTAAAGATGACTGGAGAACATATGTAATTTCGTGCATGCAGTTTCTTCTTTCAGTTCATCTGAATGTCCCAGTGCAAGACACACTCTTTGGCTGAGACTCTGAAGGACTTTTCGCTCAACTCAATAGTATTTTTCTGTCTGTCTCTCTGTAATGTGATAGCTTTTGAACACTGCATCCGATGAACTCCATAATTTCAGGGAATGTTCTAGGCACAAGTGGCCAGAGCCCTATTGACTTTTGGGAAAATTGGAAAACTGAAAGGGGAAAAAATGGATCCCCTGCCATCTGATTAGCACAGCCTCAGCTGCAAGCACCTCTGCAATTGTCTATAGGTCAAGTAACTGGTTGATAGTAACCATTAACGCCTTCCATCGTAACAATACCCCATCTCCTCTCTGCCTCTCCTCTCAAGAGAGTTTAACATGTTGACAGTATGGATCACTTATGTCCCACACAGAGACAAGAATAGTTGTGGGCAGGGCAAGGCAGGGGGAGGATTGGGGGTGGGAAAGGAGGTGTGCACACAATCCCTGGCTTGGGGGCAAAATAGGGAACCCTGGGATGGGGAAATGGAGCACAAGAGAACCCCTGGAAGGGAGGTATAGGGCACTCTGGTATGGGGGATGAGGGCACACAGAAACCCTGGCAGTGGACCCTGGTATGGGAGGAGGGAGTGGGGGGGGGGGCGGAAGGAGGGAATAGGAGCACACCCAGAGATCCTGGTGAAGGGGAGAAAGATGGAAATGGAGGGAACGGGGCACCTGGTGGTGTTGGGGAGCTGGGGTGACCCTGGTATGGGGGAAGGGAAGAATGGATTGGAGGCCATGGGGGTCCTGGAATGGGTGGAGGCAGTATGGGAGGGCACACAGGACTCCTGGTGGGGATGACAGGGGTACTCTGATATGGGGGTACAGCCCTTGGCAGGGGGTAGCTTGGGACATGCAGGGAGTTCCTGAAATAGAGGAGAGGAGGGTGTGGCACAAGAGCTTGTGGGGGGAATGGAGGGATGCAAGGAGCCCATGATGTGTTTAATGAGCCCTGCCTATGGAAGCTGCAATAGGGATCTCCAAGTGCTTCACAATCAATTAACTAGGTCTGACACCTGTGGGAGCTCAGTGTCATTAGCTCCCTTTTACGGAAAAGGAAGTTGAGGTACACAGTCGTCAGAGTTGCTGAGCACCCACACTCTTAGATGTGGTTAATTTGGTGGGATTTTGAAAAGTGACAAGTCCCATTTTCAGAAGTGACTTGGGCACTCTAGGAGCTGAAGGCCTTGTGTACACCCACTTTTTGTACTACTATGACTATGTCAGTTAGGAGTCTGGTTTTTTACCTCTGAAAATAAGACTTGCCAAAAGTGATTTTCTTAAAGTCCCACAATAAGCTGGTCGTAGAATCTAAGCGTCCTTGGGCTGAATTCAAGTAGCTCCAACGAAGTCATCAAGGATCAATCTGGCATCCTGCTTTTTCATTCCCTTTCTCTAGCTGCTGGGGGACAAGTTCCAAAGCCCACAAAACCTAGCCAGCATAACACAACTAGGCGGTGCTCATTTCGGGAGGTCTACGGTGAAAAGTTAGGTCGACCACGCCCTGTGCGATGTAGTCGAGATGACCTAGCCCCTGGAGTAGGTAGAATTCTTCCATCGACCCTAGCCACTACTGCCTCTTGGGGACGTGGATTACGTACAGCGATGGGAGAAGCCCTGCTGTCGGCGTAGCTAGTGCCTACACTGAAGTGCTGCAGTGGGGCAGCTCTCGTGTTTTAAGTTGAGCTGTACCCTCCCTCTTGGATTTAGTGTAACTTCCTATCTGACTCATGCAGGACTCTGATGAATGAAATGACTCTATTTGGGGTTTCTCTCTCTATAGCCGTGTAAGTCAAACTGTGGCTCGCAAGCTGCATGTAGCATTTTTACAGTCAAAGTAGGCCCCCCCCCATGTCTACCCCCCCTTCTCCGCCTACCAGACTGGGAGGAGGGGGGAGGCTCGGGGCTTCTGCGCTGTGGCAGGATGGTGAGGCTAGGGGCTTCTGCCAGAGATGACTGGTGCCTGCTGAGAGTGGGGGGAAGCACAGTTTAAAGCCCCCCCACCCCAGAAGCTTGAGTCAAGCCCCACCAGGCACATTCCCACCTCTTACCCTCAGTGGCCCCTCCCTGCAGCTCCCAGGTGTTAGCTCTCTGTGGAAAGGCAGCCACAAAGAGCTGGGAGCTGCAGGGACAGGCAGCTGCTTTAGCTCTGCAGGGAGAGGCAGCAGCAAAAGCATTGGCTCTCCCTGCAGCTCCCAGCTTGCTGGCTCCAGCACCTGCCATGCAGGGAGGGAGCCCAGCAGCACCCTGTGACTGAGCGGGGCTAGCAAACCCTGGGAAAAACCAAGGAATGGGCACGTGACCCCACGTGTGCCCCCAATGCATCGCCTCTGCCACACATCGGAAGCCCCGAGCCGTGGTAGGTGCTTCCCGCAGGGCTGAAGCCCCAAGCCCCAGCAGGCGCGCCCTGGCTCTCAAACTTCTGAAGATTGTTTTATATGGCTCAGGCGGTCAGTACGTTTGGCCACCCATGCTCTCTAGCTTTAGCTACACTAGGTGCCACTTTGGGCAGTGTGCAGGGCAGAGGCGGTACTAACCCACTGGGGGGCCTAAGCAGGAACACACACAACACATACTAAAAAAGCAAAAATGGGGCCCCCTTGAGCTGCCTGGGGCCCTAAGCAATTAGTCTGCTTATGCCTAGCGCCGGTTCGGGTGCAGCATCTGTATCACGCTGCAGTGAGAAGCAGGCTGTGTCTACACTGCTGCCTGTAGCTACATGTCCCGGTGAAAGGCTCTGGCAGGGGAAAGGCAGCGGGGAAAGGCTCAACCCCCTCTGCCTGTCAGAGCCTTTCCCTACTGCCGCAGTCTTTTCCTCCAACGGGGAAGGGCTCCAGCAGTTGGGAGGCAGCAGGACACTACCCAGCTAAAAATACCAGGGTAGACAGGGTGGCATGGCTTGGGCAAGTAGAGAACCATGTAGGGCATGAACTTTGGTACGTACCCCCACCCTTCAGGCGTGTCTGTACTCTATTTGTTCCTCACCGGCTGCTCCTTAAATTCATGCTGGGAGTTCTCCCAGAGCACATACTCTACGCCCTCCAAAAGAAGTATGCAGTGTAGGCCTACCCTATTTATCCTCCGAGAGGCTCCCATATGGTGGAGTAGTGTGTGTCTCTGCAAGGGATGCTGATATCTTCTGTGGGTTCCTATCCTTCATATCAAATGTGGTTACTTTATTAGAATTGTTATTTTTTACTCTTCTCATTGCTCTGTTTGGTTGGATTTCCAGCTGTGACCCAGATGCATTTCTTGATTTGAGGAGCTCGGGCTACTGCATTAGAGTCACTTTATAAGTTTCTCGGCATTATTAATTATGCAGAAATTGAAGTCGAGTGCTCAGGAGCAGAAGCTTTCAATGAAGGCATCACCTGGCCTTCCTGTTCAGCTCCTTGCCTGTATCTGTTTCTCAGGGTCATCTCAGGTTGTTGGTGTCTCTCTCTCTGTTTTGTTGTGTCTCAGAGGTGTCAGAGAGGAGCTTGGTGCTTGCTGGCCCCAGTCCAAGTCACTGATTCTTGGTCTGTTTTGCAAGCAGATTACGAGCCCACTGCTGCAAAGTGCTTTTATCTTTCAGATCTCAGCCTTCGCCTTGTCTGCGAAGAATTGTTTCTACGAGTCCTTGCCCAAGTGCTCGGTTTCCAGGAAACAACGTGATGTTATCGGCAGCCCTCGTCTGAGGCTTAAGCAGCAAGATGGTGCAGTAGCTCCCTGCTTCAAGCTAGAGGCACATACTGTATTTCAAATCCAATTTCTAGTGGAAGTAGATAAGGTGAAAGAAGGAGATAAGGACAAGGAGGCCAATTCACCTGGCCTCGCTGCCTCTCTCTGTTAAACTGAATGCCTTTAAAGGGCCAGACTTCAACATTAAAGGTGAGTTTTGGGGCACCCAGAAGATTTGCTTCCTAATCAGCCATCTCACATCAGCTCAAAATGAAGTCGGTTATTTTCAGCCAAGCATACTGAATGCCACTGATCTACACTGCCCTGTTCGTCTTAGGTTTTCTTTGTGAACCAATACTTAACGGAGACACATTTCAGTGAGACTGGAAATTGGGGTGTCAGAATAACACTCTGCTTTGAACCCCAGGAATGGAGACAGGTCATGTGTATACGGCAAAGCTGGGCCAAGTTTTTCAGCTGAAAATTTTTTGGGTGAAAAATGAAGATTCGGTGACACAAACATTTTGTTGAGTTTGTGCCATCTTTGCCGACTTGTTCATGTCAGCAAAAATAAATAAATAATTAAATTTAAAAATTCCGAAAAACTTGAAATGTTTCATTTTGACATTTTTGAAATGGGATGTCTTAATTTTTTTCAGTTCTCAACAACTTTTTGTTTTGAAGTTTTCTTCAATTTCATTTAAAAAATATAAAACTGTTAAAAGATGCTTACAATGGAAGCAATATGCTTCAAAATTGTTTTGATTTGTCAACAATTTCAAGAAAATTGTTTTCAGTTCAGTCCAAGCTGGGTTTGGCTTTTTTTGTTTGCTTTTTAGTTTTGGCATTTCAAGCAAACCCAACAATCCATTATTCGCACAGCTCTAGTCTGTAGCCTTCAATTTCCCCTGGGCAGCACTAGTTTTATTAAGGCTTTTGTCTCCTTCTTCATCAGGGTTTTTATTAACAAGATACTAGATCGCTGTGTCCTATCCTACGGCACTGTAATGGGATTCTGTGCCAAGGTCAGAGGTGAGAGGCTCATTGAGTTAACCATTCTTCAAGTTACCCTTTACCAAAATGGTATTAAATAATAATTTGCATATTCAAAACACTACAGAAATTTTTATGAGAGGTAGCTGGGGGAAGTTGAGAAGAGTATCAAGTCAAAGACAAGTGTTGACTATTCCATTTTCTTTCTTGAGGCTACAGGGCAATTAGACACTTTGGATGGGATATAGTGTATGCTATGTTGGCCTAACTGACACTGATGGTAAAAAAAAATGGACTGGAGTGGATTCCAATTCACCACGTTAAAAGGAATATGCCACTTAACCACTCTCTGCCTCAGTTTGCCCATTTGGTGGTAAAAACATTTACCCTCCCTCCCAACAGGATGTTTATGAGGTTAACCTTGTTGGTGTTAGTAAAAAGCTCTGAGAGCCTCTCCTGGAAGGGGCTGGAGAAGCGGGCAATATTATCATTATGAGAGGTGGTCCTTCCAGATCACAGCTGAGGCCCACTTAGCAGCACCGCGTGGAGAACTTTGTACGACTTACAGCTCATTCTGTCCCCAGTCTGTGGATGTACAGAGGACTTGTGTCTCCAGGGCTATCAGTCCAGTGCCATACACAAGCTCTAAATTTCCCCAGCAAAAAAATGAATTAACAAACCTTTAGTAGCATCTAGTTTGGGTGCTACATTGGTCGCTGTGCAAAGGGTGACCTCAAGCTGAGGCAGGATTGGAGAATCCCTTCTCTCAGCCCTAGGCTGATGTGTTGGATGAAGGAGGATGGGTAATGACCTTGCTGATTAATGAAATAAATCTGATGCACTGACTGGAATGACAGCAGCAAAAAATGGCTTCATTAATATCGGGACATGAAATTTAATGAATTTTCATTTAGTCTAGCAGCTGGTGGGGGAAGGGAGGAAATTCAGTCAGTGATGAATGACTCCTAAATGCCGTTAATTAAAACCAAATGGTTAAAATGAAGCTTAGAAAAGATTTCCTGCCTGGCTGGTGAGGCAGGTGCCAGGGAAAATTGCTCTGAAGGACTGAAATTTGCAGTGTGGTTACCCATGAAGCCTTTTCTGTCTTCCCATATACCACCAATAGCAGATGTGTGGCCTGAGAATGGAAATAGCCTCCCTTTGATCTTTCCCAGTGTAGTGGCATCCCTAACTTCACCTCATTCAACAAAAGTCATTGCTGAGGAGCTGTATAGGCCTGGTGTCTGAGGCTGCTTCTCAGGTGAAGAACAGCAGGCAGCCCGTGTTCCCTATGCCCCACTTCAGATTCACCAGGACAAGGGGAGGTAGGAGGGCGGGGTGGAAATTGGAGGTGGGTAAACGAAGGGGTGATGGGTGTGGGTTTGTGGAACCTCATCAGGGAGGCACTGGGAATTGCAAAACCAAAACCGAGGAATTATTTGGATCTCAGTCCCGCATTCAGGAGTATTTGGATGAACAGTTCCAATTTGGGTTCATACACAGGCTTTCCCCAAGGGATGGTGCAGTGTAGACCTGGGCGGAGGTTCTCAGACTTGCTGAGAACATGGATCATATCTAAGGCCTTTCGTTTCTGGATTTTATTTTATTTTATTTTATTTTAATTTCTCCCATTGACCTAGCTACTGCACTTGAGGAGGTGGATCGCCTACACCACCAGGGAGAAGCCCTCCCATTGGCATAGGTAGTGTCTTCACTGAAACGCTATAGCAGCTCCATTGCACCGTTTAAAGTGTAGATAAGCCCTCAGTATTGCTCAGAGTTAAACTATTGACGCTTGCATTGCATCAACAGCCAGACAGGGTGGGGTGGCAACTTCCCCTTGCCCAAATGGGCCATTAAGAAACCATCCGGGTGACTAATCTTTACTTTTTAATGCCAAGTCCATATAACATACTTTCAGTATAAATACATTATTCCTTAAATATTACCCGTACATACATCTCACAATTATTATGATTCTTGACAAGTTGTGAGCTTTCTATAGATACCTTAACATGTTATGTTTTATGGCTAAATATCCTGCAAAACATGTGCTTGGTGTAATGAGTCTGTCAGGTCTGAGGTGAGAGCTGTTTACAAAGAACAGAGTATCTTTTGTGAAGGGGGTCTCTGTGTCACAGATGGGGCAAGTTGAGCTTTGGTAGGTCTTAATGCTGGTCGGGACATTCTGGACCATTTAGTCTAACATAGGGTTGCCAACTTTCCAATTTTTCAAAACTGGACACTACAGGCCCCCCCTCACCAGGGTGCTCACTCCTCCCTTCCCTCATCTCTCCCTTGCTCCCTCCTTCTCCGGGACTGATCTGCTGCCTGCAGAGCCGGGCTGGGAGGAGCTGACGCAGAGCTAGCCTGCCCAATTGGGTCCCGGAGGAGCGATTGCGGGGGGATATCAATCCCCGGAGCAAGGGGCCAGAGAGAGCTGGGCCTCCAAGAGGCTGAGAAGCCCCACTGGGCCACCACAGGTGGTGAGCCCAGCCACCGGCCCCGCTCATCAAATGCTGCATGTGGTCAGGATCCCTCCCCCTGGCATCACCGGTACCTATCGCTCTGCAGGAGCCAGTTCCCCTGATTAAGCTTCTTTCCATCCGCTCAGCTCCGCCAGTAGCAGCTGCTCTTCCCGCCCTCCCAGCGGCGGAAGCCGGTTACTGGTTACCGGACGCTGCACAGGTCCTCTTTCGACCAGACTTTCCAGTCAAAAACTGGACACCTGGCAGCCACTGTTCCCTCTAAGCTGTGCGCGTGAGCGCACGCACTCAGATCCTAAACCCCGCGCACGCGGCGAAACACCACGCGCACAAAAATTTGCATAGAAGCACAACAATTTGCACAGAAGAAATTTTTTGCACTCGCGGCCTGTCAAAAATTAGAGGGAACATTGCTGGCAACCCTAGTTCAAAAGCTCGTAAGTGCAGCAAGAGGCCCTCAGTGCTATTTGCCTAAGAGTTACACCTCATTTATGTCTTGAACACCCCAGGCAATGGAGTCTCAGTGATGTCGCTGGCTACAGTTCTACTGTCTGAGTGACCTCACAGACTAAAATTCTTCTTCAGTGTCTAATCCCAGTTTCCCCTGCTCTAGTTGCAGATAGAGAAAGCCCCAAGCTTCAGTGTTTGGATCCAGATCCGAACTTTCTAAAAATGTGTGAAAGTCTTGGAGAGGGCTGCATTCAGCTTTCTTATCCGGCTGATTATAGAATCAGGGGCCAACCAAGGAATTCACATCTGTATCTTGATCTGCTTCCAAACTTTCTCAAAGTCCAGGCTTTTGCTTTGGGCCCATTCCATCCTCGTCTTATTGTCTTTAACTCCCCTGCTGTATTCCTCTTTCTTTTTTGTTACTGCCCCTCAAGTATTTATAGACTATTATCACTCCCATCCCGTCTTTGGTGCCTCTTTCCCAGGCAGTACATATCCATTTCCTTCAGTCTCTCTTTAGAGGATAGGCTGTCTGTCATTTTCAATGCCCTTCTTTGGACTTCTCTGGAGTTCATCTGCTTTCTGCAATGGGGAGCCTTGAAGTGCCTACAGGACCCACTGTGCTCTTAGTAAGACTTTATCAGTATTACCACCTCACCAAAGTTTCACATGAGCCCTCCATGGACACAACCCAGAATAAAGTTTGCTGCTTTGTGTGGTTAGTCTCTAAGGTGCCACAAGTACTCCTTTTCTTTTTGCGAATACAGACTAACACGGCTGTTACTCTGAAACTTGTGCGCAATAGTGTCTCACTTCCCAGTTACGATTAATTTACTTCCCGCCTCCCTTTTCACCCCTTTATGTTACAGCCATCTAACAGCATCAGCATCCTTCCTGAGCTTGCTTTTATTTCCCTCCCCAAGCCTGTTACTTGCATTTTTCCACATCCCATTTCACCTTCTTGGTTTCGATTTCCTGCAGAAAATGTCCTTAAAGCTCAGTCCTGCCTCCACTGAAATTGGTGGAGGTTTTGTCCCTTGAACTTGACTGAATCTTTCGTTTTTCAAAGGAAAAGAACAGATAGGTCACATTCAGTGATGCATTAGCAGATTCTTACACTGGCGCTAACTAAGTCCATGAAAATCATTGGCCTCTCATGAGTAACAGCAAGATGGGCTTCTGCTGCAGAGAAGGGATTCAGATCAGGACATGGTTCACTGCTGTAACCGAATGCAGCTATCAATTGGGGTAACATTCATGTAGCCCAATAAGGATGCTTCACGGATGATTTTTGTACTCTTTGCTAAATCCACTCAGCCAAATTCCACTCTTCTCACTTACACCAGGAACCTCTGTTTTTGTTACCGAAATAACCAGACTTAGGTCCTGTCTATGTTAGAGAAGTGTTCACTGGTGTAACTACGTCTATATGGCTTACTCCAGTAATTTACCAGATTGCAGGTGTGTGGAGAGACAGAGTCCCCACTAGCTGTGACCAAGCTACTGCAATTGCCGCCTCATGAACGGTGGGAGGGGCTAACTGCCCCGAGTACAAACGTACCTAGTATCTCAGATGGAAAAGTACGTGGCTATGCTCTATTTTTAGCACATTCGCTGCATCAAAGCTAGCATGGGTATAAATTCTCCTTGAGCTGGACACACCCTTAGCTCCACACTACATGAGCGTATTGCAGCTACATTAGCATTTGCACTGGCGTAACTACATGGATTTAGGCTTTACCTCAATGGCAATTTAAAGGTGTGTTGTTAGAACCTGTTAGCTATCTTGATCTAGCACCATCTAAAACTCTTGTCAAGATAAGGTAAGCTGTACTTTAGCATGTGCTAAATAGGCTAAGTTAAAGCCTGCAGTCTAATTAATGTGCACTTTCACAAATAAACTGCAATGTATGCAAAAACCTTCAGTGCTAATGGATCTTTCATGCAAACAAAAGTACCACACTGTTTCAAAACCAGTTTCTCTCATTCAGAAATCAATAATGGAAACAGGCTGTCTACAGACAGCTATTTATGACTTAATTTTAAAGATTCTGAGCCACACCCTCAGTTGGTGTAAATCAATTTAACTCCATTGACTTCAATAGAACAAGGCCAATTCACAGCCTCTGGCCCTCTTTCTCTAGTGCAGAAATCTTTAATGGAAATGTTGATTATTTCACTTATGAAATATAAGTGTTTCTATAATGCGGGCAACTTTAGAGGAACTCTAGCCTATACAAAGAACTAACAGCTATAAAAAACATACAGCCCTTTCTATTTTTTCCAACAATTCGATGCAATGAGCCATATTTTTATTCATAATTTATAAGAAAAGTTTTATGCAGAAAAAAGTACTGTTCCATGGTGAAGAAAAATACCTTTTGTGAAGAAATCTCAGTGAAGTGTGACACTTTAAACAGATCTACACAATATTAGCATCTTTTCACACAAATACCAACTATCTTACACAGCAATACCAGCAAAGCTATTTCTCCAAGAGGGATTAAGAGTTCCCACCTCTATGTATGGTTTTATATACAATTTTGGGAACTATTTTTCCCCCTTGCAGCAATACGTAGATTTAAGCCCAGAAGGGATTATACTGACCATCTAGTCTGACGTCCTGCATAACACAGGTGACAGAATTCCATCCAGTGAGCCCTGCAGCTAGCCCCGCTACTGGTGGTTGAACTAGAGTATTTCTTTTTAAAAGATTTGCAATGGCATAGCTCTGGTCTATGCTACAGAGTTAGGCTGACACAAGACAGCTTACATCGACCTAACTCTGTAAGTGTCTACACTAAAGTGTCGCTCCCGCCAATGTAACTTGCCTGCTGTGCTGACTGAATAACTCCACCTCCGTGAGAGGCGTAGCGGATGGGTCGACACAAGTAGATGCAGTGTCGGCATAGACACTGCGTTGCTGACATCGACTGTTGCCGGCTTCCAGAAGCCATCCCACAATGCCCCCCACTGACAATTCAATCGGTGCACGTGCTCTTGGTGAGACCATGCACCGCCGACACAAGGAGTGTAGTGTGGACATGCAGAAGCGATTTAATTACTGAGGTGGCTGTACGTTGATGTAACTTAGGTTGACATAATTTTGTAGTGTGGACATACACATGTAACACATAGCTATCATCACTGAAATGGGCTAGCGAGCACCAACCAATTGGCAAATAGCTGAGCAGCAGAGTTGGTCTCGTTTTTAACGATATTTTTATTTATTTATTTGAATTTGGAAATTTTGATGAAAAATCAGAGGGGTGTGTGTGTGTGTGTAGACATATTTTACTCCTCCCCTTGTTTGTGCACCATCCTTCTGCACAGCAAGGGCTCTATTCTCATGCAGCAGGGCTAAATTTGCTCCTGAGGATGGCAATGGGACTTGCATCCTGCGTTGTGAGCATCAGGCCATGAGAAGGAAGGAGCCAAGGTAAAGGAATAGGGACCAAAGAACAGGGTAAACCTCTGTTTGTACAGAAATTATTGTGGGAGCTTTAACGTCCATAGAAAGAAGACAGGCCCTCAGTTTATAAGACTACCTCTTTGAAATGAGACCTGCACACTAATCTACCCTGAAAGCAATGTATCGGGTTTATTTAGCAGGAGTCCCTCGGAGAAAGACAGCCTGATTCACTAGAGTCTCAATACTTTTGCCACCATTTGCACCACTGCAAAGTTCAGTTCAGATGTGGTCATGTTTGACAGCTAATTTGTACTGGTATAGCTGACTACACAAGGCAATGGTGAATGAAGCCCGGAGTCTGCGACTGTTTTTGATGGAATTGCTCAGATCTCCCCACTTCATGAGGGGGTTTGTCCCTTGGGTAGTTTGAATCCTGGAGCTGAATATTTGCTTTACAGGGATTTTAAATACAATGTGTTCTTGTGTGCATGGCACTGATAAGGAACAATGTACAAGGCATAGCTCTCTTTCCCGGAAGTGGGATTCCCTTTCACCTGAACAACAATTTGGACACCAAGGACAAGTGGACAAAAGTGAGACAAAGGGAAGGTCTGGAGGAGCACTGTAGGCATGGGGATCCTTAGAGGAACTTGTCAGGAAAGAGGTAGGGCTTAAGGAGGGATTTGAAGGTGGAGCAGGAAAGCACACAGAGGACAAGCACGAATTTGAAATACTCTTTAATATGATAGAACCATGCCAGAGGGCCTGGTGGAAAATGAAACTAGTGCCCAACTTTTCATCAGGCAAACAGAGAGGAGTGTGTATTTTTAAATGTGAAAAAGATGATAGATGGAGTGACGTCTCTGGAAGTGAAGCCATGTGAGAAACAGCTAAATCATGTGAAGTACCGTCTCTGAAAAGGCTATGTGCAGCATGAGATAAGCTCTAAGTCTCATCAGCATGGACTGGGCTTTCCCTGGGGCACTGGAGGTGCTCACCTTGCTCATGTGAATTATACCACTGGCCCAGATGCAGGTCTCACTTACACCACTATAAATCCATAGTATTCTTATTGATTATTAATAACAGGAAGGATTGTCCAGTGGCTAGAGCACTAGCCTAGGCCTGGGCAGCCCTGGGTGCAAGCCCCTGTTTTGCCACTGACTTCATGTGCGATCTTGGGCAAGTCACCTAGCCTTAGTTCCCCATTAGTAAATTGGGGAAAACAGCACTGCCCTACCTCAGAGGATGATGGGAGGATAAATACATTAAAGATTGTGTGGTGCTCAGATACTTTATAAAGGCAGCCATATAAATACCATAGATAATTTCTATTGCAGTAACATCTAGGGGCCCTAATCATTGACCAAGATCCATCATATTAGATGCTGTACAAATACAGAACAAAAAGACACACCCAGACCCAAAGAGCTTATGATCTATTGAAAATGGTAGAATTACTCTGAAGGAGCTGAGAGCGAGGTTTGGCCCAATCTGGAATTAGACATAGGGACACAATGGATTTTGTGAGACATAACTATCTCCAAGGGGAGCACAGTGGGGTAACGTATGTGTGAGGGATGTTCAGAACGCAACATGCCAGCTTTGTATATTTCAGTTCTCCCCCTGTTTAAACTGGTTGACGGGGGTTGTTTAGAGCCATGACATACTTACATAGATTAATAGGAAGTGGCTTTAGCGAACACCGAGAAATGTCTGCACTGGAAGCGCGTTTCACCTCCCTGCTGCCTTGTAGCAAAGGGTGCCACAGTCTGTCTACTGGAGTGCGGGGTTGACAGCCAACAGCAGCAACAAGAGCATTTCTTCTTTAGATCTCAGCCACATGGAATATTAGCCTTAGACGGCACTCAGCTTTTGTCTTTAATATACAGCCGGGCAATGTCTGTATAAGCACACTTGGGAAGAACTGATCGTGATCTCTAAAATAGACGGCATACACGAGCGATGGGACGAATGTCCTGTCGTTGTCTATCAGGGATACCCAAACTTTGCCCAGGTGAGAGATGCAATAGAACTTGCCACTGGGTCATAGTGGGCAAGCAAAGCACCGTGGGCTCCCAGTGTGTGTTTTGACAAAAAGGGCTCCTGTGACCCTTGGATATGTAAACAGGGGAGGAGTGAGCTGGAAAAAGGAAGGTGATTTTACTTCTGCATACAGCACTGGTGAGACCGATACTGGAATACTGTGTAAATTTCTGCTGTCCACATTTTGAAAAGGACATTGAAAAACTGGAGAGTGCAGAAAACAGCCACAAAAATGATTTGAGGCCTGGAAAAAATGACTTACCATGACAGACTTAAAGAGTTCAGTCTGTTTAGCTTATTGTAAGGAAGATGGAGAAGTGACTTCATTACAGTGTATAAATACCTTCCTGGGAAGAAAATACCAGATACTAAATTTAGCGGAGAAAGGCAGAACTAGAACCAATGGCTGGAAGCTGAAGCCAGACAAATTCAAAGGCACTAATTTTTAACAATGACGGTCATTAACCATTGGAACAAACTAGCAAGGGAAGTGGGGGATGTCTTCAGCTCAAGACTAGATGCCTTTCTGGAAGGCAGGCTTCACTCAGACAAATTACTGGGCTCAATGCAGGGGTAACTGGGTGAAATTTAATGGACTGTGATATACAGGATGTCAGACTAGATGATCTAATGGCCTCTTCTGTAGCTTTCTTCAAGCCCACAGGGCTAGGGGGAGGGGAGATACCACCTAAGTCCTAGTCAGGGGTGCTGGAACAATGTGTATGGGGGTGGTGGTGCTGAGAGCCATTGAACCAAACTGTAAACCCTGTATATGATAGAAACCATTCCAAGCCAAGGGGTGTGGCACCATGCCCAGTACCCCTAGTTCCAGCACCTATGGTTCTAGTGCCCCCAGAGTGTGTGTAGGAGGTTTCCCCTGCATTGTTCTGGGTCCAGAGGAGTTTGGTGGGGACAGGGGTGGCCCTGGCTGGGCACCATTTTGCTGCATCCTTACCAATGCATCAATCCTTGCTTTGGCTGCTTCTGCCTGTACCAAGCTGGAGTCTAATGGCGAATTCCCCAAGTGTGTGAGCTTCCCATTTCCTTTCCCTGTAACCAGTAAATTCCATTTGCACAAATGTTCTTGGAAAGCAAACTCAACGGGGCTGTGAACACAGCCAAAGCCAAGCACTACAAAATGTGGGGAGATAGAGAGACTGTTTTCCCGGCATCATTAGTAATAACAATTTCAAAGTCATTCTTTTTGGGTGCCCATGAAGAATCTGTGGGGCCTGACTGTTCCCTTCCTTGTCTCTTTGGGCAGTCATTGATACAGGTGCTAAGTGGGTCTAAATACTCCCTTCTGATTTTGCAGTGGAAAATGGCTGGTGGAAATGGCTTCATAGGGCAGAGAAGAATCAGGCTGTTGGCATCTGCCCACAGTGAAGGCTGGAAGGCAAATCAGTCAGAGAGAGATGTTGGTGGAGGACCTGTTTACAGTGAAGAATTCAGTTTATACAGTACCCGTGTCCAAACAGGCTCAAGATTGGCTCCTACTTACAATTTATTAACATACTGTGGAAAAACCCTCTTCTGTAGAATATTGTGACATACACAAGGATGGATTTTTCACCACCTTTGTTGCAATTTACAGATGGGTAAACTGAGGCAAAGAGAAGTGAAGGTATTTATCCACGGTCACGCAGTAAGCCTGTGGCAGAGCTAGGAAATGAATCGAGATCTCCAAACTCCCTCTCTAGTCCCATCTAGCACTCGACCACTGGGTCCTATTAGCGTTCACTGAGGGTATGTCTACTCTAGAAGTGCTACAGCACCACAGACACTTGCTACAGCATTGGAAGGGTTTTGTTTATGGCTGTAGTAAATCCACCCTCATGAGAGGCAGTAACTGGGCTGCCGGAAGAATTTTCCCATTGACCTAGCAATGTCTATACTGGGCTTAGGCCAGCTTTACTTCATCTCTTAGGGTGTGAATTTTTCACACTGCTGAGCGATGTGGCTAGGTCAACCAGCGTTTTAGGTGTGGCCAGGCCTGAGTTGCAGGTGGAGAGGCTTTCAGAGTGTAGTAAGAAGAGGCTCTGAAACATAAGGCCTTGTATTAGAGGCCTGGTATGAGGCTTGAGGCCTGGCCTAAAGGAATGGTCAAAACTTGCTAATATAAAGCAAAGTTAAGTTGTGAGCAAGATGCAGGCCCTGGTCACAGAATCTGGCAAGAACAGGGCTGATATTGCAGAAACACTTGTGAAATTCTTCTTGTGCTCGGCATAAGAATATATACGCAAACACTTTCCAGAAAAGTGGTACCAGAACACCTAATACCAAGCACATTCCCCAAAGATAACAGGAACACACTAACCTATCCTAAAGATAAGGTAAGGAGGACAGCATAATGGATAGAGATGTTTTGATCAAACCAACATGCACCAGGTAATGGGTGGCACCCAAATCTGTCAGAGCGTGGCACCAAGATACGTCAGGAGTAACATGTAACTTGTCTGTATTGGTGTATAAAATGGAGTCTCAGAGGGAGTGTCTTTGGCTGGCCTATGGGATAATGGAAAGTCCTGCCATTAACAAAGCTAGTTGCATTGCAACAGGCATACATATGTTAGTGTACCTGTAACCATGGAGCCAGGGCATTAGGACTGTGCTTTGTTGACAATAAACCTGATCAAGTTTCTTCGCTACGAACCGACTCTGTGGATTTATTGGGTCGTTCGGTCGGAGCCTGCTATCTCCACTATCTGCACACACATGCAACCAAACATCTGAACACACAGGGAAGTATGTGTATATGGAGCAAAACATAAAAGTATAGCTGGTCCAACCTTTAGGATATTGAGGGAGACATATTCATAAATGTTCAACATATTCATAAATGATCTGGAAATAGGGGTAAACGGTGAGGAGGCAAAATTTGTAGATCATACAAAATTACTCAAGATAGGTAAGGCCAAAGCTGACTGTAAAGAGTTACAAAAGGATCTCCCAAAACTGGGTGACTTGGCAACAAAATGGAAATGAAATTCAGTGCTGATAAATGCAAAGTAATGCACATTGGGAAACATAATCCCAGCTATACATACAAAATGCTGAGGTCTAAACTAGCTGTTACCTCTCAAGAAAGAGATCTTGGAGTCACTGTGGATAGTTCTCTGAAAACATCTGCTCAATGTGCAACGGCAATCAGAAAAGTTAACAGAATGTTGGGAATCATTAGAAAAGGGGTAGAGAATAAGACAGAAAATATCATAATGCCACTATATAAATCCATGGTGCGTCCACACCTTGAATACTGTGCGCAGCTCTGGTCACCCCATTGCAAAAAAGATATATTAGAACTGGAAAAAGTACAGAGAAGGGCAACAAAATAGATTAGGGGTCTGGAACAGCTTCCATTTTAAGAGAGATTAAACAGGCTAGGTCTGTGCAGGGGCCCCGGCTAACTGGGGGGTTCCACCGGCTTCCCCTGCATCCCCCGACCCCCTCCCATCAGAAGCTGCGGGATGGAAGAAACCCCTGCAGTGCCCCCCCAACCCCATTCCTGGCAGAAGCCGTGGGACAAGGGAAACCCCCGCAGTGCCCCCCCCAACCCTGTCTCTGACAGAAGCCCCCAGGCAGGGGAAGCCCCCTCAGAGGCCCCCCAACCCCATCCCTGACAGAAGCCCCCAGGTGGAGGAAAGCCCACCCAACGACCGACCCTGTCCCTCCTGGCAGAAGCCATGGGATGGGGGAAAGCCCCCATGACCCCCCAGCAGCCACCGACCTCATCCCGGCAGAGGAAGCCCCCAGTGGCCCCACCCTGTCCCTGGCAGAGGCTGCGGGGTGGCAGGGGAAGCCCTCGCGCCCAACCCCACTCTCCGGCAGAAGCACCAGAGGAGCCCCAGCACCCCGAAGCGCGGAGGATGGCGGGGGAAGCCCCAACACCCAGACCCCCACTGCAGCTCTGGGACTGGAGGAGCACTCCCCATTGCGGCCCCCAAGGCCGTGGTGTGGAGACAGCTTCTCCAGTCTTGGGGGCCGCAGATGGCGGGGGGGGGGCAAAAAGGAGCAAAGGGGTTGAGGGGCGGGTGGAATGGCGGGGACCCTGGGTGGGTGGGACCTCGGGGAAGGGGTAGAAAGGGGTGGGGCTATGAGCAGGGCTGAAGGCAGAATGGGCATAAGAGGGCGGGACCTCAGGGGTGGGGAGGGGCCCCCCCCACTTGCTCTGGCCCAGGGCCCCAGGAAACCTTAATCTGCCTCTGAGTCTACAACACAGCCTCAGCCTGGCCCTGTAACATAGGCCCCTGAGCTGTCCCGTCCCTTCCTCAAGCAGATCTGCTGCTGCTGTCCCTGCTCCTTGTACTGACTGAATGCTCTTTGCACTCCCTCCTTGCCTTACGTTCACACCCCTATCACTGTCCTGCAGGTTAGACCCGCCCTTCCTCTATATTTGTATAGTTCATACTAGGGAGCGAACAGGTCAGATGATAGGATTTCCTTCCCTAGTTGAAGGTCTGATTCAATCAGTTCCCTTAGGGGGTGTTTTTTTAACCCCTTAGGTGTGTTTTTTTCCACACACATTCCAGGCTGTAAAGGAAGTGAGAACATTCTCCCCCAGTCAAGCAAATCATCTGCTAAGAAATGAGAGGAATGAGGCGAAAGGCATGACACAGAAGAGATATTTGCACCACAGCCCTGGTAGCAGGCTCAGCGGAGAGTCAGGCTTCTGTAATCTTTCAAAGAAATAAAAAAAGACAACAAAAAACTGATGCCACTAACCACACTGTGGTAACCTCTAAATGCCTAATCTTGGTGCGTAAACTGCGACAGAGCTTGCACCACTGAAATCTGGGTGGCTCTGAGAGAAACTGGTTTGTTGGAATAAACTTGGGCCACATTTATTTTAAATGATGCCAAGTATTAGTCATTGGTGTTATGAGGGTGTATTTGTTAAGACCTGACAATGTGATCAGTGCTATCGATACAAGGCACAAAAGGCAGTTACCCCACGCCCCAAAAAGCTAGGGCACTGGGCTGGCAATCAGGAGGCCCTGGATATTATTCCCGGCTCAGCCACTGAACAACCATGTGCTCTTGGGCAAGTCAAATTTTTTTTCTATTCTACATAGAGTCTTATACTACGCGCATTACTGTGGTAGCTGAGGGCCTCGCAGTCTTGCATTGAGCACAGTGGCTCCACATCTGTCACGTGTTGTTTGGGCTCCCTGCCCCTTCACAGGGGGAGATGCGTGTGCAGTGGAGTGGCTTGTGGCGGTAGGGTGTGGTGGGGGTTTTTTTGGTTCATTTTTAAATGTAAGAATACCAGTGGCTGTGTGTTTATGTAAGAGGAGACAAGGTCAAAGAAACACACCTTGCACCTGGAGCAGAAAATGGTGAGGTGTGTGATGGTCCTTAGTGCCTGGGGGAGTTCATTGCACAGTCTCAGACCACCCCTGGAGACGGTTCTGTCTCCCCCATGGACAAGCTTTACTATTACAGTTGCTTTCCATTGTTTCAAAGGAGCATAGTTATTGAACATGAGCGTCATTTCAGCGATTAGGTGGTCTTTTCGATACCATGGCCTCAGGCCAGGGAGTGCTTTGAAGATAAGGAGTGAGACCTTGACCGTGCTAGGAAGCCGGTGGAGGACAGCATGGGCGGTGGGTATAATAGGCCAGGGGAGGTACTGCCTCCCCAGGCACTGCCGCTGCCACCAGACCCACCGGTTGTGGAGTTTTGGGGGAAGTTTTTGTTTTATTATGCCCCATGCAGGTTCCGGGGTGGCTGAGGATATGGTATGTGCTATTCAGCTTCCTGGGTTCATCAGGGACTCCAGGGAGATTACTGATGAACCCAGGAAGCTGTGTAGCAAATACTGCCTCCTCAGCTGCCCCAGAACCTGCATGGGACATAGCAAAAGTGTCTTCGGACGAGAGTGAGAGGCTTTTCCCCGCAGCAGCTTAGGGTCTGGGGAGGGGCTGCATGGCTGCGGATGGCCCAGGCTCCTATGGGTAGATGGGAGGGAGAGGGTTCAGGGCACCTCCTGGCAGTTGCGGGGTGGGCCTCAGGGCACATCCGGGTAGTTGCGGGGGGAGGTTCAGGGCTTCGGCCAGCCCAGGGCTCCTTCGGCTGTGGGGAGGGAGGTGCTCGGGGCTCCTCTGGCCATAGGGGAGGGGCAGGGTGTGTCGGGTTTGTCAGTTGCTGGGGTTGGGGCGGAAGAGGCAGAGCTGGGGGCTAGCCTCCCCTAAGTAGGGGACAGATATGATACATTTACAGTAGTCTGTGTTGTTGAGGAGCATAGTCTGAACCTCTAGCATTTCCTACGTGCTGAAGATTTCATGCCCAGGTAGAACACGTTGTTGTAATGCAGGTGAGCGGCCAAGTCTTCATCCCCAGGAAGGGATGGAGTCTCCTAGCCAAGCAGACATGATAAAGTGTTACTTGTGAATTCTGCTATGTGCGCATTCAGCGTCAGCGAGGAATTGAAGAGTGTGCCTAGCCGTAGCCTGATTGTGGATGTGTATCTTCAACCAATGGCCCCTGCCCCTGGGCTGCAAGCTTGTCAGACTATTTTCCTCTGCTCACCAGCATCACCTCTGTCTTGCTGGAGTTCAACTTCAGCCAGTTGTTCTTCATCCACGAGCTGACCTCATCCAAGCACTTCCCTGCTCTGTGATGCTGTTTCCCCATCCCTCCCTTGCTCTGTCTTTCCCTCGGTAGACAGTAAGAGGCAGTCCCTACCCTGATGAGCTTACAATGTGTATAAACAGCCCCGAGCACAACTGGGGCCTGATCATGGTTGGGGCCTTCAGGCACTACCATACTATAAATAAATAGTGATACTAATACATTTTCTGAAGTGACTAGTAATTTTAGGTACCCATCCTGAGACACCTTACAGGCCCCTGGTTTTCAGAGGTTGTTTGCTCAGCACTTTCTGATCATCACGAGTCACTTTCAAAAAGGTAGGCTGGCAATCTAAGCAAGATAGAGATGGAGTAGTCATGGATGCACTGAGAAGCCCAGCGCAGTAATGTCGACTCATTTCTTGTGGGCTTCACAGACGTAGGGAGACTGCAGGAAAAGGAATCAGAAAAGGGTAGTGCTGTGGTGGGCTGGACCTGAATGGGCGTTGCATGTGGAAATAAGCACAGAGGTGGTTGTGGGAGAAATGGACAAAAAGGGTGGTCCACCACCAGTGAAGAAGAGGTGATGATGTGGTAAGAGACTATGCTGGAAGTGTAGGCCAGGGAGGAGTTAGGTGAGGCCTCCAAGGGAGAGAAATCTTAGCGGATCTTAAACATAAAAAAGAAGCTTACAAGAAGTGGAAGGTTGGACATATGACCAGGGAAGAGTATAAAAATATTGCTAGGGCATGTAGGAATGTTATCAGGAGGGCCAAATCGCACCTGGAGCTGCAGCTAGCCAGAGATGTCAAGAGTAACAAGAAGGGTTTCTTCAGGTATGTTGGCAACAAGAAGAAAGCCAAGGAATGTGTGGGCCCCTTACTGAATGAGGGAGGCAAACTAGTGACAGAGGATGTGGAAAAAGCTAATGTACTCAATGCTTTTTTTGCCTCTGTTTTCACTAACAAGGTCAGCTCCCAGACTGCTACGCTGGGCATCACAAAATGGGGAAGAGATGGCCAGCCCTCTGTGGAGATAGAGGTGGTTAGGGACTTTTTAGAAAAGCTGGACGTGCACAAGTCCATGGGGCCGGACGAGTTGCATCCGAGAGTGCTGAAGGAACTGGCGGCTGTGATTGCAGAGCCATTGGCCATTATCTTTGAAAACTCGTGGCGAACCGGGGAAGTCCCGGATGACTGGAAAAAGGCTAATGTAGTGCCAATCTTTAAAAAAGGGAAGAAGGAGGATCCTGGGAACTACAGGCCAGTCAGCCTCACTTCAGTCCCTGGAAAAATCATGGAGCAGGTCCTCAAAGAATCAATCCTGAAGCACTTACATGAGAGGAAAGTGATCAGGAACAGCCAGCATGGATTCACCAAGGGAAGGTCATGCCTGACTAATCTAATCGCCTTCTATGATGAGATTACTGGTTCTGTGGATGAAGGGAAAGCAGTGGATGTATTGTTTCTTGACTTTAGCAAAGCTTTTGACACGGTCTCCCACAGTATTCTTGTCAGCAAGTTAAGGAAGTATGGGCTGGATGAATGCACTACAAGGTGGGTAGAAAGCTGGCTAGATTGTCGGGCTCAACGGGTAGTGATCAATGGCTCCATGTCTAGTTGGCAGCCGGTATCAAGTGGTGTGCCCCAAGGGTCGGTCCTGGGGCCGGTTTTGTTCAATATCTTCATAAATGATCTGGAGGATGGTGTGGATTGCACTCTCAGCAAATTTGCGGATGATACTAAACTGGGAGGAGTGGTAGATACGCTGGAGGGGAGGGATAGGATACAGAAGGACCTAGACAAATTGGAGGATTGGGCCAAAAGAAATCTGATGAGGTTCAATAAGGATAAGTGCAGGGTCCTGCACTTAGGACGGAAGAACCCAATGCACAGCTACAGACTAGGGACCGAATGTCTAGGCAGCAGTTCTGCGGAAAAGGACCTAGGGGTGACAGTGGACGAGAAGCTGGATATGAGTCAGCAGTGTGCCCTTGTTGCCAAGAAGGCCAATGGCATTTTGGGATGTATAAGTAGGGGCATAGCGAGCAGATCGAGGGACGTGATCGTTCCCCTCTATTCGACATTGGTGAGGCCTCATCTGGAGTACTGTGTCCAGTTTTGGGCCCCACACTTCAAGAAGGATGTGGATAAATTGGAGAGAGTCCAGCGAAGGGCAACAAAAATGATTAGGGGTCTGGAACATATGAGTTATGAGGAGAGGCTGAGGGAGCTGGGATTGTTTAGCCTGCAGAAGAGAAGAATGAGGGGGGATTTGATAGCTGTTTTCAACTACCTGAAAGGGGGTTCCAAAGAGGATGGCTCTAGACTGTTCTCAATGGTATCAGATGACAGAACGAGGAGTAATGGTCTCAAGTTACAGTGGGGGAGGTTTAGATTGGATATTAGGAAAAACTTTTTCACTAAGAGGGTAGTGAAACACTGGAATGCGTTACCTAGGGAGGTGGTAGAATCTCCTTCCTTAGAGGTTTTTAAGGTCAGGCTTGACAAAGCCCTGGCTGGGATGATTTAACTGGGAATTGGTCCTGCTTTGAGCAGGGGGTTGGACTAGATGACCTTCTGGGGTCCCTTCCAACCCTTATATTCTATGATTCTATGATCTGTCAGTCAATCTGCCCTGACCTGGCATGAGGAACTGACCTGCTTCTTGGCCTGCAGAAGGTTGCACTCTATAGGACCCTGATCTTGTAAATGCTCAGCACAGGTAGACCCTTATGCCCATGCAGAATCTCACTGAAATCAGTGGGGGTTCCATGTGGGGTACAGGGGCCTGCCCACCCTGAGTACCATTGGCTAGGCAGTTTGAGGAGACCCGCAAGCAGCATGGCCAAAAGCAGCAGCAGCAGGTTTGTGCCAGGCTATTCTGAAATAATTAGAATAGGTGGCAAATCGCTTCTCAGATGCCGTGGATGCTTTCATTTCTGCACCACAGGATGGGCCGATCTAGAACTTGCCAGCAGGTATCCGGCTTGAGAATCAGCTTTGACTTCCAGCCATTGCGCTGTGTTATGTAACATGATGCCATCCAGGCAGAAACATAGTCTAAATCAGGAAATGGGGTGGATTATGCACAGTTTGGAGGTAATTTAGTCTGACGTGCTCTTGGATGACATCTGGACCCTATTAAAGACTGATCCAGCCAGCCTTGCTCAGGTAACACTCCATTTGGCTTCAGTGGGAGAAATTTGCCTGGGTTAGCCGGGCCCTCTCCAGAATGCTGGACTCAGTGTGCCCTTCAGATCACTGCCTGCCTCAAGGAGTCTGCTGTATACTGGCACATTTGAGATCAGAGATAAGCCCCTGTCAGATGTCTGTATCCATGTGGCCCTTGTCTTATACCTCAATTGTAAGGTCTTTGGGGCTTTTTGTTATATTTGTCTACATCGTTTAGCACAATGGGACCCTGATTTCTGTTGTGTTCAGTGATAACACAATGGGCACGCATAACAACAACATGGCCTTTTACGGCAGTGCCCAGCCCAGACTCTATCTGGAAAGCTCAGCCCTTAAAGCAGGGGTGGGCAAACTACGGCCCGCGGGCCGGATCCTGCCCATGAGCCGTTTTAAGCCAGCCCACAAGCCGCACCACACGGCTTGGCCCTGCTCCGGCTCTCCGGCAGGGGTGCTGGGTCAGGGCCACACCACATGTCTCGCCCCGCTCCAGCACTCCAGCTAGGGAGCTGGGTCGGGGCTGCACCACGCAGCTTGGTCCTGCTTCGTCCAGGGCGCTGGGTCGGGGGGGCCTCACCACACAGCTACTGGAAGCCGTGGCATGGTCCCACTCCTGCTCCTACGCACTCCAATGGGAGCTGCAGGGGTGGCACCTGCAGATGAAGCAGCGTGGAGAGCTGCCTGGCAGCGCCTCCGCATAGGAGCCAGAGAAGGGACATGTCACTGGTTCCGGGAGCCACTTGAGGTAAGCACCGCTTGGAGCCTGCACCCCCTGAGCCTCTCCCCATGCCCCAACCCTCTACCCCAGCCCTGGTCCTCTTTCTGCTCTCCAAACCCCTCAATCCCAGCCCAGAGCACCCTCTTGCACCTCAAACCTCTCATCCCCAGCCCTATCGCAGAGCCTGCACCCCCAGGTGGAACCCACATCTCTTCCTGCACCCCTTCCCCAGCCCTGATCCCCATCCTGCTCTCTGAACCCCTCGGTCTCAGCCCAGAGAACCCTCCTACACCCCAAACTCCTCATCCCCACCCCAGAGCCCACACCCTCTCCCACACCCCAACCCCAATTTTGTGAGCATTCATGGCCCGCCATACAATTTCTATTCGCTGATGTGTCCCTCTGGCAAAAAGTTTGCCCATCCCTGCCTTAAAGGCTCAGTCTCCAATACCACAATCCCTGGCTGGTCCCTCTAGCCGCTACTGCAGTACGAATAAATACTTATAATAAATTGGCGTAGTTGCGTTGATTTCATTGGCACTATCCTGATTTACAACTTATACTAAACTGCAAGAAACCACTCGTAAACTGAGATCAGTGTGTCTACACAGGGCTTTGCACTGATTTAACTAAATTGGTTTTAAAATTGATTTAAATTAAACTGGTGGAGATTTATTGTGTAGTTAAGCCATTAGCAAACAATTAATCATGTAAAGCAATTATTATTCTTTATTGTTTGTATTACCGTAGCGCTTAGGAGTGCTAGTCATGCAACAAGATCCCACCGTACGAGGTGCTGTACAAACAGTGCGCAATGCCTGCCCCAATGAGCATACAATGAAAGTACAGGGCGAGAGAGAATAGGTGAAGACAGATAGACCAGCTCCAGAAACAATAAGACAATATTGAATGTTGATTCATATAGGGTCTGGATTCACTATTTCTCTGCACTTTTTGGCATCATTTACTCCAGAGCACAATGAGTTTAAAATGTTTCCATGCCAAGCTGGTAGTCTTCTGCACTCACTTATGAACCAGGGTCAATATTGTCATTAAGGAGCTGTCTGATGGACACACATAATTAGAGCTGTGGACAGAGCTTTGATAGTTAACCACGAGTAGTTAGGGCCTTAGTTTCATGTCTCACAGACTTTAAGGCCAGAAGGGGAACCATCATGATCATCTAGTCTGACCTCCTTCACATTGCAGGCCACAGAACCTCACCCAACAACTCCTCTAATAGACCCCCTAACCTCTGGCTGAATTACTGAAGTCCTCAGTGTGACGTTGCACTCTCTATGATTTTATGAAAATATGCTAATGAGTGTATATATAATATAACTGCCATATGCTTCATGCAAAAGGTCTCTTGTAAGGTAGCATTACAAACCTTATAATCTACTGAGTGTGGTCATCCTGTTTGTATGTATGTATCATTCTTTTGTCTGAAACTAGAAATATGAAATATAACTCTGAGGGCCTACTGTAATTATGCAAAGTGTGGGCCATTAATGGCGGTTTGGAATCTTGATGGCTCCCATTGACCAGGACAATTGACTGTGGATGGCTCTGTTTGCAGGCAGGCCTTCCTGTGAGTCAGGCTGGGAGGAATGAGGGCTTGGGGGGTCTCACAGGACATGTGACCATGTCACCTGGTACTGAAAGCCATCTTAAACCTGGTGTTTTTCCATTTAGAAGGAGGGGTGGGGACCCAGAAAGACAAAAGATTCCCGCCTTCTGCCAAAGCTATATAAGGGGGCGGAACAGAACAAAGGGGGCTACCATCATGAGAAATCCCCTAGCTACCACCTGAGCTGGAACCAGGGCTGTACCAGGGGAAAGGATTGTGCCCAGACTAGGAAGGCGTCCAGTCTGTGATAGAAGCTTATTGAAACATCTGAGGGTGAGGTTTCATCTGTATTCAGTTTTCTTACTGTATTAGGCGTAGACTTGCGTGTTTTGCTTGGTAATTCACTTTTTTCTGTCTGTTATTACTCGGAATCACTTAAATCCTTCCTTTTGTATTCAATAAAATCACTTTTTACTTATTCATTAACCCAGAGTATGTATTAATACCTGAGGGGGCAAACAGCTGTGCATATCTCTCTAGCAGTGTCATAGAGGGCAAACAATTTATGAGTTTACCCTATATAATCTTCATACAGGGTAAAACGGATTTATTTGGGGTTTGGACCCCATTGGGAGCTGGACATCTGAGTGTTGGAGACAGGAACACTTCTTAAGCTGTTTTCAGTTAAGCCTGCAGCTTGTAGGGGGAAGTAGTTCAGACCTGGGTCTGTGGTTGTAGCTGGCAAGCATGTCTGGCACAACCGGGCAGGGCACTGAAGTCCCAAGCTGGCAGGGAAAACGGGCTTAGAGGTAGTCCCAGTACATCAGGTGGCAGTTCACAAGGGGTTTTCCAACCCGTCACACTCAGATCATGATTTAAAGACTTCAAGTTACTGAGAATTCACCATTTACACTAGTTTAAACCTGCAAGTGCCTCGTGCCCCATGCAGCAGAGGACGCAAAATTCGCCCAGGGTCTCTGCCAATCTGACCCCAGAGGGAAATTCCTTCCTGATCCAAATATGGCTATCAGTTAGACCCTGAGCATGTTGGCAAGGAGGCTCCTTGAGTGCACAATACCCCTTAGTTCTGTGGTAGACCATAAATTCGGTATTTGGCTCAGAAGAAGACACCGCCTAATGAACCACCGCCACCACTTCCTGCAGCTTCTGGCAGGAATATGGCAGACTCCCATCCCGTACCCAATCCTATTTAGCCTGAGGGAATCTGCTGGGATTGCAGCACTGGGCTTAAAACAAAGTTAAATAACAAACACTTTTTCTTCAGCCTAGCGCTACTCCTTGTGGTACATGAAACATTATTGACCCTATTCTAGTCTCAGCAGCTTGACGATGCAAGCATTTTTCACATGTGATTGGTCAGCAAAAAGTTTGAACCTACTTTATTGCGCTCTGTAATTACTGTCAGCACGCCTGAGATCTAATGTTGACTCTGACACGGAAGCCATCTGCGGCCTTGAGCGAGTTGCTTAACTTCTCTGTTTCATTTCCCCCATCTATAAAAATGGAACAGGTATCATCTACCCCACAGGCTTGTTGTGAGGCTGATTTAGTTAAAGTTCATAAAGTTTCTATAATTCTTTGCACACCTCATCCAAGGTGCTCAGGCTGCTGTACAAACATGAATAAATCAACCCGTAGCAGTGGGCGGCTTTGGTAATCCTCATTTTGCAGAAGGGAAAACTGAGGTACAGATTTTTTTTTTAAAAAGTGGCTTGTCCAAGGTCCCACAGAGCGAGAGAGTGCATCCTCTGCTTTAATCACTGGAAGAAGCGGCTTCTCTTTTTAAAAATAAAAGTATCACATAAGTGCTAAATATTCACACTGGTTGGAAATTTTCTGCTCAGCTCTGCTTCGTAGCTTTCCAGTCTCATTCAGCCTCTCCCATTGACGCTGTTCCACTATGTATAAATGAAATATTCATTGGGCCAGCGACAGCATCAGAAAGACTCCATCGCCCAGTGGTTAGGACAGTCAAGTGGGAGACATGAGATCAAATATGATGCGGTGGCCAAAAGAGCTAATGTGCTCCTCGGCAGCACAGACGGGGGACTCTCAAGTAGGAGTAGAGAGGCTATTTTGGCTGTATTTGGCACTGGTGCAACTGCTGCTGGAATATGGTGTCCAGTTCGGGTGCCCACAATTCAAGCAGGATATTGGTACTCTGGAGGGGTACAGAGCTGCACCGCAAGAATGCGTAAAGGATTAGAAAACATGCCTTATAATGATAGCCTCATGGTGCTCAGTCTATGTAGCTTAACAAAGAGAAGGTTAAGGGGTGACTTGATTACAGTCTATAAGTAGCTACATGATTGTAGAGCAATGTATAAAGTGATGCCAGGGCTGGAAGTTGAAGCTTGACAAATTCAGTGGAAATAAAGCATAAAATGTTAATTGGGAGAAGTAATTAATCCTTGGAACAATTTACCAAGGTTTCGTGGTGGATTCACCATCACTGACGATTTTAAAATCAAGATTGCATGTTTTGCCAAAAGATCTGCCCTAGGAATTATTTTGAGGCAGTTCTGTGGCCTGTGTATACAGGTCAGCCTTGATGAGCACAGGTGTCCCCTCTGCCCTTGGAATCCGTGAATATATGAATCACTGCTCCATGTCAGGCAGAGAGAGGATTTAGACATGGATCGCCCACATCCTGTCTGTTTGCTCTGTGTGTGGGGTGTGTGTGTGTGTGTGTGTTGCTCACCTCCTTCTGCAGCAGTGGTTTGTGTGAGGCTCGTTCTTTTAGCAAGACAGGTGAACACCAAGCTTGACACGTAGGCCAGCGACGACTTTCAGTTGCAAGGCAAAGGCTAAATCTACACTACCGCTTATATCGGCACATGTTGTGTCACTCGGGGGTGTAACTAAGGCCCCTCCCCCCCACCGAGTGACGTAAGTTACACCAAACTAAACACTGGTGTGGACAGCGCTATGTTGGTGGGAGAGCGTCTCCCGCCGACATCGCTACCGCCGCTCGCAATTGAGTCGACGGGTGAGCCCGCGGCACTAACAATGCTACAGCGGGGGCTCTGCGTGGGTAGAGTGGCCGTGGTGTACACTCTGCAGCGTAGCCATAGCCTCAGGTGTGATCTAGGCACTGAACACTGGGACTGACACGTCTGTTCACATGCTCACTGGCAGATTTTGGGGGGGGGAGGTGGGAAGGGCCTTTATCAGTGGAGACTTAGTTGCTGAGGGATTTTAAGCCCCTATGGGCTTAGGCAGCAGCTGAGCACGGTTTCTGAGGAGACAAATGTTGGACTTGCCTAAAGTGGCAGTTAGGAGCCTAAATACCTTTGTGGATCTAGCCCCCATATGAATTTCTTAGGCAGATACGTTTGAACCTCGAGCAAAAACCAGCATTCTCAGCTAGACTGGCCATTGGGCCATGCAAAAGCTGTGACATGATAATTGAATATTTCACATCGGCTGGCAGAGAATACTAAGAAAACAAACTGAATTATGGTGTCGATGAAGTTTCCACAACATTTGACCTCTAAGGGCTTGTCTACACTACCAGCTGGATCGGCGGGCAGCAATCGATCGGGGTGGGGGGGGAATGGAGGTCGATTTATCACGTCTAGTATAGACGTGATAAATAGACTGCTGGGCGCTCTCCCATCGACTCTGGTACTCCAGCAGAACGAGGAGCGCAAGCGGAGTCGACGGGAGAGCATCAGCTGTCAACTTACCGCAGTGAAGACACCGCTGTGAGTAGATCTAAGTACGTCGACTTCAGCTACGCTATTCACGTAGCTGAAGTTGTGCATTTTAGATCGACCTGCGCAGTAGTGTAGACTACTTACCTACATGCTTCCAGCTTCCATCCAGGACACATTACACAAACCATTGTCTACAGCCAAGCCCTAAGATACAACCAAATTTGCTCCAATCCCTCAGACAGAGACAAACACCTACAAGATCTTTATCAAGCATGCTTAACACTACACTGTCCACCTGGGGAAGTGAGGAAACAGATTGACAGAGCGAGACAGGTACCCAGAAATCACCTACTACAGGACAGGCACACAAAGAAAATAACAGACCACCACTGGCCATCATGTACAGCCCCCAGCTAAAACCTCTCCAACACATCAGCAACGATCTACAACCTATCCTGGAAAATGATCCCTCACTATCCCAGACCTTGGGAGGAAGGCCAGTCCTTGCTTACAGACAGCCCACCAACCTGAAGCAAATACTCACCAGCAACTACACACCACACCACAGAAACACTAACCCAGGAACCAATCCTTGTAGCAAACCTTGTTGCCTCCTCTGTCCTCATATCTACTCTAGCGACACCGTCAGAGGACCCAACCACATCAGCAGAGGCTCATTCACCTGCACATCTACTAATGTTATACATACCATCATGTGCCAGCAATGCCCCTCTGCCATGTACATTGGCCAAAATGGACAGTCCCTACATAAAAGAATAAATGCCCACAAATTGACCATCAGGAATGGTAACATACAAAAGCCAGTAGGAGAACACTTCAATCTTCCTGGACATTCTATAACAGATTTGAAAGTAGCTATACTTAAACAGAAAAACTTCAGAAACAGACTTCAAAGAGAAACAGCAGAACTAAAATTCATTTGCAAATTTAACACCATTAATTTGGGCTTGAATAGGGACTGGGAGTGGCTTGCTCATTAAAGAAGCAGCTTTGCCTCTCCTGGAATTGACACTTCCTCATCTAGTATTGGGAGTGGACTACACCCTGATCGAATTGGCCCTGTCAACACTGGGTCTCCACTTGCGAGGCAACTCCCGTCTCTTCATGTGTCACTATATTTCTGTCTGCATCTGTAATTTTCACTCCATGAAGAAGTGGGGTTTTTACCCATGAAAGCTTATGCTCAAATAAATCTGTTAGTCTGCATCCACAAAAACAACAAGGAGTCCAGTGGCACCTTAAAGACTAACACGGCTACCCCCGATACTTGACACTAACACCCTGTTTAAAGAGGAAAGGCTGGTAATGGGATGCTGAGCCTTTTACCTTTTGGTCTCCAGTTCAAACCTAACTCCTGACAGAAAGTTGACGGTCTGATGGCCAGGGTGAAATGTGCCCAAGTGAGGTCGTGGTCCGTGCCTAGTGAAATACGTATTTGGTTTGTATTCCCCAGCGGGTTCAGTCATGAGCAGTTTCCCCATCATGCTGGATGCTGTTCAAACATATAGGACAACACAGTCCCTGGCTTAAAGCACTTCTCCTAGCCTAGGCATTTATAAACTGTGTCACCAAAAACACCATCACAACCGGCATCCCTGTCCAGGGCTGAGTCATTGAAAAGGCTGGGAACGGAAAGGGCCTAGAGACTGAGTATCACCTCACCCAGGGATGGTGGCAAGGAGAAAGCCACCCTGCGACCTTTAGCACAATCCATACAGTGCCTTCAATTTAACCCCCAGCTTGTCCTCCCTTCTCTTCCCACACCCAAGTGACATAACATCCCCTCCCCCCTCAAATGATTCAATACCCTCTCAGTACGCCTGTCCTCTTGTTGAAAGCCTGAAAGTGCCCTAATGCCGGACCCAATACCCCATCTCCGCTGGCAATTCTGTCCAGGCCTACTCCCATTCCATTAGCCTGAATGCCCTCTGAGCCACAGGCTGAGTTGGGAACTGGCAGAAAGAGATTAGTCAGTATATAGCTAAGGGTAGCAGAGACGGTTTCTAGCAGCAGGGAGATGGGTGAGTCACCCACCAGCCAAGGAGCTCAATGTGTTTCCCATTTGCCCTAAACCCATCTTGGTGACAAGATATGGTTCACCTGCCTCCCAAGTTCTTAGAACATGCAGTGTCCAGCTGCCATTCACTGGAAACTGGCCAGTATCCCAAGGTTTGCCTCAGTTTTGCCAACCTCACTGCCCTGGCACATCGCAGTCAAACGCAACTCAGCCCTTCTTCCCGGAGGTACTCAGGCTGAGTTATTATGCAAGCTATTGTGTGTGGCTCTCTCAGCAGACCCCTTAAAAAGGGAACGGCCTGCCTGCTTAGCGTGACACTTTAACATTGTGCACGATAGTAGCCAGCATTCCAGTGTCTTTGACTAAAATTTCCCATCCCCTTTGCGGTCCAGTGTTCTCTGTGCTAGCTGGTGACTTCCCTCCATCCCAGAGGGGGATGCATTTTCATGGTACCATAGCTAGCTAGTGTGAAAGACTTCATGATAAAAGGTGTATTTACTAAACAATTGGCCCTGGAATTTTTGTCTCCACTTTTACACTTAAAAGTTTGTAATCTCCCCCTTCCCCCGGCACTAACTTCTTCCCTGCACTCCTGTTGTAAAGCTTATAGCTTGTCTCATTGCTAAAACCTAGGGCCTGGATACAATAATCTAGTTACTGAACACTAGCCTTATGTACTTGCAATACGAAGCACTCTGACACCTACTGTAATGCCATGCTTCAAGCGGTATCCCTTTGCTCCTTAGTTAACTGGCTAATCGTACAGCATACCGGTCCGCCTGATTTTCAATGGGAATTGCACCATGCAATGGAGGGCAGACTGGGGCATGTTTTTTCTCCCAGTAATGGCTGACACGTTTCCAAGTTGTGACCACTGCGAGAAGCGCATGGGGCAGTGCTTATGGCACTTGGGAGACCAGATTCAAGACCCTTGCTCTGCTATAGCCTTCCTGGGTGTCTGAGGGCATGTCCTCTGGGCCTCAGGTCCCCCTTTGTAAACTGGGGATGACAGCATCGTCTACCTCACACTGGTGTTTTGAGGATAAATATATGAACGAGCATGAGGTGCTCAGAAACTACAGTATTTGGGGAGGGGCACATATGCCCACTGTGGTGGGAAAGAGGCAGAGTTCCTGAGCTCTGCAAGGCTGGACTTGGGGTGGAGCCAGTTGTCCCCTAGCCTTGCCCTACTCCCCTCTTCTCCCCAGCCGGGTCATGGGCTTTGCCTCCCATTCTGTCCAGATTCTGCTCCCACTCACTGGGAAGCAGAGTGGGGGAGTAGCAACAACCTGCAGCAGCTGAGGCCAGCGTTGGAAGAAATCCAGCATGTGCTGGCATCACTGAAGGTCGGATTAAGTGACTTGTACAAAATCACACACAAAGTTTTCAGATGAGCCAGGAATTGATGTCACATCTCCTGAGTCCCAACCTCCTGCCGACCCTCCTTCCAAAACCTGACTTGAGCAGCGCCCATATTGTGAGAGTTGTCTCCCTTAGTTAAATAGCAATGTCTGCTAGATCCCATAGCTGGGTACTTAGACCCAGCTCCAGGTAGGCTGTTTTCCCCCCCCATCTACCCCACCCCCACCCATAAAAGAGTCACTCTGCACAATGTCAGCTCAAGTGTACATTTTTATTTTTTAATGGAACATAAACTCCTTTAGAAAAAACATTCATCTGGATGATAACACCCATAGAAAAAAACACCAATCTCGTGTTTTTTTTTTTAAATTTGGCATTTGTTATTTGCATTTATATTAAAGCAAAGTGCATCTTTCTTATTTTTCTCGTTTATACACATTGCACAATACATAAATAATGATGCTTATAAAACGTCTTTATATTTACAAGTAATAATATATTTATATATAACATAAAATACATTTTTTCTTTAATAAATCTCAAGGTTTTTTTTTTAAGGAGTCCTTTTTTTTTCCATTTTCTTTTGTTTTATTTCCAAAGCACTACAATGCTAAAGTTCCAATGAGAATGCTTCTCTTGTTCATTTAAACCTTTATATTTAGAAAAATAGCTTATGTTAAGGTCTAAACATGCTCATTGAGCTAAGAACAGTGTAAAAGTATCATACTAGTGTATGAATTCAAGAAGAAATGAAAGAGCGACTGCATTTCCGGATACGACTGGTATCGCTCTAACCTGATCAAGGCAGGTTATGATGGACCAAAGATCATGAATACATTTTTCCCCCAGTTTTTGTTGTTGTTTGTTTGCTTGCTTTTTGTAGGTTTCTGTTTTCTCACCAAGGTTGCATCTCAGCTCAAATTGAAAAGCATGGGCCATGCATGTTTTTTTTTCCTCATAGTATCAATAAAACAATAAAAGCACTCAAAGTGTGGGCATGTGTCTTCCAAAACCCATGCTTCCACCATGGACTGTTGGCATAACAGTGACAAGACGTGATCTTTAAATAAAGCAACAAGCATACATGAAAAAAGATGAAAAAAACAAACAAAAGAGGAGCAAGGAACTGAACGATAGAGTTTCACTTTGCTGCATTGGCTCCTGATGCCTCCTGGGTGCACCGGCACATACATTTGTTCTGTGTCAGGGACAATGCAGGGTGGTCGCCGGGGGGGAGGAACTTGGTTTACCATCACAGGAGTGAAGATGCTGCACTTTGACAAGTAGCAGCGGGAATGTGCCACCGCTGTAGGCAGAAGCTACAGCAAGATGGCCCTGTGTGTGCGAGCACTCCGCATGACAAGGGGGACGACGAGACATCTGGCAGCAGAAGACCTCCGGTGTGCCAAAAACACGTATAAACCCTTTTTATGAGGGAGCTGTAACAAACAGCATGTGACTGAATTCCACCAATCGCTGAGGGTAACAATTTCAGTGGCATTAAATGATTATTTTATGTAATCCCCTCCCACATCTTCTCTTCCCCCTTCTGAGTTATTGGTCATTCACACATTAAAAATATATATATATATTTATCAAAATACCAAGGCAAAAATCTTTCCATAAGCTATTTCTCAAAACAGGGGAGGGGAAAAAAACAACACAAAACACCAAACAAACAAACAAACAAACAAAAAAGTTTGCATGAAAAGCAAGCACTCAGAAGGAAATATTAGCAGCAAAGTAGTTATAATGTCATGAGTCCACTCTGTCTCAAGTCATCGGTTATTAAAAATAACCTCCAACCAGCATGGGCAACTGCTGATAAACTGTCTTGTGTAGCACTGGCCCCAGCCTTTCACAAAGCTGATCTGAACAGTAAATCCGGTCCATGGCTGCTGCATGAACTCATGGTCGTTAGGTCTCTGTAAGCTGTATGCCTTCTCATAGTCAAAAGCCTTGATGGAAAATCCTGGGAAAACTTTGTGAACCAGCAACGTCCTGGAGTCGGGGTTGTCCAGTGTGGCCGACTTGATAAAGATAGGGTAACTACTGCGGTTGTATACCCACACGCCGTCCACTTCCTTAGTCAGCTGGATGCCATAGCCAATTTTGCTGCGGACTTTCTGCACCAGCTGGCTTTTGTTGTCTGAATTGAGCTGTCCGAGGCAGAAGCCGTTCCCCTGAGGTAGATCATAGAAGATATCCAGGGAGGGCTCTTGGACAGAATACAGCCGGCCCACACGCGTTTTCTCTTCCCAGTATGCCACCACGCACCAGTGTGACCGATCCCCCGGCCCCTGAAGAACTTGGGAATCTACAGCGAGAAAGAGGGGAAAAAAAGAGAGAGATTTATTACAACAGAGATAAATAACATAACCTTATAAATCCTGAGCTCTGAAAGATCACCCTCTTCCCATAGTTCTGACAGCGCATTTCAAAGACCTGTGATTATTATCGTTATCCCTAGGCAAGACCAGAGCCTAAGTCCCATTGTCAAAAGGATGTAGGCCCAGATTCTCAGAGCTATTTAGGCACCAGGGAAGTGAGGCACCTAAATACCTTTGAGGATTTTGCCTTAGGATTCTATATCATAGGACTATTAGGCTCCTAAGTCACTCAGGTGCTTTTGAAAATTTTATTCTAAATGATTTTGCCTCAAAGTCACACAGTGAACTTTTGGGAAAGCCAGGAACAGAACCTGACTCCCAGCTCTACTCTCAAGTCTCTTTGGGGCAGATTTTCAAAGGGATTTAGGCACTTTGTGCAGATGAAAAACTGGCCTTTTGACCATAAAAAGAGATCGAGAGCTACACCCAGATTTTGTACCAATATGACTATCTTTGGTGCAATTTTTTACTGAAACAGTTATAACAGTAGAAATTGGACACAGTTATAACACTATGAAGGTTCCTTACACTGATATACCTTATTACACTTTCTGAACAGGAATAAACTACATTGGTATTAAGTCCCTTTATATCAGTGTTACTGCATCTACATGAGTGGACTGTATCTCTTCAACTATGCTGATATAGTTTAAAGTGGCACAACTTTCGTGTGTAGACAGGCCCGTGGAAAGAGAGGCCTAACTTAGTGGTTTAAGTACAGGGATGGGAGCCAATTAACTCTTGCCTTTCTAATCTGTGCTCCAATTCCCATGTCCTCTGCAGCCTTGTTAGTAGCTGGTCTTTTCTGCCTCCGTTTCCTCAGCTCTAAAACAAGGGTGAGAATATTTGAATATTCTGGGGTGTTGTAAGCAGTTGTTAGCTGATGTCCATGGGTCTGTCTTCACTGCAGCTACCCCAGACTCTTACTAAGGTGCTGCCCCATATCCCCTGCCGTTCCATCCACACACACAAAAATCTCTCACCCAAGTGCAGTGCTACCTTATACTACCCCGGCTAATGCTAGAATGAGGCTTTCACTTGGGCTGATAACTCGCCCACTTTGCAGTGAGGACACAGGCTAAACCTCTCAAGTGCTGACAGTCCTCCAATGCCTTCCCACAATTCCCCCCATGAGCTCAGAAGGTCAGACAACTTCTCCCACAGCTCACTGGGAAAGAATCACAGAGCGTCTCGATTAACTGCGGCACAGAGAAGCATGGGATGTTCCCCCAGATATCCTAGCGAGACGTGCCGGTGAGTGCAGCACCAGTGAGGACACGGTAACTCGGGGATGACACTGCAGGCATCTAGGCCAGGCTACCCGGAGTGCTCAGATCCCACTGCCTATTACCTGAGTTAACTCTGCAGTGAAGACATACTCTGTGAAATGCTCTGGAAGATGAAAACTGATAAGCACTGTACCTATAGTAATTGATTTCTTCCCCACCCTCAAACCCTCGTTGCAGCTAATCAATTTAAGCAACAGTAAATCAATGTGGATAACATCATGCTGGAGCTGCTCACCAGCCACAGAGATTTTTTTCTATGTGAAGTGTGGGTAAGCCAGGATGAGGGCTAAGGTACCCACAGCCTGACAGACTCCATAGATCACTTCGCTTTCAAAGGCTGTAAGCCTAGACAAGCTTTGTTCATATATAATTTTTCTCCCCAAAAGGGGAGCCATAAAAGGCAAGTTAAACATTGCTCAACAGGAATGGAGGGCACAACAGATCATCTGCTATAATTTACAGAGCCTATTTACGCCTATAGCTGGAACCCTGGTAATAAATGCTACGATTCAGACGTCAGATGAACTATAAATCTGACTGAACTGCAGTTAGACTGTGGTTTGTGGTGGCAGGGTGGAGACCGGAAGTCTTGCATTTGTTAACAAAAAAGAAAAAAAGAAAAGAAAAAAAGAAAAAAAAAAGTCAGTTCTTTTAGCCCTTCCCTCCTCTTTCAGTTGTATCTATCCCTCCTGCTAGCCGCTAAGCCACAGTTGCTGCTACTGGGGTTGAGATGGGATGAGAGGACCGAAAAGGAAGGGGAAATGGGGGGTATCTTATGACACTCATAACAGCACTAGCTATGTCCATCAGCTCTGTGCTTCTTCACTAATATCTTTCCAGCTTTTATAGACATGTTAAGAGCTGGGACCTATTAATCTCTAATATTTTGTTTAAACAAAAACAAACAAACAAAAACCAAGTTCAGAGCTGAAAGTAAGAAAGTAATATCCCTTTCCCAAAATAAATCTACACACACACACACACACACACACACACACACACACACACACACACACACACACACACAAATGAGCAGGTAAACATCTCTTACAAACAACATAAGAACAACATAAGAATGGCCATACGGGTCTAACCAAAGGTCCATCTAGCCCAGTATCCTGTCTACCAACAGTGGCCAATGCCAGCTGCCCCAGAGGGAATGAACAGAACAGGTAATTATCAAGTGATCCATCCCCTGTCACCCATTCCCGGCTTCTGGCAAACAGAGGCTAGGGACACCATCCCTGCCCACCCTGGCTGAGACATTGATGGACCTATCCTCCATGAATTTATCTAGTTCTTTTCTGAACTCTCTTACAATCTTGGACTTCACAACATCCTCTGGCAAAGAGTTCCACAGGTTGACTGCGCATTGTGTGAAGAAATACTTCCTTTTGGTTTGTTTTAAACCCGCTGCCCATGAATTTCATTTGGTGACCCCTAGTTCTTGTGTTATGAGGAATAAATACCACTTCCTTATTTATTCTCTTAAAACTACATCTCCTAAACCCATTCCACTGCTAGCGATACAATGCCTGATAGTTCTTCCCAATAAACCTGCGTAGCACCTTAATATAGCACAATAAAATCCTGAAGAAAGAATGACAGAAGGAGAGTATAGTGGCTAAATTAGCCCGTCCAACTGCTGTATTTTCTCTGCTTTTTACTGACTATTAATATGCCTGTTTCCCCAACAGAGGCATTTTCAAGTCTTTGGATTCCGTTTAGAGTACAGTACTGTGCTTTTAAAAAATAAATCCAGCCACACACTTTTAATTTCCTCACTTCTATGCCAGCGAGGAAAATATTTCTCCAGTTGCTGGAAGCAGCTACTAAAAATGGGCCCAACTGCACATGTTTGGATACTAGAAAGGTAAGGTGTTGTCAACCTACTCACCAAAAACATGACTGGGGGGAGGACTGGCACTGTTGGTGCAATGCACTTATGGGGCTATGTAAAAGGGAAACAGCCTTGCAAGTCTGCAGGCTTCACTCTGCCTACTTTTAGGTGTGCCCCGATAGGTCTTTCAACCTCCCCCCTTTGGTGCCTCACAATACTTTGTTTCATATAACTCTATCCACTGAAACCTGGCACCAAATAAGCAGCAAGCAGGGGGGAAAAGAGCTGAGTGAAAGAAGGGGCGGGGGAAGAGGAGGTCGTAGTGGGGTTGGGAAGAACTGAGCCTGGTATCAAATTACCTTTACCCTAACCTTCTGCAACTACCTCAGCGTATGCACTTGGGGGTATGCGCTAATGAGTCTGTGAAAGTCACACTAGACTACTGTCCTGTGTGAAGAGACAGGAAAAGCAGTCGCTCCCCACGAAGACAAAATTAAAGGGGGGAACAGGAAATTGCGAGGGAGGAGTAAAAAGAACCAGGAAACGTATCTGGGTAGAAGGCCCTTACACCCTATTGCGTGAAAGAAAATCCCTCAGCCTGCGTTCTTCCCTTTCATCTTCCCAGCCCGCCAGTCCACCCAGCAATTTTCAGACAGACGTCAGTGAAAGAAGTTTTCAGATTATGTTAATTGCCTAGCCCAGATAAATTGCAAACTGTGTGTGTGTCTCTCTCTCCCTCCCCTCTGCACAGCCCTTAAAGCTAAATCTCATTGCACAGACAGGATGTAGAGTTCTCTTTCCACAGACTCCCTAGATCCTGCTCTTCTTTTTACAACAACACCTTGCAGTGTGCCTTAAGGGCCAGATCCTACCATCCCTACCCAGGTTGCAGGAATTTCGCCTGAGTAAAGACAGTAGATTAGGGTAATCACAGAACAGTTCACGGAATTTGCGCATATCTGAAAGTAACTTGGTTTAAGAGCAGATTCTGATCACTGAAATTGATTCTGTTGTAAAACCATGTTAGATCAGAATTAGATCCCATGGATTTAACTCCAGATTTATACTGGTGTAACAGAGATGAGAATCCAGCCTAATACACACTTCAGAGCACTTTTTTTTTTTAATTATTATTTTTGTGTGTGTATACTTTTTTTAAAAAAAAGATATTTTAACTGTTTTTTTTAAAGAGTCAGGAAAGCAAAGCTATGTTGTAAAAAAAAACTCCAAACCTTAACTTGCCAGATACATGGAGCTCACAATTTTTGTTTTACTCCAGTTAAGGAGATTTTGGAACAATAAGCATTGAACATGCTGAATCTCACTGAAATTCCTTTACGTTTTTATTTTTTTTAACATAAAAAAATCATCCCTTTCAGGAAGAGGGGGAAAAAAGGGCTATTTCACCTCATGTTTGCACTTGCATTAGTGAAGACCACTTAACAAGTAGCTCATTGCCGCTTACAAAGAGTTATTTAATTGCCAGCGCATAAAAAAAGAGCTGCCCTGGCTATGAATGAACAGCCTTTTATAGAAGACTGGAAGTTCATGAATGAATACCACTAGGCTTTTCAATGACATGGGGTGACCAGACCTCAAGGACAAGCTTTCGGTAATCAGGATTTTTTTTTTTAAATGAGTTAGTGCCAAAACACAGTATAAACATGTCAAAGTGTCTTCCGTTTGAGGGACTACACTGTTGACGGGATGTCTATCCCTGAAGCTATGAGAATATATAGGTAGTGCTCAGATAAACAGGATGAGTCCTTGCTGCTGGGCAAGTTACCAAATCACCAAAGATGCTCTTTCACAATTACGCTGTATGTAGCCGTGGGCTGATTTTTCGTCCCTTCCCCAAACTCTCTTGGGACTGCTGCTAAAAGGTAGTGTTTCTTGTTAGAAACCTAGGTATGTCCTTTGGGTGGTGTGGCCAACAAACGAGTGCGAAGGGGAGGGGGGAGAAAAGAGCAGATTATGTGGAGAAGCTCACCAAAGGTTTTCACAGAAAGCTTCATTTATTCTTTGCATTGTGGCAGTGCCCAGGGGCCCCCCTGTGGAAGGTGCTGTACAAAGATATAATGAAGAGATGGTCCCTTCCCCAAAGTGCCTGCAATCTATTACTGGGCACTTACCCGCTAAGGATCTCAAAGGCAGGTCAGTATAATTATCTCCATTATTACAGATGGGAAAACAGAGGCACAGGTTCGCCCCAGGCCGTGCATAAACAGAATCCAGATCTGCTGTGACCCACAGTCCAGAGTTCTATCTGATAGACCGTGCAGCCTCACTACAGATGGCCCTGACAAAACCTTAGAACTGAACCTCCCAAATGGCCCATAGGGGGCCAGGTATGCAAAGGGCTCCGCTTCGCTTCCCCTGAAGCATCAAAATAAGTAGCCAGTTTTCACAAGGAAGTACAGTAGGCTGGGAGCTGAGTTCTTTTGAAACATTCCCACCTCTATGATGGGCCAAAGCAAAGCCCTGGTACCCAAACACTCCCCGCTTCCCACAACCTGTTGGAATCTAGAACCGGGCCTTCCAGCTGTTACAGACTTGGCAAGCATTGTTACACGACGCAACCAATTAACTTCCCCCCCTCCCCTCAAGTGTGCTCTGTGCATCAACTGATTACCGGAGTTAGCTCCATTTGAGTGGTGCCATACACAATGGCTGAGAGATACTTTGGGGTCCTTGTTCAGAGTTAAAAGCTCTAGATTGCAAGCTCCTCAGAGCTGGAAACATCCCTTCCTGAATGTCAGGGGAGCTACCAGCACATTGTGGATGTTACCATAATCCAATAATTAATAATGGAAACACAACATTATTATTTTGGTATTAAGCACCCTTCAATTTTCTGCTGTCACTGATTACTATGATCTGTATCACAGCGTGCCCAGGGGCCCAATCAGGATCCAGGGCAACAGAGTACAAAACACAGTCTCTGCCCAGAGGTGCTTACTCCCTACACTTATGTATATTAATCATTATTACTAGCTTTTACATAGCAGCTTTCAGCGTAGGATCTCCCCAAGCATGTCCCATCTTTACAGATGGGGAAACCGAGGCACAGAATAATTAGGGCCACATTCTTCAACAGTGGCCACTGATTTTGTGCTGAGGTTCCCAGAGAAAAGATACTCACAGCTAAAGGCAAGTGGCCACTCTTGAAAATGTAGGACTCTGTGAGTTACCTAAGGCTGCCTGATGAATTTCAATGGCAGAGTTGAGAACAGAAGCTAACCCTGAGGATATCCAGTCCAGCTCGCAATCCCTGGTTAACCACAACTAATACTGACACTGTATTTTCTAAAAACCGCACACACGTTATTAGCCACCGTGCGACTTCAATAATGTTCCATAAAGATTTTGTGTTTTAAAAAACGTTCTTCAACTTTACACCAGAACAGATTTACACGTTGCTTATTTCTGAGCTTTCAGAGGGGATGTCCCTTAAATGCAAGCAAAAGGAATGGGGGAGACAACTCTAGACAAATACATTGCTTCAGCCAAACCTGGGACACAGAGCCGAGCTAAAATTTACAAGATTTTTTACCTCCTTGTATTCCCCCTCACAATCCCTGTTGTCTGTCCTTGCACATACTCAAATCCATGGCTTCTTTAGCCACCACTATAAAAGCTATGCTTGAGAATATCCGTAGGCCCAGATCCACAAAGGTATTTAGGCTCCTAATTTCCATAAGTTAGGGGCATAAATATCTTTGTGGTATATGGGCCTTAGTGGTACACAAGGTTTATAAAAGTTCAATCTGACTCTCCTTTTGGAAGGTGGAATTCAACTCACTTTCTGTGAAGGTATTGGATCTAGAGAGGAAAGCCAAAAGATCTGAAAAGAAAACCAGGAATGACAGTCAAGAGAAATTAAAAGCTGTTGAAACCCAAGGAGGTTGGTGTGAAGATGCAAGTGGGAGTCTTAAATCAAGACATATGCGCCATACACGTGAGTTCATGCCATATGGAGGATTTTTCTCTATAGAATGGTGTCCTCTGCACACTATCAATGCAAGTGGGGCCTGAAGATATTTGGGATTGCTGTGACCCCAGCCACTGATGGTGTGACCCCAACTGCCCGTAGTTTGGGCACTGCTTCACTAGAACGTCGCTCTAAGATCAATAACATGCTTGTGTTGGGTTTTCCCAGGATTCTAAAGGGGAGGACTGACATAAAAATCACTGATTTTTAGAACTGATGGGGAAATCTGGAGGGTTTCCCCCCTTAAAAAAACAAGAAAAACGAAGAGCTTCCATTTAAATTTTTCTCCAAATTTGGGGGTTTTGTTGAAAAACAGGGTTTTGAATTTTTTTTTTGACTAAAGTGTACTTGCATTTGCTTTTTTTTTTTTTTTTTTTTTTAAATTTCTGGGGATTGTAATCCCGCCCATATATAGCTAAACCTTGTTGTATCCTAATAAGAAAATTGCATCTGTGCTCTCAACAAGGGCTAGAACATTGTCTATAGCAGTGGCAGCGAGCCTCTGAGCACAGGTCAACAGACTTGGTCTTGTGCTAGAGCCTTAAAAAAGCTGTGTGGACATTGCTGCTCAGGCTAGAGCTCAGGGTCTGGAGCCCACCCCCACCCCCCTAAGCTTTCGTGCCCAAGCTACAACTGAAAAGCACTGTCCACACAACTATTATAAGCCCAGTAGCACAAGCTCTGCAAACCCATGTCTGTGGATCCAGGCTCAGAGGCTGGCTGTGCAGACATAACCACGCACGATCCTTTTTCTTTGGGTAAGTAACTGCGTTTGGATTCAGAAAAGTTCAGTTCAGTTCCCAGCTCTGACACAGACTTCCTGTGTGACCTTGGGCAAGTCATTTATTCTTTCTGTGCCTCAGTGTAAAATGTGGAGAATGCTATTTCCTTCCCCACGCCTGAGTTTGACTTTAAACTCTTCAGTTCAGGAATCAGGACTTGCCAGTGCTAGGCTCCTGGGCACTCTAGGCAATGCAAACAAACTAACAGTTTATTTTTCTTAACATATTTTGTTTGCAGGGAAACACAGAGGTAACCTCTCTTTGTTTGGACACAAGGTTGATATATTTCCTCATACACAGGAATGAAATAGGAAATGTATACTCTCTCTGAGTGGAAATTCTGTCTTTAGATTTTAAGGCCTCATTTTTGTTACCATGCAAAGTTCACAAAGATGGTGGGAAAATACCTATTTTTTTAATTATTACTTTGACAAGGGTAATGTTTCTCGCTAGTCAGTTCACTTCTGTAGAAAACAGTGAGTCTCGCAGAGGACCCGCTCTCTTAGCTCCCTACTCCCTTTATTTGATTGCCTGAATTTATTTTAAAATTGTAAGATTTTTTGTAATAATACCTCCTGCCAGAAATTAGCAGTTTGAATTTGTTTGTGATCAAGTTTTAAATTGACCTTAGTTGGCTCTTTTCACTGGGCTGTTTGCATTAAATTCTTTATTATATTTCCAGTTATAGAACGATTTTTCACAATATTTAGATTTCTTAGTTTTTTAACAATCGATATGTGACCCTAAAGTTTTCCTTGAAGCCCTTCTAGATTTTCAAGGCTTCAGGTGCTTTTATTCCTTCCCCTCTCCATGATACCGTGGTTGGATTTTATACTAAATGTGTGCCAAATTTAATACACTTTATTGAACAATGTACCCTGAAATGATAAATAAAAAGTTGATGAGGAAGAGCTGCTAGTTTCCCAGTACCTCGATCAGAGTCACTGGTGCTGAGTTTACTGGCCATCACATATACACTGATGCTACCCCCGTACTTAAGAAACGGAAAGGTTAACTTCTCTGCTACAGACTTTAAATCAGTAGCAAATTTGGGCCAAGAACCCAGAAGTCCTGACTCCCAGCCCCCACCTATAAACACTATATCAGGGGTCTTTAACCTGGGAGCCACAAACAAGTTTCAGGGGCCTTGCCTTTCTTTCTGGCTATATGGGAGCCAGCCCCAAGACTTTCCGTTGTAACACATTAAACAATGCTCCCTCCCATATCTGTCTTTCTCCCTTCCAGCACACGGAGAGCAAATACAAGGTTAAAAAAAATTGTCTGGACTAGTGTAAGCACAATGTGTTGCCCTGCCAGGGGGTCCAAGATTAAGATGAAGCTCAGTCTGCTCCTCCCCAGGCTGGAAGCATCTTGTCATTCTCAAGTAATCCCCTTCGGCTGACCCTGGAGTAGCATTCATGAACTCTACACCATGACCAGCTTTTCCTGGCCAGACAGACAGACCAGCTCAACAGACAGCCGTGAAGGGCAGCATAAAAAAGGATGAGTTCCCAGCAGATCTCTCCCCACCCAAAGAAGAGTGCCCAGTGCGACGTCAATCTTTCTGAAAGTGCTCCATGTTCTCAGGGACGTGCCGGTTCAGCTTTCACAAGACAGTCCATGCTGCAGTCATGTCAAAGGGAGGGTCGCTCCAATTCACTGAAATCAGCCTATTCTAAAGTATCCCACTTTCTCATAGAGAGACTTTTAAATAGAATGTCCCCAAGGTTTGATTTTTAAACCATTATAAGGTTTGCTCTTAATGGTCAACAGCCTTTCGCACAACCCAGGGAAAAGAGTGTGCTTGTGTGCTCCAAGAGAAGTGCATGGCAGTGATGGAACATGCAGCAGAAAGCGCAAATAACCATAAACAAACCAGTGAAGCTGCCTATACACACAGTGCTGGCTAATGTACCAAGTTACCTTGGGTAAAAAAGAGCATTTCTGTTCCTTTCTGATCTTTCTAGTAATTTTGGGGGTGGAGGGATGAGTTACTTGTAAAAACAGGAGGCAGAAAATGTTCCCATGTAAATGATTTTCAGGTTAACCGTGTTGGTATTAAGCATCTGATTCGTACAGCAATGGCAAAATCAAAGAATCCAAATTCTGCCTTTTGAATGGTGCATTGGTGCCCCCCCCCAATGACTTTAGTGGAGGCTCCAAGAGAAGAGTTTACTCTCAAAGGCTTCCTACCCCCATGCATTGTACACCCAATTATACCCAAGGGCAGTGTGGACAGCTGTAACTCTTGATGGCACAGGTCATTTCTGAAAGGCTAATTTAGGAGAGTATGACATGTTAAACTCCTGTTGTTGCTGCTGCTGTGGTTTTCACAGACAATAATAAACCCAACCCAATCTTGATATGTACATAAGCTCCCAAAGTGTAGTGATCGCCAGCCCCCAATAGGGCAGCATCATGGAAACTGAATCACTTGAACAATAGACTCTAAAGGGGCTGCTACAGTCTGTCGTGTCAACACGTATTTAGGGAGCCCTTAATCTGTGGATTATTGACACGATAGACCATAACATCTCTTTAGGAGCCATTACAATCTATTGTGTCAATAAATACTTATGGAGTCCTTAATCCGCGGATTGACAGGCTAGACCGTAAATGTGTGTCTATGTCTAATTAGGCAGCTCTTATTACTCAGCATATACAGTAACTCTGCAAGCTAAAGAGCCTCAGGAATTTCTTCTTATTTAACAAGATGCCCATCTGCCCAGACAAATATATCTCTGCTCCCTTTCATACTCAGGGAAAATAAAATGGAAATCCCCTCCACCCCAATCTATGCGGTTTTTTTAACTTAAAATCTTTTAGTGTGTAAAAAACCTTTTGTTCTCCTATTAAAACACTACGCCTGAAATTCCTACTCAAGCAAAACTCCCATTTTGATTTCAGTCAGAGTTTTGTCTGAGGAAGGACTATAGGATTTTGCCCTCAGGATGTGAAGCTTTTATGACAGTTTGTTTCCAGAGATGGGGCCAAGCTGTTAAGTCTAGATTCAGCTCTGAACTTTTAAAGTTTAATGAGGATGTTCAGATTAAGATTTTGGGTCAAGCCATTATGGAGTAAGGGGTCAGGCACCAAGTGCAGATCTGGAGACAAACTTCCCAAATCAGAGCTGTGATCCTGGTTCATGCCCTGGATAATCATTACCAGGTCTGTGCAAAACTTCCACAACAAAACTAAGTGAAATTTGCCTGGTGTAGAAGATGCAAACCTGAAACTTGCCCAAACACTGTTCTAATGGTCACCAAGGCTGGCAAACCTTATGGTGAAACCTCAACCAAGTTTTGGTAGGAGCCAGTGTGACTTGTGACTTCTGAGATATGATTACAGGTGGAAGGTATCTGAAACTCTGTGGTGTCCCCCCAGCGTTTCACCCTCAAACATAGTGGTTTAGGCTGAGTTTCCCTCTTTGAGTCTTTGGCTTTCATTCAAATGCAAAAACTCAATGGGTTAATTCAAGTGTGGGGCTGGGTGGACACTGATCCAAACAAACAAACAAACAAAATCCCAAAAGGATCCTGTAAGCCCCTAGGGCTGAGGTCATTGAGTTCTTCAGAGTTTTAGCTAAAGGCCCCAGACAGCAGACACTCAGACTGGAAACACTGAGACATCCTGAACTGTAACAGTGTCACCACATGGGCCAGCTCTCTTTGAATGCTACTGACTTCAGCAGCGGAACTGGGCCCCAGAAGTGTGTCTTCAACACAGGAAATTAAAGCCTGAAAAATGTAGGACGATTAAAAAAGCCGAACACACACATTATGGGTCAAACGCTGCCCTACATTCTCAATGCCAGCCTTTTAATATACTTTTTAAATATACAAATTAAAGAGAGGGGAGGGAAGTGGCAGGGGACGAGAAGAGACAAGAGCAGAACTGAAACTGAAATCTGCAGGGTTCTCTCACTCTGCCAGACAAAAAATTTGATTCATAAATGTACAACTAGTCTTTGCTACTGTCTGATGATGATGATTAATCAATTACTAGTGCTAAAAATTACCCAAGAAGAGAAGAACTCTTTTATGCCCAGTTAAATTTTCTTTAAAAGCCAGCAAGGCAGCAGCCACCAGTCCTTGTAAGAGTGTGTTTGGAGCTAGAAGAAAAACACACACCCACCAAAAATGCCTGTCTGCCTGTCTCCAGTGGTTAGAAAGGAGCCAGCTGACTCCAGCTTCCTCTGTCCCAGGCTTTGGGCCTCATCAGCCATGTAAATTATAGAGTACTGTGCTGTCTGAAGGCCGAATTTCGACTTAACTCAGAGAAAAGCCTTAGAGGAAGGGTGGGGATCCTGGAGTCAGCCAAATCCATTCATAATATTTACAGTAAATGGGCCTCTTTGCTGTTGTTTAGCATATACCATCAGCTTAATTATTTTTTAAGTTTTAATTTCAAGAACTTTCTTTACTTGTCTCTTTTTTCTAACCCATAAAGATGCAGGAAACTTTTTCTTTCCAAATGTTTTATTTTAACTCCAGAGGGAAGCAAGGGTGGGAATCTTACTCCCCCCCCAAAACAGGAATGAACCCTATGTTTGGAAAAGAAAAACAAATGTGGAGGGGGCTGTCAGTGGTGGTGAGAGAGAGAACTCCTTTAATAAAGGCTTTTAAAAATATCTGATAGGATTTCAGACAACAGAAAAGAAGCTCCTACCATACACTTTGCTTCTGTCCTGTACCGCAGTGGTTTTCAAACTGTGGTCCGCCTACGGCTGGGGGCTTGCAAACTACGTCTAAATTTCCAAAGGGGTCCACAAATGAAAAAAAAGCTGAAAACCACCACTGCATAGGCTTTTACGTCACACTGTTGACTAGCTGAGCGGACAAACAATAAGGGCTAGAGGGGATGCGCACACCAAGGTCCTGTTAGTATCATTCTGCTACATCTGAATGGGAAAGCCATGCAGCAAAAACTATTTTAGCTGTAGCAAATTTTCTTATTTCATACCGTCAAAGAAATAGTATAAATGACACGCTCGCTTTTCTCCAGTGTCATTGGTTCAACTTTCCATGAAGTGCTCTTGCTCCAAACTATTTGATCCATATCTTTGTAAAGTGACACACTTATCAACTTCAGGATATATATATATATATATATATATATATATATATATATATATATATATATATATATTTATGCATCCAATGAAGTGAGCTGTAGCTCACGAAAGTTTATGCTCAAATAAATTGGTTAGTCTCTAAGGTGCCACAAGTCCTCCTTTTCTTTTTGCGAATACAGACTAACACGGCTGCTACTCTGAAACCTGTCATAATGTACATGTAGCACCAGATTCTGCCACCCTTTCTCACAGTGAGTGGGTACCTTGCACTATAAGGAGCCTCATGCAAGGAAAGGAGACTTGACTTAGGGCTACGGTCTTTTTGCTGGCATTGCTATGTTGGTCAGTGGTGTGATGAGGTGTGTCCTGTGACGGCTTTTGGGGATGGGGGCATGGGGAGGGGCACTAGAATAAGCCTGGAAAAGCTCAGTTTTGCTGGTATAAGCTGCATACACACTAAGGGTATGTCTACACTACCTGCCGGATTGGTGGACAATGATCCATCGAGTGGGGGGGGGGGGGGTCGATTTATTGCGTCTAGTCTACACGCGATAAATCGATCCCCGAGCGCTCTCCCATCGACTCCTGTGCTCCACCGCCGCGAGACGCGCAGACAGAGTCGACGGGGGAGTGGCAGCAGTCGACTCACTGTAGTGAAGACACCGCGGTGAGTAGATCTAAGTACGTCGACTTCAGCTACGTTATTCACGTAGCTGAAGTTGCGTAACTCAGATTGATATCCCCCCTAGTGTAGACCAGGGCTAGAAGCGCTTTGCTGGTACAATGCTCCAGTTTTGCCGTCCAAGCAAAGTACTCCTAGGGTAGACCTGGCTTGAGTAAGTGGCAGCGCTTAATCTTGGACTGCAATAACAAAACCCTCCCAAGTTATTCTGAAGACCGGTTCTCTCATCTCCAGCCCCATCTCTCTTAGTCTCTGCTTCTCCCCACAAGATCTTTCTGTTTCTCCCACATAAGTCAACCCCTCTCTCTCCCCTCTCCATGTCCCTCAAATTTTGCATTTACACTGCTCCCATGTGGTGTCTTTTCACGTAATTCACTATAAATCCTTCAAAATTTGTTTTGGACATGTGATTTTATTCTGGTAAGAACAATAATCTTCCTGCCCACAGATCCCATCCCACACTGTGTAGCCTGAAACCCTCACCCCTGCCCCAGGGTTTTCAGATACCATGTACAACCTGGGATTGTCTTGTTTTAAGGAGAATCAGCAAGATTTCAGTGGTTTCCTTTGACAAGCCGGGAACCTGAGCCAGCACGAGAGTGCTGCTGTTGCACGGCCAAGCTAGTCACTCAGTTCCATGACCCAAGAGGGGAAAGCACAGGTTAGCACAGGGGCCGGCAACCTTTGAGAAGTGGCGTGCCAAGTCTTCATTAATTTAAGGTTTTGCGTGCCAGGAATAAATTTTACATTTACAGGGGCCCCCTGACGGAACCCCAGACCGACAGCAGGCTGAGCAGTGCCGGCGGCCAGGACCCCGGCTGATGGAAACCCAGACCGGCAACGTGGGTGGCAGACGGAACCCCAGACCGGCAGCGCGCTGAGTCGCTCAACTCATCCTACCCATGGATAGGTTCCATCCATCCAGGCCGGCAGCAGGCTGAGCAGGGCCAGCGGCCAGGACCCCGGCTGGCAGCAGAGTGCCACTAAAATCAGCTTGCATGCCACCTTTGGCACGCGTGCCGCAGGTTGCCGACCCCTGGGTTAGCGACTCATTTGCATGGTCAGTCCATGTCTCTTGAAACACATCCTTTTTCTACCTATCTCCAACCCCTACTTGAGCCTAAACTATTAAGAGCACGGAGCAGGCATAGATGGGACTGGGGACTTCCTATCATTCACCAAAGAGAACCACGCCTGCAACTGATCTTGCCAAAACATATTTCCCTGTGTATACTTACTCCCGAGTATATTCCCCAATAGGTTTTATCTTCCTTTTCAATCATACCTATGTAATTCAAGAATAACCCCATCAAAGCCAATGGAGGTAGCCTGGCATAAAACCAGGGTAAGCAAACTTTATGCCTAAGGACTTCCAGAATGAAAGTCTTCCTGGAGTAGGACTTGCAGGATGAAGACTGTAAACCTTTTCCAGCAAATAAAAATCAAATCAAATCCAAGAAAGAGTCCAACAATAAAACCCAGGTCACACCGCTGTAGCCCGGTCACCTACTCATTCTGCAGGAAGTTTGCTCTCCTATTGCACCATGGAGAAAGGAGAGACAGGGGCTCAGCAAAAGTTGTAGCTTTGAACATTTTTTTTCTTTCCAGTGACAACATGCAGCTATGTGGGTTACACGTTAACAGGCTCATAAAGGACTTAATAAAAAAAATCAATGCATAGGAGGAGCCTAGTATTTCCAAATTGATATTTAATACACAGATATGTATTACAGTTTTTTTCCTAAATGCTAAATGCATTCCATACACACACACAATTGCTGAGTCGAATTTTAATAATGAAAAAAAATTTAAAAACCCACTCTCTGCAGCACACTGACCTACAGTTCTCCCCAAAGTTATTACAAGACCAAAAACAGGCATTTACCAAAAAAAAAAAAAGGTCCACCCTTGCTTAAAACACTATTTTTCTAGAGAGTAAGGAAATGTTTCTTATATGGATATAAGATGTGGAAAAATACAGTTAGAAACAAAAGTTCTTTTCATTCCCTCATGCCCTAATCCCCCCACCCCTTCCATAACAATTATGAAAACTGTTTAGATGGGATGGCATTTTGAACATTTACTGCATTCCAGCCAATAAATTCCATTCCCGGATCTGATGGAAAAATCACCCCCCTTCCCCACCCCTCCCCTCGCTTTCATTCTTTCTGTCTTTCTTTACAACCTAATACCCTGTCGACTCAGGGCCAGGGCCTACTTAGGGGGAAAAACAACACCAAGCGCCAGACTGGAGACAGCATGCAGACTGAAAAAGTTAATCATTACTTCTGTCTGCCTTCATAATCTAATCACTTCTATTCCAAAGCGCATGCAGCAAAGCTCTCTCTCACACACATCCACCCGCATTCAGGCCCACAAAATACGTTCGGGTGATCTGTTCCACCCACACCACCCCCTCCTGTGTCGTCCTGTCCACCCCACTCTCCAAATGCAACCCTGGTAACTCCAGATTAAGAATGAAAGCTAATAGCCAAAAGCAACAGTGAAGCACATTTCAAAATGTTCAGACTAGAGTCACAAGCAAGAAGCTGCTTATCTGTCCCCTCCCCTCCACATCCCACTCCACCCCACCACTTCCCACCTTACTCTCTGGATTAATACGACTTAACAATTATACAGTGCATTACATTAATTAACTAATTAATTCTCCAAACATTCCTGCGAAATGGGTAAGTGCTAGGATCCACATTTTACAGATGTGGGAACTGAGCCAGACAGTGCTTTAAGTGATTTGCCCTAGGCTACACAGTGAGTCAGTGGCAGCACCTGAGTCAGGACTCAGGAGTTCCTGGCTCTCAATCCTATTTAAACTCCATTTCTAATTCAGTTAGGGCACCCAGTTACAGCACGGTTGTCCCTGACCTAGTTACCACATGATTAAAAGTTGCAATTTAGACAAAACCTAACCGTGTCTCGACAACTAGGCTGAACCCAGAGGCACTCCAAGACTTCAGCCTGGTTCTGGGGACACAGCTGGGTGATACCTAGCTTATAACTTTTAACCATGCTGTAACTAGGTCAGAGGACAACAGGATTGTAACTGGGTCCCCTGGTTCCGCTGTAGCTGTGGGGTAGAGAGATGGGACCTGAATCTAGCAGACCATGCAGAGACCTTGCTTACCCATGCACCTCACAGAAACACAGGTGCTGACAGGACTTTATAGTTTAGGCTGCATCCACAATGTGCACAAAAGTAACACACCAAGAACAAACTTGTTCCAACTCCAGCTACTTTACATCTCCCGTCCCCAGCAGCAAAGCCACAGTGCAGAATTTGTATCTTCCAACTCATCTCAACATTATCTGCCTGTGACAAAGAAAGGAAAGGGATGGGGGGAAGGGTAGTCTCCTTTTTACCATCCAGTTATCAAGTGGTTGAGCTATAGTACCTTACACTGAATCCCCTGCCTTCCAGAGTCAATTAGGCACCAACGATCTTCCAGGGCATTTACACAGCCTGGCACTTCATTGTTTTATTGGTGTTTCCTTTCTATCTCCCTCCACATCCCCCGCAGCCCCCATTCCCACTGCACATTCCATTCCCCCCCAAAATGCACTGACTACACTATAAAAGAATGGAGGCATTATGGGTGTAACTCTATGGTTCTTGGGCCCCATTCCACAACAGTTACACAAGCCAGTGATCTTTACTCACCTGGGTAATCACTACAGGCATGAGTAATGGTTCTAGGATTCAGCCCGGTGACATTAAAGGATACATTTTCCATACTTACCCTGCAAGCCAGTGGAAAAGAATAGAAAAACTACAGGCCACTTTGTATTGCATTAAGATTTATAAGTTTGTTCCTTATCGTGAGCTAAAAACCCTCAGCCTAGTTTACAAAGAAAATTAATTCACCAGTTCAAGCCTAGTGATGTAAACTTCAGGCTCCCAGCTAGTTTTCAAAACAAAACTTCTGCTATTTAATTCCTGCATCACTGTTTGTAGTATGATTTTATGCATTTATTTACTCTGTCCAACACGGTATTGCACAAATTATATCCAATAGAATAGTATCGGATGGGCATTAAGTCCCCTACCAGTCGGGCAAAAATCTCTCTGGTTGTGTGGGGCTCTTATTTTGGGGGGGCTCTGATTTTAGTTAGTGTTCTCCAGATCTTCAAAATGCAGTCCTATCATGTTCTTGAAACATGCAGATAACCACTATACCTGCCTGGAATGTAAAACCTGGTTACACATCAAAATGCAAATAGAAAAAATCACCCCGGCGTTGTCCATTAGACTACACCTTATGTTATCCAACTCAGGAAGACTCTCACCCTCAGCAGTAATGCTCTGAAATTTTAGTATCTATCCATTAAAGGCATCAGTTTCATCACTTAAAGTCATTCGGTCCAGAGCCAACTTTACCAGTTATAAAGTGAAGACTGTTTGAAACATTCGCTACCTCCCCAGCACCTGGGTTTGTCAGGCATAAATAAGGTTGCTTCAGAAGCTAATTAACATTTTATTATGACACCATTGGTAACACCAGGTGTCTTTGTATGCTTTTAAAAGGTGGTAAGGGCCGACCAGATCCTGGGTGATGGGAGGTCTGCCCTAAAAAGGCATGATGAGAACCAATAAACCATTCTGGATTATTTTACTCCGTTGAATGCTGGCATACTGCTCACTTCTAAAAGTTAGCTCTCATTTAACCTACTTTGGCAGCAACACTCTACAAACACCATCTTTACCACCAAAAGAAGATTACTATTCTTAGTCCCATATTTGCTTATTATGTACACGTATGTACATACATATAATAACATTTTGAATGTTCAGCAATTTGAGCAGTTTGGGAGTATTAATTTAAGACAAAATATGCCCTCCCTCTTTATTAGCAAAAACCCTCGGAAAGATCAGCATTATTTTTCTGTGGGCCTGCAATTTTATCAACCAACCACGGAGACACAAAGGCTCCTGAGGACATACCTGAATAATCTCTATCTACCCAGCTCCCACACAGTGTTTAACATGCTGCTTTCTACATAGGCTTGATAGGAGTAATTGCATATATGGAGGACTATATTCACATACACCAGCTGAATTGAAAGAAGATGCCACGAGGGATCAAACTGAAGTTGGTGTTTCAAAATTGTGCCAACAGATTAAACAAAAAAAAGAAGTGAACAAAGCTCTCCTGTAAAACCACTTCAGCCTGCATTCAACCTGCCTGCTTCACTCTGCTCTGGCGTCAGTGTTGTGTTTTGACAAGTCACCCTTGCTGAATTCTCAGCAATGCTTTACACACTGACAATTACAACCAGAGGCTCTCATTGTGTTATGAAAACAAAACTACACAAGAAGAAGCCGACAAATGAGAAGACAAATGAGCTTCTCGCTGTCTCCTGTAATAGCCTCTATTTGAATAACGATAAGATAACTCAGTGAACTAGTTAGGCTGCAGCTTTGTGCTGGCGCAATCAAGGCAAGTGATATCAGTCTAGCCAAAAGTCCTACTGATGCATATGAAATTGGGAGGTTAGTAAAATTAGACACAATGGCAGCCTCACACCCAGCGATGTGTCATCCCAACCGATTTACATTCATCGCTACCAGCATCTCACTCCTTGCGTGTATGTGTGGAGAGCTTGGTCCTGTATAGCACAGGTGCAGGGTGTGTGTGTGTGTGTGTAAGAACAAGGCCAAAAGAGTTCAGCAGGAGAGGGAGTACACAGGGAACCCAATTCTGCATTAGTGAGAGCACAGGGCAACCAAATTACTTCTGAAGTCAGAGCTAAGAGCCTAATTAGCATGGGGAAGGATGGCTTTTAAGAACCTATCTCCTCAGTGGTGCCCATTCTCTACCCATATCCCAACCCTTTCACCTTGAGGGCTTGCAAGTTAAGGAAGCAGGCATGCAGGGGGAACAGAGACAAACACTCAGTTTAGAGGACTATACCTAGCACTGAACCCTGTGCCTCCATTCACACTTGTGTCTGGAAGATGACAATCCAAGGACTTACAGGATCAAAGCCAGAATATCATCAGCTCCTTATGATCCACGTTTTCTTTGTTTTCTTTTTTTTAAAAGGAAGGCCTGACTTGTACTGGTTCTTCACAAACATGCGAACAGCTGAAGTCAGCTCCACCGAGCCAGCTCTAAAAGGCATTCACTGTTTTTGTCTTACTTAATGCACAAGGAAGATCTCAGAGAGGATTCCCAAGGAACTGTTCAAAAAGGAGGAGTGGCTTGATGTTATTTAAAATAAGGAAAACAGAGTGGACTTGAAGCTGCAAATGCTAAGGACACAGCATTTAGGAAGCTGAAGCTGCAATGCTTTTCGTGCAGCAAGATTAAAAGGGTAAGGAAGGGCTGTGCAAACTCTTATAAAGTTTCTCTCTCTCTCTCTTTTTTTTTTTTTGCAAGTTAAAACCAAGATAATGACACTGGGTGGGGACCAATTCTGAGGGCTAAGCAGCCAAACCAAAATTAGCTTCCAAGCCAAGAGCTTCCTCGGCCTGGCAGTTTGGGGAAGGAAGCTGAGAAAAGTTATGAAAAGATTCTTCAGTAAATTGAGAAACGAGGCTGAGTTTAACGTTCAAGCAAAGGTGACCCTGCTATTAAAATATTTTTCAACATAATAAAAATAAAAAAAGAGTACTCCAACAAGCCTCTCTCTGAAACTCGGGCACTGCGAGAACTTTCTGATCACTGTGGGGGAAAAGGTTCTTTTTGTTTTCCTTTCCCCCTCTTCTCTCCTTTCATTAATAACTATGTTTTCTTTTCTTTCTATTTTTTTCTTGGCACTTTCCTCATAAAAAGTGATGCAATTTCCTGTCTTGTCCCAATGTTTCCTGTTAATTAACAGGGTGAAAGTTATCATCATATATTTAAACTCCTACCCAAAACAACTCTGCAGAAAATGGTTCTCCAGCAGGTCCAGCACTTTGAGGCAAAAGCAGTGCTTAATTTGTAGTGAAAGAAGTGCCGGGACCCAAGCAATTAAGTGCCGGGGCTCAAGTAATTTTTTTACTTCCATAACTGAAGTGGCAAGCCCAGAGATGCCGGGACTATGAACTACCAAGACTAGAGATGCCAGGGCTCAGTCCTGGCACAAATTAAGCACTGGGCAAAATACCCATAAGGCTAGACCAAGCAAAGCTGGTATACGGAGGTATGAATTATGCTTCCCTTCATCAGTCTTTCCCTCCCAAACCAAGATACACCCAGAGGGAGAGGTCTTCTGCTTCTTTATGGACATTTCACTTTGAGGTCCTTTGCTGGTGGAAGATGACCTGCACTCTGAGCTGAATCTGAATGAAACAGGAGTTTTGCCTGATGGACGACCCCCATCTCAACTTTAATTACTGTAGTGCTACCATCTTACTGTATCACACTGAACCGCAGGCCATCTAGGATACAAAACCAACAACCAACTGTCACACAGCACCACCCCAGGGTGGAATATGTATTTTGGTCAAGGACACAGGGGCATATCTTTCCGGTCTCATCCACAGGGAACTCTCCTTCAAAACTCTCTGAATGGAGCTTAGAAGAATGAAGAGCTGAGTCAGCCCTGCCAGGATGTGAACCAGTGTTCCCAGGGAACCTAGATATTACAAACTTTGGGATAGATCAAACTCATGTAGAACTATTTCCCACACAGCTCTCTCCTGCATGTGGGAATGGAGAAGGGAAACGGTCTGGCATCTCCATGCCACCATTCCCTGCCCTCCTCAGACCATGTGGAGAGCTCTCTGTGCTCTCCAGAGTCCCCATGGAGAAGAGGTTGGAGTCAGGGTAGGTGGGATGATCACTGGCTATCCCCCACTCCAGTGGTAGTTAGCTACATAAGATAATACAGCCCCAGGTTTATTAACTTTACCATAGATTTCTCCAAATGACCCTGGCATCCTGTAGATCCACAGGGATTTACGAGGTTGAGCAAGCAGGTGGACAAACCCTTCACCCCATCCTCCACTGGACAACGAGGGAGAATCTCTGCAATGAAATCCTTGTTTGGATTTTCTTGCAAACAGGCCTATTGTGGCAGGAGGAGACACCTGGCTACTGGTAATGAGGTCACTCTGCCATCCCCTACAACTCAACAGCCAACAACATTTCAAGACTACACCCAAGACATTATCATTGATTTAAAAAGTCTAATCAAAAGCTAAAGGCCGGAAATCCTGCGAGGTGTCGATGCTCCTTTCCCACAGACCTCAGCACCACACAAGATTGGGCCATATTCTTGTTTACACTACATGATTCCTCAACAGCAGCCATGACATAACTTATTCCCCAGTTTCCATATTAAACAAGCCCAGGACAAACAGTCCATACACAAAGAGGAGGGAGACAGGGAGAGAAACAAAAGACATGTAGGTAAAAAGTGAAGAAGGTAAACTTGAACTTTGCTTTCTTTGTGTGTTACAACTAAATCCAGACTGTGTATCAGGAGTTAATAATATCTTAGAGCTCAAAATAAACTGGAAAGGAAGCTACTTTGTGACAGTAGGCAGGCAGCCAGGCTGCTGCGCGGGTTATTCAATCCTGCTTAAGAAAGATGGTATGGCTGGCAGTGACCTCTGAGTGGCCCGTTACAGTATTCTTTTACACAGCTCACTCCGAGGTCATTACAAGAAGGCACCAGCAGGAATTCCATGTTCCTCTTGTGAAACCACCCTGTCACACTGCAGATAAGACTGACCAGCCCCCCATTTGGTCAAAGGGAGAGAGAGGTCAATATCAGTGTCTCTCCAAGCCTCCAGGAGTCAGAATGGCTGTGGAGCTGATAGGGACGGCTGATAACCTTAGTTAATAGTCAAGCGACAGGCTGTGAGGAGCAGGTCAGGCTGCACAGTTCAGTGTAATAGAACGAACATGTGACTGTCTGAAATACGTGTGGCAGAGAGGATACGGTCAGGAGGAATTGTCTGTGGTAAGGAGTCTTCTTCAGGAACAGCTGATACAGGAAGTATGGCTTTTCGCTGTACTGATCACTCCTGAAGAAAGCCCTTAGGGCTGAAACACTGAATCCACAAAAAGAAAAGGAGTACTTGTGGCACCTTAGAGACTAACCAATTTATTTGAGCACAATCCACAAGCGCATTTTCCGAAGTGTCCACTAACTCCGGCTGCCTCAGTTTCAGAAACTGACTTGAGATACACATTGGGCCTGATGTTCAGAAGTGCTGAGGCCCCCGCAACTCCAAGTGAAATACTTGTGGCCAAATCTCACCTCCTTCACCATGGCACAGCTTGACCGCGACCCACCAATTCTGCTCAGAGAAAAGGCAGGAAGCGGGACAGGATTTCTCAGACCCCACCCAAACAGAGTGGAGGTCCCCCCCAGCATGCAGGGGGATTTAGGGATGGGGAGTCTGTATCTACCACTATGCCACTCACTGGACTTTCTCCCCACCTACCCTTTCCTATGGCATGGATTTAAAATCACCCACTGGTTGCATTCGTAGCATCCACACACAGAAGCAACATCATTTCCTTTTTTTTTTTTTTTTTTAAATCTCCCACTATTAGATAAATGCAAGTGGTCAATGCTCCGTGTTCCTGCAGTGTAACTGGTAAAGGATCACAGAAATCATAGATGGTAAAGCTTTAGTCCAGCTACCTGACAATGCAGGATTGCTCCCTATGGGGCATTTACTAGTCTTTTTATCCTGTCCAGTTTTAAAAGTCCCAAAGTATTGGGTTTCCCATCACATTCATGGGGTACATTTTATTTTGCAGGTAGATACCCTTCTGAGTTAATCGAAGGCAAACATACAGATGAACACACACTCACATCATTAGCGCTAAACTTCATAATGCATTTTTGTGCTTATTTTTCCCTAAATTGTATAGAAACAGAAACAATGGCTCAGAAAATCATTAGCCAGCAGCAGTGAAAACACTTACACACAATAGTCTTGCAAAAATAAAACTGCAGCTTGAAGCTGCATGCATTAGAAATAGCTGTGGCAGAGAACAGTAATGTGTTCTCCTTTGCCGAAATTAAACAGATTTTGCTTAACAAGAGGGAAGTCTGACCTATGGGAATGTTTTTTCCCAAACACCTGAGAAAAACCCACGGTGACTGCATTTCATCTATTTTTTATTGTTAGTTGTTTTCAAGGCGCAATTTTAAATGGAGATTCCTTTGGAATACCCCTATAGAATTTAACTGAGATGAAACTGATAGCACATATAGTCCAGATTCATGAACGAGGGCCATGCACGCACGCGTGTGCACACACAATTCCCCCATAACCTTTGCTACTCAGCTCTGTTCCCACTTCCTCTGCCTGTTGAGATTCCGCCTTAAAAAGCCCAGCCTGCTTATGGAAGAAAGGGTTTAACACAAGGAGGAGCTAGAATGGAGTGTCAGAGGCCAAAAGCTACATGGAGACCTTGCCAAGTCCCAGTCTCTCTCCACTTCACTGGACTGGCTACATTCTGCCACGGTCAGATGATGTGTGAGGCTGCAAGGCTCCTAGTCTGGCAGGCGGCCTGGTTTGCTCCAAAGACTTCAATGCTGTCATCTTAGCATTAACCCCTGATAACCTTGTCCTTTTGAGCACGGGAGTGAGTTTTTAGGTAAGCTATTTAATACACAAGTACAAGCTAATGTCGCCAGCAGTGCTAAGGGAAATTTGCAATGCATTGTGACATTTAAAACAACAGAAAGAGTGCATGTGCTCAAATAAACTGAGTACAAATGACTTTTTAAAAAAAAAATCAAAAGCTATTGTTTATCCCAGAGACAAATAAACAATCCCACTTACACAGGAAGATTTCTCAATTTCTGATTATAATAGGATGCCAATTTGTAAATAAAGGCATTTCACAGGCAGTTATAATCTGTGTGCTCGAGGGAACAGGAGGGGTGGGCAGGGGGAAAACACAGTCAGGATTTCTCCAGAGAGAGCTTCAGAACCCTGCTACTCCCATCTAATTTTCAGGGGGGACAGGCAGGGATGGGACAAGACTGTAGATCCAGCCAAAGAATCATGCTTCTATTGTGAATAGTTCTAGATTTAAAAAAGGTGCTTCTCCCAGGCTGACACAGATACCAGAAGGGATCAAAGTCATAGTGAAACATTCCAGGCCCGTCCGCTATTTCATAATGAAATGTCAGTCAGCTGCACATTGGAGCTTTTGTAGTAAAGATGAATCAACCTTGAATTAAAGTGTTCCATTAAAATAAGATGAGGTTTTGAGGTGAAGGGTGAGGGAATGGGGATAAAAAGCATTGTCAATTTTCTCTACGTTGCTTCCTGTCACTTCAGCTTCTGTCTTAAACAAAAGTAAGCATTAATCCAGAACGAAAAGGGGTTACGCTTGTCTTAAGCCACAACAGCGTTATGTGTCTGCCTTTCAGAACAGCCTGATGGAAGGCCTCACTAGCATAACCTGAGGAGTTTTCACGCCTCAAGGGCCTGATCCCAAACCCAAAAAAGGCAACAAACCCCACTCCCCTTGACTTCCTCAGGCTCTAGATCCAGTCCAAAATTAGCATATGTCATCAAAGACACCTCCATTTGGGACTACAATCTGTGTAACCTATTGGATCTGATATTTTATTAATACTCCTTAATAAAAAGCAATGATGACCAGGACACAAGCCAGCTCATCGTATTTCACACATTAAGTGGCAGCTCTGAGGCCCTTTGAGGACTTCTGTTTTCGAGCAGACGCTGAGCTATCCAACATATGTGACCGCAGCTTGTTTGTTAGAAACTAAAGCACAATCACAAACTACACATCTCCTGAAGAAGAGTCGGATATATTTGAAAAACAGCCTGGCCCTGCTATTTAAGGAAATTCTTTTCCTTTTTATATACAGTGTGTTTTTGTGAACTGGTTTAGTTTAAAAGAAAGAGGGTCCAGTTCAGTACTGCACAGACAAGAACATCTCTGAGTCTGGTGGAAGATTTCTTAAGCAACGAATACTGAACTGGGAGGGAGGGAGAGAGAGAGAAAGCAAAGGAAACAGACAAAAAACCAAAAAAAAAAAAAAAAAAAAAACCCCCAAAACAACAACCCCAAAGCAAAACGAGAGACAGAGACTAAAAGGAGAGGGAGAAAGAGAGTGACTGAGTGGGGAGAGAGAGAGAGAAGACTGGTGTGTTTTTCCTTGGGAATAATGGATTAACCAATATTGCACTAAAATTGAGCCAAGCCGCATGTAGACTCCGTGGGCTTCTCTGTTCGGATTTTAACCTTTAGAAATATATTTTTTTCAAAACGAAGTTAACTAGGTCCCAGCGGTTTAGTGTGGCTGTGCTGTCAGGGTTCCCTCCTCCCCTTTCCCAAAGCTCGCCCCCACCCACTCTTAGGCTTGCTCCTTTTAAAGTGCCACATACAACATGAAAGGGCAGCACCAGTGAATTAAAGGTCACCTCTGTGCACTTCAGGAGGAACCAGTTCCTTTGTGAAGACCCCCATGGGATTACAGTTTTCACATTCAGCTCCTTTTTTTTTTTCTTCCCTTGCCAAAAGAATCAAGTCCCTGGCTCCAGGCTCCCGACCTTCCTCCCACCCTGAACTGAGCCCCATTCATTAAGCTGGCTCACTGCAGCACAGCCTAGGCCAGGAAGAAAAACAGAAAACAGAGCAAGTGAAAGAGAGGCTCAGATTGGTTATTTCAAGGGGGAAACACTTGTAGAAGCTCTTAGTATATTACCCTCATCGTTCCACACTGGTCACCCTCCCACATCCTCTCAGCTCTGCTATTCTGGTACCTCTGCCATTCATCCATGAAATTGCCCTCTGCCTCCTGAAGAACGAAATATATATTTCGTAGCTGAAACTGAGACTCCTTGACAGAAAGGATCCAGCTCTCTGCATTCTTCGGGAGGACTGGATGAGCATTTTTTAATGTACTGCTTCCGTTTTATTATCGTTCTTGCAACATCCCACTCTCTAAAGATGCCATGGCACTGCCCACTCCCCAGGAATGTTAACCGCAGTGTCCTGTCCCAATTCTCAAATTTCATCTGTGGTGACTGCATTTCTGCCTTCCTATATCCCACCTTTTTACCTTCAACTGGTTCAGTTTTCATTTCCCTGCCCTGCAACTGCTAGGTGTAGTGTGGCTGAGCACTGTTTAACAGCTGCCAATTTCCACCCCAGAGGTGGCTGCTCCTCAGGGGTGGCCAGAGAGACTCCTTATATTAGGGCCTTTGGGGCCCAAGCACAAACCTTATCCATTCAATCCCAATGCTGTGCAGTTGGACAGTCAGAACAATCTAATCAGATGTACAGCAATTTGGGGCTTTTTTAAATCCAGTGAAACATCCTTTTGGGATAAAGTCATAAAGCAACTCACCATATAACTCCCGAGTTCTAAAGAGTGAAAAGAAGATGAGAGGATATGCTTTATGTGTGGCATCTGTGATATCATTGTCTGTTTAAATGGAGATAAGATAGAGCTTTTCCCTTCAGACAGAAATAAAACACTCCAAGTGTACCTTGACAATAGCTCATTAAAGCCCTATTCAAATACACTGTTCTGCTACCAAAGTTTGTAGAAAAAGAAAAGAGAAAGTTAGCGTTAGAGAACTGCTGCGAAGTGTGGTTTATTTTCCTTGCTTGACTGGGGTCTCTCCAGTTGGGAATTTTCAGAGCTGCACTTCTGTGTGTGGAACTGAGTTGCCAGTAAATCAGAGCAAATTCAAAACAAATGCTCTTTCATGTAGAGGCATTCGGCTTTGTTTCATGGCTTGTGTAGCTAACCGTATCCCTTCATGAGTCAACACTCCTATCGGCTCCTCATTAAACTAAATGGTTACAATTACACTGGTGGGGGGAAAAGAGTGGTTAATGATCGTAAATGTTTCCTCTGTTTCTGGAGGGTTTGGAAAACTTTTGATAACTCAAGACCAAAACCCCCCCGCCCCAAAAAACCGCCCCAAAAGGAACAGTGCCTTCTTCTGGAGGCTGGGAATGAGAATATATTAATAAACCTTTCCCATGTAGAGTACCTTTGCCAGTTCTTGCTGTGCTATGAAATTAAACTTCCATAGCAAACTCCTTAAGAAGGCATTCATAGGCAAGTTATGTTATTTCCTGCAGCCCAAACCCCCACCTCCCCCATCTCCTCAGGAGCAGACTAGACAGACGAGATGTTATCAATAACACAAACCTTTCAGAAAGCCCCCTTTTAAAAGCTAGTACTTCCTTTACTTATTTCATGTGGTATCCTGTGGAACTCAATCCCTCCCCACCCACCCCACATATTTCACGAGGGGAAAAATATGATCTAACATCCTTATTGTGTTGTTTTACTTCTTGTTTCTGTTCTCTTTCTAGTCTCTCCTCTCCAACCCCCCCACTTCTTCCCTAAAGTTACAGCCACCAATAGACACTGCCTCCCCCGCCCCCCCCCCCCCCCAAAAAGAGACCAGCCACAAGTTGCCCTTCTCCCCCTTCCTTTGATTAATTCTCATTAGGGCCTTTGAACAAACAATATGCTTCCCTCTCAAATAACAGGCAGGGTATATATTACACTGAAAGAAAAACAAACAAGGCTCACTTAAAGACATCCACACCAAATGCAATTCCTGGAGAGAAGACACACACACACACACAGCAGCAGCACCAACCAGCAACTTACATATTTCTAAAATTCCAGTCACAGCACAATGAACGGAGTAAATGCTCCACAAATGATAAATCACTGAGACTCACTGACAGAGGAAAGTATCTTCCAACCTACACTAGACAACGCAGGTACATATTTTCAGACAAATTATGGCTGGTGATCATACATACAAGAGTAACTGCATTTAGGACTCAGCCATTCCTCTTCAAAGGCAACGCTCTAGTGGGGAAAGGAAGAAGGTGAATAAGCTATTATTGAAAGGCCTGATTTGCAGCTTTTGTTGAAGTCCCCAGCTGTGGAGATACAGCATCTCTGAAAATCAGGCCAAAAAGGTTTGCTGGATACTGAGAGCAGGGCACTGGGAAATGTCCTTTCATGCACCTGTACAAAAGGTGCAGTCAAATGTTCTCCCCTCAACACAGCAATCCTTGTGCTGAGACAGATGCTGTATCCACCCCAACAGATCTCCCCAGATCATGCCATGTTACTAGCCAACCACTCTACTGTTTTCCCCAGATCTGAGAGCCATACTGTACATACCTGCCCCTTGTGCATGGGCTCCCATGTGCCCTCTCTATCACCCTGCCAGTCCCATGCAGAAGGAAACACCATATAGCCCCCGATATATAAAATGCATATATGGTTACCCTAATATTTCTCAGCTGATTGCTAACCTATTATAGACAGTTTGCAGGCAACCATTGACTAGTATCATACAAGAACACAATGGCTGGAATGGAAAACACCTACTTGATCAGTTGTCTTCATGTAAGGGTACTATATACTCCACTGATGCCATTATTGAATGTACTGTAGCCAGAAGGCTGTGCAGAAACTAGTTACACTAACCAAACAAAAACCCACAAAGATTCAAGACCACCAGTCAAATACTGCTCTCCTTATCTATACAATTAGCCCCACTGAACCCAAAGGTTCCACCTGTGTAAATAAGGCAAGGGCTGGGACTGACCTTGAATTTTTCTATAAGGATACAGCTGTAATTCACCTGCTCACTTCTCTATAAATAATCTACACCCTATAGTGAACCACCACCAAAAGTAAATTTTCCTCACAGGGTCCATCCATTCATCCCCAGGTGCCCAACTCCTGTTGAAAATGAGTCCCAGCATCATTCTTACTTCATTCACAGCCTAAAACCAACAGGAGTTTTAGGTGCACTAGGAGTAAAGAGTCCTGAGTGAGTAAAGCATACCACAGATAATGTGTCTTACCTGAAAGCCCCCCAGGGGCTAGACAATTAGTTCCCCCTGTTTCAGTGGAGGAAGGCACAGAGTCTGGACAATCTGCTGCAGCAGAGGAAAAAAATAAGAAATTAGTATATGTTAGTTTCTTAGCACGCTGTAAACAATGTCAAGAACAGAACACACATTCCAAAGTGTTCAACAGGAAGCTATTACTAATTGTCTGCACAGACACTGCCATTCATCATAATATATCCACCCTAAACTCATCATCCTTGTCTAAACTCTACACTACCACTTAATCATTACTCAATACATGCAAAAATTATATGAGGGCTGGAATCTTTTTGTCCAAGTCACAGGTTAATGAAATCAGGTCTGCCATCCTTTAAGTAACTAACAGAGTGCCGAAAGAGTTTGAACAGCTGCTTTGTACCTTGAATCTAGTACACAACTAGGTTGGCCAGGTGGAAATATTAAACTGAAAGAGAGAGAAAAAAATACACCACTTTTGTCACAAATAGTCCAATGTCAACTTTACTCCTTTGTTCCTGTCTTTTTTGCTAATTTCATTAAGAACTCGTATACAGTTTCCCTTCCACTGACTCTACATTACTTTGCTTCCCAGCGAGTTGTGTATGCACCAAAGAGGCCTGACTGGACCAAATTCTCTCCATGCACCACCGAAGGGGCTTTTATGATGAAAGGAATCTGTCTCATTAGCTATTCCTCTTGACATTTAGAAGTGTTCAGTTCAGGGAGGAGCAAAGTTTGGCCCCCTGAAGTCCAAAAACTACAACTGCCCCCTTTCTGTAATTGCAGCATGAGGTCAAGGTTGATCAACCTTTTTACTGCAGATGAACCCATAAAAGCAATTTTTAATCATCTATCAGGGAAGATGCAAGCATAAGGAAATACTGTGGTTAAAGGCATTCGCAGTCAAGAGAAAAATTGAAATGTACATTCAACCCTCAGGCTCCTGGCAAGTTGCCACAGTTGGTTATGCAAAATTAGGGCACCCTAAATTACATCATTTCAGCTACAAACCATCTCTTAAAGCAAGGGCCACAGCACCAATAGGATAGAGTCTTTTGTCCCCCACACTTTTTTTCAAGCACTCACTACTGAAAACCTAAGGAAAAAAACATGCGTGTATAATCTCATTTTATCAGAGTAAAGTATAATCCATAACAGGAATATACCGTTTAACAGGATACAGTTAATCAAACTGAAAACAATAGGAGAGACAGGAAATGGACTTATTTGTGAAATACTGTATACGATACACTTTCTAAATATTTTGTAGTTTGTTTTCTATGTTCCAAGGAAATATGCTTTTTTAAAAACCTTGTCCACTTGTATATCTAAACAGATGACTCCCTTGTATCTTTCCCTTGAGATCACCCTCAAATGCTTTTGCTGATGCTTTCCCTCAATACACTCACAACCTTTCTGAATAAAGGTGTCAAAAATATGGTACTGGTTTGTACTACAGACTAGTGCTTCATATCCAGCTCTAATCTGCCTCTAGATGAACATGTTGCACTCCCACTTGGGAGTCAATGTGAGGCCTGTGCTATACATCAAAAAGCCATAATTTGCCCCTTACATGTCATCTTGCTCTAGTCAAATATAACCAGATTCTTCTGCTAGCAATGCAGACAGACATTTTAAAGTAACTTGGGGGATCTATTCCTCAAGACTGCAGGAGACAGTCATAGCAGTATGTCCACTTCTTCTAACTTAAAAAACACAATCCTAACCATAAAATTGCTGTGGAGATAAAGTAACCCTACAGTTTGAATTCAAACACAAAGAACAGCTCTCTGTTTCTTCATCAGGGCTGCACATTAGAAATAGGGCCTCATTCAGACCCTCCCTAAAGCCTGGACCTTTCCCTGAGCATAGCTCTGCCCACTGATGAAGTACCACAGTACAGTTTCATTTGGTCCTCTTCAGACTTCAATTGAACCCACTCCCTAATATCCAATAGCAAATTCCCTTTATCAATTCATTTAAACTGAGAACAGCGCTGGGTCATGGGCCTCACTTTAGAATAAGCCATTACTGGATCCACTGTTGATGTTCCCTCTTACACCCCAGCAGGCATAGGCTATGCAAAAGGCATGATGATCCTTTCCTGTTCCTTGTGTTAACCCTTGGCTAGTTGAGCCTTGCATGCTTAGCATCATCCAGGCCTCATCCAAGCACTCTAGCTGATACGGAGCACTGTCATTTTTTACTTATTTTTTTTGGTATCAGTGAAACACTCCAAGGTTGAGTGGTTCATCTGAAGTTCCTATATGTTAACCCTTTCACCCCAGATTTCTTTGTAAAGTAAGCTGTTTCCAAAGGACATGAAATCACGTTCTTCACATCAACAGGGTAATGACTAGGGGCCTGGCCCTGAGGGGTGCGCAGAGTCTCCTGCTACACCTTCAATTCTCATTAAAATCAACAACACTTGAAGACCACGAGCAATCCACAGGCCTTATGCTTAGCCTGAGTCGTTTTTTGCATTCTAATACGCAGGTGACAGACACAGGAGAGATCCTAACTCTCCCCTGCAAACAGAAGTCAGTGGTCGACCATCCCGTCTAGTGCCCACACTATATATATACTCTCTCATGCGTGTATGTGTGTGTGTGATGTGTAGAGTTTGAAACAGAGCTAAGTTACCCCGGAATTCGGTCATGCTCAGACCCTAGGGGAAGTGGGGGGAAAGGACCTCATATTACACTTGGGAGACCTCTGTGACTGCCTCCAGAGGGAACATGTCCAGCCAGCCTCACCCAGTAAAGACAGGTCAGCCTGATAAATAGCCTTTGTGGGGGTGAGAGGGAATTAAGAGAAAAGGGATAGGATCTTTAATACACACTGTTAAATCGCGGGCCCAGACACCTTCACAAACTTAAACACCAGAACTAGTATAAATTAGCTGTGAGACAGGAGAGCATTCTGAGTAGTGTCATGCATGCAAGGCCACCAATATCCCTCTGGCACAGGAAATCCTTTCCTCCAGCACAGGTGGTAGCTTTTGGAAATGAGTCATGGTTACCCAGCTCATGGATGCAAACCATGGACATGTGTTTCACTCTGCTGAAGCTCATCAGCATGGAACAGCAACGGGGTTTTTTTTAGATAAACAGTATGTCGGCCTCTCTACTTTAGAGTTCATTGTACTGAACCCCCATCACATTGCCTCTAAAATTCCACACATCTGACCAGTCAAGGACATCTCCGACAACCTCCCATCCACAGTGAGCCTTTTCATTTGGGGTCCAAATCTGCAGTCCTAACATGGATAACACTACCACTGAAGCTAATGGGAAAGAATGAAGGACTGCAGATTCAGGCTCTTAATAAGGACAATACAGTTCACTGTACTGTCTAAGAGAACTAGTGAAAATCATTTAAGTCACAGCAAATTTGCACGTCATTTAGGACACTGGAGTCATGCCTCTTGGAGTCTGTTCCCAGATTTGTTAGAGACTTGCTGTGTGGCCATGGCCAAGTCACCTAACGTTCCTGGCTCTTAGCTGACCCATCTGTACAGTTCCTGTATTAATATGTAGCTAACTTACAGGGGGGCTAGGAGGCTTCATTCATGTTTATAAAAGCTTTGATACTTGTGTGAGTGGTGCTAGGTAAAGACCTGATCCTGAAAGCCCTCCTCATGCATTAGTCCCCCTCACTTGCGTTGGAGTTGTGTACTATCACACTTCATACCAATGTGAGATGTCCAGGTTACAGTTAGGTACACTTCTCCTTAGCAGTATCTGCAGATAGTTCTTCTAGACTGTCAAGGTGTAAATGGAAAGATCTTTGGTAACTGTTTTAACTGTGCTAGTAAAATGGCTTCGCCATGCCTGGACAGTCTACCACATTCTCTTCCTATTTTCCCAAAGGTGGAACACTGGTGAATAATGAGGACAGGACTGCTCCTTGCTTAAAATGGTTCAGATTTGAACACCTGTCCATTGTAATATTCTAATATTCCTCTTTCTCACTTAACCAACCTAAGGCAAATAATATTCGACACAATGCTTAGAAATGTAGGAATGTGGGACACCTAGGATCCCAGCACGGTTCTGTCTGCCACAGGAGATAGCAATGATACACAGACATTAAGTTCTCGATCTCATTCTGTCCACAACCGCTTTGATGAAAGAGGAAGCAAAAGAGAAAAAAAAAAGAAGCCAGCAGTTGTAACAACCACCTGCAATGACAGACTTATAGACTTCTGTTTGTCTCTGTCATTGTTCCATGTCTTACATTATTCAGCGTTCAACTGCCAAACGGATTTTTTTTTTTAAATTAAACTTTTTGGTGAGTAACCAGTTGTTTTTGAGTTTCCGATTGGCAGCATTAATCACTTCCTATTGGCTGATCCGAAGAACTTTTCCTTTCGAAATGGCACATTCATGTTCTGCGGCTTTTCTGTTTACACACATTTTGTTACCTTATGTCAACACTTGCTAATGAATAAATATATCACTCCACTAACTGAAAATGAGGTCCTGGCGAAGGTAGATTGGATGTTTAAACCCTGCTAATAGATTTATCCTAACGTCTTTCCAGGAAACTGAAGGCAATCATTAACACTTCTTTCCTATAGCTTTATGTTGGCTGCTATCCTCCTGAACACTTTACAAATTAGTTTATGCCCTATGCAAAAAGCCATTATTGGGGGAAATTACATATGCAAATCTAAGCATGTGAAGTTTCTATGGGACCATTCTGTTATCCATTCGAGAATTTGTCTAAATTACAACTCTCTTTCTCTAATAACAAAATTCTTTACTACTCAGTAGACTCTTTGCCTGTGTAAAGAAACAATCCTTGAAAATCAAAGCAACTACTAAATGTAAAAAGAAAAGGAGGACTTGTGGCACCTTAGAGACTAACAAACTTATTTGTGCATAAGCTTTCGTGAGCTACAGCTCACGGAAGTTTATGCTCAAATAAATGTGTTAGTCTCTAAGGTGCCACAAGTCCTCCTTTTCTTTTTGCGGATACAGACTAACACGGCTGCTACTCTGAAACCTACTAAATGTAAGTAGCACTTGTAAGGGATGTAGGATATAATCACACTGATATATCCTCATTAATTAGTGAACATTTGTCTAGTGTTCTTTAATGCTCAGGCAAAATATTATATGCTTTGTGACCCATTCATTTATTAAGCAGCTGTGCCTGTTTCCACATGGCATAGAGAAAACTCCTTATGTTAATCAGAGTTTACAGTGGAGAAAATGAACCTAGTTAAAAGGGTCCAGTACTGAAGGCACCAAGTACTTTCCTATGAGGTGCTAAGCACCTTAACTTCAATGGGAGTTGACATCACAAGAGACACTCAACATCTGGATAGGGCCCTAGGCCCATTTCCCAGTTTTCTGAAATATCCTCATAACTTGCAACCCCCCCCCCCTTTTTTTTTTTTAAAGAGCATTTACTGAAAGACACTTTACAATGAAAAGAGAAACCTATCAGGCAAGGGCCTCGGGGTTTTAACAGTTTTTGAACTCCGGAAACTAGCCAACTCCAACAAACTGAATAGCAGTAATTTTAGAAAATCAGCTATTTTAGAAAAACAGCTCTGAAATTGGAACAAAAACAGGAACAAAGCTATTTTAGTACTTTACTTTTAAAAAGGGAGTTTAAGTTTACATATGGGTGCTGCGTGACTTTAGGACACAACCAGAAAGATAACTGTGCTATAATCAATATTTTAGATCCATTCATCTTCAGAGAGATATGAAGGGGCTTGGTGGAGTTCTGCACCTCCCTGATTTCATCCCCACTTCCGGATTTTCACTAAACCTGTCTCCTTCCACAGTGCCAGTCCTATTTATCTAACACAGGGCGAGCTTGCTGCCAACCAGAAGTTTATGCAGACAACCGCAACAGAGCTTGGTGCCAGCCTCAAATGGGCTTCTGCCCTGGCACGGTGCCATTCAATTACAAGCAACAGGCATGAAGAGCTGTGTTAGAAACTTTTAGCTCCCCTCCATATTTTTTTAATTTGGTAATGCTTAATTACAGATGATTTTTTTTTAAAACAGAAGATTTGTACAACCACTTTTGCCAACACTTATTTGTATCAATAAAAATTAATGTTCCTAGAATCCTCTGCTGTACCTTGTACCAATCTAAGTTCATTAGAATTCAAATACAGTGAGTTGACAAGTCATGAATTTCCATTTACTACTTAGAATTGTAAACTATATTAGGAAGACTTCATACTTCTTGCAGATGTTCATTAAGCAAAGTTGGCAAAACCTACTGACTCACACTATTTTATGTGCATACCCATTCTGAGTTTTCAAGTTACTTGGTACAAGTACATCTAGAAAAGGCAACAATGTAAATGGACTACCTACAATAGTTTCTGGGTTTTAAAACTAGAGGTTTTCTTAGCCAAATTATATACTAAATCATTGGGGTGGCAAAGGGGCAAAAATCCCACAGAAACAGCCAAAAAGTGAAAGGCATAAGAAGTATAACAAAGGAAGGAGACATTCCCCCCTGAGAAAGGCATGTTTTCCCTTTTTATCTGAAGACGGTAGCCTACTTTTAAAAGGTCTACTTACCAGTTGGTTTGAGAAAATCCATTGGATATCTGGAGTAGGGTGGAGGGGGAGACTCTGGAATTAGAAAATCACAGAGAAAATAAAGGCAGAGCCATGAGAAAAAAAGATAGGAACTTATGATAACAGTGGCATTCTTTTAGCAAAACTGTTTGTCTTAGCTCTGGGGGTTGGAGGCAGGGCAGCTAGGCGGTGATTGCCTTGATATTTAGCTGTCAGATAAACAAAAGGGGCCGCCTGGCGCCAGTCTCCCTGCTATCTGCTACTCTGGCTGTCTGATCAGGGCCTCCTTGGCTCGGCTAAAACACTCCAGCACTGGAAATCACCAACTGATCCAGACTGCCAGATAATCCTTGCTAGCTGCACACACATTTAACATTTCACAGAAAAGGGAAAAAAGAAACGGCAAGAAAAAAAAAAGTCAAGTGCTGACGTTTACCTCTCTCTCTCTCCCCCCTCCCACAACTCTACCCACTACTCAGAACTGGATCATTTCCATTCTACACCAACTAAGCAAAGTTTACAAGTAATTGCAATGTTTAAACACGGGCAGGGGGTGGAATGCAAGTCAGGGATCGCTCCTTTAGGCCATCGGGTAGGTAACATGGGAGTTAAACGTGCCAAAAAAAAAAAAAAAACACACAACCAAACCCATTGCCATCAACAAAAGAAAATGGCATTTGAAAACTTTCCGTCTTTTTCTTTTTTTGCCACTAGCGGATCAAACGCTGTGAAACTTTTCTGAGTCTTATTTGGAAAGCGAAGTCTGCTGACTGCGGGAGAGGGAAGCATGCTTGCATCGGACAAACTGGAACCCATAAATTATGCGTTCTCTAGTTAAGGGGTGGTGGAGGATTTGTGAACCACCAACTTGCAATGTTGGGTTGCTTTGTAAATCCCAGGCTGGCTGGGAATGCTGTTAAACATCAGATCAAGGGATTCATTTTCTAAAGCAAAGCAGTCTAGATTATGACTGTTCATTGGGACCTCTCTGCAAAACATCAGCCCTACATAAGGCAAACTTATCTTCTGAACATCATTTGAAGGGTTCCAGGCACCTACACGTTTCCCTTTTTGTACACAGCCTTCTCCACAAATACAGTAGTGAACCACATCCTTGTTTTACTGCTGGTATGAATTCACACCCGGCGTTGACCGAAAGAAAACCCGCCGTGCAAGAAGAGCATTGCAGGGAAAGAGAGGCAGGCAAAAAACTGCAACCCTCACTCGGACAACACTTCCATAGGATTAAAGTACGTGGGAATGTTGCCGGAGTCAAACTGGAAGCCTCGACCATTATATGTGTCACAAACACGAACAATACAGTTGCATCCTAAGAACCAGTTTTGTGCTACCCCTCCCCGGCTTTCTGTCCATACAACCGTCTCCCCCCGCTCGCCTCCCTTGCCACCCACACCAGCTCAGGAGTGTCCCACCGGGGCACATGCCTGCCCGTGCGCCTTCAGCCATACCTAGTTCACAGAGCCTGCTGAGGTGGTGGGGATTGCAGCAGACCAGCTCCGGGTGAGTTTTTCCATAAGATTCACAGCAACATAACCTCTTCACTTCCGAGCAATGCCTGAGATCCGGCCACCGGAATACTTTACACAGCAGCAAAGGGAGAGAGTACCAATGCTGACCCAGTCTGGAGTCCACCTTGCCCGGCAGGAGGAGGCAGGAGGTCCGCGCGCCCCCTTTGGACTCCACCGCTTGCAAGAGCACCTCCAGCTGTTTCTCCTTCAGCCTCTTCAGGACCGCGTGGGTCAGCGCTTTCAATTCCGCCTCCGAGCCGAGGTGAGCCTTGGTGATGATCTTCCCCGACTTGCCCATGCAGCAGCCCCGGCCGCCTCCAGCCCCATGCGCCCGGCTGTCCGCGGCTGTTTCGCCGGGCTCACCTTCCTCCTCCTCCCCGCCGCCGGGCGCACGGCTCCGCCAGAGTCGCCGGACGAGCACCGATCGTTTGGTCCTGAACATGCGGGACGAGAAGAAGGTTCCCCGGCTAAAAAACGAGCATGTCGTCCGCAAATCATGAAGAATCCGGGATCCGAGTCCAGGCAGCAAACACAAGCAGCCTGAAATGATAGGGATACAGTGGGGAGGAGGGCTGGTGGTTGCGGCAGAGCCAAAACAATCTGTAACATATGCCAGTCTCTTAAAGGGTTGGGGGGTTTCCTCTGTCTCTCTTAAATCCTTCAAAAATCCACTGAAAATCCTACAAGTTATAAATTTATATTTAGAATTTGCCACCTCTATATAAGAAATGGAAAAAATATAAACTAAAAGAGATGGGGGGGAATCAATGTTCAGTGTAAGAGAAGAATTGCAGAAAACATGCCCCCCCAAACAGACGAGGGAATAACAGATCTTCTCCCGTCGCCGGTCTGTCAAAGCGATTGCAAAACATTTAGATCACATTTGGTTTCAGACGAGGGTGGCTGTTTTAAATAAAAAAGAAAAAGAAATAATAAAGGTCTTCCCCACCCCTCCCAAAAAATTTTGTGGCAAAACCAAGGCACAAGATTTAAAAAAAAACCAACCTCTATTTCCTTAGTAATAACATATCCACAGATTCCATCAAAAGAGGAGGGTTGGGGGGGAGGTTGGGAAAAAAGGAATTTCTATAACATAGGGTGGATGGATTCTTTTCAAAAAGAGCCAAAATAACGTCGCATTTAAAAAAAAACAAAACTAAAATTTGGACGTTTGAATGAATAATCAAAATGTTTTAAAAAATAAAAATGCATCCAAGCGTGTTACATCCTTTAAAAAAAAAAAGCCCAACTCGTCCTTATGCTTTTTTTCTTCTTATCGAAAGAGTTTAATCCACACCAAAAAAAAAAAAAATCCTCGACGCGGCTGCTCACCCAGATCTGTGTATTTTTAAAAAGTGGGGAGCCTGTGTCTTTCCTCCCGAAAGGCTTGATCCGCTCCCTCTCTGTGTGCCTGTCTTTCAGAAAGACCAGGAGGCAGGGTCAGTTTAAAAAATAAAAAATAAAAAACCACAGTTGCCCCCAGCTCTCCTCCCACCCAGCCCTGACAAAATACAAGCGACGGATGGGTGAGAAGTGACAGGGGATGATCCTATAATGACAGGAGCTGAAATGATCACCAGCCCCCCCAGTCTCTCTTCTGTCTCGCGCTCTCTCTCTAGTAAATGCTAATGCAGCCTTTAGCTCCTCTTCCTTCTCTTCTGGCTGCAGCTCCCCTCCTTCGAGGCAGCCTTTCCAGTCCTTGCATCGGCTACCAGCACACGCACCAAAAGCAGCTCCTTTCGCTTGGCTCGCCTGGTTTGCTTCGCTTTTTTTCCCCCCCCCTCTCTCTCCTCCTTCCCCTCCTTTTTTCCACTCCCTTCTTCCTTCACAGGGATCTCAGTGCAGGAGAGCCTGTCTCCCCCGCGCACACCTTCTTGTTCTTCTTTCTTCCCTGCGGCGAGAGAGGGGGAGTTGCTTGTGCTTTGGAGGGGGTGGCCTGCGAAGAGGAGGGGGGGTTCCCAGTTGAGGTGGCTATTACCTAGCAGCGCCCATGGTCTCTCTGCCTCTGGGCTGCTGCCGTCCGCCAGCTCCCCTCTCCAGCCAGCAGCCTCCTCCTCCCTGCTTTGCCTCGGTGACTCGCAGTGCGCAGTATCGCTGCCCAGCCCCGGCCCCCAATCACGTGGGCGTCTAGACACCCAGTCGCTTTAAAAAAAAAAAAAAGTGATTGTGTTGCGCAAACAGCAGCTCGGGTTTCTAAAAGCTTCTTTCTTTCCTTTGCTTTTCTTTGCTTTTTTTAATTTCTGAAGTCTTGCGAGAGAGGAGGCGAGCGGGCCGGGGCAGTGTAGCGAATGCACCTCCCATTCAACCAAGACATCAGTGATCTTTACAAAAAAAAAAACCACGATCAAGGTACAGTGCCCCAAGGAAGTCATTGCTCCTGCAGGTTAACTCGGGAGGATATTTATCAGTGAGATGCTGCTGTTAGGGGTAGCCTCGTAGGCGATGCTGCTGTTAAGGGTAGGCCCATAGAATTTTTTTTTTGTGGGGGGGGTGTTGACATGGTTGGCATTCACGTTCAAAAAGAGTTTGCCGTCTCATTCTTGACATTTGTTGTTTTTCTGAATGCTAGATTATTCCTGTTATTTGTGGCTCCTTTTTGCATTGAAGTGGGTGGCAGATTTGTTTTGAGTAGGGTGCAGGTGGAGCAGGGAGTTGGGCCCTTCATAAAGAAAATGCACCATGAATACAAGAGGTTCTTGCATAAAAGATGCATTTCAGTTGGGTAATAAATGGGGGTTTGGAAAAATACCCAGAAAAAGTCAGACCTAAATCCTGGAATCAGATTGTTCAGTGTCGATCCTTGTGACTGTCCAGAGGCCCCGTATCTGACTGCAGGATGGAGGCCTAAGACCATGGTTGTGTAAAATAAAGAACTAAATTGCAAATATTAAAAAAAAAAAATCTATGAATGAAACCAACGGTTAAAGTTAATTTGTATAGCCAAAGACATTATGTACAATGTAATAAAAAACACTTGGCACTTGCATAGCACTTGTCATCAGAGGCCAATGGTGGGTAAGTGTTATTACCCCTTTCTTAAAGGGGAGGAAAATCAGACACAGATATTAATAAAATATCATAACAACACTTTGCATTTTTAGTGCCATGCTTCAGAGGACCTTACATTTGTACTAAATTAAGCCTTTGAGCATCCCTGTGAAGTCAGCATTATTATGAAACACTGGAATGCGTTACCTAGGGAGGTGGTGGAATCTCCTTCCTTAGATATTTTTAAGGTCAGGCTTGACAAAGCCCTGGCTGGGATAATTTAGTTGGGGATTGGTCCTGCTTTGAGCAGGAGGTTGGACTAGATGACCTCCTGAGGTCCCGTCCAACCCTGATATTTTATGATTCTGTGATTCTATGCCAGTTTTGCAGAGGGGTAAACTGAGATACAGTAGTTAAGTGACTTGTATGTGTATGTGCTGTGCTTTAATCCTGAGAATGACAATCCTGCACATACTGACACAGGTAAGTAGTCCTTTGGATTTAATGGGATTATTCATATGCATAAGTGTTGTCTGAGTCCAGACCAAGACCAACAAGTTGGTTGCTTAAGGTCATACAGTAAGTCAGTTACAGAGTTGGAAATAGAACCAAGTTTTCAAAATCACATGCTCCAAACACTAGCTGCCATAAACAAACTTAATTCCAAAGTAATTGCAGTGAAATAAACAAGACAAAACCCATAAAACACAGACAGCCCAAGAGTTATTATTCTAAAAAGTCCTAGAATGTACATACTGTAGATGCACTGAATTCCTGGAATTGACTTCTCCAGGTGCTTTGGATGCACAAGGAATGCAAGATCAAATGTAGGCCCTATCCTGCAAATACACATGTCAGGACTCAATACTAACTACTCACGTGCATAAAAGTTGTTTGTGTTATTGACAGATCAAGGCCTATGGTAGTTAGAAGCCAGATCTTTAGGGCTGGCTTGCAAAATTTTAGGGAAAACATACCATCCTGGGAATAAAATCTACTCACCTATTCTTTATCCATATGATTGGTGATAATAAAAAGTATTTTATTTGCCCATTTTTTATTTGCTCAGGGTATGTGGGTGAAGAATTTATCAAGGCTGATCTAGGGCTTTATGGGGGAGGTAATGGGGGAGGTAATGGAGGCTAGACATCAGAAATTTCACCCGGAGCTCACACAGACTGTCTTTATGTTCTGTGTTTCTACAGAGCCCAGCGGGTTCCATGACTAGGGCTCCCAGGTGCTACAGGAATACAAATAAATACATAAATGCGACTACTACTATATTCCAGGTATAAATGTAAACTTGCTTAACAACTGGGCCACTACACTCTGCAGTTTCTGAAAGATGCAGCCCCTTGGCGAGTGCATGCCAGTAATCTAACCTTAAAGTAACAAAGGATTAATGGCCAGGGCAAGGGCGACAGCTTTTCAGTTTGCTGATGCTCTAATACAGTGCAATCTTTTTTTTTTAATGATCACTTTGGAGACTTGAAAAATTGAAAATAAATTACATTTCTTTCTTTTAATATCTCTTTCACAAGCCTCAGAGGTGACCTTATTTTTTAAGGTCTCCTCTTTTTATTATAGCAATGAATAGAATCTCAAAACCTTTTCACTGTGGTAGAATCATAGAATCATAGAATATCAGGGTTGGAAGGGACCTCAGGAGGTCATCTAGTCCAACCCCCTGCTCAAAGCAGGACCAATCCCCAACTAAATCATCCCAGCCACGGCTTTGTCAAGCCTGACCTTAAAAATATCTAAGGAAGGAGATTCCACCACCTCCCTAGGTAACACATTCCAGTGCTTCACCACCCTCCTAGTTTTTTTCCTAATATCCAACCTAAACCTCCCCCATCGCAATTTGAGACCATTACTCCTCATTCTGTCATCTGCTATCACTGAGAACAGTCTAGATCCATCCTCTTTGGAACCCCCTTTCAGGTAGTTGAAAGTAGCTATCAAATCCCCCCTCATTCTTCTCTTCCGCAGACTAAACAATCCCAGTTCCCTCAGCCTCTCCTCATAAGTCATGTGTTCCAGTCCTCTAATCATTTTTGTTGCCCTCTGCTGGACTCTTTCCAATTTGTCCACATCCTTGTTGTAGTGTGGGGCCCAAAACTGGACACAGTACTCCAGATGAGGCCTCACCAATGTCGAATAGAGGGGAACGATCACATCCCTCGATCTGCTGGCAATGCCCCTACTTATACAGCCCAAAATGCCATTGGCCTTCTTGGCAACGACAGCACACTGTTGACTCAAATCCAGCTTCTTGTCCACTGTAACCCCTAGGTCCTTTTCTGCAGAACTGCTGCCTAGCCATTCAGTCCCTAGTCTGTAGCGGTGCATGGGATTCTTCTGTCCTAAGTGCAGGACTCTGCACTTGTTCTTGTTGAACCTCATCAGATTTCTTTTGGCCAAATCCTCTAATTTGTCTAGGTCCCTCTGTATCCTATCCCTACCCTCCAGCATATCTACCTCTCTTCCCAGCTTAGTGTCATCTGCAAACTTGCTGAGGGTGCAATCCACACCATCCTCCAGATCATTAATGAAGATATTGAACAAAACCGGCCTGAGGACCGACCCTAGGGGCACTCCACTTGATACCGGCTGCCAACTAGACATGGAGTCATTGATCACTACCTGTTGAGCCCGACAATCTAGCCAGATTTCTATCCACCTTATAGTCCATTCATCCAGCCCATACTTCTTTAACTTGCTGGCAAGAATACTGTGGGAGACCGTGTCAAAAGCTTTGCTAAAGTCAGGGAACAACACGTCCACTGCTTTCCCCTCATCCACAGAGGCAGTTATCTAGTCATAGAAGGCAATTAGATTAGTCAGGAATGACTTTCCCTTGGTGAATCCATGCTGACTGTTCCTGATCACTTTCCTCTCCTCGAAGTGTTTCAGAATTGATTCCTTGAGGACCTGCTCCATGATTTTTCCAGGGACTGAGGTGAGGCTGACTGGCCTGTAGTTCCCAGGATCCTCCTTCTTCCCTTTTTTAAAGGTGGGCACTACATTAGCCTTTTTTCAGTCGTCCGGGACTTCCCCCGATCGCCATGAGTTTTCAAAGATAATGGCCAATGGCTCTGCAATGACACCCGCCAACTCCTTTAGCACTCTCGGATGCAGCTCATCCGGCCCCATGAACTTGTGCTCATCCAGCTTTTCTAAATAGTCCCGAACCACTTCTTTCTCAACAGAGGGCTGGTCACCTCCTCCCCATGCTGTGCTATCCAGTGCAGCAGTCTGGGAGCTGACCTTGTTCGTGAAGACAGAGGCAAAAAAAGCATTGAGTACGTTAGCTTTTTCCACATCCTCTGTCACTAGGTTGCCTTCCTCATTCAGTAAGGGGCCCACACTTTCCTTGACTTTCTTCTTGTTGCTAACATACCTGAAGAAACCCTTCTTGTTACTCTTAACATCTCTTGCTAGCTGCAACTCCAAGTGTGATTTGGCCTTCCTGATTTCACTCCTGCATGCCCGAGCAATATTTTTATACTCTTCCCTGGTCATTTGTCCAATCTTCCACTTCTTGTAAGCTTCTTTTCTGTGTTTAAGATCAGCAAGGATTTCACTGTTAAGCCAAGCTGGTCGCCTGCCATATTTACTATTCTTTCTACACATCAGGATGGTTTGTCCCTGTAACCTCAATAAGGGTTCTTTAAAATTCAGCCAGCTCTCCTGGACTCCTTTCCCCCTCATGTTATTCTCCCAGGGGATCCTGCCCATCAGTTCCCTGAGGGAGTCAAAGTCTGCTTTCCTGAAGTCCAGGGTCCATATTCTGCTGCTCTCCTTTCTTCCCTGTGTCAGGATCCTGAACTCAGCCATCTCATGGTCACTGCCTCCCAGGTTCCCATCCACTTTTGCTTCCCCTACTAATTCTTCCTGGTTTGTGAGCAGCAGGTCAAGAAGAGCTCTGCCCCTAGTTGGTTCCTCCAGCACTTGCACCAGGAAATTGTCCCCTACTTCCAAAAACTTCCTGGATTGTCTGTGCACCACTGTATTGCTCTCCCAGAAGATATCAGGGTGATTGAAGTCTCCCATGAGAACCAGGGCTTGCGATCTAGTAACTTCCGTGAGTTGCCGGAAGAAAGCCTTGTCCACCTCATCCCTCTGGTCTGGTGGTCTATAGCAGACTCCCACCACGACATCACCCTTGTTGCTCACGCTTCTAAACTTAATCCAGAGACTCTCAGGTTTTTCTGCAGTTTCATACTTGAGCTCTGAGCAATCATACTGCTCCCTTACATACAATGCTACTCACCCACCTTTTCTGCCCTGCCTGTCCTTCCTGAACAGTTTATATCCATCCATGAGAGTTATCCCACCAAGTGTCTGTTATTCCAATCACATCATAATTCCTTGACTGTGCCAGGACTTCCAGTTCTCCCTGCTTGTTTCCCAGGCTTCTTGCATTTGTGTTTAGGCACTTGAGATAACTCGCTGATCGTCCCTATGATAACCTGAAAAAGAGATACTTGGCCTCTCTTCTGGTGTTATTGATAGACCAGATTAGATTAGACACACCTGTTACCACAAGCATTACACTCTTCTTTTATGTCAAAAGCTGCCCAAACTATTATAAATGAGGCGGATTCAAATAATTTGTTCACAGTGAATAAGGTGTATAATCTTTCCTTTGTAATCATCACATTTTCTATTATGACTTATGTTTGCATTATTAGTTACTTTGGTGATAGTAATCCAGAGATTACTATATATACAAATCACAGTGACAAGAATAGTAACTAGCAATATGCCATGCCAGGACAGTGTGGTCTGATGGACAGAGCACAAGACTGGAACTCAGGTGACTTGGGTACTTCTTCCGGCTCTGCTACTGATTCACTATGTGACCTAGGACAAATCATTTTGCTGCTAGCTTCAGTAGGAACCTCAACTTTTCTGTATCTCAATTTCCCCATCTGTGAAATGGGGATACAAATATTTGTCCTCCTTTATAAAGTACCTTGAGCTCTGCAGGTGAAAATTATTCTACTATTTGGAACAAATTGACCATTTAATTATCCCTGTATAGCTTAATTAAATGTCACAAAGAAAAATTTTAAATCCATAACCTGTTAAAATTTGCAAATATTCTGTGTTTTTTAACTTAATTTTCTCACTATTTATCTTAAAAACAGCATTCCCCCTCCCCCCTATATTATACCTCTTCCAATCATTAGTTCTATGTTTTATTTTTCTTGAAACCTAGATTTATGAGTCCTTATGGAAGTGGACACGTGTCTAAAATGGAAGGAATAAAAAAAGTATGTGTTCTCTTTTTTTGGAATGGTTACTGTATGAAATCTGATTTGTTAGGCCAAACCAGTTTATTTAAATCACACAAATAGGCCCATGAAAGCCACAGTATATGTTAATATCGACTATGCCCAGGTTTTATTGTATTTGTTCATTGGCAAGTAGATGTGAACCAAATATCTCCTCTTCTGCAAGATGGGTAATCAGGAAGCAAGAAAACACATGTTGAAATACAGGGGAAATGACAAGTGTCATTCAGATAATGGTAGTAGTGGGGGTCATTAGTCTGTCTGCTCAATTTACTCTTGGGAGTGGCCCCATCATGTGAAACTCAGTTGTGATGACAGGTTTCAGAGTAACAGCCGTGTTAGTCTGTATTCGCAAAAAGAAAAGGAGTACTTGTGGCACCTTAGAGACTAACCAATTTATTTGAGCATGAGCTTTCGTGAGCCCACGAAAGCTCATGCTCAAATAAATTGGTTAGTCTCTAAGGTGCCACAAGTACTCCTTTTCTTTTTTCAGTTGTGATGTAACACCAGGGAATGAGATAAATTTATCCCATGGACTTTAAAGGGCCTGTTTGTCTGAATTAAATAAACTGGGTTTGGCCTAACAAACAGACAAAAATTTCTCAACTATGTAATCGTAGGTGAGTTTTAATCTGCTGTCCCAACTTGATTTTTTTTTTAACAAGAGGAAGAAAAAGTCATTTGAACATATGAATTAAATCCATCATCAAGAATAGGGATACATACATTTGATAATGCAAGTGAAATCAAATACAATTAAAAACTGTACCCTTTTTTCCAGACACCATTCATCTGGAGGTTTCTGAAGACCTTTCTGTTACCCAATTGTCTTTGAAAAGTTAAAGGTGAGTGATAAACTGGAGTTAATTTGCATTGCAATTCAGCATTTGACAGACAGTTGGAGCCAGGGCACTATTAACCTAATTACTTTTCTAACAGCACCAGGGTGTGAGACGCAGCAAAGACACACACACAAAAGATAAAATGAGGAAGTAAAATCTTTTCCTGACATCATTACCAGACATATACAAAGATGATCCCTCTTCATGCACTTTCTGGGCTAGGATTGGATCGATAACAAATATGTGTTATTTTTTCTCTTTTGGGAATAGCTCTTGGTGATAATATTTACAAATAATTAACAATATTTAGGCAGGAACAAGTCTGTCTGATGAGAGGACAGCAAGAAGGAAAATGATGGAGATTTCATGTACTCTAGTGGCACTCCATGCAGATTAACAGTAGTTAAGCTTGTGTCCTTTGCTACTGTTATAAACTTTTATTTTCAGGAGCTTGCAAGCAAGGTTCAGAGTGAACTTGGGTGGGCTAGAATGCCATTTTTGGCACTTTTCTGGTTACTCCTCAGTCTTTGAAGCTCTCATTTAAATAGCAAATAGACCTTATGGCTGCAAAGAAAACTTCTGAATGTGACTTGATGCAAAGTTGTCTTCCTTAGGCTGCAAGAAAGACAAACAATAGGTATAAGAGAAGTTTCAGAGTAGCAGCCTTGTTAGTCTGTATTTGCAAAAAGAAAAGGAGGACTTGAGACACCTTAGAGACTAACAAATTTATTTGAGCATAAGCTTTCGTGAGCTACAGCTCACTTCATCGGATTCCACTGAATGCATCCGATGAAGTGAGCTGTAGCTCATGAAAGCTTATGCTCAAATAAATTTGTTGGTCTCTAAGGTGCCACAAGTACTCCTTTTCTTTTTATAAGAGAAGTGTGAACCTGCCCTCACTGGGTGTTAAATCTGTAGGCTAATATGATAATTTAAATGTTGATGCTGGAAACTAGTTGGGGGCTTTGCATTTTGAGCTAAAGTACTTATCCAGTGTGATTGGACACCACAGAAGTTAGAGATGGAAAAGGCCTATTAGGACACTTTATCCATCCACTCAGACAAATACAAACCTATCCCATACAGCACATTTGCCAGTATTTTGTCCAGTCTAGCTGCAATTGGCCCAAGTGACAGTTTCACTTGTGAGACTATTCTACATCGTGCTATACCTCATCGTGCTATACCTCATACCACCTGGGATATTTTTTTCTGATTGCTCCCCCCTGCTCCTCCTGGCCAGGGTAAATTTTCCTTTCCTTAATTTAATCTCATTGATTCTAATTTTATCCTAGAGCTCCTAGCCTCCAATCCAGCACAGCATTTAAGCATATGTTTAAAGTCAAACACATGCTTAAGTCCTTTAGGGACCTTCTTCAGGTTTGTCTACACAGTTTTTGTACTGCTTTCACTAAATCAGTGTAGAACCAGATAAATGGTTAAAGCAGTACAGTCCCCCAGTGTGGATACAGGTAGATGGGTATAAAAGTACTTATATCTATACAGCTATTCACCTTAATGTGCTTAATTTAAATCTACGGGAGTTAGCCATACCAATATAAGTACCTTTATACTGGTATAGCTGTGCACACAACTAGGAGGTTGTACTAAACACAAAAACTGTGTGTAGGCCAGCAGCACAGCTAAGGGACAGAGAAGGCATGAGCTATTCACCAAGGGAAAGAGAAAGAGCTCGTGCAGCAACAGCCTCCATGGCAAAAGCAGAATGGGAGAGCCTGCCCAAAGCAGAATGAAGAGAGTTCCACCACCCTTTTATTCCCAACGTTGATCCCTGCTTACAAGGTAAAGGACAACTGTATTTAGTAGAGAGCCTTTCATGCAAAATGTATTCCAAAACACTTACAAAAATTAAATAGCAAATGATAGCACGGAGAGAGAGAAATGAAGAGGGACAGACAGAAGAGAGAGTTGATGTGCTGATACCAGAGAGGACTGATAGAAGAATAGATATTTGCAGTGTTGTTGTAGCCGTGTTGGTCCCAAGATATTAGAGACAAGGTGGGTGAAGTAACGTCTTTTATTGGGCCAACTTCTGTTGATAAACCTGAAGAAGAACTCTGTGTAAGCTTGAAATATTCTCTCTTTCACCAACAGAAGTTGGTCCAATAAAAGATATTATCTCTGATAAATAGATAGTCTAAATTCTTCCCTCATGTACATCAACTGGAATGCAACTTCAGAGAAGAATTTTGCTCCATACCCGTTTTCAGATTAGATGGGTAGTCACTGATGCAGAGATACACCAGAGGGTAGTTCCAGGTGACAGGTGCTGCTCTTGTACCAACAATGGCAAGAAGAGATAGAGAAAAGGCCAGGTCTAGATGAGTGGAGGAGGTTGGGAAAGGTGCAAAGAAAGAGAGAGAGAGAGAAGTTTCTAGATGGATATTGATAGACTGGAGAGGGTTCAGAGAAGAGCCACAAGAACAATTGCCTTGTGGTGCTAGACTCAAGGAGCTCAAACAATCTGGTTAGTTTAACAAAAAGAAGGGTAAAGGATGACTTGATCACAATCTGTAAATCCCTACAAAAGGAACAGAAATTTGAAAATGTGCTCTTTAGTCTATTGGACAAAGGTAGAACAATATTCAGTGGTTGGAAGTTGAAGCTTGACAAATTCAGAGCTTGTCTACACTTATGCCTGGGCTACACTACACAGTTAGGTCAACGTAAGCTGCCTTGTGTCAACCTAGCTCTGGAAGAGTCTTCATTTAAATTTGGCTTCGGCCAATGTAAGTGCCTCTCTACGACGATTTAGTAACACCATCTCCCCGAGCAGCATAAAGTCAAGGTCAACGTAATTAAGTCAACTCAGTGTCAGTGTAGAAGCTGCTGTGCTTACACTGACTGTTACTGGCTTTCAGGAGCCATCCCACAATTCCTCATGCTGACAATACAGTCGATACAAGGGCTCCTGGTGAGGACACGCTCCGCTGACAGAAGAAGCCAAGTGTGCACACACACGTGTGATTTCATATCTGCGGTGGCTATATGCCAACGTAAGTTAGGTCGACATAATTTTGTAGTGCAGAAGATATGGTCTTACAGCGCTGCAGCTGTATCCACTCAGCTGAGCTGCTCTAGCAGTTAGTGAAGATGCTATCTATGCTGATGGGAGGGCTTTGGCCATTGGTGTAGATACTCCACCTTCCGGAGAGGAGGTAGCTATGTTGACGGGAGAAAGCCTGCCATCGACATAACACTGTCTACACCAGGAGTTAGGTCAGTATAACTACATCGCTCAGGAAAATCCACACCCCTGAGCAATGTAGTTATACTGTCATAAGTTGGTATTGCAGAACAAGCCTCAGCCTGGAAATAAAGCGCAAACTTTTAACAGAGCGTAATTCATCATTGGAACAACTTGCACAGGGATGTGGTGGATTCTCCACCACAGGTAATTTTTAAATCAAGATTGTCTGTTTTTCTAAAACATATACTGTAGTTTAAACAGGAATTAATTCAAGGAAGTCCTATGACTTCTGTTATATAGGAGGTCGGACAATGATCACAGTGGTTCCTTCTGGCCTCATCATCTCTGAATATCTATTATGTAGCCTGGGGCATGGAGGGTTTTAATAACAAGGAGGACATTTTTATAGTGATCCTGACCTAAATGAGGAGCCAGTGGAATTATCTCAAGATGGGATGATATGATTATATTTCTTTGTTCATTTGAATAGGAGGACTGAAGTCATCAAGGGATATTGTCTTTCGGTTTTTACACAGACCTCCTGATCTATCTGTGACACTACTGCATCTTCTCCCTGCCCATATTACTCACACAGCACTAACAAGCAATCTGTGCTGGCATCCCTGTGGAGGCCATATTCAGCCCTGGAGGAAGCAAGCACATCTCACCTTGAATTTGGCCCATGGTGTCTATGGAGCTGGAGATTAGGAAGGTCAAAGAAAAGGGATTTAGGTTAATCAGGTTGAGAAACAACAACAGCGCAGAAGAGGATTTCAGCAGAGGCAGAATCGAGGGAGTGGGGCACACAGACGATATTGTGGGAGATGGTGGTAGGTAGATTGGGAGGCAGAAGATGAGGGAGAAGAAAGAGTTTAAAGTCAAGTACAAAGAAGAGAATCAGAAAATGGAGGCAAATGGAAGATCTGATTCAGAGTAAAAAAAGAGTGTGATCCCTTTTGCTGGACCAAGAAACATGTTATAATCTGTACAATTTCAGGTTCCTTCTTGAGGGGAGCCAACCCAGAGATGGCTGCATTTCTGAATGTGTATGTATATAGTTTGTGAGGCTCTGTGCAAGCCTCTAGGATGGAAGGTGCTATTTAAATGTATAGTATGTATTCTTAATGGAAAAGAATTATACACTGGCATTTTTGGTGCAATAATGGTGTCACATTATCTACCCTGCACATTTTATTATTACATTCACTATATTTCAGACCTTATAATCAGTCCATAAATGTATGTTTTCAAGCTGCTCTTGTTGTGAGAGCTTGCAACAAGAGAGATTTTTAAGTGAACAGAAAATTTAAAAATTCTGTGGGCATTTTTTAAGCTACACAAGTTTGAAAAACATAGAGGGTTCTCATTTTCAGAATTATTTTTACAATTGTGTAAGTCAAAACCATTTAAAAAAATTATTACATTTGCCAAGTGCCCTTTCTACGTTTTCTAACTAGTAGTCATATTTTGGAAAATTCTGGGCCAGATCCAGTCTTCGGGTAATGTGTATATCTGAAAACTCTGCCATTTTGGACATCAAAATTTGCCAGTGTCATACCCCTCTGCTTATTCACCCAAAACGTCTAGCGTCAAGGATAAGGCTTAGAAGTGGAGGAATGTGATCTTTCTGTTCTCACACAAACCCCCTGATCTGTCTGTGGTCCCAAAGCACCTTCTCCCTGTTCATATGACTTACACAGCACTGACAGAAGTACCTTGTGCTCGCAGCACCATGGAGATTGGGCAGGATGCTCCAGGAGAAGTCAGAATACAGACCCAACATGAATGCTGCCTTTTGGAAACTAGACCTCCTAGTATGAAACATCATGCTGCAACACCTATGCCCAAAGGGACAAGTACAGGGTGGAGTGTCAATGAAGTAAGTACAGTGCTTCAGTCATAAGCCTTGCTGGCTAATCTCAAGATTTTTGGCATGAGTCTCAGGCTTTCGGGGGATTTCTTAGCTCCTTAGGTAGGGCTCCAAAATCTCAGGACCTTAAATGGCAGCACAGCACTGAGTGATGCTGGATGGAGGAGCTGAGAGATGGAGCACATTCAAGTTGGCCAGAAAGAAGAGAGTTACTGTGTTCCACCACTGTCTGGTGGAGATTTCAATTTCCTTGTTAAAAATGACTTTGGCATTCCGCCCCACCCCACCCCCACTGGCAGAGAGAAACAACTGGAGAGGGGATGGGAGAATGTCATGCAGGCAAGAGGAAAATCTCAGTCTTCTCCATTTCCTATTGTTGGCAGGTATGGTTATAGCTTTGGAGTTCCTTCCTTTTAACACTATAGGTCATAACCTTAACATTATTTACATGTCTTTCGTATATTTATTGCAGTGGCATAGCCAGATGTATTATGGAGCGCATTTCTCTTCCTCTGAAACACAAAGCATTAGTCATTGTTGGACGTGAGATATCGAACTAGGAGTCTGACCGCAGTCCTTTCTCAGGCAAAATTCCCACTGACTGGGGAGTTTAGCCTGAGTAAAGATGGCGGGATCAAGTGCTGTATGGACTGCTTGTCTGTTCCCCTAAAAGAATTCCTATGTTAGTGTAGGACTGCCCAGCATCACCACTGCTATCTCCTAATCTGACTCAGAAATTTCCTCTACACCAGGGGTTCTCAAACTGGGGGTCAGCGGGGCTGACAGCTGGAGCCGCAGTTAAATTAAATTAAAATTAAATTAAATGATAAATCCCGATTTTTAATTTATAAGGGGGGTCACACACAGAGGCTTGCTGTGTGAAAGGGCTCACCAGTACAAAAAGTTTGAGAACCACTGCGACTGAAATTTGGCATGTGAGATCTGATGCCAGGAGCATGCTTTTTAATCAATTAAAATTAAACATGTAAAACGTTTAACTTATAGTAACGCAAATAATTTTTTTTTAAATCACACCTGAATTTCTTGTCCTCAAGTAATTACAAATTACTTTTGAGTTTAAAATAAAAAAAAATTGTTGAACATTTATCCATATTGCGTAGGCCTGAACATTATCACACCCCCTAGCTGACCAGCAAAAATGCCTGGTGTAGGCCTGGTATGATTTTGACAAACAAAATTCTGCCCATCACAGTAATTAATTTTCACCAGTTTTTCGTGGGTGGTGGTTGTTGTTTTGGGGTGGTTTTTTTGCAGGTGTATTCATCCATAATGTACTAAAGAGGCATAGACAGGTCTCATTTGTCCTACATGTAGGTTTTACAAACCCTAAGTCCAATAGAAATGTTTCCAGGAAAAGCTTCCAGGTAGCTTAATTATGATGAAAATAGCCCACTTGGAATTTAACAGTCCCACAATATTTGAGTGGAAAATATCCCATGAGAATTTGACAGTGAAATTGACAGAAAATTCATTTACAGTTTATGAGTATATGAGCAGCACTTTACCGATATGGGAATACCCTACACCAGCGTTTCTCAACCCTCAGCCTAATCACCTCACAGCTGCAACCCATGTGACATCCTCAGGGCCATACAGATAGTATATATATTGCGGTGGACGCAGCCCACATAACAAATAGAGAGCTGAATATGCGGCCCACAATGGTAGATAGGTTGAGAACCACTGCCATATACTATACCAGTAAAATGATCTTAATGTGGACAGAATTATACCAGGAGAACTGTGCTTTGTTTCAGTGTAACAACTTCCCCCAATGAGAGAAGCAAGCTATTCCACAACTTTGCCAGTATAGCTGCATCTATAACAGGGACTTCTGTCCACGCAGCTATGCCAGCAGACCTCTGTGATGTAGACAACATAGTATCAGAAATCTCCACTGATTGAAGCTTAAATCAACTGGAGTTTTAGGTGGACAAGAAATGCCAGACCGGGTCCTGTAAACAAACATGATGTAAGGGGACTGTTGCCCCCTTACTAACATTCAGTGGGGGTGTTTTGGTTGGCTATCTCCCAGTACTAAAAGGGGGAAGGGTCGATGGGAAATCAGGACCCTGAGAATGACAGTCCCCAGGAACAATGGGGAGAGGCCAATGCTCCAGGTCAGCCTGAATGACAGGGCAGGCAGGCTAATCAGGGAGTCAGGAGGCCAGGGGGGTCCTGTCCACCGTGTGAGCTGGAATTGCCTAGGGCAGACAGAAGGGGGCAGAGCTAAGGATAAAGCAGGGGCCAAAGCTGAGCTGGGGAGCAGAGCCGTGCCAGATCCAGTGGGACCAGAGAAGGAGCCCAGGAAGCAAGTCACAGTTGGGAGCAGTCACAGAAACAGCCCAGGGAGAGCAGATCCTGTGTTGGGAGCAGAGCTTCAGCCACAGAGCCAGGTGTGGTGAGCAACTGGGGCCAACCAAGGGGGGACCCTGGGTGAAGAACCCAGCGCAGAAAGACACCCCCAGCCAAGCGTCCTTGCAGGCCAGACTGGGAGAGGGATCTTAACCCGACAGGGGGCTGGGAAGAAGGGTCCCACAACCCAAAGCCCAAAGGTGTATGGCCACCCCCATTGCAAGTGTCCAACCCGCAGCAGCCCTGCAGCACAGCCAGGGCCTGAGAAGGAGACCTGGGACCTACAAGGAACAGACTATGAAGTGCCCTGACGTCCAGAGACACCGTGTAATGTTCCCTGCCACAAAGCAGGGTGATGTGTTTTCCTTTAACCTTTCACATTTTTCCTTATTCTTTTTTAAAATTAACTGTTAATTAAACAACTTGTATTTGCTTTAAATTGTATGAAATGATCAGTGGGTCAAGGAACTGCCCAGTGCAGAGAGAGTACCCTGGAGTGGGGACACCCTAGCCCCTGTCCTAGGTGACCACAGGAGGGTTGGGGGTCGAGCCCCCCAGGAATCCTGGGCTCAGCCTTGTCGAGGTTGCAAGGACTCTGCCAGACAGGAGAGTGGAAGGGGAGTCCTCAAGGGCAAGGGAGGCCTCTGGGTAAAGGAAGTGGGAGTGAGGACTCAGATCCTTTTGCTAGCCCACTTAACCGGGGTAGTGCAGAAGCCAGGAAAGTTCCTCACAATAGCGGGACCATTCCCCGCTTACAATGAAACTGACTATCCTGTTTCTATTATCCAACTTGCAAAAATTAAATAAAATGCATAACTAGTAAAAAGGAAATTAAAGATGGGCTCTTTCATAAGCACTTAGTGTTGGCCTAACTCACATACACAGTACATATCTGGAGAAAGCCATGCATTATGATTTGAATGATTAATGCATAGAGGGGCCAATCTTGCTGTCCTTACTTAAGAGAAAATGGAAATATTCCGTAAATATGGACTGCAGGATTAGATTCATAATGTCTCTATTTTATTAATGATTTTTTCACCATGGGCATGATTTCAGGTCCAAAGAGACCCTGAGCCCCAAAGTATATCACATACACATTTTCTACCTTTTTTCCTTACTTGTTGTGTTGTTGATATAATTAAAGAACATGTAATTAAACCAAAAACAAAATTACATCCATCCACATATTCAAACAAAAGGCCGAAGGGAAACTGCTCTGTAAGTAGACTTTATTATAGACGCCACATCTAACTTCCAAGAAAAAAAATCACTTTAAAAATTAAAATCCATCAAATATAAATACATAAATACATCAGAAGCTGCCACTTTGATTCTCTAGTGATGGAAATTAAAGGTGAACTGCAAAGCTGAAAAAAAATTATACATTATGCCAAGAACGCTTTAAAAAAAAACGTAAAGACATTTATAGTCATTGTTTAAAAATGTAATTAACACTGTATTTAAAGAAACAGTGAGACAATTACCACCTATTCAAGATCTTATGAAATCTGAGCTGCAGAATTCCTGCCAAACTGAATGATATCACAGGCACCATAGACAGATGTTTAAAAGAACCATTCCATTCAAAACTTCAACCCTTATTGTCATGACGTGCTAAGTATTTATTATTTATTATCATTATTATTTTATTATAATCATCACTTCTTTTGTTTATGGTACTTGTGATGTGCTGGGAAGTCTGCAGCTTAGATATTATTGGGCTCAACTCTGCAAAATGCTTTGGGGCTACATGGCACCTCACAGGATCAAAATCAGAGAGGTAATTTTGTTCGAACGCAGCTCTAATGACATTCTGTTGAAGCAACAGTCACAGACCATTTTTCCTCTTGGAATTTTAACAAGTTCTTAACTTGTAGCAAACTCTTCATCTGTTCACCTTTAAAAACACAGCAAACGCTGTGTCCCACTGGAACCCATGAGAAAGGCACAGACTATTAAAATTGTAACGGCATTTTAAAAAAAGCAGTTAATATACATTTTTTAAAAATGGAACTTAAGTTGTGCGCCTGTGTTTCAAATTCCTAGGAGCGTATGGATGCATGAAACTATGCAAATTAAAATGCATGCTTCATTTATGTGAACAATTACACAAATAGGATATTTGATCTGTACATATGGCCAGTTATATGTCCACCTGGCCCTTTGTGCTTGCAAGTACTTAATTTTCACATGCTGCTGCAATAACTGAACCCATAAATCAGGTATGCAATAGAATATACATATATCATGTCTACACAGGTGCTTATTGGTGTGTCAGGCACCCCATTATTTGGTGGGGGAGGGAAGGAATTTGGCTACCTGTTTATTTTCTGCACATATATTTCCAGTGGATCATCAAGTTTTTTGAAGATTCTAATGTTGTTCTAATAAGGACTAGTTAAAGAATGACACAATACCACCACCCCCACCACAGTAACAAACAAACAAACAAACAGGAAAACTCTGGCAGACTAGTAAAGCAATGGGTTCTTAATATGCATGTTGGCCATTGTTTTTTACTTAAAGGCTAGACTAGGAGGCCCATTCCGGAGCCTTGGAAGCTGGTGAAGACGCCAGTATTTTCTATACAGCAGGACCATTTTAAGTGCTAGCTCTGCAGGCAGAACTCTGCTGACAAGATCCCCCAAGGATTTCAGCTTAGTGATTGCTTGGATGTAGCCTTGTTTATGCCAGCAGGGCTGGGAAGTGGCACCATCACTTCTGAGCATCTTTCAAGAGCCCAAAGGTGAAATATTTGGTCAGATCACATTGCAACACGTACAATGGAGCTTGCCTACCAGTCACTGCTGCCCCGCTCCATGTGACAGCTGACACCGGTCAGTCCAATTTCAGCCTGAACAGGGCGCGTACACAAAAAGAATCAGGTGTTTTGGAAATAAACTGCTGCCCACTCTTTTGGAAGTTAAGAGCACCCTTTTTTGGCAGAAGAACTAACAGCAGCTTCTTCCCCACGCACCCCCGCACCCCCCAACACACACAGTGATTTTACTTGTAAAAATTCCTGGGAGGGTGTGAGAAGCTAAACAAAGCCTTATAGTAGCAGGGTGGTTTAAACAGCATGTTCTCAGAATTTTATAATGGTCCCAAAGCATCAGAGTGTTCAGATCTAATGCTCTGGTTCAGATCCATGTAACAGAAATGGGCCCAAGTCTGAGAATTTGGATCTGGGTATGAAGTTACCCAAAGTTCCAGGAGAGTCTGAAACTGGCGCTACAATTCAGTTCCATCTTATAAAGTAAAATCAATTGGACATGGATATATTTTTCTTTCCAATGTTGATGATGTTTGGGTTCGGGGGACCAGTTGGGGAACATTTCTAATATTGATCAAACAAGGCTAGAAACTACAGAAAAATGTATATGAAGGAAAAGGGACGTATGTGTGTATGTGAAAACATGCCTTGACTGGCGTAAAGCTGTGTGTGGCTGTGTGTTGACTGGTGTGTGTGTGTGTATCCCAAAGAAAGACAAACAGTGTTTGTGCATTCCCAGGCTGGCGTGTTTATTCCCAGGCTGATGTGTAGGTGTGTGTGATTGCACATTTCTTGGTTGGCATGTGTGTCTGTACACCTCCCATCTGGAGAGAGTGTTTGTGAGAGCATATGCCCTGGCTGGGATGAGTATGTGTCTGAACATTCCCTCTATGTGTGCGTCCCCATTCCCTGACTAGAAAGTGTGTATGCAGCCATTTCCTGGCTGGTCTGTGTCCCTATTCCCTGATGGGCATGGAGCGTGTACGTCCTTATTGCCATACTGGACCGGGGTTATGTGTGTGCCTGTCCCTATTCCTGGGCTGGGATTTGATTGCGTGTGTATCCCTATTCCCAGGCTGGGATGTGGGTGTATGTCGATTCCCTGTTTGGTGTGTATAGATGCGTATCCCCATTCCCTGACTGGGAAGGGAGTGTGTGTGTGCGCGCCCATTCCCTCATTGGGCTGGGAGGGTGGATGTCCATTTCCTGACTAGAAAGGCTGTGTCTGTCCATTCCCTGGTCAGGCTGTGTGTCTGTATGTCTGTCCATTCCCTGGCTGGGATGGGTGTGTGTGTGTCTGCCCATCCCCCAGCTAGGCTGTGTCTGTCTGTCCATCCCCTGGCCAGGCTCAGGGTGCGTGTGTGTCTTATTTCCCTGAAGGGCAGGGGATGTGTGTGTCTGTCCATTGGCCAGGTATGTGGGGGGGGGGGCACCCACACACGCGCCTTTCTGTCCATTCCGTGCTGGGGCTGTGTGTGTCTGTCTGTCTGTCCCCCAGCCAGGCTAAGTGTTTGTCTGTCCATCTCCTGGTAGGGCTCAGGGTGTGTGTGTGTCTGCCTGTCAATCCCTTCCCTGGCCAGGCTCTGAGTGTGTGTCTGACTGTCCATCCCCCGGCCAGGCTGTGTATGTCTGTCTATCCAGCCTCCTGGCTAGGCTGTCTGTCTGCCAGTCCATTTCCCTGGCAGGGGGTGTATGTGTCTGTCTGTCCATCCATCCAGTCCCCTGACATGCTGTGTGTGTGTCCATTTCCCCACTGGGCTGTGTGTGTGTGTGTGTGTGTGTGTCTCTCACTCTGCCTGTCCAATCCGCTGGCTGGACTGGCAGTGTGTGTACGTTCATCCTCTAGCCAGGTTGTGTGTCTGTCTGTGACCATCTTCCAGGGAGGATGGGTGTGTCTGTTTGTCCCTGCCCCGGGCCAGGCTATGTGTGAGTGTGTCCATGCCGGGGCCAGGCTGTGTGTGTGAGTGTGTCCATGCCGGGGCCAGGCTAGGTGTCCGTGTCCGTGTCCATGCAGGGGCCAGGCTGTGTGTGTGTGTGTGTGTGTCCATGCCGGGGCCAGGCTCTGTGTGTGAGTGTGTCCATGCCGGGGCCAGGCTAGGTGTCCGTGTCCATGCAGGGGCCAGGCTGTGTGTGTGTGTGTGTGTGTGTGTGTGTGTGTGTCCATGCCGGGGCCAGGCTGTGTGTGTGAGTGTGTCCATGCAGGGGCCAGGCTCTGTGTGTGTGTGTGTCCATGCCCAGGCCAGGCTGTGTGTGCGTGTGTGTGTCCATGCCGGGGCCAGGCTCTGTGTGTGTGTGTGTCCATGCCGGAGCCAGGCTCTGTGTGTGTGTGTGTGTGTGTCCATGCCGGGGCCAGGCTCTGTGTGTGTGTGTGTCCATGCCGGGGCCAGGCTCTGTGTGTGTGCGTGCGTGTGTGTCCATGCCCAGGCCAGGCTGTGTGTGTGCGTGTGTGTGTCCATGCCCAGGCCAGGCTGTGTGTGTGCGTGTGTGTGTCCATGCCGGGGCCAGGCTCTGTGTGTGTGTGTGTCCATGCCGGGGCCAGGCTCTGTGTGTGTGTGTGCGTGTGTGTCCATGCCCAGGCCAGGCTGTGTGTGTGCGTGTGTGTGTCCATGCCGGGGCCAGGCTGTGTGTGTGCGTGTGTGTGTCCATGCCCAGGCCAGGCTGTGTGTGTGCGTGTGTGTGTCCATGCCGGGGCCAGGCTCTGTGTGTGTGTGTGTGTGTCCATGCCGGGGCCAGACTCTGTGTGTGTGTGTGCGTGTGTGTGTCCATGCCCAGGCCAGGCTGTGTGTGTGCGTGTGCGTGTCCATGCAGGGGCCAGGCTCTGTGTGTGTGTGTGTCCATGCCCAGGCCAGGCTGTGTGTGTGTGTGTGCGTGTCCATGCCGGGGCCAGGCTCTGTGTGTGTGTGTGTGTCCATGCCGGGGCCAGACTCTGTGTGTGTGTGTGCGTGTGTGTGTCCATGCCCAGGCCAGGCTGTGTGTGTGCGTGTGCGTGTCCATGCCGGGGCCAGGCTGGGTGTGTCTCTCTCTGTCTGTCCCTGCCCCGGCCGGGCCTGGCTGTGCGTGCGCGCTGTGCGCTCCCTGCCGGGTGATTGCCCGGCCGGGCTGGGAGCCGGGACGCAGACAGGGCGGGGCGGGGATTCCCTGGCTGCCGGGCGGCGCGGCAGGAGGCGGTGACCCTGCGGGGAGGCTCCGTCTCTCCCTGCTCCGCACGCAGCCGGCCCCCGCCTTGCCACATGCACAGCGGCACCCATGAGTCAGGCGGCGGGTGCCCAGCCCGGCGGCCGCCAGGCGATTGCTCAGCGCCCGCCCGGCAGGGCTCCCCGAGCGCGGGGGCCGGCCGCGTCCCGCAGCGGGACCCGGCAGCGGCGTTCGGGGCGGCGCCGCGCCAGCCGCCGGCTCCGCCGGGCCTCCGCGGTGCAGCGGCAGCTGGCGCCGCGTCCGTCTGCGCTCCCCTCCCAGCCCCCGCCGGCGGCGGCGGCGCAGGTAGCAAGTCAGCAGGAGGTTCAGCCGAGGGAGGCAGGGCGCCGCCCAGGGCAAAGCGCCGCGGGCCCGGGGAGAGAAAAGAGTGAATGGGGGAGAGAGAGACAATGTGAGTACTAGGGGCGAGCGAGAGAAAAGATGAATGTGGGGGGAGAAAAGAGTGAGTGGGGGAGAGAAGGAAAGAACGTGAGTGGGGAAAGGGAAGAGAAAAAAGTGAATGGGGGAGAGAGGCAGCGAGAGAGAATGGGGGAGAGATGGAGGGAAGGGGAAATACGTTCTAAGGAGAGCTGGACATGAAAAGGCAGAGATGGAACGACACGAAAAAGGGAGACAGATGAGAGGGGAAGAGGCAGAGAAATAGGGAAGAAAGAAAAGGGCAAGGGATGTGAATAAGGAAGTGGAAAGAGAGAAGGGTGAAGAGAAGGAGACAGGAAGGGGAAACAGGCGAAGAAGCCATTCCTCCCCTCCAGAGCTTTGGTCATTTGCACCTTAGTCTAATTTATAAATACATTCACCCCTGCGCATCCACAGTTTAGTTAGATATTTGACCCAGGGCCTATGCGACATATGCGGGGCGTAGTCCAGCTCTGTGCTCCTAGGCCTAGCTCTGTCATTGTCTCACTGAGGGCCCAATCCTGCAAACGTGTGTAATTTTACTCACATGTATAGTCTCATGGACTTCAGTTATTCACATGTTTAAAATTAAGCACAAACTGAAGTGTTTTCAGAACTGGGGCCTAAGTGATCTTACCTTTATGGAAAACTCCCATAGAGTTTCATAAAAAGAAAAGGAGTACTTGTGGCACTTTAGAGACTAACCAATTTATTAGAGCATAAGCTTTCCTGAGCTACAGTGGAAAATACCTGAATGCATCCAATGAAGTGAGCTGAAGCTCAGGAAAAATTATGCTCAAATAAATTGGTTAGTCTCTAAGGTGCCACAAGTACTCCTTTTCTTTTTGCGAATACAGACTAACACGGCTGCTACTCTGAATAGAGTTTCATAGAAAATAACTTCCCTGCATGGTTTTGTTGTTGTTTTGGGGACAATTTTGTAGAATTTCATAGAAAACAACATCCTTGTTTTAAGAAACCTTTGAAAGGATCTCATTTAAAAAAAAATGAAATTCTGTAGGTTTTAGAGAGATTTCTATAAAATTACTGGTTTAATCCCTATTAAACTATAGCACAGATAGATCCCCTGCCTCAATGTAACCATCTGTAAATGGATATAACACCTTCATAGCTCACTGGATATTGTGATCCAAAGACGGCAAAGATCCAAAGTTTATGCTCAAATAAATTTGTTAGTCTCTAAGGTGCCACAAGTCCTCCTTTTCTTATAGTCCTTTATGTTCTCCTCCTGCTTTAAACATGTGGAAGGGTGCAAATTAGTCAAGAATCCAGAAGCTCTTAAAGCATAGGCAGGTGGGATCAGGTCCCCCGCTACTTGTTACTATCCTGTTCATGTCTCCCTATGGGTCCCATGAAATGAATACTCACTTCTGGTCCCTCCCTCCCAACCTGGTTGCAGCTGCATCTTAAAAGGCCCATGTTTGGCTGCTTCTTCCCTCCTGGTCCATAAGACTTGGCAGTAGAGGCAGGGGACACTGCATAGGACCTTACTCCTGGGGAAATTCTGCACCAAAAATTTTAAAATTCTGCACACAATATTTTAAAATTCTGCAAATTTTATTTGTCAAAATAACACAAGATAATCATGCCAGTTTCAATTATTTTGGTAATTTATTTCAAAATACCTGTCAGCAAGTATGCCTGTAACAATACAGACAACAAAAAAGATTCAGGAAATGTTTTTTGACAAACAGATTCCTTACTAGGCATATTAATACAGAACTTTGAGTAAGAATTCATTTAAACTACTATACAGAAATGTATTTCCTGCACCCCTCAGAAGCAGTGCAAAGGCTTGGGGGAGTCAGGGGTAATGGAGGAACTGAGGGAGAGGGAAATAATTACTGGGCAGGAGCCTGGGAATGAACTTGGAGGGTTGTTGGGTGGGGGTGAGAGAATTATGGAACAGTTTTTGGGGGGAGGTGGAAAGGGATTGTTAGGGAGTTGGGAAGCCTCCCCCATGCAGATGATGGCTGACTTTGAGTCTCACCCATTCAGTCACGTACATCTACCTCATCTCCAGTTGTTCCTGCACCCCCGTCTCCCTATGTGTCCCTGCACAGCCACTCAGCCACCCCTTCCCATATCCCCATGTGTCCTTCTACCCCCCACTCCCATTCAGCATCTGGCTCAATGCTGTCACCACAGTAGCTCCTGTGCCCCCACCCCTGTCTGTCCCCCACACACTAGCCCTTCTGAACGCAGGTCTATGTGATGCCCCAACAGCCCCATGTGCCCCGCTTTGTCCATCGCCCCCTCCCCGGCATATCCTGTGCCTTCTCACCTGGCCCCACAGGCAGGGTGCTGTGAAGAAAGTAGCCTCTCCTCCTCCCTCTGCAGCTGATTGCTCCAGCAGGTGAGCTAGCTGCCCGCTGTTCTGGCACCCCAGCAGCCCCTGGTGGGCAAAAGGTAGAGTTGAAGTTTCTCTCCAGTAGAATGTATTTTCTGCCGGGGTGGGGTGGGGGAATCTGCAGGGGACATGAATTCTGCGTATGCGTAATGCCGCAGAATTTTCCCCAGGAGTAATAGGAAAAAGTGCAAAAGCCAGGAATATACTGGAAAACCATGCTCAAACCCTGCAGATCCCTGGCCATGCTTCCAGGGCTCTCCACTAAGGGCAGCATATCCGGCTTTGCTGCTGGGCTACCATTAGCTCCTGTGCTGTGAGCGCATCCTGTGACCCCTTCAACGGGATTTACAGAGTACAAAAGAACTGATGCTGCATCAAGCATCCTGAGCCTGATTCTCCATTTCCTTATGGTCATTCTGTGCCTCCACTGGCTTCAGTGGAGTTACACCAGCATGAAACCAGAGTGTTGGAGCAGAGCATCAAGCAACCCCTTATTTAATGCAGAAATTAGTCCATGTACATAAGAGAATATGCCTCTTAGAATAGTTGATCCCTGACTCCTTCCAGGTCATTTTCTCTTTTACCGTGCACTTTCTGAGGAGGGGTATAACAATAATACTTATTATACTAATAGAACTCATACAGTGCTTTACAATAATCGGCTAATAAGCCCACGCCTGTGGTGAAGATAGATCACAGTTATTATCCCCATTTTACAGGTGGGGAAACTGAGGCAGAGAGGCTAAGGCCTACATTTTCCACCACTAACATTAGTGTTCACTAATTTTAGGTGCCCATCTTGAGACATTCAGGGCCTGATTTTCAGAGTGGCTGATCACCCATTCTTCCTATTGACTGTTGGGCACACAAAATTAGTAGACACTTTTGACAATTTTAGCATAAAAATTACATAGTGTCAAAGCAGAGACCAGAACCCAGGATTTACTGGTGTCTTTATTTGTCTTTTATGTTGTGGCAGAGGGGACATTGCTGTGAAGGTAATATGGGTATAGATAACTTTCACAACACAGTTTACAATATGCGTATTGCATATGATTTAGTCTTCCATTTCAAAAGATCCCAAAGTGTTTTATTAAAAATAATAATAAAAGTCCTGATAATGGGCATTACAGATTTAGTGCACTGTACAAATATTAACTACAAACTGCTAAATGATAGATGAGAATTGCTCCGCGCATTGCTGAAATGCAGCCACCTCTGAAGAGCTGTTTAACCGCCTACAGCAGTATTACACTCCAGTTTAGGGAAAGAAATTAAGAAAACTATATCCTATTGAAATTGCCGGGAGAATTTAGGGAGGCAAAATGTAATTCCTTGAGTTGGAATTTGGCCAGGACACCCAGAGTAACACCCCTATGCTTGCAAAAAAGGTGTTATGGGATCATTAATGACCAGCGTAGACAGGATATAATAAGTACATACAGCTGCATTACTTCATATTGCACAAGCTTGTAATTTGCTATATAAAAAATTTCCCCGCCACCCTTCCTGAAAAATAAATTCTTTTGTACATTATAGTGGAAACCGCTAATGAGTAACTTTTATGAATGAAGCTTCTAAAATAAAAAAATATACCAAACCTGCCTATCAGCTGATGGGTTTTTTTTTTAAGTACATAAAAAGATAAAGTACGAGTCTCTCTGCTATGTGCTTAATAACTATGTACCTTCATATATGCTCTGAGATGTGCACATATTTAAGTGAGGTGTCCCATTTTTGTAATTCCTCCAACAACTCCTCTTGAGCCCGCATTGGTAAAATGATATTTCTATATTTACTTAAACATCTATTTAAAGAGGAATCCCTCATAATTACTCACTACACAGATAGATGACACTGTTTGGCTGTGTTTATTTAGTTTCTATTAGTGATTGGCAAAAGGTCTACTGTGGCTTTAAAGCAGATATAAATGAATGACCCGTTGATCATAAAATAAAGTATGATGATCTTTTTTAGTCCTCGTGGGAAATGGCATGTAGAGGGGACATGTATCACCATCTCCTCCTGTCATCTGATGATGAAAATATTAAATCCAATCATTTCTAACAGGGCTGGCTTAGTTCCATCAAGAAATATATGGTCTATGTTATATAATAATCTGGGGAATTAAAGGAACACTGAGAGTTTCAAAACTGAGTTAATAGTAGTTTCAGGTAGTACAGATCTGACCTGCAGTCCCTCTGTCAGTTCCTGTGGTTTTACAATCACATTTTCCTATTCTTTTTAAAGTCTCTCTCTCCCTTCTCTTACTTTCTGAAAGACCCATCCAAACAAGAGGAAGTTGATTTACTGACTATGAAGTGAAATTGACTATACAGCAAGTGCTACCAAATGCACAAAGTGAATCAAAAAAGAGATTTTTTTTTTGTTAAAAAACATACTTCCAGTTTTTACTAAGTTGATGGTGTCCCTTTAAAATTAAAACTAGGTGAAAACTGCCACTATTAGCAAGCCGTATGTAATAACCAGTTGCCTCCTAACTGAATATTGTCATTCAACACCTAGTCTTTCATACATATTTTTATTGCCAATGTAAAACATAGTAAAATTATATTTGTGTTGCCAAAGCAAAACCAAGTTTAATTATAATGGGCTTTTTTACTCTTTCTAAAGAAGTTAAAAATATGATGGATAAAATACTAGATACTGGATATTAAAACCCAAATTCTGTCTCTCTGGTTTTTCACCCCAAACAGACATATATTAATACTGTACAAGCCATGTTAACTGGCTGGCCATACTGTGTCCCCATACACTGGATCCCTATGTACAGCTCATTTCTGAAGGAATAATTTGCAAGGCATGGAGAGGAGGTTAGGGTAAGGATGCACTAAAAGTGCCAGTCATGCAACCTAGCCTCTCTTTTTCAGTGCCCATCTAGGGCCCAACTCCTGGAGTATCTGCAGAGCGGCTCTTCCTCTGCTTTTCTGTGGGGAGCCAGAATCTTTCCCTCCTCAGTCGGCAACTTTTCTGGCACGCACATCAGTGCAAGAAGCCAGCCTTGGCCTCAGAGGAGTATTTCTGTATGAATCCCGGACTGAGGCCCAATCCTGCAAACCCTCAGATGAGTCTCATTGACTATTACATGTGAGTGGGACTACTCATCCAAGTAAGGGTGTGCAGAATTGGACCCTAGAAACAGATTTACCCATATGATTTCCCTCTTTTCTGTTCCTTTGTGTTGTTTCCCTTCCCTGACCTCTGTTGAGCTATCTGTGTGTCTGCCCATGTGCTACAGTCTCTGGAACAGGGTCCATTCCTTCTTGAATGTCTGGAAATCACCCAGCATAATCTGAGTGCTACCACAAACAAATAATAAATAACAATAGTAATTGTGATTTGTTTACTGGTTTCCAGAAGGCCATTGAAAAACAGAAGCATAAATCACTGCCACTTAATTCTGGTGTCATTGCTTCATGCGCAATAGGAATATTTCAGAGGGGACACCAAAATAACCCAACACCCGAAACACCTATTTAATGTGGCTGGAGAAAAAGGGCTTAATCCTTCATGGTGCTGAGCACCCTCAACTCCACTGAAATCAGTTGAGAGTACTTGGCACCTCATAGGAGGGACTCAGCACCTTTCAAGGTCAGGTTCCAGCAGAGAGACAATAAAGCTAGGTCCTGCTTCAGTAGATGGAGCCAGATGGTTAAATGTACTTACTTAAAATAGTACTTGCTTAAGACCTCCATCTGCTCATGCTGATCTCACTGGTCCCCCCCACTTCAGAGAGACAAAAATGGGGCTGCCAACATCGAGACTCGATTGTGACATGGAACCAGCACTGAGGGTGTAGATTCCAGCAGAGAGGGAAGGAACACTTCCCCTCACCAGAACTCCTGTTGGATCATATTAAAGAAGTTCTGTATTAAAATCACAAATGAGTTTGATTCCCCATAATTAGTAATACCCTGGAATTTAAACTAAGAGGTCTCTTGGTTTTTGGTACTGTTTCTCTCCCTTTCTGTGTGAAACTTGCAAGCTGCTAATTGTATTAGTACATTCTAAGACAGAGTCTGTTCTCAAAGCAATTCTTTGTAACAATAACTACTCACACAGAGAGAGATTCAAAGCAATACTCTAACAATAGAAACAGCACCCAGAGACTCCCCGCCCTTTTGTTGTATTCATCTCGCTTTGTTAATAATTGTGATTAAAACAGAGATAGAGGATGTATGTGGATGGATGCTTGCTGTGGATAATAACTGAATGATCAGGGAGGTGCCAGCCTAAGAATCGGCTGAAGAAGGCGTCAAGTGGAAATAACCAGAGGACCCCCGGAGGGCAGACTGGAATCCACCCAACAGCCTCAAGGATGGGAGAACCAAAGAACAAGATAACATCTGGCAGCACGGAGCCGTCAGGAATGTGCTATCTGCTGATTGATTCAGCAACAGCATGATGAAGCAATTCCCATAGACTGGCATAGGAAGAAATTCCTATAAAAATGGACTCTAGAAAGTGAGAACTTTGGGGTCTGATTCCGCAAACTAACTTCCAGGAGCATGAGATGAGCATCTGACAAGGCCCTGCTCCCTCCTCATGTCCAGGCCACCTGGCCAGTGGCTTGGCATGAGCAACTCTAAGGCTGGTAACTATGATAACAACCTTGCAACCTTGTGTGTGTGTGTATGAATGAATGTGTGAATAAATATGAAATGGAATGGAATGTTATAGCTGTAACTAACTGCTTACTATGATTCTTTCTGTATTCACAATAAACATGGCATTTTGCCTTTCCCCCTTTAATAAGATCCTGCTGGTTTTTTATTTTATTGGTATAACACTCCATCCCCCTCTTGAGGCACTGGTAGCAAAAGGTGTTACTGGGAAGCCGGTGGCCAGGCATTCTGCTTCTTCTGCATAAAGCACTGGCATTTTGGCAGTTCTAGAGAGCAGAGGTGGTTTTAAATTTAACGGGGCAGAAATTAGTAGTGATATTTTAGTCAGAGATGCATGAGTCCATGACCTATTTGCACCTGTGTGGGCTCCATTCCCCTCAGTGCTTCCTGCAGCTCTTGACTACAAGGTGCTGCCTTTCCCCTGTGCTGGTGCAGATGCACATTCTTAGTCATTAAGAATGTTTTTATTCCCTTACTTTATGTAGCTGGAGGCTGAAAGGAGATTCACAGGAGAATGCCATGCTGTGAGAGGGCGCGGCGGGTGCATGGAGCCCACATAAGCCCTTCTTGGGCTCCTCCCCACACGGGAGAGCATTCTGAATGACTCTTCTGTGCTGCTGCACAAAATTAAACCTTTTGAACTATCTGTAGACCTTGGTTGAGTTTAACAATGGAATATGGTGGTAACTGACTGTATTCATTTGGCTATGCGGATCATGGGTAGAGTATGGGACTAAGTTTCATTTTCAAAAGTGCCTATGGGCTCATCTACATGGGGAAATTGACTGGCATAGCTATTGTCCATGTAGACAAGCCCTTAGGCACTTATGAGCCTCTTGGACTTAGGCTCTGTCACTTAAGTGCCTTTGAAATTTTTATCCCAAATCTATGGACCCGATCCTGTGAGGTTCTGTATGCCCTCAATCTATATTAGGGTTTTATACGGTCGCCCATCGCTGTAGTACCTGAGAACCTTCCATATCTTCCACTGAAGTCAGTAATAGTTGATGGTGCTCAACACCTCATATGACAGGGCCCAGCTTCACAAAAGACAATTCCCATAGTCCAGATTCACCTCTGGTCTAAAGTCACTGACTTCACTGAGTTACACTTCGGACAAATTTGGCCTGATGTCCCAACCGTTTGCTAACACTGGTGCCTGGGGGTTATTGGTTGTTAGAAGGGCTTCGTAATTACTTGGTTCTCACTGAAATTTTCAAAAGGCAAGAAGTAATTTTGTACCTTTTTGAGTGCCACTCAGCTGCAGGTAAAGAATTCAATAGCTTGGGGGAATGCTACTAAGAGCCAACAATAATTTGACTGACCTTTCTTGGCACTGAAAAAGAAAAGCCTCTTAGAGCTCGCCCTGTCCTGGCCAAATGAAGATTTTTCTTCTATATACACGTTTTATTTGGGAACACTCAGTACAAGAAAATGATCATCTAGAATTAGCAGTCAAAAAGGGGCAGAGGTTTTCCCAAATGGATTTCTACAGCAAAATTTAATAGATTTTTTTCAGGATCATGTAGAAAATGAACAGCTCATCAAGGCAATAGGTGTTTCCAATGTAGATGTTTGTGGTAGAAAAATCTATTTAAAAGGTAAGCTTTACAAGTATTAGGGAAAGGAAGGTACAGTACATTTTTGCATAGATTATTCTATGAATATACATATATATTCCAAAAGGCTAGGCTGTCTCACTCCATTCTGGGATTTGTATGTAACACATGGTGCTAGGCTACAGTACATTTCTATATCTCATTGTTTTCACATTCAGATTTTGGTTGTCAGGTAATCGTCTACTCTATAGGCATTCAGAACAATTTCTCTAGTGTTAGTTGAGATGTACTGCTTTATTTCAAGGCTACAGCGCTTCCTAATGTGTAGTGTTCCCATCATAAGCACTCAAAAATAGACAGAAGTACTGGGTCAAAAGTAGCTTAAGGGAACTGATATCTGCATTTGATCTTATTTCCCTAAAATAATACATCACTGATTATAGGGTTGTTCCAGGAGAACAAACATAGAGACATAACTCTGGCTCCACCTTGCAGGAAATGTTTGTTTCTTTGGATATCAGGAACAAAATATTTGTTGAGACACTTAAATGACGCCCTCAAGCTGTCTCCGATCATCTTTCCTGAGCCCAGAATTTGGTATTACATTAATGGCTAAACTCAGTCTGCTTTAAAAATCTAATGAGAGCAATGCTGTGAATGATAAGCCCAGCAACAATGTCCTTCACACAGATGTACATAAAAAACAGCCAGATAAAATAACTGTGGCTCCATCTTGCAGAATTGTGACACTGTCGAATAGATCCTTGAATTAGCAATTGGTCTGCCATTCTGGATAGCAGTTCAGATCACAGGAGTCACTTGTGGCCAATGGATACAGAAAGTTGTGGCTTCCTGAGCCTCAGAAGCACAAGACAAGCCTAATATAGTTGTGAGAGTTGTCTCGAAATAAGAACGTATAATGGTCTAAATATTATATAGCACCACTCAACCACATGGATTCCAAAGTGCTTTACAAATGATGCTAGTTGTACAAAATCTAAATCAAAATAGTTGGCATGTTTCAGATGTAGCTTTCGAAGTGCTTTTCAAAGAATGGTTATCCTCCTTTTACACGTGGGGTAAACTGAGGTACAGAACAGGGAAGCTGCACAATCAAGCCGTGCCAGAGCTAGGAATAGAAACGAGATCTTCTGACTCCCAGTGCAATGCCCTATCCACGAGACAAGTGGTTCTCAACCCTTTGTTCATTTGCAGACCCCTACAAATTTTCAAATAGAGGTGAGAATCCCTTTGGAAATCTTAGAGTCTGTGGCCTCCGGGAGTGTAACCATTGTTCTGTGGTAACAGCAACCTTTCACGGACCCCTTAGACCTAGTCTGCAGACTGCCCCGCAGGGTTGAGCAGACCACAGGTTGAGAACCACTCGTCTAGACCACAAAAGCACTGAAGTGCAGCCTCTCGGGCGTGGTCTTGCAACAGCCATTTAACATTGCCCAAGAACACGACACCACAGTTTAGGACAAGAAGAGAAGAATATGATGTTCAGTTGAAACTGCAAAGGGCTTGTAGGTAAGCTGGCAGAATGTAACTGATTACTCAAGCTGGACTTTGGCCTGGAGTCACGCTGGGAGTAAATGCCTCTACGCTTGTAAAAGTAAAATGGGATTTTAATGACCACAAGTACTCAGGAGCTTAATTTTATGTCTCGCCAGTAGTGCTGCGTTCCTTAGCACCACATTGGGGCATTGGCTCCCTACTGGGGTGAGGTCTCCTATGCAAATACAGCCTTACCCTGGCTCTGCTGGTCTTGGGACATCTCACTAGATCACAACTTTAGGTGGTACAAGTGACAAATACGAGAGAAAGATTTCTAAAAACCAGTAATGAAGACCCCTTGGACAGATGGCATGTCTCAAGATACAAATTGCAGATAAAGAATAGAATATATTTGTATGTAACACCTTTCATAAGGTATTTTCCCTTAGTCCCTTTCTGGAATAGCTAGGTGCTGTAGGATTACAGGACTCTAGAAATGGCCACTATACCAGCCATGATGCACTCACTGATAACTAGTATGTCTGCGACAGACAGTTTAGTATCTCATGCGAGAGGTGACGGGCAACTTCTACCACACAGTACTCTCCTTGTAATGCACTCCAGTGTGAGCAATGGGGAAAGTGTGTATCAGATTTGATACAACTTAAGCAGCAGAAGAGGAAGGTTGGTCTTGTGAATAAGGTACAGGCTCAGGCTTGGGAAATCCAGGTTTGGTTCTTGGCTGCTCACCTACAGACTTCCTGTGTGACATGGGTGGGACAAAACCAGAATTTTATTAAGGAGGGGGCCCAGGCTACCTGCCAAGTAGCAGATGTGTCTGCAAAAGGTGTATGGGGGTTCCCCCCCTTTACACTACTGCACAGCACACATATGTCGTCACCAAGCCATCATTTCGCCTTCTGGAGTGGGCCCAAAAGTGGAACAGGTGGAGGAGTCTGCATAAGGAGATGGCAGCCCAGGATTCGGGGTGGGGGGCAGGTCTGGAAGGTTCCAGGGCATAGGTTCTGGAACTAGGGATGCGGGTGACTTGAAGTGATTTCCATCGTATCCAGGGCTTACAGTTTGGTTCAATGGCTCTGACCACCCCCACCATACAAATTGTTCCAGCAGCCCTGTTCCAGGGTCCAGACCCCTAGGAGGACACTACTCCACACACCCCTCCAGGCCATGCTGGTCCCTGACAGCTTCAATTGCTGCTTCCTCCCCATCTCCAGGACTGGCCCTGCAAAAGACTGTCTGGGACCTATACCCCTCTCCTCCCATCAGAGGGGCAGGAACCGTGAATTTATAGTAGCACCTATATATATGGCCAAGGCCTGGGCAGGGGGATTGGGCCCCCTGGACCTCCCCCTTCACTGAGCCCCTGCCATTGGGCAAGTCACTGTGCCTCAGTTTAACATCTGTAAAATGGGGACAGTGATACTTCCTTTGTTTTGTCTATGCAGATTGTATGTTCTTCAGGGCAGACTTGCTGTGACACAGAGACCTCTTGACAATGGGTCCCCTGTTCTTTGCAACCAGCTCTCACCTCAGACCTCAAACTCACTACACCCCACACACATCTTACAGGATATATATCTCTAACGCATCACGTGTAAGGGATCTGCAGAAAGCTTGTAACTTGTCAAGATTCATAATCATTGTGAGATGTATGTACAGGTAATATTTCAACCTGAAACAAAAGTCTGGTTTCAGTATAACACAGAGGATGAAGAAGCACTCTGCAGCCATTCACTGAGGATCACCCCCACACACACTCCACAAGGGGTTTTTCATGAATGTTTGGATTCTGGTTCTTGTGAAACCAGCCAGTTCTGTAACAGACTGAACTCTGGGGGGGAAAACCTACTTTGTTAGACAGAACAGGGAACTATTAATAAGTGTAGCTCCAGGTTCACATTTTATTATTTTGTTTTGTATTGTAATCAGTTGTTTCCATTGCTTTCTCTCATTCCAAGTTAAATCTTTCCAAAATAAACCTACTTCTGTTTGATTATAAGTGCTCAGAAGTGCTCTGTGGTTTATAGGAGCAGTGGTTTAAAAGTAAAAGTGGTGAACTGGGGTACACTGCATTTTTGGCTGCAAAGGAATTCGAATTTCCGTGCTTAGCCAGTGGCCGGGGTTAGATATCACAGGAGAACCATTCAGAGGGACTGGGGTGCACTTGTTATTAACCTGCGAGGTGAAGACAGGGCTGGCATAGCCCAGAGGAGAGTGCTTGAGTGGCTGAAAGGCTGGTGGTGTCAGGGAGCTAACACCTAGCCAGGCACAGGCAAGACCCCATCACGCTGAAGGGTGGGGAGATGGGGGATGAGACAAGGTGACAGTCTTGGGTGCCTCGAGAATCACCACACCTGTCTCTTACTATATGTATGTACAATGTCCAACACAATGGGCCCTTGATCTCAGCTGGGCCTTCTAGCTGTTACTGTTGTGGTAGAAAGAGAGGGCCTGGAGCACGGGGCCTGGTGCAGGGCCTGAGGCCTGACCAGGCTATGAGCAAACATCAGGTCCTTGTCATAAATCAAACACCTGCTTACGAGTTCACTGTCCGATACATGAATGTGGCAAAAACATGGCTGGCATTTAAAACACAGGCATGCCGAAGTAGTATTAGGCACTAGATACTCACGTAAATACATTCCAGAAGGCTAGTGCAATACACCCTGACATAAAGTTACAGTATAAACATACTCCCTGAAGATGGTACAGGGACACACTAAACGCTCATCAGATAAAGTCAGGATGACAGGATAATAGATGGAAAGATAGTGGAATCTCCTTCCTCAGAGGTTTTTAAGGTCAGGCTTGACAAAGCCCTGGCTGGGATGATTTAGTTGGGGATTGGTCCTGCTTTGAGCAGGGGGTTGGACTAGGTGACCTCCTGAGGTCCCTTCCAACCCTGATATTCTATGATTCTACGTTTTGTTTGAACCAGCAGGTGCATGGTGTACGGTCGGTAACATGTTAGTAACACATCAGGAGTTTAATACATAACTTGTTAATAGCAATGCATAAAAGAGCAATCATAGGAGGGTCATTTTTGTCCAGCCTAGCGGGCAGCAGAAAGTCCTGCTGCTGACTGAGCTGAGTCCATTGTCAGACATACATTATCCGTGTACCTGCAATCATTGAGCCACGGTACTAGTACTGGTTTCAGAGTAATAGCCGTGTTAGTCTGTATTCGCAAAAAGAAAAGGAGGACTTGTGGCACCTTAGAGACTAACCAATTTATTTGAGCATAAGCTTTCGTGAGCTACAGCTCACTTCATCAGATGCATCATAGCTCACGAAAGCTCATGCTCAAATAAATTGGTTAGTCTCTAAGGTGCCACAAGTACTCCTTTTCTTGGTACTAGTACTGTGCTTCATTGACAATAAACCTGGTCTGTAGTCTTTCTGGGTAATACTATTGAGGACTACTGAGCCAGCTATCTGCAGAGCTGGTTCAACATATAGTGAGAGCATGCACACATGCCAACTGACAATAGTTATTCTTGTTGTTTGTATTACTGCTGAGAACTCCTGATATTTTGCTAGATGTTCTCATTAAGGACTAGAAGCTAAATACCAAAGACCTATTCGGAGATGTGAAAATATTTGCAAAGAATTTTTTTTAATTAAACCTTTTACCCTCTAAGTCTTTATTTCAAGGTGCACAGGCCTGATTTGTTTATTTTTCCCTGGGATTCCTGACTACTGGCTGCACATTGAACGTGAGGCAAGAGATACCCTGTTGTAAAAGTCTGCATTGTCTCAGCCTTCACTGCCATGTATCTTCTCTGGGAATAGAAAGAAAATGTAAGCCTCTGCTTACAACCCTAAATTTGTTACACAGCACTTAAGCTGCATAAAATTTTTTTACTTCAACACGCACAATTAATAAATACCGCCCACACATCTGTTTTACAATGACTGTCTTGTACCTTTACTGAATCAATTCACACTATATTATGTGGCATCGTGCTATTAAAGGTGTTTAAGATTAAAAAAAAAACAAAAAACCCACTTAGGAACACAGGAATTGCAATACCAGAATCTGTCTAGCTTGGTATCCTGTCTCTCGTAGTGGCCAATACCAAATGCTTCAGAGGAAAATGTAAAAACCCCATAAGTGACAAGCAAGCAATACCATTCCTAAAAGGACAGATTATTTCTACCCCCAAGCCATTAGAGGTTGATTTACGTAGTGAAGCATGGGGGTTTATTACCCATATAAAGGTTTATTTTAGCTAGTATAACTAAATGATATTTTCAGTATTTAAAGTGTTTGACGATCTTTAGTTCTATACCATCAATTGTGTTGTTTAGCTGAGAGGTAAGAGTTGATGGAACTGGTTGGAAGAGTTTTTTTTCCAGGCTGATGGTAAATCCAAATGGTTTATTGCTGGTGAGAACCAGACAAGGATAAGTTGTAGGTCCCTTTCACTATGGCTAAGTAGAGCACCATCATCCACAAAAAGGATGTCACATATGAGTGCCTCAAGAACTTTTCATAATGACATGTTTCAGAGTAGCAGCCATGTTAGTCTGTATCCACAAAAAAGAAAAGGAGTACTTGTGGCGCCTTAGAGGCTAACAAATTTATTTGAGCATAAGCTTCCATGAGCTACAGCTCACTTCATCAGATACATGCAGTGGAAAATACAGTAAGGAGATTTTATATACACAGGGAACATGAAACAATGGGTGTTACCAAACTGCTAACTTGCCACAAGTACTCCTTTTCTTTTTTCAAGAACTTTTGTCTTTGCAGTAAACCTTCAGAGATTGAAGAGTTCTCCATCCTGCTCTGTATCTTACGTAGATGCCCTTTTGAAGGCTGTCCATTGCATAATTCAGACTGGCTGCAAAGAAGAGACCCAAAAGGGCTGGTGCCAGCAGGTTTATGTGCCTTGGAAGTACTATGTCAAGTGATGGTTCTCTGGATCAAGAAATATCAAATAGAATATGAAAAGCAAGAAGACTTTGCCATAGGATACTCAACCAGCAGATCATCAAACAAATCTGATGATATGCAATATAGCAGTGAAAGCATCCCTTTTACGTGAGTGGGCAACATAGACAGTTTACTGCGGACACATTAAAAACCTTGAAAAATTTCACATGCACTGTCTCCACTCTATTCTAAAGATTCCCTGGTGAGACAAAGTCTCAAATATTAACATCCTTGGAACAGGGAAAAAAACGCATCAAGGCAATGATCATCAAAGCTAAGCTTACATGGACAGGTCACATCATCAGAATGGGCGATGACAGACTCTTGAAAAACGTTTTCTGTTACGAACTGAAACTCGGAGAAAGCAAGAGGGGTAGTCAATGAAAACACTTCAAGATCTCCTGAAGCAGAATTTCACCTCGTGATGCATAAATATTGATAACTTTGAAGACAGCCACAGACAGATCTGAATGGAAAGCAAGTGTCAATAAAGGTTGTAAATACTTTGAAGACGACAGATCCAAAAAAAGATCGAAAAGAAGGCCAAGCCACACACTAAGCCTTCAGTGGGAGCCTGCACATTCCTGTGTGATATCTGTTCGTGATCTTGCTCCTTGTAATTCAGATTATCTAGCTGCATGAGAATATGTGATGCCATCTTTGGATACAACAGACAACCATACATTTTTAGTATTATTAGTATTTAGCGATAGCTGTACTATTTAAAATACACATTAGATTGTAAGCTCTTGGGGGCAGGGACTGTCTTTTTGTTCTGTGTTTCTACAGTGCCTAGTGCAAAGTGCCTACTGCAATACAAATAACTAATATTACTACAAATTAATTAATGATTGTTTAATCTGATCCAAACTCCTGGAACCAAAGAGTGAAATTATCCAGTTACTGACATAAGGAAGGGGATCACAAAGTAATTCAGTAAGGGCCTTATCCAACTTCCCCTTGAAGTCAATGGGAATCTCTCCAATGAGTTCAGTGGGAGCTGGACTGGGTCAGAATTGACCCCAGTCTTGCTCTCACTGAAGGCAATGGGAGTTTTGCCATTAAATCTAATGGGAGTAGTACTGCCCCCAGTCAATCAAACGGTTTTGTTCAAGCTAAATTAGCTTGGGCATCCGCATATTTAATATTTTCTTACTGAAAAGCACTATGCACACTTATGATTCTGTATTAATAATAATTATAGTGCTTTCTTACCTATCTGCCTTCAATGGGAGCAGTGTTATTGATGCTAAACTGCCTGAGTCGGATTAGTATGAAGAACAACCAGAACTGCATGCTGACGATGTTGATTTCCTCACAGTTCTAACATCTGTTGTTGCCATGACGTTGGAGTACTTACTGTCACCTTCATCTCAGTCTTTCGGAGAAGTGACCAATTTTGCTACCACTCATCTGTAGGAGGAAAGCAATCTTCTGTAATTTGATACATATTTATACATCATACCCACGCTTTCAAAACAACTAAATAAATATCTTCACTATTACCAGTGTTTGCTAACACGCTACAATCACAGTTAGCAAACCACAAGACTGATGCCTTTAAATTATTAAATGTGAGCCTAAAACATTTCCAAAATAGGTATAAAAAGAAAGCACAGAAATGAAGGCCTAGAGTAGCAAATTTAAGTCTGGACTTTCCCAAGTGGTATATGGGAGCCTAATGCATCCCATCACAGTCTACCATCAGACCCAGAGCTATCCTCATCTTTGAGTCACAGATGTCACACGTAGGAAATAGAGGTCCCGAAATTCAATGCTCCATCTTGACTGACCTAACATAAAATCCAGGTCCCAGCATATGGTGCTCCATCTACAGATCCCAGCATCCAGCCAAGTCCATTGCATAAAAAGCTTGATCCAGCACAGCCCAAGCTAAAAAGTGATATGCATGGTAGGGGACTGGATCCAAGAGCCACTTAAGTTAATGAAAGACTCCCAATGGCTTTGATCTCAGGGCTTAGGGAGCACAGGGGGCACCTGATCCTGCATTAATGAGAGTCTACTATGTGGCCACCAACTTATTCCTATCTAGTAGCAGGAGTTGGGTGCCAGAGGGAGATTAGAGCTAAGCCCTTCGTTAGCATGGATTGGTCTTAAACCCATGTTTCCTCACACAGCCGTTCCCCACCTTCTTCTCCACCATCCCTTGTTAAATCTGCTCTCTTGCAAATAGGAGAGCAGGCCTGTAGGGGTCTTGAGCCTGTGGCTCAGCTGGGTGGACTACACATAGCGCTTAACTTTGCTGGAGCTCAGCAAACCTATGCACATTGCAACACAACATGCCTGGGTCTGTGGGCTCAAGGCCAAAATACAGCAGTTCACAGTCACCTACAGTTTGAATATAGAGGTGCGGTACATGAAACCTACATTTCCCCATATGCAATTTTGGGGCCTGGCCTCCCAGCTAAAGATGCAGCCTTCCCTTTGGAAGCAACACATCCATACTGGAGAAGCAGCTGATGGCATGCTCTGCTGTATCCAGATTGTGTGTCTTCTGCAGGCTCCTGTCAGGTTTCTTTGGACCTCATTTGAACACAGTAACTTCTGAAGCCTGCCAACATGCCTTTAAATCTTCCAGATAGAATCATAGGACTGGAAGGGACCTAAAGAGGTCATCTAGTCCAGTCCCCTGCACTTGTGGCAGAACTAATTATCTAGACCATCCCTGACGGGTGTTTGTCTAACCTGCTCTTTAAAATCTTCCACAACCTCCCTAGGCAATTTATTCCAGTGCTTAACCACCCTGACAGTTAGGAAGTTTTTCCTGATGTCCAGCCTAAACCGCCCTTGCCGCAATTTAAGCCCATTGCTTCTTGTCCTATCCTCAGAGGTTAAGAAAAACAATTTTTCTTCCTCCTCCTTGTAACAACCTTTTACATACTTGAAAACTGTTATGTCCCCTATCAGTCTTCTCTTTTCCAGATCAAACAAACCAAATTTTTTTCAATCTTTTCACATAGGTCATGTTTTCTAGATCTTTAATCATTTTTGTTGCTCTTCTCTGGACTCTCTCCAATTTGTCCACATCCTTCCTGAAATGTGGTGCCCAGAATTCCTTCCTATCCCCTCTAATACCACCAGATGAGGTGTGTGATTCCCAAGTACATGCTATTTAAGGAATTAAGGGAAGCCCATTTTTGCCTCTGGAAAAAAGTTCTTGGGGAAAATACACTTAATACTTAGCTACTGCATATCCACACCAGGCAACAGGGCCAGTTCCAGGGGTGGGCAAGCAGGGTGGTCACCCTGTGTGCCAGCTTCCAGGGGGTGCTCCACTGCTGTGCCTCAGACATTTGCTTCCTTCCCCTCCGCAGCTAGTGAGGATTCAGACAAACCTTCCCCACTTGATGCCTTCCCTCCTAAAACCTCACTTGCCTCCTAAAAATACTCCTTGCCCTTGTCTTTCTGCGTATAGCAATTAATAACGACAAAACTTAGCACTTCTGTAGCACTTTTCATTTGCAGACTTCAAAGTGCTAAAAAAACAGGGGAGGGGGGAGATTAAGAACAATTCTCTCTTTTACAGGTGGGGAAAGTGAGGCACAGAGTGAAGCTGTGACTTGCACAGGCACATAAAGCAGTTCAATAGCAGAGCCAGCAAAAGAACCAAGGTCTCCTGACTCCCGGCCAAGCCTCCCACAACATGAAGTCAATGGAAGGCCCTTTAAAAGTAACTGTCTTAATTAGTGAAATCTCTTTTATTAACTCTTTTTGCAGCCCAAGAAGCCCTTTAAGTACAAATCCCATGTTTACTCTCACAAGGAGGTGATATGTCTTGAGAGTCTCTTTGGCCTTGGAATACTCTGGATGCCCAAAAACCTGCATGTTTTGTATACACAGCGTTGGTTCTAACTTCGGCAGGTCTGCATCACTAGCTCACTGTGTAGCTTTATCATGTTAGGCTGTGCGTTATTTAACTGAATCGTATTTAGAAAAAGATTGGGCATGACTGAGGTAAATAAGAGCCTTGAATAGTTTCTTTGAAAGGATTCAACTCTTTGAGGATTCAGAACAATTCAAAAAAGCATTCAGAGCAAACGAATCCCACTCTTGCAAAAAGGGCAGTCCTGCTAGACTAGAAGACTAGTGTCCCCAGTCTGTTGTGAGTGGACCCAACTGCAGGATCCCATATGTGCTTCTAAGCCCACTGAGTCTGGGCTGAACTGGGACACTGTTCCCCGCTCAGCGTCTCAAGAGCACGCTCCCAGGCTCAGATCCCCTGCCTGAGTCCTTCCTTGGGACAGGAGACCTGTCTGTCCTGTCATCCCAGACCCTAGAACTAGCGTGTCACACCTCCTGAGCCCCCTAGTTGCTTACACATGTTCTCTCAGAGATCCACCACTGGACTTCTAGTTTAACCCCTTCAAGGACAAGGTGGCAGGAAGACCTGGAACACAGGCTTAGCAAGGGGTTTCTTAACCATAGTCACTTAAAAGAGCGCTAGAGTTACAGATCTTTGCAAAATACCATTAGTTCTAAGACACACCCCTCCCCATGTCTGATCTCACCCCTTCTGTGTGTCTGAGGCCTCGTCAGCCTTTCAGGCTAGGCAGAGTCCCTCCTGCCTTCAGCCAGCTCTTCTTACATGTAGCGGTGGAGGGATCACCTCCACCGCAAATTACTCCTTCATAATACAGTCTCTGTCCTCTTTCTGAAAAAATCGTTTCTTTCCTCCGTGAGGCTACTGCGTAGACAGTTTATTGTTCCAGGGGATTGGGCCTCTCCACCTAGTATGACAACTTACGTCTCCAACAACTCAGTCAGCCCTTACTCACCACAGACACTCCTTGGGTTTGTCTAGATTACAGAGCAACACTGAGTTTGTAGCTGAACTCAAGCTAACACAATTGAGTGCATCCGCACTGGCTTTTCCTACGTAAGCCTAACTCTTATGCCAAGCATCCACACTCGTGCAGCCTCCAATCATGCTAGGCACTGTGGCTCTTTGGCACACACCTCAAAGTTCCCAGCTCCGGGACGATTTCACGTGGCCTCTCTGGGAGATCTTGTCTGCTCACCGGGGGACTGGCTCCCAGAATTATCCTCTCAAGAAAACCCAACATTCCTCAAGGCCTAACTCTTTGCATTTCCCAGCTCGTGCTGGGACTCATGCAGCTCAGTCTCCTCCTCCTCAGCGCAAACACTCCTTATGGGCCAGGAGGCGGACTACAACAGACCCACCCAGACCCTCTCCCACAGCGTGCACGATTCCAGAGTCCACCACTGACTAACTTGCCTGCTGTCTGCTTCCATGAACATTTGTTTGTTATTGACAGCATTGCTAAAATGGCCATGTTTGCAAAACCAATAAGGGGCATACTTTTCTGGTGATGTGTTTTTAGGGTCATGAAATACTCATGAAAAGTGCACTTTGGAAAAAAGTATGCAGCTTCTGGCTCAGTGAAACACGGGAAGATTTGGCAGAGTGGAGGATTTTTTAAGTGAACTCATGTTCTGAAGAAGTTTGTCATAAAACCATGAACAAGCGTCATTAGAGTTCACTTTGAGCCGAAGAACAACTTTGATAATGTCTGCACCCCTCTGACTTCTCTCTTCACCCTACATACTGCTCCTGGCAGCTGAACACTCCCTTCACTTGGTTGTTTATTCCTGATAATCAGAGAGCAAATTCAACTTGGTTTTGAATAAACATTGGGTAGCTATTTTAAAAAAAATTTTTTTGACTGAGCATATTAAAAACCAGGACATTTCAGGTGATACATGTGACATGAAAAACGAGGACATACAGAGTATGTCTACACTTCAAAGAAAACCCCACAGCACCGAGTTTCAGAGCCCAGGACAACTGAGTAGGGCTCGCGGCTAAATATAGCAGCATATACATTCCCACTCACGCTGGAGCCCATTCTCCGAGACCCTCTCCCCTGACCAGGCTTGGAGACCCAATGCCACTGGTTTTAATTTGCATTATAGACATACTCATGGTCACTGTAAACATTGCATGACTTAGGTTCCTCTTCTAAATCAGCTCAATATTCAAAGGGCCTGAATTCTTTGACTATGTAATAGAAAAAATGGCAGTACTTTCGTACAAACATTGTGCTCAGTCCTGTGGCACACTGAACACTCTCAATCCTATTTTCCCTATTCCTCTCCCTGCACTCTTGAACTGAAAGGAAGGTAGGGTCCTAACCCTGCAAGGTGCTGAGAATTCCTACCTCCCATTGTCTTCAGTAATTCACAGAAATGGGCCCTACTACTGGGCCAAATTCTGCAGCCCTTTCTCAGAATACTTACCACTAGGCATAGCATGTCCTGTGATGAGTAATCTCACGACAGGAAATTTGGTGTTTGCAGGATCAGACCTTCACTCCCTACTCATGCAAAACTCAATTAGGGGTATGGAACAGCTTCTGTATTGGGAAATTAATACGACTGGGACTTTTCAGCTTGGAAAAGAGACGACTGAGAGGGGATATGATAGAGGTCTATAAAATCAGGACTGTGTGGAGAAAAGTGTTATTTACTTCTTCTCATAACACAAGGACTAGGGGTGTTATGTTAAGGGGTCATCAAATGAAATTAATAGGCAGCAGGTTTAAAACAAAAAATAAGGAAGCCTTTCTTCACACAACGCACAGTCAACCCGTGGAACTCCTTGCCAGAGGATGTTGTAAAGGCCAAGACTATAACAAGGTTCAAAAAAGAACTAAATGAGTTCATGGAGGATAGGTCCATCAGTGGCTATTAGCTAGGATGGGCAGGGATGCAAACCATGCTCTGAAGTGTCCCTAGCCTCTGTGTGCCAGAAGCTGGGAATGGGCGACAGAGGATGGCTCAATTGAGGATTGCCTGTTCTGTTCATTCCCTCTGAAGCACCTGGCATTGGCCACTGTCAGAAGACAGGATACTGGGCTAGATGGACCATTGGTCTGATCCAGTATAGCCATTCTTATGTTCTTAATGGGAGTTCTGTAAGGTACTGAATTAGGGCTTGGTGAACGGTTACCAGGGATAGCTACAGCAGCAAGTAATAAATAGTTATGCTATTTTTTCTGAGTTTGGCGTTCTTCTGATTTCCCAATTATATAACGTTGCACCAGAGATGGCAGGCCACAGAATATCACCCACCCATTCCTGTAATAGACCCATAATCACTGGCTGAGTTACTGAAGTCTTCAAGTCATGATTTAAAGAATTCAAGTTACAGAGAATCCACCATTTACACTAATTTAAACCTGCAAGTGACCCATGCCCCATACTGCAGAGGAAGGCGAAAAACCCCAGAGTCCCCCCAATCTGATCTGGGGGAAAATTCCTTCCCAACCCTAAATATGGCAACCAGTTAGACCCTGAGCATAGGGAAATGTTGTTGGTAACATGCTAGTAAAATGTTTGCCACAAAAATTTATATCAGCACTATAATCCTAATGAGAAGAGGCTGGTTGTTTTAAATATTCTTGTCATTTTTTTAGATCTAACTTTTTTTAATGTGTCCCACAATAAGGAGCCGTTAAATGTACAAGTGTGAAAAACTGAGTATCAGCCTGTGAACACATCTTTGTGGATATATGGAATATTGGTGGGCTGAACTAGAAATTGACCCAGAGAAGATTAATACACAGTGCAGCCTTTCCTAAGTTGTAGATGGGACTGCTGTTCTTGCAAATGGTGTTTTCATTGATTTGGCATCAATCTTTTCTTTAAGGGGTATTAGTAAAAGTTTTAATCTCAATGGTTTGTGTTATGAATTATGTTTATGCTGGCAAGGCCTGAACCCTGACAAGCGGTCTTTACTCACCTACGTAGCCCCACTCTTATCTGAGTCAAGCTTTGCAGGACAAGGCCATTGTATTAAGTACATGAATATATTGTTATAGATATACAAATCAGGCAAGCTGAACACGAACATCCAATTCATCTTCAATGAAAGGAGTCTCAAACCTATTCTTAAAAATAGCTCTAAACTCCTAAACGACAGAGATTTAAAATTCCTTATGATAAAGACCAGATTGTCCTAGTATGTTAGTCTCAAAATACCTGGGAGACTGTATAGCTATATGGAGTCTTTCACCAATAGGGGCCATTCTGAGGGCAGCTGTGATGGGTATAGTGATTTTGTAAACTGATCCCAGTGTCCCATGTGAAGTAAGAGCCCAGCTCCTCTGCCAGTCTAGGGCTAGGCTTCCCTAAGTTTGTCAAAACATTTCTTCTCTGTGTGCCAAAAAGCAACCAAAACCATTTGTTTTTCAACAGGATGATGGGGAAAGGGCCTTTGTTTGTACGGGGAAATTGACCAGTATAGTTATAGCAGAGTAATTATTCCCCTATAGCTGGTATAACTCCCCCGTGTGGACATTCTATTCTGGACATGACTTTATTCCAGAATAATCACAGCACTTCCAAAGGAAAAAGGAACATTCCAGTTGGTCAGATCTGGAGGCTTGAAGTTAGGCACCTCTACATCCTTCTTAAGGCACCTAACTAAGTTGCCAGATTTTCAGAGGGCTGGAGCACCTACAGCTCCCATTGACCTTTTTATTTAAATTTAAATCACAATTTAAAAATGCCCATACAAGAAGTTCTACGTGTTCTAACCATAAGTTGAATTTACAGTGGCAAATGACAGCCATGCTGCATCACAAATAATCAAGTATTAATAATAATTTAATTCTGCTAGACAGTAAGTCAAAGGAGCAAAACAAACCCTTCACCGTCAGCCTTTCCCCAAAGCTCTGTTGAATTAATGCCGTTTGCATTCGGTCCAAAAGGTTGTCAAGTTTGGGCCTCCTTAATGGATGTTGGGGAAGCTCATTCCTTTGAAAATCAAATGAGTTATACATTTATCAATATCTGCATCTATATCTATTTAGGTGCATAACCTAGGGCACCCAGAGTGAAATTCTGGCCTCAGTGAAATCAATGACAAAACCCCTATAATTAAATGGAGTCAGGATTTCAACCCCAGATTTGTAAATACTGGCCCATGCTTTTTGTCTACTGTTTTATTGGAGAGACAATACCTTTTATTGGAACAACTTTTTCAAAAGGATATTACCTCCCCCACCTTGTCTCTCTACTTTCCTGGGGCCAGCACCACTACGCCAACCCACGGAACGGTCAGAGCCTCAGGGTTTGAGAAACACTGAGCGAGCGATAGCACAATAAGCTGTCTCCTGAGGCATCGGAGTTCTGTCTCTTGCTGGTATGGATGACACTGCACTCTGCCATAGGACACAGTGAGAAGCAGCAAGTAGAAAATAAAATCCGTTGCGGGTGGAGTAGGAGAAGTTGATCTAGGAGACCAAATGAGAAAAGGGTTTTAGAGAACTGGGGGCACATTTCCAAAGGTAGGAATGCACAACTAAATGTAGACTGTTTATCCATACATAATGACTCCCTGATGGGTTACACGTAGGACTTAAACAGAAGATCCTGTGCGCTGGTATAGCCCCCTGGTGTGTTACAGGTACTGTAACATCCTCTGCGCTCAGTCCTCAGAGGATAAGAATCTGTTACAGTCCCAGCTAAACAGCCAAGCTGTAGCAGCCCATGATTTTAGCTCTGGAAGGCCCCATTTCAATCCCTTGTGTGTCAGCCAAAATGGCAGCCATCACCTTGGCCTCTTCTGCTTGAGCTAATGGAGTACCTCCACCAGTTGTAGCAGAAGTAGGCTCTGATCCTCTTAAGCACCTCCCTAGAGTGGAAGACAACACACAGTCCAGTGTTTTATACATGCAAATCCTCAATATGCCTGTGTAACTCATGTATTTGCACACACAACTAACCAGCTGGGTCCCTTGTTGGCCTTGAGCATGCACAAGTACCTGACATACACGCACAGTGTGAACATTCACACACAAATGCTACGGTTGTACATATGGGCACCCAAGTGTATGCACATCTAATTCTGAGAAATCTGAATGTTCAAGACAACTGGAGGTGAAACCTGGGGGGGGGGGGGGGGGATAAGAAGGGATACCAATAAATACATCATGTTGGATTCATCAGAATAAAAATAAATACTCTGTTGTCAGTTAATGACTGACTATCAAAAGAACAGCTTCTTTGACATTGAAGCATGCTCACAGTCATTTTAACCACAGGGTCACTCTAACCCAACAATTATTTATAGAGCATCATAAAAGTCGACAGATGGCAAACAAATAAGTCCCTGACCCAACAAGAGAGTCTAAAGCCATGCACAGTTACAACATAGCACAATTCTAAGGTCTCTGTCTTCAATAAATTACAAGCCAAGCTATAGACCCTAGCAGAATAACACATCATTTATTCTTGCTCATGACATTGATGTTCATCTTGTTGTGCATTTTAAATAACTGGAAGGCATATGCATTATTTCAAAGCCATCAAGTAAGCATGGGCTATATTCCTGATGTAAATCCAGGGTACCTGTATTAACTAAATTGTAACTACCAATGTAATTGACACTACAATTTGGCCCACAGAGACCTCCCTGAACAGATGCAATAATACTGCAGTGCAGAAGATCCATACCAGTTGCTGGTAAGGTATTGTATAAAGATGTTTTTCACCAGTGAAGGGAAGGTAACTGCATTTTACTTTTACAAGCGGTGACACTGCCCTGGGGAAGGACAGTCTGCAAGTGCAAGCTTTACCCTGTCACTCCCTGCAGTAAGTCAGCTATGAAACCCTCCCAATGGCACTGACAATTTCACCTCTCACCTTTCAGGCAGCTCCCTGATGGCAAGGATTTTCATAAAAGCAGTTCAGACAAGGGTCTCCCTCGCTGACGCCCGAGTTGCCAGCTGTAGAAAGGATATTTGTTTGTAAGACTCAGCTGGATTTTTCTTAAGAAGTTCTTGAAGTATTTCAGTTGCCATCTGTACACCTTTGTTGTTCAAGTGCATTAGCCGAACTTCCCCAGCTCAATCTAAATTGATAACTTTATCCAGTCTCCACTTATTATCACCATGTAGCAGCTGCTTGTGGAGTTGTTTAATCTCCATTAGACAGCTTTAGTTAAAATCCAAGCCTGCATCTATTAAAGTATGACCAGGCAAGATGCTCTGCATGTGCAGTGATTTCCAGGGCAAGGGATGTCAGGCACCTTACAGAATTTCTTAAATTTCAGCATATACCCCTGGAGAAGGAAATTGCTCTTCATGGTACTTCTTCCAAGGGAAGGACCTTAGACCCAATGCACTGGGAATTCTAACCACTGCAAATCTACTGTTTTTGACAGCTCTCTTTAGGCCCAAGGTTGATAATTACGTAAAAATTGTCAGCAAGTTGAGGAAGTATGGGCTGGATGAATGCACTACAAGGTGGGTAGAAAGCTGGCTAGATTGTCGGGCTCAACGGGTAGTGATCAATGGCTCCATGTCTAGTTGGCAGCCGGTATCAAGTGGAGTGCCCCAAGGGTCGGTCCTGGGGCCGGTTTTGTTCAATATCTTCATAAATGATCTGGAGGATGGTGTGGATTGCACTCTCAGCAAATTTGCGGATGATACTAAACTGGGAGGAGTGGTAGATACACTGGAGGGGAGGGATAGGATACAGAAGGACCTAGACAAATTGGAGGATTGGGCCAAAAGAAATCTGATGAGGTTCAATAAGGATAAGTGCAGGGTCCTGCACTTAGGATGGAAGAACCCAATGCACAGCTACAGACTAGGGACCGAATGGCTAGGCAGCAGTTCTGCGGAAAAGGACCTAGGGGTGACAGTGGACGAGAAGCTGGATATGAGTCAGCAGTGTGCCCTTGTTGCCAAGAAGGCCAATGGCATTTTGGGATGTATAAGTAGGGGCATAGCGAGCAGATCGAGGGACGTGATCGTTCCCCTCTATTCGACATTGGTGAGGCCTCATCTGGAGTACTGTGTCCAGTTTTGGGCCCCACACTTCAAGAAGGATGTGGATAATTTGGAGAGAGTCCAGCGAAGGGCAACAAAAATGATTAGGGGTCTGGAACATATGAGTTATGAGGAGAGGCTGAGGGAGCTGGGATTGTTTAGCCTGCAGAAGAGAAGAATGAGGGGGGATTTGATAGCTGTTTTCAACTACCTGAAAGGGGGTTCCAAAGAGGATGGCTCTAGACTGTTCTCAATGGTATCAGATGACAGAACGAGGAGTAATGGTCTCAAGTTACAGTGGGGGAGGTTTAGATTGGATATTAGGAAAAACTTTTTCACTAAGAGGGTGGTGAAACACTGGAATGCGTTACCTAGGGAGGTGGTAGAATCTCCTTCCTTAGAGGTTTTTAAGGTCAGGCTTGACAAAGCCCTGGCTGGGATGATTTAACTGGGAATTGGTCCTGCTTTGAGCAGGGGGTTGGACTAGATGACCTTCTGGGGTCCCTTCCAACCCTTATATTCTATGATTCTATGAAAAAGCCAATGCGGTGTGCCAGTCACTAGGACAGTGCTGGTTTTGAATGAATCAAGTAAGAGTCACGCTGTTCACGTAGGGCCCAGTTGTGCAACCCTTATTCCTGCTGGGTAGTACTTATGCAAGAAGCTCCATGGATTTCTGTAGGGCTCCTTGTCAGACCAATATGAAGCTAGCTGCATAGCCATACATACAAATATTATACCTAATATCCACAATGCTGTAGGAAACAGACAAGGGAAAGTTCCATTTAATGAGACTCTCATAGGACAAAGGGGATTGAACCTGACTTTGACTCAACTGTGTGCAATATAAGGAATCCACACAGGTTATCATTTCTTCCTTAAACACAGTGGTCTGATCCTGCAAGGAGCGGAGCCGGGGCACCAGAACAGGGGGGTATGCCCTCCCACTTTTTACAGGTCATAAAGGCAAGCAACCAGGAGGAGGCGCTGGAGAAGAGCAAGCGAGGGGTGGGGAAGAGGCAGCGCAGGAGCGGGGCTTCAGGGGAAGGGGTGGTATGAGGGTGGGGCCTTGGGGGAAAGGGACGGCACAAGGGGTGGAGCCACGATTCAGGCACCGGTAGCCCCCGCACTTTTAGGGACCTTCTGTTGCTTCTGAGATGAGCACCTCCTGCCAGGTGCTGACTGCAAAAGAAGTGCTTCCTGCCTTGCAGGATTGGGCCCAATTGAGGGCCAGATCCTACTAGCTTCAATGAGACTGTTTGCATGAGTAAGGGGAGGGAGATTTGGCCTTTATTCAAGGAAATGTGTTCATTGTAAAGTTGCTCTCAGTTATATGAAGTGCTTCCAAAATGATATATGTGACACTGTTTTGTCTACAGGGAGTGAAATGTAGATGTTTGGGATCATTTTAAATTATGTCTGACAGAGAGCTGCAATCTAGATTTTTTTGATCTTTTTGTTGTTTTTTTCCTTCCATCTATGTGGCATATCCCCCCCATCAGACATCTGGGACCAAATCCCAGTGAGTATAAATTCCTTCACTGAGATGTATTACATGAAGAGAAGTTATTTATTAGAGCAGAGTTTATTAATTAGAGGAAAAGGGAGACTCTCTATTCAGTCACTTAGTTGTTTGATCATTTTTCATCGCTGCCGGATTCAAATATCTATAAGACAACTCAGAAATCCACACCAAATGCTTCACCAAACTCATCCATTTCATCTTCACCTGTAACAACTTTACTTTTAACAACAAACACTTTGTTCAAATGATGGGAACAGCCGTGTGTACTAGGATGGCTCCCCGATATGCCAGCCCCTTCATGGGCCACCTCGAAGAAGAATTTCTGGAAAAATGCATCAGGAAACCAATGATATACCTGAGATACACATCAATGATATTTTCATCCTCTGGACCAATGACCTAAACTCCCCCTTAGCTTTCCACCACGACTTCAATAACCACCACCCATCCATCAAACTCTGTACAATACTCCCACATTTGCATCAACTTCTTGGACACCATGAAGAGTTTCAACAATGGAACACTACAGACAACTAAATACAAGAAACCCAGAAATTGCCACACCTGCCTCCATAGATCTAGTAACCTCCTAGACATACCAAGAATTTGTTATCTACAGCTATGCACGCAGACACCACAGAACATGCTTCAAAGAGACAGTCCAGGATACACACCTTAACACTTAAAAACTGCCTTGCTAAACAAGCACACTCGACCAGAAAAGTGGTGGGCAGCATGGAACGGGCCACTCAAATATTCCAAGAAAACCTCCACCGACTGCACACCCCTGCTTGTCATGCAATACGTCATGCTGGAAGCCAGACATGCAGGGCCGGATTAGCTTTTTGTGGGCCCAGCACCAAACGTATTTGTGGGTCCATGCAGCGAAGCGAAGACTCACCGGTGCAGCGCCTCCTGCTGGTCATCTTGGGAATTAGCTATTTTTCAGCCTTGGAGCGCCCTCTGCTGGCCAGTGGCTCACCTGCCTCAGGCCCCCGTGTCCTTCTCAGACCCCGGTGCCCTTTACCTCGAGGTTCTGCCCCAGCAGTACCCCCTCACTCTGGGTCTCCCCTCCCAGGGGAGCCACCAACCCTCTAAACCCACCTTGCCTCAGTGGCTACTGCCAGTCATCGTCTAGCCCCTTTTCACTGGGGCAGATTGCAGTCTATAATGGCCACTCATCATTGGCAAGGGGTTAGGACCTGCTGCCTTTGCCTATCCTCAGGCTGCCCCTCTGCAGCCCCAGTACCTTTTGTAGGCCTTCAACAAGGCCTGCAGCCTGGGGTTTTACCAGGCTGGAGTCTCCCCAGCTCCCGTGCCATATTCCCCAGCACTGCTCTGCTTCAGGTACCTTCCTCTTAAGCAGCTAGCCCTTCTCCCTCCAGGGCTGGCTCACAGCCCTTTTATAAGAGCCAGCTGGGCCCTGATTGAGCTGGCCACAGCTGTGGCTGCTTCCCCGATCAGCCTAGCTTGGCTGCTTTCAACTGCTGTTCTCCAGGAGTCGGGCAGCCACCCCACTACAGCCTCCATTGGGGAAATCAGGCATGTGATGGGAAGCAGTCTGCAGAGCGAGGGGCCAGTTGGGGACAATGAGGCGCAGCACAGCGGGAGTGGCCCCACTCAGCCCAGCACAAGGGCACTGTTTACAAACCCACAACTGCTAGATGCACATTGGCCCTCCCAGTCCTGCGCTGCCAGCGTGCCCCTTCCACACTGCCCCCCTGCCCTTATGCCCAGCACCCCCTCACCCAGAGTCTTCCCCCACAGTTCCCTATGCCCTGCACCCCATCGCCCACAGACTTCCCCCACAGATCCCAGTGCCCCCAGACCCGCTGAGCCCAGCACCCCCTGCCCAGAGACCCCTTCCACTGACCTCGCACCACAACTGCACAGCACCCTGCACACCATAGCCCCTGCCCAGCTCCCCCACCCACAGATCCCCTACTGTCCAGCTCCCGCTTCCCAGTCCCACCATCACAGCTGTACAGCGCCCCATCTTCCTAAGGGAATTCTGCATCAGATTCTGTGCATAATATTTTAAAATTCTGCAATTTTTTTTTTACAAGCTCCACCATGGCAGTGGGGAGCACAGGTCACTTGCTGCATGGAGGTGGGAGAATACCCTTCAGCCTCCCCCGCCCCCCTGGGACAGGGACTTGGCAGTGAGCCTGAACCTGACCCTGACACAGGGCCATGCCTGTTGCAGAAACACCCTGGGGCCCTGCCCCTTTTATGCCAGGCCCACTAGATGTGGGCAGGGCGGCTCAGCCTGGCAGCAGGATCCAAGTGCAGAGGGACTTAGTGTGTGGGGGTCCAGATGGAGGTAAGAGGGTTCTGTGTGGGGCAGCCTGGGTGCAGGCAGCTCAGTGGGGAATCTGGATACACAGGGAGGTTCCAAGTGCAGGGGCAATGGGAATCTGCAGGGGGGACCAAGTGAAAGTGGTTGGAGCTCAGCGGGTGGTGGTCTGCGGGCAGGGGAGGTGGGGTTCATTGGGGGGGGGGATCTAGGTGTAGGTGGTTGGGGCTCAGTGGGGAGGATGTCTGGGGGGGCTCATCGGGGTGGTACAGATGCAAGGGAGGTGGGGCTTATCAGGGTGAGGGTTTGATGGGCCTGCTTAACAGGGGAGCCCCAGCTGCTGCCAAGGGGATATGCATGCTGGGCCCCCACTTCCCCTATCCCCTTCTCTTCCCCATCCCATGCCCATTCCCCACCCCACCCCCTTCCTTCCCCACTGCCTCTTTCCCCCTGCCCCCGATTCCCCCATCCCCTTCTCTTCCCCACTGCTCCATCTCCTCCCCATCCCACCCCCCTGCCTCTTTCCCCCCTGCCCCCGCTTCCCCTGCCTCCTTCTCTTCCCCATCCCATGCCCCTTCCCCACTGCCCCATCTCCTCCACATCCTACTCATGGGGTGGCGGGAAGTAGAGTGGCACCATGGTAAACCTGGTACTGCATACGGGGTATCATCAAACAATTATAACCCATACTCAATGAGGACCACATTCTGAAATAAATCTTTCACAAACCCCCTCTGCTAGCCTTCAAACCCCTCCCCCCCTCAAAAAAAACCAACCTCACCAAACTCATGGACCAGGACACATCAACTGGAGAAACTAAATAAATTCTTTGTATTGGTCTTCACGGCTGAGGATGTGAAGGAGATTCCCAAACCTGAGCCATTCTTTTTAGGTGACAAATCTGAGGAACTGTCCCAGACTGAGGTGTCATTAGAGGAGATTTTGGAAAAAAATGATAATTAAACAGTAATAAGTCACCAAATCCAGATGGTATTCACCCAAGAGTTCTGAAGGAACTCAAATGTAGAATTGCAGAACTATTAACTGTGGTATTATAACCTATCATTTAAATCAGCTTCTGTACCAGATGACTGGAGGATAGCTAATGTGACACCAGTTTCTTAAAAAAGGCTTCACAGGCAAGCCCGGCAATTACAAGCTGGTAAGCCTAACTTCGGTACTGGGCAAATTGGTTGAAACTATAGTAAAGAGCAGAACTATCAGACACGTAGATGAACATGATTTGTTGGGGAAAAGTCAACATGGTTTTTGTAAAGCGAAATCATGCCTCATGAATCTACCAGAATTTGTTGAGGGGTCAACAAGCATGTGGACAAGGGGGACCCAGTGGATACAGTGTACTTAGATTTTCAGAAAGCCTTTGACAAGGTCCTTCACCAAAGGCTCTTAAGCAAAGTATGCTGTCATGGGATGAGAGGGAAGGTCCTCCCATGGATCGGTAACTGGTTAAAAGATAGGAAACAAAAAGTAGGAATAAATGGTCAGTTTTCAGGATGGAGAGAGGTAAATAATGGAGTCCCTCAGGGGTGTGTACTGGGACCAGTCCTATTCAATATATTCATAAATCATCTGGGAAAGGGGTAAAGAGTGAGGAGGCAAAATTTGCAGATGATACAAAACTACTCAAGGGAGTTAAGTCCAAAGCAGACTGTGAACAGTTATAAAGGGACCTCACAAAAAAGTAATTGGGCAACAAAACGGTAGATGCAATTCTGTGTTGACAAATGTAGAGTAATGCACATTGGAAAACATAATCCCAACTATACATATAAAATGATGGGGTCTAAATTAGCTGTTACCACTGAAGAAAGAGATTTTGGAGTCATTGTGGTTAGTTCTCTGAAAACATCCACTCAAGTGCAGTGGCAGTAAAAAAAGTGAACAGAATGTTGGGAATCATTAGGAAAGGGATAGATAATAAGACAGAAAAATATCATCTGCACCCACATCTTGAATACTGCATACAGATCTGGTCGCTCCGTCTCAAAAATATATATATATGAATTGGAAAAGGTAAACAAAAATTATTATGGGTATGGAACTGCTTCTGTCATAAATAAAGAGAAGGGTAAACAACTTTAAATCCCTCCTGGCCAGAGGAAAAACCCTTTCACCTGTAAAGAGTTAAGAAGCTAAGATAACCTCGCTGGCACCTGACCAAAATGACCAACGAGGAGACAAGATACTTTCAAAGTTGGGGGGGGGGGAACAAAGGGTTCTCTCTGTCTGTGTGTTGCTTTTGCCGGGACCAGAGCAGGAATGCAGGTCAGAACTCCTGTAAAGAGTTAATAAGCAATCTAGTTAGATAGGTGTTAGATTCTGTTTTGTTTAAATGGCTGATAAAATAAGTTGTACTGAATGGAATGTATATTTCTGTTTTTGTGTCTTTTTGTAACTTAAGGTTTTGCCTAGAGGGATTCTCTATGTTTTGAATCTGATTACCCTGTAAGGTATTTATCATCCTGATTTTACAGAGGTGATTCTTTTACTTTTTCTTTAATTAAAATTCTTCTTTTAAGAACCTGATTGCTTTTTCATTGTTCTTAAGATCCAAGCGTTTGGATCTGTGTTCACCTATGCAAATTGGCAAGGATTTTTATCAAGCCTTCCCCAGGAAAAGGGGTGTAGGGCTTGGGGGGATTTTGCGGGAAAGATGTTTCCAAGTGGGCTCTTTCCCTGTTATTTTTGTTAGACGCTTGGTGGTGGAAACAATAAGATCCAGGGACAAAAGGTAAAATAGTTCGTACCTTGGGGAAGTTTTAACCTAAGCTAGTAAAAATAAGCTTAGGGGGTTTTTCATGCAGGTCCCCACATCTGTACCCTAGAGTTCAGAGTGGGGAAGGAACCTTGACAGCTTCCATAGTAAGATAGGTTAATAAGACTGGAACCTTTCAGCTTGGAAAATAGGCGACTAAGGGAGGATATGATAGAGGTATATAAAATCATGACTGGTGTGGAAAAAGTAAATAAGGAAGTGTTATTTACTCCTTCAAGGAACACAAGAACTAGGGGTCACCCAATGCAGTTAATAGGCAGCAGGTTTAAAACAAACAAAAGGAAGTATTTCTTCATACAACACACAGTCAGCCTGTGGAACTGTTTGCCAGAGGATGTTGTGAAGGCCAAGACTATAACAAGGTTCAAAAAAGAACTAGATAAGTTCATGGAGGATCGGTCCATCAATGGCTATTAGCCAGAATGGGCAGGGATGGTGTCCTTAGCCTCTGTTTGCCAGAAGCTGGGAACGGGCAACAGGGGATGGATCACTTGATGATTACCTGTTCATTCCCTCTGGGGCACCTGGCATTAGCCACTGTCAGCAGACAGGATACTGGGCTAGATGGACCTTTGGTCTGACCCAGTATGACCGTTCCTATGTTTTTAACTCAGAGTGGCACCAGACCTTGCCAGAACAACAGATGCAAAACCTGCTGACATTCTGCCACTGCTACCAGGATCAGCACCCTCCACAACACACCTTTCAAGATCCATTGCATGCATGGCAGGTATAATAGGCCAGGGGAGACTCAGCTTCCTGTGGTGCTGCTGCTGCCTCTGGACCCCCGCAGGGTTTGGTGGGGGAAGTTTTTGCTTTATTATGCCCCATGCATGTTCTGGGAGGGCTGAGGATGTGGTATGTGCTATTCAACTTCCCGGGTTCATCATTAATATCTCTGGAATTCAGAAAGACAACTGATGAACCCAGGAAGCCAAGCAGCAAACACCAGCTCCTCAGCCGCCCCAGAACCTGCATGGGACATATCAAAAGCGTCTTCTTTTCCCCAGGGCAGTTTGGGGTCTGCGGAGGGGAGGCGCAGAGTGGCAGCGGCTGGCCCGTGGCTCCTCTGGGAAGGTCAGGGGAGGGGGGCAGAAAACTCAGGGCACCTCCAGGCAAATGGAGGGGCTTGGAGTAGTCACTCAGGCCTCCGGCCAGCCTGGGGCTCCTCCAGCCGGGGCATGGGGGTGCTCAGGCCTCCTCCAGCCGGGGGCGGGGAGCTCAGAGCTCCTCTGGGTAGGGCATCTTGGGGCTCTGGCCACAGGGTGTGTGCGTGTAGGCAGAAGGAGCAGAGCCGGGGGATAGTCTCCCCAAAGGGGGGCTCCACCCACCATCCATGATCCATTGGTCCTACGCATGCCTATCACAACATATGGTGTACCTCATCAAATGCATCAAGTGCCCCAATAACAAATATGTGGGTGAAACCAGACAATCACGACATTCTCATGATCATGACACTCTCACGATCACGACACTCTCACGACATAGAAAAATGATAAAAGACAAAAACGTCCTCTCACCTGTGGGCAAACACTTGTCACAAAGCCAGCGATCGCTCCTTGTCTGACCTCTCAGTGCTTGCCTTCAAAGGAAACACGCACAACACATTCAAAAGACAAGCCTGGGAATGTAAATTCATAACTCTGCTGGTCACTAAAAACCAGGAACTTAACAGAGAAACTGGTTTTATGACACATTACAACAATTTGTGACGCATCCTACAACCTTCTAACCCTCCATTGTCCAAGGATTGCAGAAGTGTTAATTGCTCACTTCCTTTTAAGTGGCCTCCCAAAATGTGTGAACCCCTTATGCTTATTCTGTCCCATCTTGTATTTAGCTTGGACTCTCTGGTTACCATCTCCAGACCTGAGGAAGAGCTCTGTGAAGCCCAAAAGCTTGTCTCACCCACCAACAAAAGTTGGTCCAATAAAATATACTTCCTCACCTATCTTGTGTCTCTCGTCTCCTGGGACCAACACGGCTACAACAATACTGCAATCAATTTTTTAAATCAGACATACAAATAAATGGGGTGTGAAATATCAAGCTGCTCATATCTTGCATTGACCACCATTTTGTGTCTAACACTGCTAGAATTCCATTCAGGAACATTGATTTAACATGACACATTAGCTTGGATACTAGCTCTGGATTCTCTTTTTTTCTTAACCCTTTGGATGAACTCCTGGCCCTACTTAAGTCAATGGAAGTTTTGCCATTGATGTCAATGGTACCAGGATTTCACCCCTACTGTTTCTGTCTATTCCAGTTTTTGGGTGGGATTTATAAAAGAGGGCCTAATTTCAGTAGCAGGTGGGCACCTGACTCCTTTAACAATACCAGGATCCTTTAACAATACCAGCCTTCATAATTACAAAACCAAATAACCCATCATCCCGCCTTGGGGAAAAAAGAGAGGAAATAGAAACAGACACAGCAAATAACAGGAGTGTCACTCACGTCCCCACAGAGCCAGTGGTGATGAGCATGGTATAAATGTAGCGTGATGGACATCTTTAAAATAGCACTTCCCTGCCTCACAGGGGTGTTGTGAGAGTAACTATGTTAAAGACTGTGAGGTGCTCAGGTGCCATGGCATAGGGGGACTTATAAGTACCACAGAGAGACCTAGGCTGATTAGTGATATTTGTACTGCTGTGTACTCTGTCCTGACACCTTTGCAGAGCCGCATTTTGATTAAAAAGACCAGTTAAAATACAATTTTTAAAAGCAGGAACAATCAGGATACTTGCGTTTGGTTCTAGTTACAATCCAGGGCCTACTTCTCAGGTTTTTAACACCTTTCTTCTCAGACAAAACTCTCCTTAGGAGTAAGGACTCAGTAAAAGCTAAGGGGTAGATGGGGCCTTCATCTTACATGGTGTACCCCTCCTTCCCGGTGAGATGGCGCAAGACCTCCCTGATCGCAGCTCTGGGAGTTGAGGGGAGGGAGAGTAGGGGCTATGTGACTGTTATCCCCGCCCACCCACTGGCTCTTCCCCATTACATGGCAGCCAGCAGAGCTGCCTGAGTGCCCAAGAGGGAGCATGCTACACTCTAAAAAGGACACCCCTCCAGTGGGAGAAGATTATTAATTGTAGGAGAGGCCCCAGCTGACAGAGAGGTGCTGTGCAGACCCTTAGTGAGGGACAGTCCCTGCTGCAAACAGCTCACAATCTACATAGATAAGGCAGGCAAAGGGGGGAAAGGGAAACAGAGGCAGAGAGATGGGAAGTGGCTTGCCTAAGGTCACTCATCAGATCAGCAGCAAACCTAAGAGTAGAATCTAGGTCTCCTGGCTCCAAGTGCAGTGCCTAATCACTGGACCACACAGCCTCTTGGTCCTGGAGAACAATAGTGCCTTGGAGACACAATGCTCCTGGAGCAGTTCAACTATCCACCTCCCTTACTCTGGTTTCTGCCTAATGCTTTTGCCCAGCTGTAAGTAAGGCCCTGGACATTTAACCCTTGGGCTGCACAGCATGTTCCCACGGGGGTCTCTGAGTATCTCTAAAAACAATACAAAGCGTGGAATCCAGAAACCAAGGTCTAAAGTCTTAGTTTAAGGAAGAGCCTAAGGATCCCTTTGCCAGGACAACGCTGTTAATGTTAGTTAATGTTGGAAAGGTGCCATGGAAGTGCCTCAGGATTAATAATAATACTGCAACTGCGTATGCCACATTGATTCACGACAGAGAAGTACCAAATGAGGCCCAGTGCTTAGCACCCTCCCCCGGCTTTCTCTGCCCCTAGGGCCAGGGACTGTTATAAAAAGACAGTCAGCTGCGAACCAGCTGAGCGCGAACAGCAGAGCGGCTAACAGAGGGAGTTTGCCTTGGATCTGTCTGAGAGGAGGTACACTAAGGGCTGCATTAGGGAGGCTGTGTTGGTGAGTATCTGAGTGTCTGTTGTGGGGACAGTTTGACAGTGTGCTTGATTGGTTGTTTGAAAAGTGTGAATTGGGAGTGCTTTGTTCCAGGTGAGCCCTGAGTGGGCCTGACTGTTATAAAAAGCCAGTCAGCTGCGAGCCTGCTGAGCAGCGAACAGCAGAGAGGCTAACAGAGGGAGTTTGCCTGGGGAGAGCCCATTGAGGCTTACATCTTGCAGGCTTCTCTGAGTAGTTACTACAACTCCTGAGGAAGCTCGTAGAAGGAAGGTAATATGGGTGGGGAGTGTTCAGCTGTTGTGACCTGCACTGGATGTGCCATGTTTGTCTTTCTTCCACAGGACAGAAGCGACTTTGTACAAAGTGCAAGCTGGTCTCCATATTGGAAGAGAAGGTTCAAGGTCTGGAGAAACAAGTATTGACCCTGCGTTGCATAAGAGAAACTGAAGATTTCCTGGACAGACGTCAGGATATGCTTCTATGGACACAATGTTCTGAAGATTCAGAGCAGGCTGCGCAGTGGGGACAGGAGGATGGTGAAGAAATTTGGCAGCATGTGACCTCCAGAAGAGGAAAGGGGAGCATCCATGTACCAGCAACGCAGATACAGGTAAGCAACCATTTTCATGTTCTCTCCACAGGTACTAATGCGGAGAGTGGACTAGATGATACATCTGAGGGAAGGGAACAGAAGGAGACTCCGCCAATTGGAAGGCATGAGATGCACTGTTCTAGGGATGGGGGTTCCACGACCACCGCTCCCAAGAAGAGGAGGTGGGTGGTGGGGTTGGGAACTCTCTCCTCAGGGGAACTGAGACATCTATCTGCCGCCCCGACCGGGAAAACCGAGAAGTCTGCTGCTTGCCAGGAGCTAGGATTCACGATGTGATGGAGAGACTGCCAAGACTCATCAAGCCCTCAGATCGCCACCCCTTCCTGCTTTTCCATGTGGACTCCAATGATACTGTCAAGAATGACCTTGAGCAGATCACTGCAGACTACGTGGCTCTGGGAAAAAGGATAAAGGAGTCTGAGGCACAAGTGGTGTTCTCATCCATCCTCCCCTGGAAGGAAAAGGCCTGGGTAGAGACCGTCGAATCGTGGAAGTCAACAAATGGCTATGCAGGTGGTGTCGGAGAGAAGGTTTTGGATTCTTTGACCATGGGATGGTATTCCAAGAAGGAGAAGTACGAGGCAGAGACGGGCTCCACCTAACGAGGAGAGGGAAGAGCATCTTTGCAAGCAGGCTGGCTAACCTAGTGAGGAGGACTTTAAACTAGGTTCACCGGGGGAAGGAGACCAAAGCCCTAAGGTAAGTGGGGACGTGGGATACTGGAAGGAAGCACAAGCAGGAGAGCGAAAAAGGGGAGGGCTCCTGCCTCATACTAAGAAAGCAGGACAAACAGCAAGTTATCTCAAGTGCCTATACACAAATGCAAGAAGCCTGGGAAACAAGCAGGGAGAACTGGAAGTCCTGGCACAGTCAAGGAATTATGATGTGATTGGAATAACTCACATGACTGGAGTACTGTCATGGATGGATATAAACTGTTCAGGAAGGACAGGCAGGGCAGAAAAGGTGGGGGAGTAGCATTGTATGCAAGAGAGCAGTATGACTGCTCAGAGCTCCGGTATGAAACTGCAGAAAAACCTGAGTGTCTCTGGATTAAGTTTAGAAGCGTGAGCAACAAGGGTGATGTCGTGGTGGGAGTCTGCTATAGACCACCAGACCAGGGGGATGAGGTGGATGAGGCTTTCTTCTGGCAACTCACGGAAGTTACTAGATCGCAGGCCCTGGTTCTTATGGGAGACGTCAGTCACCCTGATATCTGCTGAGAGAGCAATACAGTGGTGCACAGACAATCGAGGAAGTTTTTGGAAAGTGTAGGGGACAATTTCCGGGTGCAAGTGCTGGAGGAACCAACTAGGGGCAGAGCTGTTCTTGACCTGCTGCTCACAAACCAGGAAGAATTAGTAGGGGAAGCAAAAGTGGGTGGGAACCTGGGAGGCAGTGACCATGAGATGGTCGAGCTCAGGATCCTGACACAGGGAAGAAAGGAGAGCAGCAGAATATGGACCCTGGACTTCAGAAAAGCAGACTTTGACTCCCTCAGGGAACTGATGGGCAGGATCCCCTGGGAGAATAACACGAGGGGGAAAGGAGTCCAGGAGAGCTGGCTGTATTTTAAAGAATCCTTATTGAGGTTACAGGGACAAACCATCCCGATGTGTAGAAAGAATAGTAAATATGGCAGGCGACCAGCTTGGCTTAACAGTGAAATCCTTGCTGATCTTAAACACAAAAAAGAAGCTTACAAGAAGTGGAAGATTGGACAAATGACCAGGGAAGAGTATAAAAATATTGCTCGGGCATGCAGGAGTGAAATCAGGAAGGCCAAATCACACTTGGAGTTGCAGCTAGCAAGAGATGTTAAGAGTAACAAGAAGGGTTTCTTCAGGTATGTTAGCAACAAGAAGAAAGTCAAGGAAAGTGTGGGCCCCTTACTGAATGAGGGAGGCAACCTAGTGACAGAGGATGTGGAAAAAGCTAATGTACTCAATGCTTTTTTTTGCCTCTGTCTTCACGAACAAGGTCAGCTCCCAGACTGCTGCACCGGGCAGCACAGCATGGGAAGGAGGTGACCAGCCCTCTGTGAAGAAAGAAGTCGTACGGGACTATTTAGAAAAGCTGGACGAGCACAAGTCCATGGAGCCGGATGTGCTGCATCCGAGAGTGCTAAAGGAGTTGGCGGATGTGAATGCAGAGCCATTGGCCATTATCTTTGAAAACTCATGGCGATTGGGGGAGTCCCGGATGACTGGAAAAAGGCTAATGTAGTGCCCATCTTTAAAAAAGGAAAGGAGGAGGATCCTGGGAACTACAGGCCAGTCAGCCTCACCTCAGTTCCTGGAAAAATCATGGAGCAGGTCCTCAAGGAATCAATTCTGAAGGACTTCGAAGAGAGGAAAGTGATCAGGAACAGTCAGCATGGATTCACCAAGGGCAAGTCATGTCTGACTAATCTAATTGCCTTCTATGACTAGATAACTGGCTCTGTGGATGAGGGGAAAGCAGTGGACGTGTTGTTCCCTGACTTTAGCAAAGCTTTTGACATGGCCTCCCACAGTATTCTTGCCAGCAAGTTAAAGAAGTATGGGCTGGATGAATGGACTATAAAGTGGATAGAAAGTTGGCTAGATTGTCGGGGTCAACAGTTAGTGATCAATGGCTCCATGTCTAGTTGGCAGCCGGTATCAAGTGGAGTGCCCCAAGGGTCGGTCCTCGGGCTGGTTTTGTTCAATATCTTCATTAATGATCTGGAGGATGGTGTGGATTGCACCCTCAGCAAGTTTGCAGATGACACTAAGCTGGTAGGAGAGGTAGATATGCTGGAGGGTAGGGATAGGATACAGAGGGCCCTAGACAAATTAGAGGATTGGGCCAAAAGAAATCTGATGAGGTTCAACAAGGACAAGTGCAGTTAGGATGGAAGAATCCCATACACCGGTACAGACTAGGGACTGAATGGCTAGGCAGCAGTTCTGCAGAAAAGGACCTAGGGGTTACAGTGGATGAGAAGCTGGATATGAGTCAACAGTGTGACGTTGTTGCCAAGAAGGTCAATGGCATTTTGGGATGTATAAGTAGGGGCATCGCCAGCAGATTGAGGGACGTGATCGTTCCCCTCTATTCGACATTGGTGAGGTCTCATCTGGAATACTGTGTCCAGTTTTGGGCCCCACACTACAAGAAGGATGTGGAAATATTGGAAAATGTCCAGCGGAGGGCACAAAAATGATTAGGGGACTGAACACATGACTTATTAGGAGAGGCTGAGGGAACTGGGATTGTTTAGTCTGCGGAAGAGAAGAAGGAGGGGGGATTTGATAGCTGCTTTCAAGTACCTGAAAGGGGGTTCTAAAGAGAATGGATCTAGACTGTTCTCAGTGGTAGCAGATGACAGAACGAGGAGTAATGGTCTCAAGTTGCGGTGGGGGAGGTTTAGGTTGGATATTAGGAAAAACTTTTTCACTAGGACGGTGGTGAAACACTGGAATGGGTTACGTAGGGAGGTGATGGAATCTCCTTCCTTAGAAGTTTTTAAGGTCAGGCTTGACAAAGCCGTGGCTGGGATGATTTAGTTGGGGATTGGTCCTGCTTTGACCAGGGGGTTGGACTAGATGACCTCCTGAGGTCCCTTCTGTCAAGGTTCCTCCCCCACTCTGAACTCTAGGGTACAGATGTGGGGACCTGCATGAAAAACCTCCTAAGCTTATCTTTACCAGCTTAGGTCAAAACTTCCCCAAGGTACAAAATATTCCACCCGTTGTCCTTGGATTGGCTGCTACCACCACCAAACTAATACTGGTTACTGGGGAAGAGCTGTTTGGACGCGTCTTTCCCCCCAAAATACTTCCCAAAACCTTGCACCCCACTTCCTGGATAAGGTTTGGTAAAAAGCCTCACCAATTTGCCTAGGGGACTACAGACCCAGACCCTTGGATCTTAAGAACAATGAACAATCCTCCCAACACTTGCACCCCCCCTTTCCTGGGAAATGTTGGATAAAAAGCCTCACCAGTTTGTATAGGTGACCACAGACCCAAACCCTTGGATCTGAGAACAATGAAAAAGCATTCAGTCTCTTATAAGAAGACTTTTAATAAAAATAGAAGTAAATAGAAATAAAGAAATCCCCCCTGTAAAATCAGGATGGTAGATATCTTACAGGGTAATTAGATTCAAAAACATAGAGAACCCCTCTAGGCAAAACCTTAAGTTACAAAAAAGATACACAGACAGAAATAGTTATTCTATTCAGCACAATTCTTTTCTCAGCCATTTAAAGAAATCATAATCTAACACATACCTAGCTAGATTACTTACTAAAAGTTCTAAGACTCCATTCCTGGTCTATCCCTGGCAGAAAACCAGCATATAGACAGACACACAGACCCTTTGTTTCTCTCCCTCCTCCCATCTTTTGAAAGTATCTTGTCTCCTCATTGGTCATTTTGGTCAGGTGCCAGCGAGGTTACCTTTAGCTTCTTAACCCTTTACAGGTGAGAGGAGCTTTCCCCTGGCCAGGAGGGATTTCAAAGGGGTTTACCCTTCCCTTTATATTTATGACACCTTCCAACCCTGATATTCTATGACCCCATTCACCCTCCTCCTGTAGCTGCTCAGTTCAAGGCCAAAGGACCTGGGCCACCCTCCCATGCATTCCATACTCCCAGCCCAGGCCAGCCCACACCCTGGCCTGGCTCCCTGCACCCCAGCCCAGGCCAGCCCACACCCCGGTCTGGCTCCCTGCACCCCACACCCCAGCCCAGCCCACACCCCGGCCTGGCTCCCTGCACCCCAGCCCAGGCCAGCCCACATCCCGGTCTGGCTCCCTGCACCCCACACCCCAGCCCAGCCCAGCCCACACCCTGGCCTGGCTCCCTGTACCCTGCATCCCAGCCCAGCCCAACCCAGCCCACACCCCAGCCTGGCTCCCTGCACTCCGCACCCCAGCCCAGCTCACACCCCAGCCTGGCTCCCTGTACCCCGCACCCCAGCCCAGCCCACACCCCGGCCTGGCTCCCTGTACCCCGCACCCCAGCCCAGCCCACACCCCGGTCTGGCTCCCTGCACCCCACACCCCAGGCCAGCCCAGCCCAACCCAGCCCACACACCGGCCTGGCTCCCTGCACCCCAGCCCAGCCCTCACCCCGGTCTGGCTCCCCGCACCCCAGCCCAGCCTGCACTCCAGCCTGACCCCGCACACACTGCATCACTCGCCCACCCCAGCCTGCACCCCCACCTGGTCCCCTACACTCTGCACCACCAGCCCCCACCCCCTCTACCCCCTGCCTGGTCCCCGGCAACTCCTTACCCCTCTCACACACCTTTCTGGGTGAGTTCCTGGCTGTTGAAGCATCGGCCGCGGTGCAAGTCGCGTGCAGCCAGGGCAGGGCCCCGAGTGGCAGGTGTAGGCCGGGCACAAACCTAGAGCCAAGTGGGTGGCTGCATTTGTGGCCTAAGGCCCAGCAGTGCAGTGGTGCCGGGAATCACGCCAAGTCGCTCAGCACCGGAGCCATAGCCAGGATCTTACCTGCAACAGGAGCGGCTGGGGAAGGGCAGGGGTGCTTCCCTGGCAGCCGGGCTGGTGGCCACTCCCGACTCCTCAGAGCCCCTGGAGATGGTGGCTATGTAGTCTGCCTCTCGGCAAACTGTGGTGTAACTAAAATGGTGCCTACAGTAGGGCATTCTCTGCTGGTTGGCCCCCATAACCTCGTGGGTCCTGGTATAACCTCACCACTTGTATCATTATAGCTACGCCCCTGCGGCCAGGACTGTGTTCAGGGTGTTCTACCTTTCCATATCCTGCATGAATCCAAGTACAGGTTCTGTCCATCACCTGATGATGAAGGATGCCATGTGTCTTTTTTGGGAAGCAGAAGGCTGGGTACAGTGTGCCCTGTGCTAGAGTGACCAGGTAGCAAGTGTGAAAAATCAGGGCGGGGGGGAGGGGGGAATAGGCACCAATATAAAACAAAGCCCCAAATATTGGGACTGTCCCTATAAAATCAGGATATCTGGTCACCCTACCTGTGCCGGCTGAAATACAATCTTGTGCCAACAGCTAGTACAAACACCACATAACCCCCCAAAATAAATCTTAGTGGCCTATGCCATAGACCTGGTCACAGAAGGGACCACGATCATCTAGTCTGATCTTCTAGTCTGCGATCATCTAGTCTGACCTCCTGTGTAACACAGACCTTAGAACTTCCCCCAAATAATTCCTAGAGCAGATTTTTCAGAAAAATATCCATTCTCAATTTAAAATATTGTCATTGATGGAGAATCCACCACGACCTTTGGTAAATTGCTTCAATGGTTACTCTCCCTCACTGTCAAAAATTTACACCTTATTTCCAGTCTGAATTTGACTAGCTTCACCTTCCAGCTATTGGATCATGTTCTAACTTTCTCTGCTAGATTGAAAAGTCCATTATTAAATATTTGTTCCCTATTCAGATGCTTATAGGTTGTAATCAAGTCACCCCTTAACCTTCTCTTTGTTAAACTAAATAGATTGAGCTTCTTGAGTCTATCACTCTAAGGCAGGTTTTCTAATCCTTTAATCATTCTTGTGACTCTTCTCTGAACCCACTCCAATTTGTCAACCTCCCTCTTGAATTATGGGCAGAACTGGACACAGTATTCCATCAGCGGTCACACCAATGCCGAATACAGAGGTAAAATAACCTCTATACTCCTATTTGAGGAGTTCTTGTGGAGCCTTAGAGGCTAACAAATTTATTTGGGCATAAGCTTTCGTGGGCGAAAACCCACTTCATCAGATGCATGGAGTGAAAAATACAGTAAGCAGAATATATATTATAGCACATGAAAAGATGGGAGTTGCCTTACCAAGTGTGGGGAGGTCAGTGCTAACGAGCCAATTCAATTAAGGTGGAAGTGGCCTGTTCTCAACAGTTGACAAGAAGGGGTGAATACCAAGGGAGGGGAAATTACTTTTGTAGTGCTAACGAGGCCAATGCAATCAAGGTGGATGTCACCCATTTACAACAGTAGACAAGAAGGTGTAAGTATCAGCAGAGGGAAAATTACTTTTTGTAGTGACCCATCCATGCATCTGATGAAGTGGGTTTTAGCCCACGAAAGCTTATGCCCAAATAAATTTGTTAGTCTCTAAGGTGCCACAAGGACTCCTCATTTTTGCTGAAACAGACTAACACTGGATACCCCTCTGACTCCTATTTGAGATTCCTCTGGTCATGCATCCCAGGATCACATTAGCTCTTTTGGCCACAGCATCACATTAGGAGCTCGTGTGCAGCTGATTATCCACCATGACCCCAAATCTTTTTCAGAGTGCCCCATCCTATAAGTATGGCCTATGTTCGTTGTTCCTAGATGTTTACATTTACAATTAGTGGTATTAAAACATATATTGTTTGCTTGCACCCAGTTTACTAAGCAATCCAGATCACTCTGAATGTCCTCTTCATTATTTACCACTCCCCCACTTTTTGGGTCATCTGCAAACTTTATCAGTGAAGATTTTATGTTTTCTTTCAGGTCAGTCATTATTATAAACTTCCCCTTTCTTCCATTGGTTATATATTCATTTTTTATAGCTGCCTTCCTTTCCCCTCTAAACTAGGTCAGCTTTTTAACCAATACAGCCTTCTTCCTAAACTAAAAAGAAAAGGAGGACTTGTGGCACCTTAGAGACTAACCAATTTATTTGAGCATAAGCTTTCGTGAGCTACAGCTTCATCCAAAGAAGGTACTCCTTTTCTTTTTGCGAATACAGACTAACACGGCTGCTACTCTGATTCCTAAACTAAGGTATCCTTAAATTATTCCCAATTATCATTCACATTTTTCTGATTAAATTCTTCCTCCCAGCTGATTTGGCTCATAATTGTTTTCAGCTTTGTGAAATTGGCCCTATTAAAGCAACAAGTTTATATATTACTGGTCTGGACTTCATTCTGCTTGCACATTATAAGTGTGATCAAGTCATCATCACTTGTGCCTAAGCTACCATTAATTTTTAGGTCTGTGATCAGTTCCTCTTTATCTATTAGGACAAGGTCTAACATAGAATCCCCCCGTGTTCTCTGCAACACTTTTTGAGTCAGGAAATTGTCATCTATAATGTTTAGAAATTCCAAGGATGTACCATATGTCACTGAAACTGAAGTCCCCCATGATCACACAGGTTTTTTCCCCCCATACTTATAGATAGGTGTGTAAGGAGACAGTCATCCTGTTCCCTAATGTGATTTGGTGGTCTATAGCAGACACCAATTAGTGCCCCATCTTGTGCTTTATCTGTTAGAAAATTGATCCATAAGCATTCAAGATAATTTTCTTCCAAGTAATCAGTGATTAGGAAACAGGTAATGTCATTTTTGACAAAGAGTGCCACTCCCTCTTCTCTTTTGCGCACTGGATCCTTCCTAAATAGGTTATAACCATTGATCTTAACATTCAAATCATGTGAATCATCCCACCAGGTTTCAGTAATACCAGCTAGATTGAATTTATGCTAATAAATGAACAATTCCAATTCCTCTGTTTGTTACCCACGCTCCTAGCATTGGTGTATAAGCAATTCAAGTATTTCTTCTCTTCATGTCCTTTGGTTCCTTGATTAATTTTGTTCTCAGAGCTCATATGTTCCCTCTTTTTACCCTCCTCTTTTGTTTAAACTAATAATTTAATACTCTTCTCACTACTCTAGCCAGCCTGTCCCCAGGAGATTGGTTCTCCTTCTACTGAGATAGAGGCCATCCAAACTATATAACCCCCTCTCACTATAGAAGCTGGACCAACATTCCACAACACCAAAACCCTCCACCACTTACCTAGCCAGTGGTTCCTTTGCTTGTGGGACAGCAAGGATCTTAGAGAAGATTGCTTGTCATTCTTCTTCAGCATACTTCTGTCTTCCCTGAAGTCATCTACTATCTGCAAGATATCCCAAGAAATACTGTCATTATTACCGAAATGAACCATCACCAATGGATCCTGGCCTGTCAACTTCAGAAGCCTATCCAATCTTAGAATGATATCTCACGTCTTGGCTCTGAAAAGGCAGCACACCATTCTGTTGACCACCTGTCCATTGCAGAATTTCTTTTAGTTCTTCTGAATATTGAATCTCCAAGAAGAAATGTCCATCTGCCCTGGATGCTTGGAGAACTCTTTGTGGGCGCGCTTGATTTTCTTACAGGTTGGGCTGAATTGACATCCATGAATGTCTTGTACATTTCTCCATTCCCTTGGACCTACTGGATCTTGAGAGGTATCTTCCAAAGATTCCATATTGAGGACCTGGTATCAATTTGAAACTTCTAGCTGTATGGAATTCGTCCTGGTCCTCTACTCTCTGGTGGCCACGGCATGCCAATCTGTGTCCAGCCATGTAGAATATTGCCATGATCTCTTGCCACTGGTGGTTATGAACTGCTAGGCTTCCTCTCTGACTTATTCTTGCTCCAGATCCTTGGTGGCCAGCTCCATTCTTCCTTGAACCTTGTGTACTGGTGGTTCCTGAACCTGGCTATCTAGGAACTCCTCAGCTTCTCTGATTCACTGCTCCTCCAATCCAAGAATTTTTCTTCCAGCACAGCCATTAAATTGGTACTTCAGGCACATGAAATCCCTGCAGTCTTCAGGCTGGAAAGAGTACATGGCACATCTGTTGCATGTCACCACTGTTCCATCACTAGCCATCTTTCCAATTTCACCCATTATGAACTAGACTCTTCCATTAAGAGATAAAAAAACGGACTTTCCTAGGCTCACACCTGAAATTCATATTTAGATACAGATTGATTTAGTTGGTGTTGGTCCTGCTTTGATCAGGGGTTGGACTAGATGACCTCCTGAGGTCTCTTCCAACTCTAATATTCTATGATTCTTCTATGATACATCTTTGGTCACCATCCACCTAGAACACTACACATTTTGGAGGTTTGTCTAGCAAAATTGTGCTTCTGCCAAGAACGTAGCCCTGCTATTGATGCCAGTGCTTCCTTCTTGGATGACAGACAAGAAGCACAATCTGGATCTTCACACTTCAGAAAGATGATCTCTTTCAAGCCTCCCCTAAAAATAGAAGTAGTGATGGAGAAGAACAATCAGTACTATGTTTCAGCTCTGTGGCACCAGAGTTGTGAAGAGAAGTCACTCCAAGTAATAATAACCCATCAGCAATGGGACAAATCCTTTACTGTTCTGGGGCACCACACAGGTTGATGAAATTCTCAAATATGATGCGGGAGTGGTCTCTTTATTTTACTGTTAGCATCCACTATGGACAAGATTCTCCTCTCAGAGCTGTGGTGGAAAGCAACTGCTATATTCTGCTTTCCTCACATGTGCAGAAATGGGACTTCCACACTTGGAGGGGACAGCCTGATATCAGTACAATGAGCATGCCTTATGACTCTGTGGAAGGAATTTTGACTTCTTTCTGGATGCTGTAGAAAAGTCAGATTGCATCTACCACATTGGATATACTCTTCAAGTTCACCTGTTCACTTGTGTGGAAACAACAGCACTCCTCACAATGATTATGAGATTATGTGATTTGCTACCTATCATCAGCCGTGAAACAGTTGCTTTAAATGTATGCACCTAATTTTCTCCACATTTCTTAATATTTTGAAAAGAAAAAAGTATGTGTAATATGTTCATTACATGGGCCAATTCTTCCTCTCTTAACATGCATCTCTTTATCTTACCTATAGACCACCTATCACTAAGGCTATGATTTTGGCGTGGAAGTTTTTAGTAAATTTCATGGCACAGGTGCAGGAAAAAGTGATGAGTCAGCGAAAGGGGAGAAGGGCATTGGAGAGTGAGCTCACCTCAGTGGTGGCTTCGGCTAGGCTAGGTCTGGCTTCCCACTATGGGCGTTGTGACCTGGTGCATGGGGTTGCAGCACCACTCAGGTGTGGCTTATCTGCCCGTCTGTAGATAGAGACAGAAGGGTGGACAAACTGAACCTGAGTGGCTTTGCAACTCTATGTGCTAGGTTGCAATGCCACTGGGTTTGGAGGCCTAATCAAATGTGTTTTTACAGCCATTTCCAAGATTTCACAGGCTTTACTCAAATTCATGAGTTTCATGGCACAAAGTTATAGCCTTAGCTACCTTCTCCCCTTTCCTTAACATGCACATCTCTCTATCTTGCCGAGCCCATCTGTCATCTCCCCTTTCCTTAACATCCACTTTGATCTCTCAGCCTTACCAACAGACTACCAATCACCTCAATATCTACCTACCTAGGTACATATATGACCCTATTGCCATAATAGATTACAAGTTTCCTATGGTGTTCCTATAAGCCCAGCAGACATCTCCTTACACCTGATTTATTAATGTCTCTGTATTACAGTAGCATCTCCTAGCCCTGATCAGATCAGAATCCTGTTGCACCAGGTACTGGACAAATACAGAGCAGAGGGACAGTTCCTGTTGCGATACATTTACAATCTAAAGCCATGGTCCTGCAAGCTGCTCTGTATGGCTTGCAGGACCACTGAAAAGACTCACTGAAGATCCTGGGGCGCCATGTGTATGTGAGGGTCAGCCCATGCAGGGCTGTATGAAGGATCAAGGCATGATTGAAGCCAAGGCAAGATTCGACAGTGAGGATAAGAAAGGGGAGGAAAGAAGGGGAGCGGAAGGCTAAGGAAAGTGGCAATGAGAGCATGTGTTATCTTAGGCCAGCGACAATACAGCTGCTGTGAATGATGTGTGACTTTCTTTTGTTTAACTGTAAGGCTATGTCTACACTACAGCTTATGCTTATAATCTATGTCGCTCAGTGGTGTGAATAAACCACCCTCCTGAGCGACATAAGTTACGCTGACGTAAGTGCTTGTCTGCACAGCGCTATGTCAGCAGGAGAGCTTCTCCCACCGACACAGCTTCTGCCAATCGGGAAGGTGGTTTTATTATGCCGACTGGTGAACTCTCTCCCATCAGCATAGAGCATCTTCATCAGACGGGTTGCAACAGTGCAGATGCATCAGTATAGCCACGCCGCTGCAGCACTGTACACGTAGACATGGCCTCAGAGTCACAAATAAGAGAAAAATTGCCAAAGGCCCAAGGGGGTCATTTTCATTTAAATCTAATATAAATTTGGGAGGCCTGTGCATCAGTGGAGAGGGCACCGGACAAGGAGCCAGAAGAGCCTGTTCTAGCCTGTACTCTGCCACTGACCTGCTGTGTGACCTTGGGCAAGTCGCTGCCCCCTCTTCCAACCACCTTTTACCAGCCACGCCTTGTCTGGTTAGACTGTAAATTCTTTGGGCCAAGGACAGTCTCTCACTGCGTGCTTGTACAAGACCAAAGATGATGGGACCCTTCATCTCGGTAGAGGCACGAGCGGCCAGCGATCTGGCCTTTGGGGGAGGCTAGCCCCCAGTCCCTCCCCTTGTGCCTGAGGCCCCGCCCCTCACCTTTTGCCTCCCTCCCCCGCAGGAACCCAGAGAGCACCACCACTGTGGTCCCCGGCCCCAGCGCCGGGCAGCGCGGTTGCTGCACTCCCAGCCCCAGTGCGTCGGGTGATCAGTTCCGGAGCTCCAGGCAGCAGCGCCCCCAGCCCTGGAGTGCCAGGGTGGAATAATCCAAGCGCCAGGTGAGCAGTGCAGCCCCCGCATCAGCCGCCTGGAGTCCCTGCAGGAGGCAGGCCAGCTAGCCCCAGTCCCAGCCAGCCTGGGCCAAGGCAGAGTGCTGGGAAGTGCAGGAGGGAGCGTGGGGGCAGAGCATGGGCGGAGCCATACCAGGTTGTTTGGGGAGGCACAGCCTCCCACAGCCTACGATACCCGCCGCCCATGGCTCCAGGCACTACAGCAATACAAATAAATACTAATGACCATCTCAGATACTCTGCGCAGAATAGAAGGGAGATAAAATCGGAGCAGTTTGCACAGAACTGTATGAAACTTATCCCCCATCCTGCTGCACAGTTTGTCTCCTTTCCTCCCCTCTGCCTGTTGAAGGGTAATCTCATGTTTGTCCTCATTATCCTGGGCAACTGCTCTTTATGCTGAGACCTTTTGCCACTGATGAGTTAATCCAGATTATTCTTGCTCCAGTCAACTCCACAACTAGCCTTAATTAACTGGAACCCCTGATGCTGTAAGCAGCTGTAACAGGCAGTAATCACCCTAAACTGATCGTGCAATCATGGCCATGCCAAAAAGATGCAAAAGGGCCTTTCTGCATTGTTGCCTTTAAGCTTTTCACAACTTAATTTATGAGTGCTTTACTCGCATTAGTAGCCCTCCCCCCAAACCACACCCATTAAGAGCCGCGGCTCCAGCAAGCCCCGCTTCACAGCGCATTGCGATAAAGAGCAGAATTGAATTCAAGTGGGAAATGATCCATTTGCTTCAGCACGTTGCTCGGAGTATTATGTGACAGGGTTGGGCCGGATGGCTACAGGAGAGTAATAGAAGGCAGATATATTAGCCCCAGGTTAAGTAGGTCCCTTTTCCCTGGGTAACGTAACAAGGAAGGTTCCAGAACAATCAGGAACCTTCTGGAGACAATTAAGACAGACAGGCTGATTAGAACACCTGCAGCCAATCAAGAAGCTGCTAGAATTAATTAAGGCAGGCTAATCAGAGCACCTGAGCTTAAAAAGGAGCTCACTTCAGTTTGCGGTGCACGTGTAAGGAGCTGGGAGCAAGAGGTGCTAGGAGCTGAGAGTGAGAACACAGACTGTTGGAGGACTGAGGAGTACAAGCATTATCAGACACCAGGAGGAAGGTCCTATGGTGAAGATAAAGAAGGTGTTGGGAGGAGGCCATGGAGAAGTAGCCCAGGGAGTTGTAGCTGTCACACAGCTGTTCCAGGAGGCACTCTAGACAGCTGCATTCCACAGGGCCCTGGGCTGGAACCCAGAGTAGAGGGCGGGCCCAGGTTCTCCCCAACGCTCCCAACTCCTGGTCAGACACAGGAGGAGTTGACCTGGACTGTGGGTTCATGAAAATGGCCAAACTGAGGGCTGCTGTGAAGCTCCAAGGTGAGCAAATCAGCCAATAAGCGCAAGACCCACCAAGGTAGAGGAAGAACTTTGTCACAATTACTATGATCAAATTACAGCTAACAGGAGACTATTAATGTGCAGTGCGCACACCAGAGTTAGAGGAATTAATGTATGGATAGATTTGGTTTAGAATGGATTCAGGAACCCATGTTTGCATCAATGGATTGATTAGGCCCATCTAGCTAACCCTTGTATGTAGATTCTGTTTAGAGATTTCCACCACCTGCCCCTTTACATGGATTTCTGAGACTGGCTTTCCTTGGAGCCCGCACTTAGCTCTGCTAATACATCCCTGCTATGCCCTGTGTGTGTTTGGGGAAAAAACAAGAATGTACCTTCTAATTATAGGCAACTGGAAGAGATTTTTGGATGAATGAGAATGAAAATTATGAATATTTTGTGGTAGAGAATAGGGGCTGTCCTTTCTAAATGGAGACAGATATTGGGGAGAAGGGGGAAAGACTTTTCTAGTTACCACCAAAGAATATATTTAAATAAATGCCTAGAATTTAATATAGCCCTTTAGAGTCATAGTCTATTTTACAGATAGGAATAAAATGAGGCACAGTGAGATTAAGTGACTCATCGAAGGTCACAGAGCCAGGAATAGCTATTATGATTTAAAAAATGGGTGTTTGTACACAGTACATCTCTCTCTGTAAACAGCAAAGTGATTTTCACGAGCTCTGTGTAAAGATAGTTGTACCATATTACCTATAACAGTATAATTAAAGCAGTAGAACCCTCCTAGTGTGGACACAGTTACACCAGTGTAAATGTGCTTATGCTGGTATAGCTATTTCTATTTTGTGAGGGCAATACCCTAGCCTGGCAGAAGGCACTTTTATACCGGGATGGCTGTTTCCACACTAGGGGTTGTACTGGTATAGCTATATTGGTAAAACCGAAATAGTTTACACCAGTCCAAAAACTGTGTCTAGAGGTTTTAGGGTTGGATTCTGCCACCCCTGTTGACAGTGAGTATTACCTTATTCTGTGAGTTGTCTCCGTGAACTACCCTGGAGTAAAGTATGGCAGAATCTGGCCCTCAGAGAATCCTCAGAGAACGTTTAACATCAACAAAGTGTCTTTTCTAATCTGCCCTCATAACAGCCACTTTTTTACATAACCTTCTGGCTCACAGAGCTGAATGTATTTGTTGGCCAGACTTGGTCCTCGACACCATCTGGAAGCATGGAGAGGACATCTGTGATGTCAGATAGCTGGGTAAAGGAACAGGTTCGCTGGGAGCATATTCTGGGAAGTCACAGATTTAGCTGTATTCCTTCTACCTTGCTTGGCACAACACTTGAGTGGAATGGCTTTGGTTCAGTACACTTGCAAAGCCATATTGTTTCCAAGGCTGGATTAAGATGTAGGCACGTTAAGGATATGCCTTGGCCCCCAGATCCAGGAGCCATGTGATGGTGACAGAAGCGCAACAAAAAATATGTTTCTAGCTCTCCTGGTTGCAAAGAAAAGTTGGAAAACAAGTGCAACTAATGCAGTGACATTTGCCTAAGTCTGCAGACAGTATGAGCCTCACTCTAAAACCTGGTGCTCAGATGGGGCCCTGCTGACACCCCCCAGCAGCGAATCCTGGGGTTTGTTCCTCATTGCCACTACTTTAATGGATCTGCTGGGGTAGTACCAGCAGAGCTGCTCCCCCCATACCCACACAGATCCCTCTGCCATTGGCTCCGCGGGGCTGAGTCTCCCCTTCTCTTGAACAAGTAGCCTGGCTAAAGACAGAGAGAGCACGGAGGCCCCATCTTGCCTCAAGAGGAGAGGGAGTGTTCCCCACTCTGCCACCAGCTCAGCAGATGGCTCATGGTCGGGGGTCACTCTGTGTCTACCACCACAGGCTGAGGCATAGCCATGATACAGAGGTGGGGCCATTGGGGGCCTCTATGTGGGGTGGATTAACCCTGCCCCGACTGTTTCCTATGGCATCATTTCTTCTGGAGCCCATGTTCAGACCCTGACTGCAGCATCCCCACTCTCCCAGGGCAGCACTCAGTTTATGTCTCTCCTGCAGGGTTTCTCGACCCTGGGGCATTACCTGATGTTGGAACATGGCCTGGAGGAGCTGTGGTAACAAACACAATGTTAAATGGCTCATGTAGGCAAGGAGCTATCGTGTTTAACATCCTATCAGCTGGTCCTGTAGACCCAAGGGTCACCCACAACCAGCTGCTATGACATTAATGAAACACAATAGGGCCCCTCTATGCTAAGGTGTGTTCATCATCATGTTAATTACCACAACTCTACAGGGTTTTATTCGAACAGGATGTAATTTCCCATGGCAAACAAACCCCCCTTGATTACACACCCTCCCTGGAAGGGCAGACCTCCACACTCCCGGCTCCCTTCATTCTGGGTCCTAGAGCCACATGGGTGTTTCCTGCATGCTGGAGGTGTGGGGTCTTCCAGGTTTTGCTGGGTGAGGATGCTCCTGACAGTACTTAGCAGTGGGTATAAAGGCTGGCTGCTGCTGAGCATTCAGGGTAGAAACATGCTGCTGGTGTTGACAGACAGCATCACTGGGCTACCATGAAAACAGAAGCAGTCATTTGGAAAGGAGCACTTGCCACCAGAAGACAAGTAGCTGTTGATAGCTCTGGGTGAACAGGTTCAGATAAAATAAAAACCACCCTGAAACTTCATCTGATCTGAAACTTTTATGAGTTTTTTAAAAGTGCAGGTAACTTTTCCTTTAATTATTGTTCAGTTTTGCACTTCTTGGTTGTGGCCTTCCCAAAGCAATGCCATCTGGATAGCTCTTCTAGATGTATTTTCAGCAGGACAGCAACACAGAACTCTTACATGAGAGCCTGTTTTCATGAGGTTTCCTGCCCAAGAGGTTTGGCGCTAAGGATCCAGACAGAACCGTTGCACCTTTGCAGGGTTCACCAGCACAGGTTTGGGGTAGCAATGGTTTGAATTTCAACATTCTTGTAGAGGGTCGCCTGCTCTCCCCTCTCCCCCACATGGTTCTCCAGACATGCGTTCGCGTTTGTGACCTGGTCCTCCAGCCAAATTGCCTTTGAGGTGCAGTCCCCTTTCGGGGGTGTGGGGGGAGGGTCACCTAGTCCTTCAACCTCTTATCATTCCCAACTCCTCCAGCACCCACCCACGATGACTGGTACAATCATTCTTTTGCTATCAGGCGCCTGAAATCTCGCGTTTACCCCCTCACCACTTGGGGTTCCACCTCCTTTCTCCAGTTGCCTTTGTCTCTCCCCTGGGGCTACTCCCCTGGGACCACTTCCAAATAATCCTGGGCCCATCTTCCAAGGTCCTGCTGCCCAGGGTCTTCTCTTGTCCTTGCAGTCCCAATGTCCCAGCCCTTCAGCAAGGCCATCTAGCCCATGTCATAGGGTTGCCAATTTTCCAATTGCACAATACCAAACACCCTAACCCCACCCCTTCCCTGAGGCCCAGCCCCTGGTGTCCACTGGTGTCCAAAATCTGAAGCAAGATCTAGACTGCATTTTGCAAATGGCTGGGATGGTGCAAAGAATGAAAAGTTTCTATGAAATTGTGTTAGGAACTGATGCAATTCCATGGCAGGGCAATGACAGACCTGACAGTTCTTTGAGTGTCCCTCTGTAACTTGCCCATCACGGTGGTGTCTGCTGGGTTATAAAATTGTATTAAGCAAATTGGACGTTTGCTATCTTGGCCAACACACTAGGGATTGAACCAGGGACCTCCAGAGCTGAAAACATGATCTAGCTACAGCCTGAGCTAAAGGTTTCCAGCTGGAACGGTCATAGACTCATGTCCCTTGTAGACTGGCTCCAAAGGGGCACCCAGTTAGGTACACAACATTCTGACACTTGGACTGTCGTCTTCACCTTCTCAGTGAAACTGTGTTTGGTACAAACTCCTTCTCACCCTGGCCCCTCTTGCCACCCGTAGGGCGATTACTGAAATGGGGGAAAGCTAATACAAAGAGAGGGCTCCTACAGTTTCTTCTGAAGGTGGAGAGATCTGTGGCAAATGCTATGAATAAAAATACTAAACATCCTCACGCCAAGATTTCAGAGAGTGCTTTTTCAAGACTCAAATCAACAGCATTTCAAAGGGCAACTTCCCGCCCTTCCTGTCAGAAGCAGCACAGTGAGTGGGTGCAGAAAACTAGTGATGTCATCTAATGCTAAGTCTATACTTAAAATGCTACAGTGGGACAGATGCAGCTGGGCTGCTGTAGTATTTCAACGTAGACACTCACTACAGTGACGGGAGGCATTCTCCCATTTCTGTACATAATCCACCTCCCCAAGAGGAGGTAGGTAGGTCAACAGAAGAAATTATTCTGTCAGCCTAGTGCTGTCCACACTGTGGGTTAGGTCGGCTTAACTACTTCTGGCAGGGGCATAGATTTGTCACTCCCCTAAGAGACATTGCCATGCCAATGTTAATTTTCAGTGTAGTAGATCAGCCCAGAGTGTAAGGACTAGAGGGTGTAGGTCTCTCTCAGGCCTGGTCTACACTAAAAAGTTTGGTCAACCCAGCTACATCGCTCAGGGGTGTGAAAAATCCATCCCCCTCAGCAGCAGAGTCAAGCCAACCTAATCCCCAGTGTAGACAGCATGAGGCTGATGGATGAATTCTTCCATTGACCTAGCTACTACCTCTCAGGGAGGAGGATTACCTACGCCAAGAGGACAATGCTTCCCATCAGCACAGGTAGTGTCTACACCGAAGCACTATGGTGACGTTTCAAGTGGACACAAGCCTTCAGTGTTTTGGGGCAATTACTGAGGAAGACTCTATTATGTTCTCTAATGTTTCATTAAAGCTTTCAGAGGTGGTTAGGAAATCCAGCACCACAGCTATGGAATGAGTCATGGCATTCTTTGGTTCCACGATACTTATCTATATGCAGGCCCTGTGGCTGGCAGAAGCCGGAGAGAAGCCTTGTAGCCTTTGCAAAATGTAGGTCCAGATCTGAGACTTTGACCCCAAAGTGCAGGAGGTGCTTGGCTCTGGAGTTTTGGTTTGGGCCTCTCTGTAATACACAGGCTTTACTAGGTTTTCTAAGTGTTTGGAGAATACACTCTCACAATTCTCTGTTCTGACTTTCACAGCCGAAAAGGAAGGAATACTTTGTTTTAATTTAATGGGAGGGCAGGTTTATACAACTGCACAGTGGATGGTAACATCACAACAGTGAGCTCGGCAGCTGCACAAACACAACTAATCTACCGTTGTCTAATGCTTGTAGCCACAATATAAACAGACATATACAGTCATGTGCACTAGTGACTTCTTATCCTCATCCTCCAGACTACAGCTGGAAAACTGGCTAGACTGAAAATACCGTAAGGCTGCTGAAACTAGACGTGTTTCATTACATGTAAGCTGAATAAGGTAAGGTACCAAACTGGGTCAGCTAGAGCTGGAACGATCAGAGTTGGGAATATCATCTGCCTAGAAATGTGCTCTCTGTGACTCCGCTTGTACTCCTGACACAAAAGCTAGAAACGAGCCCCACAGAAGGGAAGTTTTATGTAAAAGTAATGCTTTGAATCTACATAGCACCTTGCACTCGAGGATCTCATAGCACTTTACACACATTGCTTCAGTCTCACAACTGATACTATTACACCCCTATTACAGACTGGGCCAGAGAATTTAAATCACTTGTCTAAGCTAACAGTGGCAGAACCAGTAATAAAGCCTGGGAATCCTGGCTCCCAGACCAGTGGCAGAACCAGACACGACTCCAGCCTTCCTGTCTTCCAGTCCTGGGCTTTAATCACCAACACTTTACAACCCCTAAAATTGGCCCAGGTGCAACAAATCACCAAAACAGAGACCATTTGTGATATCCAGTCATGATCACCTTAATGGATTCTAGCTGCATTGATAGGAAATGTACAATGTGAGGTCTTGATGGCCCCTAATCTGTTTGGGTTTCCCCAGCATCGGTCACTTACTGGCTGATGTTCCATTGATACTTGTGAATTACTTGGGAAGTGCTGTTGATGAAGGTGATTTGGGGATGACTTATTTTATTGTCTTCACTGAAGCCTTCAGTTTGCTGTTGAAAATGGCTTCTGGACAGTTATTAGGTTTCCCCCAGCTCTGCCTCCCCATGCAGATTAATGTTATTAACAATCTAACATGGATGCATCCAAATCAGCTCTCCACCCATCAGCCAGACTGAACATCTTAATGACAAACCCAGTGCTCACAACAAGCAGAGGTGGGTCCACATCACAAAGCTCAGGCAAATGCAGATTTCCCCAAGGCTTCAGGGCATTCCTGATCCCAAAACGTCATGAATTCCAATACTGTTAGCTTGTAACTCATTGTTCAGTGACATAATAGGTATTCACTATCATTACATTCACATCCTTCCTTTAGGCTCAATGCCCACAATGAGCGGATCAATAATGATCATTATATACATATAATTGCTCCACACCACAGAATCATCGACTCAGAGATGTAGGGCTGGATGGGACCTTGAGAAGTCATCAAGTCCAAACCCCTAAGCTGAAGCAGGACCAAAGAAACTCAGACCATCCCTGACAGGTGTTTGTCTAACTCGTTCCTAATAAAACCTCCAATGACAGGGATTCCACAACGTCCCTTGGAAGCCTCTTCCAGAGTTTAACTACAGTTCAAGTTAGAAAGTTTCCCCTAATATTTAGTCTAAATCTCCCTTGCTCAAATTAAGCCCATTACTTCTTGACCTACCTTCAATGGACACAGAGAACAATTGATCATTGTCCTCTTTAAAACATCCCAACCCTAACATATTTCAAGACTGCTATCATATTCCCTCCCCAAGTCTTCTCTTCTCAAGACTAAACATGCCCAGTTTTTAACCTTTCCTCCTAGGTCAGGTTTTCTAAATCTTTCATAATTTTGTTGCTCTCCTGTGTCCAATTTGTCCACATCCTTTTTAATGTGTGGTGCCCACAACCGCACAAAATACTCCAGCTGAGACTTTTTCCAGTGCCTGTTAATATGCCCAGAATGATTAGCCTTTTTGTAAATGCATCACACTGTTGACTCATATTCAATTTGTGATCCACTGTAGCCCCCAGATCCTTTTCAGTGGTACTACCATAGAATCATAGAATATCAGGGTTGGAAGGTACCTCAGGAGGTCATCTAGTGTCCAACCCCCTGCTCGAAGCAGGACCAATCCCCAACTATATCATCCCAGCCAGGGCTTTGTCAAGCCTGACCTTAAAAAACCTCAAAGGAAGGAGATTCCACCACCTCCCTAGGTAACGCATTCCAGTGTTTCACCACCCTCCTAGTGAAAAAGTTTTTCCTAATATCCAACCTAAATGTCCCCCACCGCAACTTGAGACCATTACTCCTCGTTCTGTCATCTGCTACCACTGAGAACAGTCTAGATCCATCCTCTTTGGAACTCCCTTTCAGGTACTTGAAAGCAGCTATCAAATCCCCCCTCATTCTTCTCTTCTGCAGACTAAACGATCCCAGTTCCCTCAGCCTCTCCTCATAAGTCATGTGTTCCAGTTCCCTAATCATTTTTGTTGCCCTCCGCTGGACGCTTTCCAATTTTTTCACATCCTTCTTGTAGGGTGGGGCCCAAAACTGGACACAGTACTCCAGATGAGGCCTCACCAATGCCAAATAGAGAGGAATGATCACGTCCCGTGATCTGCTGGCAATGCTCCTACTTATACAGCCAAAAATGCTGTTAGCCTTCTTGGCAACAAGGGCACACTGTTGACTCATATCCAGCTTCTCATCCACTGTAACCCCTAGGTCCTTTTCTGCAGAACTGCTGCCTAGCCATTCGGTCCCTAGTCAGTAGCGGTGCGTGGGATTCTTCCGTCCTAAGTCCGTTCTTCCATCTCCCCATTCTGTAGTTCTGCATTTGATTTTTCCTTCTTAAGTTCAGTACTTTGCACTTGTCTTTACTGAATTTCTCTTGTTGATTTCACACCAGTTCTCCAATTTGTCAAGGTCATTTTAAATTCTAATCCTGTCCTCCAAAGTGCTTGCAGTCCCTCCCAGGCTGGTGTCATCTGCAAATTTTATAAGTAAACCCTATACTCCATTATCCAAGCCAGATGTGCACACGCATAGCCCAAGTAACTACAAGATAAATTTGTCCTTCTTCAACCCATCCTTTTACTATTTGTGCTTACTCACCACTTCATATTCAATATCCGATTGTGAGCACTTTTGCATGCTATACCAATTGCATATGGCTACTTGGATATGATTGTGTGTGTCCATAAATTGCAAGTAGTAAAACAAAATATTACATGAAAATGGCTATGCATCACAAGCACACTTAATTATTCTATTGATTATACTTATGTGGCCTCCATCACTATAATATTGAGTGTTTCACAATCTTCAATGTATTTATCTTCACAACATGCCTATGAAATAGGGCAGTGCTATTATCCCCATTTAACAGATGAGGAACTTGAGGCACAGAGACAAAGTTACTTTCTCATGTTTCCCAGTCCCAGGCTACTACCCTAACCACTGGACCATGCTTCTTCTCTTCTAGACCAAGATCCATAGCTGGTGTATATCAGAGTAGGACCAATTTAAACCAGAAGGGGGCCTGGCTCATAGTATTTAATGAGAATGCTCTCCATTCTTTTGGATTTTTAAACCAACGCCTAGAATTTAAGAGAGAATATATCTATGAGTGATGGGTGTCCGCTAAACCTCACCCTATGGGAAAGTTCTATGGAACTCAAGAGAGAATATATCTGCATTAGCAACATTCCCAAAACACTTTCAGAAAGACAAGGTATGGTGTCTTAAGCAATGTAAGTTCTCAACAGTTCTTCCTTTGGGGTTTGGCACTGGGGGACAGGACTCAAACTCTTTCAATTCATTGCAAGTTTGGAACTAAGAGCTACCAAAGCTCAAGAGAAGGTGCTGGGAGTCTAGCTGATAGATATGCCTACTGCTGCTCTCAGCCACAGTTCAAGCAGCTTTTCATGCTTTCTGTCAAAAGAGACGACAGTTCTCAATAGCCCTTGAGTCTTTGTAATTCCCTAGTCCTAAAAACAGCTGCAGTACATAGCATGTTGCTTTGCCATTCTGATACAAATGGGAGGGGACAGAAGTAATATCCTACTCAGTCTCCTTCCCCAATCCCTAGCTCCATTTACCATCCACAGCCTATCTGGATACTTCTGCTGTGTGATCAATTAATGTTGGCATTTAAGTGATTCATCATTAGGCTTCAGAGCGTACACCTCATTGAGATGACTGGCGCAGTGGTCACCTCCCAATTTTTCCCCAGTCTGTCTGTCTGCAGACTCAGGCACACAGCCCTGCCTTGTTTCACATCTAGAAGGTTCCCCCCCATCCCCCGCCCATTAAAAAGAAATACAAACAAGCCTGAGCCAAATCTCACTAAAGTCAGCGGGAGCTTTGCCACTGACTTTAGCAAACTTTGGATCAGCCCCTATTCATTTAAGGAAAGCTTAAACTCTGTTGAATTTGCTGATGCTGCCTGAAGTGCTCTAATGATGTTCCAACCTATTTGACACATCTATTGTAACAGACAATGTATTTGGCTGGGAGACATTCCTTGATGTTTGCCGGAAGAAAAATGTTGTCTTTCCCAAGCCAGAAGGTGTAAAGGTATTGGGAAATTAAGTTCAGCCTTTCCTGGAATGGCCTATAAATATAAATTCCTTGTACAGTCCTTGCCTTCTGTTCATTAGATTTACCTCAGCTGCCTCCGTGCTCTGACAACACTTGCCTCTTGAAATATGCATCTAATAATAGTGTTTGTAAGGAAGTATCCTGGAAATTCCCGACATGTTGCCTATTCATATGGCTGGCAATGCACAGACCTGCCAAACGGGCACCTTTAATCATCAGTTACTTTTAGTGAGCAGTGTCAAGTCTGTGCCTGCGAAATACCTGTGATTAGCAATATAACTATAAAGGCCCAGTAGAGTTCAATATTAAAGGATAGGAGTACTTGTGACACCTTAGAGACTAACCAATTTATTTGAGCATGAGCTTTCGTGAGCTACAGCTCACTTAGTACTCCTTTTCTTTTTGCGAATACAGACTAACACGGCTGTTACTCTGAAACCTGTCAATATTAAAGGATGCAGTTGCATTTCCTTTGGTTTATTACAGGTCTGTAACAATTGTAAAAATTGATGAAATCAGCCCTCACAATTAGTCAGAGACTAACCTATGTTTGATGTATTGGGTCAACACACGCACTCTTACACATTCAGATGCATGCGGTAATGCACACCCATGCACCGCATGCATATTCATAGATGGATAGCATGGGTGGCCAGCTTCAGCTTTTTGTGCGTTACTGTGATGGTTGTATGAGGATTCACGCCAAGTCCCCCGCAGGGCCCTAACAGTTAATGATGCCTATAAAGCCTCATGGTGCTTTGAGTGCTCAATAGGAAGTATGCGTGCAGACAGGGAGAAACTACAGGCCCAGACAGCTGAGGATTTGAGGGAAGGACGGATCTGAGCTCTGCTGAGGATGAATGGTTGCCGGAAATGTCTGAGACCAGCGGTACGCATACCACTGAGTGTATGCAGAAGTCTTCCAGGGGCTGCATCAGCTCATCTAGATCAGTGTTTCTCAGCCTGAGGGTCACGACTCCCGGGGGGGTAGCAGGATGGGTTTAGGGGGTTCGCAAGTGCAGGGCCGGTGTTAGGAGATGGCAAGCAGGGCAATTGCTCAGGGCCCCGCCAAACTGTTATGTGCTGGAGGCCTGGGCAGTGCGGCTCAAGTTTGAGACTCCTGAAAGGGGTAGTCGGAAAAGGTTGAGAACCACTGATCTAACAAACACTTAGCATGTGGGGGGAAATCCATCCCTGTACAGAAGTCAGTACGTGGTGTATGTAACATTTAAGTTCACCTCAAGCCTTCTAAGCGGGACTCATATCTAAAGACCATCAAGGTCTTTCTATTGTCTCTAGGGAACTTTGGATCAGGTCTTTGGTACACAGGCTTTGTGCCATTCCTCTCTGCATAGGGGTGAATGTCACCATGAAAAGCTAATTGCACTTGTAGTCCCTTTCCGTTTTGCCAGTGAGAAGAAGAAAAAGGAAGATGTTACACTACACATCAAGGGCTTGGTCCTGAGTGGTGCCGGGAGGTGAGTTGAGGACTTCATTGGGGGCTGAGAACGCAAACTACTTGGCAGGATCATGAACATATTGAAGGTGACCTGCAAAGTGGGGGGAAATGTGGCTTTGTGCCCTTTTTAGGTATTTATTTTGGATTTTCATGGTGGCTGAAGGAGGCCAGAAAGGATTTTTTCTTTTTTTTTTTTAAAAAAAGATATATATTCTTAAAGTCTTGTCCTTCCTGTTTTTTCTTGGAAGACTCTATGGATGACTGCAGACTTTGTAGAATCCTGGCATCAGAGAGAGTTCAGAGAAATGGGATGTTTACTCTGATTGTTCAAAACTTAGCCTTGATTCTTCCCCTTCACCCAACCCCCACTCTGCCATTCTTCCTTGTCTCTCAGAATGTCCCTGACGGTGGCCAGTGCAGGAGGGAGTGGACAACAGTCCACCTACCTTTTTGCCAGTGAAGAATTCCCTTGCACAGGGCAGAATCTCCACTGGCCTTTCCCTGCCACTTTAAGGCCACTTTGTACCACTTAGCATGTTGCAAAGTGGCAGTAGCAGACCAGAGAATCTGGCCCTTTGTTTTTTGCTTGTGTTTAACAACAAATAATTCAGGCCAATCTACATTAGCAAAGGTTTGCTGGTATAACTATGCTGGTTTAGGTACACCAGCAAACCCTCGTAGTGGAGAAACAGCTTGTACCAGCAAAAACGTGTTTTTGCTGCTACAGCTTTGTGATAAAGTTGCCACCTGAACATGCCCCCTTCCTGGCTGGCATGGCATTGCAGCACCTTTTCCCCACCTCCCTTTGAACTGCTTCAGATGTAGGCCACTTTACAGAGTCCTATCCCTCCTGGGGCCTCAGAGTCTTTTACCAACCTCCAACAAGAATATGAACACAACCAAACCTTCAGCCTGGCTCTTTCTCACAGATGCACCTCCACTCCTCGTCTGCCCCCATGCCTCTCCCCAGACTCTTGGGCCTCCATCACCCCCACTGTTCAGGGGCTGGCACACTTCTCCTCTCGCTCAGGGGTTCAGGCAGGCTGCCACTCATCAGGGTTCCTACCTCTGTTCAAGCTTACAGCTCACCCTGGGTGTAGCCTGTCTCCCCTTTCTGCTTCTCAACCTTCTTTCAGGCTGCTTTCCACCTCCTCTCCTTCTCCAATTAGCTCATCCAGCTCTTTGGGAAAATCCCCAGCTCTTCCCTAGCTGCGTCTGATAACTAAATGGAGCCACCTGATCTCCAGCCAGTCAGGATCAGTTGTGTTGAAGCTAGCTGATCCATCATAGGCGGAAACCTTAAGGGCAAAAGCCAACACTAGGGCTTTTACCAGCATAGAAATGTCACACACAAAAATCACACACCAAACTGACGTTGCCATAGCAGGCAAACTTTCTAGTGCAGAACTGGCCTAAGTCAAACAGCCGTAAGAACAGTTGGGAGAAAAGCCATCTTTGGTAAACTTTCAATGCTCTTTGCAAGTAGGGGTCAGGAAACCACATAAATTACCAGTGAAACCTCAAGCAAAGCCAGGGAAGAAGAGACTTGACATCCAGATGTTCCTAAGGCAAAAAACACAAGCAGCAAAACCAATGTATTTTTAAAAGACAAAAACTAAACAACATTTTTAGGTCTCCTTTAAAAGGGCCAGAAAAGGCACATACTCATTTCCTTTCATCCTGAGGCATAGAGGAAGACTCAGTCAGTCAGTCAGACAACATTATTGTCTGAAGAGATTGGAATGGAAGATTTCGCATCATGGTTTGTAATGGGCCAACTCTTATCTCAACACACTGTTCCACTATTATAGGGTGGGGTGCAAAGAAATTAGAGGGTTGTTTTTTTTTTTGGAGTCTTAAGTCATGCTAAGCTGCTCCCATTAACCATGGTGGCTATAGCTATGCAACTGAAATGCCTTAGTCTTCGGTGTACTGCCCCTTTAAATCTTTAAAAGCTCTCCCTGTTTGCAAAACTCAGCAGCCAGGTTGCTATTCTCAGAGCTACTGCACAGAGACAAGAGGACACGGACACACACTGTATGTTCTCCGGGGGAGACTTGGGTTTTGTCCTTTCTTGATGTTGTTTTTCTTAGTAGAAAAAGAAAATGTGTTTTAGACTGAAAGCTAGTGTTCTCTCTTTGTGAATGGAAACATCAACTGAAAACTTTCCTCCCACCAATAAGTAATACAAATGTACACAAAAGGATCCCATGCAGTATTGGCCAACCCCAATCAATCAAAAATCACAAATCAGGCCCCCCAAAATCCTGAGATTGGCTCATAAATCATGAGTTTTTAAACATAATACAGCAAGGTTTCTTTTTATTTGCCTCTGCTGTTGGAAACTTTGAGGGTCATATTTTCAAGCTGCTCTCTACAACCATAAAGGCTAGAAACTTATTTTGAAAACAACAACAACCCCCCGCAAGCTGAGATTCTTACATCATAATGATGACCGAAGAAGGCGGGCTGAAAGAAAAGCTCCAAACATTGTGAGCTGGAAACACTGCCAGCATCATGTCTTTTTATGGTACTTACATGTAAAAAAGGATAAATCCTTTAAAATTATTCATCTAATTTGGTTTGCAGGAACACAGTCCACTCAGACCTCTGCTCTGCAGCAGAGGGAAAAAACACAAAACATGTCAGCAATTAAAATTCCACTTTTACAAACTTGATTTTAAATTGCCCAAAGGACATGGAAAATAGCGTGACTTTGAAGATGCGCACATATCTCCCCAACTGCTGTAGACACCTGCGTTTACAAGCTCCCCAGCTGCGAGATTATGCAGACTTCCATCCTCCTCATTCCCACCCCTTCATGTATTCTTTAAGGCGGGGGCCGGGGGGGGGGAGGGAGAAAAAGATAAAGACAGGCTGAAGTTTATGGATGTTGTTTAGGTCAATAATTTATTGATTACAGACTTTGAGGTGGAAAGGTTGACCTTTCAAATGGCAATTGGCGCCTGCAAGATTTGATTTAGGGGAAGGAAAAGAATTTAAATTTAATTTTCACTTCATATTTTGGTTGGGAGAAACTTGCAGAAGAGCAGATGCCAAGGACTCTTCTGCTGTTTTATTTTAAAGGTGTGAGCAAACTGCCTTGCTTCAGAGAGAAAATTGCACTGTTGATCCACCTCACTTGGTTCTGCTCTCCCTCCCAGCGGTACAAAGGAGTTTACAAAGCCCGAGCAACTAAACACAAGCAAGTGGACTATCTGTGCCCTACTGGAATACAAACACTAGATCAAACACTGGCCCCCCTATAACTGTTGGTCAGTACTGACCTGGGGGGATTGAAATCAGTGACAGAAGAGAAAGATGCTCTACCCTATTATCCAGTGCAAAGTGCTCAGATTTTTGTGTTACCAGGCAAACTATTTAATGCAGGCTGTCTTTAAAGAGTGTGTCATTATATAAACCAATGGCAAGAATCTGCCTGGAATACTGCATACAACTCTGGACATTTCGCCTCCCAAAATATACAGCAGAAATCAAAGAAGTCCAGAGAGGGGTAGTAAAAGTGATTAGAGGCTTGGAGGCTTTATTAATTGGGACTCAAATGATAAAGAACTAAAGGTGGGTAATGTAATTAATGCAAATCAACATGAATTTATGGCAAATAGATCCTGTCAAACTAACTTGATATCTTGTTTTGATGAGGTTACAAGTTTGGTTGATAAAAGTAATAGTGTTGCTATAATATACTTAGATTTCTGTAAGGCAGGGGTTGGCAACCTTTCAGAAGTGGTGTGCTGAGTCTTCATTTATTCACTCTAATTTAAGGTTTTGCATGACAGTAATACATTTTAACGTTTTAGAAGGTCTCTTTCTGTAAGTCTATAATATATAACTAAACTATTGTTGTATGTAAAGTAAATAAGGTTTTTAAAATGTTTAAGAAGGTTCATTTAAAATTAATTTAAATGCAGAGCCCCCCTGACAGGTGGCCAGGACCCAGGCAGCGTGAGTGCCGCTGAAAATCAGCTCACATGCCGTAGGCTGCCTACCCCTGCTGTAAGGTATTTGGCTTGGTACTGTATGACATTTTGATTAACAAACTAGAGTAATATAAAATTAACATGGGACACATTAAATGGATTAAAAACTGGCTAACTGATAGGTCTCAAAAATGTAAACAGAGAATTGTCATCAAGCAGGCCTATTTCTGGGGGGTCCCGCAGGGATTGGTACTTGGCCTATGCTATTTAACATTTTTATCAATGGCTTGGAAATAAACATAAAATCATCACTGATAAAGTTTGCAGATGACACAAAAATTGGGGGAGTGGTAAATAATGAAGAGAACAGGTCACTGATTCAGAGCAATCTGAATCATTTGTAATCTGGGTGCAAGCAAACAATGTATGTTTTAGCATAGCTAAATTTAAATGCATACTTCTAGGAAACAAAGAACACAGGCCACACTTACAGGATGGGGGATCTATCCTGGGAAGGAGTGACTCTGAAAAAGATTTGGGGGTTGGTGGATAATGAGCTGAACACAAGCTCCCAGTGTGATGCTGTGGCCAAAAGAGCTACTGCCATCCTGGGATGCATGAACAGGGGAATCTCAAGTAGCAGTAGAGAGGTTATTTTACCTCTGTCTTTGGCACTGCTGGAATACTGTGTCCAGTTCTGGTGCCCAAAATTCAAGAAGGATATTGATAAATTTGAGAGGGTTCAGAGAAGAGCCACAAAAATGATTAAAGGATTTGAAAACATGACTTATAGTGCTAGACAGAGCTCAATCTCTTTAGCTTAATAAAGGGAAGGTTGAGGAGTGACTTGATTATAGTCTGTAAGTACATACATGGGGAACAAATATTTAATAATGAGCTCCTAAATCTAGCGGAGAAAGGTAGAACACGATCCAGTGGCTAGAAGTTGAAGCTAGACAAATTCAGACTGAGAATAAGGTGCTAATTTTTAACCGTGAGAGTAATTAACCATTGGAACAATTCACTAAGGGTCATGGTGGATGCTCCATCATTGAACATTTTAAAATTAAGATTGAATGTTTTTCCTAAAATATCTGCTCTAAGAATTGTTTTGGGGAAGTTTTATGGCCTACGTTATACAGGAGGTCAGATGATCACAGTGGTCCCTTCTGGAGTTAGGATAAGGAGAAATCATTGAACAGATAAGCAGGGATGTGATTGAGGTGTACAATATACTAAAAGGTGTAGAAAAAATAAATTATGTTCTCTTCCATACCTCTTCCATAAGATGAGAATAAGGAGAAATTCAAGAATGACAGGCAAGGGATATTAAACCAGTAAAAGGAAATAGCCTGTTATAAAATGCAGTTAACCTATGGAACTCACTGCCACAAGTTATATTTAAAGACAAGAGGATTCAAAAGAAGATCGGACATTGACATGCATGATGACTAAGATTAAGATTTTGTCATTGCTATTTTTAGTAAAAGTCACGGACAAGTCATGGGCAATAAACAAAAATTCAAAGGAGCCCATGACCTGTTTGTGACTTTTACTAAAAATAACGGGAGGGGAGGGGTTGAGGGGAGAAGGAATGACAGCTGGAGTCCCATGGGCGGGACTGGCAGCCCGAGCCCCGCCGCAGCGGGGCGGGTATTCACAGCTCCGACTCCAGCCATGGGAGGGGCACACAGCCCCGGCTCCAGCCCCAGCTGCAGCCGCTGACAGCTGAAGCCAAATAAGTCACAGAGGTCTGGTGAAGTCACGGAACCCGTGACTTTCATGGACCAAATCATATCCTTAATGACGAGCACACCTGTGCCTCCATTATCTAGGAGGATAAAGCCTCTGGGATTCAGGGCATGAGCCAACCACGATGGAGTTGTTTTTTCTTTTTTTTTTTGGACAATGTGGCTTCTTTTGCCTCATTACGTCAGATGCCCCTGATGCCAGGGACCGATATAAGCCCTCAAGCCCAACTTTCCTCTCCTCTCTGCAGAACTGACCCTTTCCAGAGATGAGATCTGTCATCAGGCAATGGAGGCCGTCGGGCCAAGAGGTGGTTGACACTCTGCTGGGGCAATGTAATTCAAAGAAAGCTCCTTGGCTGCAGGACAGTAGACACTGAATCCAGGATAATACACTGTGTGGCTGATATAATAAACTAAAGCATGTCACTCATACCGAAGAGCCCCTGCTTCGTTGAGAACATGCCGCTCACTGTCATTGTAAAATGAGTTCAAAAACCATGAGCTGAGCCCACAAAATAGGAGGTTGTTTTTTTTTAATCACATGGTTTCTAAGCCAGAGCGCCCCTGGGGCTCTTTTTGTCTTCCGGTGTCACAGTCTTTAGGAGTCACATCTTCAAGCTTTTCTCTACAACCCTGAGAGCTTGAAACTTACTTTTTTTTTTTTTTAAAGGAAAGCTGAGATTCGCACCTAATCATTGGACTGTAGGAGCTGGGAGCCTTGCAATAAAATCACGAGAGCTGGCCATGCTGCACAAATCACAGAAAACTCCTACCTAGAGACACACTGTGAAACACTGCACTAGAACGTGAGCCATTCCCACAGTTGGTTCAGGGAGCACTGGTGCTGAAAGCTGTTTTCAGCTAAGTTCCATAAAGTAATGTGTAGACAGGGGTTAGGAGCGCCCAAGTGCGCATGGTTGGTCGATGGCGCTCTCTGGCAGCCCGACCTGAATCTACTCCTACTCGTCCCAACTAGGCAAGAGCCCTTTTAGCTGAAGTGTTAAGAGTCCTGAACCGAACTGAAGGATCAGGACACAAGGTCCAGCTCCTCAGAGGCGGGAGGTGATTTAGCCAGTAAATGGGGCCTTGCCTTTTCTGCACAGCCTGTGGGTATTTAAATGCAAGCAGGACAAATTGAACAACGAACACTGACACATGAGAGCATAATGGAAACCTGCCAGGTATGGAATTCTCATTGGCCAATTATATTTCCATCATTTCTTCAGCCTGTTTTATAAAGCCTCGCACAAAGCAATGGCCTATTTATAGTCTCCCCCTCTCACCACAGGCTGTACGTATAGTTAAAGTTGGCTGAAGCTCAGGGCAAACATTCCATAAATAGTTACTATTTACCCACCTATTTTGACAACAGCTTATTTTGTACACAGAATTATTCCTAAGCTTTATTTGGAAGTCAGGAGTATTGTTCTAAAGCAACTGTGCATGGGATGGAGAAGCATTGAACAGACACACATAATAGTGAGGCTGGGCTCCTAATGCTCCCCACTAGGTTTAAAATACACCGATCTGAAGGGTGGCAAGTTTTGATCAGTCAAGGCCCACCACTCAGCAGAACATTTGAGGCAGTGGTCCGAAAAGAGCAACTCCTTGTATTGTAAAACCTGAACAAAATCTCCAGAGAAACTGGAGGGTTATGGGTTCTAATCCAAAGTCCGCTGACGTCCATGGAAAGCCTCTCATTGATTTCAGTGGGTTTTGGCTCCACTCCTTGGAAACTCAGAGAAGCTGGCAATGGGAAGTGGAGTGTTCAGATCTGACCCAGCTTATTGCTTGGCTATGAAATGAGCTGGTGGATCCACACCGGAGGCAATTCAGACATGAATTGTTCACCCTTGGGGGAGTTCTAGCAGAGTGACTAAGGCCTGAGCACAAACGGAGCTACATGGCCCCTTTCAGAAGGGGTTCTCGCTAGAGCAGGGCTGAAGCCCATTAGCTAGGCAACGTATAGGAATCTTGCCTCATCAACACCTGAGCCGTGCTTGTCCTGGAAGGAGAGGACTTCAGTCTTCAGAGATGTCAATCCAGTACTTTACACCAAAACTGTGTAAGCCAATTAAATTAGCTATTCTTCTTCCTTTGCATCCATATATCTACTCCTGTTTGTCACTGCTGCTCATTGTGACAACTTTCATGAAGATGGGACTGGCAGTGAACACTGAGTTTTCTAAGGCTCTGCCTACATTAAGGGCATTTCTACTGGCGTAACTATAATGGTATCGTTACAGCGCTACACAATGGAACTGCAGATGGACAGCACCAGCGTAAAGCAGGGTTTACACCATTGCTGTTCATTCCAATATGAATGTTCTTAATGCAGACAGGACCTTCTTCTTTGAAGTATCCCACACTCCTTTTGGTGCTATTAGATAATAAAATAAACAACAGCATCAATAATGAATTGCCAGTACCAGAAACCTGATTCTAAGGATTACTCTCAGTTGGTTGGGAAAGAGAAAAAAAAATGCCATGAGCTCAAATTTCAGAACAAATATTTGCAACAAGCTGCCACTCCCAAACCAGCTTCAGCCCAAGCAATTGTCAGGAAATCATTTCCAAGAAATAAACTCATGGTCTGAGAGCAAGAGGCAAAATTTCCGGAATGAATTAATAATAATAATGGCAGCTAGCACTTTTCATCGGTAGATCTCAAAGCGTTTTCCAATGGCATTGTGAATTATTCAAGCAGCTCTATTTAGGAATAGCAGTAATATTGCCTGAAGCTTCCCACAGCACTTTACCGATGGCTATGTAAAGATCACTCCCCCACCACTGAAACGCAACCAGCTCTAGGGTACACTGTGTCAGCCCCTCTGCCTCAGCAATACTAACCAAACATAAGGATCTCTTAACAAAGTGCAGGTGGAATGAATGGAGGTGGAATATAATTCCCGATGGTGGAGGGAGCTGGCCAGGATTGTGGGGCTAGTAGTACCCCTCTTCTGAAAAGGCTTTAGGAGTTTTATTATGAACACAGTCAGGATCGCTGTTTTACCTCTTCCTCCAAGAGATGCCACCTCCACCAAGCTCAGCATCCCCTACTGCTACTCTGGGGCATGGGGTCAATACTGAGCCAGAGGGGGAAATGCCAGAATCTGTAGCACCAACCCCTAACTCCCTGCAGCCCTCTTCAGTGTCTCCCATTGTAAAGCTCTAGCTGATGCAAATCCACCAGGTTTCAGCAATAGGCTGGAGGGAGATTATATAGGAATGGATGGAGATTTGAAACTGCTTTGTACCTGGCACCTCTTCCTCATTGCATGCCCCCCTGCCCTATCCACACCCTGCTTACAGCATGGGAGAGCTACTGACTGCCCGACACGTTCCCCCCACATCTGAGATGTTTCTTGCCTTTGCTCCTCCTGGCACACATGGCCAAAGTGAGGAGCTGGTGGTATGAGCTCAGCAGAGGGGCTTGGCTCTCTGCTCAGGGCACCTGTTTCAGGCAGAATGGAGAGTGTTGAAGCTGGGTGTCTGGAGGCATGGACTCGTGGCAGAGAGCACACCCCCACATCACTGGCAGGAAGAAGGGGGCAGGGCAGGGCCAGGCACCCCACTTGTCTCTGTTGACTACAGTAGACTGGAAGGTGGCTCAGCACTCCGCAGGGCCAGGCTCTGAGGTCCCATTGCTAGTGACTACAGTTTGCCTCTGAAGTGGTTTCTTCTCCTGTGTGTGCTGTACCATAAAACAAAGGCAGGGGAAAAGTACCGTATTTGTCTGAGTTCATGAGCAATAAAAACAAGAGAGGATTGGGCTCATCCCGTGTTTTCAGGGAGATGGAGTAGCCATGAGATCAACCCCGGGCATCCCAATGCATAGTTTCTGTAACAACCATGCCGGCGTATGGTACGTCTGTTGCTTTTTGAGACTGGGGATCCTTTTTAAGAAGAGCAGCATCTCCAAGGATATCATGAAGCATCGGCTTATGGGATGCAAACAGCAGCAGCGGGAAGTAGACAGATGTTTCCCGTTTACATCTTCCAGTGTTTCATAGAGTTATTTTGTTCTTTGAAAAATATTTTTTGTAGTAACTTAATTTTGTAAATGAACGGAGGGGACATTCTTTTCTAACCGGGGATAAAGTTGCTGGAAACGTCACCAGTCAAGGGGCAAAATAAAAGGAAGATGTTTCCCATATCTGAGTTCCAAGCCATAATCTGAGTGCACTGTCACAAGCGAGAAATGCCCGTTCAGAAGTCCACATAACTCTCCCCTTATTGGGATGCTTGCTCACTGTCTGCCTTGTAGCTGATATTACAGGAGCAGGAACAATCCACACGAGGCAATCACATTGCTAAGCATTAAGGGGCTCTCTGCTGTAACTCCATAAGCTACATTCCCACCCACAAGAAGGGAGCGTCTCTCTCATAGGAATTCAGTATTACTCACCCAATAGGGCAGGCAGCCCCTCTCGGAAAGCAGACTGCTAAAGCTCCATCATTGCAGCTCTGTTTATTCTTGTAAATTAACAACTTTTTAACGACGTTGCCATCATATTGCACAGTCGTCTTTAATGCCACAGATGGGCCAAGGGGCCGGGCAGGGCTCAGATCACTCCCTCTGGCAGGAATACCCAGTGGAAACCCAGGAAGGATTCCAGGGGTGGGGCTTTCCTCCTACAGAACGAGCAGCAGTTCCAAGCCCCACAGACTGCCTAGACAGGTAGCATCTGCATACACCATTCCCCACAGTTTGGATCCAGGGGTTTTGGTTTGAGCCTGCACATAAAATTGGAAGTCACAGGCCAAAACCAAGACTTTGCTGCTAATGAAGGAAAAGTCTCTTTCTAGTAATTCTGTGAACTATCTTCAATTCCCAGTGGCTTGGGAAATGACAGAGGTGATCTACTGTGTTCTCTGAATTCTCAGACCTTGGCTTCACTGGGTCCCTATATGCCGTTCCCTAGAGATACTCCAGCTCCTTATGCTGCCTAGAAGGCTGTTTTTGATGTCAACTTCTATTTTGTTCATCTGGAGCTAGATCTTCTGGCCAATATTAGGCTCAAGAATGAGTGTGTGAGGTGAGGTGATATCAGCCACCATCCATCCTGGCAACTCAGATACATCAAAGCCCCCTCTAGAGGGGAAAGGAGCTATGGCTGGGGAATGGGACGACCAGAAGCAGGATGGGGAAGGCTAGGGAGGATTCTCCTGGGTAGAAGGGGAGGGTCAGATTCGTGGAAGTACATTAATTCTTCCAAGAACCCCGTAATGCTGGGGAGGACTCCTCTTGCTAGGGATTCCAGGGGCAGTGACTGTGGGGTTGGGGGAGAGCCCTGGCAGCCTGGTTCCCATACCCTGTACTGTCAGAGATTTGGAGAGAGCTGCCCCAGGGCCAGTGCCAAGGTACTGGACCACAATTCTTGAAGGCTGGGTTGCTCTGCTCATGGTTGTAGCTCCCTCCCGCGTGCTCAGAGTCGGCCTCTGTCTCCAGAAGCCGAGCCTGGGCTGGGAGCAGGCTGCCGCCCCTCCCCCGCCAGGCTCTCTCCCAGGCAGCTGGCTATGCTGCACAGTCAGAGCAGTGACCAGGAGTGGCTCCATCCCACTCCCGGCCCGGGCCTGGCTGCATGACTGTGCCGGGGATGGGGGAGAGCCAGCACAGTGGGAGGACAGAGCCCCTTCCCCCTCTCAGGTAATGTGGGATGGGGGCCCTGGACTGGGGGCAGGGCAGGGAGGAGACATATGTGGAGGTCACGTGTCCTCCCCTTTAGCTAGTGCCCCCCCGCCCCAGTATGGGGAGGCACCAGTTGCCTATGAAGGCAGTTGTTTCCTCCACGGCAAAAGTGACGCACACATCGGCCCTCTCCTGCCGCACGCTCCTCCCCCGTTCTATGGAAGCACACTCAGGGCACTGAAAAATGGTTACTTCCCATGTGCTGCTCATGTCCATTCCAATGGAAGTCTGTTTGCCCCAAGCACGGCCACTGGAAAGTATTTTCCTCAGTGGTATCTGTCAGGGCAGCTCTGGTGCCCCCTGGAGTCACGCCCTCATGGTGCTGATATATAGGGCCCCACCACCCCCTCAGTTCCCTCTTACCGCCCAGGCTGGTTGCTGGAACTGCTGCTTGTCCTTGTGTTTTCCTGCAAGTACCTCTCTCAGTGGACTTTGTTGATTTATCTAAAGTTTACGTTTCAGTTTTACTTAGTTATTAGTTAGTTAGATCCCGCTTACCAGAGTTAGCCCTTTCCCTCCACTGGGATATGCCTTGGTCGCCGGGGTTCAAGCCGTGCGTGTCGTGTCGTAAGCCGATGCCAGTTAGTGACCTACATTCCAGTTGCCTCAAGTGTCTGGGGGAGGCCCACATGCGGGAGCGTTGCAAGATTGGCAAGAGCTTCAGACCCAGAACAAAGGAGAACAGGGACACCAGGCGCGCACACCCCTACGTTGGAATGGACACAAGTAAGAGCTTGAAGAGCTAGATAATTCAGAACGATCTAGAAAATAGATATGGTTTTAATTCAAATAAATTCAGAACTGGATCCAGGGAAATTCAAAGAGAAAAAGCATAATTGCTGAGTGTATTTTCCAACAGCAGCCTCAGCCACCTACTTTGCTTCCCAGGAACGTGCACTGTGAATACTAACAGGAACAGCTCCCCCACCTGCTGCTCACTCTGCTGTTTCCTTTACTGCTTCAAGTGCCCGGAATAAACTCCTTAGGTCTTCATTCCAGCCTAGACAGTCTAGATACAAGCTTGCTTGACACTAGTGCAGATGTTCTCAGCCCCACAGCCACAAACAGGTGTCAAAGGGTCAGGATTGTCCTGCCTTCCCATAGCAATAAAGGGGAGAGGGTTAGGGCCCCAGTGTGGAAAAAGGGATGCAGCACGGAAAGGTGGAGAACTACTGCACCAGTGTACGTTGGGGACAGGGGAATAATGGATGGAGGTTCCCTGCTGAACAGAAGAAGGGGGAAATCTGCAACATGTGCCAGGTGGAGCTAAGATAAAGCAGGCGGCATCCTGACTCGCCAGGGGGCTCAACGTATCCCCAGATCAGAGCTCCTACCCCACACTACACAGCATTGATGCATGAATAGGAAATGTCAGGCTAGCCTTTCAACCTATCCCTGTTGTCTTGGGGCCCAACGGCCTATGGCTGCAGGTTTGGCAGCACCGTTTGAACTGGTCCTGCTGTTCACGTGGCAAATTAGGGAAGTCCTTAGGGTGAGGTTCCGCCGCAGACCTGTGGGTAGCTGGTTTTCCAGTGTAATCTGAACTTCTAATGTGCCGAAGGCACTTCACCCAAGGAACCACAATGTAGCCAAGGAGACGGTCTATCAGGATTTTCTGGCACCTAGGCTCTTCCCCAGGCTACTAGCTGAGAGTGCTACAGCAGGCAAGGTCTGGACGTGTGCATGGAGAACAGGCTAGACGGCTTCCATGAGAATTTATTCCGGTCTTGCTCAGGGAACAGGTTTATCTCCCACTGTGCTGGGCTGGTTATTCTTTAAACAAACAATTGAGGCAAAGAGAAGCATTTTTCTAGACAGAACTTCAGTTGTATAAGAAGGAATGGTGTGTGTGTGTGTGTGTGTGTGTGTGTGAGTGAGAGTGAGACACAGATACTCTGTGTGTGTGTGTGACACAGATCCAACAAAAAGAAAAGGAGGACTTGTGGCACCTTAGAGACTAACAAATTTATTTGAGCATAAGCTTTCGTGAGCTACAGCACAAGAGCAGCAGGTTGTGGAATCCTCGTCATTGGAGGTTTTTAAGAACAGGTTAGACAAATAAATTAGAGCTAGAGATGGTCTAGGATTTACTTGGTCCTGCCTCAGTGCAGAGGGCTGGACTAAACTACCTCTCAAGGTTCTTTCCAGCCCTACATGTCTATGATTCTAAAAAACCAAAATAGCCACACAGTACATAGACAAAACCCCTGTTCTTCCTTAAAGTCGATGGGCAAGTCAATGTGTTAATAAAATGAAGGGTGATCTTGCGGTTAAGGACTTCGGAGATCTGGATTAAATTCCTGTCTGTGAAACAGACTTCTCTCTTTGACCTTGAACAAACCAATTACTTGCTCTGTGCCTCAATTTCCCCATCTATAAAATAGAGAAAATCCTTCCTTTCTCCCACACTTTGTCTGTTATCTACTTAAATGGTATCCATTGTGTGTATGACAATGGGGCCTCGATCCCTTTTGAGGCCTCTAAATGCTTGTATAACACATATAAATAAAAAATAAGCAGCAACCTGCACGCTTAGTAAATCTACTGAATTTGCAACCACCCCGCAGAGTAGCAGAGGACTACAGAAACTCATACCATTAAGCAGGGGCGACACAAATGCCAAATGGTTTCCTTCCCTGCCTTTCCTCAGTGTGGCTTCATTTCTCTCTTTCCAGTCTTCTTTAAGATTTGCTGCAGCAGGTTTGAAGTGTTCAGAGGTGGATGTTCGGGGATGTGGCTGGTCTCCTGTCCACCCTTGCTGAGGGGATGGAGCACAATGGATGTTTTTGCAATGGGGGGAAAAATATACAAATTAGACTCCTGCTGCCAAAGTGTTTACAGAATGGAATGATGAACAGCTTCAAAGCAAACAATGCAAGTTTTGTAAAAACAATGAATGGGCATGTTTAATACAGCGATGTAGATCACCTAGCACGCTAAGTGGCCTATAATATTACAGTACTGAAGAATATGTAAACAGCCCCTGGTATTGAGAGTTTCTTAAGTGTATAAATGTTCAAGAGCCACTTCCACAGTCAGCTATAAGGTGACTGATTTATAAAATTAAAGCCTCCATATGTATGTAATGTAAAAGGCTGGGGAGTAGGAGATCGGAGCTTTTAGATGAATACAAAAATAAGGTCCTGCCCCCTTGTGCTGGTTGAAGGTTCCATGGCCCTCTTGCCTGTTCTGATGTTCAGTCCAGGATGAAGTGACCCCCCCAGTATGTACATAGCTTGGTAAAACACTTTGGGATGAAAAGCACTAACTGATAGATCATTTGCTATTATTAGGTCCCTAGTTTGAATCCAACCCAGGTTGGTAGTGAATGAGCATCATCTAACTACTCTTTGGTGCCATGAGTTGGTGGTCTTGGTCCAGGTCAAAGCGGATCAGCATCCTCATCATAGATCTGTAGCAGCCTTGCTGGCAAGTAGCGTTAAATAAGCCAAGAGATTACTGGGCATGGTAGGAGATTGAACTATCCTCTCATTGCTAGTGGAGATCTTTGTAGGGTGGAGCTGTAGCCTAGTAGTGGGGACCATGAGCATTTCATAGAGTCCTCAGAGGGGGTTTAGACAATCACACTTGAATATTCTACATGTAGTCAATCTTGTTCTGCTGTTGCTCAGTTTGAAGCTGCTCTCTGACTAAATAGAGCAGTGGTTTTCAAACTGTGGGTCGTGACCCAGATGTAAGGTACTGGGTTGTGGTGGCTCTGGTCAGCACCACCGACTGGGCTGTTAAAAGTCCCGACACAAGTGCTGCCCGGCTAAGACAGGCTAGTTCCTACCTGTTCTGACACCGTGCTGCGCCCCAGAAGCGGCCAGCAGCAGGTCCAGCTCTGAGGCAGCGGGCCACGAGGCTCAGCGTACTGTCCCTGCCCCGAGTGCTGTCCTCATCCCCGGCCCCACCCCAGAGCCAGCACTCCCAGCCCAGAGCCCTGACCCCCTCCCGCACCCCAACCTCCTGCCCCAGCCCTGAGCGCCCCCAAACCCAGAGCCACCTCCTTCACCCCAAAGCCCTCATCCCTGGTCCCCCCAGAGACTGCATCCCCAGCCCAGAGCCCTGACCCCCTCCCGCACCCCAACCCCCTGCCCCAGCCCTTAGTCCCCTGCCACATCCTGAACCCATTCCCGGGCCCACCCTGCAGCCCTCACCCCCGCACTCCAACCCTCTGTCCCAGCCCTGAGCCCCTCCCACACCCCAACTCCCTCATTCCTAGCTCCGTTGGGTCGCAAGCATCAACAGTTTTCTTCAACTGGGTCACCACAAAAAAAGTTTGAAACCCACTGAAATAGAGGACTCCCATTTTCCCCAGTGCTGTCAAATCTGGCACCTTTCAACAGCACAAATATTAACTTAAGAAAGATTGAAGTCTGCCATTGAGTTTGCCAAGCCGTTCAGTGAAAACTTCATGTACAGCTGAACATTTCACCAGCCTTGCCAAGTCTCATTCATTCCAGATTAATTTTAAGGCAGTTTTTAAAGTGATGATGAAGGATTAATGCAGTGTTTCAGCAGCATTTAAAATCTCTCTCTTTAAATCTTTCATTCAAATTGTCCCAGCTTGGCTATTCTGGAGTGTATTTGATTTGTGACTTGGAGCGATTCAGGGACAATAACATAATTCATTTATCTGAGAGCTTATAAGTGAATGTACAGTGCGTGGGTGGTTACAGTACCTTCCACTTTTAAGCATGATACTTGAAAGAATTCATTTGCAATGAAACCGTACCAACCTAAGACAGTGTCTGAAAAGTACCGGTCCAGCAATAGCATAACTATACGGGGAGAGGACGCTGTGCAACCCAGCTTCACACCAGCCGTAGGAACTTCCAGACCTGTGGGCTGATCGCTCGTGGCATGCAGGAGAATGAGCACGAAAGGGACACGCAGCAGTGTGATGCTAAAGTCAAGGAGCTGAGGCAGGCGTACCAGAAGCCAAGGGAGGCCAACGCTCACTCTGACGCAGTGCTGAAGACATGCCACTTCTATAAGGAGCAGCACGCCATCCTTGACGGCAACCCCACCGTTCCCAGAGGCAAAGGGTGACCAGTCGCACAGTGAGATAGCTACCCACGATGCAACGCTCTCTCTGTCGATGCAAGAGCCACGACTGTGGACGTGCTCAGCCGACACAAGGCGTGTTGTGTGGACATGCTCTACCGATGTTATTAATGCAACTTATGATAGTTGACAAAACTTAGCTCTTTAGTATAGATATGGCTTGAGATTCTGGTAAGAAGACAGCAAGGTGGGGGAGAGGTCATCTACTGAAATTGTGTGTCCAGGAGCAACAGGAAAGAATAAACACAATTTAATTCCTCATATTAAATGCAGGATTTAAATGATCTCTTATTTAGTAAAATTAACTCTAGTTCTCTGTATTGGAAACCACTGATAACGTTATAAAACTGCATGCATGTTAAGTCTAAAAAGAAAACTCAAACCCTCTGGGGCCAAGTGTTATGTGCAGTAAGTAATTACTATGCAAAACAAATACAACAGTCTGTGGTTTTTTGTTTTTTTTTTATTACTACATAATAAATCTTTCACACAAAAATAATGAAAAGGATCCCCCAGGTGGTACTTTACAGATCTGAAGGAAAATAGAGTATTTGTGAACGCGTCAGACTGCAGACTCCAAGACATTTGTATACCTGTATAATGCTCGGAAACTTGAAAGAATTAATCATACTAGGATGGATTTCATCCTACTGCTTCAACTTTGGATTCTGGCTCCCGCTGTTACAAACCTGCTGGCTTCATATGCACTGCATTTTAATTAACTGCACAAGAAAAGTATTGCACTGGAACAAGCATGCTTCTTGTTTACATTAGTGCAATGTCATTAAGAGGACAAACTGAAATTATTACGTGACTCCTTCATCGATTCAGTAGTCTTGTTTGACCTACCTATATCAGATTGCTGCTTTATACACCCCTGTGCTTATATAAAGTTCTTTTAAAAAAAATCAGATTTTCTCAAAGTTGACACACCAGCCAATAACCAGGAGGTCCTCGATGTCCCCAGCTACCCTGAAATCAATGGGGGTGGAGGATGCTCTTTACTTGCCAGGATCAGACTCTCAGTGCGGTTAAGTGACTTGAAGAACTGAACCAGCCAGTTAGTCTCAGAATCCACACTTCAAAGTGCACTGTTAGAATGACCATTCTAAAGGCCGTGCAGCTCTCCCGGCTCACAAACACTCTAGTCCTTTATTTAAAGGTAAAATTACAAATCACTACAGCAAACACAAAAGCCATTCATTCCCCTTTGACTTTTGTTCAGAGAGGTAAAAAACCAAACAACCCCAAAATGTAGCACAAACATACCCATATCTTCAGCCACAGTTCAATTGTTTCCCATATTTTACACTCAGAAGAGTCGCAGCTCCTGTCTTCATGTTGCCTCTTCCCAAAATGACCTCTACTTGAAAGCACTAGGAATGCTTATGCTGTGCACAGCTCTTTGTACTTACCGTTTTAATTAAATAGGGAAAGGAGTTTTTGAAAACCCAGCAGTTCCATTTGTCCAAAAGGACTTTGCTTCCAAACAAGCAGGTTTAAAAAAAAAAGAAAAAAAAAAGGTACAATTCCAGCTTCTTCAGCAAAAGAAAATGAGCACAGGAAAGTCTGTTTAAAGCCACTCAGAGGATTGTGTGAGAAAGCGAATGCGCACTATCCTCTGAGTCTATAAACAGAACATGCGGGGTCAGGCAGTGAATTAAGGGATTTGCCATATATGTGTAAGCACGAACTCCCTTATCTTTATATTTTGGCATGCAGTACACTTGATTTAGTGACCGAGACTTCCACAAAGCAGCCCAAGGTGTAGCAGGAGTTTCTGTGAGCACGTGGAAGTGAACACTGTCAGGAGCTTGTCCCAGAGACAAACAGATCCTTGACATGTGGGTGGGGGAGGGGGGGAGAAGACATTCTGTTAAAATAATGTCAACCTATTTCTTTCAGTTTTCTACCTGCGGAGAGAGTATTTTAATTATTTTCACTAAGCTAGGTACACCAGGAAAGAATACTTTAAAACATTCATTTTAAAGTGTTCCACATTCTGTTAAAACCACACCTCTGCTATAATCCCTTTAGCAGCAAAAAGGGGATTTTTAACATAAAGCTTCACTAGGGATTCCCATCAGACACTGCTGAAAGTGCACAAACTGTTTACGTGACATAGCTCTACTTTTACAAACTCGAACACTCTTCTCTGGAGATTTGTTTATGTGGTCAATTTCCAGGAAAATCTTTTGTACAGAAGTACCATAATGTGAGTCTGCAAGGGACTTTCCTTTGGAAGCTAGTGATTCAAGCCCCATAAAGAGTATTAACCATCAAAAGTGTTTTGATAGCTCTTCAAAAGAAAAGTCTCCCAGTTGAAAACCACCCCCCACACAGCACAGTATTCTCTCTGTCTAGAAACCTCATTTGATTAAAATGCAGCCTAGTTCACGCAGATGACATTAATATGGATATTTTAGAGACTGTAGACATTACAATGTCACCAAAATAAATGGCCATGAGAGGAGACGTGGTACTGGTGAGATGAACAGTCCATTGTAGAAAACGATAGTGTTCAAAGACTTTGACTCAAAGAAGTCAAAGGTAATAAAAACATAAATGCCACTTCCAAATCAACTAACACCCTTGATTTTCCCATTCCCCCGTTTTAGTTGTAAAAGCTATCAGTTTTCTTGGTGGTGGTAACATCACACTGCATGTCTAAGGCCTCATTTTCATTGGAGAAGCTCTAGGTTTTACGAAATAGAAATAAAAGTTTGCAACCAAGCTTGTCAGTTTCTCTCCCACACCACAATCTGCTTCCAGTGTGTCTCCTGCAGTCTGGTACCAAAATGTCAAAGTCGCACTGTACAATAGTAGCAAGCTTTATTCTCACTAAGCTTCAGGTTTAGAGGACGCAAGCTGGGAGGGGTCACATATTCACACGCAGTTTCAAGTTTCTTTGCTTGTAATAAGACAGAGCTGAGCTGGCTCTGCTGTTTGGCTTCTTCTCCCTCAGCCAGAGTCCATAGTAAAAAGCTGGATGTCCTGTGGGTTCCAGTACAGGGCCACAGCAGAATTGTACACCAGGGACCAGACATAGGGGATGAAGAACTCTTCAGGCTGCTCCTCCTCCACATACTTAAACTTCAGTTCTGGGAATTTCTACAACAAGAAAAAAGTCTGTTGAGTGAGGGTTTGCATCAATTCGTAAACCTGTAGACTGCGTAAGAGCTCAAGTAAGTGGTGATAAAAAGAGCTGTAAGGGAACTGAACCATCAGACCTGAAAGGAAAATACACTTAACAAGGAGGTTAAAAGACCAGCAGAGTTTTCTCTTTTAAATGTATGCTACATTGACACGTGCTATATTTAGCCCTTTGCTGTTGGTTACACACCTCGCTCTGGCTGCTTCAGTAGATCTCCAGGAGTCACACACGAGATGGGCCATTAACTAACGCTAAGCAGATGGAACCTTACAAACATAAAAAGTTGTGAAAAGGAAAACTGTAAGATATAGAAGCCCCAGGTCAACACTGCTGTCCATGCACATGCAGACCTGGCTATTTCAGTCAATATAAAAATGAATTATGCTATTATGGTCCATAGGTCCTTGAGAAGAGACTCATTTTGACAGGCCGTAGGAACCTGTATGATACTTTATGATTTGTTTTCAGGAATGTTATGATAAATTGACTTATTTCTCCAATTTTTAAAGATTGTTCTATACACAGATGTCTCCAGTATAGAAGCTAGTGCTCTCCTTCCAGGAAGTGTGGTCTGAGGAAAGAAGTGTGGTTAGATTAGGGCAGCTGGGTGCCTGGACTCCTGTATATTATTCCTAGCTTTCCCAATAACTCACTTTGTGGCTTTGGGCAAGTCATTAATTTCCCGTGCCTCAGTTTCCCCATCTTTAAAGAGAGAATAGTACTAATCCATCTCACAGGGCTGCTGTGAGGCCTAATTAAATTGCTTGTAAAGCCATTTGAGCCCTTCAGATGAAATGCATTAAATATGTATTCCATTCTATTTAAGTTCTCACACTATTCCCATCTGAGAGCCTTATTACCCTGTTATCCTCACACACAGATAACTCCTTCTCCCCCAAATTACTGGCCAAACTGTATCATTTCCACAATTAGAGAAACAAGGTAGGTGAGGTAATATCTCTTATTGGACTAACTTCAGCTGGTGAGAGAGAAAGTTTTTGAGCCACACACAGCTCTTCTTCAGGTCTGGGAAAGGTACTCAGAGTCACAGTAACTGCAAGGTGGAACAGATTGTTTAGCATAAGTAGTTAGGACACATTCTAAGGGACCATTCAAGGTAGAGTGGCCCGTTACCATCTTGCATTTAGCTGTGATGCTGAGAGTACCTTTCCTGAACTTTAAGAAGAGCTGGGTGTGGCTGGAAAGCTTGTCTCTCTCACCAACAGAAGTTGATCCAATAAAAGATATTACCTCACCCACCTTGTCTCTCTCATATTCTGGGACTGACATAGCTACAACTACACTGCACACAATCATTTCCACAATGTCTGGTGCTCTGCTGTACCATCTGCGAGTAAAACACTTTCCAGAATTAACATAGCATGGATGTGCCATGCAGCCCGTCCCCAGTTAGCCTGTGTCCACAGTCTCCAGTCTCTTTTCTCTCTTCCCTCCTCTAGTGTAATGTACAGGACAGAAAGTCAGCCCACCAGAAAGCCAGCATAGACAGTTCCTAACAAGGCACCTATTAGTTGACTATCAATAAGCACTTTTTTTGGGGGGGGGGGAAGAGATGGACCTATTTTTATATTGTGCAATTCATTCATTTTATCTACTTCTAAATGTTGCCTGTGTCAACAGCCTGGCAGGGATACAGAGAAAAGCCACATTACAGTAATCATTGGGGTAAGATAAAACATGGCTCATTTAATTGTTTATAAGGATGTGGCTAAGGCTAAGAATAAACTGCCATGGTGCAACATGATTAGAACAAGGATGACAATGGCTTAGAAGCCTCTGCCCATTAATAATGAAGGGATACCTTATCACCTTTCTCTAGTTCAGACTGTCAGTGCTTCCTCGTGTTGGCCCAAAAGACTCTTCCCATCGGAATTTCTCTCTACAGAATGGAGTTTTCTTGGCCCCTTGGCTTTCAGGTTTATTTACATTTATTCATCTTGTTTGTTTGTGCTCTAGGGAGCAACAAAAACATGGAAATTATTATTTCAGATATTTCCCTGTGTTGTCATCACTGTGAATGTAATATAGTAGTTTGATGCAAGCAGTAGCTTCCTATACTGTGAATCCAACAAGCCACAAACTAGTCTGGCCTTAGCTTGAAGCGTGTTGTATTAGGAACATTTTGTAGATGGACAGAAAAGCGAACAGCCATGCTCTTGGGCTTGTATAAGGTGTCGGGTTTAGTACATTCAAAGCAATGCCAAGCACACCTTGCTGTGCGCTGCTCTTTGTCAGTATGTGCTGACTCCCTCTTCTAGACTGGCACACGATGGCTCTGCTCACAGTGGGATCAGGATGGAGAGAGCTACAATCCTAAAAGCAGTTCTAACTCGTTTGGTTCTGATCCTAGTATAGATACGCCCTAAGACAGAGGTATCTTCGGTATTTATACGGTCCCCATTACTGAGTATCTGAGAGCCCCACAGTCTTTGGTATATTTTTCTCCCCAATACCCGTTAGTTGGACAGGATTATTATCCCTATTTTACAGATGGGGAATCGAGCCACAGAGAGACTAAGGCCTGGTCACACTACACTGTTAGGTCAACGCAAGGCAGCTTACGTCAACCTAGCTGTGGATGTTTCTACACTTAAATTTCAAGCACACTGATGTAAGTGCCCTGCTACACCGACTTAATAACACCATGTCCCTGAGTGTGTAGAGTCAGGGTTGATGTAATTAGGTCGATGTAGCAACAGAGTGGACACTGCTGTTATATATGTTGGCTATCACTGGCCGGCAAGAGGTGTCCTATAACGTCCCACACGGACCGCTCTGGTATTTTTGTGAACTCCACTGCCCAGGGGTCAGGTACACAGGAAGCTGCCCCTCCCCTTTAAAACTCCGTGCATTTTTGGAATTCCTTTTCTTGGTTGCCCAGTTTGACAAGCACATCTAGCAGCTCTCTCCAGTGTTGAGTGCAACTGCCCAGCTGACCCTGCTGGCTATGTGCTCCAGACTCGCTGCTGCCTGGAGTAGACAGGACGTATTGGATCTCCTGGGCCTGTGGGGAGAAGACACAGCTCTGATTCAGCCATAGAAACATGGACATCTATGAGCAGATTGCTTGGGGGATGTAGGAGAAGGGCTACAACAGGCAGGGCCGTCCTTAGGCATATGCAGCTGCATAGGGCACAATGAAATTTGGGGCACCAAATCTGCTTATCTACTTCTAAACGTTGCCTCTGTCAACAGTCTGGCAGGGATGCAGATAAAAGCCACATTACAGTAATCATTGGGGTAAGATAAAACATGGCTCATTTCATTATTTATAAGAATGTGGCTAAGGCTAAGAATAAACTGCCATGGTGCAACATGATTAGAACAAGGATGACAATAGCTTAGAAGCCTCTGCCCATTAATAATGAAGGGATACCTTATCACCTCTCTCTAGCTCAGACTGTCAGTGCTTCCTCGTGTTGGCCCAAAAGACTCTTCCCATCGGAATTTCTCTCTACAGAATGGAGTTTTCTTGGCCCCTTGGCTTTCAGGTTTATTTACATTTATTCATCTTGTTTGTTTGTGCTCTAGGGAGCAACAAAAACATGGAAATTATTATTTCAGATATTTCCCTGTGTTGTCATCACTGTGAATGTAATATAGTAGTTTGATGCAAGCAGTAGCTTCCTATACTGTGAATCCAACAAGCCACAAACTAGTCTGGCCTTAGCTTGAAGCATACGCGGCAGCACCAGCCCCGGTGACCAGCCCTATCCCTCGGCCACTCCCCCACACGGGCTGCACCCACTGCAAGAGGCAGGGCCATCCCTAGTGGGGTGTGGGGCCCCGGACAACTCCCTCTGCCCCACCTCTTACCCTTCCTCCCTGCTCCGCCCCGGCCCGCCCCCATTCCACCTCTTCTCCCAGCGACCCCACACTCATCGGCAGCGGCGGGAAGCGGAGCAACCTGGCCCAGCCTGCTCCACTCTACCAGCTCCCAGCCACGTCGCTCCGCTTCTCGCTGTTTCTTCCTATGTCCCACAGCAATCTAGCCTCCAAGGAATTGTCACGTTCCCTGCAGCTCCGCAAACGCTGCGGAATCAGGCACCGAGTGCTTGTGACGCCCATGACAATAGTGCAGACCTGTGCGGGCTCTATGCTTCTGTCATAGATGGCAGACAGTGAGAAGGGACATGCGATTTCGCAGGGATTTTGAAAAGAGGTGTGAAATACTACAGGACTCAGATGAAATTATGGGATGGAGAACACTGCCTTATGTAAAGTTGAACGCTTGCTCCCAGTCACCCCTGAACGACTTGTTTCACTCCCTTGAGGCATTGCAAAAACTTCCCAAAACACTCTGAGCTGGACGGTGGCGAGTTGCACAGTGGGATACTTACCCACGGTGCACTGCACTCTGTGTTGATACAAGTGCTCCTGGTGGATGCACACTGCCAACACAAGGAGCACACACACAAGCGATATAATAACTGCGATAGTTATATGCCGACATCACACAGGTCAACATAATTTTGTAGTGTAGACATGGCCTATGTGACTTGCTCACTCAGGAAGTCTGTGGCAGAGCAGCTTCCTCTTCAAAGCCCTCTCACAGCCTCAAACCAATCTTATTCCCTCCACCTCTTCTCCCCAACAATCTCCTCCCTTCTCTTAAATCTCCCCAATCTCATCTCCTCCTCCCAGTCTGTTCCCCTTCCCAAATCTTTTCATCTCTCATCCTCTTCTCTCCCGTCTCCCTCCTATTTCCTCCACTCATTATCTACTCTCAATGCCATCACTATGCCCCAGAAATCTCTCCTGCTTACCACATCCTTCCAGTCTGTGCTTACCCAACATTTGCTCCTTCCTTCTGCCAAGCATTCCAGACTTCTCCTTCCCAGTGTTTCCTCTCTCACTTCACTCTCTCCCTCCTTAATTCCAAATGCCCTGTTTTTCATCCATCATCCCCAACCCACACTCTCTTTGCTTAGAACTCTGCTGTGCATATTTTCATGTCTTCCCATAGATAACACTCCCTGAGCTGTCCTGGTGAACTTCACAGTAACCGGGCATCTGCCTCACATCCCCTCTTCATCCTCCCTTGATGCTCCCCTAGGTTTCCCTTCAACTACTGGCATCCCCCATTCCTCCTCATTCCTACAATCTTCCAGGCACTTCTCTTTTCCTTTCTACCCTCAGGATTCCCTGGGAATCCCTTCACACTCCATTGGTATCCCCAATTTTCATGCCATCCTCAGTTCCCTGAAGTGTCACTCCTTCCCCACCCACTCCCAAAACCTACTGGACTCCTGCATGACCTACAACCCCCTTAAAAATCACTTGCCCATTAGTACCCCACACTTTTCACTAAATCCCGTGTTGCCTTCCTTCTTGGCATCCAAAATCTCAAGTCTTTCTCATCTACCTTACCCCTGGCATCCTGGTATCTCGAGGATACTTCTGGTATGTTGACCTCTCATCCTAAGAATTACCTTCCTCCAAATTTCCATCCTGCTGATCCTCTGCATTCCCCCTAATTATTTCCTGATTTTGTGGTCAGTGTAGACAAGGCCAAACCATGTTCAGTTTTGCACCAGCTAGCTCAATGCTTAAAACTCATATTTAAAGCATGATTAAATTTCCTAGTGTAGACAAGTCCTTAAATAGCTGCCACCTGCCATGCCAGAGGTGGTTGTGCTTCAGGGTTGAGAATGTATGTTATTAAAGTGGTTTTGGATCCTTTGAAATGAAAGGATAAAAACATAAATTATAATAAATGCTGCTACTGAGGTAAACAAAACTATATATATTATATATATATTCCTCCCCCACAAGTCATGGCTTAAGAACTATCAACAGCAATGCCTGAGATGTTCAGCTCTCCCTATACCACTTACTCTCAGTTGAAAGGAAAGTGTAGAATATTCCTGATGGTGTTAAATTTTTCTGCCAATAGCTGTTTTTTGTTGATTTTCTCATCAAGACTTTCTTCAGACTGATCAGTGCTGTCATTAACTGTGACTACGGTAGCAATTAAATAATCAATTTAAGGATTAGAAATTATAACCCATTGCAATCAAATTTGTCTCATTGTCATGCTGAACTTTTTTTCCTGAACATTTTTCAGGTTTGGCTTGAAAATTTAGATGTCAATAATGAGATTTTAGATATCTATGTTTTATGTCAGCGTCTCTATGGTTTGTAGTTACGGCATGCAATTTCCGTTATGTCTTCACAAAATGAGTACAAGTAATGACAGATATGACCAGACTTTGATTAAATACCTAAGCAGTAGACACTGGATGGCTCACTGGGCTGATGATGAGATATGGAGCTTTTCACTTCTAGCTGACTAATTCAAATCCTGCCTCCGTAAGGGAAGTATAATTATCAATGGCCGTTTAGTGGACTGTGTCAAACTAATTGGTGGCCTAATGTGAAAAGGTATCCACATCATGCATAAAAGGCTATCGGAACTGACACCCTTTCTGGCAATTTCAACAAAGAGGACAAGAAGTGAATGTGTGTGGAGACTGAGCCATCTTGTTCCTAATGGTGGCCCCTCCACAGGGCTGGCCTTACCATGAGGCGAACTGAGGCAGTTGCCTCAGGTGCCAGACTGTGGGGGGCGCCACTAGGACCCAGTGTGTAGAAAATTGTGTCTGCTGCTCGTGCATCTGTATTCTCTCTGCTCTAGATGCACAGAGATGGTGGAGTGCTGTGAAGGAGGAAGGAGGGCACAAGAGACATAACAGGCGGGCAGGAGAAAAGGTGAGAGGGAATAACAGAAAGCAGCAGGAGCTGCAGGGAGAGAGAGAGGAGGAGGATCCTCTTATGTACCTCTCTAGCACCCCCAGGAGCCTGGACTGATTAACACCAGCTTCTCAGGGAGCTTCCTGTTTCCTGCTACCCATCTGTTTCTGTGAACCCACCTGAGAAGAACAGGCAGTCAGCTGAAGTGGTAGGAGCCAGTTAGGCCCTTAAGACACTGGTATCTTCCTTCACTCAGGCCCTGCTACCAGCCTGCTTATTTGTCCCCTTCAACTGAGTGTTGAGAGCCACTATAGCTGGCACAGAGCAGCAGTCATGAGTGAAAGAAGAAAACACCCCTCTGGGGCAGCATTCAGAAAAAGAAAGAAAGCAAAGGAAGCTTTTCTATCTAAACAGGAAGGAGCTCTCCTGAGATACATAGACACAAATGTTCACGGTGAGCCTTCCGGCCCCAGGGAGGATGTGAGTGGTGAGGAGATGCCTGATCTTCCAGTTAATCAGAGTGTAGGTGACCTGGCAGCTACATCCATATCTCCATCTCAAATGGATGTAACCATGCACATTCCTGAAGAAAAGTGTAGATCAGAGAAGAGTGTGGTGGAGGCGCAAGAAACAGCTGCTGCTGAGTTTAGTTCCCTAAGTCTAGATGATCCAGGACTGTGGACCCACTTGAGTAGTAGTCTGAGGGACTTCCTTGTACTGCATGGGCCACAGCAAGTTAAAAACTTCATGTTCCCCAAAGACAATGAAAATAGAAGTTTCCATCCAACACATTACTGGCTTGAAATCCCCAATGGTGACAAAGTGGAGAGGCCATGGCTTATGTACTCAAAAACCCAGAATGCTGCCTACTGTTTTTGTTGCAAACTCTTCCAGTCTAATGTTCTAGCCACACCGGGTTCTACAGGAACAAAGAGTCTTGAAAAAGACTCTCAGTGCTGTGGAGAGTCCGAAAGGAAGAACTCTGTATTGAAAATGGTCGTGACCGATTGTGAATCGTAGGAAGCGTCTGTGAGCTGGATGAATTGATATATGAAAATAAGCGTCCTGTAGGTTGAGGGCTGTGAATCAGCCCCCTTGATCCAGTGAAGGAATTATTGTGCCCAGTGTGACCATCTTGAATTTTTGTATTCTCACCAATTTGTTCAGTCGGCATAGGTCTAGTATAGGTCTCCATCCCCTGGTCTTTTTCTGGGTCAGAAAGTAATGGGAGTAGAATCCTTTCCCTCGATGTTGTGTCGGCACAGGTTTCACTGCACCTCATTGAAGAAGGTGCACCACTTCTGCGCGAAGTAAGTGTTTGTGAGAGGGGTCCCTGAAGAGGGATGGGGTAGGGAGAAGGGTAGGAGGGTAGGATATAAATGGGATAGAGTAACCGGACTGAACTATTTCGAGTAACCAGCGGTCCTGTGTAATCCGTTGCCAGGCATGTTGGAAACTCTGGAGGCGGTGGCCAAATGGGCAAGTAGGCGGTGGAATCAAGGGGTGGTCGTGCAGACCCTCAACCAACGTTTCAAAATTGTTGTTTATTCCCCAATGGGTGGGAGGTGGTTGCTTGAGCTTGATTTTGTCTGCGCTTAGGGGGTCTAGCGTGATTTCCTAGTTATGTGGTATGGTTTGGGTTGAGGCCGATAATACTGTTGTGTGTGTGGTCTTTGGTAGGGTTGGTATAGTTGTCTCCTGGGAAGAGATGGGTGAATGCCCAGGGTGTGCAGTGTCGCTCTAGAATCTTTCATGGTGTGAAAGAGTTAATCTTTTTTCTTTTGTGTTCTGTTTAATCTGGCTGAATACTGGAAAAACAAACATGGAGGCCAAGATTTTTCAGAAATGGCTATTGATTTTGCATGGTTCAGTTTCTGGATACCGAAGATGAATTACTTCAAAGGGCCTGGATTTTCAGAGGTTGGGTCCTCAGTGCTTTCTGAAAAACAGAGGCCGAGTCTAGGACACTTCAAGCTGTGCATCCAAAATCACTAATAACTTTTGAAAATCTCGTCCAGGGACAAATCAGCACCTAGTTCTTTCTCCTTAGCTCTATTCACTTGTGCTTTCTCTCAGCTGGCTAACAGCTACACCCTTCAACTAAGAGAAAGCATGTAGAACACACAAAAATTATTATTCACCTGCCCTTTTGCAATTACTCTTTGAACTTACTGTCCTGACCTAAACAGGCCTGGGCATTCTATGCATTTGTAGGCAGCCACTACCTCATTAAGCAAAGACAATCCAATAAAGCCAAGCTAGTTTAAAACAGAAACAATCCTAAAGACATTCAGTTGCTTTGAATTTTAAAGGCTAGGGTAATGCTAGGATTTTAACTGCAGCCTTCGATCCAGACAGCAAATTTATCAGCTCAGATGAATCAACCTACCACAGTGGCCTATCTTGCTTTCTTCTGCTAGAAAAAGCAGAAGTCAGATTTAGTGGTTGGAGCAGCGGTATAACTAGACAGAGCAGGAGCTACAGACTGTCTGAGCTGTCTATCATACGACTCGATGAAAAACCACAGGAAGTCCAATGAACAGATGTAGAAATAAACTGCAATAACTTTACTACCACAAAAGTTCAACAACATTTTTCCTCCTGCACCTAAAGATGTGAAGGATAGTATCACGAGTAGCTGACTACCCCAGCATAGCTCCAGAGGGGCTAATGCTTATTAAAATTCAATACCTCCTCAGTACATTTAAAAAAAATAAAGTTATGATTTAGGGCTCAATGTCATGTCAGTGGATGATCTCCATTTAGAAACAAAACATAAGCAATGGCAGATAGAACTGGTCTACGACTGAGTAAATTGGTATAGGTGGTCTCATAATAGCCTAGGTATTGCTTTGGATGAAAAGCTGGCCCAGGCACATGGACTGGGGCAGTAACAGGGGAAGGGCAAAGTATGAAAATATGGGGTTACCTATATGACATTAGAGACACTTCTTTTTCTCAAATATTGTATATGTATATTGTTTCTAGAAAGAAACTGCAAGAGATGCAGGCTCCTAAGTCATTTAGGTGCTTTTGAAAACATTAAACTAAGTCCCATTTAAAAAAGAGACTTAGGCACTTAACAGCCAAACTCCTGTTGACTTTCAGGGAGACTGAAACTCTTAAATCAGTTTGAATATGGGACATAGGTGCTTTTGAAAATTGTACCCTTAGTCTCATTTAGCAGCCCTGTGGCATATTGTCAAATTACGGGCTTGATACTGCCTCTGCTAATAGGAGTGCTGTGTGGGGAGCAGCTGTGTGATCAGACTCTGCATTAGCAATTCATCAAAGTTAGCAAAAAGAATTAGCTAAAGATTCAGCATGATAGTGAAGCCTTACTGCTAATGTTATATGCATTACAATGAAAATTTATCCTTACATGGCTAATTAATGTACTGGAATGACATAATGAGGCTTATCTATTCTTACAGCATGTCAGTCCCCCACAAATATGCCAATATACAAGGTGTTAAAGATGTCATCTGCACAAGAAGACTAGCTAAACAGCCCAGAAAAACCTAGGAGCTCTTTTCCCAGACTTTATCCCAACAGTCTCAATTTATGCCAAACTAATAGCTGACCAATCAAAGTGATGCAACAGCTGTACTTTGTACCCATTCCCTGGAATGTATTAAGACGACTATGTGCTTTGGAGGTATCTGGTTTTCCATCATTTCTGGAAGGCTGTTTCTCATCTGCTGTTTTAGGCTACCAGACAATATCCCTGAAAGTGGTACTTCAGTTCTTTCTGGGGAGGCCATACTGTTCCTCTCTCTTTGGTTCCATCAGCAATATCTGCATCGCTTCTCCTTTTGCTGCTGACAGACAGCCTATCTGACGTGGTTCAGTTAAGTGTCAGTGTGGTGTCCACCACGTCTGCCTCAGAATATTTTTTTCAGATTTACAGAATAGATACCAACTATGAAAAACTCGTGTTGCGAGAGACAGAGGAAGCCACAGGAAATGTACTAGGCAAAGCAAGATTTGTAGATTTTATTCAAGGATCTCTGTGTGTGGGCTGGGTGGGGATCATCACGGAGGGAGGGAAGCTGCAAGTGGGAAGTCTGTCTAGAGAATGAGGAAAAAAAGGGAACCTGAAGCGTGAAAAAAGGGAAGGCATGGAAAACGGCTGCATGGGTTACATTTTTTATATAGTTTAAACAATAGCATGGCCTGTACAGAAAATTAGTTTGGGAAAATGGTATTTTTGTGGACTCAATTGTCCAGGTAACCCATGCTCATCTTAAGTGAAATGACTGTAATTATGACATATATTTACTATTAGTTCTAATAAAACATGTACATTTACACAGCCCTTTACAAATCCAGGTACAACACTCCCTGCCCTGAAGAATTTACAGTCTGAAGAGACAAAATGTTTCAATAAGTTTAGGTCGCTGATACGATCCTTCCTGCAGCCGCACAGGAATGGACCAAATGATGAATGACTGCTATGGCCAACTGTTCAGCTAAGTGCTGAAGAAGCAGCTACAGTCGGAATAAGGTTGACATGTTATAAGATGATAGCATTGGAAGAGAGGTGTAAATATCCGAAGAATGGAAATCAGTGGATTGTAAAAGAAGAACCACAGTCATAAAGAGGAAGAAAAATATTTCCAGCCATTGCAAGATCTGTTTGGGTCCAAAACAGGTTTTCCAGAAGATACAAGTGAAGTCTTTATCTTGTAATGGAGAGAATACAATGGTGGTGCTGCAGGTGATAATGAATAACTTCATGACATATAAGTAACAGCGCTGAGGAAAGTTTTCAAGGCTGAAACCCTGGGACACAAGTCAGGGGACATTTTAAACCCACTGAATAAACAAGCAAGCAAACTACCGACAAAATTATATAAAAAGGTTCCAGCTTCTGACTCTGCTGGAGCATGTGATATCATTAGGCAAATAACGGATAGACTACTCAGACAGATAAGTAAAATCCTTTGGATGTTTTTGAATTTGGGGAATTAAAAACTGAAAAACAGAATAATCCCTAGACCTGTTTCTCACTGGCATTAAAATATATCGCTGCAAATCATCAGCTTTCCTACCGCACAAATGGAGATGAGCCTACTGGACAAACAGAGATAACCTTTATTGACATGAAATGGACATATATTGCTTCCTAACTAGAGATTTGCAGAGAATGCACATTTCGTAATGAGTAAATGCTACTTTTGTCAGTGATAAGGAAAAGGTAAATGAGTTTACAGCTCAAACTTCTTGCTCTTCATTCAAAACTCATACAGCTGGGTAAAGCTTTTCACAACAATGAAAAAGCAGTGTGCTTGGAGAAACTATTCTGATTATAAATCTGAACTGTTTATATCACATAAGCAACCATAGATTTACTGTTAAATATACAGACAAGATGTTGATATTTGTAACTTGATCAAGAGTACAAAAATATGGCTCCTGGTTTACAAACCCTGCAAATCTTATTCAGGCACGACCCAGACTAAAGTCAGGAAGAGCTGTGTCTGAGCGAGACTATAGAATCAGGCCCTCAGATGTGCCCGTTCGTCCGTCAACATAGCCACGGCATCTCAGACTCAGACTTGTAGACTTTAAGGTCAGAAGGGACCATCACGATAATCCAGTCTGACCTCCTGCACGTTGCAGGCCACAGAACCTTACTCCTGTAATAGATACCCATAACCTCTGGCTGAGTTACTGAAGTCCTCAAATCATGATTTAAACTCTTCAAGTTACAGAGACTATACCATTTACACTAGTTTAAACCTGCAAGTGACATGGGTGGATTAACTACGCTGACGGGAGAAGCTCTCCTGTTGCCACAGTACTGTCTTCATCTGCTGCAGTCTTTTAAGTGTAGACCTGCCCTAAGGGTGAAACCCTGGCCCTATTGAAGTCACCAAGCAGGATTTCACCTTAAGTCACTCCCATCCTTCAAGTGTTTTAATGTGTTCTAGTTACATTAAGTGAATTCCAGGAAGTTAACTTTATAACCAGAGGACCTGTGTGTTCTGCAGAATACACAGGAAGCAGAGTCCTTTCATAACTTTACTTTTCTGACTAGAAATGTGTTTTAAGACCGCCCTGATCAAGACGTAGGGTGGAGTGAAGTTTTGGAATAGCCTTCCAAGGGAACCAGTGGGGGAAAAGACCTATCTGGCTTTAAGATTAAACTCGGTAAGTTTACGGAGGAGATGGTATGATGGGATAACATGATTTTGGCAATTAATTGATCTTTAAATATTCATGGTAAATAGGCCCAATGGCTTGGGATGGGATGTTAGATGGGGCGGGATCTGAGTTACTACAGAGAATTCTTTCCTGGGTGTCTGGCTGGTGAATCTTGCCCATATGCTCAGGGTTCAGCTGATCGCCATATTTGGGGTTGGGAAGGAATTTTCTTCCAGGGCAGATTGGAAGAGGCCCTGGAGGTTTTTCGCCTTCCTCTGTAGCATGGGGCATGGGTCACTTGCTGGAGGATTCTCTGCTCCTTGAAGTCCTTAATTTGAAGTCCATGATTTGAGGACTTCAATAGCTCAGACATAGGTGAGAGGTTTATCGCAGGAGTGGGTGGGTGAGATTCTGTGGCCTGCATTGTGCAAGAGGTCAGACTAGATGATCATAATGGTCCCTTCTGACCGTAATATCTATGAATCTGTAATAGGAATTAAAATGGAAGCCAAATAATGTAATACAGACTAGAAATTACTGTGTTTTTACGTGGTTCAAAACTAATCTTGTATCTTTAAAAAAAAGTGATTTCTAAGACTTTCATCTCTGGCTTTGGTAAATGGATCATGTTTAAAACGTGCTCCCTTTCAAATATGCTACATCTAAACTCAAAACAAAGAAATCGACTTAAGGAAATCATGAATCCCAAATGCACAAATCAGGCTGGGTAAAGAGGGGAAAAACTCCTCAAAGGTGTAGACCTGGAATACCAACAGGATTTGTTCTGAATCCAAATTGCAACTAGATCATACTGCCAGAGATAGGAAATAAAAAAAAATCCTGTATGTGTAACCCACACACCTCCTGGGTGTGGTGTTCTGCCCCATCTAGTGGCACCGAGACCACTAAGAGAGACAGATAAAATGAGTCTGCTCTACAGCCTTAGGTAACAGCCAAATGGCTTTTAGCTCATGCTGTAGAGGCTCATGCACTAAACTCCAGAGGTCCCCAGTTTGATCCCGCCCCGATGACTGGGGTCTGTTGGTGTTACATGTGGGCTTATATAAAGTGGGACTGGGGTTCCTGAGCACAGTGGATCAACACTGTTATTAGTAGCACAGGTGTTTCTGTAACTGTAGTTCAAAGCTAAGAGTGCCCTCAGATCCATAGTTTCACCTGTGCAGTGCAATGGCTGCTAATACAAAACAAAAGGAATATTGGATAGTTCAGGATTTCCCAGAGGTTTCCAGGGTCTTATACAGATATATTTCTGCTTGGTTTTAGTATTTAGTGAAAGGAGCACATTTATAGAGGAGCATGTCAGAGATAATAAGATTGGCTTGGAATCCAAGAACTTATCTATATAAATCAGGGCAAAAATCTTTTTTGGACTCCTCACACAGTAGATTTTCTATTGCGTATTCTGTGTTTGTAGCTTGCATTGACATTAATGGGAATTTGACTTGGTGAATGAGTGCAGAATACACAACACAGATCTGCACATTTAGGGGCTTCCTTGGGACTCAAGATTCCTGGTTTCAATTCCCAGTTTCACAGCAAACTTCCTGTGTAACCTTGGGCAAGTCACTTGGTGTGTCTCTCTGCCACAGTTCCAATCTGTAATATGGAGACAAGAGGACTTTCCTACCTCAGACGAGTGTTGTGAGGATAACTGCATTAAAGATTATGAGGCACTTAGATACAATATGATGACAGGAGCCATATAAATACCTATATAGACAGAAAGTGCAATGCCAACATGCAACAAATGTCCAATATAACAGATGAAAAAATGGGCTGGGACCATATTGCAACACTGATACCACATTCAATCCTAAGGGACTTGAGCATCCTGTATAAATTAAGGTAGATTTTTGACATAATTTTATGGCTATTAAAGCAAGTGAACATCTTTCCCCTTTAACGACAATCTAAAAAGGCACAAAGCTGCAACAGAAATGTGATCTCTCCCTCCCCAGGCCAGCAGGAGGTGTGGAAGTTAGCACTTAGCATCTGGGGAGAAGCGGGGGGTGGGGGGGAAAGGGGGGAGGAGGCACAACATATCAGCTCAAAACTACTCTCTTGGTCAATGAAGGGAGTGGTGATGGCTTTCTTGGGGGAGTTGCATCCAGCCCAAACAAATTACCTATTGGTACATAGGAAGAAAAAGCCAATCCTGTCCAAGCCTTGTACAACAACATGAACTTTGAAGTCGGTGTCTCTACAAATTATGACAGTTTATAAACAGGTAAATGCTCTTTGAAGGTTGCAACTGACACCACAAAGGAAAGGGTTAAAGCAACTCTTGTGCGGGTGCTTTCATTTTGTCCTAAGTTTAATGTTTTAATCTTAGTGTGGTTACTACTACTGAGCTCAGTTTCTGGGTCTGTCCTCCTGACTGCTGGGTGTGAGGACAGAGCACCCGTGGGTTTTTTGGAAAATGAGCCCTGCACTGGGTCTCCCTGCAGCAGTCTCTCTTGCTGATCTAGGAATGGCCCCAATGGACTGTGAAGGAAGTACCAGCCAATTAAGCCCTGTCTAGACTACAAATACAGCCATGCTTTGGTAATGAGTGCATGAAACTCATCTGGCCTGGAAACAGGACTGAATCGTGTCTCCACAGCAGCTTTCCACAACACACCCATGTGTCAACTGTGTCTGCATCTGCACTTACACCAGCCACACTGTGTATCAGTGCATTCTGGGGATAGTGTTCCTGGAGGACATGTGCACAGAATGGCACCCGCAAAATGCTGGGCTATATCAGTAGAGTACTATGGATAAAATTACAGCCCTGTCTTCACTCTGTACCTCATAAAATATGCATTTTTACAATATTACAATCAATGACAAAGATATTCCAATTGTCTTGTCGGAAACAATAGCATGCCAACTATCTTCTCAAAAGTTAATCACTGCTTTTATCTCTTGTTAAGCAGATTTGTTAAAAATCTTAGCTATGAAAAATTAAACTGTCTTGAAAAAGAATTGCAAAAAGTTTTAAAGGGGTCTCTAAATGTAAAACACACACAACAAGGTTCTGAGAGCAAGAAACAACTGAATAATGAATTCACTCATTATATTTAGTTGTTTATTCAGAGACGAGGATCTACTGCGATGTCCTGTACATAAATTTTATAGCCATCCACACGTTAGTGAAAATATAGGAAATAAACTTCATATAAAGAGAGCTACTGTACTTTTATCTTCAAAGTCACAACAGCAAAGTGATGATGCTTTCACTGCTATTTTGATTTTGAAAGATGACTGGTATAAAACAGAAGGAATGTTGTTTACTAGGGAAATATTTTGTGCTAGAGATACCATCTTCTAATCTTGCTCCACCTATGTTAACATACACGCCCCATATCTAGTGCTCCCCATAACAAGAGTGATGCTCTTGTACAAGAGCAATATCAGATAAAAACCCTCATTACAAGCTGACCTATCCTCTTCCCTCCTCCTCCCAGATACTGTAATCTACCAACTGCGCAAATAACATTCAGACTGAACCAGGGAGTTCTGATCAGCAGTATAAAATAATCATACTGTATGTTTATTTCATTCCGTAGCAACAAAAGAAACAATTAAGCTTCAAGAACATGACCAGCATTTTATGTTTAAGCAATAAGCCAGAACAGGGCATGCATTACTGCTCCTGACACGTGATTCAGATGTGCTGGGAGGTAGGAATGCAAATTCTGATCTGGCTCATTATTGGAGCATTATTCACAAACATGGCAATTTGGAGCATGATTGTGTTTTCAAATTCTTTTTCTAGGTACTGTTACGGCTGTAGTAGTTTTCACTAGGGAGGAAACAAGAGGAAATTTTTGTTGTCCTTGTATGAAATTGTGTCTTTTTTGTTTATCATAAAGAAGAGTCACTGATTGTCGGGCTCGATTGTCTCGATTGGCTAGATTGTCGGGCTCAACGGGTAGTGATCAATGGCTCCATATCTAGTTGGCAGCCGGTATCAAGTGGAGTACCCCAAGGGTCGGTCCTGGGGCCGGTTTTGTTCAATATCTTCATAAATGATCTGGAGGATGGTGTGGATTGCACTCTCAGCAAATTTGCGGATGATACTAAACTGGGAGGAGTGGTAGATACGCTGGAGGGGAGGGATAGGATACAGAGGGACCTAGACAAATTGGAGGATTGGGCCAAAAGAAATCTGATGAGGTTCAATAAGGATAAGTGCAGGGTCCTGCACTTAGGACGGAAGAACCCAATGCACAGCTACAGACTAGGGACCGAATGGCTAGGCAGCAGTTCTGCGGAAAAGGACGTAGGGGTGACAGTGGACGAGAAGCTGGATATGAGTCAGCAGTGTGCCCTTGTTGCCAAGAAGGCCAATGGCATTTTGGGATGTATAAGTAGGGGCATAGCGAGCAGATCGAGGGACGTGATCATTCCCCTCTATTCGACATTGGTGAGGCCTCATCTGGAGTACTGTGTCCAGTTTTGGGCCCCACACTTCAAGAAGGATGTGGATAAATTGGAGAGAGTCCAGCGAAGGGCAACAAAAATGATTAGGGGACTGGAACACATGAGTTATGAGGAGAGGCTGAGGGAGCTGGGATTGTTTAGCCTGCAGAAGAGAAGAATGAGGGGGGATTTGATAGCTGCTTTCAACTACCTGAAAGGGGGTTCCAAAGAGGATGGCTCTAGACTGTTCTCAATGGTAGCAGATGACAGAACGAGGAGTAATGGTCTCAAGTTGCAGTGGGGGAGGTTTAGATTGGATATTAGGAAAAACTTTTTCACTAAGAGGGTGGTGAAACACTGGAATGCGTTACCTAGGGAGGTGGTAGAATCTCCTTCCTTCGAGGTTTTTAAGGTCAGGCTTGACAAAGCCCTGGCTGGGATGATTTAACTGGGAATTGGTCCTGCTTTGAGCAGGGGGTTGGACTAGATGACCTTCTGGGGTCCCTTCCAACCCTGATATTCTATGATTCTATGATCACCTGTGAAACCTCTGGTGTTTCTTCCCCCTATTTCTGATTGGTGCCTGTAATGAAACAGAAGGGGGAAAGGGATTTGGGAGTACAAACTACACTTTAGATAACACAGTTAAGGAGGTTTTTTTGAAAGTTACCATTTAAATTGCAGCAAGGGAGGTTTAGGTTGGATATTAGGAAAAACTTTCTAACTGTTAGGGTGGTTAAGCACTGGAATAAATTGCCTAGGGAGGTTGCGGAATCTCCATCAGTGGAGATTTTTTAAGAGCAGGTTAGACAAACACCTGTCAGGGATGGTCTAGAAAATACTTAGTCCTGCCTTGAGTGCAGGGGACTGCACTAGATGACCTCTTGAGGTCCCTTCCAGCCCTATGATTTTTTCTGAGACTTTCCCATTATCCCAGGATTTAGTTATGGAGGCTTCCCGTTTCACCCACAGAGGCAGGGAATAAAGTGGTCATCAAACTCCAGGGACTCAGTAGATGAGCTTCCCGAAAAATAAAGTGTAGGAGGTTAAAACAGAGTTTTGCAATTTTTTCTTTTTAGCTGTGTAAAAGTTGTAATGCTCCCAAGTCCTAGAGGGTGGCAAGAGGAGGAGCACAGTGATTCAGTTTGCATAGTTTTCTAGTGACGAGGTCCCAGATGTGCTTTCACTGGAAGTTGGTGTAAAGCTATAACAGTATCCACAAGGTTCAATCAGCCAAACGACATTGCTTTGGGCAACTATCCCTGATGTCACTCCATCCAGGTCCAAAACCCCCACTAATCTTGGTTTCACACAGTGAGTGGAGAAATATAATCTCTGTCCCCACCCCACCATGCTAGAGCCAAGTTGAACAAGTTCTCCATTTGTCTTTTTATTGCTGACTTTTACAGCCGATTTACTTCTGCATCAGAGGGCTCCATGCAGCTCATTTTGTAGTTTTACTTTTACATAGTAGTAGCCCACAGAGATGAAGACAGAACTGATATCCTCTTCCCCCACCCCCACCCCCTAAGTATGTCGCCTGCATGGCGTGCCAAGCCTGCAACATCCTCCCCCTTAAAAAAAAAAACGTGTCTAGAGAAAGCAGTGGTGTATATTTCTGAAGGAAGAAGTTCTTTTTGATTTTCTACATTTTAATCTGAAGGAGCCAGACCTGTAAATATTACAAAATGATAACAATTACTTAAGAACAGAGACAGACTTACTGTCACCAACTGTTAACTTTCTGATCAGGGCAGCCTAGGAAGTGGACCCTTATCTGTCTTAAGTTCAGGACATGCTGACTAACATCCCTGTTCAGTCTGCAGACCTTTGGCTCTGTAATCTTTGTGAACTGGAAAATGTACACTATGACTGACATACTCCCTTCTGAACTAGAGGCTCAGCAAACAGAGAACCGTGCTCTGAGATAAGCAGGGCCCCCCACTAAAATGTAAGAAATCAAATTAATTTGTATTCAGAAGAAATATACAGAAGTGTAATGACAGCAAAGCCTCTCCAACTTTACTACACAGTGGAAAAGAGACTTTGGGTGAGAGAGTAAACCAGAGCACGAGAGACAGACAGACAGTGAGAATATGCATTAGCTTAGGGTGGAGGGCACTTATACTTGTCTGTGTTTGGGTGACTGCATCATTTGTGAATAGCAGAGTATAGGAGGGTCTTGAGTTGGTGACTGGGTCACTCTTATAAGTGAATTGCTCTCCATTGTATCGCCCCATACTTAGTGGTTTATATAGTGGAAGCTTATAGGGAAGCTATTTTTTTATTGACACAATAGCCTTGCTCTAAGTGAAGGTTTCACTGGAAACAGAAAGGCTCTTTTCACATTGTAATAATACATGGGAACAATTTGGGCCTTCTATTTTGCTTCACTGTGGATGGAATTTCTCTATATCCACTCACCCTAAGTGAGTTCAGAGTCCACATGTCCCCTATCCTATAGATGTTATATCTATGGCCTGAGAGAAGTGGTTCATAGGATGCTGTCCCCTACTGTAGCTGATTTTTAAAGGGCAGTTTTGGTAAAAGAATTACGGTGGCCTTTTATTACTCCACAAATCTGCTCTCTGTGTGTATGCAAGTCACATCTGCTACCTTACTGACAACTAGTTTTTGCTGCTGTTAGCACTGAAGAACAGAGCTGTGCAAACCCTAAGGAGAGACAAGGTGGGTGAGATAGTATCTTTTATTGGACCAACTTTTGTTGTCCCTCTCACCAACAGAAGTTGGTCCAATAAAAGATACTACCTCTCCCACCTTGTCTCTCTAATATCCTGGGACTGACACGGTGCCAAACATTGCAAACAAACCGTAATGAGATCAGTTAGTGAGGAGTTCATGAACAGTACCCAGTTGTTTGGTCCACAGGACTTGGGACTATATCAGCCACCAGGGTTTCGCACGTCTCACCTTGAGTAAGAGATCGAATTTGAGGGCTGGGCTCCCTCTCCACTTGCCCTATTCTTTGGCCAGGAGATTGCCTACCTTGGTTTTTGGGTATGCCACTTGACTGTACCTTCCAGCAGTCTCTTCAGTGAAATGAGCCCCATTATCCTACCCATAAAAGTGGCTCTGTAGAGAAGTAGTCTTCACCTCACTGCAACTAGACTTGGGAAACATTCACTCTGCAGCATCTGGATCTTTGCTGAGCTGGAAGAGACACAGCATGTCTTAGCTTAAACTCTTGCTGTGGCACGTGAACTCCCATAGATTCTCTAGCAGGCGTGTTAGTAGGAATTTGGGGATACATCCATTGAAATTCATAGTGTTTCCCTGCTTACTCCACCAGTAGAAGTTTGATGGATTGTGGAATGCAGCAGCTGTCATCCCTAAAAACAATTAGACTGCCACCTGACTCAAGGGCAGAGGGACAGAAACTGGCTAATTGGGCCATCAGAATCCACAGAGTTTGTTGGGACAAGGGAGAAGTGTGTGAACATGACCAAGGACCTCAGCTCCTGTTTGCAAACCTGCACCACGGGCTGCCGCTTCAAACGTATGGACCTTAAACACAGGCTAAATTCACATGGATTCAAAGTTCACTAAAACCACTTCACCCAGCTCGACTGCATAGCTAGAGGAGAGCTATGGAGCACTAAACAAACTGCCCCTAAATTCTAATTGCAGAATCTTTATTACAAATGCTGGAATAGTTGAAAAAGTGAACCTCATAGCTGGCTTAGAAAAAAAAAAGTCAACAAAAACAATCTTTCTCAAAAAGAACAAAATCAGCTTGATAAAAGCATTTGCAACTTGTACTGAAAGTTATTATAGAATTTAACCCATGGATTGGAATGCAGTTGAAGCAACTATCAGTCAACAAAGTACATTTGTTCCTTATTTTCATTTTTGGGTGGTTACTGTAAATATTCTAAAATTTATCTCTACTTAAGCATTCAGAGGAAAGATATTTGTATTGTTCTTAGTGGTTAAACATAAACCAAAACTGCAACAAAAGTTGTAGTCTTGCCTAGAAATCATAAGCCATATCTCAACTTTATTTTAGGCTTCCTAATTTAAACATAAACACTACAGTGAAAATTTGTCTAATCTCAGAAAAAGTCTTATCATCTTCTACTCCATTACCTAGCCCATCTGTCAGTCCAGGCAGCTCTGTTCCATACATTATATTCTTCCATGTGCCACATGTTACTGGAAGTTTAATTTAAAAATGTCATAGCAGAAGAGTTAGTGAATGGCAATTAGGGTTGCGTGATGGTTTCCATTCTAACCTTGTATTCAGTTGCTTGTAACTGTGAGTTTTGCAGTTTCTGGGCTACAGCTTTCCAGACTTGGCCTCAGCCCAGTTATTAATATTATATTTTGAAGTCTGGAAAAAAGTGATTTTTAAACACAAGACTGAAAAGAAAACACTGACTTTATTATAATAAAATACAATAATGTAAATTATTATTAAAAATGAGACTCTTTTGAAAAGCTCTCCAACCCGAAAAGCTGAGGGTAAAAAGCTAACACATGGTAAGGAGGTAGCCCTCAATGAAAGAAAATGCCTTTGAGTATTCTTGTGAAATTTTCCTTTGATTTGACCCGAGTTACAAGTCCTTTGGAAATAACATGTCATGCCTGCGCAGTGCATTTGACACAGGGCTTTTCACTACACTAATAGTGTGTGTAGCTAAGGGAGGCTGCACAGTGCATGGTGAACTAGTTTAGCTAGATAGAGAAAAGTGTCATGAGGAGAAGGGATCTATGGGAGACGTCAACTTCTTCAACTGTGTGGCTCCTAAGATTTGTAAGAGAGGGGCTCTTCCCCACAGTGCTTGTAAGGGACAGGGCGTTCTGGGCTTGTTTAGACTGACAGTTTTGGATTATTGACAATTTGTTGAAAAGCCAGAGGAGCTTTGAAGTCCTGGATATTAGTGACAATCCTTTTATGCGCTCTTAAAAATGTTTGAATCATCCTTAAAAATAAACACGGCTTAAATGACACGGGGGTTAAATGGCCTGCAAAGTCAGAGCAATTTTGTGAATACCTGGGAGTTTGTTCATGCTCCATTTTCCTGTTTGAACAAAGTCCTCTAATCTCGAATCATTTATCTTAGTGTTTTCTTTTGTCCTGTATCTTACAGTATTCTTTTTGTTTTCGCATCAGTTTCTTTAAGTCAACGCCTAACCAAAGCAACATATCTAATAGAACCGGTGCCAGATAACCAAGAGACACTAAATTGCAATGGGCCACACAGCATGCTATGCTTTGTGTGTAGTATGTCAGGTCTTTTGCTTGTCACTTCATTTCTATGAAGTCAGACCTTCCTATCTTTCTGCAGCGTTGAAGGAACTTTTAGGGCCCACTTAAACTAGTAGGTTGTTTTTTTTAAACTGCATAGACAAATTGATGTCAGACAAGGTAGACTGACTTACCAGCTATGCCATCCCAAGGCCTGCCTAGAAAATCAGTTTTTCTATTGCCGTACTCATTTCCAGCTGATCCCGTTGTGGCACTTCATACTACAATGAGAAGTCTAGTCTAGACTGTAGCTTGTGTAAAGAGAGAAAGAGAAACATTTGCTTTATTTCTCTTGGTCATTCAAACTCCCTTTAAAGATGGGAATTCGTATTTAATGGGCTGCCCCCTCCTCCACAAGGTTTTCAAAACATCTAATTGTAAGGTCGGGTCGCACATTCATCATGACAGCTTAAAAACAAACACAGAGCCTTGGCTTTTGCTAGGACTGTTCAATCAGTGGCTGTTCTTCAATAGGGAGGAAAACAAACCTTTGTAGGTGGAAATATGAAAACACCCCCCCACCCTGACAATGTCCCTGACAATGTCCCTGAAAGTCCTGAGGATCAAGCCTTCCCTCCACATCCCCTCACTTTACACCCCCGCAGTGCAGCCACCTTCTTTATGGATAAGAACTGGGCGAAGAGTCCCTCTGGAGCCAGTCAATGACACTCAACCGAAGGAGTCATAAGACACTGAACCCTCCCTTCTCAAGGCTAAGTCTGCTACCTTTTGATTGAAGGAGGGAGAACCGATGAAATGGCTCTTCCAGTGGCAGAACAACTATCGCTAGGCTCACCACAGAAGAAGTTATGCATTATTCATTATTATTACTATTTACATAATCAAGTTTTGATACATGGAAATTTTCATGATATTGATTTTGCATTTGTATAGCACCCCTGACATTTGAGAACATAAACCAAATGTTAACTGCCTAGTGGTGAGGAGATAAGATCCTCCTTGGGCAAATTATTGCACGATTGCTCATTATGGGAGTTCTACAGATGGCAGAACAAGGAGTAATGGTCTCAAGTTGCAGTGCGGGAGGTTTAGATTGGTGGAATCTCCTTCCGTAGAGGTTTTTAAGGTCAGGCTTCACAAAGCCCTGGCTGGGATGATTTAGTTGGGGATTGGTCCTGCTTTGAGCAGGGCGTTGGACTAAATGACCTCCTGAGGTCCTTTCCAACCCTGATATTCTATGATTCCACTTTTTCCTCTGATGTGCCTGATACTGATCACTGTTCAAGAGAGGACACTGGACTAGATGGACTTGGCACAGCCCTACTGGCTTTAAAATGTTGGAAATTAGCAGCTACAGTAACAGCCAATGTAGCAAGAGGCACAGCAAAACTGTAAACACTCCCAACTCCAATGTCAGTATCACAAAAGGCTCCAGAATCTCTAAAGCTAAGCAAACAGTTTGGCCACTGGATGCGGAACACTGTAAAAAGTTTTAATTGCAATTATTTGAAAAGTTAGAATTCGTTTTTATGGGCCAACCACACGTTAGTTCATTTGCACTGTTTTTTCTATTCAATTCTATATAGGCTTTTATACGGCACTCGTCACGGCAGCGTCTGAGTGCTTGTATTTCATGCTTCAACAGGTAACATGTGAAGCATCAACAGTGTTTGTCTGGAGGGAACTGACTCACACGGCTACTCCATAATAATGTGGCACTCATGGAATAAATCCCCTGGGTAGACACTCTGTTCCGGAATAAAAGTGACACATCTCATCCCTGAACTGTGGAATCACTATTACTTCAATTAGTCACCTGAAACCTACCTCTGCCAATGCACCTCAGTGCTTTTGTGCAACAACCTACCCCACTCCAGTCTTTGGCCTCTGGATCAAGGACTGCCAATCTTATCAAACTTAATTATTTGCATCAGTAATATCAGTAATTCCTACAATGTGCAAAGTAATGTCTTTGAACAGGAAATACACTGTCCCTGTCACAAAGAATTTACAATCAAAGAATACAAGCAGCAGCTTATGAAGGGTAGGGCAGAAGGAGAGGCAATCAAGACATATACAAGGTGGGATTTGCAAAATCACTCACTGTCAGCCAACTGACTTCCACTGAAGTCCATGAAAGTTTTACCAGTGCCTTTGAAAATCTTGACCATAATGTTTATGTATACTGTATTTATCTTGATATACTTAAATTACTGGTTTCAGAGGAACAGCCGTGTTAGTCTGTATTCGCAAAAAGAAAAGGAGTACTTGTGGCACCTTAGAGACTAACCAATTTATTTGAGCATGAGCTTTCGTGAGCTACAGCTCACTTCATCAGTGAAGTGAGCTGTAGCTCACGAAAGCTCATGCTCAAATAAATTGGTTAGTCTCTAAGGTGCCACAAGTACTCCTTTTCTTTTTACTTAAATTACTATAACCTACTGCCCCTGGACCTGTCCATTCTCAACTGCCTGATATTTTGTAGGCATCAGGGCAGAACTGTATTGTGAGAAGGAGGAAAGGGCACTGTCCTTACAGATCAAACAGTGTTAAGGTCTATGGTGGTTTAATGATGACAGGTGTCCATCTGGGATCATTATGAGCCCACCAAATATTTTTCCACCGTGAGGCAAGTCTGTATTTGAATGTTGGAGCCCCTGGGTGAAAGACTAATGATATTTGTTTTCTGGGGCACCTTTCACCATTAATTCTTTCATTTGTAACAGGAAGGATGCCAAATGCAAGCACTTAGGGCTTTTATTTACTTTCTGGCTTGAGTATCTAGGGGGAAAAAAAAGATGAACCAAGTCTCTGTTTGAACTTTTCAGTCGTATGTTCTCTACACTGTGTATGTGTTTTAAGAATGTCGCTTGTTAGCAGGAACGTTTTGTTTATACAATAATAATAAAAACAAAATGGCTACCTTTGTAAGACTTGTAAGTACAATTTTAGCTGCAGACACAGCTTTGAAAATGTCTGATTTTTATGATTCTCAATTACATCAGTGACAAGGCTTCACTTGATGAGACAGAGTCATTCATTTATTCTCTTTTGCAATGGCTTGTCCCTACAGGGTCCAGACTGTGAGCAAGGCCACTAGTTGGCGCCAGCCAAGGACTGGTCTTGTGACACCACGTCAATCTCAGTAGGTGGTAGACAAGACATCCAGTTCTCTACAGCAGGTTGCTGGGTAGCTGTATTTAATAACAACTTGTTAATGAAAGAAGGATCCAAAACACTGACAAAGCCTGAGCATAAAGAACCCTAAAATATTTTCCTTGTGTCCCATTCTTAAAGAAAAAGAGAAAGAGCAATAATGATGAGACTGCAAAGGATCCTGTTTACAGGATCTTGTCATAAGAACTGATGAAAATTAAATAAGGCTGGTTTTAGTTGCTACTGCCATCAATTAATGCGGGAACCACTTCCAATCATAATAATTACCACATGTGCACTGTGCTTTACCTCTGGGCCTGTTAATTCCACACATAAGAGGATACAGCTATAGACTGCATTAGAACACATTGATGTCACAATAGAAATGCTCTTATTGTAATATTCTGTTACATAAACTGAAATGATTTGGGTGATAGGGAAACAGGAGTCAGCTCTGACCACCAGACAACTTGCTGGTGATCAATCCTCTCTGTGCTCAAAGACAAAAACAGTATTACACCAGAAGAATGACAACAGCTCCCTTAGCTGTCTAGCAGACAAAGCCTTCACAGTCTTGAGAGACAGATGCTGTCTCCTACATAGTTGCAACATTGTTCCGGGTACGTTTTGTATCAATGACTCTCCCTTCTCACTGAGATCTGCCAGATTATCGATTTATGTTCACAGCAGCAGTAAGTGCCACACAGACGTGTTATATAAACTGCTGAGCAACCCTTACATCTAAATATAATGTGATATTTCCCAGTAACTAAGTTGTATTTTAATTTTATTTTATCAATTAACTTGAATTTATAAATGCATATCTGATTTTACAGGTTTAGTATAATCTATGGAAACTATATACATAATAAAAGATTATGATACCCCAAATACCTTTAAAAATTGTTTGTAGCCAGTAGTGGTTTGTAAATAAAAGTAAAATGCAAAGTTAAAAGAAAAGTGCATGCAAAGATGACTATATCCTGTTTATACTTTTGATGGTCAGTACAACAGAATAAGTTTAAAAAAAAAAAAATCTGGTCCAGTTCTGGCCAAGATCACATAAATTAGATTATCTACTTTAAGAGTTAAACTTCCCGGTAAACAACAAAACCTTATCTGTGTTGTTCAAATGCATGCTTCTCTCAATTTTGTTCCTTCTACTTTATGCACAAGTTGATCCATAACATGAAGAATATGCTTAACTTGCCATCACACTGAATCACAAGTTAAAACCATTCAGGTATGATAAAACTGAGAACTGGTTGAAAATCATTTCTAACTATAATGCAAAGGAACAAACCTGAATGTAAGGGTTCAAATTATCAAGTTCACTATCTTCAATAAGTTTATATAGTGAGAATGCATGTCAGCAACCTCATACAATATTTAAATGTAAAAAGGACATGAAGTCTTCTTAGCAAAGTCATAAAGAAACTAACAAGAGTAAACAGTTAATGTGTTCTTGCTTCTTCTGAAATTAGGAACAAACCATATTTCGTCAGTGAGGTTTGGCAACGTGAGAAATCCTGTAACCAATTTCATTTCCTGATAAATGAACGGTCCACAGGGGAAAGTCAGCCAGAGGGTTTCGGAACTGTCGAGTGCTCAGACATTACTGAAAGACTCCTTGAAGGAGCCAGACAGTCTATTGCTTATCACTGCTGAGCCAAATAGCACCATGCAAACATTGGAACGGCCAGATTCCATTTAGAACTCTTACTGAAGCACAACATGATAGTACTTCATCAACATGTGGTATCCCCTTAAAAAATGAAACGGCTATAGCACACCTCCTATATTATGCTTTAAGCCACTGAGCTGGAAACACATGATTGAATAAAACACACACTGGTATATGGCTTTTAACTGTCTTTATTGTTTATGTATTTTAAAGCCAAGCCCTAAAAGCAACTTTGTATGTAGAATGAGTTTAGATTTTTATTTTATTTATGTATTTTAACTGGAGAAATATTAGTACAGAAAATAAATAATTCAAGTATGGCTATATTTTGGCAAGAGAGCGACTAGGGAAATTTTTCAAAGGAATTGACCGGCTATGTTGCTTGCAAAGTTGAGCAATCTCTAGCATTTTGGAGTTTCTGGTTTTAATCTAAGTAAACCCTCTCTGAGTGCTTTTCTTTTTTAAAGTTATCATAACTAGTATATGTGATCATTTTACAGCACAACATTAACAGTATATATCACATCTACCTGCAAAGTAACCAGAACTCTTCAACTTGCTAGACAAGCTGTGGTATGTTTTTAGATATGACAGTATATTTAAAAACATATTTCAAAATGGAGCTAAACTGTTTGTTCATTTTTATATTATTACAAATTGATTCACAACTCAAACATTTTTTACAGGAAATTCACGTAGGTTGACATGTAGAGATTTAACTTTTAAAAGTCCAAAGCCTGAGCTTGTAAAAAAAATATTGCCAGTCTGATGACCCCTGAAGGGAAGATAAAAGAAAAAAATAACCCAAATAATAACTTCAGGCCTTCATTACAAAATACTGGCTAACTTTTCAAGTGGCTTGCAGGCTTAGATTAGCAGTGGAGTCTGTAGCTGATTAGCTGCACCCTCACAAACAGATGTCACAGTAACAGGGAGAAAAAGGCTATAGGTTCTAGAGTTTACAAGAAAGAGCACAATTTCACTGATGAACAACAAAATATTAAAAAAGGAAACCAGGAAAGTCAGAGAAATATTATATGCTTGCTCTTAGCCCAAATGTCAGAACTCATTTTCCCTGCATCTTCTATTGCTGTAGTAACCACAGGAGAAATTCTTCACTTCGAAGGAAAATTTTGCTCATCTGATTCATTTCACACTTTATCATGATATAATCATACACTGATTTGCTGGGATCTAAGGTATATTGTACTTGAGGTCCAAACTGAAGGGATGGTTCTGTGTTTGATAAACCCAGGGTGGATACATTAAAAAAGGAAAGTTCTCCATGTTAAGTATTTACCATTCAAACCCTGGTTTGTAAGCAAGGTACATGAATACCAGAATGCACCTTGGAGAGAGCAGCATGGTTTAATTTTAGAATTCAGAGCTAGGAACTCCAGGAGTCATAATCCCAGTTGACACTGAGTACCTTCTGTGGCCTTAGTCAAGTAACTTAAATCCTCTGTACTTCAGATTCCCCATCTGTAAAATGGGGAAGATACGATTTACCTTACCTAGACACTGGGAGGATTAGTTATGATTGCAAAGCATTCTGAAGATAGAAAGGAGCATCTAAATGCTAAGTATTATTAATACCCTTTGGTTAAAGCAGTTAGTGCTATATACGTTACATATATATGATTTCTCTCCACCCCTGCTCCACAATTCAAGTATTAAGGTATTGAAAATAGGAAGAGTATTTTCTTCTCTCTTCAGCAACAAACATAGCTCATTGGCTGTGGTATGAGAATGAAAGACAATATACTACAGGTTATGGTGTATTGTAAACTGGGTGACTTAACTGAAAACCTCTACTGAAGGACAGAAATTTATAAATAGCTTCTGAGGTTACTAGCCAAAGCAAAATGAAGACATTTCAGCACTCTCTCATTGTAAGCATAATGCAATGCAAATGAGATGATTCCTTAGGCAGGTTCTATGGAGTATGTGATTTACCAGCAACTTCAACACTCAGGCACCCAACAGTTAGATTGGGAGAGAAAAGTGGCAATATGGTACTCAAGACTCACCCACAGCTCCCTCAAGCTGAGATTTCCTCATTAGCCATGCTACTAATCCCATCTTTTCCCACCCACTCAACATTACTTTGCTTCCATAACCCCTGCTATTCAGCTCCATTAGAGTGCAGAGCAGCAAAGTGAAATTGGCAACATGTTTGAAGCACTGGGGTCTCCTAAATTCCACTTTGCTGCTCCACTTACATATGCATAAGAAGAAAAACATGTTGGCGTGCTATACGAGATATACCAGTCCTGTGACCCCAAATGCATGGCAAGATGGACAGAGGTGTGGATTTAAAAGTGGATAAGGTAACTGAGGGAATAGCAAGTGTATATGAGTAGTGACTTTACTGGATAACAATGAAATATTTACCGATGCAAGAGTTATCTGTGAGGGGATAAGGCCAAAGCAGACTGGACACAAATCCAACAAGTGCTCTTCTAATCGGCCTGTTGATCAGGGTGATGGATGCCTGCCTCTACTAAAGAATAAACATGATCGCTGTGCAGCATCCTCAGTCCCTGCTGATATGGGGAGTAAGACTCTGGTCACCTACATCTAGGCAACAGCAATGCAAACTACTATTGCTAAGTTGGCTCCACAGGTGACACACGATTAGAAAAGCAACATGTATATATGTTCATTGTGAAATATGCTGGTAAAATATTGCACCAGTGCCACTATTACAAAATAGTGGTCATAATAAAAATGAACAACATATGCTTAAATAGCATCATTTATCTGAGTATCTCAAAACACTTGACAAAGAATAGGCCTGGATTTATGAAGTAGGCAAGAATTAAACTTGTTTTACAAAGAGGGAAACCAAGGGATTGAAACTCACAGTTTTACAATGAGCCAATAGAAGAGCCAAGCAAAGAACCTAGGAAACCTGAATCCCAGCCCCGCAGTCAAGTCCCCATACCATTTGGGGGCCTGATCTACTCCCACTGGAGACTCCTGTTAACTTTACTAGGAGTTGGAATAGTCCTTGTTTCCTATTATTAAACTAGTAGTAATGGTTCATAACATTTAAAACTACAGGGCAAAATCCTGGCCCCACTGACTTAATTAGGGCCAGTAGTTCAACCATGAATCTTTAAAATGCTAAGGAATAGGAATGCACGTTTTAGGAGGGAAACAGAGCTGAAGTTCTCTGTTTACTCTTGATCTACAAAGAAAAAGTTTTATGGAGTGCTCTTTCCAAGTTGAAGGCATGATTATTATTTTCTGCTGGAAAACATTCTGGCTCGTTTACAGTGAGAATCTAATATTACATGGGAAAGAGTTTAAAGAGCAGAGACTCAAGAGGTTGCTAATGCATATTTTCCTATGCTGATGCTGTAATGATGTTTATATTACTCTTTGATAGGGAGGTGTCAGAAAAGCATTACTGTAGCTTTGACTTTGTGCCAGGAGTACAAGTAAACTAAAATTGCTGTTTCTTACTAGCCCTGGTTAGCAATGCCAATAAGTTGCTTTTTAATTCCTCCCCTCGGCACCCCACCTCCCATTTACTAGGTTTCCCCACCATCACTGCTGGAAGAATCCATAGCAGGCCCTTGAAACAAATTTAAGCGAAAATGCTGTTTTAATTCCAGAAATGACTGACAGCTGCAATATAAAAGCAAACCTAAGTTGTTTGGGTTCTCAAGAGCAGCCACATTTTTGAAATGAGTTTCCTAAAGCCACTTGAGGGTTATTTTTGCACATAAGCCTATAAAAATAATTTAATAAAAATGTATATTCTAGAATTTTCATATCCAGAAGACACCTGGGGAGAGGTGGACTGCACATCCCCTTTTCAAACAGTCTTGAAAGTAATGTATAAATATGGTATCAGTTACAACATTAACTAACTCTCTTTGGGAGTGCCACACAGAGGTTGTAGATGCCATGGTATACACTACTGCTGCTAGACCTGGCAATCTTTTGACAGATAACTCGACTGTAACTAGGACCTTATGTGCAAAAGAACTTTTCTTATACCACCAAAGTAAGCCAAATCTTGGAATGTGCAACATTTAAAATTCCATATATAGGTTTAGTGAAGCAGTAATTGTATTGGGCATTTTCGTTGCTTTTTAGATTTAAAAATTCTAACACAAAAACAATCTTTTTTATATCAATATGCTTTACAAATGACTCACCATATTAAGCAAACATTTTAAAAGTCTAGAGGTTCAGTAATATGAAGCTTCTCACTTATTGAATGTTTCAAGCTGAACTACATTCCAAACAGTCACACTATACATTTATTTCACTTTCCTTAAAGCTTCCAACTTACATGCATTTTTACAACTTATACTGGAAACATGGCTTGGAAAACAGCTTTGTTAGTAGTTGATCACTAACTCATCCCCCTCATCTACAGTATTTGCACTATATATATTGTATGGACATAGAAATAGGCCATATTTTCATCTCTTCAGAGCCTGCTGAAATACATTTTAGACGAAGAAAGTTTCAGCGATGGGTTTTTGAGAGCATCATCGCAACTGAGGTCAACCCATTTTTCAAATGATTGTGGATCTCAAAACTGCTGCTGCTAAGTTATTTCCGTGCACTTAATCATAGAATATCAGGGTTGGAAGGGACCTCGGGAGGTCATCTAGTCCAACCCCCTGCTCAAAGCAGGACCAATCCCCAATTTTTGCCCCAGATCCCTAAATGGCCCCCTCAAGGATTGAACTCACAACCCTGGGTTTAGCAGGCCAGTGCTCAAACCTCCCCCCTTACTTGCCATAGCGATGTTGATGTAGTGCTGGAGACTATGTCTATACTTACAGCACCGAGTAGAGCACACACACACACTGCTCGCCTCCCTAGCCAGGGTATAAAGAGTAGTGCCACAGGGAAAGACTCTAGCAGTGGGGAAAAGCTCTGATAGGCAGGGGGCAGTGGAGAAAGGCTCCAGCAGCTCCCTATGGCAGGGAGCGGACATAGCTGTTTCCTGCTGCCTCCCCCTGCCAGAGCCTTTCCCTGCAGCAGAGAAAGGTTCCAGGATTGGGGCGGCAGCAGGATGCTATGTTGCTAAAAACAGCAGTGTAGATGGGGGAGGCACTGACTGTGTGTGTAGAGAGCCTTGTACGGTATATACCTCGAGGTTCTGGCGTGTCTTTGCTCCATTCACCTAAGCAGTGCCTCACCATTTACACTGTTATTTAGACCTGTGCTAGGTGCTGTAGCTGTGTCGTTGCTGCACCCATAGCATAGACATGGCCTGAGGCACTCTCATTCCAAAATAAGAGTGTCCACACATGGAGTTAATCAGGAATAGCTATTCCGGAATAACTCCCCTTAAACTCCCCTTTAGTTAAACTGGTGTAAATCCCTGTGTGGGCTCTTATTTCAATTTAGGCTCTGTCTACACTACAGACCTTACAGCCGCACCGCTGTAAGGTCTCCTGTGCAGCTGCTTTATGCTGACAGACGAATGATCTTCCATTGGCATAATTAGACCACCCCCAACCAGTGGTGGTAGCTATGTCAGTGGAGAGCGTCTCCCGCCGACACAGCGCTATTTACACCGGTGCTTTTGTCGCTGACATTTACATCGGTCAGGGGTGGGTTTTTTTTAAACCCCAAGGGACAAAAGTTTTACCGACAGAAGTGCTAGTGTAAACATAGCCTTAGTTTAAGACAATTAGGAACAGGTTGAAACTAAATGGAAATAAGCCACTATTAAATAAGAGCTTCCACACAAGGGTTTTCAACCACTTTAACTAAGGCTATTTAATTAAACCAGTGCAAATTTGTACGTAGACAAGCCCTTGGGCACCATCCTCAATGGGGCCATCTACTGTCATAAGTCCTGTCACAACGCTTCACATAATTGTTCCTGGAACACCTGACTGTCCCAAAGCATATTTGTTGAGGGACAAGCAGCACATTCTTCTCTGCCAAAAGCCTGTGAGAATATGACCTCTAGGTATGAATGCTTTCAAAAGGAACATGAATTATTATTCACTGCTTCTCAAACAGCTCCAAAGTGAGAAAGTGATATCTCTAGGGGTATGTCTACACTACAAGCACCACAGTGGCAAAGCTGCAGCTTCTCTACTGTAGCATAGGCACTTACTACAGCAACAGAAGGGATTTTTCTGTTGCTGCAGTAAATCTGCTCCCTCGAGAGATGGTGAGCTAAGATGACAGAAGAATTCTTCAGCCGATTTGGCTGTGTCTGCTACAGTGGGGGTTAGGTTGACTCAACTATGTCACACCGGGTATGAGAACCTAAATTTTAGCTGCAGACCAGGCCTTAGTCTCTTTCACTGTGAAACAATGACATTCAGCCCAACGTCTGAGTTGCATTGCTTTGGTCTGTAGACATACACTAGAACTGTGCTTTCATTTTTAGTCATGGTCCAGGCTGCCCCAATAAAACCACTACGTATTGTTTTTAGCATCAGTTCTTGAAAGCCGCAAAAGCAGTTTGCCAAAAATACATCCTATATTCCTCCTTCCAGTTTGATATTCCTCAGGTTAAGGGTTAACAGCAGCTGTGGGTTAGTAAAGGGAAGTCTGCATTACAGCTGCCTGCATAATGTCAGATCTAAGGATGTATTAGACACAGTCAGTTTCCAGTACTGTCAGATCCTTGACCTTTCAGAGCAGAAAAACATAAATATGGAGAAAAATCTGATAAATTTATTTTAGGAAGTTTTCTGTCTCCCTCACCCAGCACTACGCCCCACAGTCCCTAGTCTCCATCATTAATCTGTCATTTTCTCCTTTGCAATGCCATGTGGAATTAATTTACATATTCTTATGCAGTGCCCAGCGTCCATGGCAGCTGGGCACTATTACAACAATTAAAACAAACATAAAACAGTCACAGGCAGAGACAACCCGTTTAAATTAGTAAACCGTACGTCTGCAATAGCTTAATTAAAGGCCTGTGTAAACAAATGTGCCTTGCATTGTGCCCTGAAACTCCTCAAAGTCTTGTTCTGGCACAGCACAGCAGCATGACCTCCAAGCACTGGGGAACTCAGTGGGGAATGCCCTGTTGCAAGGACTCCTACAGTGAAACTCCATGAATCATCAGCAAGAGCAATCCAGCTGATATCAACTGATGTCATGGTTCACAGAGTGAGGGATGATCTCCCACGTAGTTGCACCCTAGACCATGTAAGGTTTTACAGATTGTAACCAATACCCTCAATTACATAAGAACGGCCATACTGGATCAGACCAAAGGTCCATCTAGCCCAGTGTCCTGTCTTCCGACAGTGGCCAATGCCAGGTGCCCCAGAGGGAATGAACAGAACAGGTAATCATCAAGTGATCCATCTCCTGTTGCTCATTCCGAGCTTCGGGCAAACAGAGGCTAGGGGCACCATCCCTGCCCATTCTGGGTAATAGCCACTGATGGACCTATCCTCCATGAATTTATCTAGTTCTTTTTTGAACCCTGTTGGCCTTCAAAACATCCTCTGGCAAAGAGTTCCCAGGCTGACTGTGCGTTGTGTGAAGAAATACTTCCTTTGGTTTGTTTTAAACCTGCTGCCTATTAATTTCATGTGGTGAACCCTAGTTCTTGTGTTAGGAGGAGGAGTAAACAACACTTACTTATTTACTCTCTCCACAAAAGTCATGATTTTATAAACCTCTATCATATTCCCCCTTAGTCGTCTCTTTTCCAAGCTGAAAAGTCCCAGCCTTATTAATCTCTCCTCATACAAAAGCCATTCCGTACCCCTAATAAATTTTGTTGCCCTTTTCAATTCCAGTATATCTTTTTAGAGATGTGACGACCACATCTGCACGCAGTATTCGAGATGTGGCCATATCATGGATTTATATGGAAGCAATATGATATTTTCTGTTTTATCATTATCCCTTTCTTAATGATTCCCAACATTCTGTTTGCTTTTTTGACTGCCACTGCACACTGAGTGGATGTTTTCAGAGAACTATCCACAATGACTCCAAGATCTCTTTCTTGAGTGGTAACAGCTAATTTAGACCCCATCATTTTATATGTATAGTTGGGATTATGTTTTCTAACGTGCATTACTTTGCATTTATCAACATTGAATTTCATCTGCCATTTTGTTGCCAATGTCACTTAGCTTTGAGAGATCCTTGGATCTTGGACCCAAATGCAAATAGGTGGTCAATCCACAGCATGGAGCACTGGTTTAACGTACTCATAGTGACCCAATGTACTCAGGACGTGGGTCTTTTCATTTTGCACCAGATATACAATAAACACTGAAGAGCACATTGCAGTAATATAGTTGGAAGCTAGCAATGGCAAGCATAACCGTGGCAGTGTCTGCATTCAAACAGAGGCCCAAGCTGTCTAGCCAGCCTTAGATGAAAAAGTGTTCTACAGGCCAAGGCCAGTATCTGAGAATCCCAGTGCAATGCAAGACTGAGGATGACTCACTCTAGTATGGAACTGCAGTTGCCAATATAAGTCAATTATTTGCAAGTTACAACGATGTGGGGGTTGATTTCATACTGCACAAGATTTATGAACCCAGTATTTCTTTGCTGAATGGCACTCCCCTCACTCTTCATGGGCTCAGACAGTACCGGACTATGCGTCTCATAAAGGGGCAAGGAAGTGAACAAAAAATGCCAACGCCCTTCTGATCACCCCAGAGGAAAGAACAGAACCCTTCCAGGCTTCTGAGAAGTCAGCAGCAGAACCAGCAAATTGCCTGCCCTCTGCATTGTAAATTCAGGAGCTTCCTCCCTCCAGCTTCTGGGAGGTCAAAGGCACTTTCCTCGAAGGGTATGTCTTCGCTGCAGAGCTAACTTGAGTTATCTACAGTCCAGTTACGCCTCTCAAGTTAGCTTAGCTGAAAGTGAGAGTAGCCACACTGTGAAAACACACTTGAGTTGCTGCAGCCATACTAGCACCACACGCATTTGTGCTAAGATTTCGGAGGGCACATGCTAGGATTTTTAGGACTGCAGTAAGATAAGCTGCTCTACGAATTCTTTCACACTGTATTGTGGGAGAACTTGTCTGTCCTTTCTGAGCGCATGGGGGGACTTGTGGGAAAACACTGGAGAATTAGAGGCAGTTGAGTGATGCTAGCCAGTGTCGATGCTGCAGTGGTTACGTTAGCAGCAGACATGTTGTGCTCACTCTAGCTTAAGTCTATACCCCCTCTCTTGGGCCAGTCAACTTGAGTGAAAAGCACCACTGCACTCAAATTAAAGGTTTTGTGCATGGACAAGAGTCAAGTTAGGGGCAACTCTTGAGCTATAACTCGAGTTAACTTTGCAGTGCAGACAAGCCCTACAATTTAGCGGCCAGAAGACGGAGTCCTCCATTGCCACCTTGGCCCAAAACCACGATTTATTTTAATTATAACCACAATTTCATTGTCTGTCTTCTGATGGACTAACTTTTGGGGTTGACAGTACTCCTGAAACCAGCTGGATGGTATGCCAAGGCTGTACTGCAGTTCTGGGACAGCTGTTAGGCAGCACTCAGGAACTATCTTGTCTCCAATTTCCCATTCCCTCCCTACCCCCTGCTATCTGGTGACTAAGGGCTTGCTTCCGATGTAACAAACAGGAGTTGAAGGACCTGGAACTGCTCAGCTAAGAGAGGAGCAAGCCTCAGAGGGTATGTTTACACAGGGTTTCTGGAGTGAACCTCCCAGCCCAGGTCGACAGACTTGGCCTAGCAGGGCTCATGCTAGTGCCCTAAAAATAGCTGTATAGACAGTGCCTTGAAATTGAGGCATGGGTTGGAGCTCGGACTCGGAAGCGACCTGAGCTGGGAGGCTCGCTCCAAAATGCTTTGTTGACATACCCTGAGACGTGCCCTGAACACTCAAACCCTGGTTTTTTGTTCAGTCAGGGTCCAGGGATTGGACGGAGAAAGGTTTTTTCCCTTTTCCATTTTGTTGAGTGAATTTTATTGCTCGTAAAACTAGAACAAGTTCTAATGACTGTTACATGCTTGACTCATATCAGAGAGGCACAGTATAAGAGCATAACTGCTTCTGTCGAGCACAGGGAGAGATGATAAAGAAACAGAGAAAAAAGAAGCAAATACAAATCAACGCAGTGGGAAAAATCAGGCAGGGCGGAAACCCAACTTAAGCAAGTGCTTGTAAAAATAAAATGATTTTAGTTTAAATGGCTTAGCCAGTGGGGAATTTCTTTCAAAAGCATGAAATGTGGTCTCTCAAGTGTGCTCACTCCATGAACCCAAATGTCAGCTTCCAGTTAATATCTGGCATTCAGAACAAGTTTTCCCACTTATTGTAAAATAGCAGTTATCTGCTGGCTAACTCCCATTGAAAATCCTGAGATAAATCCCAGACTCCAGACACAGTCTCACTTCTCTCACGCTCCTAATCCTCAAACTACAGAGGATTCACTGAAAGGAAGAAAAGACAACTTGTGAATCTAAAAGAGAGAGCGAGACACGAAGACCAATTTTCACCTATCACCATGATCTTTAAATTGCCCTTAATAAGCTTCTGCAATAAAAAAGGGAGCCTGGATTGTGGCCTGCTTGTCTGCAAAGGAGACAGCTCTATCTATGAGCTGTGGTTTCCACCTCAGTCCCAGGCTTATTAGCTTAATTTATCTTCTCTCTCAGGCTGAAAGAGAAATAACCAGTTCTTGATTTCAGCACCTGCCCTTTATCTCTCTGTTTATGCAGGAGTCTTCTAAAAGGCTAATTACTCAGCTTGGACTTTCCCTGACTTACACAGTGTATGGCTAAAAGCACATGATTTAAAGTCATGTTAATTACACTAGGTTTATCTTGAAGAGCAGTGAGGTTGCTTCTTGTAAGGATACTAAGACACAGAGCCTCCAGTTCTTGGCATGTATTTGCCAAATTGATTCAGGGGATGATTTTTCACATATTTACCTAAAAGGGTCAATTTAATTAGCAATCTGACATTTGCGTTTGAGTTACAGGTATGTGTTCCTGTCAGTCACATGCCACTTCCCAGTGTGAAAGTGACGAGGAGTGGCATGGAGTACAGTGAAATGCATAAGCGCCACTGTGCAGATCAGGGTCATGGCTGCAAGTGCTTTTTTTTTGGTTTACATTTTTTCGTACTTCAACAATGGCTCCAACAATATGCTCAAAATCTAAGTAAATCTAATTAATCTGAAGTTATTTCTTCCACTAAGCCCACAATAACCGAGTCAAGAATGGAGCTACCAGGATGCGTGTCTGCCTTGAGTCAGTGAGGGAAAGGACGGCTTCAGTCCTCACCCTTCCACCCCAGGGCCTGTTTACTGTTCATCAACCTCACTCAACATCAGGGATTACTGATGTTTGAGCACTCAAGACGAAACTCCCTGTGGACGGAGCTAACCATGGCATGCAGTGCCATACCCAGAGAGTCATTCACGGTATTATAGGATTAAGGCACTCTCCTTTGTCTGGTAGTTGAAGCTCTGAGGTTCTTTTTATGGCGCAGTGCTGCTGCAGAAAAAGAGGGTAGATGATGAAGCTGCCCTTCAGGCATCTACTCTAGCCTTGGGCTAGGAGTTTCCCAGGTGAAAAAGTCAGGGGCTACAACAGGAAGAGCTATGAGGCGCCATGGACAGAGAGAGAGAGAGACAGAGGCACAAAACAGCTTCTTTTGAGGGACAGGGCTGAGGGGCCTGCCCTGAGGTTTCTGCAAGAGACAGTTGCTTGGGCTACTGTTTGTTACCACCCACTTGAGAAAATGGGGCTTGTGTACATTTTATAAACAAACACACAGACACACACACACACTAAGGAAAACCTTGACTCTGAATCACTGATATCTGCTCCAGACAAAAAACTGACCTGCTTTGATCTGACCTTTGGTCAGCAATGGGGCAACAATACTAAAGTCAGTATTTGGGAGCGAGTGTTGTCTAGTGATCAGAGTAGCAGACTGGCAGTCAGAATGCCTGGCCTCTCTTCCTGCCCTGTCTCTAACTTGGGTGGCTTTTGGAAAAAGGTAATGAATAAACCTCAGATCTTTGTGTACTTCAATTCACTATCTAACAATGAATTTATGTCAAGCAACACTATTAATCTTTTGATTACCTGGAGCTTTTATTTATTCATACAAGAATGCTTTTTCTTAAACAATTCCATACATGGAATGGAAATGACTCAAGATGTAGTGTTCATTTTCAGACAGTCTCTGTGGTACCAGAGGAAGTGGAACAAGGAAGATGAAGGAAACTGTAACAAAAACATGTGCTTACATAGGCTAATTACATGCACAGCTAGATGGTTCCTGGGATTTTTTTTTTAAATAAGATACAAATCAATAAAATATCAGCAGTCACAACTGGTCATTCATCCTCTGCCATACACTGTTATCAGTCGATAGTTTCCTGAAAGTACCACACTAGAAGTGGATCTGGAGGAGGAATCTGATGAAGGACAAAGTAGTGGCTTTATAGACTAGACAGGGGAAGGAGTACAATGCGTAAGGGACAGCATGGAAGAGAGTGCAAAGGTGGTGGTGTAAGATGTAGATGAATGGGTGCTGGAAGGTGCCATTGTCAGCGGAACAGCAGTAGAGAGAAACAATGCAGTAATACAAGATTGGATATTGAGGGAGGGTTGGGCTGTGAAGAGCCTTAAATATAAGGATTACAAAGCATCTATTTGATGTAGTGGAGAAGGGGGAGTGTTTCAAATACAGGAGTTACATCTACCTATCTAGGTACTTATATGGCCCTCATTTCTGTAGTATCACACAATCATTAGTGGATTTTACCCTCATAACACTCCCCTGAGAGGTAGGAAAGTGCTATAATCCCTATTATACAGATGGGGAACTGAAGCTCTGGGTAGATTAAGTGGCTCGCCCAGGATGCTTGTGGCTGAGCAACATTAGGATTACCCAGGCCCTAGGCTTGTTACCACTAGACCATTTGTTCCTACCCCCAAACCATGGGTCAGGAAAATGATCTTAGCCATGTTTTGAATGGACTTGAAGGGAGCAATGTGGGTGTCTGGAAGGCCAGAGAGGATGACGACGCAGTAGTAAAAATGGGAAATGAGGAGGGCCTGGTTGAGAATGTTTAGTGTGGTCAAAGAGAAAAGACTCCATCTCTGAGACATTATGAGAAAGCCCCACCTTGGACGTGTTCTAATTTCTCCAAATCGTAGGCACCAAAATTCACTAGCAAATCAAGAAAATACATTTCACACACACACACACACACAAAATCCAAACATAAGCTTACAGTCCAAACTAATGAGGTATTTTAAATTAAAACACAAGCATATTACAATCCATAATGCAGTACTGTATGACCTGACCTCAAAAGAAAAAAGACATTTTGACATAATTAATTGGAACATTACATTTGAATTGACTAAGTCTTTGACACCACTTACTCTTAGTCTGTCTTTGGGCAATGCAACAGCTCCTTGTTTGATAATTTCCAGAACTCTCTCCACTGACAGCTGGGCTCCAGCTTGCTCTAACCGTGAGCTGAAAAAGCTGATCACCTGTAATAGAAAGTGATAACATATAAACAAGTGCAAGAAAGAGATAATTTTACCAGTTTACGAATGAAACAATCATTTTCTCTCCCTCTCTTGATCAGAATATCTTTAAACTGTTCTTTTCAAAGCACTCGTAATTACTTACGCCACAATCAAGAAATTTGTTGATTTATGGCAAGTTAATAAAAATTATCAGCATTCTTCAATGGTCAATGTTGGTGGATGATTAATTTAATTCAGTTTATTTAGCAATGCAATTCAGTTAATAGATTTACAATTTTTAGTGCCAGCATCAACAGATCTGTTGACATTCTGTTCATATATATTATGTTGCTAATGTGCACACGTAGAAAGTTTCCTAAACAACAGAAATCTGTGCAATACCTGATTTATTTCTTCCACTGTTATATATACAAGAAAACTTCTGGGTAAAATGTGACTGAAACAGGCTTATAACGAGTCAGTTTCTATTGAAACAAATTCATGGACTACCTAAGGCTTCACAGTGGATGTCACATTGCAAAATCAATTTCAAAACTAGACTGGAGAAAGGATTAGCAAAAGCACTGTTGGGAACAATCTTGCTTTGGCAGTCTAACCTCTAGCATAATACAGACCATAAAATGTTATCCAATGATTCCTGCCTCAGGACCAATAACTTGTGGTTGTAGCAAAGCATCAATTTTAGAAAATGGGATAGATTAATGTTTCCATCACAGTTGGACCCAAGTATTCAGAGATGCCAACTCTCACATTCAAAGTAGTATCTTGGTGCTAGCTTGAGATTTTGCTGCTCTTGGAAAACTGGGAAATGAGCACTCTTCCCAGACCCATACACTGAGAACAATCACTGAACAAACTACTGCCCTGGCTCTCTGCCTCTCCAGCTATAAGCTGGCTGAGCCCCAAGGAGTGGGTGATTACTGGGGTTAAAGAAAAATAGAATAAACCCATCAACGTAACTAAACCAGAGGCAGAGTGAGCAGAGAAACGAGGCACCCAGGGAGCACAGGGTTTGGGACTCAGTGTTAATAAAGGTGGAGTGTGGAGGGAAGAGATCCAAAACCCACACAAATCACAGTCCATAGACAGGTGGCTGGCAGTATCGCCAATCCCAAGTGTCCAAATATCATGAGTCAGGTCCCTCCAAATCAGGAAATTTTTTTTAGTTTCATGTGTGCACCTCTACATTTTGAGCCTTTAGGGTCCAACTTTTCAAGCTTTTCTCCACAACCACGATGGCCAGAAATGTACTTTTGTTTTCAAAAATGGAAACTGAGATTTGCATGTAATCACATGACTCCCAAGGACTGGGGATTTAAAAAAATCATGAAATATGGTGCTAAAACTGCGAGAGTTGGCAACACTAGAGTGGAACTTCAGAGGTACCCAAATCACAGTGATTAAAACTAAGCATACATCCAGGTTCCCCACATGTCTACCCTGTTTGTCCCTTCCTATTGCTGCTCCCCCAAAGTTCTGAACTCCTCATGCATCCCACTGGCCATATTTTATTCTCCCTTCTCTGGTCCAGCTTGCCCTGTCAGTCAGGGGTTCAGCCCCATCATTCACCTTCAGGTTCCAGTAGAAGCAGGTGGTCCGGCCCCAGTTCCTGATTTGGAACAACACTGAACAATAATTCAGTCATCCTACATTTCTCTAGGTCCTTTCATCCCCAAAGAACCTAAAGCACTTGACATTAGTTCATCTGGAAGATGGTGGCAACCATGAAGCACAGTACAGTGTACAAGAGGGAAGAGAGGAGAAATTCTGACCAAGGACACAAGATCCTGCCTGCAGTTCTACGAAAAAGGGGGATAATTCAGAACCCAATTCCCAGAGCACAACTGCATGTACTTACTGGGCCTACAGAAATACCACAAGTCTGCATGCACAAGTGAGTAGTTGGATGTCTAATTGACTATCTCCATATGCAAATACCCAAATCAGTGTACATATTCCATATGCAAATACGTCTGTGTACATGTTCCTGTAATGTGGGGATGCAGTCTAGATGGGTGAAACTGTGTGTGTCATTTTAGAAAAGCAGTAATTCCACATTATGCATCTGAAGCTTTACAACTCTAGCACTCTGAAGTAACCTTTGTTAATCATCTCCAAGTTTTTTAAAAAAAGCGTACTGTATTATAAAATCTCAGCGGAGCTGCCTTTGTTCTGTTGAGTGAGACACACAGCTGGAGCCAGGAACCATTAACCTAATTATGCCTCACAACTGGGCTGCTGTTAGTAAAACAAAGACAGCTGATGGTTTGATTACTTTGGGATTCAAATTAGGCACTCCTTTGCCCTGAGCCTGCAAACTCTGCCTCCTTTCAGAACAGGTAGATTTGCCAGGCTGCAGAGCAATCTTCTCTGGAAATTGCAAAGTACAAAACAAATTAAATACAAAAATATTATATTACAATCACTGCAGGTATCCTTTTCACAAGAGAATTTAAGCAATGATTTAAAGGGAAATAATACAGTTAAAAAAGTGGTTTGGATATGTCATTATAAAGTTACAAAAAAGAAAAGGAGTACTTGTGGCACCTTAGAGACTAACCAATTTATTTGAGCATGAGCTTTCGTGAGCTACAGCTCGCTTCATCGGATGCATACCGTGGATACTGCAGCAGACTTTATATACACACAGAGATCATGAGACAATACCTCCTCCCACCCCACTGTCCTGCTGGTAATAGCTTATCTAAAGTGATCATCAAGTTGGGCCATTTCCAGCACAAATCCAGGTTTTCTCACCCCCCTCCAAAAACCACACACACAAACTCACTATCCTGCTGGTAATAGCCCATCCAAAGTGACCACTCTCCCTACAATGTGCATGATAATCAAGGTGGGCCATTTCCAGCACAAATCCAGGTTTTCTCACCCCCCACCCCCATACACACACAAACTCACTCTCCTGCTGCTGGCAATAGCTCATCCAAACTGACCACATCATGCACATTGTGTAGAGAGTTGTCACTTTGGATGGGCTATAAACAGCAGGAGAGTGAGTTTGTGTGTGGGGGGGGGGTGGAGGGTGAGAAAACCTGGATTTGTGCTGGAAATGGCCCAACTTGATGATCACTTTAGATAAGCTATTACCAGCAGGACAGTGGGGTGGGAGGAGGTATTGTTTCATGATCTCTGTGTATATAATGTCTTCTGCAGTTTCCACGGTATGCATCCGATGAAGTGAGCTGTAGCTCACGAAAGCTCATGCTCAAATAAATTGGTTAGTCTCTAAGGTGCCACAAGTACTCCTTTTCTTTTTGCGAATACAGACTAACACGGCTGTTACTCTGAAACCTATAAAGTTACAAAATCTTTTAACTTTTAGTCAGTCCCAACAAACCAACAGACACATCTTTTACACCACACATAAATATCTTGTCCTTAAGCAATGTGTTACGCAAAGGACATAAAATTATTATGTTTGAAATGTTCTGTTAAGCAAATAATGCTAACAGCTCACTGGCTAAGATGGGCGTTTAATTAAATAATGGGAAATACCCAAAAACACTGGGAGCATGTGAACACTTGATAAAGTGGATCTCTCTCTCTCTCTCTCTCTATATATATATATATATATATTTAATCTTGATATGTCTAGCCTAAATACAATACAATGTTTTAATATGTGTATTTGTGGCTTCACTGAACAAAAAAGTTACCTCATGTATCTAACCAAGCTATACAAGATCGCTCCACACAAAATGATTTCTGTTGAAGGAATTGTGGGCAATCCTGGTATTGTGTGCACCATTTTGTGTAAAACAATGAGGAAAAGATACCAATATATGTGTAAGTAATCTTGTATTTCATATAGAGGTAAGTGGGAGGAAGAGCTGCTGCTTTGGTCAATTTTTACTTTTATCTCCAATATTGTGTTTTCAATGTATGTCAAAGCACACAGAGCTTTGGATGGGTATTCTTTGGTGTGGAGTTTAAGACTGAAATCTAAATAAATAGATATATTAAGATAAAAATATACAATTGTTTAAGTGTTAGGACCTTATAGTTATCGATTAGATGGCATAGTTGAGTAATTCCATTTTTAACCCAAATATTAAAATCTCCCAAGTGAACCACTGGGTTTACAAAAAAAGAGATGCACTATATATGGCATAAAGAAAAGGAGTACTTGTGGCACCTTAGAGACTAACCAATTTATTTGAGCATGAGCTTTCGTGAGCTACAGCTCACTTCATCGGATGCATACTGTGGAAACTGCAAAAAGAAAAGGAGTACTTGTGGCACCTTAAAGACTAACCAATTTATTTGAGCATGAGCTTTCGTGAGCTACAGCTGCAGAAGACATTATATACACAGAGACCATGAAACAATACCTCCTCCCACCCCACTCTCCTGCTGGTAATAGCTTATCTAAAGTGATCATCAAGTTGGGCCATTTCCAGCACAAATCCAGGTTTTCTCACCCTCCGCCCCCCACCACACACAAACTCACTCTCCTGCTGGTAATAGCCCATCCAAAGTGACCACTCTCTTTAAAATGTGTATGATAATCAAGGTGGGCCATTTCCAGCACAAATCCAGGTTTTCTCACCCCCCCACCCCCCTCCAAAGAGAGTGAGTTTGTGTGTGTGGTTTTTGGAGGGGGGTGGGGGAGTGAGAAAACCTGGATTTGTGCTGGAAATGGCCCACCTTGATTATCATACACATTTTAAAGAGAGTGGTCACTTTGGATGGGCTATTACCAGCAGGAGAGTGAGTTTGTGTGTGTGTGTGTGGGGGGGGGGGGGGCGGAGGGTGAGAAAACCTGGATTTGTGCTGGAAATGGCCCAACTTGATGATCACTTTAAATAAGCTATTACCAGCAGGAGAGTGGGGCGGGAGGAGGTATTGTTTCATGGTCTCTGTGTATATAATGTCTTCTGCAGTTTCCACAGTATGCATCCGATGAAGTGAGCTGTAGCTCACGAAAGCTCATGCTCAAATAAATTGGTTAGTCTCTAAGGTGCCACAAGTACTCCTTTTCTTTTTGCGAATACAGACTAACATGGCTGTTACTCTGAAACCTGTATATATGGCATAGTATACAAAGTATTTCAAGCCACATAGCTCAAGTCTGACTTTGATGGCAGCTTCTCAGAGAAATGAATAGGTAGGTATATCATGTGTTGAGGTGAATGGTTAAAAAAACAACAACAGTGGTACGGTATTGTTCAATATTCAACCAGTATGGGCAAAGAAAACCATGGAACCTACAAAACAGCTTGGAGAGAAGAACACCACCTTTCTTCCTCCAAGCCACTTCTCTGCTGTAACACAAGGTAACTGATTTTATACAGTTTATTAATCCAAACAAACGTGCAGATGTATTATGGTAAGATGTTGTGGGTGGTAGTTTAGACTGGTTTTTTGTTTGTTTTAAGAAAAAGAAGGAAAAATCAGATACAAATAATTCATTACAGACAGAAAATCATTTTTAGAATTAGGAGTTATTCAATAAAAGCTAAGTACAATAAAAGCCGTTTTATCCAGCACTTCACCAATCGGAAAGCTCTATAAATCATCATTTCTGATCTTCATTGAAATTCCGGTTCATAGTCTGGTTGGCGTGGGGCCGGCAGAGGGTTGGGGCGCAGGAGGCGGTGTGGAGCGTGGGCTCTGGGAGGCAGTGTGGGTGCGGGAGGGGGCTCGGGGCAGTGCGTTGGGGCACAGGAGGGGGTGTGGGGTGCTGAATATGCTGGATAAAACAGCTTTTACTGTATTTTCCAGTGGTCAAGATGCTTAACTAGATCCCACTCCTAAATAACTATATTTAAATAAATCCCGATAATTAACTGAAACCTCAACTCAACCTCTTGCTTACTTAAAAGAAGGCTTGTGAAATTGAAAGTGCTTCAGTTTTATCATAGTTATTTTAAAACCTGAGGGTAAACACACATTTTTTCTACCTTTTGCAAGGAGGGTTTGAGGCCAAAAGAAGAATAGTTTCCATGTATTGAGGACTTTTATATTCCTTAGTGTCCATTTTGATATCTTGGAAGTGATTGTTCTCTCTAATCATTTGAGCAACTGGTCTGATGGAAACAGTAAGTAACTTCAAAGATGAAAACGGGCAACCCAGGCTAGTCCCTCGGAATTATTTAAAGCCCTACAAATTTAAATATACAAGAATCCTGTCTACAGAAAGAAGATGACCCATGGTAAAAAGTTGTTCCTCCACCCTGGCCCAACCTTTAAAAGGGATTGAATAATCTTTGGTGATCAGTGTAGTCAGGGCCAAACGGCTTCCCTCCCCTATTACAGAAAGCACTTTTCTGTAATGGGTATTCAAAGCAGTTTGGCCTGGTTGACAATAGTGCCTAAACAATTTTTGTCCCACTTTGTCAATTTCCCAGTAGAGCTGCACCTTTAGTTCCTCTTTTCATATCACACAACTAGATTGCAAGTGTAATTTATGATAAAGGTGTTTTGGTGTTTTTTAAGAAATGGCAGAGAATCCAAAATGTCTATCATTTTGCCTGTCTGCTGAAGTCATTTGACATTTTGAAATAAAGAAATATTTATAAAATGCGTATTAAAAACCAAAGCTTCTAAAAACATATCCACTCATCTGCATTTCCTCAGCTTGGATTCTATTTCAGGTTAAGCTGAAGTGCTGCAGAGCCTGTGAGCCTTTGCAGTGCAGACCCACTGTCTGTCTAACTAGCAATCTCACAACTCAACTTTCTTTCAGAGATAAAAACAACAGCAGGATTCATTGCTGCCATCTCAGCCCACAATTTTCAAGGTTAACTCTGTGAAAGAGGAAAATAGCCTGCAATAAATACAAAAATCTTGACTTTTTTAAAATGGTGAAAACAGAAAGGCACTTTTATATTCCGAGGTTTGATATTTTAGATTTGCAGCATGGGTCATCACACACTGAGTAACATGCCAAACCCTCAAGCAAATCAAAAGAAGAAGGGGACAAAACAAACATCTCATGAGAACAGACAGTAAGGATCAGCACCTCACCTAAGCAGATCCCTTAGCAAGACATAGATCAATACATAAAAGTAACACATGGCTAGAGTATGGTGACTGCTGTTGGCCCCTACTGGCCTGCAGCACAGGTGAAACAGACCCTCTGTCTCTTTAGCCCTAACAACAGTGGCCTCAGGCATCAGCAATGAGAACTGTGCAAAAGGTTCAACATCAAACCCAAAGTAACAGTAAACACACCTGGCGGGACCTTAAAGCTCAGAGTAGGTTCACTAAATAATCTGAGAACCTTCTGTGGAACTCTGGGACCATTTTCAAGTGACCCTTTCACGGAAAATTATTAAATATTGTAAGAATGCTACAGTACTGGGTAAGTTTTACAAATCAAAACCAGGCAAATTATCATGAAAAATCTTTCATTGGGAATATTTCAACAGACTCTTGTAATCAGCAAGGCTGCAATTTTTCCAGCATACATTTTCAGAAAGTGGAAATGTAGTAAAAAAAACCTAACTGAACAAAAGAAACCCCACAAGCCATTAACAGTGTTTGGTACCAAAAATAACCTTTGCATTCCATTTTTAATGCAAAAGAGTGCTCATGCGCAGTATAAGTTCTGTAATAACAGGCCCAAAAATAAAAGCTGCCATATTAGAGCCAAGCCAAATCTCCTAATTTAGAAGTCTCTAACTAGGGAGGGAGATGGGAGCCATGAGACACACCGCGGAATTAAAGTTCTCACTAGAAAACACTGGGCTGATCATCTTCATCATCACACTGATGCTGCTGAGCTCCTGCTCTCTATCAGCCTACCTATCAAACAAGGATTTTAGCAGCTCCTAATGAAGTTTGTTCAACTACTTATCACATCCATCCAACTCTCACAGCAGTCGTGAAAGTAATGAAGTCAATGACTCTCCATGACATTCCTGGCACAGGTCCAGCCCTAGCAATTACCTGTTAGGAGCCTCTATCAAACTCCAGGGACATATGAGGCTGTTTACCAAATTAGGGATCATTTGTGGAATAAAGACAGGTACACAGTCTGCAATGCGGGGTTTCAGTAGTAAGTCGGAATAGAAATCATACCATTCCTCTGTGCTAGATGAGCCAGAGCAAGAATATCCCATTTAGCTCAACAAGATACACAATATCCCAGGAAGATGACTTTCTAAATTTAAAAGTAAATTAATAGTAAATGGAAGGTATTTTGATTTCAGTCTATTGTTTACAGTATGCCCATATGTTCCCAGTCATAAGTGTGCCCATATGTTCTCAGTCATACTGTGATGGTGACTACTAATTTGTTTATAAAAGATACAGAGAAGGGAAATATAATTAATGTCAAGTTTACATTGGAAAGTGCTTTTTACTCTGGTTACCCTTAAACACCTGCCATAAATATAGAGGTTACATCGGTATCTGCAACATTACCTCTAGGGAATAACTTGAATACTTCAAATACTGAGACAAAGTTATTAGTTATCTAAGGCAGCTGAGCAAGTTTTTAACAGTGACCACTGTATGAAAAACTCTACAGATTTTTCACACTGGATAAACCATCAGCTACCTTCTGCACTGAACGCTTTCATGCTGCTTACAGTTTAAGTGGGAAAAATCCTATGTCCAGTGTAAAGGGAGAATGCTTCCACTCTGTAAGCAGGATTTTGCTGGTGACTCCTGATCCTGCCAGCTGTGCGAGGAGTAGCGGTACTGCACGAATGGGGTCTGCATAAGTGATGAGTGCTAGCAGGAGTCCCCAGTGGCACCTGGTGTGGAGAGCTACACACCTTTGCCATGTGGTAGGGGTCAGATAAGGGTGATGATGGGTGGAGTCGGCATGTGGCATCACAATCTCTGCAGAGTCAGACAAGTGAGTTAGAAGGCATGAGGAAGATGCCCTCCCACTGCCAAATATCCCTACAGCTGGAAGCTTAGGGGCCATCATGTAGCCAGGGACTGGGCAGCTGCACCCGAAACACAAAGAGAATGTTTAGTGTGGTCAAAGAGAAAAGGACTGGGCAGCTGCTGGAGAAGAGGCATGTCTGAAGGCTGGCCAGCCTTGGCTGACCACTGCCGGTCAGAGAGAGACTCCAGATGGAATCCCCCTTTGCAGTGTTGTGAAGCCATTAAATCATCCTTGGCACCAACTTTCCATGGGGGGGGGGGGCTGTTTCCTGCTGCATGGGCGAATCCCTGCACAAAGATGGGCTTTAGATTGTGTGCCACTCCATAGGGTGGTCAGCATCCTCCCACAGGACTCCATGCACTCTGCAGCACCCTGAGAACCATATAATGGCAGGATCAAGTCCACAGAGCAGAGAAGGGAAATGTAGTGGCAAGAGCACAGTTCTGGGAGTCAGGGACACTTGGGCTCTATTCAGATGCTTACGCCTTCTGTGGTCTTAACCTCATTGCCTCAGTGTTTCCATCTGTAAAGTGGGGGTAATACTCCTTACTACTCTCTTGAGAGTGTTGGGAGGACTTGTCCATATGGTTTCGCAACTACAGTCTAAAAAAGACTGATTCTTTTCTCCAGGGAAGGGCGACTGTGCAGGCACTACTTCTGGACTGGGGGTGAGGAGAGGAGTCTGTTGAGTCCAATCATTTATTCAGATGGGAAAGCTGACAGCTCTCACCATCTGCTAGCTGGTGACAGGTACATTTTAAAAATAAAATTTCTGACATCTTTGCTTTCCTAACAAAGAAGTTATTTAAAACTTCAAGACACTCCCTTGGAAGGCTTTAAATAGTTAGAAGGCTTCAGAACCTGCCTGGCATTATCCTATATCCTAACATTAAAGGGTTTTGTTTAAATGGTTACATTAGTAAATCCACATTTAACTGTGAAGAACGCCTCTGTCTTCCACAGAAGGCGTAGCCTAGCGGGCATGGGTTTGTCAGGCAGCAATGCCAGGGCTCTATTCCTGGCTCTGCCTCTGACTCGCGTGGTCACAGACAAGACAAACCTCTTGATAAAATAAGTACAGAGGCTACCCACCTCACTGGGGAACTGTGAAGGTTAGTTAGTTATTCAGTTAGTGTTTGTCTAGATGGAACATTGTTCCCATTCCCACAACCTGCAAATGAAGTACTATAGGTCACCTCTCCTCGCCAATCCGGCATCATTACATCCTTTGAACACTGTAGCTGCAAAAGACCCTGGGGCATTTTGAGGTCTGAACTCTACCCCTCAAAAATCTTTGGCAAAATGAGAACAGTGGGTGGAGGAGAAAGAACAGCAATTGAGCCACTTCAGAGAAGAATGAAAATGGCTTTGCTTATGGATCTTTAGAAGTGTGTCAAACTCCTGTGGTATTTTAAAGTAAAAGTAACCCAATACACGACTCACAAACAGGCTTTTAGTAACATCACATGAAAAATTAGGTAACCACTGCAACAAGAAATTCAACATGCTGTAGAGCTTAAAGCTCCAGCAGCTTGAATCCATTGCTCTTAGTAGGACAAAATTACAGTAAATTCCTGATAATTAGGAGTCTGATCTTGGAAACCATGCTGTGCATGTAGAATGCCTATTGAAGTCAAAGGGAGCTCCTGGAATTACTATGGGTATTCAAATGCTGTATTTGTAATGTCTCATATAACAAGAGCTTCTTTAACAATTTTAGTGCATCTCTTCTCATTAGTGACCTCAAATGTCAAAGGAGCAACTAATAAGGACTACATGGCATGGATATCAGCATTGCACAATTAAGAGAGAAGTGGGAGAAGGAAAATATTTTGGTACACAGCAATCTGTAATTATAAAGCAGGTTAATTAAAACTGAAGGGAAAAATGAAAACAAGTTTTGTTTTATACTCAGACACTCGTGGTTTTCATTTCATTTACTTTTCCACAGAAAGATAACAATTATGCTCAGGTTTAGATACGGTGCAGTTGTGGAAAAAAAGCACTTAACCGTAGCTAAAGCTTCAGCGGGTCATGTGTGTTCCCCACTGTATGCAGCAGATACAATGACACAAAAGTGGAACGCTGCAGGTCCAGGGAAAAGATTGGATAGGGAAGGCGGCACACCAGCTGCTCCCTATACCACTGGCTCTGGCCTCATTTTTATGAATGCCAAGTGCTCCTGCAGAATATAAATATGTTTGTTTGTTTGTTTTTTAAATCAACCAATCCTCTGTCCTCCCTTGCTATGATCAGGGCCAGAATGAATCTGTACCATTTGGCTAATCTATACCTACTCATTTGGTTACCCAAACTGAAAGAGGGCGATGGATTTGAAATGTGGTGAATTACAATCTAAATTTCTAAATAAGGCTGCTAATGCTAATTTGGCTCTTCTAGTAAAGAAGAAAACAAACCATTGGTGAGATTAAATTAAAATATCAGTAAATCACTGGAGTGTAACTAGCCAACAGTATCCTGAACTATGGCCAGAAGAGATGGTAAAAAACTATTTGCATTTAATTACTGTATAAATACCAACTAATGGAGGCCAAAATACTGATCTACTGAACCTTAACATTTGTTATTTTCTAGTATTATCATCCAGGTCCTAAATATATGAATATTAAAGGCACCACTAAATTTCATACTAGAAAATACTTAACTACCAACCCCTTTTCCTACCAAATCCCCCATCACAGCAGCCTGCTATGTATGGAGCCACATACGAGGGTCTTACATGGCTTCCTACAGAGAAAGTGAAATTCATCCTTTCTAATAACCAGCACAGGTCCACTTGAAAGTGGCAGTAGGGGCTCTTTCACCCTACAGGGCAATTAGGGCTAAGAATTCCATTTTATGCTTTTCCTAAACTCCTACTCACCAGACTCTTCTGTAGTCAAAGCAGCACAAGTTCAGATAGGACATGCTGCCTGCCTACAGTTAGCTGAAGGAGAAACTCTCCTACACAATTTTTTCCTTCACTTCCATCACTGGAGTATTGACAGATATGAAGAGTAGCTGCCACTAGCCTCCCTTAGAAAACTGAAAGGCAACTACTTGGAGGGGGTTCCTTCCAGAAGAGGATTTGTTGCAGCTTGGGGAAATCCGCATTAGTGGGCTCCCCAGATCTCATGGCACAAGTCATGGTGTCTGCCAAGTAAGGATGGAATCCAGTACAGTTCATGGTGGAGTCCCTGAGACAGAAGGAAGGGAGAGGAGTTGAGAACAACCCAAGTTCCACCCCTCTTTTAGCTTCAATCATGATTTGGAAGCTCAATATTTCTAATAGAGTCTAAAAATATCTAGCAAAAGAAAGGGATATATAAATGTGAAAAAAATCACCACTTCTCTCAAAAGCATATTCAGCTAACAATGTGTTTAAGAGACTTGTTTTACTGCTTGCAACTGATTAATAAATATTACTTACCAGGTCTATATTTTGCATTATGTCCTGGAAGGAAGGGTGAGTTCGAAACTGTTCAAACAGATCCCGCTTGTAAAGCAATGCATACACCAAATTGGGGTTGTGATGGAGAGAATTTGTCAAGCAGGAATTGATAATCTCTAACATCATTCTGATCACTTCTTCAATCACATTCAGGTCTTGTGCCTTTAAGAAACAAACAAAAGGTTAGCATGTGCCCCTTTCCACTATATATTAGGCAGAAATGATAGTACTCAGGTATTATTACTAATGTAGCTATTAGCTGGCTGATCTCTCATCAATATGAACAAGTCTTGCATTCTTGCTTGTCTGGTAACATAGCTATGCTTTCTCCTTTAACATCCAAACTTTTACCTTAAAGGTCAATGGACTCTAGCATCCACTTTGCAGAATGCTCCCGCCCCAAAGAATTTTAGCCACAGTAACTGCAGTGAGTTAAATTCACTGAAGTTATGTGATTTTAGTCAATTTCAACTCACAGCAGGTGCTGCAGGTAAATGCAGGTCAGTACTGGTGCACTGCATTTTATTTTCTGTTCAGCACTCCTTGTGGAAAACAAAAAGGAGAAAGACAGAGAGCCAGAAAAAGTCAGCAAGAAGGAAAACAAAAGATGGCAGGGAAAAAGAGAAAGAAACAAAAAGTAGGAAGACAATCTGGACCAAAACACATTCCTCCTCCAAACTTTTCTATTGCACATTATTTTGGCACTCTACGCTACTGAAGTTGGATCACTGATGGTCTGTGAAAAAGTAGCCTACTGGTAGTGCACTAGGCCACCATACTTTAGATCAATTGCATTTGACAACCAATCCAGATAATGACCACCCATAATCCAACCTTCCATTCTGAACTAGATCAGAGAGAAGCTAGCAAAATTCCATCTCCAACACCACCTGACAATATCCTACACTCCTCTCACTGGGCCTTCACACCAGGATATGGCATAAAGACAGTCTTTGCATTGGAGAATAGTCCTCTCTTGGTTGTGGACAATGGGCAAATCTCCCAACTCATATTGTTCAACTTCTCAGAAGCATTTGACACTGTTGATAAAGATACTTTAGAGACCTAGTAAGGGAGAGCAAAAGCACCCCAAGATGGCTTCATTGTAAGGAGAGTGATCACTTTAGATAAGCTATTACCAGCAGGAGAGTGGGGTGGGGGGAGAGAAAACCTTTTGTAGTGGTAAACACCCATTTTTTCATGCTTTGTGTGTGTATAAAAAGATCTTCTATACTTTCCACAGTATGCATCCGATGAAGTGAGCTACAGCTCACGAAAGCTTATGCTCATATAAATTGGTTAGTCTCTAAGGTGCCACAAGTACTCCTTTTCTTTTTAAGATGGCTTCAGTCTTTCCTATTAGCCTGAAAACTTGATTGAGAATATTAGCTCACGAGCCAAGCATTGGTTTTGCCTTCTACATTTCAGAAAAACCCATTAACTACCCAATAGCACTTCCCTATTTCATAATGGAACTCTGCTGAACTCTGTGTGGGGAGTGAAAATCATTCCAGTGCATTTTACTGGACTTTCAATCTGCAAATAGTGAAGTTTCTTTCCAGTATAAAGCAATACCACTTTTTAAAATCCCTTCAGATTGCAGCTATTATCACATATCAGTTAACACTGCCTCCTTTGCCAAGGCAGAGGAGGAGAAGAAAAGTTGCCACTATTCCACCTGGGGGAAGACAAGGGGAAAAAAGGAATTCAGGACTTTCATTTTTCTGCAGCTACTTCCTATCCACAGTGGAGAGAAGTTAGTCTCCCTGCAGCTTCTCCGTATTGGAAGTGAACATATGTCTACCTCTTTTCCCCCACCTTCATCTCCTCCACAGCTTCAAGTTCCCTGTGCAACTATGTCCCTGCCCCCACTTTATTCTTCAGTGAAGTAAGCAATGTAGATCAGATAGACTCCAGTCTTTCATGTCCATTTGTCTCCCATGTATACAAAGCAGGTCTAAATTATAAAGTCCTTATGAAATGCTTGTTGGAATAACATTGTACCGTGCACATGTTCTAATTCATTTTTAATCCTCAGCATGCCAGCTGTTTTGACTTTTTTATTCTAATGCAAGAGGTTTCTTTTGAAGGGGGGTTATGGTCCTCGTTCCAGTCCTGAGGATATCCCATTTTTTACTGCTTTGGTGTCACCCATCTTGAAGGTCCTTTGTACGGTGGCCAATAGAATCCTGGCAGAAACTCACTGCAGAGATGATCACTGTGGCTATTTAATCAGCCAAAGGGACCATAGTGTTTTGTGATAGAAAGCAGTCTCGGCGGTTAGGACAAGATGTGCTCTCTCTGTAATAGTCCCAATACCTGGCTTTGAGTAACTAAGTGCATTTTAGTGAAAACATGGAATAATTACTTCAACTGAGTTATAGTGAAAAACTCAGACCTGGCTAAGCAAGGTGCATCTCCCGTGACATCAGCTGAGTTGTACCTGCTTAATTAGGTTTGAATTTGTCTCAATGCTTTTTGAATTATGGGAGGATAAATCGAATACTACGGTAGGATTTTCAAAAGCTCTCCTTGCTTGTTTAACTCTACTCCCACTGGAGTGGGGAGAAGAGGAAGGATAATCCAGCAATTAGGACACTAGTTTGAGACTTGGGAGACTGGAGTTCAATTCCCTGTCCCACCGCGGACCCCCTGTTTGACCCTGGACAAGTCACTTAACCTCTCTGTGCCCAAGTTCCCATCTGCAAAATGGGGATAACAGCACTTCCTTACCCCATGGTGGTGTGAGAATAACTACATTAACGGCCTTGAGGCACTCTGACACGACAGTAATAGAGGCCACACAAATTCCTAAAGCAAACAGTTTAAAGCTGATAGTAAGACTCCAGTTGTCCAAGACTTTAAGAAGGTTAAAATCACTAAATGGCTATTGCATGGTAACATTAAATCACCACCAGCCTGGACTGAGTTCGTTAGCAAAGAGGGGAAAAGCCTTGTATCCCATTACTAAACTGATGAACTATCAAGTATTCCAAAGCAGTCATTAAAAAGTCTTCCGGGGAAAGGATTTGGTTTGCTAAGCTTTGAGTCACTAGCAGATTTTATGACAGAGTTGTAACCCTCATGCCCTCTCCAAAACACCTGCACCCTTGGTTTCACGATGGACAGAAAGCAGATCTTACTATAGCAGATATATCCTGCTGCCTGAAACCTGGATACCCAATTCCCACAAGTAAATTTTTTTTTAACCAAAAATGCTCACCTAAAACATGGGAAGTAAAGCTAATTTAAACAGAAAAATATTAGTTTCTACCGGCATGATGTTTACTGAAAAACAAACCTGTTCACTGCTAAGCACACAGTCTGCATCAAACACCTAAAAGAACATGAAGTAACTCCTCAGTAATAAGGTCTCAGGTTACTTTAGCATTTAGTAGGTGGAATTTCCTTTCCCTCACTTTTTAATTCCAAGTATAATTAACAAATAGGGGGAACAGTGTTAGATGTCATATTTCAGATTTCTACCTGTAATTTTCTACATATATATTATGTAGAATGAGCTATATAAATGAATGTTAAAGAAAAGAATTGTTGATAATCCTATTATTCCACACATAGCATTTGCAAATTTGCTGCTATAATTTCTGATTAAAGCATTCTGAATACTTTTAAACCTTAAATTTCTACAAACAGGAAAAAAAAAACCAAGTTGAAAGCCAAGGACAGCATTTGGATTGGAGAATGCAGACATGCTGTCAGAGCTGATAAAATATTGCACTTTTGTTGCTTTGCATCACTAGTATCAAGCTAAGGCACCTCTGCATCTAGATGTGGCGTCAGGAAAGATATAAACGAGGTTATAAAAACATTTCATAGTTAAAGAAAAAAGTTTTTATCACCCTGTGTAATAACTTACAGACCAGTTTCAACACAAGGGAAACACAGAATGTGTGTGTCTGAGATGATGGCTAGAAACAGCAAAATTTTAGGAGCTCTTTTCTTGAGTAGATTAGATGTTATCCATAAGAAAAAGAAAACAATTATGCTGATATTTTTGTGCCCACCAGTCTAGCTGTTATGTGGCAATGGTGAATCCAAACAAGACACTAGTTTGAACTAGTGAAGTTTCTACAGTGCCTAAAGGGCTGAGTGCAAATTCTGCATGTTCTTCGTAATTCAGTTTACCACCACATTTGCTGACTGTTAATTACTCATTAAGATACCAGTATCAAAAACATCTCAGATGCATAGGGCTCAACTAGATCAGGACCCTTATTTGTGCTGTCAAATGTGCTTGGTGATATCTTGGATTTATGTAAGGCTTTTCACACAAAAAGATCAGAAAAGAAATTTGACTATTTTTAAATCTATGCAAATAGAAATCACTCAATCTACCAGTAAAATTGGATTTGAAACTCTAAGAGCATCACTTTGCAACTGCTTGTGACAGGAAATTGGGCACTGAAAGCAGGGCAAAGTTGGAACAACAGTTGCCATTAGCATTTGGCAACAGAGCGGTAACCTTACGTACCACAGGTTTTCCCTTCTACTCAGAATAGGAAATAACTTTGGTAACTTTGTTGGCAAATATTTACTTTTTAAATAGACCCCTGGCCTGGGGCACAATTCAGCTGGTGCTGTGCAAAGGTGGCCAAAAGATTAACTTTGGAGTCCCTTGATCCTGGTGCTGCTCTGTGCAGCCTGTTCCTTTTGTGTGTAGAGAGAGAAAGGAACAGGCAAACGAGATTCAGAAAGAGAAGAGAATGAAAACAGAGACAACTGACAGACACAGAAATGGGCGGATAACAAAATATATGAGCAAGCTAGATAATCACTGAGGAAAAAGATACAAATGAGAGTGCAAAGACTAAAAAACTGGTGGACAAACCTAGATGGTCTAGTCTCCATCCATTCTAAATCACTGATTTCCTTATTTCTTAATATAATCCATTTCATGAATAGCAGGACAACACTCCAGGCACTGCGTTTCAGATGATTCAGTGCAATCCTTGAGTGTTTAAAGCCATTTGGCCCATAAGTCTTGTTCCTTAAAACACCAGCTGCAGTATAATTGTTCAAAAGTGTACTGCTTAAAACGACATTAATACCTGCCTAAACATTCAAAACTGCGTATCCAAAGCTAGGCTCCTTAAAACCACATTTAGACATCTAAACAAAAGTAGACTGCTTTTCAGTAAGTGGAAGATACAGATGCTCAATGCATTTGGAAATCTGCTCACGTTTAGTTAAGTGCCTAACTTTTGGCTTCTAAATTTTAATATTCTGGCCATAATATTTATTGATTGATCTTCTTTTTAATTTTATGTTAAACGCTTAAAAAAAAATACCTTAACAAGTTCTATGGTGAGTGAGAGTGAACTCCCAACCTCTAAAGTTTTTGATTCCAAAGTCAATTTCCGAGGAAAAAGATGTCTCCCTTGCCAATCTAGACCTACCTTGTAGGTTTTTTATTCTTGCTTTTTCCCCACTTCAAACTACTATTAAAAATCTATCCAACAGGAACTGAGATAAACTACCGGTACTTTGTTTCTTGGTTCCTTTCCTATGATGCTAATTTAACTTTAGATGGAAAATTTTAGCCACATAAGATCAGAATTTTGGTCATTTATGAGAGTTCATTCCCTTATCCAAAGAGACACTAATTGATTAATCCGTCTCACAGGCTGAAATAAAGCTTGTGCTAAGCTCCAGAATGTGTGAGAGGGGTGTTCTTTTAAAGAATACTAGATTTCTAGACAAAACCATTCTCAGTTCATTTTCAGCCTATACCAATTTGCCAACTACATTTTTACTTCAGTTAGTCTTCAGCAGCCACTCAGGGCTTGTCTTCAGTGCTGAGCTAACTTGGGCTCTTACTCAGGTGTTGCCCTTAACCCAGTTCCCATCCACACAAAAAACCCTCTTGCTCAAATGTGGTGGTGCTTCCAGCCCAGAGTAGCTAGCTCGTCCTGAGGTACAGGCTAAAGAGAAGGTTACTCATCCTGTGTAGTAACTGAGGTTCCTCAAGATGCGTGTCCCTATGGTTGATCCACACTTTAGAGGTATCTGTGACCCTGAGCCTAGGATCAGAGATTTTTAGTAGCAGTGCCTGTTTGAGCCGCACATGTGCTTTCCCCATCTCACACCATATTTCGGCGGCTATATAGAGCTGTGTGGCCAAACCGCCTTCAGTTTCTTCTCTACCGCAGAGCTTGTGTCTAGAAACTCCAAAGTAGATGGGAGGAAGGTAGGTCGTGGAGCACCCATGGGGACACACTTCTCACAGAACCTCAGTTACTGCACAGGGTGAGTAATGAATAATAAATAATAATACTACTTCTTCTAGTAGCATCCCGATGGGTGTTGCACTTTAGGTGTCATAGCTCTACAAATGTCTGTGATCGGTATATTGTTCAAGAAAGCTATAGACATGGAAAGGGATTGTGTGGAGTGTGTTCAAGTTCTTGGTGGGGGTTGCAAGTCATGTTGATGATAACAAAGGCTAATGTATTCGGAAATTGATTTAGAAAGTCTTTATTTAGATATGGCTGATCCCTTAGATTGCTACGCAATTGAAAGGAATAACCTTGGTAATTTCCTGAAGGGTTTGGTCCTTTCAAGATAGATGGCTCATACTTTTCTAACATCTAGTGTGTGGAACTTTGCTTCCCTTTTATTCGCATGCGGTTTGGCGAAGAACAATGGAAGATGGATCGGCTGATTCAGGTGAAAGGATGAAGGTATTTTACGTAGGAACTTTGAATGTAGTCTGAAAGTGACTATCACTGAAAAAAACTGTAAAGGGGGTTATGCCATGAGAGCCCCTATTTCCCTCACTCTTCAAGGGGATATGATGCCCACAAGAAAGGCAGTCTTCATAGAAAGATGTATGAAAGAGCAGGTCACCATGGTTCAAAAGGGGTCCAGAGAGGCATCTTAGAACTAGGTTAAGGTCCAAAGGTGGAGTAGGATCTCAAACTTCAGGGTAGAAGTTTTGAATGTCTCTGAGAAACCTTTTTGTTATAGGATGGGTGAATACTGAATGTCTGTTGATCTTGTGGTGGAAGGCCATAATGGCTGCAAGATGTACTCTCAGTGAACTTGAGGATAATCCTGATTTTTAAAATTCTAGTATATAGTCCAGCACCAGTGACAAAAGAGAGGATATAGCCATAATGTGTTTACTGTCACACCAAATCTGGAATCTCTGCCATTTGTTTTTCTGCTATTTAATAGTATCTCTTTTAAGTCTTCTGAACAGGTCATGTAAACATTTTGAAACCATCAAGGAACCATGCTTTCAGGTGGAGAACTTCTAGATTAAAGTAGTGAATATGGATACAAAACTTGTATCCGTATCCAATACGCGATCCAATATAAAGTGGATATCCACAGATTTTCAGGGCTCTAGTCATATACCCTAGTAGTTGTAAGCAGGTTCTGGCTGATATCTGCAGGCTGGTGTGAACTGTCGAGATCAAACTGACTGGTTGTTGTAGCACATAGGTCTGGGGAAGGCACCGTGGAGCCCCCACCAAATTCTCAAAATTGATGTTTTGAAGTGGATAGTTGAGATTTCGATGCTTCTTATTTACAATGTCACCTGAAAGTGAGAATAGGCGCTTGCATGACACTGCTGTAGCCAGCGTTGCAAGGTATTTACGGGCCAGATGTGCTAAACATTCCTATGCCCCTGCATGCTTCGACTCGGAGGCTCTTAAGTTTTACATTGTTTTGATTTTGAGTGCAGTGATGTATTGCACTTTCACAATAACGAGATTGCACTACAGTACATGTCTGAGGTGAATTGAAAACTACTATTTCTTTTATCTTTTTTACAGTGCAAATATTTGTAAAAAAAATATACAGTGAGCACTGTGCACTCTGTATTCTGTGTTGTAATTGAAATCAATATATTTGAAAATGTAGAAAAATATCCACAAATATTTATAATAAATTTAAATTGGTATTCTATTCTTGTTAAACAGTGTGATTAAAACTCAGATTAATTGCAACTATTTTTTAAATCTACTTAATTTTTTTTGCATTAATCGCATGCATTAACTGCGATTAATGGACAGCCCTAAAACAGAGAGAACAAAATCAAAAAGGATACATTATAGGAGGTGCAGTTAGCAACTTCTATACTTAAGGTCGTCTGAAGCTTTCTATTATAAGACCCAGTTTTCAGTTGCTTATAACTTTGCCAAATATACCTGTTCAGGCTGAAATTTTCCATCTGCACTGAGCATGCTCCATCCCTTCCCAGCTCCGATGTGCCAACCAGACTGTACATGTGCCATCCCAACAGAGTGAATAAATATGCTCCATAAATATGCTCCATCTTGAGGTCTGAAGATGACTTCCCCTGCAATTGCAGCTCTAGGGTGCAGTGGGTCACTGTGGTGCGAGGCACCAGAACCAAGACCAGGGACACACGTTCTTCTGTGCTTTAAATTCTCCCCCCAGTCAATACCTAGCAGGTTTCCTCCATCATGATGCCCAACTTGAATGCAGAAGGAACAAGAGATTGGGAGGGAGGTAGACTGACATAGAGCCTCAGGGAGAGACTGGGAATAGCTGGGCCAGGAGACTGGGACCCAGTAGGTGAAGGGAGGGAAGGGAAGCGAAGCCTGAGCTACAAGTGAAATAAATAGGAGCAGTATTTTGAATGTATAAAGTCCTATATAATGCTAAGTACTCTGAAAAATCAGGCCCAGATCAAATTGGGCATCCCAAATCAGTGGACACTTTTGACCTTCTTCTCTCTATACTGGAGGTTCTCAAACCCTCCTCACCTCCCCCGCTTTTTTTTTTTGCTGAGGCCCACTTCAACATGCTATAAAAAAGCCAAGGCCTGGCCGGGGCAGGGGGAGATGATGAAGGGAGCGCGGGCTCCAGGCTGTGGGGTGGACTATTGGGCATAGGCATAGTTTTACTTCGGGGTGGGGGAAGAAGGGCTGGCAGAGCTCAAGCCAACTCCACACAGCAGGGTCCAGGGAAGAAACGCCACCTCCACCCCCGGACTCACTCAGGAGGCCACCCAGCCTGTCTGGGCTGTGGGGGGGACGCAACCAAAAATATAACTCAAAGGGGGGACTAAGTTCAAAAAGTTTGAAAACTACTCAGGGTTCAGGGAGGAGGCAGCTAGGGGCTGTGTGAAGTGAGGGGAGTAGCTCAGGGTGCACGGAAGTGGTAGCTAGGAGCTGTGCGGGCAGGGGGAAGCTCAGGGTGCAGGTAGTGGGGTAGCTAGGGGCTGTGTGTAGGCAGGGGGGTAGCTCAGGGTGAAGGGAGGGGGTAGCTAGGGCTGTGTGCAGGCAGGGCGGTAGCTCAGGGGGTAGCTAGGGGCTGTGTATAGGCGGTGGGGCGGGTCCCAGTGTGGCTCCCCAATTCAACTGGGGGAGGCGCTGGTGCTCCTGGCTTCAGCCATCCGCTGCTCCTGGCTTGGGGGGGAGAGCTGCCGGCTTCAGCCCCACACCACTCGCACCAGCTTCAGCCCCGCGCCACTCCCAGCTTCAGCGCAGGGGTTCGGGGGCTGCGGACCCCCAGTTGAGAACCACTGCATACCACAGTCCCCCATCAGTAAAACTGGAATAATAATACCCCCTCATATTATCAGGGGTGTTTTAAGCTTAGCATTTCTCTCAAGATTTAGGAAGGCCTGACTCATCCCTGTACTCCAACATCTGGGAGAGGAGGATCAGTGTCTTCTCAGCAATCACTGCCTCCTTCCGTCTCTCTCTGAGGTTCAGGACTGAGGCTTTAATCCATCCTAAATCCTTTGCCTCATTTTCCCCCACCCTCTTGGGGTTGCTAAGCCAGCCTCCTGATCAGAGCATGATGGGGATAAATCTTCAAAGGTATTGACACCTATATCGTTTAAATACCGGTGATTAGCTACTTACAACCACTGATTTTGGGTTCCTCATGATGTGCAAAAAAATCACTCAGGACTGATTGCATGATAGTAATCAAATAGAATGAGGACTGTATAATATTCATAAAAATAATACAGCTATCTCCCATCTTTATCACATTGTCCATTAACGTTGCTGGGCTTTGAACGAGATTTTTAGTGCTCAATTTTGCAACCTTAATGTTCCTTTAACATAGCTGTCTGTGTGCAATATTGTATACAACAGGAGAGTTTTACAAAATAAAAATTTACAACTCCTATTAAACTTAAATCTGCAACCTGAACCATAATACCATGACCAGTTCCATTAATATATAGATACAGTTTTAAGTGGGTACTGCTAACAATGGAAAATACAAGGAAATGTCCATTACATATACCAAAAGGCATATGAGTATGTTGTATTAACCAGTGATGAGCTGCCAAAATCTTAACAACCGGTTCCCTATAAAAAGTTCTGATTTAAGGGATGTGCCCCAGTATGTATTTTTTGTACCAGCAGGGTTACCATATGTCTGTATTTTCCCGGGAGGAATTTTTAAAATTTAAAAATTCCTCCCGGACGCTGATTTAAGAACCAAAAAGCCTGACCTGTCCGGGACAATACGGGTGTGTGTTAACCCTGCCTAAAGTTCTTTTTTAAAAAGATGGGCCTGAACTAGAAATGAGTTCCGTTTCACATGCGTGGGTCCCCGCCACTCCCTGGGGGTGTGCTAGGGAGACCAGATGTCCTGATTTTATAGGGACAGTCCCGATTTTTGGGTCTTTTTCTTATATAGGCTCCTATTACCCCCCACCCCCTGTCCTGATTTTTCACACTTGCTGTCTGGTCACCCTAGGGTATGCACATGTGTGGGTCCCAGCTGCTCCCTGCCCCCCTCATTGAAGCAGGTGTGCAGGGTTACTGCCATGGGAACTGCAGGGCACCAGTGGACGTGGGGCCAGCTGCAGACAGGGGCGTGGGGCAGGGCTAGCTGGGGGCAGGGGGTGCAGGGCTGGCTGGAGACAGGAGGGTGCGGGATTGGCTGGAGGCAAGGGGGTGTGGGGCTGGCTGGAGACAGGGTAGGGGCTGGCTGCAGGCAGGGGGTGCGGCAGGGGCTGGTGTGGGCAGGGCAGGGGGTAGCTGGAGACGGGCTGGTGTGGGCAGGGCAGGGGGTGGCTGGAGACAGGGACTGGTGTGGGCAGGGCAGGGGGTGGCTGGAGACAGGGGCTGGTGTGGGCAGGGCAGGGGGTGGCTGGAGACGGGGGGGCTGCGGGCAGGGCAGGGGGTGCGTGTGGCAGGGGCTGGCTGCGGGCAGGGTGTGCGGGGGTGGCTGGAGACAGGGACTGGCTGCAAGCAGGGCAGGGGGTGCGTGCAGCAGGGGTTGGTTGCGGGCAGGGGGTGCAGGGGTGGCTGGAGACAGGGGCTGACTGCGCGCAGGGCAGAGGGTGCGGCAGGGGCTGGTTGCAGGCAGAGGGTGCGGGGGTGGCTGGAGGCAGGGCGAGGAGTGCGGCACGGGTGGCTGCAGGCAGGGGCTGGCTGCGGGCAGGGTGGTGGGTACTCATGGGGAGAGCAGCAGGACGCAGCCCAGGCCCAGCAGAGCAGCCGGGGACCAACCTGGCATCATCGGGAGCCCCAGGGCCAGGGGAGCAGCAGCAGCAACAGGGCTCGTGCCCAGGGCCAGGCGGCAGCCCACATGGCTCCCGCAGAGCAGCGCCCCCGGCGGCCAGAGGAGGAATTACATCACTTCCCGGCCGGAGCCCGTCAAAGCCTCAGCACGCCCTGCAGGGAAGCGGGTTAACAACCGGTTCTAAAACTGCTTCAAAATTTAACAACCGGTTTGCGCGAACCGGTGCAAACCGGCTCCAGCTCACCACTGGTATTAATCCCAAGGTGGCAGCTGTTTCTTGAAAATAAATACAGAATTATAAGGAGCTCTGGAGCTTTTCTATTAACTATCTTCTCCTGAACCAAACTCTGCTCTCACCAGAGATGCTCAAACAGATGAAATTTGGTAATTGATAGCTAGGATCCACCTTTATCCATAGAAAACCCAGATTGATATTAGATGGATGTTCTTGGCTAATTCACCACTATGTTTTAATGCCGCTAGCTTCATAAATGCAAATGATTAGGTTTTTGGATGTTTAGCAGTTGGTTCTTCCTTGCCTACTTCTAATTTAATTACCAGAAAGTCTGGTATCAAGGCACTATTTTACATCCAATAGACAAGTTGGCACTTGGGGGAATTTTACTTTGATAACATCATTTAACAGCATCCACAATCACAGTGCTCATTATGTAAACTTCCTTTTCCTCTTTGGAGGGGAATTTATAAAGTTAACTGGTTTCAAATCATTTACTTTATTTTTAGTTACTTTAAGAGAAGCATATGTATCTTGTTTGTATTAGCTTTGGGGAGCTTCCAAGAGGGTTGTCTGAATTTCCTGCATTTTCAGCAGAAAATAAAACCTTTAACAAAATGATGTGGCTTTGCCAAAGGGGTGGGGTGTTGGGGGAAAGAAGGAAGTGCGCAAGAAAGTCGCTTTTAAAGTTAATGCACAAATGGTCTTTAAAGCCAATCATTTAGTGATTCAGCTCTGTTATCTCTGTATAGCTAATTTACTGGCACATATAATACTTTGTGGCTCTCATACCTCAAAACCTGACTAGCTTTCAGCCACAATGCTGAGTTGTTGTGGGGAGAAAGAAGGGGACTCCACTGTTAAGAGAAGAATTACATGGCTCATAAATGAATATACCATCAAAAAAGACTAAATCAGAGTGCTATGCGCATTACTCAGAATTGAAAATGGGGTTGTCACTTTGGGAGCAAAATTTATAATAATAAATAATAAATTTAATATCCTCGGGACTAGGGCTCTTTCACTATCATTCGCTTTTTGTCATTCTATTATTAAAAATGAGGTTTTTAAGAAGTGATGTCCATCTGCCTTCTCCATAGTGTATGCCTGCCTATATCCTACCATGCTAAATTAGATTCTTCAACAAGCAATGTGTACTGTCACTCTCCATCATATGGAAGAACTCTTTCAGAGATGGGAGGCAGAAGCTTTTTAAAACTACAGCTGTCACTCAGAACAGCAAGGGAGAAACTGGGGGAAGAGAAGACAAGCTGTGTTCCATACCAGAGCAAACAGCCAGCAACCAGCCTGACCCAAAGTAAAATATGTGCCAAATGAAAACTGGCAAGGTGATGACCCCAACAACTATGTTAGCTTTGCTAACCCTTTTAGATGGTTTAACAGCAACAGATGCTGACAAGAGCGCTCAATCAAAAATTGTCTGTGAGGATTTATAGACACCCAAGTTGAACTTCCGCTCAAGTCAAGTGGGTAGTCTGCAATTAAAATGCATGTTGGAAGTCCATGCCAAAAGGCATACTCTTCCTCCAATGCATCATAACAAATCTAAATTAGAACTGGAGTCTCCTGCAGATGACCTTTAGTGATGACAGATTATCTTAATCGATGCAGGCAGCCTTTATCGTCTCACAAAATGTATGAGTGTTTGATCTCATCATTCCTTACACGAGTAACTTTATTTCTCTATACGATAAATAGTCAAATCCCTTCTCGTAGCTGTCCATACTGCGCAAACACTGTGCATACCTCCTGTCTTCAGGACAGCACACCGCTGCAAGTCAGATGAATTGACCTGTACTTTTTATACAATTTACTATATTTTATCATCAACTGCTATGTGTCCCTTCAATTTCCAGTTAATCCATAACTTGATGCCTGGACACATCTCTGCCTTCTCCTCTTCAACCCACGCACTTTAAAACTAGTCCCAGTCCTAAACAGTTGCTTTCTTTATTCAGGATAAAATAGCCTCTCAAGTAATCAGAACTTTTTTGACATCCTCCTCTAAAAAGCTTCTTACAATCCACCAATTCTGTGACATATCTCACTGCTGAAATCCAGCTACTAGTCCATCTTTGTTCTGAACATACTCTATCCTTATTGACTCAGGCTTTTGCAAGAGGAAAACTGTTATATGTTTGATCCCATTTTCCTATTATACATCAACATATAAAGTTTCTGGTGGTATATAAATAATTGACAGATTGTTTTAATGGATTAGTAAACTACATCATGGAAAGAACTAACTGCCTAGCCACTGTTGAGCCCAATAACTTAAATGACGCTACACAATGTAATGGTTTCAGATTCAAGTTGACATACATAGCTTAGCAACTGTAAAATGTCTACTGTAAAACGTTTAAGAAGTGAAATGTAACAGTTAGAGACCTGATGGACTACTGTTTAAACACGCTTCCTTGAGAAGCTAGCAAAAACACAATCACCTATCAATTTCCAGTATCTTGGACTCCTTTGAGTTCAGACTCTCTGGACTAGTTCCTCATTGACTGCAGAGTATAATTTTAAGATCTCTGTCCTGCAATTTGAAGTCCTTCATTGAGTTGGCCTAGGTAGCAGATACTGTCTGACCTTCCATGACAGATACATTCCATTACACAACTGAACTGTCAGCCCATTTTGAATTTTTTGGGAAAATTTATGAGTGTGGAAGACGGAAGTTTCACAGAAGCTGGACAGAGACTATGGAATGTACTCCACACAAGAGGTAAGAACAACTATGAACCTCAACACTTGCAGGACTAATCTAAATAAAATTCATTTTTTTTATTTAGCTTTTCTCTCAGTAAGTCACACATACATAATACTATACAGTGACTAATTAAAGTTATTTGTCATACAAAGTGAGAAAGAAGAAAGATAGTTATTATTGCTAAATGGACTAAAATACTAAGTTATTAGGATAATGGGGTCCATATAAGTAGATAAGTTAGACAGGAACATGTGCTTTTGTGATGCAGCATCTGTGTGTTTCTATAATGTGAAGTAACAACAGAAATAGCAAACAGAATATCTTATGTGAAGTACTAGTAGCTTGATAGCTACTGTCCCTTGTAATGCATGCCATCTCAGTAGCCTCCGAGACATTTGTTCACAGACTTCACATAGCAGCTAAAAAGCCTTTAAGTGCTTTTATCTTTAGGGTGAAAATTACTTTTGAAGTGATTGCATGTGGCACAAAGAAGTTAGCCTGAGTTCACAAAACAGAAGTTTCAAACCTTTATGACATTTTTTTGATGCCAGAAAAACAAACAAAAATGTTGTCGCTTCTAAGACTGTCTAGAACCGGGGTTCTCAGGACAAATTTTTTGGTGGCCTCAGAATGCGGCCACCAACTCTTGCTGGTGGCCGCTCACACACTTTCTCCTAAAATACTTAATTAGCTTTAGGAAAACCAAATAAATATGCACATATACACATCCAACTAATTGTAACTTATTTATAGCTAGTGTGACAAAGTTCCTCCTCTGCCTTGGTGGGTCCTGCGCTTATTGGCGGATTTGATCACCTCAGAGATTCACGGCAGCCCTCAGTTTGGCCACTTTTGCTAGTGGCTCAAACCTGCCGTCCATTCAGCTAACCTCATCACTGGCCAACATGGGAAAAAGGAAGGAGAACAATTCCAGCAGTCTCTGCTGCCCCACCTAGTGGGTTGGGGGACAGGCCAGGGACCTTCCCCTCTGGTGGGACCCCACAGTCCCGGTCAACTCCTCCTGTATTCAATAGGGAGTTTGGGAGAATGGGGGGAACCCGGGCCTTCCCTCTACTTCGCGTTCCAGCCCAGGGCCTTGTGGATCACAGCTTTCTACAGTGTTTCTTGTAAGAGCTGTGTGACAGCTACAACTCCCTGGGCAACTCTACTTCACCATGGCCTCCTCCCAACTTCTTCTTTATCCTCACCACAGGACCTTCCTCCTGATGTCTGATAATGCTTGTACTCAGTCCTCCAGCAGTACACCTTCTCACTCTCAGCTCCTTGCACCCTCTTGCTCCCAGCTCCTCGCACGGGCCTCACTAACTGAAGTGAGGTCCTTTTTAAACCATTAGCCTGCCTTTCCTAATTGATTCTAGTTGCTTCTTAATTGGTTCCTGGTGTCCTCATTAGCCTGCCTGCCATAATTGGTTCCAGCGACTTCCTGATTGTTCTGGATCAGCCCATTACCGTACTCAGGGAAAAGGGACCTGCTTAATCTAGGGCTAACATATCTACCTTCTATCGCTCTCCTGTAGACATCTAGCCTGACCCTGTCACACTAGCTAGTAAGTCTATTGTGAAAAGTGATATTAAACATACAAGTATCACTTTTCACTGCAGACTTACTCACCCCTGGCAAGCCTGGAGACAAATTAAAGCCTGGATCGAGGGTTGGGGGAAGCAGCAGGGGGCTAGAGACTGAAGCCCTGCTGCCATAGTCCAAAGTCTCGCGGCCAGAGCCCAAAGCTGTGTGGGCCAAGCCTGGGGCCTGCTGTCATACAGCCAGAGCCCAAGGCTGGAGTCCGAAGGCCAGAGCCCAGGGCCAGAGCCTGTCATCCCGCCACCCCAGGGCTGAAGCCTGAAGTCTGAGCCCTATCGCCCCAGGGAAAGTGGGGAACTCACTGGCTGCCTATACCTACAGTATTGTGCCCCAGGTGTCTCCAGAGGGGAGCAGGGCCCTACCAAGGTAGTGCATGCAGGTGCTATGGAGGGGAAAGGAGTGCTACTTTGCCCTCCCCCCATCCCAATCACAGCCCAGAAGACTGTGGTTGCAGGAAAAACCCCTGGTGGCTGCATTTGAGAAAGGCTGGTCTAGAATGTCCATATGGCAACTCCTTGCTTTAAGAACAATAGTTTGCTCAATGAGAAAGGTTTCAAAGCTGATCCATTCAAAATCAATCTATGCTGAAGAAGAGACTAGTAGAACATCACCACAAAATCCAAGGAAGAAAAAAATAAATAGGCCTGCTTTCTATTTCCATTTTGTGCAGAGTTTTTATTACTTGTGTCCTGGTGGCACCTAGAGACCCTAGTCAAGATCAAGGCCCTATTGTGCTAACCACTGAACACATAGTAAATGACAGTCCCTGTCCCAAAGAGTTTACAATCTAAATAGACAAGACAGACAAACATGGGAGGGGAAACAGACACAGAGGGCTGAAGTGACTTGGCCAAGATCACAAAGCAGTTCACATGTAAGAGCTGAGACTAGAACCCAGGTTTGCGGAATCCCTGTCCAGAGCTCTGACCACTGGACTTCACTACCTCTTTGTTGTAGTTCAAATGACTGAGTACAGTTTACAATTGCTTGTGATCCTGATTCCCTAAAAAGAATTTCACAAATTAAAAGTTAATGACAAGACAAACTACCCTAAGGACTTCTTTTTCAATAGCCTCTTTTCTACCACTTTAACCTATATATCAATGTTGTAGTAGGTACATGAATGAAGCAACATTACTGTCACGTTGTATTCCATATGTTTTATGAAAATATGGAATATGTGAATATGATGTAACTGGAATATACTTTATGCAAAAGGTCTCTTGTAAGGTGTCATAATAAAGGTTATAACCTACTGAATATATTCCTCCTATTTGTATGCATGTATTATTCTTGTATCTGAATCTAGAAATATGAAGTATAACTCTGAGGTCCCATTGTAATTATGCAAAGTGTGGGCCATTAATGGTGGTTTAGAATCTTAATGGTTCCCATTGACTAGAACAATTGGTTGTAAATGGTTTATTTACCTGCAAACCTTCCTGTGTACATGTGGGCCAGCCCATAGGGAATGGAGACTGGGGTCTTACAGTGACATGTAACCATGTCACCTGATAATGAAATCCATCTTAAATCTGGTACTTTTTCATTTAGAAGGAGGGGTGGGGACCCAGAGAGACAAAAGATTCCCGCCTTGTGCCAAAGCTATAAAAGGGGGTGGAGAAGGACAAAGGGAGTGGCCAGTCACGAGAAAACCCCTGCTTACTACCTGAGATGTCTGCTGGATCTAACAAAGACTGTACCAGGGGAAAGGATTGGGCCCAGACTAGGAAGGAGTCTAGTCTGTAAAAGAAGCTTATTGGAACATCTTTGAGGGTGTAAACAGTTTCTTAATGTATTAGGCTTAGACTTGCATATTTTGTCTTATTTTCCTTTGTGACTTTCTTTGTTTTCTCTGTTAATAATTGAAACCACTTAAATTCTACTTTTTATACTTAATAAAATCACTTCTGTTTATTAATAAACCCAGAGTAAGTGATTAATACCTGGTGGAGCAACAGCTTTGCATATCTCTCTATCAGTGTTATAGAGAGAGGACAATTTATGAATTTACCCTGTATAAGCTTTATATAGAGTAAAAGGGATTTATTTAGGGTCTGGATCCCATTGGGAGCTGGGTGTCTGGGTGTTGGAGACAAGTAACCTGCTGAGCTGTTTTCAGTTAAATCTGCAGCTTTGGGGTCATGGACCACACCTTAGGTCTGTGTTGTGGCAGGCTAGCCTGTCTGGCTCAACAAGACAGTGTTCTGGAAGTCCCAAGCTGGCAGGGAAAATGGGCTCAGAGGTAATTTCAGCACATCAGTTGACAGTCCCAAGGGGATCTCTGTGACCCAACCCGTCACAATTACCTTCTGATAAAAGGCCTCCTGAAAATATTAAAGAAGACTGAAAACAGAACTATAATTTAGCCAGTTGCATTTCACATGGGAGGTGCAGTGGATACACAAGAAAGCTTTTGAATGAAGGTGCTGCACATATTAACAATGCACTACAAAGAGTTCAGGTCCAGATAATAAGCACTTGATAGGAATTATGGTACAAGACTCCCAGACTGTAAGAGCAAGAATATGTTACTTTACAGCCATCATTTTACCCTGCAACTGAAGCTAAATCATGAGACCCAGAGGAACGACAACATGGTCAGAAAATTAATTCAGAAGTGCAACACTTTATGAGAGCTATTGACATACACACTGTACCTATCTTAATGAGTTAAGTGTTATTAAATATTTAGAAAATACAGTTGGACAGACACAGATGTTAGAAACATACTGTATTGTGAAGCAAAACTGCAATATTGGCCTTTGAAGTGGTTTGCAGCCTAAAGTGCATATAGATAAAGCCTTTTAGAAGAATTGCCAAAGTGGTTTTATTTCTATAGCTTACTTCCTCTTTAAAACGGGCCTATTGTTAATTACAGTTTTCATCATCATCCACTAATCTATCAAGGAAGAGACTAGTGTTTTATATATATATATATATATATGTATATACAAAAAAGCAACATAAATAACAACAAGAAGAAACTACAAGAACCTCTTCACAGATTGAGGAAAGTGCAAACAGGAAGGAGACAGGAGACAGACTTTTGAGAGCTGATAGCAGGCAAGCCAAATGAGCAGGGCAACTTTTAGATTAAATGTTGTTTTTTACTGCATTCCTTTTTTTTTCTTTCGTGGTGCATTCACCTAGACACTGGATAAGAGCACTGTATGATTTCAGATAAACATAGGAGTTGATGACGCTACTCAACTTCCTGCCTAATGCACTGGGAGCACACATCAGACAGCATTATTAAAGGATGCTGAAAAATGGACTTTTCAAAATATGATTCCAAAAGGCAGGATATAAGAACAGCTTTCAAATGTTATTTCCCTTATATCCCTATTTACCAGGATGAAAAAATAATGAGATATTTATACATATTTATTAAAATTCTCTTCATTTAAATAAAGTTATTGCCATATCAATTAAGTGCAACAAAATATTTCTGAAGAATTATCTATTTTGGGTATGAAACTTATTCTAAGCAGTACATTTCAGAAAATATAGAACTGACAGATATAGGTAGGGTAGCAGAGTGGTGTATGTAGGAGAGAACAGAGAAGTAGACCATATATACTGCACATCCATACTGGCGTCATTTAATTGCTTGAAACAGAAACCCAGTCAGCAGTGATAATTATTTGCCTAGAAATTAAGAGCAACAACTCAAGGGTAAGTTTTCTGATGAACAGATAATAGGAGTCAAGAGCAAGGTGAGATGATAACTTTATGATGAAAAACTGGACTTTATATTTCAGGAAAATTCAATTATGCTTTTTCCCAGGGCAATGTAACATAAGTCTCGCCATGGTTTTGATACACAGCAAGTTGAAAGAACAGTGTGGGAACGGGAAAACTCACAATCACTGGCTCAGTCAACAGTTTTTGTTTTTCTCCAGGCTGGATAAGTGCTGGCAACAGTGGGTGATCTTATGAAAAAAAAAATTTTTTTTTTACAGGATGGGGGCAGGTTGCTGGTGAGCAACTCAAAGCCATGCCCTAAGCAACTACAATTTAAACTTTGATGTTTACTTATAATGCAGAAAATAATTGCTATTGTAATAAAGGTTTGGAAATATAACTGGAAAGACTTTATCCCGTTCTGAAGGAGAGAAAGGGAGATTTACTTTTTGTTAAGAGCAAAGAAGAGATTCTCTAAGTTCTGATGTCTGGGTTAACATACACCGACGTGCTCATGTGGAACAGACTCTGTACACACTATCCCAGATTTGCATCAATCAAAGAGATGCAGTAAAACAGGGTGTCTTTGAAATAGAGTTATAGACTTCAATAGCAGTCTACAGCTCTCTAAGTTTCGGCTCAAGTCTAAATATGAACAGCAGCAATTCTGGAAAATCTCCACTACATTCCAGTAACATATCTGAAGGATAATAAAAATCTTATTTGCCTCAACTCTGTTTTAAAAGTAGCATTACCAGTAGTCGGTTAATCACATACAACTCCCAAAGGTTCAGAGGAGAAGAATATGGCAGTATTAAATCTCTTGAGGTAAAATAAGTCTATTCTCTTTATGCATGTTTTAAAAGATCTTGGACCTGAATCTCCACTTTGTTCCATTGGTTTTATACCTGAAGTTTCACAGCATAAAACCAGTGTAAGAAAGTGAGAATCAGGATTTCAAAAGATGATTGGGCCTTTCTTCTTTTCTTTCTCTCTCTTTTTTTTTTAGATTTAGAAAACTGTATTTGTGCTTTTATGAAGTTTCAAGCAACCTAAGAATGAATAAGACAATGAATCGTTATTTATAATTACATGCAAAAAAATGAAGTGGAGGAAAAATTTAAGATAAAACACTCAAAAGCCAGGAAATGAGAAATTAAAGGTTGAAATCGCAACCTTAACTCTGGCCCAATGGGTATATACATCCCAATGCAGTCTAATTACATAATACTTATCAAATACGATGCTTCATTTTCCCCATAATTAAAAAGAGGGCAATAATATTTACTTAACTTATGGGGGTGATGTGAAGAACTATTTATAGTATTTGTAGCACTTTGAAAAGGTAAAGCACTATTTTAAAATTCAGCCTGGGATTTTAAATGAGCCTAAAGAAATTAGGCAGAGAGTCCTGTGGCATCCTATAGATTAACAGATGTATTGGAGCATAAGCTTTTGTGGGTGAATACCGACTTCGTAGGATGCACCTAAAGAAATTAGGTATCCATCGCCCATGGAATTTCAATGGGATCTGAGTTCACTTAGGCTGCTTTGAAAATTCCAGCTTGGGATTCTAGTTTTTCTTATGAATGCAGAACATCACATTTATGTGCTTGCAGTCATTCTGGGACATTTATAATTATTATCCAGTTCCAAAAGAATTGTTTAAAATCATTACTTGGTCCCCATTTCAGGGTTGCTCAGTAGTTGCTGTATTTGCACTAATTCATTTTGCAGAAGAATTCATATTTACAAGAACTGAGCACACGAAATGCACAACTTATTCTAATAACTCATTTAGAATATAAAACCATAAAGAAATGAGAAATGAGATAGAATTTAATGAGCAAACAAACAAAACTGAACCGTGTCCTTGCAATAATGTTTGGGGAAACTGTATTTTTAAGAAGGGCAGTAGGAATGAAGATTAGCTTCTCCTAAAAATGGTCCTCTCTGTAAATTCTTACATGAGTATATTGGTAGGGTTCTTTTCGGGGGTTTGTCAAAGGAAGACAAGGTCCACAGATGACTAAAAATAGAGAAACATTTTTTTAAATGTCCCATTTTCTGTTTCTTCATATTGTCCCTTGGGTCAAGTGACTTAATCCTCTGTTGGATGAGCCACTTTCCAGTAAATTACTTGGCTTTCCACGTGAGGCAGCAGGGCTTGTATGTAACTGAAAAGAGTACCTGGCTTTGGTGGGATGTTTTGTCTTCCTGTATTTCTGCCTATCTTCTCCATTTTCCTCTTCCTTCCTCTTTCTTCTCCCACTCCTTCATTCTTTCAATCTTTTCCATTTTGCCTGATCCCTTAAGTACACTTCCCTCCCTCCGTCTCAAACCTTGGCCATAGTCCTCTAATACCTGCTCCCTTGGCCATTCACACTTCAAGCAAGTCAAGCATTTACACATTAACTATAGTTCACATGTAATGCTGCAAATCCTACTAACAACAGACGTTCATGTGAGAAGCACTACTTATAGCTCTCAATGGGACAGCGTGCAATGTTGTTCCAGGGGACAAGAATGTGCAGTGATGGACCATGTTTCCTGTAGCCTCAAATGAAACCTTTGCATTTTTTTTAAACAGATTACTGCTTGGATTGAGATTTTATAAAGTTATGTGCAAACAACTATTTGACTACCAGTCAAAAGCAAACAAACCAGTGCATGTGCACTCACTGTGATGATAGTACTTAGATACTACAGTGATGGGTACCATTAAAAAAACCCTTAGAACCAATGAGTTTACAAGTATTCTTACTTTCATTTTATTTTTGAGGACATCCATCCAACTGACTGTGAACCTCAGAGTTTAAAAAATATTTTCACACACAAAATCCTCCACCCACATCACTCAAAAAACCTAGATATCAGGTTACTATCAAGGTGAATATATTTGCAGGCCTACCAACTGACAGAGTTTAAGGAATGGCGATAATTTTTTCTTTAAAAGAGGCCAGGAAAAAATATAAAAGAACAGCTGAATAATTCCAGCAAAATATCTACATGTTGGGTTAAGTTTCTACCCCCTGCTCTCCCAAATTTTGATAAATTGATTGCTGCTGGAAGACATGAGACCAAAACTTCCTTCACGGAGAGGAGTGCACGCTTTTCTTATGTCTCTTACTGTGCTGTTTGTACAGTGCATAGCCCTGCTGGGCCCTATTGGAAAAAGAACTATAATTTACCCGACCAATACATCTCTCTAGCCCTACAAATATTTATATCATGCCCACCATTCTTGTACCTGAGCACTGAAATCTTCAAATGGACAGACCAGCTTTAAGAGTGAGTGGTTAGTTCAGCTTCCATGTCCCAATGAATCTTTGGCATCTCTGCTTACGCAGCTAACAAGGCAATCAGATCCCTTGTATGGTTTAAATAGTTTAAATGCCCTAGAGACAGAGTTTTGCCAATTAGTGCCAGTTGTGGTGCTGGTGGTTTTTGTGATGTGGGCATATTTGGTTTCAGACCTAATATTTTCAGGTTGACCATCAAATGGTCATCAGATTGTAACGTCTGGTCACTTCCAACCTGGGCTGGAGTTGAACAAGCAACCCAGAGGAGAAAGGCTTTATATACTCTTTTATCCATGCCCTAAGCACCCAGTCTACTACAGAATATTTTCTGTCTCTATGTTACTAACTTTCATTTACTTGCAGCTCTTTTTTATTTTCTATTTCTTGCCACTTTTTCTAGAGAGAGGTCTCTCCATTGCACACAACTTCCAGCCAAATCACTGCCCATAATACAACTCGATAGTGAAGGAAACGCCAGAGAACTTGTTTTATTCTCCTTACACAACAGTATAACTTCTTTCCAATGCATACAGATATTGTTTAAAAATGCCAGTCATCCAACTAGAAGAGTTCAAAGGCCCTATTGGTTAGGGGCATTGGTTATGTCATAAAACAGGGATTAAAGGAAAGCTAAGAGTAATTAGAAATAAAAGGGCCAGGTCTTTTGTGCTATGAAATTTCACCAGTATCTCAGATAGAAAAGATAACAGAATATTTCAAATTTTAAAGAATTTATTTTAACAAAAGCTTGAAAAACCTAATATATATTCCTTTCAGTGTCTCTGTCACCTACTTCCCCTCCCCCCATCTTTGTATGTTTATAAAGAGAAATATTTAGACATCTGTAAAATAAGGAAACATACTTTGGGCTTTCTAAAGGTTATTTTCTTTGTTCCAAACTCTGCTTTATGACTGTTAACACTCCATTTTACTAAACTGATGCAATATACAGATGCTACAAAAATAATCTCACTCTTTCCAGAAACGTTGGAAGAATTAGGAACTGCTCCTGTAAACACTTAGACTTATTTTGGAGAACTACTGAATACGGAATTTCTCACTCCCCATGGATCCTTGATAAAGCTCAACTCCACAAAGAATAATCAACCTTTTAGAAAATGTCCTGAGCAACCCATTCAGACAGAGGAATAGGTCACACCACAGACAATTAAAACATTCTCAACCAACAGCATATACTGTATTACTGGCTGTTGCATTCAGACTCTCCTACACTGATGCTTTCATCTATAGGTCTATTACTATAAATCCACTCTTGGATGGCAGCGGGGAAACTTTTCAAAGGCCAATCAACAAGTAAAAATGAGGAACAAGCTTGTTGGGGAATGTGAACATGAATACTTATATAGCATTTGTATCTAAGGAATTCAAAATTCTTTACTAACACAAATTAATCAAGTCAGAAGCTTATTAACATAGGTCAGCACCTTCATAGAATCATAGAATATTAGGGTTGGAAGAGACCTCAGGAGGTCATCAAGTCCAATGCCCTGCTCAAAGCAGGACCAACACCAACTAAATCATCCCAGCCAAAGCTTTGTCAAACTGGGCCTTAAAAACCTCTAAGGATGGAGATTCTACCACCTCCCTAGGTAATCCATTCCAGTGCTTCACCACCCTCCTAATGAAATAGTGATTCCGAATATCCAACCTAGACCTCTCGCACTGCAACTTGAGACCACTGCTTCTTGTTCTGTCATCTGCCACCGAGAACAGCCTAGCTCCATCCTCTTTGGAACCCCCCTTCACTTGCAAGCCAGCAGTAAATTGTGTTTACAAAGAGAAGGCCTATGAAGACTCTCTTCCCCCACAATGGTGGTATCTGCTATCAAGAGTTTAAAAAGAATCATCTTGGGTTTTTTAAACACTGGACTGCATCAGTGTTCTAAATCCATTTTTTTAAACCCAGGCAACTATAATATTGATGTGGAAAGTCGTGCACAAAAATGTACCTTTTAATGGGGTTTTTTGGGGGTCCAATATGAGAGCACTCTGTAGTTTCTAAAGCAATTATTCCACAATTCATTTAGCTAACTAATCACTTTCACCTTTAATTATGTTCACATGAATTGCTTCCCCAATATATTTCTTCTGAGTGTAAATAAAAATAAAAATCTTCTAAACCTTTTTTCTCCAGAATTATGACAATGAAATCTGAGGAACAATAACCACCACATTTCAACGGAAAATAACAAATACAAATTTAGTATTTAAGTCTCTTCAAATTATTGTAGAGTTGTTGCATCTTTATACTTCAATGTGTATTAATGTTATATATGTAGTCTATGGAGAGAAACTTTTGAGATGCAAATCTAATTGCTATTGCTAATTGTTCTCGCCATTTCTTGAAGTTTATTTTCATGCCTCATATGTCCAAAGGATGCAGCTCTTTTGACCAGAAGATCATGAAACATTTCTACTACACAGAATATCCTTAAAGCAAATGTAGATGCTAAAATAACTCAATTTCTAGGTAACATAAGATATATCTAGTATATGAAACATAGATGATATGACACATTAGACTTTCATGAAATTCCTGGTGTTATACATCAAAAGCATTTTCTTGAACTTAAAATTGTCCAAAAATCCTTCAGCTACAAACTTGTTACTAAACAAAAAACAATGTGAAGAGCAATTGCAAAAAACAAACAAAAAATCCCCAAACAAAACATACTACAGTCTTCTGTACAAATGATCAGAAGTTTAAACAGTTTGAACCAAACCAGCATTTTGTCACATAATTTTAGGTTAATTTGTTCCTTTTGTTTAGGGGTAAATCATGCAGTCTTTACTTAGTAAAGACTCCAAATGGATTCAAGGGGAGGTGCTGAGTAAGAATTCAGAAGGAACTGCAGAATTTGGCACTTACTTAATAAAGGAGCTCATTTTGGCTCTTAAGTTAGACAGTTATTCAAGTCTGCCCAAAAATTGCTACCTTTTAATTATATAAAAATTGTGGGATTAGGTAGGAGTAATTTTCTCTCATGCTAAAACATAATTCATCTGGGGGAGAGGATGACTAATACTTAGAAAATATATTTATAGCCTGCAGCTCAGCACTCACAGTGGAAGGAAGAGCACCCTAAAAAGAATCTGATATTAAATGGCAATTCCATTTATAAGCCAACAGTGTAGGGTTGTCAAGAATCAGACAGCAACCAGAATAGTCAGAAGGGGATTAAACTGATAGCTAAAGAGAGGGTAAGAAGAGGGAAGATACAAGCACTCAGTACACAACCAAAATGCAGAGAACAACATTAATCAAGGAACCAAAGGACATGAAGAGAAGAAATACCTGAATTGCTTATACACCAATGAGAGGAGCCTGGGTAACAAACAAGAAGAATTGGAATTGCTCATTTATGAGCAGAAATTCTATCTAGTTGGTGTTATTGAAGCCTGCTAGTATAATTTGCATGATTGGAATGTTAAGATCAATGGTTATATGTTACCTATTTAGGAAGGATTGAGTGGGCAAAAGGGGAGGGGAAGTGGTACTCTATGTCAAAAATGAAATTACCTGTTTCCGAGTTACTGATAACTCACAAGAAAATGATCCTGAATGCTTCTGCATCAATGTCCTAACAGATAAAGCAGAAGTCGGGGTACTAGTTGGTGTCTGCTACAGATCACCAAATCACACGTGGAAACAGAATGAACAGCTCCTTATGCACCTATCTATACCTGCATGATAATGGACAACTTCAATTTGAGTGACATATGCTGGAGGTTTCATGCAGCCAGTACAATAACATCCTTCGAATTTCTAATTATAATAGATGACAATTTCCTAAGACAAGAAGTGTTGCAGTCAACACAGGAGAATTCTATAATTAAACCTTGTCTTAACCGATAAAGAGGAACTGTCATAAATATAAAGGGAAGGGTAAACCCCTTTGAAATCCCTCCTGGCCAGGGGAAAGCTCCTCTCACCTGTAAAGGGTTAAGAAGCTAAAGGTAACCTCGCTGGCACCTGACCAAAATGACCAATGAGGAGACAAGATACTTTCAAAAGCTGGGAGGAGGGAGAGAAACAAAGGGTCTGGGTCGGTCTGTATGCTGCTCTTGCCAGGGACAGAACAGGAATGGAGTCTTAGAACTTTTAGTAAGTAATCTAGCTAGGCATGTGTTAGATTATGATTTCTTTAAATGGCTGAGAAAAGAATTGTGCTGAATAGAATAACTATTTCTGTCTGTGTATCTTTTTTGTAACTTAAGGTTTTGCCTAGAGGGGTTCTCTATGTTTTTGAATCTAATTACCCTGTAAGATATCTACCATCCTGATTTTACAGGGGGGATTTTTTTATTTCTATTTACTTCTATTTTTTATTAAAAGTCTTCTTGTAAAAAACTGAATGCTTTTTCATTGTTCTCAGATCCAAGGGTTTGGGTCTGTGGTCACCTATGCAAATTGGTGAGGCTTTTTATCCAACATTTCCCAGGAAAGGGGGGGTGCAAGTGTTGGGAGGATTGTTCATTGTTCTTAAGATCCAAGGGTCTGGGTCTGTAGTCACCTAGGCAAATTGGTGAGGCTTTTTACCAAACCTTGTCCAGGAAGTGGGGTGCAAGGTTTTGGGAAGTATTTTGGGGGGAAGGACGCGTCCAAACAGCTCTTCCCCAGTAACCAGTATTAGTTTGGTGGTGGTAGCGGCCAGTCCAAGGATAACGGGTGTAATATTTTGTACCTTGGGGAAGTTTTGACCTAAGCTGGTAAAGATAAGCTTAGGAGGTTTTTCATGCAGGTCCCCACATCTGTACCCTAGAGTTCAGAGTGGGGGAGGAACCTTGACAGGAACTTACAGACTTTAAGGCCAGAAGGGACAATCGCGATCCTCTAGTTTGACCTCCTGCACATCGCAGGTCACAGAACCTCACCCACCCACTCCTGTAATAGACTGGCTGAGTTACTGAAGTCCTCAAATCATGATTTAAAGACTTCAAGTTATAGAAAATCTACCATTTACTTCAAATCAGCAAATGACCTTTGTCCATGCTGCAGAGGAAGGCAAAACCCACCAGGGTCTCTACCAAATTGACCTGGGGAAAAATTATTTTCCTACCCCATAATACAACCATCAGTTAGACCCTGAGCATGTCAATGAGACCCACCAGCCAGACACCAGGGAAAGAATTCACAGTAGTACCTCAGAGTCCTCCCCATCTATTGTCCCATATCTGGCTGATGGAGATATTTGTTACTAGCAGTTGCAACAGGGCCACATGCCATTGTAGGCAATCTCATCATACCATCCCCTCCATAAATTTATCAAACACAGTCCTGAAAACAGTTAGAATTTATGTCCCCTTGAAAAGCTGTTCCAGAATTTCACTCCTCTGATGGTTAGAAACCTTCATGTCATTTCAAGCCTTAACTTGTTGATGGCCAGTTTATATCCATTTGTTCTTGTGCCAACATTGGCCCTTAACTTAAATAACTCCTCTCCCTCCCTTGTGTTTATCTCGCTAATGTATTTATAGAGAGCAATCATATTCCCCCTCAGTCTTCATTTGGTTAGGCTAAACAAGCCAAGCTCCTTAAGTCTCCTCTTGTAAGGTAGGTTTTCCACTCTTCTGATCATCCTAGATGATCTGCTCTGCACCTGTTCCAGTTTGAATTCATCTTTCTAAAACATGGGAGACCAGAATTGCACAGTATTCCAGATGAGGTCTCACCAGTGCCTTGCATAATGGTACTAACACTTCCTTATCTCTAATGTAAATACCTTGCCTGATGCATCCTAGGACTGCATTACCCTTTTTTCATGGCCGCATCATATCAATGGCTCATAGTCATCCTGTGATCGCCCAATACACCCAAGTCTTTCCTCTCCTTTGTCACTTCCAATTTATATGTCCCCAGTTTACAGCAAAAATTCTTATGGTTAGTCTCTAAGTGTATAACCTTGCACTTTGCATTATTAAATTTCATCCCATTTCTATTATTCCAGTTTTAAAGGTCATCCAAATCTTGTATGATATTCTGATCCTCCTTGTTCGGATATAGATATTCAGGCCTGTCTGTAAAGGCCTATACTCTAAGAATTTAGGTGTATTCTTATCACTTGGCTAGTTATAGAGATATAAAAGAACCAAAATCACTGTCTGCTGGTGTAAGGGCCTTCTCTTACTGTGACAGTCTGAGGCCCTGTTTTTAGGCTAAGGCCTTTGGCTAAGCAACAGAGGCAGCCATAAGCTGGGAAGCGACCGGTCACATCCTCACATTCCAAACTAGTCACATTGAAAGAAGGTGCTATTGGGCTGTTAGGAATACAATCCTCTCCTGATAGTGCCTATTACCTCCAGAGAAAGGGAAGTGCCTAGAAGATGTAAAACGAAACTTAGTTTGATAGCATCCTGTCTGGCAAGAACTCACTTATCAATAGCTGGGATGTGAAATCCTCACTTCTGTATTGTTTTGTCATTATAGTTCCCACTTTGCTATTGTTTGTCTATATAATCTCTGGCTTCAGAGTAGCAGCTGTGTTAGTCTGTATTCGCAAAAAGAAAAGGAGGACTTGTAGCACCTTAGAGACTAACCAATTTTTCTGAGCATAAGCTTTCGTGAGCTACAGCTCACTTCATCGGATGCATAAAGTGGAAAACACAGTGAGGAGATTTATATACACACAGATCATGCAAAAATGGATGTTAACCATACACATTGTAAGGAGAGTGATCACTTAAGATGAGCTATTACCAGCAGGAGAGTGAGATGGGGGGAGAGAAAACCTTTTGAAGTGATAACCAAGATGGGCCATTTCCAGCACATTTCCAGGAGTTAACAAGAACGTCTGAGGAACGGGGGTGGGGGTGGGGGCTGGGGAAGAGAATAAACAAGGGGAAATAGTTTTACTTTGTATAATGACTCAACCGCTCCCAGTCTCTATTCAAGCCTAGGTTAATTGCATCCAATTTGCAAATTAATTCCAATTCATCAATCTCTCGTTGGAGTCTGTTTTTGAAGTTTTTTTTGTTGAAGAATAGTCACTTTTAGATCAGAAATCGAGTGACCAGAGAGATTGAAGTGTTCTCCGACTGGTTTATGAATGTTATAATTCTTGACATCTGATTTGTGTCCATTTATTCTTTTACGTAGAGACTATCCAGTTTGCCCAATGTACGTGGCAGAGGGGCATTGCTGGCACATGATGGCATATATCACATTGGTAGATGTGCAGGTGAATTCTTAGCCCAGCAGAAGAATCTGTCCCATCTCGGGGCCTCTCCTTCGGCCCCTCCACCCCCACGAACATGATACAGTTCTGTAGTGACCTAGAATCCTATTTTCGACATCTCTGACTCAAGGAATATTTCCAACACACCTCTGAACAACATACTAATCCACAGAGACCTCCCTACCAACCCTACAAAAAGAAGGATTCTAGGTGGGCTCCTCCTGAAGGTCGAAACAGCAGACTGGACTTCTACATAGAGTGCTTCCGCCGACGTGCATGAGCTGAAATTGTGGAAAAGCAGCATCACTTACCCCATAACCTCAGCCGTGCAGATTACAATGCCATCCACAGCCTCAGAAACAACTCTGACATCATAATCAAAAAGGCTGACAAAGGAGGTGCTGTTGTCATCATGAATAGGTTGGAATATGAACAAGAGGCTGCTCGGCAGCTCTCCAACACCACTTTCTACAAGCCATTACCCTCTGATCCCACTGAGGGTTACCAAAAGAAACTACAGCATTTGCTCAAGAAAATCCCTGAAAAAGCACAAGAACAAATCTGCACAGACACACCCCTGGAACCCCGACCTGGAGTATTCTATCTGCTACCCAAGATCCATAAACCTGGAAATCCTGGGCGCCCCATCATCTCAGGCATTGGCACCCTGACAGCAGGATTGTCTGGCCACGTAGACTCCCTCCTCAGGCCCTACGCTACCAGCACTCCTAGCTATCTTCGAGACACCACCGACTTCCTGAGGAAACTACAATCCATCGGTGATCTTCCTGAAAACACCATCCTGGCCACTATGGATGTAGAAGCCCTCTGCACCAACATTCCACACAAAGATGGACTACAAGCTGTCAGGAACACTATCCCTGATAATGTCACGGCAAACCTGGTGGCTGAACTTTGTGACTTTGTCCTCACCCATAACTATTTCACATTTGGGGACAATATATACCTTCAAATCAGAGGCACTGCTATGAGTACCCGCATGGCATAATCATTTTATTTCATAATTACACTAGAAAACCATATTAAGTGCAGCCATAAAAAGGTCTAAAATTCAAAGACAAACATTTAGGAGTAAGTGAATACTAACAATGCCATTCATTCATTAATATGATGGAACTAAATACTATCATTTTGATTTTGGTAAATCAAACCCTGAAAAGCTTAAATTATGTCGGGACCTTGACAAGTAAAAATGGAAGAAGTTACATAGGAAAATAATTCTGGAAAGACGCCGACAGAGCTTCAATGGAAAGAACAGGGCTAAACAATAGATTTTAAATATGACTCTTGAGTAAACACTATGCCAGAAAGATTACTTTCTTTTTTATATTTGATGATGAGAAGCCTTTTCTCGTTCAGCAAAAAATGACTCAACTTCTACTGCTAGCATAACAAAGGATACAATTAAGGAACTCTAATGCAATACACAGTCACTATGTGTAATTACTGCTAGACAGTATGTCGACAGTCTATTGTCTAGACCAGTGGTGGGCAACCTGTGGCCTGTCAGAGTAATCCTCTAGCGGGCCATGAGGCAGTTTGTTTACATTGACCGTCCGCAGCTCCCAGTGGCTGCAGTTCGCCGTTCCCGGACAATGGGAGCTGCAGGAAGCAGCATGGGCCGCAGGGATGTGCTGGCCACCGCGTCCTGCAGCTCCCATTGGCCGGGAACGGCGAACCTCAGCCACTGGGAGCTGCGGATGGTCAATGTAAACAAACTGTCTCATGGCCACCAGCGGATTATCCTGGCGGGCCGCAAGTTGCCCACCACTGGTCTAGACATTATTAATTGTATCATAGTAGCTGGATGGCTAACTGGTTTTGTTTCACCTCTAAAACACTACTAAAGTTACCAGATTGTAGCGCAGAAGACTGTCTTCTTAGTTCTATTTCTCATTAATCAATCTATTCATTTAATGATAGGCAGCTCACCTTCGTAAGAAATGCTTATTGCCCACTGTGATGCAGTTCTTCTTTAGATGCTGAGAATATCACAAGTAAAGTCTGTTTACCTTAATATAGCTCTAAAACCAAACTTTTGTTAGGTGCAGCTGTGCCTATGGGTTGTACCTATGTAAGCATACAAGACTTTACATGGTGCCAAAACGTTATGATCTCTTAGTTACAGTTTTTACATTGTCCAGATTGAGTGACTGAAATTCTTATATATTGGCAGTTTGGTAGACAGATTAACAACTCATTTGTCCAGGTCACAGAAACCACCACCTCAGCTGGTACTACTGTTGGCAATCTCAGCTAACAGATCAAGTGATTGTCTAAAGAGATCACAGCTGAGAGAACGTCACAGAAATTTATTCCTAAAGGACAAGGACAGGACAGGAGATATGGTGGCATGGTAGGGTGAAATAATTTATGTTACAGAGCATTAACTTTGCTTCAGCAGTTTAACAAAACTGAGATTAAATCACACATACTGAAGATAAAGCTTGTCTAGTTCTTATATGCAGTCATTTTTTATCAACAGCAACGTCATTAAATCCTGAATAAAACATGTAGCTTTCTATGTTGTTTCACCTTGTTTAAAAGATAGCTAATAATATTTCTGTTCAGAGACCTTCCTTCAGCTAGACTTTACAGATCCCAAGACATACAAGACAAATATGTAGATTTGACTTCTAACACACTGATTGTTTTAAGGAATTAAATGAAATAAGGGAACCATTTAACATCCACCCATATATGAGAGAGCAAGATTACAGATCCTTTGGTTCTCAGTTGGGGGAACTGAAATGAAGGTCTATTAATAAGTACTTTCAGCTTTGACTAATAATAATAACAAGATAGAAGTTACAAAAAATTCTTTTTGTTGAAACCACTTTTGTAATACTGCTTTTTAATAACCCTCATAATGGCCGAATTAGAAGGACCCCAACTGAAGTCATTCATCCCACATAAAACAAACATTGCTTTTTCTTCTTAGCTTTGTTTTACAAGCTACATTATTTCCAGATGATGCTTGAGGGGCCTAAGGGTTTCAAGAATTAGATGCTTAAATAGACAGCTGCTTTCTATTTACCATATAAATCAAGGATAAATCAAAGAAGAATCTAAATAGTGGACTTCATTTACCGCCATTATAGAGCACAAGCTGAGAAAGAAAAAGAATAGAAAGAGAGAAACATCTCATCAAGCAATTACGAAGTTTTATTTAGATTATTAACAAAGGAGGAGGAAATGCAGCAACATTTGTAGAATCCTGGGCTTCCAAATAACATTAGCTTTGCACAGCAGGTAAGAAATAATTCACTAGACTGGGAATTGGCCAGGAAAAATTCAGCTCTGATCAGCAGTTCTTACAAATCCATCAGGCTTTGCTACTGGACTCAAATTGCATGGCTTACTTTGCTCATATTATTTAAACTTTCCTTATTGACTATAAAAGTAGATCAATTTCTAGGCCTTAACTAATGCAGAAAAGTAACATTCTGGACTGTGCTTTGGAGGATGGATCATGAGAGCATTTTTTGTATTTAAAAAGATGGGATCATATGCCCCACATATGAAAAATGCGTTGCAAAGGAACTTTCTTGCACATTTCATATGATTTGGTCACATGACCTTCAACATATGGCACCAGAGTGCTCTAAAACACTAGGAATTTCTTGAGACCAACTTTAAAATGTGTCCAAGAAATAAATGTTTAGTAAAAGTATGTATTGACAACTGTGTAGTTACTCTATAGATCTTGTGGGATGAAAAAATAATATTTTGTACTTGTACAGCACCTTTCATCAGAGGGATTTCCAAATGCTATATGAATAAGCCAGAGGTACTTCCGGCCACTGACAAGCTTTTAATTGCCTTTGAAATGACATTCAAGTGACATCCCCAAAGCTGGGATCATTTAGAACTCCAGCACCTAACTGACAGATTTCAGAGTAGCAGCTGTATTAGTCTGTATCTGCAAAAAGAAAAGGAGTACTTGTGGCACCTTAGAGACTAACAAATTTATTAGAGCATAAGCTTTTGTGAGCTACAGCTCACTTCATGTGTGCAAGGATGTATTTTTAGGGTTCGCTTTGGGAAACACCCACTTTCTTCTACCTCCCATATATAAATGTCAAATTTTAAACTCAACTGATTTCCAGAAATTTCCCCATGTGGCCAGTTACCAATTTATCTTGGCTGTTTGTGGATAACCTAGCCAACTAGAAGATTGGTGGCTTAAATTCTTAGTGCTGGTAGTTGGCTAGTATGAAAATAAAGGGGTAGATTTTCAGAAGAATTCAGCAGCCAGCAACCTCTGAGTGCTCAGAACTTCTGGAAGTCTGACCCCAATTATGGGTGTTGCGCACTTCCAGAAGTCTGCTCCAAAAGGCCTTCAACTTGCCACTCAACATCTAAGACCAAATACTAGTAATCAGCAAGTAAAGCACCTGCTGCCATAAGCCCCCTATCCCTGTGTTGCATATAATTGCAGTTAAAATTAATGTGGACACTGAACAAACCAACATGACTAAATGTGCACTGAATATCATGTCAATTTATTAGAATAAAAAATTATTTTTAAATTTAAATTTTGTTCCTTACTGAGTTTTTCAACTTCTACCTAAAATTAACTATTTCATAAGACTTGGGGGTGAATTCTAAAGATAAAACGATCTTTAATCTTAAAAACTAGATATAATCCCCCAGGCCCCTAAACATAACCATCACATTGCCCTTGTCTGAGGTGTGGGGGTGAGGGGTGGGGGAAGGGGAGAGGATGGACAGAATTCCAAGGAGAAAAGGAGGACTTGTGGCACCTTAGAGACTAACAAATTTATTTGAGCATAAGCTTTCGTGAGCTACAGCTCACTTCATCGGAAGTGAGCTGTAGCTCACGAAAGCTTATGCTCAAATAAATTTGTTAGTCTCTAAGGTGCCACAAGCACTCCTTTTCTTTTTACTTATAAAGTTAGAGCACCAACCCATTCAGACTCTTGCAAAGTCTAAAGGACATCTGGTTGTTCATGCTTACCCAACTGAAAGAGCTTTTAGACTTATGTTATATTCTCTTTTAATAAAACACATGATATGGTTCTTTCCTTATGCTAATAAGTGACTTTTGGTTTTGTTTGTTTAACACCAAGTTTTGAGTTACAAATTAGTTGATATGTTAAAGGTTAGAGTGTTACTTCTCAAAAGCACAACAGACAAATCAGAGAGCATAAACTCACTGTTGTCGTAAGAAGTTACTCTGAAATATGGCATCACAGGTGGCAATGATTGTTTACTCAATAACTTAGCCAGCCCTCTGCTTTTGAATAGCAAAATGGCATTGTTTGTGTATTGCATATAAACAACTCTGGCCAGGACATGCGAGTCAAGAGATGTTGCTAGTTAAATTAATCATTTTGAGCCCCCAAAATATAACCTGTTAGATAAAAAAGTAATAGTTTCAATAGCTATTAGCTAGTGTGTTGAGACCACAGCCTATCGTGCTGACCAATATTGTTTTCTTGTACTCCCCTATTAGTCTGTCTGTATTCATCAGTTGTCTCTTGTCTTATACTTAGGGTCTGTAGGCAGGGACTATCTTTTTTTCTATTTGTACAGTGCCTACCGTTGGGTTCTGTTCCATGACTGGAGCTCCTAGGTTATATGATAATGCAAATAATAAATAATAATAATAAAAGATGTTCTAGAAGGTACATAGGCTTTTAAAAGCTTGAAATATGTGAAGAGGGAGTTGTACAGTTTGTAATCCCTCAGAGTTTGGTTTCCTGAAACACTTAAAAACTCAAGGTAAAATATGGTTATATTTCCATGGTCAAACTCATAGCAATTTATAAAAGAGGAAAAACATTTTTGCACAAGTTTTATAAAATAAAATGTAACAATGTAAATCAATATAAACCAGAGACATTTGAAAAGAATATATAAATAATACCATTTAAGACCTGGGAGGAACTTTCTTTGTTGTATAAATTAACAGTATAGTAAACAAGGAGTTTTCTGACAGTCATGCTATCAATTTACAAATTATTGTCCCATCTGAAGATATTGGCTTAGAACAGATGAGAAGCCATCCTTAGAAGTGCATGTGTGCATGCATGTTCAGAAAACACCAGTTTGGTCTACAACTTCATTCATATATTGGGCACTGCTGTTTCACAGACGAATTAGGGTTTGTTTCAATAGCAGATATGCATAATATTTTAGGCCTTTTAAAATATTGGTAGATGCCGAAGAGGTTTTTTTTTTTAAAGTATGCTTTTAACTATCTCTCTCAAATGCATCTGATTGCAACTCTCTTGAAAACTGCAAGCTGACAGGCTATGGAAGGTTTCTTAGCTTTGAATAGCTGTGGTTTTGTTTTGCCATTTTTAAGTATATTTTTCATTTTCTTACTAAGTTTCAGACATGATGTCATTTTGAGAGGTTCCTATATTTTGGTGTTGGTGGTTGCCTCATTGTCACACACTTTGATAAACTTTTGCAGATTTAGGGATGTTGCTGCTTCTATTTTGAGAAGTTCACTAAAACATTAAGCTCAATACTCACGTAATCAGGAAGTGGAGAGTCATCTGAACTGAGGGAACCTCGCAAGGTTTGTGTGGCTTGCTCCAAAACTTTGTTGTGTTTTTTAGACAACAAAGAAAACAAACTGAAAAAGAACACAAAAATCGGAAAATGTTTACTATAATAAGAATTCACAAGCGACCCTCTACTTCCAGTAAGCTAGACTATTCAATTAGAAGAAACTCTCCATAATATTTCCTTGAATTGGGAGATTTAAAGAAAAATACAATGCACATCAATTGTATGGGTAATATATGCTTTACATCTTAGGTAAGCGAAAAAGAACTTTGAATTCCATACTATAAAATATGGAGAAAGAATGTTAAGTTTTCATGCTTAAATATTCAAAAGTTTGGGAATAACAAAGTTAAGATTGTATGTGCAACTTAAATTCTGCTCCTGTGTATTCATAATAATTAAGTCTTCAAGCTCACTATCTCAATGCAATATACTTATTTTCCACAACCTTGGATACATTGTACATTTCCCCCCACTTTTTATGTTTCAGTTTGTTAATGTTCTAGTACATTAAAAAACCCCCAAGTTAATAAAGATATGTATTTTACAAATTTAGTCAGCAATCCCATACTATAAGTTTTCTTTTCAAGGAGCAGCAGAGACTTCAGGTGCAATTCAGAGGATGAGGAACTGAATTACAAAGGTAATTCCTCTGTGAATTTAGAGGGGCTTTGTATATCTGCATTGTTTTTTATTATTTTTAACTTCTTATACTTTGGGTGGAAATTTCAAAATCATCTAAGTGACTTACATCCTTATAAAAAGTCTCACTAAAGACATTCCCTTATGCTCAGAAATCACTTTGGATCATTTAAAAGTCCTGTGCTTAATCTTTACTAATTGGGGTAAGCACTGTGTATTCCCCAAATAAATTATTTTACATGCACCACCTGGCATACATAGTACTATGAGATGCTAAACAGATGTACTAAATCTGAAGAAAAATGTAAATTATGCAGTCCGTAACTGTACAGATTCATAGACAAGCCCAGAAAGGAACACTGTGATCATCTAATCTGACCTGCATAACAAAGGCCATAAAATTTCTCTGAATTAATTCCTATTTGCATTTGAGCCTAACTTTTAGAAAAACATCCGATCCTGATTTAAAAAGTGCTAGTGATGGAGAATCCACTATAATCCATGCCAAATTACCAATGGTTAGTTACAGTTAAAAAAGGGGCACCTTATTTCCAGTCTGAATTTGTATGAGCTCCTCGGCAGTGAATTTACTGGTTCAGGTTAACTACACAGATGAAAGTACTATTTTAGAAGTTATGTATTTTAAAGGGACTGCTCTTTAGTGCCACTGGTGTTCCTTTGTTGAGTGTCTTCACTGTACCCTTCACTATTTTGTACATCACCTAATCTTTCTCTTCAGGCTAAAGAACTTCAAGAATCTGGCTTCATATGTAAATCATGCATAAACTGTTTTGTTGCCCTTCAAGACTTTGTTGGTCTCTGCTACTGTAAATCATTCTCTAGGTGAGGTGATCAAAGCTGAACACTGTACATAATAGAACATCAAAGTGACACAATGGCCAAGAATTATGGGGTTTTGTGTGTTTAACCTGATCTATTACATTATCATAAAAATAATTCACAGGCAGTTTACTGCTTCTTACTTTCACTTCATGCATGTAGGTCCCTTCACCAGGATATCCATTTGTTTTAATTTTTCAGATTTTAAAACTTTACCCTACCACACCCCGCAAAAAATTAAATCAAAATTTATTTTCATTAAGGATAATAGATGATTTACAAGTTGGGTGGTTTGATGGATAAAACACTGGCCTTTCAATCAATCAGTTTAAATCTATCCTTCAGCTCTCAATCACATTAAACTCACAGGTTCAGCTTCGTTTTCAGATGTATGGGTATGTTCCTGGACGTTGATGTTTAGGTAGAGCATGACTATAAATCTTAATATTTTAAACAAATTTAATAGGGAATGTAATCGTTATGCTGTATATTTATTGTAAACACAAAGACATCACAATACTGTACTGCCTTGTCTAATGTTAACACAGAGATGGTGCTTTAAAGACACAGAAAGACAGGTCCCTGCCTGAGCATCGTACAATCTAAGGGAGGCAAGGCATAGGGAGACAGGATGTAGTCAAGGAAGTGGAAAAGCAAGGAATAGTGTTGCACAACAGAAAGCCAAGAAATTGTCTGTTTAACATATGCACCACAGTGTTTGATGGAGAGATATGAAGGAGGAAAGCAGCTTGAATGATGTAGATGAGAGAGGTCATTCCAGGCATATAGGGCAGTCATGTAAGGAAGTATGGCAGTGAATGTAGGAGGACGTAAACTGAAGGTGAAGGCAGAGGGAAGGCCCTGATGTCAGTAGCAGTAGGAAATAAAAGACTAGGATAAGTGCTCAGCACTTTCTGACAATCAGAACCCCTGTAAGGTGCCTCGAGTTGAGTATCCAAAAAATGGAGACCTCCAAAATTGCTAGTCACTTTTGAAAATCTTGGCCTAGAAGAATGCAGGAGCAGAGCTGTGTACAGCCTTGAAGTGTTCAGCCTTTGGGGTTGACAAATGTTATATTGCCCTACTCATACCATACATTTACTAATTCACAAATCATACAATTTATTACTGTCTGGATCCCTGCTTTATGAAGCTCCCCAACCTCTTTATTGTAATTTCTAACTTTTCTTTTTCTCCCAGGCAGTTAGCTTACTACTTTTATCCTCAATCCATTCACCACCTCTATTTTCGATCTCCCCATATTTTATATTTTACACACAGAGACAAAGGACAGACACTTTTGCTTCTCTTTGATGGCTATAACCATTCTGAAAGTGTGATGTGCCACCAGAACAAGGTAAGAGAGAAACTCAAAAGACACTTGAAAATCAACCATGTTTTAGTTCTGGATATGGCTCACAGACAGCACTGGTCTCATTGGTCAATTATAGCCTGTTTGAGGTAATCAAATGTCCATGCAGATTCTTTGAGATCTCTCAGTTGCCTTTGATACCACTGACGACAAGGCTGCAGTTCTTGGCAAGGATAGAATAAACCATGCTTGAGTGGCTCCATTCCTTTATCTTGGAGAGAATCTACATGGTAGCACTGCTCCAAGAATCCCTCTTTTGGAGGGTACCATAGGGCTCTTCCTGTTCAACATGCTTGTGAGACAATCAGAATATACAGTGACACAGTCTGAGGCTGCAGTGCTTTCACTTTGCAGATAGATCAATAATTATGTGATATCGTAACTGTTGAAATATTCTCAGTTGCTTAAACTACTAACTCCTGGATTTAAAAGGGAGGGGAACTGGAGATAAGGCACTCAGATAGTATGGTAATAGGCACAATGTAAGCTAGATTGATTTCAGAGAGCATTTCCAGAGAATCCACCTCAGTTCTGGAACCTGCTTCCTCACACTGGTTCATCAGAACCTGAATTTGTTAAGCTCATATATTTCCCTGCCACCCCTGCATGTTTTTCTGGAATTGTGGACTGAGTGAGTTTTATCTGGATGGTTGGAGAGTTTGGATTGGTTTGTGTCCTAATTTGAATGTTTTATTATATAATTCTTCTACATGCACCCAGAGCTCTGGATGGTCATAATTGTAAAAAACTTTTTTTTCTTGGTGCAGTCAATTATATCCTAGAGGTGACATGATTTACCATAAGTAGAAGAGCTCTGCTGTTGTACATTCTTTTATCATCTCCTGCTGGCTTATTTTCAGAGCATTCATAAGGATTTAGAGCTGGTATAAGATTTCACAAAAATCACTAATATTAATTAGTCATTTATTAGAGAATATAAAAGTGACAACACAAAACAGGGTAAATATAAGCTAGTGACACCCACTAACAATGAAGTGGTGGTGTTAGCATTGGGGAATGCTTGGTAGTCTCTCTTGATGGGCACCAGGGTGCAGCAGCAGAGCCTACTCTGTTCATATGTTACATTTATATAAACAAATATATACATTTATATAGCCAGTTTCATAAAATAGTATGCAAGAGGCAGAATATTTCCTAGGTTAATATACTATAGATACAAAATCTTTTGGGGACCTGAGAGACAGTTTTAGTGCTTTGAAGAGCAGAGAGAACTCAAAACTTTTCTCTCTGCAAAAGTGTTGATCAGAGTTTGAGCAAGTCTTCTTTGTTCTTTATTTGCTTAAAATACAGTCAGTATCTTTTACAGCATGTAGAGTAAGTTGCTCACACTAACAATATCCTGTTTCTTTATTGTTATCCAAGAACCTCTGCAAAAGACAAGAGATTTTTGCAATATTCTTCTGAGGGGGTCAAGAGGAAATAATTAGTTTTTCAAACCCACACCTTACCTTTTCTCTTAAGAGCCAATTCAATGTCCTATCCGTTCCCAACATCTCTTCAGTCTGTGTCATCTTAGGAATAGTATTAATAGCTTGATTTCTATAACACTTTATATTCAAATTCCTTATCAGTCATTATCTAATAAATCCTCACAACTACCTTTATGATAGCTGTATATTGTCCTCCCTATGTTACAGATGGAGAAACTGAAGCAGAATAATGAAGTAACAAGCCCAAGACCAGAGGGAATCAGGATCAGAGCTGGTGTTAGAAATACAGCTTCCTGAGTCCTAGCCCCAGGATGAAACTATCACTGAACCACACCTCTCTCAATTAGTCTGATATACAAATAGTGTTAGATAAGATTAAGAAATACTAATCCTTTGTGATAGGTATAGGTGGTGATCAATACCTACAGCATTCAGGATAATTCAATAGATCTGAAGACAGTGAAAATCTGTATCCCAGAGAAAAGTGGATCCATCTACAGTCTTTTATCAAGATATCTACCTGGTTAGGCCTCATATCAGCCTCCCACCAATCGGCAACTGTTATAACTGGAAACACTTGGATAAGACTACTGAAAGTGAATAAGAAAACAAAAATAAGATCATCCAGGATAATGGCATACACAGCAGCACAGTTCCTTTTCCCTTCCCAAATCCAGTTGCTGTTTTACACAGTAAATTGCTCATTTGCAGACAGATTTTCAGCTTGTCTAAAGCTTGGCTTTGAAAACTGGTTGTTTACCTGCAACGGGGAATGCAGTGTTACTTCTGCAGTCATTAGTACTGCTAATTCAGTAGTGTCATCAAAACCATCTAGTGCTGTGCAGACAGCACCTTTGGTTAAAACTGATCTAGAGGTGTCTAGTGCAGTGAGTTCAAGGGCAGATTAAGCAAAGTGTCTCAGTCTATTTCGGAAGGTACAGTTCATTTCAAGAAGAGGAAGAATGCAGCTCTGGAAAGAAGAGGGACTTCACCATAAGTAGCTTTTTGGGGAAAACCCTATGAGCTGCTTTGGCTGCAAAGGGAATTTAAATACAAAACACAGAATAAGGCAGCAGGATTTTGAGTAATGCATTTCTTCAGCATGTGAGAATGGAAACATACACAATATTAATCCTCCTGCACAGAACTGGAAAACATATGGCAAAATGAATCCCCCCCTTCCACGACCCCCCAGGAAAATAGAGGAGGATGAGTGAGGAGAGGGGAAGGAACAGCAGAATTAGAGAGAGAAAAAAAAGGTTGCCTCATTCCCTCTTCTTGTCTGATTTTCCCTTTTCTTCCTATAATTTAAAAGGTCAGATAATTTAATTAGGAGATTAGCTGCTGAAACCTCCCCTATCAATTTCTACTTCTGGTGGGTGTGTGATAAGGTGAACTAACTATTAATTTCAAAGAATTCCTGGGATGCGATGAAATTAGGCAAAGGAAAATATAGGCTGAATATCAGGAATAACTGCTGAACACTTACATCTCAAGGAGTGTGGAACAGTGCAATGGCGAAGTCTGGGGAAGCCTCATCACTCAAGACACTTAATGAATTAGAATAATAATTTGCACTTTGTGTAGCACCCTCTCTCCGAACATCTGAAAGCAACTGGTAAAATATTAATTCAGCCTCAGAGCACCACCTAAAGGCAGTATTGTTATTCCCATTTACCCGTGGCAGAGTCATAAAAAGGTCTCCTAATTCCCATTCATATGCCTTAATCACACTTCTACTTCTGCCTATTTAAGACTAGACTGGACACAACAATGGAAAAATATATAGTAGGAAAAAATCCTTCACGGTCAGGGTGGATAGACTAAATAAGATGACGATAGTGTGGGGTTTTCCAACATTGCTTTCTGTGATGATATGTAATTTATATATTAACAATGTACTCAAGTTCAGAACAGTTAAAGCTCAAATACACAGGGACCTCCTTACCACATCCTTTCATAAGAATGCTTATGAATCAATGGACCTCTAAAATCACACTAGAGAACAGGAAGACCAACTTCTTAAGCACATATCTATAATGTGTAGGGGAAAAAAAACCCTGAGTTATCATGGGAGACCTCAAAGTTTCATGCTGCCAGTACTAAAGTGTCCTTAGGCAATTGTCATAAATAATTGTTAGGAATTCTAACTCGGAAGGCGTTGAATCTAACATTAGGGAACTGTATATTAGACCTGATCTTGACAGATCAATTCCTCTTTATAGCAGAACTAAAAATTAGTGGTTGAATAGCTGCAAGTGACCATGAGTTGATTATTTTGTTTATGTATAACAAATGTAAAGTCCAAAGCAGTAAAATATATATATGGTGCTTTTAAAGGATCAAAGAATTAAAACAATTATGAACCAAATCAGCTGGGATAAAGAATTTTAAAAGACAACTGTCAATGATAATTGGAAACTGTTTAAAATAATTTTACTAGACACCCAATACCACAATTAAGAAAGAAGAGAAGCCGGGTTAAAAAAACAACAACAAGCTGTCTTCGAAGGGATGTGAAAGTAGCTATTTTTAAAAATATATATAACAAATAGAAAAAACGGGGAAGTTGGTAGTAATGAATATAAATTAGAAGGTAGGAATTACAGAATATTGATAAAGGAAGCAAAAGAACACAAGCAGAAATCAATGGCTAACAGAGCTAAAGAAAATAATGAGTTTTTAAAGTATATAAAGAACAAACAAGTTCTAAAAATGATATTGGTCCCACACTAGAAATGGTAGATGAATAATAATGCAAAAAAGGCAGAAGCGGTCAATAAATATTTCAGTTCTGTATTTGGTAAAAAAATATATGATGTATTTATATCTTATGATGAAATACTTTCCATTACAACAGTAACTAGTGAGGATGTTAAAAAGCAGCTACTAAAATTAGACACTTAATATAATATACATTTTTGATATAATATAGCTAAGACTTCTGTAAGGCATTTGGCTTGGTTCCACACGACATTTTGATTAAGAAATTAGAACCACAGAAACTCAACATGCTATACACTAAATGGATTAAATACTGGCTAACAGATAGGCCTCAAAATGTAATTGTAAATGGAGAATAATGATCAAGTAGGTATGTTTCTATTGGTCAATCACAGGGATCAATTCTTGGCATTATACTACTTAATATTTTTATTAATGACCTGGAAAAACCCCAAAATCATTACTGATAAAATTTACAATGGAACAAAGATTGGAAGAGTGGCAAATAATGACAAGCATAGGTCACTGATATAGAACAATCTTGATCGCTTTGTAAGAGAGATACAAGCAAACAATAACCATTTCAATATGGCTAAATTTAAATGTATACATCTAGGAACAAAGAATGAAGACATATATTCATAAGATGGGGAACTCTATTCTGGAAAACAGCGACTTGGGATGGGGGATCATGGTGAATAATCAGCTGAACATGGAGCTCCTTGTACAATGGTGTGGGTGAAAGGACATATGTGATCCTCAGATGTTTAAACAGGAATACTGAATAAGCACAGAGAGGTTATATTGCCTCTGTATTTGGCACTGGTACAACCACTACTAAAATACTGTGTCCAGTTCTAGTATCATACTTCAAGGAGGATGCTGAAAAACTGGAGAGGGTTCAAAGAAGGGCCACAAGAGTGATTAATGGATTGGAACATGTGCATTATGGTGATGGACCTCAAGGAGTTCAGTCTATTTAGCTTATCCAAGAGAAAGTTAAGGGATGACTTGATCGCAGTCTATAAGTATCTACATGAGGAACAGAAATTTGATAACAGGGGGTTCTTCAATCTATCAGATAAACACATACTAACATTCAACAGCTGGTAGTTGAAGGTAGACAAGTTCAGAGTGCAAATAAGGTGCTAATTTTTAACAGGGAGAGTAATTAACCATTGGAACAACTTACCAAGGGTTGTCGTGAATTCTCCATCACTGGAAATGTTTTAAATCAAGACTGGATGTTTTTCTAATAGATATGCCTAGATCAAACAGGAATTAATTCAGGGAAGTTCTATGGCCTCTGTTTTGTCAGAGGTCAGATTAGATGATGACAGTGGTCTCTTCTGGACTTAAAAAAAAAATCTATGAATTTAAGGAATGCCCTACAACAAATACTAAATGAAAAGAAAGAGAGAGGAAAGGCTGCAGTAAAATTTGCATATATTTTTATTTTGTGGTTTGCCATCAGACATAACCTAAAGAAAGAGGCAGACAAGACAAACAAATCTTTGTGGAAGATGGGTTTTCTGGCATAAAGAAAATCAATATAATTAAAATGGGTAAACTGGCAAAGGTCTCATCAGAACTACACTCTTGCATTAGCACCCTCACAGACCCACGCAACCATACAGAAAGGCAATATTAGCATTGGATCTGTATTGCTATTATCCATGTCCCTATTTGTAATTAAAGCTGCAATGATTAATCAATATATTTAATTACATAAATCATTTTTTTTTATTTGAAAATGTTTAACTGACTATTCAGGCAGGCAGTGACATTAGGCTTCAATCCTGCAGCTGCATGCATGTCAGCTGAAGGACTCCTGTGTGAATAAGACTGTAGGATTGGCGACATAATACTCTAAAGTTCCCTGCCTCCTCTGATGGTAAGAGGAGAAGTCAAAAACGACACTGAGGTTTGGAGCCTGGGTGATGAGGAAGATGGTTGTGTTAGCAACAACAGCAGAGAAGAGAGGAAGAAGAGAAGGTATGGTAGGGAAGAGGAGCAGCTCAGAGTTCCCCAAATTGAGTTTAAACAGGTGCTAGGATGTCCAGGAAGAAGTGAGAGGTTGAAAGAAAGGGGTAAGGTCAAAGGAAGAAAGGTAAACTGAGAGTTACTGGAACAGAGAAAATAAACAAAACTGTGAGAGAGAAGAAAAGGGAACCAAGGACAGAACCTCTCCCTCCCAAACACAAACAAACTCTCTCTCCCTCCCTCCCCCAATTTTCAAGGACGGTAGTTAATTTTATCAGATCAATCAAAAATAATTAGTAAAATCTGTGAGTATGGGAATACTCAAGAACTATAGCATTGTTTGTAATTGGTGTGTGGAGACCCAGAGGTCTCATGTAATTCCCCTTTCAGGAAGTACATGATGATAAACTGAGCAGCAGCTAAACACACAAAAAAAGCCATGCAGCTGTAAACACAGCCTAGTGGGACAGAAATTGGATGAACATGGTGTTATAGGGAATTTGGGGGACACTTTAGGATATTATGAATACCAATATTGTAAAATAGCAATGAGTTGTGCCAGATATGCCGTGTAAGGTATCTGCAAAAATGTTCTAATTTGCCAAGTATGGTAATCTTGCGAATGTGTTTGTATCACCTTTGTATTGTAAGTTATATGTATGGTATGTCTGTAGTTCCAAACTTGTGCTGTGCATCTGGGTGACATCCCCAGACAGATTGGCATCAGCACTGCCTAGACTGCTTCATGGCCCACCAAGGGGCATCAACTGTACAATGAACCCATTGAAAAGGCCAGGGGCTACACCTTATGACTCAGCAAGACATGCAGGGGCATGCCTATGGATAGAATTCTAACACTTCCAGGCCATGTGCTGGGCAACTTGTGTTTGGAACAAAGGAAATAGAAGCTGCATGCCAAAAGACTATAAAAGGCAGCTGCATCTTCTCCATTATGTCTTCATCATTCCTGCTTCTTACCTTTGGAGTAACCTTTCTACAAAGGAAGCTCTGAACAAAGGACTTCCATCCAAGCTGTGGATGTGTTCCAGAGGGACTTTCAAGCCAGCAAACTCACCAATACTGCTAAGAACCTGATATATGTAACTTTCAAGTCTCTGTATGTATGTGACTGTTTTATCATTTAACCTCTCTCTTCTTGTTCTTTCTTTTTTCTTTATAATAATCCTTTAGTTTTAGAGACTAAAGGATTGGCTGGCAGCGTGGTATTTTGGGTAAGATCCAAACCTATATTGACCTGGTAACGTGGCTGACCCTTTGGGATCAGAAGAACATTTTGTATAGTGAGCAGAGTTTTTTAAATAACTTCTCACTGTCCTGGCCCTATATGCTGATTAGGAGCCAGAGAACTGGAATACAATAAAGGGGACTGTGTGATTTCTTTTTAGCTTTTGATGACCAGTGTAGGGGATCAGAAGCACAGTTTGTGACTGGTTGAGGAGTTTAACTTTAATGTTACCCACTAGTCTTAGGAGTATTTGTTCTCCCTTTTGCAGCGTGCCCTGACGTTGGCATTTCCAGTGTGGGCTGCCCTAGGCACACCTGGGGCACACGTGGGTAGTTATGTACTCTAATATTACAGTAATATTCTCTGAATTATTGTTTCTCTTCTCTCTCATTTTCACATGCCAAGTGTATTACTGTCCTCAATTTAAAAAAGTAATAAAGTTACAAAATTAAATACAGGCCATAAAGGCCATACATTATAGAACCACACCTTAAACTGTAGCTGTAGCTCACGAAAGCTCATGCTCAAATAAATTGGTTAGTCTCTAAGGTGCCACAAGTACTCCTTTTCTTTTTGCGAATACAGACTAACACGGCTGTTCCTCTGAAACCTTAAACAATGGTATTCTACAGCTTGTATTTCACCATCATAATTCCATTAGAAAAGAACCCCTTTATATAAAGACATGAGAATAGCTTAGACTCAAAATTTTACCTCTTTTAAAGTTAATATAATCTTATGGAGAACGTCCTCTATGTTGTAGCTGTACCTTTGGTTTTTGAGCTACTGTTTAATGGATCACTGAAAGAAAGATAATATCTACATAGGGTCCCATTATAAACAATAATTTATACTCCCTCTGTTGGCTCATTAGTCACAATCAAAATATTACTCCACAAGTTTTACTGTTCTAAGCTTTGTTGTTTTCTGTGTTGCTGTTGCCGCTGCCGCGTTGGTCCCAAGATATTCACGAGACAAGGTGGGTGAGGTAATAGTTTCTATTGGACCAACTTCTGTTGGTGAAACAGACAAACATTAGAGCTGCACAGAGCTCTTCTTCAGGTCTGGACCAGGTAATCAGAGGATGGAAATATCACGGATGTATCTCACGGGTCCTATGCATGACTATCACAACATGTGGTGTACCTCATACAGTGCACTACATGCCTCAATAACAACTGTGTGGTTGAAACCAGACAATTGCTACTCTTTCAAATGAGGTCACAAAGCTTGTCTCTTTCACCAACAGAAGTTGGTCCAATAAAAGATATTACCTCAACCACCTCGTCTCTCTGATCTAAACTTTTGCAAACAAATGAAACACCTCCAGTTATTAGTTTAGTACACTGGTTATTATTATTTATATTAGGGTTGGAAGAGACCTCAGGAGGTCATCTAGTCCAACCCTCTGCTCAAAGCAGGACCAACACCCACTAACTCATCCCAGCCAGGGCTTTGTCAAGCCGGGCCTTAAAAACCTCCAAGGATGGAGATTCCACCACCTCCCTAGGTAATCCATTCCAGTGCTTCACCACCCTCCTAGTAAAACAGTGTTTCCTAATATCCAACCTAGACCTCCCCCACTGCAACTTGAGACCATTGCTCCCTGTTCTGTCATCTGCCATCACTGAGAACAGTTGAGCTCCATCCTCTTTGGAACCCCCCTTAAGGTAGTTGAAGGTTGCTATCAAATCTCCCCACACTCTTCTCTTCTGTAGACTAAATAACCCCAGTTCCCTCAGCCTGTCCTCGTAAGTCATGTGCCCCAGGCCCCTGATCATTTTCATTGCCCTCCGCTGGACTCTCTCCAATGTGTCCACATCCCTCCTGCAGTGGGGGGACCAAAACTGGATGCAATACTCCAGGTGTGGCCTCACCAGTGCTGAGTAGAGGGGAATAATCACTTACTTCGATCTGCTGGCAATGCTCCTACTAATACAACACAATATGCCGTTGGCCTTCTTGGCAACAAGGGCACACTGCTGACTCATATCCAGCTTCTCATCCACTGTAATCCCCAGGTCCTTTTCTGCTGCTTAGCCAGTCGGTCCCCAGCCTGTAGCGGTGCATGGGATTCTTTCTTCCTAAGTGCAGGACTCTGCACTTGTGATTGTTGAATCTCATCAGATTTCTTTTGGCCCAATCCTACAATTTGTCTAGGTCACTCTGGACCCTATCCCTACCCTCCAGCATATCTACCTCTCCCACAGTTGAGTGTCACCTGCGAATTTGCCGAGGGTGCAATTAATCCCATCATCCAGATCATTAATGAAGATGTTGAACAAAACCGGTCACAGGACTGACCCCTGGGGCACTTCGCTTGATACCGGCTGCAAACTAGACATGGAGCCATTGATCACTACCTGTTGGGCCCAACAATTTAGCCAGCTTTCTAACCACCTTACAGTCTATTCATCCAATCCATACTTTTTTAACTTGCTGGCAAGAATACTGTGGGAGACCGTATCAAAAGCTTTGCTAAAGTCAAGATATATCACATCCACCGCTTTCCCCATATCCACAGTGCCAGTTATCTCATCATAGAAGGCAATCAGGTTGGTCAGGCATGACTTGCCCTTAGTGAATCCATATTGACTGTTCCTGATCACCTTCCTCTCCTCCAAGTGCTTACTTGGTATTATTTTAAATGTAAATGGAGCATCAGTGATGAATGCATTATAAGACCAATCCACGATGTATTCACTCAAGTGGATTTCAGTTCTAACAAGTAAATAAAAAAGCATACACGTGTATCATACACTAGTATTATTATTGATATTAGCAGATTCCAAAGGTATTGAAAACAGCTAATTAAAACTAAAAAAAATGATTTCCTGCTAAAATTCAGCTAAATAGACACAAAAAGCATAAGAGAGCAGTGAAATAATAACTTTCATTTACTCAGCCCAAAAATATGAAGATCAGGTAATTTCAGCAGATAACCATTGTCCATATTACGAACACAACCATTCAAAGAACTTCATTACAAGACTGCTCGCTACCAGGTTACAAACAAGGTTTCAGTCTTTGGCATAGGATGGATCTTAACATTATTTTATAACAAGAGCTAGGTCAGACCATGGTGTATTCAAGGTCTTTAAGGTGGTCATATTTCTAGTGTAGTCAGGGACTAACATTTTTCTAAAAGAACAGTTTCTTTACAGATTTCATCAGTCTTAAGATTTATAAATGCTATACAAGCAAATATCCATTAATGGGCATGCTATTAAAGGAACGAGTTGATTTTGCAATAGGTAAAATATTTTAAAATTAAATTACCCTTCTAGTAGGAGAACAGTTACTAATCCATGTATATACTATCTCTGCAGCAGACTATTCATTTTATTTGTTACAATCCATGGGAATATGTATATTCTAAGAAGTCAGTAAAAGGAGTTTTTCAACAAATATATACACAAACTTCAGGATTGCTGGGAAAATCAATACAGATTTGTCTTATGATTCTTACTAACATATAGTACTTGCAGTTGTGCAAGTTTTTTCCATCCGTAAAACCACCATGGCATTCTTTTAAAAAAAAGTCTCAGGCCCCGAAGAGCACAGTAATTAAATTTACATTGTCTTCAGTTTGTATGGAAATTAACCTCATTTCCACAGAGGAAACAGGGTTTGCTCTTTGTTCCTTCACATTTTATTTCAGCGTTTTAATCTTTCCTTATGCAAAAACCAACCAACCAAAAAAACCCACAAAAAACAAAGAACACCCAAGCAAATAAAAAAACACCAGCTTTACTACATTCTGTACCTGAAATTACTCCATTTACAAATTAAGAGGAAAATTCTATTCTCCAGATCACACTGTGTCCTCATTAAAGCCAATGGGAGTCGCAGGTACACAACTAAAGGTAGAACTGGGCATAATGATAAAGCCAGCAACTGCAGGATCCCAGATACAATACTATAAAATGTATAATGCAGCACTCTAAGTGTATGCTTTATATGTTCATGGAGAATGCTAATCCCATTGCTCTGGGGAACACATGGCAACATACATGAACCCATCAATCACAGGTCCCCATAGCATTCTCAACTGGATGCAAAGCCTTTGCCCAGAGAATACAAGAAATATTGGTTTCTAGACCATGCTGATATGTCTCATACCGAGACATTAATTTACACAGCAGACAGCAAAATTTATGCAAATACCACAATGCTCACTTCACTGCATTAGTAATTTGGACTAATTTCTACTGCAAACTACTCTGAATACTAAACAAACTTGCAAATCTAAACTATTTACCATACATGTAGTAGAACAGCCTTCCAAAGAACAATAACTGGATTTATATTTATATTTAATAGCATCTACCCAAGCTCTAGGTGTTTTTATAATTATAGATAATATATAAAACAAAAAGGAACAATATGCACCACCCCCAACCTCATTCAGCCTCCAGCCCAGATCCATCCCCATTCCCTCTCTAGCACCAATCCTGCTTCGCCCCCAGCTTTAGTTCCACTCCACCCCAGCTCTGCTCTCATTCCCTTTCCGCCCCCAGGCCAGCTCCTCCCCCATCCCTAGCTCCGCTGCTGTGGAAGCCTTGGCTTAGCACTAATGGGGGGGGGGAGACGCAGATAGAGTCTGTTAATGGTGCAGGGGAGGGGCGCGCAACTGGAAAAGTTTGTGCACAATTGCTCTAAGGCATGTTTTCCAATCCTTTAATCGTTCTCATGGCTCTTCTCTGAACCCTCTCCAATTTTTCAACATTCTTCTTGAAGTGTGGACACAATACTCCAGCAGTGGTTGCACCAGTATCAAATACAGAGGTAATGTAACCTTTCTACTCCTATGCGAAATTCCCCTGTTCATACATCCAAGGATCACATTAGCCCTTCTAGCTACACCATTGTCCAGGGAACTCATGTTCATCCTAGATGACCCCCAAGTCTTTTTCAGTTATTGCTTCCCAGGATAGAGTTCCCCATCCTGTAAGTATATAGCCTGCATTCTTTGCTCCTAAATGCATGCCTTTATGCAAATTACCACTCCCTTACATTTGACCATATTGAAACACACATTGTGTGCTTGCATCATGCTTACCAAACAATCCAGATAGGTCTATGTCATTAATCAGTCATCTTCATTATTTACTACTCTCCCAATCTTTGTACCATCTACAAACTTGATCAGTAATAATTTTATGTTTTCTTCCAGATCATTGATAAAAATAACAACAAGAATTGATCCTTGTAGGACTCCATTAGAAACACAGCGATAATTCTCCATTTATTGTTACAATTAAATTTTGAGATCTGTTAGCCAGTTTGTAATCCATTTAATGTGCCATGTTGATTTTGTATGCAGTATTGGTGTAGCTGTGTTGGTCCTAGGATATCAGAGAGACAAGGTTGGTGAGTATCTTTTATTGGACCAATTTCTGTTGGTGAGAGAGTCAAGCTTTTGAGCTTACACATGATCTGAAGAAGAGCTTTGTGTAAGCTCGAAAGCTTGTATCTCTCACCAACGGAAGTTGGTCCAAAAAAAGATATTACCTTACCCACTTGGTCTCTCACTTTGTATGGTTCTAATTTTGTATAGTTCAGAACGTTATGTGGTACTAAGTCAAATACGTTACAGAAGTCTATTATAGCAAGCAAACTTGTAATCTCATCCAAAAAAGATAGTTCAACAAGATCTATTTTCCATAAACCCATGCTGATTGACATTAATTATAGTACTCTCTTAATTCTCTATTTAGTCCTGTATCAGCCATTCCATTATTTTGCTTGGGATGGAAACTTAAAATGCACACACCATTGCAACTATAACTGAAGCATTGCTACTGCAATCTTATGAGCCCAAGTTATTAGTTTATTTTATTTCTCATTTATGGCTTGATCTGCAAAATGCTGCACACTCCTGTAAAATGTGATTTCCTTCAACTCTCAGGCAAGTCCCACTGAAGTAAAGGTGAATGCTCAGTTCCTCCCCTAACTGAGCACTTTGCACTTTAAAAAAATATACATTTTTAAAAGTGTCTAATGATTTTGGATGCCCAGCTTGATAACTTAAAAGGACTTGATGATCAGAGGGCTGATGCAGTCTCAAGTTTGGTACCTAAAATCACTAGTCACTTTTGAAAATTTACTCCCGACTTCTTATTCCTACCATGATCATCTTACAGTTATTCTTTTTATTCTGGAGTTATAATGACTTTTCTTTCTGTTTAATTCCTTCTAATCAGACATTGGGACTGAATTCCAACAGTACAAGGCTCTGTCCTTTTTTGTCTTGATACAAATCATAGACTGCAATGACTGCACATGTGCTTAACTTTATGGAAGTGAATAATCCCCATTGACTTCAGTGGCACTAGAACTTCCCAGGTCTGTAAAGTGAAGCATAGGCTTAAGTCTCTGCAGGACTTTATGAGGAAGGCTCTATGCCAGAATACCTCCAAAAAAAAAAAAAAAAAAAAAAAGGGCCTACATAATCTTACTGTGTGGTTCCTGTGGTTACATAAACCTAAAATAAAATTATAAACAATATTCAAATAGCTAAGACTAAAATTTTGACAACATATTCCTTTCCTTTTCTTCCTCTAGCAAAAGCTCAACTCAAATTAATCCCAATAATTTTTTCTTTCACTCTATTACAGTGGTTCTCAAACTTCATTGCACCGTGACCCTCTTCTGACAATAAAAATTACTACACACCCCCACCTCCATGCCAGGCGGAAGCCTCAGCCTGAGGCCCGCTGTCCCAGGCTGAAGCCCTTGGGCTTCAGCTTCAGCCCCCTGGTGGCAAGGCTCAGGCTTCTGCTTCAGCCCCGGGTCCCAGCGAGTCTAACACCAGTCCAGGGGACCCTATTAAAATGGGATTGTGACCCACTTTGGGGTCCCAACCCACAGTTTGAGAACTGTAGCTATATTACTTCATGAATTTGCTTACTCAGTTTACCAGGCTCATCAAAAACATATTTCCTGTTTGTTTTCTCTCTCTCCCTTCCTCCCACACAGAAAATAAAACTGCCCTTAATTTGTTTAGCATCCCCAAAACCATTATCTTGTTAGCTGCCTTTTGCTAATACATACTGCAAGGAGTCTGTTTGACTTTCTAGAGTTATTCTCTAGGGTTGACTGTAGCTCAAAGAGGTTTGAAATAGAAAGTGAAGTATACATGACTAATAGAACATCATACAATGAATATGTAATCCAAAAGGAAACCATAATGGTTGAAGTGGGATAATACATTTCATTTCATGAGTTAGAAATACCATGGAAATCAATAAATAGTACAGCCACAACAGAATTATTAAGACAGTATCAAACAAATGTAGAGACTATGATCCCAGCTTCAAGTATTTAAGCTACATGAATGCATGGTATAATAAAACACCCAATACGCGTGTCCCCACAAGTCACCAGAGTGACACTGTCATTAAGACAGAGCTGAAACTGCATTCCCTTTTAAAGTGCCTCGAGAACAGGTACCACAGGCTGACAGTGCTCAGGCAATACAAGTGATAATAACCGAATACAGCCATCCCCACCTTTTCTTCTTTTAAAAGCCCATTAATTTTAACCAGTGTTTGTTGTTCAACAAGTGTGGTATAAACATGTTTACAAATCCAAGAAACAACAGGCCACCAGAAGCTTTTACAAGTCACCAGTCTCAAAATGTGAAAATAGTGTTCAACAAACACCAACTAAAGTACATTTAAAAAAAGACTAAACATAACTTGCAATGAATAAGAGCAGGCATGAACTGTGTTAATTTTTCTTAACTCAGTCACCTCTAAAGGTTCCCTGATGCCCTTCCTTCTCCCTTTCCTTTTTTCTTTGGTGGATGCTCTCTTTCTACCCTCCATTTAAAAAAAATTAAAATGGTATCACTGTTCACAGTACACATGCAAATAAAAGACCTGATCCCATGTGGTGCTATGGAGGGGAACACCACCTCACAGGAGCAAATACACGGCTTCAGAAGATTAACACACTATTTGTACAGTTTTTGGAGACTGATTCTATTGTCCTTACTCAGGGAAAAGTCCCATATACTTCAGTGAGAGTTCTGCTGGAATGAGGACCGTAGTGCTGTAGCGCAGTAGGAACTGTACTACAGCGCAATGGGAGTTTTGGGTTGCTGGGCTCAGAATTAGCAAACTGTTGTAATTCATTGCTTCCCATGTTCACTTCTGATTCCTGGAGTATAAATAATATTTGCAACCTCTAAGATAGGATAAAGTTATTGATAATGAATACTACTGTGATGATTGTACAGAATGTGTGCATGAACCCATACTGTCAATAAGAACATCTAAGTTTTAGATGCTTTTCACTAACTCCTTTTATACCAACATATAGAATTTGATTTTTTTATCTGCAGATTTATACAGAGTTTTACTTTTAGCTGAGAACAGCACACATACTGGTAGGTGTTTCCATTCCCAAATCATTAATTATCCATATAAAAAAGAAATAGCTAGCACAAAAAAGGCATTTGAATATTTTCATGAGCAGGGATCTTTATTTGAAATATCTTTGGTTTTAACAACCTCAGTTTGTCTTGTAAAAAGATAGCTTTTTAAACTGAAAACCAAATTCTCAAAACTTCTTGGGTTGATATATTCTGATACCTCTCAACTGGTGTACAAGTCACATTTCATAAAAGAATAATGGCAAGTTAGTCGATAGTTTATAAAAATGTATTCATTATTTACAGTATTCCAGTACCAAAGCTGTTTCCTTCCACTACACATATACATACATGCTTTGTTATTGTAAAGCTATTTTAAGTGCTGAGCTGTTGTCACTTTTTGTATTTATTTATTTTCAAGAACATATGTTTTGTATGGGAAAAAAGTGCACACATTTTGTAAACAAAAGGCAAGATTTTTTGGCCTTTCCAACACATTGTAATTCATAAGTATAGTTACTGGGTAGAACCACTGATGATTTTCACAATCCCAGCACTGGATTGGATCATTTTGACTGCAGCATTTTAGAAGAGCTTTACAATTGTACTGAGTGCTGATTTAAAGGTTCTTTCTATTCTATATAGGTTTTTATATTGCCCCACACCACTGTATTATCTATTGGGTGTACGCTCCACTCTTCCACCCATCCCCGTAATTGCCAGCACAAGCATAACTAATCTTCCTACTCCTGCATCTTATTTGCAGGAGTCTTGGAAATATCCCCATGGTACTAATCTGCCTAAACCACTGCTGCAGTAATCTCTGATTCCACTTGGATATTTCCAAGTTGTAACCCTCTGGCAGAGCTACTATAGACAGGCATGAACAATAACTCAGTATTAGTGCTAGCATCATGATGATACACGCATGCATAAGCAAGGACAGGGGCAGTGTCAAGAATTGATTCCAGTGCTGTTGTCAGTGAGAACTATGAAAATATAATATGTAAGACCAGAAAATTTGAAACGAAGCAGTTTGCTATGTGGTACTTCAATAATCCTGACACAGTTATTCAACGCTTTCCACCTTTATGTCTTTATGGAGGTTTGGTTCATTTTCAGCTTTACTGTGGACACTGAGTACCATAACGATCAGTGAGCTCTGTTCTTTTGCTCTAGAAACCTGGGTTCAGACCCTTCTGTTACTAATACGAACGAGTGTGGGGATCTTAGTATTTGTCCATATCATAAAACCAACATACAAATTGGCATGGTCTTAGGAGAAGCCCCAGCTTAGAAGAGCGGGGAGAAAGGAATTCAGGACTGAAGTGCTTTGGAAAACCTTTGAAAGGAGCATGCACAGAACCTGCCTATTTGATGCATGGCTCCAGCCAGTGATGTTACTAGTTCTTCACTCACACGAGCATCAAAAGTATCCAACCGGGACATAATTGCTGTTCAAGACAGCCCAAGTGTTACATAGAATGGGCATAAGCGTGTTCAATTATTCTGGATTAACACTAGTGCAACTAAATACAATTTGGCTCAACAATATCCATTTTAATAGATTTTCTAGAGTTCTGCAGATTAATTAGCTTTTTTAGTTCATAAACTACAGTCAGAGGCCTCAAGCCAAAATGGGCCCTTTGGGCACTACCCACAATACATATATTTACTAATAATACAGATATTTAACTAACAAGTGAATACACGGAATAATTTTATATGAAACCATGTCATTATGTGTACAGGATTTCAGTCCCTAGCACAGCATAACATTTAGTATGTGAATTTTTCTTCATTATTATTACTACTATTACTTTTAAGCAATGCCTTTGTATTCTTTAATTTTTTTTAAAACAGTGTCTTCTCTTCCTAATTAGTTGGTGATTGCTTCTGGGATAGCTAGATTTTCATTGCCTGTTAGGATTCTTTGGCATAATTCCCCATCATTATGGACTACTATAAAATTCATACAAACAGAGCTATTTCAACTTGCATGCCACAGTTTCTTCTTCCCTTGATAATCAAGCTGGTTTTACTTATGTTTACTGTGTGGTCTGTTGCTATTGTATGCTTGCTTTGCTGGGAAGCTGCATTTCCATTCTGGATTCTTTCCATGTTCTGGTAAATTTTGTCATGCAATTTTTTCCTTGTTTTCCTAAAACTCTTGGCATCTTGGATAATACATTAAATTATCTACCTAGTCAACAGAATAGTATGAGTAGAACTATTTTTATTTTAAAAAAAACACCCTTATGTTCTGTCCTTCCTAGTAGAGATTTTAAAACATTTCTTTCTATTTTACTGTTTTTATGTATGATCTAACAATTCTGATTAGAAAGATATTGACTTTCTATTGTTATTTGGGATGGATGGCTATTCATTACTCGCCTCATTATGTCTAATCTAGTCTACAACCATATGTCAAAAAATGGCAGCTCTCAGGTATGAGCGATCATGAAAATGAAATGAAGTAAGGTGCAAGAAAAGAGAGAAGGCTCTATCTCCACTGCTGTACAAAATAACTGCAACAACAGGACTCAGGCTTGTGTTTAAGACAGACGCATCGCTATACCAGCTCTACAGTGCAAAGCAAATAGATAATTATGCAGTAGCTTGAATATTATAGCCCATGAGTCTTATATTTTAAGTATTATGGCATTTTGGAAGAATATTAACATAATTTATATCTAATGTAAAAATCTAAAGCTTCCACAAGCTACACACAACTTATGAAAGCTTGTGCTCGACTTATGGTGACAGACACTATGTTGTGTACCACAAAACCTAACCTTAGGTCCTCTATTTATACCACACTTGTTATGACGCATATCTAGGATGCCATTAGTTGTATGATATTAAAGATACAAATAACCTCCTTGACCATTTCATGTTTTACATCTGTTCACTTAAGCATGCAAAGATCAGTCACACACAGCATGCAGCATGCAATAAATGCAGAGCAGAGGTTAATAACCTGGAAGCATAGGATCTGAGAATGTGAGAACAAGTTAAAGACAAAAGTTCCTCTCCATTGTCACTGAGGGTCGAGAAGCAATGCTGCAGCGTAGAGCAGTGAGAGTGAGGAAAATACAGTTTGTCCAAGACATATACATATCTCCGCAAGTGGCGGCAGGCATAACTGAAAGACAAGGGTAAAGGGAGAAAAACAGAAAGAGGAATTTTCCTTTAAGAAAGCCAATTAATGTTTTGTCCAAAGAGGTTTTGTGCCGACACTCAGCAGAAGATGCCAAACACAGTAAAGTAGCAGTTCAAACTAAAACAACAAAAAATTAGAAAGGCAGAAAGAACTGATCGTCTATGGTCATGTGCTGGGGAGTTTGCCAAATTTGGGGGCTTGTAAACACACAAAAAAATTAAATAAAATTGTAAGCTAACTTTTAACTTGGCTTGAAGACATGAACACATGAGACTGTGGACCTGGTTTACAATGTTACCAGAAAAAAATGAGAATATTCATAGAATTTAACTGGCTTCATGGAAAATGACATCTTACCTCATTGGAGTGAAAAAGTCATGTAGAACTACTGAATCATTACTCTGAAGTACTTATGCACTCTAGAATTCCTGCAGTGGAGACAGCCTATCGGTTATTTGAACAGGGTTGGTCAGTCCTTCCATGAGAAACCTCTTGTAATTACTTTCAAGAAATATATACTTCTGTCTTAGAGTTGGCAGATGGCGAGAGTTCTGGGGAAATCACTCTGAGATGTCTGGCTTTAGTGTTAATAATACAACATGTAGACAGAAACCCTGAAAATACGTTGATCACTCTTGAGTCAAAGTTCATACAATCTGTGTCAATGCTGTTTCACACGGTGTTCTCGCACTCATGAATTTACTGGAGAATAAGCTGATCAGTAGAACAGTTCACCTGCAATATACTGTACTGCTGTCACACTACCATGTGCACACACTTTAGATCCACAAAAAATTTATATCATTACAGTTACTGTATAGTAAGGGAGTAGTGTATGCACACGACAGATTAGATCACACACACGCAGTGACCAAAGAGACGACTCAGGCAATCTACTCAGGGTACACAAAGTGGCACATTCACCAGAAAATTCCTTAAATTATCTTTAATGCTAATATTTAAAGAGAGAGGAAATGTTAGTCAGGAAAAAACCTGGCTCACCATAAAATGCTGAATGGTATTCCATGTATTCTACTGAAGATTATTTACCAAATTACTTTCCTTTTGGTTTAATGTTCTGTGGGCAAAATTCTGCCCTCTGTTATGGGGCACACTAGATGGAGAAAGAAAGAGTAACCACCGTTATTACCGCTCCCTCACCCAGCAATTCAGCACTCAAAGTTCTAGAGTGATAGACTAGTTTTCAGTCTGGACAGTAGACCACAACCTTATGGGGCTGCTAGCTTGGATTTAAAGCACCACCAAATTCAGGAGAGGTTTGTGTGTGTGGACTGGAGAGAGGGTTAGGGACAACAGCGAAGAAAGAGCCCAAGTTAACTCTGAAGCGAAGGCATACTCTCAATGTACAAACCTCCCCAGAACCAGATTGCAGTTTAGATTATAAATTCTTCAAAATATGGGCCATGTCTTTGTATGTTTGTACATTTCCCGGCACAACAGAGCCTCAATTCTGATTGGGATCTCTGGGCACCACTACAATATAAATAAATAACTAATAGATGGCTCTGGGACTCTTTTTGTGATGAGCATTGCTTTGCTATCCCCACTTCCATGGTTCCAAATAGCAAGGCCATGTATGTGCCATGTATGCGTTAGGTCTTATCTATATTCAAAGTTGAACCAGTTTAAACTATAAACTGCCACATAAACACTCATTCATATAAACCTGGCTCATACTGATTTAACTTAATTTAGCATTGAATTGATTTAAGCTATTAATACAAGTTTAAATATAAGATTAATATACATTAAACTGAATTAAAGAATGTCCACAGTGTTTTGCACCACTTTAACTAAATCAGTTTTTAAAACGACTTCAGGTTAAACTGGGCCAACTCTGTATATAACCAAGGCATAACTCTCTCCGTATATTTGTATGTAAAGAAAAACAACTGTGAAATTTGGAAGCTAGAGCTAATACCAGTTTAAACATGGATCTTAACCAGAGTCTGAAAACTAATGTTCCAATGGGCATTCAAGCTAGAATCAAATGCTATGGGAAATTTTGTTATTTTTAATACTTTTTATTGGGTTGACTACTTTCATTTTAAAGCAAATGCCTATTTTGTATTTGCAATTTATTATTAAAATTTCTGAAAAACAAATGATTACAGCAAATGAAGAATACTGTTAAATACTGAGGGGTAGGGATATGTGCATTCACACACGTGTATGCATACTCTCTCTCTCGATATATACACACTGTACATAGATATAGATAGATATTTAATCCTAAACACAAAAAGCCCAAGCATGTATTTTATCCTTTAAAAAGAAAAAGATGCACCAGCACAGCAAATTAGATTTGTGCATTTTCCTCTTTTAAATAGTAAAACATCAAACTGAATATCTTGAGATTTGATAGTAAAATGTTAAGGAATCAATATCAACTCCCAATAGTTCAAATTTGGAACCTCTGGGTAACTGGAGCCTGGGAAATCATTAAGTGTGGTCTGGAGTTATCCCGTCAAGAACAGTTGTTCTTACTTAAAAGATGAAACTTTGCCATTTTCTGAGATAATGAAAATAGTAAAACATCTCTAGTGTCTTCTCACCATATAAATATTTCCAGGGTTATATGCTGCATAAATCTGAGAAGTTATTAGTAATAAAATATTCTCATCTGCTCCATTAAATCTAAAGATATCAAATTCTTAATGATCTGGAATAACTACTACTCAGTAAGAATCAAAATAAGACAAAAGACCAGGGGGTGGGGAAACTACGGCCCGCGGGCCGGATCTGGCCCGTCATGGCTCCCTGCCTACCCTGGCACAGCTCCCGGAAGCAACCGGCACCATGTTCCTGCGGCCCCTTGGGGAGGGGGAGCAGAGGGCTCCGTGCGCTGCCCTTGCCTGCAGGCACCAGCCCCCGCAGCTCCCATTGGCTGGGAACAGGGAACTGCGGCCAATGGGAGCTTTAGGGGAGCTACCCACAGGCGAGTGCAGTGCACGGACCCCTCTGCCTCCCCACTCAGGGGCTGCAGGAACATGGTGCCAGCTGCTTCTGGGAGTGGCACGGGGCCAGGGCAAGCAGGGAGCCTGCCCTGGCCCCAGTGCGTGTCGCTGCTACCCCGGAGCCGCTCCAGGTAAGCAGCGCTGGGCCAGAGCCTGCACCCCAAACCCCTCCTGTACCTTGCACCTCAACTCCCTGCCCTGAGACCCTGCCACACGCTGCCTGCACCCCAACCCCCTGCCTTGAGCCCCCTCCCACACTCCAACCCCCTTTCCTGAGTCCCCTTGTATACCCCACACCCCTCCTCTGCCCCAACCCCTTGCCCTGAGCCCCTTCCTGCACACCGCACCCCCTCCCACATCCTGCACTCTGTCCCGCACTCCAAACCCCTGCCCCAGCCCTACATTCATGGCCCTGAATGCAATTTCCCCACGCAGATATGGCCCTTGGGCCAAAAAGTTTGCCCACCCCTGCCCAAGACCTTACAGTGCCAAATCAAAAGAAAATGAAATGTGCACAGAGAAAGTCATTTAAATAAGAGATTAACATTACTATTTCAGAAACCAAAGTGACAGGAACGTAAGAGTGGCCATACTGGATCAGACCAATAGTCAATATAGACCAGAATCCTGTCTTTTGACAGTGGCTAATGCCAGAAGATTCAGAGGGAATGAACAGAACAGAGCAATTATCGAGTGATCCATCCCTATCATCCAGCCCCATCTTCTGGCAGTCAGAGGTTAGCGACACCCAGAGCATGGGGGTGCAGCACTGACCATCTTGGCTAATAGCCATTGATGGACCTATCCTCCATGAACATATCTAATTCTTTTTTGAACCCAGTTATACTTTTGACCTTCACAACATCCCCTGGCAACTAGTTCCATAAGTTGTCTGTGTGTGAAGAAATACTTCCTTTTGTTTGTTTTAAATGTGCTGCCTATTAATTGGATTGGGGGTTCTTGTGTTATGTGACGGGGTAAATAACACTTCCTTATTCATTTTCTTCACATCAATCATAATTATATAGGCCTCCATCATATCCCTCCTTAGTCATCTCTTTTCTAAAATGAACAGTCCTAATCTTTTTAATCTCTCCTCATATGGAAGCTGTTCCATATGATTCATCATTTTTGTTGCCATTCTCTCCACTTTTTCTAATGCTATTATATATCTTCTTTGAGATGGTGTGACCAGAACTGCATACAATAGTCAAGGTGTGAGCTTACCAAGGATTTATATAATGACATCATGATATTTATGGTCTTATTATCTATCCCATTCCTAACACTGTTCACTTTTTCAACTGGTGCTGCACACTGAGCAGATATTTTCAGAGAACTATCCACAACTCCAATATCTCTTTCTTGAGTGGTAATAGCTAACTTAGATCCCATCATTTTGTCTGTATAGTTGGGATGTTTTCCAATATGCATTACTTTGCAATGATCAACACTGAATTTCATCTGCCATTTTGTTGCTCAGTCATCTAGTTTTGTGAGATCCCTTTGTAATTCTTGGCAGTCTGCTTTGGACTTAATTATCTTGAATAATTTTGTATTGTCCGCAAACTTTGCCACTTCACAATTTACCCCTTTTCCCAGATCATTTATGAATATGTTAAACAGTTAAGTCCCAGTACAGATCTTTGGGGGACCCCCTCTATTTATCTCTCTCCACTGTGAAAACTGACTATTTATTCCTACCCTTTGTTTCCTACCTTTTAACTACTTACTTATTCATAACAGGACCTTCCCTCTTATCACATGACTGTTTACTTTGCTTAAGAGCCTTTAGTGAGGGACTTTATCAAAGTCTTTCTGAAAGTCCAAGTACACTATATCCACTGGATCATCCTTGTTCACATTAGTTGACACCCTCAAAGAATTCTAATAGATTGGTGAGGCATGACTTCTCTTTAGAAAAGCTGTGTTGACGCTTTCACAATATATCATGTTTATCTGTGTCTGATAATTCTGTTCTTTACAATAGTTTCAAGCATTCTGCCTGGTACTGAAGTTAGGTTTACTGGCCTGTAATTGCCAGGATTGCCTCTGGAGCCTTATTTAAAAATCAGCATTACATTAGCTATCCTCCAGTTATCTGGTACAGAGGCTGTTTTAAGCAATAGGTTATACACCACAGTTAGTAGTTCTGCAATGCTAGAAAAAACAGAAGGAAAGGGAAGGCAGGAATCTAATAGACACTAAAATCAAGGTGAAAAGAGTTAATAATATGCTAACTGCAAAAACAGTAATTGCCTTTTAAACCAAAATGTACCTAAAAAGTTCAAGCTGCAGCAGAGTTAGGTGAAGGAATCTTCCATCACTTGGGCATGCCTGTCTGCTCTAGCTGGAGGTTTATTTACCTTCTCTGACCCACAGTTCTGACATCTACTGCAATGCTCTCTCCCCTGCTTGTGGCCTCTTCTAATCTGGCCCAGAGATATGTGTGAGATAAGGAGGAAGCCTGCAACAGCCACTGCTACAATCCACTGCCTCCCCATTCCATTAAAGCTCCACCGGAAGATTTTAGGCACCTCCCCAGCCTATCTATAATCACTAGACATGTGAGAAACATAAGTTTATTTTTACTGTCTTCTTGATATCCCCCTCATCATGTCTGTGATCCTAAAAGCACCCCAATGCCAACTGGCACACAGTTATGATACTTACCCAAAGGGGGTATGTAATTTATCTCTGGAAAACTCACAATTCACTGATCATTAATTTTACTGTGTGGTGTATGTGCAAAGTTACAAACGTGTGCTGACATTATGTTCTTAAAATGTCTCCCAGATAGGACACAAGGAATCCATCTCTCCCCACACAAAGGAATGTGGTGCCACCTGATTGAATGTCTCTCCAGGGTAAATTGAGAGACACTGGACATACATTTACTTAAAAAGTAAACAAAGCCATCAAGCTAACACGAGGAGGTTGCAACCACTCATCTATCCCCAGGAGTGGGTGGGTGAGATTCTGTGCCCTGCGTTGTGCAGGAGGTCAGACTAGATGATCATAATGGTCCCTTCTGACCTTCATATCTATAAGCAAGGGAGGAACCAGCATGCAGTCTTCACCAGACTGCATGGCATCTCTTCCCAGCAGGAGAAAAGGAACTTTATCTACAAACACATTTCAAAGGCTTACTGTTCTATGAAGACAGGGGGAGCAAACCCCTAAGTTATCCTTTTACCTGACGAGATAAAGAAACTGAGCACTTTGGACTCCCGAAAGGATCCTAACCAGAATTAATGACCCATTGCTGCAAAAGAGACTTGGTGAGAAACGTTCCTTTTTCTGGAACAAAAGACTCCACTTTGTTAAATCAGGTTTTAATCTTATGAGCATATTTTGCTTTTGCTTGCTTGTAACCCTTTCTAACTTTATGACTTATACTTGTTTCAAAGTAGCAGCTGTGTTAGTCTGTATTCGCAAAAAGAAAAGGAGTACTTGTGGCACCTTAGAGACTAACAAATGTATTTGAGCATAAGCTTTCGTGAGCTACAGCTCACTTCATCGGATGCTTGGTATCACTTAAATCTATGTCTTTCTGATTAATAAACTTGTTTTATTTTTAATACAAAACTGCTCAGGATAATTAAGTCGCAGGCAGACTGTGAAGAGCTACAAAAGGATCTCTCAAAACTTGGTGACTGGGAAACAAAATGGCAGATGAAATTCAATGTTGATAAATGCAAAGTAACACACATTGGCAAACATAATCCCAACTATACATATAAAATGACGGGCTCTACATTAGCCGTTACCACTCAAGAAAGAGATATTGGAGTCATTGTGGATAGCAGCTGAAGTTTTATAACAAATATACAGAAGACTCAAATGCAAACTGTACTGAGCCAATGTCCTTATGAGTGCACAGACCTAAACTAACGAACTGACTGAGATGTGGCACAGAAAGTGTGTTTCAGTTTGTGAATATTGTGCTTCACCCGTTCTGTTAACACAAGAAAGTCTAAAGCAGCATATCCAGACATATTCAAAAAGGAAATAATTCCAAATATTAACATTTCAGTTATTGTAGTTCATAATCTGGCTCTCAACAAATGGCAGAGAGATTTTATGAAGGCTATAAATCTTTAAAATTACTCAGAAAAAGTAAGGTTTTGATTTTAAGTCTTCAAGACATGCATGCCACACATATTAGCTCAGAGAAGCTAGATTAATCTGGAGCCATGAAAAAAAGCCAATTCTACAAAGCCTGATTAAATATTTAGGTCATATTGTTTCTGCAGCAGGGTCTGAAAAATATACACTACACAACACTGTTTGCTACATGAAGAGTTAGAAAGATCTTAAAGGTCTAATCATTTATCTTTTCAAATGACAGTCATCATACGCCATGAGACCCGCGTGGAAAAACCCAGCTAAAATTATTTGGTAAAGGAATGGTGAAAGTCCACAGTGTTTGTGGACATGCCCAAGTGTTTGTGAGCATCCAAACGATACACATATGTATCAAGAATGTGATCTAGTAGTGACTTACTCAGACGGTCCCAAAGAGCGACAGTAAAAATGTACACCATGTAGACCCAAGAAGGATACAGATGATGGTGATGACCTATTAGATCATCCAATCCATTTCCTGGGGGCAAATGCTGGATTGTTCCACACGTTCACATATTAGCTTAATGCTACATTTCATCTTAATTTGTTACATTTCTGTTTTTCAGGCTTGTCTTGTTCTCCCTTCCTCAAAATGAAGTACTTTTATTATTAGGAAAACAAATAATCTCACATTGGCATAGACTCAAGTTTAATGATACCCACAAATACAAAACAGAGTCCGTTTTTCCCCTGGTTTATAAACTGTCAATTCACATAATGGTGATTTTGCTCATATACATGCTATAAACGCCTTCCTCCAGCTACTGGAGTTGGCATAAAAGCATGATGGCTCAAAGCTGAATATGGCGTCTTGGAAATAGGCATGTACAGTATAGTAAATAAAATTTCTGACCATAATGCTCTTTTACATATAATACTCTTCCATCTTGCAACTAATGCATATTGGCAGTGGTATCTAAGCACTGAGAATGATATAAATGTTTAGTGCATATTTGTTTGTGTATCAAGCTCCTTTTTGCTACTCTGCCTCATCAATTTCACATGCTAAGCACAGTCAGCCCAATTCAAATACTGCAAAAATAGGTGTTAAGAATTCAGTAGGTAGTAACTGTTCCTTTGGAATCAACACCAAACCAGGGCCCTGGCATGAAGCTAGGAGGCACTGCTGGAAATGCTCTCTTTTAGATGAGAAGTAAAATCAAGGCCCCGGCAGTTTGTGATCATGAAAAGATTCCACGGTACTTTCTGAATTTTTACCCCACCCCCTTTTTTTTGGGGGGGGGGGGAGAGGAGCAGTAAAAATGAGAGTATTAATTCCTAGTCTGCTGGCCAAACTATGGTAATTATATTCTGCTTATATACATCCTCCCTACAATTTCAGTTGAATACTGGATTTTTCTTCACTTCTTATCCTAAATTATCAGGTAATTTCCCTGTACATTGTTAAACAACTTACATACCCCACTCTATGGGAGAGCACTTTTCTGAGCTCTTGATTTTTATCTGCCATACAGGGGTGAAGTAAGGCTTACTGAATGAATGACTGGAAAGCACTGTGAAGTCCTGGAAGGGAAAGACCTATAGCATGGCAAATTATTATTTAAATTCCAGAAAAGGGAATAACTTGTGCTAATGCATAATGAGCATGAGTTCCCACACCCTTGAAGAAACACTCTGTCACAGTATCAGAACGGTATCTGTGTTAGTCTAGATCTGCAAAAGTGGCAAAGAGTCCTGTGGCACCTTATAGACTAACAGACTTATTGGAGCATAAGCTTTCGTGGGTGAATACCCACTTTGTTGGATGCATGTCTCTGTCACAGCAGATCCCTATTTAATGAATGTAATAGACAGTAGGTTTAAAACAAACAAAAGGAAGTACTTCTTCACACAAGGCACAGTCAAAGGAATGTTGTGAATTCCAAAACCATAACTGGGTTCAAAAGAGAATTAGATAAGTTCCTGGAGATGGTCGATCAAGATGGTCATGGATACAACCCCATGCTCTGGATGCCCTTACATCTCCAGCTGCCAGAAGCTGGGACTGGACATACCAGATGGATCACTTGAAATTGCCCTGTTCTGTTCATTCCCTCTGAAACATCGGGCATTGCCATTGTCAGAGAGCGGATACTGGGCTAGATGGACCATTGTTCTGATCCAGTATGACCATTCTTATATTCTTATTTAATAATGTGACTAATGATGAAACACAAACAAAAGTCTTATCAGAAGGGTATTACTGCCATACTATTGGCATTTATTATGGAGGAATATGGAAAATGGATACAGATTTGGTGATTCATTGGCTAGACTGAAATTCTAGTTATACATTTACGAGAAAAAGGAGTCTCATTATATAGAGTCCACATTACCTTTCTGAACAAAAGGATTTCTAAATTAGAGCCAGACAGAAGGAAGTGATGACCCATATGAAGAAAAATAAGGAAGAGATGAGAAGAGGTGTTTACAGGGTACCAATGTTAAAGACAAAGCACAAAAAAGTTTAATCATGCAGATGAACCAGCTATTTAGAAGGAATGTATCCAGGGCAGCTTAAGGAATATTACTACTGGAATGCTACCTTTGAAATGTATTTATCCGTTTATCGTTCGGTTAGACACTTGTGATAATTCACAAACTCTACAGAGGATTAAAGGAATTTCTTAGTACACTGGTATTAACACAGACACTGGCATTTTTGTGCAGTCTGTATGAACTTGAAAATCCTCAGTCATGAGAACAAGTATTTGCATGAGCCAGCTGGTTTCCGAAAGAGGGCCTTCCAACTGTAACCTGACAAGTCTTTAGAGCTGGTTTTCTAAGCCATCACCCCTTTTACCAGCATCCTCCCATCTCTGCCCTAACACACACATTGACTTTGGGGAAAGAGCCACTTGTGGACCCAAAAAGTAGTTAATGAGTCAGTAACACCTCTTCACATGACCTCATTGCAAGGTTAGTCATTCATTGCAGACTTAAGTTTATTTCCACCACACAAAGCCTGCTATTATTTCCAATATTTACTGTAAACTATTAGCTTTAGAAATGCTGAATCATAAAAGACTTATAGAAAACTTGATGCATGCTGTAATTGTCAAATCCTACATCATTTCAAGCTTCTTTCCTCTGTAGCTACAGCTTCACCCTTCATTTAAATCTGCATTAGAGATTTTAAAAGCCAATGTTCCACCTTTGAGGACCTGGCAAGTTGAGATATAAGCATATGGAGTTAGTAGATATCTTAGATGAAGTGCTTAACTGGACAGACAGATCCAGACTTCTCTTATTTGAGATCGCTTCAAGATTCCATCCTTAGCCAGGATCCTTAGGATAAAGTTGAGGTCAGAGTCAGAATTACAGATTGCTCGGGGAAGAGTAGATCTATTTGGGATGGAAGCTATGGCACTTAGACTCTGACTGATACAGTTTATTTGGGAATGCTACCACCCTCTTTTATTTCCTCTTCAGCAGCTACTTCCTCACACATACCTATCCTAATCCTGTACTTCCCACACTCTCCATAATCCCTAGACACAGTGATTATATCACTCACTGTACTGCAATGGTGCAATAAAAATAATGCCATTAATAAAGTGTGAAGAGCAGAGAACAAATCTCACAAGACAAATCATGTTTTATAAGCAGTTGAAAATTTTACTGTGCGTTATTCTTTACACAGAAAAGTAATATAGTCTTTAATTAAGCTGGTAATCATTCCTAAATCTTCAATAGTCATTCCCTAATATAGACCAGATTTTCACTCCCAAAAAGAAAATTTATAACAGGAATCATTGTGTGTCAGACCTGAACTAAGACCACATGCACTATGTGTTAGAACTCCTCACTGATGCTTGCAGAAACAGTCGACAATCAAACTACCACCCAACTGGAGATGATGGACAGGCTCAACCAAATCATCACTTATCCTGAATTTCTCTCCTTCTTTCTTTGTTACAGAATGTGGCTCATAGTTCTATAAATATGTTTAACTTAAAACAGACTGAGAAGATCTGGTCAGGAATGACTGCTGTTTCTAAGGTTCTACTGGAATAACAGAATTGTTTCTAACATTCTACTGAAATATCTTTTTTTTAATTTTCTTTTTCTAATGCTCAGAGAAAACCCCATGTAACGCAGTCATTACCACACATAGTCGCCTTTATTATTTTTTTTTAAAGGAAATGATGCATTAACATGTAGGATTTACATTTTCAGAGCATTGCACTGCAGATTAGACAAATCCCAAGTAAAATAATGGGACACATGTTAACCACTTTTGAACTATGTTACTGTGCTTTCCAAAAACTGAGAAGAAGTATAGTGTCAACAGGGCGTGCATACTGCTGGTAGTTCTTCCACTCTCCTTCCTAGCACTGTTTAACAAGAGAGGAACCTAATGTCACGAGTTTTGGGGGCTGAAGAGAATACAGAATTGCTCAGCAGCAAAAACCAGAAAACAGAAGACAGTCAGTCAGTCATCTTCCTCAAGGTTTGTCCTTGAAGTTAAAAATTGAACGTTCACAACAAACAAAACAGACCATCCAGCAGAATAGAGTCAGAAGATGCCCAAGTTGGGGTTGAACTCTATGGAGTCAGGTAGTCTCTCTCCTCTGTATCCTAAGCACTCTTACAGACCTAGGCCTAGGCAACCAGCGCAAGAGGAGTGGAAAGCTGAGTTGGCGTTACCCCCTCTTCACCGAAGACCAGTGAACAAACGCTGGCACCTCACCACACATGAGATGTTAGATCTCAGATCTCCCTCAGGTTGAAAGCTGTAGACTGGATACAAGCCTAAGCTTTATTTAACCCTCTCCCAAAAGCTTACAAATAACTGGCAGTTGCTTAAATGCCAATTTTCAAAGCAAATATAATGCAAGCTATTTTATTTGGAAGTTGTTTCTCGCCATCAAAGACTGGAATATCTTGGTAAAATATTCTAGTATGATTGAGAGGGGTAGACACAAGGCTAACTACTTCTGTAAAAGGGAGAACAGAAGGAATTTGTGGATTGTTTTCTGGCTGATAGGACAATATGCAAGACAGGATCAGATAAACTGTATTTGTTCTAAGAAGAAAAGGAGTACTTGTGGCACCTTAGAGACTAACCAATTTATTTGAGCATAAGCTTTCGTGAGCTACAGCTCACTTCATCGGATGCTCAAATAAATTGGTTAGTCTCTAAGGTGCCACAAGTACTCCTTTTCTTTTTGCAAATACAGACTAACACGGCTGTTACTCTGAAACCTGTATTTGTTCTAGTCTTTCCTCTCTCACTAGCCAAGTCATCAGAAGAAGGAGAGATCAAAGATAGTGCTACCAATGACTGTGACTGTTCTTTTGGCAACTACCACTCACCCCCAGTGATTTACAGCAAAAATAATTTCTTTAGAAGAGCACCTACTGTGCTTTCCTCCATAACAGTTACTTCTGTTGAAACAATCCATTTACATATGGTCAGACTCATACTGGCCTTAGAAGAGGTCAGAGTTCAGCTTTTATAAATATAATTTTATAAAGACATGAGAACCATCCTTTATTACAAGAGGAAGAGTTTTGTATTTTAAGATTTGATATTGTTTCATGATCCTTATGCTCAGGGCTCAGACAGTAAGGACAGGAATACATAGTTGATGTCAAGTCTCTGGACATTAGCCTGGTTAGACTTCATGAGTTACTTGCTGCTGGGTGAGCATATTGAATACATTTTATGCAATTAAACTCCATAATTTCCTTTTATCAAGAACTGAAAGATAATTCTTTAATTTATATGGGAAAATTAACCTGGAAAAAAGGTTACTTCCCTGTACAGTAACTAATGTTTTTCGAGATGTGTAGTCCAAACACATAGTCATAATTAGGTGAATGCATGTCCAATGCACACAGAGATTATCTAGTCAGCAGTATTCACCAGGGTCCTTCTTGTCCTTGTGCACTTTGGGAGCGTATAAAGGGTGGAACTGCCCTGACATACCCAGTTCCTCCGCTACTGCAAGTGTCTGTGATCTCAGGACTCTGAAGAAGCGAGAGGCGTGTGGATTGTGGAATATGTAAAAGGATTATACATCCTGAAGAGCAGCAATAACAGCTTTTTCTTTGAGTGCTAATCTGTGCACATATTCAACATTAGGTGACTCCCTAACAACAGTTGTTACAGGGGGGTGGATACAAGGAGTCTCTGTGAAAATGGGTTGCAAAACAGATCTTCCAAATCTTGCATCATTACTGGCTCCCTGCACCAAGACATAATGTTTTGCAAACGCATGTGTGGAGGACCAGGTGGCTGCGCCGCAATGTCCTGAATAAGGAGGTTCACTAGAGAAACTACATAGATGGATTTTGCTCTGGTGGAGTGAGCATATACCCATTTGGACGGCTGCATGTCTGCTAGCTGGCAACATGATCTAATTCACTGAATGATACAATTTGATATTCTGAGAGTAGAGATGGCCTGTCCTCTGACCCTCTCTGCACAAGCCAGAGAAATCCTGGGAGACGTCTAGAAAAATTGTGTTCCATCCAGGTAGAATAAAGTGGCTCTATGTATGTCGAGAGTATGCAGTCTCTGCTCCATTCCACCAGGCTTGGGAAAGAATCACATAATCATAGGACTGGAAGGGACCTCAATAGATCGTCTAGTCCAGTCCCTTGTACGTGATAACAAGACCACTCCTGATAGATGTTTGTTGAACTTGTTCATAAAAACCTCTAATGATGGTGTTTAAAACTCTGAATCTATGAATCTACAGCTGCTGGAATTTCAGCTTCTGAATTGCAGCTTCAAGTCTCTTAGAAATATTGGGTGAAATCCTGGCTCCACTGAAGTCCATGGCAAAACTCTCATTGATTTCAAAACAGTCAAGATCTCTCCCATTAACTTAACACAACATATTTTTTTATTTAAGATCAAATCTTGAGCACTGATTGACAGCTTCTAAATGTATTGTGGCAAAATGTACAATCCCATACCAGACCAGAGAAGCAGCAGTAAGTGAAGAAAATGGTCATAAAAATTCTCTCTCAAGTAGTGTGGCTCTTAAAGTAGATACAAAACAGGGTCAGATAAGACAACAGGGTGTTTTCCAAAGCTCAGCCCATCTTCAAGCCTGCTCTCACTCTGGTCTCAGCTCTCCTTCTCAAGCAAGTGACTGTTTCTCATTACCATGTCTCAAGCACTTGCAGAGCCAAGTCATGTAACAATTTAAGGACCGCTATGCCATAATACACTGCAGGGAGCATGACTAATTGCGAAAGAAAGAAAGAAAGAAAGAACCTACCTCTTATCTACCGCTTTTCATCAGTAGATCTCAAAGCACTTTAGAAAAGAACTCAGTATCATTATCCCCTTTTTACAGAAGGGGAACTAAGGCACAGAGAGGTGAAATGATTTGCCAAAGGTACACAGCAGACTAATGGAAGAACTGGGAACAGAATCATGTTCCCCTAAGTCTCAGGCCAGTGTTCTACACGCTAGACAACAATGCCTCAAAGTTCTCTTCTGCCACAGTTCCAGCCTGAACTCATGGTTGTCGTCATTTTCAAAGCCAGAGGAGCTATTCAGAACCTAGGTATTTGCCAGGGTATATTCTATACTGTTTCATACCCATCCAGTCCATTTCAAAATAAATCTGAGAGTCTGTCCATTTGGGTAATCTCTATAACCTATGACTGCCAGGCCTCTAGGCTCAGAACTCCCTTCTAATGAAATGTTATGTGCTTAGCCACTTACATCAGATGAACAACAAGAGTATTAATAACCCGCCAAGTGCCCACTTCTGAAACCCCAGCAGCTTCGACCAGGATTAAACCAAGGTTCAATGGTATTTCCATGTTGGAAACAGCTGATATTAGCCTAAACCTCCTCTCCATATGTTCCACACCCAGCAGACATGCCCACCACGTGTAGCACTCCTTTTTTGATGATGCAGCTAAAGCAGCAGGGATGTCACCCTAATGCATATGAGCACCACTACACTAGATGTACAGTAAACTGGACAGTAAGGGGCAATTTCATGGTTAAAATTACAGTAGAAGAGTATTTCACTCATTCACCAATCAATTTAATTAAACTTTACTTTGCAAAGACATTTGCAGGAGACATTTGTGCCCCTTTTCAATGTCTTATCTTTCCCCTATTTTAACAATAGCAGCTTCATTTTTGCTACATCACTTTTTATTAATTGCAGTGACACCTCCCAATAATGATCAGCTTATCGAACTCCCCACGGCTGAACTAGGTCAACAACCTACTAATACCGCCAGCATATGTTTCTTTTTTTGTATTATTACCTCAAGACTTTCATGTATTGTTCCTGCATTCCTCTGACACACAACACTACATGTGCATTCTTGCAACTAAGGGTATGTCTACACTGAAAACAAAGGTACATTCTTAACTCAGGCTAGCTAACCCACATTAGTTAACTTGGGCAAAAACAGCAATGAGCATCCCCATCAAGTCTATCCTCTTGCACTCTCTGTCCTTGGAGGTGGATTTATACCTTCCCTGCCTACCCCTGTCATTTTCTGCAGTCACCATCATGGAGTTAGGGGCCAGGTGGGAGTAGAAACCCTCAAACACTTGCGTGAGAGAAAAATATCATTTCTCCTAATGCTTTGCAGTAGGGAGCAATGAAGTATGAAGTATTCCAGAGGGCCATTGTAGGCTCCAGGAGAACCTCATTTATCAAGAGGGCTATTCTCCCTGGAGCTGATGGTTGGAGAATATCCACTAGCTTACGCATATTCTCCTGCGGGAATTCTGCTTGGATACCCAAGGTAGCAGCCATATGCTTCATGACTTAAAGCCCTTGGGCACCGAGGTAGAGGAAGATGACAGCACAGTAGAGTCATCCAGGGAAGACGAGGAGGTGGTTTGCTGCACCAGTGACAGATCCTTCTCTTTTACCACAGGATCCGGTTGGAAGAGCCCCATAGGTCCAGGGGAAACAGACTCAGTGGTCACTTGCAGCTGAGATGACAGGAAAGTGGAAGCCACTGTCAGGACCAGTGATCTTGCATTGGAGTGGGACCTCAGGGACTGAGGAGTGTCCCAGGGATTGCAAAGAGGCTATACAAACAAGGCACAGGTGGCCAGTACACACTGGGCCAAGAGCCCTTGTCTCGACTGCAGGACACATGCCAATCTCAGTACCAACAGCAATCCAAGGACTGGTGCCTAGCCGATGAGGAGAGGGAGGGCAACCTTGAACTGGATCTTGAGGAATCCCGGAGGTTCTGTGATGACAACAGAGGAGCCAGCCCCGATGGGGCAAACAACCTGTCAGATTCATCTGAAGCCCAGTAAGGAGGTGACATCAGTGCTGAAGAGGAGTGGGGAATCAGCGCCAGTGGCACCGAATGAGACATTCCCACTGGGTGCCAGGAGAGGTATCAGCACCAAGGCTGGTACCAAACTCAATGATGGCATGCACGAGTGTTAAGATGGCCTTCAGTGTTGGGCCCAGCCTCGAATCCATAGTCTGCGGCCCAGATGACATGAGCTGCAGTGCTGAAGGACGCGTCAGCTCTGCGACATGGGCAGAAGATGCCAAGGGCACAACATAGGATGAGCTGGTAGAAGCTATAGCATTGGAGAACTCCTGAACCAGCAAAGAGTCTGGGATTGGGGGTCAAAGCAGATCTGATGCCACCTGGCATGCCATCAGAATGGAGACAGCATGGTGGCTGACATCATTGGTACTGGACTCAATGGACAACCCATGGCCAGAACCAGAATCAATGGTACGGGTCCTTTTTGATCTTGGCAGTGGGAGCAGTTGGACGGACCTGCTCCATCCCACATGCCAGAGGGAGGATGGTGTTGGTCAGCACTCCTCCTAGAAAAGGAGGAGGAGTCTCCCCAAGCCCTGGAATGGTTCAAACTCATTTTATGGGACCTCTTCCTCACCACACCAGAGGAGGGTGAATGACCTCTTCCTCTTGGGGGAAACACCAGATCCCAAATGTGGGAAGGCATCACTTGCCGGATCTGAAGGCAACTGCTGATCAGACAAGGGCCCCAGTGCTAAAGCAGGCCTCATGGCCTGCTTCAGAAGGTTCTGCTTCAACCACAAGTCTCTTGCCACCTCTTTGTAAATGAGTTGCAGAAGAAGCACTCTCTTTAATGTGTCCCTCACCAAGACACAACAAGCACCTTATGTGGGCACTGCTGTTGGGGGGTGGCCCCCTTACACAATGGACAATGCCTGAAACCTGGTGAGGGCACCACACAGGGCAGCCAACTACTCTACTAACACTTAAACTAAACCGAAGGAACTACTATTACTATATACAAGAAACTTTCTAAGAAAACAGAGTGAAAGTGTGAAGTGGACATGCCAAAGAAAGCTCCAACTCTCGTGATGGATGGAGAGAAGGAATCGGGAGGGTCAGAGGTGGTATTGCTCTTATATGGCCAGGGGAGGGGATATGGCCACAGGTCATGAGCGCTGTCCCCAGAGGTGCAGCTAGGTAAAGTTCTCTGGCTCTGGTGTGCTTACACCCACATGCAATACATGGCTGCATTTATTTGAAGAGCAGAACATTTTCTTTTTAAGTTCTGCTCCCTGAAAAGTGCTGTTGTGGGTAGCCCAATTTCACTGCATTTCTGCCCTGTTTGTCCACTACTATGCCTATATGAAACAAGAAGCCATATTTTAAAAAAGTTTCCCTCTAGCATAGTGACCATCAAAGAAAAAAATAAATAGGCAGGAAGACTGGAATGCTCACATTGGGTAAAGCAGTGTGGTACACCCATTCATTTATCTTCCTGTGCCAGCAGCCTAATGCGTTCTGAGCTAGTAATTATGTTTTGGTAATGTCACTGCTAGGAAACTTTATTAACCAATCAGAGACTTCTAATCTCCCACCATATTTTTAGACTATTAATTTCAGGACTCTAAGTCCAACAAGGCCCCTAATAATCAGCTCAGATCACATGTATCTTGCTGCTGTACAAATGTTTTTACTTCTCGACAGAAAACATGTACTGTACTAATTGAATAAACCAAAGCTTGGCCAAGTCAAAACATCTTCCACTTCTAAATACAAAGATCCTTTTTGAAGGTTAGGGTTTGGAGTAAAAAAAACACACACCCCAAAAAACACATTATTACTACAATTCACATCTGAGGAATTGGTGAGAGACATTAAGCTATCTTGAAGTTACTTTTTGCTTTAGATCCTGTAAGGTGCAGATATCCTTCAACTCCTCTTGAAAGAAATGGGAATTGGAAGTTCCAAGCACATTACAGGATTGGTCCTTATAAGACTGATTAACTTCAAAAGGCTGCTATAAATTAACAAAACCAAATGAAAATTCAAACTCTATATATACAAGTTACCCAAAGCATTAAGCTCCATTTCTCAATCTGCACCCCACCTCTTCTCTTTGTTTTCCGTTCCAGTGGGTTATTTTATCTCTAGCTGTTTAAAATATTTCACCAAGATAAACTTCTAAAAATGAAGCTTCTTATTTTTATAAAATTTGCAAAGGTCACAAACAAAACAAAAAGCAGCTCATGAAACGAGATCTAAATAATATATGCATTTGTGAGTTTCTGTACTTCTACCAAGCATAATACAGGAAGTTTGATTAATTTCATTCTTGTTTTTAACTTGAGGAGTAACTGACAACAGAGAAGAAAATATAAGCAAGGGAGTATGTTCTCTTTCTTTAGAAACAATACGCAGGTCAGAAGCTAGCAGCACATTTAATATGAATATACATAGCCTGTAAAAGAGCTAGGCAAAAGTATGGATGGCTTCAGTAGTTCAATCACTTAACTGACAATAATCACACTTACACAATTGTTTTACCGTAATCTACCAGTATAATTCTGGACACTACATTTGTCAGCGCTCTCCAAATACAAAAAGAGTTAGACAGTGGCAGATAATATCCTTAGCTCATTGTGGAAAAATAGCCTGTGTGTAATTAATGAGCAATGTAACCAATGAAGAGGATCCTAACAGTTAAGAGATGGGAAGGCTCTCCACATGCACAAAGCAGGACAGTCTTCAATACAGGACGTATCCAATATTAATTGAGTGCTGCCCTGGATTTTATTATCAATAATGTTATATCTATTTCCATTCCCAGCTGCTGAACATAATGAAAATATTTACACAAATCTGTCAACTCTGATGTTTGCAGGAATGTGATGTAAATTTTCTGATGTCATAAAGTTATATTTTTTTGAGATCCTAGGTGCACTGTATTAGATATTCTCAGTCTTTAACAGACAATAGTCTTCATAATTTAAAAAAAATTGGCAGTCTCTGCTCAGAAGAGAATTATGAAAAAGCTTGCATGGAAACTGAATTACTTCTCACATTAAAGAAGAAATTATTAGAGCATCTGGTGAGGCTTGAATTATGACTGACTGCATTCTGTTGTATGGCTAAGCTATTGGCTATTTTATTTTAAAACTGTATATCCTAAAATAAAAAATATGTAGTTGTAAAGTATTATCTGCTTTTTAGGGCTTTCCTGTGGCCCTCATAGAGGGCACCTTTTTATTATGAGTACAACAGTTCCTTCATTTCCCTTCAGAGAGACATTTGTATTCTGATGGATTCAGAGTCAGAATCTAGATATAAATATAATTCTGCTTTATTCCTACCAGAAAACATGGAGCAGTTGGGGTCCACTGGGTGCTGAAACAGTTTAATCACAGTGGCTATTCGATTGTGGGGTATGAAAAGGAGGGATGAACACAAAGAGTACCCCATCGAATATTTAACACTTGACGTGTGATACGATATCATGACATACAGAGTACAGAGGACCAGAGGATGAAGAAGAACAGGCTACTCTGCGATGAGATTACCTGCTGATCACCTTGGGCAAACGCCCCAATCCACTGAGGTCAAGAACCTATATACTGTACTGGCAACAAGAGGAGAGGAGCACCCTAAAGGTTGGGGAAAAGGAGCCACCTGCCCTGAGGCTGGGAGACTCATTGCCTCCACACTCATAGAGGAGAAGAAATAGGATATTTGTGGTTGTGAACTCCCTTCTGAGGGGAATAGAGGCATCTATGTCTTGACCTGACATGATGTCCTGGGCGGTGTGCTGCCTGTCTGGAGCCCATGTCCGAGACATTACAGAAAGGTTGCCAAGGTTCATCCTTCAGACCACTACCCCATTCATGTGGGAACTAATGATACTGCCTATGACCTAGAGCATATCAGCAGCGACTACAGGGCTCTCTGAGCGAAGGTGAAGGAGTCGGGGGTGCAAGTTGTATTCTTGGCCATCCTCCCAATTAAGGTTAGGGGCCCAGGCAGAAACACACACATCCTGGAGATGACATTAAGGGTCCCCGCCTTGCAGAGTACCAGAGCTTGGGCTCCAAGCCAAACCCAGTCGTCTTCACAGCAATTGTACAGCCTCACAGCTCAAGCCCCAGGAGCCCAAGCCAGCTGACCGAGCCAGCCGGGGGTGTTTAATTGCTGTGTAGATGTATTCTGAGTCACCAACCTAGTGAGGAAGGCTTTAAACTAGGTTCAAAGGGACCAGGAGACAAAAGTCCACAGGTATGTACAAAAAAGGGTGACCTTAATAGAGGGCTAGATGCTGGGGGTGGGAATGGAAAATTACAATAGAGCCACAGGAGCAGCAAGAGGGAAAACAGTGGGGGATCTCCTCAATGGTTTAGATGTCTATACAAAAATGGAAAGAGCATGAGGACTACACAGGAAGAACTGGAAGTATTAGGGCATAAGCTAAATTATGGCTTAACTGGCATCACTGAGACTTGGTGGGATAAATCTCATGACTGGAATTATTGGTATATAGGAGGATAGTTTGTTCCGAAAGTACAGACAGGGAAAAAAGGGAGGAGGTGTTGCATTAATCATTAAGAATATATATACTTGTTCTGTGGTCCAGAGGGAGGTGAGAGGCAGACTAGTTGAAAGTCTTTGGCTGAAAGTAAAAGGGGAAAAAACAGGAGTGATGTCATCATAGAAGTCTACTACAGATCACCAAATCAGGAGGAGGAGGAGGTGGATGAGGTATTTTTAGAACAAACACACACCCAAAACACAAGACCTGGTATTAATGGGGGACTGTAACTACCCAAACATCTGTTGGAAAAGTACTCTGGGAAAATACAAAATGGTCCTTGGAATGTACTGGGAACAACTTCTTGTTTCAGAAGTGGAGGAAGTAACCAAGGGACACCCGTCTTAGACTTGATTCTGACTAACAGGGAGGAATTGGTTGCAAATCTGACCTGAGGTGAAAGTCAAATTGCGTGAAAGGGAGCATGAAATGATACACTTCATGAATCTAAGGAAAGGAAAGAGTGACAGCAGCAGAATAAGGACAATGGACTTCAACAAGGAGGCTTTAACAAACTCAGAGACCTGGTAAGGTCAGGTCCCCTAAGAAAAAAATCTAAAGATAAAAGCGGTTCAGGAGAGCTGGCAGTTTCTCAAAGACATACAGTGGAGTCGCATCTTACACAAGGGTTAGGTTCTAAAGTCAGTGCGTAAAGCTAAAAATCACGTATAGTCAAAATTACCCTTGAAAATCCCTTAAAAATCGTCCATAAAGTACAGTATACTGTACATGGTTTTGTGTATACAACTCTATACAGTAATATGTATAAATGTATAATGTATACAGTAATGTACAGTATATAATAAAGAGTACATATGCAAAACATAATTTTACTGTACTGTATTTCTAATTACAGGATAATTACAGGGGGTTGTCAGGGCTTGATGTCGATCCAGGAGACGGAGGTGACGGAGAGCTTGGGTGATGGAGAGCAAGTCGTAGACGAAGTGGTTGGCTCCAGTTCAGCTCGAGAAGTTGATTGCGTAGGCTCATCTGCTGCTGGTTGTTTTTCCTTGAAAAACATGGTGATCAGCAACTGTCGCTGTTGTCTCTTGAGCTGCTCAAACATTTCTTGATACGGTCTCAAATCGTCCGTAATACTACGTGTGATTTTGAGGCTTCGTTTCATAGAGGGATTGTATTCAGAAATTAAATCATTCTTCCTTGGCAGATGCAGCTTCACCAGTAGTCTGCACATTTCTGAGGTTGAAGTGCTTCCTGAAACTGTTAAGCCAACCTTGACTGGCTTTGAATTCCTTCTCATCAGAAGGCTGTCCCTCTTCGGTGGGAGGTTTGAACAGCGCATAGAGGCTAAGCGCCTTTTCTTACAACGTGTTGCCATTGATAGGCACATGTTTATGGTTCATGTCTTCCAGCCATAAGTTTAATGCCTTTTCAGTCTTCACTAAAGTCTTATCACACACCTGGCTCGTCACCTTAGCAGTTATAGGAGCACTTGATTCCACGGCTTGACAAATTCCTCTCTCTTGAATCTTGATGGCACGGATGCTAGATTTGTTGCAGCCATATTTACGTGCCACGTTGGAGACCGACATATCAATAAGTCCAACAGAGCCAGTTTTTCCTCCAGCTTTGGAACAGATCGCTATTTCTTCGGTTGAGCACCGATGAAGTAGTTGGCTTGCGTTTAGGGGCCATGTTGTATGAAAAATACGTATCTTTAAACACTAGACTCACACTCAGTGCGGCGAGATGCTCACACTATGAGAGGCATGCGGGAACTGAGACCGACTGAGGGAACAGCAGATTCACGTCTCCCATCTCACGCTCACTCCGGGTGGAATGGTGGGCAGAATCGCCTGCACTATTTACGGGTATCTTGTTATTTTTCTTTTTTTTTGCTGAGTGAGTATAGTTGAATTCGTGTAAGTTAAATGCGTGTATGATGTGGCTCACCTGTAATATTACAGATATGTAACAGCAAACTATCCCAGTGCAAAAGAAAGATAGGAAGAATGGTAAGAGGCCAATATGGCTGCATCAGGATCTCTTTAATAATGACCTGAAAACCAAAAAGAAATTATACAAAGTGGGAACATGGACAAACTGCTAAGGAGGGATATAAAAGAACAGCACAAACATGTAGGGACAAAATCAGAAAGGCTATGGCACAAAGTGAGTTATATGTAGTAAGGGACATAAGAGACAGTAAGAGGAGGATCTATAAATACATTGGGAATAAGGGAAAGACAAAGGAAAGTGTAGGTCCACTATTTAGTGGGAAAAGAGAGGTAATAATGGATGACATCAAGAAGACTGAGGTGTTTTATGTCTATTTTGCATCAGTCGTCACTAAAAAAGTTGCAACCAGATACATAACACAACTAATATTAACTCACACCAAATAGGGAAGGAACAGGTTAAAAAACATTTAGATGTATTCAAGTGGGCAGGGTCTGACAAAAATCACCCTAGAATACTAAAGGACCTAGCTGAAGCAATCTCGGAACAGTCAGCGACTATCTTAGAGAATTCATGGAGGATGGGTGAGGTCCCAAAGGACTGGAGAAAGGCAAACATAGTACCTATCTTTAAAATGCAGAAAAAGAGGACTCGAGGAATTACAGACCAGTCAGCCTAACTTCAATACCTGGAAAGATTCTGGAACAAATTATTTATCAATTTGTAAGCACCTAGATGACAATAGGGCAATAAGTAATAGCCAACATGGATTTTTCAATAATCATGCCAAACCAACCTAATTTCCTTCTTTGACAGGGTTACTAGCCTAGGGGATAGGGAGAAGCAGTAGAAATGATATATTTTGATGTAGTAAAGCTTTTGACACAATCCCACATGACAATCTTATAAGCAAACTAGGGAAATATGGTCTAGATGAAATACTTTAAGGTGAGTGCATCATCAGTGGAAAGACTGTACTCAAAGAATAGTTAGCAATGATTTGCTGTCAATCTGTGATGATATATCCTTGTGGAGTCCCGCAGAACTCAGTCCTGGGTCCATTACTATTCAATATTTTCATTTTTGACTTGGATAACCGAGTGGAGAGTATGCTAATAAAATTCGCAGATGTCATTAAGTTGTGAGAGGTTGTAAGCCCTTTGGGGCACAAAATGAGAATTCAGAACCACCTTGACAAATTGAAGAATTTGTCTGAAATCAACCAGATGAAATTCAATAAAGACAAGTGCAAAGTACTACATGTGCTGAGGAAGGCAAAATCAAAAGCATAATTAAAAAATGGTGAGTAACTGGCTAGGCAGTAGTACCGAAAAGAATTTGGGAGTTATAGTGGATCACAAATTGAATATAAGCCAACAATGCAGTCGCAAAAGAAAAGTGTAATACCATTCTGGGATATGTTAACAGGAGTGTCATCTGTAGGACATTGGAGGTCATTCTCCCACTCTATTTGGCACTGATGAGGTCTTAGCTGGAGTACTGTGTCCAGTTCCGGGCACCATGCTTTAGGAATGGACAAATTGGAGCGAGTCCAGAGAAGCATAACAAAAATGATAAAAGGTTTAGAAAACCTGACCTATGGGGAAAAGTTAGTAAAACCGGGCTTGTTTAGTTTTGAGAAAAGAAGACTGAAGGGGAACCCGATAACAGTCTTCAAATATGCGAAGAGTTCTTGTAAAGAGGATGGTGATCAATTATTTTCAATGTCCACTGAAGGAAGAACAGAAAGGGATGGGCTTAACCTGAAGCAGGGGAGATTTAGGTTAGATATTATGAAAAAGCTTTCTAACTATAAAGACAGATAAGTATATAGGTGTCTCAGGAACGTTTTGGAATCCCCATGACTGGAGATTAACAGTTTTGACAAACACGTGTCAGTAGGGCTTAAATTCAGCTGGAGCCATCCAGAGTGGAGCTCCAGTAAATATTTTCAAACCCGTGGAAGCCCCAGTGCGCTCCATGGGGCTGAAGCCCCAAGGCAGCCTGTGTGGCTGAAACCCCAATCCTGGTGCCTTCCTGTGTGGCTAAAGCCCTGAGCCCCGCCCTGCAGCTGAAGCCAAGATCCCTGAATTGGGGTGGGGGATGGGGAGCTCCAGGAAATAGTCTCTGAGAAATTAAGCTCTGCCTGTCTCAGCAAATTTAGACTGTAAAAACATTACATTATTACTGTTACCCTTGTCTTAATTTGTCCTTCCCTCCTAGTGTTGTTCACAGTCACTTGTTGTGTCCTGTCTTAAACTAGATAATGCAGCCACTTTTTCTTCTGTGTTTCAACCCAGCAAAGCATGGCCTCGATGCCGACAGGACCCCACGGGCACCACTGGAATAACCACCACATCTCACTTAGCGAACAATCAGTAAATCTGTACAATCTGCAGTGAAGAATTCTGTAAATGCAATGAGTTCTCAGATTTTTCCACCTGCCCCGAAAGATTACCAACATGCTGATTTTAGGCATGTTCCTGCAGTTGTTACTCAGATATAACTTCTACTGAATAAGAACTGCTAGGCCAGTCCCTAGTGGTTTAGACCTTATTGTTATTATTTGTATTGCAGTAGCACCCAAGAGCCCCAGTCTTGGACCAGGACCCCAATGTGTTAATCACTGTACAAACACAGAACAAAAAATGATTCCTGTTTCTAAGGGATTACTCTTTTGAAAAACTACGGTTTTGAATTCCAGTATTATTTTGACAGGTATCAGAGGGTAGCCGTGTTAGTCTGTATCAGCAAAAACAATGAGGAGTCCTTGTGGCACCTTAGAGACTAACAAATGTATTTGGGTATAAGCTTTCATGGGCTATAACCCACTTCATCAGATGCACGAAAGCTTATGCCCAAATACATTTGTTAGTCTCTAAGGTGCCACAAGGACTCCTCGTTGTTTTTAGTATTATTTTGGTTGCTCCAACTCTGATTTTTATTCCAGCATGAGTAGAATTAGACACACTATTTCAAATGCGGCTTTACTAGTTCCTTATACAATGCAAGAATACTGTGCAATATGCAATTTCCTACTTTTAATTTAAACATGACAGAGATTTTGCTATTTTTTCCATCATTACGCATCATAGCTTTAAATACATAACCATTCTGTATGTGTGAGGGAGAAATACAATGCAATTTTGTATCACACCTTTCATATAAGAATACAGAGCAACTAGTCTTCACATCCAAATAAAAACAAGTAGGTTCATATATCAGAGCAGTTATATCGTGAGATGGATGCAGTGGACACAAAAAACCCAAGCTCATAGTGAATTGTTGTGTATGAAGCGCCTAACATTATTTGGTTGAGTTACATGTCCTTGCCTGGGTCTTGAGATAGGATCTGAGAAATGTCAGGGAGTCAATCTGCTGCCTAGATGGTGGGAACAGCATGCAGGAAGGATCCAATGATCACTGTAGAGAAGGCTTTGGTGGAGTGCAGGGAGAGTGACTGGTAGAGACACAGTGACAAATGTTTGAAATGCAGAGGGATTGGAGAGTGGAAAGGGATGAAAAGAAAGGCAGGGAGGGAGGGAAGTATACCTCAGTGGTTTGAGCATTGGCCTGCTAAACCCAGGATTGTGAGTTCAATCCTTGAGGGGGCCATTTAGGGATCTGGGGCACAAATTGGGGATTGGTCCTGCTTTGAGCAGGGGGTTGGACTAGATGGCCTCCTGAGGTCCCTTCCAACCCTGATATTCTATGATTCTATGAGAGAGATTGGGAATATAGGAAAGGCAATTCCCTGCAGAATGTGGAAGAGGCTGTACATATCATATTCTGAAATGGGTAAAAAGTCTGCAAGTTTTCCAAGGACTGAGGTGATATATGCTTGCTTTCAAAGGCATCCATTAGTCTCATTATTATTTCACATTTCACAGGTTGATATTTGGAAAGTTGGACTTAGAGACCATAAAGGGTAATATGTAAGAATGTTGGATGTAGAGACCAGGAATCAGGAAATGAATAAGAATAGCAGCACAAGAGTTATTTAGGACAATATCAAATATAGGCAACAATTAGAGTTACAGACTTGGTAAACACTGTAAGGAAGAGAGCTCAGATTTAAGTTGAACATGTACTGTATGCTACAGCCATTGTGCATGAATAGAAGACTTGTGTCAAGCAGGGAGATGATGATGGCATACATAGAAGTGAGCACCTCAAGAGCAGGAAGGACCATCACAGAAATAGTTCCACAAAACCAATATTTTTTAAAAATACTGTACTTCTTGTTAGTCTAGACTTTTACAAAATACATACATACTTATCAAAGAAATATGTGATATTTTGAACTAATTTTTGGCATAAAATCTATATTTGCCAAGCATTGAAAAAATTTTCCCCTGGGATGTAATGTCATGGACCTTTTTGGTTTCCTTTGGAGCACTGAGTAGATGAGCTGCTAAAATAAACTAGACACATCCCACATGAGTACCTGTAATTACATGGTGGCCTCTGGAACTGGTGGAACTTGGTCCTCCCCATCTTCTATATCTAAGACTCTATGAAAGCAGTGTCCCTTTTATTAGAACACAAGCTGACATTAACTGACTTGTTACAAGAAAGGCTAGTGAACTTGACCATTCAAAAAGGCACAAAAGTAAGTAACTGCAAAAAGTGCACAATACCCCATCACAAAGGGATGGCTATGTTTTGTCTACGTTAAAAATAAAGTCCTCCGTCCTCAGCACAGGCAGAAATATAGTAAGTTGAAAGTCCAGTTAACAATGTTCTGGAGAACTATCACCCCCTGCATTTTTGTCATAACAGAACAAGTGACTGAAAAATATTCCAGTTTAAAAGCAGTTGCTATGGCTGCTCTATGGAGAACAGAAAAAATCAAAAGTTTCTTTGATAAAGATTCATAATATTTTTCACTAACTCAAAATATAACCCAGACTTCATGAAGGGAAATAAGATTTATCTGGTATAATTTAATTCCAATTTCACTTATATCTATTCAGTCATAGAAAATTCAAGTCCCTTTTCCTCTGAATTTAGTTGGAAGACCAGTTTAAATATTTTTAAAAGGCTTATATTTACCTGATGATTCTCTGAGCAGCATACTGATGAAGGGAGCGGAACTGTGCTGACATATTTGCTAAGGCTGCCAGACAATTTGTATGAAGGTATTTGTCCTGTTGGAAAAGAGGGGAAAAAACACATCAAACTGTCCTTTTCACATACACTAAGACCTGTCATAAGAAACCACTCAAAGGACTAACAAACATCCGTTGCTTAACACAGGTGGTCTTCTAATAAAGGTGGAGCAGAATTACACTTTGTATATTTAGAGATGCTTTAATAACGGTCTCTTTAGACATGAATTTGCCTAATAAGGGTGGGCTCTTGTACAGATTTCACTGTACATATATATTTTAAAATCAAAGTTGATATACAACGGGATCATGAATATAATTGATAAATGGTAGAGAAAACAGTCTATACTGCTTTTTAATTCTCTCTCCTTTCCTTTGCCCCAATTCTCTCCAAACTTACCCAACCCTTTTTGCCCTATACTCTGACCTCCATATTAATTATTTCAAAACATTCAACTTCTCCACAACTACCACTAATGTAGTATGTTATAAGTTCTGCTCCTGTATAGTTGGAGTTTCTGAAGCCCATTTTAACTGCCATCTTTCCAGATAAATGTTTAAACATTGGCTCACTCAAAGTCAGAGAACTGCAGAGCACAGACAAAATGGTGGAATCCACAATCCTATGGCTTATGCAATATGTATCTTGCTCACAGGAGAGAGGCAAATAAACATGGATTGTGCTATTCTTCAAGGGAAGACAATAAATCTTAAACAGCATATTGGAGGGATTAATTTATTGTAATAGATATTAAAAGTGGTAGGGGTTGCTTATTGTATCCTCACATTTTGCAGAAAATTAGATTCTCCACTCCCAGGCTTTCTCTCTAGTCATATGTTTGACCAACCCCTCTACAACATGGAGCAATGTTTAATGACTTCCTTCATTAAGAAGTTCCTCTTCCCTACTCAGGACTAAAATGTGCATTTATTCTCCTTAAGAGTAACACAGACCCCCAATGCCACATATAAATTCCGAGTATCTTCCATTCTAATTGATGTAAACATGGAGTGGCCTCTGGCTCCTTCTACTACTTATTCTGCCAGTGCCTGGGGAATCTGTATATTATGGCAATCAGTACAGTAGGCTGAAATCAGATATATATTCAAAATTCCATTTCCTATGTCACCTGCACTTGCCTTGTCTGTAACGAGGCTAGATAGAATTCCTGTGCTCCCATGTTCAAAGTATAAAGCTCCTCTTGTGAGCAAGAAGATTCATTCAGCATTGCTGGCTAGAACTTACCCAGGACTCAAAAAAAAGGGGGGGACGCGAAAGAATGGGGGAGTTTCTGGTTCCAACTGAATATTCTGTAAAGCCTCTAAGTTAAACCAGTGGGTTAATCTGATAAATATTTGGAATTTAATACCAAAATGCAGCCTATTTACAAGAAACCATTTACTGGTTAAATGGCTCGCAAACCCTTATTCCTGTTTATGAAATGTTACTTGACAAAGTACAGCTTACATTTAATCCAATATAAACTCTGCAACCAGTATCAGCTTCCTTGCCTTCCATCTCATTGTGTCTGTTATTTCATGAAACAGAAATTACAGCCAATTAATGTCTGTTTTAAGTAGTTAATAGGGGTGGTGTTAATATTATTACCATACAATTCTCTCATCTATATTTTGGTGTGACCACAGAGTTGGTGATTTTGGTTTTAAATTATTTGATCTAGTACAACTAACACCATGCTTTAGTTAATTTTATTGCAAAAGCTTCTCAACATTTTCAGCAATGAAAGAAACGTACAGAAGCCTTTAATGTAGTTTACATGTCTGCTACACACATTAGAGAGATACACTTGAAGTGCTCCTACATTAAAGATCCACAACATATAACCTAATGGATTTTAGGGAAGTCAGAAGTGAAATAATGCATGATGGGGAATGTATCTAAAACAACCATGTTTTGCCCCAGATCTCTCAATTATACTCATAAGAAAAAAAGTAAAAATAATTTTCTTCCACCCCAATTTCCACAACTGTTTATAAAACTATACTATCAAATAGCAAGGAACCCAAATCCATACTTCTGGATAATTTAATATAGGTAAAAAAATCCCACACATAATTTAATGCTGATATTTTTTTCTCTCATCAGAAATCTATTACTTTTTTCAGGAACTATGCAACTACTACTACGACTGGACTTTGTATGTTAGTAATCAAAGCAGCAGACCTGAATGATATCACAGAAACTGCTTTACAAATTCAGAAGCACTTCATACTGTACCTGAGTGCTGACCTTTTTTCTGCCTCCCCCACTGTGTTTAGGTGCTCATTTGCTGCAAAAAGGTTCACTTTTGGTTTTTTTACCTCTGTTTGGAACTGAACTCCAGCTGATGGAAGACTGCAGATACACACTACATATGTAAGTTCTAAATATAACTCTTACCCTTGTCCTTGTCATGTTGTACTGAATGGTTCTTATCACCACCAGTATCAGGAGACTCCCTAGTGAAATCTCGGTTAGAACACGCTCTGAGTACCAAGTGATATTTTTCAATATCTGCAATGAGGAAAAAAAATAGGTTTCAACACCACATTTCAATTGTGAGTGAGATGACATAAAATCATGCAGTTCTCTGGGCTCTTGCTTCCCTCGAGACAAATAAATTACCCTCCAAGTTCAATACACTAAAATGTACTCTGTTCTAGAGTTTCAAAAGATATTGCAGTAGTATCCAACTTGCAGATCTCATTAACTTTGCTCTGCAGGTCATGTGGAGAAGGTACAAAGAGGAAATATGTGAATAAAAAATTACTGGTGTGCTGAACTAACTTTAATTAAGCAGTATAAGTGTACACACACACACACATATATATATACACACATATGTAGCCACACCCGCACACATATGTGTGTGGCGAAAGTAAATAAAGAAGTGTTATTTACTCCTTCTCATAACACAAGAACTAGGGGTCACCAAATGAAATTAATAGGCAGCAGGTTTAGAACAAATAAAAGTAATTATTTCTTCACACAACACACAGTCAACCTGTGGAACTGTTTGCCAGAGGATGTTGTGAAGGCCAAGACTATATAACAGGGTTCAAAAAAGAACTAGATAAGTTCATGGAGGATAGGTCCATCAGTGGCTAGGATGGGCAGGGATTGTGTCTCTAGCCTCTGTTTGCCAGAAGCTGGGAATGAGCAATAGGGAATGAATCATTTGATGATTACCTGTTCTGTTCATTCCCTCTGGGGCACCTGGCATTGGCCACTGTCAGAAGACAGGCTACTGGGCTAGATGGACCTTTGCTCTGACCGAGTATGGCTGTTCTTATGTTCTTATGCAAAGTGAAACCTGTCTTGAAAGTCTATTTGAGAGACTAGCAAAGATCAGCTGTTTACCATGACTAGAGCTCCTAGGTTCTATGGACAATACAAATAAATTTATAATAGAGGTATCTCATTAAAGGTGGAGAAGAATTGTACTCAGTGCATTTGGGAATACTCTGGGAAGACTAGTGAAATAGGAAGTTGTCTAATAAGGGTGGTTACACGTAGAGTAAATGAAAGAAATTAGTATGAGTTAAGTTTCAATGCAATATATGAGATTTACAAAAAAATATAATAGCATAAAAATGCATGCGAAATGTATACAACGAAACCTATGCAATAGTTTAACAATTTATTAGCAAACCTCTTGTCTTGAGACCATTCAAAAATAATCTCAAAACAACAGAGTACTGTTCTGCTCCACATTTATTAAACAGCCACCCTGTTAAGGGACAGATTTGTCAGCCCTCCGAATGGTCATTTATTGTAGGTTTAAATCAACATTAGTAATAAAATGAGACAAGGAACTGCCTCTTGTTAACAAAGCCAGTACAAAACCTTCGCTTAGCATGGATGAAATTTCAAAAGCCCAATTTATTTATTTACCAATAAAACTTACAGAATTTTTAAATATTGCACTCAGAATTTTTAATTTTTTTGGTGCAGAATTTTTAATTTTTTGCACAGAATGCCCTCAGGAGTAAGTATGATAAGTAAATCCTCGTGGCAGATGTAGTTTTCAAGTCAGTCAATCAGTCTCAGATCCACTGAGTTTTTTACATCATTTTATCTCCCCAGAAAGGGAATTCAGTCTACGTGCATCTTGACATATTTACAAGTTATGAGATAATTTACAAGTTATGAAATAAGAGTACATAGAGAGGTCTATGCCAAAGGAACAAGAGACTATGGCTATCTTTTCCTTCTCCAGTTGTGGTTTAAAGGAATTGTTATGAATCATTTTGTTAGCTAGGTTCCCCTTCCGCATTCCTGGAACCAGACCATCTTTTACAAAGTGTTGAATAGAAAGCGTTCAGACTCAAACACACCCTTTAAAAATAACATTTTGTGCATCTGTATTGCACCACATGCACAAGTATTTACTTCCTTCCTATAATTAAACTTCTAGTTTAAGAGTCAAATTAAAAGCAGCCCTTGGCAGAGCTCAAATTGGACTGGTACAGACCAGTACATCAGGACTAGAACATTTTGCCAACGTATCAGCACTTCAGTGACTCTTGAGTCTTCAGTTATTCTTCTAAAAAGAAAAGGAGTACTTGTGGCACCTTAGAGACTAACCAACTTATTTGAGCATAAGCTCGACAGCTTATGCTCAAATAAATTGGTTAGTCTCTAAGGTGCCACAAGTACTCCTTTTCTTTTTGCAAATACAGACTAACACGGATGTTACTCTGAAACCAGTTATTCTTCTGGGAGCCCAGGCTGTATCCAAGTTCCACACCTTACTTCAAAGTGAGGGATACTACTACTGGTCAACTTCCCTAAAGCTAATCCAGTCTAATAACTACTTTCACTCTACTGGATGGAGCCCAACCTCAGCATAAGGAATAGGAGGGTGGGAAGATGGGAGAATATACAGAGGCAACATCCCCACTTGTCTTTCAGGGTGATTGTGTTCATCTTCTCATCTCTTCTTTGGATGTCACCAAGAAAGACCAATACTCTCTCTTTTCCAAGTAAAGGCTCTTCAGATGACAAACATATTCCAAAGAAGCAGCAATGAAAAACTGTCCTCTCGTCTGCTGACTTTTACAGCCTCTAGGGTAACAGACTGAGAGGGAAATCTTTCCTCCAGAAGAGAAAAGGATCAGGAGGTGGCAGCCACTATCCTCAGAAAGAAACAGAGACCTGAAGGGGTGGTCACTACAATACACACACAGACAAAGGGAGGAGGTGACACCTGATGCTACTTCAGGTTCTGGCATCTTTACACTCACTTCCTCTCTGGGATTAATGGGGTGGATCAAGGATTTGCATATACACCCCTCCCCCTTTCAAACAGGAGTCACAGGAGGTACCTAAAGCAAAAGAGGGAGTCCTATGGGAAAGGCTTTAAAACGTTCTATACAGAAAGTGTCCGGGTTTCACAAAATAAAATGCATTCGGTGAAACTCCAGAAAGTTTTTTAAAAAGTTACAAGATGTCTTGTGAACCAGAAGTCCTAACATATACAATTACCAGAAAAAGAGGGCAGCCTGTGTTCTGAAGTCTACAGGGGATTCTGGAGGAATGCAGCATTAAGGTTGTTAACTCTGCAAAAACTGCCACAACATTTGGAATGAAAGCAAAAAAGTATAGGAGGTTGTTATTAAAAAGTACACTAGGGGTGTCTTACCATTACACTTAACATTAGTATATAATGGCAATTTGGTATACTGGAAATCATAGCATTGTAATTCCACATGATTACAGGGCAAATGCATTTGAAAATAAATGCACTGGTTGTGCCTCAACAGAGAGAGCCCATTATTCTTTAGTGATATTGTAGTCCTGGGACATACGTTAATCTGCAAGAATGTACCTCTCTAAATATGGATGTCAGAGCTCAGGGCAAATGCACCACTCAAGGGTTCAGCAAGAGTACCCAACTCTCAGGCTTCCAGCTCCCCAGCTGTTGCCTCTCTTGAGTGGAGATGCACATCTCTCCTCCTTCTGACTGGCTACACCCAGACTGCCCCATTCCCTTGCCTCTGCTGTGTAATTCCCAGCACAGACAGGTTCCCTAGGCCACCTGCTTGCTTTCTCTTCAGAGACAGATAACAGATATAATTTACCACACTGTTCTTTCTAAGCAAGCCTACTCTATTCTTAAGGTACAAAGCATTACAGAAAAAAAAATTAAAAACAATAAAAGAACCTACACGTATGTTAATAAACTTATCAGAGTTCATACCAACTCTCACAGGGGCTCTGGCAACTGCAGTCTTTTAATAACCCATTGTAAGGGCATCCTTGTGGTAACAAGTTCATCAAAGCTTCAGCTCAGAACAAGCACAGTGTCTTATGAAGCCTCAGTAAGCCAAGTTTTTCCTATCCTCCCCTAAGGATTGGGGGCCTCTGTGGATCAGGGGTCTTGTCCATTTGCTGGATCAGGAAGAAGGCCCCAAGTCAGCTGAAAATCAAGGTTTTTACCCAAAAGTCTGTTCTTTGTCTATTGGTCTCTGGAGAATTCTGTTTGAATTAGTATATGCATATCTCTCCAGGGGAACTTCAAAGGCTAATAACAGAGGAAGTTCATTAGTGTGTCGTCCCCCCACTAGAGAAGGTACATACAATGTCACAACAACACATATACAATTGTACTTTTAATAAAATTTACTTCTAAAGATGTTAATTCAAACTCAGCAAGGTTTAACTTAACTCAATAAAGTTTATCTTAATTCCATAAAGTTTCTTCAAGATACTGTCAGTCTGTCCCAATGGGTATTTAAATAACAAATGAATGGCTTGATTTTTAGAGATATGTAGCACTCACACTTCTCACCGATGATAGTGGAAGCAACTGTGGGCAGAATCTCTGATAGTCACACTATTTCCTTCTTTGACAGAGTTACTGGCCAACTGGATAGGTATAAGCAGGTAACATGACTTGTCTTGACATTAGTAAAGCTTTTGATAATCCCACATGACATTCTCATAAGCAAACTACGGAAACATGATGTAGATGAAATTACTACAAAGTGTGTGCACAACTGGTTGAAAAATCATATTCAAAGAGCAGTTATCAATGATTCGCTGTCAAACTGAGAGGATGTATCTAGTGAAGTCCTGCGGGACTCCTACCTCCTGAACTATTCAACCTTTTCATTAACGGAATGGAAAAGACAGTTACCTTTTTGTAACTGGTTTCAGAGTAACAGCCGTGTTAGACTGGCGTTCTTCGAGATGTGTTGCTCATGTCCATTCCATTGTAGGTGTGCGTGCTCGGTACACGCACCAGTGCCGGAAGTTTTTCCCTCAGAGGTATCTGTGGGGGACCGGCTCTGGTGCCCTCTGGAGTGGTAACTGTATGCCGCGGTGTAAGGGGCGCTGCCGGTTCCCCCAACCCTCAGTTCCTTCTTGCTGGAAACTCTGACAGTGGGGAAGGAGGATGGGTCATGGAATGGACATGAGCAGCACCAGTTACAAAAAGGTAAACATCTTTTCTTCTTCAAGTGCTTGCTCATGTCCATTCCAGGTGCCTCCCAAGCAGTACCACCGGAGGTGGGTAGGAGTTCATGGACGTGTCGACTGTAACACAGCTCTGCCAAATCCAGCATCATCTCTGGCCTGCTGGGTGATGGCGTAATGTGCTGTGAACATGTGCACTACAGACCACATGGCAGCCCTGCAGATGTCTTGGATGGGTCGGTGTGCTACGAAGGCTGCTGAGGACGCTTGTGCTCTGGTTGAGTGGGCCCTTAGGTGGTGGTTCGACCGAACTAAGTCATAACAGGTCTGGATTCAGGAGGTGATCCAGTTCAAGATCCTCTGAGAGGACACCGGATACCTTTCATCCTGTCCACTGTTGTGATGAAGAGTTGGGTCGATACGCAGAAGGACTTGGTGCGCTCCAGGTAGAACGCTAGGGCGCACTGGCCATCCAAGGTGTGCAGCTGCCTCTCCTCCGCAGTTGAGTGCAGCTTTGGATAGAAAACCAGGAGAAAGATATCCTAGTTAACACAGAAGTGGGACACTACATTAGGCAAGAATGTGGGGTGGGAGGGTCGCAGCTGGATCTTGTCCTTGTAGAAAACCATGAAAGGAGGCTCCGAAGTGAAGGCTTTAATCTTGGATACTTGCCTTGCCGAGGTAATGGCTATAAGGAAAGCAATCTTGACAGATGTGAAATGGAACACGAGACCAAGGACCCAAAGGGAGGCCCCAGGAGCCTTGAGAGGACGATGTTGAGGTCCCATTGCAGAATCAGATCCTGGACCAGTGGGAAGAGTCACTCTAGTCCTTTTAGGAACCGGATGAACATGTCATGTGAGAACACCGATTTGCCCTGGACATGCTGGTGGAAAGCCGATATGGCTGCTAAGTGCACCTTGATGGAGAAAGCGTGAGGCCTTGATGCTTAAGGTGTAGCAGGTAATCAAGGATGGATTGCAAAGACGACCTCGTTGGGGAGATGCCACGCTTCTCCGCCCAGCAGGAGAATCACTTCCACTTTGCCAGGTAAGTCGCTCTGCTGGAGGGTTTTCTGCTTTCCAAGAGGACTTGCTGTACCTGACTGGAGCAGGCCCTTTCCTCTGGGTTCAGCCATTCACCAAGCCGTTAGGTGAAGGGAGAGAAAGTTCGGGTGCAGGACCCATCCGTGGTCTTGCAAGAGGAGATCTGGGCGGCTGGGCAATGGCCATGTGGGAGCCACGGCCAGGTCCATGAGCATGCCGAACCAATGTTGGCAAGGCCACGCTGGGGCAGTCATAAGACTCATGCTTTGTCTGTTTTGACTTTTGCTAGTATCCTGCTGACCAGTGGAATCAGCGGGAATGTGTATGTCAGATCCCCTTCCGATGACAGAAGGAAGGTGCCAGTGAGGGAGTCCCTGCTTAGGCCCTGGAGGGAACAGAACTGCTGGCACGTCCTGTTCTGTCTGGTGGTGAACAGGTTCACTCGGGGAGTTTCCCACCTTCAGAAGAGGACCTGTACAACCTCCGGGTGGAGGGACCACTCGTGGTGAGAGAAGGAGGATCTGCTGAGGTGATCCATCAGCGCATTCTGGATGCCAGGGAGGTACGATGCCTCAAGGTGGATGTCGTGCTGGATGCAGAAGTCCCACAATCGGAACGCTTCCTGACACAGAGCCAACGAGTGGGCTCCCCCTTGCCTCTTGATGTAGAACATTGAGGCCATGTTGTCTGTGAGTATCCATACCACTTGACCGGAAAGATGTGGCAGGAAGACTCCGCAGGCTAGGCGGACTGCTCTGAGTTCCCTGACGTTTATGTGCAATGTCAGTTCCTCTGGGGACCATGTTTCTTGGGTCTGCAGCTCACCGAGATGTGCTCCCCAACCGAGGTCGGAGGCATCCGATATTAGAGATACCAACGATCGAGGACTCTTGAAGGGAACTCCTTCTAGGACCACCCTCAAGTTGGTCCACCACTGCAGGGAGGTAAATACGTTCGGTGGGATTGTGATGACTTGTCCAGATGATCCCTGGACAGGGCATAGACTGTTGCCAGCCACCGTTGGAGGGGTCACAGTCTGAGCCTCTCATGGTGGATGACATAAGTACACACCAGCATGTGGTCCAACAGCCTGAGGCAGACCCAGGCTGTGGTGAGGGGATATGCAGAGACACTGGCAATGAGACCTGCCATCATCTTGAACCTGTCCTGTGGCAGAAATGCTCTGGCACGGGTAGAGTTGAGGACAGCTCTGATAAACTAAATTTTCTGTACTGGAATTAACGTTAATTTTTCCTCGTTTATCAGCAGGCCCAGGGCACAGCACATGACCTGTAGTTCTGAGACGTCACGCTGGACCTGAGACCTGGAACGGCCCTTGTTGAGCCAGTCGTTGAGGTACGGGTAAATCTGGATACCCCAACACCTGAGGTAAGCAGCCACCACAGCCATGCACTTGATAAACACCCTTGGGGCTGTAGCCAGGCAGAATGGGAACACCACAAACTGGTAAGGAGCGGACCCCACTGTGAAGCGCAGGAATTGTCTGTGTCTTTGGCATATTGATATGTGGAAGTAAGCGTCCTTCAAAATAGAGGGCAGCGTACCAGTCTCCCAGATCCAGAGGGGATGATGGAGGCCAGGGAGACCATGCGAAACTTCAACTTCTTGAGGCATTTGTTGAGGTCTCGCAGGTCCAGGATGGTCTCAGACTCACTTTGGCCTTTGGGATTAGAAAGTACCGGGAGTAAAACCCCTTGCCTCTGTACTCTTGAGGGACTTCCTTCACAGGCCCCACTTGCAGAAGGCCTTTTACCTCCTGCGCGAGCAGGCTCTCGTGAGAAGGGTCCCTGAAGAGGGACAGGGAAGGAGTGTGTGTGGGGGGGAAAGAAATAAACTGGAGGGTATAACCCTGAGCCACGGTGTTGAGAACCCAGAGGTCCAAAGTTAGGGAGGCCCAGGCAGGGACAGGAGGTTGGAAAAATGCCAGGAAGCAGGATCCGGGATACAGGCTGGGAGGGTGCCCTCTGGCGCACCCTCAAAATGCCCACGTACCACCCTGCTGGTTGCGGGTGGAGCTCGACTGAGCAGAGGACGCCAGCTGGTGGCCTTGCCAGCATTTATAGCCTTTGCCCTTCTTACGGGAGGGATCCAATCTGTTCTGGTTTCCAAACCCTTGGGGCTGCTACGGCTTAAACCACTTTCTAGCCAGGTCTGGGGCGTAGAGGCACAGGGTCCATAATGTTGCCTGGGAGTCCTTCAGCCTTTGCAATTTTGTGTCTGTTTGTTCAACAGAGCTTGGCCATCAAATGGGAGATCCTGTATTGACTGTTCGACCTCCATCAACAAGCCCGACGACTGCAGCCAGGATGCCCTTCTCATCGAGATGGCAGAGCTCATGGTTCTGGCCGCAGAGTCCACCACGTCTGAGGCCACCTGGAGGGCTGCTGTAGCCACTGCTTTGCCCTAATTGAGGATCACCCGGAACTCCTTCCTGGGGTCCTTGGGCTGCGAATCCTTGAACTTGGCCATGGACTGCCACATGTTAAAATTGTAGCGGCCAAGCAGGCTCTGATAGTTGACCACCCACAGCTAGAGGCTCAATGATGAATACATTTTCCTTCTGAATAAATAGAGTCTCTTTGAGTTCTTGTTTTTGGGGAGGTTGCATCTGGTTGGCCTTGCCTTTCCCGTTCATTAATGGGTGAGACCACCAGTGAGCTTGGGGCAGGGTGTTTGTAAAGATAGCAGGCACACAGTACTTTTGTTCTGCCCTTTTGCAGATGGGAGCAGTGATGAGGGAGTCTGCCACAAGGATTTTGTAATTTTTGTTACCACCTTGTGCAAGGGCACAAGGCCTGGAGCCACCAAGCTGAGGACTTCAAATAGACAGTCTGAGGGTTCCTCCAGCTCCTCAGCATGTAGCCCCAAGTTTGAGGCGACCCACTTTAGTAGCTCCTGATGGGCTCTGGAATCATCCGGTGGGTCTGGACGAGGGGCCCCTGTGATCGCCTCGTCAGCCAAGGATAAGGAGAAAGCAGGCACAGGAGGATCTGCCACCTCAGATGACTGTTCAAGTGGTCCCTCAATGGGGCCTGGGTGAATCTGAGGAGTCTTTTCCCCAGTCACCTTCATATCGGGGGGCGGTCAGGAGATGGGGGCCGATGGTTTATTTGAGGCCACCGAGGTCGACCAGAGCCCTTGCAAGGGCTGCGGGAACCCCCAGGGATTTCAAGGGTGCCGGAGGTAGGCCACTGGCCCTGGGGCCACAGTGCTTCGGGCAGTACCACACACATAATGGGTACCCCGATGTGGGACCCTGGACCGCTGGTAAAGACTTCTGCTGGGTACCAGAATCTGAAGAGAACGGATTGCGTCCGGGGGACCAGGATGGTGCAGAGGCCGACTGTTCACCCCGGTCACGTCACTGCTGATCCAGATGCAGCAACGGGGAACTGCCTGAGCACAACAACTCCTCATGCCGAGATCACAGAGACCGGTGGCGTTCAGTGGATCAGCGACGGTAAACCAGTGATCTATACCTCATGGTTTTTGACCAGTGCTGGTCTGTCAAATGAGAGCGGGAGGGAGTAGGGAACCGAGCTGGGGAACGTCGGTGCGGCCATGGCAACCCATACCGGCACTCAGGCGACCAGTAGTGAGGTTCCTGGGACCATCGGCTAGAGTCCCCGGAACGGTGCCAAACACTAGGGGAGTGGCTCAGGCATTCCCAGTAGTGGGGCCGCAGGGACAGGCTCACCTCCATGGTTCTGGGTTGTGTCACCGAAGATCGGCATTTTGAGCCCAACGAGCAGTGCCCTGAGTCTGGAAACTGGCGGCAGGAACTCCACTGGGCGGGCCGCCCCATGTCTGAGGGGTGGTAGCTCTGTGTGGACAAGCATTGGCGGGACATTCCATGTGGTGAGGAGCAGTGATGGGGACCACTGGAAAGGTCCCAGGGCAGGTTTACCACTGGAACGGGGCACTGCTGTAGCTGGTGTGGGAGGCACCGGTAGCACTAGGACGTCCTGTGCAGCCTGTAGGGCCTAAGGCTTTGACGGCACATCCAGGTGCTGAGCGACTATGCCGCTATCTGGGGTGGCAGGCGCGTCTCGGGGTGGGCTAACCCACTCCACCCGAGCTGGGGCCTGACTCCCACTTGGAGGTGAGGAGCTGCCCCTGTCAGGTCTTCGCTCTCCTCCAGCCCTGTTTTTCCCTTTAAGAGATGTAGGCAATCATCTCCTCCAGGCCTTTCTTTGCTTTCTTGCTGGTTCCGGGGAGGGGGATCGGCGTCGGTCCAAAGATGGCACCGGCAGAGCACTCCACGCCGATGCCGCAGAGCTGGGAGCAGAGTTCGATCTGGACTGTTCCGGTCCTGGTGCCAGCGCCGACTCCATACGGAGTGCCCAGAGACGATGTCCCGCTCCCTTTTTGTCCGAGGTTTGAAGCCTTTACACTTGTTGCTGATGTGGGTTTCGCACAGGCACAGCGACCATGAGGATCGCTGATGGGCACTGGCTTTTTAAGCAGTCACAGGGTTTGAAGCCTGGGGATCAGGGCATTCTCCACCCCAAGGCTGAGTCCCATCCCGGACGAACTGACTAAGGGAAACTACTAACAATTTTCAACTATTTACAGGAGAAAAGTTTGTAACAACAGTTTGAGAAAGAGAAGGGTTGGCGAAGCAAGAAGACATTCTAGCACCTTCACTGGTGGTAGGAAGGAACTGAGGGTGGGGGGAACAGGTGACGCCCCTTATATCGCGGCATACAGGTGCCACTTCAGAGGGCACCAGAGCTGGTCCCCTATGGATACCGCTGAGGGAGAAACTTCTGGCACCAGTGCATGTGGTGAGCACACATACCTACAATGGAATGGACACGAGCAAGCACTCGAAGAAAGTAAGCTTATTGAATTTGCAGATGACACCAAGCTGGGAGGTCTTGCAAGCACTTTGGAGGACAGGATTAGAATTCAAAACGACCTTGACAAATTGATCAGAAATCAACGAGATGAAATTAAAGAAAGATGAATGTGAAGTACTATACTTAGGAAAAAATCAAATGCACAAATACAAAATGGGGAATAACGGGCTAGGCAGTAGTACTGCAGAAAAAGGACCTGGGGGTTATAGTGGATCACAAATTGAACATGAGCCAAAAATGTGATGCAGTTGTAAAAAAGGCTAATGTCATTCTGGGGTGTATTTACATGTGTGTTGTACATAAGACACTGGAGGTAACTGTCCCGCTATTCTAGGCGCAGGTGATGTCCCAGTTACAGCACTATGTCCAGTCTGGGTGCCACACGTTAGGAAAGATGTGGATAAATTGGAGAATGTCCAGAGGAGAGCAACAAAAATGATAAAAGGTTAGGAAACCAGATCTCTGAGGAAACGTTATAAACAGTGGCCATGTTTCTGAGAAAACGAGACAGAAGGGACCTGAAACAGTCTATATGAAAGGCTGTTATAAAGAGGATGGTGATCAATTGTTCTCCATATCCACTAAAGTCAGGGCAGGAAGTAATCTGTAGCAATGGAGATTTAGATTAGATATGAGGAAAACCTTTCTAACTATGAGTATAGCTAAATACTGGAATAGTTAAGTTCTGAAGTAGGTTATCAAGGGATGTTGTGGAATCCCCATCACTGGATCTTTTTTAAGAACAAGTTACAGGAACACCTGTCAGGGATGATCTTCATATATTTGGTCCAGCCACGGAGTGAGAAGGTAACCTCTCAAGGACTAGATAACCTCTCAAGATCCCTTCTATCCCTACATTTCATGATTCTATGATTACTTTACAATCTAAAGTTTAATTGCACACCACACACATCAGTAAAGTGACTGGTTGGTTGCCAGCTGTTGAAAGAGTAACAGAACTGCAAGCCTAAAAGTACATCCCACATTTGTAGCTTTCCCAGACTTAATGTGTCCTTTGAAGTTCAAATGTCAAATTTAGGAGAATAATGAATGCTGTAATACACAATATTCAGGTCATTTACTGATCACATAACATTCCACATCATTATGCTCCCTTTGCTGCTACTTAAGCTCTTAAACTCCTTCTATTAAAGGATTTTAATGTCAAACGTTATTTCCTAATTAATATATGATTTAAGAAAAAATTGTTAAGCTATGTAAGGTGCCTAATGGCTTGTTTCACACTTCAATGGACTGTGCCAACTTTAATTTTTATCTGAAGAGGATGGTGGACTGTCTGGAACTATTTTGTACTTGTGTTCTTTGCCTTTCCATGCCATCCCTTCTCTGCCCTCACCCCCGTCTGTCACTGGCATACTTCATCTGCAGCTGAAAAGCAAGCAAGCTGCTTCCGTCTGGAGCTTCTGACTGCATCAGTCCTCCCATTAATATTAACCATACTTACATACACACACATTTTGAAGGAAGAGTAGAACATCAAGGACCAACTGTCCACAACAGCATGTTCAGCACTCTTCTTGCAAATAACCTTTTCTTTACCTCTCTCTGAGAAGCTCCATCAGCTCAGATATGAAATCCAAAGTCAGTTTATTAACATAGCTTTCCCCATTTGGCCCATACTCTGGATCTCATATCTGTTCAGACAATTTTGAATGACATTTGCTTTAAATTAGCATTTTGGCAGATTACTAGATTTCAACAATGAATGGTAACAAGGGCAAAAGTATTTTATAACTGAGGTGGAAGAAAGCCCCTATAAGGAACAACATAATATATAGCAAGGACTGGCCATTAACTTGAATCTAGATCACTTGTGTGTCTCCTCAACATATACAGTAACTCCTCACTTAAGGTTGTCCTGGTTAACGTTGTTTTGTTGTTAGTTACTGATCAATTAGAGAACATGCTCATTTAAAAATGCGCAATGCTCCCTTATAATGTTGTTTGGCAGCCACCTCCTTTGTCCACTGCTTGCAGGAAGAGCAGCCCGTTGCAGCTAGCTGGTGGGGGCTTGGAACCAGGGTGGACCAGGAGCCCACAAGCAGGCTATCAATTGCCAGGCAGTTCAGCTGTCCCTCCCCCCACTGCCATATGCTGCTCCTGCCCTCTGCCTTGGAGCTGCTCCTGGGAGCCTCCTGCTTGCTGTGCGGGGGGGGGGGGGGGGAGGGAGGAAGGGTGCTAATGTCAGGGTGACCCCCTCCCCCCACTCCTGTACCCCATCTCCACAGAGATGGGGAGGGGACATGACAGGGCTCAGGATGGAGGGAGCTTGCTGGCAGCAGCTGCTGTCTCAACTTGCTGATCTACTTAAAAAGGCAGTGTACTCAGAGTGGGGTCAGCGTAATTAAAGGGGCAATGCACATCTCTCTCAGACACACACAAACACGGGGTGTGTCTCTGTCTCTCTCACACACACATGGTGTGTGTCTGTCTCTCTCTGCCATGCTGTGTCTCCTCCCTCCATTCGTACTGCCTTGTAGAGTGTGAGGCTACATTAACAACGTGTTAACCCTTGAGGGCTCAGCCCAGTGCTAGTTCATCATTTAGCAGTAAGGCATTCCCTGGGAAATATCCCACCCTCTTCCACCCTCTGACTCCACCACCTCAACCAAGCTTCACAATCATCATTGCTGTGCACAGTATTAAATTGTTTGTTTAAAACTTATACTGTGTGTATGTATTTTTTGTCTGGCGAAGATTTTTCCCTTGAATCTAACCCCAACATTTACATTAATTTTTATGGGGAAACTGGATTCGCTTAACATCGTTTCGCTTAAAGTAGCATTTTTCAGGAACATAGCTACATTAAGCAAGGAGTTACTGTAATACTGGAAGCCAGTGATTCAACTTCTATCCAGTTTGTTTCATAGCTTTACTATGGAAATTATGAATCACAGAATCATATTAGGGATGGAAAGAAACATATTGCCCATTCTACTGCCAATACAGGATTATTCCCAAACAGTACATTCTCAAGTGCTTTGTCCAGTCCAGTTTTAAGTGACTAAAACAATTTAACTTCCCATCAATTCCCTTGGAAGATTATTATTCTACAGCCTAAACGATCTAAATGTTAGGAAATTTTTCTTAATTTTCAGCCTATTTCTTCCTCTTTACCCAATCTCATCCCAATTCTAATTAGTTATACTCCGCTGGACTATCATGGGCATTTCCTTTCCCGCAGCATTTATGCTCTCCAAATAAATCATATATTCCTCCCTCCCCTTTCCCTGAGTTATTTTAGTCTCCACCTGACCACACTTTACATTTTTTATTCTTGTAATTTTTCCTACTTCCAATTTAAAAACTTTTTAAGTACCAAAGTGCACAGAAACTTATGGTATATTTTAGGTGCAGTCTCAACAGTGACTTCTTATAAATTTCCTGGTCCATAACACAACGCCTTTGCAGGCTGATCAAAATGGAATCAACTCCCCACCCTTCAGAAAAAATCATCCTATAGGAGGCTCGTATTCAATTTGCTGTACATCATCACCCCAGGTCTTTCTCATTATTGTTGCTCTGCAAGTATCTCCCCCACTCCTGTTAAGCAAAACCCTTTAAGTACAATTGTTTTATTAATGTACTACTTCACTCACTCTTCCAGATGCCAAACCAAGGCATCTCCTGGTCCCTCCCCCTCTTTATTTTATACTTGCCCTAGCACCAAAAACTCAGAGTTGCCAATAGTCCCAATTTAGCCAGGATAAGCCCTAGGACAAAACCTTATTCATTTTTTCTGTCCAATAAAGCTAGACTTAACAAGCCACATCTTTTCAAAAAAATAAATGACTAACTTACCTAGCAGTCAAAATATTTTGTTCATAAATATATTGAAGCATCATAGATTTACAGATTCCAAGGCCAGAAGGCACCATTCTGATCATCTATTCTGACCTTCAGTTCACAGAACTTCCCCAAAATAATTCCTAGAACAGATCTTTTAAAAAATCATCCAATTTTGATTTAAAAATCCTCAATAATGGAAAAGCCACCACAACCATGGTTAAGTTGCACCAATGGCTCGTTACTGTCACTGTTAAAAATTTATGCCTTATTTCCAGTCTGAATTTGTCTAGCTTTAACTTCCAGACACTGGATTGTGTTATACTTTTCTCTGCTAGACTGGAGAGCCCATTATTAAATATTTGTTCCCCACGTAGATACTTACAGAGTGAAATGAAGTTACCCCTTAACTTCTGCTGTGTTAAACAAAATAGAATAAAAGAGCTCAATCTATCACTATGAGGCATGTTTTTCTAATCTTTTAATCATTCTCATGGCTCTTCTTTGAACCCTCTCCAATTTATCAACATCCTTCTTGAACTGTGGATACAAAACTGGACACAGTATTCCAGCTGTGATAGCAGCAGTGCCAAATGCAGAGGTAAAATAACCTCTCTATTCCTACTCAAGATTCCACTTGCATCCTAGGATTACATTAGCTCTTTTGGCCACAGTGTCACACTGGGAGCTCATGTTCAGCTGATTATCCATCATGATCCCTAAATCTTTTCCAGTCCCTGCTTCCCACAAAAGGAACCTCCCTTCCTGTGAGAATGGTCTACATTCTTTGTTCCTAGATACAGACATTTACATTTAACCATACTAAAATGAATATTGTTTGCTTCTGCCCAGTTTACCAAGCAATGCAGATTACTCTGAATCAATGACCTGTCCCTTTCAGGATTTACCACTCCCATAATTTGTGTGTCGTCTGCAAATTTACAAATCCAAAACACCTTTACAAACCCACTTCCTAAGCCTATCGGTACACGCATTTGCAGCATTTTCACTACTTCTTCAAGAAAAATAAAACACTTTACCATTAATGCAGAAACACTGAGGACCATGCATGGCTGCTAAATACTATGTATTTTGCCACTACTGATTCTTTCTTTGTTTTATAAAAACAAAAAAACAACCCCCTCTCTCCTCCCCAAACAAATAAGTTGTGCATTGGTAGCATTTACTCACAATCCCAAGTTTTTAATTTTTTTTAAAGTAATTTAAAATAATTTTTTAAAGTCCCAAACATAGGATAGTTTTCATGCAACAGAACAGCAATAGGATATGTGATCGGTACTATAAAAAGATTGTCAGGGCTGTGCGGTGGTTTTAAAACCAGAGACCAAGACACACAGTAATTATTTTGTTTTTAATTTAGACACATTTCTTTGGGGAGGGACAAAGAAAAAGACTGGATTTTGTAGAAAGAATATAGTAAGAGGATGGCTCTTCTCATCCTCCCTTCTTATCCATCTTTCTGAACTTTCTGAATTCACCAATCTTCTCTTTTCTTTGTTGAATTTTCTGAAACTTCCTGGAGCGTGTGTTTGGGACATCACTAATGCCATTATAAGACAGTAGAACTCTGCTGATCAAATTCCAAACGGATGTCAAACAGCAAAGGAGTTTTATGTTTCAAAATGTATGTGTGTATTTTAAAGCATGCATCCCTTTTCCAGCCAGTGACTATAGCTTTTCCTCAGCATGTCTTTACATATACTCCCTATACTTCCACCCACGAAACTCCATGAACTAATCAAGTTACTTCTTCTACAGCCTGCGAAGGAAGAAAGATTTTTAGTGTTGCTTCTATTTTTATATACATGGGGTGCACTCAGACACCAAGAGGCCATATTAGTATGTAGGACAGACAGATTAGTTTCTGATTGCTTTATGACAGCCATCCTGTGAAGTACAGAAATACTCACAAAGCAAAGGGGAAATAATCTATGTGTAAATCAGCTTCTTTGAAGATGTTGTGACAAATATGGCAATTCCCAGCAATATCCTTGAAAACCCTTATTTAATTAAATTTAAGTAGCTTTGGAGTTCATTGCATTAAAAAGACAAAGTTTATGAATTATAGTGGAAAATGTATGTAACTGGTATAGTGGGGACACATGACCAATGTAAACCCTAGGAAATGTTAAGAGCTTCAAAGGACTATTTGAAACAATGTGCGAAACAAGAATGAACTTTTGGTTCAATCTCAAGAGGTGAGGTGACTGCAAATGTGCCACCTCCAGTTATGCAAAAAACTCAGTCTTTTGAAACTACGCCCTGAGGAGGGGACCTTTGTCTGCTGATTATTTGTTCCCAGAGTCTTAGGATCAAAGGCCCAAGCTGTATACAGGAATGGCTGACTGATTCATCATGGTGCTAGTTGTGAGCTGAGGCTGCTCCGAATTTGTAATCACAGAACAACCCCTTAGTGGGGTTTGAAGGACTGACTCCTGTCAGAACCCTTGTTGGAGTTGGGGCTGATCTTTCATAAGCTTATTAGCATGTGTGTAGGTTCTTTTATTGTTTTAATATGTTTTCTTTGTAATGCTTTCATTTTAAGAATAAACATGCTTGCTTAGAAAGGGCTGTGTGGTAGCTTTTAACTGCTGGCAGTTATGCTGTTTATAGCCTCTGAAGAGAACGTAAAGCACAGATGCTGGTCTTTTATGCAGTCTGGACTGCTGGGAATAACACAGAGTAGGCAGGGAACTGTGCAGCCCAGAAAAACCCAAGTCAGGGGGAGAGAAACACGAGTCACTGCCCAAGAGAGGTGACGGCTGAGGAGCCAGGAGTCTAGAGCGGGTGCTTTTGTTGGACCTTGGAGAGAGAATATAGGTGCAGTTACCCTGAACAGTGACAGAACTTGTACCCTTAAGTCTCAAACTGTAAGTTCAAGTCAGGCCAGGCATCCCTTAGCAATGGGGTTTAGTCTTGTTAGCTAGGCATGGTTCCCCTTCCCTCTTTGCCTAATGCCAGTGCCTAAGCCATTAAGAATATTCTTGCCAATTCCAAACAAGAGAGAAGTAAGAGTTACCCTATGAAAGCCAAATATAAAACATCACCCCTAAAGATGTATGATATAATCACTCAAAAAGTCAACATACGACCTCCTAAGGCAAACTCCTTAAACATTTAGGAAGTGTGGGGTGAGTGAGATAGCTATAATTCTGTTGCTGTGAAGGTAAGTAATTTACTCTCTCTCTCTCCTTCTTCTTCTTCTTTTTTTTTTAAAGAGTAACATACTATCTCCTCCATAAACTTATTAAGCTCAGTCTTTAAGCCAGTTCATTTTTCTGCCCCCACTGCTCCCCTTGGAAGGCTGTTCCAGAATTACACTCCTCTGATCGTTAGAAACCTTCGTCGAATTTCAAGCCTAAACTTGTTGATGGCCAGTTTATATCCATTTGTTCTTGTGTTTCAGAATAGAAAAACTGCACACAATGTTAAGCCAATGAACAATTCTGCTTTTGTGCCACCACTGATCTGCTTTTGTTGCACAACTGATCTCTCTATCTTCCTCCTACTACTGTATGATGCACATTGCTCTATTCGCCTAACTCGTCCTGAGGCACCAACCTCCTCCAATAGAGGCCAGTCCTCCGATCCCTTACCACAGTGCCAGGTACTCCACTAATTCTACCTGTTTTATAGCCACTGACCCACATGCTTTTGGGATTTGGTTATGAACAGGGCTCCTTTGCAGAGCACCTGAAGTGCAGCTCTGACACGTATACTAGGGGCACTAATTGGGCCACCAATGCTAGTACTGACAGCACAATGTATGTAAGGATCTGAGATGAAGATCTGACACATTATATTACCCCAAATACCTTATGGGGTACTACACAAAATTACATTCCAGCTATCAAGAAGTAGGTGATCTATTTTATCTACATGTTAGTCAACAGATTCCAACTGGAAGTCCAAGCAAAAGAATCAAGTTAATAAAAATGATTGTTTAGAGGAATAATACTTTGCAAACACCAGCTCTAAAAACATTCTAATTTTTCAAGGCTCCACACAGTTTTGCACTTGCCTGTCCTCTCTGCATTTATTTCCTCTCACACCACCATCTGCTTTCTGTGCTGCATTCATTGTGCTCTGTTAACTGTTTCCATGTCTCTTTGGTCTGCACCCAAATTCATGTTCTCTTTCATGCAATCCAATATGCCTGAAATAGCACTGTAATTTGGCTCTCTTCCAGACCTCCTTCAAAAATTTCTTAAAGATCCATCTCTTTCATGATGTAGTCCCACTACAAAGACTATGCACTTCCTTTGATGGCCCTATTTGTACTGTTCTGCACTGTACCATCTAATGCCTTTTAGACTAACCTGTAGGAGGCAAAAAGAATGAGGAGTACTTGTGGCACCTTAGAGACTACAAAATTTATTTGGGCATAAGCTTTCATGACTAAAACCCACTTCATCAGATGCATTGAGTGGAAAATACAGTAGGAAGATATATATAAATACAGAGAACATCATGTGCCAGCAATGCCCCTCTGCCATGTACATTGGCCAAACTGGACAGTCTCTACTCAAAAGAATAAATGGACACAAATCAGACGTCAAGAATTATAACATTCAAAAACTAGTCGGAGAACACTTCAACCTCCCTGGACACTCAATTACAGACCTAAAAGTGGCAATTCTTCAACAAAAAAACTTCAAAAACAGACTCCATGAGAAACTGCAGAACTGTAATTAATTTGCAAACCGGACACCATCAAATTAGGCCTGAATAAATACAGGGAGTGGATGGGTCATTACACAAACTAAAAACTATTTCCACATGCAAATCCCCCCTTACTGTTACTTGCACCTTTTTGTCAACTGTTTGAAATGGGCCATCCTAATTACCACTATAAAAGTGATTTTTCCTCCTGCTGATAATAGCCCACTGTAATAGATTTGTCTCGTTAGAGTTGGTAAGGCAACCCCCATCTTTTCATGTTCTCTGTTTCTGTCTACCTACTTACCTACTGTATTTTCCACTCCATGCATCTGATGAAGTGGGTTTTAGCCCACGAAAGCTTATGCCCAAATAAATGTGTTAGTCTCTAAGGTGCCACAAGTATTTGTTCTTTTTGCTGATACAGACTAACACCGCTACCACTCTGAAGCCTCTAGGAGGCAAACATTCTTGTCTGTTTAGCACATTTACACTTAGTAGACCACCATATAGATCAATTCAACAAGAGCCACACCATCACAGACTAGATACCAAACAAATACCATCACAGACTAGATACATTTAAAAAAGGTATGGCCAGGGAAGGAAAACTTAGTGCTACTAATATAATTGTGGTGTGTTAATGCCTAAACGGCAGCCCTGGATATAGGAGATTCCTTTCATATATGGAGGCAAAATAAGTGATTGATCATTAAAACAGGGACACATTTTCAATAACTATGTGTTGTAAAAGTCATCATGGAAATGTTAAAGAATGCCATCTGGCTAACAAATGCAGAATCTTATTGTATGGGTAAGTCACAAAAAATGCGGCTCTCTATCAGTGATAGAAATTCAAGGTAAGCATAATCAATAATGAGAATAAGCTGCTCAAAGAATGAAGTGAGGAAAGTACAACACGGTCAGACTAAGCAAGAAATGGTCATCATCAGACTAATAGTAGTTCAGAATATGGAAGAGACATAGAGGAGATAGGTATCCAAGGATGAGTGAGGAGAAAGAAAAGGGGTAGACTGTAGTTTGTAAATCAGAAGTAACCATAATGCATATCCTAAAAAAGAAAGGATTTGTCACTAAGTAAGAAAAAATGAGTAAAAGTATGTATTAACATGGTTCAGAAAGACTGAGTAGAACCTGAAGAAAAACCTGAAAAATAAACTTTCATAAACAGTGATACAGAACACAAAAACAAATGAAGAATGAAGTAGTAGTGAAGAGCAGGCCATCTTCTGTCAGCACGTTCTAATTTCCCACACTGGAGGAAAGGGAAGGCAACAACTGAAATCTACATTGGGGAAAAGCCACATGCCCTCATGTTATGTTACACAGTTGTGTAGTACTGGATGAAGTGATGGTGGTGCTACAGATGTGATTAAGTGTGAACATTTCCGGTAGGCATTTTATGCTGAAAGGGCTTGGAAACTCTAAAGGAGAGAGACTAAAGGGAAATTAATATTTACTGAAAGCACAAAGAAGGCTGAGGAACTCAACAGGAAGCATAAAGTACCATAAAAAGTTTTTCAGTTGCAGTGTATATGAATGGACGAGGGAAAGGTATAATTTATGGTTTTATGTGGCCATTTCTACTAGTTTGAGATTAAATTGACAGGGGTATAAAATTAAAGCAAAGCATGCATGAAGTTTTGGAAAATTAGAACTATACATAGAAAATGAAAGCCATGGTATCTGTAGGGAAGACAAATAATGAGAGACTGAAAAAGACACTATGATAAATTGCATAAAATAGGTCTATTCAGGGCCAACCCGAGACCAAATTGCTCCCCAGGTGAGGAATGTCTTCTGCCCTCCCCCTGCCATTTGTTAAACTTTTGAATACCTTATTTTTTTTGCATTTGTAGCTCATTTCATGACTTTATGCATGATTTGCATGCATGATTTATCCCTGTCATAGAAGACGACAAATTTGCATGCTAGGATCTGTAAATCTGTATTTACTCATACCATATATAAGCAAATAAAAAATAATTTCCTCTAAGCTTATAGAAACTTCTTAATTTTAAGAATAACTGAAATGTACTAACATCAAGAAATTGAAAGATATACCAACACTGGGTGTACCAATGTTAAATAGTATTACAATAGGTGACAGCCGTAGAAAGATAACCCTAGTCCTTTAGTTCTAAAGGTCGCTTTTCTCGCCTTTGCCCTCGCAAATTGAAGCACAGCATCACAGAGATCCAAAGACTGGCCAATGGTATTTTTAAGCGATAAAATAGCAAGCCATGTCAGTCTCTTGTTGGCTATCATCGATCGAAAATATCTTTTAATGAGCCTGAGGTTTGAAAAGCTATGCTCACCACTCATGATCAGAATCCTCAAAGCTACCCACACATTAGGAAAAGTGTCCTTGAACTCTGCATCATGAATGAATTGGAGAACTTGGGGTGGAGAAAGCCTTCCTCATGCTGGGTTGCAAAATGTGATGTCTGAACATTCCCCAGGTGTCAGCGTCTGGTGAAGGCCCATACAATTGTTCAAGAGTGTTTTCCTGTGTGCCAGCAGCTTACTAAGGTCATACAAAACCGCCCAAGGTCTTTCCTTGGTGCTTCATTTGTCTAAACCCTTCTTTGATGGACACTTGAGCAGTGTCAACGAGCATGCAAAAAGAAAAATCCCTCTTGAATTTTTCTTCTGAGCTTCCTATCTTCTCATCTCTGTCCTCGTAGCCAAACTGTCTCTTCTTCCAATGAGTACATGTTTCCTTGAAGACAGGCTCAACTCCTAAGTTTTCCACCATTTCTTTGGCAGCAGTGATGGCATCTTCAAATCCGTTGTCTCTGTAGGCCACAATGAAATCAAGGCAGTTTCTCATGAAAGCGTTAGTGGTCACGATATCCATTGACTGAGTTTGTAAAGGCTGGCTTACAACATTGGCTTGGAACACGATATCGTGTCAAACCACAACTGAAACCAGAAATTTGAAGTGAGTGATCTGGTTTGCCAGGCTTGGTTTGGATTCTGACCTCAGCTTTACTTGACTGCACCAGATCCATTAGGGTGTCATAAACCTCAGCCACTTGGTACCTCACTGGCCTTACACCGGTAATGCGGCTCTCCCAGCAAGTATCACTTAGCAGCTTCACAGTCAGATTTGTAGCACTGTCCGTGAGGATTTTCCACCTGATAGTTGATGCTGAAAACACGATGTATACACTTTGCAGTATTCCGAAGAGAAATATTGAATCTAAAGATGATGATGCTGCATCTGACACAACCAGGCTGAGGGAATGGCATCCACAAGGCCTAAAGAAAACTCTTGGATTCAGCATAAGGATACTTGCCTTGACGCCACTGTTTCTTCCCTCCTTGTTCACACTGTTGTTGTACCCTTGACTGTAACAGTCCTGAAGCTTTATTTTATTCTCATTCAAATCATTCATGACGAGTTTTATTAGGCCTTTTCCAGTAGAATCATCCACAGACCAGAAACAGATAAAGTGTTCCTTTACTTGGATACAACCATCCTCGTCGTTAACAAATCTTACTGTAAAAGACACTGTTTCACTGTGACTAAATGTTGGGAGTGCAGTCCATTATTAGAGCACAGTATTTTGCTTTGCTGAGCCACATCAGTATGTTATCAAGCAGTTTCCGTGCCATAGGGCCAATCAATTCATTTTGAATTGTTTTGCTGCAGTAATGGTCCACAGTTTCCTTACAAACTACTTGATGAAGGTATTCACTCATGATATTACCTTATTTCCCAAGAAGCTCTACCAAACTGAGGAAATTACCATTATGTTTAGTGAACAATTTATCTGACGAGCCCCAGAAAGCCAAATTATTCTTTGCAAAGAAGAGGGTAATTGAGAGCCACGCTCCAGCACATTCCTCCGAAGCTGGGTTTCTGCATCAATAATGTGCTGGTTTTCTGTGTCTATGCATTTATTTAGCTTGAGCATGGACTTGACTTCCATCCATTTGGAGTAGGCCGTAAAATGTCTGGGAACTTTTAATGTTGCTTCAGAGCATCAGCTAAGTTTTGCCAGTAATAGTATCAGGAAAGCGCAAGCAACGATTTGGGATTCTTGTCAATTATTTTGAAACAAAAAACACTTTGTCACTTGATTTCAAGTAAACTAGCCAATGCCAATTCAGTTTCTCACCATTCTCAAGCACTCTTTCGCAGTGTGACTTTGAAAAGTGTCACTTCTGCTCATTTACTGGAAACATCATATCCTCTATTTTGCCCAGCCCGTTCAAAATTGTACAATCAATAGCAGCAGAGTTTAGGATCACCAGCCAGAAACCAGGATCTGATGTATCAATTTGTGGTATGCAATTTTCCTTACTGCTGTTTCTGTCATCATGCAAGGCTGATTCTTCTTTATCATTTCCCTCCTTTTCATGTAAACCAGATTTTTTGTCATTACTCTCCTTTTCATGTGAGCCACATTCTTCACCATCATCACATTCCTTTACCGCTGCAGAAAAAAAAGGATGATTCTCCATCACTTTCCTCACATTTCCATTCCTCATCTTCAGGTAAACCTGCTAATTCCTTAGTAACAGGACTTCCATCATTTACGCTTTGCTCCTCAATTTCTTCTGCACTGAGACAATCGCTACTGCCTAAAGCCAGGTCTATGTTGTTCTATTTCAGATATTTTCCCACTGAATTTGCCCTTTGCTGAAAACTAGATTGCAATTGAGCTTTTCGCTTCCTATACTGAGCTCCTCAAGGCTTCTTAGGGGGCATCTTTAATTTTCTACAGGCAAAAACAGCGAGCATTAGGGAAAGCAAAAGACTATATTCTGCAGTATTATAAAGTCATCAAACATTACATGTTAAGCATGGGAAAAAAATAACAGTATTTCTTTTATATTGTTGCATAGATAAGGGTTTGATAGATATCTCTGGCATCTCATTAAATATGTCCTTTATTAGTTGCTGCTTACACTTTTCAAGTCTTAAAACACAAGTAAATTTTCACAATTACACAATAAAATAAGGTTCATAATATCGCAGCTGTGCTCTCACTTCACTTCAGTTAGTTCTTATTTCTCCCTGACTGATTGGTGACATCCCACCCCTTATATACCCGCGGGGCACAGCTGACAACATTCTTGGAGGTTCAAGGAAAATGTAGTTCTCAGAAAGACTGGAAGGTTCCACGAGATACTACAAAGTCCAGAATATTCTAGGAGGTTAGTGAAAAATGAATCCACATATGGAATACCTGAAACATTTTACTTCAAACGTTCTATTTTCCCTTTTGTCGCTAACAACAAAAACAGCACCCTGAATCCGGCACCCCCCAAGCCCAGCAGCCCAGGTGGTTGCCTGCCCCTAAATCTGGCCCTGGACCTATTGGTCCATAACACATCCGATGAATAAAGAGGATTATCTTAAATATTAATGGCAATCTACACAACAATATTTAATAATTATTTATAGGACAGTTCCTGCCCTAATTTGACGGAGACACAGTGAAGTGGAATGATGCTGGTGATGAAGTGGCATTGTGCCAGAGCCATCCAAGTGGCACAAAACAAGAAGGCACAGGGGAGGCTACAAGCAAGTGATGTGCACACTGAAGACTGACTTCTTCTAATGCTATCCTAACTGCTCTGTACGGACATTGCTCTGATGTATATATGTGGAAGAGACAAGGAGGAGAGGCACCCACATGCTCTTCTCCCCACAACAGAACAGAGTAGAATTTATTCTTAGATATCTAATGATATACAACACAGCTCCTGCCTGGGTATTTTAAACTGGTCATTGCTGAGCATTTGGCTTGGATGCTGAATGTGATTACTCAGTTGTTATGTACTATTAGTTACAAATAGTAGTTTAATATGCATAATGTTATCTTGAATTAGTCTGTGCAACCTTAATTCAGCCCCCTTGTTCACATGCATTATAATGCAGTCTAATCACATGATTACATACTATTTTTCCCCAAGGCCACTGCCTCACTCTGTGCACAGGATGAACCTGCTCTGGGGACAAACTGTCTGTTTTCCGTAGGATGCCTGTCTCACTTGTTGCAGAAGTTGGAAGACATGTAGTGAATGAGATAGAGGTCTAAGGGAAGAGAAAGGATTGCCTCATGGTTAATGCAGTTGAATGCCTTGGAGAATTGGAGAGCTTGACTTGCAACCTTAAGAATGTTCTTTTAATATAGAAATTGCAAACAAAAAACAGTTTTTTCTTAAAAAGACGAAGTGAAAAAACAAATTCCATCATGTGACATCATATCCACATCCACACGGTTTGTCAGCAGGGTTGGAACCTTTAGATCCACAGACCTCTACCGCTTGAGCTAATGGAGGAACTGATAGGATGACAACCTACTATTGCTATATGACAGGTTTCAGAGTAACAGCCGTGTTAGTCTGTATTCGCAAAAAGAAAAGGAGGACTTGTGGCACCTTAGAGACTAACCAATTTATTTGAGCATAAGCTTTCGTGAGCTACAGCTCACTTCATCGGATGCATACCGTAGAAACTGCAGAAGACATTATATACACACAGAGACCATGAAACAATACCTCCTCCCACCCCACAGTCCTGCTGGTAATAGCTTATCTAAAGTGATCATCAAGTTGGGCCATTTCCAGCACAAATCCAGGTTTTCTCACCCTCCGCCCCCCCCCCCACACACAAACTCACTCTCCTGCTGGTAATAGCCCATCGAAAGCTCATGCTCAAATAAATTGGTTAGTCTCTAAGGTGCCACAAGTACTCCTTTTCTTATTGCTATATGGACCATCACTAGAGAGAGATAAGACACACTTTGCCAGTGTGTTGCAAATATTTGCTGACAGCAGGATAATGGTGACAGTCAGGAATCTCAGGTTCGATTTCAGGCTTTGGAGAGGAAAGTGTTCTGTTTGGTCACAGACAGTTCTGCATGTTCCTCCCCCAACCTTGACCCCTTTTGCCCCTTCCCTATCCATCTTGTCTCTGTCCAAGTCTGCTCTCTTCCCCACCTCTGGCTCTTCATCCCAGACCCAATCTCCTTGCTCAAATTGTCCTTGTCTCCTAGTTTGCCCCTTCAGGCTTTCAGTCCATGTCCAGTCTCCCCACAATTCTCAATTCAAGCCAGTCACCCCTGCCAGCTCCTCATCAGATCTTCCTCCCCTCTGCCTGCCACTCCCATTTTTACACTACGCAACAGCTTCCAGTGCCAGTCTTCCTCCCAGGGTTCCAGTTCTAATCTCAGTCTCCCCGCTCCCACGCTCCTTGTCCCAGTTTCCCCTGACACTATCTTTTTGCAGTCAGTCAAGTTATTCCCCCACAACCTGGCTCCTGGTCAGATCTCTTTTTCCTCCTTTTCCTGCCTCCCTTTTTCCCCACCCCACTTAGTTCCCAGTACCAGTCTAAAGAATAATGGTAGCTTAGATACAAATGATGATGACTTGATCACATTTATAATGTGCAAACAGAAAAAAAGTCCAGACCAGTAATATAGATACTTGGTGCTCTAAAAATGTCAATTTCACAAATCTGAAAACAACTTTCAGCCAAATCACGTGGGTGGAAGAATTTCATCAGAAAAATGTGAATGATAATTGGGAATTATTCAACAGAAATTTACTAGATGCTTGCTGGTCTGGCTCTTGTCCCCTCTGTATTCAGGTCAGGCAGATTCCTCCTCAGTGCTGCCTGGGCATCAGCAGGAGTGTCACTGAGCACACAAGAGAGAGGTTCCCTGCTCTCAGCTCTGATATCCAACCTCCCATCCCAAAGCAACTGGGACAGCAATTACAAGGAAAGTCTGGCTTTGCCCCTGTAGCACTGGTCTGGAGCATGCTCAGTTGCTCTGTGCGGCTGGTGCAAGTACAGTCCAGTCAGCACTAGGAGCTGTGAAAGAATAAAGCATGCTCAGTCACACTGTGGGGATTGCGCACGTGCAGTCTGGTTTATACTAGGAGTTAATGCCCAGTGAGCATGAAATGTTTTGGACTGTTACATTCAAAGATCTCAGAAGTCTCTACTGAGCATGTGCAAATGGAGATTTTTCAGAAGTTTATATCTTAGCCAAATTCAGGCAGTTTTTCACAGGATCAGAGGGATGGGATGTCTATCCTACTTTAGCACAAAAAAAGTTATCAGGAGCTAAAGAGCTCAATTAAGATACTGGCCACACCTGGAGGATGTGCCAGCCCCAGTTACTGATGAATCCCATCTCGGGAAGGAGCTGGGGGCTACTGTAAAGAGAAGAAGTTTGCAGCAAAAAGGGTCTGCAGTAGAGAGAGGGAAGGAACTCTGCAGCCACCTTCTGGGATCAGAGCATGGAAAGAGCCCAGACAGGCAGTTGAGGGCCCAGCATGTGATGAAAGATCAAGCCTGAGGATGACAGAAGGGGGTTTAAATTCATACTTTTACACTGGGATTTATAGGAGGATTCCAGGGGAGAGCCCTTTGAGTCCTAGCCCCGCAAGAAGGGCGAGTTTACAGAGGCTTTAGAGAGGCCTGTTGACAGGCTCAGACAGAAGGAAGCCCTAGAAGTTAGCAGGGAGTGGGTCTGAATATAGACAGACCTTGCTTGCTAACTACAGGGTCCCTGGGCTAGAACCCAGAGGAGAGGGAGGGTCTGAGTTCCCCTACTAGCCACTGGGGAAGGTGGTGGGAAAGCTGCCCTGAAAGAACAGGATAAGGATAATGAAACCCTGAGAGAAGGGTGTGGACAACGGGGCCCAGCGTCAGAGACAGAAAATCTGACATAAGGGCATTGGACATTCTGCTAATCTGGAAGTGATGGATTTAAACGCAATAGGGCTGGAAGGCTGAGTTGCGAGAGTAGCAGCAGCTCAGGTCTGGTCTGCACTACAGACCTATATTGGTACAATTACATCACTCAAGGATGTGGAAAATCCACCCCCCGGAATGACGTAGTTATACTGACCTAACCCTCTGTGAAGACAGAGCTTCTCCAGCTGACATAACTAATCCATCTCCCGGAGGGGCGGCAGCTATGCCAATGGGAGAGCTTTCTCCTGTCCGTGTAGAGTGCCTTCATTAAAGCACTGCAGCAGCGCCAATGCAGTGTTTGAAGTGTAGACTTGCCCTCAGTCTTCTCTAGTGCCCTTGGTCAACAGCTGCTCCAGTCCTTTGGTGTTCTATCGTGCCCATCTCCAAGGAGGGGCTCTTGTGATGAGTCCACTCTTCCACAAACAGCAAAAGACACATCCTTGACACAAAGGCCACCCCATGGTCCAAAGTATGGAGCTTCTCAAATAAAAGGTCACCCGAATTTTTAACATGTCCTAAACAACATGCTTTTCGCTGTCCTCATTCTGGAAATTGCTAATCCATTTCAGTTAAAACTTTCCAAAATATTCAGCCTGAGGTGGACACCCAGAGAATTTCAGGCCCAATCGTTAAAGTTTGCCAAAGCGGTAAAACTGAAAATAAAGTCTTATAATGGAAGTGTCAAGCAACCTTAATAATAGGCTTACTAGCCACACCTATAATATAATTTCCCACTCATCGGCGTTTAATAGCACTACGTAGAGCTATGTTCAGTCCTGACCTACAAGATACTTGGGTACTCTACTTTTAAGACTCTTATAATAATTACCTAACTATATACTCCGCTGACTCTTCAGCTCTAGTAACTTCCTAGTGTCAAATCAAAAGGCATACTAATAATCACACGCAAAAAAGAGTAAAGGATGTGGAACTCTCCTTTCTACTGATTCTGAGAACATACATTTGAAGTTCTATCACTGCTACATGAATCTTTAGGAAGGAGGAACTAGTGATATTACAGCTACAGTTCAGGTGAAGATAGATAATAAACCAAGTCAGTTCTGATGGCTAAGACGACTGATTATACTTTTAATGAGCCTAGAAGGGGGGAAAGTAACCTGAATACCATGAAACCAAAACCAGCACAGTTGACTGTAAGGCTGAGTGCTATATATGCACACAGAGATTTCAGTAAAACAGAACACATCAAAATAATAGCCTGCATTCCAGAGTAGCCCCAGAACACACTAATATGACTTCATTCCTCAAGAAAAAATGTTTCAGAAATTTTGACTGAATCATGGTGGTCAAAAGAACAAACCTTTAACTCCTGTATGTCATGCCTACAACTCTTTCATTTCATATTTCAGTTTACACCAATTAGGCCTTTAAGATACAAAAAATTCCCAAAAAAATGCTTGGTTTCTGAAACAATAGTAGTATACAAGCACATTAAAAACATGTCACCAACTAACAAAGAAGCACAGAATTCAGCAGTGTCAAATGTTGTCTCTTGTCCTATACTTAGACTGTAAGCGAATTGGGGCAGGGACTATCTTTTTGTTCTATGTTTGTACAGTACCTAGCACAACGGGGTCCTGGCCCATGACTTGCGCTCTGATGCACTGTGGTAGTACAAATAAATAATGATAATAATAATAATAAGTCATCTCATAAGGGGACTGGTAGTCAGGAGATCTTGGTTACCAACTCTGCCAGAGACTCATTAGGTCATTAAGTAAATAACCTGTGGCTGATTTTCAGAGGTGCTGAGCATCACAATTCCAGTTGAAGTTACAGGGAAATGTGAATACTCAGTTCCTCTGGAAACAGGGAACCAACACCTGACTCTCACAATCAACATTTTTTTTAAACAAATGGGGAAAATGAAACTTCTGTCTTTGTAAAGTGCTTTTAAATGCTTGACAAAATGTGTTATTTTCACACACAATAAAATTTCATTACATGACTGTTCAGCTTCAAAGTAGCTTCATCAAAAAAAAAAAATCCATAAACTCTCAGTAAAAACAGGAACTTTAAATTAAGGTTTAATTAGAGAAATTGTGACATTTCTGCCTCTATTCTCACTGAAGCTTACAAATTAATGGGTATAAAGAGTAGTCATAACAGAAAATACATTTCTTATCAAAATGACAATGAGCTACAAAACAGAGGCAATTACTAGCCCAACCGTGTATGTTTTCTTGCATTGTTCAACTATTCTTCAGCAAATAATCTCACAAAAAGTAACATAACTAAGTAAGCAGCATAAAATGCTCACAACAAATCCCCCAAACACATTCAATTTATCAGGTTTTAAGGTTTCATAAATTCAAAATTTAGTTAAGGTTTTAAGAAAGTTTTGCTAAGGTTCAAACATTTTGAGACAGAATGCGGACCCAGTTTCAAACAAATCTAGTACGATTTATGGATTTGCACAGAAAATGAAAATAAAACCTAAGGCTTTGCACACAATACCCAGAGAAAAGTCTGCAAATTTTGACTTGAGTTTTGCTCTGAATTCTCAAAGTGAAATAAGGGCTATAGACCCAAGAGAACAGTACTTCGAAAATGTGTTTGCATGAAACTCTGAGAACTGAAACCTCAGAATTTCCCACAGCTCTGATTATGAGGCACTTCTTCAGAATCTGAGGAAGACTGACTCAGTGTTAAAATTTTAAACTGCAACATACACAACATATTTCCAGTTATTATTATTTGATAACAGCGTCATAGCACCACTGAGGTTTAGCCCAGCCCCCATGGCGGGGTGGGAGGCAGAGCAGAGTGGTGTGTCTGGGTCAAATTTGAGTGAGTGGCATTGCAAACCCCATGCACCAGTGGCCAGGTCACAATGCCGAGAGCGGGGAGCCCAGCCCAGCCAGTCTGCGGGACAGGAGCCAGCTCAATTGGGACCTATTCTGGCTTTCTTGTGGTTTCTTTATTTCCTCCAATGTCTCACAACTCCCCTGAGGTCACAACCCACAGTTTGGGGAACGCTAATTTAGAGAGCTATAAGAAGGTGTTCGTTAGTATTTGTACAGTGCTATGAAGAGTTACAGAAGCATTTGCTAATGGGCAGCACAAAGTCACTGAAGAGCTCATTTTAAGTGTACTGTTGCAATCTGGAAACAAAATAACATTTAGAAATAAATATAGCTGTCTGTAGGAAAAAAGTACCATAAAACTTTGTGACACTGCATCTCATTTGAAGATCTCAATTAAATTATGGTTTCATGTTGCTGGGGGGTGGGGACGGGTGGGAGGGAATCAATTCACCAAAGACCCATCCGTTTACTCCATTGTTACTACTGAATTAAAGTGGGTTCTGTGCGAGTCACAGGGGTCTGCCTGCATGGAGTCAATTGCAGGAACAAGATCTATGTTTTGATCACCTCTTCCATGCAGCTAAGACCACATTTATTTTAAATAAAAACCCTTTAGCAGTTAGAAGAGTTTCTGTGGTTTCCTGGGCTCTTTACCAGTCTGTATAATCAAAAGATTTATAAAACTGTGCTTACTAAAATTAATCTTAAAAATCAATAAATAAATAAATTTGGGTGTAATACCACAAAGGAAAATATGCCCATAAATGGATCACACAGTAATGACTGTTATAAGAACATTACAGGATATGCATCAGCACAGAGAAAAACAGGTCGACTCAAAATACATTAAATTATTCTCTTATTTTCTCAGACTTCAGCCAAGTGATGGAAGAAGCTTCCTGCTGAAATTGCTAAAATGCAATAAATGCTTACAGTGAATAAGAGCTTCATTCAGGTTGTATGACTGGTGCTAGACATTCACATTTTACAGACAGATTTAGATAGCTCCCTTCTCTTCATTGATAAGTTTTTTTCTTCCCTCTGAGAGCCTCTCAGCATTTCGGGAGTTGTGTGTTTGAGATTTAAGACATTTAATGAAACTAATTAACACTATACAAAATCTATTTGGAAGCTAGTCCCACACCTTTCACACTGAGAATACACACCTAAAAACATTGAAAAGGATGTAAACTGGTGTCAGATGCACCAATGCGTTCTTACACCTGATTTCCAGAGGAAAAGAAAAAACATGGCTTTATCTGTCCTTTTATTTTCTTCTGACAGCCATATACAGGTGAGTGGGTCCTCAGGAACTGGCATCAGGAAGATCCTTTCACAAACTGTCCATCAGAACAGGGTTGGGCTTAACCTGCAATATTCATATCTGGATTTTGAAATCCTCCTTCTCTTCCCCTCTTCCACAAAGTTCAGTGATGTTCAGAATTAGGAATGAAACAAGGGAATCAGAAAATGCTGCTTGCCCAGGGTCGTGGGTAAAGCAAATAACTGGAGGGGAATTTTCTTGAAACACAGGAATCCTGGGGCCTCAGGGTCATAGTCTTTGACCCACTTCTAGTCAAGTATGTCATGGCTGCTAAGGCAATGTTGTAGTGTCATGGCTGCTAAGGCAACGGGAACTCACCTGCACACCCAGAGGTGAATTCTCTGGGTGAGGGCAGGAGATACCCAACCTCTCCTCTTCATTGCACCCATCCATCTCTGTGACAAAGTTTTGGAGTGCAAGGGGAAACAAAAGCCCTGGAGTTCAATGTAAGCAATGCTACAGAAGTAGCAAAGGTGCATTTTGTTTGACTTTAGGCCTTATGCACAGAGGGAAGTACAGACCATTCATGGGGCGTGAAAGAAGGGATAGAAAAGAGGACTGCACAGAGGAAAGAAACAGAGGAGGGTGGAAAAGGTTGAATGATGCCCAGGTCTGCCCTCTGTGTTCCTTCAGCTGCCAATGTGTTCCTTCAGCTGTCGATAGAGCAGCATGCAACTCCTTGAAAGTCATTCATTTTTGGCCCTCTTCCCTGATGCACCGAAAAGCTGGTCACATGAGTAGTTCACATGTACAGGACTAGGTGGGTAGAAAGTTGGCTGGTGGGTAGAAAGTTGGCTAGATTGCCGGGCTCAACGGGTAGTGATCAATGACTCCATGTCTAGTTGGCAGCCGGTGTCAAGTGGAGTGCCCCAGGGGTCGGTCCTGGGGCCGGTTTTGTTCAATATCTTCATAAATGATCTGGAGGATGGTGTGGATTGCACTCTCAACAAATTTGCGGATGATACTAAACTGGGAGGAGCGGTAGATACGCTGGAGGGCAGGGATAGGATACAGAGGGACCTAGACAAATTGGAGGATTGGGCCAAAAGAAATCTGATGAGGTTCAATAAGGATAAGTGCAGGGTCCTGCACTTAGGACAGAAGAACCCAATGCACAGCTACAGACTAGCGACCGAATGGCTAGGCAGCAGTTCTGCGGAAAAGGACCTAGGGGTGACAGTGGACGAGAAGCTGGATATGAGTCAACAGTGTGCCCTTGTTGCCAAGAAGGCCAATGGCATTTTGGGATGTATAAGTAGGGGCATAGCGAGCAGATCGAGGGACGTGATCGTCCCCCTCTATTTGACATTGGTGAGGCCTCATCTGGAGTACTGTTTCCAGTTTTGGGCCCCACACTACAAGAAGGATGTGGATAAATTGGAAAGAGTCCAGCGAAGGGCAACAAAAATGATTAGGGGTCTGGAACACATGACTTATGAGGAGAGGCTGAGGGAACTGGGATTGTTTAGTCTGCAGAAGAGAAGAATGAGGGGGGATTTGATAGCTGCTTTCAACTACCTGAGAGGTGGTTCCAGAGAGGATGGTTCTAGACTATTCTCAGTGGTAGAAGAGGACAGGACAAGGAGTAATGGTCTCAAGTTGCAGTGGGGGAGGTTTAGGTTGGATATTAGGAAAAACTTTTTCACTAGGAGGGTGGTGAAACACTGGAATGCGTTACCTAGGGAGGTGGTAGAATCTCCTTCCTTAGATATTTTTAAGGTCAGGCTTGACAAAGCCCTGGCTGGGATGATTTAATTGGGGATTGGTCCTGCTTTGAGCAGGGGGTTGGACTAGATGACCTCCTGAGGTCTCTTCCAACCCTGATATTCTATGGTTCTATGACTATAGGCTCAGGCAGCAGCCCACAGGCCCAGGATTCTCTCCCCCATTCCCATAGTACTCATTTAAGGAACAAAAAGATGTATGTCCTGGCCGCCTGGAGCCACCAAAGGATATCCTACCAAGCATCCTCCGCTGAAGAGGGAAACAGAGGCATAAGATAAGGCAGCAAAGAAAATAGTGAAAGAGAAGATATGGAAAAGAAAAGAGAACAGAGGCAGAGAAGGGGAAGCATGTGAAAACTGGCAGGAAAAAGGAGGGCAAATACTTGTTTTAATTAAAGGGAGATAGAAAATATCACTCACATTATAAAGCCACCATTATACCAATGTTGGCAATCTCAGCAGTGATTACAAGGATTAAATGGACATAGAAAGCGAATTATGCTCTCACCCCATGGCTTAACCTACACTGGCCATTTTAGGAAAATCTGCCATGTTTGCCAAAACAATGAGAGATCTGTTGACAGAGCATGTTTAAAGCCTTTAAAATAAATGAAGAAAGATGAGGCAAGGAAGTGATGGCAAGGTGGTGGCGTACTGTATCTCAATAGTTCAATAAACTCAATTCATGAGCAAAAAACTTGAATGTTAAGGAGATATTAAATCTATAGACACTGCATCCAAATATATACACCCATGGTGTGTGGGGCGGAAGGAAAAGTCTCCAGAGAAATGTTGGCCTCAGCCGTTTGCATATTTGCCGTCTGTTTTCATCCCAAAAGTTGCTTATTAGTCCCAAGAAATTTCACATACACACAAAGTCCTCCTGTTTTCTACATATAGATCTACATAATCTCCTATGAGGCTACAGAAATTTGTGACCAAAATTCTCTCTCTCGGGTTTTTATAAACCTCTATCATTTTGATAACCTGGGGAAAAAGTCACATTCCTGCTAAGACAGGACAAACTTACCTGTGAGAAAGATTCTGTTTAACTACCTGAACACTTGCTTTCAGCTTTTCACATCTCCTTTATGAATCAATGCATCACATAATCCCAGGAGATACTTTGCATGTCCGAGCCAAAAATCAGATAAAATTAGATAAAACTTCTTCTACATTGTGATAGCTTTACAAGCTAGGAAACTAGAACGACCATCCCTGTCAGTCTCTAGCACAGTTGGTCAAGGCCAATGAAATCTATTCAGAATTTGGACCATGTTATATGGCTAATATAAAAAAAAGATATTAATCTGGACGAAAGACAGACTGGAGATGCCAAGTAAGGAAGTTACATCCAGTTTGGGAAATAAAAACTCCCACTAAAGTCCCTTCAGTTGACATATAAGCTGCTTAAGTAAGGTTGCTGTGAAAGCATAGGACTGTTTACCCATCATTCTATTTCTTTTTCTTCCTTGGCAGTATCCTTGAGGCAACCTGCCTGCCTACTTCCATGCTCAGTTGGAAAGAGGAAACACCAGAGAAGAACAAAGTTATCCTAGTGGCAGGAAAATCATTTGTACACATCACTAAATAAAGATTATTGAAAGGAAACTTGTAACCCTCTTTTAATTAGTCCTGTAGGAAATGAGTATATATCCTCAAATCTTGAAGAGTAAATTTAATCTGTAAACCAGTTCCACTGAGGAGACAATTATTGTCCTGAAACGTGTAAGCTTATTTCTATTCAGATAAACATCTAAATGATTTTTATTTTCTAAGAGTTATTTACCATAACAGTAACTCACCACTTCATGAATAGATCGATTGAAGCCATCATCCTCTGTAAGGATCAACAAAATTATAAGAGCCATGTAAACATGGTGTGAATTCCTTTCTTCAACTTGATAGAGAATTTCAAGAATTGGCAAAACCTTGAGGGGGAAAATCAAGAATGCATTAGTTTAGCCTTTCAATCATCACAAACAATAAACACAGAAGGTTTTAAACCCTCCTTGTGTCATCCTGTCCTTCATAATATCACAGCATCCTTTCCCTCCTGAAATAGCCACCCCTAACTACTGATGTAAAATGCTCAAAGGCCTTCCATCTGCTTTTTATGTCTCCGTCAGAGTCATTAACAGTCTAAACATATTCTTTCTTGTAGTGAGACACTGAATTTTAATTCCTAATCAATGGAATTCCTAGCCACACCAATTACTATAAGGCTCTGAAAATTCCATCTCCCATCTGATAGAAAAACTGTTTGCTGAACCAAATTTATACCAGTCCACGGCTAACTCAGTTGAAACACAGTTTGCCTGGCTACAACACACGGGGCCCAATCATCTTCCTCACAACATTTTACAAAGGTTTAGTCAACACAGAACTATGGTTTGAAATGGTTTTGTCCCATCCATCATAGCTAGACAGTGTTTGAACTGCACTATTCAGAACCATTGTACAATCAGAGGAGGGCAAAAACTGGCACCTTAATCCAAACCTCTTGGAATTTAAAGGGGTGGAGGTGAACAAATTAGAATCCCCAGATCTGAAAAACAATTTGGGTTGGATCCAAAACCAATAAAAGCCTGTTTTTCCAATTCTAATTCATATACTGCCAGTGTTTCAGTGTTCCCATTCTTATGGGAGTTCAGCCCAAGGTCTTGCAACATTTCCACAAGATGGCCAGCTTGAGCCAAAGTCTTGAAAGAAGGGCTGACAGGATTTCATTGCCACAGAATTAGTACCTAAACTCTAGTCTTGATTTGTCCTCAAACTCCAGCCTAAACTTATTACTGTCTCCTCACCATTTCTTTGAATATTAGCTTTACATTGGCTCAGTATAATTTCCCCTTCCCATGATTCCTAAATCACAAAATAATATAGTAAAAGGACTTCAGAAGATTCTTATTTCCAAGGGTGAATGAGGCACAGAGAACTCTTCCTAAGAGATTATAGATGCTTAAAGACTTAGCTTGATGTTTTAAAAAACAAACCGAACATAGCAGGATGAATCATGTGAAACCTTTTCTGGTGACCAGCCAGTACTCTGAATGCATCATATGCCTCTAAAATTACCAGAAATGTTCTGTTATAATCACCAAGTTCCAAAACAGTTTGTTTTGGCTCGACACATGAAAGACATTTTTACAGTTTCTTATAAAACCAGTGGGTTTGTCTTTATGGGCTTCTGGCACATACCTTTTCTGGGGCACATTAACCAGGATGAAGATAACACCACAGGAAAGAATGAGACTTTTTTAAAAACACGTTTTTCCCATCATTAGAACCAAACATCTTTCTCTACAAATTCAAAAGTTAGGGATTTCAAACAGTCACTTCTTTGCTGTTAAAAACAGTTCATTTTTCTACATCCTGCAATAGTAGTAGGGATTGAGATTTTTTTCTCTGAACTACATGATCATTGAAACGAAGACAACATTGTTATAACATTTGTATTTCAGACAGAACAATATCAGTGCTAAAAATAAAATATATTTACTTCCCCATCCCTCAGTGGGAAGTGGTTTTCCCCATATCCTTGAGCAAACAGCTCTTCATTTCTATCTATCCCTAAATATAACAAGTACCATTGTTATGGCTGAAATGGACACAACTCTCACCAGCGTTAGATGCCACTAAAATTCCTTCATTAGAAACTCAGCATTTCTGTTAAGGAATGCGAGACACTCATCTCCCAGCTCCAATCAGAATCAACGTGTGCTCACTCGCTCTCTGTTGCATTCCCAGGAACTCCTGCCTTGAGGCGAGGAGAACAAGTTTAGAGAAGGACTCAGTTCTCCTGGATAGTAGCACAGAACACTGCCATCTAGATCATCCCTTCTTCGATATTTTTAAGCATAAGAAAAGCAGATAATGACTAAAGACATTTGTTTTTCTGACATGAAGCCTAGAACTCTTTAGTGTTATTACTGGCTTGTTCTGTCTTTCACAAGTTTTTCAACTGAAAAAGAAAAAAATTCAAAACTACCTCATACAAGGCTTACTGCCTGAGCTCACAGCTCCAATTGCTTCCAACTAAAATACAGTAGAACCTCAGAGTTATGAACAGGTTGGAATGGAGGTTGTTCGTAACTCTGAAATGTTCGTTACTCTGAACAAAACATTATGGCTGTTCTTTCAAAAGTTTACAGCTGAACAATGACTTAATACAGCTTTAAAACTTTACGATGCAGAAGAAAAATGCTGATGTTAACCATCCTAATTTAAATGAAACAAGCACAGAAACAGTTTCTTTACCTTGTCAAAAAAAAATTTAAACTTTTAAACTTCCAGACCCCAATGAGAGACCGCTGAATTGGAATTAATTTGCAAACTGGATACAATTAACTTAGGCTTCAATAGAGCCTGGGAGTGGATGGGTCATTACACAAAGTAAAACTATTTCCCCATGTTTATTCCCCCCTCCCCCCCCCCTGTTCCTCAGATGGTCTTGTCAACTGCTGGAAATGGCCCACCTTGATTATCACTACAAAAGGTCGTCTCCTCCCCACCCCCCGCTGGTAATAGCTCACCTTAAGTGATCACTGTCCTTACAGTGTGTATGGTAACACCCATTGTTTCATGTTCTCTATGTATATAAATCTCCCCACTGTATTTTCCACTGAATGCATCTGATGAAGTGAGCTGTAGCTCACAAAAGCTTATGCTCAAATAAATTTGTAAGTCTCTAAGGTGCCACAAGTCCTCCATTTCTTTTTGTGAATACAGACCAACATGGCTGCTACTCTGAAACCTTTATTCTTGTAGTAGTTACATTTAACACAGTACTGTGCTATACAGTATTTGCATTTGTTTTTGTTTCTGCGGCCTGATTGTGTAAGTCTGGTTCCAAATGAGGTGTGTGGTGACAGGTCAGTTCGTAACTCTGGTGTTTGTAACTCTGAGGTTCTACTATATGTATATTGCACATGGCTTTGCATTGCATACGTTCAAAATCCAAAACCTTTCCTAGTGCTAGTACAGTTATAAATTCCAATAGATGATAATTCTCTTTGCACAACATAAAGTAATATAAAAGTACTGCAGAGTTTCATTTACAATTTCGCTTTGCAGTGAAAACAACAAAAAGCTTTTTGAAGTTTTCCCCAAGGTAAATAGTGGAGAGGTAAATACTTAGTTTCTTAGATGGCTGCTAAGTGGAGAAATATAGGAACATCAGCTTTTTAGTCCTGTAGGATTTATTACAGTAAAATACTAATATTTATTAAAAGAAAAGGAGGACTTGTGGCACCTTAAGAAGAGAGCTGTAGCTCACGAAAGCTTATGCTCAAATAAATTTGTTAGTCTCTAAGGTGCCACAAGTCCTCCTTTTCTTTTTGCGGATACAGACTAACATGGCTGCTATTCTGAAACCTGTTAATATTTATTACTAATCAAAATTTAATATGTTGCCATGCAAGTTATAGGGCCTTGTAATAATTGTCAAGCAGACTTGTTAGTGCTGAATAACACTGAACCAAGCACATCTGGGACACATGTTGCTTCAGAACCGCCCAAGATACACATTATCTCTATTTGAAAGGATGTTAGTTCATAAACCATAGCTGGAGGAGTGTATTCACGTTCAAGAAGCACCCACGGCACTAAAGGTGCAGGGATAACTGAACTAAAAGCACCCTTATTGGCACTGAGTGAAATATTGTATATCAGCTCAATCAGCAGTAATCTGGAAATAAACCAGACACCCCTGTTTCCACCCTACACTCCATTTATAACACAGCTTCTAAAATTAGATTTCTTCATTATCATTCCGATCATGTCACCTTCTCTTTGAAGCCCTCCACTGGTTCCCCAATTCACTGCAAATTTAACTTCCTTGTCCTCACCTTCAAGGCCTTTCATATCTGTGCCCCTCCCTACTTATATATCCTTATCTCTCAGCATTTTGCCCAAGCCTCCTCTGCTCTGGGAATTAGGCCAGACTTAACACCCATTTGCTTCCCTAACAACTGTTATTGTGCCCTCTTCCATGCTGCCCTTTGAATATTGAACCTGAAATGATTCATAAGTGGACCATCTGAACCTTAAGATTTCTGGTTCACCGCAAATTTAGATATTTTTAAATTTTCTGTGAACCAGAAATTCTGAAACATTTTTGTTTCTGAAACACTGACACATGGCCTTTGCAAAACTAAATATATTCCCCCAGGACCCTTCCAGTTACTACTGAAATTAACATGCATCTGATCAGTATCACTGCTGCAGTTGTGAAATTGACAAGAATCGTATCAGTTTCAGTCAGCAGCTTCTAGGGCTCCTAAGGTCTGCAGTTCTGGGGAGCCCAGCCCTGCAGACTGCTTGGGGCTAGGGATCCAGGATTCCACAGTCCCCATCCTGAGGCAGGGCTGGCCTGGAGCCACAGAACCTGGAAGCCCGGTGTCCCAGCAGCCTACCAGGAAGCAGGCAGGGCTGTGACAAAAATCTGCATGTGATTAGATGAAAGTTCATGAACCAAGATGTTTCCACAAAACATTTTGGATTTGATGAATCAGTATCTTCCAATTAAGCTTTGTTTTGTTGGAAAATTCCCAACCAGCTCTATTCATACCTTTTCCTTCTCCAAACTCTCTTCAAGGCCCAGTCCTGCTAAAATGTTTATAAGAAATTAGCCAACAAATTTTGGTTAGGTTGCAGGCATTAAATGGGGATTAATGTGGTAATTAAAATACATATTTTTGTCTCTCTTTTTCCTCCTTCATGTACTATATCTTGTGTTAGTTTGTAAGCACTTCAGGGAAGTGATAGTCTTTATACGTGTGGCTCTGTGTGTGTGGACAGCACCGGGCATACAGTGGGTAGTAACGAAATATTATTAATTATCATTAATAAAAAAATTGCTAAATCACTATATACACCAGGGCTTGATCACAGACAAAATATTTTAAGTGCAGTTGAGATATCTTGCATTTAAGCATAACCAAAATTCTTATTTCCAGACTTCTCAATAAATGCATTTTCACATACTAGAGTTAATAAAAATATTTCTATATGAAATATATTTATGCTTATAAATCCATTATTTAAAAATAAGATATTAACATGCTCCTTTCATTCAAAGATCTTGCCTTATACTACTCTACTGCATATGTGGTACTGATATTCATTGAATAAGCTCCTTTACTTCTACAAAACATGAAATAAACTGCAAAAACATGTAATAAACCATTTATTCTGCACAATGGGCCCGCCTTACACACACTAACTCATCTCTACTAGGTCTACTACTTCTTTCCTTGTCGCTGAGCGGTCTTTAATCAGCTGACATTTTTACAGAAAGAATTCACCATTAAAAAGTTACTTCTAGTCTCCCAAATGTGGGCCAAATAAAAACAGACATTGAAAATTATAGATACTATAGTCGGTCCAGGGCCAGAGCTATTTAACCAGGAAAAAAAAAGTTTTTATATGCATCTTATCTAAAGTACATGACAAAATATACAATAGTGTGAATATTTATGATCAATATGCTCATACCAAATCTTTGCCAATGAAAATTATAACAAATCATATTCTATAATAATACATCATCTCATCCATTCCTTAAATACAATCATTTCTGGGAGGAGAGAGGCAACTAATGAATAGTCCATAGCAACACTGCACAACCGTACAGGACCCAAAACAAAGAATTACTGCATCCATTAGAAACTACATTTAGCATACTTAATATTGATTTGCAATTACCCAACTAATATTTAGCCTTGAAAACAGGGTTAACAATCCATATCCTTACAGAAGGAGTCAACATTTTTCATGAACACGAGTAATACACAGCTTGTTTTTTATATCTGAAAAGCTGTTCCGTGACACCATGTTGGGGCACTGGCTTTGCAAAGTGCCACCTACTGCAACACCAGCATTGCTTCTTGCAACAATTTGAGAGTATTTCCCAGTGATCTCCTTTCCAAATATGAACTAGGGATGCCCCTTACTAAATTTATGTGCTTTATTACCCTGACAGTGAGGAAGTTTTTCCTAATATCCCTTGCCGCAATTTAATCACATTGCTTCTTGTCCTAACCAAAGAGGTTAACAAAAACAATTTTTCACCCTCCTCCTTGTAAAAACCTTTTATGTGACCATATTCCCCCTGCCTCCCCCTCGCCCCCGTCTTCTCTTCTCCAGACAAAACCACCCAACTTTTTTCAATCTTCCCTCATAGGTCATGTTTTCTAGACCTTTAATCATTTTGTTGCTCTCCTCTGGACTTCCTCCAGTTTGGCCACATCTTTCCTGAAATGTGGCACCCAGAACTGGGCAAAATGCTCCAGCTGAGGCCTTATCAGTGCAAAGTAGAGTGGAAGAATTATTTCTCGTATCTTGCATACAACACTCCTCCTAATTAATGCCAGAATGATGTTTGCTTTTTTTGCAACAGTGTTGCACTGTTGACTCATATTTAGCTTGTTGTCCACTATAACCCCCAGATCCCTTTCCGCAGTACTCCTGTCTAGGCAGCCATTTCCCATTTTGTATGTGTACAATTGATTGTTCCTTCCCAAGTGGAGTACTTTACATTTGTCCTTATTGAATTTCATCTTATTTATTTCAGACCATTTCTCCAGTTTGTCCAATTATTTTTCATTTTAATCCTATCCTCCTAAGCATTTGCAACCCTCTCAGCCTGGTATTGTCCACAAACTTCATAAATGTCCTCTCTATGCCATTATCTAAATCACAGATGAAGATATTGAACAGAAACGGACCTAGGACCAATCCCCGCAGGACCCCACTCAATACGGCCTTCCAGTTTGACTCTGAACCACTGATAACTACTCTCTGGAAACTGTTTTCCAACCAGTTATGCACCCACACTATGGTAGCTCTATCGAGGCTATATTTCACTAGTTTGTTTATGAGAAGGTCATGCCAAGATAGTATCAAAACCCTTACTAAAGTCAAGATATACCACATCTACTGCTACCCTGCTATCCACAAGGTTTGTTACCCTGCCAAAGAAAGCTATTAGGTTAGTTTGACATGATTTGTTCTTGACACATCCATGTTGACTGTCACTAAAACCTTATTATCTTATAGTTGTTTGCAAATTGATTGCTTGATTATTTGCTCCATTATCTTTCCAGCTACAGTATGCAAGTTAAACTGACTGGTCCGTAATTCCTTGAATTGCCCTTATTCCCCTTCTTATAGATTGGCATCATATTTGCTCTCTTCCAGTCCTCTGGAATCTCTCCCATCTTCCATGAGTTTTCAAAGATAATCGCTAATGGCTCAGATATCTCCGCAGTCAGCTCTTTGAGTATTTTATTTCATCAGACCCTGCCAATTTGAAGACACCTAACCCATCTAAGCAATTTTTTACTTGTACTTGTTATAGGGCAGAACAGGCAGTTTCATACCCTGGTACATATATAAATATATATGATTATTCAGTGATGTTTTCTTCAATTCTGTCAGCTTTTCAGAAAGCAAGACGTTTTCCTTTGCATGTTATTTCTGGGCTTTCAAGCAGCTTTTTGGCAGCTGACTTTATTGGGAGAGGGAGGAAGGAAGGAGGATAGTACACCATGAGATTCTACATCACAGAATAAAAGATCTGGAGTAGTTCTGACATATAATCCCTAAGGAAACGTCCAAAGTCCACAGTATATCAATTAAAATAATTAAAAAAAACTAGCAAAAAGTAGCAAAAACCCTCAAACTTATGAATATTTTTCCACAGAGACAGAAAACTAGTACACTTAGTGCCTGTCACATTGACAGCTTGGAAACTTAATGCCGCTATTGATCCACAGAAGCGATCCACCAGAGTGACTCAGCCCTGACCTAGACTGTTCAAGTAAGGGGGGATAGAGAGGAATTCAATCTTCATTGGTAGTTCAGTAGCTGGCTTCCTTCCTGAATTTGCCAACAAGTGTGCCTATGAGTGCTAATTTTCATCATGTCCTTATCTGTCCACTAGGAATCAGACAGAGACCAAACACATTCCATACAGGTCCCCAAACAGCCTTCAGATGCTCACTGAAATCCAGCTTAGGTTGTTAGGTTATCTAACTATGAAAGGCTCTCTTTTCTTTTACCAACCCCTGAGACATCCAATTCTATCCTTACAAGAATTTTTATAAAATAAGATTTGCATAAAAGATTGCCAGCACGTCTGCACTATATAGAAAAGTGATGTTCTATAAACTGCCATACTACAGAACCACAGATCAGGTAGGATCACACTGGCCATTAGCTGCAGCTAGCGCTGCTGGAAAACAAAAAATTAATTTAACAAAAAAATTCAAGGTTTGAACATTTGTTTCAGCTTTGCATTGGAATGAGACAGACCTTTTGAAACTTTTCATGAAAAAATAAAGAGAGAGGAGCCACACACCTCCTCAACCCCAGAATAGCCAATAGACGAATCAAGCAGAGCAGGAACTTGAATCTAGGTCTCTCCAACATCTCTGGTTAGTGTCCTAATCACCAGACTATTGGGTATTCTGGGGAAGGTCTTTCTTTTAACCCTCACCCTGACAAGAAACCTCCCCAGCAAAATGTTTCCACAAAATATTTCAGTTTTGACACAGCATTTTCCTGAATAAAAAAAGTTTAGTTGAAAAAAGTTCCGGACCAGTCCAAGTCATGACCTCAATTCAAAGCAGTTAGAAAGTTTTTGCTACCATAACATTTCTAACTAAACTTTGACAGCCTCCCTCCCAGAACCTTTAGAATTGCCTGTTTTATTTCTGTACTCCAGAACAGGTCAACTTTCATTACATTAATAAGCCAAGTAGTTACACTCTGCAGTTAAAACTTACTTAGCTTTGCAGTCTGAGTATAATTAACTAGAAATAATAGAACTGATTAAATTTCTTGAGCATATCCTGAAGGTCAACAGATTTGGGCTATATCAAACCAACTATAGTGTGTGAAGGGGAGACGAGAAATTGTCCAGTAAGGATCATTAGGCATGAAGAGTTTAAGAGCCTGAAATGAAGATCACAGCATTTTGCTCACTACTGATCCTTAACAGAGAGGGGGGGAAAAGCAGCACAAGAGGTCTGTTCCTAGTATTTTAAATGTGGGGTATGTGCATGCACAAACAGGGCAGCGGAGGGAAGAGCAGAAGAGAAAAGATGGTGATCTTAGAATAGTTGGCCTGGGTGGACACCACCTCTCATACTCCTGTAGTTAGGACACCTGAAAACAGGAAAGGGGTAAAGCTAGTAAGTGGCTTCAGAAGATGCTGCCCAATTTGAGCAGAAGTGGCTTTACCATGGTCAGGAGAGGCTATCCCAGCTAAATAACAACTCAGGAACAGTTTGGAGGACACTGTCGAAGCTGTGCTCCTTATTCTAGGAAATACCGTAGGAAGTGTGGACAATTCATCACACCTTTAACTAATAGTCACAAATTTTTACCTGTTGACACTCTAACACATTTAGATCTGTGTTGACTAATAGTTTCCTGGCTAATGAAAGCTTGAAACACAGTTTATTTATATGAATTCAAAGTTTTCCTTTTGATTTCTCCTCACATTATTCATTAAAGAATACCAACTAATGATATTTATATCTAAAACAAATGGAAGACCATTATGTCACTAAGGACCAAATCTATATAGGCCTGTTACAACATGTCACATTATACAAGCACATGCGGAGCTGCATGCTGATACTGAATCTGTCTGTGCAAATACAGGTTTCTGCACGTGCAAGTTTGCAAATGCATTTTTGGAACCCTGTTAAAAATATCAGAGTGATAGAGTTTAAGTTGCAAAGGGACCACCAGATCATGTAGCCTGACCTCCTGTATATCACAGGCCACTAAACACCTATGGTCTTAACTCTCCTGCCATCTTGGCCCACCCATGCCATTCTTATTCTATCCAATCTCCCCCCGCATTTTAAACACATTAAATTTCCCTATCAATTTTGCTTACATTCCAGAGATTTATACTTTTATCAGTGCTATCTCTTAATCCAGTCACATGCTGAGCATAATAATATGAACAAGACATGACGAATCATGGACAAGTAATTCACAATCCATTGTCCTATAGAGATTCTCTCTACCCCCAGAATATTGAATAACATCACACAACCATACACAAATCTCCACAAATCAACCCCAATTGCCAAATATTAAGTATTAAATATGCAGTACAATACTTACAAGATTTTCCATATCAGTGCGGGCCAACATATATGTCCGAACATTGCTGTTCTGATGCAGTAATATGTATAAAAGGAGAGTTGCTTGATCAGATTTCTGCTGTTCACACAAAGCTGTGTACAAACTGTTAAAATTAATCTGGAAAGCATGTGGACTTGGTGAAGGAAAAGCAGTGCTATCTGGAATAAAGAAACCAAAAACATATTTAAAAAAAAAATTTACCACCTCGGCTTCTGTTTGTTTTACAGACACTTTCATGTCTGACACAGGCACCACAGAAAGAACTGGAGCTAAATACCTGCAGAAATAATCTTCAGTCAGTCTTGGTTCAACTTTTACTGGTGACCATAAACCTTAGCCAAGTCTCATAAAACTTTAGTTATGTCAAAGTTACAACTGTTTTCACACCTGAGAACTGGTGAGCCTTCCTTATACCCATATTAGTCTTTCTTGCTCCTCCCTCCAACTCACAGTCAGTCATGCCTGTAACAAAGCAGCCTTGTCACCCTTTATTTCCCTTCCTGACTCTCAAGGTAAGAAAAGAAGGCAGCTCAGGAAATGCTGGGTAATGGTGAAGCTACAGGGCTTTTCTTAAGAGCTAGAATTCCAAGGGAACATGAAGGAGTAGGTTTGTTTCTAGTCCCAAAATGATCCAACTTCCGGGTTTAGTTTACAGTGCTCTAGGAGTACCACATCTGTATTTACTGGTATGTATTAATCTTTCAAAGGGCTAGTCTACATTGAAAACTTAAATTGGCTTAGTTACGTCTCTCAGAGTTGTGAAAAATCCATACCCCAAAGAGACTGAGCTATGCCGACCTAACCCTCCGTGCAGACGGTGCTAGGTCAGCAGAAGAATTCTCTCAATTTAGCTACTATCTCTTAGGGAGGTGGATTAAACTACAGCAATGGGAGAACCCCTCCCATTGCTGTGGTGAGTGTCTACACTGAAGCATTACAGTATTGCAGCTGTAGAATTTTAAGTGTAGACATACTGTAAGTAATCTATGTTCAATGGCCATAATATAGGCCTTGGTTAGACTAGAAAGAAAGGTGTGTGCTGTTTTAAATTAGATTAGCTAATGTGATTTGAAACATCACTTAGCACAGTTTAACTCCTTGAAAATTGTGTCAGGTGGTTGTGGTGTGTATGGCATAACTTAGGGTGAAGGTGGAGATGGAAGCAGAACAGAATATTATGAAAGTAACAGTAAAAAAGGTTGAAAACTGGTTTCTGTGTGTTTCTATGATGTTTGTGGAACTATGTGACTTTTCAGCTATATCTGAGATATAAGCAGCTCAGAAATGTCCATTTAAAATAAAAAAAAACTTGTAAGTGGATACATGGAAAAAGATATTTCTTGCTATATGAGCTTCCAGAATGCTGCACTAAGTCAACTGGACATAGCTTTATTTTCAGAGAAGGTGAGCTGTCTGGAGCACCAGGAAAAATTAAAGCAGCCTTTCAAGATAACACTTGCTCTCTTGCTCAGAGTAATTTTTAAGATAGAATGGAAAACCTAGCGGGCGGTTTTGTTTATTTTTGTTGTGTTTTTTTTTAAATTGTGATCACCATGGTGAAGGTAGGCAAGCATGTGTGTGTGTGTCTGAGCTGATTTGCTGATTACTTTCCATACCAAGCTTTCAAAAGCTGAAAATTGGACTAAGCAGTTTTAACGTTGTTTGACGTAACAGCGTCAGCTATAGAGTTTCCAAAGCGATCAGAACTTCAGAATCTACTCTTAATCTCCCCAGGACTTGAATTAGCATATTAGGGGTGCTGGAGAACAGCTAATACTTTGCATGTGAATCCTCTATTTTTCATAAAAGCAAGATAATGATCAAATATTACACATTATACCACCATGAAAACAGTGGTGACTTCAACATTCTCACCAGCTATGCCGCTATGGAAAAGAACTGCAAGCCAATACGAATTTAATCTTCAAATGAGCAGTCCTGCACTTCTCTACTATGCTTTTCAACTTTTCTTAATAAACTTTTACATCTGTGCAGCGTATGCATCAAAAACTCCTGTGCATCAAAAACACTCCCGTTTTTAAAAAAGCCACTACTTTTCTCTTTCTTTTCCTTCCATATTCCCAGAATAAACCATTGTCAGGTTGTATTCCATTAATCCAAAACAACTGCTACTTTGTGAAAATATTTTTTATTAAAATTTAAAATGTAAGTGTAGCTAGAGATGACGAAGCAGATTAATTCAACACACTTTACTAAAGGAGCACTTAGATGCTATTGTCAGCTGAGAATTCTACATGTCTCAAGGCTCAAGCTGTGTGAATTACTAAACAAAACCACTAACAGTTGCAACTTTTCTTTACCAGTTTTGTTAGAGAGACACTTACAAACCTTTTTAAAAATTGCCAAAAACTACCAAAAGAATCTTTTAAAAACATTATGGAAGAAGAGTCCTAAAGAATTTAATAAAGACAGATAATCTTTCCAAACCTATTTATGGACTTCAATAGCAGGGATATAATCTGTATTATATTCCATAGAATGGTTTTAAAAATTCTATAGAAAAGATGTAGTTACTCTTTATTAAATTCTACAGGTTTCAGAGTAATTTCTCTAGAACACTATTGGTTTCATCCCCAATAAATTAGACAGGATATCTTCATAATGAAAACAGATAATTCTTGTATTATATTCAGACCTTTTATATAGTTAAAGTTGCAACAAGGCTTCCATTATAATTCTTGTTAAGAACATAAGAACAGCCACATTTGGTCAGACCAAAGGTCCATCTAGCCCAGTATCCTGTCTTCAGACAGTGGCCAATGCCAGGTGCCTCAAAGGGAATGAGCAGAACAGGTAATCATCAAGTGATCCAACCCCTGTCGCCCATTCCCAGCTTCTGGCGAACAGAGACTAGGGACACCACCCCGCCTATCCTGGCTAATAGCCATCGATGGACCGATCCTCCATGAATTTATCTAGTGCTTGTTTGAACCCTGTTATAGTCTTGGCCATCACAACATCATCTGGCAAGGAGCTCCACAGGCTGACTGTGTGTTGTGTGAAAAAATACTTCCTTTTGTTTTGTTTTAAACCTGCTGCCTATTAATTGTATTTGGTGACCCCTAGTTCTTGTGTTATGAGAAGGAGTAAATAACACTTCCTTATTTACTTTCTTCACACCAGTCATGATTTTATAGACCTCTATCATATCCCCCCACAGTCGACTCTTTTCCAAGCTGAAAAGTCACAGTCTTATTAATCTGTCCTCAGATGGAAGCCGTTCCATACTCCTAATAATTTTTGTTGCCCTTTTCTGAACCTTTTCCAAGTCCAGTAGATCTTTTTTGAGATGGGGCAACCACATCTGCATGCAATATTCAAGATATGGGCATACCATGGATTTATATAGAGGCAATATGATATTTTCTGTCTTATTGTATATCCCTTTCTTAATGATTCCCAACATTCTATTCACTTTTTTAACTGTCGCAGTACATTGAATTGATGTTTTCAGAAAACTATCCACAATGACTCCAATATCTCTTTCTTGAGTGGTAACAGCTAATTTAGACCCCATCATTTTACATGTATACTTGGGATTATGTTTTTCAGTGTACATTATTTTTGCATTTATCAACACTGAATTTCATCTGCCATTGTGTTGCCCAGACACCCAGTTTTGTGAAATCCTTTTGCAGCTCTTTGCAGTTTGCTTGGGACTTAACTATCTTGAGTAGTTTTACGTCATCTTCAAATTTTGCCATCTCACTGTTTACCCTTTTTCCAGATTATTTAGGAATATGTTGACTAGGTGATCTGGAAAAAGGGGCAAACACTGTTGTCATGCACGTTTGTTTTCCCTGCCTCCCAGTTTTTCCAGAGGAATAAATTTGATCTGAAGAATTGTCTAGTTATCATTGGGAGGAGCAGAATTAGTTTTTTCTAATTGTTCAATGCAGATACGATGTTTCCCAACACTTAAAAATGAGTCTAAATAAATTACACAAACACTGCAAGTAGTCAGCATGTCATTTAAAACAGCAACACCAAGAATAACATTATGAAATTAGGGCCACGGTAGCCCAAGGACTCTGTGAGGACTAAGAGCTTTTCTGGATAATGAAAGCAGCTCCGGATCATGCTGAACCGATTAAAATTTCCTGCTTAAATAAGCGAACTAGTTTAAAGGAGTATAAATATAAGTATAGAGTATACTCTATATATAAATGACACTTATACTTATAAACATAAGTATAGAGTATAAACATAAGTGTCAAACCAGCTCAGCTACAAACAAGTTCACATCTATGCATATAAAACTAACCAATGAAACATGGTCCAGGGTGCCCAGATCTCCCAATGCCCTATAGTGTTCCTAAAGCCAACAGGATCCTTTTGGCTACCTGACTTGCCCCCCGCCACCCACCCCCTCACCTTCCCATTTCTATTTCTATCTTGTGAAGTTGCAGAGCTATGCAGAAGAGAAAAGGTCTTAAAAACTTTGCAAGAAAGCAAGCTATAGGAACTCCATTTTCCAAAACCGAATTGCACAGTACCCTTCAGTGTTTAAACACCCTTCCCCCCCGCCACAGTGTCTTTTAAGTTTCATGGGCTGAGACATGCTGGCTCACGAACTTCACAGGACCTATGGAAAAGAAACTCCCTTTCTGTACATTTCCTGGGTTTACAGGACAGAACCTGTATTATAGCACACCTTGGTAAGAAAAATGGTTTAGAAGCCAGGATAACACAATGCCGCAGTTGCTTCTATTCACACTAGAAGATTAAGAAAAGGTACAAACCTTGTGTGTTCTTGAAGGACATAATAGCTTGTCTGTATGGGTTTGGTGTATCTGGAGCATCAGTCAAATTAGCTAGCACAAGCAGAAGCAGAAGGCTCTGATTAGCTAAAGGTGATGACTGTTCCTGCTGTGGTGCTGGTTTACTTCCTACTCCACCCAATGTGAATACTGTCCACAGGCCAGCTAAAGGGAAGAATTGAAGAAGACAATCCTCTTAGTGAATGTTATTAAATATTTATGGTGTGCTTTAAGGGGCACACCCATCTTTACAAATGAGTAAGAGGTTTCTTTTGGTCTACCCCAAAGTACAGCTACAATACAGAGAAAAACAATTCATCCTGAGACAATAAAGGGACAACATTGATCATGAATTTGATGGTGGAAGAATCATGAAAGCACATTTCAAAGGAGTAGGGGGAGAGCATTTGGCAGATGAGAACAGGGAGGCTGCTGGAAGTGTAAGAGGTAATAGTGCAGGAGGAGATGAAAGATGTGATTAGGAGAAAGAGGCAGCGCCATAATGGTGCAAGTCTCTGAAGGTAAAGAGATTAAACCTGATGTGATAGAAGACACAAAGCCTATGAGGGGATTCAAGAAAGGGGCACTGACACAGTTGGTGCACAGGAAGAGGAAGACAAATTTGTACAGTATATTTGCAATCAGATAATCTCCTTTAAAAACGCAAATAGATTCCAGCATGATGCATTTCTTAATGTGCTTTTTTATTAAACCCAGAATGTTATAATAGATTCCAAGGCCAGAAGGCCCACTGTGATCATGCAGTCTGACCTCTTGTATAACACAGGCCATAGAACTTCCCCAAAAAAATTCCTAGTGAAGATCTTTTAGAAAAGAACACAATCTTGATTTTAAAATGTTTAGTGATGGAGAATCTACCATGACCCTTGGTAAGTTGTTCCAATGATTAATTACTCTCACTGTTAAGAATGTATACCTTATTCCCACTCTGAATTTGTCTAGCTTCAACTTCCAGCTAGTGGAATGTATTATACCCTTCCCTGCTAGACTGAAGAGCCCATTATTAAATATCTGTTCCCCATGCAGGTACCTATAGACTGTAATCAAGTCACCCCTTAACCGTCTCTTTGTAAAGTTAAATAGATTGAGCTCTTTGAGTCTATCACCATAAAGCTTTTTAGCCCTTTACTCATTCTCATGGATCTTCTCTGAAACCCCTCCAACATATCAACATCCTTCGTGAATTGGAGACACCAGAACTGGACGCAGTATTCCAGAAGAGGTCACACCAGTGCCAAATCCAGAGAAGTAAAATAACCTCTCTACTCCTATTCAAGCTTCCAGTTTTTCCATCCAAGGATTGCATTAGCCCTTTCAGTTACAGCATCACACTGGGAGCTCACATTTAGCTGATTATCCACCACAACACACAAACTTTTTCAGAGTCACTGCTTCCCAGGATAGAATGCCCCATTCTTTGTTCCCAGACGCATACAATTTACATTTAGCCATATTAAAATGCATATTGCTTGCTTGCGCCCAGTACACCAAGTAATGCAGATCATTCTGTATCAGTGACTGGTTCTCTTCGTTATTTACCAATCCCCCTATTCTGGTGTCACTGTGACAGAATCCCCAGGGTACAACCTGGAACTGGCCAACTGCTGTGCCCCCTTAACTCTCCAGCCTGGGCTTTCTCTCACAATGCTTTGTTAGTGAAATGCAACAAACCTTTTCAGGTGCTGTTATCACTCAGCACAACAGCACGTGGAGCCCCACACTCAGCTAGAGTGCATGAATGCTGCTTGAGCCACTCACGAATCACACAGAGAAAGGCACCAGAAAATCTCCCAAGCCCCTAGCCTTGGACCCCACAACTGTACTTTCTTTCCCTGGTCAGAAGCCTGACCAGTGTAAGTTCATTACCTAGTGTGCCCCTCCCTCCATGTGGAGAGGGCACACATCATCCTTTGTAACCTGAGCTGATATTTCCCGACCACCTCATCGAAAACACACAGTTTTAGGTAAAATATAAAACAGATTTATTAACTACAGAAAGATAGATTTTAAATTATTATAAGTGGTAGGCATAATAGGTCAGAGATAGAAAATAAAAACAGTCTAAATCTTAAACCTTATTAGACTAGGCAGTATTTGGATCAAGCAGTTTTGTCACCCCACTAGGTGCTACAGTTCTTAGTACACAGGCTTGCCCTTTAAGCCTGGGACCAGTCTCCTCAGTTCAAGTCTTCGTCTTCCCAGCATTCTTGTTGCTTCCAGTGTAGGTGTGGGAGGAGAAAGGCCCAAAGCATGGCATCACCGTCCCCTATTTTATATCCTCAGTCCATGTACCAGGAAGACACTAGCTCAGGCATGCCTGGTGGGCCTTGTTAAGTCACAGCATTGAGCCCCCCCCCCCCCCCGGTGTGGTCTTGTACAATTTAGTCATTGAGTTGAGCAGTCCCCATTGTGTGGTGCTTGCACAACTGTCATTAAATTGTAAATCCCTTGTTTACTATTCTGCTGGTCAATGGCTGGCGATGATCGTTCAATGACCACCCAGCTGATATTGATTGGTATTAATTATACTATCCTCCTTTAATTCTTTATTAATCGAGTCCCGTATCAGCCACTCCATTATTTTGCCTGAGATCAATGTCAGACTGACAAACCTATATTTACCCAGGCCATCCCGTTTAATCCCTACTACCCTTTATAAATATTGGCACAACATTAGCTTTCTTCCAGTCTTCTGGAACTTCCCCAGTATTCCAGGACTTATTGAAAATATTAACAATGTAGCAAGCTCCTCAGCCAGCTCTTTTAAAACTCACATACACAAGTTATCCAGATCTACTGATTTTAAAATGTCTAACTTTAGTAGCTACTGTTTAACATCCGCCTGAGATACTAGTGGAATGGAAAGTGTGTTACCACATGATATGACTCCATCACATTCTGCCCCCCCCATACAGAATAGAATTTTTTTGCGTTATTTATGACAATTTTACCATTTCCATCTAGTAATGGACGAAAACAATTGTTAGGAATTTTTTTTGTTCCTAATATACTTATAAAATGACATCTTATTGTCCTTAACTCTGATTGCCTAAGCAGTTTTCTTCAATTCCTATCTTCTAATTTATATTTATTACTATCAACTTTCCCTTTCTTCCATTAAAAAAATTTTTTTTTTTATAACTTTCTTCACTTGCTCTCTAAACCAGGTCGTGTTTTTATCCAATACAGCCTTCTTCCTTGATTGTGGGTTTTGGGGCATCTAATAAGATGTTCTTAAACAATTCACAAGTTTTAGGAGAAGCACAGTTAGCTCATGACCAGGGAACATAATAATTGCTAGTATTTGTTAAACTTTAATAGCCAGATTTACAGTTATGCAAAAGACAGCAACACTGTACACTTCATTGTGGAGGAATGCCACGTCTTTCAAATTCCATACAATGTTCTTAATGGGGACAAGGCAAAACTAATAACGAATAACCTCAATTCTGTTTTAATCAGATCCACCCTTTGATTTTTAAGTTAGGATTTAGAATAAATGAATGAAACTTGAGACAGTGGGAGGCACTTATGCTACCTGTTAGACTTTTTTAATGGATTACATAGAACACATGCAGTTATGGAAATACAAATTTAGCCTGCAAAACTAGCAGATAATAGTTTACCTTTGACCAGTTGGCTTCTGCTAAGCTTAAAGTACACAATTTACTAGTAATTCTGTTGGGAACTAGTCACCTTTATTGATTGATGCCTCTTAGTAAAGTGGTAGCTTCCCCACACAACCCCCCCCCTCCCGCCGCCAAAGTAATTACACCTCTACCCCAATATAACGCAGTCCTCAGGAGCCAAAAAATCTTACCGCATTATAGGTGAAACCACATTATATCGAACTTGTTTTGGCCTCGAGCATTTCCGTTATTAAGTCAGCAAATCATTTTTGTTAGAACTAACACAGTGTATGCAATAAATAAATCTGTTCTACAATGGTTAAATTGTATCTCCTTTCTTTAATTACAACAATTATTTTACAAGCTTACTTAAAAGATACAGTGTATTAACAACATTGGTACTAAACGCTATTAAATGCAACCATGTGGGCTAGGTGGACTGCGTGTAATGCTTAGGAAAATGCAAAATTCACATAAAATATCAGAAAACAATTTTAATTACACATCCTTACAAATTGTTGTAAAAAAGGATTTTGGTATTTTAGCAAATAGGAGCATGGGCCACTTTGTTATTTAGCCAACTATGTTATACGTAGATTATTAAGTAATATGAACTGTTAACTATTAAATAGTTTGAAAACATTTTGGAGATGGGAGTTTTTACTTATAGAAAAGGTTAAAATGAAGCTAAAAAAGGTACAGTCATCAAGTTCTAGAGACACTGATAAAATGGTAAATACCTTTTTTTGGTGTTCAAGATGCTTTCTTATTTAAGCTACACCTCTTAAAATTTTTTTAATTAAAAAAAAAAACCTTGTTACACTTTGTTGCTTCATGCTACTGCGAGCCACCTTCTTCACCAGGTCAAGTATGGATTTTAACTGCAGTATTTGCAGTCTATCCACATCCTGGCTTTCTAGCCACTTAAGACCAATCTCTAACCCTACAACTGCATCAGCAGTTTTGGGCGGTAGCTCCGAGGGTTCTTCGTCACTATCCACAGGGTTAGACACATTTTCTGAGGCACCAGGTGGTTGAAGGGCAACATTATGAATTATATCTACATCTGTAAGTCGTTCATAGGTTGGACACATAGCATCCACCTCCATCCACTCTTGATCATCAGCTATCCCACTTTGAGCCATACGTTCCCTGTAGACTCGTTCTGCCTCCATGGCCTCTTCCATAAAACCTTCAAAGTTGTTCTCATCTTCGTCTTCTTCCTCATCTTGGTTGTCATTGCTTTCAGTGACAAAAGCACTTTTGAGACCACGATGCCAACATTTCTTTATCATTGAAGGAATGACTCCTAGCCAGGTTGTCTCGCCTAAGTTAAATATATCCAGCAAATTCAATTTTTTGATTACATCCGTTATGCTACTGTTGCCCTCAACAATTTTCTTTACTAAGGCTTTACGATAGTTCATTTTAAATGTGGCTATAATGCCTTGATCGAGGGGCTGTATTTTGGACGTTGTGTTCTTAGGAAGGTAGCTCATCTTTATCTTCCCATCTTCGCTGGTTATGGCCTCAACTGGGGGGTGGGCGGGACAGTTGTCAAGTAGGAGCAATGCCTTTGGCTCCAGGTTTTGTCTGCATAGGCGGCTCCGGACAGCTGTTACAAAATATTTATTAAACCATTCCTCGAAAATATCCGATGTCATCCAGGCATTTTTTGAATGGCGATAAATGAATGAAAGCGAATCCATGTTCTTATGGTGGAAAGCCCTAGGTGACCTGGATTGGTCTATGCACAGAGGTTTAAGTTTATGTGAACCGGTTTTATTCATGCAGAAAAGTATTGTCACTCTCTCTTTTATCACCTTAAAACCTTCGACCTTTTGTTCTTCGGTCCTAGAAGCAAGTGTTCTATCTGGCAGCATACGGTAACATAAGCCGGTTTCATCAGCTTTATAGATTTGCTCCGGAGCATAGCCACCCTCGATGATAATTTCTTGTAACTTTAGCGGGTATTCGTTGCAAGCTTTTATATCTGCAGAGCGTGAACGCCATGACGTTTTAAAAAACGATTAAGCCATCCACTGCTAGCTTTAAATTCGTTACCTTGATGTGCAGAAGCATCCTCGCCCGAGCATCTAAAATCAAGATCCTTCCTCAATTTCTCCGCTTGTTTCCTTATAATGTCACTGGAAATTGGCGTGCTGTCAGCATGTCTTGGGTAAACCACATAAATACTGCTCTATCTAGTTGGTTATCCTGGGCAGTTTTTAGGTGCTTCCTTTCCAGGCCGTCACTTTCATCCAGTTCAACTAGCGTTGGTCGTAATTTTTCCTCATCTTTGATCCACCCCTCTTAATGTTGATTCCCCCACTCCTAGTCCTTTTGAGACCTTCGCTTGGCTCATTCCTGATTTCAGTCTGTCCAAAGCTTCCAATTTTTATTTGACTGTCCATGCCTTTCGTTTCCGTGACTGTGAACTACTTGCCATCACGTCAATGGTACTTTAATATTAATGCTAACAATTTTTTTAATTGTTTAGAAAATGTCAGCGCAGTGTTACAATGTTTCCAAAACACAACTAGTGAGACAATTTAAGCTTAGTCTATACTGCACACAATTTAGAAACGAGATTAAAATAGGCGGGAGAGATGAGAACGCCTAATGGGACCATGGGCGCGCAACATACATTTACCCCTGCCTTCTCATTGTTGCATATTCGTTCCACCACTTTGATACATGCACATTTGTACAGACAATGTACGGTATGTACGTAATTTGATACAAGCCACATTTTAAGAGCCGAGGCGCCGACCACATATGGTTTTGTAACAACTTTACACTGACAAGGAGGCAGCAGGTTAGTCAACGACAAAGTTAGACCGAACTCTCCTTTTTGATAAATTAGTCATGGTTATAAATACAAAGGCTGTTTTTTATTATAACAGCCACTGAAAATTAGCTACCACCTCGCACATGGTTTTGTTGTCCGCAAAACGAATTTAAACTTTCAGTGGTTTTAAACTATCAATGGATTTAAACTGTCAACATTATAACTTTAATTAAGACTTGCAGACAAGACTTTTTTTATGCAATGAAGATCGGAGTGAAAGTTTAAAAATGCTGTAAATGCGCTCGGCTTTGAATTTTGACTTTTGATCCAAGAAAGGCTTGTAAAAACATACATACTGAATATGTACGCAGTAATCATTAACTGTATAAACTGGGATTAAACAGAATAAAAGTACTGTATGTTGTAGACGAGACAGAAAATCATTTTTGCTTTACCGCATTATATCTGAATTCATGTTATATCGGATCGCGTTATATCGGGGTAGAGGTGTAATTACAAAAAATTACATTATGCAATGCTATGGTTGCACAATTAAGCACTCAAAAGAAAGGAAAAGCAAAGGACCTTAACTCTAGCCCCTTACTTGAAGTCATTATGATACAGTCTTTAATTACACAATCACGTTATTATAAATATGCATGTATATCTAAGATAATTTCTGCTATTTTATATGAAATAGTATGTCATCATGTAGCTGAAGAGTTTCTGTGAAAGAGTTAAGATTATGCGTTAAACTTAATTTCCATATTTTCCAAGCTTTGGATGATCAAGAGTGCTAATTTGCATATTGTAGGTTCATTTTAAGTTAAATGTGTTAATATCGTAAAACAGCATACTTGAAATGCCCACTTCTTTTTAAAGTACTGATGATTAACGAAGTTGATCAGCTACATTTCTGTTTAGCACTCAATACATCCCCCAGCACAGCCCTGTTTCCCCACATTGTATGACAGAAACTGACCATTTCTTCATAAGGATTAAAATGCTGCTTGACCAGCAAAATCTTGAAACTCATAGCTCAGGATCATGAAATGAACAATCCCAGCATTAGAAATTCTTACTCATCACCTGTAAACTAAAATTTTGATTTACAATAAATACAATGTATTTCTCCAATGTAAAGAAACAATTGAGGCAATTTAGTCTTCTTTGAGACTCTAGACACATTGGACATGAGAGCCCATCCGGATCCTTTTGAATTTAAAGCAGAAATATACTCTATCTGATAGAATCACAGAACAACAGGTTTAGAAGGGACCACAAGGATCAGCTTGTTTAACCCCCTGCAAAGATGCAGGATTTGTCGTGTCTAAACCATCCAAGACAGATGGCTATCCAGCCTCTTTTTGAAATCCTCCAGTGAAGGAGATTCCATGACTACCATAGGCAGTTGTTCCATTGTCCTACTATTCTTACAGTGAGGAACTTTTTCCTGAGATTTTTATCTGGTATGCTGTTGTTTGAACCCATTGCCTCTTGTCCTGCCTTTTACGGCAAGAGAACAATTTTTCTCCATCTTTTTTATGGGAGCCATTCAAGTATTTGAAGACCACTATCATGACCCCCATTCTCCTCTTTTTCAAACTAAACATACCCAGTTTCTTCAGCCTTTGCTCATATGGCTTGCATTCCATCTCTTTGATCATCTTTGTCACTCACCTATGGATCCTTTCCAGTTTTTCGACACCCTTTTTATACATTGGTGACCAAAATTGGACACAATACTCCGGCTGAGGCCTAACCAGCGTCGACTGAAGCAGTACTATCACCTCCTGTGACTTGCATGCTATGTCTCCGTTAATGCAACCAAAAATGCATTTGCTTTTTTTGCAACAACATTGCATTGACGACTGCTGTTGAGGTTGTGACCCACCACAACTCCCAGACCCTTCACAGCAGTGCTAGTGCTAAGCCAGTTATCCTCCATCCTGTATCTGTGTATTTGATTTTTCTTCCCTGAGAGTAGCACCTTACATTTGTCTTTGTTGAATTTCATTTTCTTGTCTATAGCCCAGTACTCCAATTTATCAAGATCCATTTGAATTTTAGCTCTATCTGTCAAAGTGTTTGCAACTCTCCAACTTTGTGTCATTTGAAAATTTGATCAGTATGCTCTCTACTCCTACATCCAGATCATTAATAAGATGTTAAACACCACCAGACCTAGAACAGATCCCTGTGGAACTCCACTTTTGAGACCTCCTTCCAATCTGACATCATTCCATTAATAGTTATTCTTTGTTTGCAGTTGTTTAACTAATTATGTAGCCATTTAATGGTAGTTCCGCCAAGCCCACATTTCGCCATCTTACTTATCAGAATGTCATGTGGGACTGTGTACAAAAACAGCTTAAACTACATTTGGCCTTGTATAAACTCAAGCCACCGGAATGGCACTTTTCTTCAAAAACAGTTATACATTCAGATTCTGTAATAAACCAACACTCACTTCCTCAAGCTCACTGCAAAGAAATTATTACAATGCCAAAAGAAAGATAAATAATGCCATTCAGCATTAATTAGTTTGAAGGAGAACCCTTAATGAAGAGCTATTATAATTAGATACTTCACAGAAACAATCATGTTACATGAATCACCCTTTATCAGTAAATTTTTGATCAGCTGCTCCCAAATTGAAACAATGCAGCTAAATAAAAATGCTGCTCAACCTCAACACTGAAGTGTCCCTTTAACTCACATTAGAGCCATTTGGAAGTGTAATTTGGCTGGCCACATTTTGCAAAGAAGGTTAAAAAAAACGGAGATAATCATTTATTTTATCTTCACTCATTAAACAAATCAGATTATAATACATTTCCCCCCTTTTAAATCACAACTATTATGTATTTATTATTCTCAGATAAATCAGAATTTTTATTTTCCACCATCCCCTCCCTTCTGTAATAGCATCTGCAATTACTACACCTTTCTTCTGAATTTAGGAAAAGAGGTACACAGCCAAACTCATGACAGTGATATATGACCCAACTATCCTCCTGAAGCTCTGTCTCTCAGTTGGCAACTTTCTGGAAGAGCAATATCATCCTAAAAGAGACATATAACATTCACTTCAGATCCATAGGGCATCTCAAAATTTGGCACTGAATGTTATGAGTGGTTGCTCCCAATGTCCTCAAACCAGAAGAAATTCTTAAACTATTCCTTCCCGATTATCAGGAACTCAAAATACTGAAACAAATAGTTCGGAGAGGCTGGAAAAAGCAGATTCAGGAGCTATATAAAATTAAATATAGGAACAAAACCAGTCTCATATCCACCTTAAACACCTTAAGCATCTGTCATGAGAGTGACAGATATACAGGGTGCATATCAAGAATGCTACATTTGGTGAAAAAGAAAAGGTTGTCAAGACGCAATAAAAAATGGAGAGTACCCTATTAATGTGTGGCTGTCAAGAGGATGAATGGTATGTAACACATATATGCTGTAACTGACATTCTCAAAACATTGGCTGGCAAGATATGTCACTCAAAGGTTTAATAGTTCTTTACACCCGTAGTCAACATTTTAAGAGAAAACAATAACTAGCATGTTCTGGTTCTTAAAACTAATCTGGTCCTACAAGTAAAATAAAGATATTTAAGGTACATTCCATATCTCAAATCATCAAAATATCAAATTGTAACGTTGTCTTTGTCTTTTTTATTTAGTGTCAGGTAATAATTTAATAATTTTGAAACAACAAAGTTTTCAGATAAAAAATCTGTTAAACTGGAATTAAAATTGAGCGGTGTGTGTGTGTGTACACACACATATATCAGTAAGTGAATGTAAAAGCGGCAAAGAGTCCTGTGGCACCTTGTAGACTAACAGACATATTGGAGCATAAGCTTTCTGGGTGTCACAGGACTCTTTGCCGCTTTTACAGATCCAGACTAACACGGCTACCCCTCTGATACTTGACAATAAGTTAAAGGTAAAATTACAAAGGGATGTTGCAATTATCCCCAAAATAAGCATTGCAAACCCAAGAAACTCAAAACCAAAGTTAAATTTAAAAGAAATCCAAACATTAAAGGTATAGAAATACACAACTAAGGCACCCACACAGCCTTAACTCTGCCCTATAGTGACAATCGCCAAAAAAAAAAAAAGGGGGGGGGGAAATGCATCTTTAAAAAAAAGAGTTGAATCTATTTGGGACCATAAATATAATTATTCACTATTCAGAATTGTATTGTTATTGGATTGTCACTGCGCCACAATTTTTGTACACTCTTCATGCAGTCTTTGGTTTCCCAGTTACCCATTCCTGCTGGGCTGAAACAAGAAAGCCCAGGACAGTGAAGTCCCAGGCTGCAGATACACAGAGCAGTAGAAAGTTTGTTATATTATTCCATATTTAGTTCTGTTCATAATAAAGGTTTATCTGGATATCGGTCTGTTCATGAGTAAGATATTACACTCACTACAGCAGAGAGTGAAAGTTGTTTGGATGACTTAACTGTGCATTTTCATACCATGTTTGGATTTCTTTTCAAATGTAATCTTCACTTTCAATTTTATTTGCTATTAGTTGTTTTAAGAAGATCCAGAATGCGAGAATTAGATAGACGTTTTCTTAAAGGCCGTTTCCATCCCAGAAGATGACAAACACTAGCTGCGACTCCTTGCCTCTAAAATACCTCTTTCCTGTTGAAGATTTCTATATTAGTTAATACAAAAGGCTTTGCTTCAACTACCCTAGTTGTCAGTATATAAAAGCAACAAACCCATAGCCATAAAAAATTATTTCTCCATGTGTTTTCAATAAGCATATTTTTGGGTGTTTTATTTACATTTATGCCTTAATGTTGCATGTAAGAATATTTGCAGTGAATTCTATAATTGAAATTCTCTCATATGATTCTACTGATGCATTCGACAACAGGGTACCCTATTACCTGTGTTTTTTTCCCTCTAACTATAAAATTGCCAACAAATTTCTAAAAAAATTATTTTGTTTTGGCAAATACACAGAAGAGTCTGGAGAGAACATTTTGTTTTGATCTTAAACACTAATCAATTTTTTCCTCTGGCAGCTCAGAGAATGGAAAATTTCTTACTGATAATTTCATTTCTGCAAACAGCATCTCCCACAATTCTGGATTTCTGGGCTACTCTCCTCTCTCTGCAGCTTCCTGGAGGCAGATTAGTGCTTTGGCTCCGCACATTCAAGCCATGCCCCCTCTGCTCCCACTTGTCACCAGATGAGTTATTCCCAAGATGTAAAACCTGCATAATATCAGTACTTACAAAATGTTCCAGATAATGAAATAACTATGTACATGAGACCAAGGAAAAACTATCCTATGGTAACAATTCCACTTAATGTTTGACCTTTGGCTCACAAGCCATTTAGGTGGGAAGAATTTTGGGAGATGCTACTGGCAGAAAGGAAATTATCAGTAAGAAATTTTCCATTCTATAGCCCAGCTTCTCCCTCAATTCTGGATGTTGGGGAAGTATTGAGCAGAGAGCAGATGTTTTCATAACCATCCCTAAAAGAGTTCAATAGATAAGAAGTACCCCCCTTTAATATAGACTGCTCAAAGTTCTGTATTATTTCTGGACTGCCACCTCAGCACCTTCCTGCCAAAGGAGGCCTCTGCAGAAGACAAAATTCCACTTTGTAGTGCTTAATGAAGATGTTAGCTATAGAACAAGGGACCAGTTTGCAAATTTCTGAGGTGAATGAACTTGCTCGTGCCACTGCTAAAGATCTCATGGAGTGAGCCTTGATCCCTTTTGGGGCAGGAACCTCTGATGATCTGTCTAATCCACCTTGCGGAGGAAGTTTTGGAAACTCCACATCCCTAGCACTTTGGGTGGAAGGACACAAATGGGAAGTCCGATCTTCTCATGGATTTTGCACACTTGAGAAAGATTTTCAACACTATTCCAAAATCTAAGGTGAGCTATGCCTTTTCAGTTGGCTATTGTGGTTTTGGACAAAATGAAGGAAGCACAACCTCTTGGAAGGAAGAATTCACCTTAGAAAGGACTCTGGTACCCTAAGAGCCACCTTGTCCTCCCGGAATATACAGTAAGGTTTCTGTATAGATAAGGCTGCCAACTCAGACACTCGCCTGGTGGATGTGACAGCTACTAAGAAACAAGTCTTAATGGATAAATAAAGAGCCAACACTGAAAGCAAAGGTTCACAGGGATGGTTTGTCAGTGCCCTCAAAACTAGAGGTAGGTCCCATTTTGGAAAGTAGCCTGACCACTGATCTGGCTAGTCAGACTGCTCAAAGGAATCTGGCTACCTGTGGACTGTACACCTGGATGCTTGAAAATCCTACAAATAGCACACTAAAAGTGGACGTTACATGCAATGGTGCTGGGATGAAGGCCTCTGTTTAGGCCTTCTTGGAGAAAATCCAGAATGGCTAGAATTCCAGGATCTCTGGGATCAGCACTGTATTCTTGGCATCAGTTACAGAATGTGGTCCAGATAAAGGAATATGCTTTTAGTGTTGATACCCTCTTAGATGAAAGCAATGTCTTGATGACTGCGGAGGACATACCTCCTAGTGATTCCCTCTCAATAGTCAGGCTGTTAGTTGAAGCAGTTTCAGTTCCGGATGAAAAAAGGACCTTTCAAGAGAATGCCCAGTCTCCATGGAAGCTGGGGTGGGGATTCCAGTTTCAGCTCTATCAGGTCTGAAAACCAAGGTCTTCTTGGCCAACGAGGAATTATAAGAATTACAGTTGCCTGTTCTTGTCTGATTTTCTGAACCACTTTCCGCAGTAGCAGAAAGCATTGAAACACGCAAAATAGGTCTTGTGTGCAACTGTGTGATAAGGCACACAGGGATCTGCCTCCCTGGTGAAGTATATCAGCCTCTTTGTGTTTGTGTGATTCACAAACAGGTCAGTTGAAAGGAGAGTAACCATCTGACAGATGAGACTGAAAACCTCTTGATTCAGGACCAACTGTGAGTTGTCAACCCTGAGCCTTCTGAACCAGTCTGCCTTTTGGTCCAGATCCCCTTTGATGTGGATCGTTCTGAGGGAAAGGAGGAACTGTTCCACGCACTTCAATACTTCCAGGGCTTCTGAGTGGTGTCAGACTCATTGTTCCCCCTTGATCGTTTAAATACGTAACCACAATACTAGTGTATGACTGAATCAGGACATAGTTCCACCTTAGGGTGGGCTGGAACCTTTGCAGAGCTAATTCGACCACTCTCAACACTAGAGGTTTATGTTGTCAGACTTTTCCTCCTGGCTCTAGAGGCCCTAGGTCTCCAAGTGAGCTCCCCAGCCCTCCAGACTGGCACTAGTTGTGAGGACTAACTAATGTGGAAGGCAGATGGGCATGATTTTGCAAATGTCATGGATTGACCACCACTGTAAGGAGCTGATTTTTCCTGCATTCCTAGGAGTGTTCCCATAACTTTAAAATGAAGGCTTGAAGACATCTGATGAGTGACTGTGACCATGAAGCGATCCCTGTGCACGACACCAGGAGTCATAGCAGTTGGTAATGCTATGGTAGAGTCTCCTGTGGCTCTTGAGCAAGATGATAAATTTCAGAATTTTCTGAAACCTTTCTTATGATAGGTATATCCTTGCTACCAAGGTGTCTATTTCTGCCCCCAGGCGGATTATTCTGGTGGATAGAACCAAGGAACTTTTCTTGGCGTTGGTGATGAAGCCGTGCACCTAAAGGAGATTCAACATCCAAGATATGGCCCTGTGCGATGGAGCTCTGATCAGAATGTCGACTAAGAAAGGGTATAGGATGGGCTCTCTGTGACTTGAGTCTGGCAATTATCATTACCAACACCTTGTAAAAACCCTGGAGACCAGAACAGAAGTGTGCAATACTGATAAAGGTTCCCATCATGAGCAAACCTCAGAAATCTGCGGAAGCACGATCTGATGGGGATATGAAGATATGCATCTGGTAGACCTACAAAAGTCAAAAAGTCCTCCCTTGACAGAGATGACACCATTAAGACCAGGGCCAAGAATGAGACTTTTGAAGTCAAGAATTTTGCACAATGGAAAAAGATGGAGCAGAACCCAGAGAACCTTTCTTCTGAGGGAACATTCTCCACCACTCCCATATCCAGAAGATGAGTTATTTCATTCTGGATCTGACTGTGTTTTACAGGGTACTCGGAACTGGGTGACTGGATGAAAAATGGATGGGATGGAGCCCTCAGCTCAAGGGAGTACCCCTGGCTGACTACCTCCCTGGTCCATTTGTCTGTGGTTGATGAAAACCATTCCTCTAGGAAATGAGAAATTTTGCCTCCTAGCTTCAGTTCTGGGTAGATGTGATCTTTGTCATCAACTAAATTTGGAGGGTGGAGGAGTGAGGTCCCTCTAGATTGTCTCCCTGCACCTCAATGCCACTGTTTTCCCTCAGAGAATCTGTTATCCCTTTGCTGATGTCTCTGTAAGGGCGAGTGAAAGGACTGTCTCTGTCTGAAAGCAGTCTGTACCCGCTCCTAGGGATACGTATTGGGGCAGGGAGAGACTGTTTGGATTTTTCCACATCATCTGCCACAACATTCTCCAGCTCTTCTCCAAAGAGAAAGGAACCTGTAAAGTTGGCTGATCATAGGACCTGCTTAGAGTGAGTGTCCAACTTTCAGGGATGGAACCATAGGTGGCACCTGGCTACTGAACTGGAAGCCACGGGTTGGCCTGAGAACCTCAGTGCATCCATTGAGGCTCCAGCTACAAACACTGTTCCTTGGGAGACTTCTTTAAAATTGAACCAGAGGCTGCATGATTTCTGACCTTAAGGGCTTTGAGATCTTCCAGTCAGGAAAGAGTTACTCTTCCAAAACATGTAGCTGCTTAGGATACTCAGAGGGTGACAGAGGAGGCTTCAAAGGCCTTTTTGAGCATGGCCTCCATCTTTCTACCCGTCGGGTACTTAAAGTAGAACTCCCCATCTGAGTGAATATCCATAACCCTGGCAAGAGATGCTATAACGATATCCACCTTCTATATCTTAATAATAGAGCCCTTTGGCTCTTGAATATTATAGAGCCTGAGGTTGCTCTGGTTAACGTGCTTGCCCTTATCAGGCTTGTTCCATTCATCCCTAATCACATCCTTAAAGGAGGAATGAAAGAGCATTGCCACCTCCAGGGAGGATTGTGAGGCGAGGAATTTACTCTGAGGCCTGCTCAGGTGGGATCTGAATAATGGAAACAACCTTATTGCACACAGCTTGAAATTTTCCAAGGGGAAAAAACCTTTGCTGTATTTTACCCCACCCTGTTTAGATTCAAAGCCAGACTGCTCAGCTTACTCAGTGGAGGATGGGGAGGAAAACAAGTCAGAGAATTCATCTCTCCTGGATTTTTCATGCTTTTTCTTTCCTCTTTTGACTTTTTAGCACGTCAAGAGTGCAAAGGTTCTGCTGCAGCTCTAGGGAGGACTCTTGCGGCTGCCTTCCTTAGGGCCTGGAGCCCCCTCAATAGGTCTGACAGAATCCTCTCCCCATAGGTCCTATTCCCCATAGGAGGGCAGAATTTGTTGTCAGAATCCTCTTGATGAACTTGGGAAGGAGGAGGGATGATTAGAAGCTTTGCTTCTTCCCCAGGTGCTCATGACCCACTTTAAAATGTTGGGAGCGGGGGGATGTACGGCCCCGCAAAGCTCCCCTCGTTCTTCTGCAGGGATCTCCTGTGACTTATTCCTTGAGTCAACTGGTCAGGGTCCTCCTCTCCTGTGACTTATTCCTTGAGTCAACTGGTCAGGGTCCTTTTAGAACCTCTCCCTGCTCTAGACTGGGATTCCTAGTTTGCTTTTTACCATTGAAGTCACTGTGAGTAGGATATCCCACCCCATCTGACTCGTAACCTGAGGTCCTAACAGAATGAGAAATGGAAGGCTAGGTGCAGGCTGGGCACAACTCACCATCTGCCAAGCCTGGGAAGGCTGCTGCACAGATAGAGCACTGCTTGGATTTAGCCCTGTGCTTTCCTTGCTGCTGTGTCATGCCTGCAACGGATAGAGTTGCTGGCAGGCAAACACTGCAGCAAAGGCTTCAGGGAGGGTTAAACCTCCAATAAGTTAACTAACCCAGAGAGAAGAAGGAATGTCAGACAGAGAGAACATTGTTCCTCATTGCCCAAAAGGTGGGACGAAACAGCTCAATTTTCAAAGTAAGGGCAGGAGCAACAGAGACCGTCCATCTGCTGCTGCAAAGGTAGAGAATTTGCAGTAAGTCAGAGCAGGGGGGGCGTGGCCAGAGTGTGTGAACCCAAAATGCTCAACTGTCTCTGTGAAGCTGCAGAGAGAGAAAAGCAGCCTAGAAGTTTAGAACTGTGGGAGACACTAGGTTGCAAAATTCTCTCCCCTCCTGTAATAATGGTTCAATGTCAAACATAGCATGTAATCAAACATTTTTTCCTTGCTATGTTCCAGTGTTTCAAGCAGCCATTTTATGTTTAAATCGAAAATACTGATGAGAGTTTTGCTTACAAACCCAACAAGGTCATACCTTCTGATTCCCTCACGATATCATACAATCATAGAACAGGAAGGGACCTCGAGAGATCCAGTTCCCTGCACTCATGGCAGGACTAAGTAATATCTAGACCATCCCTGACAGGTGTTTGTCCAACCTGTTCTTAAAAACCTCCAATGATGGAGATTCCACAACCCCCCTTGGCAATTTATTCTAGTGCATAACTACCCTGACAGTTAGGAAGTTTTTCCTAATGTTCAACCTAAACCGCCCTTGCCGCAATTTAAGTCCACCGCTTCTTGTCCTATCCTCCCTCAAAGGTTAAGGGAACAAATTTTCTCCCTCTTCCTTGTAACAACCTTTTATGTACTTGAAAACTGTCATGTCCCCCCTCAGTTTTCTCTACTCCAGACTAAACAAACCCATTTTTTTTCCTATCTCATAGATCCTGTTTTCTAGACCCTTAATCATTTTTGTTGCTCTCTTCTGGACTTTCTCCAATTTGTCCACATCCTTCCTGAAATGTGGTGCCCAGAACCAGACACAATACTCCAGTTGAGGTCTTATCAGCATGAAGTAAAGCAGAAGAATTACAAAGAGTCTTGCTTTCAACACTCCTGCTAATACATATCAGAATGATGTTTGCTTTTTTTACAACAGTGTTAATACTGCTGACTCATATTTAGCTTGTGATCCACTGTGCCCGTGCCCGCCCCCACCCCAATCCCTTTCTGCAGTACTCCTTCCTAGGCAGTCATTTTCCATTTTCATAGAATCATAGAATATCAGGGTTGGAAGGGACCTCAGGAGGTCATCTAGTCCAACCCCCTGCTCAAAGCAGGACCAATCCCCAACTGAATCATCCCAGCCAGGGCTTTGTCAAGCCTGACCTTAAAAACTTCTAAGGAAGGAGATTCCACCACCTCCCTAGGTAACGCATTCCAGTGTTTCACCACCCTCCTAGTGAAAAAGTTTTCCTAATATCCAACCTAAATCTCCCCCACTGCAACTTGAGACCATTACTTCTTGTTCTGTCATGTGCTACCACTGAGAACAGTCTACAGCCATCCTCTTTGGAACATTCTGTACATGTACAACTGATTGTTCCTTCCTAAGTGGAGTACTTTACATTTGTCATTATTGAATTTCATCCTATTTACTTCAGACCATTTCTCCAGCTTGTCCAGATCATTTTGAATTTTAATCCTATCCTCCAAAGCACTTGCAACCCCTCTCAGCTTGGTATTGTCCACAAATTTTATAAGTGTCCTCTCTATGCCATTATCTAAATCATTGATGAGATACTGAACAGCACCGGATCCAGAACTGATACCTGCGGGACACCAATCGTTATGCCCTTCCAGCTTGACTATGAACCAATGATAACTACGCTCTGGAAACTGGTTTCCAACCAGTTATGCACCCACTTTATAATAGCTCCATCTAGGCTCTATTTCACTAGTTTGTTTATGAGGTGTAGCGAGGCGTAAGCTGGGCCCCTCTGGTTTCTGCCCCTGCTTCCCTTGCAAATCAGTCAGGGACACCTCAGGTTGATGCAAACGCCAGTGTTCTTTATTTACAGCTGTTTCCCCCACCCCTCTTTTACCATCTATGTACAGGTTTTTCACAGCCAAACTCTGCCAGCAGCAGGCCTGGCCAGCAGCAGACTAGAGGGCCCCACCCCAATTCGTGCCTGGCCTTTCTCTTCCCTACTCCTACTCTAGCTTCCTTCCTCACAAACTTTATAGCCTGCGGCTAATTAGGCTGGCAGCTGTTCCTCATTGCCAGGCAGGCACAGGGCCATTCAACCAGCTCCAGTCCATTTCCCTTGATTGGGGCTGGAGTGGCAGAAGGCTGATTAAGCCCTCCTTATCAGCATCCTGTCACAGAAGGTCACGTGAAATCATAACAAAAGCCTTACTAAAGTCAAGTTATACCACATCTACTGCTATCCTGCTATCCACAAGGCTTGTTACCCTGTCAAAGAAAGCTATTTGGTTGGTTTGACACGATTTGTTCTCGACAAATCCATGCTGTTACTTATCACCTTATTACAGGGGTTGGTAACCTTCGGCATGCGGCCCATCAGGGTAATCCGCTGGTGGGCCGCGAGACATTTTGTTTACATTGGCCATCCGCAGGCACAGCCCCCTGGAGTTCCCAGTAGCCATGGTTCGCTGTTCCCGGCCAATGGGAGCTGCGGGAAGCAGCAGCCAGCACATCCCTGCAGCCCGTGCCACTTCCCGCAGCTCCCATTGGCCAGCAACAGCAGACGGTGGCCACTGGGAGCTACAGGGAGGCCGTGCCTGTGGACGGGCAACATAAACAAAATGTCTCATGGCCTGCCAGCGGATTACCCTGATGGGCCGTGTGCCGAAGGTTGCCGACCCCTGCCTTATTATCTTCTGGTATTTGCAAATTGACTGCTTAATTATTTGCTCCTACTAAAACCTTGTCCCTATTGCTTCAATTCCTGTCTTCAAGATCATCAAGTTTCTGTAATAAAAGAATCTGAAGCTCCATCTCTGTGTGGTTATGCTTTGAATAAGAAGGGAAGAAACCTTCTGGATGCAGGGTACATTTGTTCAGCAGAGAATTTCAGGGCTTTTATGAAGTGATTGGAAACATTTTCTGTATCAGTAAACACAAACTTGGGATTTGAATTTAGCTTGACAATTTGTGGAACAGTATCAAATGCATGAAATGAGATTTTATGACAATAAGGAACCTCCATTCACCATCCTACATAGTCCTTTATATAAGGAGAAAACTAAAGAAATGGAATGCTAAAGATTGTATTTCCATTATCCAGGAAAAATCGGACACATCTGGGTGATGTTCATATTTGGGCTTCCACTCAGATAAGTTTTAAACTTCACTGCACACATTTATGCTTTCATGTGATTAAACAAAAATTTTAATGGCTTGGTTTCAAGGTGAAAGATTTTACGTTTGAATGATGGATGGGAGAATGGAGAGCCTACTTAAAAATATTTAGATTCAATAGAAAATGTTGCACTGATTTAATTTTTGCTGACTCTCATGTTAGAACCATACATTATTTAGACATACACAATATTTCCAAGTGTTTTGCCCCTCTGGAAATTAGTGGCTTCACTGCAACAGTTCTATTGAGTTTGGGGCTTTTCCTGGGATACTTATTAAAATCAGTAGTTAATGATCTCAGAATGAATGTTTTGTTCTATTTCATGACCTTTAGTTTAGTAGGGGATAAAATGGCCACTTCTGAGCCTTCTTCCTGAAATAAGAACTAATTCAGCATGAATTCCCTTTGTTGCTTATTTCATGTTTCTGACTGGAAAAGAAAAATGGAAGGGGAATTTAAAAATTATTTTAGAAATTTTTTTCCTAGTTGCTGCAAGAATCCATTACTGTTCCAACATCTATTGCTACCTTCAAGATTTAAGTTCTAGCACCATCTTACTTCACTATTAGAATCTTACAAAGCAGGATCCTGTATCATTCAGCCACACATTATCAGTCTCCACATTTATGACAGAATGCAAGACAAACTTTCAATGAACTTACATGGGTCAGTCAACTACACATTTTCCCAAGTCTCAAACAATTTTCCATTAAACTGACTATCCATCATTTTAAGTCTAAGCTTAACATTTTATTTTAATTCATGCTGACATAATCTTTTTGGATTGCTCATGTTTCTCATCACCGGAGCCTAATAGTACAGCACATCCATTTTTCCCAGCAGCCTCAACCTCTACTATACATTCTCCACTCTGCCATTGAGTTTATTGATTTAAAAAAATTGACACTAAGTGCCAGCTGCTGGCCATCAGACTTTTTCTGAGAGCCTTCATTAGAGCCTTGCATGAAGCAGATTTATTTGGCAGCCTGTAGCCACTTTTTGGCTGAAGGAGAAGATGTAGGCATTTTAGAGACAGTAGAGCCTAGACATCCTGGTAACTTGTTTTGGTCTCATTTTAAACATTTCCAACCTGACAATCATATCCCGAGCTACCAACTAGAAAGAAGAAAAATACTTACAGATTGGATTTAAGGGGAAAAAAATGAACATACATCTAGTTGCACATGTGAACTCAGCTCAAGAACTAGCTCCATGTCAAGTCCCAACATTTGGTGAAACTTTTGAAATACAGGCAGTTGTTTTCTGCTGCATCCCAAAAAGCTTACTGTGAAAGTAAAAGTTGACTGTGAAGGACAACAGCACAAAAAAGTTTCTTTAAACACTCACCTAATGCTATCAAGTCCTTCTTCCACCAAGAACAATGACTAACTGTTCTTAAAAAAAAAAAAAATAAAAAAAAATCAACAGAACTAATATTTGATTATTATGTCCAGACAGCAGCTTTAGGAACTTCAGGTCATTTGTTTAATATTCAGCATGCATACCAAATTTCTTAAATCAATGGTTCTCAAATTGTGGTCTGAGAAGCACTTGCTCATGGCCTGTGGAGAGCTGGCTGTTCACATGGTGCTCTCATTCTTGTTCCCAGCTGCTATATTGTATTAGACGAAAGCTAAACATACATAAATATTTTCCTAATATTACTTTTCCCTGTAAGCAATTTCGCTAGTTGCCACGGTGATGTTATGTGATAATAAATGGGAAAGGAAAAAGTGGTCCATGGAATCATTAATGAGAGAGGACAGATCCACAAGGCCATCTCTGTATCAAATTGTGGTTCCCATAATGAAAAGGTTTGAGAACCCCTGTCTTACATCAAAGAACGTTTTTATAATTTCTTAGCAATTTTTTTTAAATCCTGAGACAGATTTTAAAGAACTAAAATAAAGCTAAAATTGGGGATCACCAGCCTAGCCCTGTCCTGTTGATTAATGACTTGGATACTATTGCACCTAAATACACGTAGGAAATTCCCATTACAAGTCTCTGAAAGACTCAGCATAGAGAGAAACTGGCAAAGTTGAAACAAAGGAAACATGGGGTAATTTCATCTGGATAGTGATCTTTTAGGTCAAAAATCTTTCATCCTCAAAATTATCCTACTGCTCTTAAAAAGTTTAACACACTGTTATACAAACTATACAGAGGGATCACTTCGTCCAATGAATCAAAGTAACTAAGAGCAAGGCCTCATAAATTAGGACAGGAGTAGTTATATCCTTCATGCATTGTCGTTTTGAGGCAGTGAAATTATAAAACTTCAGAGGGACAACAGTTTTTTAAAATATTTAGAATGCTATCTGCAGTAGACACAAGTTTTAATAGAATAACATATCTTAAAAATCTGACAATATATGTGGTACTACATAACACAAATAATAATAAAATCATAATAATAGCAACAGAATTTCTAATTTTCAGCAGTATTTAACATGCTTTGTGCAATCATAAGTGTTTACTTAATCCACTGCCTGGCATTTGGATAATTAACCAAAACTAGCTTGCAACATAAAAGAAAGAACATTTAAAAACTGATTATGAAAGACTAGTTTCTAGCATACACAGAGTCTGGTAAAATAAGTTCAGTTTTTAAATACTTGTAGACTGGCTTATTTTTAAGACATTAGCAGAGCATGACAAGAATGAATGCAAGAGAAATATTGAATTTAAAGAAATTTGTGCAATGTTTTAAATGTTTTGAGATGAAAGCTAAATAGCAGCAAATCTTTATTTTGTTTTTACCTTTTGGAATATAAACACGCACAATAACTGTACATATCAATGTAAGTGCATACCAGATGGAGGCAGCAGGACAATTAATAAGCAGAATCATATCAAGCAAACATTTACTCCGAAATCTGAAGTACTGTACATGCAATATTTTAGTCCTATGATTTTCATGAACTTTAATAGGAGACTCTCATAAGATTTTAATAAGGGTGGCATTACTAAATCTGCACACACCATTGGAAAAATATAATTCTCTGGGTCTAGACTAATTAAAAAAAATCTCCCTTCAAGTACACATTAAGGGAGTTGTTTTTTTAAAGGGACAGTTTACAGAGAAGCTACTTTTCACAGTATGTGTCCATCTTTTGATCAAATCAACATAACAAGTCCATTAATATTGGGTCACATGCAAATATTTGACTGTCAACAGGACATTTGGTTATTGGTACAGAAGATTTTTCTTGGGTCAAAGTTCTTTAACACATACTACTACTCTAAAGCAGAAAAGTGCTCTCTCCCTGCTGCCAAGGGAAACAAACTAAAAACTTCTAATAGGTCAAACTGTGAAGTGAGAAATCTACTGCCTGTCTCCACTTTTGATCATAGCTTTCCTGGGAACAGCACAGTAAAAGTCACCTGATTCACTGCTATCCACATAAAGAAAAGGAGGACTTGTGGCACCTTAGAGACTAACCAATTTATTTGAGCATGAGCTTTCGTGAGCTACAGCTCACTTCATCGGAGGCATACCGTGGAAACTGTAGCAGACTTTATATATACACAGAGAATATGAAACAATACCTCCTCCCACCCCACTGTCCTGCTGGTAATAGCTTATCTAAAGTGATCATCAGGTGGGCCATTTCCAGCACAAATCCAGGTTTTCTCACCCTCCACCCCCCCCACACAAATTCACTCTCCTGCTGGTGCTAGCCCATCCAAAGTGACAACTCTTTACATAATCAAGTCGCAGGAAATAGCCCAAATAACTTGAAGAAGAAAGTTCCATGATCTAATAAACTTCAACTGTTCCACTTTATCCATTTACTCCTACAGGTAATTCTTTCTATGTAATACCATAACACCCCCGCCCCTCCTCGGTGTTCAGACCCCTTAAATAAAGGCAGACAGTCATTGTCTTTTTGTTGTTTAGCCAAACTACACATATAGGGTTTTCCTTTAAATCACTTCTTTTAAAGTCACTTTTCACTTTTGTTTCCTATGATTAATCCTAGCTCCAGCACTCTGTGACCTCAAACATCACAATGAAAAAATATCAAAAATAAATTGCTAGCATGTAGAGATCACTGTGTATCACGCTGACCTATACTGCCTCATTGTTTACTTGTACTCCTTTGTCTGTTTATATCCATCTGTTATCTTTTGTCTTGTACTTACATTGTAAACCCCCTGCAGCAGGGAGAGTCCATTTGTTCTGTGTTTATACAGCACCTTGCACAATGGGGTCCTGGTCAATGGCAAGGGCTCCTAGGTGCTATAGTAATACAAATAATAAACAGCAATACATTTGACAAAACAAATGAGCATAATTATATGTAAAGAGTACACTTTCAATAGCTGTATTCATTTTCCTTCATCCTCTACCTTTTCTCCTTTCTCACTGTCCTCAAAGATTAGTCCCTGTTTCATTACAACACCTAATTTAAAATAGGCTTTTTAAGACAGGAATCTTCGCTTTGTCTTTAAAGACTCAAACATCTTTTTTCCACTAAATGTATAATGATAAATAATTGGTCAGTCCTTCCCAGCCCAGTAATAATTTTTAATCATGTCTGAGTTCCCTCCAAACGGTCAACCTCTTCCTGGATACACTTAATTATACATATTCCAGGTGCAGCCTCATCAATGTCAAATAGCACATTTTAACAAAAACTAGGGATGTCAAGCTATTAAAAAAATTAATCATGATTAATTGTGCTGTTAAGAATAGAATATCATTTATTTAAATATTCTGGATGTTGTTTTCTACATTTTCAAATATATTGATTTCAATGACAACACAATACAAAGCGTACAGTGCTCACTTTATTTTTTTTTGCACTGTAAAAAACAAAATAAATAGTATTTCCAATTCACCTAATACAAATACTGTAGTGCAATCTCTTTATCATGAAAGTTGAACTTATAAATGTAGAATTATGTAAAAAAAAAACCTGCATTCAAAAATAAAATAATGTAAACTTTAGAACCTACAAGTCCAATCAGTCCTACTTCTTGTTCAGCAATCACTCAAAGAAGTTTGTTTACATTTGCAGAAGATAATGCTGCCTGCTTCTTGTTTACTATGTCTCCTGAAAGTGACAACAGGTGTTTGCATGACATTGTTGTAGCCGGCATCACAAGATATTTACATGCCAGATGTTCTGAAGAGTCATATGTCCCTTCATGCTCAACCACTATTCCAGAAGACATGCGTCCAAGCTGATGACGGGTTCTCCTTGATAACGAACCAAAGCAGTGTGGACTGACGCATATTCATTTTCATCATCTGAGTCAGATGCCACCAGCAGAAGGTTGATTTTCTTTTTTGGTGGTTTGCGATCTGTAGTTTCCGCATCAGAACGTTGCCCTTTTAAGACTTCTGAAAACATGCGCCACACTTCATCCCTCTCAGATTTTGGAAGCACTTCAAATTCTTAAATCTTCGGTCGAGTACTACAGCTATCTTTAGATATTTCACATTGGTATCTTCTTTGCATTTTGTCACATTTGCAGTAAAAGAGTTCTTAAAACGAACAACATGTACTAGGTCATCATCCGAGACTGCTATAACATGAAATATATAGTAGAATGCAGGTAAAATAGAGCAGGAGACATACAATTCTCCCTCAAGGAGTTCAGTCACAAATTTAATTAATGCATGAAGAGGCATATGAACCTTTAGCATATCTGGCATGTAAATATATTGCGACACCAGTTACAACAGTGCCATGCGAATGCCTGTTCTCACTTTCATGTGACATTGTAAATAAAAAGTGGGCAGCATTATCTCCCATAAATATAAACAAACTTGTTTCTCTTAGCGATTGCTGAACAAGAAGTAGGACCAAGTGGACTTGTAGGCTCTAAAGTTGTACATTGTTTTGTTTTTGAGTGCAGTTATGTAAAAACAAATCTACATTTGTAAGTTGCATTTTCATGACAAAGAGATTGCACTAGAGTACTTGTATGAGGTGAACTGAAAAAATACTATTTTGTTGATCATTTTTACAGTACAAAATTAATATAAATTGAGCACTGTACACTTTGTATTCTTTGTTGCAACTGAAATCTATATATTTGAAAATGTAGAAAAACACCCACAAATATTTAATAAATTTCAATTGGTATTCTATTGTTTAACAGTGCGATTAATTATGATTAATTTTTTAAGTCACAATTAATTTTTTTGAGTTAATCACATGTCATAACTGCGATAATCTACAGTCCTAACAAAAACATTTTTAAACACTATTGTATTTAACTCCTGTGGAACAGTGTTAGCTGGTCACAGCTAGGGAGAAGGCAACAGGATGTGCTAAGAAATGAACTATTGGACTGGAGGGAGCTTACTAGTGGAGTTTCAGAAGGATCAGTCTTGGGTCCAATTTCATTCAATATTTTTATTAATGACCTTGGCACAAAAAGTAGGAGTCAAAAAATGAAATTTGCTAGTGACACAACATTGGAAGTCATCATTACTAAAGAGGAGGATCAGAATATTATAATGGAAGATCTGGATGAACTTGAAGACTGGAATGACAGAAATGGGATGAAATTCATTAGTACAAAGTTTAAGGTAATGCATGTAGGGTCTAATAATGAGAATTTCTGCTATAAGGTGGAGGCTCATTAGCTGTAAGTGAGAGAAACCTGGGTGTGTGGGTCAATCACAAAATTACTATAAACCACCACTGTAATGTGATTCCGAAAAAGACACGAAGTCCTAGAATCTATTAGGCCAGGCATTTCCAGGAGAGATAAAGAAGTATTAATGCTTTTCTAGAAGGCACTAGTAAGACGACATCTGAAATACTGTGTACAATTCTGGTCATCCATGCTCAAAACAAATTTAAACTGGAACAGGTGCAAAGAACAGCTACTAGGATGACCAAGGGAATGGAGAGCCTATCTTTTGATAGGAGACTGGAAGACATTGGCTTTAGTCTAACAAAAAGAAGGCTAAGAGGGGATATGATTGTTCTCTCTCTAGATTCATTAGGGGGCTGAATACCAGGGAGGATGAAGAGCTATTTAAGCTCAATAACAATGATGGCACAAAAACAAATGGATATAAACTGGCCATGAACAAATTCAGGGTGGAAATTAGAAGAAGTTTAGAAGAGTGGGATTCTGGAACAACCTCCCAATGGGAGTTGAGAGGATTAACAACTTAATCAGAGCTGGACAAATTTATGAGTGTGATTGTGATGGTAGGGGGCAGGGTTTCGCAGCCCTGGGTTCACTTTCCCTTCAGCTCTAAGAACTCAACTTCAGAGTTTCAGAATATCACCTGCAAGGGCCAGGAAGGGATTTCCCACCTTCTCCAAGTAATGCATTGTGGGTATTTTTCAAATATCCTTCCTCTGAAGCATCAGGAATGGCCATGGCTGAGATGGGACATTGGATGGGGAGGGCCAGGGCCCTTAGCATTCTCTCTCTCTCTCTTTCCCCCTCTCCCTTTCTCAAGTGCTTGGCTGGCTAGTTCTTTCTCTGATGCTTAGGGTCTAACTGATTGCCATATGTGGGGTTGGGAATAAATTTTCCCCCAGGTCAAACTGGCAGTGACCTTGTGGGGTTTTCGTCTTCCTTTGCAGTATGTGGGTGTTGGTCACTTGCCAGGATTATCTGGGTATATCTCACTTAATCATTTCCCTGGCATTTTGGGGGCCTCAGAAACTGGTGTACCTTGGTCCTTCCTGTTCTCTGCATGTAGCACATACTAGTCTAGTCTCTTGTGGGCTGTAATTCTTTGGTCCAATTTCACTTGTTGGGAGAAGGCCTTCAGGCCAACCCAGGACACGCTGGAGGGATTATATCTCTGGCTGGCCTGGGAACGCTTGGGAATCCCCCAGGAGGAGCTGGAACCTGTTACGGAGGAAAGGGAGGTCTGATCTTCCCTACTCTCCATGCTGCCACTGTGGCCCTCACGAGGAGAAGTGGCATAAAGGAAAAAGAAGAAAAAAGAAGAAGGTTTAGTGCATGGATGCTGGGTAGTGTTGTGGGCCTGTGATATACAGGAGATCAGACGAGATGATAGGCCTTAACTCTGACTATATTAGTGCTTAAAGATGTCACTTAAAACATGTTAGTTAACCCATTTTTAAACATGATCTATATCCCTGGTTTACACATAGCCACAGAGAAGGATAATCCTGTTTCTAGTTGTAATGTCATGCAAGAGATACCATAACAACCCCAAACCCCAACATGTTTCCTATCTAGAGCATGCTTCAGAGTAGTGAGCATATCATGAGATACCCATCTGAAAAAATTGCATCGGACAGGCAAACTGTATGACAAACTCCAATTCAAAAAGTTTTAAAACTACCAAATTATAAAACTGAATATGGAACAAACAGTGAAACCATCAACTCACTCTCAATCAGTGTAGCCAAAATGACAACAGGATGAGTAAGAACAGCTGTTCTTTCCAAAAAAGGACCTAATTCATCAATGTAGGCACTATGCACATGCTTGTGTGTCTTTGCTGAACTGGGCCTAAATTAGTTTCATTTTTTTTGTATCTTAGTTTACAATTAATAGTAACAGGAAGAAAAACACAACAAAGGCTAAACAGCTAATGTGCTAGACCATTGCTTATCACACCACACAATCCTGTCATTGTTTACTTGTGCTCCCCCTTTCTGTTCATTGGATCCACCTATTGTCTCTCATTTTATACGAAGATTGTAAGATCTTTGGGAAAGGGACCATCTTTTTGTTACACACTTGTACAATGCCTAACACAGAGATCCCTAACTGAGGCCCACAGCTACTAACAAAATACAAATAATAAAGAAAGCTTTACAACATTACACAAAAACATAGTATCACCACATTAAGGCTGCTTTTAAACCTTAGAAACCTGGGAAGGTGCTGATGCTAATCGAGATTAAAAGTCTGTGAGAAGTGTGGGAAAGACTGCAATCCACCTAGTTTGGGATTCAATTACATAATAACTGACTCAATCAGCTATCAGGTCTCAGAACAGTAAACCCCAAGCCAAAAAGAAAACCACAAAATGAGACATAAGAAAGAGGAAATTTTATAGAAAACTCCCCTGGCTTCTACGCACTGTCCTACTTTGTGACTCCTCCTTTTTGGTTTTCTGTTTGGTTTCGGAGGGGCAGGGAGGGAGAGCACATTGTAGCTATGTGTAACTACATTTAGAATCAATAATATGATCTGTCAATGGTTATCAGACAGAAACAAGAGAGAGAAACATAGCATGTCAAAAAATTTCTCCTGGCAAAAGACAACAACATTTATTTGCAGTATTGACTGTGAAAACAAAATGATCCAGCTGGTCTGATGGAGAAAAATACTACCAAAAACAACACATGCTTCAGAGACTGGACAAAGGAGGAAAAGTACAGACAACAAATTTACGAGAAAAAGGATCCAAACATGTAAACTGACTATATAAAAACCTATAAATAACTGTTGTTTCCCAGTAAAACATCAGGAAATGTTTGTATAATAGGTTCTTGATATCTAAAATTTGCAAGTCTTTTACCTTCCAAATTCACCTTTACCAATTTGTGTTTAAAGCAGATTCAAGGGGAAGGACAGAAGAAAATCCATCTATATTTAAAAAGGTTATTTTGCAGAGTTTTCTGGGAAAAATGAGAAATATTGGCACTCAATTCAAATCCAGTTTTTTCACATTTACTTTCATTTTAGAAGGTGTTTAAAGTAACAGATCAACTGGATTGGATTGCTACAGAAACATTTTTAAATGGATTTCATGACCAAAGTGTAGATATATTTTAAATGAACGTAGATAACTTCAACCCTACTATTGGCATATTTAAAAATTCAAAGGAAAATTTTAACTTAATCTACTAGCACCAGAGAAATTTTTGGTTAAAACAAAAAATAGCAAGCCAAATTTCTCTCCATTACATTATGTTTTATTATTTGCAGTGAAATCTAGGAACTGGAGCCCCAGTGCTAGGCAATCTAAACACATGTAATAAAGAAAAAAGCTAATGTCTGCCCTACCGAGCTTACAATCTTAGCATATGACAAAAGACTCCAGGTGGGGGGGGGGGAGAGAGGAGGAAAGAGTTAACAGTATAATAAACCTGTTTCACTAAGGGTATGTCTACACTACGAAATTAGGTCGAATTTATAGAAGTCGGTTTTTTAGAAATTGGTTTTATATATTCAAGTGTGTGTGTGTCCCCACAGAAAATGCTCTAAGTGCATTAAGTGCATTAACTTGGCGGAGTGCTTCCACAGTACCAAGGCTAGAGTCGACTTCCGGAGTGTTACACTGTGGGTAGCTATCCCACAGTTCCCACAGTCTCCGCTGCCCATTGGAATTCTGGGTTGAGATCCCAGAGCCTGATGGGGCTAAAACATTGTTGCGGGTGGTTCAGGGTACATATCGTCAGGCCCCCTTCCCTCCCTCCCTCCGTGAAAGCAAGGGCAGACAATCATTTCGCGCCTTTTTTCCTGAGTTACCTGTGCAGATGCCATACCACGGCAAGCATGGAGCCCGCTCAGCTCACTGTCACCGTATGTCTCCTGGGTGCTGGCAGATGCGGTACTGCATTGCTACACAGCAGCAGCAACCCATTGCCTTGTGGCAGCAGACGGTGCAATAGGACTGGTAGCCGTCATCGTCATGTCCGAGGTGCTCCTGGTCGCCTCTGTGAGGTCGATCAGGAGCGCCTGGGCAGACATGGGCGCAGGGACTAAATTTGGAGTGACTTCATAGAATATAAGGGTTGGAAGGGACCCCAGAAGGTCATCTAGTCCAACCCCCTGCTTGAAGCAGGACCAAATCCCAGTTAAATCATCCCAGCCAGGGCTTTGTCAAGCCTGACCTTAAAAACCTCTAAGGAAGGAGATTCTACCACCTCCCTAGGTAACGCATTCCAGTGTTTCACCACCCTCTTAGTGAAAAAGTTTTTCCTAATATCCAATCTAAACCTCCCCCACTGCAACTTGAGACCATTACTCCTCGTTCTGTCATCTGCTACCATTGAGAACAGTCTAGAGCCATCCTCTTTGGAACCCCCTTTCAGGTAGTTGAAAGCAGCTATCAAATCCCCCCTCATTCTTCTCTTCTGCAGGCTAAACAATCCCAGCTCCCTCAGCCTCTCCTCATAACTCATGTGTTCCAGACCCCTAATCATTTTTGTTGCCCTTCGCTGGACTCTCTCCAATTTATTCACATCCTTCTTGAAGTGTGGGGCCCAAAACTGGACACAGTACTCCAGATGAGGCCTCACCAATGTCGAATAGAGGGGAACGATCACGTCCCTCGATCTGCTCGCTATGCCCCTACTTATACATCCCAAAATGCCATTGGCCTTCTTGGCAACAAGGGCACACTGCTGACTCATATCCAGCTTCTCGTCCACTGTCACCCCTAGGTCCTTTTCCGCAGAACTGCTGCCTAGCCATTCGGTCCCTAGTCTGTAGCTGTGCATTGGGTTCTTCCGTCCTAAGTGCAGGACCCTGCACTTATCCTTATTGAACCTCATCAGATTTCTTTTGGCCCAATCCTCCAATTTGTCTAGGTCCCTCTGTATCCTATCCCTACCCTCCAGCGTATCTACCACTCCTCCCAGTTTAGTATCATCCGCAAATTTGCTGAGAGTGCAATCCACACCATCCTCCAGATCATTTATGAAGATATTGAACAAAACCGGCCCCAGGACCGACCCTTGGGGCACTCCACTTGATACCGGCTGCCAACTAGACATGGAACCATTGATAACTACCCGTTGAGCCCGACAATCTAGCCAGCTTTCTACCCACCTTATAGTGCATTCTTCCAGCCCATACTTCCTTAACTTGCTGACAAGAATACTGTGGGAGACCGTGTCAAAAGCTTTGCTAAAGTCAAGAAACAATACATCCACTGCTTTCCCTTCATCCACAGATCCAGTAATCTCATCATAGAAGGCGATTAGATTAGTCAGGCATGACCTTCCCTTGGTGAATCCATGCTGGCTGTTCCTGATCACTTTCCTCTCATGCAAGTGCTTCAGGATTGATTCTTTGAGGACCTGCTCCATGATTTTTCCAGGGACTGAGGTGAGGCTGACTGGCCTGTAGTTCCCAGGATCCTCCTTCTTCCCTTTTTTAAAGATTGGCACTACATTAGCCTTTTTCCAGTCATCCGGGACTTCCCCCGTTCGCCACGAGTTTTCAAAGATAATGGCCAATGGCTCTGCAATCACAGCCGCCAATTCCTTCAGCACTCTCGGATGCAACTCGTCCGGCCCCATGGACTTGTGCACGTCCAGCTTTTCTAAATAGTCCCTAACCACCTCTATCTCCACAGAGGGCTGGCCATCTCTTCCCCATTTTGCGATGCCCAGCGCAGCAGTCTGGGAGCTGACCTTGTTAGTGAAAACAGACTTGATCAGGTCATTCTCTTTAGTCCTGCAGTCAGTCCTATTGAACTGTCTTATGGTGAGCAGGCAGGTGATACGGCTTGCTAGCAGTCCTATTGCATCATCTTCTGCCGGGCAGGCAAGAGATGAGGATGGCTAGCAGTCCTATTGTACCATCTTCTGCCGAGCAGCCATGAGATGTGGATGGCATGCAGTCCTTCTGCACCGTCTGCTGCCAGCCAAAGATGTAAAAGATAGATGGAGTGGATCAAAACAAGAAATAGACCAGATTTGTTTTGTACTCATTTGCAAAGCCCCTCTCCCCCGCCCCCTGTCTAGGGGACTCATTCCTCTAGGTCACACTGCAGTCACTCACAGAGAAGGTGCAGCGAGGTAAATCTAGCCATGTATCAATCAGAGGCCAGACTAACCTCCTTGTTCCAATAAGAGCAATAACTTAGGTGCACCATTTCTTATTGGAACCCTCCGTGAAGTCCTGCCTGAGATACTCCTTGATGTAAAGCCACCCCCTTTTTTGATTTTAACTCCCTGTAAGCCAACCCTGTAAGTCGTGTCGTCAGTTGCCCCTCCCTGCGTCAGAGCAACGGCAAACAATCATGCATCTGAGTTGAGAGTGCTGTCCAGAGCAGTCACAATGGAGCACTCTGGGATAGCTCCCGGAGACCAATACCGTCGAATTGTGTCCACAGTACCCCAAATTCGACCCGGCAAGGCCGATTTAAGCGCTAATCCACTTGTCAGGGGTGGAGTAAGGAAATCTATTTTAAAAGCCCTTTAAGTCGAAATAAAGGGCTTCATCGTGTGGACGGGTGGAGGTTTACATTGATTTAACGCTGCTAAATTCGACCTAAAGTCCTAGTGTAGACCAGGACTAAGTAACACTCAAGAAAAGAAGGGCTATGGAAAGCAGAATGCAATTGTCCTAGGTGATTTTATTACACTAAAGCAGCTACAAATACTGTAGCTTGATAATTATGAGAGAGATAATAGACTAATCTGAAGCTGTCGAGGACATAGCCACAGTGATCATGTTATGCTACACCCAACAATAATTTCAGTGTAACCACGTCAAAGATAGCTAGAGAAATGTGATGAATTGAAATCAGGTACCGAGGTTTTATGTTTTGAAATAACTTGGCTTCCTAAAGTTAAGGGAATATTTTGAATCTTTCTAAATCTTCAGAGAATGAAAACTAAAAATTCTTTGGGTCGAGATTTTCAAAAGTGCTCAGCATCCACAAGTGGGACCAGATTTCAAGAGCAAGCAGTCCTTGTTTGGGTACCTAGGTGAAGAGGCTGGATTTTCAAGCAATCATCTTCCTAAAATTTGCACTAGAACAACAAGAGCTGCTGGATACTGAGCACTACTGAAAGTCTGCTCTCTTGTTATTAAATTACACACAGGTAAAAGTTTTAGAACTTTGTCTTACTTCAGAGGATGGTCTGGATTTATCCCAATTCCCTTGCCCCCAAATTATTTATGGTACAATGTGGGTCTACAGTGCTCCAAGTATGTGTTATCTAAATCACAAATTCATAGAGAACTGTGTCAGTTCCCATCTGAGAGGGCAGGTGGAAAGTCTTTTAATGACCACCACTAGTTACTGTCAATGCACAGGTTGATACCCTACTTCTAGAATATCCTGTAAGTCAGCATGCTTTCCTCAGCAAAAGCCTTCCCCCCAGCAAAAGCTCTAGTCTGCACTAATAAAGAAAGCAGGATTCCTGAAGTACTGCCACAGGCTTCCCACCAAGCAAGTGTAACTTATTAAAGAGACACGGTGGGTGAGGTAATATCTTTTATTAAACCAACTTCTGTGGATGAAAGAGACGAGCTTTTGACCTACACAGAGCTCTTTTTCTGGACTGGGAAAGGTACTTGCCTCTCTCGCCAAACACAAGTTGGCACAAACAAGCTATTACCTCACCCACCTTGTCTTGCTAACATCCTGGGACCAACATGGCTACAACAACACTGCAAAAAACTTTTAAAAGGCAGACGAAAATTGAAGAAGTCAGCCTACAACCAAAATAATTTGTGGCTAATCTTTTTTCAGAAGATTTATGATTCCTAGAATGTCAGCAAGAGGAAGACACTGAGAAACTTTGTTGACCTCCACAGGCAAATGAATGGATGAATTTCACTATAGCAGTCCTTGCTGGACAGCCTGGGATGCACCAATAGTTGCTTCAAACAGTGATGCTCTCTCACATCACTGGACAGAAAAGCTGGAAATGAAACACAGTACCTTTGAAAGCCATCCCAAGGGCATCCAAGTGCAATACCAGTAGAAAGGCTTCCTGTGCAAGCAATTTTGCTCACTAGGAAGTCCCACTCACTGAAAGTGAATTCTGCCTCGGAAAAATTATTTGATCCTATGCAAGAATTTTATGGATTTCCCTAAGATTAAAGATACAGCTGAAAACAAATCTGCACAACCCTCTCTTTCCCTTACGCAGCAGTGCCTATCCATTACAAAATACCTACACTAAAAGAGGTTAAGGTGCCACAGTCAAGTACTCGGAAGTTAGGAAATGCCAAAATTAAGAATGCTTGTGCAGCCTTAATTGTCCTGCCCCTATTCCTCTTCTCCTCCTCACCCCTCTATATTCCACTCAGGCAACTTCCTCTTCCGTGATGCCAGGTATCAGCAGGGGGAATTAAGAGTACAGAGAAGACAGTCTCCATGGTCTCAGTTCTGCTGCTTGGAGTCACAGGTCCCCAGCTAACCATAAAGAGCAATTACTAAGCTCCTGCAGCCCTGGGGTTGGAGCATGCTCGGTGAACTCTAGGGGCGCACGTATGTTCAGTGTGGTTGTCATGGTGCTTTGTAGGGGTGGGACGCATTCCGTTTTCATGAAGTGTTCAGACTATTTTTCTCCCAGCTCCCTCTACTGAGCATGTGCAAACAGCTATTTTTCAGAAGCTTATAACTTTGCCAAGTTTGGGTAGATTTTCGTGGGGATAGCAAATAGTACATCCTTGTCCCCAGGGGAGCCCTGATATGCCAAATCTCAAGTGCAGTTCCAAATCATGCAGGCACCAGAGCTTCTCAACAAAAACAGTTGCTTTCCAATGTTAAATTGTTAAAACATTTTTCCTTAACCTTATTCTCAGAAATGGCAGAACCATTTTTGTTCAAATTATCCCCAAAAATTTAGTCTGAGGCAGACACCCAGCATGGAAAATTTCAACTCAAATAGTTAAAGTTTGGCAAAGTTATACACAACTTAAAATGGAGTCTCATTATATAAAGTATCAGGTAACCCTGCCCATGGAAATCACTACTAGCTCTGCCTATAATACAAATAATAAGTTGATGGAAATGGCACCTTGTGTGTATGTGTGCGAGATTTTGGTTCCGACAATGGTGCCACAGTGATTGGCCTGCAGATTGAAGTCCTATTCCTAGAACAGGTGTATCATGGTCAAACGAGTAAAATCTTCACCACAACTTGCCTCAACCTTGACAGCATGGGACTACCTCTAAGGCTGAGTGAGTCTAGTCCTTGGTCTCCCTGTTGTTTCTTCAAGAACTTAAATGATTGCCAGTGCTGATAGGTTGTTTTCTATTCACGGCTGCCTCTTGCTTGGCTCTAAGAACGGAAATCAACGCCACAGACATCAGATGGTAACAACTTTCTGTCACTAGTCACCCAGGCTGGATTGAAACCAGTGACATGGAGATGAAAAACATGATACCCCATTATCAATCCTCTGATCTATCTAATCCAGAGGTGGCCGACCTGTGGCTCCGGAGCCACATGTGGCTCATCAGAAGTTAATATGTCGCTCCTTATATAGGCATGAAGTCCAGGGCTGGAGGTACACGTACTTTCCAATGTACCGGGGGGTGCTCACTGCTCAACCTCTGGCTCTGCCACAGGCCCTGCCCCCACTCCCCACCCCTTCCCGCCATCTCCCCAAGCCTGCCATGCCCTCACTTCTCCCCCCACACCCTCAGAGCCTCCTGCATGCCACGAAAGAGATGACTGGGAGGTATGGGGAGGAAGGGGGAGGTGCTAATCGGTGGAGTTGCCGGAGGGTGGGAGGCGCTGGGAGCGGGTGGAGGGGGAGCGGATCAGGGGCTGCTGATGTATTACTGTGGCTCTTTGGCAATGTACATTGATAAATTCTGGCTCCTTCTTAGGCTCAGGTTGGCCTCCCTGATCTAATTCCTATTAAATCCCTTCTTTTTGGGGGGGCGGAGAGGGGAGGTGTAGGGAGGTCACGTTCAATGGATTTGCAGCAGCATATTTAAATATGTAAAACTTAATAGGGTACAGACCCTTAGACAAAATGGAATCTGATTCCAAGCATTATTTTTATACATATTTACACAAACAAAAATACAGACGAAAAATAGCACAACACTGAAAACATGGAAAGTGCGTGCCAACTTTCACCAACTTCGGCAGTTAAACCTTGAATTAGAAAATAATACAAAGAAAGTTTTGGTTCTGGGCAATGATTTGATATTTGCCAATTGCACTTAAATATATTAATCAAGGGTAAGGTCTGACTGTATACAAGGATTTGCATTTTCCCCACAGAACAGTGTTGAAATCATATTTGTCTTAACATTTTTTCATGTACATTCTCAGACCTTAAGACCTCCTAAAGGTCTTGTCTTTCCTTCACTGTCCACAAATTGTTACCACAGGGCAAGGGATCCCTTTGGCTTCTCCTCTTCATAAACATTTCATAATGATGGTTGTCATTAAAGGTCTGGTGTCAGCTCTCTGTGAGAGATGTTTGGAAGTACATATGGGGTATTTTCTATGACTCAGTCTTAGATTATACTGTTTACGGTATTTCTAAGCCTACACTTAGAGAAACAGAAATTACTAGCTTACCACAATTTTGATTCCCCACCAGACTAGATCAGGCACTGGATGTTGCTTCAAGTTACATTATCGTCTTCAAGACTGAAAGACTGCACACTGCTCTCTTACCTACCTGATACACTTTCTTTTCATAAACTGAATGTTTCAATTTCTAGCTAAGCTCTATCTTGTGCCACTGTTTTGAAAGCCCGTGCACACAAACCCTTCAGTATATTATACAAAACCTTTGTAGGCCTTCAAAATCTGTGGCTGTCACTTTTATAGAGAACTGATTTTTAATGAATAAATGGTTTTGTGTAGATGGATATGATTATTTTAATATCTGTGAAAATACTGCATTTTTTCCTAGTGTTCACTTATTATTTGTGCAATTGTCAGTTTCAGTTAACTTCATGAAAAACAGACAAACTGGTATCATTGCCAAGCTCTTCAAGTACTTACATCCTCTGTCTAATAAGCTATCTCCAGCTGCAGTGTACAGAACTGACAGGGTGAGTTAAGATAGCAAGGTCTTGTGACCGACCCCTGTACATCACTGGCACCAGAGAGACTAGACCAAGGCTCCAGCCTCCAAGTCTTGGCATGACTACTTCCTGACTGACTGGACACATTTCCAAAGCTTCCAGATCCTCTTTCACTCTCTCTTCTTCTTGGCTGGTCCCTTTTACCTACTGTAATCACATTTACTGAGGTTGGTTGTTTATTTAGTCACTTTTGACAAACAATTTAAACTCCATATATTTAAACAGCGTGATAAAGTTCCTCCTCTGCCTCCGTGAGTCCTGTGCTTATTGGCGGATTTGCTTGTCTCAGAGATTCACGGCAGCCCTCAGTTTGGCCACTCGTGCTAGTGGCTCAAACCTGCCGTCCACTCAGCTAACCTCATCACTGGCCAGCATGGGGGAACGGAGAACAATCCCCACAGTCTCTGTGTCCCACCTAGTGGGTTGGGGACAGCGCAGATCCCTTTCCAATTTAGACCTTCCCTTCTGGTGTTTGTCACAGGCCAGGTCAACTCCTCCTGTGTCCGATCAGGAGTTGGGGGGATGGGAGGGAACCCGGGCCCATCCTCTACGCCGGGTTCCAGCACAGGGCCCTGTGGACAGCAGATGTCCATAATGTTCCCTGTATCAGCTGCGTGACAGCTACAACTCCCTGGGCTACTTCCCCATGGCTTTTCCCCCAGCACCTTCTTTATCCTCACTGCAGGATCTTCCTCCTGAAGCCTGATCATGCTTGAACTCTTCACTCTTCCAGCAGCACGCCTTCTCACTCCCTGCTCCTGGCGCGCCCCCCACTAACTGATGGGAGGTCCTTTTTAAACCAGGTGTCCTGATTAGTGAGGAGGGCTTTAAACCTAGTGAGGAGGGCTTTAAACTAGGTTCACTGGGGGAAGGAGACCAAAGCCCTCAGGTAATTGGGGAAGTGGGATACCGGGAGGAAGCAGGAGCGCGCAAGAGGGCAGGGCTCCTGCCTCATACTGAGAAAGAGGGACGATCAGCGAGTTATCTCAAGTGCCTTTACACAGATGCAAGAAGCCTGGGAAACAAGCAGGGAGAACTGGAAGTCCTGGCACAGTCAAGGAATTATGATGTGATTGGAATAATAGAGACTTGGTGGGATAACTCAGATGACTGGACTGTTGTCATGGATGGATATAAACTGTTCAGGAAGGACAGGAAGGGCAGAAAAGGTGGGGAAGTTGCACTGTATGTAAGGGAGCAGTATGACAGCTCAGAGCTCAAGTATGAAAGTGCAGAAAAACCTGAGAGTCTCTGGATTAAGTTTAGAAGCGTGAGCAACAAGGGTGATGTCATGGTGGGAGTCTGCTATAGACCACCAGACCAGGGGGATGAAGTGGACGAGGCTTTCTTCCAGCAACTCACGGACGTTACTAGATCGCAGGCCCTGGTTCTCATGGGGGACTTCAATCACCCTGATATCTGCTGGGAGAGCAATACAGCAGTGCACAGGCAATCCAAGAAGTTTTTGGAAAGGGTAGGGGACAATTTCCTGGTGCAAGTGCTGGAGGAACCAACTAGGGGCAGAGCTCTTCTTGACCTGCTGCTCACAAACCAGGAAGAATTAGTAGGGGAAGCAAAAGTGGATGGGAACCTGGGAGGCAGTGACCATGAGATGGTTGAGTTCAGGATCCTGACATAGGGAAGAAAGAAGAGCAGCAGAATACGGACCCTGGACTTCAGAAAAGCAGACTTTGACTCCCTCAGGGAACTGATGGGCAGGATCCCCTGGGAGAATAACATGAGGGGGAAAGGAGTCCAGGAGAGCTGGCTGTATTTTAAAGAATCCTTACTGCGGTTACAGGGACAAACCATCCTGATGTGTAGAAAGAACAGTAAAAATGGAGGGCGACCAGCTTGGCTTAACAGTGAAATCCTTGCTGATCTTAAACACAAAAAAGAAGCTCACAAGAAGTGGAAGATTGGACAAATGACCAGGGAAGAGTATAAAAATATTGCTCGGGCATGCAGGAGTGAAATCAGGAAGGCCAAATCACACTTGGAGTTGCAGCTAGCAAGAGATGTTAAGAGTAACAAGAAGGGTTTCTTCAGGTATGTTAGCAACAAGAAGAAAGTCAAGGAAAGTGTGGGCCCCTTACTGAATGAGGGAGGCAACCTAGTGACAGAGGATGTGGAAAAAGCTAAGGTACTCAATGCTTTTTTTGCCTCTGTCTTCACGAACAAGGTCAGCTCCCAGACTACTGCACTGGGCAGCACAGCATGGGAAGGAGGTGACCAGCCCTCTGTGGAGAAAGAAGTGGTTCGGGACTATTTAGAAAAGCTGGACGTGCACAAGTCCATGGGGCCGGATGAGCTGCATCCGAGAGTGCTAAGGGAGTTGGCGGATGTGATTGCAGAGCCATTGTCCATTATCTGTGAAAACTCATGGCGATCGGGGGAAGTCCCGGACGACTGGAAAAAGGCTAATGTAGTGCCCATCTTTAAAAAAGGGAAGGAGGAGGATCTGGGGAACTACAGGCCAGTCAGCCTCACCTCAGTCCCTGGAAAAATCATGGAGCAGGTCCTCAAGGAATCAATTCTGAAGCACTTCGAGGAGAGGAAAGTGATCAGGAACAGTCAACATGGATTCACCAAGGGCAAGTCATGTCTGACTAATCTAATTGCCTTCTATGACAAGACAACTGGCGCTGTGGATGAGGGGAAAGCAGTGGACGTGTTGTTCCCTGACTTTAGCAAAGCTTTTGACACGGTCTCCCACAGTATTCTTGCCAGCAAGTTAAAGAAGTATGGGCTGGATGAATGGACTATAAGGTGGATAGAAAGCTGGCTAGATTGTCGGGCTCAACAGGTAGTGATCAATGGCTCCCTGTCTAGCTGGCAGCCTATATCAAGTGGAGTGCCCCAAGGGTTGGTCCTGGGGCCGGTTTTGTTCAATATCTTCATAAATGATCTGGAGGATGGTGTGAATCGCACCCTCAGCAAGTTTGCAGATGACACTAAACTGGGAGGAGAGGTAGATACGCTGGAGGGTAGGGATAGGATACAGAGGGACCTAGACAAATTAGAGGATTGGGCCAAAAGAAATCTGATGAGATTCAACAAGGACAAGTGCAGAGTCCTGCAATTAGGACGGAAGAACCCCATGCACCGCTACAGACTAGGGACCGAATGGCTCGGCAGCAGTTCTGCAGAAAAAGGACCTAGGGGTTACAGTGGATGAGAAGCTGGATATGAGTCAACAGTGTGCCCTTGTTGCCAAGAAGGCTAATGGCATTTTGGGATGTATACATAGGGGCATTGCCAGCAGATCGAGGGACGTGATCGTTCCCCTCTATTCAACATTGGTGAGGCCTCATCTGGAGTACTGTGTCCAGTTCTGGGCCCCACACTACAAGAAGGATGTGGACAAATTGGAAAGAGTCCAGCGGAGGGCAACAAAAATGATTAGGGGACTGGAACACATGACTTATGAGGAGAGGCTGAGGGAACTGGGATTGTTTAGTCTGCGGAAGAGAAGAATGAGGGGGGATTTGATAGCTGCTTTCAACTACCTGAAAGGGGGTTCCAAAGAGGATGGTTCTAGACTGTTCTCAGTGGTAGCTGATGACAGAACAAGGAGTAATGGTCTGAAGTTGCAGTGGGGGAAGTTTAGGTTGGATATTAGGAAAAAAATTTTCACTAGGAGGGTGGTGAAACACTGGAATGCGTTACCTCGGGAGGTGGTGGAATCTCCTTCCTTAGATATTTTTAAGGTCAGGCTTGACAAAGCCCTGGCTGGGATGATTCAGTTGGGGATTGGTCCTGCTTCGAGCAGGGGGTTGGACTCGATGACCTCCTGAGGTCCCTTCCAACCCTGACATTCTATGATTCTATGATTAGCTTGCCTGGCATAACTGAATCTTGAAAGTTCTTAATTGGCTCCTGGTATCTTGATTAGCTTGCCTATCTTAATTGGTTCTATCAGGTTCCTGATTGCTCTAGGGCAGCCCCTGCTCTGGTCACTCAGGGAACAGAAAACTGTTCATCCACTGGCCAATATATTTGCCTTCTACCAGACCCCTATATCCCACAGGTCTGGGTCTGTCACAATAGCCATACACTAAAATACTTAATTGTATTTTTATCAATTAGAATTACATTTGACATGATTGTTTTTTACACCTCATAATAAAGGTTATTCTGAGACAGTAATGTTACCAACATCCTTGAAGGGAAAAAAATGACATTGATTACCCAAGTATTATACGGCACTTAAAACATAAAATATTACCCTTGCAAAGAATAGGTACTGTACAGCTACAGACCCATCCTTACAAGTTAACCATTTTAGTTCTTGAAACAGGGACCTTATATAGTAAGTTATTACACACACAGCAGTAAGTTTTATAGATCTTGAAATAAGGTCTAATGGTTACAACATGGCACTAGCAGTCAGGACTCTGGGATTCTGGTTCTAAAGCCAACTCACTGTGTAATCTGAGTCAGGTCACAACCTTTTCGTTTCCTCTCTTTCCCCACCATCTATAAAAGGAGAGTAAAACCTAAATACACTTGTTGGATAATCTGTAAAACATCTGGGTGCCCTCGGATTGAAGGTGCTATATGTGGTCTTGTGGTTTAAGGCACTGGACTGAGATTCAGGAGCTATGGATTAATTTTCTGGTTCTCAGACTTTCTGTGCAACCTTAGGCAAGTCACTTAGTCAACAGAGCAATAAACAATACCATGAGTCTTCTTCATCGAAGCCATAATTCAGCAAGGTACTTGATCACATGCATTACTTCAAGCACTGAACAGTCTCTTTGGCCCTAATGGGACTACTCCCGTGCATAGTTCTGCACTTGCTAACATACCTTGCTGAACTGGGGTCTGAAAGAGTATTTCTGAACATAAAACTGGTTTCCAGAAATAATTCTTGAATTAAGACTAAGGAACAGAGGCCATGTAAAGTAAATTGTCCAAGTCACCTGATTACTATTTATATAAACAAAAGCAGAGTTGCATGAGGCTACGGTACAGGTCACCTGACAGACTAACCTTGCTGAAGCTACAGACAGCTACTATGTATATATGATTCCAATTTGCTTTAAGAATCTGTAATGATTCTAGAGAAGCATTAGAGAAAGAATGAGTGAGTTCCAGTCCCAATTTATGGATGGATGCACAAGAGTAGAAGAGACCTACATTTTGGAGAATAACTCCACCTTGGATATGGAAACTTTCAATGACAATGATTTTGAGAACTGGCTCTGAAGCAGAAACGAATGCAAGCATGAAAATCCAACAAAAAGATGGATCATATTAACAGAAATATTATAATCAGCAAGGCACCAAAATAATCAGCACCATAAAATAGCCAGCGTCCAATTTAGAGGTAATTTGTGAATTGTATGAACAACTGTGAAGCCAGGATGGAAACTGCACAAACCAAAAAATAGTTTTCAGTCCTACTAAAAATCCTCTCTCCTTTCAGTCTCTTGTCACATATAATTTCATTAGCTTTCAAGATGCCACAAGATCTTCCAAGACCTGATTGTTCAATAATAAAAATTATAGTTTCCTCAAAAGGCAAGTAAATAAGCCACATCTTCCAGTCAGTATTGAAAAATTAATGAAAAGACCCATAGGCTTCATATTGAATAGCTCATGTCTTTATTTTCAACACAAGATCTCATATTTTCCAAAAGCTTTTTTTTTTTAAAAGGGACTAGCCACTGACTTTTATGAAAGTGTACATTAGAAGCTTATAATCAAACCCAAACCTGCCTGACAAACTTACAAGTTATTTATTGGTCAAGCAGTCAAATAATTTATTTCAAAGTATTTATAGATATGCCTTTCAGAAGTTTTAGGTACATTTGTTTTAAAAAGAAGAATTAAACTGATCCACTGCAACATCTGTGGTGCCTGGAAACTTCTCCATCCATGGCAGGAATAATTTGTCTCAGACTGCTCTCCCCCTGCAGACTACAAATTTTGTACACGTGAAGTCTTGCCACAACCAATTTCTCTCTCTTTCAGAAGCAGAAAATCCCTACTCCAGAACAGGATCTGGTATCCTTCCTTTCTTTCTTTTTTACACACAAATCCACTTGCACCAATATTATACAATTAAAATGTGAATTAATCCAAGGAACAAAAGGTTTATCCAGCCCCGAAGCATCCTGTTATATTGTAATTGAGTGTTTTTAAAGTGCGCCCAAAATTGACTTGATATACTTCCATAACATTACACATGTATGATGTGGAAAAAAAATACAATAAAAGATTGTGAGATACTCAGATGCTATAGTACTGACGCTTTGTAAATCAGTTATTGATCCAGCAAGGGATAAGCTAAAGATGATGTAACACTAACAATACAGGTATAATCATTAATTTCTATTAGTGTAGCATCTATAAGCCGTAGTCATGAACCAGGACCCCACAACACTTCAAGAATAGACATGGGTATAGCTGTATAAGGGTGCTTACACTGTTACAGCTTATTTCCTTAAGGGAAAGATGATAAACTACAATATTAGTTGTGACAAAAAGAAAAGGAGTACTTGTGGCACCTAAGAGACTAACAAATTTATTTGAGCATAAGCTTTCGTGAGCTACAGCTCACTTCATTGGATGTTCATGAAAGCTTATGCTCAAATAAATTTGTTAGTCTCTAAGGTGCCAAAAGTACTCCTTTTCTTTTTGCGAATACAGACTAACACAGCTGCTACTCTGAAAGTTGTGACAAAGTTCCTCCTCTACCTTGGTGGGTATTGTGCTTATTGGCGGATTTGCTCGCCTTGGAGCTTCACGGCAGCCCTCAGTTTGGCTGTTTTCGTGAACCCACAGTCCAGGTCAACTCCTCCTGTGTCTGACCAGCAGTTGGGAGGTTTAGGGGGAACCCGGGCCCGCCTCTACTCCGGGTTCCAGCCCAGGGCCCTGTGGAATGCAGCTGTCTAGACTGCCTCCTGGAAAAGCTGTGCAACAGCTACAACTCCCTGGGCTACTTCCCCATGGCCTCCTCCCAACACCTTCTTTATCCTCACCATAGGATCTTCCTCCTGGTGTCTGATAATGCTTGTACTCCTCAGTCCTCCAACAGTATGCGTTCTCACTCTCAGCTCCTAGCACCTCTTGCTCCCAGCTCCTTACGTGCGCACCACAAACTGAAATGAGCTCTGTTTTAAACCCAGGTGCCCTGATTAGCCTGCCTTAATTGTCTCCAGAAGGTTTCTGATTGTTCTGGAACCTTCCCTGTTCCCTTACCCAGGGGAAAGGGACCTACTTAACCTGGGGCTAATATATCTGCTTTCTATTACTCTCCTGTAGCCATCTGGCCCAACCCTGTCACACAGCATAAAACATCTTTATACCAATATGACTACATCACAGTCAGGATTCCCAATTCATCTACTTCAGTAGAAAGTCTCACGTCCCTAATGAAAATAATTAAATCGGTACCAAAACCATGTGTAAACCAGTTTAGATGCTCAAGCAGTTTCTGTAAGCCTCTCTAGCTAGACTGATCAGTATTAGGTGCAGACATGCATGAGAGAAATAAATGCTGTAATGTTTAATTGCTGCTCCATTAACTGATTAAGTAAAATCTTCATTTAAGACATCAGTGCTGTAGTTAAAAGGGACCCCAAAATACATTCAGAACAAATTTCTGAACACACATATTCCATATATTAACCACTATGGCGCAAGCTTTTATTACCTCCCACACTTCTCACACAGACATTAGAGTTTAACGATAAGTCGCCCACATGCATGTATGATTATAATTTATGGATGATGGACCATGTTCAATTCTGGCCAAAAGCATTTGGCATTCTAGCAGATTATTATGTCCCTTCCTACGCTTAAGAAAGGATACAATAATGATTTACATAATGAACACCATACTTCATAAGGAATTATGTCTAGCACTACACCCACACTACCAGAGAGAAATATAAATTACCTTTTATAAAGTCTTTCTTCCTTTTCTGCAATCTGCCTCATAATGAGAAGAAATTGTTAGCAAAAATGTCAAGCCTACAAAATGCAGGGATTGTCAAAATCTAACATTATACAGTGTGTGTAATAATTACACATTTGAATTTGAAGGTTGCCATCTGTAGTGGTTGGCATGTGTTTGTTCTAAAGCACTCTTCAATTCTTAGTGAAAATTAAATTTCAAATCCACTAACTTTATGGGTCAAAACGTACTCAGAAGCAAACAATTCCATAGATCAGATGCTCCATGAACACAACTTCAATTTTCAGCTATGCCAGTTTATAGCACATAGAGATGATCCTGAGAATGGTATGATTGATCTAAACATCAGAGAAAGTCACAATGCAAAGTTTAAAAGGTCTATGATTGGGTAGGAAGAAAGAAGGCTGAAGAAGAGAGAGGAGGGACATGGCAATGGAAAGAAGGAAAGAAGTTACTCACTTTGGGCAGTAAATGTGTGTCCCTATGGGTGACTCCACTGTAAGTGTGCTTGTGTCCCTGTGCTACTGATCAGTAGCAGTGCTCATTAGGCCCACAAATGCACTCTCTTCGTGCCCTGCCACGAGGCTAGCCAGTAAGAGCAGGTTAATTTCCCCCCCACCGCCGGTCCTTCTCTATCACAGAGTCATTGACAAAAACTCGGAACTAGTGGGAAGGAGAGTGGGTTGCGGGGCACCCACAGGGACACAGATCTTGAAGAACCATCGTTACTGCACAAGGTGAATAACTTCTTCAAGTAGTGTCCCTATGGGTGCTCCACTGTAAGTCACTCCCGAGTAGTATCCCTCCTGGAGGGCTGGGACACTGGAGTTTGGTCAGCTACAATGACAGTACTGTGGAGCTGAAGATGGCATTGGAGGCAGAGTCCCCAGTAATCGCATAATATTCTGTGAAGGTGTGGACTGATGCCCATGTTGCTGCTCTACAGATTTCTGAGATAGGGACATTCCTGAAGGCGGCCACAGATAAGGAGGTTGACCTCTTTGAGTGTGTGTGAATGCTATCTGCAGATCTGATAGCTTTGTTTAATGCAGTTCAAGACCCATTTGGAGAGTCTCTGGGCTGATATTGCTGAGCCCTTAGATCTTTCTGCAATAGAAAGGAAACGTTTAGGAGATCTCCTGAAAATGTTTGTCCTATCCAAGTAATATGCTAGAGCCCTCCTGACATCTCGCATGTGTAATACAGCCTCCCTGTTGTCGCAGTGAGGCTTGTGATAGAAAATTGGAAGGTGAATCAATTGGTTCATGTGGAATCCCCTTATCTTAGGGATGAATTTTGGACGTGGCCTGAGAGTAACCTTGTCCTGAAAGAATACTGTGTATGGGGGGGATGTACCATCTGAGCCGCTATTTCTTCTATTTTCCTAGCCGATGTGATTGCTATCAGGAAGATCGTCTTCACTGAAAGGTATGCAAGCAAGCAGGTGGCCACAGGTTCGAAGGGAGGTCTAGTCAGGACTTTCAATAGCAGGTTCAGGTCCCACATGGGAGTAGAATGTTGGTCGGGTGTGATATCACTGAGTAATCCTCTACTTGGTGGTGAAAAACTTCTATAGCCACCAAGGGAGCAGAGAGATAGTTCAGAATTTTTTTAGAGTCAGTACATAGTCTAAGATCTCTGGAAGAGTCACAGATGTCAGGGAGATCTGATGAGAAGTACGCCAAATCCAAAACCTGGACCACTTTTGTGGGTAAGTCCGGTATGTTGAGGACTTCCTACTGTTTCAATGTGTCTTGTATCTCCTTCAAGCAGGAGCTCTCTATATTTTGGAACCATGAAGGATCCATGCCTTGACACAAAGAATCCCCAGGTCAGGATGTAGGGTGTATCCTTTGTTCTACGAGAGGAGGCATGGAGTGGATTGGAGACACTGGCGGGCAAGTCGCGAGTTGTAACAGGTAAGGATAACAGGTATGTCTCAGCAAAGTAAGGAGCAATCAGTATGATGTGTGCTCCTTCTCTTTTTATTTTTAATAGGACCTTCATCTGTAGAAGGAACAGAGGAAAGGCATAGAAAAGGTCCCTGCCCCCAGGGAGAAAGAGTGTTGCCCCATCCCTTCTCTGGAGCAGTAGCGTGAACATTTCTTGTTCAGGTAAGTGGCAAACAGATCTGTGGTAGCCAAATTGACAGGAAACAGTGTTCAGCTACAGTGGTTGGGGGGAGTACTCTATCGACGCCTTGAACAAAGCATTAAAATTGATGATTGGAAGCAGATGGTTCGAACATGGAAGACTATGGGCCAGATGGTTTATGTTTAGGGAACTTAGTTTACTTCTGTGGCTCGTAATAGCATGAGTTGGGTATTGGGAGGTGTGTGGTTTGTGCTGGGGCTGCAGATTAAGTTTTCTCTTTTGTCCTGGCATGCAGATGCCCAGCAAGCAGAGAATAGCCCTAGATTCTTTTAGGGTATGAAGAGAGGCATTCATCTTCTCTGTGAAGAGCTTTGTGCCTTCAAAGGGAAGGTCTTCGACAGTTGACTGCACCTCTTTAGGGAAGCCCAACAGATGTAGCCACGACGCACATTGCATAACCATTGCAGTGGAGATAGGCCTGGTCACTGTGTTGCTGCATCGACAGCAGACTGTAGCATTGTCTTGGCTGACCCTCCTGAATGATGACTTTGAACTGATGGTGGTGCAACTCAGGCTGCTGATCAATAAAATTAAGTTTTGAATAGTTGACAGAGGGCTCTGTAATTGGCAATTTGAAATTATAGCGTGGCTGAGGGCTTTCCTCCCAAAGAGGTCCAAACACTTCCAATCCCTGTCATAGGGAGTGGACCTCATTTGGTGTAGATGGCCACAAGAGTTCAGTGTCCACCACAATGGAGTTAGGTGGAGGGTGGGAGAAGAGGAATTCCGTCTCCCTAGCTGGGACATAATATTTTTTGTTGGCCTGCCTGTAGCTAGGCGCCACCGATGCTGGGGTCTGCCATATAGTTCCTCCCTTCATATTCATGCTGTTATTGTAGCCTTGGCTGAGACGGTCCTGAAGTTTTATTTTATTCTCATTCAGAACGTTCACAAAGAGTTAAGCCTTTTCCAGTAGAGTCATCCACTGACTGGAAACAGATAAAGTGTTCCTTTACTTGGATACAGCCATCCGTGTCATCAACAAATCTTACTATAAAAGACATCTTTTCCATGTGACTAATGTTGGGAGTGCAGTCCATTATTATGGCATAGTACTTCACTTTTCCAAGCCGCATCAATATGTTATCAAGAACCTTCCTTGCCATAAGGTCAATCAATTTTTTATGAATTTGTAACCCTTCTGCCAGGTGGAGCAAGTAATAATGCTTGCCTCTGGAGGCAATTCCCCAGCTCTGTTTTCTCTGTCAGAAAGTTTCCCATCCCGATATTCAGCCTAAACATGCCCTTTCTTAATTTATTCCCATTATTACTAGTTATATCCCTCATGTTTGTGATGCTATGTAATATTGTTGCCCCATGGCTATGCAGAAATGAAGGTTTACCGCTTGCTCTGCCTTTCTGAATGCTGTCCAAACCTGTATCAGCTCTTTCTTTTGTCGCTATATCACAATACAAATGTAGTTCTACTTGACTGTCACCCACAGGTCTCTTTCAGCATTAATAATTCCAGGTGCCTCCCTCCTTTTGAATATGTATGATGGATTATTTTTCCCAGAAGTAGCTGAGTATATTTTTCCAACTTGCTTCCTAGATTTTGTTTTCTGCCCATGCATTCTAAGGCCACACTACCTGCATAATATAGGCCATAGAATTTAATCCAGTACCTCCTACATCAAACTCATAACTGCTCGTGAAGGTTACATGTATCTTTCACAAAGACATCCAATCTTGATTTTAAAGACTCCAAATGATGGGGAATCCATTATATCTCTTGGTAGATTATATATTAATTCTGTACCTTGCTCCATTTTTTATGTCCTGTCAGGTTTTAGTGTGCTGTTCATGCCCTTTTCCGGATTATTAGCAAGACATTATATGAGACAGCTCTTAAGATCTAAATCTAGAACCAAATCTGACTTGCTTGGCTTTCATTTTTAAAGCAGTTTCTAAGACTCCTGCTCTTGGCTAAGGACTCTGCAGCTTGTATCAATGAGGTGTGCAAAATATCATGCGGATATTGCCTGTGTCAAACTTACTGATTAGGGCATCATTAGTGCTTTTCCTTACCAAGTCAGTAAGGATTGGAAGGGTCTTAAAGGTGTCCCACCTTACTTTAAGGAATGTTTTGCTTCCTGAGCCCTTGAATGGGCATCTCTAGATGCAGCTGTGTCATGTGTCTCTTGTACAAATCAATGTTTATATTTGTAAGCCTTTTTCCTCCCTTACACGATGACTCTCAGGGGAATAATTCCAGGAGAGGCCATTAGAAAGCTCCACAGGGAAGTATGTATTCTGTTTCCCTAGTCTAAGTATGAACTTGATTTTTGGTTTGGTTGCGAACTGAAGCACAAAGTGTCAGAGAGATCCAAAGACTGGCCAATGGCATTTTCAAGTGATAAAATAGCAAGCGATGTCATCTCTTGTTGGCCATCGTTGATCGAATATATGTTTTAATGAGCCTGAGCTTCGAAAAGTAGCGATCACCACTCACAACTGTGACTGGCAGTGTGAGCAGACTCCTCAAAGCTATCCACACATTTGGAAAAGTGTCCTTCAGCTCTGCATCATGAATGAATTGGAGAACTTGGGGTGGAGAGTGCTTTCCATGTTGCCAAATGTGACAGGTGTTGTTCAATTCAACATAGAGATCTTTATCATTGACATCTGAACATTACATTCCCCATGTGTCAGTGTCTGGTGAAGGTCTGTACAACTGTTCAAGAATGTTACTAAGGTAATACAGTTCCCACCCCCAGGTCCTTTTGTGGTGCTTCATTTGTCCAAACCTTTCTTCAAGGGACACTAAAGCAGTGTAAACGAGTGAGCAAAAAACCTCCCTCTTGAATTTTTCTTCTGAGCTTCCCATCACCTCATCTCTGCCCTGGGTGTCACTGAGGGGCCAATAAGATCACTTCTGCTTCCTCCTTTCTGCTCTTTTGTATTACCCTGGTGATGATGGGAACCAGATGAAAACCATAAAGTAAGCCCTTTTGCCACCTGAGCATCTATGCCCAGGGCTCTTGATACCCCTTTTCTTGCTAAATATTGGTCAACCTTCCAGTTTGCCTTGGATGCACAAAGATCCAGAATTGGACCTCCAAATTTTTTTATGATCAATCAGAAGGATTTGTTGTGAAGAGTCCACTGTGCCTGATCAATTTTTCTCTGCTCAGGCAGTCAGCCTTCACATTGCTGGTGCTCTTGATATCCAAGGCCCTGATACCCAGTAGATGGACTTCCACCCACCGCATCAATGATGCTTCCTTTTGTAGGTCCCTTAAACCTCGTACCTTCCTAATGGTTCACATATGACATTGCCGACGTACTGTTCACTATTACCAGAACAAAACCGCTCGGCAACACTAGGACCAGCTGTTGAAAAGTTTACTTTATTGCTTGGGCTCTACCAAATTCACGGTCCATTTTGGTCAATTTTTCACGGTCATAGGATTTTTTAAATCGTAAATTTCATGATTTCAGCTACTTAAATCTGAAATTCCACGGTGTTGTAATTGTAGAGGTCCTGACCTAAAAAGGAGTTGTGCAGGGGGGGTGACAAGGTTATTGTATGGAGGGTTGTGGTACTGCTACCCTTACTTCTGTGCTGCTGCTGGTGGCAGCTCCCTTCAGAGCTGGGCAGCTGGAGAGCTGCAGCTGCTGGCCGGGAGCCCAGCTCTGAAGGCAGAGCCACTGCCAGTAGCAGCACAGAAGTAAGGATGGCATGGTATGGTATTGCCACCCCTACTTCTGCACTGCTGCCTGCAGAGCTGGGCCCTCAGTCAGCAACCACCATTCTCAGAGCTGAAGTCAGCAGCGCAGGAGTAAGGGTGGCATGGTACGCTATTGCCACCCTTACACCTGTGCTGCTGCTGGCGGGGCGCCGCCTTGAGAGCTGTTGTCCAGGAAAGGGTGCACCTGTATCCTCTTCTGCCTGAGAAAAGCCACCAGAACAACAAAGACTTTCGTGAACATTAGAGGCACGGATGACAGTCTAAAAGGCAGTGCTTTGTATTGGAAACAATTGGTCTCATGAGCAATTCTTCAAAACCTTCTGTGCACTTGGTGAATTGGAACATGAAGATAAGCAACTTTCAAACTGACTGACACAAGGTAATCCCCCTGGCAGATCACCTCCACTGCAGACTTCAAAGTCTCCGTCTTGAATCTGGTCCTCCTTATGAACTTGTTCAGGTATTTTAAGTCCAACACAGCTCTGTCCTCCCTGGATCTTATGTGTACCAGAAACAAGATTTAATAGTGGCCAGAGACTATTCTCTATATTGTGCCACTTTACAAAAGATGATTCATTATTAACATATTAACATATTTCAATTCAATTGTGCCAATTAACATATTTCAGTTCTTTAGCGGAGCTGAAGATACTAGAGAAGGGAGAAAACAACAGGTTGGAATCCTGGAAAATCTGATAGCATTCCCTTGTTGAACCACATACAAAACTCATCTGTCCAACATGGTGGGAGATTATAGGTCCTTGAATTTTAATAGTCTCTCCCCGAGGAGTTGCTCACCAGAACTCTCCTGACAGCAGTCAGGCATTTTTTTTTCTAGTGTTGGAATTTTCATTGTGGGAAGATTGGTCTCTCCCCTTTCCAGGCTTAGACTCATTCCATTTGCTTCTGCTGTAGTCTCCTTCCATGAAAAGACTATTTAGACCTATAATAAGGCCGGCTACCCCCTTTTCCAGATTCGTTGTCCCAGATGCAGGTCTTATTTTATTTACCTGAGGATTTTGCCACCACTTTGTCTAACAGCTCCCCAAGACTGAACCTCCTACATATTTCCAAGCCACTAACATGATTTTGGCCCATATATTTCCTTTCCAGGCTCACAACCAGAGGTGCCATCTGGTATGTTGGTGGCTATGGCATGTGCTGAAAACATCAAAGTATCCCTAGCTGCATCGGCTATGAATGCTGAAGCCCTAGAGATTTTCTTTAACTCCAAACCTAACTGCAATGATCTCAAAGGCCTGGTCTACACGAGGGGTGGGATTGATCTAAGATACGCAACTTCAGCTACGAGAATAGCCTAGCTGAAGTTGACGTATCTTAGATCGACTTAGAATCACTTACTTCGCGTCCTCGCAGCGCGGGATCGACGGCTGCCGCTCCCCCATCGACTCCGCTTCCGCCTCTCGCCATGGTGGAGTTCCGGAGTCGACGGCAGAGCGATCGGGGATCGATTTATCATGGCTACACTAGATGCAATAAATCGATCCCCGATAGATCAATCACTACCCGTCGATACGCCGGGTAGTGTAGACGTGGCCTTAGCCTTTTTTGGCAGTCTGGCTGCCAAACAGTTAGTCCAAGCCAGTACTGCTCTTGTAAATATGTTGCCGCAGCAGAAGTCCTCAGAGAGGAAGGCTTTTGGTGCTGTGATATTTTCATTCTGCGGTCATTGGGTTCTTTTGGGAAAAAGTCCTCTTCCATCAGTACAGCGTCTGTTTAGTGCTGAAACTGCTCCATCCTCTTTCAGAAGAGGCACAAAATCTGCTTTGCTATGGTGCATATTGTAGAATTATTTGGCACACCAGAACAATCTGATAGACTGTGCTAGTGTTTTCCATTTGGTCTTAATTACTTTTGCCAAAAAGAGGTGAAGGAAAATGAGTGGTTCAGATTTTGAACCAATTGGAAAACACTTTTTTGTAATTTTTGTACCCATCCTTTCTTCTTCCTTTTAGAATCTTTTTCTAATGGGCTCATCTGACAGAATACCCAAGTATCTAATCACCTTTTGTAACATCTCAAATGATTCATTAGAAAAAAAGATCCTCCTACTTTGCTTCATCCCACAATTCAGACTCTGAGATTAAGAGTTCATTTTCCTTTTGTGAAGAAGATCCTGACTTTCCTCTTAACTCCCCTCCCCCCCCACCCGTTGGACTTAGATTGAACAGATTTCCTAACCTTCTCCTCCTTTGGCAATGCCCAGGAAGATAAGGATGAAAATGAATTAAATGACAATAAAGATGAAGAAGAACCAGACAAAAAATTCTATGCTTTTTCTTTCCGTGTAGGAAAATCTTGGGAGCAGAGCCTTTAGCTCTGGCACCTTCTGGTGATGAGTCAGATGAACTGCTATTCCCAGAAGAACAGGCCAGTTTTCTCCTAAGTTTAAGAGTTAAGTTCAGAAAAATTGTACTCCCTACCGGATGTGGGATTTGGGAACCTGAGTCAGATGGCTCTGCTAAGAGGCAGCTCTATATCTTAGTCCCTTTGAGAGTGAATAGCATGCCTGCAAGGGGACACTGCAGCTGTTGCCTGGAGATCACAAGATGGCGACCTCTAAGGTGAAGGTGTTTTCATGCCAAATCCAAGGGCTCCCTTGTCCAAAAGGAAATTTCTTCCTGAAGGGGAGAATCTCTTCTTCTTCCCTTTAAACCTGAGCCACAGAAGCTAGAGTTCAAGCACCAGACAGTTCCTACAGGTGGAGTTTTCAAAGCCCATCACCAAATGAGAGGTCATCTGCACCCTACTCACTGAACACAGAATTTGGCTTCCTGCCACCAGGAGAAGCATGGCCTTGCTGTTAATGTTGTGGACTGAGAATCGATAGACCTGAATTCAATTTCCTGTTCTGCCAAAGGCATGCTATGTGAACTTGAGTAAGTCACTTAATCTCTCTGTGCCTCAGTTCCTGATTGCAAAACGGGGATAAACAACACTTCCCTACCTCACAGCAGTGTTGAGAGAATAAATTAATTAAATATTTGTGAGATACTCAGATACTACAGTTAAAAGGGCTATATAAGTCCCTTGAGTACACAGAGATTCTTATCCCGTGTTTCTGATTCTCTGTCTCATAGACCGTAGAATCTCAAGAAGTGCTTTCCCAGTGTGGGAAAAATTGAGATGGAAGGGAGAGGCTTTGAGAGCCAGTAATCTTCAGTCTGTACACTCATCCCAGTCTCTCATGGCTGGGTACATTCCTGTAGTGAGAGCAGACTGCAACTGTCAATCACTTGCTCAGTGTGCTTATAAAATTTCCAGATGACACCAAACTGGGAGGGGTTGCAAGCATTTTGGAGGACAGGATTATAATTCAAAATAACCTTGACAAATTAGAGAACTTGACTGAAATCAGTAAAATGAAATTAATTAATGACAAATGCAAAGTACTTTACTTAGGAAGGAAAAACCAAATGGACAAGTACAAAATGGGGAACAACAGGAGAGGTGGCAGTACTGCTGAAAAGCATCTGGGGTTTAGAGTGGATAACAAATTTAATGAGTCAACAACATGATGCAGTTGTGAAAAAGGCTAATATTCTAGGACAGAGGTGGGCAAACTACGGCTCGTGGGACAGTCCTGCCCGGCCCTTGAGCTCCCGGCTGGGGAGGCTAGTCCCGAGCCCCTCCCCCACAGCCTCAGCACACCACGCCGCCAGCGCGGGAGGGGGCTGCCCTGCAGCCTCAGGGGAGCAGACAGGCGGTGCAGGTGCGCAGCGAATGTGCACAGAGGACTCAGGAGGAGCACTGGGAGGCCACGCAGCCAGTCGGAGAGAAGCGGCGCTTTGAAGGGGAAACTGCCGCTTCACTCCAGCTGCGTGGCTGTCCCTGCTCCGCCCACGTTCGCAGGGTCACATTCTGAAAGGGGCTTTGGGGGGGCGTGGATGGGAGGGTTCCGGGGGGGGCCTGTCGGGGGCGGAGGTGTGGATAGGGGCGGGGCAGTCAGGGGGGTTGGATAGGGGGTGGGGTCCTGGGGGGGCAGTTAGGGGCAGAGGACCCCAGGAGGGGGCAGTCAGGGGACAAGGAGTGGGGGCGGGGGGTTGGATGGGTCAGGAGTTCTGAGGGGGGCAGTCCGGGGGCGGGAAGTGGAAAGGGGCAGATAGGGTTAGGGTTTGGGGAGGCACAGCCTTCCCTACCCCTGTCCTAGGATGTATTAACAGGAATATCATATGTAAGACATGGGAGGTAACTGTCCTACTCTCCTCAGCACTGGTGAGGCCACAGCTGGAGTACTGTGTCCAATTCGGGGCACCACACTTTAGGAAAGATGAGGAAAGACTGGAAAAAGAGCCACAGAAACTATAAAAGTTTAGAAAACCAGACCTAGGAGGAAAGGTTAAAAAAAATGGGCATGTTTAGTCTGGGAAAAAAGATGACAGTTCTCAGATATGTTAAGGGTTGTTACAAAGAGGACACTGATCAACTGTTTTCCATGTTTACTGAAGCGGGGACAAGCAGTAATGAGATTAATCCATAGCAAGGAAGATTTAGGTTAGATATTAGGAAAAACTTTCTAACTATAAGGATAGTTAAACACGGAATGGGCTTCCACGGGAGGTTATGGAATCCCCATCATTGTCCAACTGTTCTTAAAAAGCTCCAAACACCCGTCAGGGATGGTCTAGTCGTACTCAGTCCTACTTCAGAGGACTGGACTTGACATCCTGAGGTCCCTTCCAGCCCTACATTTCTATGATTCTGTGGTTATTCACTGGGAGAATCTTCTTAGACTTTAACTGGTGGATCTGCAGGCTATACATTTTATTTAGCGCCATTCACCAATTTTTAAAACTTGTATTGGTAATATTCTTCCCACCTTAATTGTCTTTTTTCCTTTCCTGTGTTACTGCATATATCAGGGGTGGCCAAAGTTACTGACCCTGTGAGCTGCATGCAACAATCTTCAGAAGTTCGAGAGCCAGGATACACCTGCCAGCGTTTGGGGCTTTGGCCCTGCAGGGAGTGGGGATCTCAGGGCTTCAACACAGTGGGATGTGCCTGCCAGGGCTCACAAGCCAGTCTGGCCACCCCGATATGATATCCTAGCAATATCCTTTGGATCAATGATTTTAAATGTGTTTACAAAAGGACAAATTTTTTGCTTACCTGTAACAACTATCTTTTCTCTGAAGAGACAATTGCCAGCCCAAAGGAATCCTTGCTAAATTACCTTGGTTTACTTTACTGGTTCTATTTTTGTTATAGATATGCAGCTTTGCAAATAGTTGTCTTGGGATATTTTCATTCTGCAGCTATTAGTTTGTAAGGTGTGATGCCAAAAATATTGAGCAGAGCTGCCCCAGGGGAAGAGCAATTCTGATGGCATCTTTTCCCACATATTAATAAACACAGTTTACTAATGTATCTATATTAATGTAGCATGTATCCTTGGGGCATTCCATGGCTAGCCTTCTAGCATTTTGAAAATTGCCTATTTATTGCTACTCTATTTTTTTTATCTCTTACCCAGAGTCTCATAAAAAGCTATGACTAGCATTGAATTTTTCTTGTTACAGCTAGTATAAAAATTTACTATGAAATTAACATATTTAATCAATTTTCCTATATCTTGGCTTGATACTGCACTGTTGAAGTGAATGGAAATTTGGCAACTGGCTTCAATGAGAGCAGGATCAGACCGCCTGTTTGGTAACACAATATTTGTCTCTTTGGACCCACTTTATTACAATTTCCATTTCAATGTCTGCCATAATTCTTTGTAGGAAATTAACAGCAATTACTGTAAAACTTATTTGAGCCTTCACTGTTAAGTGTTCTTCAATAGTGCACAGAGACCCATAGTCTTTCACAAAGTGCCATTTAATCACCTAGATATCAAGTGCAAGATATCAAGATATCAAGATTCTCAAATGCAAAAGCCAAACATCATGAAACATGTCAGCAGAGGATGGGATAAGGTTTTCTAACGACTTGAAAAAAAATACATAAAGTTTCAGGGTATGTCTACACTGCAATTAGGCAGCTGCAGCTAGTCTATGCCAGCTGTCTCGGGCTCACAGGGCTCGGGTTAAGGGGCTGTTTAATTTGCAGAGTAGACATTTGGGCTCAGGCTGCAGCGCAAGCTCTGGGAGCCTCCCACCTCACAGAGTCCTAGAGCCTGGGCTGCTGCCCGAGCCCAAACACCTACACCGTCATTAAACAGCTCCTTAGCCTAGCCCCGTGAGTCCAAGTTAGCTGGCATGGGCCAGCTATCGGTTTTTAACTGCAGTGTAGACATACCCTCGGCCACTTGGGAGAAATCTGACCTCTATCCCTTTTATTTATATTGGGACTGAGAGAATAACATGAATCCTGAAGCAGACATATCCCTGATATCAAAATCCTGCAGAAATGCAAGAACTACTCTCACAGGATAAAATATATTAACATTTCACAATGTAATAAAGGAGTACACTTTTTTCTCCATTTCTTTAAAAAAAATAAGTAATTACATTTAATGTTAAAAGCTGACTCTCTCATATAAGGAACAACTGCAGACTCCAAGATCAGTAATTTTTTTAATGCATAAAAATCTGCTGAATCTTAGCAAAAAAATCAAATTAAATAACTTAAAAGCATGTAGAAAAGGGATGACTTCAAGGTGCAGAATCATAGTGACTGTATTCATGTTGGTATAGTTACAATTGTGTGTTAGCATTTCCATTATAAACCTCTGATGGGGGAAAAATTTCAATCTGGGCTGAATTCCAGAAGCTAAATTATTTGTTTTTTAAATAAAGTTGTAAGGAAATTGACTCAGTTATATATAAATGATAAGACAGTTAAACAGTGATTTCAGATGCTTTTGGGGCTTTCAGTAGTTCCTAAAACATTCTATCCTTAAATTAAATTTTTACACGTAATTAAGTAATGTCCTAGGTATTGGGGTTTGGTATTTTAGTTTAATGAAGTACATTATACCATATTCCATGCACCAGTAGCTGATCAATTTCTAAGCAGAAATTCGTGAAAAATACATTACAGATGTTGATATGGTCTATTTGATCAATAATACTTGTACTAAACATTTTCATGATAATTGTCCTGAACACGCAAAATACTATTTAGAAAATACATGCTGAACATAAATGTGTATTCAGGCATTTTGAAAGGCAAACACTCACCAAAATATACATCTGCTCAGGTGTGCAGAGTGGCTGCAGCTGATCAAAGGGATAATTGCAGCAAAGGCACCCCCAGTCTTGATGGGAGGTATATGATGGACTACATGGACATACTTTCCATGGAAATGGAGCATTTCTTTAAATACATAAATTATGATTTCAACAATGGTGGTAACCTGCTTCCTACTGTTGACCCACTCTCATCCCCAGTGGCTAAGGGATGTGCAGAAAAGGTGTGGGTTTTGTTGTTGTTGTTGTTGAATTAAATAACATTTGAAATTCAGGAAATCATGAACATTCTCCAGTGCACATATGAGTAATGTATTGGTGCCTGCTATGGTTAGTTAGAGACACTACTTCATGCCTTCTAACACACAAATTCATACAAAACTTCATGCATGCATTATTGGACTAAACATATCTTCTTATGTTTTAATCCTATACTTTGCCCCATCTTCCATCTGGTTGAGATGGAACTGAAATGTGAGATTATTGATTCTCTGACAACTGTTGATCACACATTTGGTTTTTTGGAAATGTTAAATATAATTTACTTTTCATTGTTCCCGGTATGGTAGGCAAATGAGCAATGAAGAAGGTGTGTTCTTATTTCCTCCATTACTAGAAATTACAGATTGTGAAAAACTATCAGGAAATGCCCTTCGGTATTAAACTTTTTCCATGAGAAAACTAACAATTTTGGCAAAAACTAATTGGAGCAGATTCCTCTGCAACAGAGTTAAAAGCTCCCTCCCCCACCCCCTTTTTCACAAGGTGATCCCACTGAATGTCACTGGGACTCTGCATGGGCACACAGGTGTGCCTGTGTGCATCACATTACAGGATCATGGCCTACTTTGTTTATCTCTTAACTCCACATTGTCGTCTGAGTAGTATGCCTAGAGGGCACATCTTATACAATAATGACTGGTTCTATTGCTCATTAATTACAGTGGGCCTACCCACTTTAAGATCAGAACTGCCTAAATATACTGAAGGGAGAACAGATAACATGGTTTTCAGCAAATGATTCCTTTCTCAAGTTGATCAATGTGCCAATCCATCCCACAATTTCCATCTCAGTTTCCCAAAGCAGCGCATTCAGGAAGATTTGTCTAAATCACTGGTGTCCTGTTGGCTAGTAGGAGGAAGACTACTTTTGTCTTCATCCACACTAGCACTAAGTTGATTCAGACTGTTTCAATTATGCTTTACGTGGTTATCACACCTGCTGAAAAGTAGTCTGCTCTAACCACTTACTAGACAATTGTAAACTGAGGATTTTTGAGTGTGGAAATAGCGTATTACAATCATCACAAGGCTTTAACCGGTTTAAATTTCTCTAGTGTAAACCAGACCTTAGATACTGGTGATATACTCTATTATGGCAAGGACCAGACCTAAATAAGTAGTTCCAGAGACTTGACAGTTTCAATATACCTCCTCCTTGCCACAACTTCAGCAAGGTGTGCATGTGTTGTGGTGAGAGGGGTTGAGCGGGAAGAGTAGGGATGATGGTTTTTTCCCTGCTTGCTCATTCCACGACACTCTCAAGAGGAGGAAAAAGCAAGACTCCTGAGCTGCCTGATCCCTAATGCTCCAGAGGAGAGACTGAGTTTTTGGCTGGATTTTAAGATTTTCCCCAATTTTCTTGGGCCACTATACTAAATAAGAACATCCATCCGGATACCTGTCTTCAGGGCTCTCCCAGGAGTTTTCAGAGACCAGCCAGTAGAGAGATCGGAGGTCCTGTAGTAGCAAGAGCAAGATCTGATCCAAACTGCCTTCTGGATAGGCCTTTAGATCTCACCACCATCACCACAGTGCTCTTATACCAAGAAGGGTGTAGGGGATGTTCATACAGGAGGCAGCAACATAGTGGGCATTTTCCAAGGTCACTCTCCATTCTTTTAAGTTTACTTTATACCATTTAGGAGGTGCAAAGTGAATTAAGTGGAGTGGAGAATCTGGCATTCTATATTATAAATGAAATATGGCTTCAAAATGAATGCCAGCTGCAGCTGATTTGAGTAGCTCTATTGCCATATACAAGCTGTCAGCAGAGCCTGAGTGAATTACAAACCTACATATACTCCAAGGACACATCTTAGGCCTTATGTAACGTATAATAACAGCTGTTTAATAAAAAAATTAATAGTAGTGTATGTTCCTGTCTGAAATAAATGGACTTATATTGAACTGATTAAGTGTTTTGTGTTATAGTTGTTAAGATTCAAAATAAGTTATTCAAATAAATGAGATTACTGTGTTATTTTGTGAACTAATACGCAGTCTGGTTGGAAAGTGAAAGTTATTTTACTACATTGAAGTTGAGATCTTATTCCCATGTGCACATTCACTGATTACAAATTTTCATTATGCTGAACAAACAGCTTCAAATCACTAATGAAACCAGGAAAGATGTAAGCACATCAAGCTTTTGTAACAAACAGGATTTTAAGATTATTATGGAAGTGTCAGGAGCAACTCGAGAGTTAAGATTGTATTGAACTTTTCACTTGATGTAGGATTCAAAACCCTCTTTTTCCACAGTTCGTTCATTGAATTTAGTCTCCAAATTTGCCACACACACTGTTCAGAGGAAAAGTGGCAACGTCTCAACTCTGTTGCTGTTAGAGGCTAGGACAAAAAAGCAAGTTTGTCTAACAGGCAGAGTTTGGATCTCCGCCACATGGAGGTATCTTCTCTGTCTGGCAAACCTCTTATGGTTCATCAGAGAGAAACCCTGCTCACTAAACTGTAGCAAGTCCATCAAACCAGCGGTGCCACTGGTGAACCCTATCAGATCCTTGAAAATTTGTGGGAAAGAGCTTATACAAGGGGTGAAGGAAGAAACGCAGGATCTGGGGGCTGGCTAGCTGTGTAAAGGCACATACTTAAGTGCTTTGCTGGATCAGGGTACTCAGCACCTTGCAGGATCAAGCCCTAAATAATGAGCCTGTAATAAAGTATGACCTGACAGACTGCAGCTGAGCTACAGAGACGTAGGGAATGGAGCTAGGAAGCATGGCTCCATGCCATTCAGCCTGCCTCCCTCAAATCACCTCCTCAGTTCCATGCTTCTCCACCTGTTCCACTTTATAGGACTGGGAAATGAGGCAGGCTGGAAGGAACTGAGAGAGAGAGTGGGGAAAGGGGAAAAGGTTCCTATATACTCCCTTCCAGCCTCTTCCATCTATCCACCCATTCTCCTTCCCACATTCCTCTTTAAATTTATACTTTTTTAAAATTAAATCTCTCTGATTAGATATGGGGTAGGCAACTGGTGGCACGTGAGCTGATTTTCAGTGGCACTCACACTGCCCGGGTCCTGGCCACCGGTCCAGGGGGGGCTCTGCATTTTAATTTAATTTTAAATGAAGCTTCTTAAACATTTTAAAAACCTTATTTACTTTACATACAACAATAGTTTAGTTATATATTATAGACTTATAGAAAGAGACCTTCTAAAAACATTAAAATGTATTACTGGCACACAAAACCTTAAATTTGAGTGAATAAATGAAGACTTGGCACACCACTTCTGAAAGGTTGCCGACCCCTGGATTAGATGTTGGTAACTACCAGGTAAAATTATAGTGCAACTATAGTACTTCAGAGACTTTTTAGAGCCCCAGGCCTGTTATCACTAAAATTGATAGCTAAACTCCTCTTGACTTCAGTGGGAGCAGGACTGGGCCCTTATAGAAAACATTTAAAGTTATAGAACATTTAAACATAATTGCAAATAAGCATTTTAAAAGCTGGCAAGGTTAACTAAGCGATAGTTTAAAACAAGACTATCACCTTACAAGGTGAAAAACAGTTTAAAACCATTACAGCTGTACATCTTGGTTTTGTTAACTCCAGCTTTAAAGCTGTTTTTGTTAGGCTTGGTCTACACCACTTGGCAGGCTTTGCCAGGACTTGTCTACCGTTATATCAATAAAATACTCCTAGTGTGGACACAGCTTATATCTGAAAAACTGCGCTTTTGCTAGTATATCCCAAGCTTCTTTCCCCTTTCTCCTCCCCATCAAAATATGTTATACAGAGCTATGTCAGTCACAAATAACCCCTCAACACACCCCTGATTGGCATAGTTATGCCAGCAAAAGTTTGTAGCATAGATCTGGCCTTACTTCATTTCCAAATCCACAAAGGAGTCAAATTACTGGAAGGTGAAAACAAATTCCTGTTGGGATACTGGTTAAACATCCCTATAACTCAAAAATATATTTTTAAAAGTGGAAATCCATTCTTTTCAACAGGACGCCTGTTCCTAGGTGCCACATACTTTTCCTGTTAATAGTGTTTTTCTTTCCCCCAAATGAGTCATTCTGGAAAATGCCATTCACTTGAACTCGAGAGGAAACTGACAAGCTAACCCAACTGTCATGAAAAATAATGATTGTTGCTATATATTATTACTACCTCATACCAACCATCCCCCAGTTGCAACCACCAAAAAAAAAAAAAAAATCCCAAATCTACTCATCAATAATCACTGGTTTTAGGAGGAGGAAATAAAATTAATCTGCAACAGTTAAATAGTTAGTTTTACCACTACACTGTTATTTTGCTAAGCACAGAATCACTATTTTGGCCTTAAAATTTGGCCGGGAAACTCTTTCACAGAAATAAGGAAAAAATGTTTTCAATGGCTTGTTCAAAAGGAAAAATAGTCATTTATCAGAGGTTATGTAAAAATCTCATACTTGTGATGAAAATTCCAGTTTGGCAGAACACATTTAATTAGAGCTGGCTCTTTTAAAACATTAAATACAAAATAAATATGTTTGCTATAATCATGTGAAGGGTTTATCCTAATCCAACAAAGACAAGAATTTTCAGAATCAAAGCCCTCATAAAAACCTTAGCTCACCCTTTATTGGACCTAGACATTGTAGGAGTCATGAAGAAAGTGCACAATGGATAGGAAACATGGCTGCAATCCCTAGGACCAACAGCATAGATTAAGGATATAATGAAGGCTTCCACATTCAATTTGATATTTTCCAGTATTTTAGAACTTTTTTATTCCCCCATAAAAAACTTTGTTAACTATGAACTAACATTGCTGAAGTAAAGAGAAGAACAAACATTTTAGTTCATACAGACCACATTGCAAATACGCACAGACATCCACGCAAGACACGCACAAAAGATAACACTTTGTATACCTAACAGGTATGAAGTTGGCGCTACTTTTTGTATATATGTCCCTGTCTTCCATCTCTTCTCTCAGTCATTAGGTGCCAGCTGAGGTCATGTCTACACTACAAAGTTATGTTGACGCAAGATACATTGGCATAAAGCCAATAGCAGACTAGAATCTGGGCAAATGGAGCCTGTGCCCAGGGGCTCCGGTGAATTGGGGGGCCCCCAGAAAATGGGAGCCCCTATACCCACGCTGCTCCGCCCCACCCAGCGCTCTTGCTGGGGAGTGGGGTCGGGTCGCTTGCCCCGTTCTGCCCGCCTGGCGCTCCTGCCAGCGAGCGAGGGAATCTCCCACACCACTTCCCTGAAGGAGTGCCGGGCAGGCAGCCAGGCAGAATAAGCCCCCTGCACTCCGACCCCATTTCCCTGGAGTAGGTAGGAGTGCGGAGGGGAGCCAGCAGGAGGAAGGGGTGGGGAGGGGGCCCTCACTTGCTCTGGCCCAGACAAAAACCCCTAATTCACATTTGCACGAAGCTGTTGCAGTTAGTACATTACTTGTGCATGTGCACACTTGGCTCCTTGTGTCGGTAGTTTGCATACTCACCAGGAGTGCTTGTACTGATGCACAGTGCAGTGCACAAAGGGTAGAAAGCCCATTGTGAAAGTCACCACCATCCACCACACCAGCTTTTGGGACATCTTGGCAATGCATAATGAGCCTGAAACAAGTCCCACAAGGATGACGGGAAGCATGGGGTCAACGTCCCAGTTTACAACTACCTCCATCCCATAATGTCATTGTTATCCCATAATTTTCACACCTTTTCCAAAATCCCGCAAACCCGCATGGTCCTCCTCAGTGTCCACCATCTCGGACAGAAGCATGGAGCCTGCACAGCTCTGCACTACTGTCATGAGCGTTGCAAACACAGGTTGCACAATCTGCATTATCTGCAGATCGGCAAGAAGAACCAAATCAGTGGTGAACATGACGATTTCTTGAAGAGAAAAGGTGAGTGAGGTTAATATCTTTTATAGGACCAACTTCGGTTAGTGAGAGAGACGAGCTTTCGAGCTACACGGTGTCTTCCTTGGGTCTGGGAAAGGTACTCTGATCTTATAGTTAGCTGTGACACTCTAACAGATAGTTTAACGTAAGAATTTAGCACATATTCTAAGACAAGGAAATATTTCTTGGAGGACAGTCTGCTGTGGGTCATAGTGAGAACCAATTCACAGTTGTTGGTAGCATTCATGGAGCAGCTGCAGATGGTGGAGCGACGCTTCTGGGCCTGAGAAACTAGCACTGACTGGTGGGATCGCATCATGATGCAGGCTTGGGATGATGAGCAATAGCTGCAGAACTTTTCTATATGCAAGGCCACATACCTGGATCTGTGCGCTGAGCTTGCCCCAGCCCTCCAGCACAGGGACAGCAAAAAGAGAGCTGCACTGACTGTGGAGAAGTGAGTGGCAATCACACTGTGAAAGAAAGCCTGCAATGCCAGATTGCTACAAGTCAGTCAGAAATCAATTTGTAGGCAGGAAATCCACCATAGGGGTTATAGATGCCTTCTGTGTCTTGCACAATACATGTGATGCAAAGGGAGAAAGTTTACACTGGAGTCGAGGGCGCAGCTGGAGTGGCTGTCTGCCAGACACAAGTGCTATTACAAGAGTTCCGCACAGAGGTGTAGAGCTCAGGAAGGCTTCAAAAGTCAGTTTTAATAGTTAGCCACAGTAATGCATTGTGTTGTAGTGTGCTCTACCGGGCGCTGCTCTTTTGTGCCATGTTAGGAATTGTGTGCTGACTGCTGTACACGCAGGAATATAACATTTTCAATACATCTGCTAATTTTGTTTGTGGCTTATAATAGACATGTATTTTGTAACAGAATTCAGTATAAAAAAGAAACCGTTAAATTTTAAAACAAATATATTTAAAATTTAATAAAACTAAATAAATTAAGAGAACAGAATTTATGAAGGGGAAAGAACATTTAGGTCCATTTCAGTTACACGTACACCAACCATGGCTTTCACAGGTCACGGTAGCTGTGCTTGTCTTTAATAGCCCCCGGAGTGGAGTGGTAGTGCAGCAACTCCTGATGCCACCAGGAATGTTATGGGGTGGGGGGGGTATAGGGAGGTCCCAATGTTGAGTTCTCAGTGGGCTGCAGGAGGAGGAGAGTCCAAGATTTTTGAACCTGCAGGTCCACCAGAGTCTGTAGCATCTGTGTTTGCTGACTGAGAATCCCCATTATATCCTGGTGCATTTCCCAATCCTTTTCCTGCGCCTTTCTTCTCTCCACTATTTTTCATCTCCAGGCTATCTCCAACGTTCATCCTCCAGGCCCTATGCTCACAGCCCGATGCAGCACAGGCTTGCAGGATCTCATTCAACATGTCATCCTGAGTCCTCTTCTTTCTCCTCTTCACCTGGTTCAGACTTTCCATGGGAACAGAGGGGGAGACACTGAAGGCCACAATAGCAGCAGCTGCAGATAACACACACGGATGTGCCCGTGTCAGTCTATTCACTACAGAAAGCAAAACTTAAGATGCAGAATTAACTCCCCTGGCTCCCCTAAAGTTTTAAGCACTAGATTCTCACCTCTGCTTGGGACTGCTGGTGCATGGCGCCTGTCACAGCATCCATCATGCTGAATATGGTTTGCTGGGTGTTAGGGACATGAGGATGGAATTGTTCAGTTGCACGAATCTTGTAGTATATGGCAACAGCATTGAATATTGGCACTATTTTCCACAGACGATGCTGATTTTAGCAGATATCTCACTCCTGAAGGTAACAGAGAGAGACAACAAAGCTGCTGCTGGCGTCTTGAAGTTGCCCGGGCCCAAATGCTGCTAGCCTGTATACTGCAATGAAGCTATCGCTGACTCATGTGGGAAAGTGTCCTATCATGGGGGAAGAAATAAGGCAGCCATCTCTAGAAACCTTTGGCACAGGATTGCAGAGTACCTCCATGAAAATTTCATTGAGATCTTTCAGGAGGATTTAAACAACATCACTGTGTCCATAAACAAATTGCTCCATATGCTCCCCCCCCCCAAATCTACAGGGGAATGAAAAGCAGATAATGCTACCTCTCTTTGTTGTACTGTTACTTCTTCCCGCATGAGTAAATTAATGAAAAGTTAAAAGGAGTGTCCTACAATTTTTGGGGGGGGGGGGGGGGGGGGAGGGGGAGGGAGAGAGGAGGCAGGAGGGCATGCGCGCACCATGGGCACTCCGGTAACAGAAAATTTATCCACACACCTACCCAAGGTTTCTTCCCATGCATCGGGCTTGCCCGTGCTTGATGGGCTGGACTGCGCTGGAGTCAAAAAATGGTCCTGGCTCACTGCACAGCTGGATCTCCTGTCCCCCTCACTCCTCCCTGCCGTTCACAGCAGGTGGCTGTGTCTCAGTCTTCTCAGAGGTATCCACCGTGGTGTGTGGGATCTTAGCCAAGTATGACAGCAGCTTGTTATAAAAGCAGCAGACCTGCAGCTTGACACTGGATCAATTGTTGGCCTTCCTTGTATGACTGCCGTAGCTCCTTAGCTTTCACACGGTTCAGCTTTCACTGCAATCCCTTCTCCTGTATGTCCTGAGCAATCTGTTTGTAGATGTCCATATTTCTACGACTGGATTGGAGCTGTGCCTGCGCAGCCTCTTCTCCCCACAGCCCAGGTAATCCAACATTTCCTGTCTATTTCTGGCAAAAGCGCACCAGGAATGTTTAGCCGGCATGGTCAGCGGGGCAGTTGCACTCAGCAATGGAGAGCTGCTAGGTGTGCTTGCCAAGACAGGCAATCAGGAAAAGGAATTTTAAAAATGCATAGGGCTTTAAAGGGGAGACGGGGCTTCCAGTCTACATGACCTCTGGGCAGTGCAGTTCACAACTGTAATCAGAGCAATCAGCGTTGGGCACCGAGGGACAGCTGTTGGAGGACTGTTAGGGTCGACATAGGTAACACGGTGTCTACACGTGTGCTGCATCAACCTCTTTATGTCGACCTTGGCTTAATGCTGCTCAGGGAGGTGGTGTTACTAGGTCCGCATAATGGGGCGCTTACATTGGTGGGAAACAAATTTTAGTGTAGACACATGCATGACTAGGGTGATGCAAGGCAGCTTACGTCGACATAACTATGTAGTGTAGCCCAGGCCTGAGGCAGCACTCCCCTGTCAAACTCACCAGCAAACATGCAGGTTTAATTAGAACCACACATATATGGGACATGTTGGAATGTTTGTTTACATTACAAGTAAATGTCCCTATTACTGAAAACCTACATTACTCAACGTAACAGATACAAAAAGTATATAATCTGCATAGTGTATGCCAGTCACAATAGACACATACCTCTCACTTTTAACCATAAAGCACACTACACATATACTGTTAACCAAGTTCACCAATACAGCCAGTGAGACAAAATTTAACAATTACACATTATGGTCATAGTTAAGGCTGCCTGTTTTCAGATAAATTTGATGAAGTTGTGTGCTAGGTCTTGTATACTGTGGATGTCCCAGCATGAATATATTTTCAATATGGCATATATGAGTTCAACCATTTATTTAACTGATTTTGAGGCATCGGGATGGTGAAAACCTCACTTCAGCAGAAAACACATTAGATTAATTTACCTTTATAGGCATCCCCAAAAGTTATGCTTTATAAATCACTTGTGCTTAAGACATTGTAACAATGAGTTGCAAAGTCAATCAGAGCCAGGAGAATAACGGATTTTTTTGGTTCACTGGTAGTACCAAAATATATACAATTGGGGGATGGGCATAATCATTTTGGGGTCGAACAAAACATTTAGTTTGACCCAAAAACAAAAATGTTTCATTTTGACTTTGAACAATTTTTTACTTAAAAAAAAATATTATAGGGAAATTTGTAAGCAAGAAATTAATCAAAAAATTTAAACGTCTAGTTTAGAAAATGTCAAAACAAATCTTTTTAAATTTTGCAGATATGCATTTTAGGGCTTTTTCCAAGTTTTTTTAAACCAAAATAATTTAGCAACATTGACACAAATTCATAAAATGTTATGGTGCCATCAAATCTGCATCTTCTACTGAAAAAAGTTCGTAAAAAAATTTCACCCATTACTGTTCACAACACTTACGAAGATCTTCCATGAGCACCAGGACACCACCTGTTCTGTACATTGCACATAAAATTTACAGAACAACTATTTTAGAAAAGGGTTGAGAGTCTGAAAATGCTACTATGAGACAGTGGAACCTAGTGGTTAAACCACTCAACTAGCTCTCAAGAGACCTAGGTTCTATTTCCAGCTCTGCAACTGCCCGCTGGGTGACCATAAGCAAGTCACTTCACCTCAATTTCCCCTTCTGTAAAGTGGTGATAAAACTGACCTCCTCTGCAAAGAGCTTTGAGATTTATTGATGAAAAGCACTACTATAGCTAGGTATTATTATTTGGTCTCTCTCTGCCTGCAAAGGCAGGGTCCCTTATTTACCATGAGTCCAAATATAAAAGATTTAGAAAAAAATTAAAATGTAGAATTCTAAGAATTATCTATAGAAGCTTTCCTGTACTGTCCAGAATGACCTAAATTCCAAATTCAATCACTCAGGCGCTCCCAGAGCTAGAAGCAAGAGTCTCTAGCAAGCAGAGAATCTCTCTTTTCAAACAATATGAAGCTCCTTTTTCTGGTTGTGAGATATCACACCTTAAAACTGTCTCTTTTTCAGGACTCAGTATCCCATCTTGGGTCTCAGATTTCTTTAATTCTGTGGGGAAATTCCACATTGGAGGAGACAAATATTTTTACGGCAAGGTTTTGTTTTTGTTTTTTTTAAGGAGGTTATTTTCAGCTGGCATGGATATGGAATATTAGAATAATCTCAGTGAGATAAAATAGTGATCATAATGCAGGCAAGAATTCTAAACTGCATAGTAAGTCTAAATTCTGACATGGATACCACCACCCCATGCGGTGTGTATACACTAAGGGGACAGTCTTTTAATGTGTACGTAGCAGGGGACCTCTGCGTATTAACATGATACAAATAAATATACATCATCTCCAGATAATGTGAAATTTACTGCAGAACTCTTGGTAAAAAAGCTGGACCGTATGGTCACCACTATAATTACTATTTGTATTATCATAGCATCTAGTCATAGACCAAGACCTCATTGTGCTAAGCGCTATACAAACACAGAACAAAAAAGATAATGCCTGCCCCGAAGAGAGTACAATATAAGACAATAGACCACAAATGGACAGACAGACAGACGGGGTAGCACAAGAAAACAATGAGACAGTATTGGCCAGCACTATAAGCAGTGGTCTCAACACATCAGCAGCCTAACCACTGCCAGGATTTGCAGACGTCACAGAAAAGGGGGATGTTAAGGAAGATAATGAATCAGTTTTGTGAATGTTTACATGGAGCTTTTCCCAAGTGTGAAGGGCAGCATGGAAGAAAGCACAAAAGGACTTCTTCAAAAATTTTACATGTAGGAGATGGAGGCTGATCCTTGCGGCAGCTTTCTGTATGGATATGACATAGTGTTTACTTCAGACCATTTACTTCAGCTTGCTTCAGACCACTTCTCCAGTTTGTCCAAATCATTTTGAATTTTAATCCTATCCTCCAAAGAACTTGCAACCCCTCCAGCTTGGTATTGTCCGAAAACTATATAATTGTACTCTGCCATTATCTAAACCATTCATAAAGATACTGAGCAGAACCGGACACAGAACTGATCCCTGCGGGACCCCACTCATTATGCCCTTCCAGCATTACTGTGAACCACTGATAACTACTCTCTGGGAACAGTTTTCCAACCAGTTTTGCACCCACCTTATAGTAGCTCCAACTAGGTTGTAGTTCCCTCGTTTGTTTATGAGAAGGTCATGCAAGACAGTATCAAAAGTTTTTCTAAAGTCAAGATACACCATATCTACCACTTTCCCCCATCCACAAGGCTTGTTACCCTGTCAAAGAAAGCTATCAGGTTAGTTTGACATGATTTGTTCTTGACAAATCCATACTGTTACTTATTACCTTATTATTTTTTAGATGTTTGCAAACTGATTGCTTAATTATTTGCTCCACTATCTTTCTGGGTACAGAAGTTAAGATGACTGGTCTGTAATTCCCCGGGTTGTCCTCATTTCCCTTTTTATAAATTGGCACTATATCTGCCCTTTTCCAGTGTTTTGGAATCTCTCCCATCTTCCATGACTTTTCAAAGATAATCGCTAATGGCTCAGATATCTACTCAGTCAGCTCCTTGAGTATTCTAAGATGCACTTTATCAGACCCTGGTGACTTGAAGACATCTAATTTGTCTAAGTAATTTTTAACTTGTTCTTTCCGTATTTTAGCCTCTTCTGATCCTACCTCATTTTCACTGGTATTCACTAAGGTAGACATCCAATCACCACCAACCTTCTTGGTGAAAACCAAAACAAAAGTCATTAAGCACCTCTGTCATTTCCACATTTTCTGTTATTGTTTCCCCCCCCCCCATAGAGTAACAGGCCTAACCTGTTCTTGGACCTCCTCTTGCTTCTAATGTATTTGTAGAATGTTTTCTTGTTATCCTTTATGTCTCTAGCTAGTTTGATCTCATTTTAATACCAGGTACTCAAGTTCACCCATTTTAGTATATAGACTTCCAGCATTTGTATGCAAGTACTTACAAAATGTGTCACTTTTTAGCTGTCTGCTGTTAAGTGATGCAACTGAATGGGACTCTTTCATTTGATTGTTTCCCTTCAGTTCCTACCTGTGCTTTATCAACTTCTATACTCTCCTCCTTACTCAGATATAGAGAATCCACATCAATAGATCTTCCTTTAAGGGATGTCTCTGTCCACACCTGTCAGTATTCCTCCAGCTCTTAATTTAAAAACTCTTCTACAACCTTTTTAATTTTTCATGGCAGCAAACTTGTGTTTATATTTTCAAAATCCTTATTTCTTGTGCCCTGCCAGTGTATTTGATGCTGTATAAAACAGAGGAGCACACAGAGCTTAATTTAGAAGTGTCAGGAACTGACCAACTTGTAATGTACACTACCACTACATGGCCTCTTATTTTCACTTATGATCCATACCCCCAAAGAAATTTAATATTCTAAAATGACAAAGAATACAAATCAGGCACACAAAACACTAGCTGACTCACATATGGATATAACTAGATACTCCTGGGGGAATTATGCACTACTGCGCATGCGCATAATTAATGAGCCCTGCAGATTTCTAAGTTTTTGCACAGAAAAAAGCTTCTGCCGAAATTTTGCTGCAGTTCTGCCTTTTGCCCACCATAGGGCGCTGTGGCGGAAGAATGGGAGCAGCTCCCAGCAGAAAATATCTTCTTTACTTCTGCCTTTTACCCACCAGAGGGCAGTGTGGTGATAGAACAAAGCTGCCGCTCCCCGCCAGTGAAGGAAGAGAAACAGAGCTGCCTTCTTTGCAGCGGGCCCGGTCAGGAGACAGGGGCTATGGAAAGACGTGTGGGGTTGCTGTTGGGTCAGTCTGAGGCTCATAAGGGCTAGTGGGGGAAGACAGACTGGGGCAGGGGCTGAATGGGAGTGGAGGCGCAGGGCCACAGGGGGGAGGGAGGTACAGAGACACCTGGGGACAGGGGAGTGGCTGGATGGGGGCACAGAGACACATGGGGACAGGGGGAGAGGGTACAGGGACAAAGGGAGGCCGGGTGAGGGCACAGAGACATGGGGATGGGAGAAGGGTACAGAGGGACTTAGGCACAGGGACTGGCTGGGTGAGGGCACAGAGACACACAGTGATGGGTGAGGGGGTAAAGAGCTACACAGGGACAGGGGAGTGGCAGGGTGGGGGCACAGAGACACATGGGACAGAGGCAGATGTGCCTGACTGAATGGGAGAAGCTAGGGGTCAGCCAGGGTCTGCACGGGGGAAGCTCCATAATAATCCCTCCCCACCACTCCAAAAAACCTGTTCCATACTTTTCCCACCCGTACCCAACAACTCTCCAAGTTCACACCCAAGCTCCTTCCCAGCAATTTACTTCCCTCTCCCTCAGCTCCTCTGTTACCCCTGACTCCCCAAGCCTTTGCACTGCTTCTGGGGGTGCGGGAAATACGGTTCCGTATTGTAGTTTAAATAAATTATTACTCAGAGTTCTGTATTAATATACCTAGTAAGGAATCTATTTGTCAAAAAACATTTCCTGAATCTTTTTTGTTAGAATCATAGAATATCAGGGTTGGAAGAGACCTCAGGAGGTCATCTAGTCCAACCCCCTGCTCAAAAGCAGGACCCATCCTCAATTAAATCATCCCAGCCAGGGCTTTGTCAAGCCTCACCTTAAAAACTTCTAAGGAAGGAGATTCCACCACCTCCCTAGGCAACGCATTCCAGTGTTTCACCACCCTCCTAGTGAAAAAGTTTTTCCTAATATCCAAACTAAACCTCCCCCACTGCAACTTGAGACCATTACTCCTTGTCCTGTCCTCTTCCACCACTGAGAATAGTCTAGAACCATCCTCTCTGGAACCACCTCTCAGGTAGTTGAAAGCAGCTATCAAATCCCCCCTCATTCTTCTCTTCTGCAGACTAAACAATCCCAGTTCCCTCAGCCTCTCCTCATAAGTCATGTGTTCCAGACCCCTAATCATTTTTGTTGCCCTTCGCTGGACTCTTTCCAATTTATCCACATCCTTCTTGTAGTGTGGGGCCCAAAACTGGACACAGTACTCCAGATGAGGCCTCACCAATGTCAAATAGAGGGGGACGATCACGTCCCTCGATCTGCTCGCTATGCCCCTACTTATACATCCCAAAATGCCATTGGCCTTCTTGGCAACAAGGGCACACTGCTGACTCATATCCAGCTTCTCATCCACTGTAACCCCTAGGTCCTTTTCTGCAGAACTGCTGCCTAGCTATTCGGTTCCTAGTCTGTAGCTGTGCATTGGGTTCTTCCGTCCTAAGTGCAGGACCCTGCACTTATCCTTATTGAACCTCATCAGATTTCTTTTGGCCCAATCCTCCAATTTGTCTAGGGCCCTCTGTATCCTATCCCTGCCCTCCAGCGTATCTACCACTCCTCCCAGTTTAGTATCATCCGCAAATTTGCTGAGAGTGCAATCCACACCATCCTCCAGATCATTTATGAAGATATTGAACAAAACCGGCCCCAGGACCGACCCTTGGGGCACTCCACTTGATACCGGCTGCCAACTAGACATGGAGCCGTTGATCACTACCCGTTGAGCCTGACAATCTAGCCAGCTTTCTACCCACCTTATAGTGCATTCATCCAGCCCATACTTCCTTAACTTGCTGACAAGAATACTGTGGGAGACCGTGTCAAAAGCTTTGCTAAAGTCAAGAAACAATACATCCACTGCTTGGACACCCAGGGAGCTGTTAGAAGTTTTGTTCAGGAAGAGTGAAGAGGGGAGAGGCATAAGAGGAGCTGAGAACAGTGCACATGTGTGCGGAACTTCAGAGGTGAGGACAAAAAATTTGAACCTGATAAGGAAATATAGTAAGAAGGGATTCACACAGAGGCACCATGTCATTAGAGCTGCATGTGAAAAAGAATTTGTAACAGTGGCAATTTGAATAGATTGGAACAGGGCAAGCAGATTACCGTATTCTCTATATCATTGACTTGAGGGCACGCAAATACTGTAATCTGTGATGCTTAACTTTCTTGTATTCCAGCAATCCCATCCACTGCACACAGGCCCAGTCTACACAAGTGCTGTATTTGTTTACTCCCGAGGGAATTTTGTGCCAATAAATTAAAAATTCTGCACCCCAAAAAAATAATTCTGTGCACAATATTTTAAAATTCTGCAAAATTCTGCATATTTTATTTGTCAATACATAATTGTGAAGGCTCCACCATGGCAGTGGGGAGCACAGGCCACTGGCTGCACAGAGATGGGAGATCACTCTGTAGGCCCCCCACCCACCCCAGAACACAGACCCTGCAGTGAGGCTGCACCTGACTCTTGACAGTGCACTGCCCAGAAACAGCCCGGGGCCCTACCCCTCCACACCAGGTGCACCAAGACAACAAGCGAGAGGGACAGAGTCTCCCATGCATATCCCGCCCTGGGCCCCAATCCAGGTGTGGGGCAAGTAGGTTCAGCCCAGCAGGATCCAAATGTGGAGGAGCTTGGTGTGGGGTGAGAGGGTTCATTGTGGGGCAATCTGGGTGCAGGCAGCTTGGTGAGGGGTCTGAATGTGTGGGGGATCTGGATGCATAGGGGCACATTGAAGATTCCAGGTGCAGGGGGATCCTCTAATTTTTTCCACCCATGTGTGGAATGAATTTTGTTATGTGCGCCAATATCAAGGTAATGTGAGGATGTGCGCCACCAGTAGAAACAAAAAACCTAGATATAATATATATTTTTAAAAGGTATCATAGGGATAATTACTCCAGTTAGGACACGTTAGGCATTTTAGAACTCAGTACTCAAAGAATTAAATTAAGGGAGAAAAAAAATCATGAAATGCATAGACCAGTCAAAAAACTAAAATAACAGCACTTTGAAAGAATAAAGTTACAGAGAATATATGTGCATTGCAGGAAGTACCAAGTAACAACAAAAACAATAACACAAATGTGTGTTGGGAGGTGATTGTGAAAGAGACAGAGAGTGCGTGTGTGTGTGCGCGCTGGCTGCTGGGGAAGTGTATGAGAGACCTTGCACTGTCTCTTTAAGCAGAGAAGCACTCACCAGTGAAGGCTCCTACAGACCGCAGCGACGTCTAACTCCTAAACCCTGTCCCTCCTCCCCAGCTCTGCGGAAATGTGGAACATGGAGGGAGGTGAGGTGAGGGGAGGGGACACCCTGACATCAGCACACCCCCCACTCTGCCCTGCACAGAAAGCAAGAGGGTCTTCGAAGCAGCTGGCCAAGGGCTCCAAGGCAGAGGGCAGGAGCAGCGTGGCAGCAGGGGGAGGGGCACATGTCACTGCTGTGCACGGTTCTACTAATCAAGTGCGTGGTACTTGATTGACTCTTGCATGGCCGCGCAGCTGAAAGGGAACTTTGGTCCTGGGAGAGTGGGCCTTGGTGGGGTGGGGTCCAGGTGCAGGTGGTTGGGGCTTAGTGGTGGGGTGGGGGTGAAGGCTCATCGGGGTAGTTCAGGTGCGGGGGGGGGCTCATCGGGGTGCGAATTCAAGAGGGAGCTCAGCAGCGGGTGGTCTGGGTGCAGGGGGAGGAGCTCATAAGGGGTCCAGACTCCGGGGAGGGTGAGGCTTGGCGGAGTGAGGGTTTGGATGCAGGGGGTGAGGGTCGGCAAGGGGGGTCTGGGTATGGAGGGGTAGGGCAGATAGGAGAACAGCTCCCCATACAGTGACCTTTTCCCCCTCATGGCTGAGGAGCGATGGGGCCTGTGGAGCTTCCTGCAGCCAGAAGGGGAGTCTAGGGGTGGATCTGACATCCTCTCCCACCCCCAGCTCAGCTGGGACTAGCAGCTGAGCCCAGCGCAGGGTGCAAGCCCACAGTGATTTACCTCTCTGTCAGCTGCTCTGGGTGCCTGAAACAATGGGCCCGTACTGCGGGGGAGGGGTGTGTGACCACTCTTGTGGCTTCCCTTTGCTTCCTTGTCAGAAGTCATTTTTCTGTAAAGAAGTAAAGAAATCTGCAGGGGACGTGAATTCTGTGCACACACAGTGGCACAGCATTCCCCCAGGAGTAATTTGAGATTCATTTCAAAACACAAGTTCACCTTGCCTCCCCCAGATTTTGAACAATGATTATGTTACACAAAGAAAACAATGAATCCATGTATCAGCACATTCTGAAAGTGACTTTACACATGGTTTGGTCTGTTGACACTGGAGGCCAAAGAGCATTCAAAATTTGTCAGAGGGGAGTAAAGTCTAAATAGTGTTTTGAATTTGTTCTTTTCAAATATGTCTCTCTCTAGGATTCATAGGGCCAGTGAGAAAGTTCCTACAAGGTCAAGCGTCATATGATGGAAAGCTGAAGGGGTAAACAAAACATCTGTAGAGGTCAGCTTGCTTAAAAACGATTGAAGACAAAAAAATCCCTAATTTGCCCATGGTAGCTGATGTCCCTTTGAAGTGTGCAGATATTGGAGCATGATTTGAAAGCCTGAGACTATGGAGGAAGACATGGAGAGAAACAAAAAGATTGGGAGGAACAGCAGGAATCAAGAAAATATACAGTAAAGGTTGTTTTCCATGTCATAAACAAGATCACAAACCATACAGAAACTCACCTTTTAAACAGTTTTTAAGTAATTATCACTATATCGTTCTAAGACTTAAATAAGAGGAAGAAAAGTGGATTGGTGGGTAGAACAGGGACTGGGGTGTCAGGACCCTCAGGATAACATGATTTTTATGAACAATGTATGTATACATAAATGTTCAGTTATTTAATAAAGAAGTGTCAAATTATATTGCAAGGGAAACAACTGCTTTATGACAGATTCTGGGCACCATTCAAACATTGTCAGTGTCAGTATATTTCCCTGTTAGAAAACTGTAAACAGAATTTGAAACTAGAAAAGAAATATGGGCTAACAGATATAAAGATGTGTGTGACTATATCTCTTTATGTGTAAATAGCACCATGTTTAGCACTATGTACTATAAAGACATGCTCTTTTACTGCCTCCGTGAGGAGATCCAGATACACAGTCCCAGTTGGACTGTAAAGTATTTCCTGGCAAACTACTCAGGGTCTGAACTTTAATACTCCTCAGAGAAGCAGTCACTGAAAGGATTGCACAAAAGAATAAAATAAAAAGCCTACAGTCCAGTAGCAACACACTTGCACAGAGTAGTCATTTAACTAGTCAGATTAAAAAAAAGAAATGTACAATGTTTATTTAACGTAGTAGATATATTCTCTTCTTCCCATTATGTAGCACTACTCATCTCAAAGGACTTTGCAAACTACACACTGAACACACACATGCAGAAATACAACCCCCCTTGGGGGTTGATGAGGGCAATAACAAGCCAGAGCTCAGCACAAAAGTAAGACAGATTAAAAACTTATCAAGGACAGTAGGAAAACCCCCCTACTCTTAGGAAGATGACATAGGACCTTTAGTATCATCTCAGCACACAGTACCTCTGCGTTTTTAAGCAGAAGACCAAACCACAAGAAGCTACATTGTACTCAGTTTATACACCTTGCCTGTGATGAAAGCAACTAACCATCAGAATTCTAGAACCTGGACATGTTGGAGCATAAGGTCTGGTCTACACTTCAAACTTAGGTAAACACAGCTCCACAGTCCTGAGTGCAATAGCTATGTTGAACTAACCCTCAGTGTAGATTCAACTAGGTCAAGAGAAGAATGCTTCTGTCAACCTAGCTACTCTTGCTCAGGGAAAATCCTGTTACAGTGACGGACAAAACCCCTTTAAATCGCTGTATTCTAGGTCTACAGTATGGCTTACAGTGCCACATAGTGCCCATAATGTGCACAGATAAAGTATTGCAAAACTGATATTAGGCCACTATCCCTCCAGCTCCATCAAGCAAGTACAACAAATAGATAATTATGTAAGTTTGTTGCTTCCTATTCAATCAAAAAAAAATAAAATGTATAATCCAAGATTAAAATGATCAGAGGTGTTAAAGCAGGGGTGGGCAAACTTTTTGGCCCGAGGGCCACATCAGGGTGCAAAACTGTATGGAGAGCTGGGTAGGGAAAGCTGTGCCTCCCCAAACAGCCTGGCCCCGCCCCCTATCCGCCCCCTCCCACTTCCCTCTGACTGCCCCCCCTCAGAACCTCCAACCCATCCAACCCCCCACTGCCGGCTCCTTGTCCCCGACCGCCCCCTCCTGGGACCCCTGCCCCTAACTACCCACCAGGACCCCACCCCCATCTAGCCCCCCCTCCGCTCCCCGTCCCCTGACTGCCGCCCCCTAGAACCTCTGCCCTATCCAACCACCCTCTGTTCCCCGTCCCCTGATCACCACCACCCCCAAACCTCCGCCCCCTGCTCCCTGTCCCATGACTGCCCCCCAGGACCCCTGCCCTTTATCCAACCCCCCGGCCCCCTTACCATGCCACTCAGAGCGCTGCCGGCGTGGCTGCAGGGTAGGAGGGACAGGGGAGGAGGGGCCAGGGGCTAGCCTCCCAGGCCAGGAGCTCAGGGGACAGGCAGGTAGGCCAGATGTGGCCCGCGGGCCGTAGTTTGCCCATCTCTGTGTTAAAGGGTCAATCAGTTTATGGTCAACATTTTACATATCGTGCAATGTGTAATTTGGCAGAAGTACAGACAATTATTTCTAATTAATTTTTCTTCAATACACTTCTAAACAAGAGGAAAATGAAAATAAAATGCATGTGACAACCTTTCCACCACATGCAATGCTGCAGTTAAGACTTATCCGCAATCATTGCAGAGACAAAATTACTTTGAACTATAGCAGACATCCAGAAAAGGATGGCTTACAAGACTGATTCATATCATATCTTGGGAGAAGCTTTCCCTTGTAATTACACTTATTTAATGTAATTTTTCCTGTAGTATAGTAATTTGAGAGAAAACAATAACTGCCATAACCCTTAGAGTCTTACATCTTCAGAGTGGTTTCCCAATGTTCACTACTTAAACATAAAGCCAAAGAGGTAGAAATTATGGCAGACTATTATTCTTTAAGTGCTATGGTGATGGGTTCTATAGAAATATTCTAGACTGATAATGACTGGAATACTTAAGAGTGGCAGAGATTCTGAATTATTTCTAACTTTGCCGAGTGCCAGCTCTACCTTCCAGATCTGTCTTCAAGCCTATTAAAACCTGCAAAAAAAGTCCTCCCCTCCGCTGCTGGGCCCTGCTCCTGCTCACTCCCCCCTGCTACTGGTTAAGTCCCCACAATCAGAGGTACAGGTATTAGTGCTGCAAAAGGAAATGAACTGCATGTATACAAACATGTATTACACAAACTACAGATTTAGGTAGCTGTTTAGAGGAAAGAGAAGACTTACTTGCCACCCCTGATGCAAAACCATAAAGCAATCCTCCTCCATCTGTCTGCTGCTGGAAGACATGGGAACCTGGGGGAGGGCTTCTCTCTTGTCTAATGAAGTTATATAATAATGTTTTCACAAGTCTGCTGGTGTATGGGAGACTGAAAAGAAAGAAATCTAATATTTATCAAAGTACATGAAGTAACTACATTGGTAACTGCACTAGAACTTAAAAGAGAGATTAATATAAATATATTTGCACAACAGGGCAGGTATTAACCATGTGATAAAAACTCAGAACTGGAATATTTAGCACCACTACAGTGCATTCCATCCAAGCAACTTAATGATCTCGGCAGACATTACCTAACCCACAGAAGCTTAATTCAGTAAACATCCCTGTTTTACAGATGGGGAAGCTGAGGCAAAATGAAACTAAGTATCTTGCCTGAGGTTAAATAAGACATAAGTATGTTTAATATAATTTTTCCTGTCCTATAGTGATTTAAGAGAAAAAAATAAATGCCATAAATTCTTAGAGCCTTGCATCTTCAGAGTGGTTTTCCAATATTCACTACTTAAACATAAAGTCAAGAAAGTAGAAATTATGGCAGATTATTATTAAGTGCCATGGCAACGGGTTCTAAAGAAATATTTGAGACAGATAAAGACTGGAATAGTTGACAGTGGCAGAGACAGCCAGGAATAGATCCCAGGTATCTCCTCTCGCAGTCCAATGCTTCATCTACAAGTCCATCATTCTTCTCTTTAATAGGGAAATTTAGTGAGGTATGCATCTTGATAAAGTTATAGGTTTGATGCCTCCTTTTATTCTCCAGAATGTAAATGGTAGCCAGGGTTATAGACACTTGTTTAAAGACTCTCTCCTGATGCTGGTCATTTTCTCCATCTTAAGGACATTAAAACGTATTAGAGTGGATTGAAAGCAATTTAAATCACTGATTTTAAACAACAAGCAAGAAACCATGATTTAAGTAATAGATTTTCATTGTGTTTTGCATTTTTACATTTTATTTATTTTCCTAAAGACAGGTTGAATCTCACTGGTTGATAACTATTAAAATGTTTGATTTGCAACTACATAGAACATTTACACTAAATTTAGTGTTGTTTCTTGTTAACCAAGAGGATACACTGTATACTCATTTATTTAAGCAATTGAATAGCTTAACTTCTTACTAGTTGACTAATATTTTACTTGTGATATGTGCCAAGCTCTATTTGGCTGGAAAATCAAATTAATTTGAAAATGAACAAAAACATTTTTTATTAAATAAAACTGCCTTAAATGTGCTGAATACATATAAAAAAAGTTAATGAAAACATATTTTTCATTTTAAATTAATTTTTGTAAACCAAGGAAGTATTTGTAGTTAGTGAATTGAACTGTTTGTTTCTGATCACCACGTCCTTAAAGATTATAGAATTAGTAGCTTTCGTCCCCTCACATTAGTTTTTATCCATAGATTGGAAGAGGAAAACAAGCTTTCCTGCTTTTTCAACTCTCATTTGGTTTATTAACTTTGAATAAACTAGTTCAATAACCTGAAATGAAGAAAATATTCTCTGTGCAGCTGCAGATGAGGTTACTGCTTTCAAAAGCTAATTTAGCACCTTAGCAAACTCTGGTTCCCCATGCTTAGACAGTGATTTCCACCAGTTTAGTGGCCTGACTCCCTTTGAAACTTCGCAGCAAACACATACTGCTTCATATTTTTGTATTTAATTTCAATGACTGTAATAGATTATAAATTTAGGTCTTAAGGTATGTTGTCAGTTTCAAATTTAATTTTAATAGATCTATTTTTAATTAATAAATCTCTATTTCAATTAATTTTTTAAAAATCTGGGGTTTTTATCCATCCCGACACTTATGTTGATTTGCCCATTGCTGTACATGTGTGCCAAGCATTCCATCAGCTATATAGAAAGGAGTAAGCAGCAACAGCAGGTCTACAGGAGAATTACTGTCTACAGCTAATATTGCCAATGTTTATTTTTTGTTTCTCTTACAGTTTAAAGCTAGAGCATAAATAGCACACAGGAAAGTGTTTTTTTTAAAAATATTCTTTCACTTTTAATAATCTATGATGTTATCAGTATTGTAATAATACTGCAACAAGAAGCTCTGCACAAGTGGACTCCTGCCGAGCACCACTGACTTCAACAGGGCACTGTATGGAATCACTTGCAGGACTGGGGACTACAGACTTATGTTTGTTTTCAGTATGATTTTTAAACTGCTAGTGTCCCTTCAATTTGCGCCATCATATTTCGCCACCCAAGAAGAACATTTTTATTCAGTGAAAGGAAATATACGGTACTTATTCCATTATTCCTCGGCATTTTGGCTACACAAAACAGGTAGACTGTATTTTCTCCAACATTTATAGTTACGAAACTAGTTGCAACCAATTTATATTGATTAGTGAAACACATGACCTCACCTCAGTGACTGTTAGTGGTAGAGAAGAGAGTTGTTGGAACTAAATGAATTAAAGAGAAACCACCGCAATATGTTTAAAAACAATTCAGAATTAATTACCTAAATTCTCCAATGCCAATGGGACTACTCATGTAAGTAAAGTTAAGTACGTGATTCAGTGTTTACAAGATCAGGGCCTACTAAGCCTCTGTCTCTCACTTCCCCCATCTATACAAATAGGGTTCATACTTCCTTATCTAACAGAATAATTCAGGAGCATTTTTGAGGCACTCAGGTACTACAGAGAGAGGAATACTATAGAAAAAGCCCACAGATAAATATAAAAACAAAAAGTAAATGACTTCTTTTAAAATAAAAGTTTTAAGTAATTAATAAAATTTATAAATGATACATATCAAGTTATAAGGTCCTTCCAACCCTGATATTCTATGATAAGGGCAAATGGGATCCAGAATAAAGCTGTGCTGAAACCAGGGTATGGGGAACCTTAAATGTGAAACACTTCACTAACATTTGGCAATGTTTTGGGTTTTTTGTTTTTTTGTTTTTAAAATGGCAGAATAATGCAATAAAACTTATTATATTTTCCTCTCCTTACACTGTCTACAAGTACAACAATCTATGAACACAAAACAGAAGTTTATCAACAGCATGAAAAACTATTTGCTTTTTTCTGTGTTGAATGCAACACTGTAATGTGACGTACCATCGGCCACGCATCAGGTATTTATGAATGATGCTCTCTCGCAGAATTTCCTTGTGAAATAGTTGGCAGGAAAGGAAGACAAGAAGTGTCGTCACAGCTTCCAGGGAAATGCTGTATGTTATGTCTCTGCAGGGAGAAGAGAGAATAGTCATAAGGATCAAGCTATTGTTTCTATTTACAAACTGACTTTTACATTATGAGAAAATGCTCTAAATTCACATGTTTATACAATGCTTAGCACATTGGGCCTGTATCCAATCTATGCCTGTTTCCAAAAAAGAGACCACCCCCACACCCCACCCCACCCCGCAAAAAAAGGAGACTGTATTTAAAAAAACCCCACAATTAAATACCCAAAATACACAAGCTAAAATTTTAAATTTTTGACCAAGCTTAGTCACTCACTAAAATAATGCATATCTTAAAAAACTGCTCTGACATTTGCACTTCATATGCATTTGTTTTAAAAATGAATAAAGAACAGTGAGAGGCCAGCTCTAATACAGGAAATATTTAGGGACACCAGAGGGCACTGAGACCAATGTGGATGCAGGTTGCTTGAGCTCTAAAGAGGCCCACCGGAATCCACAAACATTGTCCCCTAAAACACAACATCTAACCCCAAGAAATATTGCACCACACTACTGAAACCCCCAAGATGCCCTGTAGCTTGCATCTTCCCCTGATTCCAAAAGCACCAAAAAAAACCCGAAGATCTGCCTCCCCGACTTCTACAATCAAGATAGTGCCTGAGCCTGATGGAACGCAGCTGATGACTGTCCCACAACAGGTGGCTGCAAATACTGTTGAAATTAAATCTACAGTTTCCACCCTACAGACCACCATGACAGAGATTCAGATGGACAGGTGAAGCAGAACACAGAGTTTCTGAAGTAGAAGATGACTTCAAAGAAAACAAATTTCTGAAGCTGAGCACCTCGCTGGCACCATCCCACCCACGGCTGAGCAAACAAAAAACAAAAAGAAACAGTCAGACACTCAGTGATCACCTTGCTCCCCCAAACCCTGGAATTTGCCCTGGATGTGAACTTCACAGCAACATGAATACCACTTAGTAAAAGGAGTGAGATGTGAACCAAAGATCTTCTAACTCCCAGACCAATGGGCATTCCTGAATGCCAACAAGTATTTCATGAGGGGAAGGATGAGTCTCTCTCATGACGTGCTACCACCAAAAAAATGCATGGCACTTGGCTGGTCTGTCACTAGTCACTTTTGAAAATTTTGCCATAGTTACTATTCTCTGAAAACTAGAATCTTTACATTATGCTAGACCTATCCCTTGACCTATATAGTTCAGTGTCAAAGATACCATGACATTTTTCCTTCCTTTAAAAATTAATTATAGTGTAAAATCAGGCTCTTTCAAATAATGACAACTTAAAAAAAAAGTTATGCTCTAGTGCACTGAATGTGAATGGACAATTGAATTTAAAAGCAGGCTGGACTAAAACTCACTGCTCTGCTAATTAGTCTCAAGATTACACTGGAAATGATCCAATTTAAAAAATGCACAAGTTTTCTCCCTATGAAAAAAGTAATGTGATGTTTAGTAAACCCAAGAATTTTTGGTTTCAGAGTAGCAGCCGTGTTAGTCTGTATTTACAAAAAGAAAAGGAGTACTTGTGGCACCTTAGAGACTAACCAATTTATTTGAGCATAAGCTTTCGTGAGCTACAGCTCACTTCATCAGATGCAATTTTTGGTATTCTCAAGTTTACTATTTCAAAGACTGCCAATAATTTGCATTACTATAAATCATAAGGAATGGCCATTATGAAATACTTAGAACATATACAATATTGCATAGATATTCAGTAACCAAATCTCCTAATATCCCACCGTAGTAGATATTAAACACATTAACCAAGAGGTTAATATTTGCTCAAAGTCATAGAATATCAGGGTTGGAAGGGACCTCAGGAGGTCATCTAGTCCAACCCCCTGCTCAAAGCAGGACCAATCCCCAATTTTTGCCCCAGATCCCTAAATGGCCCCCTCAAGGATTGAACTCACAACCCTGGGTTTAGCAGGCCAAAACTCAAACCACTGAGCTATCCCTCCCCCTGAGCCAATAGCAGAAGTGAAATTACACTTTCCTGGCTCCCAGTCCCATACACAGTCCATTCAACTATGCTACCTCCAACACTGAAACACATTTTACAAGGTTAGGCAGACTAACATTTTCCTTTTAGTTTAAAAACAAAAACAAAAACGCTGACTACTGTTTTATTCTTGCTCTCACTATTTACATAAACATTTTAATCCATACATTTTTATTGCACACTTCAGTAAGATATTTCTGCTTTAATAACGTTCTTCCTTAAAAATTGCTGGCTCTAGTTTAATTAGTTTTAGTTTCCGTGAGTTGCCTGACTTTTTGCCTACTACTTAGAAAGTTAGCCATTGAAAAAGTTGATAAGATCCAAGATCAGACATTACACTGTGATCCAGTTCCACCACAAATTCATCTAAGCCAGAAACAATGCTGAGCTAGGAGCTGCTAGCAGGTTCTCGCCAGATTGTGCTGCATAATAATTGACACCTACATCAGTTCCAATCAGAGCACTGCAGCCGATTACACCACACAGGGATTAGAAATCTAGGGCTCTTTACAGGAGGCATCTACGTAGAACTTACTGTGTTTGGCTTTTTAATGACCAAAAAAATAAAATACATTCAAACGTGCACTTTCCCCAAGGCTGAAGGGTATATGGAGACTGATTCTCTCTCTCTCATTGACAGAATGAACAGGGAGGCTGATTTGCCCTGGATACAGAAACTACCATAAAATCCAGGACACTTATGTGTTTTCACTGGAAGCATACAGAAAAAGGTTTAAAATATACTCCGAGAATCTAGGATGTTCAAATTATACACAATTTTTATGTATTCTACCTATAATTCTTTTCCAATAAACGTCCAGCAATACAACTGTCTCCAAGCCCTGGTCTATACGACGGAGTTAGGTCGAATTTAGCCGCATTAGGTCAATTTTAAAATGAATGCATCTACACAACCAACCCCGTTCAGTCGACCTAAAGGGCTCTTAAAATCTACTTCTGTACTTCTTCCCGCCAAGGGGAGTAGCGCTAAAATCGACCTTGCTGGGTCAAATTTGGGGTAGTGCAGACGCAATTCGATGGTATTGGCCTCCGGGAGCTATCCCAGCATGCTCCAAGGGGACCGCTCTGGACAGCGCTTTGACTCCGATGCACTAGCCAGGTACACAGGAAAAGCCCCAGGAAATTTTGAATCTCATTTCCTGTTTGGTCAGCGTGGCGAACTCAACAGCATAGGTGACCATGCAGTTCCCGCAGAATCGCAAACGAGCTCCAGCATGGACTGAAAGGGAGACACTGGATCTGATTGCTGTATGGGGAGAAGAATCTGTGCAGGCCAAACTCGGATCAAAAAGAAGAAATGCTAATATATATGCCAAAATCGCACAGGGCATGTTAGAGGGAGGCTACAACAGGGACACACAGCAGTGCCGTGTGAAAGTTAAAGAGCTCAGGCAAGCCTACCAAAAGACAAAGGAGGCAAACGGTCGCTCCGGGTCAGAGCCCCATACATGCCGCTTCTATGATCAGCTGCATGGCATTCTAAGGGGGGACCCCACCACTACCCCACCACTGTCCGAGGACACCTCCAATGGGGGAGTCTCACACAACAGGGAGGAGGAAGAGGAGGAGGAGAATGCACAGCAGGCAAGCAGTGAATCCGTTCTCCCCAGCAGGCAGGGCCTTTTTATCACCCTGGAGCCAATACACTCCCAAGGCGGGATCCCCAACCCTGAAGCCAGAGAAGGCACCTCTGGTGAGTGCACATTTGTAACTACAGTACAAGGTTTAAAAGCAATAGTGTTTAATGTTTGATTTGCCCTGAAGAATTCGGATGCATTAGCGGCCACTACAGCTATTGGAAAAGTCTGTTAACATGTCTGGGGATGGAGCAGGAATCCTCCAGGGACATCTCCATGAAACTCTCCTGGAGGTACTCTGAAAGCCTTTGCAGAAGGTTTCTGGGGAGGGCTGCCTTATTTTGTCCTCCACGGTAGGACACTCTACCACAGCAAGCCAGTAGCAAGTAGTCTGGAATCACTGCAACACAAAGCATGGCAGCGAATGGTCCTGGGTTTTGGTCGCATTCAAGCAACATTCAGTCTTTATCTCAGGAGAGTTATATAATTCATGGTCACCTGGTTGAAATAGGGGAATTTTTGTAAGAGAACAGTAAAAGGACCCCGGTCAGGCTGGGTTGTTTGCGCTTAGCTAAAAGGGATCATCCTGGAGAATAGCCACGCAACGGGGGTGGGGGGAAGTGCATGCTGCACATCCACCCTAAAACCGCAGCTCCTTCTTTCAAATGTGAAACCCAACCGGCATTGCTTGCTATGGGAAAGGATGGTGCTGCAGTTTGAAACCATTCCCACATGTTATGAAGGAGGAAGAAGCCAACCCTGCATACCAAAACACTTACCATGGCTGTCTGGAAACCAAATTCTGTTGCCCAGCCGTGTGAAATGTGTCACCATACCGGCAGGCGCTCAATATAAAAGGCAAAATGCGACCTTGTACCTAAAGCACAAGTGCTGTGAATTGCTTGATTTCTTTGGAAAGAGTCTCCCCTTTGTTCTCAGAAATGTATCATCTTAAATTTTACTCTCCCTTTTTATGTCCCCCCAGGTGCAAATGTTTCTGTACTCCCTCCATCATCTCCATCCCTGAGTTTATTGCAGATTAGAATGCAAAAAAAACTGCACTCGCGATTACATGTTTTCCGAGTTCATGCAGTCCTCCCGCACTGGTAGGGCACAGCTTAATGCATGGAGGCATTCAGTGGCAGAGGCCAGGAAAGCATTAAGTGAGTGCGAAGAGTAGAGGCAGGAGGTGATTCTGAAGCTAATGGGGGAGCAAACGAACATGATGAAGAATATGCTGGAGCTGCAGGAAAACCAACAAGAGCACAGACCCCCGCTGCATCCATTGTATAACTGCCTGCCCTCCTCCCCAAGTTCCATATCCTCCTCACCCAGACACCCAAGAATGCATGCCGCCCCCCCTCCCCCACCCAGGGCACCCAGCCACTCCACTCCAGAGGATGGCCCAAGCAACAGAAGGCTGTCATTCAAACAGTTTTGATTTGTAGTGTGGCTCAATAAGCAATGTAGCCTTGTCCTTCCCTCCTCCCACACCACACCCCACCCGGGCTATCTTGTCAGTTATCTCACTTCTTTTTTTAAAATTAATAAAGAAAGAATGCATGGTTTCAAAACAATAGTCACTTTATTTCCTTTGCTAGCTGTGATTGAAGGGGGGAGGGTGGTTGGCTTACAGGGAATTAAAATCAACAAAGGGGGCGGGTTTGCAGCAACGAGTAACACACACAGCTGTCACACCGGAGCCTGGCCAGTCATGAAACTGTTTTTTAAAGCCTCTCTGATATACAGTGTGCCTAGCTGTGCTCTTCTATTCGCCCTGGTGTCTGGCTGCTCAAAATTGGCTGCCAGGCCATTTGCCTCAACCTCCCACCCAGCCATAAACATCTCCCCCTTACTCTCACAGATATTATGGAGCACACAGCAAGCAGCAATAACAGTGGGAATGTTGGTTGCACTGAGGCCTAACCTCGTCAGCAAACAGCACCAGCGAGCTTTTAAAAGTCCAAAGGCACATTCTACCACCATTCTGCACTGCTCAGCCTATAGCTGAACTGCTCCTTACTGCTGTCCAGGCTGCCTGTGTACGGCTTCATGAGCCAGGAGAGCAAGGGGCAGGCTGGGTCCCCAAGGATAACTATTGGTATTTCAGCATTCCTAAAGGTAATTTTCTGGTCTGGAAAGTAAGTCCCTTCTTGCAACTGCTCGAACAGCCCTGAGTTCCGAAAGATGTGAGTGCCATGCACCTTTCCCAGCCATCCCACGTTGATGTCAGTGAAACGTCCCTTGTGATCCACCAGTGCTTGCAGCACCATTGAGAAGTACCCTTTGCGGTTTATATACTGGTTGGCAAGGTGGTCCGGTGCCAAGATAGGGTCCGTCTATTGCCCCACCACAGTTAGGGAACCCCACTGCTGCAAAGCCATCCACTATGACCTGCACATTTGCCAGAGTCACTACCCTTGGTAACAGAATGTCAGTGATTGCATTGGCTACTTGGATCACAGCAGTCCCCACAGTAGACTTGCCCACTCCAAATTGATTCCCAACTGACCGGTAGCAGTCAGGCGTTGCAAGCTTCCACAGGGCTATCGCCACTCGCTCCTCAACTGTCAGGGCAACTCTCATCTTGGTATTCCTGCGCTTCAGGGCGGGGGGAAAGCAACTCACAAAGTTCAAGGAAAGTGGCCTTACCCATGCGAAAGTTTCGCAGCCACTGTGAATCATCCCATACCTGCAACACTATGCAGTTCCACCAGTCTGTGCTTGTTTGCCGGGCCCAGAATCGGCGTTCCACTGTACCAACCAGCCCCACTGCCACCATGATGTCCCAATTGCCACAGCCCATGCTTTCAGGAATGTCTGTGTCCATGTCCTCATCACAATCATCCTCATGTTGGCGTCTCTTAGCCCTGTTCTGCACATACTCCAGGATAAAGCGCAAGGTGTTTACAATGCTTACAACAGCAGCGGTGGGCTGAGTGGGCTCCATGCTTGCCCTGGTATGGCGTCTGGGTAACCCAGGAAAAAAGGCGCGAAACAATCGTCTGCCGTTGCTTTCACGGAGGGAAGGAGGGGCGACTGACGACATGTACCCAAAACCACCCTCGACAATGTTTTTGCCTCATCAGACATTGGGAGCTTAACCCAACATTCCAATGGGCAGCGGAAACTGCGGGAACTGTGGGATAGCTACCCACAGTGCACGGCTCTGTAAGTCAATGCTAGCCACGGTATTGAGGACACACTCCACTGACTTAATGCACTTAGTTGGGACGTACGCAATCGACTGTATAAAATAGATTTCTAGAAATCGACTTCTATAAAATCAACTTAATTTCGTAATGTAGACATACCCCAAGTCATTTATTCCATGAATTAGCGGGGTTTTTTCCAGTGGCAAAACTACATAAGTGGAAATACAAGTTTGAGGAGAAATTAGGAAGTCCCTTCCTCTTTCTTATATTAGTCAGACTTTAAAAAAAAAAAATTCTAAGATGTTAGCGTAATATATTATGCCACTTTCTAAAAAGCTTCTTTTCATATTATTTAATTGTTCAGAAGCAAAACTGGTAAAATTCAGTAACTGGAGTTATTTTATGTCTTATTCCCATGTTCTTTTTTATTCAAGCCTATGTCCCCAGCATTGTCATAATTAAGGGATGTTTAAGTGTATGTTCCTTACTTTCAGCTTGCAGAAGAGCATGGGCAGACTATCTAAATTAAACCTTTTCTCCTAAATCCAATGAAAACCCTGTTTTCCATTATTCCAAGATGCTGTTCTTAAGTTACTTGCTCAGTAACACTGCTTGAAGTTTGAAAGCCCAATGCCTACCTGTCCTGAGGGCGAGTTCTTAACTCAAGTCTTTCTAAAGCCCCAAAAGACTCTAGCAGCAATCTTTTCTAACTTTTCAAAGAAAATCTTGAGTGCACACAGAAAAGGTAAAAAACATGAGGCAGTCAGTTCATACACACAGCACATCTGGCTAATTAAGTTACACATTATATTCCAGACTCTGGCTTCCTCCTGTGTTATGGGTTTGTTGTTGTGTTTTGTTTTTTTCCCCTCCATAAGAAAGGATTACTCACCCTGTGCAGTAACTGAGGTTCTTTGAGATGCGTCTCCCGATGGTCACAAGCAGTGCTCGTTGGACCACACATGCACACCTCCCTTGCTATGCGCAGGACGTATATATAGCGCTGTGCAGTCCGACCACGCCCAGTTCCTTTTCTGCTGCAGAGCTTATGTTTTCAGCTCCAAAGAAGAGGGGAGGAAGACGAGTAGGAACACACATTTCAAAGAACTTCAGTTACTGCACAGGTGAGTAACTCTCTCTTCTTCAAGTGATGTCCCTATGGGTGCTCCACTGTAGGTGACTATAAAGCAGTGCCTCTAATTGGAAGGCTGGGGCTTCGGACCGACACGTACTGCTGAGGATAGACATCATGCGTAATAGTGTAGTCATGGGTGAAAGTGCCTGTCGATGCCTAGGTGGCAGCCTTACAAATGTCATCATTGGGGACATTATTAAGAAAGGCAATTAATGTAGATAACGATCCTGTGGAATGTGTTCTGATTGAAGTAGCAGGTTGTCTATCGTGGAGTTCATAAGATAAACGTATACACTGTGAGATGCATTAAGAGAGGCGTTGTTTAGATATAGCAGTGCCTATGGATCTTTTGGTGGTGGAGAGGAATAATCGTGGCGATTTCTGGAAGGGTTTAGTCCTGTCCAAGGAGAATGCACGCCTCATGTCTAGGGTGTGTAGAGCTGTCTCCTGTTGATTACTGTGAGGCAAGAAGCAAGGGAGGTGTTATCGGTTGATTTAGATGAAATTATATTGGGACCTTAGATAAGAATCTTGGGTGTGGGCATAGTGTAACTTTGTCTTTATAAAACACTGTGTATGGTGGAGATGCCATGAGGGCCGCAATTTCGCCCAACCATCTAGCAGAAGTAATGGCGACAAGAAAGGCCATTTTCACTGATGGGTGTACACAAGAACAGGTTGCCATTGGTTCATTCAGGGGCTTAGTCAGAGAATGTAAAACTAGGCTGGGGTCCCAGGCTGGGATCAGCTCTGGTATATGAAGATAAGATTTTGAATACCCTGCAAGAAGTGCTTCATGAGTGGGTGTGCGAAGATTGAGTGGCTGTCAATGTAGGAGTAAAAGGTTGTGATTGCCACCAAGGGTATCCTAATAGAGCTACTGACCAATCCTGACTGTTTAAAGTGTAGAATGTAGTCAAGAATAAGTGGCAACAAAGAGTGCACTGCAACAACCTGGTCTGAGGTGCACCAGCAGTGAATCTAGTTCACTTATAAATGTAAGTGTCTCTGGTTGTGTCACACCTGCTATTCAAAAGTATCTGTTTGACTGTGTCTGAGCAGGTTATTTCCAGATCCTGGAACCACAGAGGAGCCAGACTTTGAGGTGGAGCATCTGTCGATTGGGATGGAGGATGCATCCTGTGTATTGTGAGAGGAGACACGGCGTTACATGAAGAGAAATCAGTCAGTATACGATCATGCATAGAAGGTAAGTATACCAGACCTTTCGTGGCCATCTTGGAGCTATTAGTATGACATGAGCTCTGTCCTTCTGTATTTTGCAAAGTATTTGGAATAGGAAGGGAAAGAGAGGGAAGGCATAAAGGAATGGTGCATGTCAGGTTATGAGGAATGAGTCTTCAAGCAATCTGCGCCCCAGTCCTGCCCTGGAACAGAATTGAGGGCAGTGGGCATTGTGTTGAGTGGCAAAGAGATCTATGGTGGGATGGCCCCATTGGTTGAATATGGGTTGAACTGCTCGCTTATCCCGGGAGCTATGCAGCTGAAATGGAGATGTTGTTATGGACACACCAGTCGCACAGTTTGATCACCGTCGAGCATAAAGAGTGGGACTTTGCTGCGCCCTGCCTCTTAATGTAATACATGCAGGTGAGATTGTCCGTCATCACTCTTATGGTATGAGAAGAGGTAGGAAATATCAGCAGGCACTGCAGACCACTCATAGCTCTAGGAGGTTGATGTGTAAGGTGGATTTGGTAGATGACCATCTGCCCAGCACTGTGTGTTCGTGTAGATGTGCTCCCCAAATGATTAGGGAGGCATTGGTGGTTAGGATCATAATTGGTGATGGTTGTAGGAAAGGAACTCCGACACAAACATTGTTGGGCTGTGTCCACCAAAGTAGTAAGTCCTTGACTCATCGGCATGGATAAGATTTTGTGGAGGCTGTGTTTGTGGGGGAGATATACTGTGCGAAGCCATGCCTGAAGACATAGCTTGTGCAGTCTTATATGCCTCACTACAAAAGTGGCTGCTGCCACGTTGCCTAGAAGTTGGAGGCACATTCTTGCAGAGATCTCAGGGCAGACCCATACGTTGGATATCAGATCTAGTATGGCTGAGAATCTGTGAGGTGGTAGGAAGGTTCTGGCTTGTATGATGCCCAATTGTCTGCCAATGAATTCTTGTACTGGTGTTAAAGAGGACTTTTCTAGGTTCATGAGGGGGCCTAGCTTCATAAACAGGTCCATTGTTATGTGGATGGCTCGGAGAGCATCGGTTTCAGATGGGGCCTTGAGGAGACAGTTGTCCAAGTATGGAAAGATGATGACACCTTGTTTCCTTAGGTAGACAGTGACTATTGCCAAGACCTTGGAGAATACCCAAGGGGCTATGAATAGACCAAAGGCAACACCTTCTACTGGTAGTGGTCATCGCCCATGACAAATTGAGAAATTGTCTGTGGGCAGGGTGTATTGCGATATGGAAGTATGTGTTTTGGAAGCTGAGGGCCAAGAACCAGACCCCCTGTTCCAGTGTTGGGATAATAGAGAGAGGCTAACAATCTTGAAATATTGCAGTTTGACAAACTTGTTTAGATTGCAAAGGTCCAGGATGAGTCACCAGCTTTCTTCTCGATGAGGAAACAATGGGAGTAGAAAACCTATCCCCCGTGTTGGAAAGGGACTGGTTCTATGGCTCCCAGGTGCAGAAGATTATTTATTTCTCTCCATAGAATGAATTCATGAGAAGGGTCCCTGAAGAAAGATGGAGAGAGGGTCTGGCAGAGCAGGATAGATAGGAAGGGGATGAAATATCCTTCCTTGATTACCTCTAGAACCCACGTGTCCAAGGTAATTAGTCTCTATGATGGGAGAAACTGAGCTAGTCGGTCACCAAACTGTTGGGACGTCAAAGAGGGAGAGGCTTCTCGGTGCCTTGACCACACCTTCAACATTGTTGCTTCGGTGCGGGTGCATGAGAGGTAGCCCCTGAGGAGTGGGTGTACTTTAGAGAGAGGCCTTTGTTTACGGCACTGAAGTCATAATGCCATTGAGGAGTATATTGCTGTGGTTGGGAGCGAGAGGGGAAATAGTACTTTCCCAGCCGTCTCTTTGGCACAGGCCTGTAGGTGCCAAGCGATCGGAGTGTAGCTCAGGAGTCTTAAAGGGAGTGCAGGGAATCATCCATGTGCTCCAAGAACAGTTTTTGTCCCTCAAAAGGTAAGTCTTCCGCAGGTGGTTTAGACCTCTTTAGGAATACCCGTGGATGGAGCCATGATGCACACCTTATGACCACAGGAGTTGCAATGGATCGGGCCATGATGACTCTAGTAGTAGGAATCCTTCAGTCTTGAGAGACCATGGGTATGCACCCCTGAGAGATAAAGAATTTACTCAGTTGATTTTATGGCAGCCGCAAACATGGCTGAAGAGACCCACTTGAGAGAGACAGTCTCTGCCGCATCTGTCACATTTAAAGGTGATGTTTCGAGCCTTTAGGCTCTGCCTTCTGCGAGCTCTTTTCTCCTCTGCTAAGCTGGACGGCTTCCTCTCATAACTCCGAAGACCTCTGTTAAGCTCTTGTTTCCAAAGGCTGCGGTCTTGAATCTGATCTTCCCATTTGTCCACATCCATGTCCACTTCTTTGAAGTCTCACTTGCACGCACCCTTGAAATGCAATTTTGGGCGTCCTTTGGATCTTTTTCCAGATGCCAATTTGCTGTAGAGGATGTCTTTTGGAATGCACCCATCATTCATTTGGCACACATGCCCAAGCCAGTGACGGTATCTCTGTTTGAGGAGTGTTTGCATGATGACTATTGCTGGCCCGTTTGAGCACCTCAGTGTTGGTGATTCTGTCCCTCCAGGAGATTCCAAAGATTAGACAAAAGCTATGCATATGAAAGCTGTTGAGCCTCTTTTCCTGATGAGAGTATAAGTCCATATTTCGCTCCCATACAAAAATGTGCTGATAACACATGTACAATATTCACAGATCTTTGTGCGTTCTGTTAGTTTGTTGTTTTGCCATACCCTCTTGTTCAGTCTAGACATTGCTGTGGCAGCTTTTCCAATGCGGATGTTGAGTTCTGTTTCAAGTGAAAGGTTGACTGTGATAGTGGACCCCAGGTATGTAAACTCATTCACCACTTCAAGTTCATAGTTGTTGATCTTGATGGAGGATGCTTCCTCAACTCCTTGGCACATTATGTTAGTCTTTTTTAGGTTTATAGTAAGCCCAAAGACTTGGCAGGCTTTGGAAAAACTGTCCATTAGGCTTTGAAGATGAGCTTCTGTGTGGGTTGTCACTGCTGCATCATCAGCAAAGAGGAGGTGTTGGATAAGGGCCTCCCGAGTCTTGGTTTTAGATCTGAGTCTCGTAAGATTGAACAGCTTTCCATGAGATCTTGTGTGCAAGCAAATTCCCTCAGTTGATGAACCAAAAGCTTGTTTCAGTAGCAGGGAAAAGAAGATCCCAAACAGCTGCGGCAAATACACAACCTCGCTTAACTCCACTACAAATCTGGAAAGCCCCAGACACTGAGCCGTCATGTTGGACGGTGCCATGCATGTTTTCATGGAAGGACTGAATCATGCTTAAGAGCTTGGGGGACATCCAATCTTTTCTAGAAGTGTGAATAGTCCACTTCTACTGACAAAGTCAAAGGCTTTGTGAGATCGATGAAGGCTATATAGAGGGGCTTTTTTTGTTCTCCGCATTTCTCTTGTAGCTGTCTCAGCAAGAAGATCATGTCAATAGTAAAGCTTTCAGCTCTGAAGCCGCATTATGATTCAGGATAGATTCTGCCTGCAATGGTCTCAAGTCTGTTCAGGACAACTCAGGCAAAGGCTTTTCGCACAATACTAAGAAGAGAAATGCTAAGATAGTTGTTACAGTCACTCCTGTCACCCTTGTTTTCATAGAGAGTGTGATGTTGGTGTCTCATTTCTTTTGGTACTTGGCCTTCTTTCCAGCACAGGCAGAGCAACTCGTGATGATGTTGCAGTAGAATAGGTTTTCTGCATTTTATGACCTCGGACAGTATGCAATCTTTTCCAGGGGCCTTTCCATTGGGGAGGCTATCTATGGCAAGGCTAAGCTCCTTGACAGTTGGTTCATCGTCGAGTTGTTTCATAATAGACAGGCACGTCTTTAGGAAAACCCGCCTCATGCATGTCTCATGACCACAGCAGTTGCAATGGACAGGGCAGTAGTGTCTGCAGAGTGTAATGAGGCTTGTAAGGCTGTAAAGGCTAGAAGGTGTCCTTCCAATATTAGGGACAGGAATTGCTCTTTCTTGGCCTCCAGGAGGTCATGACAGAGTTCCTTCAATTTGAAGTAGTTTAAGCAGTTATACTTAGCCATCAGAGCCTCGTAGTTCAAGATTCAAAACTGGAGCATAGCTGATGGATATGCCTTGTGTCCAAATAAGACTAGACGTTTCCAAACTCTGTCTGGATGGCTAGCACAGGATTGGTAATGGTGGCCTCTCTCTTGCACCGTATTGACCACCAGAGAATTTGGGGTAGGGTGCGAGAATAGAAATTCAGCATCTTTCGCTAGAATGCAGTACTTTTTGTTGGTGCATTTGCAAGTCATAGGGATGGATGCCGGGGTCTGCCAGAGAACTTTTGCGGGGTTGAGAAGAGCTTCACTGATTGGTAGAGAGATCTTGGAAGAAGAAGAAGAAGTGTGGAGAATATCAAGCAGTTTAATGCTGCTGATCCTTGCCTTCCTCCAAAGGAATCTGCAGGGAATCTGCAATCCTGCAGAACAAGTCTTGAAAATGTCCGAAATTTTTGGCAGATGTAGGGAGTGGAGGTATGATAGCCTCATCAGGTGAAGAGGAAAAGAAATGTAATGTAGGAGGAGCTTCCTCCTCCTGTTCTTCCTCCTCATCGCTGGGGAAGGGATGTGTCCTCCGTGGGGGAGAAAGGGAGGAGTGTTGTGAGCCTGGAGAGTGGGGGGAGGTCATGCCAAAGAAGAAGTGACTCAGGAGTGTCTGATATCAGAAGAAGAAAAGGAGTACTTGTGGCACCTTAGAGACTAACCAATTTATTTGAGCATGAGCTTTCGTGAGCTACAGCTCACTTCATCAGATGTATACCGTGGAAACTGCAGCAGACTTTATATACACACAGAGAATATGAAACAATACCTCCTCCCACCCCACTGTCCTGCTGCTAATAGCTTATCTAAAGTGATCAACAGGTGGGCCATTTCCAGCACAAATCCAGGTTTTCTCACCCTCCACCCCCCCACACAAATTCACTCTCCAGCTGGTGCTAGCCCATCCAAAGTGACAACTCTTTACATAATCAAGTCGGGCTATTTCCTGCATAGATCAAGGTTTTCTCACATCCCCCCCACCCCCATACACACACAAACTCACTCTCCTGCTGGTAATAGCTCATCTAAACTGACCACTCTCCAAGTTTAAATCCAAGTTAAACCAGAACATCTGGGGGGGGGGGGTAGGAAAAAACAAGAGGAAACAGGCTACCTTGCATAATGACTTAGCCACTCCCAGTCTCTATTTAAGCCTAAATTAATAGCATCCAATTTGCAAATGAATTCCAATTGAGCAGTTTCTCGCTGGAGACTGGACCAGGCTGAGGTTGGTGGTGGGATGGAAATTGTTGAAATCATGGTGGAATTCCTGGTGGAAATGATTTCAACAATTTCCATCCCACCACCAACCTCAGCCTGGTCCAGTCCACACAAGAGATCCACTTCCTGGACACTACAGTGCTAATAAACAATGGCCACATAAACACCACCCTATACCGGAAACCTACTGACCGCTATTCCTACCTGCATGCCTCCAGCTTTCACCCTGACCACACCACACGATCCATCGTCTACAGCCAAGCTCTGCGATACAACCGCATTTGCTCCAACCCCTCAGACAGAGACAAACACCTACAAGATCTCTGTCAAGCTTTCTTACAACTACAATACCCACCTGCAGAAGTAAAGAAACAGATTGATAGAGCCAGAAGAGTTCCCAGAAGTTACCTACTACAGGACAGGCCTAACAAAGAAAATAACAGAACGCCACTAGCGGTCACCTTCAGCCCCCAACTAAAACCCCTCCAACGCATTATTAAGGATCTACAACCTATCCTAAAGGATGACCCAACACTCTCACAAGTCTTGGGAAACAGGCCAGTCCTTGCCTACAGACAGCCCCGCAACCTGAAGCAAATACTCACCAGCAACCACATACCACACAACAGAACCACTAACCCAGGAACTTATCCTTGCAACAAAGCCCGTTGCCAATTGTGCCCACATATCTATTCAGGGGACACCATCACAGGGCCTAATAACATCAGCCACACTATCAGAGGCTCGTTCACCTGCACATCCACCAATGTGATATATGCCATCATGTGCCAGCAATGCCCCTCTGCCATGTACATTGGTCAAACTGGACAGTCTCTACGTAAAAGAATAAATGGACACAAATCAGATGTCAAGAATTCTAACATTCATAAACCAGTCGGAGAACACTTCAATCTCTCTGGTCACGCAATCACAGACATGAAGGTCGCTATCTTAAAACAAAAAAACTTCAAATCCAGACTCCAGCGAGAAACTGCTGAATTAGAATTCATTTGCAAATTGGATACTATTAATTTAGGCTTAAATAGAGACTGGGAGTGGCTAAGTCATTATGCAAGGTAGCCTGTTTCCTCTTGTTTTTTCCTACCCCCCCCCCCAGATGTTCTGGTTTAACTTGGATTTAAACTTGGAGAGTGGTCAGTTTAGATGAACTATTACCAGCAGGAGAGTGAGTTTGTGTGTGTATGGGGGTGGGGGGGATGTGAGAAAACCTGGATCTATGCAGGAAATAGCCCGACTTGATTATGTAAAGAGTTGTCACTTTGGATGGGCTAGCACCAGCAGGAGAGTGAATTTGTGTGGGGGGGTGGAGGGTGAGAAAACCTGGATTTGTGCTGGAAATGGCCCACCTGTTGATCACTTTAGATAAGCTATTACCAGCAGGACAGTGGGGTGGGAGGAGGTATTGTTTTATATTCTCTGTGTGTATATAAAGTCTGCTGCAGTTTCCACGGTATACATCTGATGAAGTGAGCTGTAGCTCACGAAAGCTCATGCTCAAATAAATTGGTTAGTCTCTAAGGTGCCACAAGTACTCCTTTTCTTTTTGCGAATACAGACTAACACGGCTGTTCCTCTGAAACCTGATATCAGAAGGTCTTTTGAGTATCTAAAGTCTACTGGAGGGGGGGAAAGGACCATTGGTTCCAATGTATGACTCGGTGCCAAAGGAGTGGTGTATTCCCCTAAGGTGTCAGTAGAGGGAGCCAGAGATTTGACTGGCAGCAAGGGCTTGCTCGGTGCCGAAAAGAATGCTGGTGCCATAGCTCCTGCAATCAGCCTGTCTCGATCTCCAGATGTGATTGACTGTGCCGAGGGCTGCCTGGTTAGGCTGCCTGGTTACTGTTTCTATATTCTGATACCAGAGGTACTTGGGTGGGCCCTAGAGCTGTGTCCCCTGTCAGATGCTGTTGAGGCAACTGACCTTGCAGGTGATGGTGTTCTGGTGGGCTGTGCCTCAAAATGTGAGGTGAGAGCCTGTTTCTTCTCACCCGAGCAAGAAAGGGACAACTTTCTCTTCGTCTTCTGATCCTCATTCCTCAACCTGGCAGAACGTGAGGGCCTCATAGGAAGAGAGTCCGGGCCCAGGTCTGATGCAGGCCCCAGTGATTTCCCCATGATGAGAAGTTTTAAGCAAATGCCCCAGTCATTTCTGGCCCTGACCATGGCAGTGAACATTTTTGTGAAACATGTCCCTCTCCAAGACAGCAAATACAATGCAAGTGGCCATCCATTACTGGGAAGGTGGCCCCACAAAAGATGTGCCTCTTAAGCCCGGGGGACTGAGGCAGAAGGGTGAAGGAAAAAAAGCTTCCCAGTCGTGAAGGGCCAGGGGGAAATGAAACCTAAGCTATGAAATAACTGTAAAGGTAAAGAAAAACAAAAAACTGGGGGTTGTTGTTTTTTTAGAGTAGAAGAAAAAGAAAGAAGAAAATACTAACTACATGACATCTAACGTGGAAAGCACTAACTACTGAGGAAACAGGAGAAGTAGACTCTGCTGTGGATTCCATCCACAAGGCAGTAGAGAAGGAACTGGAGGCGGTCAGACTGCACAGCACCATATATACATCCCACTCACAGCATGGGAGGGGGGAGGTGTGCATTTGCGGTCCGATGGGCACTGCTGAGGAAGATCTCCAATCCCAGGTGCAGGGGCTGCCATTCCTACAGTGGAATACCCATAGGGATATCACTCGAAGAAGAACCAACTCTCTCTCTCTGCTTCCCACCTTTTAATTATTTTCTTGAACTTTCACCATGCCAATTCAGGTTCCTATAAGTATCAAAAGGTTAAAATGTAACTAATTTTCTAATTAAGGATGGTTGCCAAAAGGGCTGAGTCACACAAAAAGTTTCAAATCATACAGGAACCAGGTTTTATTAGAATGCTTCCTCGGGGCCCACAAGAAAGGTGAAAGAAAAGTCACCACAGAGAATAGATCAGTTTTGAACACTGAAAAGAAGTAGAGTATCTGATCATTGGACTCTGAATGTAAGTACAATAGGTCAAAGTGAACATAATATTTCCTCTTGGAATCACTTCCAAATTTATACCCAATGATGGCAAAAATGCACACGGTGGCAGTCAAGAAATACACTACTCTAGTTATAACTGACTTGAAAGATTTGGGAAATTTCTAAAACATGCACTCAAGAAATATGAATTGAAAGCAAATGGCACCCACTGGCCTTTTCTACTACTCTCTCTCAAATGAAAGAACAGGAAATATTCCCATCTAGTTCTCCCATCTCCATAGATAGGAAGGGAGTGCGTCTAATGAACAGGTCAGTGAATTGGGAATCAAGATTTATGAGTTCTATTCCCAGATCATCTCTGGCTCCTTGTGTGGTGGGCACAAATCTCAGCCTCCCTGTACCTCAGTTTTTCCATCTGGGCAATAAACTATCTCATCCTGGTAAAAATAGGTAAGAGAGGATTTCATTAAAACCCTATATAAGCATTTTTTTAATGCTTCAGCTGATCCTTCACACCAACAACACAGGTTTTCCTGAAAATGTTAGCTGTAACCAAATCTGAGATATTGTCATTTATGTAAGAGAAGACTTAAGACAAATGCCTAAATACCTAGCCATATATGATCACACATTAAAGTTACTACAAAAGGAAACTGAATTCTGAATGACAGGTTTCAGAGTAGCAGCCGTGTTAGTCTGTATCCGCAAAAAGAAAAGGAGTACTTGTGGCACCTTAGAGACTAACAAATTTATTGAGCATAAAGTTTTTTTTAAGTTGTCCTCACTCTCATCCCTTGAAGCTGAGATCTGGCATCATAATTAAGCTCCTACACACTCAGCTGGGATCAGTAACTATCAGTACATTGTTAGATCACCGGTACACCTGAGATAGCTGCTAGGTCACAGGCAAGGTTAAGACCAGCTTTCCTTAAAGGGCCAGTCAAGCCTGTGACACACCACCACAGAAATGCCTTACACATTAATCACCAGACCATCACCACCAACATTCTAGCTTTTTGCTATCTGTTTTTATAGTAGGTTATCACTAAACCATGGTGACCTGGGAAGGAGGTTTGAAATCAGCGTGCTGATGGTTGTGTTCTGAACAATCTAACTGTCTCATGATTTGGACATTTCGGTTATATTCAAAGATGAGACTGACTAGGAGGATTTTTTCCCTTTATAATTAAGATAGATTTTCCTAAATAAAGGGTTATAGTCAAACAATTCTCAAATACTACAACTATCATGACATTGGTAAAGTCTCCTAAGTAGTTCTCTATCTAAATGGAAGTCTTTAAATTATTTTTGGAGAGTACCAAAACTAGCATCCAATATAGCAACCTTTTCAAAATGTAAAGGAGGGGAAAAAAGGCTTAGCTTCCTCCCTTTCATACGATTACTGAGGAAAAAAAGAAAAAAGGAATTGTAATTTTCATTATGTATTTATGGGTTTTGTTTTGTTTTTTTACAGTGCCATGAAATTATAAAGTGCTATATAAATGCTATTATACACACTATAATTTTGCAATCTCTCTCTCAAAAGTTACTATATCTAGATCACACTGTGAACCTGCCAGCTGCTACATTTCATTTTTAAATTCCAGGAAATGCAAAGAGCATCTTAAACCAGTAAAATCTTATTAAATTGAAAATGGTCCTAATTATTTTCAAATTTGGAAGATTTTAGCCAACAGCAGGTTTTTTTTAAAACTACAGAAAATAACGGAATGTAATGGAAATGTTCGCTAACCTACAGTGGGCACTACAGGGTGCTGCTTAACAATGGTGTAACTGGATCAGAGTATTTCATTCTTTTCCCAACATGTATTTATAGTTCTTAATGAAGTGAAAATGTACTAATAATAACCAGATGTTCTGTTACGTACACCAATTCCTAACAAGCTGCTGAAAGATGCCTCTATAATTTAACGTTTTTGGAACTCCATCTTACAACAAAATGTTAGTAACAGTTGCTACACAAAGCATATTGGATGACATATTTAAGCAGTACTATACAATGGCCAGTGTAGTAATACTTGTTAATGCACACCTTTGGGTGCGCATAGTAACAAGAAGACCAAAGGAAGACCAGTATCTGCAACACACCTGAGGCATCCATAAATCAAACAGCGTTGAACAATAACTTGTCTCTTACTGGGATAACACAATGCTGATTTTTAAAGAGCAATAATGTTCTTTAGGCCATATTCATGTTTTAAAATTAAAAGTTTTAAATGTTAAAAGCTTTTCCACTTAGCATTTTGTGAATGACACTGGCTGCCTGTTATTCAGCAAGGGTAATTCAAGGTCTCATTAGTAAGCTTTAAATAATATTGGCTGCTGTCATATGATCCATATGCCACCTGCTCCAACCCAGCTGATGGCAACTTCCATGATGAGGCACCGGGCAGCAAGCAGTCCTCAGGTAGACACTAATTTCAAGAAAATGGGGCTTCCTCCATCCATGGCTACAACACTGAAATGTTCTCCCATCATATATCCCAGAATACGTCTCTGGATCCTTTCCAGACAAGGCTCAAGACATTTTGTTTCTTCATTTACATTTTGTGGGAGGTGTTTGTATACTTGAGAGTAGGAGGTTGTTCTAGATTTCTGTTTTGTCTTTTGCTGGAGCACATATGTTATTAATACTAGGCTAGGCTGAAAAAAAGCTTTTCTAAATTATTTAGAAATCAAAATTAACTTTAACTGGCCCACTCCTACCATGGTGTCAGTATCTTTAAGTTAGGCATTATGGCTCTTAACTTTCTAGAAAGTTGTTTTATACAGAAAGCTAACTTTAATAGAAGCGGTGGTGTCCGGTCAATTAGGAAACAAAAGAACTAATTCATATCAATATTTGCATACAAATTTCTTAACAAAAAATGGTCATATATAACACCCTAGAAAAAGGATCTGCATAGACAAATTACCCCAGAGGAATGGGATTTTATGTGGCAAAGAAGACCAGCAACCTCAATCTGTAGCATGATCACAGAAAATGTTTTTAAGATACTGTTTCAATGGTACTTCATACTAGTCAGGTTAAAATGTATATATATAGATTTAAGGGGGATAAACGCTGGAGAAACTGTTGTGAAGGAGGAGATTCCATGTATGTATGGTGGACGTCCAGTTATTAGAGAGAGTATTGGAATGCAATTCATAACCAAATATTACAAACTGTTGGCTATCTATTCCAAATGATCTTTTTCTAATCCTCTTGGGGCTTCCTGGTACAAATGGTCACACAAAAAGAAACAGAGAATTCATCTCTTATCTGCTAGCAGCTGCTAGACTACTGGAAAAAGTCCAGTCATAGAGGAATGGTTAATAAAACTATAGTAAGTTATGGAAAAATTAAAATACCAATTATGTATCCACCAAAATAGAGGACAAATAGATATTTGTTACCTAATGTAATATTTGTTACTCAATGCTCAGTACATTTGCCTGCACCAAAACCCAGCACAACTCTCCAATGTTTTTGAATATTTACATTTGATAGATATGGTTGGTTTGATAAATGTGTAATCAGAAGTTTCACTCAATTTACTAAAATCACCAGAAACATCACATTCTTGTAGCTTAAAGAGGCTCACTCTATAAGTAGATAACACCTTAAGTAGAGAGCTCTGATGATTACATTATTGTATAACATTTCTCTAAACAAAAGCTCACGGTTCTAATGATTATCTTTTTGTCTCTGACCGATACATGGCAATGATTTGTAAACCTGTAAAAACTTTCTAAACAAATAAATAGATCCAAAAAATTGGGAGGCTATGCTGTCCATTGCAATTTTCAGACTCCTCTCCTACATGCCCCCAGAGTGTCTGTTCAGTTATCTACATCCGATTCAAACTGAAGCTCTCTGGGATACCTGAGATTGAAGCTCTGTGAAGAAGTCTTCCCCAGTTTATCTTACAATCATAATTTCACCATGGTCTGTAATTCAAGTATTCTCTCCGCTCTGTAATGGAGTTTGAACAGCTCCATTCACAACAGGCTGGTTCTCTACTGAATAATGTGTTCTCCAAGAGATAATTTGCAATAACACACTGAAATGCAGTCACAGAGAAAACAGTTACTTTCCAGTAACTGCGTGGAATGTACTGCCTCTGTAGGAGTCAAATGTCTTGCCAGGAGAGCCATAGAACCATTTAAGTAGTAAAGCAGCTGGGGGACATGAAAATGTTACTCCCGTTCTGCATTCTGGACACAAGGAGGCTACTATATAACTATCCGTCAGCTTCTCCAAGACAGGTCATTAAAACCTTTTACTAAGGGGAGGAACGCAGTATAAGTAAGGATCTAAAGAAGGGATATATTCAGAGAGCAGTTACTGGTAAGTAACCTTTTCTTCATGAAATTGCCTATTCAGAACCCCCGAGTAGGGCAACAGCTAGCAGTGACAGTCCTCTGGAGGTATACTGATGACTACTAATGGATGCTCTACTGAGCAGAGCTTCCAATCTGAACTCCCCATTGGAACACTGATGGTCTATAGAAGTGAGACTTCAAATCCAAGAGCAGGTTTACAGACCACAACTACAGAGACACTAATAATACAAGTTGCAGAAGCTGCCCACCTTGTAGTGGAATGGGCCCCAAGTCCTCTGCTATTGGAAAGCCAGGCAAGTCACATTAAGTCTGAACATGTAACTTAGTCGATTTAGACAACCTCTGCACTGAAACGGCTTGACCTTCCAAAATTCACATACAAATTTGTGGATTTTCTAGACTTATTTCTGTCAAGGCAATAATTAAACACCTTTTATGCCCAAAATAAGGAAAAAATTGATTTGGTAAATCTGACTTGCAGGTAGAGAAAAATTTAACTGCCAAAGAACTTGATGAGCTGGATAAAAATCTGAAGTTACCATAATCCAAAAAAAACAAAAAAAAAACAAACAAACAAAAACCAAACACCTTTCAACGCTACCACATCTTTCTGAAAAACAGCACAACAGAGTTTGCATCCAGCCCTCTCTGGATGATGTTATAGCTACTAGGAAGACAACCTTCAGCAACAGTTGAATTTGAAAAGACTAAACTAAGAGCAAATCCTCAATGAGGATTTTTTTTTATTGTGTACTAGAGGGAGCAGTTTTCCATGTAGTCCCCTCCACCAAATGACCCGCGAAAGAACTTGTTGGCTGGAGCAGTTTTACATTGTTAAAAGTAAGCAAAATGAACGTTTTCTTAAGTATCCATATTTGTACTTAAGATGTGTCAAAACTGTCAGCATCTTAACATACTACCTTAGGAATATTTTGGCTAAAAAAAAAAAATCTAGCTCAGCATTTCAAATAGTAGGTCCTGACCACAAGGGGGTCACAAGGCTATTGTAGGGCGGCATTGCCACCCTTACATCTACACTGCCTTCAGAGCTGGGCGGCCGGAGAGCAGCAGCTGCTGGCTGGGTGCCCAGCTCTAAAGGCAGCGCCACCACCACTAGGAGTGGCAAAGTAAGGGTGGCATGGTATGGGGGCAGGGGGTTGCCACCACCTGAAATATTTTTAAGGTGTGGGGGGTCTCAGCAAAAAAAGTTTGAGAACCTGTGATCTATATAAATATTTTGCATGTGTATTACTCACAGAGTCAAGAGTACAAACATAAAGAATGTAAGTTTATATTCCAATTAGACACCTGCAGTTGGCTCATGTCAGCTGACTCGAGCTCATGGGACTTAGGCTAAGGGGCTGTTTAACTGCAGTGTAGACATTTGAGCTCAGCCTGGAGCCGTGACTCCAGTCTCCTGTGAGGTGGGAGGGTCCCAGAGCTCAAACATCTACACCTCTATTAAACAGCACTGCGAGCCAAGTCAGCTGACTTGGCCCAGTCACTGATTTTTAATTGCAGTGAAGATATAGCTAAAGAGAAACTAAACTATAATGTTTCCCACAATGTTGCCAACTTTCTAATCACACAAAACCAAACAACCTTCCGGCTGCCCCACCCCTTCCCCAAGGTCCTGCCCCTGACCCACCCCTTCTCCGAGGCCCTCCTCCCACTCACTCCATCGCTCGCGCTCCCCCACCTTCACTATCTCATTTTCACCAGCTTGGAGCAGGGAGTTGGGGTACGGGAGGGGGTGCAGGCTCCAGGGTGGGGCCAGAAATGAGGGGTTCAGGGTGCAGGAGGGGGCTCTGGGCTTGGGGTGCAGGAGGAGGTGAGGGCTCCAGCTGGGGGTGTGGGCTCTGGGGTTTGGCCAAAGGGTTCGGAGTGTGGAAGGGGGTCTGGGCTGAGGAGGGGGTTGGGGTGTGGGAGGCAGTATGGGCTCTAGGCTGGGGGTGCAGGCTCTGGGGTGGGGCCATAAATGAGGGGTGCAGGGTGCAGGAGGGGGCTCTGGGCTGGGGCAGGGGGTTGGGGTGCAGCAGAGGAATGAGGCTCCAGCTGGGGTTGTGGGCTCTGGGGCGGGGCTGGGGATGAGAGGTCTGGGGTTCAGGAGGGGGTTAGGGGGTAAGGCCAAGGAATTCAGAGTGTGGGAGCTCCAGGCTGAGGCAGGGGGTTGGGGTGTGGAAGGGAGTACAAGCTCTAGGCTGGGGGAGTGGGCTCTGGGGTGGGGCCAGAAATGAGTGGTTCAGGGTGCAGGAGGGGACTCTGGGCTGGGACAGGGGTGCAGGAGGGGGTGCGGATGCCGGAAGGGAGTTTGGGTGTGGGAGGGGGCTTAGCGCTGGGGTGTAGGAGGGGGTGAGGGGTGCAGGCTCCAGGCAGCGCTTACCTCAGGCAGCTCCCAGGAAGTAGCCAGCATGTCTCTCTGGATCCTAGGCAGAGGCGTGGCCAGGTGTCTCTGTGCACTGCCCCCGCAGCTCCCACTGGCCGCAGTTCCCAGCCAATGGGAGCTGCAGAGCGATTGCGGTTTCCCTTGTAGCCACCCCTATGCCTAGGAGCCAGAGGGACATGCCAGCTGCTTTCCGGGAGCCGCGTGGAGCTGGGTAGGGAATCTGCCAGCCCCACACCAACCGGACCTTTAACGGCCCAGTCAGCAATGCTGACCAGAGCTGCCAGGGTCCCTTTTCGACCAGGTATTCCAGTTGAAACCAGACACCTGGCAACCCTATTCCCACAGAGCTAAGTGTTTTTTTTAAAGTATGTAAAGACTCCATCAACCCACTACATGTTTCTTCCTATATTGCTGCTGGTGTGATTGTGGCTTTCAACAACTACTACTGTACCGAACAGGTATATTCACAGAAAAGGTGGAGACGCTGACACTAGGGTCCAACTGTTGAAAAGGGTTAAGTCAACTTTGGCTGTAGAATATGTTTACAACTAGAATGACAGAATATATGACATTGGGCTCCACACAGTATATGATAGTGGACTGCCTTCCAACAAAAAGATACAGGACTTATGAATGCCTCCATGTGTCTCAGCCCTTTCACCTCTTAGTATTTCCTCTAATTTGTTCTGAACAAAAAGTGTAACAGTTTCAGGAAGCATTGACAATGCCTCTTTGCTCTGCAGACTGACACTCTAAATCATACCATTAATTCATGAAACAGTGACAGCCCAAAACACTGGTGTAACGCTGACAGAATTCTATTTAATGAGCACAATATTTCAAAAACAGTTGTATCTTTATCAAACAGATAAACAAATAAGCAAACAGATTTGTCAGCTTTCCAATCAGAAGCACAATTAGCAATGTAAACACTGAGGGCTGGTCTCCACTATGGGGAGATCGACGCTGCAGCAGGGATCGATTTAGCAGACCTAGTGAATACCCGCTAAATCGATGGTAGAGCGCTCTCTGGTCGAGCCCAGTACTCCAGCTCTCAGAGAAGAGTAAGGGAAGTCAACAGGCGAGCGCCTCACATCAACTCTGCATAGTGAAGACAGCGGGGTAAGTCGACTCCAGCTATGTTATTCACGTAGCTGGAGTAGTGTAACTTAGGTCGACCCAGTAGTAGAGACAAGCCCCGAGTCTGCAACAATGAAGTGAAATGCATACAGCAACAGATAATCTGAGAAAAGTTAGAAACATGGATTCCACTGAAGTTCTTTCAGAATTGACTACATTTCAGTTTGGGCAATACGTATTTTAGGCACAAGCTACCAGGTGATCACACACATGAAAAGTTAATGTTGACCAAAGCTGCCTTGTTAAAATTTATACTGGAGAAATGAAGTTTAAAATTAAGAGAGACTGGTGTGGGGAACACATTATTTCAAATAAAAGAAAGCAAGTACCATTCCATAAAAATGAGGTTAGAAGATAAAGAACCTATTATTTGTATTATCCTAGTGCCTAGAAGTCCCAGTCCTGGACTAGTACCCCATTGTGCTAGGCACTGTACAAACACAGAACAAAAAGACAGCCCCTAGTGAAGAATGTTTCCAGGCACATCTCCCAGATGAACAGGTAATCAATGTACATTTTTTACATGGTAGAAACTGTGAAAATGCAGTATCACATAAACATGGTACCAAATCTGTTGGATTTCTGGAGATCTGTAGAAACAGTCTGCCCAATAATTTCTTTTTTATTCAGATTTCAATTCAACTGTAGTTTGGAAATAGAGCTTATCACCATTACCTTTTAGATTAAAAAGAGCAACATAATTTTTAATTTAAAAACCCAGAACCCTGCATAAGTGCAGGAGGCAAGAAGCCGTTCTCTCACACATTGTTGTGTCCCTGTGCTGCAGGCAGGCACAATTACAATTCTGTCACGCAGGAGTTTCAGGTTAGCACCTATAGTAACAGCAGTCTTCACCTGAAGGGGAATGATGCTGAGTCTCACCCCTGTCCGCACCATAACAGTGAGTGCCGCTGTTCCCAAGCACATAGCACCTTTTCAGAATGTAGTAGCTGTGCTTTCTGTGTACTCCCAGAGGTACTGTGCAGGGTCAGAAATGAAACTACAAAGTAAAATGGGACAGGGCAGAACAGATGGACTGAGGAGGGCTGCATGCCCGCAGTTTATCTAGGGCAGTAAAATACTTAGATCAGATCCAGAGGACAATATATCACTATTTATATGAGACATGATGATCTTGCAATTGGCTAATGCTCAAATAAAATCATTCTTTTTTGCACAGTAAACTTGGAAATTATGAGGAACACATTCCCTCCACAGAGTACAAATCCCAAGTTTCAAACAGAAATCCCTGTCAAAAGCACTTACAGAAGGGGAATTTCAACAATGAGCTGAATGAGGCAACACAGCAACTCTTCTATAAGGTCTTCACATTCCACTCCTGAAACAGAATAAAAGGACACTCTTTGTCTCTGGAATTTCAAACATATGAAAAGAAACTACAGATTCAACTCATACTGAAACTTTTTAAAGTTAGGTATCAAATTACTAGCATGGGAGCAACCAGGCAAATAAAATGATATAAGGTTAATGTGAGAGGGAGTATGCCAATATCACTGTTAAGCTCAAAGCACTTGGTGCCTTGTCTACACACTAACCATGCTGGTGCAGTCAAAGATGTACAACTCCCAGTCTCCCCTAGTCTGGCCACAGTTATGTTTGAATAAAGGTGCCTTATACCAATATGGTTATTTCTGTAGGGAAGGTTAATAAGCTATTGTGGTATAAGGAACCTTTATATTTACACTGATAATTGCATCTACACCAGGAGCTGTACTGGTACAAGTATTTCAGTAGAAAGATCACATCCCTAACTGATATCAATGGTACAAAACCTGTGGGCAAACTAGGCCTCAGTGGCAACTAGTTGTTATTTATGTGTATTACTGTAGTTCGCATGAGTTTCAGTCATGGACCAGGATGTCATTATGCTAGGCCCTGAACAAACCAAGAATTAAGACTGTCCCTGAGCCAAAGAACACTAAAAGCCTGAGCTAATTAAAAATTATGTCCAGTCAACCTGACTCCTGAGTGCTGAAACATCCACCTCTTACTAACGGTTTGATTTCACTCAGTTTGGGTGATTAAGATGAGTGGTCAGTTTCACTTTTTCTTGTGAACCATCAATTACTAGTCATTTCTCCCCTTTGAATCTCAATGGCCCTTCAGGGCATGTTAAAAGATCCATCACCTCCTATGGGCTTTTGGTGTTGAGGATTCTGATGAAGGTTGGTGTTTGCGGATATTAATTCAGGTTTGATTTAATCTCTGGTTAATATATTTTCTAGTTTAAAGGTAAGGAGTATCTGCTTGGTGAACCTTTTTAGGCAACTGTATTTTAATTTTATGGCAAAGGTGCATTGGCCTTACAATATCTGTTTTCTGGGAATTATAAATCAAGACTATTTTGCTTTCATGTTTTTTTGCACTAGCGCAATACAATGTTAGGACTGCACACAACGGAGGGAATTCTGGTTTATAAGCCTTTTGACTTAAGTTTTGTAAATGCTTCTTTATCAATATTGGGGGAGGGGTGGCAAATTTGACCTCACAGTGACCCCATAAGGCAAGCCAGTACTGCCATGGCAAGTTTGTACAGTCGTTTACCGTAACAAACCAAACACTTGGACCCTGGCAGCAAACCAACAAATACTGTGTCTCTTTGATGGGGCATCCACCGTACACTAACCCTGGAGGGGTTAATTGAGGCAACAGAGGCCAATTAGCCAGAGGCTGCATCTGGAGCAGAGCTAGGATGCAAATGAGGCTTAACTAGGAATGAAGCTCACCTGGGGAGAAACAGTCACACTCCCTGATTCAAGGGGAGAGAGTAGGAGCCTGTAATAGGCAGAGTAGGAAACAGTCCAGTGAAGGAGCAGCAAGGGCGGGCAGAACAGAGACCCAAGCTTCTGTGTGGAGGGTTCCGGTACTGGAACCCGGTGTAGAGGATGGGCCCAGGTTCCTCTACACTGGGGGAGTGGCATGCTAGGGGCAGCCGATCTGGGGACTGCCAGGGACAGTTTGGAAGAAGACTTTGATAATACCCCGGAAGGGAGGGCAACTTCAATGTGACTTGGCTAGAAGGCTAAGCCACAAAGAGGAAAGTGCTGCACCTTTGGGAGCATGAGAGACACCATGGAGCAAGTGAGTGGGACAACAAGCTGAATAAGGAAGGAGCGTCGGACCATGCGGCAAGCTAATCCCCATATGGGCCACTAGGAGGCACCAGAGCAGCAAAAGAGTACCCGTTACAGTCTCCCACAAGCCTACTATGCAATAAACCATGAAGTATCCTTACGCAGTCAGCAGAACCACAAGAAGGGAAAGCTGGCTATCATGGCGCTTTGCCACAATATGGAGAGTGGGCGTAGGAGTGCCAAACAGTAGATGCATAATGTAGATCCTTAAGATTCATAGTCTCCAGTTAAAATGTAAGGTGATAGACCCAGTTATACATAGAGAACAAGGAGGGGCAAAGGACTTTCAAGGATTCCAGTTACATAATTGTATATATTTATTTTTATTTGATTAAATGCTCTGGATGCATGTAAAAAAAGATTACATATAAATAAAAATGAACAGAGTAAGATCACATCATGGTCCAAAACTAAAACCCCCTAAACTGAAGGTTCTCCCATCCCTCTAAGGCTTTGTCTACACTATGCACCTTTTAGCGACACGCTGTGCCGCAACAGCCATGCCGCTAAAAGGCATGCAATGTAGCCATTGTTTGTCGGCAGGAGAGAGCTTCAATGGAGCTATGACAATTTATACTAGCTGAAAGAAAAGGAGTACTTGTGGCACCTTAGAGACTAACCAATTTATGTGAGCATGAGCTTTCGTGAGCTACAGCTCACTTCATCAGATGTGATGAAGTGAAGCTACATCTGATGAAGTGAGCTGTAGCTCACGAAAGCTCATGCTCACATAAATTGGTTAGTCTCTAAGGTGCCACAAGTACTCCTTTTCTTTTTGCGAATACAGACTAACACGGCTGTTCCTCTGAAACCTGTCATTATACTAGCTGAGGATCTCCAGTCTAAGGAGGCACTTTTAATCCAGTTTCCCTCTAGATGAGGCAGCTGGGGAAGAGCCAACACAATTTAGCTGGTTTAATCACTGACCACATTTCTGAAGAAGTTTATTTGTTTAGCTGATTTAACAATAGAGATGCAGAACAGGCCCTGTCAAGGTTCCTCCCCCCACTCTGAACTCTAGGGTACAGATGTGGGGACCTGCATGAAAACCTCCTAAGCTTACTTTTACCAGCTTAGGTTAAAACTTCCCCAAGGTACAAATTAATTTTATCCTTTGTCCTTGCCGCCACCACCACTCTCGCCACCACCACTCTCTCTCACCACTGCCACCACCAAACTCTAACTGGGTTTACTGGGAAACGTAGTTTGGACAGGTCTTTCCCCCCAAAATCCTCCCAACCCTTGCACCCCACTTCCTGGGAAAGGTTTGGTAAAAATCCTCACCAATTTCCCTAGGTGACCACAGACCCAAACCCTTGGATCTGAGAACAATGAAAAAGCATTCAGTTTCTTACAAGAAGACTTTTAATAGAAATAGAAGTAAATAGGAGTAAAGGAATCACCCCTGTAAAATCAGGATGGTAGGTACCTTAAAGGGTAATTAGATTCAAAACACAGAGAATCCCTCTAGGCAAAACCTTAAGTTACAAAAAAGACACACAGACAGAAATAGTCATTCTATTCAGCACAATTCTTTTCTCAGCCATTTAAAGAAATCATAATCTAACGCATACCTAGCTAGATTACTTACTAAAAGTTCTAAGATTCCATTCCTGTTCTATCCCCGGCAAAGCAGCATACCAACAGACACACAGACCCTTTGTTTCTCTCCCTCCTCCCAGCTTTTGAAAGTATCTTGTCTCCTCATTGGTCATTTTGGTCAGGTGCCAGCGAGGTTACCTTTAGCTTCTTAACCCTTTACAGGTGAGAGGATTTTTCCTCTGGCCAGGAGGGATTTTAAAGGGGTTTACCCTTCCCTTTACATTTATGACAGGCCCACAATGCCCAAAGGAACAGGTTAGTTCGCATCTTTTTAATAAATTCTAGACAGGAGAACAGAAGGGACACTTCTCTATGCATACTATTCATCATTCCAAATCATGGCCTTCCCTCCAAAAGGAATTCAGTCCACATTTTACATTAGGAGACTTAAGCAATTCAATCTCCAGTTTTATTATCACTTAACACTTTTTAAGGAAAACTGTATTTATTTAGTGCAAAGCTTAGCACATTTTAAGAACAAGGCCTCTGCCAGAGCCCATCAAGAATTATTCTCTTCCAAAGAAATCCAATAGGGTTTTATTTGCTAGAACAAGAGTTCTTCACTGTTTAACTCATAAATGCATCCAGGGCAAGATATAAAATACTCACCTCACACTTGGTGCTTCAAAAAATGTCTCTTAAAAGAATTCCAGGTATTTCTAATTAATAAGAGCACCAATGTTTTACATTCATACAACATAATTTAAAAAAAATTCTCTTATGGAGCAAAACTCAATTACAAACCCTTGGAGATTAAAATGTCACAGCTCTAAGCAAGTTTCAGATGTATTCTTGAGTCAGCAGGGTGTGTCTGTGTTTAATTTAACATTTCATATTAGAGAAAGATACTTTGGAACATAATTTACTCTCATTTTTCTATTTTTAATGCTTCACAGCAGGCAAATCTTGTCCTTCAGCCTATCAGATAAAGGGCAGCAGAGCATTAAAAAATTCCCAAACATTGGTGTACTTCATATGTTCAATTAAACATGTCTTACAGCAAGCTCAACTTAATCAAATTATGGTAGTGCTATATAGTAGTACTCGTGCTATTCTCTTTAACCTGAGTTTGCTCCTAATTTCAGGACTCAATTTAAAGCAGCACACTATAAGGACTACTCACAATAAAGCAAAATTATTTCTTTCCACAACTGGTTTATTAAAAACACATTAAAATTGTCACCTAGTGAACTGCACATTCTAAAGGAAATCAGTTTTTTATTACGGAAACATGGTTTCCTTTATATAGAATCCCCCACGAGTAACACAATGTAGCTCCTGTTAGCAACAAACCAGGATTAGTAAATGAGCATACTTAACCTTGGACTTAAAACCACAGCCAAAAATGAACCCTAGGTAATGTAATCTAAGATAAGTTTCAGTTTGGAATTACCTAACTTTTTGAATGTTGGAAATGCTAACAATGCAAAATTGATAAACTGACCAAAACTTACAAAGTATTCTAAAAATTCTTCCTAGCAATTGGAAATAAAAATAAAATCAAGGGCACGTCAGAAGAATCTTTCCATCATATAGTAAACACATTTTGTTAGGGTAGAGTTGAATGTGATTTGAACTATTATAAATGTACAGAACATGAAGATGTCATTTTTTTCTACTCCACTGAGAATAAAGGATAAACATCTGCCTCTAGCATGTTCATGTATTATGCAAGAAGTTATCCCTTTTTAGTTAATTACTGTAACCAATGGCACTCTGTTAAAACAATTTATGTATCCTTTTCCAGACTGGGACATATGCATTCTTGTTTAATTTTTGTCTTGCCAAGACAATGAAACGGATGCATGCCAAATCTATAACGTGAGAGAGAGCTATAAAAATGGAACACTAGGTATTTTCATAAACAATGTTTTTTCAATAGTAGGATAGACACAATACACACCCTACTCATTCATATTAACAGATTAGATGCTTGATTAAAGGAGAGATGTACCCTCTCGAATCATACAGGGGATAAGTGAATCCAGATAACATTCGAACCAATTTGCATGGAGGGAAATCAGAGGTACATCATCTAGTCTTAGTTACCGTGCTAAAGTAATAAACAATAACACAAAGACAGAAAATTCAGAGGTAAGGCTTAAACACCATTTAACAAACCAGCTATGTAAATTCTTCAAAACATGGGTTATTTTATTTATAGGATTTTGTGACAGGAATAATACTTAGCATTTAATATTTTCTAAACCACCCATGATGCAGATGGCAAAAACAGACACTGGAGAGGCTAAACGACTTGCCCAAAGCCAACTAGGCATTTTTCTTAGTGTGCCGTACTGTTGCTAATACTGGTGCAGCTCCACCAGTTGCAGACATAGAAAGAGACACAGCGATTCTCAACCAGGGGTACATGTATCCCTGGGGGTATGCAGAGGTCTTCCAGGGGTACATCAACTCATCTAGATATTTGTCTAGTTTTATAACAGGCTACATAAAAAGCACTAGCAAAGTCAGTGCAAACAAATTTCATTCAATGATTTGTTTGTACTGCTCTATATACCATATACTGAAATGTAAGTACAATATTTATATTCCAATTGATTTATTTTATAACTATATGGTAAAAATGAGAAAGCAAGCCATTTTTCAGTAATAGTGTGCTGGGACACTTTTGTATTTTTAGGTCTGATTTGGCAAGCAAGTAGTTTTTAAGTGAGGTGAAACTTGGGGTATGCTAGACAAATCAGACTCCTGCAAGGGGTACAGTAGCCTGGAAAGGATGAGAGCCACTGCTCTAGGTAGACAAAGCACTGGCAGCCATCACGATTTTAACCATTGTGTTTTCTACACTTGATCTGAGCTGCAACAACAGCTGGTTGATGGTGTGCATTAGTGCTCCTACTGTTTGTTACTACGAGTGGTAGCAATGGTGGAAAATTTTGGGAAGACAAATCTAGTGCAGAACCAGTCAATGACAGAGCCCAGATTACAACTCCATCGTGCCTGGTCCCTACATAGTCACTAACTCACATCATCTCTACAGTACCTATGAGGTTGCAATTAACAGTGGACAAGTCAAGGAAAGCATTAGCCTACACTTGTTATACTACATACAAAGATATGGCCCAAATCACTTTTATTAATATTTAGCACTGTCTTCCTGGACCTGGAAAACCTATCAGCTCCACTAAATGATGGCTGCAATTTTGAAAATATGTGGTGTGACTCAATCAACCAATCCAAGAAGTTTCTTTGCTACAGATCACACATGCATGCATCAACAGGGAGCGGGCATGTTGTAGTAGAACTGACACTCAACCTGAGCTGCTGGGCAACTGGGCATGTGTCTGACTGGTTAGTCATTTCCTTGGGCTACTTGCCCTGTCTGTTCCCAGCTGTATGCATGCACACTGAGTGTCTGCCGCCTTGTAGAGCAACTTTCTTGTCCCTACACTGGCAGCAGCATGTGAAGTCTGAGGCAGCTCACACAGGAGAAACCATAGCCTCTGCTAGCTGCAGCCTGAAGGTCACTGGTGAGGGAGCTAATCAGGAGGCAGCCTCACTTCCTGCTGCTGCCTGCTTCTCTGCTGCTGCCCAGAGCTCATAGGCTTCCCCCTCCAGCAGTCCTAGATGAAAATCTAAACACAAGTAATAAAATAAGTATTTCCAAACCACTTGTGAAATAGGACTAAATCATTACATTACTTCTTTAAAATCCCCTATATGCAAAAATGTAAATATAAAATGAAGCAAAAATCAGCCACGTTGTCAACCTGATGGGTAAGGTCTGCAAGAAGAGAGACAATTTTCCATGGCTCTTTTTAAAAGTAATCTGTGTTTTGTTGATGCTCTGGGAGGAGGGGGAGAGAGAAGGTGTTTCCATTTGGTTTACTATAAAAAAGACCCCCAGAAAAGCTGCTATTCTCTGGGTCACAGTCTGATCTACTTTAATTGACACAGTTTCATCAGGCTGCATTTTCTTGATTCATGATTCCACACTGGCAATTTCAATGCTTAAGTTCCACTATGTGATTAATGAAAGTTTCTGTACTCATCAAATGGCTGTAGTAAATATAGCTGCTGCGTTTTTTCCATTAAACACTTGTTTGCATGGAAATATGCAGTAACAGAAAACACTACATATGCAAAAGATCAAGTGTGTTTTCAGAGAAACTGTAGCTTTTAATTTCCTGCCTTTTCACTTGAAATTCTCAGTCACATTCCATGAGCAGTTTTGGGGGGTTTCTGCAGTTACTGTAATATTTTATAGTTATGATTAGCAGCTCAATGAACTGTAACTGGCTAATACAGAAAAAATAAAAGTTTCTGCTGCAGGTCAGGGAATGGGCTACATGGATTTACAGTTATGTTGGTACATATTCTGACATTTCTTTCCATATTCTTTATGAAAATATGCTTATAATATGGATCTGACATAACTGAGATATACTTTAGGTAAGATGGCTCTTGTAAGGTACTGTTGGAAAGGTTATGATTTACTGAATGTGATTATCCAATGTGTATGCAGATATCATTTCTGTATCTGAAGTTAGGAATATTAACTATGTATCTGTATTTCAAATGTGTTACTTTGGGTGTCACCCCCAACCAGCCCTTCAGATACAACAATGGAAAAGCCAGACAGGGCTAATGGGCCAACGGCAGACGCAATGAACTGTGAAAGAGCTTAGTCTTCCTATGGACACTCCAGACAGCCTACAAGTATGGCTGCCACAGGCCTGCAGAGACATGGGTCTGAGTCACCTGGTACTGGATCCACCCCTTGGAATGCCAGTGTTCTTCCACTGGGAGACAAAGGGTTCCCATCACACACAAGAGCTATCTAAGGCAGGGAAGTGACATCATTGTGGTTCTCCTCTGCCTCCCCACCCAAAGAGACATTGAAAAAACACCTGAAAGCAAGAAGTGAACTGAGGGGAGACGGACTGAACCCAGGCTGGGAGGACATCCAGTCTGTGAGTGGAAATACCTAAAATCTCCAGCTGCAGGCCAGTGCAGCTGCCTTTCAAGACTTTCTGTAATCTACCTGTGACAATATCTAGGATGAGAAATTACATTTTGTAACCTGTTTCTTAAAGTATCTTGAGCTTAGCTTGCATATTTCATTTTATTTGCTCAGTTATCTGCTTTGTTCTGTTGGTTATCTCTTATAGTCACTTAAAATTCACCTTTTGTAGTTAATAAACTTATTTCTTGTTTATAATATAACCCCAGTTGTACAATTCACAATTCGGGGTGGGGCAGGGGTGTTAAGAGGTTGTGCATCCCTTCCTCCACATTGAGGGAGGAGACAGATTTCATAATATATCTTTGGGTCTGCACACCAAGAGAAGTGGACACCTGAGTGCTGGAGACAAGTCCCTTAAGCTGAGCCTTCGCAGAACTAATCTCAGTGTCTGTTCCATTCTGCAGTTTGGTGTGGCCCTCCTTGTGTGTGCGCTGGAGAAGGCTTAATAGAATTTCTTGGCTCAGCAAGACAGGTAAAAAGGATACCCAGGCTGACGAAACAGACAGGCTCAGTGGTATCTCAGCACATCAGGTGGCATCCTAAAGGGGGACAAACCATCACATATCTATTTCAAGTGAATTTTGTGTGTATGAATGGCACTGGATTGAAGGCCATGAAGATAAACTTTCTACCCACAGAAACAGCATGGTACAGGCAGCAAAAACTTCACTAATGTGTCTGATTGACAAGAGATTAACTCTCTAGGTTCAGATGTGTCTGTTCAGTCCTCTGCTTCTCTGCTAAGACTCACAATAAGGAGCTAAAAGAAAAGGAGTACTTGTAGCACCTTAGAGACTAACCAATTTATTTGAGCATGAGCTTTCGTGAGCTACAGCTCACTTCATCAGATGTATACCGTGGAAACTGCAGCAGACTTTATATACACACAGAGATCATGAAACAATACCTCCTCCCACCCCACTGTCCTGCTGGTAATAGCTTATCTAAAGTGATCATCAGGTGGGCCATTTCCAGCACAAATCCAGGTTTTCTCACCCTCCACCCCCCACACAAATTCACTCTCCTGCTGGTGCTAGCCCATCCAAAGTGACAACTCTTTACATAATCAAGTCGGGCTATTTCCTGCATAGATCCAGGTTTTCTCACATCCCCCCCACCCCCATACACACACAAACTCACTCTCCTGCTGGTAATAGCTCATCTAAACTGACCACTCTCCAAGTTTAAATCCAAGTTAAACCAGAACATCTGGGGGGGGGGGGTAGGAAAAAACAAGAGGAAACAGGCTACCTTGCATAATGACTTAGCCACTCCCAGTCTCTATTTAAGCCTAAATTAATAGTATCCAATTTGCAAATGAATTCCAATTCAGCAGTTTCTCGCTGGAGTCTGGATTTGAAGTTTTTTTGTTTTAAGATAGCGACCTTCATGTCTGTGATTGCGTGACCAGAGAGATTGAAGTGTTCTCCGACTGGTTTATGAATGTTATAATTCTTGACATCTGATTTGTGTCCATTTATTCTTTTACGTAGAGACTGTCCAGTTTGACCAATGTACATGGCAGAGGGGCATTGCTGGCACATGATGGCATATATCACATTGGTGGATGTGCAGGTGAACGAGCCTCTGATAGTGTGGCTGATGTTATTAGGCCCTGTGATGGTGTCCCCTGAATAGATATGTGGGCACAGCTGGCAACGGGCTTTGTTGCAAGGATAGGTTCCTGGGTTAGTGGTTCTGTTGTGTGGTATGTGGTTGTTGGTGAGTATTTGCTTCAGGTTGCGGGGCTGTCTGTAGGCAAGGACTGGCCTGTTTCCCAAGACTTGTGAGAGTGTTGGGTCATCCTTTAGGATAGGTTGTAGATCCTTAATAATGCGTTGGAGGGGTTTTAGTTGGGGGCTGAAGGTGACCGCTAGTGGCGTTCTGTTATTTTCTTTGTTAGGCCTGTCCTGTAGTAGGTAACTTCTGGGAACTCTTCTGGCTCTATCAATCTGTTTCTTTACTTCTGCAGGTGGGTATTGTAGTTGTAAGAAAGCTTGACAGAGATCTTGTAGGTGTTTGTCTCTGTCTGAGGGGTTGGAGCAAATGCGGTTGTATCGCAGAGCTTGGCTGTAGACGATGGATCGTGTGGTGTGGTCAGGGTGAAAGCTGGAGGCATGCAGGTAGGAATAGCGGTCAGTAGGTTTCCGGTATAGGGTGGTGTTTATGTGGCCATTGTTTATTAGCACTGTAGTGTCCAGGAAGTGGATCTCTTGTGTGGACTGGACCAGGCTGAGGTTGGTGGTGGGATGGAAATTGTTGAAATCATGGTGGAATTCCTCAAGGGCTTCTTTTCCATGGGTCCAGATGATGAAGATGTCATCAATATAGCGCAAGTAGAGTAGGGGCTTTAGGGGACGAGAGCTGAGGAAGCGTTGTTCTAAATCAGCCATAAAAATGTTGGCATACTGTGGGGCCATGCGGGTACCCATAGCAGTGCCGCTGATCTGAAGGTATACATTGTCCCCAAATGTGAAATAGTTATGGGTAAGGACAAAGTCACAAAGTTCAGCCACCAGGTTAGCCGTGACATTATCGGGGATAGTGTTCTTGACGGCTTGTAGTCCATCTTTGTGTGGAATGTTGGTGTAGAGGGCTTCTACATCCATAGTAGCCAGGATGGTGTTATCAGGAAGATCACCGATGGATTGAAGTTTCCTCAGGAAGTCAGTGGTGTCTCGAAGGTAGCTGGGAGTGCTGGTAGCGTAGGGCCTGAGGAGGGAGTCTACATAGCCAGACAATCCTGCTGTCAGGGAGCTAAAAATGTGATAGAAGATTCTGAGATATGGTTACCTGCTGTCAGCAAAGAACAAATGAAGTCAACTCATTTCCACAGGATGCTGGACAGCCACCTGATATCAACTATTTTCACTCAAAATTCTAGGCCAGACAGAAAACAACAACCTAGGGTGAATACCCTGACCCTACTAAAGTCAACTGGAGTTTTTACCTGACTTCCAATAGAGCCAAGATTTCACCCCTACAGATGAAAAAGTCACTATCCCATTGTTAGTTCACAAGTCATCCAATCCTCTACACAGTGTTAGAATTTAATTCCAAGTAGAATGTGAAGTGGCTAGTACACCATGGCACAGGTAACAAAAGGAAAAATAAATTATTAACAGAGTTCAGAATCTCGTTAAACTAATGGATAATATTTATTTCATTTTACTCTTAAAATACAATATAGTCTTGAATTTTACAGTCACCAAAACATTAAGTAATAACAGCAGTGACTAGGTCATCTGCAGAGATTGAACCCAGGACCTCTGGGCTTAAAAACATGAACCTCTTCTGCTTGTACTAAATAACCAAGTGCATTAGATAGAAATTTCTGAATGCAGTAGAAGACCCTATGTGGTCTAGCCATAGAAGGGAGACAAATGCCACTGTTATGTTTCAATTTCCCTCTTATGCTTGGTTCTATAACTTTCCTCATTATAAGCCGAGCACTGTAATTGCAACAGTATGCTCTTCTAACAGCCTTTCTTCTTATACACTCTTTGGAACACAAAAGTTGCCACTGGGCACTTGAATTGATGCTAAATACAACAATATGAAGCTCTTTAAACCTAAAATATAGTCTGCTGAGAAAGCACAAGCTGGACTCGCTTGCATAGATCACACACTATACATAAAATGAGTAGGTACCATCTTTCAGATGAGACACTACTATACTCTATCTAATAATTTGCTGTCAAAAACTGTGCATTCAATGATCTGCCGAACACAAAATGCTTACATATTTATAAAAGATAGTGAGTGCCCAATGGCAACAATATTTTCCCACACATCATTACTCTAATACATTGTACAACCTTTTCCCTTTAGAAAGAGCAGAAATCTTGCAGCAGGTGTTAATGTTTTAGTTCATTATAGCAAGACTATGGTGTACTGCAATGCTATGTTCTCAGTTTGTGCCAAGATCCCAGGTATCTAAGTTAGCTACATTAAAATCAAGGAGTGCTTTTTACTAAAATATGGGCCTCTGGCTAGAAACACTAGAGAACAGATGCTAAAAAAAAAGAGAGAGAGAGAGAGTAGGAAAGCAGACTGTACACAATAGTGACTTACAGGGCGGCTTTTAGGAGACCTTGGAAGAATTTTGCCAAGGTGACCTTGAAAAAAGGTAGCTGCTCTCTCAACCTCAAGGTGAATGACACATAAGGAGAAGGGCTGGAATCACAGGAAGCATGGATTATTCTGAATGACCATGGAAGGTGATTCTTTGAAAGTGGATTACAATTAACTTTACAACAATAATTTCTACTGATTAAATAAAGTTATGTTTGTGGATGGAAGAAGTCGATGTGGGCCATCTAGTGTTGTGCACAATCAATAAGGAATAACAGTAAGCCCAACTGTACATCAGGCTGTAATGCTAAAGGTCCTTCATAAACCATAACAAAGCTAAAGCAGATAACATCCTCAGAATCCAGATATGGAACTAATGTCTTCATTTATGTACATATTATTTGTACTTTATTTCAGAATATGTATAATAAGGTTTCCCCAAACGCACAGCCACCTGAAAGAGGGAGAAATACCAATAACCTAGCGCAGCAGCTGAAAAGCCAGTAAGAACTGTTCAAAATGGTTTCTTTTTAATAAGAAAGCAGTTCATCATATGTAGTGCTAGGTAAATAAGCAAATACAAAATGCAATAATAAATCAGCGTATACTTTGTGACACTAGGGGGAACTCTAAGGTACCAGGAATGAAAAAAATTACTTCGGGAAGCTACTGTTAGTATAGTTATACAAGGGACCTTAAATTCATTACATTTTTTCCTCTTTGCTTTACTAGGTCAAAAAACAACAGCTTTTTTCTTTTTTTATTATATTCTTTTGATGACACGTTAGTCATTTATTTTTCCAATATCCTAAATTTACAGACTGTAAAAATCCATTAGCCTACTACAGTATTAGATGCATAATCGTAATACTGTGTAAAACTGTTTAGGATCCTCAAATAAACCAGTATTCCAGTGAGTTTTGTAAGAAATAATCCCATTTTACAGAGGGGGAAACTGAAGCACAGAAGTAAGTGGCCCAAGTCCACAGCAAAGCAGTGACAGAGTTGAAAAGGAACCCAGATTTCCCGAAATCCGGTCCCCTGCTCTAACCAACAGACCACACACAGCTACCCTTTTAATTTATAGCATTCAACTAACAATCTGCTCATCTAAGATGAATGCTCAGTAACATTGTCTATACTAGTCCATATGCACAAACTTATACTTAAACTTCATAAATATCTTTATGAATTAGTCATATGGTGCTAAATATTGTGTAAGTACTGTACAGATATCTAGACATCTACTGTACAGACGTAGCTCAGTGATATTAGTCACTCTGAATACTGTAGAATACGGAATTCCCTCATTGTTAAGAATAAAAAAATTACTGTGGTTCTGACTGTAAAATAAAGCACTTAAATGTCACTTTTCTCATGTGGCATTTCCCTGTCTGTTGTTACAATGCTGGCATTTCCCCATGTGGCATTTCCCTGTCTGTTGTTACGATACAACTCAGCAACATTTCTTTACCAGGTGAAAGCCCACATTCACTCTGCAGTGATAGTTTATTGTAAGCAGGCACTGCTTGTTTAATGTATCAGCTAGCTGACCTCATTCTTAGAGATTACTCATCACAGCTTAAAGACATTAAACCATTTCAATATGTAGCTGTTAATCTTTTGGCACCAGAAGTCTGGTTTCCCCAGAGCAACAGCAGGCGCCAAGGAGTTAAATAGATTTTAATGAATGGTTTTCACTAGTCTATGCACAAACAATTATTATGTCTTCAAGACACATGCCCTTGCTTGGGCTGACTGTTTGAAGGAAGCCCATATTCAAATGCTTGTGCGTTCTTTTTTCCACAACCCACACATATTGTATTAGAATTCTGACACCAGCCATCCATGCTGAAGAAAGCAAAGTAATTAGTTTTATTCAATAAGCCACATATGATTAGAACTTTAACCAAAACTTTATTGTAAAGACAGGAAATTGAGAGGCAAGGTTTGCACACTAACCTTCACTCTGCCTCCTTGTGTGTGCACTCTACAATAATGTCTCATTTCAGGATGACAACACTATTCAAAACAGTCTTCAGCAAATAAAGCATTATAATGAAGAATGTTTTTATAATTGTAAATGGAATGGATACACAGCGTTCATGTTTTTAAAAGACTTTTTGTAATACATATCAGCAAGTGATAAGGAGAATAACAATTCAGGTTGCTAAAGTAAGCTCAGCTCTTCATTTCCTTACTTCTGCAATGAAAATTATTTCCATTTTAAGTGGTCTGGGGCAGTTAACTGATATTTGTCAATGCGACTTATGCATTGTGACTGCTATATAAATAATAATGCCTCAACATTTATATTACACTAACCAATTGTTGCATTATGAAATGCATTTATGACTCTATTATTACTTTTTCAACAGAACCACAGAAAAATTGTAAGAGATTGTGTATAAGAGATCATGCAGCCCGGCTTCCTATCAGTGCAGTCTTTTGCCCATCTTAAATTTAAACACTCCACGCAATGGGCTTCCATTACCTTAACTGGAAGACTATTCCAGTCTCTATAAGTTCCCACAAGAAAGTTTTTGGTGGCCGCTCTGACAATTTTTCCTAAAATACTTAATTAACTTTAGGAAAAACAAATAAATATGCACATATCCAAATCATTTATATTTATTTATGTAGGTTTTTTTATAGACTCAATAATAAAAATAATGTACAGTTGTCTCTATTCTTTACTGGACCTAAACAGAATAGAAACAAAATAATGTGCTTTGCACATTCTTGTCTATTTTGTTGTTTCTTTTGCTTTATTGATTGCTTTTTTCTTAAGACTTGCTAGCTAGTAAGGCTGCTGCTGTGAAAAATTATATATGTATATTTGTATGTATAACTTTTCACAGCAGACTTACTAGCTAACTGGAAGGCAGTGAAAAGTGATATTAACAAACATACAAATATAGTTTTTCACAGCAGACTTACAGAGCCCCGGCAAGCCAGGGGACAAATTAAGCCACAGATGGAGAGGTGGGTAGGGAGGCAGTGGGGGCCAGGGGCAATGGGGGTAGGGGTGAGCCCAGGGCTCCCAGGTGGGGATGCAGCCTGAAGCCCTGAGGCTGTAGCCTGGCACCTGCCACCCCAGGGCTGCAGCCAGAAGCCCGAGCCCCACCACCCCTGGGAAAGTGGGGAACTCACATCAGCTGCCTGCTCCTCTGGCATTTGTGGCTGCAGAGGAGGGCAGCCCCCAGATCCCTTCTGGTAGCCCCAGGGGAGGGGCCACTGTTTCCCCCCTCTCCTCCATCACTGCGCAGGAAGCTGTGGCTGCAAGAAAAGCCTCTGGTGGGTGCATGCGGGCATGGTGGCCGCATTTGAGAAACACACTGTAACTGGTTTCAATGTGAGGAAGCTGTTCCGAATTTTCAGCTTAAATTCACTTTTCTGTATTTTCTTGTTGAGTCAGACTTTTATTTTTTTTAATAGTTGTATTCCATTATCCATGAGTGAATTTTACCTGCGTCATTTATTAATGGCTCTACTGTATCCATAGTGCTGCTCTTTCCCCTTGATATATTATTAAATCCCTTTATTCCCTTTGGCTGCTCTTTTTTTATGAAATTCTGTCTTTTACATATAAAATTGTACATTCCTTTAAAAAAAATCAAAAAGATGAAAAATATAATACACAGACAATGAGGAGGAATTTCAGATACAACTGCAGGAATAGATTCCAGCAGCTGTGGTCTGAAGGACACACCAGAGTGTCTATCCCTAGAGGTTTCAGAGTAGCAGCCGTGTTAGTCTGTATTCACAAAAAGAAAAGGAGGACTTGTAGCACCTTAGAGACTAACATATTTATCTGAGCATAAGCTTTCGTGAGCTACAGCTCACTTCATCGGATGAAGGCTTTCCTTCCAAATCCCGACAAGAATTATTTCTATTTAGCTTGGGATCTTGGCAGAATCATAGCACATCGCATGGGCAGAGGGGGACTAAGGTTTTGTTGGTGCATTATTTAAAACACTAGGGAGCACAACCATCAGCAGTGGGAATCAAACCCAGGTGTCTTACATAAAAGTCCAAAGCATTGCCATTAAGCCAGCAGGCATCCAGCAGGACACTAGAAATTAGAGATAATGGATCTGAACATTCCCTTACAGGACAACATTTTTGCTTCATATTAGTAATACCAAAGAGGATCAAATACACATTTCTCACAAACAATTAAGGAAAAAGATCTCTAGATGTTAGTGAACTTGATGAGTGGCTGGTTTAAGAAACCAAATGCTTTCAAATTCCCCCAAATTACTCAACATGCAATTTCCTGAGAGACAATAAAATCATTTTTTCCTACCATGGAAGCACAATATACAGTGCTGATCCTAGGTATATTTGCAAACGACTTTCTTGTTCTCACCATCTCCCTGTACTCAACAAGGCAGATGATATTTCTCCCTGAGTCTCCTCTTTCACCCATCCCTTCTCTCCCCCTTTACTAGGCTTGGAACCTAGTTCTCTGATTAGGCAGGTCTTATACTTTGGGGTTGGGCTCATGGAGCACAAATATGGATGATACTGTCTTCTGATCAGATAGCTTTCATCTGCAATGGGAGCAGAGGTAAGCCCATGCTGAGTGCTTTTGAAAATCCCACCCGACACACTTTCAGGATCTCCTCAGGTTCAAAGTTTCTCCATCTGGTTTTTCCATGGCTGATGAACACCTCAGTATATAGCATAATTACTTTACTATTTCAAATTTTAAAGTGACATTTGGACTTGAAGCTGAACTGGGTGCTATAGTAATAATAAAAAACATTTTTCAACAAATTCACATCCCAGGGGCATTGCTTGTTTCCATGACAATATTTAATACCTACCATATGAGCCTGGCATTCTCTCCTCATAAGTAAAATGAAGTTGCAGTTCCTCTTCTGACATCTGACATATGAACACTTTTAACAAACAGCAAATAATGAACAACGCATTGTGGGCCTGCCAAATAAAAAGATGGCTAGAAGGGAAACAGAAAAGTAAACAAGAGTCAATAATGTTTTACTTATTAATGTTCAGCAATAGTCATGACCACCTGTGTGTAACAGTGAATGGAAAGGTCTCTGTAGCCCATATGAGGCAAAGGCAAGTCTCAAGTGTGGACACTCAATAGCAAGGAAAATGTATTTAAACAAACGCTTCTTTTCAAGAGGATGCAGCCTTCTTGCTACATATAGTTTAGTACTATTATTAAAAACGTCATAGTTACCATTAAGTGCCATTCTCTTCAGGAAATTGACTAGCTACCCTATTATCTTTTTTAATCTCTACATCCCAGAGGTCCCCAATCTGTGGGGCACGCCCCCGCAGGGGGGCATGGAGGAACGTTTGGGAGAGCGTGGCTGGGGTTCCAGCCTCGGGCCCTGGCACCTGTGCTCAGGGCACCAGCTGCCGGCTCAGCCCCTGGCCAAGGTTCATCTCCCAGCTATGGCCCCAACATCAGCCCCCTTATCCCTGTCCATATCCCTCATTCCCACTCCTGGCTCCAGCTCCAGGGGGAGCAGGGGTGGGGGCACGGACAGGGGAAAGGGGAGGTGCAAGGTAAAAAGTTTGGGGACCCACTCCTACTTACAATCGGGCAGATCTTCTCAAATGAATCGAGACCTCTACAAATATCTCATTCTTTCTGCATGGAAATTTATCCCCAATCTTATCCCTTTACGTGCACAAATATTCCTCAGGTGACACTCGAGGTGGAAGATGCTCAGTGGATTTCAGGAGCAACAGCAGTAAGTCCAGTTACTCTTCACAACTTTAACCCCAGATTTCTAGGCATGAAGGCAATCCAGCAGGGAACTGTTTTATGTCCCTCTGGGTCCCTATGTCCAGCTGCAGGGGGACCCTGTCAACAGCAATATATGCAGCTCCTGCTGAAGCCATGCTGTCAAGGGGCTGAGGGGCCAACACAGCAGCAGCCAAAAGGAGGACTTCTTTCCTCTGGACATAAGACAGATTCTTTCTCAATGGATCCCTAGATTAGAAGAGGAGTTGGCCTCAAAATGTCTGCAAACTCCTCTTCCTTCCCCTGCCAGGAAAGAAGTTTCCAGGAAAAAAAAAATCTTTGGAAAGTTTCTTGGAAAACTATACTTCTGAAAGTATAACCTCTTGAAATTTTCATCCCCCACTGGGAGGGAAGAGGATTAGAAAGACAATCTGATCATACAATTTGAAAGCAGTGGAATTTTATATCATTTTCTATTCTGGCCTGGTCAGAGTTTCAAGTATTCTAGAAATAATGCACTGATTTTAAAATAAATTTAGATTAGCTAAAAAGCATCATCAGATGGTTTATAATATGCCTTAAAAAAGCATTTAAGTTGAAAAATAAATGTTTATTTTGCAAAATAAGCAGCCAGTAGCATGGCATCAGAGCCACTGCTACTACAGTTTAAGGGAAACAAAATCCCTAGCGCATCACTTGTTCTCTTAAATTTTATTTATGCTCCAAGGAATTTTGAGTCACAGACTATGAACCTAGCAAAAAGGAGTATTTGCGTAGCATTTTTATTGTCTGTCATGCCCACCCACAGAAAGGAATGGGACTGCAGTGCCTAGGACTGCAGAGTGGGAAGGGAAGAGATTAATCCAAAGTTACATAAACATATGTTTGTTGCAACATTTAGACCCACTCACACCAGTAAAGCAAATGGAAAACTTCTATTCTTCTGTAATGGCACAGCTTTACATATTATGCTCCATTCCCAATGCTTGAAATACACAAGATACTTGTTCCTCTGAAATTAGTTTATCTTTTAAAAACAAAAACAAACTTTAAGAGAACCTGAATTTTCACCATGCCAATTAAGGTATTTATGGAGCAGCCATCAACAAAATGAACATTTAAAACATAAAAGGGAACACCCGGCATTTCACTGCCAACTTACTTTTGACATTCCGCTGAAATTTTTAACTCTTTGGTTCTAGAAAGGAAAACTTTAATCAATGCCCCAAGATTTCCTGTTCGAGGATTGTTCTCAACTAGATGAGGGATTGAAAAGATTAGAGTACATTTGTAATTTAAGTTAGAATAATTAATTCAAACACAGGATATATAGAGTGGGAATTACTCTCCATTGCACATTTTATGTATTTTTTTAAATAAACACACACACAACAAGCCTACTTTTTTTAGTTTTTTTTTTTTAAACAGTCTATAGTTAAAGATGACAAAAACCTCCAAGATTCTCCTGTCAACGTTTCTGATATTGCAAGATTGTTCACTACACTACATTTTCCAACCTACATTTAAAACATTCCAAACAACGGACCCACAGCGTTTCTTTCAGGGGACTATTCCACACCTCAATAGATCTCACTATCAGGAAAGTGTGCCTGACTGTGACAGGTTACAGAGTAACAGCCGTGTTAGTCTGTATTCGCAAAAAGAAAAGGAGTACTTGTGGCACCTTAGAGACTAACCAATTTATTTGAGCATGAGCTTTCGTGAGCTACAGCTCACTTCATCGGATGCATACCGTGGAAACTCCACGGTATGCATCCGATGAAGTGAGCTGTAGCTCACGAAAGCTCATGCTCAAATAAATTGGTTAGTCTCTAAGGTGCCACAAGTACTCCTTTTCTTTTTGACTGTGACAATGTCATTTCATTCCTCACCCTTCTACCATCCCTGGTTCTTCCCTGCATAATCTCTCTCTATCAGCATTGTTACCCTTTCAATATTTTAGAAGTTTCTATAGTGTAAAGAACAGAGTTAACGTTGCAAGTTAAAACTTAAAACATCCAGGGAATCAAATTAAAATTCAGAATGAGAAGCAGAATATGCACTCATCTTCTAATTCAAGTGTCAACTCCACATGACAGGTATCACACACTAGACTCCATCTTTGCCCACTGACACTCTATATATCGTCCACTGATCTTCTACTTCTAAAGGGGCAATGCTTTAAAAATCATTATTTAAAAGAAGTCTGCTCAATTACTAAAATAACTATGCCCAAGTCACTTCCGTCTGTTGGCAACACCCAGAATAATGTGATAATGTTACATTTAAGCAACACAGATTAGTAGAATGTGTTTTCATCTTCCACTTGGAGATAAATATGATTTTAAAAATCTCATTATTGAAATGCAGATGAGCAAAATTAAATAAATACAGACATAGAAGTTTACATGAACACTAATTTATCAGAAAAGTTGATAAACACAGAAATATGTGAAGACATCAAAATAATCTCTCTCACCTAAAGACTTGCAGATTGAGATGGTGGCTTCTTCCAACAGCTTTAGCTCGGCACTGAAGACGAAGAAAGGAAGCATTTAGTTATATGAGCAATAACAATCCCTGAGCCTATAGAGGCCTGCCGCTTGTATAATACAATTACTGCATTTAAATAAATTTGTTATAGTGCAGTACTGCAATTCCTATGACCTTGTAATTTAAAAAAAAAAACAACGAGGAGTCCTTGTTGCACCTTAGAGAATAACAAATTTATCTGGGCATAAGCTTTTGTGGGCTAGAACCCACTTCATCAGATGTATGCTAAAGGAATTGGCGGCTGTGATTGCAGAGCCATTGGCCATTATCTTTGAAAACTCGTGGCGAACGGAGGAAGTCCCGGATGACTGGAAAAAGGCTAATGTAGTGCCAATCTTTAAAAAAAGGAAGGAGGAGGATCCTGGGAACTACAGGCCAGTCAGCCTCACCTCAGTCCCCGGAAAAATCATGGAGCAGGTCCTCAAAGAATCAATCCTGAAGCACTTAGAGGAGAGGAAAGTGATCAAGAACAGTCAGCATGGATTCACCAAGGGAAGGTCATGCCTGACTAATCTAATCGCCTTCTATGATGAGATTACTGGTTCTGTGGATGAAGGGAAAGCAGTGGATGTATTGTTTCTTGACTTTAGCAAAGCTTTTGACACGGTCTCCCACAGTATTCTTGTCAGCAAGTTAAAGAAGTATGGGCTGGATGAATGCACTATAAGGTGGGTAGAAAGTTGGCTAGATTGTTGGGCTCAACACGTAGTGATCAATGGCTCCATGTCTCGTTGGCAGCCGGTGTCAAGTGGAGTGCCCCAGGGGTCGGTCCTGGGGCCAGTTTTGTTTAATATCTTCATAAATGATCTGGAGGATGGTGTGGATTGCACTCTCAGCAAATTTGCGGATGATACTAAACTGGGAGGAGTGGTAGATACGCTGGAGGGGAGGGATAGGATACAGAGGGACCTAGACAAATTGGAGGATTGGGCCAAAAGAAATCTGATGAGGTTCAATAAGGATAAGTGCAGGGTCCTGCACTTAGGATGGAAGAACCCAATGCACAGCTACAGACTAGGGACCGAATGGCTAGACAGCAGTTCTGCGGAAAAGGACCTAGGGGTGACAGTGGACGAGAAGCTGGATATGAGTCAGCAGTGTGCCCTTGTTGCCAAGAAGGCCAATGGCATTTTGGGATGTATAAGTAGGGGCATAGCGAGCAGATCGAGGGACGTGATCGTCCCCCTCTATTCAACATTGGTGAGGCCTCATCTGGAGTACTGTGTCCAGTTTTGGGCCCCACACCACAAGAAGGATGTGGATAAATTGGAAAGAGTCCAGCGAAGGGCAACAAAAATGATTAGGGGTCTGGAACTCATGACTTATGAGGAGAGGCTGAGGGAACTGGGATTGTTTAGTCTGCAGAAGAGAAGAATGAGGGGGGATTTGATAGCTGCTTTCAACTACCTGAGAGGTGGTTCCAGAGAGGATGGTTCTAGACTATTCTCAGTGGTAGAAGAGGACAGGACAAGGAGTAATGGTCTCAAGTTGCAGTGGGGGAGGTTTAGTTTGGATATTAGGAAAAACTTTTTCACTATGAGGGTGGTGAAACACTGGAATGCGTTACCTAGGGAGGTGGTAGAATCTCCTTCCTTAGAAATTTTTTAAGGCCAGGCTTGACAAAGCCCTGGCTGGGATGATTTAATTGGGGATTGGTCCTGCTTTGAGCAGGAGGTTGGACTAGATGACCTCCTGAGGTCCCTTCCAACCCTGATATTCTATGATTCTATGAAGTAAAAGATACAGGAGCAGGTATAAATACATGAAAGGCTGTGGGTTGCTTTACCAAGTGTTAGGTCAGTCTAACGAGATAAATCAATTAACAGCAGGATACCACGGGAGGAGAAATAACTTTTGAAGTGGTAAGAGAGTGGCCCATTACAGACAGTTGACAAGAAGGTGTGAGTAACAGTAGGGAGAAATTAGTATTGGGGAAATTAAGTCATCAGCCACACCATCCGGGGCTCGTTCACCTGCACATCTACCAATCTGATATATGCCATCATGAGCCAGCAATGCCCCTCTGCCAGGTACACTGGCCAAACCAGAGTCTCTACGCAAAAGAATAAATGGACACAAATCTGACATCAGGAAGCATAACATTCAAAAACCAGTAGGAGAACACTTCAATCTCTCTCGTCGCTCAATAACAGACCTCAAAGTGGCAATTCTTCAACAAAAAAACTTCAAAAACAGACTCCAAAGTGAAGCTGAAGAACTGGAATTAATTTGCAAACTAGATACCATCAGATTAGGCCTGAATAAAGACTGGAAGTGGTTGCGTCATTACAAAACCTAAACTTAACTTCCCCAATACTAATTTCTCCCTACTGTTACTCACACCTTCTTGTCAACTGTGTGTAATGAGCCACTCTCTTACCACTTCAAAAGTTATTTCTCCTCCCTTGGTATCCTGCTGTTAATTGATTTATCTCGTTAGACTGACCTAACACTTGGTAAAGCAACCCACATCCTTTCATGTATTTATACCTGCTCCTGTATCTTTTACTTCATACATCTGATGAAATGGCTTCTAGCCCAAGAAAGCTTGTGCCCAAATAAATTTGTTAGTCTAAGGTGCCACAAGGACTCCTCGCTTTTTTTGCTGATACAGACTAACATGGCTACCACCGAAACCTGTCATTTTAGTTACTCCATTTACCTCAGTCACACAGACTGCATGCATTATTTGAAGTAGTGTGGCCATACAATGGACAATTAACATTCATCTCACTTTGTCAAACAATTCATATTTAAAGCGGACAGATAATTTCTATGTCCTAAACTTCACTCGTCCGATGCTTGTTTTGGAATAAGCCCCTGAAAATAAACATAGGTCTACAGTTTCAATTTGTAGAAAAAGTTTTGCTTTTGTACTAGGAATATCGTTGCATCATGTGTGGATATAAAAGGAAGAATGTAACGTTTTTCTAAAACTGAAAGTGCCTCCATAAGCAAACATTTAATTTCAGACTTAATACTGTAACCCAGTTTCAATAATTATTGCATGTGGTTACAACAGATGCAATTGTAAATCACGTATATATCATGAGGACAGGATTTTTACACGTTCACTAATTGCCAGATTACATATCTATATCAAAACAGCTACTTATAAGGATTTTTCAATGAAAAGGGGGGATGGCGAGGAAGAGAGAAGGGAACCAAACAATCTTAAAATAATCCCAACTATGTGAAACCTATAAAATACATACACACCACTAGAGGTGCTAAGTCTGTAGGCCTGCAAAGCATCGTACAAATTAACTAATCCTCATATAATCCTTGTGAAGTAAATCAAGTATTTGCATTTTAGAGACAGGAAAAACAGAAACAGTATGTAGGCATCTTGCCCAAGGCCACGTTAAATGGAACACCTCTATATTGCTTCTATATTAGATATTTAAGGATCTTATCTCCTGCCAATATTACCAAGGAAAGACAAGATTCCTTAACAACAGAATGTAAATTTCCCCTTTTCCAATTTAGTGTTATTAACCTGACAAACTCCATTGAAAAGAACAGATTTTAAAAAATGTATTAAAGCTAATGTTAAAATTATATAATACACAGGTTAAGGAAAGAGTGTTTATACATCTGGGTATAATGCTTACATTATCCAAAAGTACAAATTTTGGTTTAAAAGTCATAAAATACATATAGTACATAATCTGCAGTAACCCAAATTAAGGTTAATAGATTTAATGATACAGTTTAGATATTAACATCCAAATATTCAGGTACATCACTCATAAAAGGTTATACTGAGAGTAGCTTGTGGAAAGGAAATATAGCAATGAGTGTAGATTGTCCCTCAGTAATTGAACATTTAGGATAGGTTGTCCCTCAGTAAATACAATCCATCACAGAAGTATTTCACTAAATATATATATATAAAGCCAATAAGGTTTTTTGGGTGGGGTCTTTTACGCTTCCAGGCCCAGCTTGTTTGTTTTAAGAAACCTGGTACAAAGAAACATGCTATAATCAGTAGAAAAGCTGGAGTCTATTGAACTTCCATTTTCAAAACCCCCGGCCTAGGATAACTGCAGTTCAATGAGTTTTCTGACAAGCTGACAGTCTATAGGTAACTGCCTATTATTCCATCAAAAAGAGCTAGATATATTTTACCAAGTGCAACTATGAAATGGGATTTTGTTTTTTAAGTTTGTCACCTTCTGAATACAAAGAAGGTAAATATCACAACCAGAATTTTCACTAAGCACCAAGAGACGTTTAGAGGTGGAGCTGAGTCTAGCAAGTAAAGAAGACAGTTAAGAGACTAGATTTCTGCTCCTCGCTCTATCATCAGCTCACTCAGCTATCCTTGGGCAAGGCACTTAACCTCTCAAGGCCAAATTCATTGCTGGTGTAAGTAAACAATTCTAGTGATCTGAAGCTGTCATCTATAAAATGGGCATAGCAATACAGGAGGGAGCATTGTGGTCAGTCTTTCAGAATGAAAATGAGGGTGGCGCAAACATCCTAAATGGATTTGGGCCAGGGGAAGGATATCATATCAGCCCAAGGCTGAGAAAAATCTAGAGGGCTTTTGTTTGCTTTACCATAGAGGGGTTGAATAGAAAACTATGCTTTTTCATTCTCTCCTCTTTCTGCCTCTTTTAAGCTTCATCTGTCTTGCTGTATCTTTTCATTCTCTCTCCACAGCCCCAAAGGTTTCTACACACTAATTTCTTTCGACTGCACTGTTATTTCTCAGCTCCAGCACACACCCTCACCTAGTTCTCTCGCCTCCGTAGATTCTCTCAATTTTGTTCATCTTTTCCCTTGTGCATTTCCCATACATCTTTGTCCTGCTTTTATAGAAGGTAAGCAGGCAGACTCCCTCTGCTTATCATCTGAAACACAGGTTACCAAAGGGATGTGAAGGGTGAGCAGGTGAGTAGACCCCAGTATCACCTGCCAATGCAGGTATGTTAGTAGGCCTGGGAAAAGTGAGGATTCAATCCTTACTGTTTTCAAAATGTTTTGAGGTCCCTGGACAGAAAATGTTACGGAAATTGAAAGTATTTATGTTTAAAAGTTATTCAGCCCTCTTTACAATGGGAAATTAGGGGAAAGACCGACTTCAGTGGTTTCAGAAAGCTCCAAGCATAAACTAACCTAGTTGCCAGTCTCTTTTACAGTCAGAGGTTCCCAAAGACAGGAGTATACTTTCTCTCTGGCAGAAAGTGACTCAAGAGCCTTCTTTAAAGCTCAAATCTCCTCTACTTGTGAGATATTTTGCCCAAGCTGTTTTTGTACATTCCAGTTTGCATGCTCATATAGTAATTATATATCATCCCACATGTTCTCAATAGAATTCCTCCCTGTAAAACCAAGAGAGGTGCATCCAGAAGCCCAAACCTCTCCAGTGGGTTAAAATATGAAACAGATTAGTTCCTGGGAGGTATGGCTCTCCCACTCACCCTCAAATCACGCAAAAGAACTATAGAAAAACAGGATTTAATGGATTAGCCAAACCAATCATCATACTCCAAGGAAACCTCCAAATTGAGATTCCATAGGAACTGCTATAATGCATGAGATCCATGGTCCATCTAGTCCAGTACTCCAGTCTCTGACAGTGGCCAGAAGCAGACACTTCATAGGAAAATGCAATAACCCTTTACAGTGGAAAGATATCAGATAGTTTGCCCCCATGAAGATCTAATCTTCATCCCTAAAGGTTAGATTTTGTCTTTAACCCTGAAATATGAGGTCTTAAATCCCTTACAAATACTCTTATTTTACCCATTAACTATAACAACTCTGGATATATTCTGGTTATCCATATAAACATCCAATCTTACTGAATTCTTGGCCTCAATAACATCTTGCGATAATGAGTTCCATAGTCTAACTATATGTTGACTAAAAGAGTACCTCCTTTCATCTACAAGTTGACAAAGTAAGGCGCATATCTGCAGAAACCTGGGGCCCAAATGCTTCTGTGGTGAGCACCCAGTTCCACAGCTGGGTTGTGTGCAGTGACAAAAATGAAGTCTGGAGAAATCTTTATCACCCAAAAACATCCCCAAACTTCACCTCACTTCACTAAATGCCATAGCATTTAATATGGAAGTATATTTGTGGGAGTAGGAGAGAAAATGGGAGGACAGTGGGCAGGAAAGATCCATAGATTGTAAGGCCAGAAGGGACCATTGTGATCATCTAGTCTGACCTTCTGTATAGCACACATCACAGAACATCTCCAAAATAATTCCTAAAGAATCTCTTTCAGAAAGACATTCACTCCTGATTTAAAATGGTCAGTGATGGAGAATCCACCATGACCCTTGGTAAATTTTTCCCATGGTTAATTACTCTCACCATTAAAAATTTATGCCTAGCTTCAACTTCCAGCCATGGGATCATGCTATACGTTTCTCTGCTAGACTGAAGAGCCTATTATTATACATTTGCTCCCCATGTAGATACTTATGGACTGTAATTGAGTCACCCTTTAACCTTCTCTTTGTTAAGCTAAATAGATTGAGTTCTTTGAGTCTATCACTATAAAGCATGTTGTGTAATCCTTTAATCATTCTCCTGGCTCTTCTCCGAACTACCTCCAATTTATCAACATCCTTCTTGAAGTGTGACACCAGAACGGGACACAGTAGGCCAGCAGTGGACACATTAATGCCAAGCACAGAGGTAAAATAACCTCTCTATTCCTACTCGAGATTCCTCTGTTTATGAATCCCAAGATTGCATTAGCTCTATTGGCCACCGTGTCACAGTCGGAGCTCACGTTCAAAGGATTATCCACGACCGCTCCTAAATCTTTTTCAGAGTCGCTGCTTCCCAGGCTAGAGTCCCCTATCTTATAAGCATAGTCTACATTCTTTGTTCCTAGATGTATAGATTTACATTTACGGGATGATCACAAACAGAAATCCACTCTGCGACGCTTCCCAGGGGTACCCAGGGTTGTGAGGCACCTTGCTACTACCTGCTTTTAGCATGAGGAAGCCTTGTCTGTGCCTGCAATGAGTAGATCCCCAATTCCTCTGGCCACAGAGTATTTCTGAGGTATGTCACTTTCTGTTGACCTACCTTAACTTCAAAACCTTAAGAACATAATCTCCCATATAGATACATAACTCCTTAAATATTATCCATACATACATTTCACAATGACTATGATGACCAGTGGGCTACTGGCTCTCAGAGATCACACTGCCACCCTTCAGTGAACTATTATGCATATATCTGACCCAGGAGATCCCTATAAAACCATAGGCACCCACTGTGCCCTCTGCCCACTGGCAGCACACACTGTCTGGGTCACACACTCCTAGCTAGTAAACATTCATGTACACCTAAGGATAAGCCAAACCCATTTATATCCATCAACTTCAAAAATCACTTCAGAGATTCCTAGTGAAGCCTCTTACATCCTGAAAAGCCCTTCCATGTTCCAAATGGATGATTTACTCTCACTTCCATGTCTCCTCCACCTGCACACACAGACTAGCTGCACATTCTCTTCCTAACAAGATTAAGGTCTCAAATTGCATGACACTCAAGACTACATTCACATCAAATCCAATTCTGCTGTCCACAGGTCTTTCTGCCTTCTTGGGGGCTCAGCTGCCAGTGTGGCTTTGACTGCATGAAAAAGGAAGCTAAGTTTCCAGACAGGGGTTTTCTTTGGTCTGTGGGCACCATTTGGAAATGTTTTACTGGTCCAAAACCCAGGATGTCAAAGAAGGCATCTACAGTCTCTGTGCAGAAGCAGCTAATTCAGAGTCTGAACTGTAGAAATGAGACAACTGTTTTAAGCAGCATTTTTCTAGCAGGTCTGAGAATACAAATACAGTCAAGCCAGTTTAATGTCTGAAGATGAGATATGCTACATAACATATACTTAGTACTTCCAAGCACTCTTTATCTCATCTCAAAGCACTTCAAAGGTGAGGGAATATCATTGTCACCAATTTACAGATGGGGAAACTGAGGCACAGTGAAGTCAAGGATGGTGTCCAAGTTCACCACAAATCAGTGGCAGAGTCTCTGTCCTAGTACCCCTAGTATACAGCCTTCCATAAGCATTAAGTCTTATCATAATCAATTTGCTAAGTCATTCCCCATCCTTACTGAGCATTAGCTTATTGGAAAACACTGGCTATCTGACAAACAAAATCGAAGTAATTAAAGATGCGTAGACCAGGCTGCTAGATCCCTGCACGGATACAAAATTTATATCCATGGATGCAGATATCCGAGAAGCTGCAGGGCTCTAGCGACAATGAGTGAAACCAGCAGGGCCACGGCCTGCAACCAGGCCAGGATCCACAGCGGTGAAAGCAGCAGCATGTCAGGTTGCCGCTCGCAGGAGCCAGCACGGGCAGCTCCTCTGGCGTGGCTGTGGATATAAATCTTGTATCCATGCAGGGCTCTACAGGTCTCCACTGAAAAGTTAGGTTGACCCAGCTACATCACCCAGGGGTGCAAAAACTCCACACACAGAAGAATTGTTCCATCAATTTAGCTACTGCCTCTCAGAGACGGGGAGTAATTACAGTGATGGGAGAATCCCTCCTGTGCTGCAGTGAGTGTCTACATTGAAGTACTTCAGCGTAGACACAGCCTTAGTGTTTGTCTACACTGCACAGTTGTCGCCAAAACTTTTGTCTTTCGTGGGTACTTAAAAAAGCCCCCCCGCAAAAGAAAAGTTTTGCCGACGCAAGCAGCAGTGTGAACACGGCTTTGTCGGCAGGAGTGCTCTCCTGCTGACAAAGTTTATGTCGCCTATAGGGCTGGAAATATTTTGTCAGCAAAAGTGCCGACAAAATACCGCAAAAGAGTATTCACACACGCTGACTTTTAGTGACAAGGCTGTCGACACAGCCTTGTCGCTAAAAGCTGCATGATGTAGACAAGCCCTTAGTTAGGAGGGGAATAAACCTGGAGCAAATACTTACATTCTTCAAGCGTATGGGAGCCAATAAATAGGGTTTTGGTAAGATCTTCAGTCAAAGGAGTTATTAAAAAGGTTTCCAGTAGTAAAGCCAGTGTTAATGCTCCACGACAGAGTAACTTCACCAGTGAGATGAGCCATCAAATTGAAATTTAATTTTTTTTTTAAATCAGCAGATTATCCTGTGCATTAGACTATTTTGCAGCATAGTGAATTGACTGCATGCATGAGAGAGAAAGCAGTCACCTGGCACAACGTCTAATACTCTGCCTCTACAATTTTAATTTATGCTTGTTTGACTACAGAGAAACTCACATTTGCATTGTTGCCTGCTTTATAGTAGCATTCTGTAGCTGAATTTCAGAAAGATTAAACTTACTTGCCAATACATATTTTTTGAAATGTTAAAATTTCATCTCTGAGGTGGTCTCTTATTTCAGCTCTAGAAACACAGCTGTAATTGAAGACAAATGGTATAAAAATGGGAAACAGAATCAACGCCTACAGACATTACAATTTACTGGGTCTGAATGAAACAGGGACTTCTCTCAATTTTCTATCTAAAAATCTGTCCAGCTGGCTGCTTGTCATCAGGATGTATTCCTTCCAGACACTGACAGATTGGGAGAACGTTTATTGCACTTCAACTACACTTGGGGGAGGGTGGGGGTGTCTCTTTGGACGCAGTATAATCTGAATCCAACAAAAAGGGAGGGGAGGAGTGTGGTGTTGTTGTTTTTTTTAATAGGGGTGCTTAAAAAGACACCAAAGGCTCTTGTAACTCAGATTACATGGTTAATATAGCTTTTTTAATTGCTACAGGATTGAAGCTTTCAATATGAAGGGACAATAATCTCATAACTGAACCTCTTGTATTTCCTAATTTTGAGTGTTTATCTTTGCAACCATAACACTTTTAACATAGTTTTTGTTCCCTAGTTATTTTGAAAAGCAAACTGAAAAAACCCAAACTACCACCATTCTGCAGAACCAGACAGACTTCCTGCTTTGGTCAAAATGGTTGGACAGCACAGACTTCTCTACCTCTTTAGTCTTTTTCCACTGAGAATAAAATATAGAGTTAAAACCTTGAAAACCAGACACACCCCATTTCCTCAAGTTCAGACAACAAGAGAAAAACAGAATTGTATTTTACCATTTTAAAATTGTACACGTTAGGTAAAAACATGCCTGCAAAATCTCAGCACAAGAGTTATAAGCACCTGGGGGGAAGGTTATAATGGAAGTGCCTCCACCACAAGTACAGCATTGCTACCGTGCCCAAACATTGTAACACTATTCCTTCACGACTCAAAATTATTATTAGGCCCCCAAGGATGCCTTATGAAGAGGGTGCAGTGTACACCTAAAAAATCAGCCCATTTTTAGGAAGCTGAGGCAAAGCTTAACAGGAAATGCAAAGTAAACTGCCATGTAAACTGTAACAGCCAGCTAAACTCAAGCAGGGGAAAAAAATACGTGCAAGAAGGGGAAAAAGTTGCCTGAATAATTTTTCTGTTATGAAGACAGAAGATAGATTATATTAACCACTTATGCAGAAAATGCTTCTGCATGTCATCAGCCAAGATTCATGAGGTGGCATGAGAGCAAAAACACTAGCCATTGGATTTGCTTTGCACCACATCCCCCCCGGAGATGCTGTTTAGTTAATGAATGAATATAAAGACGGAAACTTATCTTAAGCATGGATCCTTTCATTTATCCACAGTGTAGCAGTGTTAGACTTCAAACCATTTTCCAATACTGATGAACAACGAGAGAATATTTTTCAAGGAGTAAAGCTCAGGTAGTGGATTGATCACAGACCGCAGTTCAAGAATTCCAATCCCCCTTCCCTGCCAAAAAAATCTCCCCATAAAGTAATGGCAGCCTTATTGTCAGGTAGGACTTTTTTCAAAAAAGTATTTATGATTTCAGGTATAAGGTTCAGTGTATGCTTAAAGTCATGTAGTTCAGAAGATTACTCACCCAGACAGGAGAACAAATTTGAGAAATTACTTATGAATCAGAATCACAAAAGTAATATACACTCTACCTACCTATCAAGTATGTTTGAAGCAATAATTCATCCCAGGAAGATGTGTTTTATACACACAGAAGAACAATCAAAGAGCCCTCAACTTTATCAGGTAAACTTTTGAGAGTCCCTGTACATTCGTCACAGAATGAAAGGAACCTAAGCTAGACTCCATCACTTTTCACAAAGCAATCACTCTATATTTGACCTATCAGTCCTCATCCTCAAAGGAAACCTGCACAATACCACTTTCAAAAGATTATCTTAAATTCAAACTTTACTAGACACTAAAAATTATGGACTGAACAGACACACTGGATTTATGGTTTATTACAAACAATCTATAACCCACTAACAACCCTCCCGCCAGGTACTCCCCCACACTCCTTTCTTCCCTATGACTGGAGGGGTGTAAATGGGCCACTTCAACTTGAATGGTCCCTTGAAATGTGTGTTAACCACTTATGCTAAACAATCTGTTCCAAATTGCATTTAGCTGTAACTTTCTGAGGCTATGTGTATACTGCCTACCTTACGGTGGCACGGCACAGTGTAGCCACTCGATGCTGGCAGGAGAGAGATCTGCTGTTGGCAAAATAAAACCACTCCCAGTGAGGCATATTTTGTCAAAACTTTTGTCGGTCGGGGTGTTTGGATTTTTTTTCACACCCCTGACCGACAAAAGCTTTAATGACAAAAGTGCAGTGTAGAGATAGCCTGAGGCTACATCCGCACTACAGCACTTACAGCAGCGCAGCTGCGCCACTGTAGCATTTGTGGTGGAGACGCTTTAAGACAAAAGGAGAGAGCTCTCCCGTCAGCTTAATAAACTCCTGCTGCCAAGAGAGGCGGTAGCTATGTCAGCAAGAGAAGCTGTCTACACCAGCGCTTAGGTCGGTATAACTTATGTTGCTCAGGAGCGTGTGGTTTAATCACATAAGTTACAACAAGTTACAATGTTATACCAAAGTAACCTGTAGTGTAGACAAGGTCTGAGTAAGTTTCCCAGACCAGAAGATGAGCTCTGTGTAAGCTCCAAAGTTTGTCTCTCTCACCAACAGAAGTTGGTCCAATAAAAGATATTACCCCACTCACCTTGTCTCGCTAATAACCTGGGACCGACACGGCTACAACAACACTGCATCCACCATCATTGTTGGATTATTCTCCACAGACTATTCTCAAACAATAATTAAATTTAACTGAAATCAGTGATGCTATTAAACTGGATACGAATATTTTTCTAGGTTAATTTTTGAAATATTTATTTACATCTTCATTGAAGAATATTGTCCTAGAGACACTTTTTCATTCTTGTTTTACCAAGTTACATCCTTATTATTAAACATTTTATGGAAAAAAAACCCAACAGATTACTTTAAACAATATTTGATCACTGCTCTACATAATGAACTACCACACTAGAAACAGTAGCTTCAGTCTGCACTTCCAACATTTCTAGGCCAAAGGAATCCCTGGTGAATGGAGCCCTCACGTAGAGTGTTTGCAGTTACTACATGTTCAAGAGATAAGTATCAAGGAAAGAAGGTCTATCGGTGAAAGTCTTATAAATCCCCCAGTAGAAGCAGGAGTTACTTAAACAACTAACTCAAAGTCAGGGTATCAAAGTCATAAATGCAAGGTGAAGAAATTCTCAATTAATTCTTATTTCATTCTGATTAACATTATCACATTGGCTAATATAAATAGATGGAAGTCCACTGTATGGATATAATAGGTGTTAACACTGTACTGAAGAGGAGGAAGAGGCAAACAATACACACATTAGTCATTAACAAGTTGTATATTTTACTCTAGCATGACAGTTCAGTTAATTACGTGCCTGAATTTTTACTGAGCCAGACAGCCTCCACAGGTTGAGGGCAGCCACAAGAGAATAGACGCTGCTTAGAGCAAGTACCAACATTACAGTCAAGTGGGCTTTGGGGGGAGAGCACTGAGGCTTGTGATTCCGAAGTACATGCTATGCCAATATTCATGCACTGTTCTCAGCCAGCCTTGCTCAAGGAGAGTTGCCTATCACTAGTAATGAGCAAATAGCAGCATGAACAACGACCACTGCTCTTTCAAAGTATTGCTAAGGAGAGACAAGGTGGGTGGTATCTTTCACTGGACAAACTTCTGTAAGAGAAAGCTTTCTCTCACCAACTGAAGGTGGTCCAATTACCTTTGGAGATGCCTTTGGATCTTCCAGTGGTTTTGATTTTACCAAGTTGTGAACACTTTCCAGCTCGGGGAGGGGACAGGGATAATTTATTTGCACAGAACTTTATTTTTAAAAAACAGTAGCAGCACTTTAAGCAATATTCAAAACAAATGTACACTGATTTGTACATGCTTGGGAAGCTAATTTAGCAATGCACTGAACATGCAAAAACCCACTCTTATTTACCGCACAACTTACCATTGCATACATTTTGGGTTTTTTGAGGGATGGGGGGGAACATTAATTTAATATGTTCACATACAAAGCAAAAGTCACTTGAGAACCATTATAGCAAGGAAAGGTCAACCTTTCACAACTCATAAGTGAGAGAGTGCAGTGGAACCCCACAGCAGATGATGAGTAGCGCTGGACAACATTTTTTAGATGAAATTAATTTGCTGAAATGCAAAATTTTGTATTGACCACAACATTTCATGAATTTGGGTCAGTTTTGGCAATTAAGTTTGGTTAAAAAAAAAGAAATCAGAAATGTTGAAATGGTTTGTGACAGACTGACAATATCCTGATCAAACCCTATGGAATTAAGATAAAGTTTACTGAGTTAAGTTAAACCTTACTGAATTAGGGTCAATACCTTTGGGGCCCGTTCTCAAAATGCAATTGTGTTTATGTTATTGTGGCATTGTCTGTATCTTTTCTAGTAGGAGGGAGATGCTAATATATTTCCTCTGTTCAGCCCTTTGACGCCATCTCCCTGGAGAGGTAAGTAACTAGTCCAAACTGCTTTCTACAGTGACCAACAGACAAAGAAAGGATTTTTGGATAAATAGCCAAATTGATTTTAAACTGGCTCAGGGCCTTCTTCCTGAACCAGCCAACAGACAAGACCTCTAGGCCATCAAGGGCTCCAATTCTTAGGGAAGTAATGGATGAACTGGCCTACTGAGGCCCCATAAGACTGGGTGCTTGTTTTGAGCTAAAGCTGTGATGAGCTGGTGACCATAAAGGAAACCCTTTGGGTACGATGTCGAAGGACTGCTCCCGCCAGAGCCAATGTCAGAGGTGGAGTGATGTCTAGTAAGCTTATTAGCACGTGTAGGTTCTTTTATTCATGTTTTCTCTGTAATGCTTTTTTACCTTAAGAATAAAGTAGGCCTGCAGAGGAAATACTATGTGGTAACTTATAACTATGGTAATTGCACTGTTAACTGTTGTTGAGGAGGAAAGCAAAGCAGGCCCGCTTAGGCAGCCTGACTTTCCAGGTGAATTCACAGTACAATCAGGAAGCTGTGCAGCCTACAAATACTCTGGACAGAAGGAGGTAAGACAAGTCACCACCCAAGAGAAGTGACAACCAGAGGAGCCAGAAGCCTGAGAGTAGGTGCCCTTGCTGGACTACAGAGGCAGAATATAGGGGCAGCAGCCTTGAACTGTCACATGGTTTATTTTTTCATTTCTGAAATGACACATTTTGATATTTCTGGCTAGATTAACAAAGGCTGAGGTGCCATTCACAAAACCAAGAAGGAGGATAAGGACCCCCTTGTATCCAATGGCCAAGTGGTTAGAACACTCATCCAGGATGTGAGTGACCCAGGGTCTAAACCCCCTTTTGCCTGATGTGAGGCAGGGACTTGAACTCTTGTCCCCCACTTCTCAGGTGAGTGCCCTAACCACAGGCTATAGGAATATATTCTAGGTGAGCCTCAATCTCTCCTGTGGAAGCTGCTCCACTTGGTATAAACAATTAAATACTCGTTCAGCCAGAGAGCGAGAGAATGACTATAGCCTGGTAGTTCGGGCACTAATTTGGGAGGGAAGACAGCCAAGTTCCAGTCCTTCCTCCCACGTCCTGGGTGAGTGCCCTAACCACTGAGCTACTGAGTTAATGGTGGGTAGGAGACAACCACCCCTCGTGAAATGTGCCTATATCCCTTGTGAATCTCACCCCTTGTTTCCAAATTTCCTTAACTTTTATTAAAACCAGTTTAAAAGGCCCCAACATGATTTTATTATTATTTTTCAGAACTGCCAGTGAACCAAGCAAATCCATTGTTTGCTCACTCTTATTATGAGCCATTATCCAGATTGATTTCAGAGTAGCAGCCGTGTTAGTCTGTATTCACAAAAAGAAAAGGAGGACTTGTGGCACCTTAGAGACTAACAAATTTATTTGAGCATAACCTTTTGTGAGCTACAGCTCACTTCATCGGATGCATCCGATGAAGTGAGCTGTAGCTCAAGAAAGCTTATGCTCAAATAAATTGGTTAGTCTCTAAGGTGCCACAAGTCCTCCTTTTCTTTTTATTCAGATTGAGTGACTCTTGTATTACGCTAATCACTATTCACACACAGTATTTTGTTTGGACAATCCAGAATTTTGTTTTGCTTTGTTGAACTCACATTTTAATCTGTTAGCACCTGATCTTATATTTATGTTTTTATTTTTTTTTTAATTTATTTTGTGTTTCTATTTCTGTAATCACTTCTTATAGCACAAGGAGTTTCTTCCATTGATGAGTAATCTCCTGTAAGAAACAACCTTTTTAAAAAGCAAAGATTGGGGAGAAGACCAAGAAAGGCAGTTTACTGACCAAAATTGATGGCTATCATTCCTTGTATGTTTTTATATTCAGCTTGGTCTCATCTCTAGCTTAATATTAGTAGAGGGCCAGATTCTGCTCTCAATTATTACAGCATAATTCCAGTCCAGAATCCTATTAAAATCAATGCATTTAATCTACAGTAGGTCCAGTTCATTTCAACTCAGTTATGTTGGATTTATACCAGTGTAACTGGCCCAGAATCTGGCCCAGAGACTTCAGCAAAAGTGTCACAGTAACAGAGACTGAGTGAAAGTTGCTGCCTGACCATGTGAAAAGGTTGACAGGACAGAATATTCTTCTTTTGAGAAGCCACTCTCCTTTTAATTTAATGACGTCAAAGCATTAGAAACAGAATCTCTACTTTAAAAAAAACATTGTGGCTCAAATCATCAGTCAGAATACCACCCACACAAGTTGCAGTTACACACATGCTACAACACTGGCGAGTCTTCATAAGGCATAAATAAGACCCAAACTGTAGTACACAACCACCCCGGGGGGGAAGAGGGGGTTGTTAAAAGAGAGGAAGCTTTCCTGACAGCTTTCTCCCTTATGCAGTGTCGTTGTAGCCGCGTTGGTCCTTTTTCCCTTGACTAAGCAAAGCTTTTCCCTTGCCATCATTCACAAAACAGAGAAGAATCAGCCCATTCAGTAAATTCATACTGTGGGAATGCTGACTTTAATGGACTATTCATAAGACGGACATCGAATGAAAAGCTGCATATAATTTATTGTACCAATTTTAAAAATGCACCATATTAAGGCAACATAAGAGTTGTTCATTTTATGTCTTTCCATTAAAGAATCATGCACACTATTCTTCAACCAGCCATTTCTAAAACTCAAGGGAAAGAACAAAGTGGAACGTTAAATATTAAGCTTATGATTTTCAGCAAGTTCTGCTTTAATTAATTCTGTTTTAGCTTTCCATCATGAAAACATTGTAACTAACAACAGTCCTCAAAATAAGGTCACATTCCCCTCAGCAATGCACTGCTCTGCCTGACTTGAGAACAAGGCTCACACATCACATGTCATGTCCCATGGCTCTTGGCCTAAAACCAGGCAAAGCTAGATAAAGGCCTACAGATTGTTAACAGTTCTTCTGCGTACAAAAACATTATTTAGGCTGATAAGTCAAGCAACTAAAAGTTAGGAAATGCCAAATTTATAGCTGCCTGTGTAACCTTAATTCAGCCCCCTTGTGTGTCCATCCTTTGAACTGAATGAGCCAGGAATCTGGTAGGAAAAAAATCACATGTAGATCATGTCATTAAAGACTATCATGATGTATATGGACAAGGGGGCTGAAACTAGGGGAATTTCATGGGATAAAGAAAAGGCACTTCTGTAGCCTGAGGAGAGTCTGCCTGATGAATACCCACAGCCTGACTGCAAACAGATTATTAGAGCTCCTCAAAAATAAGGATGCAGAATCGTCTACAATGGAAAGTGTTGGGCAACCTAACAGAGGTCGCTGCTTGTTCCCCCTATAATACCACATACACATGCAGTGCCCACCCTCCGTTACCCATAAACTCTGCTGAGGTCCCACTGGCAATGGCTGCCAAATGTCACTCTATAGAGTGAGTCAAACGTTTGCCCCTGCAGCTTATCACTCATGCCGCAACGGGCTGCAGGTAGCTAGCAGTTTCCCTTTCAGCTCCTTCTTCTGGCTATTACACACTTGTCTCCTTGGCTCTACATGGCAGAACCCCATCATAACAATCAAAGGAACACATAACAGTCATAACAACAACACCAATATCACCCGCTTTCTTCACAGACGGCATGTTGCATCTTGGTGTGCTTCCTCCTATGTGTAAGGGGCAAAGAGCACACATAGCTGGTGGGGTGGAGGGGAAGGAGGAGGAATCTACTGTAGCAGGTAACAGATAGGAGCTTGTTGGCCCCAACACCCAGGAAGTTTTAGAGATCTGGAAGAGAGAAGAGATCTCCCCTTAAACTTCCCCACTCCTGACACTACTAACTACAGCAGTGGTTCTCAAAGCCGATCCGCCGCTTGTTCAGGGAAAGCCCGTGGTGGCCGGGCCAGTTTGTTTACCTGCCACATCCGCAGGTTTGGCCGATCGCGGCTCCCACTGGCCGCAGTTCACCACTCCAGGCCAATGAGGGCTGCAGGAAGGGCAGCCAGCACGTCCCTTGGCCCGTGCCGCTTCCCCCAGGCCAGTGGGAGCCGCGATCGGCCGAACCTGCAGACGCGGCAGGTAAACAAACAGGCCTGGCCCTTGGGCTTTCCCTGAACAAGCAACGGACCAGCTTTGCGAACCACTGAGCTAGAGGACTAAAAACTTAAAAAGCCAAAGCTGACATGACATATACGTCCTCACAGGAGATGGCATCCACCTTAACTTTGTAAGAGCTTGCCCAATTTAATCCAACACCACTTATGAAAACTATCCCCCTGAAGAGTCACCATCAGTTACCTCAACTTAGCATAGATACCGTTTTCATTATAACCTGAAAACTAGCATCCGATGATGAAGTGAGCTGTAGCTCATGAAAGCTTATGCTCAAATAAATTGGTTAGTCTCTAAGGTGCCACAAGTACTCCTTTTCTTTTTGCGAATACAGACTAACACGGCTGTTACTCTGAAACCTAGCATCTACTGATAAACCATCCAATTCTGCAAGAGACTACAATGAAGAGGTATAACTCTAGAATTAACTAAAAAAAATTCTGCCATGTTTGACAAGTGACAAACCTGACCCCTTCAAGCCATTGTTTAAAATGACTGATCCCCTGGGGTGAACAGGAATAGCTATATTTAATACCCACTGTAATAAAGCATGGTTAACCCCTGATTTCTTAACAAGGTTGACCTTGCTTTTTTACAATGAGTGTTGAACTCTTATTTTGCTCATGTAAGTAAGATCATCCAGCTCAGCCACTGGATCAAGGTGGCATGCAGGGAGCAATGTTTGACACCATTTGTAAAACAGTAAAACTTCTTAGGCACAGCTTAACTAGAAACATTCATGTTTCCTCCTAATTATTAAGCCACATAGAAGACAGTACTATGCCTCTAAAAATACTATCTATTCTAGTTGTCATGCAAGAGCACCATCTGGTGTTCAGTACACTGAATTCTTCACACCAGTTTTTATTCCTGATCTTGGTCACTCCAGATTATTATACAGAACCAAAACATTTATAGGGCCTGATACTGTGAAACTCACTCAAGTAAAGGTTGATGAATAGACCCTAAGAGACAGACTTTCCTCAAGACAAAAAAACAACCCAAACATTTCTCCATCAATCAGTATACTGTTTAATATTTTGAAAATATTAAACAATACACTAAAAAGCCACAATATAATTTTAACACTATGTACACAGCCCTTAATACTTAGCAAACAAGTATGCTTTTCCTCAGTCAATTGCACCAAGAAAGTACAGAAGTGAGTTTGTCACAACTTTATTCTTCCTTCTCACTACGCTTCCCACCTACCAAACCCTTATGATCATCTACAAGCAAACCAACCCCTTCATATCCCTCCTTTAGATCCTCCATTAGGCTCCTGAATATTCCCCCATCCAACCTTCCTCTCCCCAGAAGACAGAACATTCCTATCTTTCTAGATAAGAGCAAAACAACATGCCTTCAGGATGCTAATTCCCTCCATTTTTCTCATCTGAACATCCACTTGCAGACCAACTCCCACATACCAAATACCTTTTGAGATGATCCATCTCCCAGTTGCCTGAACTGTCTCCTACACCCATGCATGAGGCTCAGTCCACCTGCCAACTATAAGAAACCCTACTGAAAATTCCAAATAGGCACCCCATACCTGTCTTATACCCAGTCCTTGGAACATCAAGTTTACAGCCACCTAAAAGCTACGGTAAATAAGGGTTGGACTGATGTAAATTCATATCCATATTTTACTAAAATTTCTAATATAATATCTTCCCATCTTTATTCAGTCTGTCATTCATGTTCAAAATTTAAGATTTTAAGATTAGTAAAACTCTCTCTACAATTCACTTGAAAAATAGCTCCTTATTAAAGAAGTATTTTTAAAATGACAGAAAACATTAGTCCAGAATGGATACAGCACATGTTTTCAGTGAAAACAGGTAAAAGCTAAATATGTCATCTTAGACTGCAGACAGTTTGGTGCACTCAGCATAGCCAATAAAATAGTTTGGATCTATTGCTTCAGATCACTAAAGAATGCATGACTTCTTTGTAGCAGACAATGCTTCCACTAATTAAGAGAGGGCCTGCTATCTTCAGACAATGCTTCCACTAATTAAGAAAGAGCCTGCTATCTTCAAACTCAGCAACAGAGAAATCAGGGACAGAGCAATGCTTGGCAAGACCAAGTCAAGTGAAGGGCCCTTTGGGTGACCAGGAGAGTTGAGCCACAGCTGCAGGTTGAATGAAGAGGTGAGGACAAGGAAACGTGCAACTACAGAGAGCTGGATGGGTCATCAACATGGAAGTTACCGAGAATATGCATGTGAGATTGTGATGCGAGGAAGAGACAGAGGAACCAGACAAGAGGATCAGTGGGCGGAGCTGAGTGGACAAAAGATGACAGCAACATGGAGAGGTACAAAAGACAAGTCAGAGGCAGTGCTGTTCAAAAGGAGGAAGGGGTTGGAAGCAGCAAGTCCAATCCAGTATAGGCAATGTGAGAGAAGGACAGGCCTTCGTAAGAAGGAAGCTGTAGAGGCAATGTCAGACAAAACAAAAGGGATCCAGGTCTCAGAGAGTCAGGAACTGGAGGGAGAAAGATAAGATGACATCATGGATAATGGAGATCTCTTTAGAGATGGAGCAGGCATTCCAGAGACAGCAAGATAAAGGGAAAAGGAAGTGGGAAGATGAGCATGGGGTTAGCAATGGTGACATGAGGGGGAATGATGGTGATGAGGAAAGATGTGGGACGTGGAAAGGGTGGAGTTGTGGCAAATGTCATCAGCGGTATGGAGGTGGAGGCTGAGAAGGTTGTGAATGTGGAATCTGAATTTGAGCTGGTGGGAGCAGTGTAGGTAGAACTCTTGGGAACTTTAGTGGGATGATGATAATAAGGATGGAGAAAATGGAGCCTGTGGGAGGGGATGGAGGAGGAGGGCAGATGCAATGATGCAGAAGATGGGTATAGTGAGAGCCTTGGTTAAGTGGCAGATGGACAAAGTTACCCCAAAAAAGTTTGGAAAATGATGCACAAATTCCCACTACCAGGTAGCTAGACTGTATTACCCCAGAAACGGTGGAAGAGGCGGTCAGGCTGCACGATTGTTCTCTGAGGCTGACACATAGCTTTCAGGCCCTCCTCTCACCCTTAAAGAGGCATAAATAAGACACCTTAGAGGAGAATCTAGACCACATGCATCCTATCTTGGGTGCATCATTATTAAAATCTGCCAAGAAGAATAACCAAATTTATGACAGTGCACTAATAATCTACCCAGATCAATCATTACTGAGGAAAAAGCAAGAACATAAGCATGGCCATATTGGGTCAGACCATTGGTCCATCTAGCTCAGTATCCTGTCTTCCAACAGTGGCCAATGCCAGGTGCCCCAGAGGGAATGAACAGAACAGGTAATCATCAAGTGATCCATCCCGTCGCCCATTCCCAGCTTCTAGCAAACAGAAGCTAGGGACACTATCCCTGCCCATCCTGGCTAACAGCCGTTGATGGACCTATCCATTAATTTATCTGGTTCTTTTTTTGACCCTGTTATAGTCTTGGCCTTCACAACATACTCTGGCAAAGAGTTCCACAGCTTGACTGTGTATTGTGTGAAGAAATACTTCATTTTGTTTCTTTTAAACCTGTCTATTAATTTCATTTGGTGCCCTCTAGTTCTTGTTTTATGAGAAGGAGTAAATAACACTTCCTTATTTACTTTCTCCACACCGCTCATGATTTTATAGACCTCTATTATGTCACCCCTCAATCATCTCCTTTCCAAGCTAAAAAGTCCCAGTATTATTAAGCTCTCCTTTTTGGAAGCTGTTCCATACCCCAAATCATTCCCCCCCCCCCTTTTCTGTACCTTTTCAAATTCCAATATATCTTTTTTGAGATGGGGAGACCAGATCTGCATGCAATATTTAAGATGTAGGCATACCTTGGATTTATATAGAGGCAATATGAAATTTTCTGTCTTCTTATCTATCCCCTTCTTAATGATTCCCAACATTGTTAGATTTTTTGACTGCTGTTGCACATGGAGTGGATGTTTTCAGAAAACTATCCACAATGAATCCAAGATCTCTTTCTTAAGTGGTAACAGCTAATTTAGACCCCACCATTATATATGTAGAGTTGGAATTATGTTTTCCAATGTGCATTACTTTGCATTTATCAACACTGAATTTCATCTGCCATTTTGTTGCCCAGTCACCCAGTTTTGTGAGATTCCTCTGTAACTCTTCAGTCTGCTTTGGATTTAACTATCTTGAGTAGTTCTGTATTATCTGCAAATTTTGCCAGCTCACTCTTTACCCCTTTTTCCAGATCATTTATGAATATATTGAACAGTACTAGTACCGATGCAGACGCCTGGGAGACACCACTATTGACCTCTCTCCATTCTGAAAACTGAGCACTTATTCCTACCCTTTGTTTCCTATCTTTTAACCAGTTACTGATCCAGGAGAAGACCCTTCCTCTTATCCCATGACAGCTTACATTGCTTCAGAGCCTTGGGTAAGGGACCTTGTCAAAGGCTTTCTGAAAATCAAAGTACACAATATCCACTGGATCCCCCTTGGCCACATTCTTGTTAACCCCCTCGAAGAATTCTAGTAGATTGGTGAGGCATGATTTCCCTTTACAAAAACCTTGTTGACTCTTCCCCAACAAACCGCGTTCATCTATGTGTCTAATAATTCTGTTCCTTACTATAGTTTCCATCAATTTGCCTGGTACTGAAGTTCGGCTTACCAGACTGTAATTGCCAGGACCACCTTCAGAGCCTTTTTAAAAAGTTGGTATCACATTTGCTATCCTCCAGTCACTTGGTTCAGAAGCTGATTTAAGTGATAGATTACATACCACAGTTAGTAGTTCTGCAATTTCACATATGAGTTCCTTCAGAACTCTTGGATGAATATCATCAGGTCCTGGTGACTTATTTCTGTTTAATTTATCAATTTGTTCCAAAACTCCTCTAAAGAGACCTCAATCTGGAACAGTTCCTCAGACTTGTCACCCAAAAAGAATGGCTCAGGTTTGGCAATTTCCCTCACATGCTCAGCTGTGAGGACCAATGCAAAGAATTCATTTAGTTTCTCTGCAATGGCCTTATCGTCCTCAAGTGCTCCTTTAGCATATCAATAGTCCAGTGGCCCCACTGGTTGCTTAGCAGGTTCCTGCTTCTGATGTACTTAAAACAAAATTTTTGCTTTAACTTTTTGAGTCTTTGGCTAGCTGTTCTTCACATTCTTTTTTGGCCTTCCTCATTATATTTTTACACTTCAATTGCCAGAGTTTATGCTCCTTTCTATTTTCCTCAAAAGGATTTAACTTTCACTTTTTTTAACGGCTTCTATTACTTTGTTGTTTAGCCACAGTGGCACTTTTTTGGTCCTCTCATTAGGTTTTTTAATTTGGGGTGTACATTTAAATTGAGCCGCTATTGTGATGTTTTTAAAACGTTTCCATGCAGCTTGCAGGGATTTCACTTTTGGCATTGTAACTTTTAATTTCTGTTTCACTAACTTCCTCATTTTTATGTAGTTCCCCTTTCTAAAGTTAAATGCTACTGTGATGGGCTGCATTGGTTTCCCTCCCCACCCACAAACACACAGGGATATTAAATTTTATATTATGGACACTATTACCAAGCAGTTCAGCTATATTCACCTCTTGGATCAGATGCTGTGCTCCACTTAGGACTAAATCAAGAATTGCCTGTCCTCTTTTGGTTTCCAGGACTATCTGCTCCATGATGCCATCATTTAAGGTGTCGAGAAACTTTATCTCTGCATCCCATCCTGAGGTGACATGTACCCAGTCAATATGGGGATAGTTGAAATCCCCCATTATTATTGAGGTTTTTTTATTTTTATAGCCTCTCTAATCAACCTGAGGATTTCAGTCACTATCATCATCCTGGTCAGGTGGTCGGCAGTATATCCCTACTGCTATATTCTTATTATTCAAGCATGGAATTACTATCCATAGAGATTCTACGGTACAGTTTGGTTCATTTAAGATTTTTTACTTCATTTGATTCTACGCTTTCTTTCACATATAGTGCCACTCCCCCACCCAGCACAGCCTGTTCTGTCCTTCTGATACATTTTGTACCCTGCTATTACTGTGTCCCATTGATTATCTTTATTCCACCAAGTTTCTGTGATGTCGATTATATCAATATCCTCATTTAATACAAGGCACTCAAGTTCACCCATCTTAATATTTAGACTTCTAGCATTTGTATATAAGCACAAGAAGTTTATAGAAATAAGCAGAAAAGCCTGAAATAAGATTGTGTTCCACTGGACTGAGTATGACAGGGAACTGGCTTTGGAAGCTACTCAAACATCTTCTCTTCTGCAGAAGGAAGCCAGGAAAGTGTCTGATCAATGGTATGATTGAGATGGAGTTAGACAACTATATGACAAAATCTTTTATATTTGTGAGATGAGACAATCCTTTCAGTAACTGTCATTCAAGTATTACCTGTTGCATTGGTAAAAACAGGCTTAAAAATAGGCAGAAAGAAATGGAAAGATGACAAAAAGCAACTGGCCTTGTCTTGGGGGCTAAATGTGAACCCAAAGGTCTGGGTTCACTTTCAATACTACTTCTGTGATTCTTCACAAGTCTGATATGGGAGTTGTGAAGAACAGCAAAGCCAAGCTTTGTACTGCACCATATGCATCATATCAAGAGTGATTCTGTTACCCTGAAGCCAGTATAGACGTTTTGCCCTGCTTCCAGTTGTCCAGCAAAAAAATTTAAAACTTCCAAATGCCACTAAAAATAAAAATAATAAAATATTTTTCATGATTAAGTGCTAGGAAACAACTGTGATGAATACTCCCTTGTACTCACACCCTACACACTATTGTAATAATCTTTATACAAAGTATGCCCTGTGAGGTAGTATTTAAAAACTCATAATTTGCTGATCAGTATTGTCCTGATAAAATGTGCGTGACAACACTATTTCAGATTCCGCGTTATGATCTTATTAACACATGTTCCAAACACCCCAGCCCTTCCCAAAGTCAGGTCTGTCCTAAACAAAAGAAGGAATGTGTGCTTGCCTTAATTTGCATTTAAGAAGTAAACAGAGTCATCAAGCAGGGAGGGAAAACAAAGGAAGTTCAAATAGGTGAAGAGAAAAAAAAACAGAGTAGAGAATATCCTTCCACATAGATTCTTTGTCTCCCGATCCTCAGCTGGAAATGTTTTCCAAGGGGTGGACTGAAATTATTAAAAGGAAGAACAGACACCCCAAGGGACCCTCCCCACCCCCATTTTTTCTGACCATTGCATTTACTGCATCTGAAAAGACAAAGGAAACAGTTGTTGGACTCTGTGGGAGGGGTCCTGACCTAAAGAGTTTGGTCAGTAAGACTGATGAAGCACGTGGTGAGAAAACTTTGTTTTGAATCCAATGTAATTTGTTAAATTAGGCACCAGTAAGCATTCTCTCTCTATCTTTCTTGTAATCGTTTCTAACTTCTATGCCTCATTATTTGTAGTCACTTAAAATCTCCCTCTTCGTAGTTAATTTCTTTTACAGTTTTATCTAATCCAGTGTGTTCAAGTTAAAGTGTCTGGTAACTCCATTTGGGGTAAAAAGTTGTGTGCATATTATTCCCTTACATGAATAACAGACTCAGTTATTTGTACCGTCCAGAAGAGAGCTGGACAGTACAGGACATACATCTCTGGGGGGAAATCCAGGACCAGGGCTGTGATGGGGTCACCCTGCAGCATAACTAAGGCTGGTAAGAGCCTACTTGTGGCTGGCTGGAACACACACACAGACATAGCTGAGAAGACTTACATGCTGGAGACCATTTGTGAGCAGTCCAGGCTGGAGACTATAGTAGCAAAGCATTGTAAAGGGCTCCCCACCAGGCTACAGGACCAGGGTGATACAGCTACTCATAAGTCTGGATTATATCCTGGTATGTCACAAGAACATAAACTATAAGGGACCCTATCCAGTAACAAACTTACAGCTCAATCACCTAAGATGCTAAATACCCTCAGCTCCCATTAAATTCAATGGGAGTTTAAGGGGCTCAGCAATGGCAGGATTAACCCATAACTTCATCACTGCTTTAATCTGCTAGAGCTGGAAACTATAGGTCCTGCAAAGGGGGCACGCATCTGTTATTCTTCAGCATTTCCAGCAACCTATTTAGACAAACAGCATTATAGACCTATTGCTGACCTTTCTTGGTTGTGAGGAGAAAGGAGACTAATTACAGCTGCAATGAGGAGGAAAAGAAGCAGCAAGAATGAGAGAATATGGTGGAATTGTACTCCAACAGCCCACACTCAGGTGGACTTTCCACAGACCTACCTCCACAAAAGAGAAGAAAAATAAGTCTATTTTGCATTCAGAGTTATTAGGCACCATTGCTCATGGATTTGTCACAAATGTTCAGTCCTTCAGCAAGCATCCTCTTACCTGCTTGTTGGGGCAGTAAAGCTAAAAGAAAGCAGCTGATTCCAGAATGGGTCATTCTCAGAGACAGCCTCGGCTCCCGATAATCTTTTTAAGTACTCATTTTCTGGGAGCTCACAAATGCTGCTACTGTTTGCGCCCATTTTCTTATTTTGTAAGTTCCTTTTTAAAGCTTCATTCCTTCAACAGAAGCCTACAAAAAAGAGAGAGGGGAAATATTTAAATCCTAGTAACAGGAATACACATCTTTGGCACATATAAGGGATATACAGAACTTACCAAACTAGAAACCAATAAATCTCTAGTTCCATAACTACAACAGTTGCTGAAAAGACACAAAACTGAAGAGCACAGGAGCAGGCTAGAATAGTTTACTTTCAACAGTTTAGGACAGTAAGATATAGTTAATATCCAAATTTAAAAAAATTGATTGGCGTACATTCCAGGCCTTCTCCACTGAATTCTTCATTAGCTGTGGTCAGAGAAAGAACACATTGACACAACAGATGTAAGCAAAAGGGAAAGTAGCAGGAAACTTACAATTTAAGCAGGCACATTAGTGAGACCACTATTCAAAAATTTAGCATTTTCAAAGTCGTGCACAGATACTCAGAGTACATCTACACTGCACACTACTGGCAGAGATGTATAGCGTATAGTGCAGCAATGAAAAGCAATCTGTGTTCACATTGCACTGTGTAGCTACCCATGTCAGTGAAAGTCTCTAGCACAGGGGAGGTGGCAGAGGATGGCTTCAGCAGCACTGCCCCCACTGCCAGAATCTTTTCCTGCTCCAGCTACAGGGAGGCAGCAGAGAGGCAGCTGGACACTACATTGCTAAAAATAGCAATGTCGACGGGGAGGCACAGCTTGGGCAAGTAGAGAGCTGTGTAGGATATATACTCAAGTACATACCCACGCCCTTCTGGGGTGTCTTTACCAACCTAAGCAATACCTCACAGTCTACACTGCTATTTATACCTGTGCTAGAGGATATATATATATACACACAACGCATCGCCGAAAGCAGCATGCAATTTAGACAAACCCTTGGGTATGTGACTGCCATTGGCAAGAATGGGAATCAAGCAACTAAATTCCTGTGAACCACTGATGATTTTCCCCTTCTCTATGTTCAAAACCACAACAACGTCACATAGATATTATCACTTCTAGGCGAATACTTTAAATCTAGATCAGGTGACAAGCCTCCTAATGTCATTAGTATCTCATAGCTATTCGCTGACCTATGTGAAATGAGTTGGTTAGTCCCAATCCAGTGGATAGTGGAAAGGTCTAAGACCAAATGTTCATGAAGAATTAACTCATTTTCAGAGGTGATACTTGCAGAACTAGTTAGCAGCACACTGTAGGTTATATGGGGAAATAATCACATTATCCTTGGCTGTGCTGTACCTGTTCTGTGTATTCTTCCAGACTGTCAATTATGCTTTCCCATTTTTACAAACGTTAACTAATTAATCCACTAGAGAAGTAAGAAACTAGCCAAGGGCAACTGAAGCTTAGAAGAAGGTATTTGGATTAAAAAGGAAATATATGAAGACCTAATAAAACTAACCTGGACTCCAGACCATCCAAGCTGCATAAGCACTTAACAAAATGCCCCACCCCTATAGACATAGCACCCTTCCACTGAAATCTCATAAGATCCCACAAACTGAGCTATATAAGGCTGTGTCCATACTTGGGCAAGAGACTTTCAAGGAACACCTGTGGATAGGTGATGCAGAAAGAGACACTGGCAATCAGTAAGTGGCACTCTCTCCTCTGACTCCACACTGAACCAATGCCCTGCATATGTTCATGGTGCTCTGTACTACTGGAAGTGCCATCTTTCAGATGAGATGAAAATCAAGGTCTTATGGATCTCATGGATCCTTAATAAGAGTATGCATGTCAACCCGCAGTGCCTTGACTGAATTCTAACTTGGATAATTATTTTCTGCCTACATACACTCCCCATGAAGTTTCAGGTAGATCTGATATTCTTCATATCCTGCCCTAAACCAGTGCACTGTTAAATACGGCTATGTTTCATTTCAGAAGTGGGTGCACTTCAGGGGTGTACAAAATGTATAACTGTTTAAGTTTGCAAATTGGTTTGTCATCCTCTGGGTTAAGAGGTGCTATTGTGGAATCCTGCATGCTGGTTGGGTGGCAACAGGATAAGGGTTTACATGCATAAGTGATATTAGGAGCTGATCAGCATCTTGAATGATTTCACTTAACTGTAGTGGGATTTTTAGAGAGAGAGAGAGTGAGTGTGTCAGTGTCACTTGTCCATGAACTTCTCTAAACTATCGCCATACCTGTTACTGAGAGACATTTCACTGCTAGAGTAATACTAGTTTTAAAATCAGTACAAAATAAAAGATAAAACAGAAACACCAATTTCTTTCATTTGCAAAGATACTACAGCAGTGCTTTCACGCAAAGAGAGATGCTGCCCACCACACACGTAAATAACTGATGGAATATTATATAAGGCTTCCCCAAATACATGAAATAAATGCACAACTCCTTGCAGAAGTAAAAAGGGAATGTCAGTTTCTTCATAAAATTACAACTGTTTAATTTTATTATTTTTTCAAGAAAAAATATAAAAGCAAAAACAATGTAATTAACATGACATTTAAATTAATAAGGAAATTATTATTACCAATGTTGGGATAAAGAAATACAAACACAAATTTCTTGCTTTATGCTTTTAGCTTCTGGTATTGTTTGTTTAATGCTGGCCTCCAACCAGCTAACCTATCCCACACAGGAAGTGTCACACTGGACCAAACCCAAAGCCACAGCGAGTTCAATATACTGTCTCCCAACATGGTCAGAACCAGATGCCTCAGAGGAAGATGTAAAAACCCCACAGTAGGCAGACCAGTAAGAAGATCAGGTCCCATCCTGATCTCTAATAGTTAAAGATTTGCTTAAGCCTTTAGCATGAGGTTTTAAATCCCTTCCATATTTTTTTATCATTACTTATTACAACTTTGAATATTTGAGATCCATATAAATGCAAAGGAAAATAATTTTTCTTCCCATAAATTATAAACATACTGGAGCAATACATGCAAGATCTTTCCAGAGTTTTGTATACAAAAATCTGCCCTGCTTCAACAGTCTGTGTACTGGAATCCAGGAGCTAAATTTTCTCTCAAATAGCATGTGTTTATTTCCTTCTTTAAAAAAAAAGGAAAGGAAAGGAAAAGGAAAGGAAAGGATTTTTCTGCTCCTTCACTGAATTTATATGGGTCTTTTGGTCAGGCCTGCGGCCACAACCATCACCAAACATGCCCAGGCCCATTCTTTCTCTGCCACCTTCTTCTCACCTCTTCAGCTTTGCTGATATTACCGGTAAACACCCTCTTGCAGAGCAGAGGCAGAGAATGCATGTAAGCTTTGCCACAGCAGCAATGTCTTAGAGCAGTGGTGCCCAAACCTTTCCTGTTGTGCCTCCCCTTACCAGTAATGGAGTCTGTCTGCACCCTCGCTCCATTACTATACAGCCAAGGCTTCCTCAGCAGAGGAGCATGGGTTCAAGGCAGAGGTGGGGGTGGAGCTGGAGGTGGGGTAAGAGCTGGGGACAGAGGTGGAGCTGGCCAGGGAGCAGAGAGGGCATGATGGCAGAGCTGAGCGGCAGGTGGAAAAGAGCTGCGGCTTGGCACAAAGCAGAGCTGAGGGGCGCTCCTTTCCTGCCCCCCCTGGGGTTTTGCCCAGGCCCTCCCAAACATTCCTCCACACTCTCCTAGGGGTAGGATATGTACTTATATGTATGTCCTGGGCAGGGGAGGGGGGGAGGGCCAGTTTGGGAACCACTGCTTTAGAGCGATCCAGCTGGCCATCAACAAACCAATGAAACTGACTAAGCACAAAGCAAGGAAACTAAAAATAAATGGAGAAAAACATTTTCTCCATGTAATTTTAGAGATTACTTGTCGTAAGAACTAACTTTCGCATGGAATTGTGATTTCCAAGTTGATGTGGTCCCTTTGATACCCTAATAAATCTAGCTCAGGTAAAGCAGTTTCCCTTCTCAGAGCGACTGTTTCAGGTTGTCTGCAGATTCAGGCAGACAGCACTGCATCCATAAAACTTTAAAAACACAAACTAAATGTCCATTCACAACTATGAAGTCTACAAGGGGGTGATGGTATTAATGAAAACGTTGTAATAATCACAAATTAATAGATTCTAAAGGTAGAAGGGACCACTGTGGTCATCTAATTTGCCCTCTTGAATAACACAGGACATATGACTTCCCTGAATTAATTCCTGTTTAAAACTAGAGCATATCTTTTCAAAAACCATCCAGTCTTGATTTTAAAATTGCCAGTGATGGAGAATCCACCACAACCCTGTGACAAGTTTCAGAGTAGCGGCCATGTTAGTCTGTATCTGCAAAAAGAACAAGAGTACTTGTGGCACCTTAGAGACTAACAAATTTATTAGAGCATAAGCTTTCGTAGGCTACAGCCCACTTCATCAGATAGATAGAATGGAACATATAGTAAGAAGATTATATAATACTTATCTATAAATACATACACATACAACATTTTCACCTTATTTCCAGTGTGAATTTGTCTAGCTTCAGCTTCTAGCTATTGGATCTTGTTATACTTTTGGTGGATACATTGAAGAGCCAGCCTATTGTCAAATTTCTGCTCCCCATGTAGGTACTTAAATGATTAAGTCACCTCTTAATCTTCCCTTTGTTAAGCTAAACAGATTGCTATCCTTGGGTCCATCACTAGAAGGCATGTTTTCCAATCCTTCAGTCATTCTCATTGCCCTTCTGTTAATCCTCTCCAGTCTATTAAGATCCTTCTTGAACTGTGGACACCAGTACTGGACACCGTGTACCCATAGCGGTCACACCAATACCAATCTGAATTTGAGTCTAGGCTCAAATGTAGGCTGTATAACTCCAACATGAAGGCTGTATCTAGCCTCCAAGCCATGTGTTTTGACACAATTGTATTAGCATATTAAACATATACTGATTATAAACTAACATTCAATCTAATGCAATACTGACTCTCACAAAGCACTCTCACACTAGGCTTGCACTTCTACTCAGAGACCTACAAGAATTCAGTCAACTAATGATGGCAAGACTGAGAAACAGCTGATTATTATACATTAGGTGGAAAAGTTCAGGTATGTATGTAAAGATTGCATGTAAATTGTATATTTTTGACTGTATCTCTTACAACTGAAGTGATGGAAGAAGGGTAAGGGCAGAGATAATATTGCGTGTTTGTACATCACCTACAACAACAGTTCCACATTCCTGATTGGAGCCTCTGGGCAATACTGTTATTAATAAGAGACTAACTTTTCACATTTGAAGTGGCTGCCAAACATAGTAAATTAATAAGTGCTAGCTTTAGTTAAAAGGCTGAAATGTTGATTTACTTCTGTTTCTACGTAATAAGAAGTGCTTCTTACCTTTGGAACTCGAAGATTGCCAGAATGAGCCAAACGGATGCTCTTTTCCTTTAAACAAGGTAGATTAGACCACTACAAAAAATGAGAAAATAAAAGATATCTATATAATACTGTGTATTCAGCATTAATCAAGTAGTTATACTAAGACGTCAAAGTATTGATTCACTAAGTGAGCATATTGGTACTTTGAGAATTATACTTTATAGAGCACATTTCATCTGGAAACATTATGCAGTTAATGAATAACCATTCTATATTCACTAGCGCATTCTATTTTATGATCGTATAATCCTAATGCAAACCTTGCCATCAAGTTAGTGGCAGGTTGCAATACAAAGAATTCCCCAGGCTGCTGAAGGCCCAGAAGAGCATTTAAAAGTCTCTGTTCAGACATTCATATTTTCTTTCACATTATCATACTCATCCAGTATGACCATATCATCTCACTCTGAATGCCTTGTGATTATTCGTACTTCAATAGCACCCAGATGCCTTGATCAAGATCCCTTGTGTTAGGTACTACACAAACATGGCCCTTATCCCAAACACCTAACAAGAGTAGGCTCACAGAATAGTCCAATTGACCGGCTTCATTTAACTACTCAGGTGCACAGTTACATGTGTAAGTGCTTGCAGAATCAGGGCCTAAGTTTATAGTTCACTGGCTCTCCCCAGTCTATTGCAAAAAGTTTTAACTTCTTGCCTTTGCCTTCAAGCTTCTGTATAACTGTCCCTGCCTAGAGATCCAATCAAGTCTCATCACATCTTACGAATCTTCTACTCCACCAACAAGGCCAGCTTCTACGCTCCATTTGTCTGCTTCTCACCATAACAATGCTTTATTCATACCACCCCCCACATATGGAATGCCCCTCATTGTGATCCATCAAGTAAAAACTCTCAAGATTCACCATTCCTACTATTCTCACAAGAAGACAATTATTATTATTATTAACAAAAAGGTCTAAATGAACCAAGACTGATGAGTGCCTTAACTGACTGACTGCATGACTGTATCGCTGTAACCTCTGTCCTTCCTTAACCCAGCCCCTTTCTACACACCCCATCTCACCATATTTTAAAGTTAGATTGTAAACTCTTCACCACATCTAACCCACTTTTGGGCATGGTGTGACTTTTTTCATTATCCACAAGTTTTAGTTGCTGTTTTTCTTCCAGTTCTAACACTTCCAAAATCTGGACGTGAAGTCTCTGCAATGGCTTACTCTAATTTTTAAACTCACTTCTATGCAAGGAATACCAGTATCATTTATGCTGAACAATTTTACAGCATGGCTCCTTTAAGAGTGAAGTGAACTGTCAAGTGACCTGTGCACTACACAACCTAACAGTTCTCTGAGCTCCATAGGCATTAAAGACAAATAAAGTAGGGAGAAGTTTGAAATAGAAAGGGACCTTGGCCCTGTAAAGCTTTAACAAGAACACTACTTTCCACTGTAAAGCTGTACAATTCAGAGCTTCAGCTTATCTCAAACTATGTAAGCTACACTATTTGCTTTCTGCTCACTCCCACGTGCAGCAAACTGGGAAAAGAATTTGCCACAAAAATAACTAGAAGTCACAATCCAAGGTCTATGGCAGCTCATCAGAGCTAAACGACACCTCCCCCCACCCCCGGCCAAGTGTCCTTGGTGCCACTGCTCTTCCAACAAAGCTGTGAATATCATGGTTCCCCTGATGAGTGTTGTCTGTGGACTTGTCTGACACACTGAACTTGTGCAGTTCTCCACTCTGGCAGGTAGGCTTAGTTTGGTTTTGGTTTTTCTTTGACAGAGGGCGGGGGGCTTTTTGGCACCATTAGCAAGGAAGAAGGATGCAGTGTTGGATCATATTAAAGAAGTTCTGTATTAAAATCACAAATGAGTTTGATTCCCCATAGTTCAAATTCCAGGGTATTACTAATTAAGAGGTCTCTTGGTTTTTGGTACTGTTTCTCTCCCTCTATGTGTGAAACTTGCAAGCTTTGCTAACTGTGTTAGTACATTCTAAGACAGAGTCTGTTCTCAAAGCAGTTCACAGAGAGAGAGACTCAAAGCAATACTCTAACAACAGAAACAGCACCCAGAGACTCCCCACCCTTTTGTTGTATTAACAATTGTGATTAAAATAGAGATAGAGGATGTATGTGGATAGATGCTTGGTGTGGATAATAACTGAATGATCAGGGAGGTGCCAGCCTAAGAATCCAGTGTCCATTGGCTGAAGAAGGCGTCAAGTGGAAATAACCAGAGGACCCCCAGAGGGCAGACTGGAATCCACCCAACAGCCTCAAGAATGGGAGAACCAAAGAACAAGATAACATCTTGGAGCCGTCAGGAATGTGCTATCTGCTGATTGATTCAGCAACAGCATGATGAAGCAATTCCCATAGACTGGCATAGGAAGAAATTCCTATAAAAATAGACTCTAAAAAGTGAGAACTTTGGGGTCTGATTCTGCAAACCAACTTCCAGGAGCATCAGATGAGCATCTGACAAGGCCCTGCTCCCTCCTCATGTCCAGGCCACCTGGCCAGTGGCTTGGCATGAGCAACTCTAAGGCTGGTAACTATGATAACAACCTTGCAGAACCTGTGTGTGTGTGTGTGTGTGTGTGTGTGTGTATGTTTGTATGAATGAATGTGAGAATAAATTTGAGATTGAATGGAATGTTATAACTATAACTAACTGCTTACTATGATTCTTTCTGTATTCACAGTAAATGTGGTATTTTGCCTTTTTCCCTTTAATAAGATCCTGCTGGTTTTTATTTTATTGGTATAACAGCAGGAATCTCAGTGACAACTCTCTTCCCTTAGTAGATGCTGTTAACTTGTGCTAGACAATCATTACAAACCAACTTCATGCACTTATCCAGCAGTAGCAGGAGAGGTGGTGAAATGCTTCAAGCAGTGTAGTTAGGGGTTGCCTTCTGTGCAACTATCAGGGTGGATTTGATTTAAATCACTAGCCAGGAAGACTCAATTTAATCATGGATTTCTACATAAAAGTGCATTCTTGTTGGTTGTTACAACCTTAATACATATTCTTCACAACTCAGAGATAGATGAGACCCAAACTGGGTCTCTTTTACGGCCTGCTGCCATTATAGGTTTTCCCTTCTAGTGAGAGAATAGTATAGGAGATCTCAAATCAATGATGGCTACTCTCAGAAAGACCTCAAGACTTTTGGAATATTTTGCTCAAACAGTTTCACTTCTGTTTCTACTGTCTGTCCCTCCCTTCTCACATCTATCTCCAGACTTCTCCTTGTCCGGATCTATTGTGTCCCCAACAATCTTCTATTCATTGAACTTTTTGAAACTTTGCACTTGTAGAGAGAGAGGTAAGGGATTGACTCTGTACACAAATTTGCAGAGGGACAATAGGGTTGAGGTCTGTTATTTCTCACCTCTAGATATTTATTTAAAAACTTTTTTGCTGTTAACAAGCATGTTATCTCTGGAGACACAAATCCACAGTTTGAGAACTGCAAAACTAAGCATCTCTGATGGTATCTTCTAGACTGAGCACTTAGTCCCATTGGGAAGATAGAAAGATTAACCTAAATAATCTATACAGAAGCCCCTGGAACCCCATATCATTAGGTCCCTAATCCATGAACTATTGGAACTCATTTACAAAACTTTTCTTTAACATTACATGAATATATTGTCTCATACTATAGAATTAGAATTTATAATCCCTATTCCATGATGAGATATCTTTGAACTACAGACGCTCCCCAGGTTACGCAAGACCCGATTTATGCAAATCCCCACTTACGGAAAAAGCTCCGTAAGATAGAAATAGGAGTTTTTTGGGGGAGGGAGGTTTGGCATAATGGTCGGGTATACGTTTCCGACTTACGCAAAACTCAAGTTACGTAAGGCGTTCCAGAACGGAATGATTGTATAAGTCGGGGAGCATCTGTATAATGTATCTTAATTAAAACTATCTTTAGATAGGCTAGGAAAAAGCCTTTTATAAAAAAAATCTGATTTTTTTATTTTTTTCCACTCTTGCAATGGTCATGATTGTCTTGTCCACAGTTCAGTTTCTGTTCCGATTAATTCAATAGGCCTCCAGGGCCTTTGCCCATTTTACCTGTGCAACAGTTCAACTAATGCTTTGGCAGCACAGAACATTCCCATGGTCCATTAGCCCTTTGAACAAGCAGCTCCTTTCACTACAATACCCTGATGAGCTGAAAACTTCCTTGCTCTAAACCAGTGGTCACCAACCCATCGATCACAATCGACTGGTCGATCCTGGAGCCTCTGTCAGTCAACTGCGATCTCCGTGGCCAGCAGCGCAGCGGGGCGCAGGCAGGCTCCCTGCCTGCCTGCTGTGGTCCCACGCCGCTCCCAGAAGTGGCTGACTGTTGGCATGTCTCTGCAGCCCCTGGGAGGAGGGAGGGGGTGAGGCAGCAGCTCCCAGCAGCTCCCCTTGGCTGGGAACCGTCTCTGTGGCCCCTGGAGGGAAGGGGGCAGTGGGTCTGCTCAATAATGATCCAAAGCAGTGCAAACCGACGCACATTCATTGTCGTTATCTAAGTCAGATGCAACTAGCAGAAAGTTGATTTTTTTTTTTGGTGGTTCAGGTTCTGAACTTTCTGTATTGGAGTGTTGTTCTTTTAACTCTTCTGAAAGCATGTTCTACACCTCCTCCCTCTCAGATTTTGGAAGGCACTTCAGATTTTTAAAACTTGGGTCGAGTGCTGCAGCTACTCTTAAAAATCTCACATTGGTACTTTCTTTGCGTTTTTTCAAATCTGCAGTGAAAGTGTTCTTAATATTAACATGTGCTGGGTGATCATCTGAGACTGCTATAACATGAAATATATGGCAGAATATGGGTAAAACAGCAGGAGACATGCAATTCTCCACGAAGGAGTTCAGTCACAAATTTAATTAACACTTTTTTTTGTAACGAGCATCAACAGTATGTAAGCATGTACTCTGGAATGATGGCCACATCATGAAGGGGCATACAAATGTTTAGCATACCTGGCAAGTAAATACCTTGCAATGTCAGCTGCAAAAGTGCCATGCGAACACCTGTTCTCACTTTCAGGTGACATTTTAAAAAATAAGCAGGCAGCATTACCTCCCATAAATGTAAACAAACTTGTTTTTCTGAGCAATTGGCTGAACAAGAAGTAGGACTGAGTGGACTTCTAGACTCTGAAGTTTCACATTGTTTTGTTTTTGAGTGCAGTTATGTAACAAAAAATCTACATTTGTAAGTTGCACTTTCACGACAAAGAGATTGCACTACAGTACTTATATGAGATGAACTGAAAAATACTATTTCTTTTGTTTATCATTTTTACAGTGCAAATATTTGTAATCAAAAATAATAATACAAAGTGAGCACTGTACACTTTGTATTCCATGTTGTAACTCAAATCAATATATTTTACAATGTAGAAAAACATCCACAAATATTTAATAAATTACAATTGGTATTCTATTGTTTAACAGTGCCATTAGTTTTTTTAATCGCGCTTAATTTTTTTAAGTTAATCATGTGAGTTAACTGCAATTAATTAACAACCCTAATTTACATCTGTGTGTTCCATCCCCTGAACTGAGGACTGACTTTACAGTTTAGGAATATGGTAGCCACTCATATAATAGTACTATGTCTCCTCACTGTTTATTTTTGCTCAGTAACTGGAAAATAAAAATTTGAGGGCTATCACAATAATAGGGATGACATTTTAAATGCATGAATTTGACAAATTTTCTCTTTTCTAGTGATTACCTAACCAAAAAAAAAATCTATTAAAATTATTATTGTTGGAAGCATTCCTTAACATCAGAATGTTTGGTTACTACTGTATGAAAATTCCAGGGCAACTTTGTCCATCTCTTTCTTTACCTACTACACATATGTATCTAGAAAAATTAAATTTCAAAACTTTAGCAATTCACTTTAAATTATGGTTAAAACTGGCAGCTGCGTATGATGTAAATCATGTCAAACCAAGCACTGTTTTGCAATCCAGGCAGATTTACCCAGGTTAGAGCTGGCGCTTTCCAGAAGAGACTTCCCTTGATACAAAAGCTGTAAGTATACTCATTTCAACCTTATGGCCCACTTTCCTCTCCCAAAGAACTTGCCTACTGGCCACAATACATTTCCACAAAGGAAATCTCAACTGGGCATCTGCAGTGCCTTGTAGGTATGGGAAAGATACTTAGACGTTCATTAAGTTTGATATAGATATAACCTTTTTGCATAGATCAAGTGTTAGAGAGGCAATTATTTTGGCTGCTGTAATCTGGCCACATGTGAGTGTTATGCAGACTCTAAAATAGAGCTAAGTGTCTCTAGTTTAAACATAGCTAGAAATCTGTACACTGTATAAAACTGCATACTGCACAGAACAAAAGTAATCCACCCTTGTTTAGCTTTTTTTTACATTCATCTACGTTACCTTGTACTCCACATTATGATTTCTGTCTTGTATTTTACCCCCAACCTATACCACGAGAGTCAGCTGCTCCCACCACTTGCTCTAAATTAAAATAACTTTGACAATCAGTTTAATTACCGCAAGGTACAATAGGTTTCCTATTTTGAACAGAATTTTCAGGCTCTGAAAAATGAGGATGATCTGCTTTATTCACCCTCTTGGATAACAGACCATCAGACACCAAATAGGATTTCTCAGATTTTAAATATTTCATTGTATCTGCTTTATATAAAAAGCCTTGCCATTTTATTTTTATGATGCCTAAAGATGAATTTGCAAGCCCAACTCTTAGTCATAAGAGTATTAAAGCATTAAGAGTATTAAAAACATATTGAGATTGAGCACAGCTGTCAAAAAATTCTAAGTTAATATAAACTGATATTTGCTAAAGAAAACTTCTGCTGCACTGAAACTCACAATACACTGAGCACCAAATACAGTAAGTAGTAAAACATTTTAGACATCCAGGGTCAAGCCTCTCAGCACTAAATCTAAAGTTTCCAAGGAGGTTTGTTCCTCATTTTTCTCCCCCCAGCTAGAAGAAAAAATTGAGATCAGACAGTTAGTTTCTCCAGTACCAAGAAATGTCCAGTAGCAGAACTGCAGAGGGAATAGGGGGAGAGACAAGTGGACTGAGCTCTCATGTGATCATGGGAAAGGTTTAAACATACACAAGGTTAGACCTGTGCTCTCCACAAACAACTAAAAGGTTGGGATGAAGGGTTCTAAAAAGAGTTCCTCAGGGCCTAAATCACACAGTGAGGGTTTTAAAATGTATTAAATATTTCCTAGATCTGGGCAATCTATCTATTCCTACAAACACCAAAAGCGATTACTGCCACTGCCTAGAACTAGCATGTTACCCCATATTATATGCAGTGAAAGAAACTAGTTGTAGGCACGTTTCACAGTAGCAGCCATGTTAGTCTGTATTCGCAAAAAGAAAAGGAGTACTAGTGGCACCTTAGAGACTAACCAATTTATTTGAGCATAAGCATCCGAGGAAGTGAGCTGTAGCTCACGAAAGCTTACGCTCAAATAAATTGGTTAGTCTCTAAGGTGCCACAAGTACTTCTTTTCTAGTTGTAGGCACAAAATTTAGATTGCAGAATCAGTACCTCACGGCCCAAGGCACTAGAGAGATGCATAATGAAAAGACAGTGCTTGACTTACACCCTAATATAAAACGTACTGTGATTAATTAGAATATATTTTAAAATAAGTATTTCCCAGCCTAACTGCGAACCCAAGAACAACATGCTAGAGCAGGGGTCGGCAACCTTTCAGAAGTGGTGTGCCAAGTCTTCATTTATTCACTTTAATTTAAGGTTTCACGTGCCAGTAATACATTTTAACCTTTTTTAGAAGGTCTCTCTCTATGTCTATCTAAACTATTGTTGTATGTAAAGTAAACAAGGTTTTCAAAATGTTTAAGAAGCTTAATTTAAAATTAAATTAAAATGCTGATCTTATGCCACCGGTCCGCTCAGCCCGCTGCCAGCCTAGGATTCCGTTCACTTAGGCCGGCAGCAGGCTGAGCAGGGCCTGTGGCCGGGACCTCAGCTGGCAAGGGGCCAGCAGCCAGAACCCCAGACCAGCAGCAGGCTGAGTGGGGCCAGTGGCCGGGAACCCAGACTGGCAGCGGGCTCAGCGGCTCAGCCTGCTGCCGCTCAGCCCACTGACGGTCTAAGGTTCCATCCACCGGCTCCTTCCAGCCAGGGTTCCGGCTGCCAGCCCCACTCAGCCCGCTGCCAGTCTGGGATCCCAGCCCTGCCCATATAGAGTGGGTTCCTACCTTCTCCCTGGTTCTATCCCATTCTCTTCCTCTCTCTCTGCACTGAGCTGAGGGTGGGAGTGCACTGAGCACAGGGCTGGGGGTGAAGGAGCAGGCTGGGGGTTGGGGTGTAGGGTCTGGCCCTGAGCTAGAATGAGGGAGGGGGCTCAGGGTTGGGGCAGGAGGTTTGGGTGTGGAGTGCTTACCAGGGCAGCTCCCATTTGGTGCGAGGGGTGCAGGTGGGAATGTGTGTGGGGGTGTGTGCAGGAGCTCCCGTTTGGTGCTTAGGGTGGGGGTGGGAATGCGGGGGGTGCAGGAGTCAGGGCAGGGGGCTAGGGGTGTGTGAGGAGGGTGCAAGAGTCAGGGCTGGGGTCATGGGGGGGTGCAGGGGTCAGGGAATGGGGGGACTGGGTATGTGTGAGGGGTGCTGGAGTCAGGGCTGGGGTTGTGGGGGGTGCAGGGGTCGGGGCAGAGGGCTGATGGTGTGGGCTGGGTCGTGGGGGTGCTTCCAGCCCCCTGCTGTGAAACTGCTCTGGGCAGGGGGCTGGAGGGGATATGCCCTGATTCCACCCCCCTTCCCCAAGGCCCTGTCCCCACCTCTTCTCTGCCTCCTCCCCGGAGCAGAGAGCGCTCTGCAGTTCCGCTTCTCCCCCTCCCTCACAAGGGACTTCTCCTCTCCCTCCCTGCCACCGATCAACTGGAGGGGCAGGAACGCAGCACTCTGGTGGAAGAGGCTGGGGAGGAGGGAGCTTGCCTGCCAGGCAGTAGCAGCCGGCAGGACCAAGCTTCATCACCCTGCCCCCGTGGGGGGGGGGGGGGGCAGCGGAGAAGAGCGGGCAGGATTTTTAATGGCACATTGCTGCCTGCTGGGGTCCCGGTCTGGGTTCAGCAGTGGGCTGAGCAGGGCCAGCGGCTGGGACCCGGCAGGCAGCAGCGTGCCATTAAAAATCGGCTTGCGTGCCGTATTTGGCACACTTGCCATAGGTTGCCAACTCCTGTTCTCCAGTAAGGAAACTAGAGAGTGAAAGTGACTAGGAAACGTCAATGACAATTACCAGTTTTGTTTCACTGTAGAGGCTGAGTATTTTATTTATTTCCTGAGCACCGTAAGTGTCCTCTGCTCTATTAAATGCAAAAAGAAAAACAGCAAGAATTGGAACCACTCCATTGCAACTGAGGCATAATTAGTAAGGGCGTTGATAACACAAAATATATACAAACAGACAACTCTCTTAAAGATCTCATTCTAGACTCTGCATATAAAAAGATCATAGATGCAACTTGGAGCACTGAGGAGAATCCCTTAGGATTCCAACAAGACGACACTGGGGAAATTTCTTAGTGACTATTCTCATGGTAAACTGCTACAAACAACAGATACTAACAGCACAGGGCCCAGGCTTCACAAGCATACAAACAAAAAGGTTCCCTAGACAGAGATGACCACAGCATGACTATTTAACCATGCACTGAAAGTCATTATCTTCGCAACTTTAGCTGCTACAACATATATCTTCAACACATATGGGGATAGCAAGCCCAATCCTTTCAAAGAAGGAGGAAGACTCAGTGAACAGCAAGGATAAGTCTGAGTATTTTATCACTATACTGGGAACTCTCCACAGAGATAGTGCTGGGAGTTACTGCAGTACACCCTGTACTTGCAATCCAAAGCAGCAAAGCAAGCCAATGGACACGTGCAACAGTATGAGAATAGTGGGTGCCGTGAAAATATACGTTACTGATGGTTTCATTAAGTCAGAACACTACAGTGTGTGTATGAAACACCTATGTGCATCACACTAAATCTGGGCAAAATTTCCTGCATTCTCTCCTATGACACTTTGAAAAAGCAAAGAGAAAAAGGAAGAAAGGAGAACCACTTTTTCCAGTTGTTACAGAGCTCATCTGGGAACGAGGAACCCAGAGTTCATTTCCCTGATCTACTACAGACTTTCTGTCTGCCCCTGGGCCTCTCTGTCACTCTATTTCCCATCTATAAAATAGGAATAATACCACTTCTCTACCTGTGAGTTCACATACCTGGGGTCCACTATCGCACTCAACCTTTCACTTGAAACAGAACTCAACATCCGCATTGGAAAAGCTGCCACAACAATGTTTAGACTGAACAAGAGGGTATGGGAAAACAACAAACTGACAGAACGCACAAAGATCTGTGTTTATCGTGCATGTGTTATCACCACATTTTTGTATGGGAGCGAGACATGGACCTTATACTCTCATCAGGAAAAGAGGCTCAACAGCTTTTATATGCATAGCTTTTGTTTAATCTTTGGAATCTCCTGGAGGGACAGAGTCACCAACACTGAGGTGATCAAATGGGCCAGCAATACCCACCATGCAAACACTCCTCAAACAGAGATGCCTTCACTGGCTTGGGCTTGTGTGCCAAATGAATGATGGGTGCATTCCAAAGGACATCCTCTACAGCAAATTGGCATCTGGAAAAAGACCCAAAGGACGCCCAAAATTGTATTTCAAGGATGTGTGCAAGTGAGACCTCAAAGAAATGAACATGGATGTGGACAAATGGGAAGATCAGACTCAAGACCGCAGCCTATGGAAACAAGAGCTTAACAGAGGACTCCGGAGTTATGAGAGGAAGCTGTCCAGCTAGCAGAGGAGAAAAGACCTCGCAGAAGGCAGAGCCCAAAGCCTCGAAACATCACCTTTAAATGTGACAGATGCGGCAGAGATTCTCTCTCTCAAGTGGGTCCCTTCAGCCACGTTCGCGGCTGCCATAAAACCAACTGAGTAAATTCTTTACCTCTCAGGGATGCATACCCATGGTCTCTCAAGACTGAAGGATGCCTACTACTACTACCTGCAACGATAAATTAAAGATTGCAAGGCACTCAGATACTGCGATGATAAATTGTTTTGAATCTCATCTTACTCTTTTCACGAGTATGTTTATCTAAAATAATGAACATTGTAAATGGAACAAAGTACAGATGGCAGCACCAACCAAGGCATAGCAAACACACTTGTTATTGAACTATACTGAAATCCAACAATATTTAGGTTTCAGAGTAGCAGCCGTGTTAGTCTGTATTCGCAAAAAGAAAAGGAGTACTTGGGGCACCTTAGAGACTAAGCAATTTATTTGAGCATAAGCTTTCGTGAGCTACAGCTCACTTGATCGGATGCAAGCGATGAAGTGAGCTGTAGCTCACGAAAGCTTATGCTCAAATAAACTGGTTAGTCTCTAAGGTGCCACTAGTACTCCTTTTCTTTCAACAATATTTAGTTAGTCCTCCCTTATCATCCCCATTTACTCTGGCAGATCTGCTAGGAGGAAAGGAAGATTCCTTCACTATAGATTAGTCTTTTAGACACTTTTTAAGAGTACTGTATCACCAGCTCATGATGAAGGATTTTTCTGCATTTCAAAAACATTTTTAAATCTTACGCATGTTTTTTGGAATTCCCCTTGTTTAAATGGGCTCTGGGCCTATCAAGGTAGGACCCTGCCAAATAGAACATCCCTCCAAATCTCTTCTCTCACGCACGCACACACACACACTCCAATGTCCCTCCAAATATCTCTCTCTCACATACACACACACACCCCAACTCCAAACCCTACCAAGTCACAATTCCTCCCCTCTCAAAAAGGTCACCACCCCTAAAATACCTGCCCGGCCCCTTTCCCAGTGGAGATACACCTGCCCAAGGGAGGCCACTTCCAATGTGTCTCCCTGTGAGCTGGGGAGGCTCTGCGGAGAGGGCAGGTGTAGTGTAGGAAACTACTTTCTGTAGGAACGTGCTACTTATGGTGTACTGAGCATGCTCAGTAACATCTGCTGAAGCCACTGCCCTTCACCCTGCCCTTTCTAGACGTAAGATTCTGCTGACTGCTTTTTAAAAAGGTTAAAAAGAGGCAAAGGAGGCAAACCGGAGGAAGGTAACCAGGGTCTGAGCAGGCGGCGAAACGTGACTAATCAGGGGGGCGGGGGGTCAGCAGCTGGAGGCAGGGTTAGGGTAGGGCCTGAAGCGCAAAATTGCGGGGGGATGGACCCAGGGTTAAGCCCAGGGGTGAGGCGCTGCCAGAGGGTGCCAGAGAGCAAAACCCCACCACAGGCAGGGGTATGGGGGCTAACAGTTACCCCAGTGGACTGAGACACCAGTGTCTGCAAAAATGGGGGGGGAAAGGGGGCAGAGCGGCTTTTTTATTTACCCTCCCACAGGACAGTACCTGTCAGCATGGGCTTTCCAGGGCTAGGTTCTTAAAGGCACAAGCATCCCAAAGCCTAGTCACTGCAGCTCCTCTTTGTCTGATGTAACCTACTGAGGTGCTGCAGTGACTTAATTGACTTAATTCAGTGAAATATTTTACATATACCCCCCCTCAGAAACAAAGAATCCCTAATACGTGTATCTGACTGCATAGAGTCTCATAGCAATTCACCCATTTGTCTTTGCTGCTGCTGGGACTCTCGGGACTTCATCATTTAGCTTTGTCATTGTGCAGATGCATGTCATTTCACTATTTAATTTATATTTTAACAGCAAATACTCTTTGCAAATATGTATAAGTAAGTTTATGCTAGTAGTTTTAGCAATGACATCTGTGTTTCTAGTATTGCACTTGCTATTTTTTACTGTGATTTCTAATTTGGAATTTTTAATTCTAACTTTTTCTTCTTATTTTTAGAGCAGAAGTTTATTCTGTTGGGTCATGTGAGTTCCCATCTGACTGAATTTATGGACTGGTCTCAAAAACTTTGTTTTCATTCAATCCACCAATGGTGATTGAATTTTGCAACTGTTATTTTGCCTATCAATCCAGCCCTTAGTGTTTTTCCGCATACCACTGCTTGTGTGTACAACTGGATTCTCAAATATTCAATAAAGGCAGTATACTATCTCCTATAACAGCTTTCTCAAAGGAAAAAAATCTATTGTAACTTTTGCTGAACATTAGAACTGCCATAATGGGTCAGACGAATAGTCCGAGTAGTCCAGTATCCTGTCTTCTGACAGCAGCCAGAGCCAGGTGCTTCTAAGGGAATGAACAGAACAGGCAATCACTGAGTGAACCATCCCACTGTCCACTCCCCCCATCTGGCAGTCAGAGAACCGTTTAGGGACCACAGAGCCTGGAGCTGCATCCCTGATTATCTTGACTAATAGCTGATGCACCTATCCTGAGGGACTGACCTAATTCTTTGTTGAACCCATTTATATTTTTGGCCTTCAAAATATAATGAATACACATCTACAACCCCAAGATACTTTGACAACCACAAGAATTCTGAAGGCATGAGTTATACACCCTGAAGTCAAGACATTTTAATAAATACATGATATTTTGTTCTTATGCACTTCTTTGTTCCCGAGCCTTTAGGGTGCAGTAAGGCCAGTTCCACAAAAGCTGGAGCCCAAACATATGAATGAATCTTAGTCTACCCTCATACTTTTCCTATTACCTCTCCCAAACATTTCATATACCTAAGGTCATATCTACTCTACAAGTGTATGTTAACTCAAGTTACGGCAGCATAGGCTCACTACGGTTACTATGTCACTTGTGTGCATGCCTACTGAACTCCTTGTCTCAGTGTGAGGGTACTCACCAGAAGTACTTGCATAGAGTCAGAGTGAGGTGCACCATGAATAGATATCCCACTGTGCAACTCATCACAGTCCACCATACTGTATTTTGGGAAGCTTTCGTTTGGCCTTGTATGCTGGGGCCCAAACAGGTCGCACAGGGGCGACTGTACTCATGGGATCAATTTCCCATAATGCATTGTTAACCATCCCCTAATTTTATATGTATCCCATAAGTAAACATATATATAATGTTTGCACCTTTTTTTTTCTAAACCCACAAACCTGCCTGGCCCTCCTCACTCCCTGCCATCTCACACAGAAGCATGGAGCCTGATGACTCTCCACTATTGTCAGGAACGTTGCAATCCCAAGGTGCATGATCCTTTAGTATTTGCAGAGCAACAAGCATAGAAGTGGGGTGTGACATTATACTCCATATTCTTTATGAAAATATGCTTATGATATGGATATGACACAGCTAAGATATACTTTATGCAAGATCATTGATAAAGTTATGACCTACTGAATGTGTTTATCCAATTTGTATGCATGTATCATTTTTGTATCTGAAGATAGGAACATTGACCATGTCTCTGTATTTCAAATGTGCTATGTTGGATGAGGCCAGACAATGTGAGTGGCTCACTGAAGAAATGCACACAAGCATAAGGAACTGTGTGCAACAGAAACCTCTCAGAGATAGCTCTACACAATGGGAACTGTTTGACACAGGTCATGGCAAAAGAACCTTCCAGCAAGTAGGGGGGGAGATTTAAAAAGGGGGACAATGACAACATGAGGGGGCCTCACTCTCCCTCGCTCTGGGAAGACAGGCACTTCAGCCTACTGAGAATGAGAAGGATCTGACATTATCAACCACTGAAGAATAATTCAGGTGTGTATAATATCTCTTGTGTCTACACTTGCAGACATAGGCCTTTTCCTCACTGCTAAAAACTAATGAAAAAAAAAACCCCAAAACAAGTTAAGATTTAACAGTGAGGAAAAAGACTCAAGAAAATGTCTCAAAAATTAAATGAGAGAGCAATGAGATGACACGTGAGCGCCACGGCTCTGAGTGTAATTTTTGTGGTGATACCTTTTTGCTCCGTGTACGTGTATAACAGTGACAAAAGTGGAAGTCTGTATAAAGCACAATGGCAGATTTTCTGCCTATGAGCTTGCTTTCAAAAGGAATTAATATGTATTTCACATAACATTTATAATGCTTTTCACTACTCTCAATATTGTGTGTGCATTCAATGTTTCTTTACTAATAGACTGTATGACCTACTATGCAGTGGAAAGGGACTAATAAAAGATTTCTTTTTAAATGCTCAGACTTTCATTAAGGGTTTTTCATACAATAGCTATGAAACAGTGTGTAATGTTCTCTTCTGTGATCAATTCTCAGTGAAATCTTTTGAGGAAAAAATTGCACAGGTATTGGCATATAAAAGGAGTGACACATCCAGAAGGAATGAATAAAGCAGGAAGACTTAACCTGCATCGATTTGCTGCCAACTTTTCTTTGGAAGGTAAGCAATTATTTTTCTCATGTAATAAATACACAGAACACAATAGAATCTTCAGCATATACATGATGGTCCTGATCTCGCAACACTGGGATTACTTGAAGTGTTAAATTTACCTTCACTGGGACTAGGATTAGTTTTCTTCACATTTCCAAGAAAATCTCCTTTGCCTACTACAACAGGGCCTCCTCGGTTCCACTTCTGTCTCGGTATACAAACCACGCACTGATCCTTGTTCTGGTTCAACACCCTGTGCAGTTTATTTATAACTGAGTCCCACCTACAGATGTCAGCTGTCCAGTTTTCTACCGGAATGCCTGGTCGCAAACGGACCCTTGCAGCTCTGGTCAGCAATGCTGACCGGGCCGGTAGAAGTCCAGTCAGCGGCGCAGCATGGCTAAGGCAGGCTCCCTGCATTCTGTGGCTCCGCATGACTCCCGGAAGCAGTGGCATGTCCCCCCCTCCAGTTCCTAGGCAGCCAGGCGGCTCTGTGCACTGCTCTGCCCCTTCCACAGTCACTGGCTCCGAAACTCCCATTGGCCCAGAACCGTGGCCAATGGGAGCTGTGGGGGAGGTGCCTGTGGATGGGACAGCGCGCAGAGACGTCTGGCAGCACCTCGCACAGGAGCCGTAGAGGGGACATGCTGCTGCTTCTGGAAGCCACCTGAGGTATGCGCCACACCGAGACTGCACCCCTCACCCCCTCCTGCGCCCCAACCCCCTGCCCCAGCCCTGATCCTCCTCCCGCCAACCGAACCTCTCGGCCCCAGCCCAGAGCACCTTCCTGCACCCCAAACCCCTCATCTCCAGCTCCACCCCAGAGCCTGCACTCCCATACACAACCCACCCCCTGCCCCAGCCCAGAGCCCCTTCTCTCACCCTAAACCCCTCATTTTTGGCCTCATCCCAGAACTCACCCCTAGCCCAGAGCCTGTACCCCCTCCCGCACCCCAACCCCTTGAGCCAGCCCAATGAAAATGAGCGAGTGAGTGAGGGTGGGAGAGAGCAAGCGACAGAGAGAGGGGTGATGTAGTGAGCGGGGGGCAGGCCTTGGAGAAGGGGTCCAGCAGGGGTGGGGCCTCAGAGGAGGGGCAGGGCAAGGGTGTTTGATTTTGTGTAAGTAGAAAGTTGGTAACCCTAGTCCTACCACCTTCACAGCATACCTAGCGCCTTCACAAGCAAGGGGAAAGCAATTGCTCTCTCCTTCTCACTGCCTTTTTCCCCCCTTTCCACTTCCTTCCTGTGCCTGGCTAATGGCTTAATTAGCCTTTCTGCTGCCCCACCCACAAATTAGGCACAGGGCTGCTTCATCAGCTATGCCTGATTGGAGGTGCTATGAACAGAGTGCTGACTCAGGGTTTCTTACCTAGCACTCTGTCACACCTACATATGTAGACACTGTAACAATGTATTTCTCAGTTATATGACAAGAGTATGAAATACAAACATTACCAAAAAAGCCTAAATTGTATCTTTATTTCTCAAGTATGTTATCCAGTGTATCCTACAAACAACAGTCCATAAATGTTCATTGAACAACAACTTCTAGCTTAAAATTTTTATTTAACATCTACTTATAGTCATATATTGAAATGTTTCAGAGTAACAGCCGTGTTAGTCTGTATTCGTAAAAAGAAAAGGAGGACTTGTGGCACCTTAGAGACTAACCAATTTATTTGAGCATAAGCTTTCGTCAGCTACAGCTCACAAATGTCACTCACCCACCCCTTACCAAAGGCAGAATGACCCATTCTGTATTCAGCTATCTTGTATATGCATATGCCTTATAATGAATCTAGGACTTTGAAAATATCTGATAATTGCTTAAGCTCAGCAGGTGATGTCATCATATCTCCATCTTCTCTGATTATCAGAGGGGACACTTTTCCATTCCGCCAAAGGAAGCAAGATTGTCGTTGTGCACACCAGGAAACAAGCCCTACAACTCTTTGAACAGTATCATGACAGCTCACAGGGTAGACATCAAGGAATAGTCAAAACGACAATTGCCATGAACACAAATTATTATTGGCCTGGGATGACAAAAGACATTGCCGATTGGGTCTGTACCGGAATAAAACTAAATCCTGGAATATTTACTTTATATTTTAAAGACAAAGTTTACATTTACATTGCAAAGAACAGTAATTATACTTTTGCTGTAAAAGTACAATCCCTTCCCTTGCAATAATATTTTCATACAAGAATTTTAATGTCATCCTATTATTCCGTCTAAACTAGGTTTCGCGATGTCTGCATTGCCAGAAAGTGAGAAAGGAATTAAAGCTGGATATCACCCTGAAAAGCATAAAGGTGAGTTTTCAACTCTGAGACATCTACTAAATTTCTTCAGAATTTCCTTTTACCTTCCTTCCAGTGTCAAAGCATTAGGAATGTTCTTAGTATGAACTGCATATATATGACATCAAGTCTCATTCTCTTCCCTTAAAAACCGTTAAGAAATCTTATAGAGAGTCAAAGGTAATTGCTTATTATCCATTTTTACCATTGCTACACAATGAGGCCTTTAATTCCCAGCGAACGCAATGCATGTCAGTGGCACAACAGAGTGCAACAATGAGCTCTATTGCTCCTTGCACTTCTGTATTTCTGCAGGTTTATTATTGTATCATTTTTCTTATATGTATTCCTATATTACTTTTTTGTTGACTTCTTTTTATTCTGTTTTTACAAATGGAAATTAGATTCTGATAGTGTGGCTGTGTAACCCACATCACAATGTTCAGTATGCTTACTACTTATGAGCTTATTGAGAATATGAAATAAGAGAAATCCAAAATATGACTCCAACTGGTTCCCTTACATACAGGTCATTCGGCCCTTTGAATTGGTGGGAATGGATTTAATAGGACCATTACCAGCAACAAAGAAGGGATACCAGTATATACTGACAGCCACAAACTATCTTACAAGATGGGTTGAAGTATTTCCACTTCGAAATAAGTCAGCATCTGAGGTGTCAAAGAAAATGTACAAAATTATTCAGCGATTTGGATGTCCACAGCATATACTGACAGATTGTAGGTCAGAATTCATTAATGAGGTAAATACTTATTTCTGAGGTTGTTTTTGACTATGTCTTAAACCATACTTTCAGAACACAGATAGTTGACAGTGAACATGGGCTTCATTGCCCTTGTGAGTTTTTCTTTATGGGCATTTTTTCGACAAGTTTCTATGAACTCCCACTCAACTTTGGCAAGGATTACTGCTGGTCACCCCATCAGAGTTGCTATAACGTTTTATTCTTTGGTCTCTTTTTAGCCACCAAACCTGTCCAAAGGAAAGTTTATGGCATAACTTTTTTTCTTTCAGTATAACCGAGACATTGGCAAAAAATTGGGAATACAACGTAGCTTCATCAGCCCATAGCACCCACAAACCACTGGATTGGCTGAAAACACAAACAAATCCATTAAAAGGTAATTTTAGGGCTGGGAAAATTACAGTATTAATAGCAAGGAGAATGCACTATGACAGAAGCTACAAGTTGCTTCAAAATTTTAGTAAATTGCAAGTCTATTGTCTTGCATTTCAAGAAAAAAATAATCATACCAATGCACTAGGATGGCCTCTTTTCGCCCTTTGGATTGCATATAATTTCTCTCAGTAAAGACAGTCCTTTCCCCTCCCCCCCACAAATAATCCATCACCATTTGTTACAGAGCATTGCGGAAGTTGGTTGATGACACTGGGAGTCATTGGGACAAATTTCTTGGTGACATTTTATTTTCTTTGCAATCAAAACCAAACATAACAACCAAAATGTCACCCTTTTGACTACTGTATGGCTTTGAAGCAACATTGCCAGGCCAAGCCTCAGACAATTACACGTAAGTGTCTTTGAGAACCATCAACTTTCCGGTGCATGTGTTTATTCTGTGATTGTTCATTTTACAAAACACAACTCCTTTTCTATTTGTTTACAAAGCCAACAGATTTTGAGAAACTCAGTGAGGAATACTACAAAAAGAGTACAGCATAAATATGAAATCTAGCTGTGATGCTGACATTGAACTGGCTATTAGTAATATTTCTAAAGCACAAGAAAAGCAACAAATACAGTATGCCAAAACTAAGACTTGTAAACATGGGAAAACAACATTTGAGGTTGGGGACAGCGTCACGTTACTGAATGCGAGAAGGAAAACAAGAAAGGGAGGGCCGCTGCAACCTACCTACCGTGGACCATACAAAGTTACCACTGTAGAGGGCAAAACAGTTAAATTAGACAGGTTTCAGAGTAACAGCCGTGTTAGTCTGTATTCGCTGTAGCTCACGAAAGCTTATGCTCAAATAAATTGGTTAGTCTCTAAGGTGCCACAAGTACTCCTTTTCTTTTTTAGTTAAATTAGAAACCATCTCAGGGAAACTTTTAGGATCCATGTACAGTATTTCCCATTTAAAACTATTTAAAGAGCCTCCAACATTAGCTGCTGAAAACAGATCATAGGAAAACATGGAAATGGAAACTGTAGTGGATGACACTGTAAAAACAGCCACCTCAGAAGAGGTAGGAGAAATGGGAGGCAATATATCTCACAAGCCTCACGACAGCCACGTGATAAAGGTAGAGGTCACAGACACAGAAGAAGAGGAGTGTGTAGTGGCAGAAGTTGCAAGCAGTCATCCAAGTGATGCTGATGACATGCCTATGGAGGATGATAAAGACAAAGAATGGTTTCTCAAAGGTATTGCTTACCACACATTTGTTTTTAAAGAATTTGTTAACACTTTGCATGTCGATAGCTTTCATGTAAGAACGGTTTCATGATGGTCAAACAGAGGAAAAAGTAATTGCATTACCATGCACGTAATATGCATTTGGTTTTGTTTTTTTCGAGTAAAATTCATAATGACGCACAAGATTGCGGACAGACTGGAGGCCAAAGTAAGAAAAATCAGTTTGTATGACGCTGCATTTTGTGACCTGATGCTAGAAAGATGACTGACCGATGACATACGTTGAAATAGCTATAAACACAGAAGGTGATTGGATTGATTGCTCAGATGTTTTCAAATGTTAACTATTCTTTCAACATCTGTTGTAGGTTATTGATGCGTATCTGTGTTGTGTGGTCGAGAAAGCAAGTGGAAAGATAGGCCACTTATTGTGATGCTACATGGAAATAGCAAACATATCAATTATCAAACTATCAGATGAATATGTGCTAAGACATGTTTAACTGCACATAGCCTGGAATTGTGAATACAAACCTCTAATTGCTGCATCTCACTGTACTTACTGCTGCCAAACATGTACTCAGAAGTAATTTGAGGTATATACCTGAGATACAATCCGTGACATGTACAGAGCCACATTAGTTTTGATATACAGATCAGTGCAGCCATGATAGTAACACAAGTATATGCACTGCTTAGTCAGTTCTTAAAGTAAGTACAACAGAGCACATGCGGTCTTAAAAACGTAAGATTTGTCAACTATCTTACATATGTTTTTTGTAACAATAAGGATCTTTTCCATGCCCTTTTTTAAAAAATGAATTGCATTGTGTTTTTTGTGTGCCACATTAACAATTTCCTGGAGTGTTAACAGATGCAAGCCATCTCCTCAGTAGTTGCTACTAGCATTCTGTCAGGCAGAGCAAGCCAAATGAAAATGGAGAAGGTAAATGTTAACAAGCTTTCGTGCCCAACATGGGCAATTCCCATTTTCAGAAAGGCAGTTAAGCACAGTCTTAAGAAACAGTCAAAACTATTATGGCAGAGTTCATTCTGCTCCTCGGTGGGTTTCCCGCCTCCACTTAGCAGCAGGCGGGAGTATTCCTCTCTCCCTCAGAATTTCCCCATGCCCCTGGGCTTGCTGTGCACACCTTGCCTGAGCAGGGTTCCGCCCAGCCCCCTTGACGGGGGGAGCGGGAGGGGAGGCTCTTAGTCTGTGGTAACACCTCCAGACGTGGTGGCGACAGACCAGACACCCAGTTCAGTCTCTCCCCTCTGGTGGCGTTTCTTCCCTCAGACCTCCAGGGTTTGGAAGGGCTGTTCGCCCTGTTGGGCAGTGTTTCCCCTGCCCTTTGCCTCTGCACCTGTGGGGTTTCCCTCCTGGTGCTTGTCAGCGTCTGCACACCCACCTTTCCAGTGGTACGCCTTTCTCCCACAGCTCCTATCACGCACCTCTAGCTGGCTGGAGGGAAGGCTCTTAATAGGTTCTGACAAGCCCCTTGATTTACCCCAGGTGTCCCAATTATGGTGAAGTAACCCCTGCTCAGTTACCAAGGGAAAAGGGGCCTGTTTATCCTGGGGCTAATATACCTGCCTTCCACCACTCTCCTATAGCCATCAGGCCTGACCCCATCATACTATGCTATGTTGGGGAATGAGTAATAGTAAGCATGTCCTGAAATTGGGAAATACAATGTAATCCACACTGACTGCTTTGCTTCACAGGAAAGAAGAATTAAAAATGCAGTTATATTTGCAATGATCACAGAGTGGAATTCTGCGAAGTGATATAGTCGTGCTTCCTTTCAACTCTCCAAATCACTGGGTTATTGTGGTAAGATGCTTTCCAATGTTATACTTTGCGATTATCTGCACTTAATATATTATTACATAGGATTCAAATAGAGCTGTGTACCAGTGACATAATTTCCTGTTATACTGGGCTTTTAATAACTTCAATACATGGAAAATGAAAATGGAACTGTAATGTAAATCTTGAAATTCTGCAGTTTAGAAAATAAAACACTAGTGCAGAGATTGTGTTATTCTGTTTGCAATGTAAATATAAAGAATATAGTCTGCACTGTTGTATTCAAGGAACTAACAATAGGATTTTCTCTTGTGTATTAGTAACACACTACCAATGATAAGATCTGCATGCAATGTTTAGAAAAATCATTAGAAAATTGTTGCAATTATCATATTTCCAACAACATACGTTGATGCATGTTCACTTACAGATAACACTAATGGAAACCAAAGAGTTGGTAATAATTGACCCCTTGGGTAATGAGATGACATATGAAAGAGAATTCCTGAGGGATTGGAGGTGATTTTTACTTTCACAGTTCACATGTACTGTTATTGTGAAAATTGTTTTTAAAAACTGTTACAATGAGGATAATATCTTCCAGATAGCGACAAAGAGAAATGGAAACACCATGCACTTGTGCTTAATAATGGACATTGAGTGAACTTGTGAGATTTGAGCACAGCTAACTACTTCACTGAAAAAAGAACAGGCGTACTTGTGGCACCTTAGAGACTAACAAATTGGTCACAAAATACTAGCATTTAGCATGAGTTATGAGGTGTTAGTAGCAACACTGGCCACAGCAAAGCAAGTAATATATGTAGCATAAGACTCAGATACAATTATATGAAACCAAGTGCATACATGTGATCATTCAGTCCTTGCAAGCAGAGAAAGAAAGGTTTACAAAACATGTACAGAAATTGCAAGAAAAAGCAAAACCCTCTTATACAGTTGGCTACTGTACTTCCTTCAAATTTCAGGTCTTTCCTCTACCAACAAACAGCAAAACTGTCAGGGAATTGGAGAACCAAAATAGCGGAACACAAGAGACAAAGTGATGGGCACAACTGTGGACCACTAATCCTAAAGGTATTCAATACCAGATGTTCAATATTGATTGTTAATTATACATAATTATGATGTTTTTTCCAATTAGAAGTGTTATTAGTTTGCAGAAACATATTTACAGTATAAAGACTACAGTACTATAGAAACTACACAAGCGGCTCTAACTACATTTAGAAGAAAAATAGCAATTCTTTTAATGAAAGAGTCAGCTAATAACTTTGTTACATATACTTAATGGGCCCATAGCATATGGGAAGATAACTGAAAGAATGGAATAAAGTCATATCACAAAGAGTTATCTTAATACACCTACAATGGGATATGTCACATATTTGATTCTCTAATGGTGAATCTGCATGAATAATGTCTGTAAGTACTATTAAAAATGTGGTGGGAGTGAATGGTTGCTATTGATCAAGCAGTGAAATCTATGTCGATATCTTTATAGACCACCAGCAGTAAACCAAAATTTGGAAAATCATAGAGTGAGGCTCCAAATAAAATTTCAACTATGAGCCCCACACCCCACCCCCAAAAAGGAAAAGTATTTGCAAACCAGTAATTTTTTTGGTGTAATTGATACTAATGAATAAATCAAGCCTTCTATTTACAGTTTTGGTCACAATATAACCATTATTTGACAACATTTTATTGATTTTTTCAGAGAGTGTGGAGGACTACTGCTTATACTGCAGTTATGTGACTTGCAAAAAAAAAAAAAATAATAAAGATGGCATGATGGTAGGAAACACAAAATGGTATGAGAAACACACACCATATATCGGAGCAGAAAAGTAAGGAGAATATTTTTATGTGCAGTACAAGAACAAAGCTCATGGCCGAAGATGTAGCCAGTTGCATATTGTCCCAACGTAATAACCTGCCTAAGGATCACGATTTTTGTAATAATTCCACAGTAGCAAGTATTTCCACTGCTGCTGATAGTCATATCTTGAGTGATTATATGTTGAAACAATATTATTTTGTAACTTTTACCAGTTAGTTGAAATGATCTGTACAATTGTTAGTTTTGTGATTTAATTTTCTCATCTATTACTTATCAAAGGTGCAGTGCGACTCTTGTAAGAGGTGGACACATGTGCACTCCTTCCAGAGGGAATCAATGAAGAAAACCTGACTGATAGGAAGAAAGAGTACAGATGCAACAAGTGTTCATAGTTCAGCTATTTAACTAAAATGTACATTGTAGAATGATTTTGTTAAGAGGAGTATTTTGGTTTTCTTCAAATAACACTGCTGAAATATAAATGAGAAGTAGAGAAATGTAACAGTACTATACATTTCAGTAAAGAAAAAAGTGTTAATAACTGTATCTATAAATGTGTCCAGATGCTTTTTTTTTTTTAAATAAACTGTTGGAATGAAAACTAAAATGTTCTTGTTTATATATCTTGTTACAATAGTAAAGGTTTTATATTTTGAAAAATACCTCTCTATAGTTGAGTCCACATTTACAATGGGGATTTCACAATGGTAACAAATTGTGACAAGGCATCAATCATCCCTAAAGGTTTTCTACCTTTGAACTTTCTCATGCTGTGCTCTCAGGTTGATGTCCCGTCACATTCATACCAAATTGGGCCAGAGGTACCCTCCTCCATCACACTTTGCTACCCCTGGACCAGAGGAGGGGAAAGTTGAGAGGAGAAACTGGAGGCACACAAGGTGATGTGACTTGCCCAAGGTTACACAGCAAGTCAGTGGAAATCCTGGCTCACTTCCCTATATTTTTCTGCAGAATCCCAAGTTATAAACTTTCTGGATTCCCCTTGTAAATTCTTCAAAGGCCTCTCTGGTATACTCTCCTGCTGTATTTCCAGCAGCAGCAGCTATTACCTGGCAGGTTCATCAACTGAAACTCTCATCTTTCCAAATGTCATCTTGTGTGTATTTCATTTTGTGTTGAGTGAGAGAAGCCAGATGAAAATAGGGAGTGTGACTGGGATGGGCATGTGCAGAGCTGAGCCAAAAGCTCTGGGAAAGATAGAGAGATCTGTCTGATACTTGTTTAGATCACATTCTGTCAGCTGCAGTATTCAGCATCAATTATGCTCCTAATGTAAATAGCAGGATAGATTTGTTTATTTTGCGAGGCTGCTTCACTGGCTCATTTATTTGTTCATGGGAGAATCCTGAACCTCTAAAAAGCTATTCACCTCACTGAAACCACCACATTGTTTTTTCAATAGAACACTCTGCCTCCCCACTAGGTCTGTCTGAGTTTGAGATCCTCAGTAGCAACAGTTATAATCATTCTACGCCATGTTTTATAGAGATCATGAGCACTTTACCAACTGCAGGCCCAGTTATAGCTCTAAAGCTTGAACAATGGGGTGGAGGAGGAGAAGGTGGTACATCTTCAAGCAGTGGTGGTAGGAGGGGTGTTTGTGCTGGTGGAAGCGAGGGAAAGCCTCGGGGCCACCAGGAGCACTGTGGAGTGAGGGTTGCCCTCACCAGTATAGAGTAGATGTAGCAGTATACACACCACACAGTGCATGGCTTCTCTAGGGTGCTCATTATAGCTCAAGGGTGGGCAAACCTTTTGGCCTGAGGGCCACATCGGGGTTGCAAAACAGTATGGAGGACCAGGTAGGGAAGGCTGTGCCTCCGCCAACAGCCTAGCCCCAACCCCCATCTTCCCCCTCCCACTTCCTGCCCCCTGACTGCACCCCTCAGAATCCCCGACCCACCCAACCCCCTCTGCTCCTTGACCCCTGACCACCCCCTCCCAGGACCAACCGCCCCTAACCGCCCCCCCCCCGAGACCCCAACCCCTATCCAACCCCCCTGCTCCCTGTCCCCTGACTGCCCCGACCCCCATCCACACCCCCACCCCCTGACAGGCCCCCCAACCCATCCAACCCCCCCGCTCCTTGTCCCTGACTGCCACCTCCCGGGACCCCCCGACCCTAACTGACCCCTCGGGATCCCATCTCCTATCCAACGACCCTGCTCCCTGTGTCCTGACTGTCCCCCCCACCCCCCAAAACCTCCGCCCCATCCAACTGCCCCCTGTCCCCTATCTGCCCCCTGGGACCTCCTGCCCCTTATCCAACCCCCACCTCCTCCTTACCATGCCGCTCAGACCAGCAAGACAGGCTTATTGGAAAGCCTGGGAGGTGGGCGGGCGCAAGTCGTGCTGCCACCTCGCATGCAGGGGAGGGGGGAAAGCGGGGGAAGGGCCGGGGGCTAGCCTCCCTGGCCGGGAGCTCAGGGGCCGGGCAGGACAGTCCTGCAAGCTGGATGTGGCCTGCGGACCACAGTTGGCCCACCTCTGGTATAGCTGGTAGTGCCTTCTGCCCCTACCCATCTGCCATCAGGCAGCCGCAACATTATAGCTTCCACATGCATGGGAGTATTTGGGGGGGGAGGGAAAGGACTTTTTGCCCTCTTCTCACCTCCACCACCACCACTGTCTCTGTGGGATGGCAGCCATATTTTGACCTGTAATAAATAGATAGCAACTACTTCTGCCAGGAAAAATTTCAGGTGAGCATAGATGGCCCTCAGTAAGGGAAAGAGGAAATCCAAAATACTTCTCTCTCTCCTTTCTACCCAACCCCCAGAGAATAAAATATAGCTGCATGGAGACAAACCCATCTGGCTCATCTTTACCATACAGACTTCAAAATGTCTTTCTGAACAAGCCCTTTCATCTCCAATGAGCTATTACCACAGGAGCTCCCTGGAATCTACACTCCCTCTGATCAGAAACCTTTCCCAGTCGAGGCAACAAGACAAGTGCATTGCTGCCTGTGCATGCCTGCCAAGGTGACGAACTATAACGGTCGGAGATCGCACCAGCACAGAAGTATACTGAAGGCCAAGCCTAACGAAATTCAGAGTTTAAATTATCCACCTGTCCCACATCCCACTGCAATGAATCCAGGCAGGGTCGTTTGGAAGCTGAACGCTTTATGCTTTCACCCTACAGCACTGTCAAGTTTTAGTAAATTAGGGCACATCTGCACATAAAAACAACCCTACGTACCAGTAACTGCTAATGGCAACAATTCACTACCTCTCCCTGCTCCGGGTAGCACAGTCCGACAGTGTGAGAAACTGCTCGCTGTAGGAATTAGCTACATCAGGTGTAGCACGTTCCTACAGCGAGCAGTTTCTTACATTACACCACTTCTTCCTCCACCTGCCACCCGCTATCGCCCGCCCCCGTCCCAGCCCCAGCCCCTCCCCCCATGGCAACACCCAGACCTACTCCCCCCCTCACCCCTGACACCGCCCCCGCCCCCCAACCGCCATCTCCCGGGCAGCAGCGACCCCCACCCAGACACAACCAACCGCCAGCCCCACGCCTCGAGCCCCAGCCTACCCTAAGCCGCCCCTCCAGGCACCACCCCCTCTCCCCAGAGATGCTCAGCCCGCACCTTGGGAGGGGGGAAAGGGGGCGGAGACTCACCTGGCTCCCGCTCCCGTGAGAGGGGCTGAGGGGCGGCGGCTGTCGCGCCCCTCCCCGCGCGGCTGCCGGGCTGGCTCGCTCTCCGGACACCCCACACACCCGCGGCTCTGCCGGGATCAGGCCGCGTCCATCTTTCCACGTCGTCACCGCCGCAGCTTCCCCTCCCCCCGCTGCGTCCGTCCGCGGCCAGCGACAGGCGAGGAGGAGCATGCTGGGAAATGTAGTTCTCTGCGCGGGGGGAGACTCTGCGTGAGCGCTGGAGGAGCAGCCTGCCTAACTCCTGCTGAGCGCGTCCACGAACGGGGAGAGGGGGGCCTGCCCCAGGTCGTGTGCCCCTAGGGGGAGGGCAGGAAGAGAGGGGACGGGACCTGCCCCAGGTCCTGTGCCCCTAGGGGGAGGGCAGGAAGAGAGGGGACGGGACCTGCCCCAGGTCCTGTGCCCCTAGGGGGAGGGCAGGAAGAGAGGGGACGGGACCTGCCCCAGGTGGTGTGCCCCTAGGGGGAGGGCAGGAAGAGAGAGGAGGGGACCTGCCCCAGATAGTGTGCCCCTAGGGGGAGGGCGGGGGACCTGCCCCAGGTGGTGTGCCCCTAGGGGGAGGGCAGGAAGAGAGAGGAGGGGACCTGCCCCAGGTCGTGTGCCCCTAGAGGAGGGCGGGGGACCTGCCCCCGGTAGTGTACCCTCAGGGGGGGGGCAGGAAGAGAGGGGAGGGGACCTGCCCCAGGTCGTGTGCCCCTAGAGGAGGGCGGGGGACCTGCCCCAGGTAGTGTGCCCCTCGGGGAGGGCAGGAAGAGAGGGGAGGGGACCTGCCCCAGGTAGTGTGCCCCTAGGCAGGGAGAGTGGGAGGACCTGCCCCATGTAGTGTGCCCCAAGGGGAGGGGAGGGAAGGGGTGGGAACCTGCCCGAGGTAGTGTGCCCTTAGAAGAGGGCAGGGAGAGAGGGGGGGGACCTGCCCCGGGTAGTGCCCATAAGGCAGGGAAATCTACCCCAGTTACCATTCACTGGAGGACAAGAGAGGGGCTTGAATCAGGCATTTCTCCCTTGCAATGGGGAGAGAGAGAACTGTCCTTGCCTCAGGAGCATGACCTGAACGCCCTTTCCTACTGCATTATTCAGCAAAGTTTCCTTGCCGTATTCGCCATGTTGCTGTGTTACAAATTGTGTTGACTTACTGTCAGTGCCTTAAAGTTTATCTCCAGGGTGTGGTGTAATTTACCCTTAATATAAGATGCTTTAAATATTGGTAAAGGGGTCTTAAATCACAGGGTAGGGCATAAGCCAAGAGAAAAGGGAAAGGCTCAGGCCTGAATTTTAAACTTGCAATTAATGTTCAAGATACATAAGACAGCAGAAGTCATCCAGAGAGTACTGGTATAAAAACCTAACAAGAGAGAGGCAGTATTAACAACCTGATGTGTTAAAAAATTGTGAGACAAGCTCAAGAGATTGGGTTCATTCAATTTAAAGAATACACTTTGGACTTGTTTTATTTGCATTCTGGTTTTTGAAACTATTAGCATTCAGACTGGACTTTTTAACAGAGAAAGTTACCAAGGATTGTGGTGGATTCTCTACTGCTGACAATTTTTAAGTCACGATTAGATGTTTTTCGAAAAGATGCGTTCTATTTTTGAACAGGAATTAATGCAGGTATATGGCCTCAGCTATATAAGAGGTTAAACTAGATGATCACAGTGGTCCCTTCTGTCCTTAGAATCTATTTTTTTCATGTTTTTCTTTCACAACTGTGAGAAGTTTATTAGAAACTTTCTATTAAACAAATGCCAATATTCTCATTTACCATGTGACTCCAGGAGCTGAAGCTTTAAGAAAGACTATCTAATCTTCTATCTAAAGTACTTATACAGCTCTCATCACTATAGTACCAGAGCACTTCAGAATCGCAACAGCCCAGTGAGATAGGAAAGTGCTGTTATCCTGACATAGGGACAGGGGCTAAGGCTGTGTTTACACTACAGATTTACAGCGGCTCAGCTATACCGCTGCAGCTGCACCACTGTAAGATCTCCCATGTAGCCGCACTATGCCGATGGGAGAGAGAGCTCTCTCCTCAGCATAATTAAACCATCCTCAAGAAGCAGCAGTATCGATGTTGGCAGGAGAGCAGCCAAGGGGTGTTTTGTTTAATAAATGCTCCCAAGAGTGAGATCCCAGATAACAAGATCCAGGATGATTTACTTTGCACCTGTTAGTTAAAAGATTCTCAAATACTCAAACTATAACTGGGGATTGCTTCATCCACTAATAAATGCCATTACCTTAGGGGTGGAACACAGGAGCTGTTTAACAGTGCATAACCATATTTTAGGATGGAAAGAAAAAAATTGTATCCCCTTGATTCTACAGGGGAATTTAAGTAGGTAGAGTATAGCTAATTTAGTCAGGACATCAGAATTAATGCAAACTCATGCGAAAAGTACTATGGGATCTTAATGATCTCATGTGGTTGGAGTCCCAATTGTATGTCTCCTCCAAAACCACCAGTAGTACAGGGGCCCACTAGACTATCACCTACTGAGCCAAGATGGCTGAGATAATATCTTTTTGTTGGACCAACTTCTGTTGGTGTAAGGAACAAGCTTTCGAGCTCCCACCATGCATTTAAGTGTGACATTCTGAGTACCTTTCCCAGACCTGAAGAAGAGCTCTGCATAAGCTCAAAAGTTTGTCTCTTTCACCAACAGAAATTGGTCCGATAAAAGATATTACCTCACCCAACTGGTCTCTCTAATATTCTGGGACCAATAGGGTTACAAAAACACTGCAGATATTACCTACTGCATCACATACACTACTGGCTGCAGGATTTGGGTTTTCTTTGGTTGTCTCATATTTAATTGCTAACTAATTGCATCCATGTTTAGCTTATAAGATCTGATATGTTCACAGTCCAATGTGGAGTGATGTGACTCCATCAGTCAATGTCTATTTAACTTGTTTAGATTTTAGTTTTTAAATCATTATTGTTCATACACAGTCCCCTTTACATTGGGACATTTATAACCTTGACTCACAGAACTTGGATCCTAGTCATGGATTCATAAAACACCCACTTTCCTGGAAACAACTATAATATTGCAGTTGTCATGCTTCTGATTAATTCTGCTTATAGCCAGAGGCTTTTCTCATTACCTCTTGAGATATTCTGGGATATTCCTTAATGTCTTGGCCTAATTTCATTTTCTGATAATAGTACAGTACTTTCAATTCATGGGAATTCAGATAAATATAAAAAGTGGAAGGAAAAGCAACTGTTACAGAGATAGGAACATAGGATTTGGCATACTACATCAGATTCTTGGGTTATCTGATCACTTACCCTGCTTCTGGCAACATCCAGTGTGTGTATGTATATAGCTATGTAGCACGTTATTTTAAGATTTTCTATTGTGTCCATCAATATCTATTCAATTAAGTATCTCATGCTTCTGCTGAGTGAAGAGTAATAATCTAGGTGGGAGCCTCCCAAGAAATTTAGGAGGCCTAAGAGAAGCAGGGAGGAGTGACTGCAGAAGGGAAATGTGTGAACCATATCCCATGACTCTGCAGACAAACCCACCAACCTCAGCATCAGCCCCAGCACCCTCTGTAGAATCTGTTTTATGGATTCCTGCTTGCAGAGACTCTGCCTTCACCTGTGATCCTCAGGGCAGAGCTGTTGCCTCATCTGATTCTATAGCCACTAGAGGCCATGTTCCCCTCCTCACCCCATTACCCTCTGCAACAAGTGTCATTTCCTAGCCTACAAATGCTTGACTTTGCAACCTTAGTGTTTTGAATGTAATTTTTCCTAGCAGCTTCATTGCAGGGAAGGTCCTGCATGGCCCCTGCAGCTCTGAGCTAGAGCATGCTCAACACAAATGGAATCTTTGGAAGAACTGTGAAGCCAAAACAACAAGTCTGACTATCTGCATACTGAGATCTTTCAAAGGCTTATAACTTGGGCAAGTGTTCACAGGGACAGCAACAGGAACAAGAGACTCGGGTTAAATTTCAAGTCCCTGCTCCAAAGCTCATTAGCCCTAGAGCTTCTCAACAAAATGGGTGCAAAAAAATTTAACCTGGCCAAAAGAACACTTTCCCCTAATCTCATTCTTGGAATCAGCTGAACCATTTTTTTTTAAAGTTAACAAAGACTTCAGGCTGAGACAGGCACTAAAGCATGGAAAATTTCAATCTCAATGGTTGAAGTTTGGCAAAGTTATAAAAAACTGCAACAGGGTTTTATTGTGGAACTTTAACTACAGGTGTTACCTGTGCCATACAGAATAAAATAATCAACTGTTAAGTGGAATATTAAAATAAGAAGTTCAGTTCCCCCTCCCCTCTACCATGTATTAGTCATACAAGAATGTTTCCTATTATCTTTTCAAGTTCAGTTTTAGGACATCCCAAGAGATGGGGCTCCAGCCACATGCATTGGAAGAGTGGGCCAGAGCCTGATATACATCAGTAACTTTTCCTATTTTCATTCCATTACTCCTAGTTATGCCCTCCATGAACCACCCAAAATAGTTCTTCTCCAGACTGATGACATTTTTGGACCGTTCAGTAGGAGGCCCTCCACCCATCGGTCATTATTGCTTCTGTCCTCTGAATTGCCTCAACTCATGTACCACTCCAAACAGAACAGTATCCCACCTGCACTGGAGAGGTATACAGAAAGGGACTATTACCTTTATACTCTGCAGAGCTGAGAGGCATGTAAAACAGCACAGTTTCCATTAATGAAGCACAGCAGGACAGGAAGCCTCTTTCTATTGGGGGTCAGACCTGGCACAGCATGAGAAGTCAGGAAGCCACCACAAACAAAGCAAGCTGTTCAGATGCCATCCCTGTGGTGGGGTCCCGGTCTATATAATATTCCCCTGAGCTTTGAGACCTTTCCATTACAAGAACAAAAATTTTAAATTAGAAAAAACAAAACTAGAAACATTTTTATAAGAAACAAATGTTTTAATAAAATGCCAGTTTGTTTTAGTTAAGTTACACAAGCAGGTTAACCAGATTTTTCTGGACTCATTCTGAATTTTACAATTCTGACATCTACCATCTTAACTACAGCAGCTTGCACAAAGTAGTAATTCTCTCATGCTATGTCCCTGCCATTCCTCCGGGCTTGCTTTCTGCATCCAATAAACTAAATATATCCTGTAAATACTGCACCTATTCTAGCTTATTGGTTACCAGGTGGAGATCTCTTTTATAAATTTTCTTCAGAGCATTGCCAAGAAACACGCTGGTGTCCTCAGTACAATCCATAACATGTTTAGCAGGGATGGGGAAAGTTATAGCTCTTAGAGCAAGAGATTGCACATTACTCCATCAAACTATATTGGATGAAACCCTAACCTTTCGCATGCAGCTCTGAGAGCAGAGTAATGAGCTACAATGAAGTTTGATTTTCAGGAACTGTTGTAAAATACATAGATTTTAGATGAATTACAAGACAACTATAAGAATTTGACACATTTACCATGTAAAGCTTCATTTATTGATAAAAATAAATTAATCTAGGATATCTAACCATATCATCTGAACTGCATTACAGATGCAGAGAATTTCAGTGAGGAAAATGTAGTAAGGAATAAGAATAGTTTAAAACAACTTAAAGAGAAAGCTGCTAAATTCACACATTTCAGTGGCAGAGGAAACCCTCTGCTACAAACAACTCATGCTTCGTTTCAGGTAGAAGGGCCACCAAATCTCAAAGAGGAACAATATCACCAGTTCACATTGTGCAGCAATGAGAAGCTCCTAACGAACAAGTTCCTTTAATCAGTCTTCTTGTCAGAAACTTCCATTGATCCCTCCGTAGTGAATCCATTTGCGACCCCATTGCTTTCAATCTGAAATTGGAAGTAAATGATAGTACCATGAACCCATGTCAAAGAAACAAATTCTTCACATTCAGAACCCTAGAGTTTAGTTGGGGAGGAAAGAATGAAGAGACAAGTTCAGAACATCTGCCTCAGTTCTGAGAAATTTGCAGTAACAGACTGAAATTTAAAAAAGTTAGGTAAAGCCTTATATACAATTCTTACTTTCTAAAAGGCCAGAGGAAAAAAATGTATATAGAAGAGCTTATGCCCATTTCTTTGGATATTAAAGTGCAATTATGGTACAAAAATGTTACCACGTTAAAAAACCACAGCACTTGAAACATGTTGGTCAGTACACACTATTGTTTACTGCGACTGCAGAACCAGTACAGGAAACTGGCTTCTGTTCTGCTTAATGCATCAGATTTGTCATTTAAGATTTAATTCCTGAATTTTTCGGAGTGAAAAACTTTTCTGACTCCTTACTTTTCAAGCAGAACTATTAGCTATAGCTGGGATAGAGCATGCCATTCTACAATGACTCTGTTCTCTCTAAGAGGTCTCAGAGGTTGATTTGGGGCAATTGTTCTTCCTACTTGAGAAAACTGTAGCTGGTTAAAAGAAAAAGTAGTACCTGTGGCACCTTAGAGACTAACAAATTTATCTGAGCATAAGCCTTCGTGAGCTACAGCTCACTTCATTGAATGCATCCGATGAAGTGAGCTGTAGCTCACGTAAGCTTAAGCTCAAATAAATTTGTTAGTCTCTAAAGGTGCCACAAGTACTACTTTTCTTTTTGCGAACACAGACTAACACGGCTGCTACTCTGTACCTGGTTAGACATTCACAACCTTTTCTGTCATATCTGAATTTCCCCCAAAACAATCCACCATGCCCTTGTGACTTCCAGGTTGGATTGTTATAGGGTGCTCTACTTGGGGATTCCATGCTTAGCTACCTCCCTCCCTCCCATATGTATTAAAATATATTACTTACCTTATACATTCCAGAATCATCTGTTGGGCCTAGGTTTGTGGTTGAAGTCCCCAGAATAGTTCCAGTACTGTCTCCTTGGCCTTGTTTGGTGGCCAGTGTTCCCTGCACAGATTTCCTAGGCCATATGCGCTTAATAAAAGGTGAAATTATAGGGTAGACATATGGCTCAAGGAATTTCTTATAGACCCAGAGCAGAACTGGAATGACAATACAAGGAATGCACACCATGGTTCTTTCCAATCCTCTGACAGAATCTGTTGATACAAGAGGCAATAAAATAGCACTGAAAACCAAGGGACTGACATTTTAAAAAGTCTTAAAAAAACAACTTATAAAAATCTTTGCAATGCTTTAAGTTTAAGAAGCCAGTCTCTAATTTAGATCAACATGTCTTCTGCTTACTATTCATCCTTCCAACAGCTTATACAATAGAAACAGTGAAGATCTTAGTCACCCTGTTCTGCCTCCTCTTCATGTTGTATAAAGGGGACCTGAAGATTTCCCTGCTTATTTCTTTATATTAGAAATTCAGGTGCTGTCTAAAAGACTAAGAATAGAGAGTTCATGAAATAAGAAAGTGAAGGCTGAGCAACGGAAAGGGGAAGGGATTTTAGTCAGTGTTAAATTCTTTGTTTTCATAAATTCTATTTAACATTGTGGATAGAGGAAATCTTTGTTAAAACCTCAGTCGATCCCAACTCTTCCATTAAGTTATGCATGCAAGCAATCAATGTGTGTCTAGACACCCCTTCTCCCAAAAAGTTTTCCAGCAAAGACCAGAACTGGCATGCATTACATTTCAATGGCCAGATGGTTTCAAGGTCAGTATTCTTTTTACCCAAGAGGTTTTTTTTGTTTTGTTTTTGCAGCCACAAAGCTGGAATTGTTGACTGAGAAGTTTTCTATTAGAAAACCAGCACAAAGGATTGAAACCAACCAACAAAAGCATGAACTCTTGTCCTGTTTATGACACAGATTCCTAAAAGGATTTATTTCCAGAAGCTGGAAGGAAAGGATAAGCACAAAAAACGCCAGGGGCCCAGCCACCTCCACAAGGCCAGAAGCAACCCTGGGCATAGGGCAAGAAGGGCCTGGCGTCTTTCACCGCCTCCACCTCGCACGGGGGTCACACGCTTGGGGGAGGGCGTCCAGGGCACCAGAAATGAGGGGAAGGAGGAAAGCAGGCAGGGGAGGAGGGAATCCGCGCAGGGACAAGCCGGTGGGGCGGGAGCTCAGTCAGGGACGGCGGGCGTGGGGAGTTCTCCCTACACCGGGGGAAGCCGCCAGCTCCCCTTCCCGCAGGGGCGGCGCCCGGCAGGAGGCGCGGGGAGGCAGAGGGAACAGCCCCCCCCCCATTATGAACGGAGGGAGGGGGACGGACAAGGGACTCCCTGACCGCAACGGACCCACCTGCCGGCTCCTCCTCCTGCAACGACCCCAACCGCAGCCAAGCACCGCTCGGGCTGTGAGCGACGCCGCGCCGGAAGCCGCCTCTTCACTTCCGCCTTCCGGACGGGATTGATGACGTCGCCGGCCCAGCGCCAATGGGAAAAGGAGCCCCGTTGATCACGTGCGCAAAACATGAGGGGTGGGCGTGGCCGCCAACCGCCAGGACACCAGAGGCAAAGCGGCAGCGGCCAAAGCTGCGGCGTCCGGACCGTTTCTGCCCCCGCCCGCCGTGTCTCGAGCCGGCCGGGAGCGCCGAGAGCCGCGGCCGGGGAGAGTCCGGAGGCGGCTTAGAGCGGAGCGGGCCCCCCAGCCCCCCGTTCCGCTGAGCCGCCGGGGAACTGGAAACAGGAGCTACCGACCCCAGCGCGTGCAACGCTAGGGCGGCGTCTCCCCGCAGCCCCGGCCAGGTCATTGTGCGCCCCCCCCCTCACCGGCGTTTAGTTGCGTCACAAGCACTGTGTGTGTGTGTGTGCGCGCGCGCGTGTGGTCCACGTGATCACCTTCGGATTCCCCCTGGGAGCGAGCCTCGGCATTCCCAGGGAGGTCCCTGAGCCCAAACCCCCCCCCCCCCCCCCGCCGACCGGAAGCGGGAAGGCAGGTGTTGACCCTGGGGCCTCGCTCTTGCCCCTTGTCATCCCCTAAAGCGGTGGGTCTCGAACCCCCCCCCACACACGGACCACTTGAAAATTGCTGCGGGTCTTGGCGGACCCCTTAAGGGCCTTTCTAAATGCGTGTACCCTGAACAAACTATTGTAAAGCGCTTTGGATAAAAGCTCTAGATAAAAAAACCTTAATAAGCTTTTTTTTTTTTTTGTTCTACAAATAAAAGCACACAACTGATATTTTAATAGCCGTACTCTTACCTTTCTAGTGCGATGGATGTGCCCTTGCCCCCCTGCCGTGGCCGCCCCCGTGTTGGGGTTGGGAAGGAGGAGGGTCTCTCCACAGCCCCGGAGCTGGGGAAAGTCACCTCTTTCTCTGGCCGCCGCAGCCCTGCATGTCCCAAATTCCCCCCAGTCCCTCTTCTCACCCACTGCCCCCTCTCACCTACCCCCTATTTCCCCCAAGGCCACCACCTCACCTTACATGTGCATCTTCTCCAGGGTCCAGGCACCTGATTAGTGAAGGCACGTCTGTGCTGCTCCACTAATTAGGTGGATGGCCGTTCTCTCTGAGAAGCCACCCAGGCACGCACCTTAGAGGGAATGATCCGTGGACCGCTTGAATGGAGTGGTCTGTTGTCCACAGTTTGACAAGAGCTGCCTTAAAGCACTTTATAAAGGCGGTCAGTCTCATTAGCACCATACCAGTAGTGCTGTTCAGTGCTTGGGAAATGGGAATAGGGTTACCACCTTTTCAAAACGCAAAAGTGGGACACAAGCAGGAGCCCTGACCCCAACCCTTCCTCTTTCAGTGAGGCCTCAGCCCCCACTGTCCCCACTCCCCCATAGCCTCAACTCACTGTGCCGCCAGCGTGGCTGGCTTTGGGCGGTGCAGCTGCCAGACATGCTGCTCTGGGCAGCATGTTAAGGGGATGGGGAGGTTGGATAAGGGGCAGGGTGTCCCAGGGGGGCAGTTGGATGGGGTAGAGATTTGTGGGGGGGGCAGTCAGGGAACAGGGGTGTTGGATAGGCATGGGAGTGTCAGGGGGCCTGTCAGGGGGCAGAGTGTGGTTAAGGGTCAGGGAGCGGGGTTGGATAAGGGGTAGGGCCCCAGGGGGGCAGTTAGGGGACAAGGATTGGGGGGGTTGGATCGGTGGTGGGTTCTGAAGGGGGCAGTCGAGGGCAGATAGAGATCGAGGGCCAGGCTGTTTGGGGATGCACAGCCTTTCCTACCCAGCCCTCCATAGTTTGCCCACTCCTGTGTTAGAGGGAGGGGCTGTGCACTTCTTGGGTTGATAGTAATTTTCATCTGCATGAAGAACTTAAAAAAGGTAACCTCATTACACATAACAAAGGGTCCAGATATTTTTGGTGTAGTTGAGGCAGTTGCAAATTTTTGAAAAGTTGGTGGCTGTTGTTACAGATGGAGCACCTGCTGTGAGTGAACTAAAGGTCAGGTTTCAACATGAACCTGGTTGTGAGTTACAAACTTGATTGGAAGTGGCAACACATCACTGTATCTTCACAGATTTGTGGCTTTTCTCAAATAAGTGGATGCAAAGTGTGATGGCTGAACTGTGATAAATGCTTTTTGAGACATTTCTTGCACTTCAAAGAGATAATTGCTTTTCTGAAAAACACTGCAAGTTTTGATACTGAGATGTTCCTGGAAAAGCTGGAATATTCCATTTTTCTTTTCAATATGGTATTTTTTATCGACAAACCTCTAAATTATTGGAATCTGCAATTGCAAGGCATGGACCAGACTTGTCAGACCTCATTGATCACTTGGATAGTTTCAGAAGCAAAGGTGCACTTTTCAAGACTCAGCTGTTGCATTTGGATTTTGTCCACTTTACAACGTGCTGCACTTGCATGCAGCATGGCACAAATGCAAGTCAGTTTAGCAGGTACACTACTGATGTTGAAATGATGCTTAATATCAACAAATTTTACAAGTTTTCAGCCTCATCTGATCTTTTTTAATAATCCATTTGCAGCTGTTGTCAATGACCAGCCTTCTGAATTGCAACAGTATCTGCAAACTGCAGGCTGATTTTTTCTTAGGTGCAGCCCCTGAAAGTGATATTCAGTTTTGGAAACTGCTTCAGAGTCCTGTTTCCCAAATCTGAAAAAGTGGTTGTCGAAACTGTTCTATGTTTGGAAGCGCTTACATTTGTGAAAGTAACTTCTCTACACTGAATCACTTGAAGTCAAAGAAAAGGAATTGACTGACAGATGAAAACACTCTGCCATCTTAACGAGTTAGATGCACTAAAATTGATAGAGGTAATTTGATATATACATTGGAGGCTCACCCTCAAGTTTCACTGTAAGATACTGTAACAATAAGCCGAGAAAAAACATTACGTTGCTATTTTCATTTATTAATCCCCTGCTCTTCTGCATATTGAAAAATATTAATGAAAGATGTTTAAATGTTTTCTTAAATTAAATTAAGAACTTTGGTTTTACACTGTGAATAATTAGCTGTATGCTAACATACTGTACCGTCAAACATTTGAGTTACGCAATAAACTAAAAATTAATCAATATTGATTATATAGTCCACCAAAGGCTTTTAGTGGATTTTGTTGCCCTTTACTACCTTAAAGTTGCCCATCTCTGCTTTAAAATTAGGATTTCACCTTAAAGGCTGACTTGTAATTTTTATATTTTGTAGAAGAAATAGATTAATAGCAATCAGTTCACTTTTGTCCACACATTTACTTCAGTACAACTCAGAATATCAGTTTGAGTACGGTGTTTTTGGATCAAATATATTCCTCAAACTTTGCTACATGAGAGATGTAAATACTTTAAATTTCCCCAAGGTTTTGGGGAGAATAGAAAGGAAGACTACTGAGATTACGAGAAAACAGGCTAGGAATTATAATTCCTAATTTCAGGAAAAACTTTTTCTGAATGTTTGCATTGTAGACAATATAAAAATGAACAATGTCATACTACTAACAAATCCCAAACATGTAATTGTTTTTACAATAAAAATGCAAGACTTCAGATGTCAAATGGTGCTATTTAGAGTAATTCTGCAGGTTAACAAGCAAATTAATCTACTCCAAGAAGAATACAAATACACCAGGGACAAGACTGATCAGGGGATTGGAAGCCTTTCAACTATTATCACCTCAAATCCAGCTCTGGTCATTGGTAACCAATGTAACTAATGAGAAACTGTTTAGCAGCCTAGGTGAAATAAATGGTTGGACTCAGTCCATGCTCATGATGGGACAGCTATCTACACAGAAAACCATCATAATGTACCCATGTGCTCCCCTGATGCCCATTTGATCCTTGGCATCTGTCACCTCCTAAAAGTGGTCTTCCCACAGAACATGATTGAAAAACTGATGGGACAGGATGGAGAAATCTGCACCAACACGGCACATGCTGCACTGGTTTGTGGGTAAACAGAAGAGTTAAATCTACTGAAATGTATAGCCATCTTTCAGCAATAAATTCAATATATGCAAAACTAAATTTCCTGCCTCAACTAAGACAACTACAAGTTATTCAACCTACTGTTCTCATTTATGAAAGCTAAATTAATATTGCTTCCAAAGTGATGTAGTGGAGATAGAAATGAAAGACCAGGCATAGCTCTGGACATTACACAACTTTCAAAGGTAAGTTCATTAAAAAGCAGTCAAAACACTTTGTATGTTTGGATTATCAACTGTGGCCTTCATTATAAGACACATCACAAAAGTTCCAGTAAAATCAACTGGTAGTGTAAACTTATTTTACAATTTTCAAACTCCAATCTGGGAGATAATTTATAAATAACTGTTTAGAAAGGAGTAGTTTTTAAAGCCTTGAAGAATCTCAGATAGTAACATGCAAATATTTAAATAGAGCAAAAAACCCCACCCATTAAATATTACAAATAAGTTATGCTCAACAAAGCAAAACCCTGAAAAAAGTTAATTCCCCAAGAAAAGAAGCACACGATATCAGTTTTCTTTTTTATTTATGTACATCTGTTTTGTCAGATTTACTCCCGAGCCATAAGTTTTTGCTTCTTCAGCTTCTTTTGAGAGATCTGAAAAATAAAAAGGAAAGAATGAAAATCTGTATCTACAAAAGAGATTATACCACCACTCTGTGTGTGACCTATCCGTCCCCATCCTCAAAGGAAACCTGCAAAACACTTTCAAAAGACAAGCATGGGAGCTTAAATCCATAACTTTGCTCGACACTAAAAATCATGGTCTTAATAAAGACACTGAATTTATGGCTTATTACAAAAAAATCAGTAACCCACTATTTCCCCCCCCCTTTGTCCTATAACTACAGAGGTATTTTATCAGGCCACGTCATCCCTTAGACTATGTGCTAACTACTTAAGCGGTTCTCATAACAGTGGGTCACGACCCCATTTTAATGGGGTCGCCAGGGTTGGCATTAGACTTGCTGGGGGCCGAGGGCTTCAGCCCTGGGTGGCAGGGCTCAGGTTACAGGCCCCCACCTGGGGCTGAAGCTCTCAGGCTTTGCCCCCCACCCCCACCTGGGGTGGCAGGGCTCAGGCTTCAGTCCTGCCTCCTGGAGTTGTGTAGTATTTTTTGTTGTCAGAAGGGGGTAGCAGTACAGTGAAGTTTGAGAACCCCTGTCCTAAACTGTTCAATCTTCTATTTAGCTGTGACGCTCTTAGTACCGTTCTCACACCTGAAAAAGAGCTGAGTTGCTTGAAAGCTTGTCTCTCTCAACAAAAGTTAATCTAATAAAAGGTATTATTACCTCACCCACCTTGTCTAATATCCTGTGACCAACACAGCTACAACAACATGGCCTACAATTAGGCCACTGTCCTTCTCAGTTTCACATAAGAGTTTGGAAACCTTAGAAACATGTACTATTTCACCAGCTGTCCTCTTAGTGTGGCTATTTTACCTTGACATTATCATGTGGATTTTTCTTCAGGAATAATTATAAGTATTATTTTTAAATCAGGGACTGGAAAGCATACAAATGAAAACCATCTCTTTCAGTGAAGTTATGTACAGAGAATCCTTTCATATTCTGAATGGTATATTTAAATTGTAACACTATTAAGGTCACTCAGAATGCATTTTTTTCATGGTTATTTCTAAATGTGTCCTAAGATCGTCATAGTAGCAACAATTTTATCTGAAAAATGCAAATTTAAAAATTCAGATTTGTTTAAAACACACTGACAAATGAACAAGTCTGTAATACACAAGTTCAGAGCAAAACCACTCAATAATACCACTGCTCAATAAGTTATCTTCTTACCTTTTTCTTCTGAGCAACTTCCTCTTCTGGCTTTGGAACAATCTGCTCCTTCTCAGTGAGGATCATCTCAATATGACAGGGGGAGCTCATGTAGGGGTTGATACGACCATGAGCTCTGTAGGTACGCCTGCGCATTTTGGGGGCCTTGTTGACCTGGATGTGCTCAATTACCAGAGAATCCACATCAAGACCCTGAAAAAATGCAACAGAAACTTGTAAGGGTTATTCTAGGTTTATTTTCCTCTAGTAACAAAACATTTTTGTTTGTACCAAAAATGACAGAACACGAAAACTGGAGTTATTGCATGGGAATATGTGCTAGTTTATCATGGCAAATCTCACAGAAGTACATAGCATTTTTATGCATTTATAAAGTGGAAGAGCCAACTAATAGCTCAGGAAGACTAAAAATTTCAGACTGCCTTTTACAAAAAACATTCAATATTATGATGGCTCAGAAATGAAGTTTGTTTCATTGTTATTCGAAAGGTGTCCTAAGATAGTCATCACTGCCACCACAGGTCACTACAATTTAGTGTTACAACACTATAAACAAAATGCAAGTTTTCCATGTGTAAAACAAACAAAAACCAAACAAAAAAAACCACAGACCTAACTGTGGATCTTAGACTCATTTTTGACACATGTACTCATTCTTTATGTAGTCAAGTTGAAAATTTAGTGTATGAACTAGGTATAATTTATAAGACTTCCCACCTTGTTCTGTGCTCCAAAGATTTGCATAAATTAAATATGTTAATAGATACAGCACCAAACCAAAACCACAGATCCAGACCTGAGTACACAACTCAAAGCTCTCCAGACTCCTCTGACCTTTCAGATTTTTAACCATTGTAGGAGTATTTGGATCCAAGATTTTGAGCCGCTTTAAACCCGTGGTACCCAAACTTTTCCTCTCACATCCCCCTTTATAAATAATGGAATGTGTCCACCACCACCCCCTCCCCCCCGGCCAGGAGCAGAGCTGCAGCCAGGAGCGGGGTCTGGCGGCCAAGCTGCTGCTGAGCAGCACTCCCAACCCCCACCAAGGGGGCTGGTCTGGGCCCCACTGTGCTCCCCCGACATTCCTCCAAGCCCCCATACGGGGCTAGGCCCCACAGTTCGGGGACCACTGCGTTAAACTGTCCATGTCCATTTGCATTTTCAACATACCTTGAGTTCAGCATTACTCTCAGCATTTTTGAGCATGTGCAGTAGGAACTCTGCACTCTTTTTAGGCCAACGCCCCTGTGTCCAGCCCCATTGCTTGGCCTGGAACGTTGAAGAGTTTAGTTGTAATTTTACTCAAAACAAAAACAAACACCTGTCTTTTACAAAGGTTGCTCAGAATACACATTTCTTTTCATGGTTAATCCAAAGGTGTCCTAAGAAAGTCATCATAGCAACCACAAATGCACATAACTTTACAAGCAATTCTAACCCAAAAATATAGGATGAAATCCCTTTTTTGCTTTTCTAGCTAACACACCAAAATGACTGTACTTTCTTTCCAGATGCAACTAGCCCCCCACAAGCTTTCCATTCCCCTTTACCAGTGTCCAGGATCAACCAAAATACATCTGTCCTCTCATTTTATATACATGTCCAAGTTGGCTTTGTGTGCACGTTTTTTGTTGTTTTTTTTAAAAGATATGAGTGCTATAATGTCAGCCTCCCCAATGCATGTCTGAACACATCAGTTCTGACTTACAGTACTGCTAATGACTGCTGCCCTGGACCTCCTAAGCAAAAGCTGCCAACTATGTGAAGTTATACAGAGGTTTACATTCATTAGAATGGACTGAGCTCATACTTTTTTGCTTATGATCTAAATACACTATTTTTTGCTTGTCATCAGTGGTGGGCTACACACAATGCAACCTAGCCCTCTTCTATCATGAGAATCAATTATTCAAAGAGTCTTTCCAAATTTCAATCTCAACTCTTACCTGAGCACATCTGCCAACTCCACCATTGTAACGACGGAAGGGAACACACTGCTTTTTTAGGGTCACATCCTTTAAGTATTTAGTGGCTTTCCGGATATGCATGCCCTTGATAGCTTGAGCTGTCTCACGAGTGTTCTAGCAACAAAACAAAGTATTGTACATTCATGGATAGGTTTCTCTAAGTTCTTTTTTTACTGGCAATTTAAGTATTCTTCCATCTAGGCACTCAGCAGAGAAGGGAAAATAGCTGATTAGTTCTAGTTTGTTTTGTTGCATAATTTGTCTCTGCAGAGCTTAATAAACCCAGAGTAAGATTATTTTTTATTTAGTTTTGAATGCAACGAGGTTAGCAGACATTATCTGTCTGGTACTGAATTCCATAATCATGGACTGACTTATGAATGTTGTGCTTCCTGCACCCATAAGCCCCATCCACTTGCCACTTCAACTGACAGTTTTGTGGTTCTTGTATAACCTAGCTGCTCCTTGAGGTCACTGTGGGGGACCAGATCTTTCAAGTAGCAGTGACCAAACCCTTGACTATAGTTCCTATTAATTATACGACTACTGATATTTGGACAATGTTTGCCAAAATAAAATGCATAAAAATTTACAAATATTCAGCTGGTTCAGACACAAAATATTCACATAATACACTCTTCTATTATAGAGGGGACTGGGCTAATTTAATGCTATTTCATCTACTACTTCAGAGCCAAATAGCCAGTAAAGGCTATTCTCAGAACTGAACCAAAAAACAATTAGAAAATCAAGGAAACAAAAAGGGGTCATATTAATTTCAAAGCCATATAAGAAAACTGAAAGGAGGAAGATGAATTAATAGCTATCAAATGTAGGAAGATGCATGACAGACGAAATTTAACCTCTGGAGAAGTAGCTGCTCAGAATTCCATTTTCTTTTCATGGTTAATCCAAAGGTGTCCTAAGAAAGTCATCACTGCAGCCACACAACACTGTTTCTCCAACCATAAAGAACGCACTCTTTCATATGTAGCCAGATATTACACTGCAATTATGCAAATATTTTCCCTTGATGGTCAGTATGACATGGGTAAGATTGGCATAATGGTCTTTACTAACAGTAAAAAATAATTTAATGAAATTTAACAGAACTTCTCAGATGTCTCTATCCCTAAGCATACAAACAACAAAACATTTAAACCAACATGTTTGAACACTTTTCCATTGCCTGAAACAAAAGAATTAGACTAGATCAGGGATCAGCAACCCTTGGCACGCGACCCATCAGGGAAAAACCATTCCGGCCTACCAGCGGATGTTTACCTGAAGCATCTGCAGGTTCGGCAGATCACAGCTCCCACTGGCTGCAGTTCGCCATTCCAGGCCAATGGAGGCTGCGGGAAGCGGTGCGGGCCGAGCCGAGGGATGTGCTAGCCACTGCTTCCAACAGTCCCCATTGGCCTGGAACGGGGAATCGCAGCCAGCGGGAGCGATCGGCCAAACCTGAGAACACTGCAGGTAAACAAACCATCCCGACCTGCCAGCATATTTCCCTGACAGGTTGTGGGCCAAAGGTTGCCGATCCCTGGACTAGATGAACCACTGGTCTGATCTGATATATATCAATTACTACGTTCCCATTATAAGCAGCTACTTTTCCCACTGTGTTGTATAATAATCAGACAGCAAACTCCTTAGGACACAGACTGTCTTGTTTCTATATTTATGAACACTACCACTACAAATAGATTTAATAAATTCCAAGGCCAAAAGGAACCACTGTGATCAACTAGTCTTACACAGTAGAACTACCCATGTGCTGACACGACTTTATCCTACTGTACTTGCATAAGTAGTTACTTTAATGAATTCATGAAATACAAAGGGAGAAAGCATTTTCTTCTAAAATTAACGTTTTTTCTATTCCTTACATTCTCAAAAAAAATATTTCCAAACATACACTCCGCATACCTTGAAGTGGACTCGAAGGTTAGAACCCCTTGACTTGCATGCTATGGAAACAAAAAACAACATTTTGAAATTACAGAACCTGATTGATTCCTGAAAAGTGCAACCAATACTTGAAAAAGCACTTACATTTGGTGGGGTTCTCTGGATCAAGTGAGTAGCGGACCATTTTCAGAGCTTACCTGTGGAAAACATTAACAAAGAGATAGATTTCAGAGTTCTATCACACGTGTGTCCAATATGCAGTTATTTCTTACTTTGGCTGAGATAGCAGAGAGAAGCAGCCGCTCAGAAATCCATTTTATTTTCATGATTAATCCAAAGGTGTCCTAAGAAAGTCATCACTGCAGCCACAACCTTCTCATGAAAACTGTTTTTCAGAACAGTTTGTATACCGTTTGATATAAATTAGAATGGAAACACTGCCAGCATGCATTTTTAAGAGGGTAAATACACTATACACATGACCTTAAAACCTACTCCTTTCACAAACCGCTCACATTGTGTGTGGCCTGTTGCAACATGACAGTAAAACATCCTTAATCTATCAGGAGTTCTGGGAGATCACACACATGAAGTGAGCTGTAGCTCACGAAAGCTCATGCTCAAATAAATTGGTTAGTCTCTAAGGTGCCACAAGTACTCCTTTTCTTTTCACACACACAGGGGGGACTCATGAATTTTTTTTTTTTTAAACACAGAACCATTCTTTGAGGTGGATTTCCATACTGAAAACTCGTTATATAAACCACATAGACATACATGCACCCACAGAGAGAACTTGTAATTATAAACAAGTGTTACCTAAAACATCTTAGTCCCAGGCAGTTTCAGATAGAAATCTAGCCACTGCCGTAACGTTTTAGCCCTAGTGCACTGGGCACCGGTGTTCAGATCCTACAGCAATGAGCGCGAGCACAAGAACGAGCATGCTAATAGTCCAGCCAGCGAGTGGGCTCCTTGCAGCCTGTAACAGCCTCACTTCCCCGGGGTAGCTAGGGCTCTTACCCAGACGCTAACGGGAAAGGCAGGGGCAGCGATTAGCGAGCCACGCACCGAGCGCGCCTCCGGCTGCAGTGAGCCAGCCCAGTCCCCCCTCCCGCTGCACTGAGCCAGCCCAGTCCCCCCACCCCGGCGTCCGAGACCCGACATACGGACTCTGTCGCCCCGCGCCCTCTCCCCAGCTCCTCACCCGAGCTGGCACATCCGGGTCTTTCGGAGCCTGCATGCGGGGGCACTCAGAGTCCGCCATTTTGCTCCCCCTCCCCCGGCCTCCCTGTGGCGGCCCCCGGGCACGGAAATATCGGTGCCAGCAGGCGGCTGAGCCCGTCCCCTCGCCGCCCGGTGCCGGCTCCGGGACTCCCAGGGCAGGATGGCGCCGAAGGGCGGCGGATTGAAGCCGGGTCCGGGGCAGCGGGGCGCAGCAGCCAGAACAGACTCACCTCAGGGGCCGCCCGCACCGGGGAAGAGAAAGAACAAGGCCTGCTGGGAGATTTCCTGAAACCTCGAAGTCTCGCGAGAGTCTACGAGGTGGGATGGGATTTCAGTTAGGGAGTGCTGTGCTGCAGCTGAGCTGGGCGATAGACGAGAAGGGCACCAAGGGAGCGTCTGCAAATAACATGTATTTGGGTAATTCAAAGTGTGCTGCAAAAGAGTAAAACTAGAGGTTGTATAAGTAGGGGCATAGCGAGCAGATCGAGGGACGTGATCGTTCCCCTCTATTCGACATTGGTGAGGCCTCATCTGGAGTACTGTGTCCAGTTTTGGGCCCCACACTTCAAGAAGGATGTGGATAAATTGGAGAGAGTCCAGCGAAGGGCAACAAAAATGATTAGGGGTCTGGAACACATGACTTATGAGGAGAGGCTGAGGGAGCTGGGATTGTTTAGCCTGCAGAAGAGAAGAATGAGGGGGGATTTGATAGCTGCTTTCAACTACCTGAAAGGGGGTTCCAAAGAGGATGGCTCTAGACTGTTCTCAATGGTAGCAGATGACAGAACGAGGAGTAATGGTCTCAAGCTGCAGTGGGGGAGGTTTAGATTGGATATTAGGAAAAACTTTTTCACTAAGAGGGTGGTGAAACACTGGAATGCGTTACCTAGGGAGGTGGTAGAATCTCCTTCCTTAGAGGTTTTTAAGGTCAGGCTTGACAAAGCCCTGGCTGGGATGATTTAACTGGGAATTGGTCCTGCTTCGAGCAGGGGGTTGGACTAGATGACCTTCTGGGGTCCCTTCCAACCCTTATATTCTATGATTCTATGATTCTATGATTAGGTGTTGGCGTTTTTCCCAGTACTGAGACCTCCAGCGTCTAAGAAAATGACAAAACTGTCAGTTGTGTGATTTCAAACTTATAATTAATATGCATTTATGTAACATCTTTCATGTCAAAAATCCCACAGAGCCTGAAATGCAGCCAGTTCTGGGGATGTGGAGGGTACCAGGCATAATCACGGAAAGTGGGTCAGAACCAAACCCCCAGATCTTTTTTGTTACTTATTTGAATCCTGGAGTGAGGGTCCTGGGCACAACCAGACGATAAAATATAATTTAATAATAAATTATTAACAACAGCAATTAATAAAAAAGTCCCCACACATTATGCACCAATTACAAAAGTCCTAAGTGGCTGATGCAAGAAAAATTCTGTGGCACCCTTGCAGAAATTAGGTATGTGGTCATAAACTGTCCTTGTCATGTAGGGTTACCAGATAGCAACTCTAAGGTGCCACAAGTACTCCTCGTTCTTTTTGTGAAAAAACAGTACAGCGGGTGCGGGATAATAGGCGCCTATATAAGAAAAAGTCCCAAAAAACGGGACTGTCCATTTAAAAACAGGACAGATGGTCACCTTATTGTCATGAACTGACTTTCATACGTCTCATGATAATTTGGTGCCACTGATTGTACCTATTCATATGCGTAGATTGTATACTCCTTGGAAAATGGATTCTGTTCTTTCTTCAGTACATCTAATTTTCTTTTAGTCAGGATAACTGGACTACTGGATGGGGTGAAGCAGTAGATATGATATTATTTGGATGTTAATAAGGCTTTTGACACAATTTCACATGACATGCTCAAAAGGAAATGAGAGAAATATGATATAGATTAAATTACTATACAATGAGTGCATAAGTGGTTGAAACTTCTCAAAGAATACTAATCAAAGATTTACTGTCATAGTGGGAGGACATATCTAGTGGAGTCCTGCAGGGGTCTGTCCTGGGTACAGCATTCTTCAATATTTTCATTAATGACTTGGCTAATGAAAGGTATGCTTATAAAATTTGCAGATGACATTAAGCTTGGCATAGTTGCAAGCAATGTGGAGGACAGGATTAGAATGCACGAATTCCAGAGATGGACTGCTTCTGCACACCGGGAGGCTGATCTTGCTCCCCTTTGTGTACTGATGTAGAAGACCATTGTTGTAGTGTTGTCTGAAATTATCAGGACATGGTGAGAGCAGATGAACAGAAAAAAGGCCTTTCACATGTTCCTTACTCCCTGTAATTTGAGGACATTGATGCGCAGTCTGGCCTCTCAAGTTATCCACATTTCTTGTGCAGTATGGTTGCCCATATGCAGAGCCCTGCGCTGATACAAAATTTGTATCAACATCCGATCTGCGATCCTCAAACATGGTCTGCAGATATCCGCATCTGGATATAAAGCGGATATCTGCAGATTTGTAGGGCTCTATCCCTATGGACTCCCCAACCTAGTAGGGACACATCCATAATGATGGTCTTGTCCGGCAAAGAGGGGAGAAAAGAGTCAAAACTCACTCATAAGTGCATAAGTGATGAGGATTTGTCAGGACAGTACCTTGGTGGGATCTGCCAACATAAGGTTCATAGAATGACGGTTTGGGGAGTAAATCGACTGTAGCCATGCTTGAAGGCAACTAAGGTGGAGTCTTGCAAATGGAGTGCATGAGGCCATGTGGGGACAAACATGTGTTGACCATTACCTGAGGGTAGCTTGTGATATGAGCTATGATATTGTTCATGGTCCGGAATCTGTCTGTGGACAAGTATGCCCTTGTGGTGATGGAGTTCAAGGCTGCTCCAGTGAAGTCCAAAGAATGTGTAGGGGTAAGAACAGATTTTTCTATGTTTACCAAGGTATTTTTAGTGGTAGCAACTCATGTCAGGCATCATGGACTCCTCGTTTTCCCATACCATGAATACTGGGTCCTTGCCACCAAATCTCACCAAGAAGCCTGTACGTCAACCCATAGGCGCCGACTCCAAGGGTGCTCCAGGACAGGAGCACCCACGGGGAAAAATTAGTGGTGCTCTGGACCCACCAGCAGCCAAGGTTCCCCCTCCCCCGCACTCCCCACCTCCTCCTCCACTGAGCGCGCCACATCCGCGCTCCTCAGTCTACCTCCCAGCGCTTCCCGCCTTGCTGTGCTTGGAGCGGGAATGTGGCGCACTCAGGGGAGGAGGCAGGGAAGAGGCGGGGCCAGGGAGGGGATTTGGGGAGGGAGTAGGAATAGGGGCAGGGGAGGGAGGCAGAGCTGGGGAGGGGACTTTGGGGAAGGGGTTGGAATGGGGGCGGGGCAGGGGTGGGAGTCGGGACGGGGACAGAGGGGGGTCGAGCACTCACTGGTGGGAGCAGAAGTTGGTGCCTATGCGTCAACCTCTCTCATGCCCAGTTATCACAACACTGCCCAGTGAGCCTCTCTCAACAGAGAACTGATTCGTCCTGGCAGGGACTCTTGCACCAGTCTCTCTAGTGTCATTTGCAATATGGCAGCTAGTCCTTCCTGTATCTGGACTCATACTGCCATACCAGGCTTCATCTGCCAGGCACAGTCCTGCCCACCAGCCACAGCTTACAGAGAGTCAAACTCTCTGGCTGCAGAGGTTTTAAAGAGTTTATAATGCAATAATTTTTGAAATATTCATAAACTTGTCCATAGGTACCAGTCAGCTGCAATAAGGGACAATCCATGTGTCACGGAGTCACATCTCAGAATGAAGTTCAGACAGGACTCTAGTGCAGTGTGTCTCCCTTTGGGGCACACTTTCACCAGGGCAAGAAGCCTCCTCGGCTTCAGTGCTTCCTGGGTCTGACCTCGGAGCATTCAGCATCCCTGTTCACAACGTGAGCTCCCTGAAGTGAGTCCACCTGGATGGGACACCTGGGAAAGCATTACATGTCCCCAAAGGAGCCATGCACTCCAACTTCACAGTCAGAAGTGACTCCCAGCCAACGTTGTAAAACAGAACGGTTTATAATGATTTAACTGGGAATTGGTCCTGCTTCGAGCAGGGGGTTGGACTAGATGACCTTCTGGGGTCCCTTCCAACCCTGATATTCTATGATTCTATGATTAGCTGTCAGGAACACAGCCTAGAACAGATCTTAGCACAGAAATCAGGAATATTCAGTAAACTACATCTTGGGGCAGATCCAGGGCCTGGGCTCTCTCCCCTGAGTCCCAAACCAGGAGACTGACTAGTTTCCACCAGCCCAGCCTCAGACATCTCCACTGCCCTTCCTCCAGGCTGTCTCTTTCCCATGCAAACAGGTCACCTGGTTTCTTTGTTCTCGGTTGAGTCTTGCAGAGGAGGGGGCCCGGCCATCAGTTGCCAGGATACAGAGTATCAGCCATTCGCTGTCCCCAGGCAGCAGTCACACCTCCCCTCTAGGGGGTCTCTGCAACAATCACACCCCCTTATCCCGCTACCTAGATACTTGAGTAATACATGGGGAAACTGAGGCATGCACACAGAGTTCAGAGAAAACATTAAGAATATTCGCACTTCGTCACATCTACTCTGAAACCTATACACTTTATGAGGCCCAGAGCCCTTTCTCTCCTATCTCATCCCTTCCCCCGCAAAAAGTTATACAATTTTCAGATTCTTTTAAGCAGCTCATTTTGGGGGAATGGGGGTGGGAGAGGGATGGAGAGGTGTGCTGTATCTCAGGAACTCCTTGACAAAATAATCCCAAATTTGCATTACAAACTCCACTAAAGGCGCTGTTGTGTCATAACATTTCCAAGACAATATCCTAATGCATGTGAGTTTTAGAGCAATTTAAATATTAGAAAACAGTTCTTTATTGGTGGGTGCCTAGTTCTGAGCCTTGGTGCAGATATGAGTGCAAAGCACTTTGGGGTGGATGCACGACAGTTCATGTATCAGCCATTTCCTGTCCTTAGAACAGCTAGAGAACAAAGAGTCAACTTAGTTTGGATTCATAATAAACCGACAGTTTTGGATTGAGATTCACTTACTCAGAAGATGGGTCTAAAAATTTTTATTGAGGCAAAACACTCAGCAAATAGTGATCAATTATGCACAATTGGCACGCTCATCAGTATGATCTTATCACAATCGCCTCCAGCACCTGACAATACAGTTTCAACCAATCTTTGTTACACACACTGTATCTTTTTATACATATATATTAGTCTCTCATTTCCAGGTTAACTCTCCTCCTCTGTCAGTACAGGTTTACTGTTAGTTCAAACCAGTCTTTTCTAGCTTTTTAGTTACTTTATCTTTTCTTTTTCTCACAAACATGATTACTCTGCAATTTCTTACAAATACGCAGTTCTACTTATGCCTGCACTGTTAAATGTTTTCAGAACAGATTCTTAAGATCCACAGCAGGCTTCTGTCGGGCCTAAATATGCCTTTGCATGATATCATGTGTATCTATGGATGTTTCCTAATATTGTATGCTAATCTCCACCCTGGGGCATTTCCCCAGTGTATCTGTCATTTTGAATATTTCAACTCGCCTGTCTTAAGGTCAACAAATGTTCTGGACATCTGCTTCTTAAGGCCTGCACATTTAAATGCAATAGTGGAATGACTCAGCTTACAGAGTAATAGCCGTGTTAGTCTGTAGTCACAGAAAGAAAAGGAGTACTTGTGGCACCTTAGAGACTAACCAATTTATTTGAGCATAAGCTTGAAGTGAGCTGTAGCTCACAAAAGCTTATGCTCAAATAAATTGGTTAGTCTCTAAGTGCCACAAGTACTCCTTTTCTTTTGACTCAGCTTAGTTGTACCACACGATTTAGGGCAGCAGCCATCAGAAGGGCATCAGATGATACATTATGGATCTCATACTGGGGATCCGGAAAAATTACCTTGTCCCCTATTCGAGTAACCTTTCTTGGAACTAAGCAGAACATTGGCCAGTCATCAAAACATGTTTGTGTTCTATACTGGAAGTGTGTGACCTAATAGGTTACACAATATTTGCCTTCTTCAGCCTTTGCAACCTTGGTTTGACCTTGCCCCATTGCCTCAACCATACTGTGCAATTTCAGGTTTTTTTATTCAAGGTGAATCCACACAGCAATGAACTTTGCAATACATCACAACCAGGTACCATACCTCTAGGAACAACATGAGGTATCTGGGGCTTTCCAGACTCCCCCACCTGCCATTAACAGTATCTGAGGATGAGGGACATATTCCTTTAAGATGTAACCTGCCATGGTAGGCTCCAGCATACATATGGACTGGACACTACGCACTCGTAATGCCTCACTTAGTCCTGTGTCCACTGGTACTGCTAGTACCATAGGAAGGATCTATTGTTCATCAAGCTTGCACCTAGTCTCAGCATAACAGACCCTTGAGTAGTGCTTAACTCTGTTCCAATCTACTCCTTTTATTTTTGTCTGTTGTTCTAGCATCTTATTTGTTATAAACCCAGGCACTTCCCTACCTTGAAATTTCCTGTAGTCCCACTTGCAGTTCCTGTATTAAGCAGCTGCCATACCAGAAACAGTAACTGCCTTTGATATATTAGGATGGTTCTTGATTTTCCCCATTACACTGATTGCTGTTTCCACTTCCCTAAACAGCAGTTCTGTTATCCTAGCATCCCAAACACCCTTTCAATCCTCCCCTATATCCTCATTTTGTTGTTTGTTTAACTTTGTTAACAGATTTTGTAACTGAACTCTCATTTTCTGATTTTCCTCCCACAATACTGTGATATCCATGTTGATGTTCCCAACCCCTTAACTCAGAGGTCCCCAAACTGTGGGGTGCACCCAGCTAGGAGAGCCCGGAGGAACATACAGAGGGTACATTGGGGCCTGGGCCAGCCCCCACAGGGGGTGGGGAGGGAATGCCACCCAGCCCCCCTTAGCTCCCAACTCTGCTCTGGCCCCGCCCGCAGCTGCGGCCCTGGCTCCCGGCCAAGCCCCCGCCCCCAGCCTCTGCCCCTGGCCATGGCTCCATTCCCGGCCCCAGACCCACCCCCAGCTGTGGCCCCAGCCTCAGCCCACTTACCCCTGTCCCCCGCACCTTGGGAGCCACAGCCTTGCTCCTGGCCCCGGTTTTGGTGCGGGGGGAATGCGGACAGCGGTAAGGGGGGACGTGACCCTGAAAAGTTTGGCAACCACTGCCCTAATTCCTAGTACTGTTTCTATATCTCTTATCTCTCTTCCCTTGACTCTTTCCCTTCTTAGGCCACCAAATTTCCTCCAATTCCACCCCTCCTCCACCTCCAATTTTGCACCACTTTTGCTATCACTTGCATATAGACTTGCACATATTTTGCATGACAGAGCTGCTGTAGTAATGTCAAATTGATTAAATTCAATTCTACAGTATCAGTTGGGACTGTACATTATTATACATCATTTGATAGTCATGATTTATCACTAATCCATTGTCAGATCCTGCTTCCATTTCTGGGCATGGGTCATCATTTTGCTTTACTTCTGGAGGAGGAGGCATTGTTACTCCAGTATGCTCAGGAGTGGTAGTGGTACTCTGCCAGTCCTTATTTACATTCAGAGAAAAGGTCAAAGGCTCAATCACTTTCCTGGCACGGTAGGTCAGTGATCTGCTAAAATAAATTATTGGAAATAAAATACTTTCCGCATGTGTTAACTGTGTGCTATGGATGGTTAGGTTAGCCACTACTGTCCCATTTAAAACCCACTGGTCTCTCTAGGTCCCCCTAGGTCCCCTAGTCCAAGTCCCTGCTCCTTAGAGCTGCTTGTGCTGCAGGATCCTCCACCTTGGCTGTGGTCCAGTCTGTACCAGAACACTGTAGGCTTTCTTCATGATAACCTGGGAATCATAACACTAGGGTGGCATTTCCCACCTCATGCACTGTCACTGCCTTGTTCCTCTGCTGCATCACGAATTCCACGGACCCCAGTGTAATTCATTTTATGCCTCTCATGGTGATGAACACCTGAAAAAGATAACAAATATTCTCATTTCCCTCTTTTTACAGCAGTCTATTCACTTCTGTCCTCCCCTCTATACGGTTTCACCTGCACACCATGCATTCCTCCGTTCACCACCCCTTTTTCATTCTTTACCTGAACCGGATACACTGCTGGACTACCTTTGTCCATTACACAGGAGGGATCCTCCCAACTGGTTTTTGGAAAGGGCTTTTTATCTGAGACATACTGCACAAGTACTTGATCTCCCACTTAATGCTCCTTGCCAGAAGCTTGGCCATCAAAATATCTTTGTCATTGTTTGTTGGACCGCCCCTAAATTAAGCAGCTCACATTTCTAAATTGCAATTTTATTTTTATATTTCATCTTAGAACAAATTTTTCAAGGTGATGTTTTTTGTTTTTGGCTTTCTTGGCCAGGGATCTAACTGCTGTATTTTAGCAACATTCTGTTTTACTGCCACTTTAACTTCTTTATTCTTTCCTGAGTCTCAGCCAACTTAATGACAGGTTTCAGAGTAACAGCCGTGTTAGTCTGTATTCGCAAAAAGAAAAGGAGTACTTGTGGCACCTTAGAGACTAACCAATTTATTTGAGCATGAGCTTTCGTGAGCTACAGCTCACTTCATCGGATGCATACCGTGGATACTGCAGAAGACATTATATACACAGAGAGACCATGAAACAATACCTCCTCCCACCCCACTGTCCTGCTGGTAATAGCTTATCTAAAGTGATCATCAAGTTGGGCCATGTCCAGCACAAATCCAGGTTTTCTCACCCTCCACCCCCCTACACACAAACTCACTCTCCTGCTGGTAATAGCCCATTAGAACCAGCGTGCTGTACCCAGCTTGTTTGAATCATGAAAGACCTCCCCCCTGCCAGCCTGTCCTTGAACCAAAGCCAATCAGAAGAAAGACTTACAAAAAGCAATGAAAAGGCAGTGGAAGACACACCTAAACCCCTGGGACAAGGGTGACAGGATTAAGGAAACTCCCCTAGCCTCATTTGCATCAAAGATGGGACAGGGAGGCATCTCTATTACCATACCAATGGAGAACAGAGCTTCCAAGGCAAGAACTGCACTGAACTCTGGGACCAGAAAAGCAGGGAAGCACTGCATGATGGGGAATCTCTGCTCCAAATGTTAATGAACCCATGCCTGCACACTCTCAGCTCAGTAGTTATTAGACCAATTCTAGTAATACATCCTTTATTGGTATCCAAAATACTGAAGCTGCCTAATTGCATTGTGAGCTCTCTCGAAGGAACACCGCCCATAGCCAGGAATGATCAGTTCCCATTGTCTAGCCTGAACAAAACAACTTTGGTATACTCCCTTCAGCAATTAGTTTACCCACAAACAATACTAGTGTTCTCCCTTGAACCATTGTTCTTTCCCTACAAAAACCCCTACCCATGCTCAAGTAAGTGTTCTGATGCCTGGATCCAAAATCTGCCTCGATTTCACTGGGACTTCATCTTCTCCTGACTGATCGTGCTGGGGGCTCTGCCTGTCTCCAGCACTCCAGACCCTCAGCTACCACCACCACCTGGGACCCCCGATCGATTCAAGCTTCACAAAGTGGTGAGAACCTAACTCTCTAGGTATAGCCTTCTGACCCTGTCTTGTGTGATCAGTTATAGTTTTCTAAAGCTGACTTTTGTAATTAAATTTAAGTTAGATTTAACATTTTAATTGTTTTGTTTGTTTGGCTCCCCTTGTATGGTTATTACCTGGCAATAAATAACTTTCATGGTTAAGCTGGTTGCTTCTCTCTCTCGCTCTCTCTGCAGCAACGCTCCTCATACCTAAGCTAAAGATCCCTGCAGCACCCAAAAATCTGGTGGGGTTTGCTCATCAAGTGGGTTACTACCAGAACAATTGTAACATGAAAGTGGGGATAGGGATGTGCTGAACCTGGGACATATGAGGGCAGCAGATTGAAAGTGCTGCTCAATCCAGCCTGCTCAGGTGTACTCTATTCTGGTGCGGTGCCCATGGCATATGAGGGTGACAGCTTGGAAGTGCTGCTCGATCCAGCCTACTAAGTCCAGGGACATAGAAGGGGTCAGGTTGGGAGTGCTGATTAACCTGGTCCTCTCAGACGCGCTCAGTTAATATGTGTGTGTTCATCTGATTCTGTGGCTGGAAGAACCCAGCCCTGGGGAACCTAGGTCCTGCAGGATAGCTCCATTGGGCGGGAACTTGCAGAAGGGAGGAGTAAAGCTCCGTATGAGAACACAAGTGACACGAGCAGTACATTGATAGAATTACAGACCCGCGCCCCCCCCCCGAGAAAAGGAACCCTAATAAATGAGTGTACCCCAAAGTAACGGGCAAATCTGGTAACAACAAAAACATGAGTAACAGAAAAACTCTCTATAATTACATTTAAGGGCTTAGTAAGCCAGTGATTGGCTCCTTGCCCTATCACTCTAGTCATGGTAATACCCTGGTGTGTGACATCCCCTGCCTGAATTCTAGGCATTGAAGAGAAACACCCCACTATCAAGCAAAGCTGGCTTATGAATGCCTTTGATAACGGATGACACCATGGGGCATCCCCACACATTCAAGGTAATGTAGGTAAGATTCCTGGATGAGTGGGAGGAGGCTGCCTTGCTATCCCTATTTGGGGGTGGAGGAAACAGTTCTAGCCAGCAAACTGCTCCCTGCTCCCAAGGTCAGTTCCTGAAGCCTCTGCACCTCCTCCTCCTGTTCCTCATTACACCTCTCTTCCGCAAAGGGAATCCATGGGCACTCACGGCTACCGCCTTTCCCTTGTCCATGCCCTCTCCAATACCCATGGGCTCCCGCGTTACTCTCATTGGGTTCCTGGGCACTTTCAACCCTCAGAGCTTTAGTCTCATCCACTCGGGCCCCATTCCAGGGCATGGCAAAACAGCATATTTTGCTTTTACAACCAAAATCTGAACATTAGTACAACCTGTATCAAACACCACATGATGGGGTGTACAAACCCCACACTGAGAAACAAGAGCTTGAGGGCTCATTTTGGGCTCAGCCAGCCCCGCCCCACCACATCTGCAGCAAATACTCCATCTGCTAGAGGAATTAAAAGGCAGCATATTACTCAGTTGGCAAGCAGTTCTGAAGGTGAGCCGAGCCAAGCCAAGCCAAGCCGAGCCGCGCCAAGCCGCAGCGCACCGCACCCCACCGCTCTGACACAGCTGCCGAAAGGGGCCCTCCATGAGGGAAGGGAGGACCCTCTGCAAAGACAAGCAGAGAGGGAAGTATCCTGTGGCCCTGGACAGTGGTGACTCCCTCTTGCTTCCTTTTGATTTGGATTTTCCCACCAGTCGAAGGCCTGGGACTGAGATGACCCCAGAAGGGGAGACGAGAGGAAGAGGCCCAGGGAGGACAGCCTTAAGTAGACTTGGTTGCCAGGTTACTGGTAGCTGAAAGAGCCCTGGGCCGGAGCCCGGTGGAGTGGGAGGGCCTGGGCTCCCCTCCCCACAACCCCTTTGGCAGTCTGGGGTTGTGGCCGTGACTCCTAGGCCACACTTCCCAACCAGACTGTGAGTGGAGACCAGTACACACCATTTTAATTACCTCTCTCACCTCTGGAAGGAGCCCATCTATAATAAGATGTGGGTAGCCTGGATCATCATGAGCTGGATTATTTGTAACCAGAGAATAAACAAAAAAGAGTCAGACCTTCTCTACACTTCCAAGTTTTGTCGACAAAAGTGATACTGACACTCAAAAATTGGCATAATAAAAATTGGAAAGTCATGTTCACACTCGCTCCCTGTGTCGGCAGAGTGCGTCCACAGTTGGGGCACTATCATCAACAGTGTGAGCAATTTACTGTGGGTACCTATCCATCTCAACACCTTCTGTTGCTACGTGTTGTGGGAAGGCAGAACAGATCGCAGTGCATCTTGGGACTGGGCTCGGTGTCCCGTGATGCATTGCTTTCTGCCTCAGCACTTCATGGGCTTCTGGATTTCTTTCATAGCATTTTTCAATGGCCGTTCTTTGCTGTGCACCCCGGCATCTTTGTGAGAAGGGATGGATCCCGCACTGCTCTCCTATGCTCTGTTAACTGTCATGAAGACATCACGGATGGCAATGCAGTTAATCACAAAGTTCCTAACTGAATAAGACTCCCAGTTGCCTGACATGCTGTGTGATATGGATAGGAGCAACTTTATATTGCTTTTGGCATTCAGAGAACAGATGCATAGGATAGACCGTTGCTTTTGGGCTCGGGAAACAGGCACTGAATGGTGGGATTGTATTGTCATGCAGTGTGGGATGACAAGCAGTGGCTACAGAACTTTTGGATGCAGAAAGCCACCTTTCTGGAATTGTGTGCGGAGCTTGCCCCAGCACTGTGGCGCAAGGACACCAGAATGAGAGCTGCACTATCAGTAGAGAAGCATGTGGCAATCACTGCGTGGAAGATGGTGACTCCAGACTGCTACTGGATGGCAGTGGAATGTGCCTTTGGCAGATTAAAGGAGCGCTGGCGAGGCCTTTATGGCAGGTTAGACCTTAATGAGGATAATATTCCCATGGTCATAGCCGCGTGATGTACATTGCATAATCTCTGTGATGCTAGGGGTGAAAGGTTTGCTCAGGGGTGGAGTATTGAGGCAGACCACTTGGCTGCTTATTTTGAGAAGCCAGATACCAGGGCTATCAGAGGGGCCCAGAGGGGGGCAATTTGAATCAGGGAGGCTTTCAGGCAACACTTTGGAAATGAGAACCAGTAATGTATATCTCTGTGATTGGTGCTGCAATGTTACATTACATGTAATTTTCCTAGGAAGCAATGGTGAAATTTGGGGCCTTACATTCCAGTAAGCTGATGATTAAACTGCCTGTGTATGTATTGGTAGTGCCTGCTATCTCAATTTGTAGGAAACAAATAAACATGAGTTACCATTCAAAAACTTTGCTTTTATTACACAAGAAACAACACACATAAACACACAAAGATGCTTGGTGGGAAAGGAGGTACCAGGGAAGGGCAGACTTTCACAGCTGTGTGTAGGTCCAGCTATCATTTTGCAAGTTGTCCAAGGGGGTGCAGTGAAAGGGAAACCAAGAAGTCTCAGAAAGCGGAAAGACTGTGCGGGCAGAGTTGAGGGGAGGCATGGAAAAGAGTTTTGAATATGCTGCAGGGGAGTGCAGGCACAGATCTGCTCAGTCTGCAGCATTATTAAGGACTTCAGCATCTGCATTTTCTCCTCCATGACTTTAATCATCCGCTCAGTAGCGTCCTTAACAAACTCCTGATTTTCTTTTCTGTCCTGCCTTTCGGCTTCCCTCCACTACTTGTGTTCCCTTTTCTCTGCATTGGAGAAGTGCAGTATCTCCCGGAACATATCTTCTTTGCACCATCTTGGGAGATTTCTTATCTGGTGGAGACGCTCAGCTGGTGTGTGGGGGTGTTCCTGAAGGCCACATCTGCTGAAACACAAGGAACAATGCACAGAAGCTGATTGTTAAATTCACGCACAGCATTGAAACATTTCAGTAAAATACACCTTTTGCAACATAACAATCACTTTCTTATTGACCCTTGGCAAGCGCACATCTCTGCGAACACCCAAAGCATGATAAGTGTTGGCAGGGAGGGGCGGGGTCTGGGGACAGACCGGACGTTCCATATGGGGAAAAGAGCACTCACTCAGCAGGTGGGTCGAACAAATTTTATTAAGACAAAACACTCAGCAGGTAGTGATCAATTGCCCCCAAGTGGGAACTCAACGGGACAATCTCATCACAGTCGCTTCCAGCACCAGACAATACAGCTTCAACCTTCCTTTGTTACACAAACTTATTTATGTCTTTGTTATCTTTTCTTATACATAGGTATTAGTATCTCCTTTCCATGTTAACTCTTTTCCCCCATCAGTTCAGGTTTTGTGTTAGTTCAAACCAGTCTTTTCTAGCTTTTTAATTACTTTATCTTTTCTTTTTTACTCTGCAATTTCTTACACATGCACAGTTCTACTTATGCTTATTCTGTTAACTGTTATCAGAACAAACTCTTAAGAGCCACAGCAGGCTTCTGTCAGCCCTAAATATGCCTTCACTCCCGACATACAGGGGAAAGTGTATGAAAGGAAATATACCAAAGTAACAGAACTTGTGTTCTTTGCTTTCCTCCCCTTCATTAATGGTTATACCATGTCCTTGAGCCACAGCAGATCACCCACACTGCAAATGCAAAACCCTTGAAAAAAAAAACCAGAAGCCACTAGGTGGAGCTGGTTAGTAGCCCTATAAAATCAACTATCTACACCAGAGGTTCCCAACCTTTTTCTTTCTAAGGTCCCCCCAACATGCTATAAAAACTCCACGGCCCACCTGTGCCACAACAACTGGTATTCTGCATATAAAAGCCAGGGCTGGCCTTAAGGGGTAGCAAACAGGGCAATTGCCTGGGGCCCTGTCAAGGTTCCTTCCCAACTCTGAACTCTAGGGTACAGATGTGGGGACCTGCATGAAAACCTCCTAAGCTTACTTTTACCAGCTTAGGTTAAAACTTCCCCAAGGTACAAACTATTTTACCCTTTGCCCCTGGATTTCCACTGCCACCACCAAACGTTTATTTGGGTTTATTTTATTAGGAAAGCATTGTTTGGAAATGTCTTTCCCCCGAAAATCCTCCCAACCCTTGCACCCCACTTCCTGGGGAAGGTTTGGTAAAAATCCTCACCAATTTGCACAGGTGACCACAGACCCAAACCCTTGGATCTTAAGAACAATGAAAAAAGCATTCAGGTCTTACAAGAAGAATTTTAATAGAAGAAACAGTAAAAAAGAAGTAACAATAAAAAGAATTACCTCTGTAAAATCAGGATGGTAAATACCTTACAGGGTAATTAGATTCAAAACATAGAGAATCCCTCTAGGCAAAACCTTAAGTTACAAAAAGACACACAGACAGGAATATCCATTCTATTCAGCACAGCTTCATTTCTCAGCCATTTAAAGAAATCATAATCTGATACATATCTAGCTAGATTACTTACTAAATTCTAAGACTCCATTCCTGTTCTGTCCTCGGCAAAAGCATCACACAGACAGACCCTTTGTTTTTCCCTCCCCGCAGCTTTTGAAAGTATCTTGTCTCCTCATTGGTCATTTTGGTCAGGTGCCAGTGAGGTTATCCTAGCTTCTTAACCCTTTACAGGTGAGAGGATTTTTCCTCTGGCCAGAAGGGATTTTAAAGGGGTTTACCCTTCCCTTTATATTTATGACAGGCCCCATGCCACAGGGGCCCCCACGAAGCTACATTGCTCAGGCTTCAGCTTCAGCCCCAGGTGGTGGGACTCAGGGACCTGGGCTTCAGCCCCAGGCGGTGGGGCTTCAGCTTTCTGACCTGGGCCGCAGCGAGTCTAATGCTGGTGCTGCTTAGAGGCCCCCCTGAAACCTGCTTGAGGCCCTGTAGGTGGCCCCGGACCCCTGGTTGAGAACTACTGATCTACACATCATTTGCAGGTTAGACTGGTGTGTTTTGAAGACTGTAGGACAACAGCTGTATACCACACCAGTGTGACTTTTATATAAATCATTTTATACCATGGAACAAAAAGTGAAAGTAAAGTTTACTACACACTGGAGTGCTACATAAAATTATGTATGTCTAAAGCTTAGGTTGTGATCGTATATGTAAATAAAACACAGTAGATGACAGAATACACAGATGAGAGTTTCAATGTAAAACAAATTTGCTCCAGTAATGTTGGTGGGAAGCACGCTGAATGTGAATAATTTGGGACAGCCTTTTAGGAAGCAACATGCCTTGTGTATGCATAGACACCATGTATACAGGAACATGTGTATGAAAAGCAGGAGCTATCTTGCAATAGCAGTATTTTGGAGAGCTTGTGTGGAGACTAGCTCCTGACAGACTTGTTTGTACTAAGAAAGAGATGTCTTCCCTAACTACAAGAAATACTTAAACCCTACAGGTCAATTCAGACATGCCAGCTGTTTACATCTCAGTATGCAACACACTTGTGTGCCAAACTTCTTAATGAACGAAATCAGACATAACCATGACTGAGTTGAAGACATTCATGGTGCCTTGTGTTTTGTATGCATATGCCTGGTTATTGTAGCAATGCCACATTCATTCTAGTTTTATTAACTACTGGCTCAAGGTCACTTCTATTTACAATAGGAAACAACTGAACTTTAAGAGTGAGAAAAGAATAAGGAGCAAATCAGAGAGCAGCAGCTAGGTGGCAGATTAGGATGAGAATAAAAATAGACTGGGAAAGTGTTTCAACAGGATAAAATAAACCAATCTGAGAGATGGAGCAAGGATAATAACTTTTCGGGAATAATTTCTTTTATAAATTGCAAGTGATAATAAATAAATTAAAAGCTTCAGAATAAAAGAAGAGAAAGTTGAATGGCTGTATGTTAATAGCGACGATGTGAACTTCTAGAGTGCATTTCGTCCACCTACCACTCCATCCACCTATCTTTATCAAGTGCCTTGTACCTTGGCATCTAAGCACAGTCTCTCTTTTGGCACTTAAATATTTGGGGGTCCAGTTTGAAATACCTATTATCCAGTTCTCAGAGGCATTGATCACCTCCATCGTCCATCAGCTTCAACTGGAGCTCAGGTTGTTCTACACCTTTGGCAGGCAAGTCCTAGTTGGACTTTCTAAAATGGAGGCTCCTAAATTGGTGGGCATTTGTTAAATTTCAGCCTAAATGGCTTTTCCCAGGTCACATAGGTGATCTCAAATGAGGATTTATAGCTAGACTTTTGTGACTCTCTCAGGGTATTAAACTGTAAATCATGTATACATATTTGCTACAATAGAGCTGTACACGTATCTAACAGTTGGCTCAAGGTGAGGGTAGTTCCAGACAAGATTGCCACAGGCAGGTCCTTACAGCTTGTTGTCAAGATATCTGGAATCACAGTCCTTTGTAAATGGGACAAACCTACAAATAAGCAAACAAAAACAAAAAAAGAGGTATGGTATTCAGCTCCTCTGAAAATCAGCCTCTAAGTGTCTTATTTTGAGCTCTGAAAAATGTGAGAGTCATTCGAAGATGAGAAGCAGCTTTTGAAAATGTAACCTGGATCTCCCGGTGTCTCAATTGCCTCTTCTATAAAATGTGGACAATGCTAATTTCTAGGAATGCTGGAAAGTTTATTTAATTAAGGCTATCAATGCAATTTGAGAGCCGCAGATATAAGTTACATATCAGGGACTTACATGGGCCTATAACCACAAGGGGCCTTAGGTGCTGCAATGCTGAGCCAACGTCTTAGGTGTCTAGAAAAAAATCACAGAAACACCTGTGCAAGTCACAAAGCCTGAGCTAAGCGATGAGGCTCCGTGTACAATGAATGGCAGTGATAGGCACCTTAGAATGTGATCCACAAAAGCCAGCACACAAAGCAGGGAGACACCTAAGCCAGCCAACAGGGGTATGTGCTGAGCCCTGCTCCTCCCCGCTCATGGAGATGGAGATGGCTAAGTCAGGCACCTCCTGCTAGCCCATCTGTGCTTAGCAATCCATGAATGGGAACCCGCTGCCTGCAGTCAGGCAGTTTAGATTCCTGAGCCACTTCTTGCAGGATTGAATTAGGTCTGTGCCTTGCTCCACACACAATGGTGGTGCCACCAATGCTAACCTTATAACTTTTAGCCCCTGGTTAGAACACTTGCCTGAGAGGTGGGAGACCCAAGTTCAATTCCCCTCTCTGCCAGAAGGAGAGAAAGGATTTTAAAGACAGTACTCTGATCACAAGACTATGGGATATTCTGATGTGGGACTCCCTCAGTCTCTCCTATTGAAGCTGTTCCACTGTGAATAAGTAATGAAAGCGTGGTTGGAGCAGAGTGACTGGACCCAGGGTCCCTCACCTCCCTAACCAGTGGGCTACAGAGTCATTCACTCTCTGGCTCAGTGGTCTCCTCCTGCTGTCATATTAAACTGAGCATGCACATAACCAAACTCCTGACCTTCCCTCTCAAACCTTCTCCACTTCCCCTCTTCTTCATCATTGTGGACACTAGCCTTTCTGCCTGTCATTCAGGCTGGCAGCTGGAGGTGATCCCTTTCCCTGGCCCCATCCATGCCATGTCCAAGTTCAGCTATTTCTTTCTCTGCAACATCTCCAAGATTTGTGTTTTCTTTCCATCCCCAAATCCCTTGTCCAGGCCCTCGTTGTAGCCTGCCCTGACTGCTGCCACATTCTCTTCTCCAAAACACACACACAGTTCCACTTCAGTCCACCCAAAATGCAGCTCTAAAGTCATTTTATTTGCTTATTGACTTAGAATCATAGAATATCAGGGTTGGAAGGGACCCCAGAAGGTCATCTAGTCCAACCCCCTGCTCAAAGCAGGACCAATTCCCAGTTAAATCATCCCAGCCAGGGCTTTGTCAAGCCTGACCTTAAAAACCTCTAAGGAAGGAGATTCTACCACCTCCCTAGGTAACGCATTCCAGTGTTTCACCACCCTCTTAGTGAAAAAGTTTTTCCTAATATCCAATCTAAACCTCCCCCACTGCAACTTGAGACCATTACTCCTCGTTCTGTCATCTGCTACAATTGAGAACAGTCTAGAGCCATCCTCTTTGGAACCCCCTTTTAGGTAGTTGAAAGCAGCTATCAAATCCCCCCTCATTCTTCTCTTCTGCAGGCTAAACAATCCCAGCTCCCTCAGCCTCTCCTCATAAGTCATGTGTTCCAGTCCCCTAATCATTTTTGTTGCCCTTCGCTGGACTCTCTCCAATTTATCCACATCCTTCTTGAAGTGTGGGGCCCAAAACTGGACACAGTACTCCAGATGAGGCCTCACCAATGTCGAATAGAGGGGAACGATCACGTCACTCCCCTATTTTGAATCCCAGCCACCGCTGGCTCCCCATCTGCTGTTGCATGAAATATAAACTACTAGTCACCTCCTTCAAATCATCTATCCTTATTTATTTGTCCTCCTTAGATAACTTTCACAACGTTCCCTCCTTCCCCCTCTCCAGCCCCTCCACTCTGCTTGAAAGACAGACAGACAAGCATACAAATATAGGGAATCATAGAATATCAGGGTTGGAAGAGACCTCAGGAGGTCATCTAGTCCAACCCCCTGCTCAAAGCAGGACCAACTCAACTAAATCATCCCAGCCAGGGCTTTGTCAAGCCGGGCCTTAAAAACCTCTAAGGATGGAAATCCCACCACCTCCCTAGGTAACCCATTCCAGTGCTTCACCACCAACCCCTGGGGCACTCCGTTTAATACCGGCTGCCAACTAGACATCAAGCCGTTGATCACTACCCGTTGAGCCTGACAATCTAGCCAGCTTTCTATCCACCTTATAGTCCATCTATGCTTCCTTCCACATGACCCCACATTAGAATAATAACAATAACTCTCTTATAGCACTTTTCATCAGTAGATCTCACCTGTCAGTATAATTATCCCCGGTTTACAGATGTGGAGACAGACACGAGGAGGTGAAGTGCCATACGCAAGGTGACCCAGCGGGCCTCTGGGAATTGAACACTATGACTTCTCTGAACTCATCCACCAGGCCCCTATTCGCTCCTGCTTTTAACTTCTTAAGAACCCACTTCTGCTGTGCTGCCTGTTACTGATTTGTATAGAAAATTCCTTTCATTGCTCCCCTACCCTGACCTCTATCTACTTGTCTGCCTGCCTGTCCTTGGGCTGTGAGCTTCTTGGGGCACAGACTGAGCCTTCTTGAATGTCTGGCAAGCGGGGAAACACACATAAATAATTAATAATACATACCCCAGGCCCTTACAGTAAACTTTCTCATTTTAATAATATCCATATTCTATTCACACACAAGCCACTGATAAAGGGAGTGAGTAATTAAGAGGATAAAAGTTAAGCAATAAATGGTAAACAGCCAGAGTGCAAACAAGAGTTCTACGGTGGGGTACCATTTTCAGATCCTTCCTGATCCTTTTCTTCCTGCACATAACAACAGGTTCTTCACATTTCACATGCAATTAGCGTGTAGATTTGTTTATATTAACTTTCGATTTTACATCCAAGGGTCAGGCTGGGGGGCGGGGAAAGGTGGTGAGGCTCTTCTAAGCTCCGCCCAAATGAGTTGTTAGCATGAGATGCCGCTCACAGTATATTAGGCAGATGCTTAAGATAGGATAATGCGTGTTCTCTGAATGTCACTGGCTTATCTTCAGTGAGGTTGAATGTGTCTATACTGGCCTCTGTCAAGCTCCATGTTAACTGGGGGGTGGGGAGGGAAATGATGGTTTCTCCTAAATACCACCTACTTTTGGCAACAAAACGAGAATTGGAGCAAATTGTGCAAATCTGTGAGAAATGAAATAATTTAAAATGTCACCATTGTAAACTAATGTCTGCGTTAAGACTTTACTGAGAAGAATAGGAAAGTTCACACCTGTCAGAGGTATTGTTCCAGGCAATCTTCACGGTCCAGTAGACATCTCAGCATTAGTTTATCCTTGGTTCACATTTTGAGGTTCTCTTTGCAACCCTAACAATTAAAGACATATTTTATATATATCAAAGGAACGCTGGAATTCAGAAGAACAAGATAGTCATTTGAGAGAGGAGCTGGCATGTAGTACCCCCTTGGACTGTGTATTTCCAAGAGCTGAATTTATACCTCTCTGTCTTGCTCTTATTGAAATAGAAGACACCATGTTAAGCTCATTTGTAGCTTAAAATATCAACACATATCCTCTAATATGGATGACAGGGAGTGTATTAATCCAGTGTGACCCTTCTGCCAGGTGGAGTCAGCAGCAACAAGGGACAGGTTCAATATCTAGGGGTTCCTCTTAGCAGTAAAAAACAGAACCAGTTCGAACCCCGACCAGTAATCTGGGAACACTTGACACCACTCTGGGTGCCTCTAACAGGCAATATTTCCCCACTCGCAAGCACTGAGTCTGTGGTAACAAAAGAGAACTTTTAATAAAAGGAACCAAGCATTCGTTTGGGAAAACATCACAACCACATTCAAAAGTATGTAACCATAAGCAAAAACCCAACCCCACAGTGCGCTGGGCAGTGCCCTTTGCCTAGTTTCTCACCCTGTGATGGGAAAGTCCAAAGAATGAATGTCCCTTTAACACATCACTCTCCTCTCCTTCCGCTGCACCCCACTTACATTGGTTAGCGAAGATCCAGGGTTCACAGGCGTTCACCTCCCTCCCCAGTTGGGGGAGGCGGGGGCATGGAGCAATGTCTGAGGTTGCTGTGTGCCTCTGCAACTGGCTGGTTGTTGCTGCCCCCGCTGCTTTTCTCTGCTGCCACTGGTGGCATGCTGCCGCTGCTCTTCTCTATCACTGTTGGTCACATGCTGCTGCGGTTGGACACTCACTGCCCCTTCTGCGATGCCATGTTTGATGTTCCACTGCTTAATTCAGGTCTTTTGTGATTTCAGCTCTTAGTGACTTCATCGGGGAGCAGCGAATCTCACTTCCCAACACTCAGAGCTCAGTGTGGACTGTCTGAGCCTATTACAAAAGCTGAGGAGGCAGACAGGAATAGCAAGTTTTATAAATCCTCTCCCTCTATTTAATTCCACCTTTCCAAACTCCATGGAATTCATGACATCCTCTTAGGAAATGTACCCCATCATCAAATGGTATGCCTGATAGCCACAAAACCAGGGCAAGTGAATGCTCATTTGAACAATGTACTGCAGTCTGTTTTGAGCCTCAATCTGAATGTTCATTTTGATGGTGTAACCCATGTGCCTAATAGGTAGGTATCTCTTTAAGAGCTCTATAGAGAAGGAGGGATGGGAATCAGTTGTGTCTGAGGCTATGGCTACACTACCGCGGTAAGTCGACCTACGCTACGCAACTCCAGCTATGTGAATATATTGATTTATCATCACACAGTTCTGTGCCTATTCAGGCCAAGACTATTTCTTGTATTATAACATGCAGGCCAATGACCTGTCATGAAGCAGAATATATCCCAGTATTTCCTATCAGTGGGGAAGAAGTTGCTAATGTAGATGCATTGGCGAGGGATTTAAAAAAAAAAACTCTCATGTTTTTAGGGGTATCTCTTCCTGATGCTAAATGTGGAGTAAAGAAAGCTGATAATGGTCCCTTGTGCTGTCATTGTATCTGGTTCTGTGATGCTGTCTACACTGGGGGGCGGGGTGTCGATGGGAGAAAATCTCCTGTCGACTTACCTTATTCTTCTCATCAGGGGTAGATTACAGGAGTCGACTGGAGAGCGATCTGCAGTCGATTTGGTGGGTCTTTTGTAGACCGGCTAAATCGACCGCCAGTGGATCGATCTCAGAGCATCGATCCCAGCTGTTGTGTAGACCTGCCCTGAGTGATTGTTGCTCGGCCATTGGTTATCAGCCTTTTCCATTTCCAGAAAATTTCAAATGGAGGTGCGGATCCCTGTGGAAATTCAACCTCTGGCCCGTGGACCCCTACCATAGAAGCCTTCGACTGAAAACGAAGTGAACAGAATTCAGCTACCAATGTTGCATGTGCTCGGCATGGCATTTGATGCACCATGAGAAAGGGTGCTAAACTGTGGGCTGCTTCAGTCACGAGAACACTTCTGGGTTTTGACCAGTAGGTGGGGATATTCACATACTTTTGACTGATCAGACAAAACAGCATGCCTTTTCTGGGGTCTGAAACTATTTTCGTAGTCACCTTTCGCGGACACCTTAGACGCAGTCTGCAGAACTCCAGAGGTCCACGAACCACAAATTGAAAACCGCTGTGCTAGGCTGACGTACAATTAGCACTCCACACCCAGAAGTTTCTGGATCGGGGGTGGTAGTTCTGGGTATGCTCAATAGGTTCCCTGCAGCTGGACTCAGACTCCATGAGAGCAAGTAGTCATGGGAGCTTCTTCACAAAAGGCCATGTGCCCCGCGTGGGTTAGGAGAAGCTGAACCAGAGGAGCAGAAAGCAGGCCGTTTTCCTTAGCTCTGAAACGTTTTGCAGCGGTTTAGTGATGTTGTTCACTCTCCAACAGGGAAGCACTGGCACTGTTAGTTATGGAAAGAGGAAATTGGGAGGGAAAACTAATTTCTTCTATTTAATTTTAATTGTACACTTGGAATGGTGCTTGATTTTAGCCAAACCGTTTTAGTTAAATGGTCTCAGCCAGTATGATTCACCAACTCTTCTCTTATTTAAGATGTGATGGTGTGCAAAGAGTCATTTATATTTTGCTATTCTCAGTTTCGTATTTTTCTTGTTACAGGGTTTTTTTTAAAAATAATCTATATATTTAAACTGAGTAATTGGCTAATTAGTTAGCTGACTAGCTAACAGAGTGATTTCAGCAGAGAAGGAGGAAGAGTCTGTATGGATTCCAGCTTAAGATTTCTACAAGCAGGTGGAGGGAAATTACTATTGCAGTCATGGGCGCCGAGTCTGCGAGTGCTCCAGAAAAAAAAAAGTGGGTGCTCAGTGCCCACTGGCAGCCCCACAGATCAGCTCCTCCCCCTACCTCCCACCACCTTCCACCCAGTGCGATTAGCTGTTCAGCGGCATGCAGGAGGCACTGGGAGGGGAGGGAGAGGAGTGAGGCAGGAAGAGGTGGGGGTGGGGCAGAATGGGGCAGGAAGGGGTGGGCGCAGGAAGAGGTGGGGTGGGGGTTTTGGGGGAAGGGGCGCAGTGGGGTTGGGGCCTGGGGTGGAGTGGGAATCAAGCACCCGGCAAGAACTCAGGACATCAGTTCCTCTGGTTGCAGTTCTTTTGACCAGCAGCCTGTATAGATTTTGGTGATCAAAGACTGAGACTTAGGTGAACTCAACCTAAGATTCTGGGAACTCAGTTACTTCTCACTGTGTTTCTGTGCAGACTGACCTGTTTAGATTTAATTTTGTGTTCTTTATTTATGTTTATATATCAATGAAGGTAATAGATGTGGATTATAAAGTAGCCATGTTATGTTATAGATATTAAGTTATTATGTTTCTTTATCATTATACCATTTGATAAAGTTGGTATTTAATAATTAAGTAAATTTATTTTGTTCCTTTTGGACTTGGTTGTGGGAGGCTGACCCTGTGCAATCCTTGCTGAAAATCCCCAGTGACTGAACTGTGGGTCTCTCTGTGCTTTTCTGTGGGAGTTGGGGTTTTTTAGGCCCTGGAGAAGGGCAGTGAAGTAAACTCTACCCCACCCAAAGGTTTCATTGGCACTCACACACACTCTCCTCAGGGACTGGGCAAATCATCCCCAGAGATCTGGAGGAAGAGAGTGAGAGGGCCAGTCTAGTTCAAGGGAGCTATAAACATATGTAGATAAGTAGCAGGGTATCAGAATTTCTGCAGGGATGGGAAAGGCAGCTGGTGCACTTAGAAAACTGGGAAGGAAAAGAAATATTATTCTTTAAGAAAATTACTGTTACTGGATGAGGAGAAAAGTGAAGATACAGAAGCCAGAAAAACACCATTTTGTATTCATCCCTCTTCCCCACACCTTCAAAGGGTGAGTGCAACTGTAAGGACCAGTTTCAGAGGAACAGCCGTGTTAGTCTGTATTCGCAAAAAGAAAAGGAGTACTTGTGGCACCTTAGAGACTAACCAATTTATTTGAGCATGAGCTTTCGTGAGCTACAGCTCACTTCATCAGATGCATACCGTGGAAACTGCAGCAGACTTTATATATACACAGAGAATATGAAACAATACCTCCTCCCACCCCACTGTCCTGCTGGTAATAGCTTATCTAAAGTGATCAACAGGTGGGCCATTTCCAGCACAAATCCAGGTTTTCTCACCCTCCACCCCCCCACACAAATTCACTCTCCTGCTGGTGCTAGCCCATCCAAAGTGACAACTCTTTACATAATCAAGTCGGGCTATTTCCTGCATAGATCCAGGTTTTCTCACATCCCCCCCCACCCCCATACACACACAAACTCACTCTCCTGCTGGTAATAGCTCATCTAAACTGACCACTCTCCAAGTTTAAATCCAAGTTAAACCAGAACATCTGGGGGGGGGGGGTAGGAAAAAACAAGAGGAAACAGGCTACCTTGCATAATGACTTAGCCACTCCCAGTCTCTATTTAAGCCTAAATTAATAGTATCCAATTTGCAAATGAATTCCAATTCAGCAGTTTCTCGCTGGAGTCTGGATTTGAAGTTTTTTTGTTTTAAGATAGCGACCTTCATGTCTGTGATTGCGTGACCAGAGAGATTGAAGTGTTCTCCGACTGGTTTATGAATGTTATAATTCTTGACATCTGATTTGTGTCCATTTATTCTTTTACGTAGAGACTGTCCAGTTTGACCAATGGACATGGCAGAGGGGCATTGCTGGCACACGATGGCATATATCACATTGGTGGATGTGCAGGTGAACGAGCCTCTGATAGTGTGGCTGATGTTATTAGGCCCTGTGATGGTGTCCCCTGAATAGGTATGTGGGCACAATTGGCAACAGGCTTTGTTGCAAGGATAAGTTCCTGGGTTGTTGGTGAGTATTTGCTTCAGGTTGCGGGGCTGTCTGTAGGCAAGGACTGGCCTGTCTCCCAAGACTTGTGAGAGTGTTGGGTCATCCTTTAGGATAGGTTGTAGATCCTTAATAATGCGTTGGAGGGGTTTTAGTTGGGGGCTGAAGGTGACCGCTAGTGGCATTCTGTTATTTTCTTTGTTAGGCCTGTCCTGTAGTAGGTAACTTCTGGGAACTCTTCTGGCTCTATCAATCTGTTTCTTTACTTCTGCAGGTGGGTATTGTAGTTGTAAGAAAGCTTGACAGAGATCTTGTAGGTGTTTGTCTCTGTCTGAGGGGTTGGAGCAAATGTGGTTGTATCGCAGAGCTTGGCTATAGACGATGGATCGTGTGGTGTGGTCAGGGTGAAAGCTGGAGGCATGCAGGTAGGAATAGCGGTCAGTAGGTTTCCGGTATAGGGCAGACACAAATCAGATGTCAAGAATTATAACATTCATAAACCAGTCGGAGAACACTTCAATCTCTCTGGTCACGCAATCACAGACATGAAGGTCGCTATCTTAAAACAAAAAAACTTCAAATCCAGACTCCAGCGAGAAACTGCTGAATTGGAATTCATTTGCAAATTGGATACTATTAATTTAGGCTTAAATAGAGACTGGGAGTGGCTAAGTCATTATGCAAGGTAGCCTGTTTCCTCTTGTTTTTTCCTACCCCCCCCCCCCAGATGTTCTGGTTTAACTTGGATTTAAACTTGGAGAGTGGTCAGTTTAGATGAGCTATTACCAGCAGGAGAGTGAGTTTGTGTGTGTATGGGGGTGGGGGGGATGTGAGAAAACCTGGATCTATGCAGGAAATAGCCCGACTTGATTATGTAAAGAGTTGTCACTTTGGATGGGCTAGCACCAGCAGGAGAGTGAATTTGTGTGGGGGGGTGGAGGGTGAGAAAACCTGGATTTGTGCTGGAAATGGCCCACCTGTTGATCACTTTAGATAAGCTATTACCAGCAGGACAGTGGGGTGGGAGGAGGTATTGTTTCATATTCTCTGTGTGTATATAAAGTCTGCTGCAGTTTCCACGGTATGCATCTGATGAAGTGAGCTGTAGCTCACGAAAGCTCATGCTCAAATAAATTGGTTAGTCTCTAAGGTGCCACAAGTACTCCTTTTCTTTTTGTAAGGACCAAGTCAGTACTAGGGGTCTTTGAGACAAAGAACTGGTGTTGGAGAGGAGCAATAGCAAGCAGACACCTGCCTGGAAACATAGTAGCTAGAAAGAGGAAACTCTTACCTGAGACACTTTGGAAGAACACTGTGAGTCAAGAGCAATCTGAACATTAAGGCAAGTCAGAGGTCTTGGGGAGAAAGCAACTAAAATAAGGATCTAGCTTGGCCTGCACTGGTTAAGAAGGCCAGCGGGAGCAGGGGTCACAGGCAAAGAGCCTGTCTTTGGTTAAGGGTCAGCCCACCACAGACTAGCAACTTGCCACAGAGGAAGAGGGGGTGGATTCAGTTCAAAGCATTCTGAAAATCTCACTGCTGACAGAAAGAAAAGGAGTACTTGTGGCACCTTAGAGACTAACCAATTTATTTGAGCATAAGCTTTCGTGAGCTACAGCTGACAGAGATGCCTGGAGGCAAGTACACCCTGTAACTCTCCTCACTGTCTGACAACATGAATGAGAATTAACATTTTCCAGGAATGCATGGATTTACTCTTTAGACTGCAGCTCTTAGGGCTACAGTGGGCCTGAACACTGCACCAGGGGAGCATGTGCTTGATAAGAACACCGAACAGATGCCGGGGGATTTAGTGGTGGACATGAGGCCCATTACAGGTTTTCAGATCCCTGGCAGGGTCTGTTGTAAATATCTATTCACAATTAGAGGCATTCATTTAAGGATTATGTGCTGTGGTAAAGTAAATTTGTAGCTAACAGAACACTTAGGGGCCCGACAGTTTAGCTGGCCATCTAGCTGCAATTTATCCTCCTTGATCACTTTTACTGCATCTAAATATCAGTGGGGATATTGAACCTGAATGATGCTGCATAAAAAACAGATTAGGAGAAATGTGAGAGGGGGTTACCTTCAGCAAAGACAGGTTGGCAGAGATCAAACTGGGCCTTCAACAGAGGATAATGCCACGGATGATTGTGGCCTGGCTTCACCAAACCTCCAGGAGATAGCTTATTCTGTAAGCAAAAAGACGTGTTTATGGAAGAACATGAAGGAACCGAAGCGTTGTCCGTCTGCCGGCGTCCTCATAGCTGTTCAGTGTCTGAAAGGAATCACTATGCGGGAGCAGGGGGAGGAGAGAAGAAATGTGTTGAGGGTGGTTCACAGAGGAATGGCTTTGAAAGAAATGGGATGGAATTGAGGCCTCATTTACGCTGGGATTTCCAGCCACAGCTGCTAGTGTAACTGCCCCAGTGCAAAGCCCTAATATACACAGGCAATGCCATGATTAACACTAGTGCAGCTTAACCCTGCTTGAAACTGGGGCAAACCACACACATCAGCGCAAATATGGATTTATAGAGGTATGCTGGTGGTCGGCTACCGATGGCTGTGACCAGGGCAAATTCTCAGTGCAGACAAGTCCTGAGCTAGTGAAAGCATCCAGAGTGGAGCTAAGCCCTATTGCCTGAGACATGTAAAATTAAACTGGACAAGTCATAAGAATGGGAGCTGTAGGAAATGATCCTGCCATGAGAGGTAACTAGGTGACCTAATGGAAAAGCCTGCCCTAATTTCAATGGTGGTGAGATTCCAAAGGTGACCTAGACTGAGGGCCAGCCTTGTGGAAAAAGTGGTAGAATCCCAATTGCTGGAAGTAATCAGAGCTAAAGCCAGGAAGGTTAACTGGCTGGAGGTAGGCAGGTGTTGAATTGGAATTCATTTGCAAATTGGATACTATTAATTTAGGCTTAAATAGAGACTGGGAGTGGCTAAGTCATTATGCAAGGTAGCCTGTTTCCTCTTGTTTTTTCCTACCCCCCCCCCCCAGATGTTCTGGTTTAACTTGGATTTAAACTTGGAGAGTGGTCAGTTTAGATGAGCTATTACCAGCAGGAGAGTGAGTTTGTGTGTGTATGGGGGTGGGGGGGATGTGAGAAAACCTGGATCTATGCAGGAAATAGCCCGACTTGATTATGTAAAGAGTTGTCACTTTGGATGGGCTAGCACCAGCAGGAGAGTGAATTTGTGTGGGGGGGTGGAGGGTGAGAAAACCTGGATTTGTGCTGGAAATGGCCCACCTGTTGATCACTTTAGATAAGCTATTACCAGCAGGACAGTGGGGTGGGAGGAGGTATTGTTTCATGATTTCTGTGTGTATATAAAGTCTGCTGCAGTTTCCACGGTAAACATCTGATGAAGTGAGCTGTAGCTCACGAAAGCTCATGCTCAAATAAATTGGTTAGTCTCTAAGGTGCCACAAGTACTCTTTTTCTTTTTGCGAATACAGACTAACACGGCTGTTCCTCTGAAAGGTGTTGACTATGTAAATCACTTGAAAATATTAAGCAGGGAACAACCCTGCATTGGCAGTGAGAATGGTCTGAAGCAGTAGTTCTCAACCTTCCCAGACTACTGTACCCCTTTCAGGAGTCTGATATGTCTTGCACACCCCAAGTTTCACCTCACTTAAAAACTACTTGCTTACAGTTACAGACATAAAATAGAAAAGTGTCACAGTGCACTATTACTGAAAAATTGCTGACTTTCTCATTTGTCTATATGAAATTTTAGTTTGTACTGATTTCACTAGTGCTTTTTATGTAGTCGGTTATAAAACTAGGCAAATACCTAGAGGAATTGATGTACCCCTTCGAAGACCCCTCCGTACCCACGGTTGAGAACCACTGGTATGAAGGATCTTATAAGCTTTTTCCATCTCTACATTCTGCTCTTTGGTAATGAATCTACCGTGTATGTGCGAGCAAAGGGAAACAATGACATTAGGGTCACCTGCCAATTATGCAGAATTTTCTGGGTTCCTTTCCTTTACTCCACTCAGACATTTCCCCCTTAAAGCTTTGTCTACACTATCATTTTTGTTGGAAAAATGTTTGTTTGCCAGGGGTGTGAAAAAACATACCCCTGAACAACATAAATTTCACCAACAAAAGCACCAGTATGCACAGCACTATGTCAGTGGGAGATGCTCTTCCACCAACGTAGCTACCACTGCTCATTAGGGGAGGTTTAATTATACCAGTAGGAGAGCTCTCTCCCATTGGCATAGAGCGGCTACACGAGAGACCTGACAGATGTGCTGCTCTAAAGGTCTGTAGTGTAGAAAGAGTCTCAATCCCAGTCTAGTCTCCTTTCTCTATGCCTTTGTCCTTGGTCTTTCTCTACTCTCCCTCCCCTCCATTCACCAAAAACCAAACTGTCCTTTCTCTGCCAAAAAACAAAACAAAGGAAACTACCAGCCCATGCTAAAATCTCATCCCCATGTTGGCTGTGCTCAAGTGTTTTGTATTTCTAACTATTGGGGCACACTCTGTCCCAAAATGCAGTTTTTATCAGAAAAGATGGGTGGGTAACGCTGGTTCAGGCCTGCTGGGTCCAGTCCTACAACTCTACCTTCATTTCATACACCTCTCTCCATTTTGCACAATCACAGAATCATAGAAGATTAGAGTTGGAAGAGACCTCAGGAGGTCATCTAGTCCAACCCTCTGCTCAAAGCAGGACCAACCAACTAAATCATCCCAGCCAGGGCTTTGTCAAGCCGGGCCTTAAAAACCTCTAAGGATGGAGATTCCACCACCTCCCTAGGTACCCCATTCCAGTGCTTCACCACCCTCCTCGTGAAATAGTTTTTCCTAATATCCAACCTAGACCTTCCCCACTGCAACTTGAGACCATTGCTCCTTGTTCTGTCATCTGCCACCACTGAGAACAGCCTAGCTCCATCCTCTTTGGAACCCCCCTTCAGGTAGTTGAAGGCTGCTATCAAATCCCCCCTCATTCTTCTCTTCTGCAGACAAAATAAGCCCAGTTCCCTCAGCCTCTCCTCATAAGTCATGTGCCCCAATCCCCTAATCATTTTTGTTGCCCTCCGCTGAACTCTCTCCAATTTGTCCGCATTCTTTCTGTAGTGGAGGGCCTAAAACTGGATGCAATATTCCAGATGTGGCTTCACCAGAGCCAAATAGAGGGGAATAATCACTTCCCTCGATCTGCTGGCAATGCTCCTACTAATGCAGCCCAGTTCCCCAAAATTTACAGGTGACTGTTTGCCATTTATCTGTGCCAAAGTTCTTAGGCCTCAAGCATTATGCTAATTGCTGAAGCCAATGTCTTACAAGTTACAGGCCTGCAGGTCCCATGCATTACTGCTAGTTCTATGGGCTACAATGTACTTAGACTGTAAGCTCTTTGGGGCGGAGACTCTCTCTTTGTCCTGTGTACAGTGGGTTCTTGGTCCATGACTGGGGCTCCCAGATGCTACAGCAATGCAGATAAACTGGAAATTCCCTTTCTTATTGTAATAGTCCTGCTAAACCTGGAACATTTTGTTCAGTGGAAGTTATCACAGGGGGACCTTATCTCCATCAGATCTACAGAACATCCAGCACACAATTGACGCTGTGCAAATAATAATTAGCAACCACCCAGGGCTCCTGACTTGTGCTCAGTCAACTACTAGACTGTATAACTTAATGACAAGGGTCAGATCACATTGCCCTTACCCTTCTTGACTACGCTTACTCCACAAGTAGCCCCATTGACTTCAGTGGTGTTGAACCTGACATCTGAATCTGGCCCAAGATGTGTAACAGGCAACATTTCCCATGGGCTAGTGAAAGGCTTTTGCTTTTCTAAATCCTGGCAGAGAAGTAGGGCTCTTGCCCGGTTTGGAGAGGAGGACGTTCTGGAAAAGAATCAGAAGGAAAACTGCTGGGAAAGGAGATGGTTGTTCTTTTGTATGAAGCAGGGAGCAATGCATTGTGTGTGCTGTGGTGCTTTCTTTGGAGATACACTAAGTGCCCTGCGCAAGATCATATAAGAGTGTAATGGAGTCAGTGACTGCTCAGACGTCCCTGACACACAGGATGCTGGTAGGTGTAGTCGAACGGAGTTCTTGGGAAATCGAGTGGAAAGAGGTCTCAGAGGGAGTCCCAACAGTAGGGTGCACGCAGCAGCACTCCATTTGCCACACTCCCTTCAGATCCTTTAGCCAGGTCAGTGTCCCTGCCCAGCAGATGCACATTCTCTGCCCTTTCCCTGTCCCCAGCTCTTGTGTGCTCCAGGGTTACTGCCGGTCAAAACCGTCCCTTCCCCCCATCGCTCCATTCATTCCCCAGCATGAGTCTGCCCCGCCCCCGCTCCCATCCGTCTCAAACCCGGATTAGGTGGAGGGAGCTGGGAAGGGAACCTGGTAACCAAAGTCTATCCCATTAAATCCTGATGCCCAAATTGCATTTTATAACTAAACCTTTAAAAAAAAAAAAGCTGTAAATCCTTCATTCCACTCCCTCTCCAACTGGAGAAGAGGAATGAACATAAAGGGAAGCGGGAGGGGGCGGGCGGGAGGGCAGTGGATAATATATACGAGGAGAGGTTCTGTGTATTGGTGTGCATGGAAGAGAATTGAAAAGGAACCCTAACAACCTAGTATTAGGTTTCAGAGTAGCAGCCGTGTTAGTCTGTATTCGCAAAAAGAACAGGCACCTTAGAGACTAACCAATTTATTTGAGCGTAAGCTTCCGTGAGTTTTCGTAAATTGGTTAGTCTCTAAGGTGTCACTGGTACTCCTTTTCTTTTAACCTAGTATTAGGTCATTACCATACCCTGGATTTCTGATCAGAGATTAAAATATAAAACTCTGATTCAGTTTTACTTGTATCCTTGGTGTGCAAATCAAAAGTCTTTATTGGAATACCTCCCAATCCCATTGTTGGGCCATTAATTTCAATAATAAATACCCTGCTAACCCCAAATAGCCCAAAGCCATCATACTAGCTCATTTTAAGAGAATGACTTGTTTGTTTGTGACTAAAGGAAAATACCTAAAGATGGCTTGGCCTGCAGAGAGTTCGTCCCAGTACGGAATCCAATCCACATTTCTTATCTACTTTCCTGCTTCTGTCTATTATATAGTTAGGCCCAAGCTAAGAAGTTCTTCTACTGACCTGGATCCAAAGTTCAGGAGGGGCCATTCAGACCCAGTGTTCCATTTTTGCCCCATCTGTAAGGTTAATGAGGCAGGTTTATAGTTATAAGAGAGAATAATTTGCAGATCCATGTGGAAATGTACATTTATTATCTGGCTAACTAAATGCACTAGTGCTGGGTAAGGGACTGTTTTGTTCTGTGTTTGTACAGCACCTAGCACAATGGGGACCTGGTCCATGACTAGGGCTCCTACGTGCTATGGTAATACAAATAATAGACCTGCGGTATTGAATGGTTTATCTAGTGTTAATGAATGAAGTTCCTTGGAATTGCTCAGGATGAGAGTTTGAAGTAGCTTGTGAGTTCACCTTCAGCCCCATTCACACAGCTTGTTGCTGTTTATCTCCCATTAAAAATTTCAGTCTAGATATGTTACCTGGACCCTCTGAAGTTCTTTGATCTTTTTGATGAGATTTCACAGGACTCTCACTTTTCAGTTAGCACTTATATGGCGTGGGTTATTCATAGATTTAGCACTTATATGGCATGGTTTATTCATAGACCTCATAGTGTTTAACAAAGGGAAGGAAAGTGTCACAACCCCCATTTTACAGATGGGGAAACTGAGGCACAGAGGTGGCAAAGCCACATTTTTGAAAAGTGGCTTCTGGTTTCAGATGCCTTACTTGAGACACCTTAAAGGCCTGATTCTGGGCATTGCTGAGCACCTACAGCTCTTAGTGACTTCAACTGGAGTACAGCACCTGTGTAAATCAGATCAAGTGTGTCATTGGTGGGCACCCAAAAATGGAAACACATTAAATGTGAGGCCACTTTTGACAAACTGGCCTTGCCCCAGGACACACAGTGAGTCAGTGGCAGAGCACAGAGTAAAAAATAGATCTCCTGGAAAGGCTTTAAATGTCGAGAGGGAACGGTTTAGAAAGTGCATGTAAATGTCGAGAGGGTAACGATTTGGAAAGTGCCTGGGGGAGGCAATTCCGTGTGAAAGGTGGCATGGAAATAAACGCTGTTGGTTTTCCAAGTAGAATACACTCCCCCCACCTCAAAACTTGACTCCCTTCCTGTCTTTTCTGCGGGGAGCTCTATTCTGGTTTACAGATGGGAGACAGGTCAACCCCTGCCTCTCAGGACAGGGAGGTGAGATGGTGAGATGGCTGAGATGAGGAGAGTAGTCATTTCTCCAGCCCATTCAGGTTACTGAGGGGAGGGGTCACTGCAGACAGTATTTTTGGTCCTTGCATTTACACTGTCCAAGCCCCTAACTTCAGAATTAGCCCCTCCATCACAAGGCCCACATTCCATCTTCCACTGAGGCAGCCAGGAATTACTCTGCTGCAATTATTCCTCCTCCTTTCCCACCATTGTCAGATAGTCTTTGCTGTGGGAAAGCTAACTGCAGTGAATGGTGGTGGGATCCACGTGTAACCCTTCAACCAGGTGGAGCTGGCAGCAACCAGGGCTGGCTTCAATATCTAGGGGTTCCTTTTCAACAATACAACACAGAACCGGCTCAACCCCCCTACTCAGTAATCCAGGAAAATTACACACCACCCCTGGGCACCTCTCAGAGGCAGTACTTCCCCTCTCACAAGCACGGAGTCTGAGTGTAGAACAGAAAGTTTTAATGAAAGAAGGGAAGTCACCCAGCATTGATTAGGGAAAATGCCCCAAGCCGGATTCATAATCATAAAACCATGAACAAAACACCCACCCGAGACTACATTGGGTAGCGTCTTTTGCCTCAGGTTCTCGAGTCCAACAACCAAAAGGTCCTTTAACATACTGCCCCCATTCTCCCTCCACCACATCCCACTCACAGTGTCAGCGAAGACACAGAGTTCAGAGCTGTATCTGTTTGTATCTGTATCTGTACCTGTGGGGGCTGGAAGTGAGAAGGCACCTTGCTCGCTCCACCATCTGAGCGCTTGCTCTGGTGTCGCCACCCTGCTGGTCGCTCCAACCCACTGGCGGGGTAACCCAACACCACAGCTCTGTCTGCTCATACCTAGGCAGAGTGGGTGTGTTCATGTAAATACAGTCTGGTCCTGAAGTCTTTTCCCCTCCCCAGCTCATCACTAGCTGTCAGGGGAGAGTTCATTCAGACCCTGCATACACATGGTTCTTCCCCTCCTTCAGGAGCAATTCCAGTCTTGGGCCAGCTGCCAGTAAGCTCCAGGCCTCGCTCTTTGGAGTGCCACCCTGAAGGTTGCCACTTTCAGGGTAGAGCAAGAAGCAGTCAGTGCTCCACAATAGGGAGCAGACAGTGGCCTGGTGAGTCAGTTCTCTGGGGATATTGCAGTCAGAGCATTGGAGTGGGGAGCAGCAGTATCCCTTCCAGTACCCTGGGATGGGGGTTGTTGAAAAGGGCACAGATGCCACCCCTGGGTTTACTGGGGGAAAGTGTTGTTAAAAAGCAGCCCTGGGGGGATCCAAGAGAAGTCAGCAGCCATCCACAGAGTGCCATATAATCATAGGACTGGAAAGGGCCTCGAGAGGCCATCTAGTTTAGTCCACTGCACTCGTGGCAGGACTAAGTATTATCTAGACCATCCCTGACAGGTGTTTGTCCAACCTGCTCTTAAAAACCTCCACTGATGGAGATTTCACAACCCCCCGAGGGAATTTATTCCAGTGCTTAACCACCCTGACAGATAGGAAGTTTTTCCTAATGTCCAACCTAAACCTCCCTTGCTGCAATTTAAGCCCATTGCTTCTTGTCCTATCCTCAGATGTTAAGGAGAATAATTTTTCTCCCTCCTCCTTGTAATAACCTTTTATGTACTTGAAAACTGATAACATGGCCCCTCTCAGTCTTCTCTTCTCCAGACTAAACAAACCCAATTTTTTCAATCTTCCCTCACAGGTCATGTTTTCTAGACCTTTAATCATTTTTCTTGCTCTTCTCTGGACTTTCTCCAATTTGTCCATATCTTTCCTGAAATGTGGTACCCAGCACTGGACACAATACTACAGTTAAGGCCTAATCAGCACAGAGTAAAGTGGAAGAATTACTTCTCGTGTCATGCTTACGACACTCCTGCTAATACATCCTGGAATGTTTGCTTTTTTTGCAAGTGTTACACTGTTGTGTTGTCTCATATTTAGCTTGTGATCCACTATGACCCGCAGCTCCCTTTCCTCAGTGCTCCTTCCTAGGCAGTCATTTCCCAGTTTGTACGTGTGCAACTGATTGTTCCTAAGTAGAGTACTTTGCATGTGTCCTTCTTAATTTCATTCTGTTTTCTTCAGACCATTTCTCCAGCTTGTCCAGATCATTTTGAATTTTAACCCTATCCTCCAAAGCACTTGCAACCCCTCCTAGCTTGGTATCCTCGGCAAACTTTATGTGTCCTCTTTGTGCCATTATCTAAATCACTGATGAAGATGTTGAACAGAACCCGACCCAGAACTGATCCCCTGGTGATGGGTGCACTGGGAGGATGTAGACAGACATGGGGGCAGTGGCTCAGGAAGTAGCTGCCCTGGAAGGGGGTGTGGGGGGAAGAGGAGCAGGCAAGGGGCTGGGTGGAGAAGGCAGTAGCATGGCGGGAGGGGTCGGGGGGGGGGGGGGTAAGGGTGTTGAGTCAGAAAGCAGCACTGTGCCAGGGACGAAGCAGTAAAGCCACGCTGCTCCCCGGCTCCCTCCTGCCTCGCTCCGCCGCGGGCTGGGGGCTGCCGGCTTCATTCAGACTATTTGGAAAGCTGCCGCCTCGCGTCCGGGGAGGGTGTGACCAATCGGATCCCGCAGCCATGCATAAATTAGTCAAAACCATCTGGCCATGGGTCAGGTGACTCCCAATTCTGACGGTAACAACTACCCCCCTCCCCCCCCCCCGCCCGCCTCTTGGCAGGAGCAAGGCTTCACCGGCAGCTCTAGGCGCCTTGCAGTTGCTCCTCTCCCTTTCTCTCCTTTGAACGAGCTACGTTCTCGTTCCTTCTGGTGGAGGAGGGAGGCTGAGAAGCCGGGTGCATCTATCTCCCCGGCTCCGATTGGAATACGGCCAGCAGCAGGAAAAGAGAAAAGACCCCCCTCGCACACACACGCGCGCAAAAAGAAGAGATCCTGACTCGTTTAAGCAATGGGAAGCTCTGCTTTCCTGCTGCTCATTGGAATTGTCTATGGCATTGCAGCGAGGGACTCCGCACCGGTTGCAAAGGAAGAACTGCTGAAAGGTAACTGACACCAGACCTTAGTGTAAGGATCAGTGCAACAGTGATTTCATTGACTTAACGCATGGACTAGACATAAAACTACAGTCAGATTCCAGTCATTTATGTGCCCCACTTATAACTCCATGGTGACTTTAACTTGTTCTTGTCCGTGTTCCTTTGGTTGGTTCAATGCCCACTTTCATACCTTTTTGTACTGGGTATTAAATAAACTGCTATTGTAAAAATAAAGTTCATATAAGTTTAGTTTAACATAATGGTGGATTTCTCCTACCACCCACAGTCTTGATCCATACAAGGCACTAAAGTTTCAGATTGAAGGGGATAACTACTGGGAGAGGTGGTTCCATTACTGTAATAGCAAACCTCTTAAGAGAAAACTTGATTTCTTTTAAAGTATTTGATAAGACGAGTGTGTAGAAAGCTGGGACATGCATCACGCAGTGTAGGCATGGGGTAGGAAATCGAAGTAGCCTTTTTCAGCTGAACAGGTAGACGAGCTAGTGCTCTAGGAAATATATGAAAGTTCCCTCTGAACGCTAGAAATATTTTACAAAAAGAAAAGGAGTACTTGTGGCACCTTAGAGACTAACAAATTTATTTGAGCATAAGCTTTCGTGAGCTACAGCTCACTTCAACTGTAGCTCACGAAAGCTTATGCTCAAATAAATTTGTTAGTCTCTAAGGTGCCACAAGTACTCCTTTTCTTTTTGCGAATACTGACTAACACGGCTGTTCCTCTGAAACCAGAAATATTTTACTCACTCTACAAGCTTTAAACAAACTGTTATGTAGATAGTGTAGCAAGGCATAAGCAGTACCCTCGAACAGCACCCCTAACTAACTGTCACTTCTTGGAGCCTGGATACAGGAAACCTGTTAGACACTCTCACATACACACCTCTTCATAGCTAGTTCTGCTCACCTGTTCTCCTGAGCTGCTGAGTCCTGGTGCATTCTGTAAGGTCATAGAGACAAGGCAAATAGCATGTTGAGGTGATCAAGACACGTAATCTCATGTTAACGTGGACTTGATCCTACCTGTTAGCTGTAAAACTCTAGTAAAGGCACAGTGGTATAAAGCAGGTGTACTTCCACTGAAGTCACAGGAGTTGCACGAGGGCCAAATTTCCCTTCAGTTTATAAAAGTTGCACTTACAGTAAGACTCGACACCAATTTTGAAATGAATTCTAAACTGATTCAGTGTCAAATATAGCACTTGTTGCTCCACAGAAACCCAGCTGTTAATCACTCCCTGCCTCCACTTAAAGTTCAGATGGGAAGGGGAAAGGCAAATTCTGTAACCCTTTCTCAGAACTGCCATCAAAGTCAATGGGGATTTTGTGCTAATAAGGGCTGCAGCATTTTCCATGGATAATTAGATTTTGGAAGGTCAATACATTTTGGCCTATTTGAGCTGCAGCAAGCCATGCTCTTGAAAGCCAATCAACATTATCTACTCTGCATAACTGACTTACACTAATTAAATGAACAGCACAGTATCCCCCCATGGCATCCTTCTGGACACCCTCCCTCCCTCCTGTAATTCCATACCAAACTACTGTGGCTAGCAGACTGAAGTGACTGGGCAGCTCACCAATCTGTAATCAGGATAGTTTGCCATACTGTGTAGGAGATCCTGCATGAAGTTCAATTACAGGAAAGTGGCAGAAGTCCCAATCTTCCATTAAAGAAGCCCCAGGCCTCAGAAAAGTTTGGATATTACCGAGAAACCTGTTTTTCAAAACTTTAGAAGAACACAGCATGAAGCTTCTTGCTTTGACAGAACAAAAGCCAGCTGTTGAGCTGGAAAATGCTGCTCTACTGGATGGATGATAAGTAGGGGGATGTAGTGTCTGACTTTGAATCACTTGCAGAGGATGTAGACAAGGGCATTTAAAGAAGTTGAGGTATCCTCCCTATGCAGCTGTCTCTGCCAGCTGGTGTCTTTTAGAGGTATCTTTAGAAGTACTGTATTTTGTGTGAACCAGAAAATCACCTCCCCTTCCTCAAATTGAAGAAGTGGAGAATCTGATTTCCCATATCCCAGCCTTCGTTTGACACCAAAAGGGCAGCAAACTCTTAAAATACTCTACTTCTAAATCCTACCTTGCATCTACTTTGTTGAATAAGACCATAAAAGTAGTAACCATGCACCCTGCTGATCTGTCTCCAGATGACACTATTGCTGAGCTGCTGAAGAAAGAAAAAGAACTTGCACAGGCTCAGAAACTACAAGTGAAGTTTAATCTTCGCTCCTCCACAGTTCCAGGGGATGAAGACTGCTTTCTCTCCATAGGCCAAGACAAATGTTTAGAGGACTGCAAATTCAATTTGACAGCTAAAACCTTCTTTATTATTCATGGATGGACAGTAAGTATGGGGAATTCAATGTAGCTCTAGGCACTGTTTAGTTTTCTTTGTGCTCTTTAATTGGGCAGCACGAATGGCTCTAACAATATTATTTGGTATGCTTGAGTTTTCATGCATGTGTCTCTGTCGAGAACAGAGGCGACCCCTAGAAGGGGTGTTGGAGGGGTCAAGTGCCCAGAGGCAGATTAAGATTTACTGGGGTCCTGGGCACAAAGAACATTTGGGTCCCTCCACATCTCCTCCTGCTTTCCGCCATGAGGCCCTGCCCCCTGCTCACCCCTTTCCCCCAAGGCCCTTCCCTTGGCCTGGCCGGAAGCTGGGGCCGTGGTACGAGCAAAGTACAGAACACAAAAAGTACAGTAGCCTGTATATTCTACACAGCCTCTATATTCTGCCCAGGGAGCCTGGGCCATTGTTGGGAGCCCTGGACCTTCCACCTGCCCTGAGTGGGATGCCCTGGGGGGCAGAGGCACAGGCCAGGGGCTCTCAGGCACCTCAGCCTCCTGCCCGGAAGATGGAGGGCTCTGGGCTCCCCATAGCTGCCCAGGCTCCCTGGGCAGCTCTTATCACAGTCTAGGGCGGTGGCCCCCAAACTGTGGGGTGTGTCCCCCTAGAGGGGCACAGAGGAAAATTCGGAGGGGAGGGGGCAGCATAGTAGGGCTGGAGGAGGCACAGTGGGGCTTGGCTCAGCCCCCACGGGGGAAGGGTGGGAGCGCCACCCAGCCCTGCTCTGCCCCCAGTTCCACTCTGCCCCCACCCCAGCCCTGCCCCAGCCCCAGCTATGGCTCTGCTCCCAACCATGGTTCCTGGCTGTGCCCCACCTGCACCTCTGGCCATGCTGCCGACCGCAGTCCCACTCCCAGCTCCAGGCCTCAGCTTCGCAGCGGGGACGGGGAGGAGGGGGATGACTGAAAAAGTTTGGGGAGCCCTGGCCTAGGGTGACCAGGTGACTGTTTTGGCCCTGGATATCTCAACTTTTTTGGCAAAATTGGGCATTTGACCCCTTTGCTCTTGCCAACTGATCACCAAAAAGGGGCTACGAGAAGGGGGGGTGACCGGCAGGATCAGGCCAGCCCTGGGCGGAGGAATGGGGGCCTTGGACGAGCCACTTGTCCATCTCTGCATGGCGGAAGGTGTCACTGGGCAGAGGAGACCTGTGAGGCGGTCATGTGTCCTCCCCTTTAGATTGTGCCCCCCCCCCCGTCCTCCAGTATGGGGAGGCCCAAGTAGTCTCTGGTGTAGAATATACAGGCTACTGTACTTTTCGTGTTCTGTACTTTGCAACCTCCTACTACTTATGCTTGAAGGCATAATTAGCATAGTGATGCAATGTTGCTAGCACTTAAAAGAACTCTGCAAAATCAAACTGACCAGCCTGGGTCTTTTATCCTCATTTTATATTTGTGCCACATGAAGCTGACCAAAGAAATCGAACTTTCTAAATGAAGCGTGGAGACAGTGTTCAAGAGAAGACCTCTTTTTTTAATAGAGGTACTAGCGAAGTGCTGGATACAAGCACTGGTGCCTAGTTAAAGCTGTAACTGTAAAAAGTTGACCATGTAAATTTTAAAGCTTAAGGCTAACCTAATGGCATGTGTGTGTCCAGCTTTCTATGACCAGGAAGAACTTATATTTTCTCTCTTGTAGATGAGTGGCTTGTTTGAAAACTGGCTGGAAAGCCTGGTGGCCGCTCTTCAGGAGAGAGAGAAGGATGCTAATGTGGTGGTGGTGGACTGGCTTGGACTTGCCCATCAGCTCTATACTGATGCTGTGAACAACACAAAGGTGGTTGGAGAGGCCGTTGCAAGGGTGCTCAACTGGTTACAGGTAAAACTTGGAATACTGCCCCCTGTGTTGTAGTGTAGTGTATCGTTCAATTTGCACAGGGGAACAGAACGTACACCAGTTCTAGCACTTCTGGAATGTGAAAGATGGTGTAATTCTTGGTCTCAGTTCAGTGGCACAGTCAAGCACAAAGATGTGCCACATTCAAACCTAGTGTAAGCAGGAGCAACTCTTAAGTGATTCTATTCCTGCTTTAGTGAGGATACCTCTGCTTACATCAGGACTGGAGTTCTGGCCAATGGGATGGCCTTATCTAATGCTACAAACAAGAGCAGATATACAGTGCTTACTGAATTTAAAAGTTTAGACCCTTCACTTGATCAAAATTAAGGCCCAAGTTCTCAAGAGGTGACCAGTGACTGAGTGCCTCTATTTGCAGATGTCCAGATTGAGACTCTTTGAGCATGTGTTCAGAGGTGCTGAGCAACAGTGCTGGAACTGGGGTAGGGAGGCATGCCCCCCATTTTTTAACATGAGTGTAGTTTGGGGGGCAGTGTTGCCCTCCAAACTGAGCTGATCCCCCACCACAAATCACAGCCCCCTTGGTGGTGCCTCTCCACGCCTACCCAAGGCTTGCAGTTTGGGGTGGGGGGGTGGGAAGTGCAACGCTACCCCCGCCCCCCCAAATGATGCCCATGTAAAAAAAGGGGAGGGCATGGCCCCCTGGTTCCAGTGTCCGTGGGCCGTCCCCACTTCTACAAACATTCTGGCGCCCTTGGTGCTGAGCACCTGCAGAACCAATTGACTTCAGTTGGAATTTGGATGCTCAGACCTCTGAAGATGTCTGAAGATGACTTGGATGTCAAGTCTGGCATCCAAAAATCAGTACCATTGCTGGAAAAAATAAAAGCTACCCTGCTAATGCTGCTATTAAGTTACTAAAGTTGAATGCACTGAAGCCCAGACTCCTCACTCCAGATAGTTTCTCAAAGCATACCTTTACTGTGACTGAAGGCTAGAAACAAGACGGGACTGACTAGTCTCCAAACGACTGAATCACCTTGCCGGTGTCTTGAGAAAACATAACAGTTACAGGCACGATCCAAAACCACTTTTACACTGGGGATGTCTAGACCTAAACTTTGCAGTTTGAGTCCCTCTGCTAGATATGAGTTATCAACTCTCTTGAAAATATGAACAAACTTAATTATTTCTACACTTGCAGGAAAAGCAGAACCTGCTGCTTGAGAACGTCCACTTAATTGGGTACAGTCTTGGTGCCCATGTTGCTGGATATGCTGGTAACTATGCAAATGGAACAATAGGCAGAATTACAGGTAAGGCTGTCCTAAAACTGCTACCATGCAATACTTTTGTCTCCTCCTAAAATATTAACAGGATTGTCAGAACCTCAAAATCTGAACTGCTTTGTTGAGATGTCTTAGTCTGGGGTTAGTAATAATTAAAGTATCCAACTTATTTTCTTTTGTAATTCTCCAGTCACACTCCTCACTGATGCATTTTCTTGCATCTAAATGATATTAAACTAAGGCGATTCTACCTCTCACTTTTTGCCAGAAAAAAAGATCCTTGGATTTTTATTAGTCCTTACGCTTTCTCATGAAAGTGAGACTGCTGGCACTAACTGGCTTCAGGTCCCAACTAGATGTGCAAGCTAAACACGGATTCACTCAAATGCTCTCAGATCCATCCCTGCTATCAAAATTCTAAATCTCTGAGTAGACATGGCCTACAAGCTAGCCTAAGCGTGAGAGCCATTTGCTTCCCTTTTGGCCGACTTCAAATTTTAAACTCCGCTCTTCCTTTGTGAAGAGCTACTTTGTCCCTCCATGACTCACTTCCTAGTAAAGTGCTATTGGTTCAGAAAGCCAGTAGTCTAAAGAGAAACTTTCATCTTTCCATGTGGAATGACTTGGATCTTGTAGAGATTATTTGGAAACATGGTGGGGAGGGCCTCATTGGGAACAGGACTTTCCCTGCAATAACGTGTATAGCTTAATTACCTGCTACAGTAGGGATAAGATATGCATCTCCCCATAAACACTTGCAACAAAACCAGTATAAGTGACCGGGGAAAGCAGATAATACTACCATTTGAATAAACTAGTACTTAAAGTTACTAAACAGTGTAAATTGACATTTCCACCTGGTGACCTCCAAATGTCACAAGCCCTCAATTTAGAGACAACTAGGTTCATTTTTATTAGATAAGACAAAATAGGGTAGTGGCTAGTAGTGGCTTATAACTAGGACCCTACCAAATTCACGGCCATGAAAAATGGGTCTTGGACTGTGAGATCTGGTCTGGTGTCGTTTTACCCTATACTATGCAGATTTCACAGGGGAAGACTGGCATTTCTCAAATTGGGGGTCCTGACCTCAAACGGAATTGCTGGGGGGTTCCAGGTTATTTTAGGGGGGTCGGGGTATTGCCACCCTTACTTCTGCGCTGCCTTCAAAGCTGGGCGGCCAGAAAGCAGTGGCTGTTGGCTGGGCGCTCAGCTCTGAAGGCAGCCCCCCGCCAGCAGCAGCATAGAAGTAAGGGTGGCAATACCATACCATGCCACCCTTTCTGGCTGCCCAGCTCTGAAGGCAGCAGAGCAGAAGTAAGGGTGGCACACACACATACCACACCGTGCCATCCTTGCTTCTGCTCGCGGCAGCTCTGCCTTCAGAGCTGGGCTCCTAGCCAGCAGCTGCCACTCTCCAGCTGCCCAGCTCTGAAGACAATGTAGCCACCAGCAGTTGCGCAGAAGTAAGGGTACCAGTACTGCAATAGCCTTGTGACCTTCCCCCCCCCCCCAACTCCTTTTTGGGTCAGGACCCCTACAATTACAACACTGTGAAATTTCAGATTTAAATAGCTGAACTCATGAAATTAACGATTTTTAAAATGCTCTGACCATGAAATTAACTAAAATGGACTGTGAATTTGGAAGGGGCTCTACTTATAACCAGGTTCCTCAGGTTAAAAATTGCCAACGTACAGGATGGTTCAGACAAAACATTTTGGTTTTGACCTATCTTTAGTTCTTAGTGTTAACCAGCTACTCTTGTCTAGACCTTATTACCATAAAGAAATTTCCTATTGTCCAAGGCATCAATATGGTGTTACTAATAGGAATTTGGATCCCTTGAACACTGGGAAAGGTCAGTTGTTCAGATTTTCTTTACTACCTCTCTCTTCTTCCCCACCAATCTCTCCTCTGCCAATTTACCTTCTGGATTCTGCAGTGGTTCCTCTCTGCTATAGAAATTCATGCTTCATAAACTGTCTCCTTTGCCCCTCCCGTACTAATGAACCTGTCTCCAAGTCACATCTCTTATGCCCCTACATGAAAATCTCAACTAACACACCTACCCACAGAACTTACCTTGTGTTGGAGTTACTATTTATGCAGGGTATTAGCACAATGCTAACTTAACTATAAATTCCTTTATTAAATCCAAAGGCCAAATGTTATTTATACAATTGCTGTAAACATGCCTAAATAAGTTATTACATCCAAACAGCAACAAAATATTGATAAGCATTTGATCAAGATACTAAAATAGGCTAAACCCAGGGATGCTTAGATCCATATTGGTCGGCTCCAATGTGGTCAGGCAGGTATTAGCAATGAACCCTTTAAGAGTTTATTTTTTTTATACCCTTTAACAAGAGATGTCATTGCCAATTACTGATGTCAGCGAAAAACAAATTTGAGACAGTTTACCCTCATTTCCAGTCTTAGTCCAGATAAGATTTACAACCACCTTTCTCCAAGGCTATTCCTCCCCTCCTCCCTTCTGACTAACGGGTTTTATTTGTTGCACCTGGGTTCACATAGGCTCTAATTTTTGAGATAACACTGGTATGTGGGGTGGGAAGATCCATGTTGGCTCATTTTAAGACAGACAATGTCTTATTTAAAACCATCTGCAGTCACCTCTATCAGTCAGAGACCTTCTTTTTAGAAACTGCCCTTATTTCATTAGTTATTTTTTGAACCTGCCACCCTCCCTACTTATAACTCATTACTTTCAAGGCCTTTCTCTTAGTTGCTAGTTAGGGCCTTTCTTTACAACACATTTCTTTAACCAAATTTAAGCTAAACTTTACGCCTCTAGTTTTATATTCATTCCACACCATGTGAAGGGATAATAAAGTGTCCTACAGGGTAAAGGTCTTCACTTGTTCAATCCACTGCTCACTCACTGCTCCTGTTGAAGTCCAGATTTAGCCCTTAATACCTAAGCACTAACAGTGACACATTTCAGAACTGTATCAACACAAACTTCCTCCATTCACAACATGAATCATGGCTAAACAAATGACCAGCTTTCTCTCCTGGTGATCAGACACCTCGTGGTGGTACTTGCCCTGGTTGCCACGCCATTGGACCCCTCTAATACAGACTCACAAGTGCCTAGTGGCTGGAGTGTCCGGCACCATGGACATTTCACTACCTTTTTTTTTTTTTAAACTTCTGTTCTTTGCATCACAGCTTCTAACAGCAGCAGTTTTGAAGGAATGTCCCTTAATAACCTGGGAAGATTCCAGATATTAATGCACACACTCACTCCGTGTGACAGTGATTGAATGAAAATTGTACACTTGTTTTTCTAGACTGTACCCTGGGGGGTAGGGTCTGGTTGCGTCACCCTCTGCTAGGAAAGTACCTAGCAGATTTTTTGCCGCTGCTGTATTGTGCGCTCTGCTTAACAGGCTTGGATCCAGCTGGCCCTATGTTTGAAGGAGCTGATCCTCACAGACGTCTCTCCCCTGATGATGCAGACTTTGTGGACGTTCTTCATACATTTACGAAGGAAACACTGGGTGTTAGCATTGGGATCCAGATGCCTGTGGGTCACATTGATGTTTATCCCAACGGGGGAGATTTCCAGCCTGGTTGTGGATTAAGTGATGTTTTGGGAGCAATTGCATATGGGAGTAAGTTCTTATTTTTCCTATTTAATAATTGACTGGAGTAGGGGGGGGGAAGAGACACACACCTTACATAGGCAGGTGTATTGGAATAATAGTTACAATCTAACAAGAGGCAGTTCTCCATCTAAGCTGTCTTTAGACTGCCCTCTCCTCTTGAAATCAGAAAATCTTGTAAGTCTGGTGTTAAGCATCAGGAGCTGAAAAATGAATTTCTACTTCAGGCCATGTTATACTGGCTCTGAAGTCTTGCCTTCCATCTCTATAGCTAAATGTGTTTGAACAAAAGTCTGTCAGCCTTAAATGTATTGTATTAACGTTTCATTGTTTTTAATTGAGAAGCGTATCTGGTTTTGGTCAGACTTAACTTGTATTGAATTACAATTAGTTTAACTCACTAACTTTTGCAGCAGATTGTAGGTGTTGGGGTGGTGAATGTTAAATTGCTGAAGTGTATCTTACCACCACATCTTTCTCTATTGAGCTAGATATTGGGAATGTTGTTAGATGTGAACATGAGCGAGCTGTACACCTCTTTGTGGACTCCCTTGTGAACCAAGATAAGCAGAGCTTCGCCTTTCAGTGCACCGACTCCAGCCGTTTCAAGAAGGGAATCTGCCTGAGCTGCCGAAAGAACCGCTGCAACAGCATTGGCTACAATGCCAAGAAAATGAGGAACAAAAGGAACAGCAAGATGTACTTAAAAACCAGAGCAGATATGCCTTTCAGAGGTAGTATTTTTTTTTAAGCTACTGAGATCCTAACCCACTCATCTCTCTGACAAAAATATTCTGTCCTCTATAAAGTTATCTCCCTCTGTTTCAGAATTCTTGAATTCAGATTTAGAATTTGGAGGGCTTAGCAGAAACTAAAATAGTACAGATGTGCAACAGATGGTGACAATAAAAGCAACTTTCATTAATACACGTGAATGAAATCTGCTTCCTGGTAGCAAGATAGCAACATTTAATATTAAGGAAGAACATAAACACTCCACCTCCCAACTAAAACAAATGTTTCCCTGACTACTTCTGTAAGAGGACACTTTCAACAATGTTCCTCTATGTAGGAACTGTGTGGGGAAGGTAGAAGATCGCTAGGATTCTGCTGCAACACAAGGCTCAGGGAATGGTCCTAGAGTTCCATCTGTGACTGAGTAATTATCAGCTTTCTAATCTGAGCTAAGGCTCATAGGCCCCCATTAAGGCTACTTGTATGGGTGATCTTGTCTCTGCCAGCTGGCACCATCTTGCAAACCACAACTTGTCATGGAATAAACAATGCCCTCTATTCACAAACTGGACTCTGTGCTTGTCTCTCTTCAGTTTACCATTATCAGATGAAAATGCATATCTTCAGCTACAAAAGTTTAGGAGAAACGGAACCCACGTTCTCAGTCACTCTTCATGGTACCAATGGCGAGTCTCAACCCCTCTCCCTGGAAATGTAAGTGGAGTTCAGCTGACTCATCTCCCTATTTTGATCAGAACAGTGGGAAGGACTCATGGAACTAGACGCAACTGTTAACAATAAAAGTAGAGTTGAGAAAGAATTATTGCTATTGTTGCAGTAGAGTCTAATATCCAAAGATCTGCTGAATGATGATAAAGCAGCAACCTAATTAGTGCCAGATTTTATTCTTGGGGAGATGAACTGCCATGTAGGAGACAGTAGATTGGCTTCCAGTCTGATACACAAATCCCTGGGCTGTAAGGGGTAATGTGCCTTGTTTCCTCTTTTCTTTCCCTACCACCAATCTTACCAAAGACCTCTCCTCTGCCTTGCATGATGGAGGATTTTTATGTGGTTTAAAAGCATCCCCCTGTAGTCTGTCCTTGGCAAAAAGCATTCCTCATCCGGGGGATTACAAAAAGGGTGTATAGTTCCTTTACTTACTCCCCCAGAAGGATGATGTGAATTGTAACTGCATGTTGCCTTAGGAGGTGCTAGAAAAATGAAGGAGCCAAATATGAGACACCCCACAAGGATAACACTAAACCAGATAGCCAGAGTCACTTTCTTTAATCAGACCAGTAACAAACTAGAACCATGATCTTCAACTGCCTGTGTGGAATGCTTGATGCTCTCTCTAAAACTCTTCTTTTCCCAACACAAGTGTTTGAGAAGTGCAGTAAGTTGCTTCATTAATGAGGAAGAATGCTGAGTCTCTACCTATTTTTCAGACTTGAGCAAATTGGCCTGAATTCTACTAACCCGTTCTTGGTCTATACTGAAGAAGACATTGGTGACCTCTTAAGGATCAAGCTCACCTGGGAGGGATCATCTCAGTCTTGGTACAATCTGTGGAGAGAGCTCAAAAGTTACTGGTTCCGATCTGCTAAACCTTCCAAAGAGCTGCAGATCAGACGTATACGTGTGAAGTCTGGGGAAACGCAACAGAAGTGAGTAGAGCAGTATTTCTTTAGGGAACACTGGTGACTTGATAGGAGTTTGAGACTTCCGAATCAAGAGTGTTCAGATGTGTCAAAGACAGCAAGAAAAGTAGCTAATGGCTGCTCAGTGAGGGACCTTTGATGGTTCAAGCAATGCCTCTGTCAGATGGCACCCTGTAGCAGGGCTTACAGTGGTGAACTTCCTGACGTTGCCAGTTAGAGAAGCTAATTAATTCAGAAGAATATACATGCTGTGTCAAGGACTTGGCTTCTTACTGCCCCTTATGTTACTTGTAAAGCACTAAACTAGAGAAGGAAACTAATTATTGTGAATGCCATTCAATAGCAGACTGATCACTGTTAAAAACTAATACTCTAGAAGGAGTGGTGAAACAGCATTCTTGAAATAGAAATGGCCCAAATCTGACAAGAATTGCCTTCCTGCCAGTGAACAGTGCTATAACTCTTGCTGACCCCTTCTCTGTCTCTAGAAAAGAATAATGGCTATGTGTTCCATTTAGAAGCTAAAGTGTATAAATAATTTCTAAAGTGTATAAATAACTTACATCGGTTTGTATGTGTGATGTCTCCATGGCTTCTGACCTTTTCCTTTCAGGTTAACTTTCTGTGCAGAGGATCTTCAGCTGACCAACATATCTCCTGGTAAAGATCTTTGGTTTGTGAAATGTAGAGATGGATGGCCAACAAAAAAACAAACAAGGTAGGGTTTAATTAAATGCTTACCTTTTGAAATCCTATTGTCTAAGGCATTAAGCTGTGTATATTGAGGACAAGTATAACCAGATTGACACTGAAATTTCAGTAAGTGGGGAGAAATTTGCAACAGATGTTCTTACAGTCTTGAGCAAGAAAGCTTAATAGAACTCAGTGGACTCCTAATTACTAAAGGCATGTTCATGAAAACTCAGCTGGCCCATTTAGGGCTATAACAGCTTCTACAAAGGAGGTACTCTAAACTCTAGTGCACCCTCCTGATCAATTCGGATTGCTCCTGCAGTGTGACTTTAAATCCATCAAGTGTTAAGTAGTGAGGATTTGATGACTCTAACTATCCTATGTAGTAAAAAAAAAAAAAAGTCCAAATTTGTTCTAGATCACTCCACTGACTTCATTTGAGATACACTAGAGGTCTAGCACCTCTTGGACTTAAAGTCCAAACTGTAAAAGAAGAGTCTGTACAACACTAATCAAAATGCAAACTGTTAGAGCTTTTGCAAACGCTGTAACAAAGCCCTGTGTAAAAAGTTTGCTTGCACAGTGACCTCAGATGGCAGAATTCTGTCTTTGAGCAATATCAGATGGTATCTAGTGCCAGATTTGGCAGAAATAGTGAATTGCTTTTAGTGTTGCTGCTGTGTGTATTAAGAATTTCACAAATGAGATCATGTGCAAAGGCCAATATAAGATTCTCATGGCAAAAGAATTGGAGAATGTGCTAGCTGAAACAAATACCCAGACCTAACCCAGAAGGTACAAAGGCAGGCTGCAGTAATGCACTTTCCAGTAATGCCTACCATAGCAGAAAGACAGCTGGCAAACCAGACTCTTCCTCATGGTGTAGGTTCACTCCTGGAATTACTGCTTTGGGGCTGGAATCTACCACCCTTTCTCATCTGGTGTAGTAGCTTACTTGACAAGTAAGTAGATGAGTATTAATGGATGGGCAGATTTAGGCCCTCAGGGTATATCTACGTTGCAATTAAACACCTGTGGCTGGCCCGTGTCAGCTGACTTGGATTTGTGGGGCTTGGGCTAAGGGGCTGTTTAATTGTGGGGTAGACCTTCAAGTTTGGTCTGGAGCCTGGGCTCTGAAACCCTGCAAGGGGGAAGGTCCCAGGGCTCTGACTCCAGCCCGAGCGTGAATGTCTACATCACAATTAAACAGCTCCTTAGCCTGCGTCAGTTGACATGGGCCAGCCACAGGTGTTTAATTGCAATGTAGTTATGCCCTCAGTAAGTTGTAGTTAGATTTGTAGGTCAAAGTATCAATCCATTCCTGAATACAACTGAATGTGCAGGCTCTAGAGTCAAAGATCTTAAACATATAGTTTGTCTATTAGCAATTACACTTTTTGCCTTGCATCACAGCCATCTGCAAGTCTGTCTAAATGCACGTTACACTTGGTACAAGTTGGAGTTCCCATAAAAGGTTCCAGCTCTCTGAAAGTTATTGTAGGCAAAGGTTCCAAATAAGACAAAATACTAAACTGCACCTAGTCTTCAGCCTGTCTCACGTGTCCATGGCTTGCTTTCTTACGAATCCATATGTTACAATTTTGAACTTAAAAAAAAAAAAAGCCAGCTTTGCATTTTACCAGGTATTTCTTCCTTTCATCCATTTCTCCCCACTCTTTCCTTAGATCAGCTTTGAATCGCCACTGAAGGTTTTTCTGAAGACTTGCACAAAAGGACCTAACTATCCAAAACATATGAGAAGCCTACTGCTGAAGATTACATAGGTGGAGAGACATTTATGCAGTTTGTCTTAGTATCACTTACTATTCAGGACAGAGAACTCGGTCTTGTTGAACTGATGCAGGCAATGTTTCTGGTGAGGAGTGATCCATGTGCATTCAGTTGCTGTCCTAGAATAACTTATTAAAATTACTAAACTCACCCTACTTAGGGGAGTCTAGTTTATGTGCATTAACCTAATTTTCCTGATCTGTGTTATGCTCTGCATAGTCTGTTCCCAGTTGTCCCAGACCATTGGAAGTATCAACAAAGTTGAGATAAATCTGTGCCTTGGTTCTAGTCTACCTATGTGCCGTAGAAGTCAAGGGGAAATTGATTTAGCTGATCAGAATAGCTGGTGACTAAGCTACTGAGAATGCATAACAGTGTATGTACAGCTTAGGAGTACTACAGAGTCTAAAATTGCACTAAACGATGTGGAAGAATGAGTAGCCCAAACCAGCAAAGTGTAAAAAGGCTAAGCACAAGGTAGTCTCTCCTCTAACTTCCATCTTCTCTCCATTCTGTCCTTTGCTTTTCCCAGAGACCATTACTGTAGATCTGCCAGATATTGTAGTACACATGGCTAATCCTGTAGGAAAGTCCACTACTCCATCCCCCTCTGTTCTATCGAGAACGCAGATCCTGAAGTTATTGGCAGCTACTTTCCTTTAAAATGTTTGTTCTGATAAACGTCAGTATTTTATTTAAACAAGGACTATCCAGTACTTCATGCAGATCTTGTCCTGAACCATATAGAAGGGCAACAGCCATCGACTTACTGTATACTTGGAAGGTATCTGTACTGCTACAGGCAAGCTTGACATCATTCAGCAATATGTATTTTGAGGATGCATTCACCTCTGCAAACTGAACTTGAATGCAACTGTAGCAGCAAGGCACATTTTAAGGTTGTGTGAGTATGTGCACACGCAGGCACTTGACAAGGTTTGGGAACTAATTTAACCTACAACACAGCCACGCTTCCACCCCAAAAGTGTTTTAACGATATTTTTATTCCAGGATTCCAGCTAAGCTTGGTTTTGTAATGGAATTAAATTTAATCCATCCTGCAGGAAACTACTGTTCTGAAAAGGCCAGATTCTTGCAGGTACTCAGTCTGCTTAGGCCAGAGGTGACCTGACTGTCTTTTCAGGGGCTGGGGGCATTTTAATACATTTGGGATCACTCTTGGTTTTGGTGTGAAAATGCAATGCTTTCTACACAAACACCAGAGCTGCTAGGCGGCCTGATGCTTTAAGTTATGAAGACCGTCATCAGCCACGTCTCTTTAAAGGGCCAACAAGGGTGCGTTAGTTTGGCTTCTTTCTTAGTGTCTCATTCCAACCAAAGTTAAAATAACCATACATATTTGGAGAATAGCGTGATGTTTGTCTTGGTTATATACAGTCTTCAATAATTGAAGCCTCTGGTAACTATCTGTGATTTGTCGCCATGCCATATATTTATACAGTGGTCTTGAAGCTCTATTTGTATATTTATGTTTTTTGTATGACTTTGAACACTATTTATTTCTCAAATGTACATTTGTAAAAAGTTTAAACTTTGCTTTGGAATAACAGTTTTTATAAACTTTAAGCAGAAAAATAAACAAGTCTCTTGTAGAAATAAGGTGCACAGTTTGTAATTCTGGGAAAGGAGAACACCCTGTAAGTTGGCCATGAAATCCTTCTGCCTATTTTATTCAAACTTGTAAACAATGCAGGTCAAACACTGTTGCCAGTGAAGTCACTGAGAACAGGATGTGGTTAATAAATTCCAAGCCAGAATGAATACTGTGATCATCTAGTCTGATTTCCAAAATAATTCCTGGAGTTTATCTTTTAGAATAACGTCGAACCTTGATTTAAGAATTCAGTGACATAAAATCCACAACATTACTTATTGTTAAATTCGTGCCTTATTTCCGGTCTGAATTTGTCTAAGCTTCAACTATGGTGTCTGAGATCAGTGAACATAAGGGTAATGCTAGCCATTGGGACTAGGGGAAAGAATTTCTAGTGGAGGCAGGCAAGGAAACACACATTCTACGCCATCTCAGCTGCAAAGTTTTCCATACTTTAGTGAGGAAGCTTGGGTGCTCTCCCTGCTACAGCTTTGCCCACATTTAGATTAGACTCTCTCACTGAAGTGAAGTTTATTACACTTGCTTTAAGAACAAAAAAGCAGTCTAGACAAGTTACTGCAGCAGGACAATTCGTGAGACTTCAGCCATTCCAAACACCCGCATTTACATTCCTCTAACTTAAAAAAAAAAAAAGGTATTGACAATGTTCTGTAACAATCCTGCATTGCCAAAGGGATGACCCTCCCTTTGAAAGGGAACTGCAAAGTGAGTGCATTTTGAATTTGCACATCTGTGTAAAAAAGATACTGCTAATCAACTGCAAATAAGTTATCCAGGGATTCTAATATGATACTTAGAATCATAGAATATCAGGGTTGGAAGGGACCCCAGAAGGTCATCTAGTCCAACCCCCTGCTCGAAGCAGGACCAATTCCCAGTTAAATCATCCCAGCCAGGGCTTTGTCAAGCCTGACCTTAAAAACCTCTAAGGAAGGAGATTCTACCACCTCCCTAGGTAACACATTACAGTGTTTCACCACCCTCTTAGTGAAAAAGTTTTTCCTAATATCCAATCTAAACCTCCCCCACTGCAGCTTGAGACCATTACTCCTCGTTCTGTCATCTGCTACCATTGAGAACAGTCTAGAGCCATCCTCTTTGGAACCCCCTTTCAGGTAGTTGAAAGCAGCTATCAAATCCCCCCTCATTCTTCTCTTCCGTAGACTAAACAATCCCAGCTCCCTCAGCCTCTCCTCATAACTCATGTGTTCCAGACCCCTAATCATTTTTGTTGCCCTTTGCTGGACTCTCTCCAATTTATCCACATCCTTCTTGAAGTGTGGGACCCAAAACTGGACACAGTACTCCAGATGAGGCCTCACCAATGTCGAATAGAGGGGAACGATCACGTCCCTCAATCTGCTCGCTATGCCCCTACTTATACATCCCAAAATGCCATTGGCCTTCTTGGCAACAAGGGCACACTGCTGACTCATATCCAGCTTCTCGTCCACTGTCACCCCTAGGTCCTTTTCCGCAGAACTGCTGCCTAGCCATTCGGTCCCTAGTCTGTAGCTGTGCATTGGGTTCTTCCGTCCTAAGTGCAGGACCCTGCACTTATCCTTATTGAACCTCATCAGATGTCTTTTGGCCCAATCCTCCAATTTGTCTAGGTCCTTCTGTATCCTATCCCTCCCCTCCAGCGTATCTACCACTCCTCCCAGTTTAGTATCATCCGCAAATTTGCTGAGAGTGCAATCCACACCATCCTCCAGATCATTTATGAAGATATTGAACAAAACCAGCCCCAGGACCGACCCTTGGGGCACCCCACTTGATACCGGCTGCCAACTAGACATGGAGCCATTGATCACTACCCGTTGAGCCCGACAATCTAGCCAGCTTTCTACCCACCTTATAGTGCATTCATCCAGCCCATACTTCCTTAACTTGCTGACAAGAATACTGTGGGAGACCGTGTCAAAAGCTTTGCTAAAGTCAAGAAACAATACATCCACTGCTTTCCCTTCATCCACAGAACCAGTAATCTCATCATAAAAGGCGATTAGATTAGTCAGGCATGACCTTCCCTTGGTGAATCCATGCTGGCTGTTCCTGATCACTTTCCTCTCATGCAAGTGCTTCAGGATTGATTCTTTGAGGACCTGCTCCATGATTTTTCCAGGGACTGAGGTGAGGCTGACTGGCCTGTAGTTCCCAGGATCCTCCTTCTTCCCTTTTTTAAAGATTTTAAAGATTTAAAGATTACTTCCTAGTGTTTCATTCTGAGATCTTTAGTGATCCAGAAATCTGATGAAGTGACCTGTAGCTCCCGAAACCTTATGCTCAAATAAATTTGTTAGTCTCTAAGGTGCTACAAGTCCTCCTTTTCTTTCTGCAAATACAGACTAACACAGCTGCTACTTTGAAACCAGAAATTTCCGAGACGACCTTACTAGGGGAGAAGGAAACAGGCTAGTTAAGAGTTACTGTTTTCAACCAAGACAGCACTTTTCCTTATCTCTTAGCCTGATCCACATGCAAATTGGTGCTGAACTAAAGATCTGAATTTCTACTTTGGCTAGGTAACTTCCCTCTAATTTCTTTGTGCTTGGTGGGCTGGGTTTTGCTTTCTAGAAGCCTATTGTGCCTTTAAGCAACTACCACCATTTTGGTAGTGAACATGTTTGACTCCAGGGGCCAGTGCTGGTGTTTAGCAGCCTCCCCAAAACTTGCCAAGACAAACTTGTCCTTTTTCCCACTGGTCCATTGATTTCTTCCATTAATCTTACTTTCCTAAAATGAGATTTTTTCAGAAAGGCTGAGTATGGGCCGAAGACTACTCCCCTTGACTTCAATCAAAGCCAAGTTAGGCCAGCACTAAGCACTTATGAACTTCACTCTAACTGTCCCAAGAATAGCTTAACTCTCCAAATCTCCCCACCTGTAACAAGGCCAGTGCAGCGATCTTACGAAATCATTTTGGGCAGGCTATCCTTGTGGCTTTAAGGAAATCTTTTGTCTGGGTCGCTGATGGCACATATCCCATCAATACAGTGGTTTTGCAGAGGAAGTAAGTATCTAAAACCTGTGCCATACCCCCTGAAGGATTTAACTCAGGGGTGAGTAAACCTTTTTGTATGTTAAAAACAGAGGTATGGTTGCTTATGCAAAGAAAATAGCTACTTTTTGGAAAGGCAGTATAGAAATGACCAGGTGGGGTGGTTTTTTAATGCACATGCTTAGAGTCAATCTCCATCCAACTGACAACTCTCTTGTAACAATGCCACACACAATTCTCCAGAGTAACCCCACTCTCACTCCAGTTTTTTAAGCCCCAGTACCAGATTGTTAGCAGGAGTACTTCAGATTTTCTCATCTTATCTAGATGTTACAGCGGGCAAGCGGTACCATCTCCCCACATGCAGACAGTTCCCAAATGATAAAATCTTTATAGAGCAAAATCAATGCCTTGAATTGAACTGGAAGCCAGTAGTGGTGTTTAGCACTGGAAACCATAGAGAACGTGCTACACAGACAGTCATTTTCCACAAGTGAAGCTCCAAAGGTAGCCTCACGTGTGCCATATTGCAAAAATCTGAGGAACTGAAGGTAATGATCCTGAAACAACAATGGTATGAGTTATGATTTTACTCTTGCTCGAATGTATACATCCCAGTACAAATGATACAGGTCACTGGCTTCCAAGGAATTTTTTTCTTGGCAGTGAACACACAGAATTTAGCAACTTTCTAAAATCTGTGCAAAAGTGTCAGCAGACTTTATACCGCAGATAAGAATGGGTATAACAGTCTTTCCTAAGGCCTTGGCTACATTACAAAGTTTTGTTGGCAAAAGTTATGCTGCTTTAATGAAAGCTCTTTAATTAAAACTGCTGTTACATGTCCACACTCGCTCCTTGCGTCAGCAGAGTGCATCCACACTAGCAGCTCTTGCATCGACACAGAGAGCAGTGCACTGTGGTAGCTATCTCACTGTGTAGCTGGCCAGAGTGCTTTGCGAAGGGTTTGCAATGCCTCATGGGGCAGGTACAGCATCACATGATGCAGATTTCTTAATCCCATCTGTCAGCCGCTTTTCAACTGAAGTGTAGGGGGCGGTTGGCGGGGGGGAGGGAGAAGGGTGCGTTTGGGAGGAGACGGGTCAGACAGCAGTCTGACCGACCTATCCTGAGGCAGGGGAAGGGGGAACAGCCCCCCAACGTAGCCCCCAGATCTGCTACTTGACACAGCAGTCTCTTCCCCAAGCAGCCCGCTCTGCCTGCCGAGTTCTCCCACAGCATCCTTAGCTGCCGGAAGTGGCATCCTGAGCCGCTCTGTGAGCTCTTGGTACGGAGGAATGTCAAAACAGCACAGCAGTTCCTGCCCTCCTTCCCTCCCGCCCCTTCCGCAGCAGCAGTCTGCCTGCCCCTGTGTTCCGAGTGCAGGGGAAAACAACAGTATACCACATTAATGATTTGCTCTCTTTGTTCCCAGAACAGAGCAGCACCCACAGCTGTCAGATACTTCCTGGAACTTTGAAAGGAGAGAGGCGCATGCCTGCAGGGCAGCAGAGATCAAAACAGTAAGCAGAGCGGGTCACTGCCGGCACTGTGGGATACTGGTGGAAGCCAGTTATGTCGACAAAACAGCAGTGTACGCGGACGCTTTGTCGCTTTAACTTTGCCCGCAAAAAGCTTTATGTCTCTTATTGAGATGGTTTTGTTTTGTCAGCAAAACAGCAGAGTTTTGCTGCCAAAAGTAGCTTTGTAGTGTGTACACCTCCCGTTTTGTTGGCAAAACGCAGCTTTTGCCGACAAAACTTTGTAGTGTAGACAAGGCCTAAACAAGAACTGACCCAGACTCCAAACTTAAAGTCAAATGGAATCAGATCTCTTTCTGAGGTTTGAAAAAAGAAAAAAATACTGTTGTACATCCCTACCTTTTTTGTTCTAGGTCACTCTGCAAAACGTTTCACCCAGCTCTAGGATTTTCATGGCCAGCATTACAAAGAAGACATAGAAGGCAGAGTGTTCCAAGTAAATTCCTTCTGACACAGATTGCCACAAGAAGGAAAACTGGGGAGGGGTTGAAGAGATAAGATTCATGTTACAAACATAAGATTCCACCAATAAATTCTTTCCTGGTCACACTATTCCATCTCTTATAATCAGTGATCCTAGTTATAAAGGAATGGGCAAACTGGCTCAGATAAAAAAAAGAAACAATCCCAAACTTGGACCAAAAGTTAAGTCTGGTAAAATTTTTCATGTGCAGCCTCCTTTTGGCTAACAAAATATCAACAGCAAGGCTGGTTTTAGTTTCAGATGAGCAAAATATACCTCAAGAAGTGGAGTATGTTGTGTGACATTATCGAATTAAAATATGACCACGCAAATCATTGTTGCTACCACTGTTATATAATTGAAACAAATTTTATACAAAGTGTGACACATGGCCAGAAAGGATTAAGCAGCTTGCAGGCTAAATGATCCAAAGCCAACCTTTAGAGACATGTTAGAAGAGTATGTAAATAGTAATTATGGCCATTCCATGGTAGATAGCCTAGAATTTTGAACTGCAAACCTATATTGTTAGAAGTTAGAGGTGATACTAATTGTATGTGTGTACTCATATCTTGGTAAAGGTTAGCCATGTAAACAGACAGTTCCTGTCTGTCACTACAGCTATTAATTCAGAGAATCTTGGGTGCAATAAAGTCATTGTCTATATGTCTCTTTGAAGTTTCTGACAGACTGCCTAATGAATAAATTGCCTTATGTTAATTTGTGTAGCTAATTACCATTGGTGCTTAGGAAATAAGTCTCCATAATTGCCTATTGTTCACTGAAGGACTCCAACCTGTCAAAGAAGGCCTGAAATGGTATTAAAAAAGAGGTTGGGTCCTGATCCTTTTTATCTCAAATCTACTTGATGCTTCATGCAGGGGAAGCTTAAGCCCAACACTGAGATCTCCAGTCCTAACCTGGAATCACCCTGAACATAAGCATTGTATGTATACTGATCTTTTAACCAATACTCTCCCTCTTTTCTTTTTTGATAAATTTTAGTTTAGTTAATAAGAATTGGCTGTAAGCATGTATTCGGGTAACAGCTGGAATATTCATTAACCTGGGAGGTAATGTGTCCTATTCTTTGGGATTGGTAGAACTTTCTTATATGATGAATAAGATTTTCAGTAATCCTCATCATATTTGACTTGGGTGTCTGGGTGGAGGACTGAGGCTGGGTTGCTTTAAGAGAACTGTGTTGTTGGCTTCTGGGTAACCAGTGAAGTATTACAGAAGCTGTTTTGTGCTGGCTTGGTAAATGTAAGTTTTGGAATATCCACCAGCTTTGGTGATTGTCTGCCCCATTCTTTGCAGTTCACCATAATTGAGTGACCTCAGTGGGCTCCCCCAGGACTCTGGTCACACCTTGAAATCATCCTTATTAGTCATTTTCCTCTCAGAAGAGACTGCCCCATAGTATCCTGAAATGTTAGGCAGAAGAGGACCTGTGTTTTTACAGATCTCCATGAAGTAACCAAGTTTTGTTATTCCCTGGAATGATCTTTACGGTCATCTTGTGGGAGAGCCCAATTAATAATACATGTACAACCATGGACCTCAAATAAATATCAAATAATGCTAGCAAGTACATTAATATTGACATATCTATTTTACAGATGTGTAAATTAAGGCAGAGTTCACTGACCTCAGTCAAATGCATTTGTTGGTCTCAGAGCTATCAAACGGGAATCCACATTGCAAGACCTACCACTGTAATGGGTATTAACTTGCACCATTGCAAAGAGTCTCAGAAGAGAGGCCAAGAACTGACTGGGCATGGAGACTGGTAGTGCTTCCTGGGCAGGATTGAGGCACATTGGATGGGAACTTTGCAGTGCTGTCTCCTGTTCTGTGGGTAAGGTAATGCCCAGTGTTGTTAACCCAGCATCTTTCAAAGAGGATAGAAACTCTATAAAAAACAGCCACCCCCAACCTGAGGCAGAGAGAGAATTAACTGCCTGGCCCAACTGTTACTCAACAAATCAGTGGAAGAGGCAGAAACAGAACTCAAACGTGCTGATCCAAATCAACTGTGCTAACCACTAGACATGCACTCTCCCCCAAGAGGCTTCTATACATATCAGACAAATAGTCAGACTTTTGGGCACTTATCCAAAACCCTCTTGTTTTCACCCTTCTCCTGCTTATACATCTGCCCATACAGAAGAGAAAAGCAGCTGAAAACCCCACTCCTTCCCATCCTTGGTATGGAAAAGAAGGGAGAAGCATTCAATATTACTTCAGAGTGCTCTAGCAGAAACTTTTAATTAACACAAAGAGGTTAGCATTTGTGTACTGAATATTTTCCTTAATTATGTTAATAAATAAAGCCCAAACAATCAAAGTCAAATGATATTTTGGCTTGCATGTAAGCAACATCTACAGAGTTTCAACTTCAAACTCATCTGTTTTTGTTTTTGACCTTGCATGCAAACTAAACATTGTGCAACAAAAGAACAACAAACTCTTGGGTTCTTTTCAGATGAGTAAGTATCCAAAGAAAATAATTTACAATTAAATTATTAGTTGCTATTATGATGTATGTAGCACCTCAAGAATACATGAGGCTATACAGAAGGTGGCCCTTGCTAAATAGATAATTATAGAATCACAGGACTGAAAGGGACCTTGAGAGTCCAGTCCCCTGCTCTCAAGGCAGGACTAAATATTGTTTAGGCCATCCCTGACAGGTGTTTGCTCTTAAAAATCTCCAATGATGGAGATTCCATAACCTCCCTAGGCAATTTATTCCAGTGCTTAACCACCCTGACAGGAAGTTTTTCCTAATGCCCAACCTGAACCTCCCTTGCTGCAATTTAAGCCCACTGCTACTTGTCCTATCCTCAGAGGTTAAGGAGAACAAATTTTCTCCCTCCTCCTTGTAACAACTTTTTATGTACTTGAAAACTTGTGGCCCGTCTCAGTCTTCTCTTCTCCAGGCTAAACAAACCAAATTTTTTCAATCTTCCCTCATAAGTCATTCTTCTAGACCAGAACTGGACACAATACTCCAGTTGAGGCCTAATCAGCACGGAGTAGCGCAGAAGAATTACTTCTCATGTCACTGCTGCTTATGCATCCCAGAATGATGTTTGCTTGTTTTTTTGTTGTTGTTGTTTTTTTGCAACAGTGTTGCTCTGTTGACTCATTTAGGTTGTGATCCACTATGACCCCCAGATCCCTTTCTGCAGTACTCCTTCCTCAGCAGCCATTTCCCATTTTGCACTTGTGCAACTGATTCTTCCTTCCTAAGTGGAGTACTTTGCATTTATCCTTATTGACTTCCATCCTATTTACTTCAGACCATTTCTCCAGTTTGTCCAGATCATTTTGAATCTTCTAAAGAACTTGTAAACCTCTCCCAGCTTGGTATTGTCTGCAAACTTTATAAGTGTACTCTCTATGCAATTATCTAAATAACTGATGAAGATATTGAACAGAACCAGACCCAAAAGTGATCCGTGCCCTTGTCCCAAATGGTTTACAATTTGTGGCCCCACTTCTGCACAGACTTATGCACAAGTTTAGCTTTAGCCACTGGAGTAGTCATGAAGAAGTCAATGAGGCTGCTCAGAGCACATAAAGTTAAGCAAATGCATAAGTCTTTGCAGGATCAAGGCCTCAGGGCCCAATCTGATTCCCACTGAAATTAATGGGATTCTTTCCATCGACTCTAATGGGAGTTGGATGAAGCCAAAGGCATGACTCCGCCAAACACTGATCCTGCGAGGTCACAAGCACTCAACTCCCATTGAGGTCACTAGGGCTCAGATCCACAAAGTGTTGCTATGTTTAACTTTTAGGTGCCCGGCCACCCAGTGGAATCCACAGACCATGGTTTAGATGCCTAGGTTCCCTATAGAACGTGTGGGAAGAGACAGATGCCTGAGAATGGGATCCACAAAAGCCAGCACACTAGGCAGGGAGCCGCCTAAGCTAGCCAGTAGCAGATGTGGATGAGAGGGAGTTTAGTGCTTAAGTTGGGTCTGGAGGGAGGTGCCTATCTCTGCTTGGGGTCCCCAGGAGAGGGTTCCTGGCTGGAGTCAGGCACCTGAGCTGTTTCCTCTAAAAATGGTGAAGATGCAAAATGGGGGGGCTCATTTGGAAAGAGAAGGAGAAGGATGACAACTCCCTTATATCTTTTAGCACAGGGATTAGTGATCTCACCCAAGATATGGTTCAATGCCACCTCAGTGAGGAGAAGGGATTTGAACAGGGGTTCCTCAGCTCTCAGTGGAGTGCCCCTAACCACTGGGGTATAGAGCTATTCTCACTATCTGAGAATTTTTTTTGGCAGAGGAAGCAGATGGGGCTTCACTGAGGGGCCAGAGTCAGGAAAGGAGTGGAAGGCTGTACCAGTGAGAACTGACCCCCTCCCCACCAGACAGAGTACCCTTCAGAGTGGCCCCTCTGCTTTCTTTTCATGGGGGGGAAGCGAGAGGGGCAGGGAGCTGGGACCACTACACTGAGACCATCTCCCCTTCCCCCACCCGTGTGCACGGAGCACCTCTCCCCCTGCCCTTTGTTTTCAGCTTTTACTGATCCCCTCCATTTTTTAAATTTTAGAACAAACACTGATAAATTCCTGGGAAATAAAAATAAAAACAGAAAACAAAGGGCCTTAACAACATCCCATAGTCTAGGCAGGAAGCAATCAAATTATTTTTTGCCAAGGTCCAAATTTCTTGGTCAAGGTACAGTTGAGGTCCAGACTCCAGGCAAAATACAAAACCAACAATAATGATAATAATAAATAAATAAAAAGATTTCACAGTCCATTCAAAAGCATCCGGTGGTCCAGATTTGGCCTGCAGTCCGCCCATTAACTACCCCTGGTCTAGTGGTTAGGGTACTCACCTGAAAGGCGGGAAACCCCTATACAAATCCCCTCTCGTTAGGCAGAGCAAAAAATTGAACAGAGGTCTCCCACACCCTGTGTCAGCCTCAGGGAGTTCACTCACCAGAGTGGCGCCTCCTGCTGGCCGTCTCAGGGATTAGCTCTCAGCTGGTGTGCCCTCTCCTGGTGACCTTCCCTGCCGCCTTCTCCGTCTGCAGAACTGTCTCAGCCCAGGAACTGCAGTGTCCTTTTCTTGAATCAGCTCTCTCACCATGTCAACATCTGTGTTTTCCCCCTTCCGGGGGCGGGGGTTCAGTATCTCCATGAATAGTCCAGGCACTTCCCCAGTGGCAAGTGGGAGGGGGACCCAGGCCTGCCCACTGCTCCAGGTCCTGGCCCAGGGTCCCTGTAGATAGCAGCTTCCTGCTGCCTCTCCTTAACTTCTCTGCCAATACTGCTTCAATTCCCTGGGCCACTTCCCGCAGTCCTAGCACCTTTTTCACCCTCTTCTCCAGTCCACAAGTCCCAGCAGCCAGCCAGGAGCTTCCTCATGCACACCTGGTCCCTGCCAGCAACTGCTCTGTCCACGGTGCTACCTTCCTACAGCCCGCTGGGGACACAGTCCTCTCGCTTTGGGCTCCCTGCAGCAACTGACTGCTTGTGGCCATGCAGCTTCTTTTATATTAGCCTGATGGGCCCTAATTGGCTGTCCCGTGCAGCCTCTTTCCAATTGGCTTCTCCCTGTGCAGCCCCCCCTAGATTGCTTTTAATGCTTTCCTTTCTGGTGTGGGGTGAACACCCCATTTCAGGTGAGTTGCCTAACCACTGGGCTAAAGGTTATAAGGGAGGCCACCAGCCCACCTCCAGCTGTTTTGTGTGGAGTTAGGCATCCTTTCAGCACACCTACCAGATTGGGCCCCACAGGGAAGACAGGCAGAACAACGCCTATTTGCACTTTATTTGACGATCATCCTGAGGCTTAGTCATGAGATAGGCATCCAGTTGCTTGAGGCACCAGTGCACATACCCAGAGGCAGAAAGGTAGGCACCTAGGTAACGTTCACAGCAAACATTTAGGTGGTGAGTGAGTTTAAGCACCTACAGGGTGAGGCAGCAGCTCAACATGGCTTTTGTGGATTGCAGTACAGCCTAAATCCAGGATTTAAGCACCTAAATCTCTTTGTGGATCTGGGCCTAGGTGAGGAGGGTACTCAGCACTTCACAGGATTGGGCCCTAAAAGGCACAAAGCTAGAGGATTAGCTTCACATTTTTGTTGGGTCTCATCTTCCCAGCACCCCCAGTTGCTGTCCTAAACTCTTGTCTTAATTCCAGGCAAGTTGCAGTAACAATAACATCGTAACTTTGACTGATGATAGTAAAATAACATTGACTGATATGATAGTCCAGCCTACAGGTACTTAAAGGGACACCATTAACTTTAAATCTAGTATGCTTTTTAAAATTGAGCCCAAAGTAGCTCCAGATCCTATAATTGTTCCAAAGTCCTTTTACTGACTTCTTTGTCTATTTTGTTATTTCTTTTTAAATGTTCTTCTCTCCCCTGTTGCTGAGTGAAAGGCTCCTCAGAGACAATTGGGAAAACTGACTATACAGAAGAAAGAGCAAAACTGATTGTCTGTAACCTTTGGGTGGACTAGAGTTTATGTCACCGCCCCTCTCCTCACAACTCATCTGGAAAAGCACGTGGAGACCCAGAATTCACTCACTAAGGATTTTCAGCAAGGATTGTACAGGGTCAGTCTCCCCACAATCAAGTCCAAAAGATCAAAAGGAATGAATTAATTATGAAGTACCAACTTTTATAAAATCTTACAATGATAAAGAAAATAATAATTGCTTAATTTTGACTACATAACAAGACTACTTCCTAATCTACTTACATTATCTTCACAATTATACAGAAATATAATAAAAAAATGTAAATCTAAACAGATCAGGCCCCACAGAAACTCAGTGGGAAGTAACTCAGAGGTCCAAAAGCTTAGGTTGAATTCACCTGAGTCTCAGTCTTTGTTCATCAACTCGCTATAGTTTGCTGAGTGAAAAGCAGTGCAATCACTTCCCTCCTTCTTGCTTGCAGACATCTCCAGTCGGAACCCATGCAGACTTTGTCCTCCTCTGCTGAACTGCTAGAGTCTCTCAGTTAGCTAGTCAGCTAACTAAATAACCAACCAATCAGTATTAAGTATTAAATAAATAATAGTTACCAAAAAACTACAAAACTGAGAACAACAAATTAAAGATGACTCTTTCCCCATCATCACAGTTATATAAGAAAAGAGTTGGTGACCCATACTGCTTAAAACAGTTTGGCTAAAAATCAAACAACATTCTGGGTATACAATTAAAACAAAAGCAGTTCATTTTCGCTCCAATTTCCCCTTTCCATAACTAACACTGCCAGGGCTACCCTGTGTTGGAAAGTTAACAATAGCACTAATCTGCAGCAAAATGCTTCAGGCAGGGGAAAAACGATCTACTTTCTGCACCTGTAACTGAGCTTCTCCCAACCTACGCAGGGTCACACGTCTTTTTGTAAAGCAGCTGCCCAGACTACTTGCCTTCAGTGAAGTCTATGAGTCCAGCTACAGGAAACCTGTTGAGCATGCCCCAAATTACCGCGCCTAATTCCAGAAATTTCTAGGCATGAAATGTTAATTATGCATCTGCCTAGCAACAGTGACCCAGACACAACTCATTCCTCCCCTCTTCTCTCTAGATTTCTCAAAGAGATATCTGTCTCCCTATTAGGCAAGCAGGTTAGATGTACGTGAAGTGCTGTCAAATGCATAAAGAAAATATTAGAGAGGCACGATGGGTGAGGTACTGTCTTTTACTTCTTTTGGTGTCTGTAGCTCAAAAGCTGGTCTCTTTCACCAACTGAAACTGGCCCAATACCTCAATCACCTTGTCTCTCTAATATCCTGGGACCAACCCAGCTACAACAACACTGCAAACAATTAAAGAAGATATTGGAATATAGGTGTTCCTCTAATTCAGTGGTGGGCAACCTGTGGCCTGCGGGCTGCATGCGGCCCGTCAGGGTAATCCACTGGCGAGCTGCCAGACAGTTTGTTTACATTTACGTGGCCGCCTGCAGCTCCCAGTGGCCGCGGTTTGCTGTTCCCGGCCAATGGGAGCTGCAGGAAGTGGCAGCCAGCATGTCCCTGCAGCCGACATCGCTTCCCGCAGCTCCCATTGGCTGGAAACAGTGAACCACAGCCACTAGGAGCTGCGGGTGGCCGTGCAAATGTAAACAAACTGTCTCGTGGCCCGTCAGTGGATTATGCCAACGGGCCACGTGCAGCCCGTGGGCCACAGATTGTTTTCATTTGTGGTCACCTTAGAAGTTATTTGTAGTAAAAGTACGGTGGGGAATTAGAGTTGTGAAGTTTAAATGGATGGTGTCCCTTTAAAATATATCAGTGCTGAATACCCGATGTCATTGTGACAAAAGGAACTAGAGCTTCTGGTCTCATTTCAGTGTTGATACCAAGGTTGTATAAGGTTTAAACAAACATCCTGATGGATACGAAGACATTAATTAAAACCACATCCTGTACAGCACACTGAAGTCAAAAGCCAAATCTTTCCCTGTTTCATTGGTTTCCATCAATCACTGTTATACTATGAAACTTGGCCTTTTCTCTCAGTCTGTAGAGCGAAAACTCTCCTTTAGGCCCAAATCATCTCACATCTTAACTACTAATCTTCTCTGTAGCCTTGACAAATATAAACTTGCCCTGTCAGGCTGCTGCCTCCTCCCACCTCTTCCCTGGCCATATCAGGTACGTTCAACATGCTTCTGTCAAAATCATTGCCTCACCACTCCCTTTAGATCCCCCTGGCTCCCCTTCATGCACGGACAGTGCTTAAAGTAGCCTGAAAAAAGTGTGTATGTGTGTGTGGGTGTCTATCATAACCCCAGATGAAGAAAATGTCCATGCACTTGATACAGACAATTCACAATCTCTTTTATACCTGTATTATGTAATTACATGCAATTTTTAGCCCAGTAAGCTATTTATACATCATTGTTACTGTTTTTAAATGAAGCAACAGACTTCATACAAATTATTAAAATATATCCTGTGAGTTTGGGACCTGAGGGGTGCAGTGAGATCAATGATGTTTAGGGTCTCTGAGCTTTGGGGGGGTGCAGTTACATTCACTGGGGTTGCAGCCTCTGGGAATGGGAGGGTGCTGTGACAGTCATTGGGGTTGCGAGTGTCTCTGGGGAAGCGGGGCTGGTGGGTGCAGCGATAGTGGAGTTGTGGGATTTTCTGTGCTTGGGGGGCTGGGGTGAAGTGAGTGGGGTTGTGGGTCTCTGGGGAGGGGGTGTGTGTGCAGTGACAGTCAGTGAGGGTGTGGGAGGCTGAATCCCTGAGGCCCATTCTGGGGGTACTGCTTTTGCTCCCCCAGCCCATCCCTCTCTGCTGGCACAGTGCCAAGCCTGTCCCTACAGAGTTCTGGGTGGCCAGCAGGGGAGGGTCTGTCTTCTCCTGGCCCCTCCCCAGCTTCTAGGCTGTGCTGGGGTCAGCCCCCCCACACTCCCAGAGCTGCTACATCGGCCACTCCCTGGGGCTCTTGCACATCCCAGCCTACAGCTCATCTCAGGCCCCGTGTGTGTGTGATGGACAGGCAGACAAGCCAATGAGTGAGTGACAGTGACCACCCATAGGGGTATAGTGCAGAACCCCTGCCAGGAGCAGTATGGGGCAGCATCAAGAGCCCAGGGCACTGGTAGAAGAAGCTCTGTTCCCTGCCCCCAAGTTTTAATTCCTCCCCCCCTCCCACCGGATCTGCAACACCCTGTGGCCCCACCCACTTTCAGCACTGTTCACAGAAACAGACACAACTTTGTCTTTACCTTCAGGGGTCAGCCCCACACCAACAGGCTATCAAGTCATTGACCCCCCAGCTGTGCTCTGCCGACAGTGCCAGTCTTCATTGCCCTCTTGTCTAATTTTCCCCTCAAACACCTTTTGTGTTTTCTCCCCAGCCATCCCCTATGCACCAGACAAGCTCCTCATATAGCCGCTGCATTGTCATTCTTCAGTTCCCCCCTTAAACCTGACCTTTGCTGCAATGCCCACAGAATGCTGGACAACAGCTGGGCAGTTGGTGCAGCTTATTATACTGAGCATGCTCATTTTTGACAGGGTCACTGGCCTAGGGCATAGGAGGGCAGTGGTAGACATAGTGTATCTTGATCGGAGTGAGCCTTTTGACACGGTCCCGTATCACTTTCTCATAAGCCAACTAGTGAAATGTGATCTTGATGAAATTACTATAAGGTGGCTGCACAACTGGTTAAAAAACTGTACTCAAAGAGTAATTAGTTGTCCATGGTTTGCGGTCAAATTCAGAGGGTGCATTTAGTGGAGTCAGGCCTGGGTCCAATACTGGTCATTAGTGACTTGGGTGGATGGAGTGGAGAACATGCTTATAAAAATTGCTGCGGGGGGCAGGGGCGTTGCAAGCATTTTGGAGGACAGAACTAGAACTCAGAACCACTTTCACAAATTGGAGAACTGGTCTGAAATCGGCAAGATGAAATTCAGTAAAGACAAGGGCAAAAGTACTACACTTAGGAAGGAAAAAGTCAAATGCCCAGCTCCAAAATGGGGAACAATTGGCTCGGCAGTAGTACTGCTGAAAAGGATCTCGGGGTTCGAGTGGATCACAAATGGAATGGGAGTCAACAAAGTGATGTGGATGAAAAAAAGCCTAATATTATTCTTGGTGTATTAACAGGAGTGCCATAGGTAAGACCTGAGAGATAATTGTCCTGTTCTATTCAACACTGGTGAGCCTTCAACTGGAATACTGCGTCCAGTCCTGCGCACCACCATTTAGGAAAATCGGAGAGTCCAGAGGAAAGCCACAAAAGTCACAAAAGGTTTTGAAAAACAGGTCTATGAGGAAAGACTTAAAAAACTGGGCATATTTAAGCTTGAGAAAAGAAGACTAAGCAGAGGACCTGATAACAGTCTTCCAATATGTTAAGGGCTGTTTTAAAGAGGACAGTGGTCACCTGTTCTCCATGGCTGCTGAAGGTAGGACAAGAAGTAATGCACTTAATCTGCAGCAAGGGAGATTTCGGTTAGATATTAGGGAAGAATTTTGTAACTAAAAGGATAGTTAAGCTCTGAAAATAGGCTTCCAAGGGGAGTTGTGGAATCTGTATCACTGGAGGCTTTTAAGGACAGATTAAACAAACACGTGGGAGGGATGGTCTACATTTACTTGGTCCTGCCTCATCACAAGGGGCGATGACCTTCGAGGTCCCTTCCAGATCTACATTTCTATGATTCTATTGTTATGATGTGGTAACAATGCTGCCTCTGGCAGGACACAACTGAGAGTAGCAATTCAGGACAAATTGCTTAGAGCAGGGCAGTTACAGCCCAAGGTTGGGTTTCCTTTACTATTAAGGCACACCAAACCAGCCAAACAGAGGGGACTTCGGTCTCACCCCACTGGCTAACCATAAGTCATACAAGCAATTCCCTTAGACACTCCAGTTTCCCAGTGTCACCACCAGTGCCACTTGTTATGGGGGCGAATGGTTATGAAAACCAATATCCCAGTAAAAGAAAAAAAGGGTTCTCCCGATCCCAAAGGACCAAGCCCCAGACCCAGGTCAACATACAAGTCAGATCTTACCCACAAGTCACGCTGTTGCCAATCCTTTAGAATTTAAAATCTAAAGGTTTATTCATAAAAGAAAGAAATATAGATGAAAGTTAAAATTGGTTAAATGGAATCAATTACATACAGTAATGGCAAAGTTCTTGGTTCAGGCTTGTAGCAGTGATGGAATAAACTGCAAGCTTAAATCAAGTCTCTGGAGTACATCCACAGCTTGGATGGGTCATTCTGTCCTTTGTTCAGAGCTTCAGTCTGTAGCAAAGTTTCTCCAGAGGTAAGAAGCAGGACTGAAGACAAAATGGAGGGGTTTCCCAGGCCTTTTATATTCTCTCTCTTGTGAGCAGAAACCCCTTTGTTCTCCTGTGCAAAATCACCGTAATAAGATGGAGTTTGGAGTCACATGGGCAAGTCACATGTCCATGCATGACTCAGTTCTTTTACAGGGAGAGCAGCCATTGCTCACATGCTACCTTGAACGTTCCCAGGAAGACTTCTCACATGGATTGGAGTCTCCCAAGGTCCATTGTCAGTTAGTGTTTGGAGTCTCCCAAGGTCCGTTGTCAGCTAAGTGTTTCTTGACTGGGCACTTAATCTGCAAATTCCTTTCCAATAAGATGACCAAATGCTTCACTAATGCTACTTAGAATCAAACACATTGAGATACAAGTACATAGCCAATATTCACAAGTTCACCTACAAAAATGATACACACATACAGGTAGCATAATCATAACCAGCAAATCATAACCTTTTCATAGACACCTCACATGACAACCTTTGTACAATATTTGCTGCAAATATATAATAGTGTTTGCAACAATGATATATACGGTCACAATTCATGTCAATAATGTCACAGGTGTCCTCCTCACTTTATTTGTTCGCCAGATTCAACTGTTGTTTCAGGTCATATGGGAATACTATAAGTCCTTCAGGGCAGGAAGTGTCTTTTTTATGTCTATACAATGACCAGAAAATGTGGCCCTGATCCCAGACTGGGGCCTTGAGGTGCTACTGCAATACAAATAATTACCTGAGGTGACTGGATAGCTCAAGGGTTTTTTAAAATGGGGTCCACCATCCATTGCTGCCAGTATTTGTTCAGCTCTTTGGGTGACACTTCTGTTGACAAAAATGAGCTTCTTCTATCTCCTCCCATACTAACAGGAATGGGGCACATACAGGTCCAGAGCCTCTTGGCCACCTAGGAACCTGACCCTCACCAAAATCCCACTGGCACTTTGTTCCCTCCAAGTGTAGTTCCAAAGATGAGGCAGCTGAAAAAGGATCCTTTACACTGTTGTCTCTGCCTCTCCCCCTGATTGTCCTGTTCTGTGCGGTAGCGAGCAGCCAAGCAGGGAACCTGCATGGGGCACTGAAAACTGGGACTTAAAGAGGGACAGGCTCAGCTGCCTAAAGACCAGGCAGGATCCAACACAGAAACTGGGGAAAACATTGCATCCTTCCTGTGACATTGCAGCAGGTAGGCCCAAGGCATGACATTTGGTAGCCAGCTCTTTTCATAGAATATCAGAGTAGAAAGGGACCTCAGGAGGTCATCTTAGTCCAACCCCCTGCTCAAAGCAGGACCAATCCCCATTTTTGGCCCCAGATCCCTAAATGGCCCCCTCAAGGATTGAACTCACAACCCTGGGTTTAGCAGGCCAATGCTCAAACCCCTGAGCTATCCCTCCCCTCCTCCCTTTTGGTCAGTGGATTTTGTGATATGGAGGCCAGTTCACTGAATTGGTTTGAAACCACTGATATTTTTCACATAAGCCACTTAATTGTGGGTAGACTATAAAGACTTTCAACCACTATTAGCCCTACCAGGGTTTGGCTGACTGACCTGACAGTAGACAGTTTAGGTACCCAAAGCCTATTAACCAACCCCTGAGCCATGCAGTCTTCCCAGGTCAGCTGCATTTAAAGTTTTTAAAAAGCAGTTGCTCCAGAAAGTTACCCACATCCAAATGTGTGTGTGTGGGGGGGAGGGGTGAGGGTGGGGGGAGAAGAGACCTGAAAAACGTCCTGCAGCATAAAATCCTGGGTTTTAAACACATCAGTAACTCAATGTAATTTTTACTAAGAACAAACCTAAGACATTTCAGCTTGAAGATCAGTGATTTATGACTCCCTGAAAACAGGGTCTCGGAATAAAAAGTGCCTTCTTCACTGTATCTCTAGAACAACTACCATGACCATGGACACCGTTGCGGAGTGGTGAAAGAGCTATGGACACCACTGGAGACTTCTGATTGGCTGACATTAATGTCTGACCTGTGGCTAGTATCCAAATGATAGGATAACGATTATTGTGTTTCGAAAGACAAGTGATTGGGAGTAATGACGCTAGAGGGAAGGAGGCAGGAAACAAGGGACAGGAAATGGGAGGAGTGAGGCTTCTATGGTACGAAGAAAATCACTGTGTTTTTCCTGTACCTAAACCACATTGTTTTAGCAAAATAAATGTTTTGTTATAGAAACTTAGCATCTCTCTTCTTTCTTCCCACAGCGGAACTCACCCCCGACAATGTGCATCTAATACACAGTAATGTCTGTTCTGATGTTTTAAATATAAATTCCAGCTCACATTGGAGTCAACAGGAGTCTTTCCATCAACTCCAAAGGTCCCCAAAGTCCTTAATGCCCCTGACATCCTGTGACTTCAGCGGCAGGTGAGGTTGCTCAGCATCACCCAGGAGTTGCTCAGTACCAAAGCAGAGGATCAGGACATTCATTATTAATCTGACTACATTGAGAGAGTCTGAATTAAGTACAGCCCCAATCCTGCAAAGACTTATGCACATGCTTACTTTATGCACTGCAAGGACCGCTATTGATTTCAATGTGACTACTCACAGTGCATAAAGTTAAGCAGGTGTGTAAGTCTTTGCTGCAGAGAGGTCTAGGGTAGCAGATATCTGGGCATTCCAATATCAGTTACTTTCCCATACAGCCTGGCAAAGTATGTGCACGGCAGTGTAAGGACTTCTTGTTTTAGCTCTTATGCACCCTGCATGAAAACCTAAGACTAGTATTTCTAATGTAATAACACACACACAGACGCTGCAGCCTGGTCTACACTAACATTAGGTTGACATAAGCTGCCTTGCATCGACCTAGTTGTGCATGTGTCTACACTTCAGTTTGTCTCTCACGGATGTAAACGCCCCCCTTAAAGCCACATAGTAACACGGCCTCTCTGAGCGGTGTGGAGCCATGGTGGATGTATGGAGGTCCATGCAGCATGAGTGTTGACTCTGTTACTTACGTTGACCCTAACAGTCCTCCAGCAGCTGTCCCACAATGCTCAACACTGACCGCTCTGGTTACAGTTGGGAACTCCACTGTTCAGGAGTCATGGAGACTGGAAGCCTCCCCCTCTTCCCCCCAACCCCCCTTTAAAACCTTGCAAATTTAAAATGCCTTTTCTTGATTGTCCAGCGTGGTGAGCACAACTGCCAGCTCCCCATTGTTGTGTGCAACTGCCCAGCTGACCACGCTGGCTACACACTCCAGATGTGCTCTGGCTTGGGGTAGACAGGACGTACTGGGTCTGCTGGGCCTGTGGGGAGAAGAGACTGTGCAGGCACAGCTACGGCCCAGCCCTAGAAACGTGGACATCCATGAGCAGATTGCACAGGGGATGCAGGAGAAGGGCTACGACAGGGACCAGCAGCCGAGCTGTGTGAAAGCGAAGGAACTGCATCAGGCATATCAGAAGGCCAAGGAGGCCAACAGCTGAGCTGGTGCTGAGCCGCAGTCCTGCCACTTTTACAAAGAGCTGCAGGCCATACTTGGTGGACACCCCACCATCAACCACGGCCCCACTCTGGATACCTCCAGGGGGCCTGAGCCACAGGCCCATGGCATGAACAGCAAGCACCACAAAATTAATCGAGGCATTGATAAGGTTATATTCGTAAATGTGCACCAAGCACCACACAATTCCTAGCAGGGCCAGCTAGAGCACAATAAACCACAACACATTACCAGGGCTCACTGTTAAAGTGCTCTTTCCAAGCCTTCCTGAGCCACATAACTCCATGTTGAGCTCTTCTAACAGCCCTTGTGTCCGGCTGTCCAAACCCAGGAGTCAGCCATGCCACCCCAGTGGCCACTTTTCCCCCTTTGCTTCACAGATATTATGCAGGATACAGCAGGCAGCTGTAACCACTGAGATGTTTTTGCACTGAGATCCAGTCTTTTAAATAAACAATGCCAGCGTCCCTTCAGTCTACCAAAAGCACATTCCACTGTCATTCTGCACCTTCTGAGTCAGTTTTTGATTCTTTCCTTGGTAATATTGAGGTGGCTAGCGTATGGCTTCATGATCAGCAGAGCAAGGGGTATGCTGGGTCCCCCTAGGATCACTAATGGCATTTCAAGATCCCCAGTGGTAATCCACCACTCAGGAAAGAACATCCCTGCTTGAAGCTTTCTGAAGAGTCCTGTGTTCTTAAAGATGTGAATGTCATACACCTTCCCTGACCAGCCCACATGATGTCCCCGAGATGTCCCCGGTGATCCACCAAAGTTTGCATAACCATGGAAAAGTAGCCCTTTCTGTTGATCTACTCTGTGGCTCGGTGGTCTAGTGCCAGAATAGGGATACACATGCCATCTATTGCTCCACCGCAGTTCAGAAATCCCATAGCTGCAAAGCCATCCATTATGTCCTGCTGAGAGTCACATGTAGTAGGAGATGATTAATAACCAGTTTTCAGAGTAACAGCCGTGTTAGTCTGTATTCGCAAAAAGAAAAGGAGCACTTGTGGCACCTTAGAGACTAACCAATTTATTTGAGCATAAGCTTTCGTGAGCTACAGCTCACTTCATCGGATGCATACCGTGGAAACTGCAGAAGACATTATATACACAGAGACCATGAAACAATACCTCCTCCCACCCCACTGTCCTGCTGGTAATAGCTTATCTAAAGTGATCATCAAGTTGGGCCATTTCCAGCACAAATCCAGGTTTTCTCACCCTCCCCCCCCCCACAAACTCACTCTCCTGCTGGTAATAGCCCATCCAAAGTGACCACTCTCTTTAAAATGTGTATGATAATCAAGGTGGGCCATTTCCAGCACAAATCCAGGTTTTCTCACCCCCCACCCCCCTCCAAAAACCACACACACAAACTCACTCTCCTGCTGGTAATAGCTTATCCAAAGTGACCACTCTCCTCACAATGTGTATGAAAATCAAGGTGGGCCATTTCCAGCACAAATCCAGGTTTTCTCACCCCCCCACCCCCCTCCAAAAACCACACACAAAAACTCACTCTCCTGCTGGTAATAGCTTATCCAAAGCGACTACTCTCCCTACAATGTGCATGATAAATAAGGTGGGCCATTTCCAGCACAAATACAGGTTAGGCAGACTTGCATGGCACCACCTCCCCCCACACAGAGTGGATTTTTCAACTCCAAAATCATTTCCCACTGACTGGTAGCAATCCGGCACTGCAAGTTTCCACAGTGCAGCTCTCATTTTGGTGTCCCTGTCAATACAGCTTTCATTTTGCTATCCCTGTGCTGGAGGTCTGTGGCAAGCTCTGCACACACATTAGGGTGTCCAGGTTTCCAGTTTTTGACTGGAACACCGGGTCAAAAAGGGACCCTGGTGGCTCCGGTCAGCACCACTGACTGGGCTGTTAAAAGTCCAGTCGGTGGTGCAGCAGGGCTAAGGCAGGCTCCCTGCCTACCGTGGCTCTCCATGGCTCCCAGAAGCAGCGGCATGTCCCCTCTCTGGATCCTAGACGTAGAGGCAGCCAGGGGACTCCATGCACTGCCCCTGTCCCAAGCACCAACTCTGCAGCTCCCATTGGCCATGAACTGCAGCCAATGGGAGCTGCGGGGGTGGTGCCTGCAGATGGGGCAGTGCGCAGAGCTGCCTGGATGTACCTCCACTTAGGAGGTAAGCGCCATCTGCAACCTGCACCCCTCACCCCCTCCTGTACCCCAACCCCCTGCTTCAGCCCAGAGCACCCTCCTGCATCCCTCATCCCTGGCCCCACACCATAGTCTGCACCCCCAAATGTAGCCCTCACCCCCCCCCGACACCCCAACTCCCTGCCCCAGCCTGTAGCACACTCCAAATCCCTCATCCCTGACCCCACACCAGAGCCTGTACCCTCAACTGGAGCCCTCTCCCCCCCACACCCCAACCCTCGGCCCCAAACTGGAGCCCTCTTCTGCACTCCAAGCCACTCATCCCCAGCCCCACACCAGAGCCCGCACCCCCAGCTGGAGCCCCCTCCCACACTCTGAACCCCTCATTTATGATCCCACCCCAGAGCCCACACCCCCACCTCCCTCACCCCAACCCCCAGCCCAGTGAAAATAAGTGAGTGAGCGAGGGTGGGGGAGAGTGAGTGACTGAGGGAGGGGAGATGGAATGAGCAGGGGGCAGGCCCTCAGAGAAGGGGAGGGGCAGGGCAAGGGTGTTCGGTTTTCTGCAATCAGAAAGTTGGCAACCCTAACACACGTGGAGGAATGTGGCTTTGTGCATCCAAAAGTTCTGCAGCCACTGCTCATCGTCCCAAGCCTGCATTATGATGAGATCCCACCAGTCAGTGCTCAGTTCTCGGCCCCAGATGCGAAGCTCCACCATCTACAGCTGACCATTGAACACCACTAACAACCTTGAATTGGTTTTCGTTATGTCCCACAGCAGTCTGTCCTCCAAGAAATCGTCAGGTTCCCCACAGATTCAGTTCTTTTAACAACTCTGCAAATACCAGAGGATCGTGCGTCCTGTTCTTGCAACGCTTATGACAATAGTGCAGGCTCCATGCTTCTGTCAGACATGCCAGTCAGTGAGGAGGACCATGTGGGTTCATGGGACTTTTTTAAAAAGACATGGAAATTATGGGATATAGATAACATCATGGGATGGAGACAGTTGCATGCTGGGAAGTTGACCCCTTGCTCCCAGTCACCCCTGCATGACTCATTTCTGCCCCACCATGCATTGCCAAAACTTCCCAAAAGACAGTGCTCTGGATGGTGACAGGTTGCACACTGGCATCCCTGCCCACATTGCACCGCACTGTGCATCAACACAAGTACTCCTGTTGAGTATGCGCAGCAGCAACTCAAGGAACCAAGTATGCATGTGCACAAGTGATATACTAACTGCATATCGGCTTTATGCCACCATAACTTGCATAGACCAGAGTTTGTAGCATAGACATGGCCTGTTTCTTCACCAACCTCTGCTTGCAAGGCTGGCTAGGAAGTGAACAGCCAGGACACTAATGTTGGGAGAGGGCTTTCGGTGGAGCCCTCAACTCTATCCCTTTCGGTCTTGAAAATCTGGGACTCTTTACTGTAAAGGGGGTGGTCAGGGAAGACAGTGTTTTCTCCCTCTGGCTACTCTACTGGGATCTCCTAGTCCCAACTCTGTCTCTCTCTCTCCCCACCTGCTTCTTTCAGACTTCAATCAAACCCTTTGCCTTCTACCTCTGCCTACTGTGTCCTCCTCACCTCCGTTCACTCCCACTCAGTCCCACCAACCCAACCCAGCCACTGTGAGCCAAGTCCCTGTCCCATCCCACCACTGCTCCCACAGTGGTAAATTCACCCCTCAGACCACCCCCCTCCTCTATTTCTGGGTCTGGAGAAGCAGATACAGAAACAGCAGGGAGAAATTATGGCTGCATGGGGTCACACTACCGGACTCTGAGGAGCTAACCTGATTAGGGCGTGTGTGTGTGTGTGTGTGTGTGTGTGTGTGTGTCTAGCTGTAGTCATATTCTCACATGGACCATATACAGTCTATATGATAAAAAAAAACAGTATTTTCTTCTTTTCTAGTTAATTTAGTGCTGGTGGAAGGTGCTGGATCATTAGCAATCTGGGATGTATTTAACATGGTGACCCACAGGTAAAAATCTATATAGACCCATTCCACACCCTTAAAAAGGGTATCATATGCCCCTGTAACAAAATAGGCAGCTAGCAGGGGTTGAAGTCAGGCTCAGCACATATCACTGCCCTCTGAGCTGAAGGGCTGATTACTTACGGCAAGGTGCTGATTTGACAGCATATAAGAATGACAAGTTCTAGCCACAGCACACAGAGTAGGCTTCAACAAAGAATGCAGTTATGAATGGGAATAATATGCTTGTCTACATTATCTGAGACAAAGTTAAGTGGGCACTTATGCTGTGCTTCAGGGCCCCAAGCTCATCTTCAGCTAAGATCAAGGAAATTATTTTTCACAGGTTTGTCAATAAACAATGGTTAAAGGCAAGTTGCTCTGTTGCAGGCCAGATTCTGCTCTCATCAGCTGGTGCAAATCCAGGGACTCTATTGACACTGCTGTAATAAGAACAAAAGCTGGTTCTTAATTAGCTTACTGGTGTATACACTATTGGGACTTGACCTTTTGCGGTGTTGAGCACTTTCCTTTCCTAAAGAATCAGAAGGCACTGAGCGTGGGATCCACAAAGGGATATGGGTGTTGCAACACTGAACATCACAGCACCTAGATAATCACAGGAACACCACCAGGGTCCACAATGCCAATTTATGCACCTGGGATCCCTATACAATGAGTGGGAAGAAAGAGGCATCTAAGAGTGCGCTCCACAAAAGCCAGCACACTAGGCAGAGCGCCACCTGGGTTAGCCAATGGGAGATGCTGATGCAAGGGGTATGCGCTAAGTCCTGCCCATCTCTGGGGGATAGGTGCCTTTGACAAGGTCCCTCACCAAAGGCTCTTAAGTAAATTAAGCTGTCATGGGATAAGAGGGAAGATCCTTTCATGGACTGAGAACTGGTTAAAAGATAGGGAACAAAGGGTAGGAATAAATGGTAAATTTTCAGAATGGAGAGGGGTAACTAGTGGTGTCCCCCAAGGGTCAGTCCTAGGATCAATTGTATTCAACTTATGCATAAATGATCTAGAGAAAGGGGTAAACAGTGAGGTGGCAAAGTTTGCCTATGATACTAAACTGCTCAAGATAGTTAAGACCAAAGCGGTCTGTGAAGAACTTCAAAAAGATTTCACAAAACTAAGTGATTGGGCCACAAAATGGCAAATGAAATTTAATGTGGATAAATGTAAAGTAATGCACATTGGAAAAAATAACCCCAACTATACATACATTATGATGGGGGCTAATTTAGCTACAACTAATCAGGAAAGATCTTTGAGTGATCGTGGATAGTTCTCTGAAGACATCCACGCAGTGTGCAGCGGCAGTCAGAAAAGCAAACGGGATGTAATGGATCATTAAAAAAGGGATAGAGAATAAGACGGAGAATATCTTATTACCCTTATATAAATCCATGGTACGCCCACATCCTGAATACTGCATACAGATGTGGTCCCCTCATCTCAAAAAAAGATATACTGGCATTAGAAAAGGTTCAGAAAAGGGCAACTAAAATGATTAGGGGTTTGGAACAGGTCCCATATGTGGAGAGATTAAAGAGGCTAGGACTTTTCAGCTTGGAAAAGAGGAGACTAAGGGGGTATATGATAGAGGTCTATATAATCATGAGTGGTGTGGAGAAAATGAATAAGGAAAAGTTATTTACTTATTCCCATAATATAAGAACTAGGGGCCACCAAATGAAATTGATGGGCATCAGGTTTAAAACAAATAAAAGGAAGTTCTTCTTCACACAGCGCACAGTCAACCTGTGGAACTCCTTGCCTGAGGAGGTTTTGAAGGCTAGGACTATAACAGGGTTTAAAAGAGAACTGGATAAATTCATGGAGGCTAAGTCCATTAATGGCTATTAGCCAGGATGGGTAAGGAATGGTGTCCCTAGCCTCGGTTTGTCAGAGGGTGGAGATGGATGGCAGGAGAGAGATCACTTGATCCTTACCTGTTAGGTTCACTCCCTCTGGGGCACCTGGCATTGGCCACTGTTGGTAGACAGATACTGGGCTGGATGGACCTTTGCTCTGACCCAGCATGGCCGTTCTTATGTAGGTCAGCTTAGTGATCCATGAATGGGAACCCACCACCTGGAGTCAGGTGCCTTAGGCATCTAAGCTGCTTTTTGAAGGAATGAGTTAGGTGCTTGCCTTGCTCCACACAAAACAGCCACAGGAGGAGGTTGTGACCGCCTTATAACTTATGACACCCAGGTTCAATTCCTCCCTCTCTGCCAGCGGCGGCGAAGAAAGACTCCTAGTCAAATCCTACCTTGCAGGAGCAAACTCTAACCACTGAGCTATGGGATACTCTGATACAGGGATCCTTCAGTCTCATCCTGTTGAAGCTGTTGCACTGTGGATAAGTAATGAGTGTCATTGGAGAAGGGGAACTGGACCCAGGGTCTCCCACATGTGTGCCCTAACTGCTGGACTAGAGTCATTCACACACATTCACACCATTCCACTGTGGTTAGATATTTAAACAATCACTGGGCCAGAGAAAGAGACTTAGGGCTTGTCTACACTTACAGCACTGCAGCGGCGCAGTTAGCCGGTGCGTAGTGCAGATGCTACCCACGCCGACAGGAGAGCTTTTCCCATTGGCGTATGTACTCCACTTCCCTGAAAGGCGGTAACTGTATGGATGGGAGAAGCCCTTTTATCGACAGAGCGCTGTCTACGTCGGCGGCTAGGTCGATATAACTATGTTGCTCAGGAGTGGGAATTTTTCCACAGCCCTGAGTGACAGTCATACCAATATAAGTTGGTTGAGTATACCAGGGCTTAGATGACTGTACCTCTGTCTTCCCTTCAGATCAGGGGTGGGCAACTTTTTGGCCCGAGGGCCACATCTGGGTATGGAAATTGTATGGCGGGCCATGAATGCTCACCAAATTGGGGTTGGGGTGCAGGAGGGGGTGAGGGCTCTGGGGTGGGGCCAGAAATGAGTTCAGAGTGCAGGAGGGGGCTCCGGGCTGGGGCAGGGGGCTGGAGTGTGAGAGGGGGTGAGGTCTCCAGCTGGAGGTGTGGGTTCTGGTGTGGGGCTGGGGATGAAGGATTTGGGGTGCAGGAGGGTGCTCCAGGCTGGGACCGAGGGGTTCGGGTCATGGGGGAGTAAGGGCTCTGGCTGGGGGTGCGGGCTCTGGCGTGGGGCCGGAAATGAGAAGTTCAGGGTACGGGAGGGGGTTCTGAGCTGGGACAGGGGGGTTGGGGTGTGGGATGGGGTTGGGGGTTCTGGCTGGGGGTGCAGGCTCTGGGAATGAGGGGTAGAACTTCAGAGTTATGAACAGCTCAGGAATGGAGGTTGTTCATAACTCTGAAATGTTCATGACTCTGAATAAAACGTTATGGTGGTTCTTTCAAAAGTTTACAACTGAACATTGACTTAATACAACTTTGAAATTTTACTATGCAGAAGAAAAATGCTGCTTTTAACCGTCTTAATTTAAAATGAAACAAGCACAGAAACAGTTTCCTTCCCTTGTCAAATCTTTTTTCCCTTTTATTTTTTTTTAATAGTTTACATTTAACACAGAACTGTACTGTATTTGCGCCTTTTTTTTTTTTTTTTGGGTCTCTGCTGCTGCCTGTTTGGGTACTTCTGGTTCCAAATGAGGTGTGTGGTTGACTGGTGTGTTCGTAACTCTGAGGTTCTACTGTATTAGTCCAATCTTTGCTACCAGTCCCAGCTGACGTAAACTGGTGTAGTCCCAACAAAGCTATTCTAGTTTACACCAGCTGAGGATCTGTCCTGTAGAGTTTAGACAGGCATTGAATGCCAAGTGCAGGGGAGATTTCCATGCCTATATTGCCCTGCAAGAAGAGCATTTGTTCTAGCTTGTTTGTAAAAAAATCTGGATTATTAATTCACTGTACAGTATGCTAGGTTGTTTCAACCACCCTTTCATCCTCTTTATTATTTCAATCCAGGATCATTTTTCTTTTTAACAGACCCATATCATTAAGATGTACATTGTTTAGTCCTCTGGCTGACAAACAGAAATTGTTTTGAAAATTCTTTCTGCGTTTTTTGTTTTGCTGATTAACTTTCATTAAAAGCATTTTTTATTAAAAAGAAGCTAAATCCGTTTTTATAATCCTACTGATTTACCTTCTTAAACAGCTTGAACAGCATTTTCTTTTCCTGATGCAAAATGGGGTGCAGCTTGTGCCAAGTTACTCACACTGCTTTGCCCGTGCAAGGCTATTTCATAGCATTGCTGGGGACTGAGCGTCAGGGAATAAAACTGGAAAATGTAGATGGGTTTGAGCATGCACTGATTTAATTTCTTCAGTCTGCTGTTGAAATGTTTAATTATTATTTTGATTAGCTGGAGGGCAGCTATGGTCCTCCGGATGGTGTATGTGTTGGAGTTACTAGGCCTGGGTTCTGTTCCCAGCTGTTCCAGTGACTCACTGTGTGAACTTTGGCAAGTCACCTAGGTCAACATAAATAGTGACCAAACGAGACAGGGTGTCCCTTAGATGCCGGGGTTGCTCATGTGTATGATCAGATGTGAGCCTACTGCAGAATATGCACCAAGCATGCGCTTGTTGGATACTGTCACCTTATTAAGGAGTCCTGCTGCAAATTCTCCAGAGGCTCCAAAGTGGATACCACTTTGAATGGTCTGCCAGCCACAGAAACTAAAGTGGATTAAATTGCCTCTGGTGCTAATACATCACTGCAAACCGGATTCAAGGCATGGTCATCTCAGTTATGTATCCAGGGGTCTTGTGCTTTCGCCACGATGAGAAGGAAACTCTTTGAAAATGAAGGCCTGACTACCTATGGCAAAGACACAGACCCACAGGATGACGCAGTGAAAAGGAAACATGAGGGATACTGGGGACCTCACAACATGCCATGAGTGAGCCCAAATGTCAGGCGGTAGCCCAGCAAAGGGCAGGAGCTAAAACGGACGTTGGAACCATGTGAGTCTTGCAGAATAACCAGAAAGACCCAAAGGGCCTCTCAGATCCACCCACATCAGCTGATGGGCCGTGGATAAGAATCCCACTGGCCCTGTGACAAGGAAAAAGCCATATCTATCTGGTGCTCACTGACTCGTTTTCTATATTTGTAGAAATTCTGCTTCTCATTAAACCGGCAAGTCAAAAAACAAAAGAAAAGCTACATGGGATCTTTCCTCATTTTGGCATCTAAAAGGAAATAGTCACGGATAATGGGCCACACTTAACAGCTGTGAATTACAAGCCTTTGGAATACAGTGGGGCATATTTCAGGCATATTATTCCCAGGCCCCCCACACACACCAGGGAATGGAGTGGCAAAGAAAGCAGTACAGATTGCTAGGAGATTTTCAGAGCAAAAATCCTATATTAATTCTGTAGAGCTAAATGGTAATCTTTCATTAGTTACTGGAGTTAGCCCAGGTCAGCTGCTTATGGGTACACAGATGAGAACGACTCTGCTAATTGTGGAAGTAAATTTTGTCTTCAGTGCCCCAGATTTAGAGGTGTTGGAGCTCACCTACTGCCAAGCCAGCTAGGTCTGGTCAGCATCCAGAAACTGTCCCTAGCTCTGGGTCTCTGAGGCACTCTCCCAGGGTGTGGACTCCCTGCCTGAAACCCTTCCTTGGAACATGGGACTCTCACAGTCCAACCGCCGTAGGCCCCAAGACCAGTGCTCTGAGGCTTCCCAGTTGCTAAGGCAGACTTCCTCCACCCCAAGTTCCACCACCATGGACACTCCAGTTCCCAGTTTAACTCTTTGGGTCTCATGGCAGGTAAAGTAAGGAACACAGGCTTCGTACAGGACTTTCTAAAGGCCAAGAACTTTTACTCTCAAAGCACACAAGAGTTACAGATCTTTAGGTAAAACAACAAAAACCTATACACACTCTCTCCCGAGTCTATGCTCACCCCTTCTGTGAATACTTAGGCCCAGTCCATGCATAGAGTGACCAGGTGTCCAGTTTTTGACTGGAACATCTGGTCGAAAAGGGCTCCTGGCGGTTCCGGTCAGCACCGCTGACCAGGCTGTTGACAGTCCGGTTGGCAGCGCCACACATCCTTGCTAGTTATTAAGCCCTGATATTGGTGTATTGTACAAAACACACAGGAAGACATGGACCGTGCCTGAAGGAGCTTCTGTCTTTCTAAGCTAACATATCTACTTTCTGTGGTAGAAGTGTAGCTGTCCATTACCCTGGTATCCAAGTGGTGTAGACTGTTAGAGATTAGGGTGCCTTAAATGGCAGCGAGACATAAGAATTGCCATGCTGGGTCAGACCCCTGGTCCATCTAGTCTAGTATACTGACTCCATCAGCGGCCAGCATCAAATGCTTCAGAGAAAGGTTCAAGGAAACCTGAAGTGAGCAATTATGGAATAACTTGCTCACAGGGTTAGGAAGAAATTTTCCCTATTACTTAGAGGCTGGCTTATGCCCTGAAGCATGAGGGTTTCTCTGTCTCCTGGACTTTTGGATATTTAAAAACATCCCTGCTAGTTAAATTCTGGATGTTCTCATTATCCAAATAAATGTCCATTCCTTTTTTGAATCCTGCTCCTCCCTCAGCAGTGCCACAGTCATCAATCAGGGGACTCCCTTCCTTTGGGCTCAGTGCAGTGCAGGCTAACAGTAGCCATACGCCCATGCTCCCTGGACCTCTGCCGCCACACTGGGCCAGCTGTGTCCCTGCAGCGGCCACATGTGCCCTGGCCTGCAGCCTGCATTCTCCCTTCTCCAATGGCCTTCCCATTCTCCAGGCAGAGGGAAAGAGGTGGCAGCAGGAAGCAGGGGTGCGTTTTCCAGCTAGCTCCCTAGTCAGCCCTGGCTCTAGAGGCAGAGGACTGGCCCTTTCACTGTTGGGAAGTGGAGTGGACCCTCTCCAATAGCATTTGGAAAAGAGGTTTATTCAGCTTTACAATAACAGCCATCAAGCTATCTCCTAGATTGGTTGGGTGGAACTCAAGCTGGGGACTAGTTCAAGAGAGTCCCTCTGCAATTCATGTCTGCATCCTCTGTGAAGAAACTCTGTGTTGAACTCTAGGCTGTTGCCAAGGAAAATAAGATTTCATTTACTTTTCTTAGTCTCTTGTAATATAGTCTTTTCATAATCAGTTTCCAGGGTCCACATCTGCAAAATAAATGTTTTCTTGGACAACTTAAAGGGTAGGAGGGTAACTCAATTCTCCCTCATCTGGAAACACCTTTTAATCACACACTTTATAGTTATAGAGCACCTTTAATCCAGGATGATGCTGAAGCATTTACAGGCCATGGGCCAAATTCTGCCTTCAGTTATACCTGTGCAACACTAACTTGATTGCATGAGGGCTTCATGGATGCAAAGCGGAGCAAAAATTGCCACAGTGTCAGTATAGTAATAACACAACGAACCAAATTTGGCTCACATTGACAGTTAATAGGATGTGGATCTACTGGTATAAGAGGGCAGAATCTGGCACATAGGGCCTAATTATTGTTTCTATTACAGAAAGTGTCTTAAGGCCTTGACTGAGATCAAGGCCCTATTGTGCTAGGTGCAGTAGAAACTCATAGTAAGAGACAGTGACTGCCTCAAAGAGCAGACAGGCTAAGAGCTGGTTTGCATTAGAAAGTTGGGTTGACCCAGCTATATTACTCAGGGGTGTGAAAGCCCCAGTGCAGACAACGCTAGGCTGATGGAAGAATTCTTCCACTTACCTAGCTATCACCCCTTGGGAGGTGGACTTACTACAGTGATGAAAGCACCCCTAAGTGTCTACACTGAAGAGCTACAGTGGCACAGCTGCAGCGCTGCAATTGTGCCGCTGTAGCATTTCTAGTGTAGACACAGCCTTAATAGATAAGACAGAAAGGGCAGGGGTGGGGGAGGAAGAGGGGAAATAAAGGTACAGAGAGGTGAAGTCATTTACCCAAAGTTACAAAATAGAATCCAGGTATCATGACTCTGAATCCCTTGCCTTATCTACTGAACAACCCCACCTCTCCATCTATATCTCCAAGTTCTACAGAGAATACTGAAAATAACACAACATTTCATGGGTGTGACAGAACAAATTCAGACCTAGAGACACAATTCACCCACCACTGGAATGCAGCTGCCTCTGGCGTGAAACGTGCAGCTGCCATTCTATATCTGCTACATTGCACCAAGAATTTGAAGCCTGTTCATAGAATATCAGGGTTGGAAGGGACCTCAGGAGGTCATCTAGTCCAACCTCCTGCTCAAAGCAGGACCAATTCCCAGTTAAATCATCCCAGCCAGGGCTTTGTCAAGCCTGGCCTTAAAAACTTCTAAGGAAGGAGATTCCACCACCTCCCTAGGTAACCCATTCCAGTGTCTCACCACCCTCCTAGTAAAAGAGTGTTTCCTAATATCCAACCTAAACCTCCCCCACTGCAACTTGAGACCATTGCTCCTTGTTTGGTCATCTGCCATCACTGAGAACAGTCTAGATCCATCCTCTTTGGAACCCCCTTTCAGATAGTTGAAAGCAGCTATCAAATCCCCCCTCATTCTTCTCTTCTGCAGACTAAACATCCCCAGTTTCCTCAGCCTCTCCTCATAAGTCATGTGTTTATGTTGATGTTTAGTGTCTTAAAATAAGGAAAATCCCTTTCTATTATCATAACATTGCACTTGACATCGAACGAGGCAACTAAGTCCTAAGAAATATTTAGAAAAAACCTTATTAGTCCTTTAAACATCAGACTCCATGTATGCTTAAGGGTCCTGACTGCATACAATGCCTACTCCTCAGTAGGCTCCAAGGATAAGTGGTATTTGCCGTGGGTCTGATGGGGCTACTTTGTGAATAAAAAGGTTTCCATTTATTCCGTGGTGCAGGTTTGAACCCATTATATTAAATCCTACATGAGTGGAGTACGTGTCAAGGATTTAGTGTGGGGGATGGGAGTTCATTTTCTTTTATCCTTATTGTCACTAATTATTCACAGAAATAAAGGCTGCAACAACTTATCCTTGGATACCAGAAACAATTGACTTTCCAGGAGGTTTCTTCGAATCCGAATAGAAAATGTTGGTATTCTCAAGAATTCTTGCGATAGAAAACTTGTGATACTCTCACTAATCCAACTGCTTTCTCTGCCAAAATTAACCAGTGAGCTTATTTCTTTTTTGATATGTCAACTGTGTGATTCATTGAAGCTGGAAATGCCTTTTTCTCATGACGAGAGAAAAAGGCATTTCCTTGTGCTTGGAGCAGAAAGCTGGAATGAGATAAATCCAAACTCATGACATACAGTGGGCTATGGGGCAAACTCACCCCATTCTCATTACCACATTAACACTATGACCTTGTGGTCCTCTTTGGCTGCTCCCAGCCCAAGAGCTAGGAGAAAGAAAGCCGGGGAACTATTCTGCTTGAAAGGCTGAGCTGAAGAACTGCCAGGTGGAGCCCAGCCAAAAGGCAGCAGACTGTGACAGAGTGACCTATAGCATTTAGACAGCAGCAGTTACTCAGGGAAAGAATCTAGCCAAGGAGGCAAAAACACACACACAAGCGGATGGAATTCGGCAGAAGGTCAAAGTCCAATTTAGGTACTTTATAACTCGTTTAAATCTTGCCTCGCTTTCCAGGGCAGCACAATGATGATGTGTGCACTTGAATCCCTATCTCTGCTAGAGATGGAGGAGGATTTGCATTTGAAGTGACTCACTGATCCCATTCCCAGGAGGTTTACTTGAGGCATAGTTTAGCAGGATGCGTGGGTTAGTTTATTTGCCCCTGAATTTGGCACACACTGACTGCTCCATATTCACAAAACATCTGACAGGACGTCAGCACTGAACGCAGGCTTGAATTTCACATGCCGCATGGAGAAATTATGGGCCTGATTTCTCCTGGGGCTGAGCAATCCCATTGGAACTGAGGAATGGGAACTGGGAACTAGGCCTAGATAGAGCCTCTGCCCTTACGCTAGGATTTGGAAGAGCTGAAAGCTTTTCTTGGCAATCCTGTCACTCTGACCCAGGGGGCAGTGGCTCAGGCTAGCCCCCAGAGTACAGACACGCCCAACCCCTGAGTCTGGACTCAGGCATCTAGCCCAGGCTGCCATGGCCACACTTCTATTTTTAGCACACTAGCTCAAGCAGAGCTAGTGTGTGTCTGTTGACCTATGCTGGGAAACACTCATCCATAGTGAAGACACATGGATGGTCATGCTACTTATCGGTCATTTGTAACAGAATACTTGAAAAGTAAATGTACAGTACATACATAGTTGGCTCATTGTAAATGTTTAAGGAGTTGGGTATGAACTCTGCCTGGGTTATATTATTAGGAGTTGAAGGCCATGCTATGTCAGTGGAAAGTTAATTTTCTTAGCTTTATTGCAGAGTCTTGAGTTTGACTTTCTACTGCTCAAATCTACTCAAAATATTTGTGTCAAACAACCTCTTAGCATAATTTTGAGAGAGGAAGTTTATGCCGTATGTGAAGGGAAAGATTATTGTACATGTATAGGAAATTACGTGTCATACTAACCCAGTGACCCCTGAGAGCTGACAGATTATTAATAGTTACTTACTTATAGTCATGCCCACTATTTGCTTTCCAAACAATCAACGAGGACAGTCCCTGCCCCGGGGAGCTCACGATCTCAGGAGTAGATGTAAAACCCTTATAGACTAACAAGAACTGAAAGTCAGAACACGCAGTTGGAAAGAATTCTCCATTGATTTGTAATTTTGGATTTTATCTGCATAACACAGATGTCATGAAATGTGGCCATCTTAATATTCCTATTCCTCTAACCTGAACATATGCAGAACATATGCTGCACATTAAATCCCCTCAATATTTCATATATTCATATGTTTGTGTGCTTGATTCTCTACTAACATCCAAGCTCTGCACATAGTGGACTGGGGAATCTGCTCTGTATATTTAAAATTCCCGATATACAGGGGATTGTGGGAGATCACACCCCCAATTTTGATATTTTTCCACATAAGACACTTTGAAAATATGCATGAATGTCCAAAAGCAAATTACCAACAGGAATTTAGGGGCTACACAACCACCTCAGAATCAGAGTGCACTGCTCAGTTCATGGATTAAACAAACTGATGGATTTTGTGAACATTTTTATTTTTAAATACCGTGGTTGTAGGGGTTGCACTCTGTGCATGTTTCTTCCTACATCATTTTTGAATAGGCAGAAACTAGGGCTGTCGCGCGACTAAAAAAATTAGGCACGCGATTAAAAAAAATGAATCACAATTAATCACACTGTTAAACAATAGAACAGCATTTATTTTAAATATTTTTGGATGTTTACTACATTTTCGAATATATTAATTTCAGTTACAACACAGAATATAAAGTGTGCAGTGCTCACTTTATTTTATTTTTTTATTACAAATATTTGCACTGTAAAAAACAAAAATATTGTGAATTGAAAAATACCTCATACAAGTACTGTAGTTCAATCTCTTTATCATTAAAGTGGAACTTACAAATGTAGAATTATGTAAAAAAAAAACTGCATTCAAAAATAAAACAATGTAAAACTTTAGAGCCTACAATTCCACTCAGTCCTACTTCTTGGTCAGCCAATCACTCAGACAAACAAGGTTGTTTACAATTTGCAGGAAATTATGCTGCCTGCTTCTCGTTTACAATGTCACATGGCAGTGAAAATAGGCACTCTCATGGCACTGTTGTAGCTGGTGTTGCAAGGTATTTACGTGCAGATGTACTACAGATTCATATGTCCCTTCATGCTTCAACCACCATTCCAGAGGACATGCGGATAATGGGCTCTGCTTGATAATGATCCAAAGCAGTGCAGACCGATGCATGTTCATTTTCATCATCTGAGTCAGATGGACCAGCAGAAGGCGGATTTTCTTTTTTGGTGGTTTGTGTTCTGTAGTTTCTGCATCAGAGTGTTGCTCTTTTAAGACTTCTGAAAGCATGCTACACACCTTGTCCCTCTCAGATTTTGTATGGCACTTCAGATTCTTAAACCTTGAGTTGAATGCTGAAGCAATTTTTAGAAATCTCACATCAGTTACTTTTGTGTTTTGTCAAATCTGCAGTGAAAGTGTTCTTAAAATGAAGATCCATGACTGCTATAACATGAAATATATGGCAGAATGTGGGTAAAACAGAGCAGGAAACATACAATTCTCCCCCCAAGGAGTTCAGTCACAAATTTAATTGATGCATTATTTTTTTTTAAACAATCATCATCAGCATGGACACATGTCCTCTGGAATGGTGGCTAAAGCATGAAGAGGCATAGGAATGTTTAGCATATCTGGCATGCAATTACCTTGCAACGCCGGCTACAACAGTGCAACATGAATGCCTGCTCTCACTTTCAGGTGACACTGTAAATAAGAAGCAGGCAGCAGTATCTCCCATCAATGTAAACAAACTTGTTTGTCTTAGTGATTGGCAGAAGAAGAAGTAGGACTGAGTGGACTTGTAGGCTTTAAAGTTTTGCACTGTTTTGTTTTTGAGTGCAGTTATGTAACCAAAAAAAAATCTACATTTGTAAGTTACACTTTCACGATAAAGAGATTGCACTCCAGTACTTGTATGAGGTGAATTGAAAAATACTATTTCTTTTGTTTATCATTTTTACAGTGCAGATATTTGTAATAAAAATGATAATATAAAGTGATCACTGTGCATTGTGTTCTGTGTTGTAATTGAAATCAATATTGAAAATGTAGAAAAACATCCAAAAATATTTAATACATTTAAATTGGTGTTCTATTGTTATAAGTGCGATTAATTGTGATTAATTTTTTTGAGTTAATCTCGTGAGTTAATAGCGATTAATTGACTGCCCTAGCAGAAAAGGATTTGACTTCAGAGAACTTAGGAAGTCACTAATCCCTTCTGGGGTCAGAGGAATTGGGTGTAAAAATTCTGAACATCAAGTCTCATTTTGGAAGGTATAAAAATATATTGAGAGAAGGAAATAAGGGCCAGACGACATTTCCTTTTGTTCACAGGTGCAATAATGCAATTGAAAACAATGGGGGTTTTAGTTTCTGCGTCTATAGTTCTACAGATCCAAACCTCCGGTGCTTTTTTCTTGTGTTTTTGGTTTTTATTTTTCTACAGCACTATATTGAATCCACTCCTCCCTTCACCCCAGGGTGACTAGGATCTATGCAGCACCTTCCCTGCCTCTGAGAGATACAGTCTTGGGGAAGAAAAAAAAAGGTGTCAGGGCAAAGCCAGTCTCAGATCTGGGGCCCGTGAAACATAACCTCAGCAAGAACTAAAGGGTACTGATCAAGTTGAGTCCCACGGGGATTGATCCTGGGTCTGGTTGTGTTCAATATCTTCATCAATGATTTAGATAATGGCAGAGAGAGGACACTTATAAAATTTGCAGACAATACCAAACTAGGAGAGGTTGCAAGTACTTTGGAGGTTAGGATTAAAATTCAAAATGATTTGGACAAACTGGAGAAATGGTTTGAAGTAAATTGGATGAAATTCAATAAGGACAAATGCAAAGTACTCTACTTAGGAAGGAACAATCAGTTGCACACGTACAAAATGGGAAATGACTGCACAGGACAGAGTACTGTGGAAAGGGATCTGTGGTGGTAGTGGGGAGGTACTGGATTACAAGCTAAATATGAGTCAGTGTAACATGGTTGCAAAAAAAAAAAAAAAAGCAAACAGCATTCTGGGATGTATTATCAGGAGAGTTGTAAGACAGACACAAGAAGCAATTCTTCCGCTCTACTCTGTGCTGATAAGGCCTCAGCTGGAGTATTGTATGAGTTCTAGGCACTGCTTTTCAGGAAAGATGTGGAGATATCGGACAAAGTCCAGAGAAGAGAAACAAAAATGATCAGAGGTCTAGAAATCATGACCTATAAGGAAAATTTGAAAAAAGTGGGTTTGTTTAGTGTGGAGAAGAGAAGACTGAGGGGGGACATAAATCTTCAAGTACATAAAAGATTATTACAAGGAGGAGGGTGAAAAATTGTTCTCCTTAACCTCTGAGGACAGGACAAGCAGCAGTGAGATTAAATTGCAGCAAGGGTGGTTTAGGTTGGATATTATGAAAAACTTCCTCACTGTTAGGGTAATTAAGAACTAGAATAAATTACCTAGGGAGGTTTTGGAATCTCTGTCTTTGGAGATTTTTACGAACAGGTTAGACAAACACCCATCAGGACTAGGCCAGTTATTTAGTCCTGCCTTTAGCACATGGGGCTGGACTTGATGACCTATTGAGGTCCCTTCCAGTCCTACTTTCATGAGTCTATGATTATGTAATCAGGTTGCTTTCTCCTTTTTTCCTCTGGACATTCTCACCTTCATGCTGCCTTGCTATTTGCTCTAACCCCCTCCTTCACAATCTCTCCACTTCACACTCACTCTACCTTCTCTCCATGTTCTCCTCTTCTTTCCTGCCTGACCCTCATTTTCCCCTCCTTCTATGTCCCTTCTCCCTTCCATCTAGCTAACCCCCTTTTAACCAAACCCCACCCTCAGAATTTTAAAAACAAATCCAACCCCTCCACCCTGACCTCACCTCAAAGTAACAATAACTCACAGAAGTAACATGATGTTTGCAAGTCTAGTGGTGCCAGCTGCCATGATTTTATCATGAATCTTATGACATTTGGTGTATTTTTTAAAGCTATAAGTGTTATGATGCTTTGGAGGCCTCACTCATTACTTTTGAATGGTTGGGGTTGGCAGTACTGCAAACCTTGACTCTGCTTGTATGTTTTATCCCTCCCCCTCTAACCTGTATCTATCTTTTCTATTTAGTTTGTAAGGTCTTCAGGGAAGAGACCATCTAACTACTCTGTGTTTGGGCAGTGCCTCACCCGATAGGACTGCATTCCTTGTTAAGCCCTAGGCAGTACCCATAATTCAAATAATAAAAATACATATTTCAATTCAACGTTAGTAGAAAACGACACACCCATAGTTATTGAATAGAAAGAATTTATGGCAGTGTGCCAAAATTTTTTGGCGATGTAAATTGTGGTAGGTTGTGCATAAAAATGCAATGCCAAGAACAGACTAGTAGTCCATATAGTCTAATATACTGCCATGGTAAGGTCTGAATTCTTCAGATATAAGACATAGTCCCCTTGTATAACAAATCTTAATTGTGAAATACTATGCTATGGGGAGGAAATTTCCTCTTGGTGAGTAGTTTATACCCTGATGCATGAGGTCTGATATCCTTTGTAATGTTACACAAGTAGTATTCATCGATTTTAAAGTCAGAAGTGACCATTGTGTTCCTTTAGTCATATAAATGTCTAAGTCTACTAAGCTATTTGCCTCAGTGTCCTGTGATAGCATTTTCCCTATATGGTATTAGTAGGTTCTTGGCAAGTCAGTACAGACCTGAGGAGTTCATAATAATTTATTTAAAAATTAAATAAATAAATAAATAAATAAAGAGAAGGAAACACAGATGGGCAAGAGATAACTTTTAAACAAGCACTTTAGTCCCATGCATAGCCATAAAGCCCATTCAAAGCAAGGGTCACCATGGCATCATAGATGATTATAAGGCTCATTTGTTTTAGAAGGTTCCTCTTTTAACCAGTTATTGTAAATTCCGCCTCCTTAACTGAATAAATAGCTACAGGTGTAGCCAATGCTCTCCTCCATCTATGGATGAATGGGAGACTGCCCCCAGCGTGTTGCATTTAGACTTGGCCACCGTCATTCATTCATTTGCAACCAGTAGCCTTCATGACTGAAGTGGACTGCACTGTCCCTGCACTTGAAGCTGCTGATTTATTTATTTTTTTAAAGAAGTTCCAATTAGCACACAGTGTAACAGTTCAGTTATTGAGCAACAGACTACGAAGGGGATATGACTCTGTTCCAGAGGCAATACTGGGGTGAAGATGAAGGCTTTAGTCCTGATCTTTAAAGGCCTCCACAGAAATGGGCTAAGCTACTTGAAGGCCCAGCTCATTCTCCAAGGGGTTGACTGTGTGTGGCAGCTATGTTTCATTGCAACAATGGAAGCATACATCAACAAAAACCGCTATCTGCATCTGTGAAGCTTATGACCTGGCCCGATGACTGGATTCAGGGTAAATCTCCAGTGTAGACAAGGGAGAGGAGCAAGATTTGGAGATGGAGGAAAGGGGAGAAGAAAGAAGGACAAAGTAGCTGAGTATACAGGCAACAGGGTAAAAATAGTAACCCAAAAGGGTAAGGGCAGAAGTCAGTAATGGGACACAGGAAGCTAAATACAGTAAAGTAGCAAGTGGATGGGAGGAAACAGACTTGTGTCCTAGTTTTTGTTCAGAAATATTGTCACTCTAGAGAGATGTGGCTGAGTAGAGCCCAGCACAAGAGAAACTATGATGTGGTGCAATCTCAAACAGTACTTCAAGGACATGGACAGACCAGAAACAACAGACAGATTAAGGTCAAGAGTGGAATCTGGTTATGGATGACATGCATAAACAAACATGGAGTGTAACAAGGGACCAGGCTAAAGGATTTCAAAATAAACTATGATACTTACACCATTATCAGTTCCCAAATACAGTTATGCTGACCTGGGTGGCACGTCCCAGCGACAGTCTCCCATGTAAGAGAAACAAGGTCAAGTACAGTCAAACAATAGATAAGACCTATTGAACAGGACGCCATGGTCAATACAGAAAAAATAAAACAGCAGTTCAGTTAAAAAGTTAATTAAAACAACAGGGGTTGGAGGAGAAGCTTCTTTGAATCATGAGAGGTCCAGCCAGTAAAAAGCTATTAATAAAAATCAAGGCTGAAGATTCAGATTCAGCTGCATATAGAGCCATTGAGGCACCAAAATAAATGTCTAGATTTTCAAAAGAAAATGCCAAATGTGGGTGCCGAGGCCTCTTGCACATCAGGTTGCAAGTGTCACAATGGGAACTGCCGAGAGCTGAGCACTTTGGAAAATCTGCCTGTGACAGGGTGCTGTTAGCAGCTATAAACAGAGCCATAGGCACTGAATCTGTGGGTACTCCAGGGCTGGAGCTCCCATGGGGAAAATTAGTGGGTGCTCCACACCCACTACCAGCCAAGCTCCCCCGTCCTTGCCTCCTCACCCCTGAGCGTGCCACCTCCCTGCTCCTCCCCCTCCCTCTTAGCACTTCCTGAGCCCCCACTGTCTAACAGCTGTTTGGAGGCACTTAGGACTTTCTGGAAGGGAGGGGGGAAGAGCAGGGATGCGGCATGCTCAGGGGAGGAGGTGGAGAAGAGGCAGGGCAGGGACTTGAGGGAAGGGGATGGAATGGGGGCAGGAAGAGGGTAGGGCTGGGGTGAGAAAAGGCGGGATGGGGTAAGGGTGGTGTAGGGTCGGGGGGGCCCCCGAGCACCCACCAGGCAGAAGGGAAGTTGGCACCTATGAACAGATCCCTTTGGAGGCCAGCACACTGGTGACCTAGAACACCAAGGGCACTGGGTATAGTTAGAGGAGGGACTCAGGTAGTTTGGGTTTGGAAGGACAGAAAGGATCACTTGTACCTGTAGAGGGCCTGATGAACTACTTAAGTAGTTCAGCTCACCAACTGCGTGGCACTGAGAAGCAAGAAAGCTGTTTAAAAAGGCTGAGCCAGGGAGCAGCAAGGGGACTCCACATAACTGCTGCTGTGTTGTAATGTACTTCACCTGGAGCATAAACAATAATAAAGACACTTGATGGAGGTACCGTGGTGGCCTGAGTGCTGCTTAAAGCACAAAGAGGGCTTGCCAGACAGGGTCTCCAGGAACTGAAGGGGGAGCCCGTTCACACCGCTGCTTATCTAGTACCTAAATGGGATCTGAGCTCTTTCAAAATCAGGCCTCAGCTGTGGGTCCTGAGCACTCGAAAAATCCCACCCATAGCTCTCAACAATTCAGCGTATAGTGATTGCATCAAAAGGTTTTTCTGTTGTCTTTTTCGTTCTGTGGCTGCGTATGTGATAACTTTATGTAGAGTGAAAACTGATATATCCAGCTATTGAACCTGGCCAATGAGCAGCAGGTAGCTTGCATGGTTAAAAAGTGCTCAGTTTGCCGGTAAAGGTTCTACTTGGACCATTAGTCTAGCCTAGTATCAGTTACATATGTTTGGAAGAGTCTGACTTTTAATACCCACCTGCGTCATATGGCATAATAGCCCAGAACCATTAGACATCTTCTCCCTGTGATGTCAATCTAGGTTCCTTTACCACATCCAGGATAGAGATGGGACACTGTTCCCCTGATGTGGTATTACTCCAAGAGAGTTTCATTTTCCCAGAACCTTGTAGTAATATCTTCCTCTTATAAAGGAAGATTGACATGGGATATTTCGCATGGATTGGACTAAAATAATCAAATGCTAACATATTTAAGGTATTTATTGCCATGGTATTTAAGTAATGACAAAGAATAGTGACAGCAGAATTAGTATCAGGTGAACCTTAAAAAGTTCAGAGTTAGGATTCCACCTGGATAACCACCCAAAAGTTCGAATGTTTATCAAAACTCAATGAGCCTGAAGAACTTGGCAGGAGAACAAGCTGACAAACTATATTACTGGTACGTTCTGCTTCCAGTTGGAATGGGCCCAAACTACAAAGTTTGGCTTTGGAACTTAATTTCAGAGGTGTTCAGTAAAATCTAGCCATGATATTTGTATCCATATTTATGATTATTATTATGGTGGTTGCTCCTAGACACCTCAGTCAACTCAAGACCTCACTGCTCAACAACTGGGTGCTGTGCTAACACAATCCATGTCCCAAAGGGCTTACAAGCTAGAATTTAAGATTTGGATCTGAGCTGCACTAGACTTAGGGGGTGTTAAGATCTGGGCTTTTTGGTCTCAATCAATTTTTAGTTTAAGCACTTGTCATTCTGGTCCTATCTGGAACTTGGAGATGCAGAAGTACAGACAATTAAAAATAATGGGGAGAAAAATAAAATTCTGGTTAACTTTAAAACAGGGAGCTTGGAACCTGGGCAGAAGTTCACGGGGGTATCACAAAGAGCACTGGGTGGAAAATTATTTTCCCCAATCTGTAAAAATTTTCAAGATTTCAAATAGTTTTCCCATTCTGAATCAGGACAAAAAAGTAGAAATCTCAATAATTTATGTGACTCTAAAATCTGATTTTCCTGGTGTGGATCAAAACATTTTCTTAGATCATTTCCTAAAGTTTTGTTTTGATTTCAACCATTTTCTTTTTTTGTACTCTAATTAGCCTAGATTTTCCCCCTTCAAAAATGACAAGGCAACCCATTTGGACAATCTTGACATTTTTTAAAAATAAATTTCAAGTTGAGAAATTTGTTGAAACTGACCCTATCTCCGCAGTTTTCACAAATCAACTTTTTCTTTGTTGAAAAACGAACAAAAAAAAATTCCCAACCAGCTCTAATCATGATTACCATCTGTTGACACAAAACTCAATCAGAAAAAAGCAATTTAGTGTTTCTTCTAAGTGGGTAAATAAAAATTAAATACATTGCATCTAAACGAATTCTTACTGTGTGTTGACTAAGGGTTTTCTGTCTGATCTCTCCAAGATGTCACAGTAGTGTTTTTATGTGGTAGTCATGTTAGACTTCCCTCCCTTACCAATTATGGTTCCTTAGAGATTACAAAATGGCCAACACAAGAGATCACAGCAAAATGTTAGAAGCAAGTATATTCACAAATCTTACCTGTTAATATTAAACCCATAGTTTTTTGTAACATGCACTGGGGATTAGCAGCCATAGGGTTTAAACTATATACACAATAAAGAAAAGGAGTACTTGTGGCACCTTAGAGACTAACCAATTTATTTGAGCATGAGCTTTCGTGAGCTACAGCTCACTTCATCGGATGCATACCGTGGAAACTGCAGCAGACATTATATACACACACACAGACCATGAAACAAATACCTTCTCCCACCCCACTGTCCTGCTGGTAATAGCTTATCTAAAGTGATGATCACTTTAGATAAGCTATTACCAGCAGGACAGTGGGGTGGGAGGAGGTATTTGTTTCATGGTCTGTGTGTGTGTGTATATAATGTCTGCTGCAGTTTCCACGGTATGCATCCGATGAAGTGAGCTGTAGCTCACGAAAGCTCATGCTCAAATAAATTGGTTAGTCTCTAAGGTGCCACAAGTACTCCTTTTCTTTTTGCGAATACAGACTAACATGGCTGTTACTCTGAAACATAAGTAAGAACACTTTGTATTGTGCATATAGGAAACAGTCTAAAACAACTTACATTAATCAAAAGAATGACGACTTTTCTGACTCCATTCTTTCTAAGAAGCAGTCTTCTGTCTGTCACCACTTAGTCATTTTATTCTCTTATTCCAAAAACTCCACAGGACTAATTTTGAAATAGGCTATTCAGGAAAAAAGTTGAGATGCCTTTCTCCTGTCCACTGCCTTCACTCTTTCAGCATTTGTATCTGTACCAAAAGGTAATCAGACAAAAATAAATGGCCTTTGTGAATGTCTATTCATTGAAATAAGTACATTTATATTTATTTCATTGTAGACACTGTCAGAGAGATGCTCACATAAACATGCATATCTGATATGTTGCACTCTAACCACAACCAAGCAAAAATCTACACCAAGACCCCTGAAAACTTTGGTGTTTGGATCTGATCTTCATGGGTGACTCATTCATATAATGGATCAGTTCCAAATACGAGACTGAAACACACCCAAACTGCAGACAATCTGGAAGCAGATTTGGGAGGTTCACCTGTCTTTATTTTTAGATTAATAGATTATAAAGGGAGACAGGACTATTAGATCATCTAACCTGACCTCCTGTATAAACACATCATAGAATTTCATCCAATTTCAATTTCATTCAGTTACTCCTGTATAGAGCCCAATAATCTGTTTTAACATATCTTCCAGATAGGCATCCAGTCTAGTTATGAAGAGTTCAAGAGATGAAGAATCCACCATCTCCCTTGGTAGTTTATTTCAATGGTTAACAACCCTCACTATTGATATTTATTCCTCTACAATGATCACCAGTTCACAGTGGGCATTGAACCTAGGACTTTCAGCACCTAAAAAGTAGTCAGACCTAAATACTAAGGCAGGGTGTTACACTTGCACCATATGAACTATACTAGCTGCTAATACTATAGCTAAATTCATTCCCAATGTAAGCCAATGGAGTTACACTAGGGATGAACTTGTCCAACTCACAGTAAATAGTGGGTTTTCCTATTGCATTGTAATATATGTTAGTGAAATCCCCACACTGTATAGATCAGATATGGACTTCTCAGTCTGTACACTCCTCAGGGCAGGGACTGTGTCTTCCTCTGTGTTTGTACAGCACCTAGCACATTAAATCTCTGGTTAGGATTGTGGCCTCTGGGCAATACTTAATACCAATAATAAATATTGCTGCTATTTATAATGGTAAAAATGCAGCAGTGTTTCTTTGTTGAGGGCATAGAAAGACCCTGAAACATTTTGGAGGAATGAAATTAAAAGTGCCTAGAGAAGAAGATAGAAGTCTTACGCTCATATTTCAGAAATGTCTGCATAGATTCACTAAAGAACTTTTCAAAATGTCTGAGGACGAGACCAAGCAAGAGAAATTTCAGCTGAAGTGGCAGCTTTGTGAAATAGTTATCAGAGGGTTTGAGAACAAAACAGTCCTCTCAAGATTAACTAAACAAGTGTGCATTAGCACTAAAGTGGGGCTTGGTTCTAGCAGAACTTCTGCTCCTCTCAAAAACAAAACAAAAACAAAAATAAAAAACTGGACCTCCCCCGACACACCTGTCCCCATCCTCCTGGCACATTATCACCACCACAGCAAAGAGTATGCTAGAGCAGTGCTACTCAAAGTGGTGGTCCGCAGACTGGTGCCAGTCCGCAAGCCATGGGCTGCCTGTCTGCACGCACGTTGAGAAAAAAATTGCTGGTCCCCCACATCAGATAGTTTGAGAAGCACTGCTCTAGAGTCTCTCCGCAAGTGGCTAATTGAAGAGGCCAGTGGATGTGTCTGGGGTTAGAACAAAACATCCTCTATGTACATGTTATTCTGTCCTTGTGAATTATGGAGTCATATTTTGGCACCATCCACTGAAGTGTCTGGTACCAGCCATGGTCTCAGACAACATAAAGGACTAGATGGGGCACTGCTCTGAGCCAGTATTGCAGTTCCTCTGTAGCTCCAAGGATCTTAGATTAATCCTTCTCCTCTAAAGCATTGCTTCCATGATGAAACATACAGTACGCCTTATTCTCTTACTGTAAGAAGAAGTCAATGGGAGTTACCCAAATCCTGCAACAGGAGAACTGGCTCTGTATGTCCCACACAGATATATGAAAATAAAGAAAAGAAGATTGTTAAAAAGCTTTCCCACTTCTGGGTCCCGTTTGTACTTTTGCAGCTATCCAGATGGTTATAAATTAGGGCTGTCAAGAGATTAATTTTTTAATCGTGATTAATCACGATTAAAAAATTAATGGCGATTAATTGCACTGTAAAACTATAGAATACCATTTAGTAAAAGGGAAATAAGGACAACCAGGGGAATTACAGACCAGTCAGCTTAACTTCTATACCCAGAAAGATAATGCAGCAAATAATTAAGCAATACATTTGCAAACACCTAGAAGATAAGGTGATAAATAACAGTCAGCATGGATTTATCAAGAACAAATCATGTCAAATCAACTGGATAGCTGTCTTTGACAGGGTAACAAGCCTTGTGGATGGGGGGAAGCGGTAGATGTGGTATATCTTGATTTTACTAAGGCTTTTGATACTGTCTCGCATGACTGTCTCATAAACAAACTTGGGAAATACAATCTAGATGGAGCTACTACAAGGTGGGTGCATAACTGGTTGGTAAATCGTTCCCAGAGAGTAGTTATCAGTGTTTCACAGGCTTGCTGGAAGGGTATAACGAGTGGGGTCCTGCAGGGATCGGTTCTGGGTCTCTGTCTGTTCAATATCTTCATCAATGATTTAGATAATGACATTGAGAGTACACTTAAAGTTTTCAGACAATACCAAGCTGGGAGGGGTTGCAAGTTCTTTGGAGGATAGGACTAAAATTCAAAATGATCTGGACAAACTGGATAAATGGTCTAAAGTAAATAGGATGAAATTCAATAAGGACAAATGCAAAGTACTCCACTTAGGAAGGAACAATCAGTTGCACATGTACAAAATGGGAAATGACTGCCTAGGAAGGAGTACTGTGGAAAGGGATCTGGGCGTCATAGTGGATCACAAGCTAAATATGGATCAACAGTGTAATGCTGTTGCAAAAAAGCGAACATTCTGGGATGTATTAGCAGGAGTGTTGTAAGCAAGACATGAGAAGTAATAATTCTGCTCTACTCTGCGCTATTAGGCCTCAACTGGAGCATTGTGTCCAGTGCTGGGTGCCACATTTCAGGAAAGATGTGGCCAAATTGGAGAAAGTCCAGAGAAGAGCAACAAAAATGATTAAAGGTCTAGAAAACATGACCTATGAGGGAAGATTGAAAAAACTGGGTTTGTTTAGTCTGGAGAAGAGAAGATTGAGAGGGGACATGATAACAGTTTTCAAGTACATAAAAGGTTGTTACAAGGAGGAGGGAGAAAAAAATACTCATTAACCTCTGAGGATAGGACAAGAAGCAATGGGCTTAAATTGCAGTAAATGTAAACAAACTTGTTTGTTTTCGTGATTGGCTGAACAAGAAGTAGGACTGAGTGGACTTGTAGACTCTAAAGTTTTACATTATTTTGTTTTTGAGTGCAGTTATGTTACAAAACAAAATCTACATTTGTAAGTTGCACTTTCACAACAAAGAGATTGCACTACAGTACTTGTATGAAGTGAATTGAAAAATACTATTTCTTTTATCATTTTTACAGCGCAAATATTTGTAATAAAAATATACACTTTGATTTCAATTACAAACCTGGAATACAATATATATGAAAATGTAGAAAAATATTTAATACATTTCAATTGGTGTTCTATTGTTTAACAGTGTGATTAAAACTGCAATTAATTGCAATTAATTTTTTTGAGTTAATTGCGCGAGTTAACTGCGATTGACAGCCTGCAACTCCTGATTTTCCCTGGTCTTTGCACTCACAGAATAAACACTTGATTGTGTTGTGTCTGCCAGCTTGGAGCCAGACATCAGAATGGATTTAACCAATTAGCAGATTTCCGCTTCAAGAGACTGGACGTGCGGCAGGTAAATCCTGCACATTACCACAGCTGATAAGCTAAACCAGGACTCCTGTGATCTTTACACAGCCGTCCTGCCAGGCAAGCCATAAAAGTGTCTCCCTCTCTGTAAAGCAAGAGGAGCAGTCTCTTAGCTGGAACCTGATCTTTCATATCTTACAGAGTACCTTAGGCTTAGAGCCAATACAGCACTTGTGTTAACAGCATGCCAGGTTCCAGATCACATACTCATTCGTTACACACAGGACTACACAGAGCTGTGATTAGAGACAAGAGCTTCTGTCTGGGCAAATAAAAACGAGGGACCTGCTGCCAGCCAACAGTATGGCGCCTATGTTAGAAAAATCAGTCTGATGCCTGGAAAGACCTCTCCCTGCAGGTTTCTCTGCTTCATGCCAGGTGAGAAGATATTGTTTTAAAATGCACACGTGGGTTTTTTTAAAAATGAAGTTGCATATCAGGGAACAATAGACTCCAGAATATGATTTACACGGCTGTTAGCTGTGCTGCGACATTGACAGGAGCCTGGGAGCCACCTTCACCCAAGATCCAATAGAGCAGGTTGTAATTGTTCTCATTTTTAATATGGCAGTGTAGCTGTAGAGACTGCAGGTCCCAGTTTGCATTGCTCCGTACGGTCAAAGGGCCGCCCTCAATGCATTTAACATGCTAGGAAGGCAGGTGGGGGTCACCGGGTAGAACTGTCTGGCCGCTCTTGTAATAGAGCGTATACAAAATAAATGCGAGACGCAGTTTTGCTTATAAACACCCAAAGACCAGGACACATAGCAAAATCCATTAACCATTGGGCTTAGTTCACTCCTTCTACAGGTGTAACATAGGATGCGAGGCTCCCAGACAGGGTTTAAACTTCACCATTAAGAGGTTTGAAGCTGCACCTCGTGCCCACCTTTGAAGGGATCTACAGAGAGCTTGCACAGCCCCCACATGTTACTCTGCCCAGGTGGAACTGCTGGGGGAGGGATGTGGTGCAATTTGCCCATTTCTTTCCCCTTAATATTTCATTCATCTTGCACAGAGGAACTTAGGGATCTCAAGAGGAGAGAGACTAATTGTACCCTGGGGTCAGGGTGGAGAGCTGCCATTCCTTTTGGCAAGATCACCTTCTGGACAGCTGCCTAACAGAGAGCAAGGTGAACACTCAGTGTGTGACATTCACTGAACCAGCCTGATGTGGCATGTGACAGGCTTTGCTGGTGCCTAAGGCACCAGGTGATTGCTTTTCTCAGTGGTGATCTCCATGAAAGGGGGCTGCATGTACTTTTACAATCAGATGCTCCACTGAGACACTACGTCCATTGAGAGTCATCTGATCTAGTCAGAGTGCTGCCAGCCTCAATCATTCACAAATCAGGATTCCTGGCCCTTACCAATAATCATGAGATTGGCTTAAAAATCGTGAGATTAAAATGGGTTGTTTTTCTTTGCCTTCTCATTTTTTAATTTGTAGGCTACAGCGCGGTCACATTTTCCAGCTTTTCTCCACAATCATACAGACTGGAAGATTTGTTTAGTTATTAAATGAAAGCTGAGATTCTCACAACTGCAAGAGTTGGGTTTTTAAGAAAAAAAAGAAATTTCAAGACTTGCTATAAAATCACCTAGATGATCCCCTAAAGGATTCCTTTGGTTTTAAAAATATCAACACTCCAGGTCATTTAGATAGTAAAAAAATTACCAAGATGGCTGTGATATAGGACCAAATACCAGACGCATATAAAGACAAATAGGGGCTTTGTAGTTAAACTCTTAAATTTTGTGGTGACCGCCTCAGCTGCTTTGGATTTTCCTTTTTCACCCCCTCAAAATTCAGAGGAATTAAATGCAGGAATACAAAAAACAAAACAAACAAACAAACAAACCCCCCACAACCAAGCTAACACTGAATTATTGTTAAAGGCAGAAGAAATCTCTCTCTCTCTGCAGCCAGGGAATTCTGGAAGCGAAAGTTATTTCTACATTGTTAACCTATGGGCAGGCAGATGCCATTTAACAGAAATGATCTTAACTGACCACATCCCCAGGAACAGTAAGAGCCAGCATTAGCTCTATGGGTTCTTTCTCTTTACAGGAGTACAACACAGAGTTTAACTTTAATTCTTCAGAATTTAGGCATGCAGTGCACATGAAGGTCTTTTAATACTGTCACAGCAGTGTAAATGGGCCTCATTGTGAGAGAAATAGCCCTAGGAGTTCTACAGGACTGGAGTGCCTAGTTATCCAAGCCACTGATTAGCCAAAGCTTCAGACTGTCCCCTGGACCTTTGGATAACATGGGTTTACCTGGATAATATTTTTTACAAGGAAAACTTCATGCACATTGGATCTTACTCTTTGTGTTATTAATTAGAGCTGGTTGAATTTTTTTCATAAAACTATTTTGGTGGCAAATGGCTTTTTGAGTGGAAAAAAAATTGAGGAAAGTTTTCACTTTGGAAAAAAATTTCCACTTATGTAACAGAACCCCCAAATTGAAAATTTTTGGTAAAAAGTTCGGAGGTTTGGTAAAAAAAAGTTTGAGAACTGATTCCTCACCCCCCATGTTTTGTTAGTTTTTGTTGAAAAAACAAACAGTTTTCAAGGGAAATTAAAAAAGAAAAGATTTTTTACCAAATATTTTCTACAAAAATATAATCAGCATTTTTCAACCCGTTATGTTATTATTGTGTACCAGTTAATGCTGCATGAGAAAATTTGAGGTTTCCTGTCTTTTGATTATGTCACTTTGCAGCTTTCCCATAGCCTCAGTTCTAGAGGGTTCCCCCCCCCCCCATCAAACTTTACCTAGAGCTCCTGCATTGCTTATTTTTCCACTTACACCTATAAGTCTGTGGTATGCCTCCCAATAGGCTCTGTTTTGTTAAAAGCTCCTTCCTGCATGATTCCCACTGAAGTCAAAAGGAGTTTTAATCGCAGCATTTCTACAGAATTGGGCCCTGTATGAATGAATAAAGATGACTTGGTACAGTGAAGTGAGAGAAGTACAATGGCACATGTTTCACAGTTCAGCCTTTAATAGTGTGTGCTGACTCAGAACACGAGAAAGAATTGGACATAGCGTAAATGCTACAATGCTAAGCAATGTGCAGTGCTGGTATGCTGGAGAACGTATTTAGTAAACACCTTGCCCCCTTCTCCTCTACGAATCTAGAACAAGATTTATTAAAAACTCAACACTGGGATCAGGCATTTTTCTCCCAGAAAAGATTACAAAACACAATTGCAAAAAGAAAAGGAGTACTTGTGGCACCTTAGCTCACTTCATGAGCTGTAGCTCACGAAAGCTCATGCTCAAATAAATTGGTTAGTCTCTAAGGTGCCACAAGTACTCCTTTTCTTTTTGCGAATACAGACTAACACGGCTGTTCCTCTGATACAAAACACAATTGCTGTGTTTGTCCAAGGTTGCGTGTGTCTCTACAAACAATAAATATGATCCAGACAAGGTCATAAGCACTAATAGGAACCTTAATTCAGTTTTAGCTCCAACCAGACTAGCTAACTAAACTCCTTCTGCCTGCTGATGTCTTACGACATTGGTTCAAATTCAGCCCTGGTGAAAGCACTGAAGTCAATATAGTTGTGCCTGATTATATGAGGATTGAATTTGGCTCATTAGAACTAAAGGGGTCTCAACCAACCTCTTAAAATTGTGGTCATAATTTTCTGCACCAGCTGAATGTTTCTGGGTGTGCAAAGCCTTTCATTTGTGCCTGTATTGGCTAAATATGGATATATATCAATTTGCATGCAAAAAGCTACTTGTATTCACAAATTAAAGTGTTGAGTTTTTTGCACACAAAATCCTAGTCATAAAAATCTGGCCCATCAAAAATAACTATGGAAAGTTGTGCCTCTTAGAGCAATTTCTGAAAATGTCTAATTGTATGTAGGTTTCAGAGAGGTAGCCGTGTGTTGTATGTAGTATTTCATAGATCTTGGCAGCCTACAGAAAACAATGGACGATCTGAAAAGGAAGAGCTCTGTGTAGGCTCAAAAGCTCAGCAACAGAAGTTGGATGAGCAGCTGGATGAGCAGAATGTGTAATCGCATAAGTAAATTCATATGTGGAAGCACAGTGAAGTTGTTGCATGTGCTTTAGCAACAAAAATGATCATATAATCAAACACTTATATACACAGCTGCTTATTTTGTGCCTTTTTTATTTTGCTTACTTTGCATCCACTGTGTGTATGCAGCAGGGTGCTGTGCAAGTAAAGGTGCCTATTTAGCATGTAATTGCCTGGTTTTGTCCATACACAGGCACAATTTAAAGCTCCTATTGTTGAAAATCAGCATATCCTGTATGGTCTACATTAGAGGGTGGGCACCTGTGCTTCCCCACCCTGTCCTTGTCTACCAGAGTCTTTTGTGCCACAAATTTTCTACCACTGCTACAATCAGAGGGAATCCAGTGGTAGCAACCAGGAATACATTCATATGGAAATATTCACAGGATTAGATTTAATTTAGGGCAGCAGGGAGTGATTTAGCTGGTCTAGTGAAGTCCCGCTAAATCGATGGCAGCATGCTCTCTGGTTGACCCTGATACTCCAGCTCTCCGAGAAGACTAAGGGAAGTTGACTGGAGAGCGTCTCCCGTCTTCACTGCTCTGTGTTGACACCAGGGTAAGTTGACCTAAGCTACATAGACTCCAGCTATGTTATTCACAAGGGGCCACAACAGTGGTTCCCCTAACCCACCCAGCAATATTGTTAATCTATCCAGCTATACTCTTGGCCCAGCAGAAGAATCTGTCCTATCTCAGGGCCTCTCCTTCTGCCCCTCCACTCCCACGAACAAGATAGAGTTCTGTGGTGACCTAGAATCCTATTTTCGACGTCTCCAAATCAAAGAATATTTCCAACACACCTCTGAACAGCATACTAACCCACAGAGACCTTCCTACCAACACTACAAAAAGAAGGATTCTGGGTGGACTCCTCCTGAAAGTTGAAACAGACTGGACTTCTACACAAAGTGCTTCTGCCGACATGCACGGGCTGAAACTGTGGAAAAGCAGCATCACTTGCCCCATAACCTCAGCCGTGCAGAGCACAGTGCCACCCACAGCCTCAGAAACAACTCTGACATCATAATCAAAGAGGCTGACAAAGGAGGTGCTGTCGTCATCATGAATAGGTCAGAATATGAACAATAGGCTGCTAGGCAGCTCTCCAACACCACTTGCTACAAGCCATTACCCTCTGATCCGACTGACAGTTACCAAAAATAAACTACACCATCTGCTCAAGAAACTCCCTGAAAAAGCACAAGAGCAAATCCGCAGACACATCCTTAGAACCCCGAGCAGGGGTATTCGATCTGCTACTCAAGAACCATAATCCTGGAAATCCTGGATGCCCCATCATCTCAGGCATTGGCACCTTGACAGCAGGATTGTCTGGCTATGTAGACTCCCTCCTCGGGCCCTATGTTACCAGCACTCCCCGCTATCTTCAAGACACCACTGACTTCCTGAGGAAACTACAATCCATCAGTGATCTTCCTGAAAACACCATCCTGGCCACTATGGATGCAGAAGCCCTCTACACCAACATTCCACACAAAGATGGACTACAAGCCATCAGGAACAGTATCCCCGATAATGTCACGGCAAACTTGGTGGCTGAATTTTGTGACTTTGTCCTCACCCATAACTATTTCACGTTTGGGGACAATGTATACCTTCAAATTAGCGGCACTGCTATGGGTACCCGCATGGCCCCACAGTATGCCAACATTTTTATGGCTGACTTAGAACAACGCTTCCTCAGCTCTCGTCCCCTAATGCCCCTACTCTATTTGCGCTACATTGATGACATCATCATCTGGACCCATGGAAAAGAAGCCCTTGAGGAATTCCACCATGATTTCAACAATTTCCATCCCACCATCAACCTCAGCCTGGACCAGTGCACACAAGAGATCCACTTCCTGGGCACTACAGTGCTAATAAGCAATGGTCACAAACACCACGCTATACCGGAAACCTACTGACTGCTATACTTACCTGCATGCCTCCAGCTTTCATCCAGACCACACCACATGATCCATTGTCTACAGCCAAGCTCTACGATACAACTGCATTTGCTCCAACCAATGTAGTGAAGACAAGCCCTTTGACAACATAGTGCTTAAAATGCTGGCAGCTGCCTGGAGCCCTGTCTTTATGACATCTGCATGCAACACAGCTTAAGAATGCATGCAAAATATGCAGTTGCATATCAGTCACTTGTTCTACTTGTTCTGCGATTGCACATTTTTCATGCAGTTAGTTACCCAGCTGCAGCCACATGGATGCCACAGACAACTCTTTTTGAATACTTGATCCTACACTCAGGGTAACTTAGCAGGCACTGTATGTGGTTAACCTGACATACATTAGTTGGTTTGCATTTAGCTTGTCCAAACCTATATTTTTGGACTGATAACACAACAGCTCAGCTGACCCCTGCTTATTATAGATACCAAACACAAATGGGACAGACAATATAAATAACAGATGTTCAGCTGCAAGCTCTGTCTTTCCACTCACCTTCTCTGTTTACAGCCACTGTGTTTCTGTTTACATCCAACGATGCTCTGGATAAGTGTGCTAACTCGGACTCAGAGAGGCCTTTCATGGGGAGCAGCTGTCTTTCCTCACACGGGCTCAGAAGACGAGTGGAAGTAGGGGAAATGGAAGCAATAGTAGATCTGTCTCATTCCTATTACTGGCAATGCCTGACCTTGCCTCAAGAATTAAATGTTACATCAGTTGATTTAATCTTAAAGAGACACCATTCCCCTAAACAGGGATATATCAGTAGGAGTAACAACTTAGATTATTAAAACTGAAAGATTTAAATGTCTCGTTTAGACTGCCCTTGCAGTTGAATCCATTCTGGAGGACTTTTATCCCCTTCAGGAGCCCAATGGCTCAGAAGAGCCACTCTTACTTCTCTGCTGCTGTTGGTGGTGGCGCTGCCTTCAGAGCTGGACACCCAACCAACAGCTGCTGCTCTCCAGCTGCTCAGCTCTGAAGGCAGCGCAGAAGTAAAGGGTGGTAATACCACGACCCCACTACAATAACCTTGCGACTCCCTTTTGGGGCAGGACTCCCAGTTTGAGAAATGCTGTGTACTTTTGTATACTTTTACCCTATAGTATACTTTACTAGATTTCATAGTCAGTGACGTGTTTTTCATGGCCATTACTTTGATAGGGCTCTACCTATAAGTGAGCTCACTGTGATGCATGAATAGGGCCCTACCAAATTCATGGCCATGAAAAATGCCTCAGACTGTGAAATCTGGTCTTGTGTGCTTTTACCTGATATTACATAGATTTCATGGGGGAGACCAGCATTTCTAAAATTGGGGGTCCTGAACCAAAAGGGAGTTGCAGGGGGCTCAAAGTTATTTTAGGGGGAACGCAGTATTGCCACCTTTACAAAACTGGGCAACCAGAGAGCAGCAGCTGTTGGTCGCTTGCCCAGCTCTGAAGGTCCTGCCCCGCCAGCAGCAGCTGTGCAGAAGGAAGAGTGGCAATACCGTACCAGGCCACCCTTACTCCTGCGCTGCTGCCTTCAGAGCTGGGTGGCCAGAGCGTGGCGGCTGCTGACTGAGGGCCCAGCTCTGCAGGCAGCAGCACAGAAGGAAGGGTGACACTCCCATACCATACCAGCCTTACTTCTGTGCTGCTGGCTGGTGGCAGTTCTGCCTTCAGAGCTGGGGTCCGGGCCAGCTGCCGCTGCTCTCCAGCTGCCCAGCTCTGAAGGCAGCGCTGCCGTCCGCAGCCGCACAAAAGTAAGGGTAGCAGTACCGCAACCTCCTGCGCAATAACCTTGCAACCCCCCTGCACAACTCCTTTTTGGGTCAGGACCCCTACAATTACAACACTGTGAAATTTCAGATTTAAATAGCTGAAATCATGACATTTATGATTTTAAAAATTCTACAGCCATGAAATTGACCAAAATGGACCACGAATTTGGTAGGGCCCTATGCATGAGACAGTATTGACACACTCTCTCAATAATGCTGAATATATTAATGATATCTTTTATACCGTGAGAAGGTTTTCAAAAGGAGGTGGCTTAAGTCCTATTGCCTGAATCAGTTGAGACTAGACAGGACAAAGCAGTGGAAGACACCTAGGGAAAATTTTGTGCAAGTTGGGAAAGATGTACAAACATAAAATGAGGAACACGTTTATCCAGATTATTAAGAAATAATGGCTCACATCTGCATTTGCCTACAGAAGGATTACAAAATAAACCACACATACAGTAAAACTAAAGCAAACTCCCACAAAACCTAGACTATTCAATCAAGGCTGAAATTCAATGATTAACTACCTGTTATTGCAATGTATAGTATATGTAACATGCTGGAACATCCACCACGTATCTGGAGTCTGTTGTCATACCAATTTGCTTTGCACCCTTCAGCATCTGGGGGTTTCTCCACAAGAGAGAAAACATCAGTAATGAAAATATCAATGTAGGCCCAATGACTCCGAGAACCAGCCTCTCTGCCAAACAAAAATGGGCCGATGGCAAAAACCCCCCAGAACAAAGAGCAAGTGAGAAAGGAGGACCCCCCAGAAAGGACCAGAATGAATGACTGACAGAAAGGCTTAAAACCTGAGCCATGAAAAGATCCACTCTAGCAAAACATTCTCAAGGAAGAAGTTCAACGGACAGGATCCCTTACAGGAGAAGGCTCTGTTTCCATCCAACGTGTTCAGATAGAACCTCAAGAGAAAAAGAGAGCAAAGATAATCCAGTTGACCTCAGGAGTCTTGGAGGGACACAGCAGGAGAGATTAGAAGTACCTCCAGCTTAGGTACACAATGCTTGTGTGAAGGACAGAGCTTTAGATATAGTTGTGAATTTCCTTACCTATGCGGAGGTTTATTTGTTGTCATTTGGTTACACATGTAACAATAATACCTAGCTCTTCTGTAGCACTTTTCATTTGTAGATCTCAGAGTGCTTTATGGAGGGAGGCAAGTATCATCCCCATTTTACAGAGTGGGAAAACGGAGGCACAGATTTGCTCAGGGCAGTGGTTCCCAAACTTTAACAACCTGTGAACCCCTTTCACTAAAAGTCAAGTCTCACGAACCCCTTCCTAAAAATCAATATTTCCAGGGATTTTCTCCTTTACCTGAGTATAAATTATAAAAGCAGTGACCTTGGAAATATAAAATTTGTTTTTATGACATGCTTATTACACACTATTATTAATTATTATTTATCATGACAGTATTTTTATTACATTATGAAAACAGCAAAACAATTCCAAGATCTCACTTTTGTAGCTTGTATCACTTTGAATAAGCCTGTTATAAGACAAGGCTCCTATGTTTCATCAAGAAGTATCAGATGTGAAACAGCATGAAGGTATTTAAAAAGCCAACTCAAAGAGTTCCTCCTACACAGGTTTCAGAGTAACAGCCGTGTTAGTCTGTATTCGCAAAAAGAAAAGGAGTACGTCTCTAAGGTGCCACAAGTACTCCTTTTCTTTTTCCTCCTACACAAGCATTCAGGTCTTGAGCAGTCCAGGCAAACAACGCACGTTACAACAAAGCTTAAACTTGTTCTTCATAATAATTTTAGAAGCAACACTAGCTGCCTATTTAATTTTAAAAACAGCAAAAAATATCCACCTCCCTTTCCATTTCTTATAAGGAGTCTTGAAGTTTAAATCTCCTCAGTGTGATAGATATGCTTACTTTGATCTGCTTAGCTCTTGGAAGTCCTGGGGCTCCAGGCTACTGGCCCCGTGCTGCCCGGGGTCCCTAGGGAGAGCTCTGGCTGCCATTATGGAATTTCCTCCCCCCCGAGAACCCCCTGTAACATTTCATGAACCCCAGTTTGGGAACCACTGGCTCAGGGTCACCCAGCAGGCCAGTGGCAGAGCTGGGAATAAAGCCCAGGTCCTGAGTCATAGTCCAGTGCTCTAATAAACAAAGGGAAAAAGCCCTGCTAATGGATACATGAGGTATTGCAATCCCCAAGCATTCAAAAGACATGGGTCAGGCCCCCACTCCTCTGAAACAGCATGGGATTTTTAGAAAGTAAGTGTTGGGTTCTTTTTATTTGCTCTCTAGTTATGGTGGGGCTAGTACCTCAACGGTCCCTGAAGTCAAGGGGGCAGGAGGTAACACAGCCTCTCTATGCCCAAATCCATCTTCTAAACCCCTCTGCAGTTAGCACAGTGTGGCCCACGGGCCAATGTCCATCTACTTCCCCTCCTCTAGTGGGGTAATATGGCCTAGCGGCTGCGGTCCATACAATCCACCCCTAGGGCAGCCTGGCCCAATAGCCAGAGTCCATCTAACTCCCCTCCTCTGGTTGGGTAATGCGACCTAGCGGCCAGAGTCCCTACAAGGCACCCTTGAAGTCAGGGCTATGCAACCTAGTGGCCAGAGTTATTACAACAGCCCTTGGGTCAGGGCTATGTGGCCTAGTGGCCAGAGTCAAAGAAGTAGGGGTGGGTGGTGGCAGAGGTGGTAGGGGGACCCAGCCCCTCCCTCTCCACCGGGTCCCAGCCCAGGGCCCTGTCAGCGGCAAGTGTGGTCACCACCCAGTCAATCAGGATCCTTCCGCAACATCCTGACATTCTTCCAGTGCAAGGTACCACTCACTCCACCCACCTGGGCCACTTCCTACCATGTGTCCTGAAGCCGGGATCCATTTGTTGTTGAGGTCTCCAAGCTCCTTGGTGCAGGTAATTTGTTGGGACTCTGACTCCTGTTGACTAGCTATGGGCAACCGGTCTCTGGCCTGGGCCTCAGACTCTCTGATTTCTGCAGTCAGGAGCTGAAGCCTCAACCAAGCATCCTTCTTCCCCAGTGGTCAGCCCTGACTGAGCAGCTCTGCAGACTTTTATACCTGATCTCCAGGTGGAGCATGACCCGGCAGAGCCTCAGGGGCGGGGCTTCTTCCGCTAGGAGAGAAGAATTAACCCCCGCCGTACCAGTGCGGGGCCGATCCGCTCCGTCACACTGGTATCTGAACATTTAGTGTACAATCACTTCACATTTTCAAAGTTTTCTTTGCAATTATGAGGGCTAAAAACTTAACTTTTTCCAAATGGGAAGCTGAGATTCTGATGCAATCACAGGACTCCAGCAGGTGGGGCTTTAACTCTCTCCTGTTGAAGCTGTTCGACTCTGGGATAAATAATGAAGGAGTCATTGGTTCAGGGAGACCGGACACAGGGCCTCCCAGATGAATGCCTTAACCCCTGGCATACAGAGTCTTTATCACACTCTCTGACCCTAAGTAGTTGTCCCCAGTGGAACAGTCACTGGCTCTAGGCACTCAGGACTAATTAAGTGGTTTACTACCCTGGATAGTTCCTTAGGGTGCAATTTGGCAGCTTCCACTGCAGCAGAGAAGAAGGTTCTCTTTCTGTAATAGCCTCAGCATAGAACTTTTCCATGTCTTTGTGTTTCAGCCTGTCCATATCATCGCTCTGGGAGCTGTTTGAATTAATCCTTGTAGTACAAACTTTCTTGTCTGTAGAACACTGAGATCCTTGGGTGTCAGGTAATATAGAAATGGAGTTTTTAAAAAAGGCATTTTAATAGTGATGGGTCTGAAGGGTGAAGTTTGAATTCAAATCTGTACTTTACACAGGTGCGTGCACACGTGCATGGACATACACGTAAGAGGTCAGATTTGGCCCCATCCATGTTGGTCCCATCGCTAGTTCATAGTTGTGCAACCCCATCTCAACAGCTTTCCAAGGAGTAGCAGTAGCCTAAAGAGTTAAGCACTAAGCAATCTGGATATTGCAGATGGTATCTACCATGAGCCAAATCAAGGCATGTTGCAAAAGGAAATTGGTTGGCAGACTTTGGCTGTGTGTATCTCGCTTTCCTTGGTGAAGGGGTTAGCCATTTTAAACATTTTTTAAGTCACACGTTGAGGGGAAATGCTGCCTGGAGAGGCTTAATGCATGGGTCTATTTACAGTTTTTGTTACTTTTTGCTAATTGTTTTTGTTCCTCCCTTCCTCACATTCACTCTTCTGTGAATCAAAACCACAATCTCTCTCACACTCCCTCTGCCCCTCCCAACTGCTTCTCTTATCATTTGCTGGCATCGTTTAACAGCAAAGAGTTCTTATGTTTCAGTTTCCAAGAAAACTCTGCCTCTGCCTTAAAAGTAAATGGCCTGAGTGTAGCTAGTCCTTTTGCATGTGCACATGGGAGTCTTATTAGATCTCAGGATCAGGAAATTTTTAAACATACCAATCACAACTGAAAACACACGTGAAGTGTATTAGGGGTGGAAGCAAGAGGTCAGAGGACAAGATAACACTACTAGCATCTGTTCATTATTGTAGCCAAGGCTCTGCGGTGGTTTGGGGGTTGTGTTCGTGGGCAGTGACAAATCTCTTTTGCTCCTGAAAAATTCTCTCCAACCTGCCTGCAGTATTTCTCTGCTCATGGACTTAGATCCTGAGCTGTGGCCAAGGAATATTCAGCACAGCTCAGGCATGGAAAGTAAAAAAAAGTATATTTAAGCTACATTTGCACCCCTGCCCAGTCCTGGAGCTGACCACCCACAAAGACACTCCCTGAATTGTCCACCTAATTGTGACAAGCTGAGCACCTAAAACTGAGAAATCAAAAATTAGTGGACACCTTTGAGAATTTTGGCACTGTAAAGTTAAGTTTTCTGAAACTATTTAATGTTCAAGTTAGATATTTGAGCAGCCCTCCCCTGACAATCTATTGATGCACTCCCCACAATTCCAGCTAGAGTCACAGGAAGTTATTTGAGCCCATGAAGCTGAGGAAGATAGAAGCTTCACAGGGGACACTTGAACCAGAGATAGACATTCTATTGCACTTGTAAGAGCAGAAACACAGTTTGCATTTAACTCATTTTCAGTTTTGAATGGAGCCAGTGTTTCTTGTTGCTGAGTGGCCGGATAGCTACTTCTGAAAAAAATTGTTTATCTAAGTATTGGTGGAAGGTCCCAGATGGATAGCTGCTGAGCTGAAATCCTCTGATCATCTACAGCCCCACACTACCAAGGGCCTTTGTTAGAGTGAGAGAATAATTTAGTCTCCACACTGATTTAGTCCATGGCTTCTCAGTTGAAATTGCTTATGAAGTTTCCAACTGAGGTGATGAGTTCTGAGATATTGGCACATTGTTTAGTAGTAAGTAGGAAAGACCACAAACTCATTTAACCAAACAGCTGTATGATGTTAACAGTTCCACTCACCACCACTCAGAACTGGATTTGAAATGGTGATCTCTCATTACAAGTCACTTGAGCCATCCAGTCCCCCACTGCCGGAGACATTTTAAGCGAAATGTCTTTGGCTTGAAAGTATGATATTCATCTTCATGCTGATGCAGAAAAGCTACTCACATTTGAGAGAAAAGAATCCTGAAGGTACTGTTAGTCGTGTTTTCATTATCTGTAGAACGTAAATTGTTGCTTTAATTTATTGCTGCTTAACTATCACTTGAATACCAGCCAATCAAATATTGTCTGAGCTTTGTATAGTGTGAACATGTGTGATTAACCTCAAATATGTTGTAATAAACTTAAACACTTCCCAGAAACCATGGCCAAGATCCACTGGTTATTGTGGACCTGCAGATTTTGCCTATCAAGGCCAAAAAAGTTTCTTTCTCATGGTGAAATGAAGTAGAAAGATGGGCCTGTCTCTAAGTAAGGTATGTAGCATGATCGCTTTATACTGGGGTGAGTTTCGTATCCAAGAAGTCACTTGCTGATATGACTGGAACCTGAAATGGAGTTTCAAGAAGCATTTAGCAGATGGAGGCATTTGAGGGCGTTTTCAGGGGGTGAGCAGGAAAGAAAGTGTAACTGCCTTGGGGTTCAGAGAGCATGGTCCCTTTAAAACCTTGTCCTGAGGCAGAGGAAGTGCTGGTTGTGACAGGGCTTTGAAGAGGAGGAGAGCAACTGGAGAGCTCCAGACAAGATGGGCTACAGCCAGCAGGCTCCTCACATAATGAAGCAGCTGAGAACAAGCCCAAAGCCTGGGAGGGACTGATCGGCTAACCAGGGACACCCCAGGACAGGAGCCAGGGAGGAATCACATGAGAAGGACAAACCGGAGCCAGACCTAGTAGCGCCGTCACCCAGAGCTGGATGAGACAGAGTGCTGGGGCTTGTGACTTTGCACTGGGATAAAGGAGGGAGCTGGAGCTAGCTAAGTGGAGAGGTTGTCACTCCGTGGGGGTTTGCAGAGAGCAGCAGAAGAGGGCACTGGAGGGGTTTGTTGGGGAAAGTTTATTGGCACCAAAGACAACCAGGAACCCCCAAGACTCACTATCAGACTAGTTTCAGAGTAACAGCCGTGTTAGTCTGTATTCGCAAAAAGAAAAGGAGTACTTGTGGCACCTTAGAGACTAACCAATTTATTTGAGCATGAGCTTTCGTGAGCTACAGCTCACTTCATTAGATGCATACCGTGGAAACTGTAGCAGACTTTATATATACACAGAGAATATGAAACAATACCTCCTCCCACCCCACTGTCCTGCTGGTAATAGCTCATCTAAACTGACCACTCTCCAAGTTTAAATCCAAGTTAAACCAGAACATCTGGGGGGGGGGGGTAGAAAAAAACAAGAGGAAACAGGCTACCTTGCATAATGACTTAGCCACTCCCAGTCTCTATTTAAGCCTAAATTAATAGTATCCAATTTGCAAATGAATTCCAATTCAGCAGTTTCTCGCTGGAGTCTGGATTTGAAGTTTTTTTGTTTTAAGATAGCGACCTTCATGTCTGTGATTGCATGACCAGAGAGATTGAAGTGTTCTCCGACTGGTTTATGAATGTTATAATTCTTGACATCTGATTTGTGTCCATTTATTCTTTTACGTAGAGACTGTCCAGTTTGACCAATGTACATGGCAGAGGGGCATTGCTGGCACATGATGGCATATATCACATTGGTGGATGTGCAGGTGAACGAGCCTCTGATAGTGCGGCTGATGTTATTAGGCCCTGTGATGGTGTCCCCTGAATAGATATGTGGGCACAATTGGCAACGGGCTTTGTTGCAAGGATAAGTTCCTGGGTTAGTGGTTCTGTTGTGTGGTATGTGGTTGTTGGTGAGTATTTGCTTCAGGTTGCGGGGCTGTCTGTAGGCAAGGACTGGCCTGTCTCCCAAGACTTGTGAGAGTGTTGGGTCATCCTTTAGGATAGGTTGTAGATCCTTAATAATGCGTTGGAGGGGTTTTAGTTGGGGGCTGAAGGTGACCGCTAGTGGCGTTCTGTTATTTTCTTTGTTAGGCCTGTCCTGTAGTAGGTAACTTCTGGGAACTCTTCTGGCTCTATCAATCTGTTTCTTTACTTCTGCAGGTGGGTATTGTAGTTGTAAGAAAGCTTGACAGAGATCTTGTAGGTGTTTGTCTCTGTCTGAGGGGTTGGAGCAAATGCGGTTGTATCGCAGAGCTTGGCTGTAGACGATGGATCGTGTGGTGTGGTCAGGGTGAAAGCTGGAGGCATGCACGCTTCCTCAACTCTCGTCCCCTAAAGCCCCTACTCTACTTGCGCTATATTGATGACATCTTCATCATCTGGACCCATGGAAAAGAAACCCTTGAGGAATTCCACCATGATTTCAACAATTTCCATCCCACCACCAACCTCAGCCTGGTCCAGTCCACACAAGAGATCCACTTCCTGGACACTACAGTGCTAATAAACAATGGCCACATAAACACCACCCTATACCGGAAACCTACTGACCGCTATTCCTACCTGCATGCCTCCAGCTTTCACCCTGACCACACCACACGATCCATCGTCTACAGCCAAGCTCTGCGATACAACCGCATTTGCTCCAACCCCTCAGACAGAGACAAACACCTACAAGATCTCTGTCAAGCTTTCTTACAACTACAATACCCACCTGCAGAAGTAAAGAAACAGATTGATAGAGCCAGAAGAGTTCCCAGAAGTTACCTACTACAGGACAGGCCTAACAAAGAAAATAACAGAACGCCACTTGCGGTCACCTTCAGCCCCCAACTAAAACCCCTCCAACGCATTATTAAGGATCTACAACCTATCCTAAAGGATGACCCAACACTCTCACAAGTCTTGGGAGACAGGCCAGTCCTTGCCTACAGACAGCCCCGCAACCTGAAGCAAATACTCACCAACAACCACATACCACACAACAGAACCACTAACCCAGGAACTTATCCTTGCAACAAAGCCTGTTGCCAATTGTGCCCACATATCTATTCAGGGGACACCATCACAGGGCCTAATAACATCAGCCACACTATCAGAGGCTCGTTCACCTGCACATCCACCAATGTGATATATGCCATCATGTGCCAGCAATGCCCCTCTGCCATGTACATTGGTCAAACTGGACAGTCTCTACGTAAAAGAATAAATGGACACAAATCAGATGTCAAGAATTATAACATTCATAAACCAGTCGGAGAACACTTCAATCTCTCTGGTCACGCAATCACAGACATGAAGGTCACTATCTTAAAACAAAAAAACTTCAAATCCAGACTCCAGCGAGAAACTGCTGAATTGGAATTCATTTGCAAATTGGATACTATTAATTTAGGCTTAAATAGAGACTGGGAGTGGCTAAGTCATTATGCAAGGTAGCCTCTTGTTTTTTTCTACCCCCCCCCCCCCGATGTTCTGGTTTAACTTGGATTTAAACTTGGAGAGTGGTCAGTTTAGATGAGCTATTACCAGCAGGAGAGTGAGTTTGTGTGTGTATGGGGGTGGAGGGGGATGTGAGAAAACCTGGATTTGTGCAGGAAATAGCCCAACTTGATTATGTAAAGAGTTGTCACTTTGGATGGGCTAGCACCAGCAGGAGAGTGAATTTGTGTGGGGGGGTGGAGGGTGAGAAAACCTGGATTTTTGCTGGAAATGGCCCACCTGATGATCACTTTAGATAAGCTATTACCAGCAGGACAGTGGGGTGGGAGGGTCCTTATTAATCTTTCCTCATATGGAAGCCGTTCCAAAACCCTAATAATTTTTGTTGCCCTTTTAACCTTTTCCAATATTACTTTTTTGAGATGGGGTGACCACATCTGTATGCCGTTTCATATTCTCTGTGTATATATAAAGTCTGCTACAGTTTCCACGGTATGCATCTGATGAAGTGAGCTGTAGCTCATGAAAGCTCATGCTCAAATAAATTGGTTAGTCTCTAAGGTGCCACAAGTACTCCTTTTCTTTTTACTATCAGACTAGAAACCTGCCCAGGATTCTTGAACTCTGAGTACAGATGCGTTGCTCGGTATCTGCCCTTTCATATTGTGGGCCCACGGGTCCTTGTTTTAGCTGTAACCCTGCTATACCACTCCCTCTATCTCCCCGCTGTTTTTCTCCATTTATTCCTCTAAATATTTCCTTTTTCTATATTTGTTGTACTATTTTCTGTGTGTACACACTCCAGGGCGTTTGGAACAGGTACCCCTGGGATGGAAGGGAGTTTCCCTGCTGGGTTCCTGCGCACCTTTTCTTGGCTAGAGCAGCTTGCAGAGTGGACTCTATCTTGGCCATGAGGGCTCTACAGTTACACAACAATGTAACTGTCCTTTCTTGCTTCAGTAGGTACTGAGGGGATAGTCCTGTCCCCATTTAAGTCAATGGGGAAACTGACTCTAGTGGGGAGCACGACTGGAATTGAACATATTTGTAGGGCTTGATTAAGAACATAAGAATGGATCAGATCAAAGGTCCATCTAGTCCAGTCTTCCAACAGACGCCAATGCCAGGTGCCCCAGAGGGAATGAACAGAACAGGTAATCGCCAAGTGATCCATCCCTTGTCGCCCATTCCTAGCTTCTGGCAAACCGAGACTAGGGACACCATCTCTGTCCATCCTGGCTAATAGCCATTGATGGACCTATCCTCCATGAACTTATCTAGTTGTTTTTTGAACCCTGTTATAGTCTTGGCCTTCACAACATCCTCTGGCAAGGAGTTCCACAGGTTGAATGAGTTGTGTGAAAACATACTTCCTTTTGTTTGTTTTAAACCTGCTGCCTATTCATTTCATTTGGTGACCACCTAGTTTGTGTTATGAGTAAACAACACTTCCTTATTTACTTTCTCCACACCAGTCATGATTTTATAGTCTATCATATCCCCACTTAGTCATTTCTTTTCCAAGCTGAAAAGGCCCAGTCTTATTAATCTTTCCTCATATGGAAGCCGTTCCAAAACCCTAATAATTTTTGTTGCTCTTTTAACCTTTTCCAATATTACTTTTTTGAGATGGGGCGACCACATCTATATGCCGTATTCAAGATGTGGGCGTACCATGGATTTATATAGAGGAAATATGATAATTTCCATTTTATCTGTCCCTTTCTTAATGATGCCCAACATTCTGTTTGCTTTTTTTACTGCTGCTGCACATGGAGTAGATGTTTTCAGAAAACTATCCACAATGACTCCAAGATCTTTTTCTTGAGTGGTAACAGCTAATTTAGACTCTATCGTTTTATGTTATCATGATTGTTTCCCAGTGTACATTTCTTCACATTTATCAACATTGAATTTCATCTGCCATTTTGTTGCCCAGTCACCCAGTTGTGAGATCCTTTTGTAGCTCTTCGCAGTCTGCCTGGGACTTAACTATCTTGAGTAGTTTTGTATCATCTACAAGTTTTTCCACCTCACTGCTTACCCCTTTTTCCAGATCATTTATGAATATGTTGAATAGGACTGTCTCACTACAAACCCCTAGGGGACACCACTATTTACCTCTCTTCATTCTGAGAATGGACCATTTATTCCTACCCTTTGTTTCCTATCTTTTAACCAGTTACCAATCCATGAGAGGACCTTCCCTCTTATTCCATGACAGCTTACTTTGCTGAAGAGCCTTTAGTGAGCAACCTTGTCAAAGGCTTTCTGAAAAAATCTAAGTACATTATATCCATTGGATCCCCCTTTTCCACATGCTTGTTGACCCCCTCAAAGAATTCTAGTAGATTGGTGAGGCATGATTTCCCTTTACAAAAACCTTGTTGACTCTTCCCCAACAAATTATGTTCATCTATGGGTCTGACGATTCTGTTCTTTACTATAGTTACAACCAGTTTTCCCGGTACTGAAGTCAGACTTACTGGCCTGTAATTGCCGGGATCACATCTGGAGCCCTTTTAAAAAATTGGCATCACATTAGCTATCCTCCAGTCACTTGGTACAAAAGCTAATTTAAATGATAGGATACAAGCTACGGTTAGTAGTTCTGCAAGTTCACATTTCAGTTCCTTCAGAACCCTTGGGTGAATACCATCTGGTCCTGGTGACCTATGACTTTTTAGTCTATCAATTTGTTCCAAAACCACTCTGACGCTTCAATCTGGAACAGTTCTTCAGATTTGTCACCTAAAAAGAATGGCTTAGGTTTGGGAATTTCCCTCATATCCTCAGCTGTGAAGACCGATGCAAAGAATTCATTTAGTTTCTCCATAATGCCCTTACCATCCTTGAGCATCTCAATTGTCCAGTGGCCCCACTAGTTGTTTAGCAGCCTTCCTGCTTCTGATGTACTTAAACATTTTTTTGCTATTACTTTTTGAGTCTTTGGCTAACTGTTCTTCCAATGCCTTTATGGCCTTCCTAATTATATTTTTACACTTCACTTGCCAGAGTTTATGCTTCTTTCTATTTTCCTCACTAGGATTTAACTTCCACTTTTTAAAGGATGCCTTTTTGTCTCTCACTGTGTCTTTTACTTTGTTGTTTAGCCACGGTGGAACTTTTTTGATGCTCTTCCTAGGTTTAATTTGGGGTATACGTTTAAGTTGAGCCTCTATTATGGTGTCTTTAAAGAGTTTCTGTGCAGCTTGCAGGGATTTCTCTTTTGGCACTAAAAGAAAAGGAGGACTTGTGGCACCTTAGAGACTAACCAATTTATTTGAGCATGAGCTTTCGTGAGCTACAGCTCACTTAAACATCTGATGAAGTGAGCTGTAGCTCACGAAAGCTCATGCTCAAATAAATAGGTTAGTCTCTAAGGTGCCACAAGTCCTCCTTTTCTTTTTGCGAATACAGACTAACACGGCTGTTCCTCTGAAACCTGTCTTTTGGCACTGTACCCTTTAATTTCTGTTAAACTTCCTCATTTTTCTGTAGTTTTCCTTTCTGCAATTAAATGCTACAGCGTTGGGCTGCTGTGGTGTTTTCTCCACCACAGGGATGTTAAATTTAATTACATTAGGGTCACTATTACCAAGCGGTCCAATTATATTCGCCTCTTGGACCAGATCCTGCGCTTAATGACTTGTCCTGTGAACTGAGCACCACTAGCAGCCAGGGAAAATAGAAGCTCACTCCTAACTGGAACAATAACATAGTTTGTTTTAAAGTCTATATGGATAATTATGATGCTGTTGCTGAATAGTGAACTGCATAACCAAAAATACATTACACAATTATGTTTGCTTGCTCTTCTCTCCTTTGACTTGTAAGAAGGTCTTCATGATAGTTTTTATTCCCTTCCTGCCACACAACCTCTTCCTGGGGAACTTTGCCAGGCACAAAGGTCCTTTCCTCCTTGCGTGCCTGGTGTCAACTCTGGATCCAACTGCAGGCCATCCAGTTGGGGGTGGGGGAAGAACATAGGGCTTGCCCCTTTAGGTTCCCCCTTAAAAAAGGTCACCCTGCAGCTAGGAGAGGGCTGGCAGCACCATGGCACCACCCTCCTCTATACTAGCCCACAGAGTTGGCTGCCCACATGGAGGGAGAATGCTGTAGCACACTAAGGGATGGTGCAGTGTGCTTATTCCTCTTGAACACCAGAGTGCTCCCGGTAGGAATGTGCCTTTTGAGGCACGCTCCCTCCTTGAGCTGCTCTGCACTGCCCCTTACTCAGAGCAGAGGCTGGTTCAAAATATTATTAGTATCACCAGGGACTTCAACTACCTAACATTGATTAGGTTCTGCAGCAGTAAATTTAAGTTCATTCCGGTATGAGAAGGTCCTCAATTCTTCATGACTTGCCTACAAGGTAGGGACTTTGGGTGGGCAGGGGAAATCTACGAAGGGACTTAGATGCTGCAATGCTGAACATCCCAGCATCTAACTTTTAGGCACCTAGAAAAAAAATCACAGGTACATGCAGTGAGCTACACAACCGAGTTAGGCACCTAAGCTTCCCTGTACAATGAATGGGGAGAGAGAAGAGCCAAAGAGTGTAATACACAAACGCCAGCCCACTAAGCAGGGAGCCGCCTAAGCTAACCAGTGGGAGATGCTGACTAGAAAGCTAAGGACAATCCCACTCTGACAGATAGGTGCCTGCATAAGCTCAGCGATTCACAAATGGACCTGCCCCCTTGAGTCAGAGAGCTGAGGTGCCTAAGGGATTTGAGGGAATGAGTTAGGTGCCTGCCTCATTCCATATAAAGCAGGGAGCAGGACTTGTAACTTTTAACTCCATGTTTAGAACACTCACCTGACATGTGGGAAACCCAGTTTCAATCCCCCCCCCCCCGCTCCAGAGTGGGAGAAAGGACTCGAACAGGGGTCTCCCACCTCTCAGAGAGTGCCCTAACCACTGAGCTATGGGATATGCTGGTGGGAGCTCCCTCAGTCTCTCCCTGGATAAATAATGAAAGACTGGTTGGAGCAGGATGACTGGATGCAGGGTACTCTCTCTTGCCCAATGACTGAGTATCTATGACCCAGTGACTATTCCACTGGGCAGAGAGGCGGCTGAATATCTGCCTTCCTCTGGTTTGTGAATCACTGTGGTGCTTGGGCAGGAGATGGGTGTCCTGACACCTAGAATGAGGCTGTGATGGGTTGGACCCCTTGGGAAGCCACCTGATGTGCCGAGATACCACTGAATCTACCTGTTCTTCCAGCATGGGCCCTCTTTAACCTGTCTTGCTGAGCCTGGCTCTTAAAACCTCCTCCAACACACACACAGGCAGGGCCACACCCAGCTGCAGATCAGCTCTGGGAAGACTCAGCTTAAGGGACTTGCTCAAGCACTCAGACATCCACCTCCCTTGGAGTGCAGACCCAAAGATAGATTATGGAATTTGCTCCCTCCCTCAATGTGGGGAGAGGTGTGCACACTTCTTGCCCCCCCAGTTAGAAATTACAGAAACTGGGTTTAATAAACATTTTTTTATTAACTATAAAGGGCAGATTTTAAGTGGTAAAAGGGGTAACAAACAGAACAAAGCCGATTCCTAAGTAAATGAAATCGAACATGCAAACTAAGCTTAAGTTTCACTTGGTTACAAATAGTATTTCTCACCCTAAATATTGTTGCAGGCAGTTTGCAAAGTTTCTGTGGTTCAGAGTTCCTGTTATATTCCTTTTCAGACTGGACCCCTGTCTCAGTCTGGACTCCTCCCTAGCCTTCCCTTTTGCAGTCTTTCTTCTTGGGTAGACAGGCCATGGAGTGGAGGAGTCCTGTTTGCCTTCCTCCCCACCCTAAAATAGGATTTCCATAAGGCGGGAATCCTTTGTTTTCCAAACTTGACTCCCCTTCTCTTACAGTGGAAAGTTACAGGACGTCCCAGGTAATGTTTTAGTATCAGGTGAGAAGACCACCTGACCCTGTAGTATCACAGCGTCCATGAGTCAGGGGCAGTATAGAGGGTCACAGGAAGGCCAAGCTTTTCACAGTCCATTGTCCTCGCTGATGGGCCATCCGCCCTGTCTGGCTGTTCCATTGTTGTACCTGAAGTGTTAGCAGTGGGAGTCACCCAGAGTAGCATAGATGAAATACAGATACAGAGTCAATATTCCTAACTTCAGATACAGAAATGATACAGGCATACACATTGGATAATTGCATTCAGTAGATCATAACCTTTCCAATGATCTCACATGAGCCATCTTGCATAGAGTGTATCTCAGTTATGTCATTCATATTATAGCATATTTTCATAAAGAATATGGAATGACACATCACAGAGGCAGCAGTGCATGCGCTCAGAGGCAGGAACATAGGTGTCTGTGGAACTTTTACTCTGAAAAACTTAGGCGCCAACGTGAATTTAGGCACCTACGGGTCTGGTGGAAGTTTTGTGGATCACAGTGGAGCCAAAACTGCCTAAGTACTTCTGTGGATACCACCTTAATGTTTAATTTTCTTCACAAAGCGATCCTAACCTCCACGACTTCTTCCCTAGCACGTGGGGCTTTGTACAACATTTTAAATTAACAATAGGCTCAAGCTACAGAGTTTGGGGCCTAAACAAAACAAATCAGCTACAAAACCAAATTTTACCTCTCACAGCGGCAAGCTAGGCCTCCCCAAAAGCTGTAGTTTTCTCTTTTATCCTCACTATTCCTCCCTCCCACATCTGTTGTCTTTTTGTTGTCTCTTTGGTCTCACTAAAATGTACTCCCTTGGCAGTAGGCACCATGCATACTTGTGGTGCTATGTGTAATAAATTTTGATGCAGAACTGGATCAAAACAGGAACTGCCTCAAAATGTGTGTATGGATCCACTTCCTACAGTTAAGCCACAATAAAAATATGAATAGTGAAATCAGGAAACCAAGATTCTTTATTTTGAACAACTTCCTGTGGGTGAAACTATGTAACTGATTTTGAGGTCAGCAAGCCTGATGCTCTTGTTCCCTGCCTCCCAACAGACCCCAAGAAGTCTCAGTTTAGTTTTCAGGCTCCCACACTCTGGAAGCAAGATTAATATGTTCATCCACTTCAGAGAACGCTCATCCTACTTTATGGACAAAAACAAAACAAAAAACAGGTAGTCATCCCTGAGAGAACAGTAACGGCAAAAGAACCAAGAAGTCCTCCCCTCCCATCTGCCTTGATAGAATTTGGACAAATTACCTAAACAGAAGCCCTGGACGCTCTGAACATCTCAGAATAGATGTGAAACTGCAGAAGGGAACATCTAGAGCCAACAATAATGTTTTCTTCAAAGAAAACAAATGCCTAGACACTGTCAATAAAGAGTGAGCAGTCCAACCAATGCTCTATATGGTTGCATCATGAGTTCTGTTTAAGGGTCAACATTTCTAAGTCCCCTCTAAAACTGACATGCTTAGTAGGATTCCTTTGAAATCTGGTGTGCCTCTGGAGGGCGTAGGGTAGGTTTAGTGACCCAAATTTGAGGCAATTTGTGCCAGGAGTTGGAGATAAGCGCCTTGAAAAAATAGCCAAAAATATTCTAGGTGGGTTTTATTGCACAGAGCTGGAGACCAAATTATTGATGTGATATGGGTGAAAATGGTCTTACCCTGTGAAGTTTTACCCAAGGGAGTCCATGGCAGCTACCAAATCTTGCGGGGGGGGGGGGGGGGGGGAGAGGCAAAATGAGAAAAACATTTAAGAAAATGTACTTTTTTACATCACATACACACCAATACAGAGCAACAGCTGAAGGGTTTCCATTCCTACCATTTTATATGCTTTAAAGCTCAACTCTTGTAACTGCTCTATAATCTGAATGGCTACTTGGCTTGCTTTGATATTTGGTGTTGCTCATAGAGGCATGGGGTAGTGTTACTGATATACATTTATGGTTATTTGATCAAGGGTTTCCGTCCAAAACAGCTTCTGCCTTGCACTGTTAAACAGAGATACCAATGACCACATGATTCACAGACCTCATTGAGACTGATGGCCATGAATTCACCCTTCAATTAAAAGAACTAAAAGATAAGTTAATCACAAGTGCCCATCTAAGAAAGTTTTGGACTGCATGGCTAAAGGTTGCTAAAATATTGGTACATGAGTGGTAATTTTACTTTTTGGGGGGCAGGGGAAGTGGAACGTAATACAAATATTTTGGGAGAAATTAGACATATGACTGCTTCCTGGGAAGGGAGGGGTATTAAGGGGAGAGGGATTATAGGTGGGGAAATAAATGGCAACTGGTGGTAGGGGAGGAGAGAAGGGTTGGGGGCTCAGGTGAGGGAGGGATATTCTCCACACCCATGTGTGGGCTCATATCTGGGGGGAATCTTGTCCCCCCTTAGGGGTTTGAGCCCCCTTATGAGATAGGATATGGGGGGGCTTTGACAACCCTGAGGGCCAAGGCCCTCTTACTGTCCCCCATGTCTGTGCCAGGATCTGGGGTGCCCATGCCCATCTATAGGGTTTGGACCCCCTTCCCCATGAGCCAGATTCAGGGAGTACCTGAAGACCCTTCCCTGTCCCCCATATGAGCTGGGATCAACAGAAGTCCTGCCCCTTTGGGTGGGGAGCAGAGAACAGGCAGCCCTGTATAGAAGAACCCTTTTCCTCCATCCTTCCTGTTTAACGGATGGGAATTCCAAGTGCTCTAAAATTCACAGGCTTGCACAGATTTTCTTAAAATTTGCTATACCTTGTGGGTGTGCAGAGTTCATGACCCACATTTGGAGTCATCTGAGACAGGGGCTACAGGATAAGCCTCCTCAAAACTGTTTTTTTCCAAAGAGTTCTAGGTGTGCTGAACTAACCACTCTTCCGCTCCTCCTTAAGTGCTACAGATATGCTTTTACTTGACCCTACCTCAGAGCTGCTACCACTACCTCCCAAATCTGGCATGCTTTTCCTTTAGGACCCTCCCCACAAGTGTACTCCCTCAGCTTTCTTTATAAGGCCCAGATGCCTAATGATGCTTACCTAGCTCCACCTCCCCAGCCAGGACTCAATCAATTACAGGTGCACTAATTGGCTTTTACACCTGTCACCTGTTTGATAAGGGGTTTAGCCCCATCACAATAGCACAGAAACATTACAAGCTCTGACACAGCACTGTTTCTCAGAGATGGGGTACATCTTTTGGACAGGGGTCAGACTCAGAAGTGCTCTCTCTCTCTCTCAGATAAAACTGTCAGTATTTTGGAATAGAAATCCAGTCTGTGATTTTTCTTACCAGCCCTGCCACAAACTCCACCCATTATAAAACATGAGCAGGAACGCTGTTTCACTATAACAGCGGTTCTCATACTGTGGGTCAGGACCCTGTTTTAATGGGGTCGCCAGGTCTGGCTTAGACTTGCTGGGGACTGGAGCCAGAGTCCGAGCCCCACTGCCTGGGGCCAAAGCCCAACAGCTTCAGCCTGGGCAGCAGGGCTCAGGTTACGGGCCCCCTGCCTGGGGTTGAAGCCCTGGGGTTTTGGCTTTGCCCCCACCCCCACCCCGGAGCAGTGGGACTTTGGCTTTGGCCCCCCCACCCAGGGTGGTGGGGCTCAGGCAAGCTCAGTCCCCCCTCTGCGGATCGTGTAATAATTTTTTTTTGTCAGAAGGGGGTCGTGGTGCAATGAAGTTTGAGAAACCCTGCACTGTAACATAGTTTGTTGCAGGCACTACATGTAAGTCGGGTTGTAAGAGTGGGGGAAGTAATGGCAATCTTAACATTTGTATATGAGGGAGTGAGGACTTCAGGAAGATGTGTTTCCTGCTTGTGGTGGTGGGGGGCCTGGGTACAGTAGTGGGGAATGGAGAGGAATAGGTCACAGGCATAGTTGGGTAGGTGTGCCAAAGTAGGGCTGCGGGGGGGGCCCTGCATGCAAATTGTGGATCACGATAGGTATAACTTCCTAAATGACTTTTGGCTCCTGCTGACAACATCTCTCTTCCTGTTTTAAAAAAGAACCTAGGAAATTCAAAGGCATAAAACTCCATTAATGAAGAGTTAAGGTTCCTGGGTGGTAGGTCATCCCCTTGCAGAACACTGAGTTAAGCAAAACTCAAACTTCTGATGACTAGGGCATGCACGGTTAAGGTTGCCCATGCAAGTAAATGTACTGCGCTAAATGGTAGAGGCAATAGTTGGGCTTGCTTGGTAACGTGTTTGTGACAGGAGGAGGTGTGTGAGTTACTTTCAGGTGTGTGACAGAGCTGTGATTGTGATATGAGGAGATCTGTTTTGCACCCTCCAATGTATGTAAGCACAGGGAACAGCTGCATGTGTACCTCCAGGATCCAGTCGGCATCATTTCTGTGCAGAATTGTGTACATTATAATAGTTAGCAGGGCACGGGGGTTTTAGTACAGCGGGTATTGTCAATAGTGAGCTGGGATATGAAGGCAGTCTAAGCATTAATTTTCTGAATCCACTGAACCTTAACTTGGTAGAGGTGTTTGCAAGGTCTGTGGATTACTCTGAGCTGTGACTGTGACGTGAGGAGATCTGTGTTTCCACCCTCTTGTGTGTGAGCAAAGGGCAAACATGCATGCGTCCCTTCAGGATGCAGTATCCATCCTTTCTATGCAGAATTGTGTAGGTATTACAAAGGGTATTGACAGCAGTAAGGTGGAGTCTGAGAGAAAATTCTAATGCTTTAATGACGGTTAAGTGAAAGTGTAGACTGAGATGGTGAATAAGTGTAAGGGAGTAGAACAACTTAAGAACCGCTTCTCAGCCTTTTGCACATGAGGTATTCTTTCTGAGTAGTTGGTCATGTGTGAATGTACACCAGGATCTGCAGCCTCCTGAATCTTATAGTGCAAATGGCCAGTGTGAGTATGTGCATACGGAGGCATTGCTCAAAGAGGGAAGGTGGGCATGGTCAGTTTTTCTTCCTTTTTGTCTTTTAACAGGGATAGATGGAATCCTGTGGGTGAGAGTGAATGGGTCATAAAAGGATACAAAGAGCTTGTGCACTTCAGCAACAGTGGCACTGGCAGAGCAAATGTATTTGTGTATTGGGGCATAGCTGAAAGAGGGCAGAGTTAAGGTTGCACAGGCAACCTTAACTGTGTATTTTCTGGCTTTCTGACGTTTGAGTTTTACTAATTTTAGTGTTCTGTGATGGGACAACCTACTACCAAACAATCTTAACTCTGTGTTAATGTAGTTTTTTGCCATTGAATAAAATCAATACTGATAAAATTTGCTGTTGATCCAAGGATTGGCTGAGTGGTAAATAATGAGAACCGGGCAGTCACATTGCATGATTTGGATCACTTGATAAGCTGGGCCCATACAAATAATTTGTTTTATTACAGTCAAATGCAAAGTTATTAATCTAGGAACAAAGAACATAGGCCATACATACAGAATGGGGGACTGTATCCTGGAAAGCGGTGACTGTCTGAAAAGGATTTAAGGATCTCACTAGATAAGCAACTCAACATGAGCTCCCAGTTTGATGTGTAGCACAAAGGGCTAATGTGATCCTTGGATGTACAAACAGGGGAGTAGTGAGAAGGAGTAGGCAGGTGATTTTATGTCTATACAGCATTTGTGAGACCAGTACGGAAATAGTGTGCCTGGTTCTGGTGTCAAACTTTAAAAAACATGTTATAAAATTGGAAAGTGTGTAGGAAAGAGCTACAAAAATGATATGAAGGCTGGAGACAATGCCTTATAGTGAGAAACTTAAGGAGCTCAATCGCTGAGAAAAGGATTTAGCTATTAGTGAGAGAATGTAACTCAACTGCATTCACTCATTACATAATTTTAAGGAGGGAGAGTGGAGTACAGTTTATGCAACTGCAGCTGCAGGAGAAAATCACAGTTCATGTTCAAGTGATTCATCCCTTATCTACTGTATCTGCCACTGCCCAGTGTGAGAATAGGACTTCCTACTGATAGCAGTTACGGCCTCTGGCTGACAGATTTGCTGTCACTGGAGAAATATATTTTCTGTCTTTTTCTTTTGACTCCATCTCTCCTTTTTAATAAAATAATACTCCTTCATAGAGAACATTTTATTCAAGGATCTCAAAGAACTTTATCAAGATGCATAGTTATCATCATCCCCATTGTACAGAGACGAGAGAGGTTTAGGACACATTTTTTAGACGGAAGTTAGGCACTTGAATCTACCTTCAGACACAATAAAATTAAGTACTTGTGGCTCCCATTTAACTTCAGTGGCAATTCTTGGTGATTGGCACCCCCAATAAATAAATCAGGCCACTTGCTAAGTGTGCCTAAATACAGATTTTAGGCACCTATATTTGACAATTATGGCCTAAAGGCTAGATCCTAAAAGATACTTAAGGGCAGCTGCAAGCATGGGGAGTTAGGTCCCTAAATACTTTTGAGGATCTGGGTCTAAGTGATTTACCTGAAGTTACAGTGAAGCGGTAGTAAAGTAGGGTTAAAAATCATCATTACACATCTCCCAAATCTGCTGCTCTAACTACTGTATTAAGCTACTCAACTTCCCCCCTCTCCCTTCATCCCCAATCTATTCTCCTTTCTTTTGCCTCACTTTTTTTTCCTGCTCCTCTTCCCTACCCCTTTTTTTCCTGATTAGACAGCACACCAAGCTGCCCCAGGAAGAGGGGACATAAAATCAGTGGCATCCGTTCATTATCATAAGTGTCCTGGTGCAGACCCATGGCCTGAAATGAACCCTGAATTCTACATACAGCCTTTATCATATATTCAGAAAATACACAAGAAAAAACACATGCTTAGAAATATGAATGGACTGATTGGCCCAGACAGTGTTTTGCAAACCTCCCTGACTATCTGCTGCTCATGGTACAAGGACGTGGCCTGTGAACAAGACAGTAATCTTTATAGTCAGCGCTTATGGGTACTCATTAGAACTTAATTATCTAGTGTTCACAATAAGAAGTGAGCAATGTAAGCTATAATCTAACAAGATTACAAGCCTCGGAGACTGATGTCCTCAGTTTATCCAGACAACATATAGGGGCAATGCAAGCTACTCCACGTGTCCTCAAACCTGACTTGGAGCAACAGCTTCTAAAGTAATTGGTCTCCAAACCCATACAATCCTTATTATTTATATTATGGCAGCATCTAGGAGCCCTGTCATGGACCAGGGGCTCCATTGTATTAGGTGCTGTACAAACAGAAGGAAAAAAGTCCTTGCCCCAAAGAGTTTATAGTCTAAGTCCTAGGCAGAAACATCACGAGGGGCCTGATGCAATGTTATCATGCACTGATATGACATGACTTGAAGATGTAAGAACCAAATATCATGAAATGGCATCACATATGGTGGTGTTGGGTGGCCCTACCCGAAACAACATTTCTGATGTATCTGCATGTCCCCCCCCTCCAAGATTCTTGAATCCTCTCTTTGGTCTGAGCCATTGTTTGGTGCTAGTAGATATTTTGGTAAAGTGAGCAGAGCTGGTTGAGAAATTATTTTTGTTCTAATGGAAAACTTTAACCAACTCTCCTCCATAAAAAACGACAAACAGAAAGTTTGTTTGTGGTGTTGTAGCTGCATTGCCCCCAGGAGCCAAGGTGGGTGAGGGTGAGCTCCCAGCACAGTAGCACAATCTGCAATGCCACTTGACGACACTGAAACTGGAATCGCTCAGGGGGGTGTTTTTTCACCCCCTTGAGAGAGGAAAGTTTCAGGGCTGTAAGTGGCAGTGTAGACAAGCCCTCAGTTACACTGATGTACAGCCACCACAGGAATTAAATCCCTTCTGCATGTCCACACTATGCTCCTTGTGTCGGTGGTGCATGTCCTCACCAGGAGCACTAGCACCAATGTAACTGTCAGCTTGGAGGATTGAGGGATGGCTTCTGAAAAGCAGCAACAATCGATGTCAGCAACACAGTGTCTCTACTGACATTGCTTCAACCTAACTATGCTGACCTAAGTGCAATGCCTCTTGCGGAGGTGGAGTTAAGTCAGCATAGTGGGTGAATTTCATCGGTGGGAGCTACGTTTCTGTGTAGACACTTACAGCGTTAGGTTGACGTAATCTGCCTTACGTCAACCTAACTCTGTCGTGTAGACCAGGGCTCAGCGTGTCACAGTTAAATATCAGGGGGGACAGATTGTTAAACATAAGCAGTTAATGCATGCTGCAAGAGATCATTCAAGGTGAAGCGGGCAGTTAACACCTCTGCATCATAGAACAAAGGAGGATTAGTGGGTTACAGACAATGTTCCCTCTAATTTTTTACATCCATGTGCAGAATGAATTTTGTTATCTGCACCATATCAAGGTAATGTGCGGATATGCGCCACCAGTAGAAACAAAAAATGTAGATATAATATATATTTTTAAAAAGTTACCATAGGGATAATTCCTGAATGCTATTAAAAGCCTTCTCAAAGTCTATGAAATTTATGTAGGGTTGCCATTGCCATTCTAAGCACTGTTCTATTATGTTTCTTAGAGTGAAGATCTGGTCTGTGCATCCATGCCCTTTCCGAAAACCAGCTTGCTCTTTTCTGAGAACACTATCAACTGCCTCTGATATATGCTGGACTATGATCTTACACAATACTTTGCTGGCACAGATAAGCGTGTGATACCACACCCATTATTACAATCACTGAGAGTTCCTTTCTTTGGTATCTTCACTATAACTCCACTGGTCCACTCATCTGGCACTTTTCCCCTTTCCCAGACTGATGTAAATAGTTCCATACAACCTGCCTCAGAAAAATCCTCTGTATCTGTTGGCCCAGAACAATCTCAAACCAAGATCTATTGACACAGTGCAGGCAAGAGGATCTGAGCACCATCATTGCCAGGAGGCATTGGAGATGGATCGGTCACGTGCTTCGGATGGAAGCTGATTCCATCACCAGAGTAGCAATAAGATGGACACCTGAAGGCAAGCGAAAATGAGGCCACCTGAAAAACGACATGGCGAAGAGCTGTGGAAGCCGAGCTGAAAAACCTGGGGCACAGCTGAGGAACCACTGAAAGACTTGCCAGATCCAGACAGGAGTGGAGGAGCTTCATCACTGCCCTAAACGCCAGAGGTGTAATAGGAACATGATGATGATAGGGATAATTAATTCAGCTAGGACAGGTTAGGCATTTTAGAACTCACTACTCAAAGAATTAAATGTAAGTGTAAGAGCGAAATAAAAATTATGAAAGGCATAGACCAGTCAAAAAACTAAAATAACACACTTTGAAAAAATAAAATTACAGCGAATACATGTGCATTGCAGGGAGTACTATGAAGTAACAACAACAGTAATACAAGTATGTGTTGGGAGGTGAGTGTGAAAGACTGTGTGTGGGAGGGGTGTGAGAGACAGAGACAAAGAGCGTGTGTGCTGGCTGCTGGGGAAGTTTCTGAGAGATGCTGTGCACTGTCTCTTTAAGGCAGTCTTACTGAAAGCTCTCCTGCTCCTGAGCCCTGTTCCCACTCTCCTGCTCTGCGGAGATGGAGTACATGGACAAGGGGGGAGGGGGAAAGAGAGAGAGAGTGTGTGTGTGTGTGTGTGTGAGAGAGAGACACAGAGACTGTGTGTGTGTGGGGGGGTACAGGGGTGGTGGGAGGGGGACACTCTGACATCAGCACCCCTCTCCTCCCAGCTATGCACAATCAGCAGGAGGGGCCTGGGAGCAACTGGCCAGGGGCTCTAAGGCAGAGGGCAGGAGCAAGGTGGCTGCAAAGTAGTGCGGGGAGGGGCACCTGAACACACGCTGCTGGAGGTGCACAGCTCTGCTAATCAAGTGCACGCCCCTTGAATCACTCCTGAGTGGCTGTCCGACTGCGCAGCTTAGAGGGAACACAGGTTACAGATGGTTGTAATGAGCTGTAAATCCAGTGTCTGTACTGAGTCCATGATTTTTAGTGTCTAACGAAGCTTTGAAGATAGCATGCAAATTTCCTTTGCAGACAAGGACGGAGGTCAGATATGCAGTGATCATTTTTCTTTGAGAAGTGTCCCTCTGGGTGCTCCACTTCAGGTGTACTCAGGCCCCTTGTGCCTTTAAGTGGAGATTTTTCATAATAGGTTGCCTTTGGCCTGCGCATGCACCCTGCGCTTCCTTGTGCCCCATTCCAAAGCTATATAGAGTTGTGCAGGTGAACCTCCATCAATTCCTTGTCAACTGCCTTGGCCTGACACTGAGTGTAAGTGTGCCTTTTACTTTCAAAGTCACTTAGCCTGGTTATCCTTCTTTAGTTATTTTATTTACTTTTTATTTAGGGGGACTTTCTCTCGATCCCTTTCCGCCTTGGAGAGGAGGACTGTCTCTTGTTAGATTCTGTTGCCTTGGGGTATGCTTGGCTCTCCAAACCCCCTCTCGCACTCCACCCCCAATCCACAGTGCCCTCCCACACCCAAACTCCTTCCTGGAGCCCACACCACCTCCAACACCCAATCCCCTGCCCCAGCCCTCTCCTTCACCCCAAATCCCTCATCCCCAGCCCCACCCCAGAGTCTACACTCCCAGCTGGAGTCCTTACCCCCCGCTCGCCCCAAACCCCTGCCCCAGACCGTAGCCCCCTCCTGCACCCTGAACCCCTCATTTGTGGCCCCACCCCAGAGCCCACACTCCCAGACAGAGCCACACACACTGACTTTACTTTTGTCAGGGTTTTTTGTTCCCCTTAATCTACAGTAAAAGTCAATCAGATGGAAATATGATTGCATGTTGCATTTGGAGAAATGTAAATGTTTACTCATCTCTGCCTGACATGCAGACTCCTTGTAACACCAGGAGGGTGACAAAATTACAAGTATGTTTTTGTATTTTTACTAAACTTATACGAAGGTGGAATGCTCTTTACATTAGAGGAGGACAAGATGAAAACATCTTTAACCCTCTGGGTTTTGCCTTGGCTAAGAGGGCTTTGTTGACTTGATGCAATGAAATATTTATTTATTTACTATATCCGTGTAAAGTTTTCTCCGTGACACTTGAAAAAGAAAGTATTTAGTATGAAGGCTGCTGAATTCTTATTTAAATAAAAGATTATAGCAATCAGAAAAAGTTTCAGAGATAATGCCACTGAAAATCCCTTATTTCAGAGTAACAGCCGTGTTAGTCTGTATTCGCAAAAAGAAAAGAAGTACTTGTGACACTTTAGAGACTAACCAATTTATTTGAGCATAAGCTTTCGTGAGCTACAGCTCACTTCATCGGATGCATACTGTGGAAAGTGTAGAAGATCTTTTTATACACACAAAGCATGAAAAAATACCTCCCCTCACCCCACTCTCCTGCTGGTAATAGCTTATCTAAAGTGATCACTCTCCTTACAATGTGTATGATAATCAAGTTGGGCCATTTCCAGCACAAATCCAGGTTTTCTCACCCCCCCCAAACACACACACAAACCCACTCTCCTGCTGGTAATAGCTTATCTAAGGTGCCACAAGTACTCCTTTTCTTTTTAGATAAGCTATTACCAGCAGGAGAGTGGGTTTGTGTGTGTGTTTGGGGGTGTGTGTGAGAAAACCTGGATTTGTGCTGGAAATGGCCCAACTTGATTATCATACACATTGTAAGGAGAGTGATCACTTTAGATAAGCTATTACCAGCAGGAGAGTGGGGTGGGGGGAGGTATTTTTTCATGCTTTGTGTGTATAAAAAGATCTTCTACACTTTCCACAGTATGCATCCGATGAAGTGAGCTGTAGCTCACGAAAGCTTATGCTCAAATAAATTGGTTAGTCTCTAAGGTGCCACAAATACTCCTTTTCTTTTTGAAAATCCCTTAGGTGTTTCTGAAAATATTGACAAGCATAGAAAATTTTCCAGATGAAGAGAAATTGAAACTATTAATTTGAGAAAGAAAAGTCTATAAAGAGTGGTCATAAAATATATATATAAAAGTAAATGATGTCGAGAAAGTAGGTTAGGTACTTCTCTTCACCTTCTCTCATAACAGAAGAACAAGTGGACATTCAATGAAATTGAAAGGCAGCAAATTAAAAACAGATAAAAAAATTTGTTAGTGTTCACTTGGTCTGTGGAACTCATTTCTATAGATGCCATTAAAGCCAACATTTTAGTAGGATTCCAAAGAGGACTGGGCACTTGTATGCTTAAAGAAAACACCCAGTGGTATAGCATTAGTAAGGATTAATTTGAAAAGCCACAAAAGTTGGGAAAGGCACAAGCCAACCTCTAATTCATGGGAGTTGGAAAGAAACTTTCCCAATGAATGCCCACTTCAGGATTTCTTGCATCTTCCTCTGAAGCGTCGTAGACAGGATACTGGACTAGATGAACCATGGGTCTGATCCAATGAGGCAATTTCTACTTTACTATTTATGAACTTCTGAGGGGGATGTTTATATAAAAGCCCATCGTTCAAAACCAAAATATCTAGTCTTTTATTTTTAGCCCACAAAAATTCTTACTGTGAATTTGTTCAGACGTGAAAATGCTCAGGCTGCCATTGAGCAAGTCTGGTAGGACATCAACCTCGTGTCAATAGGCTGCAATGAGCTCTTAGGAAAAACATTTAGTCAAATTCTGCACTTAACTACCCCATGCCACCCCACTGGCTCTGTCTTTCCCTCTGTTTTTACTCTCTACTCCACTTTAGTGTAGTGATGTGGACCCAGTTCTTCAAAGGTCTGTAGGTACCTAACTTCCATTGATTTTAATAGGAGTGAGAAGCCCAAATACCTGTTAGGATCAGGGCCATGTCTGCTTGCAGCTGAAGAAGATTGGAATTGACTCTCTGAAGACCTTACTATTATTTCTTTGAAAGCCAGCAAGAGTTACTCTTTCCTCTACCACATGGCCTGACCATACTGCCTTGATACCACTTGCCTGGGAACCTTAGACTAAGACACATATCCCTTGTGTGACAGTGCAACTCACTTCACAGACACGATCTGGCAGAAAGGCTGGTTTTTCGGAGAGTTCCAGACATATATGTTCTTTCGTCTCTGGATGGTGTCCAGGAATGTGCAATACATGTTAGTATTTCCCCAATAGTCTTTCAGAGTTCTAGAGAGAAATGCAAGTGCCCTTCATCCTCCAGCCTAGGGGCATGACTCCTGCGGCCCTGGCCCCTGTCCAGGATGTGCTTTGTCTCTGCCAACACAGTCTCAAAATCCTTCCCAAATCCAGGTTTCCCATAGGGCAGGTCAGTCTCCATCAGCTGCTGCCTCTGCTCGCTCCAAAAACAGAGAGGTGATATAGGGTGTGGTTGGTGTGGAGGTAGCCAGGGTCATTGGAGAGGAGCACAGAAATTCATTTTAGGTCACACTCCTCTTCTTACTGTATATAAATGAAGTAGTTCTGGTCTTAACTGACATCTAGTGCAAAACTTGGGTGGGGTTTTTTTGCAGGTAAGTTTTAGTGCGTGTGGGGAAGGGGATGGTGTACACACCTTCTAAGTGATCTTGATAATCTTGTTTAATTAAAAGTTATCTACCGTGAGGGTTCTAGCACTACCTCCTTGCATAGCCTGTGAAAGCGTTATCTTTATTATTGTCATATTTGCCTTCAACACTAAGGAATGAAATGTAGCCATAAAGGGGGGAAGGGTCACAGTGTACTAGAATGGAATGTAACGCAAGCTCATGCCTACTGTACAGATTCATTCATTCTCTTCCTCATGTTCCCTCATTTTCCCCTCCATCCTCCCGTGACCCCACATTGAGCCAGCACATTCTTCCTATCAAGGAAAGATGGAGGCAGCTTAGCTTGGAGCCTGTCAAATGCTGTTCTTGGGTCAGGCAGAGGCCATCACTCACCTGTTAGCCTTTCCTTCCCACAACCCCACATCCTGGAAAAGTTAAAGAATGAATTTGATTCGAACTAGAATTACCCACCCACCATTGCCTCACTCACCCTCCAAACACTAGACCACGTGGCCAGCCCACTACAAGAAGCTGATGTTTCAGCTGGTGATACTTTTTTAGCCAAAGAGTCAGTAATAATCCAGGGCCTCATCATGGTATTTGTGGCACTGTGCTGCAGGAGGGGGCATCTTTCAGATGGGAGGGAAAAGCAAAGTCCTAATTGCTTGAAGTCATTAAGAATCCCATGGCACTTTAAAATATTTAGTCTGGTATCCCGGCCAAATTCTGGTTAGTTACTTTTTGCCTACATAAATACCCCCCAGCAGTTTCAATATGACCATAATACAGCCTTCACTTCCTGCTATAAACTGTTGTGCAATTTTGCTTTGAGAATAGCTGTCACAGTTCACTTCAGAGATTAGTGCATTTCAGCAGCACATGACAGTTAATTCTTCGCATACTCAAACTGAAACACAGACTCTGGGGTCTTTTGATAGGGGAATTTAATGATTTTTAATTTCATTTCTTTATTTATTTTATTTCTTTAACTTTAATTGTTCTTCATTATTTCATAAAGGGAATCTAAATGCAGAATTGCTCCAACTACTGTGGCACCAGATGTCAGCAGTAGCTTCTTGAGCTGCATTGCTAGCAGAGGAGTTGCTATGAGAAGCAGGCTAAATTTGAAAAGTTGTGTTTGCTTTAGGGGGTGCAGGAAACAAGCTTCCTCAGCAGATTCCCCCCCCCCCCCCACTTTCATGAAAGAAAAACTATGAAAGGATCCTGTAATGTCTGAAATGCAAAGAATTAGCTGAATAGGAAGAAATGACCCGTGGACTTTATGTCCTAGTTACAGTCAGTGCAAACATTACAGCTAATCCCTCTTGTCGATGGACTGGAGAAGAGACAGATAGCTGCCCATTGGGAGCATTTTGTCTCTTTCAGTCTACACTTGAGAGCACAATTTTGTGTGTGTGGGTAAGTAATAGTATTGAGTTGTGTTAAGAAGCCTATAATATGGTGCTGTAAGGATATTGTTTGTCTGGAATTCCTTCTACCAAGTACAGCACCTAAAATCTTCATATAGAAGGAGGTCTTTATTGACCCATTCATTTCATCCAAGTACAAGAAAGCTATTCATCCAAAGTAAATCCCATTTTACCATGGCAACCCCATCCCTGCCTCTTGCACATAACAGTTGTTCACAAGGGTTGTTTTTAAAAAACTAACCACCACAAATAATGTACAGTACTAACGTTTTCCACTTTGAATATTTTGGCAATTGCAAGTCTGTACTGTCTAGATAGCCAGATCAGAATTAACAGAGGGGAAAGACAAACTCCACACATATTTCATCTCTGTTTCCTAAAAGTCCTTTTCCCTGTCAACCTCAGGGCCTGAAATCTCCACAATGCACCTTATCAGACATAGGAGTGTCCAGCTTTTGTCTAAATAGAAGTCACCTGTGTCCCTTGGTCCTGATCTGAAAACACTCACTTTTTTCCCTTTCTGAATCAGTTGCTTCCTACATTATTTAGTTTTGATGACTGTTTCCCTTCACATGTTTGTCACATATGCTGTGGCTATAATTTAAACCAGGTTAACATTGCAATTACTCCTGATGGACAGGAGAAGCTAATACCACTGCGCAAGGCCTAGACACAGTCTTCTTGGTCCTTGAACGACCGGCAAGTGCTAGACTTGCCAAAGGCGATGGAGGAAGGGTAGGATGAGGTGGCTGATACCGTATATGCTCCCCAAACCTGCCTCAGAGAGCTGCCACCAACACATCTAGCCTCTCCACACCCACACAGGGGTTGTGGTTGAAGGAGTAGGAAGGGTATGTTGCCCTTTTAAGTGTATCATCGATTCCCAGTAAAGCACTCCCCTGAGCCAGACATCGCTGCTCTTTGGTGCTGGCTGGCTCACTCAGAGTGGAAGTCTGGCATGCAGAGGCATTGCCTCTGTCAAGGTTCCTCCCCCACTCTGAACTCTAGGGTACAGATGTGGGGACCTGCATGAAAACCTCCTAAGCTTACTTTTACCAGCTTAGGTTAAAACTTCCCCAAGGTACAAATTAATTTTATCCTTTGTCCTTGGAATATCCACTGCCACCACCAAACTCTAACTGGGTTTACTGGGAAACGTAGTTTGGACACATCTTTCCCCCCAAAATCCTCCCAACCCTTGCACCCCACTTCCTGGGAAAGGTTTGGTAAAAATCCTCACCAATTTGCATAGGTGACCACAGACCCAAACCCTTGGATCTGAGAACAATGAAAAAGCATTCAGTTTTCTTACAAGAAGACTTTTAATAGAAATAGAAGTAAGTAGAAGTAAAGGAATCACCTCTGTAAAATCAGGATGGTAGATACCTTACAGGGTAATTAGATTCAAAACATAGAGAATCCCTCTAGGCAAAACCTTAGGTTACAAAAAAGATACACAGACAGAAATAGTCATTCTATTCAGCACAATTCTTTTCTCAGCCATTTAAAGAAATCATAATCTAACACGTACCTAGCTAGATTACTTACTAAAAGTTCTAAGACTCCATTCCTGGTCTATCCCCGGCAAAAGCAGCATACAGACAGACATAGACCCTTTGTTTCTCTCCCTCCTCCCAGCTTTTGAAAGTATCTGGTCTCCTCATTGGTCATTTTGGTCAGGTGCCAGCGAGGTTACCTTTAGCTTCTTAACCCTTTACAGGTGAGAGGAGTTTTCCTCTGGCCAGGAGGGATTTTAAAGGGGTTTACCCTTCCCTTTATATTTATGACAGCCTCCGAATCACTTGTTCAAATCAAGAAGAAGGTTGGCAGTGACCAGTACTCATCATGTGCCAATATCTGTATAATGACCTGTCTGTGAAATGGGATAGTGGTCTCCCTCCAGTTCCCAGGGCCTGTTGTCCACATCTCAAAAATCTCTACCACATTTGGAAGTCATTGGTGCCCTTAATTTCAGCAGGGAGCTTATTCAATCCCCCCACACACACCCCACTCCGCAGTTTCCAGCAGAGATAGACCCTCCAGTTCAGGACTAAGGCACATTGACAGGGCCACGTGAGGGAAACTAGCATTTGCGCTGCTCAGGCTGTATCTGTTTTCTTTATGTATCTGTCTACATCATCCACTCTCCATCTTTTTTCAAGTCTCACCCGAAGCCATAGGACACTCAGATTCATCCTGGGTGTGATCTGATTGCCAACACTGGACTTATACTGGAGATGCATTTGGTCCATGATTTATCCTTCCTGAATACCTCTCTCTCTTTCTCTCCCCTTCTGCTCTTCTGTCATTCTAAAACCATCATTTCCTTCTGTAAAGCACTTTGGGACAGTTAGCATGAAAGACATGATACACAACAGAGCTTTAGTGTATCGAGTGGGGAGGGGGGCACCCCGGGTTCATTAGGTGGAACCCAAAACATGTGTCTGAGAGAAGCCTGTTTGCCTCCCACAAGGCCCAAACACCCTGGTTTCCTTCCATAACCCCCGTGGGGGAAGGAATTAACTCCAGACAAATGCTGCACTCAGCTATAAAAACATTTTATCTGGGCAGAGGCAAACCCATGATTAGCACAAGGGACCATTCGGGGACATCTGTGTGGAGTCCCACATTCCTCCTCTCTGAGCAGTAGCACGATGGGCTGAGTCTCCAATTTCTAGATAGAGAGAGGAATGGTCTCTAACCCAACCAACTCCAAATAGCCCCCCACCCCAGTTCCGGTCTTAGTTCCAAGCACGGGCACCCCATGCCCTTTGCACTGGTAATTGGTGCTGGGTACAGTGCAGGCTTAGAGGGTGAAGCTCATGCCCGCCCCTATGGTCACCATATTGGTCAAAACTCCTGTTCTGGGCCTTAGCTGTTCCTTCGGGCTGGCGGTGGTCACGCCCCTGGCCTGCTTGCTAGGTCAGGCTCTTAGCTCTGGGTTCAGGCTGCATTTGTGCCTGTTGCTCCAGCAGCAACTGCATATCCCCAAGCCTCAACATGTGTGTCCATTCTCCAGCCCCACCCCTGTCTCATCTGACTGGCCCAAAGCAACCAGGTGGCCTGAAACTAATACCCTGTCTCAACTTGGGTAATGCTGAGCTCCAGCTCTGGAGTGGTCTACCTCCTCTCCAATACAGAGATGGGCTGGCACCAGGCAGTCGGGGTGGGATTGCCTCCCAGACCTCTAACAGTCCGCTGGGTCCAGTTCCTCTGTCTGCCTACTCCCTAACCAGTCAGAGTTGGCCTTTTCTCATGCTGCTGATCTGTGGAGTGGGGCTCCATGATTGTATAATTCCACTGAGCAACAAAAGATTCCACTTTCCTGGTCTGTAAATCTGGTCCCTTTCACCAGCACCAAATTCATTTGAAAAAGAAAGAAGAACTAGCTATGAGATGTCCACCCATGAGAGGTCATCTTCTCCCACTATAGTCAGGTCCTGGGTGACTTCTTGCACTCTCACAACTTCATTTGCCACCGCTTTGCTGACAATTCCCAAATCTCTCTGCCATGTGCCTCTTCCACTCCATTCAGTGTTGTCTGCAACTGTCTTTCTGACAATTCATCCTGGAAGTCATACCTATGTCTCTTAGCCTGCCCTGAGAGCAAACAGTCCTTGTGCCCTTACTGGGTAACACTACCGCATATAGGGAAAACTGAGACACACATAGGATTCATAAAAATATTACAGAAAATTCCCACTTCATCACAACATGTGCTTCTAAATTATCTCATCATGTGAACATTTCACGTAGAAAATTAAATATCTGATTAAATTTGCTGCAGATGCTACATTCAAATGAATGCAAACAAGGTTCCAGAAAATTAAAACAAAACCTCTTCATTAGATCTCCTGAGAAACAAAATGTTTTAATGGCAGTCTGGTTCTTCCTATAGGGCCTGAATTGTCTGGGAGGCAGAGAGCGAGAAGAGAGAGAAAAAAATCTTAAAGCTGGTCCACGCACAAATTTTCACTCTAAGCCTACAAACTGATGTTCTGTCCACACAAGGGTTTGCACTGGTTTAACTACATGGATTTGAAAATGGATTTTAATGAAACCAGTCAAGTTGGTTGTGTGAACTGGCCTTTATATAATAAATAATGTCATTCAAACTGTGCCTGTTGGTGTGGCGCTGATGTCATAACCGTTGAGCTCTTTGGCATAGTTAGCGATCAATTCACCTCACAGCGGAGGGTCTTCAAAAACCTCTTTAGGGAGAGGAATGGATACTGCTTTGTATTTAGATACAATCAAACTTGGGAGGTTTTATACCAGACCTACCATGAAAATAAATATCTTTAATCCTTCACCTTCAATAATCCTTTTTTCAATATTTAAAAAAACCACCATCAAAAACTGAAAATCCTTCCCAATGGCAGAGATAAGAAAAGAATCCACAAGACTTTGCCAGATGCACAATACATTAGAAATAGGACAGAACTAGAACCTTTTAACCTCAACTGGCCTCTTGTATCCACCCCCAACCTGGTAGCTTAGAGATAAAATGAATCCTGGACTTGAACCGCTCCTGCTTTTGCAAAAGCTAGATCTGAAGGATGAGGTTTTGCAAAACTGCTTGTTGCCTTATTATAGAGATGGGAACAAATCCTAACCTTTTATTCAACCCACTAGCGATCTTTGGTCGGTTGCCGAAAATAGAATCTGAATGCAAACTCCTGAATTTGAAGTTTGGTCTTGCAAAACCAAAACAACCTTCTAGGCCCATCTATAAAATAATGCTTTGCACTAGCTCTGTATCTCAGCAGGTTATTTTCAACAGAGATAATGAGTGCACTGTAAAAGCAATAACATGAGACAGAGATAACATGCTGTGGCTGAGACAGTGTACTAGATCAGGGGTAGTGTGCCATGCTCAGGATAACGGAGAGATCAAAAAAAGTCCTCTTACTGAGAGAACACACTCTGACAAAGACATCCGTCCTCTGATTTGTTTACTTTTATTTGCATGCAAATTCAGTGGGCATCTTCCCCTCCATGTTTCTCAAATACAAGCGCTCAACTTTATCTTTCTTCCAAGTATTTCCAGTAATTAATTTCTGTGCAATACTTTTGTGATGGGATCCCCAGGGTGCAGCCTGGGACTGTGGGACCGCTGTGCCCCCCGAACTCTCTCCAACCTAGGCTATTTCTCACAATGCCTTGCTAGTGACCAGCAGCAAACCCTTCCAGGTGCTGTTATCACTCAGTATAACCGGATGTGGAGACCCAGCACCAGCTGGATTGCATGAATGATCCCAGAGCCACTCATGAATCACACAGAGAAAGGCACCAGAGCCAAATTCCCCCAGCTCCCAGCACTGTACCCTCAGGAATATACCATCTTGTACTGCTCAAGACGAGCAATGCAGATTTATTAATTGGTTCATCACTTCATCAATGGAAAGTGGATATACACCAGTCTTTATAAAACCTGAAGCAGATTTACCACACACTTCAGACAAGCTCACTGGTAAAGATAAACAGTTAAATAAATTTTTGACTACAAAAGACAGATTTTAAGTGATATTAAGTGACAGGCAAAAAATCAGAGTTATTTACCAAAATAAAATAAAATATAAGCACTCAGTCTAAATTCTCAACCCTATTAGACTGGGCAACATCTAGATTAAGCAGTTTTTCTCCCCCGCCCCCCGGATATTTCAGTTCATAGTTCACAGATTTCACCCTTGAAATCTGGCCCAGTCTCCTCTGCTTAAGTCGTCTCAGTGTCCTTGTTGCTTGCAGCATAGGTGGGTGAAAGAGAAAGGAAAAGCCTGGGCCGCCTGTGTTCAGTTTTATACCCTCAGTCCATGTGCTTGTAGAACACAAGTCCAGGCATGTCTGGGGGGCATTGCTGGGTCTCCAGGGGAGGTTGAGCAATTTCTCTCATGTGGGGATCTACTGACCAGACATCCAAAGTCCAGTGACTGCAGGCGAGGGAGGCGGGGAGACACTGAGTCATCACCCACACCAGCCGCTACTCAGCTGAGGCCGCCTCCTACCTGCATTGGACAGCTGCAGCTCCCAGCCCTGGCTTTGCAGGCAAGTCCTTCGCAACCCACGCAGGGAGGAGGGAGAGGGGAAGAGCAGTGAGTGATATGGGGAGGAAACAGGAGCTACTGGAGGGTGGGGCCTCGGGGGAAGAAGCAGGGCAAGGGTGAGGCCTGGGGGCTAGGGTGGGGTCTAGGGGAGGGACAGGGAAGGACAGGGGCAGGGAAGGTTCTGGCACTCCTGCTGGAGTGTCTGTTTTTTATATGTTACAAAACTGGGACTCAAATATGTGGCCTGATTTTCAAGAGTTCAACAAGAACTTCTTCTGAAAACCTGGTCTTTATTTAGGTGCCTAAATTCTGAACCCCCCAAGCCTGCTCCCACTGAAGCCAGTAGCAAAATTTCCATTGATTGCAATGGAGCAGTATCAGGGCCTAACTGAAGAGTTTCCTAAGAATAGGGCCCACCACTTTGCAGCATTCACGGTACTTTTCAGTGGAGAATAGACAATCTCATCGAAACTTTGTTTTTCTGGAGACTCAGCTAGTAACAATGTACACAACCCGCAGGCAGCAATGTTCTTATCCTACAACCAGGCACCCTTTCTATAATTATATTAAAGAATGTTAAATCCATATGTATTAATGGTTTTATGCTGATGGTTTAGGAATTGCAAGGACCCCAGTTTGTTCCCTCAAGCCTCATTAAGAGCAACTGCAGCATTAGTACCTGTGGAACAATTGCTCTTTTGAGTTCAAAAAGCCAGAATGAAACAAAAGAGCCCATTGTTAAGTTGAAGGGCCACTACCATGCTGGGGCTGAAACATTCAAACAGAAAGGAATGTCCTTCAGCAAGATTTCAAGTTATACCATTCTGGCAGCGTTCCTTCTGATTTGCAAATCAGACTCACTCAAGCAGCCAGTGAATGAAGGAAACAGGCTTGTTTGCTGACATTTTAGCCACACTTAACTAGGCAAGACTTTAAATATCCAGCCTTACATTTTCCCTTCCTCACCTCATTGTCCATCTCTCTCCCCGATGAACTAAAGCAAGAAGAAATCTTTAGCTTATCAGGCCTAGCCATTAATTTTTGATGTCCACTTTGTGTCTGGGCAGCATCTTTATTTGACATGACTCCAGGCAGAAGGACCTTTCGATTAGTCCATGGTACCAGCTTACAATCATACCCTTTGATTTTACCATAGCACAGCAAAGTCCTCCAGTACAGAAGCCCCAGTAAAACGAATAAGACCAGCAGCAAAGTAACTTATGAGAAACAGAACAAAAGTTCTAATAGTGTATGTATAGTGTCTATCATATAAACTGATAATTGGACCTATATCCCATCAACAATTCCCATAAGCCATTTATTTTTCCCATAGGAATGAGCTAATGTTGTCAATGCTCTCTCAATGGAATGATACCAACATTGATGCAAACAGTATGGGCCAACTGTGGCCTATTTACTCCTTCTAGCCTGGGAAATGGGAGACCCTGACAACACCACCATTCGTTTTAAGGTAGACAAGGCCAGATACAACCTCTTCATTCCAGTTCCTCACAATGTGTTACATTCACTGTATGCCTTATGGAAAGTTAATGTCATCCTAGCTAATATATAACAGCATGTTTTTCTTCAAGGGATCCCATTAAATTTAAAGAGGTGGGATGCTCATTAATGTGTTCTGGAGTAATAGTACATTTGATCAGTTATCAGAACTGAATTAATCCAGCTTGACGGTGACCAGTCTAAGAAAACCCATGTGCTATGCACTATTTAGCTTCATTACTAATCTTATGCTATGATTAGGCAAATATGACTTTATACACTGTACAGTGGTTGCGTTGAAGCAAAAAGAGGACATTGGAAGACACTGTCCAGTGTCCACATTACAAAGAGCTGCCAAGAGACACAAAGTTTCTTCCTATACTTATTCAGAATAAATGTTTACCTAAAACAAGAATTTTCCTAACTTGGTTGCATGGATGCAACTGAGGGTGAATTTTGGCCTATAGGTTTTAAGTTGCCACACACAGGAGCATGCTTTTATTGGGTTATTTTATCAAGCAAAAAGAAAAGGAGTACTTGTGGCACCTTAGAGACTAGCCAATTTATTTGAGCATAAGCTTTCGCGAGCTACAGCTCACTTAATCGGAGTGAAAGCTTATGCTCAAATAAATTGGTTAGTCTCTAAGGTGCCACAAGTACTCCTTTTCTTTTTGCGAATACAGACTACAGGGCTGTTACTCTGAAATTTATCAAGCAAGGCATTCATGCTCCCCTGAGATGCAAAGACACAAATGTTCATGGTGAGCCCTCCGGCCCCAGTGAGGATGTGAGTGGTGAGGAGATGCCTGATCTTCCAGTTAGTCAGACTGCAGGTGACCTGGCAGCTACTGCAGCATCCATATCTCCATCTGAAATGGATGTAACCATGCACATTCCTGAAGAAAAGTGTAGATCAGAGAACAGTGTGGTGGAGGCACAAGAAACAGCTGCTGCTGAGTTTAGTTCCTTAAGTCTAGATGATCCAGGACTGTGGACCCACTTGAGTAGTAGCCTGAGGGACTTCCTTGTACTGCATGGGCCACAGCACGTTAAAACCTTCCTGTTTAGATAGAAAATCTTCCTTTGCTTTCTCTCTTTTTCTGAATGCTGCCCCAGAGGGGCGTTTTCTTCTTTCACTCATGACTGCTGTTCTGTGCCAGCTATAGTGGCTCTCAACACTCAGTTGAAGGGGACAAATAAGCAGGCTGGTAGCAGGGCCTGAGTGAGGGAAGATATCAGCGTCTTAAGGGCCTAACTGGCTCCTACTACTTCAGCTGACTGCCTGTTCTCCTCAGGTGGGTTCAGAGAGCCAGCAGGAAACAGGAAGCTCCCTGAGAAGCTGGGGTTAATCAGTCCAGGCTCCTGGGGTGCTAGAGAGGTACATAAAAGGCTTCTCCTCTCTCTCTCCCTGCAGCTTCTGCTGCTTTCTGTTATTTCCTCTCACCTTTTCTCCTGCCTGCCTGTTATGTCTCTTGTGCCCTCCTTCCTCCAGCACAGCACTCCACCATCTCTGTGCATCTAGAGCAGAGAGAATACAGATGCACCAGCAGCAGATACAATTTTCTACACTCTGGGTCCTAGTGGCGCCCCCTCCCCACAGTCTGGCACCTGAGGCGGCCGCCTCAGTTCGCCTCATGGTAAGACCAGCCCTGGTCTACAGCTTCTGTAGTTTTTAACTTTTTTTAAAAAACTTAAGAAATTTTGGGTCATGTGCTGCTCTCTGACATATACAGTCACCTTCTACTCTAACCAATGAGAGAGAAGAATTTGGCCCTCAATTTGAAGTTTAATAGACATATCTATCTCAGATATTCCTATAGCAGTAAACACCACAGAAGCTACCTTAAAAATAATTTATGAAATAAGATGAACTGCTAGCTCATGGTCTAGCTCATGGTTGCAGAAAAAAAGCTGAGAAGTATGAACCTAAAATACTCCGACACATAGAAGACAAATAACTCCCCCCAAAGTATTTTTTGAAATCATGTTTAAGCATTTTTCATGATTTGGGTGGGGCCTTACTTGTGACTTTTGAACTATTGGGGTTGATTGCCATTGAAACTATGATAATGCCATACAAGTATCTGAAGTGCAGAAGCAAAAGAGGACTTATTTAGAGTAGACTGAATATAACTAGTACTAATGGGGAGAAATGGAGCATAGAATAGTTTTCCAAGGGAAGCAGTAGAAACTTCATTGCCTGGGCCATTTAAAAATAGAGGGGACCAAAGCAGAACCTAAAATGCAATGACCCCTTAAACTTCACAGGATTTTGTATTTGCATTCCTGGATCTGAGCTTCCCCATTACTGGGATTTCTCACTCTTCAGCCATTTAAGACTGTGCACGAGATTTTGGGGCAGGGGGGCACATGTACTCCCTAGGTCACAGATATCACCGCCAGCTGCAGCCCAGTGCCTTCAGCTATAGACACTGCGGGGCTCACAAATTGAAAGGATTGGCCACCTAACTATAATGCACTATATAGAGACCTATATAAGTCCAACAAACTTAGGGTATGTTTGCACTTAAAACACTGCAGCGCATCTCTGTAGCGCTTCAGTGTAGACACCTATTCCGATGGGAAGGCTTCTCCTGTTGGCACAGGTAATCAACCTCCCCAAGAGGCAGTAGGTGGGTCGATGGAAGAATTCTTTGTCAACCTAGAACTACTCTGGGGGCTAGGTTGGTATAGCTACGTCTTTCAGCAGTGTGGATTTTTTACACACCTGAGAGAACTAGCTATACCAATGCAAGTTTCTAATGTAGAGCTGCCCTTATTACGTGGCACTATCAGTGGAACAGAAATGTGGGTGGTAATGGATATTTTAAGGGAGTGGGCAAAATTTGCCAGATCACATTATCATATTTATCACGGTAGTGCCTACGGGCCAACCACGAATGGGGCCCCATTGTGCTAGCTGCTGTATAAACAAGAGCAGCGAATGATATCTGCCCGAAGAGCTTACAATCTATATAGATAAGACAGACACAAGGAGGGGGGAGAGGTAGAACACACCACCAGAGTCAACAATGGGATGGTAGCTGTGTGAGTGTCACGGTTTTTTGTCCGAGGGGGGGGAGATTTACTTAGGAGAGATCACCTAAAGGGAAAGAGCAGAGGGGACAGGGCAAGGGAGGAGAAGGAAGGAAGGAAGGAGGGGCAGGTGTCGCGTGAAGCTGAGGTAAAAAGACTAGCAAGGGATGGGGAAGTTTGGAGCAAAGAGCCGATCAGCACAGGGCAGAGAAAGCCAGAACATTCCATAGATTTAACTGGAATGCTCAGAGCTCCCACCTTTGGCTGGACTTCTGAGCTGCCTATGGCTGGAGTCTCTGGCTCCTCTCTGCAGTTGTCCCCCAAGGTCACATGTCGGGGGTGGAGGGGGGTGTGTTTCTGAGCCATCACCCTGTGTGAGGAGTTAGACAGCCATAATCTTCTGAGAGGCTGTCAGAGGGACACACACAGAGATCTGTTATGGGATGCATCTTCATTAGGAAAAAGGTGTGTTCTTAATTGTGTGTTAGCTAACATGCAGTAACTAACACAAGGTAAAGTCCTAGTGAAGACAAGGCAGTTTGTAGCTTTCACACATGAACAGGTTGAGGTAAAGATGGGGGAGGCGGCTAGGGTCTAGCTTGATCAGCTAACTTGTGTGGAAAATTACAGATTCTCTTGTCTTCATTGGGCTTTTACCGTGTGTTAATAGCCACACACCGAAAACAAAAATACAGGTCTTTGCTGTTAGAGCTATACAAAGAAACCCCTGAGCTAGGTAGCAGTAGCAGGTTACACACCCTCTCTATTGACCAGCTACTAGGAGGCAACATCAGACACAAAGCCAATATATTATATAGCCTCCATATCTGACACAGCTGTAGGAGTTTGGTCACCTCTGTGTCCTGTCACTCTCTGTAATACTTAGCACTTATTTTCAAAGTGCTGTATTAAACTGCAGAATTTAAGTCCAGAAAAGACCATTATTATCATGCAGTCTAGCCTCCTGCATAAAAGAGTCACTGACTAATCCTCGCAGCTCCACAGTGAGGTAGTTTATTAGCAGTGAGGAAAAATGAAGTACAGTGTGGTTAGGTGGTTGCCAAAACGACAGAGCTGGGCTTAGAACTCAGCAGTCCCTCGCTGCTAGCACCATGCTGTTGCTCTGTTTTTCATTCCTCTTGAGGTGTGTTTAATGGTATAACTGTACAGACTGGGAAATGGGCAGTCAGGCCTAGTGGTCAGAAACAGGGTTTGCCAGGAACCAAAGCCAGAGTCAGAGTTGGGGTCAGCACTGGAGTCAGAGAGCTGTGCCAAGGGTGAAGCCAGAGTCAAGAACCAGGGAACAGTGCCAGGGTCCAAGTCAAAATCAGAGTCAGATAGCAGCATCAAGGATCAAACTGGAGTAGGGAACAATGCCACTGTCAAACCACAGTCAGGAGTTAGATTTCAGAGGAACAGCCGTGTTAGTCTGTATTCACAAAAAGAAAAGGAGTACTTGTGGCACCTTAGAGACTAACCAATTTATTTGAGCATGAGCTTTCGTGAGCTACAGCTCACTTCATCAGATGTATACCGTGGAAACTGCAGCATCATATCAAATGTTCACTCAGGTGGTCAAATAACTTCTTGTGTCTCCTTCTGGCTTAAATAATGTGTCCGGGCCAATTGGTGGGGCTGGATGTCTGCTCCAATCAGGAGTTTCATGGGCAGCAGTTTCATGGTGAGCCACAGTTCTGCTAGTCCCCTTCTCTGGGGATTCCAGAAAACTGTTAGTGATAGTTGCAGTCTGGGTACCACTTAGAGACCTACTGACCTGGGTTCAGGACCTGTGATCCTTCACCGTAATTCCTTTTGTCCTCATCAAGGTGGTGATAAACTAAACAGGAGTCACCAAAAAAGCCCACTTTGTCAGTGTTTATTTTCACATTGTAAGAGTCATATTTAATTACAGTGTGAAGCGTAGTTGTTTGGCAGTCTTTGTAATAGTGTCTCATCTCCATTATAATGCTCTTCGCGGATTCCCTACAGTAATGTTATGTTTATGAAATTGTTCCAACCTCTGCAGTCCAGCCCTCATTTGAACAATGTGCTCAGTGTAAGCTAATGAATAGAAAACATCAGACCATGGTGGTATAACACCGGTCAGTGCCCAACCCAACACATGGGATAAATGTGCTTTTCAATGCATTCTTAAGGGGGAAAAACTGCTTACACAGTATTCCCTTCAATCTGCTAATGCTACTAACAGCCATTGATAGTAAGAATTAGCATTAATCTTAGCAAGCAGTTCCAATGATCTTTATGTTTCTGAAATGCTACAATTTTTCTTAAAATTATCCTTGTGGGGGAAACAATGGAAAATATACCGAAGAATTTCATGGCAAACAAATGGACACTTGTTCAAAAGCCAGGAATCTTATAACACTAGATTTGCCTTCTGATTATGGATCTGTTCCTGTGGCTAGAGAAATCCACAATATTGATGTATTAAGGGGCAAAACAAAAGCAAGTCTAATCTAAAGATTGCAATATACTTTTTATACATTGGGGAACTCACTGCCACATGATATTTAAAAATTAGACATTTTAATTTACGAACAGGGCCAAGTGATCATGGCAACCCTCTCTTTTTTAAAGACAGCCTCAGAAGATGATCTCAACATTTATATTCTCTTGTAACATGGGGTTAAGATCTGAGGAAGGCAAAGAGAACCAGTGGTTTAGACTTGAGATCATAGAATGAATTCTTTAGGAGAAGCAGTACAAAGCAATTACACAGAGATAAAGTATTGAGTGAATAGAGGATTGGATTGGAAAAACAGACAGAGGAAATTTCCTCTCCCCAATTTCTTTGTATGCAACAAATGGGAGTGTTGAACACTAGTTGATACCTTTCTCAGAGAAAGCTGTTATTCTGGGCTTCACATGACCAGACACTTGCTGAACTGAAGTCTAGAGGAAATATGACAACTGGAAAAAAATGGAAATCCTGGCAAGGAAAATTCAACAAAGGAAAATGGTACAAAAATGGTTACAGGAACAAACCCTGAGAGATTCTGCACCAAAATTAATCTGACAATGGAAACTATATGCAAAGCTGCCTTGAGATGGGAAGAAAAAACATTCTAGAAATGTGTCACATCAGAACTAATTAAAATTTCAGGAACACTGAAAAATCATTGACAGCAAAATGGAATAGTCCCACTCTTTCCACAATAAATGAACAATTTCATATCAGACCTTTTTATAAACATAATGATTCAGCTATTTTTTTATGATGTGGAACAAAATTAAAAGTTAGGTCTTATCTTTGTAGTTAAGATCTCGGAGTTATATGTTTCATTTTTGCTAAGACTCCTACACCCCTAACTGTGTTTGACTGAACATCTTCTGTTCACGCACATGTCTGTTATGGGGGCTGGCGCCAGATCCTGAGAGGTGCTTAGTATGTTCAGATCTGAAATCACAGACTGCCCTTTTTCCTCCCTTGACACCAGCCCAGGGGAGAGCAACCTTCTACTCAATTCGCTTCCTGAACAATTCTCTCCCTTCCACTCCAACTTAATTCTCCTCAGCCCCCACTACTTCACATTACATTTCCCACCAACCTAGCAATCAGCTTCTATGGCCCTCTGACAATTAAAACAAAATGAATTCCTCGCCCTCTCATATCACTGTCTTGAGCACAGGAAAAAAAAATCACCTTTCAACACTCCCTCTCCATATGCATTGTCCCTTAAGGTTCTTGGCCCCTCTCCTCCTTCACCTTTTCCAAGGTCTTGGCTCATTTATGGCCAGCTCTTACCCCTCCTGCCCTTACCCCTTCCAGAGCCCTCCTTCCTCCCCCAGCCTTATCGTGGGCCTGTTTCTTTCCTCCTACTTCCTTTCCACAGTCCTGTCCCAGCTATGTCCTAACTCCTAATCATTTTAGGGACCCTGCTCCCCAGTCCTTCTTGTTTCCGATACCAATCTCCTCCTATCCTAAGACGGTAACGGGGACTGAGCTTCTCTGCCTATATCTGCCTGAAGAATAATTCAGAAGGAAGCATAGTAGTCTAGCTTGGATGTGACTATAGTGAGGCCCACTTCCAAATGAGACTATGCACAACATTGGCACTCCTTAGAAACAGCAAGAAACTTAAGATATAAAAGATGAGCCTACCTTCATGCAAATATGACAGAAAGCATATCCGGACCTCAGGACAATACTGGACTCTTGTCCGTGAATCCTATGAAGAAGGCCTCACTTGGTCATTGTGTGTGTGCGTGCACTCATGGATGTCCTAATGTTGTGTCTCATTACACCAGTGTGCATTTTGTGCTTTATCTACAAAAACCAAAATACATGTGCTATGCTAGGCCTTGGGTGCTGGAGGACATAAAAGTCAACATACACATGCTCCTGGATGGGGAAATCATTGTGTCACCCCATGGAAATCTGTATACCAGAGGGCTTTTTCCTTGCATGTGTTTTGATTTTTGAAACCTTACACACAAGTTGGTTTTTTTTTTTTTAAAAGGATAATGAATTGGTTCTAGAAGAACCCTCCCTCATTTTAATCCAGTTTTAGAAGAAAGTAACATTGAACCTTGCTTGTCCCCTACTCTGATTGCAACTCGATTCCTTTAGGTGTCGTATCTTTTAAATAGCAATTATGATCCAGAACTGCAGTTCTTATTCAAGCAAAACTCTTTGGCCTTGTCTACAGGAGAGGGTTAAGTCACTGTAAGTTATAAAGCTTAAAGTTACATAATGTACACAATGTAAGTCAACGTAGTTTACATCGACTTAACGCGGAGTCTATACCGCACTGTGTCAGCGGGAGACGCTCTCCTGCCGACTTAGTTTCCACCTCTCGTTGAGGTGGAGTACTGAAGTTGATGGGATAGTGTTCTCCAATTGACTTATTGCGTCTTCACCAGACCCGCTAAATTGATGTTGTTGCATCAATTGCAGCAGCGACGATTTAGCCTATAGTGAAGACAAGCCCTTTGTTGCAGTCAGTAAAGAGTTTTGTCTAAGTAAGGACAAATCATACACCTGCTGCCCTGGACATCATTTATATAGCTCTCAGTCAGGAGTAACCACTCTGCTTATTAGATGTTGCCAGTAAGAGTGAGAAAGACCTTAAGAAACCTTGAAGATACTGAGCCAAATTGAGTCCTTTTTCAAAGAGGTGAAACGGCATTGTCCTGACTATTTACTCCATAGATCAGTGGCATTTCACCCATTTGCCATCTTGGATTATAGCTTATTGTTCCCAGTAACAGCTTGCATAATGATGGCTAGCACAAATTTAAGCTGTCAACAACTGAGAGGATGGAATATTTGCAAACCTTGTTCAATATTTCTTATTCCATTTGGCATTTCATCCACGATTCATTTTGGGAAATTTCTGCTGCTGCTGCTCAGGGCTTTTCATCTGGACGGTGGAGTTCTCCTCAGGAAACTCTTCAGTATGAAGGAAATTAGATAAACAGAAATCACCAAACAGCTCAACCAGGGATGAGAAAAGAAAGGATTTTGCTTTCGTAATAAAATAACTGTCAACTTTCCGGGGAAACCTTCATGGGAAATTCCCAAGAACTCCTACTGTGGGGCTAGTACTAAAATGATCCTGAGTGAGCTCAAGATGGCTGGTGTAATAGATGAGGCCCATGTAGCTGCTGGCCTGTAGGGCCAGGGCATCTAGGAAGAGTTTAATTCCACATGGAACAGCCACAACTCTGTCCTGTCTTTATGAACTGAAAATCACGAGTACAGCATTATCTCTGCATAGGTCATAAAAAAAAAAATAGATTCACAATAAGCCAGCAGGAGCCAAGGAACATGTGAAGTAAGGAAACATCTGAAGCAGGCAAAAAGGCTTCCCCTTCATAAAGACTGTGTACACTGTTTAGTCTAATGGTGTTACAAATGCTGGAAATATGCCCAAGCTGAGCCCTGCAGTTCAAGTTGAAGCTTTCGTAATTTTCATGCCAGGAGACTAAATTAAACCTCAGCAGACTAATCCTAATTCAGCATTGTCAGCTCTCATTCTTGTATTGTGAGTATCATGATATTTGGTGTTTTTCCTTAAAGCCTCTGGAACTATGACTACAAGAAAATCTCAGCTTTCATTTTTTTAAAAGTATGGTGAGAAAAGTAAAGTATGGAGACGTAACCCATGTGTACCCTAAAGGCTCGAAAACCAAAAGGAAAATAAAAGAACCCAAAAAGTGTATTATTTTAAAAAAATAAAATCTCATGATTTTTGAGCCACTCATATTTTTTGGGGGAGCCCGTCTTCTGAATCTTGAATACTTGAGGCTGATAATATTGCTAGTTCTGAATTCTAACATTCCTACATGACAGAAAAGGGAGGGAATTTCTAGATTCAAACTTCCTGTAACTTCTGGATTCAAGGGTTTGGTTCATGCCCATAGGTAAAAGCTGACAACTTGTCTTAAAGGTTAGCTTTAACTTTGTCTTTGGACAAAAATGGAAATCTTGCAAGAATAGGCTCCCTTATTAGGCTGGAAAGACCATGAAAAGAGCCATTCTCCTGGCACTTCAGCATCTCCTCTCCCTGCTCCAGCTAGAATGTGGAAATGCAGATGTGTGGGGAAAGTGAACAATGTTTAAAAAACAAACAAACAAACAAAAACCCTAGTGTGTTGTGAACTTCAAAAGAGCGTTTAGGCCTAATTTAGGGCAAACATTTGGGGTGAATTATTTTCTTCCATCAGAATTAATGTAGCTATTCTTAGGTTCATGGGCACAGTAGTTGATTATAACAGAGACAAACAGCAAGAAGAGCCTCTGTTTGGAAATGGTCAAGGAATGATGATGTGATTGGAATAACAGAGACTTGGTGGGATAACTCACATGACTGGAGTACTGTCATGGATGGATATAAGCTGTTCAGGAAGGACAGGAAGGGCAGAAAAGGTGGGGGAGTTGCACTGTATGTAAGAGAGCAGTATGACTGCTCAGAGCTCAAGTATGAAACTGCAGAAAAACCTGAGAGACTCTGGATTAAGTTTAGAAGTGTGAGCAACAAGGGTGATGTCGTGGTGGGAGTCTACTATAGACCACCAGACCAGGGGGATGAGGTGGATGAGGCTTTCTTCTGGCAACTCGCAGACGTTACTAGATCGCAGGCCCTGGTTCTCATGGGAGACTTCAATCACCCTGATATCTGCTGTGAGAGCAATACAGCGGTGCACAGGCAATCCAAGAAGTTTTTGGAAAGGGTAGGGGACGATTTCCTGGTGCAAGTGCTGGAGGAACCAACTAGGGGCAGAGCGCTTCTTGACCTGCTGCTCACAAACCGGGAAGAATGAGTAGGGGAAGCAAAAGTGGATGGGAACCTGGGAGGCAGTGACCATGAAATGGTCGAGTTCAGGATCCTAACACAAGGAAGAAAGGAGAGCAGCAGAATACAGACCCTGGACTTCAGAAAAGCAGTCTTTGACTCCCCCAGAGAACTGATGGGCAAGATCTCCTGGGAGAATAACATGAGGGGGAAAGGAGTCCAGGAGAGCTGGCTGTATTTTAAAGAATCCTTACTGCGGTTACAGGGACAAACCATCCCGATGTGTAGAAAGAATAGTAAATATGGCAGGCGACCAGCTTGGCTTAATAGTGAAATCCTTGCTGCTCTTAAATACAAAAAAGAAGCTTACAAGAAGTGGAAGATTGGACAAATGACCAGGGATGAGTATAAAAATATTGCTCGGGCTTGCAGGAGTGAAATCAGGAAGGCCAAATCACACCTGGAGTTGCAGCTAGCAAGAGATGTTAAGAGTAACAAGAAGGGTTTCTTCAGGTATGTTAGCAACAAGAAGAAAGTCAAGGAAAGTGTGGGCCCCTTACTGAATGAGGGAGGCAACCTAGTGACAGAGGATGTGGAAAAAGCTAATGTACTCAACGCTTTTTTTGCCTCTGTCTTCACGAACAAGGTCAGCTCCCAGACTACTGCACTGGGCAGCACAGCATGGGGAGAAGGTGACCAGCCCTCTGTGGAGAAAGAAGTGGTTCGGGACTATTTAGAAAAGCTGGACGAGCACAAGTCCATGGGGCCGGATGCGTTGCATCCGAGAGTGCTAAAGGAGTTGGCGGATGTGATTGCAGAGCCATTGGCCATTATCTTTGAAAACTCATGGCAATTGGGGGAAGTCCCGGACGACTGGAAAAAGGCTAATGTAGTGCCCATCTTTAAAAAAGAGAAGAAGGAGGATCCTGGGAACTACAGGCCAGTCAGCCTCACCTCAGTCCCTGGAAAAATCATGGAGCAGGTCCTCAAGGAATCAATTCTGAAGGACTTCGAAGAGAGGAAAGTGATCAGGAACAGTCAGCATGGATTCACCAAGGGCAAGTCATGCCTTACTAATCTAATTGCCTTCTATGATGAGATAACTGGCTCTGTGGATGAAGGGAAAGCAGTGGACGTGTTGTTCCTTGACTTTAGCAAAGCTTTTGACACAGTCTCCCACAGTATTCTTGCCAGCAAGTTAAGGAAGTATGGGCTGGATGAATGGACTATAAGGTGGATAGAAAGCTAGCTAGATTGCCGGGCTCAACAGGTAGTGATCAATGGCTCCATCGGCAGCCGATATCAAGTGGAGTGCCCCAGGAGTCGGTCCTGGGGCCGGTTTTGTTCAATATCTTCATAAATGATCTGGAGGATGGTGTGGATTGCACCCTCAGCAAGTTTGCAGATGACACTAAACTGGGAGGAGTGGTAGATACGCTGGAGGGGAGGGATAGGATACAGAGGGCCCTAGACAAATTGGAGGATTGGGCCAAAAGAAATCTGATGAGGTTCAACAAGGACAAGTGCAGAGTCCTGCACTTAGGACGGAAGAATCCAATGCACCGCTACAGACTAGGGACCAAATGGCTCGGCAGCAGTTCTGCAGAAAAGGACCTAGGGGTTACAGTGGATGAGAAGTTGGATATGAGTCAACAGTGTGCCCTTGTTGCCAAGAAGGCCAATGGCATTTTGGGATGTATAAGTAGGGGCATTGCCAGCAGATCGAGGGATGTGATCGTTCCCCTCTATTCAACATTGGTGAGGCCTCATCTGGAGTACTGTGTCCAGTTTTGGGCTCCACATTACAAGAAGGATGTGGAAAAATTGGAAAGAGTACAGCGGAGGGCAACAAAAATGATTAGGGAACTGGAACACATGACTTATGAGGAGAGGCTGAGGGAACTGGGGTTGTTTAGTCTACGGAAGAGAAGAATGAGGGGGGATTTGATAGCTGCTTTCAACTACCTGAAAGGGGGTTCCAAAGAGGATGAATTTAGACTGTTCTCAATGGTAGCAGATGACAGAACAAGGAGTAATGGTCTCAAGTTGCAGTGGGGGAGATTTAGGTTGGATATTAGGAAAAGCTTTTTCACTATGAGGGTGATGAAACACTGGAATGCGTTACCTAGGGAGGTGGTGGAATCTCCTTCCCTAGAAGTTTTTAAGGTCAGGCTTGACAAAGTCCTGTCTGGGATGATTTAGTCAGGGATCGGTCCTGCTTTGAGTAGGGGGTTGGACTAGATGACCTCCTGAGGTCCCTTCCAACCCTGATATTCTATGATGCTATGATTCTATGAAATTAGGGTTACCAAGTAGCAACTGTGAAAAAATGGGACAGGGGATGTCGGATAATAGGTGCCTATATAAGAAAAAGTCCCAAAAAGTCCCTTTAAAAATGGGACATCTGGTCACCCCATTGGGAATCCTTCCGAAAGGGCATTAACATTAGCTTGGAGCTGGAACAGAATTCAGTTTACAAGGTGAAGACGACCAAAGGCATAGTTAATGCTAACCTTAAGGCTCCTTGCCAGTTTTGCAGCAGCTGGGCATGTCTGAAGAGGAGACAGAGAACAATGGAGAGTCATTACAGATAGGAAATGTTGTGACGAAAGAGAGACCTTGCGATAAGTATAAAATGTGTCCAATAGATACTTAGACCAAATAAAAATCTCACGCTCACAGAAATTTCCTGGGCTTAAAAAGTTCTGCCTGTTCAGATATTAAAAGCTTAACTTGCTTCTTTTTGAGACGGGCCCAAGCCAAAAACCCGATCCAAAACACTTCTGAACTCTGAGGTAATTTGGATCCACTGTCCACAATTTTTGAATGTTTGGGGTTGGCAGTGCTGCAGCAGACCAATAATAATCTTTAATCACAAGAACAAAACCCCATCCAAGTTAGTCGATTTCTTAGAAATGTTTCTTGAACATGGTAGAGGCAAATTAAAGATTTTGTTTCACGTTGCTAATATACTGGCCTCCACAACCACCAGTCCAACCTAAACTTGTACCAAAATTGCAATCATCTAATCACTGGAGCAGAACTCAGCAGATGTTTCTGTTTCTGCTAGCAAAACGGTATGATGGGATTTTCCTCTACACAATGGCAGCACATCAAATTCCCTACACCAAGTGCTATTTAGGGAAATGAGAAAGCTCACCAGCTCATCCTGACTGTTCTGGTGTTACAGCTGATTTTCTAGAAATCCCCCTAAGTACTGTACTGTTTGTTAGTCAACTGTCTCCTCTTAAACTGCATGCAGAAGTTTATAGCTGAAAAACACACAACAAATGCTGATTAGCCGGAAATAATCCATCTACTCAAAGTTTACCAGAAGGAAGATTTCATAGTTGGCTATTTTTAAAGAATTAAACGCATATAAACTCTTGTTTTAAATCTGCTGCCTATTCGTTTCATTTGGTGACCCCTAGTTATGAAAAGGAGTACATAACACTTCCTTATTTACTTTCTCCACACCAGTCAGGATTTTATAGACTTCTATAATATCACCCCTTAGACGTCTCTTTTCCCAACTGAAAAGTCCCAGTCTTATTAACCTCTTCTCACTTGGAAGCTGTTCCATACCCCTAATCATTTTTGTTGCCATCTTTGGGCTTTTTTCAATTCTATATATCTTTTTTGAGACGGAGTGACCACATCTTCATGCAGTATTCAACATGGGGGCATACCTCTGATTTATACAGAGGCAATATGATATTTTCTTTCTGATTATTTATCCCTTTCCTAATGATTCCCAACATTCTGTTCGCTTTTTTGACTACAGGTGCACACTGAATGAATGTTTTCAGAGAACTATCCACAATGACTCCAAGATCTCTTTCTTGAGTGGTAACAGTTAATTTAGACCCCATCATTTTATATGTATAGTTGGGATCATGTTTTCCAATGTGCATTCCTTTACATTTATCAACATTGAATTTCATCTGCCATTTTGTTGCCGAGTCACCCAGTTTTGTGAGGTCCCTTTGTAATGCTTCACCGTCTGCTTTGGACATAACTATCTTGAGTAGTTTTGTATCATCTGCAAATTTTACCACCTCACTGTTTAGCCACTTATCCAGATCATTTATGAATACGTTATGATTTCTCCAAACCCCCTAATCCTAAGGTTACTAGTTTTTGATGCTTCTAAATAAAATTTAAGGTAAAACTGAATACACACCCTTTACATGTTAGTCACAAGAACATTTGGTTCCAATTTTGCCTGGGCTTTGTTTAGGTGCATGAGAGAAACAGAAGGTGAAGGGACTCTGGTAGTGGAAAAACTCTGCAGGGCTTGTGCCTGCATTCTGCTATCCAGGATTTTATATTGGCGCCCATCACTGTACAGTAGCATCAGGGCCTGTGCAAATGAGGAAGGGCACAGGAGGTGAGCCAGGACAACCTTCTCCCCTGCATTAGACTGGGAAATTGGCCAGGGGCAGAGGGATGCATAGGTTGCACCATCTTTAAGGATGGTATGAAGGCTTTAGCCTCTTGAAGCTGAAAAACTCGGGCTTAATGTCAATGTCAACATTTCACCTTTGAGCTCTTTGTGTAATTCAGGTTCTGCAATGAAGCCACTACATAGTGCCTTCACTCAAACCTCCATGCTACAATTATGGGTCAAGTCTCCTAAGGCAATTAAGGGCGTATTATGCCGGACATTCCAACACAAGTGAGAGAAACAAAATCAAGGAAAGGAACTTTCATTTGTTTAACCATGTTCATTTATTTTAACACTTAATATCAAAAAGGATTGACTGAAACCAGGTGACTGGTCACATTTGTAAGTCAACAAAATATGCATGAGAGAGAGAGAGCGCGCGCACGTGCGAGAATACTCCCAGGGTCTCTAGTCATGCAAACTCATCTAACCTTACAGATAAAGCGGAGTCAATACTTATAGATGAAACCTCCAAGAAAAATCCATGCTGCAGGGCATAATTCAATTGAAGGCCAACCAAGTCAGTATTGAACCAATGACTTCATGTGGTTGAAAACAGAGCTATGGTTCTCATTGCAATTTTTATGCATAGCCCTATTTTGATTATTAAATTATGCATTCTTAAGTATCTATTCCTGTAGAACCTGGCATAAATTCCAGCTCCAGTCCACCTTCGAGTTCTCTTCAGCTATGAAATTCTTCACTTCCTCTCAACTCCTGTCGTACGTTAGTGGCACAGAATGCCGTCATCTCTCTCTGTTGCAAAGTGGATATCAGCGGTCGGTGATCGAGTACTGGGTGAGCAACCCAGAGATGCAGAATATTGATGGATGGTCTGCTGTAAAGACAATATAATTTTGATTAGAGAGAGATCTTCAACCCATTCACACATTGAAGTCAATGTAAGGTGATCAAGATTTGGCCCCTGGAGACAGAGATATGGGGCCTGATTCGGATCACACATCACCATAAATCAAGAGTTACACCAGCGTAAAACAAGCACTCAAACATCAGGCCCTTGCAATTTATCAAGGTTTTGGGGATGCTTCAATGGTCAAAGGCACTTGTGACAGGAGACACTCATCTCCTGTGAGCGCCTCCATTCGCTTGGGTGCACACCTGCACTCTCTCTCTGCTCCTGGCTTCTCCTTTCAGCTATTAACCTCATCAGGTGGGTCTTCAGTAGCCCAGCCCTCCAGCTAAGTCACACAAAGTCTAACACATGAAGGGACCCCTTCCGGGGTAAAAGATCCAACAGGGCCTATCCACGTGCCCTTCTTAAAGTCTTTACCCCTGTCTCTGGGCTCAGTCCTCAGCCCCTTCTGGACTAGCTTTATGTCCATGCCTGCCCTGTTATAAAGCAGTGCCTCCAGGGCTTTCTCTAGGGAGACTCCTTGCCTAATCGGTTCTTATTGCCTCTGCTCTCCAGCCAGGTCACTCCAAGTTCAGAACCCTACCCGGGGTAACAAAGTTCAACCAATGCTTGGCCCTCTTCAGGGTCTTCAGCCCCATCCTAGAGCCCTTGAAACTCCAGTTCTATGCTTGGCTTCTACAAGAAACTTGTCCCCTTCTGGGGACTTTGGCCACTCTGCATGTGGCTGGTGGGGAGAACCAGGCCCATCCATTACTCTGGGTCCCAACCCAGGGACCCTACAAATAGCAGCCACATGCTGCCTCCTTTAACTCCACTGCTGCTGCTATTCCCTGAGCCACTTCCCACATAGCACCTTCCTCTTCACCCTGGCTGAACCTCAGGGTTCTCGGTCTGTTCCCTGCTTAGGCCTGGGAGAGACCCTGCTCCTTTTCTCCATTGAAGTCAATGGCAAAGCTCCCACCAATGTCCCTGGGACCAGGATTTCACCCTGAGTTTATTGCACAAGTGGTTCACTCAAGCAACACAGCCTGTTTTTCGAAAAGCTGGTCGGGTCAGCGTTTTATGTTTATGGCGACGTTCTGTATAGATTTACTTTAGTTGCAAACTCCAACTATTTCTTATAAACAAGCTCGGACTTCATGATAGCACTTCCGGCCAAGTAAGCATCTTCTGGGAACGCACAGCATTTAATAAACAGTAGGTAAACACTCACTTGGGTTTGTATCCAAAGTAAACACGAACAAATGCATGTGCAATAATGACCAGAAGGCTGCTGCAGCCATTCCTTGGCAGTTATATTTTCATGCTGCATATTTACCTGTGTAATCAGGCCTTGTCTTCCACCTTCCACATCATTATACTGACGAAGAACCTTTAATAAAATGGGGACATGGTCACAGTGCATGGTGTAGCTGCACAACTTTTTATACTGTGTATCTGGCAAGCCATACAGATGACAGGAGAGGAAAAAACAGGACTTCTCTGAAAGTCAGGCTACAGTGTACATTAATACCTTTCCCAAAGAGGAGGAAAAACATGTACCTTTGGGACTGACTGATCTGAGAACAGGGATGTATGTTACAGAATATGTAACTGTCCTGTCATCCTGTGGACTGGACCTAGTGGAATCCCTGCTTAGGGGCATATTTGAGGTAGCTGCCATCCTGTGCACCATCTCTGGGACAGACTGTTACAAAGTGAGTCACCATGCTCCCTCTCTTTTATGAAGCCTCTTTGTTCTTTGTTTTCCTTCATCTAGACTGAGAAATCACACTTTGCTCACTGAGCGGGACAGACTAGAGGCAAGTATCAGAAAACATAGCATTAGCCATTTAAAAATGACCAGAAGTCACTATGTCCAATAAATCAATATTATTCCTGAATAATTTACTCATCGGTAAATCCCCTCTTAAGAATCAGAGGCCCGGACTGAGATTTTCAAAGCAATCTAGGACATTTAGGCACATCTCTTCATTAATTTTAACAGCAGATAAGTGTCTGAATCCCTTAGACTGCTTGGAAAATTTCAACCCTGGTTTCTTTCTCAGTTCTCTCTATTTATCCCTCTCTCGGCTACATCCTTTTTTTCAAGTCATTGTTGATATAGAGGCATTATGAACATTTCATTCAGGTTAATGTTAGCATGCTCTACGGTCTAACTCCCCTATTGTAGTTTACAGTGTTGTAGCTGTGCTGGTCTGGGATATTACAGAAATAAGGTGTGTGAGGTACAGCGTTCCCTTTAATTTTTCCCACCCATGTGCAGAATGAATTTTTTTATGTGCACCAATATGGGGGTGAAGTATGACACATCACCTTCATAACGGTGCACATAACAAAATTCATGTGGTGGGGGTGGGGCTGAGGGGTTCTCAGTGTGGGAGGGGACTCAGGGCTAGGGCAGAGGGTGGGGGTGCAGGCTCTGGGATGGGGCCAGGGACGAGGGGCTCAGGGCTGGGGCAGAGGGTTGGGGTGGGGGAGTGAGGGCTCCATCTGGGGGTTCTAGGGTGGGGCCAGGGATGAGGGGTTTGGGCTACAGGAGGGTGCTCAGGGGCTGCGACGGAGAAAGAACTCCCCTCAGCTCTCTCTCCCCGCAGCAGCACCTGGGCTGAGGGCGGGGCTGGGGCTGCGGGAGAAGTGCCCCTTCCCTGGGCTGCTCCAGCCGTGCCTGGGGCTGGGCCGCGGCAGTTCCAGGCCGCAACAGAGTGGAAGTCGGTGGAGGGGCACCCTGGACGCGGCAGATCCGGGCCACCGTGGCTGTGCCGTGTTGGTGGTCAGGCTAGGTTGGGGCTGGACAAGGGGCGCCCCTTGTCCAGCCACTCCCTGGCCACGACAGGTCCCCAGACGGGTTCCCCAAGCGCCTGCATGGCACTAAATAGGCTGCTGCGTGGCCGCACAGCTTCCAGGGAGCTTAGGAGAGATAATACCTTATATTGCACCTACTTCTGTTAGCAAAAGAGCTCTGTGTAAGCTTGAAAGCTTGTCTCTTTCACCAACAGAAGTTGGTCTCAAAAAAAATATTACCTCACCCACCTTGTCTCACTTATTATAGCACACTTATTCTAGATAATGATGACTGCAATTATTCATTACTAGAGCTTTGCAAAGTTTTTGGTCCAAAAATAAAGATTTGGGGACACTGAAACGTTTAGTGAATTCACGTTGGTTTCACCAAATGTTTTGTTTAAAAATACAATTTTAAAAAAACTTTTGTTTCAACATTTTAAAACAAAAGGTTTCAATTTTTTGGTTTGAAAGAATTTTCATTTCAAAATATCCTTTAATTTTTTTTACAATTCAAAAATCTATAAAAATGTTTGAAATCAAAATGGAACATTTCAGTTTTGTCCATTTTTTTTTTTTTACTTAAAACAATTTTTTTCTTCAACTTTTCAATTTGTTGAAAGTTTTGAAATTTTTCATTTTCTGTCTAGCCTGAAATCATTTTTACTTCAACTTTTCAAAATTGCCAGTGAACCAAAAAATCTCTTATTCTACTCGGCGCATTGGCTTTTCCATTCTCCAGTCTGCTCATTGTTATGAATTGCTTGGTTCATATTTACTTGGACTTAGTCACTGCATACTAATACACAGGCTGCATTTCTGTAAAAACATTCATTCCTTCCATCTCCAGAGAAAATCACAAAATATAGACCTCAAACATAACTCGACCTTTTTGGCTTGAAAGCTTGTATGCTGCAAATTAGCTTCTGCTCTAATAAAGGGTGTCACATTCTATGCTGGCTTTATCCATAAAATTGTTAAGTCTTGTCAATTACTGAGCTGCCTTTCATTTATTGCACTGCTTCCCAGCCAGCATTGTTAAAGTACCATAAATTCACCAAAAAAATTCCAGTTCTACAGAGAGGTTATAATGGTCTCAACATGCATACAAAAAACTTGACAATCATTAAGGCGCTCCATCATGCTGACTACAATTACTTCCTTTTTGTTCTGTGTTTGTACAGCACCTAGCACAATGGGGTCCAGGTCCAAGAATTTGGGCTCCTAGGTGTTACCAAAATACATGTAATTCAGAATATGTCCATATAAAGAGTATTGAAAGCCCTCATAGCCCCTTTTTATTCCTAGCTGGTTTTCAGGTTACATTTTTGTACTTAAGTTGTACATCGTATTTTGGTGCTGGACTGCAGGGTATTTAGATAGGAGCCCCAAACAAAATTTTAGACCTGAGTAGCCTGATTCTAAAAGACACAAAGATAGTTGTAAGAGAAATGGATGGCATCGTGGGTGGAGTGGAACTGATATGACAAGAAATTCACTAATCAAGATTTAAGTACCAGCAATAATTTTAAAGAGTGCTTCTTATGTGTGCACATCTGAAATATGCTACAGGAGTTAAAGAGTATTCTTAATAATAATTTTGGGGACTGGAAGTCAAAGGCTAAGCAAAATCTGCTGAAAAAAAAAGGGGCTGCTGTTTGTTAAACAAAAGAGGTACAAAATAGCCACTGGATTTACTACTGTTGCTTCCCCCTCCTGTGTTTTAACCTGTAGGGCCAGGGCCTCTAGGGAGAGCTTAATTCCATATGAAACAGACACAACTCTGTCCAGTCTTTATGAACCGAAAATCACGAGTACAGTATTATCTCTGCACAGGTCAGAGGAGATGTACAATAAGCCAGCAGGAGTCAAGCAACATGTGAAATAAGGAAACATCTGAAGCAGGCAAAAAGGCTTCCCCTTCATAAATGCTGTATACACTGTTTGGTCTAATGGTATTACCCAGTGCTGGAAATATGCCCAAGCTGAGCCACACTGTTCAAGTGGAAACTTTGCTAATTTTCATGCCAGGAGACTAAATTAAACCTCAGCAGACTAACCCTAATTCAGCATTGTCAACTCTCATCCTTGTATTGTGAGTGTCATGATATTTGGTGTTTTTCCTTAAAGTTTCTGGGACTATGATTACATGAAAATCTCAGCTTTCATTTTTTTAAAAGTATGGTGAGAAAAGTGTGGAGACGTAACCCATGTGCACCCTAAAGGCTCGAAAACCAAAAGGAAAATAAAAGAACCCAAAAAGTGTGTTATTTAAAAAAAATCCTCATGATTTTTAAGCCAGTCTCATGCTTTTGGGGGGAGCCTGTCTCCTGAATCTTGAATACTTGAGGCTGATAATATTGCTAGTTCTGAATGCTAACATTCCTACAAGACAAAAAAGGGAGGAAATTTCTGGATCCAAACTTCCTGTAACTTCTGGAGGTGTTCAGATCCAGGGGTTTGGTTCATGCCCATATGTAAAAGCTGACAACTAGTCTTAAAGGTTAGCTTTAACTTTGTCTTTGGACAAAGATGGAAATCTTGCCAGAATAGGCTCCCTTATTAAGCTGGAAAGACCATAAAAGAGCCTCTCTCTTGGCACTTCAGCATCTCCTCTCCCTGCTCCAGCTAGGATGTGTGGGGAAAGTGAACAATATTTAAAAAACACAAACAAAAACAAAAACCCTAGAATGTTGTGAACTTCAAAAGAGCGTTTAGGTCTAATTTAGGGCAAACAGTTGTGGTAAATTGTTTTCTTTTATCAGAATTAATGTAGCTGTTCTTAGGTTCAGGGGCATAGTAGTTGATTATAACAGAGACAAACAGCAAGAAGAGCCTCTGTAGGAAATCCTTCTGAAAGGGCATTAACATTAGCTTGAAGCTGGAATAGAATTAGGTGAGGAAGACCAAAGGCATAGTTAAAGCTAACCTTAAGGCTCCTTGCCAGTTTTGCAGCAGCTGAGCATGTCTGAAGAGGAGACAGAGAACAATGGAGAGTCATTACAGATAGGAAATGTTGTGACGAAAGAGAGACCTTGCGATAAGTATAAAATGTGTCCAATAGATACTTAGACCAAATAAAAGTCTCACGCTCACAGAAAGTTCCTGGGCCTAAAAAGTTCTGTCTGTTCAGATATTAAAAGCTTAACTTGCTTCTTTTTGAGAAATTGCAAATTGTTTTTTACCAAAATTGCAATCATCTAATCACTGGAGCAGGACTCAGCAGATGTTTCTGTTTCTGCTAGCAAAACGGTATGATGGGATTTTCCTCTACACAATGGCAGCACATCAAATTCCCTACACCAAGTGCTATTTAGGGAAATGAGAAAGCTCACCAGCTCATCCTGACTGTTCTGGTGTTACAGCTGATTTTCTAGAAATCCCCCTAAGTACTGTACTGTTTGTTAGTCAACTGTCTCCTCTTAAACTGCATGCAGAAGTTTATAGCTGAAAAACACACAACAAATGCTGATTAGCCGGAAATAATCCATCTACTCAAAGTTTACCAGAAGGAAGATTTCATAGTTGGCTATTTTTAAAGAATTAAACGCATATAAACTCTTGTTTTAAATCTGCTGCCTATTCGTTTCATTTGGTGACCCCTAGTTATGAAAAGGAGTACATAACACTTCCTTATTTACTTTCTCCACACCAGTCAGGATTTTATAGACTTCTATAATATCACCCCTTAGACGTCTCTTTTCCCAACTGAAAAGTCCCAGTCTTATTAACCTCTTCTCACTTGGAAGCTGTTCCATACCCCTAATCATTTTTGTTGCCATCTTTGGGCTTTTTTCAATTCTATATATCTTTTTTGAGACGGAGTGACCACATCTTCATGCAGTATTCAACATGGGGGCATACCTCTGATTTATACAGAGGCAATATGATATTTTCTTTCTGATTATTTATCCCTTTCCTAATGATTCCCAACATTCTGTTCGCTTTTTTGACTACAGGTGCACACTGAATGAATGTTTTCAGAGAACTATCCACAATGACTCCAAGATCTCTTTCTTGAGTGGTAACAGTTAATTTAGACCCCATCATTTTATATGTATAGTTGGGATCATGTTTTCCAATGTGCATTCCTTTACATTTATCAACATTGAATTTCATCTGCCATTTTGTTGCCGAGTCACCCAGTTTTGTGAGGTCCCTTTGTAATGCTTCACCGTCTGCTTTGGACATAACTATCTTGAGTAGTTTTGTATCTGCAAATTTTACCACTTCACTGTTTAGCCACTTATCCAGATCATTTATGAATACGTTGAATAGTACTGGTCCCAGTATGGACCCTTGATGGACACCACTATTTACCTCTCTCCATTTTCTGTGGTGGCTGAGAAAAAGTCAAAGAGAAGGTTACAGGTTTGCTATTTCTCTGTTTACTTCCTGTTCCCGAAATAAGCAGGCACAGAAAAAGCAGAAACATAAGTGAAAGTGATGCAGTTGCAAAGTTGGAGCTGTACAGACTGAGGCTGCAGAAAAAGAGAAAGATCATCATCAAATCTTGGAGCTAATAGAGTTGGAGATAAAGAAAAAAGAAAAGAAAATCTCAGAAGCAAGCTGATGAGTTAGCACATCAGCAGGCCCTCAAGCTGAAAACCCAGGAAAGAAAGAGAGCAAAAGCACCAATTGGACTTGCTAAAAAAGCAGAACGAGAACCCTTCTACACCATTGATTCCCACTGCTCCAAAAATCTACAAATGGGAACAATTGTGTCCTGCATACTTGTAGGATCATATTAAAGAAGTTCTGTATTAAAATCACAAATGAGTTTGATTCCCCATAGTTTAAATTCCAGGGTATTACTAATTAAAAGGTCTCTTGGTTTTTGGTACTGTTTCTCTCCCTCTATGTGTGAAACTTGCAAGCTGCTAATTGTGTTAGTACATTCTAAGACAGAGTCTGTTCTCAAACCAATTCCTTGTAACAACAACTACTCACAGAGAGAGAGACTCAAAGCAATACTCTGTAACAATAGAAACAGCACCCAGAGACTCCCCGCCCTTTTGTTGTATTCATCTCGCTTTGTTAACAATTGTGATTAAAATAGAGATAGAGGATGTATGTGGATGGATGCTTGGTGTGGATAATAACTGAATGATCAGGGAGGTGCCAGCCTAAGAATCCAGTGTCCATCGGCTGAAGAAGGTGTCAAGTGGAAATAACCAGAGGACCCCCAGAGAGCAGACTGGAATCCACCCAACAGCCTCAAGAATGGGAGAACCAAAGAACAAGATAACATCTGGCAGCACGGAGCCGTCAGGAATGTGCCATCTGCTGATTGATTCAGCAACAGCATGATGAAGCAATTCCCATAGACTGGCATAGGAAGAAATTCCTATAAAAATGGACTCTAGAAAGTGAGAATTTTGGGGTCTGATTCTGCAAACCAACTCCCAGGAGCATCAGATGTGCATCTGACAAGGCCCTGCTCCCTCCTCATGTCCAGGCCACCTGGCCAGTAGCTTGGCATGAGCAACTCTAAGGCTGGTAACTATGATAACAACCTTGCAGAACCTGTGTGTGTGTATGAATGAATGTGTGAATAAATATGAGATTGAATGGAATGTTATAGCTATAACTAACTGCTTACTATGATTCTTTCTGTATTCACAATAAATGTGGTATTTTGCCTTTTCTCCTTTAATAAGATCCTGCTGGTTTTTATTTTATTGGTATAACATACTAAGGGACAGACTATGTGGCAGACTATTTCACTACTTTTGAGAGGCTGTGTGTGATTCAGATTCCTGATCACAAGAGAATCCCCACTTTGGTTGCAAATTTAACTGGTAAATTTCTGGATATATTCAATAAAATGCCAATTGGGGATGCTTTAGATTATTCTAAATTCAAAGAAACAGTTTTAAATGATTTCAGATTATATGTTTCAGGGGTAGAGTAAAATTTAGGAATCTTACAAGGGGTATGAATAATGGGGAATATGTGAACAAAATGAAAGATTTGATGGGAAAAATGGGTAGGGGGAAAAGGGGTTGCAAGTTTTGAAGAAATGTTTGACCTTATTGCTCAGGAGCATTTCCTAACCATATGTAAAGATGACGTGAAACAGCATCTGTGGGACAAAGATGTGAAAACCATGGATGACATGGTGTCTCTGGCTGATGCCTTTGAGCAGGCATCAACTGAGACTAAATCACAGAAAGAGGGGTTTAAGCCTGGTTGGAAGCAGGGCTCCAGTTTTACCCCTTGGAAGAAAGAGGGTGACTGGGAGGCTGGACACTCACTTCCCCCAAACCATTCCTCTCATCCCATCCCAAATCTCCTGCGAAAACAGAAGAGCCCAAAAGGTGCTATCACTGTAATTCCACTGATCACTTGAGGAACAAATTCCCCGTGCTTAGAAGAAGCAAGCAACAAATAGCCCATGTGAATTCTGCTGTCCTCAACACAGAAACCTCTCAGGTACCTGTCACTTATCACTTGGTTTTGTGAGATTAGCCTCTGCAGAACCAGATATGGAGCACAGTAGGGTTGTCAGGGTTAATGGCAGGGAATGCTTAGGATGGAAGGATACAGGAGCTCCAATTTCTCTGGTTAAGGAGAGTGTGGCCCCAGATGCCAACATATTACCTGGTCAAATGGCAGAAACTGTAGATGTGGGCAGAACCACATTCCCTATGCCACTAGCTTGAATTTGTGTGGTGTGGGAAGATTTGGAAAGTGTTTTGACTATGGGGGTGATAGAACACCTAGTTGACATGAAGAAAAGGAGTACTTGTGGCACCTTAGAGACTAACCAATTTATTTGAGCATAAGCTTTCGTGAGCTACAGCTCACTTCATCGGATGCATACTGTGGAAAGTGTAGAAGATCTTTTTACACACACAAAGCATGAAAAAATACCTCCCCCCACCCCACTCTCCTGCTGGTAATAGCTTATCTAAAGTGATCACTCTCCTTACAATGTGTATGATAATCAAGTTGGGCCATTTCCAGCACAAATCCAGGGTTTAACAGGAACGTCGGGAGGCAGAAAAAACAAGGGGAAATAGGTTTGAATAGAGACTGGGAGTGGCTAAGGCATTATGCAAGGTAACCTAAGTTAATTGTATCCAATTTGCAAATGAATTCCAATTCAACAATCTCTCGCTGGAGTCTGGATTTGAAGTTTTTTTGTTGTAATATTTCAACTTTCATGTCTGTAATCGCATGACCAGAGAGTTTGAAGTGTTCTCCGACTGGTTTATGAATGTTATAATTCTTGACATCTGATTTGTGTCCATTTATTCTTTTACGTAGAGACTGTCCAGTTTGACCAATGTACATGGCAGAGGGGCATTGCTGGCGTATGATGGCATATATCACATTGGTGGATGTGCAGGTGAACGAGCCTCTGATAGTGTGGCTGATGTTATTAGGCCACAATTTGATACAAAATGATACAACCGCAATTGCTCCAACCCCTCAGACAGAGACAAACACCTACAAGATCTCTATCAAGCATTCTTACAACTACAATACCCACCTGCGGAAGTGAAGAAACAGATTGATAGAGCCAGAAGCGTTCCCAGAAGTCACCTACTACAGGACAGGCCTAACAAAGAAAATAACAGAACGCCACTAGCCGTCACCTTCAGCCCCCAACTAAAACCCCTCCAACGCATTATTAAGGATCTACAACCTATCCTGAAGGATGACCCAACACTCTCACAAATCTTGGGAGACAGGCCAGTCCTTGCCTACAGACAGCCCCCCAACCTGAAGCAAATACTCACCAGCAACCACATACCACACAACAGAACCACTAACCCAGGAACCTATCCTTGCAACAAAGCCCGTTGCCAACTGTGCCCACATATCTATTCAGGGGACACCATCATAGGGCCTAATGACATCAGCCACACTATCAGAGGCTCGTTCACCTGCACATCCACCAATGTGATATATGCCATCATACGCCAGCAGTGCCCCTCTGCCATGTACATTGGTCAAACTGGACAGTCTCTACGTAAAAGAATAAATGGACACAAATCAGATGTCAAGAATTATAACATTCATAAACCAGTCAGAGAACACTTCAATCTCTCTGGTCACGCGATTACAGACATGAAAGTTGCAATATTACAACAAAAAAACTTCAAATCCAGACTCCAGCGAGAGATTGTTGAATTGGAATTCATTTGCAAATTGGATACAATTAACTTAGGCTTGAATAGAGATTGGGGGTGGCTAAGTCATTATGCAAGGTAACCTATTTCCCCTTGTTTTTTCCTACCCCCGCACCCCCAACGTTCTTGTTAAACCCTGGATTTGTGCTGGAAATGGCTCACCTTGATTATCATACACATTGTAAGGAGAGTGATCACTTTAGATAAGCTATTACCAGCAGGAGAGTGGGGTGGGGGGGAGGTATTTTTTCATGCTTTGTGTGTATAAAAAGATCTTCTACACTTTCCACAATATGCATCCGATGAAGTGAGCTGTAGCTCACGAAAGCTTATGCTCAAATAAATTGGTTAGTCTCTAAGGTGCCACAAGTACTTCTATTCTTTTTGTGAATACAGACTAACACAGCTGTTACTCTGAAACCTAGTTGACATGCTTCTTGGAAATGATTTTTTAGGTGTAGCTCAAGTTGTTAAGATATTTGCCTGCAGCAATAAGGAGTATTATGCTGGGACCACTGAGGAAAAGGGTAAAGTCCCAGGAACTGCTGAAGAAAGAGGGAAAATCTCTTCGATTCCTCTGCAGCAGGGGGAAGCAGCATGCTTCCAGGAATGGGGGAGGATGAGCCCAGCTCCCATACTGCAGCTGTAGGCAACAGCACATTAGGGTATTGAATAAACCAGACTGTCCAAGCAGAAGGTGTGGTATGATAAAAATACCTGGCAACGCCTCCCTATGGTGAAATATTTGGTATTATTGTTAAATCTTATGATAAAAAGTTATATGCTAATGGTAAACTTTGCCAAATTCTTTGTCATACTGATGGTAAATCCTATGAAAAGATATAACATGCATGATTTCAGGGAAAAGCTTTTGGACATGCTAGGAGCAGTAAATAAAAACCCACCCTGTGTTAAGAACCCATGTTGTTACCTGTCAGTTCTGTGTTCTTGGGGAACCAAGGCACAGTACCAACCACCTGTCCAACTCATGAAGAACACCCCCCCCCCCCCCCCAGCCTCTGCTTGAATCAAAACAGATCAGAAGAAAGACTTACAAAAAGCAATGAAAAGGCAGTGGGGAACACACCTAAACCCCTCCGGATAAAGGTGACAGGATTAAGGAAACTCCCATGGCCTCATTTGCATTGAAGATGGGACAGAGAGGCATATCCATTAACATACAGAATGGAGAACAGAAATTCCAAGGCAAGAACCGCACAGAACTCTGGGACCAAAAAAAAGCAGGGAAGCACTGCATGATGGGGAAATCTCTGCTCCAAATGTTAATGAACCCACGCCTGCACACACCCAGCTCAGTAGTTATCAGACCAATTCTAGTAATACATCCTTTATTGGTATCCAAAATACTGAAGCTGCCTAATTGCATTGTGAGCTCCCTCGAAGGAACACCGCCCATAGCCAGGAATGATCAGCTCCTATTGTCTAGCCTGAACAAAACAACTTTGGTATACTCCCTTGAGCCATCAGGTTACCCATAAACAAATCTCTTGTTCTCCCTTGAACCATTGTTCTGTCCCTACAAAAACTGCTACCCATGCTCAAATAAGTGCTTTGATTCCTGGATCCAAAATCTTCATCAGTTCCATTGGGACTTCATCTTCTCCTGACTTATCGTGCTGGGGGCTCTGCCTGTCTGCAGCACTCCAGACCTCAGCTACCATCACCCTCAGCTACCTGGGAGCCCCAATCGATTCAAGCTTCACGGAGTGGTGAGAACTCATCTCTCTCTCAGTGTAGCCTTCTGACCCTGACGTGTGTGATCAGTTATAGTTTTCTAAACCTGACTTTTATAATCAAAGTTAAGTTAGATTTAACTGTTTTGTTTGTTTGGCTCCCCTTGTATGGTTATTACCTGGCAATATATAACTTTCATGGTTAAGCTGGTTGCTTCTCTCTCTCTCATATGATACAAAGAGATGCTTTCTAGCAACCCAAACATGATACATTTGCTAACTTTTGAAATTACCAGACTGATCCACAAAGTGTTAAAAAGTACACAGAAGTTTGCAAGAGCACATGGGGGTAACACAACAATGTTTAGCAACGCTTGGTAGTTGTATGGTCAAACGCTAAAGAGGACCTTGGGCACACTCCCTCCACATTAGTCAGTGACTAACAGTCCTGCAGTAAACCATCAACAGTGGGTATAATAGAGCCTCCCCTGGCACTGCCATGGCTGCCGGACCCCCAGTTGCTGAGTTTGGGGGGCAAGTTTTTGCTTTATTATGCCCCATGCAAGTTCCAGGGCAGCTGAGGAGGTGGGATGTGCTATTCAGCTTCCCAGGTTCATCAGTAATCTCCCTGGACTCCAGAGAGATTACTGAGGAACCCAAGAAGCTGAGTAGCACATCCCACCTCCTCAGCTGCCCCAGAACCTTCCTGGGGCATACCAAAAGCTTCTTTCCCCAGGGGCTTGGGGGCTTGGGACGGGAGGGGAGGCGTGGTGCAGCTGCGGCTGGCCCGGGGATCCTCCGGGCAGGTAGGGGGCGAGTCTTGGGGCTTTGGCTAGACTGGGAATCCTATGGGGGAGGGGGGAAGAGAGAGAGCATTCGGGCCTCCAGCCAGCCCAGGGTTCTTCTCGGGGCTCCAGCTGCAGGGGGGTGGATGCAGGAGCGGAGCTGGGGGCTAGGCTCCCTGAAGGAGGGGTCCACCCGCCACCAATGCCGTAAACTAAGGCGAGAGGTGTGTCCTGGCTGTGGACGTCTATGTAAGTGCAGCACCTGCCAGAGGTTTGTGGCTTGGCACAGCATCACCGTGTGAGGGGGATACCGCAGATTGGTAGGACAGAGACCTCAGCAGTCCCACGGTCCAGGTTGCACTCCAGAGACCCCGTCACAGGCTGGTAATAGGATATGGAACCTTTTTGTCTGTTGGATTCCAATCCAAATGGTAACTAAACGTTAGTATTATTAATACTGCACTCGTTCCCAAAGGTCACAGTCAGGACCCCATTATCAAAGGCACCATACAAATAAATAGGAATATATTAAATTCAGCCTCTGATACCTGCACTGAAGAGAATTCTGTGGTCTGCATTCTGAAAAAGGTCAGTCTAGATGATCATAATGATCTTTTCTGGACTTGAGATCTATGGGCCTGAGTCTCATTTACAGTACTGCAAAATAAAGAGGACTGAATGTAAATGGGAATCCTGTGTAAAACCGTGTTTTTGTTCTGTGTTTGTATTGCACCTAGCCCAATGGGGGTCATGATCCATAACTAGGGCTCCAGGGGCTACGGTAATACAAATAATAATAAATGAGAATCAGGTTCTATGAATCTACAGTTCTTGCCCTGATGAATTTGCAATCAAATTTGAGACAAATGCAGAAAAGGAATTGTAACAAATAATAGGATGAGGGCAACGTTAGTAAGATTATGCGGTCACCTACATTTGCTATGTGAACAGCCTCTAAATAGTTATTTCCAACTGTCCTATGGTTAAGCTGCCACCATACTTTGGTGGCCAGGGTGAAGTAAGCCTTAACTCAGTTCCGCTGGATAGGATACAAAAACACATTGCGAAAACCAGTGCTGCAATGTAGACAGATGTTCCAGTGTCCAAAACTATAGATCTAGCCTCGACAATGATCCATCCCCCACCATGCACACATACTGCATCACAAACCACAATTTCTAACGGTTTTTATATATTCTTGTGACATGCAGGAGATGAGCTACGTCTTTGATGCAAGCCTGCAAAAGTGCTGCTGAACTAGTAAGCAGTTCTGCCTTATTCACAGAGGCAAAGGTTTGAACTTTTTACACAGCAGGGCAGAGCTATTGTTGTTCGTGAATTGTGCTCAATCTGAACACTTCTCAGATGTATTTTCATTCTGTCAGTGGGGCTGAAATCTTGGGGTTACTCATATAACCGATTATCTGGATTTTAACAGCATCTTATTACAGAGGATCTCAGGAAATAACTTTCTAGCTCTTTTCTGTATGAAGAGCCTAGAAAATGCAACCAGTATAAACAAATGACTACCACTGAGAGCAGCTGGGCTCTGCTTCTGCAGGACTCAGAGGCAGGGAGGATCTGAACATCCTGGCTACACACACTCTTTATGTAAAATGGCTTGGCTAGGTTTGGATGCATGTCAGCCGGCCTCATGCAAGGTGTTATGATAATGGGGGACAGGAATCTGTACTGGGGAAAAGGAGACCGACCCCCCCCACACATACACACACCCCGTTTTGCAGTCCCCACCCCAAAACACTAAAGCAATGTTTATCTGAGGAAATAGTCAGTCCTCTATGGGACTGGGTCACCTATGTCTCATTAAAATTGCAGCAGGATTATGTAGGTAGAATATAATTACCCCAGTTGGAATTTGGCCAGGACACCAGGATTGTTAACACACGCGCTTTAGTGGGGCTCACCATGGAACCTTTAATTCTCACAAGTGATCAGGGCCTCTGTTTTATGGATACCCTGAAAGGCAGTCTCTCCAGCAGCCTGAGTTTCCATGTTGGGGGCTGGCCATGAAGGGCCTGATCCAGTTCCCATTGAAGTCAATGGCATTCTTTCTATTGACTTTAATGGGAGTCAGCATCAGAGTCAGCACTAGTACTTGGACAGAGCTGGCCAAGAAACAAGTTTTTCCCTCTGGAGAAAATTTTTCTGTTCCGTATCGGGATGAAACAAACCAAAAAGTGCGGGGCTCAGAGCAGTCTCCCCGGTGTACCCTACCCAAGGGACAGCTCTGGCTGTGACAGATTCAGTCTGGGATGGTTCAAGAATATTCAAGATTCATGTGGAGCCACTCTGTTGGAAAACAAATGATTACATAGGAGAGGCCTCCTTCACCTTAGAGCACCCCTTTCCCAGGGCATTTCCTCTTCTTCATTACCCATTTCTCTAAACTGTTGGCGGTCTTCTGGCTCAAGCGAGCAGCCAAGGGTTTTTTTTTAAAGCTATTTTTACTTCCCTTATCTCACTAATGATCCCTACCAAAAGCCCTTTCATGCAGGCACAATATTCCTCCAAAATCTTTACTTTTAAGGCACAACTCTAACTCCTTATTTCATGGACCTACAGTTATTCTAAGCATGATTCTTAACTTAAAAGTTACAGGACATTGCCAAATATTCTATGAGAGAGGGACCTCACTAAAGGAGCTTAGTCTGAAAAAGGAAGAGACCGTTTGCTCAGGTCTGTGCCTCAGTTTCCCCACTCTGCAGCAACTACTCAACAAGTACCACGTGATTAGGGTCACATGCTGCCCGCATTCCTCCACCAATTTGTTACCAGATTTTCCATTACTTTGGGGTTCACTCATTTGTTAGGGTTACTCTTCTGTAATTCTATCAGCCTACTGATTGTTTCACTTGTGTTCTCATACAAAGCTCTACTTCTCCCATCTGCAAGTTCCCTCCCAACGGAGCTATTCTGCAGAATCTAGGTTTCCCAGGGCTGGGTTCTTCCAGCCCCAGAATCAGATGAACACAAACACACTCACACATGTTAACAGAGCACCTCTGAGAGGACCAGGTTAATCAACACTCCCAAGCTGACCCCTTATATGTTCCTGGACTTAGCAGGCTGGGTCGAGCAGCATTTCCAAGCTGACACCCTCATATGTCCCAGGTTCAGCACATCCCTATCCCCACTTTCACGTTACAATTGTTCTGGTAGTAACCCACTTGATGAGCAAACCCCCCAGGATTTGTGTGTGCTGCAGGGATCTTTAGCTTAGGTACAAGGAGTGTTGCTACAAAGCGAATAGGGAAGCCAAAACACACCCTCAAAAGGAGAGAGAGAAAGAAACAACCAGCTTAACCATGAGAGTTATTTACTGCCAGGTAATAACCATACAAGGGGAGCCAAACAAACAAAACAGTTATATTAAATCTAACTTAACTTTGATTTTAAACGTCAGGTTTAGAAAACTATAACTGATCACACAGGGTCAGGGTCAGAAGGCTACACAGAGAGAGAGAGAGAGAGAGAGAGATGGGTTCTCACCACTCCGTGAAGCTTGAATCGATTGGGGGTCCCAGGTGGTGATGGTAGCTGAGGGTCCGGAGTGCTGCAGACAGGCAGAGCCCCCAGCACGATAAGTCAGGAGAAGATGAAGTCCCAATGGAACTGATGAAGGTTTTGGATCCAGAAATCAGAGCACTTACTCGAGCTTGGGTAGCAGTTTTTGTAGGGACAGAATAATGGTTCAAGGGAGAACAAGAGATTTGTTTATGGGTAACCTGATGGCTCAAGGGAGTATACCAAAGTCGTTTTGTTCAGGCTAGACAATAGGAGCTGATCATTCCTGGCTATGGGCGGTGTTCCTTCGAGGGAGCTCACAATGCAATTAGGCAGCTTCAGTATTTTGGATACCAATAAAGGATGTATTACTAGAATTGGTCTGATAACTACTGAGCTGGGTGCGTGCAGGCGTGGGTTCATTAACATTTGGAGCAGAGATTTCCCCATCATGCAGTGTTTCCCTGCTTTTTTTTGGTCCCAGAGTTCTGTGCGGTTCTTGCCTTGGAATTTCTGTTCTCCATTCTGTATGTTAATGGATATGCCTCTCTGTCCCATCTTCAATGCAAATGAGGCCATGGGAGTTTCCTTAATCCTGTCACCTTTATCCGGAGGGGTTTAGGTGTGTTCCCCACTGCCTTTTCATTGCTTTTTGTAAGTCTTTCTTCTGATTGGCTTTGGTACAAGCAGAGGCGGCGGGGGGGGGGGGGGGGTCCTTCCTGAGTCAGACAGATTGGATTCTGTGACCTGGTTCCCCAAGAACAAAGAGCTGGCTGGCGTTAGGGGCTTATTCCTTCACCCACTTACTTCCCTCATCCTTCTCGCATGAACACAGAGCAACAACACCCAAAGTCCAAAGGTGCAAACAATTCGATGTTTATTGGAGTGAACTTCCAGCAAGCATGATTCCAGTTTCCTTTCTTAGTGTCCCCCTTCCCAGCTCTGACACCACAGAGCCTTACCTGTGTCACTGTTCCCATTCCCCCACTTAGCAAAACATGATTCCAATTTCCCCACCCCCATTTCCTGTTCCCATTTCCCCCACCCACACACTTCCTGATTGACTGCAGACTATATAGTAAAACTTGAGTTCTGCTTAGCTATACCTTAACCAATCATTTTACTGAAATTTAACTAATCAATCCTAACATATTGTAACATGATTATTTAACCAATTATATCCCACCACCTTAATTAGTTTAGATCCAGCAAAATTAATTATACAGCAGACAAAATCACAGAACGAGACAGAGACCATGCCAATAAACAATAGCAAAGTGGGAACTATAATGACAAAACAATACAGAAGTGAGGATTTCACATCCCAGCTATTGATAAGTGAGTTCTTGCCAGACAGGATGCTATCAAATTAAGTTTCCTTTTACATTTTCTAGGCACTTCCCTTTCTCTGGAAGCGACAGAAATACAATCCTGTCCTGATAATGCCTAACAGCCCAATAGCACCTTCTTTCAAGTTTGGAATGTAAGGATGTGACCGGTCGCTTCCCAGCTTATGGCTGCCTCTGCTGCTTAGCCAAAGGCCTTATACAGTCAGACAGTGATTTTGATTCTCTCTTTTATACCTCTAAAACTAGCTAAGTGATAAGAATACACCTAAATTAGAGTATAGGCCTTTACAGACAGGCCTGAATATCTATATCCTAACAACTGGTAACAAATCCCCGCTGTTGATGGGTTGCTTGTGCCAAGCAAGTATCCCTATCACATCCTTACTCAGTGGTACCGGGTTTGATCTTCAATCCACTGCAGCCGCCGCATCAGTCGCTGGATCCAGCAATCCAGTAGAACCAGACCAATTGCTAGTATAATTTGGAAACTGATCATCACCATAATGGGGTGAAGCATGATATTTAAAAGACCTGTTGCACTGGGGCTTCACCCAAGCAAAGTCTCCCACCGAGAGTGATGGCCTGTGTTTTTAACTGCAGCTGCTAGCCTAGAGATCTCCTGGTTGTGGTGTTGAATCTCGAGTTTGCCATTCTCCCCCAAAGTTCGAAGCTTCTGCAGCTCAGTTTGTAAGGAGGGATGAGTTAATAGTTCCTTAATGGCAGTGAGACCCATTCCCAGTGAAATGGGGGAAATCTCTTTGTAGAGCTCAGGATACGCTTTCAAATGTTGTACAGTCCATATAGGCACAATAAACAATAGTGGTTACATTACAGAAACAGCGATTAACTAAGGCACCATGGGTTGAATCTGTAACCCTTCTGCCCGTCAGAGTTGGCAGCAACAAGGGCCGGGTTCAATATCTAGGGGATCCATTCCAATAACACAATGCAAACCGGCTCGAGCCCCCACCCAGTGACCTGGGACAAATATATACCACGCCCGCTGGGCGCCTCCAAGAGGCGATACTTCCCCTCTCGCAAGCACCTAGTCTGAGTGTAGCAAAAAGCCTTTTAATAAGGGAGAGAAACAATGTGGCATTATGCTGGGGAAACACCACCAACAGGATTCATAACACAACCCATGAGCAAAAAACCCACCCCAAGCAAATTGGGGCATGCCCTTTTCCCTTTGGTTCTTGAGTCCAGCAACCCCAAATCACCCAAAGTCCCAAAAGTCCAATGACCCAAAAGTCTCTGTCCCATGTCAGGGCAGCCCCAGAGTTCGAAAGTTTATCTGTGGAGCTTTTCCTCCCACCTGGGTGGAGATGGGACAGGGGCAAGAGGCACCTTACATGATCTGAAGCTGACTGCCCCACAGCTCCATAGGCCTCCGCTCCGCTCCGTTCTGCCCTGCCAGCCGCCCCACAAACTCCTCCGCTCCGCTCTGCGGCCCACCAGCAGCTCCCGCCGTCCCACGACTGCTCCACCAGCCGGTCCACAAGGCACTCCAGCCATCCCGCAAACTGCTCCACAATATATCTTCAGGCTCCCCCACTACTTAACACAACGCTCAGTGATTTCAGCTCTTAGTTCAGCTCTTTGGTGAATTCAGCTTGTAGTAGGGGAGCCTCAGTGCTGGTACACCATTAGCCCAAAGTGAGCTCAGCAGCCTGTAACTAGACTCCTAATAGAATCAAAATTAGCTCTGATATTCCATGGTGGAGAGAGGAGAAAGTGCAATTAGCATGTAAGGCCCTCACCAAGGGGCCCATACCACCAAGTATTAATACTTATCCCCAGCCTCTCTCTCAATTCACAGAGTTTTAAAACCCATGACCCTTGCCTAGCGAGTGCTACTTAGTTGATGATGAGTCCCTCCATCATACCAAAAGGCCAAGTACAGTTCCAAGCACAGTTCCCATAATCAGGGTAATAACAATTTATTCTTCCTGCCCCAATAACAGAGACACTGGGGATCCCACAGCAGCCAAAGTGACCATTTGGGCAGCTATGGCCTCATTCTAGGCGGGGTGGGTGTGCCTATGCAAATGAGATTGGCCCCTGAAGTTCTTTTCCACAACTTGCCACACCTCACCACCAGATGTCAGGGTGGAGCTCATCCTGACACTGCTTACAAATCCAGTGTTCATTAATTAATACAATATTACATCTCATTTTTATACACACACACACGCTTTACCAACATAGATAAAAACAGACCCCTTTTCCTGCATAACATCAAAGGAACAGCGAGACTTATTCCCAGGTTGTGGGAAGAAGCATTCATCTTGTTCCTCCAATGCTTGGTCTTCACAGATATAGCCCAAACCTTCTTTTCTCCTACACCCCTTTACATTTCTATGTTCCACACATTATCTGTCTGCCAGGCCCAAGTGTTAGGATCTCTGGAGTACATTATTGAGTTATTATTAATCTGTAATCCCAGTGGGACTACTGGGTTGATTACTCTAATTTCTTTGCCTGTTGCAGTTATCAGGAATAACTGCAAGCTTTGCTGGTGTTGATTATACAAAGCATTAACTAGTCTTCACTAAGGCCGGAGGACTAATTTTTTTCTCCATTTCATGGGGCTCAATCGAGTTGATGGCCTCCCTGGGAATTTGTCCTGCTATGGCTTGACAAATTATTTCCATGATTATATTCTGGGTGAGAGCCTGAGTTTGCTCACATGCTGAGGTCAATGAAACATTATTCTGGAGGGACTGTACTTCAGACATTATTAACTATTTTTTTAACGAGTCTTTCCCACCCAGGAAATACCTTACTTATTAACTGCTGTTCCGTACTTAACTGTTCCACAGATTATGTTAATGGGGTTTTCATCTTTTCTCTATTTTCAGTGGCATATGATAGTTTATTAGCCAGAACTTTTATGTTTGCAGCATTAACTAAAGAGATTCCTGTTCCTACAGGTGCAATCCAATCACTTATTTCCTTTTTTACTCTATTAACATTGTCGGCCCCTTGCCACATTCTTACCCATTCATCCCAACCCTTATGGCTAGTTCCAATCAAGGAAGCGCATACAGGTGCAATGTGAGAGATTTTCATGCCTTCTCAGTGGATTTGAACCTCCTTCAGAGAAGTATGAGGTTGAAGAATCAAATGTTCTTGTTGATCCAGTTTCAACACATGGGGTCCTGAAATTGGGGCTCTTAAACGTCAGAGGGGAGCGAGGTTTGTGATCAGAGGGTCAAAATTTAAAACTGTTTTTTGTTGCTGGCCCAGTTCCATTCTGTACAATCTGGACTCATGGAATTCCTCCGAAATGGCAATGTGCCTACAGAATTTAAACCACATTGTTGGTATGAGTTTGCCACAATGTGTGCCCTTTAATGGAACTACCCAGTCTGGGGGACCTTGCTGAATCGGGTCATGTCCAGCTAAAGTCCAGTTCAGCAGTTCCCAGTTTACGGGATGCCCGCGCCCGGCTGCACTCCTCCCGCCCCACCCCGTCCTAGTACTTAGAATTAAAACTCGATATTGGATGCATTTTTATAAAACGAACCATAGCAACTTTGGGGGCAGGGACAAGCTGATGTGGAGAACAAGGACAGCAGGATCTGGGGAAGAGTGGAAAATGGCAGCATTGCACAGGTTAATAGGAGAGGAGGGTAGACTGAGTTAGTTCATAAGTTACAGAGACAAGGGAAAGAACAGGTTTAATTTACATGCTGAAAAAAATGCCAGAAACCACTGGAGACTTGTCTGCTCTAGGGATTCCATTGATACTAACAACGTTGCACTTGGAGAAGTGGTAGCATAACATGGAATACTTTGGTAAAATCATGAAAGGTGTAGTGAAAATGAATAAGGAAGTGTTATTTAATCCTTCACATAACACCAGAATCAGGGGTCACCCAATGAAATTAATAGGCAACAGGTTTAAAACAAATAAAAGGAAGTACAAAAGAACCCGATTTATCCAAGCCTCCATTATCTGGTTCTCTGTATTACTTGAGCCACCAGCGCACACACAGGAATATAGGAAATTGACACTTCAGCCCCTGAGCAGTGGGGCTCCAGCTGTCAGCCTCTGAGCCCCGCCGCCCAGGGGGCTGACAGCATCTTAAAATAATGGATAGAAAGCTCTTTGCCCAATTTCCTGATTATCCAGATTTTTGATTATCCAATCCAGCCTCGCTTCCAATTAGATTGGATGAACAGGGTTCCACTGTACTGCTCCACACAACACACAGTCAACCTGTGGAACTTGTTGCGAGGAGATGTTATGAAGGCCAAAACCAGAACAGGGTTTAAAAAAGAATTAAATATCTTCCAGGAACTTACGTCCATCAATGGTTATTAGCCAAGATGGTCAGGGCTGTAATCCCATGCTCTGATTGTTCCTAGCCTCTGAGTGCCAGAAGCTGGGCATGCATGACAGAGGACGGATCACTCAATGTTTGCCCTCAGGGCTGTCCTTATCCATACACAAACTACAGAGCTGCATAGGGCACCAGGAAATTTGGGGTACCAAGTTGCCCCAAATGTCCTGGTGCCTACGTAGCTGCAGGCTGCTCCAGCAGTCAGCCCAATCTCCCGACCAGCTGAGCCAGCCAGGAAAGCTGCCCTACCCCTTCTCCGGCCCACCCCTTCCCCAAAACCCCTGCCCCACCTCTTCCCAACCCTGCTCCGCCCCAGGCCCTCCCCCGCTACACCCCTTCCCCTGAGCTACATCCTGGGGGACTGCAGCAAGGGTCGGGCCTGACCCTTGCACTCGCCAGGTGGCAGGAAGTGAAGTGACCTGGCCCCAGCCTGCTCCGCTCCGCTGGCTCCCAGTGGTGCCACCAGTGGGGGGCAGGGGGGAACCACTCCACAGCCCTAAGTCCCAAGGCTGGGAGCCAGGGGAGCAGAGCTGAGTGAGTTGGGGCCAGGTCACTCCACTTCCCACCACCCCTTGAACACAGGGTCAGGCCCGCCCTGCAATCACCGGGCGGCAGGAAATGGAGCGACCCGGCCCCAACCCACTCTGCTCCACCGGCTCATGCTGGGGGGTGGTTCCCCCCATCCCCCAAGCCTGCTCCTGCCCCCCACAGAGCTTGGGTGTGCCCCCCACAGAGGAGGCCTGGGTCTAGCCTCCTCAACCCCCCGCGACGGGGCTGTGTAGGGCACCACAATGTCTAGGGATGGCCCTGATTGCCCTGTTCTGTTCATTCCCTCTAACGCACCTGGCATTGGCCGCTACCAGAAGACAGGATACTGGGCTAGATGGACAGTTGGTCTGAGCCATTATGGCTGTCATGTTCTAAAATCCCTATTGTAGGCAAATCTCAGAGAGAAGCCTGTGGCTTTGGAACTGAAGAACTTTCTAGTCTCAGCTCCCTTGTATAACTGAATGTTCTCTCTACAGTTAGGAATTCTAAGGCCATTTGTGACTCACGACCTCTGCATTGTTACAGTATGAAGGGGAGGATGGTTATTGCAGGAATGCCTTCCAGAAAGTAATTATTGATATACACCAGTAAAATCAGATCTGAGGGGAAGTGCTTCAAGCAGCTCATTAAATGCACCGAAGGCCAGATCTACCCTCCCTTAGAATCTCTAATACTTTCACTTGCCTACAAAGTTTCCATAAAGTTCTGCTGAGAAATAATCTAGACCAGGTGTTTCCCCAAGATATGAGGCTTCTAGATAAGCATTTCTCACACCTGTGATAATTGACCCCTTGATCCAAACTACACCCTATTCTCTCTCTAAGAGTAGGCAGAAGAGTATCTTTCAGCTAGGACCAGAATCTACATTTTCAGGGGCTGCTTCTTCTGATCTCAAGACTGTTTTCTTACCACAAGAGGCAAAATTTGTAGCTGCTTACGTCTTACAGGGAGGTAAGCATGACATTCTGTTCATTATGAATTGCTAGTAATATCAAGGCATTATTGATTTTTTAGCCCATATGCCAGTAGCTTTTTAGTTTCCTTTCTTACCTCCGAGGCCCTACATTTTCAGTTTTTATTTTGTGTCAAATAAAAAAAAATATTTAAAATGGGTGAGAATCAGTGCAAAAAACTAACTTCACAGTTTTCTGGGTGAATATTGGGGTCAATGCTGGGGGATGGACAGATAGAAAATAGCAACAAAGAGAGAAAAGTAAAAGTAAAAGCAGTGTAATGCTTTGGTTTATTTCATGAACTGTACATTAACAGGACATACATATGCATGCGTGTATCTTCCACTACTTTGCCTTACTTTAACAGACAGCTTCACATTTATAATTAGACTAAACTTACTATAAACATGAACATATCTACCTAATGTAATGGACTGGGTTTTCTTAACATAATCAGTATTTCCATGTACTTAAGTGGTCCAAACTTCAAGTGAAAAATCAGTAAAAAACAAATAATCACTTTTGTAAAACCCAGGAATTTCTCAGTAAAAGCTAAAAATGAAAGGCCAAATGAAGGGCCTCACTTATTCCTTACACCATACCCAGGCAGTTACTGTTTATCTCTCAGCATATCTGCTGGGCTGAATAGAAGATTGTGTGTTTGAAGGAACCTATCTGGTTCCTGAACTGTGATATGTGGTTCAGCCAGAATGCAGAGTCAGTTTACGAAAGCCTAGAGATTCAGGGCTAGAGAGATCTAAGAGCACTTAAACGTTAGAACACAGTGTCCATAGTTTGATGGCATGTTAGATATGGTAAGACACTCGGGATCCCTACACCCAGCCTCAGTATTGCATCACATTGGTAGGGTGACCTGGGGAAGCCTGGACTGCCATTGTCTGTAGTGTACTGTGCCTTTCTTATGGCTAAAATGAAGACCTCATTCTCTAAGGCTGTGTGGTTCTGGTACATTTCATAGACACTACAAGAAACATGCACTGTAATGCAAAACAGAAATCAGTGTTTCACAGAAAATCAGGCAATTTTGCAACAGATAATGAGAAACACATTTTCTTCATTGTAGAATACATGCCTCCAAAGACAGAAGAATTAGAGAACAAAGCAATAGGCTTAATATTAAAGCAAGATAAATAATTCAAAACCAATACATTTAATCTGGTAATATAGCTCCATTCCCTGTTTGTAAATTGGCCACAGACAATGTTTTTTTTGGACTTTAAAAACTTTGGCCTAGATGTCTTGTCCAAGATCATACAGAGACGCTGTCCAGGATGGGAACAGAATCCTGCTGACCTGAGTCAAAGTCATTTGCTGTGGACCAAGGGTTTTCCAATTAGGGGTCTCACCAGGGTGCCAAGGGGTTGAGATTGCCCCACCCTTCCTGTATTGCTAAACGGGAGAGAGGTGTCTGCTAGATGGGAGAGGGATTGTGTGCGCACGCATTGGGGTGTGTCCCAGCATGGAAAGGGGGGTTGCAGTACAGAAGAGATTGAAAACCCCTGTTGCAGACCATACCCCCTCACTGAGAGGAAATGGAATGCAACCTGTTTCAATGAAATTGCAAGTAATGCTAGTTAAGAATCCTTCAGTCTGATCACTCCATAATTCATATAATCATATAGTTGCCTGTCTTTGTGCAAGATTAGAATTTCCTGCTAATAACTGGGTCACCCAGTAAGTACTGTGATAACATAATATATCCGGGTCAGCAATGACTTATGTTTCCAGCATGAGAGAATCAGTTTTCTCATAAATGATTCTTCCTCCGCCTATTTCCACACCCCTGCACTTTCATTTCTGTATGAACAAAAAAGGAGATTAAAACTGTGGATACAGTATTAATATTGTTCTTTCATGTAGCTTACACATCCCTTAGGATCCAGCTCGCCTTGCCAGACCACAAACTTGCAAATCTTTATGGTGTGACTCATTGTGTTTCTTGAATCTCATTGGTTAACTAACTCTCCTGATCCCACTCTGTTAAATTTGCCTGTTTTCTATTGGGGGAGAGGGCCTGAGCTGTTACCTGAAGAGTTACTAAAGTTCACTGACTTGGAATAACCTCGGATGTTGGTAAACTGTCTTTCATGATTTCACACTCCTTCCTCTTATTCATTCATAGCTGAAATGTTAATGATCCTTCTAGTAAATACAAGTAAGGTATAAACTGTAGCAGAAATGCCTCAGAGTGTCGTATTTGTGGCTAAGCTATTTCTGCAGGGTAAAAATATCTGCTAGGCTGACAAAAATCCTCTTTTCCTCTAAAGTATTAAACCTGTAGATCTGCTTGGGTACATTTTGAACGAAACAGACCTTTATGAAAAGTCTCAACTTTCTTTGAATTACCTTTAAGTATCAGATCTTACTCAGGAAGAACTCTAATCTAATCAAGAGAGAGAAGGGCTGAAGATAAATTCAGTAAAGGTGGCCTGCAGGCCAGCTCAGAGGTCCTGCTCTGAAAGACTTGAAAATGCTGGTGATTAAAATGCTGGAGGATAAGTGGGTGAAAGGCTGCAATTAAAGGGGAGAATTATAGAATATCAGGGTTGGAAGGGACCTCAGGAAGTCATCTAGTCCAACCCCCTGCCCAAAGCAGGACCAATCCCCAACTAAATCATCCCAGCCAGGGCTTTGTCAAGCCTGACCTTAAAAATATCTAAGGAAGGAGATTCCACCACCTCCTTAGGTAATGCATTCCAGTGTTTCACCACTCTTCTAGTGAAAAAGTTTTTCCTAATATCCAACCTAAACCTCCCATACTGCAACTTGAAAACATTACTTCTTGTTCTGTCATCTGGGACCACGGAGTACAGTCTAGATCCATACAAATGCACAAAGCCTTGGAAACAAGCAGGGAGAACTGGAGGTCCTGGTGATGTCAAGGAACTATGACGTGATTGGAATAACAGAGACTTGGTGGGATAACTCACATGACTGGAGTACTGTCATGGATGGTTATAAACTGTTCAGGAAGGACAGGCAGGGCAGAAAAGGTGGGGGAGTAGCACTGTATGTAAGGGAGCAGTATGACTGCTCAGAGCTCCGGTATGAAACTGCAGAAAAACCTGAGTGTCTCTGGATTAAGTTTAGAAGTGTGTGCAACAAGAGTGATGTAGTGGTGGGAGTCTGCTATAGACCACCGGACCAGGGGGATGAGGTAGATGAGGCTTTCTTCCGGCAGCTCACGGAAGCTACTGGATCGCATGCCCTGATTCTCATGGGTGACTTTAATTTTCCTGATATCTGCTGGGAGAGCAATACAGCGGTGCATAGACAATCCAGGAAGTTTTTGGAAAGCGTAGGGGACAATTTCCTGGCGCAAGTGCTCGAGGAGCCAACTGGGGGGGTGCTTTTCTTGACCTGCTGCTCACAAACCAGGTAGAATTAGTGGGGGAAGCAAAAGTGGATGGGAATCTGGGAGGCAGTGACCATGAGTTGGTTGAGTTCAGGATCCTGACACAGGGAAGAAATGTAAGCAGCACGATACGGACCCTGGACTTCAGGAAAGCAGACTTCGACTCCCTCAGGGAACGGATGGCCAGGATCCCCTGGGGGACTAACTTGAAGGGGAAAGGAGTCCAGGAGAGCTGGCTGTATTTCAAGGAATCCCTGTTGAGGTTACAGGGACAAACCATCCCGATGAGTCGAAAGAATAGTAAATATGGCAGGCAACCAGCTTGGCTTAATGGTGAAATCTTAGCGGATCTCAAACATAAAAAAGAAGCTTACAAGAAGTGGAAGGTTGGACATATGACCAGGGAAGAGTATAAAAATATTGCTAGGGCATGTAGGAATGTTATCAGAAGGGCCAAATCGCACCTGGAGCTGCAGCTAGCCAGAGATGTCAAGAGTAACAAGAAGGGTTTCTTCAGGTATGTTGGCAACAAGAAGAAAGCCAAGGAATGTGTGGGCCCCTTACTGAATGAGGGAGGCAAACTAGTGACAGAGGATGTGGAAAAAGCTAATGTACTCAATGCTTTTTTTGCCTCTGTTTTCACTAACAAGGTCAGCTCCCAGACTGCTACGCTGGGCATCACAAAATGGGGAAGAGATGGCCAGCCCTCTGTGGAGATAGAGGTGGTTAGGGACTTTTTAGAAAAGCTGGACGTGCACAAGTCCATGGGGCCGGACGAGTTGCATCCGAGAGTGCTGAAGGAACTGGCGGCTGTGATTGCAGAGCCATTGGCCATTATCTTTGAAAACTCGTGGCGAACCGGGGAAGTCCCGGATGACTGGAAAAAGGCTAATGTAGTGCCAATCTTTAAAAAAGGGAAGAAGGAGGATCCTGGGAACTACAGGCCAGTCAGCCTCACTTCAGTCCCTGGAAAAATCATGGAGCAGGTCCTCAAAGAATCAATCCTGAAGCACTTGCATGAGAGGAAAGTGATCAGGAACAGCCAGCATGGATTCACCAAGGGAAGGTCATGCCTGACTAATCTAATCGCCTTCTATGATGAGATTACTGGTTCTGTGGATGAAGGGAAAGCAGTGGATGTATTGTTCCTTGACTTTAGCAAAGCTTTTGACACGGTCTCCCACAGTATTCTTGTCAGCAAGTTAAGGAAGTATGGGCTGGATGAATGCACTACAAGGTGGGTAGAAAGCTGGCTAGATTGTCGGGCTCAACGGGTAGTGATCAATGGCTCCATGTCTAGTTGGCAGCCGGTATCAAGTGGAGTGCCCCAAGGGTCGGTCCTGGGGCCGGTTTTGTTCAATATCTTCATAAATGATCTGGAGGATGGTGTGGATTGCACTCTCAGCAAATTTGCGGATGATACTAAACTGGGAGGAGTGGTAGATACGCTGGAGGGGAGGGATAGGATACAGAAGGACCTAGACAAATTGGAGGATTGGGCCAAAAGAAATCTGATGAGGTTCAATAAGGATAAGTGCAGGGTCCTGCACTTAGGACGGAAGAACCCAATGCACAGCTACAGACTAGGGACCGAATGGCTAGGCAGCAGTTCTGCGGAAAAGGACCTAGGGGTGACAGTGGATGAGAAGCTGGATATGAGTCAGCAGTGTGCCCTTGTTGCCAAGAAGGCCAATGGCATTTTGGGATGTATAAGTAGGGGCATAGCGAGCAGATCGAGGGACGTGATCGTTCCCCTCTATTCAACATTGGTGAGGCCTCATCTGGAGTACTGTGTCCAGTTTTGGGCCCCACACTTCAAGAAGGATGTGGATAAATTGGAGAGAGTCCAGCGAAGGGCAACAAAAATGATTAGGGGTCTGGAACATATGAGTTATGAGGAGAGGCTGAGGGAGCTGGGATTGTTTAGCCTGCAGAAGAGAAGAATGAGGGGGGATTTGATAGCTGTTTTCAACTACCTGAAAGGGGGTTCCAAAGAGGATGGCTCTAGACTGTTCTCAATGGTAGCAGATGACAGAACGAGGAGTAATGGTCTCAAGCTGCAGTGGGGGAGGTTTAGATTGGATATTAGGAAAAACTTTTTCACTATGAGGGTGGTGAAACACTGGAATGCGTTACCTAGGGAGGTGGTAGAATCTCCTTCCTTAGAGGTTTTTAAGGTCAGGCTTGACAAAGCCCTGGCTGGGATGATTTAACTGGGAATTGGTCCTGCTTTGAGCAGGGGGTTGGACTAGATGACCTTCTGGGGTCCCTTCCAACCCTTATATTCTATGATTCTTTGGAACTCCCTTTCAGGTAGTTGAAAGCAGCTATCAAATCCCCCCTCATTCTTCTCTTCTGCAGAGTAAATAATCCCAGTTCCCTCAGCCTCTCCTCATAAGTCATGTGCTCCAGTCCTCTAATCATTTTTGTTGCCCTCCGCTGGACTCTTGCCAATTTTTCCACAACCTTCTTGTAGTGTGGGGCCCAAAACTGGACACAGTACTCCAGATGAGGCCTCACCAATGCCAAATAGAGGGGAATGATCACATCCCTCGATCTGCTGACAATGCTCCTACTTATACAGCCCCAACTGTCGTTAGCCTTCTTGGCAACAAGGGCACACTGTTGACTCATATCCAGCTTCTCATCAACTGTGACCCCTAAGTCCTTTTCTGCAGAACTGCTGCCTAGCCATTCGGTCCCTAGTCTGTACCAGTACATGGGATTCTTCCATCCTAAGTGCAGGACTCTGCACTTGTCCTTGTTGAACCTTGTTGAATTGACCCACAAAATATCAGCTGGTTCAAAGGGGTGTGGAAGTCTGGGATGCAGAGAACCTGTCTGCCTGGTGACTGTTGTGCTAGTAAAACCTCAGTATGATGTGATGTTAAATTGTTAACGGCCTTGTCATCCAGTGGGTTGCGTGAACTGACAATAGGTTTAAGCTTGTGTCTAAAATAACTAGATTAAACTGACAATGCAGTTAAAGAAACCAAGGTCTTATGGAGCTAAGATGCTCACAGACTTTTCTCTATTGCAGATGCTTGCTGGGACTCCAGCACTCCATCGCAGGAGATTGAAGGCCTTTTCAAATTAGGAAGTGAGGCAAGAGAAATCCTTAATTTGTTGTGGGGTTTTAGATAAAGTACTTAACTTTAAAGGAGTTCTGCTTACATGAGATCACCAGAGTTTTGAAATGGGCCAATCCCTTTTGATATGCAAAAATATCAATTGGGAGGGAAAAGGAAAACATTGTCTATCAAGACCCAAGAAATAATTAACTTAATCTAAGATCTTTTAATTTGGAAAACAGCCTTGTGACTGTAGTAAAATCACAGGATAAAATATCTGTATATACACTGTCAGGTGTCACCAGGTAGTGGTGATTCACATAGTTTTCCAAGTTCTTTTCCTTAGCGTGAGAGCAAATGTTCAGTCTTGGGCCTGTCATCAGTTTTTCTTATGCAAGGTTCTGCGACTCAGTGCAGTGGCCTTTAGAGAGGGAGCTCTGTGAGTGATCTGCAGCTGAGTTAGTGCTCTACCTTGATCTCAGAGACCCTGATTAGTGTCCAAGCTTGAGGCAGAGTTCTTCTCTGAGAACTGGCCACTGATGCTGATCTGAGGTTCCTGAAAGAAAGGACTGACCTGCTCTGTTCTGGGACTGACTGGTGGATATATATACAAATAAAACAAGTTACATTTAGAATATATCCAGATTCTGTGTCACTGAGTTCTCTTCAACTGGGAAGATGTCCTGCAAGGCCCTGGACATCTGCTATTACTCTGCACTGGTGTCAAGAGTGCGACGCTGGTGGCGGAAAACGGGGCAACACTGTAATGTGTATTCCATACACTGAACACACATGCACATAATGTAGATAGGTTGTGTGTGTGGGCTCATGCACATGGTAAGTTTGGAGAATAGGTTACTAAGAAGATCTAATATATATACACACACAGGTATACTATATAGTCATCTGGTCTGTAGGTTATTTTGTTTAGATACATACTTTAAAACTATTTCTCTGTGTGTGTTTTTATATAATCTTAATGTTATATTAAACACAAATATAGAAATCAGTGGACAATTATTCAAGTCATGCATGGTGAACACCTACTAGATCAAAGAAACCACTCTGCTACCCTCTCTATTTCAGCTGAAGAATTTCACAGCTTTGATTAACAAAGTAATACAAAAAAACAACAAGCAGTGACGTTCCTCCACCATCCTGACTTGCCGAATCTTGTACCTCTGATTAGCACATCTGAGAGGTGTGTGGAACAAGTCCAAAAGGGACTAGGAGAGGAAGGAACTGATTTTCAAGTGTGCTATTCCTTGGCTAACAGGCAAAGTATGTATGTTAAATAAACACAGTGCTTTCTCTTTTATTTAAAAAAAAAAAACCACACCACACACAAACCTAAGAACAAAAACAATCAAGAAGCTTCATATGTTATCACTCCTGAGTTCTGTGTAACGGGAACTTTCTCATCTCCAGTAACACTATGGTAAGTGATGTAGGCTGCACCTTCTTTTAGATGAAATACAGTTGTTCATGGGCTCTTGTTTGTACTGCATCTCTGGAAGAAGTTATATTCAGTTTTAAATAATCAGTTTGTTAACCCAGCTCAGAATCCTTTATTTTTAGAATTAGAGATAATTACATGGGGTAGGAGATGGTGTAATATACAGCAGAAATATTTAGGAAGCTAGCTACTTCCACCTCTTTCTTCCTTTGTCTCCTCCAAACTCAGCTTTACATATTCCTAGTCCTAGAACAGTCCCCTTTTCCTCATTCACCATCTCTCCTACTTAATATCCTTTCTTCAAGCAGCCCCTCCTCCCTTTTCATTAGTAACCCTCACACTCTTTCTTCCCAGTCTTGTGTGCTCTTTGGGACAGGGAACATTACTTGGTGCTTTATAAACACACACAAGGTTATTTTGACTGTTACATACATGTTAACTTTTGGGGGGCCACAATTTTGTGGTTCTATAAAAAATAGGTTCTAATATTTCATGGAGTAAGGATCTCCTTAAACCCCCAGTGCTGACCACACAGTATCCATATGCATCAGTTTTTCCTTTATAAATCGCCTGAGAAATCCACTCCCACTATCCTAATTTTAAAAATGTTTCAAAATTAATTGTAAATCACCTCTCTCTGTACTGAATTTATCTCCAGCCCTTCTCTCTCTTGATTAGACCAGAGTTCTTACCAAGTAAGATCTGATACCTAAAGGTAATTCAAAGAAAGCTGAGACTTTTCATAAAGGTCTGTTTCATTCAGATGTGGGTGAAGATGGGCACCTTCCCAGCCTACATGCTGAGTGAAGGAGAGGGACCTGGATACTTCTGCTTTCAGCCACCCAAGCACAGCCCCCACATCCTTGATCCCCCGGACCTTAAGTCAGCTTGTCCCAGACCAGCTGACCCCCTAACATGGCTACAGCACAGCCTGCAATAAAGAAGGAAGCACTGTACTGAATAGCTACGGCAGCACTTTCTCCTTCTTGGTGGGTCACACAGACCTTGTGCGAGGTTCTCCCTTCAGTGCAGTGATCCATAGAAGGGGAAGTGGGAGGTCCAAAGAATGGATGGGGATGTGAAGGGGACACCCTCTTCCTAGTGGTTTCCTTTGAACACTATATTCTTCTCACACTGATAATATGATGGGTATGGCACACAGAGAAAGTGACTCTCATACCACTGATTCATCAAAACATGCTCTGAAGTGTTCCTAGCCTTTCTTTGCCAGAAGCTGGGAATGGGTAACAAGGGATGGATCACTTGATCATTACCTGTTCTGTTCATGCCCTCTGAAGCACCTGGCATTGGCCACAGTTTGAAGATAGGATACTGGGCTAGATGGACCATTGGTCTGACCCAGTCTGGCCGTTCTTATCCATCAACCCTTCACATAGGTTATTTTCATAGACTCATAGAAGATTAGGGTTGGAAGAGACCTCAAGAGGTCATCTAGTCCAGCCCCCTGCTCAAAGCAGGACCAACCCCAATTATATTGTAGGTGGCTAATTTCCCCATGATCGGTTATCAGGCTACAGTGGTTTACACCCTAAACCACTAGTTACAGATGAGTCTCTTTGAACTCTCAGTTCTCAGTAAGAAGTGGATAATTGCAGACTTGTTCCTCTTAGCACCTCTATACTCTCCAAATGCCACCTACAAACAAACAAAAAAAACCCCACCAAATCATCTTCGCTGAAATCCAGAGAAGCAAAGAGCGAAACAATCAGATGTTATTCCAGTCTGACTCGTATGCTGAGGAAAATACCTAATCACCCCATACATTCCGATTAGCAAGCATCATCTGACAAACAGCAGATAGGGTATGCAAAGGGTGAAGGTGCTTACTCATTTTGTAAAATGTCACATTACTGATAATATGCAATTTTTAATAGAAATGAAATGCCTTATTTGGTCACCTGCACTGATAGAGAACACTATAGAATTGTCCCTTCAAGTATCTTCTCTACTGTTTTGTCCAGACAATCTTATATAACCCTGCATCATCTGCAAGTGTTTAATACTGAGGGAGATAGGGAAAGGGCCACTATTGTGTTCCAAGTCACATTCAGCTCTTTTCAGAGAGAATTTGATCCTTATTGATATCCTCTGTGCCATTGTCCGGCTGAGTCATTCTCGGAGTCTAGGGTGCTGCTTATGTGATTCTTACCCTGTGCTGTTTAACTGGCTTCCTAATCTGGCAGAAAGTGACCCAGAAAGAGGCAAAACAGAAAGCAAAGAGAGCAGCAGGAAAACTAATGCTCAGGGAAAAGTTTTATGACTTGTTGGGGGCTGCACATAAAAGTCACGGGAAAGATACTCATCCTATTTCTTTACACATTAAGTTTAGTCATCTAGACAGCAATTGTCCTCCTGTATTTAAACAACTGATTTCACTGTGTAAGCAATTTAATTAATAAACTTAATACCCCAGTGAGGCAGGAAAGTATCATTATCACCACTTTACAACTGGAGAAACTGAGGCATAGAGGTTTAGTGACGTGCCCAGGATCACTTGGGAAGTCCATCGAAGCCAGAATAGAATCCATCTCCTACCTCCTCAGCCCTGTACTTTAACCACAAGGCTATTCACTCACCAACACTGACTCTTATGGCACTTAAGGCTTTTCCTGGAGGTTTGTTCTAGCAATTTTATTACCCATTCATCTGGGATTTGGGGTGTGGGTACCACAGACAGTGAGATAAAAGCAAGCGATACTGTAAAGAGGCAGAATAATCTGGGAAAAATCCAGAATGAGTGTTTTAATTAACATGAGTCATGAAATATGGTTACAAACCTGAAAGCGTTCACCCCACCCCATATGCTGAATAACTTTGGGCAGCAGCGACACGCAAGGCATTACACATTGCAGGGAAAGGCATCAATTTCTTCATAATTGGGGATTGGTCCTGCTTTGAGCAGGGGGTTGGACTAGATGACCTCTTGAGGTCCCTTCCAACCCTGATATTCTATGATAAAGGGAAGGTAACCTGGTAACTTCCATGCCAAGTGAAAGCAGCTAGCAGCACTGAGAATGAACATGACAGTGGATGATACACACTGGGCAATGTTTCCTTCCATGATCTGCCAACTAGCCTATAATCCTCTCTGAGGATCAAAATCAAAAGTAATTATCAAACTACTAATGGGAGATGTAGTGGTGTATTCTTTGTTACAGCTCAGGGAAAATTTGACTACTTTGGTTTACAGGGGTTCTGCCAAAAGGATCTATCTGGTCTGACTCCAGGCCTGTCTGCTGCCTCAGTTTCCCTCTCTCCCTCAGATGGGAGACTTTGTAAGGGATGGCTTAGTTCAACAAAAATAAACCTTTACTTTCAGGATTGCAGGCTGGGAACTTGCTACTTTATTCAGATGCATAACAATGGGGTGGGGAAGAGAGGGGCACTCCTACTGACAAAACAGGAGGGGAAGGGTGGAGCATGGCTCCATACCATAAGTCTATTGGTAACCCTGTTAACCTTATCATGTTCACTTTAGTGCAGTCAGCCACTAGCTTCCAACACTTTTTAGATCTCTAAGGGTACTTGCCTTCCTGCTTAGTCATAAAAAGAAAGTCCACCCCTTCCAGAGCTTAATCAGAAGTCCAAACAGAAACACAAAACCCAGTTCTCTCACCTCAGCCTGGTGCTGGCCACAACCCTTCCAGCAAAGGTCTGTCCTGTTCCACAATCATCTGCAGCTGTTCTCCTGTATTCAGCTTCCCACCTTCCTAGACTACAATCAGGCACTTTGTCCCCATCTTGTTGGCAGGTAGCTGCACCACCTCACAAAGCAGCAGCACAGGAGGGAAACTCACCAGCACCCTCTACTATGTGTTCCCAACCCAGAGACCCATAACAATTCGCTACCTACCTCATAAATCAAATGGTGCTGTCTTTCTATCTTCCTATGCATCCAAGCTAATCCTCCTCACAGCCCCTTTCCTGGCTACTTTTTAATACAGCACTCACTCCTAGGTCTGCCCTCCTTATAGTCTTCCTGCTGACTGACCACAGGCTGCCTTTTTATCTCTCAGCACACCTGGTTTAATCACATGCTTTTCCCTTGTTATGTGGCCTGTATGCCCATTCCTTCCACCTAGGGAGGTAGTCTAACCATAGCACAGGTGCAGTGGAGCCCCCATCCCTTTGAAGGGCCAGCCAACCCTCTAACAGGTTCATGTGAACATTGTTTTCTAGTTTACTCACATGAGTTTTGCTTTGAAGTTTGAGCAAAACCCCTACTGCAAAGAGAAATCAAGCTGAAAGCTACTAGTTTCACTTCACTCCAGGCCAAACAGTCCAGGCTCAGTCAGAACACAGCCCAACAGAACTCAGCTCACTGAAAAGCATGAAAGCGTTCTGCAAATCTGGAGGAAGTTTTGGATTTGCTTTTGTAGTGTCTATGAAAGGCCCACTGAATGACACTGTGTGAAAAGCCAGCTGGGAAATTTTCAGTGCAACTGTTTTTTGTCAGAAAATGCCAATTTTTTGATACCTAAACCCTTTGCAGTAATGTACTGGCTTTGATGAGACTTTTGTTGGGAAGGAGTTCTCAGGTCCACAATAGAATTTCTGGACAAAGCCAGAGAGACCAGAATAACCAATAGCTTGGTTAGTACTCTGACCTGTGATGGGTGTGACTCAGGTTTAAGGCTGACCCGAATCAGGCAGAGCAGGGACTTGAATGTGGCTCTTTCACATCCCACATCAGTGCTCTAACCACCAGGCTACTGGTTGTTCAGGGGTGCTCTCTCGAATCCCTGAACAGGTCTCAGTTTTATCCCAGTGCAGGACAGGAAAACCGTTTCCTACCCAGCTCTAACTGGGGCCTGTTTTTGAAAACTAAATGGTCATGTGGAGGCTTGAAATGAAACCTCTGCGGTCCAGATATCTAGCAGATGAGCTGAACATTCCCTCCCTTAGCTACACCTGTGAGAACTGAGCGAAGCTCATCTCAGCCAGACATTGCTGTCACAGCACATCAAGCTGGGAGACATGCAGACCTGTTCCGTTTCATTACTAAGCAGCTCTACATGTGTCCATAATGCTTCAGATTACAAATTAATTTATTCAGGTGAGCTTCTTTCAGGGACAGACATTTTAAAATATTGTTAAAAGGAACCTATAGGATGGAAACTAGATTAGATTGAGGTTTCTAGTCTATTGGATAGCACATGAGACTAGGGCTGAAATCCTGGCCCCACTAAAGTCAAGGAAAGTTTTGACATTGACTTTAACAGGGGCAGTATTTCACCCTAGGTGTCACTGTAACCCAGTTAAGTGTATGTTATGCAGCACCCCCTGTGGCTGAGCCACATGAATCTATTACAGCTGGGGGTAGAGGATTTAGTCCTGTAGCTCAAGCTGCACAGAGAGCCTGTGTATACAGCAGCAAGCTGGGGCGTAAATCTACAGTGCAAAGCACACCATTGTGTGGACCCTGCTGCTGAACACTGGGAGTTCCCCAGTGCCAGGGGTAATCTGAGGTGTTAAGAGTCATTATAACATCAGGAATTCAGAGTCATTTCCAGCTGTAGCACTGCTGTGTGACCTCAAGCAAGTCACTGAACCTTTCTGCCTCGGTTTCCTTACCTGTAAAATAAGTCTAGCCACACTCATGAGGCTTTGCGGGGTTTAACTGATGTTTGTAAAGTGAGTTGAGATCTTTGGGTGAAAAGAACTACATAGTGCATGTCAAGGTTCCTTCCCCACTCTGAACTCTAGGGTATAGCTGTGGGGACCTGCATGAAAAACCCCTTAACCTTATTTTTACCAGCTTAGGTTAAAACTTTCCCAAGGTATTTTACCTTTTGTCCCTGGACTTTATTGCTACCACCATCAAGCATCTAACAAATATAACAGGGAAAGAGCCCACTTGGAAACATCTTGCCCCCCCAAATCCCCCCAAGCCCTACATCCCCTTTCCTGGGGAAGGCTTGATAAAAATCCTCACCAATTTGCATAGGCGAACACAGACCCAAACCCTTGGATCTTAAGAACAATGAAAAAGCAATCAGGTTCTTAAAAGAAGAATTCTAATTAAAAAAAAAGGAAAAGAATCACCTCTGTAAAATCAGGATGGTAAATACCTTACAGGGTAATCAGATTCAAAACATAGAGAATCCCTCTAGACTAAGCCTTAAGTTACAAAAAGACACAAAAACAGGAATATACATTCCATTCAGCACAACTTATTTTATCAGCCATTTAAACCAAACAGAATCAAACACATATCTAACTAGATTGCTTACTGACTTGTTACAAAAAGAAAAGGAGTCCTAGTGGCACCTTAGAGACTAACAAATTTATCTAAGCATAAGCTTTCATAAGCTTTATTTATGCTCAAATAAATTGGTTAGTCTCTAAGGTGTCACAAGTACTCCTTTTCTTTTTGCGAATACAGACTAACACGGCTGCTACTCTGAAACCTGACTCTTTACAGGAGTTCTGACCCGCATTCCTGCTTTGGTCCTGGCAAAAGCAACACACAGACAGAGAGAACCTTTGTTTCCCCCCCCTCCAGCTTTGAAAGTATCTTGTCTCCTCATTGGTCATTTTGGTCAGGTGCCAGCGAGGTTGTCTGAGCTTCTTAACCCTTTACAGGTGAAAGGGTTTTTCCTCTGGCCAGGAGGGATTTAAAGGTGTTTACCCTTCCCTTTATATTTATGGCAGTGCAAGATACATATTATCATGCAATAATGGCCAATATTCCGACTGTGCTGGGTGGGCATTGTCCCACTGACTATAGCTGCAGGTGGAATGCTCACTGTGCAGAACTGCTTTTCATCATCACTGCTGAGGCAAACCATGTCATTGCAGCAGCCACTCACCCTCCTTTAGCGACTTCTTTCAGGAGAGCAACAAATAAGGAGCGTGGGAAGCACGGAAAGACCAATGCATTGATCCTCGAGGACTCAAAAAATCCTGTTGTGCTTGCTTGTTCTTCTCACTAACCTTGGCCTCTTTGTAGTTTTGACCTCTCGACTACAAAGCTGATGTTTTCTTCAGTGGTGTTTCATCATCAATCAGGGGCCTGAACAGAGGAGCCAGAACACAGCTCTCTTTGTTCAGACAATTGTTTTAATATATGTAAATGAGGGATATAAGGGAATGGGAGTTAAATGTGTATGATTTGAGCCCTTATGGTACATCAGCAGGTATCTATCTTTCCTTTGATTGACAGAAGATTGTGTGTGTACTCTGCAATCAGGCACATGTGTTTCTGGATCAATGGATCATATTCTTTGATCTTCCATAACAGCCTCTCATCAGGGAGAAATTCAACTACCTGAAAATATAGCAGTTAAGTCTGACATTTTGGAGGCCGTGACTTACTTTCCTCTTTCCAGGAGTCTGAAGATTTTGAGGATATCATGAATCTTTGTAGTGTTTCCTGACCAAAACTAATTTCACAGTAATACTACTTTGCACTTTTACCTTTCACTTAATGCTATACAGACATAGATCCTTAGATTCTAAATAGACTTCACTAGACAGACAAAGGATAGGAGGCCAAAAAGGGAGAGAGCAGGTCAGTTGCTTGTTCAGAGTCACACAGCAGGTAGGGAGAGCTTGGATTAGAACTCAAGTGATTTGAAATGCAGCCCAGTGTCCTATCTACTGGACAACGCTGCCTCCCCTTGCTGTTGTGTCTTGGAGTACCTGGGATGGTGCTGACATCAGAAGGACAGTGTCAGAAAAGAGTCCAGATAGCATGAAAGAAGGCAGGTTGCTAGTGAACACCATGTGAGTACTCAGGCCTATGGGGTGTGTGTGTGTGTGTGAGGTAAAGGGTGAGAAGGCCTCCTTTACCTTCTTCTTCCCTTCTAGTGGTGGAACACCTGCTTCTGACATTGAGAGCCGGAATTACAAGCTATGATGTTCTTCAGGGTGGACTCATTTAGGGACTGGATTCTGCAAGATGCTCAGCATTCTGACCCTGATCCACGTAAGCATGTCCTTAACTTTAAGCACATGCATAGCTCCATTCATTTGGTCAACAAACAGCAAACTCAAGGTCTGATTGATGAACATGAAGTTTCCGCACCCGTGAGAAAGGGGCCTCTGAGAAAAACTGTGGGCTTTCCCTGTCATGCATTTGAGACTGAGGTTCATCAAAGTCTACTGTGATACACTACCATGACAAAAAACAGATGAGTGGGACCATGGAAAGAAAAAGCATGAAAGGCCTGGCGGAACTCAGAAGCGCTTTACGCATGAGTGTCACATGCCCCATTTTATTTGGTGAGTTGTTTTGCATGTGGTAGCAAAGAATTCCAGGGCTAGTGGATTAGCAAAAAGGAAGCAAAACATGTTCTTAGGAAGGAGAGGAGCATGATCAAAAAACTGAGCACATGGAGTATTGAACAAAGCAATTCTCTTTTGATTTTTGATCTTGTTCCTTTTGATCACATTCTCCATCTCCTCCCCTAACTTCTTTGTTCAGTTATTGGGCATGTTAGAACTTTCCCTCTTCTCTCTCCCTCCCTTCCCCCCAAAAAAGAAAGAAATGTGAGAGGATGTAACGCTAGAAATTTTCAAGGGAGCTCCGTTCCATGTAGACACGTAAACATGGGCCAAACTTTCAAAAGGGCTCAGCACCTACTCTGAAGACCCAGCTCCCAGTGGCACCCAAGAGATCTGGGTCCTTTTCTTGGCTCCGCCGTACACTTCCTAGGTCAACTTGGGCAAGTCACTTAACGTTGGTTTCCTTGTATGTAAAATAGAGCTAATTATATTTCCCTGCCTCACAGAAAAACAGTTGGCAGTGTTTGTAAGGAAAGAAGTGTTCACTGGGGGGAGGGATAGCTCAGTGGTTTGAGCATTAGCCTGCTAAATCCAGGGTTGTGAACTCAATCCTTGACAGGGACATTTAGGGATCTGGGGCAAAAATTTGGGATTGATCTCCCTTTGAGCAGGGGGCTGGACTAGATGACCTCCTGAGGTTCCTTCCAACCGTGATATTCTATGATTAGTGTTTGTAAAGTGCTTTGAGATCTGCAGATGGAAGTTGTTATGAGCACAATGATTATTTAACAGTAATAGAATAGTCGTGTAGTGATTAGAGCAGAGTCCTGGGAAGCAGACTTTCTTGTTTCTACTGCTGATTCTATAACTGACCTGCTGGGTGACCATGAGCAACTACTTCACCTCTCTGGGCCTATTTCTTCTCCCATCCTTAGTCTTTCTGTTTAGATTTTAAGCTCTTTGGGACAGGGACTGTCCATTATTATGTGTTTGTACAGCATAGCACAATGGAGCCCTGATCTCTTTTGGGGGCTTCTAGGTGCAACTGTAATATGAACAGGGTGACCAGACAGCAAATGTGAAAAATCAGAACAGGGGGTAAGGGGTAATAGGTACCTATAAAAGGCAAAGCCCCAAATATCCGGACTGTCCCTATAAAATCTGGACATCTGGTCACCCTAAATATGAATAAACAATGATGTCTTTTCTCTTCTTGACAAGATATAGGAATTGGAAGACTAGTTATAAAAAACCTACAAAGTGGAGATGAGCAGACCTTCACTGAGCAGAGACCCAGGGCATAAGACTAATTATTAGGCTTGTCTAGCAACCTTAAATGCCTGTAAGTTGCAATACTTATGAGCAAAAATATTTAGAGATTGCTTGTCAAACATAGAAATTGCTCAACTCCCTGCAGAGTTTGTGTCTCTTGTTCAAATTTCAGGGGAGAAGGGTTAATAGGCTGGGTGGAGTACGAAATAAAGTCTGTCCTTGATTACTTTTTTTTTTAAGTATTGCTTCAAAGTAAGCTGTAATGAATGAGAAAATGTAAGGCAAACCCTGCTTCATAGCAGCTGCAGAAAAAATTTTGCTTACATTAAACAGCCACCCACTTCATGCAGTGATCTCAATCTCAACATTTATCTGGATGCCTGAGAAAGTATCTCACAAAGAAAATGTAATATCCATATTTTTAACTGCAGTGTAGAGTCATATGGAGAGGGCGATTTACTCTGCTGGGGAAGATGATGACTGACATAACCTACAGCTCTTCCAGTGGGATAACAACCCTCTTGAGATGCATGTTTGCACTGGGTGGGAATATGGCACTACTTCCAATAATGTTACAGTTGTCTGATTGGCCCTCAGGGAGGAGTCACCCATGAGCAGGTTAAACAGGTGTCTACAGTATGATATATGCAAATCACCACCCCCACTATCTTTTACTTCCCATGTTGCACAGTTGGGTAATACAGTCAATTTAAGGTTCCGAAACTGTCAGCAAGACCCAAAGACTTAATTTTCAAGGGGCAGATATAACTTTTAGGTGCTGGTATTAGAGATGGGCAGGAGTTTCAAAGCTGAGATTTTGATCCAACATTTCCTGCAGTTGGGAGGTGTTTTGGATCCAGAGTTTTATTGTAACTAGCTTACAGGCCCTTATACAATACTCACTGAATTCAATGCAAAGACTCATGTGCTTCACCGAGTGTTAGATCAGGCCCCTCATCCTTAAAATGCAGATATGGTTTAAAAAAAATTCTGTGAAGGTGGCACCTTCTTATTCCACAGATCCGTTCCCTATATCTGCTTGTACTATACTGACCAAGACAAGTCTTACTATTTCTTATTCCTGATATTACTGCAGAATCAAAGCAGCTTTGACAGTGTGAGATTGACCACTTTCTGCTGATGCATCATTAACAGAGTTGTTAATGAAATCCCAGTTGCAGCACCTTTCTTGATGTTGTTGATGGATGAGCATGAAATAACCCAGCTTGGCTCTCAGATCCCAGGCTGAGTTTTCAGAGGCTAGCAGTTAGAAAAAACATCTTTTTACCTGTAAAGTGAGCTTGTTTGAAAGGGAGGCTTTGAGAAGCAAAGAACTTCATGATTCCCACAGTGTTATCCAAACATTTCTGAATTTTTAGGCTCCCCTTATATTTCATCCCTTAATACCTCTATTAAACTCTCCAGAATGCACTGTAGAAAACAATAAGGACTGGATAGGCTGACGTTCTAGATGATCTAATAGGTCTTTCTGTCATTTTTCCATCACTGTAATTCTGTGGTCCTTTCCTTAGAGGTTCACAGAGTGACAATATTGTTATATCAACACTTATCTAATAACAAAAGAGTCTAGATAATTTTAAGTTTCTTTTTATGTATTCTGGCAATCCTCTCCAGGCCGATCTTCTCTTAACTATTATGTTATACCATGAGAAAGCTGCTGCCACTCCACATTTCCTTTCTTTTGTACTTATTTGCTATGTCTTACCTTACTCTACAAGAGGTGCAATTCAGACTTTCACATTCAAATATCTTCCTGACTTGACTCCCCTTTAAGATGGAACTGATAGAACCTTCCTTCTTTGCAGTCCAGCAGTGGGTTCAGAGACTCCAGGAAAGTGTGTTGGTCTTTATTTGCTAACAGGGGTGCTGTGCTGGCTGCCACCTATTTTATGACCTTTATGGAAGCATTCCCCCCCCCCTTACTCCACTGTTTCCTCCTTCATCTTTGAGTGCTCAGATTTAGGACATGACAATAGGCCTTCTTGACACTATTCCTGTCCTGCTGTGTCATGTGCTGCATGTTCTTTGGATTTTGGTATGTAGGGGTTGGTTCTACTTTTCTCCAGGTTTTTTTTTTTTTAAATGATTATTACTGTACGGTGCTTGAGTTACACTGGCGAGAGCTGGAGACACAGCAGCAGAAGTTAGAGCAGCATGCTGCTTCAGCACAGCACTAGCACCACACAGACTTGCAAAGCTTGCCTGAGAGCATGGGTGTAAGGGCAGTCAATGTAACCATTAACTTTCGTTTCTCCTTCTTTTCCTTGATGTTTTACTCCACAGCTGTTGCTGAACATTTCAATTACTTTATGCTGAGAAAAGCCTACCTGCTGAGTATTCAAGGAGCCAGTAAGTCCTAAAATTCCATTGATGACCATGGAATACCAGTGAATAAGTCAGCACATCAGATGCAGGCCAAGAATAGCCAGCAACAAAAAGATTAATGGTGATGTCAACTCCCACGCTTTTACTACAAGTCTTCTTGTGTTTTTGGGGGGGAGGAGGGCATTCTTTTTTCCTTACAACCCCAATACCTCCATTCACGAGAATAGGAGAATCTCAGCTTTCATTTAAAAAAAAACAACAGTTTTTAGCCTTATGGTAGCACAGAAAAGCTTAAGAATGAAGACCAAATGCAACCTGAAAGCTCAGAAAACAAAAGACAAATAAAATGAACCCAAAAAATGTACTTTTAAAATGATTTTAAAGCCAATCATATTTTTTTCTGGGGCCTGACTCATGATTTTTAAACATTTATCTAATTTACTCCTGTAATTACTGCCCCTAAATTCCAGCCCTTTAGATGCAAGGATGGAAAAGAAGCCAATCAAGCATCCAGCTCTTTTTATAGCTTCTTGATTAGTTTGGAAGGAGCACTGGGGCACGCAATACTGAGCCCCTTACCCACTTTGAAACTCAACACACCACCTCTTGGCCTAGCCTCATTGTGAAGTGCCATCTGGCTGGTCTGTGACCCAGATAACTTATTTTAATGGGTACTGACACAACACCATCTCATCTTGCAATATGTGAGGCATAACTTTTGCCCTCAAAACTCTGTAGTGTAGACAAGACCATAATCTGAATGTAGAAAGCAAATTTTAGGCACTCAATTTTGAAAATCTTGTGTGGTGTAAATGAATCCCAATACACCCCACCCACACAGGTTTGCGGTGTGATCACACTCCAGATATTAGATGGGATCACACGTTAGCTCAGAAACACATTACAAAGCTAAAAATAATATCTAGTGGAGCTGCTGAGTGCTTTTGAAAAAAACAGGATACTTATTTAGATGCTTAAATAGGGAAGCAGAAGCCCAAATTTAGACACTTGTTTATGAACGTCTTGGCCTGTGTATGAACATCTTGGGTAAACTTGCTAAAAAGGCTAGTCAGCCGTTTCCAAGCAGAAGAGCTCAGAGCTTGAACAAACCTTTCATTTTTGTTAGGCTATGAAGGAAAAGAATTATACAATGGTAAACCTGTGACACCAACTTCATAGCACAATACTTGATGCAGTTCACAGCAGCCACTGATTTTTAAAGGTGGCAGAATTGTGTATATTTTAGATCTTTACTTTCTTTTCCCCGCTCCTTTCTTACTGCAAAATACATTTCCAAGAATCCTCCTCTGAAGAACCTGTGCCAAAGTGGCTTTCATTTCCTCTTGAAGTTAAAGAATAAAACAATTGTAACTAACAGCTGCTAGTTCTTTGTAAACAATTCATAGTTCCATTTTAAGGAACACAGCATGTCATGTAGTCTGCCAGTTGTGGCTTTTTCCTGTATAAAACTTACTCAGATATAAATGATCACTTTCTTCCTTGAACAAACCCTGTGGCCAGTTAGTACGTCACAGTTCATTCAGAAAGAAGTTACAGCTGCTGCAGGAATTTGAGCCTGGAGCCCAGTTACCATATTTACCTCTGGTTTAACTTCGTTAACTTCAGTGGAGTTATATCCAGGATGTATTTAGCCCCAGACTTCCAATTTCCCAGGTGAGTAATAGAAAAGAACATTGGCTTATGAGTATAACCTAAATAGATCTATGCTGTGTCTTCCAAGAAGTTGTACAGACAGGTAATAGATTTATTGCCAGGGCATTGTCTAGCAATAACTTTCTGTTGTGCAGAAGCTAGAGGACACAGAGGAGTCCTGCAATGAGAGCTAAGGAAGGATACATGAAGGCAAGTTGCAAAAATCGGGTGTGACTGACACTGATAAATACCAGTGTAACACAAAACACCTGCTCCAACTTAAAATGTGCTAACATGCGTTATCTCTATCACTGCCTTCTATTAGATCAGATGTCAGACCTGCTCAAGCAGTCAACAGTTTCCACCAATCCTGCTCTGTAGCAGCTGGCCTGGGAAAGGGAAGTTATGGTACAATAGCGATACTATAGTTTATTGTTGAAAAGGCTGCAATGTGTCAGACTCTTTTTTTCCATTATACAAACCAAGGATATTAAATGGAAGAAGCTATATAATTGCATTGTTAGGATTGAGATGTATGTACAAATGTCAGGAAAGAAAGTAAGAGTTCCCAGTAACTTGACCATAGTAGTACAGTACATATACAGAGAGAGCGAGGTGGAAATAAGAGACATCAAGATTGCACCATATCCAGGAAATAGAGTTAAGGTAACTGGTAGACCCTTCACTGTAAATTGGCAGAATTTCATGTCTTCCAAAGACCAGTCATAATTTTATATCAATGACTTAAAATAATTTAAACCCAGTGATTGCTAATGGAGAATCTAGTGTAGTTCAAGATACAGACCTATATTTTTGGAAGATAAAACTTTGAATTTTATTCTCTATTGTGAAAGACTGTGACTAGCTACTGCCCACAGTGTTTATGGCACAAACTGTTATGCTGAGTTCTACCAGGAATATTCTAGATCACCTTTCTTTCTGACATCTGACTTTGAGGATGTGCTACCTTCTCAGGAATAAGGGACAAAGAAAACCAGAGTAAAATGGAAATAAAGCTTTTTACTAGATAGCGGTATGTTCACTCTTCAGCAGGGAATGCAAAATGTCTTAAAAGTGCAGCTGCCTCCCTCTGCCAGACTTAAAGGGCTGACTACCAGAACAGCATGCTGGGAAGTGATTCTATAAAAGGGTGAAATCGTAATGGAGCCTAGCTAATCATGAAGAAGAGGTGAAACTCCTACCTTTTGGGGGTTAGATGGGCTGGGAGGAAAAAGACATCAAGAGGTTATCAGTCTGTCACCTGGTGTATTTGAGATACTTGAGTCCTTTTGTTTTATTATTAGGTCTGTCAAGCGATTAAAAAAATTAATCATGCGATTAATCCTGCTGTTAAACAATAATAGAATATCATTTAACTATTTTTGCATGTTTTCTACATTTTCAAATACTGATTTCAATTACAACACAGAATACAAAGTGTACAGTGCTCACTTTTTTAATTACAAATATTTGCACTGTAAAAAACAAAGTAAATAGTATTTTTCAGTTCACAAATACAAGTACTGTAGTGCAATCTCTTTATCATGAAAGTTGAACTTACAAATGTAGAATTATGTACCAAAAAACCCTACATTCAAAAATAAAACAATGTAAAACTTTAGCGCCTACAAGTCCAATCAGTCCTACTTCTTCTTTAGCCAATTGCTCAGACAAACAAGTTTGTTTACATTTGCAGAAGATAATGCTGCCCCCTTTGATCATAATGGTCCCTTCTGACCTTAGTATCTATGAAAGTGAGAACAGGTGTCTACATGGCATTGCTGTAGCTAGTGTTGCAAGATATTTACATGCCAGATGTACTAAAGATTCATCTGTCCCTTCATGCTTAACCACCATTCCAGGGGACATTCATCCATGCTGATGACGGGTTCTGCTTGATAACCATCCAAAGCAGCGTAGACAAACACACGTTCATTTTCTTCATCATGAGCCAGCTGCCACGAGCAGAAGCTTGATTTTCTTTTTTGGTGGTTTGGGTTCTGTAGTTTTTGCATCAGAGTGCTGCTCTTTTAAGACTTCTGAAAGCATGCTTCACACCTCATCACTTTCAGATTTTGGAAGGCACTTCAGATTCTTAAATCTTGGGTCAAGTGCTGTAACTCTCTTTAGAAATTTCACATTGGTATCTTCTTTGCATTTTGTCAGATTTGCAGTGAAAGTGTTCTAAAACGAACAACATGTGCTGGGTCATCATCCGAGACTTCTATAACATGAAATATGTGGCAGAATGCTGGTAAAACAGAGTAGAAGACATACAATTAGCCCCCGAGGAGTTAGGTTACAAATTTAATTAAAGCATTATTTTTTTAACAAGCGTCATCAGCATGGAAGCATGTCCTCTGGAATGATGGCCAAAGCATGAAGAGGCTTATGAATCTTTAGTGCATCTGGCACATAAATATCTTGCGACGCCAGCTACAACAGTGCCATGTGAATGCCTGTTCTCACTTTCAGGTGACATTGTAATTAAGAAGTGGGCAGCATTATTTCCCATAAATGTAAACAAATTTATTTCTCTTAGCGATTGGCTGAACAAGAAGTAGGACTGAGTGGACTCGTAGGCACTAAAGTTTTACATTGTTTTTGAGTGCAGTTATGTAACAAAAAACCCCTACAATTGTGAGTTGCACTTTCATGATAAAGAGATTGCGCTACAGTACTTATATAAGGTGAATTGAAAAATATGATTTATCATTTTTACAGCACAAATATTTGTAATCAAAAATAATATAAAGTGAGCACTGTACACTTTGCATTCTGTGTTGTAATTGAAATAGATATATTTGAAAATGTAGAGAAACATCCAAACTATTTAATAAATTTCAGATGGTATTCTATTGTTTAATAGTACAATTAATCACGATTAATTTTTTTAATCATGATTCATTTTTTTGAGTTAATCGCATGAGTTAACTGGGATTCATAGACAGCCCTACTAATTATATCAAGTTTCTATAGTAAAGGTAGAGGTTTCTATGGGCATCAGCTGTTTCCTATGCTTATAGCGGTAGTAAACTATATCTCATTGACATATATGCAGTTAATGGTTGAAACCCAGAGCTGAGCATACTAGGATCGAAACTTGTGTTCTTACAATGTCTGTTGTACTATTAATAATGTTCATTAGCCTGACTCCTAACACAGTTATTTTAAAATCCATGCTGCATAGGTATCAGCTACATTATCTCCACTTTACACCTGGGTAAACAATTAAGTGACTCAGCCAGGGGGAGGAAGTAGGAAGCCAGAAAAGTCTGACAAAGAGAAGGTTTTAGAATGCAGCAATTCCTGGCTCAACTCCTGTGGACAAGAGCTGTTACCTTCATATAACTAAAATGATCAGTAGGAGATGGACTAATAAGTGCTGCATTCAAAGAATCCAAATTTAAAACGATTTCACCAAGAAAGGCAGATTTTAGACCTTAATTCACCGAGGGAGGGAATGCTTGCCAGGATACTAGGATTATCTCCCTACAGCTTTTTTAAAAGTTCCATAGGATCTTCTAGTTGTCCCTGGCTGGTATTCTCTATGATTTGGTTTAATGTTTCATGTAGAACACTCCTCCCACCTAAAGTGGATCAGAAGCAACCCCAACCTGCTAGTGGTACTGCAAAATCAGCATTGGATACTAGGTAAAATTTTCACCTGAGGCCCAGATCCTCAAAGATCAGGTTGTTGCCCTGGGATTTGGAACACTTGACAACTTGTAGTTACACACCTTGTTGCTTGCCAGGATCTCTACGGGTTGGGAAATCCTTAGCCCCGGTACAGAAAAACATCACTTATATGTAACTTACTGTTACACAGCCTCAACAGTGAAGAACTTGTGGGAACTCTGTGTAACCAAGACTTCAGTGGGAAAAGAGGTATATACAGTAGCATCAAGGTCCCATTCAGTGTTCAGCTAAGTCTGTTCTACAGGTTTCCCATACATTTTATGGGGATCAGGAAGCTTTGTAGGTGCTAATTTATTATGGCCTGAATCCAAAGTCAATGGAAAGGCTAACTATGCTTCTGAAAATACCCTTTTGTCCTTGGCAGTGGCTGCCAGGATGTTGAGTGAACATCCTTGAAGTGTTGCTGCAGCTGATTGGAGCCCCCTACGGTAATATGTGCCACACAATATGGGACACTGGGTCTTTAGCCTGGCAGGTGGAAGTGCTACACTATTAAATCAACAGCATATGTAATTGAGATGAAAGTACATTAATGTTACTCTATTTCTATTTACCCTGCAGTATCACATTTTAAATAGTAAAGGAAATCACCAAAGTGTTATACTCTGTGCCTCAGTTTCTCTATCAGTAAATTGAGATAACATTACTTTCCCTTCCCTGTGGATACTGTGAAGCTTAATTAATTAATTCAATATTATTGATTGTTCAATAAATAGACCACTCCATTCAGGGTATCAATCATCGCCAGAGTTTTAACCTACCTTTACTACCTACACAGTTCACCCTACCCCGCTATTTACATTGTGGGATGGTTGTAATCTTGTACTTCACTTATTTACTGTAGAGTACTGAAATCTCTTCCAGGGTTCCTCCCTTAGAATTTGATTTGACTCCAGTACACCTGGACGACAGCCACAGTAACCTGAGGATGACTAGCCAGGAAAGTGGGGCATCAAAAAGAGAGATAAGGTGGCCTACACCTCTAAGAATGACTTTTTTCTGTTCATAAAGTGGGCTGAACAGTGGACAGAGACTACTGAGTTCTAGTCCTAGTTCTGCTACTGACTTGCTTTAGGACCCTGGGGAAAGCTATTTAACTTATCTGTGACCCAGTCGACTTCTATGTACAAGGGGTACAGTAATATAACCTCAGATGAGTGTTGTGAGGCTTAATTAATGGTATGCAAAGTACTCTGAAGTGCTCAAATATAAGATGCAATATAAGAGCAAAGTATTATTAGAAAAAAACATAGGCTTCAAACAGTTGTCCCTTCCCACACAAATTAAGATGCAACTGGATGACATTTAGAGATTGACAGAGACTGCAGGGTTAACAACTGGGAATGAGGAGTCCGGGAAACCAGCCCATGTTTCTATTGCTTGAGCCTTTTGCTGCAAAAATCAGTATTACACATGCCTTGTCCTTTCTCATCCTCTGTTATTTAGCATCCAGCTGTCAGAGAAAGGAACATCAAGAGGGGAGCAGAAAGGTTAGGCAAAGAGGGGGTGTGATGGCACTTACACTGTTCTATTGGGATACCGGCTTTTCCATGAACATTGCCAGCACAGACCAAATGAGCACATTATGTGCTTCATTAAGCCCCATCTTCCCAAGGATCCTGTGTAAGAGGAGTGCTTGAACAAAAAGTGAAATGCTGCTTCTGATGGAAAGAGCAAAGAGCCAAGTTTGCTGTTAGTGACTGTTACTATTCATCCGGCTAAACAGCATCTGACATTTGGTCTTGGTGGATCTCAAGTTTCCATCTAGGAAGATGTGGGCTGACTCCTCAGCGGCCAATCTTGGTTGGAGTTTGCAGATTATGTTGCAGGAGGAGAGCTGAGGCATGCAGACATTGCAAATGACATGGCAAGCGCCTACATTGTGGGAGTGTAAGGAAATCCTCAACAGGAATGACCTCAGCTGCACTAGCTGTGTGGCACCACTTCTCATTCCTCCTGAATCTTTCTAGTATGTTGCTTTATTGTACAGCTGTGAATTGTCCTTCTGTGTTCACTTTGCTTCTTTTTTGGTTCCATTATGTAAGTGAGGGAACGGTCTGCTATTATGGGGATCTTTCCTGGCTTATACACTACCCCAGTGGAACTGGCTAGTGAAAGGAGCTGAGTCCTCGCTCCCACTCCCTTCATCTAGGGGCCTGCCTGACCTCAAGGACTCCCCTTCCACTGTCCTGTATATGTCACCCCGACAAGGCTGGGACCAGGATTCCTGGGGGGCTTGACCCCCAATCTTGTCATGGTCACTTAAGGCAGGAGCTAGGGTGTCCCTACTCTGGGGTGCTCTCTCTCCACTGGACACCTCCCTGACCCACTGATTATTACATATAGTTCAAATCAAATACAATTTATCAAACAGCAACTAATTAAAAAATAAGGACAAAATGGGAAAGGTTAAAGGAAAACACATAATCCTGCTCTGTGGGCACAGGGAAACCACAAACAGCGTCTCTGGAATGTAAGGGAAGTTCACCGTCTGTTCCTCACATGTCCCAGGCCTCCCTCTCAGGCGCTGGATGTGCCGCAGGGGGTCGGACACTTGCTCTGACGGTGACCACATGCCCACAGGCTCTAGGTGGCAGGACTCTTCTTCCCAGCGTCGCCCCCCATCAGAGTTATGATCCCCCTCCAAGTCCAGCCTACAAGGCCTCTTGGCTGGGGTCGTCTCCCTGCGCTGGGCCCTCTGCCCAGGGCCCCCCCTCGCTCTTCCCAGCTGCTCACCGCACCCGGCTCCAGCCCCAGCCCCAGCCCCAGCTTCCGTGCTGCTGCTGCTGCTCGGCCTCCAGCTCAGCTCCCTGGGCTCCTTCTGTGGTTCGCTCCGGCTGGCGCGGCTCCGCTCCCAGCTCAGCTTGGGCTCCTGCTCTCTCCTGAGCTCAGCCTGCTCTGGCCCAGGCAGCGCCAGCTCACCCAGAGGGCAGGACCCCCAAGCTCCTGACTCCCTCATTGGCCTGCCTGTCCTGTCAATCAGGCTGACCGGGCGTGTTGGCCTCTCCCCATTGGCCCTAAGTCAGTCTCAGGGTCTTGATTTCTTATCTGCCCTTCCGCTTTCTTTTGGCACTGGGAGAGGGCCAACCAAAAAACCCCACTGAGTTTCAGTAAGAGGGCAATAGTCCCCTTACCCTTGTTTTATCTAGCTTTGAGAACTGCTTTTTCCCTGTTGCAACAAAGAGAACAGGAAGATGTTTTATGAGAGAACAGTGTCTGATTTCCCCTCCCCAAACCTCTAAAATGGAGCTTGGTGCAATGCACCCAGCATTCTAATTTGCAGACCTGTTTGTAAACATTCATCTAAAAAGGGTCTAGATGGCTGGGAATTAAAAGCCATACTAAAAGCAGCTGGTTTGCTGAGCTAGCAAAGAAGCATTGCAGGGTGTCTGGGTTCAAATCTTCAACATGGCCAATTATTCCCTGAGTTGATCAAGGCCTCACTTACTCAGAATGTCACAGTTAAATACAAGATGGAACAGATTGTTTAGCATAAGTAGTTAACACATATTTCAAGGGACTATTAAATGTGAAGTGGCCTGTTAACACCTCTCTAGTTATAGGGTGCAAAGGAGCAGGGAAGGAGCAGCTGGGGGAGTGGGGGGAAAGCGGGCTATAGATTGTTGTAATAAGCCTTATTACAACAAGTAAATTGAGTAAGGGCTAATCTTCACATACAGCACTATAGCAGTGCAGCTGCACCACTGTAGCACTTTTGTGAAGATGCTCCTACACGGACAGAAGAGCTTCTCCTGTCAGCGTAGTTAATCCACCTCCCCAAGAGGTGGTAGCTATGTCGGCGGGAGAAGCTCTCCCATCGACATAGCGCTGTCTACACAGGGGCTTAGGTCAGTATAACTATGTTGCTCAGGTGTGTGGATTTTTCACACCTCTGAGCAATGTCGTTACCCTGATATAGGTCTCTAGTGTACACCTGGTTTAATCTGCCCAGACCTGAAGAAGAGCTCTGTGTAAACTTAAAAGCTTGTCTCTCTCACCAAGAGAAGTTGGTCCAATAAAAGATATTATCTCACCCACCTTGTCTCTCTAATATCCTGGGACCAACATGGCTACAACAACACTGCAGCCGGTCAAAATAAGTCAGGTTCATTCTTTGTTACTAAAATAAATTGCTTAAATACCACAATCTGTACTGAGAACAGAGAACTAAAATACTTGCTGCCATGAGAATTATCAGGAGCAGCATAACATAGAATGAATTTTGACGATTTAAAAGTTCACCTGTTTAGTTTGCAGCCAAGTATTTGTGAACCGTGACTGTAATCTTAATGATTAGTCTCTTTTAATTCATTACACTGCTGCCTCAAAAGTACCTGCTGTATCCCTTGCTAGAAACAGCTTACATTTCCTGGGACTATTACTGAGTGGAGTTTGACTATGTAGCTCAGGGGTGGGCAAACTTTTTGCATGAGGGCCACATCGGGGTTCCGAACCTGGAGGGCCGGGTAGTGAGGACCGGGTAGTGAAGGCTGTGCCTCCCCAAACAGCCTGGCCCCCGCCCCCTATCCATCCCCTCCCACTTCCAGCCCCTTGACTGCCCCCCTCAGAACCCCCGACCCATTCAACATCCCCTGCTCTGTTTCCCCTGACTGCCCTGACCCCTATCCACACCCAGCCCCCTGTTCCCCATACCCTGACCGTCCCCTGGGACCCTGTGCCCCTTATCCAACCCCCGCACTCCCTGCCCCCTTACCATGCTGCTCAGAGCACCAGGACTGGCAGCCATGCCGACCCGCCGTCTAGAGCACCAGGGCAGGCCAGTGGCTCTTGCAACCACGCTGCCCGCCAGGAGCTTGCAGCCCCGTCACCCAGAGCACTGGTGGCACGGCAAGCTGAGGCTGTGGGGGAGGGGGAATAGCAGGGGAGAGACAGGGAGCTAGCCTCCCCGGCCAGGAGCTCCAGGGCCTGGCAGAAGGGTCCCACAGAAGTTTGCCCACCTCTGGTGTAGCTTATTTGAAAACTGATCCTAGAGCCTCAAGCCCACTCAGTAAAATGACCCATTGGATGACCCTTCAGCAGTGACCAACTCCTTCAGAAATCTATACTTGAGGCCCAGTCCAGAGCTCACTGAAACTCCCTTTGACTTCAGTAGGATTTGGATAAGGCCTTCAGACTGTTTTTACAGATAAAGGGCAGTCTATATTCTAATGATTCCATGGCCCCATCTACAGACCATTTTCCAAACAGCACAATATGGGCACTCAGAACATCTCAATCCTAACTGGGGAGAGAACTCAGGTCTCTTCTCCAAATTTTACTGAAGAAGAATCTTGTACTTTTTTACATCTTTCCTGCACCCGTGTCTTCTTAAGGGGTCTTCTTAAGGTTTCTCTTGAGTGCCCTCATTTGCTCATACCAGTTGGTTTCCAATTGACAGCTTCATGCGGGCATTTGTATGTTGGCTACCTGAGTATATGCCTCAAATACATCCAGCACTTCCTTCTGATTCTGGTGGAAATGAGCTGTTGGTTGGTGGTCTCTTGGATCTCTCGTTGGTAATGATGTCTTTCCAGCCAACTCCCAGAACCTTTCACAGGGTCTTATTTTTGAAGGCGTCTAGTTTTCTGCCTAGCATTTTGGTAGATCTCCAACTCCCACAGTCATAAATTAGCACCGAGATTACATTTGAATTGAAAAATCTCAGTTTTGTTCTGGTGCTGATTTCCATACGTTGCTGAGTTTAGTAAATGCTGTGGATACCTTGCCTATCCTTGATGTTGCTTCCTTCTTGAGGTCTCCATTGGTTAATATGCTGCAGCTCAGGTAGAGGAACTGCTCTACTTTCTTGATATATTTGCCTTCTAACGTGATATTACTGCTTGACGTCTGAGTTTCAAGGATGTTTGTTTTCACACAACTGACTTTGAGCTCTGGTTGGCCTGCTATTTTTGCCAAGGTGTCTGTCTTCATAGCTTTTTTGTGGGGGGGTGTCATTCAGTAACACAATATCATCAGCAAAGTTTAGGCTTTCTAGGCATTTGCCATCTACCCAAGCTCTACTGGTCTTTGTGTTGCTAATACGTTTCTTCATTACCCAGTCAATGGCTATGCCAAACAACAGTGGAGATAAAATGCAGCCCTGTTTGACACCAGTGTCCACATTGAACTGCTCTGTGGTCTGATTGTTCACACTTATACAGCATTTTGCATCTCTGTACATGGCCCAGGTGATGTTGACAACTTTAGCTGGAATTCCTTAGGACTGAAGACTATTCCACAATGTATGTCTGTGCAGGCTGTCAAGTGCCTTTTGAAAAAAATCAATGAAACTGATGATTGGGGAGCTTGCCATTCTATACATTCTCCTATGATGGTCCTTAGTGTGAATATCTCAACTACATACGATCTCTTGGCCCTGAATCGAGCCTGTTCATCCCTAAGCTTTGCAGGGACTGCTTCTGTCGCCCTGTGTAGTATCACTCTGCAGAAGGCTTCCCTGCAACAGAAAGTAATGTAACTCCTCTCCAGTTGTTACAGTCAGTAAGGTCACCCCTTTTGGGGTATTCTGACAATGAATCCATGGTTCCATTGGTCAGGAGGGATCTCTTTTTCCCAAACTTCATTGAACAGCTCTGTCAATGTTATTAGGATGGTGATATCTATCAAGTACTTTTAGCATTTCTGCTGTAATTTGATCACCTCCCACCACTTTTCAGAGTAGCAGCCGTGTTAGTCTGTGTTGGCAAAAAGAAAAGGAGTACTTGTGGCACCTTAGAGAGATCCGATGAAGTGAGCTGTAGCTCACGAAAGCTTATGCTCAAATAAATGTGTTCGTCTCTAAGGTGCCACAAGTACTCCTTTTCTTTTTCCCACCACTTTGTTATTTTTCAGCTTTCTGACTGACATTCTGTACTGCTAACATCTCTATTGGACGAAGGTTAATGTCCGGTTGATCAGGTTCATGTTTCGTCAAAATCTGGTGCTGAGGTAGGACTTATTTGAAATGCTCTGCCCAGCTGCTTTCCTGTTCTACCTCCGTTGTAAACATCTTTCTAGCTTTGCTTTTTATTGGCCCATGCCCTGTTTTGAAATTTCCACATAGGATTTTAGTCACTTTGTAAACAGCTCTATGGTCTTTTATCATAGCAGACTTCAAATTACTGACAGTCCTCTGTGATACAGAGGCCCATTTGTGGTTCATTACTCTGTGTCAGACACTCTTTTCAGGCCTGACATACTCACTACACCTAACACACTGTTGTCATAATCTGTATCTAGAAGGTGGCAGAGATCTCACTGGAAAACTAATAACTCACTGACCATTAATAGTCTTATATGATGTGTGCACAGGGTATGTACAAAAAGTTATGAATATGTATTAGAATTATGTTCTTAAAATGTGTTTGACAAGCAATGCATAAGTCCAGTCTGCTGTAGACAAAGACATACATATTTGTCTGTCTGTCCAGCCTGGTCATCGGGCAGAGACAATTAAGGCCCATTTACATATAAGATAAACAAAGCTTACCAAGCAGGGGAGAAGACAGCATGGCATCTACACCCCAGCAGGAGAGAGAAACTTTAGCTGGGCTATAAAGACAGGGGGTCTGAAACTCCAATGATAAGTAACTGAATCAATCAATATTGCTGTAAAAGAATCAAGTAAGGTCTTTTCTGAACTCTAATGACACCCTGGTGATTAATATCATTGTGAAATGTATGTATTAGCACTATATGAGGAAATATGGATACTTAATGATAATATGCTTTAAAGTCTGTGACCAAACAAAGGCAGAAACAAGTTCCTTCTAAGACAGGAGGGAAGTCAGCCATCTACCTGTCTCCAATGAAATTAAGCAAGATGTGACCAAAAACAATGAAGCCCTATTTACATACAAATCAGCAGGGGGATGGGAAGTGCACAGGAAGGGAAGAACAGCATGAGGTCATCCTGAGTCTTGGAAAAGAAAACAATAAATTTGGGAAGATACAGGGAGAGGTAAGAGGCCATCTTGGCTCCCTCACTGGATAGACATAAGGGGCCAGAGCTTTTGCAAGCTGAGAAAAGCTGAGTCTTTTAACCTAGGGGGTTGAAGTCTCTTGGAAGGGAAGATTGGTAAGGACTTTGACCAAAGACTATAGCATTAGGTCGTAGTCATTAGAAAGCATATTTTTGCTTGTTTATAGCCCTTTCTAACTTTAATCCTTGCACTTGGCATCACTTAACCTATATTCTTTTGTTAATAAACTTGTTTTAGATTTATAATAAACCAACTCAGTGCTGTGCTTGAAGGGAGGGGTATATTTACCACAGTTAAGTTCATAAGTTGTGATGTGCTTTTCTCTCTTTAAAAAAGCAAAGAAATCTTATTATTTCTCTGAATGTTCCAGGAGAGGACTGGACATTTCAGGGCACGTGTTTTTTGGGTAAATTCAGGGCTGAGGAGTGTTTGGAGTCACCTTACCAGTTGTTAACCAAGGTGGTGGAGACCAGTGGAAATCTGTGATATTGCAGGCAGGCTCCTGGACCAAAGGCGTCAGACCAGAGTTGCTTAATACAGAGACATAGCATGAGTACTTGTTGCTGACTTTGAGCATTGCAGGCAGAGAGCTACAGTATCAAAAGCTTTTAAAGCCCTTAAAGGTTATAGCATAAGAGGTGACACAACTCTTCACCCATCTGGATTGCACCCCAGAATGTGACATTGTCCTTTGCCTTTTCCAAGAGTTTGTTGGTCTGCATTCAGGAGTTTTCCTTTCAGCACGTTTCTTTCCTCAATGAGTATCTTGGATTACCCAATTCTTGCTCTGTCTATGCTGATGTCCAGCTGGGACTGCTGCATCTTGAATCACGTGGTCTCTGAGCACTACCCGGAGTCCTTCAGGTCCAGTCTGTGTCTCACATTCCCATGCCTCTGGCAGTGCCTCAAATGCATTCCTGAAATCAGGTTGGAATTTCTCACATTACTCTATTGTTTTCAGTTTTATACTGTTGATTTTCTTTATCTCTTTTAGTTTAAAGTTGAGCTTTCTCAATTTTAATTTAATAGATTCATAGATTCTAAGGCCAGAAGGGATGATTGTCATCATCTAGTTTGACCTCCTGCATTGTCTATTGGCCATAGACCTTCCCCAAAATAATTCCTAGACCATATCTTTAAAAAATAATCCAATCTTGATTTAAAAATGGTCAGTGAAGGAGAATCCACCACAACCCTTGGTAAATCATTCCAATGCTTAATACGCTCACTGTTAAAATGTATGCCTTATTTCCAGCTTGAATTTGTCTAGCGTTGGCTCCCAACCATTGGATGGTGCTATTCCTTTCTCTGATAGACTGAAGAGCCCATTATTAAATAATTATTCCCCAGGTAGGCATGTATAGATTGTAATCAATTCACTCCTTAACCTTCTCTTTGTTAAACTAAACATATTGAGCTTTATGAGCTAATCACTACAAGACATGTTTTCTAATCCTTTAATTATTCCCTGAACACACTTCAATTTATCAGCATCCATCTTGAATTGTGAGCACCTGAACTAGACAAGATATTCCAACAGCAGTCACACCAGTGACAAATACAGAGGGAAAATAACACTTCTACTCCTACGCAAGATTCCCCTGTTTACGCATCCCAGGATCGCATTAGCTCTTTTGGCCACAGAGTCACTCTAGGAGCTCATGTTCAGAGGTTTATCCACCACAACCCCCAAATCTTACTCAGAGTCACTGCTTTCCATGACAGAGTCCCCTATCCTGTAAGTACGACCTACATTTTTGTTCCCAAATGTATAAATTTACATTTAATCTTATTAAAATATATATTGTATGCTTGTGTCCAATTTACCAAGCGATCCAGATAGCTCTGAATCAGTGACTGGTCGTCTTCTTTATTTACCACTATCCCAATTTTTGTGTCATCTGCAAACTTTATCAGCAATGATTTTATGTCTTCTTCAAGGTCATTGATAAAGATATTAAATAGAGTAGAGACAAGAACCAATCTCTGAGGGACCTCACTACTCAATGACAATTCCCCATTTGAGATCTATCAGTTAGCCAGTTTTTAATCCATTTAGTGTGTTCCATGTTAATTTTATATCATTCTAATTTTTTAAATGAAATGTTGTGCAGAGCAATATCAAGTTAGCTTGACAGGATGTATTTTCCATAAACCCATGTTGATTTGCATTAATTACATTATCCTACTTTAGCTCTTTCCTAATCAAGTCCCATCTCAGCTGCTACATTATCTTGCTCAGGACTGATATCAGGCTGACAGGCCTATAATTACCTGGACATCCTGTTTACCCTTTTTAAAAATTGGCATAACATTAGCTTTCTTCCAGTCCTCTGGAACTTCCCCAGTGCTCCAATACTTACTGAAAATCAACATTAACACTCCAGAGAGCTATTCAGGCAGCTCTTTTAAAACTCTTGGATGCAAGTAATTTGCATCTGCTGATTTTAAAAAAGTCTAACCTTAGTAACTTCTGTTTAACATCCTCCAGAGATACTAGTGAAATGGAAAGAGTGTTACCATAACTATATGATGAGACTGCATCATCAGTTTTTTCCCCAAATACAGAACAGAAGTATTTATTGAACACTTCTGTCTTTTCTGCATTATTACTGATAATTCTACCATTTCAGTTTAGCTATACAAAGATTGTGGTTGCTCTTAACATCTACTGCTTGATGTTAATGCAGCTTTGGTCAATCTGATTTTTCGTTTTGCCATCTGATGAATTCCATGTTTCTTTGAGTATGTCTTTGTGAGGGAACAGGGTACTTGCAAGAAATAGGTCAGACACCGCACACAATTCAATGAGTCTCTTGCCATTTTGATTGGTGGCTTCCAACCCATGCTTCCTCACTGGCTTGCTCCATTCCTTGTTTAATGCTAAAGTAGGATGTGACAAAGTTGCTTATTACCCAGAATGAATCATGTGTAAGTATTCTGTCAATTGCATTTTGGAGGGAACTGTAGAATTCATCTTTATCCTCATCACTTTGTTCCTCTGTCAGAGTGTAGCACTGTACGACTGACAACTTTAGGAATCTGGATTGGATTCTGGCCTATGTAATGCATTGGTTAATAGGCTCCCCGTTGATGAGTGATTTTTCTGCACGAGCTTTCATAATGAGAGCTACTCCTTCTAAGTATTTGTTGGCACTACAACCTGAGTAAATGAGATTTTTTTTTCTCTTGCTTGAAGTACTTCTCTGCACCTGTTGATCTGATCTCACTTATGCCCAGGATTTCAAGTCTATAATAGTCCTCCAGGCATGTTACATCTTTGAAGTCAGAAACATTGTTCTCATATTCTAATAACCAACTCTGAAGTGTATTCTCACCAAAATAAAATATAATGGGGCAATATGCCCATGCCCGTGCATCCCAGAGCAGGAACAATGGCTAAAACCAGATGGGAGGAGGGTATAGAGAAAAATACATATTGGGCCTAATTTGGCTTTCACTTCTCATCCAAAATTCTCTGACTTTACTGAACTAGGCAACTTTTGTTATCTTCAATGAGTGTTTCGGTACAAAGAAAAAGGAAACAAAGTTTTGAATCTAGCTTGGAATGTGCCACATTGTGTCTTTCAGAGGAAGGAGAATTCCATTGTTGAGGGAAACGCTCTGACATCTGTCTTCTAAAGGTTGTCCCATAGGATGGTTAACAGTTCTAACCCTCCCAATCTCAAAGACCACAACGGGATGTAAGGCAAAGGGTGGCCCCTTTCATAGGTACGTGAACAAAAAAACTTCTTCAATCTAAAATTACGAGGAGTGTCACATGCAGCATGACCCTTAGAGGAGCTAGGAGGAAGACACATTGCTGAAGCATTGACTGATTGTCATTTTAACTTTCCGTTAAATCTTGCATACTGTATTAACCTGGCAATAAATTCCACTGCTGATGTGGGACTCATTTCCTTAGAGCTGAGATGTGGTGCATCAGCTTGTGTTTAGAAATCTCTCTCTCTCACACACACACACACACGCATTGCTTCCCCTCTTCTCCAGCACAGTGGCCAAGAACTGAATGGGTATAGAAGAGTCTTCTCTCTCAGCCCCAGAATGGAGCAGCCTGTGAAAAGCTAGCAATGTCTTTGCACACGTCCCCGTGACCCGTGCCGCTTCCCGCAGCTCCCATTGGTCGGGAATGGCGAACTGCTGTCACTGGCAGCTCCGGGCGGCCATGCAAGTCTAAACAAACTGTCTGGCGGCCCATGGGCCGCAGGTTGTCCACCACTGGGTTAGAGAGAGCAGTCTTCAGAGCAGTCAATCAGATACTTTCCACCTCCACTGCGCCTTTTGGGCCATTTCAGCTGGAGGTCAAATAGATCATCACCTTTGGCAGCCCTAAATTCACTTAGAAAATGTAAAAATAGTAAAGAAAACAGCAAGTAGATAACACAGCATTATTTAGGAAGAGCTGGTAGTCTGCAAATAGCAAAATTCAGTGATTATCCCTAATTATCACTAACACATCATTTGACCTCTGAGGAATCCAGCCCAGATTTTCCATTCCAAAACTACAGTGAAGAGAAGAGGGGAAGGCTTAGCTGCAAATTCTCTACGTTGTTTTCAGCTGGTAGTTTAGGCAAGATTAATTTCAGTTGCAGGATCCTAGCAGTGGCTATTAAAATTCAGACTTTAATTAACACTAAATCAATATTATAGAGAGCCAGTGATCACTTAAAAAGCAGTTACTGCCAGACTAATTGAGTCTCACACTGAGCTGACCTGAGCTGGCTGCTCATGTGGTCTAGACTGAAGAGAAGGAATAAAAATTCCCTATTGGCTAAACAATGGGCTGCCCAAATACATTTGTCAGAGACCACTGAAAAGGCTTATTGCCTTGTTGGCAAATGCAAGTGGGGCACAGGCATCGTGCAACATAACCTCCTGTTACCTCATACTGGATTCAGATTGCAAGTTTCTGCAGCAATTTTGTTGTGTGGAAGAGTCTTGTGGGTCTCAGCTGCCTGCTGTTGTCAAGGTGAATGAAACAGCTGTGCCAAACAGTTAGAGATTGGAATAATAAATGTGCACAGAGCCCTTTCCTTGAGCACATACTGTATCCCAGCCCAGGGCACGTGCTAGGATTCTCTTTGATCAATGAGCTACATGGCCATTAAATGCCTGCGCTAGCTTTGCTGAAGCTTGACCTTGTTGCAGAGTTGCTGGCAGTGTTTCCATGTGTGACACTGTACATGACAGGTTTGAATGTCAGGTGCTGGGTCATGCCACAGAGTCTCCTGACTGCCCATCTATTATTGGCCCCTGTTGACAATAGGCTCCTATCCGCTAGCATTCACTGAAATCTAATTGCTTTAAGACTGACAAGGGGAGTGGGCATTGTATGTGTCCTGACCGACTGCCCGACAAATCTGATGCTTTGAATTGATGATATCCAGATCATGCAAATGAAAGACAAGATTGGGAGGGGGTGGGAAATACCATTTAGATTTTGATTATGAGCAATTATTTTGTGGATAAGGACACTGACAAGATTTCAGATTTTGGGCAAATTTGAATTCAGGTCCAAGTGTCTCAATTGCAGATTAAGAGCCCGCCTGCTGGATTGTTCTGGAACGACTACTGGCTTTATCACGGCCAAAAATGCAAAAGTCACATTTTAGTTTTAAAAAGCAGCATGTGCTACTTTAATGTGTTATTTTCATGGGAATTATTTAAAATATCTAATATTTACTTGACAACAAAATTGTTTCGTACCATTAAGCAATATTTAACTAATTGTTTAAAACCATTTAAAAACTCACATTCTCCCCTGTTCTGTTCATGACTGTGCGCCTGATGCAAAGGCCATTGAACTAATTGGCTGTATATTAATTTCTATGGGGTTTGGATCAGGCCCAGGAAAAGGTATTTGGTCTAGGCATTAGAGCAGAGGATTGGGACTCCAGCCTCTGGAATTCTTTGACTGGCTCTGCACTGCCTTGCTCTGTGAAGTTGGACAAAGCACTTAACACAGGCTCTGCTTCAGTTTTGTCTGGGTGTGCATGTGAGGGATGGGGGAGGGTTAAGCAGAGATTCATTTCTGCAGAGCTGAAGATCAAGATTTATTAAGATATTATTAATATCTTCCTCTCAGCCCAATACACCTTAACAATCAGGTCAACACAATTCAATATCTGTGTATAATACCCATTTACAGCATAAGTGCAAAGTAGTATTAAAATGAGAGGGTTTTTTTCATGAGTGGTTTCAGAGGAACAGCCGTGTTAGTCTGTATTCGCAAAAAGAAAAGGAGTACTTGTGGCACCTTAGAGACTAACCAATTTATTTGAGCATGAGCTTTCGTGAGCCACAGCTCACTTCATCAGATGTGTACCGTGGAAACTGCAGCAGACTTTATATACACACAGAGAATATGAAACAATACCTCCTCCCACCCCACTGTCCTGCTGGTAATAGCTTATCTAAAGTGATCACTGAATACGATGCTGTAGCAGGAATTCATCTGCCCTCCATTCAGTTACCAAAGGAGTCCAGAGTGGCAGCGATCAAAAAAATCACTTCTGAGTCATCTGCAGACGCTGTCTCTTTCTAACACAGCTTACTTTCCCCCTGCAAACTTCAAACCACATCACAGCCTCCACAGGATTGTGGACTCTACACCCCCTTTCAGCTTTGCTTCCACTGAGCGTCCCTGAGAATTGGGGATGGGAGGGACTGTGCTCCCAGGCTCTGCAGCTAACACTGATGGATCATTCCAGCAGTGATGCATAGACAGTTGTGACCTACCGACCAGGCTTATGGGATGTCTGAGGAGCAGTTTGCTCACAAGCCAGGAGGGCAGAGTGCGGGGATGGGTGGGGAGAACATTCCTAGTAGTTTCACAGAAAGCCCTCGTGACTACAAACCCTAATGCTAATCCCCATCTATCTCATGTGCCGTGCTGGAATCAGGAACGCTCCCTCTCACTCTTCCAGGACACTGAGTCACTATCACATTCCCCACAACTAAGTAGCAGGTTATTTACACTGGAATGACACAGCTGGTAGCACATGCTGCAAGTCCTTTGCCTTTGATTAGCACTAAAATCACTGTGAGGCTTCTATTTTTAAGACTGATTATTTCAGCACTGCTTGTTAGTGTAGCAGAATGGGCCGGACAGCGAAAATAATCTCATTGGTTGAGGCACAGACCAGCCCCCTGCAATTATGGGACAACCACCACCACTGAAGGGCTGGATGTATCACTAACATGGTTCTTTAACTGAAATGGTGAGGGATGCTAGTTTGCTGCAGAAACTTGCAATCTCAATCCAATATAGGATTTAACTTCCACTTTTTAAAGGTGCCTTTTTGCCTCTCACTGCTTCTTTTACTTTGTTGTTTAGCTATGATGGCTCTTTTATGGTTCTCTTACTATGCTTTTTTTAATTTGTGGTATACATTTAAGTTGAGCCTCTATTATGGTGTCTTTAAAAAGTTTCCATGCAGCTTTGAGCAGAGGGTTGGACTAGATGACTTCCTGAGGTCTCTTCCAACCCTAATATTCTATGATTCTATGATATTCTATGCAGGGATTTCACTCTAGTCACTGTACCTTTTAATTTCTGTTTAACTAACCTCCTCATTTTTGTGTAGTTTCCCTTTCTGAAATAAAATGCTACAGTGTTGGGACGCTGTGGTGTTTTCCCCACCACAGGGATGTTAAATTTAATTATATTATGGTCACTATTACCAAGTGGTCCAGCTATATTTACCTCTTAGACCTGATCCTGTGCTCCATTTAGGATTAAATCAAGAATTGCCTCTCCTCTTGTGGGTTCCAGGACTAGCTGCTCCAAGGAGGAGTCATTTAAGGTGTCAAGAAACTTTCTCTCTGCATCCCGTCCTGAGGTGATATGTACCTAGTCAATATGGGGATAGTTGAAATTCCCCATTATTACTGAGTTTTTTATTTTAATAGCCTCTCTAATCTCATTACACAGTCACTATCATCATTACTGAGCATTACACAGTCACTATCATCATCCTGGTCAGGGGGTCTTTAATATAGCCCTACTGCTATATTCTTGTTATTCAAGCATGGAATTACTATCCATAGAGATTCTGTGGTACAGTTTGGTTCATTTAAGATTTTACGTCATTTGATTCTATGCTTTCTTTCACATATAGTGCCACTCCCGCACCAACATGACCTATTCTGTCCTTCCAATATATTTTGTACCCTGGTATTACTGTGTCCCATTAATTATCCTCATTCCACCAAGTTTCTGTGATGCCTATTATATCAATATCCTCATTTCATATGAGGCACTCTAGTTCACGCTTCTTATTATTTAGACTTCTAGCATTTGTATATATGCATTTAAAAAACTTGTCACTTTTTAGCTCTCTGCCATTACATGATGTAATTGACTGGGACTTTTTTTCTTTTGACTGTTTCTCATCAGATCCTACCTGTATTTTATCATCTTCCATCCCCTCTTCCTTATTAGGACATAGGGAATCTCCATTTACAGATCCTCCCCTAAGGGATGTCCGAACCACGTGCTCCTCCGCACCTGTCGGCTTTCCTCCGGCCCTTAGTTTAAAAACTGCTCTAAGACCTTTTTCATTTTAAGCAACAGAAATCTGGTTCCATTTTGGTTTAGGTGGAGCCCATCCTTCCTGTATAGGCTCCCCCTTTCCCAAAAGTTTCCCCAGTTCCTAATAAATCTAAACCCCTCCTACCTACACCATTGTCTCATTCATGCATTGAGACCTTGCAATTCTGCCTGTCTAACTGGCCGTGCACGTGGAACTGGAAGCATTTCAGAGAATGCTACCATGGAGGTTCTGGACTTCACTCTGTTCAATCTAATAGGGAAAGAACAAGTTAAAAATTACTTAGACAAGTTAGATGTCTTCAAGTCACCAGGGCCTGATGAAATGCATCCTAGAATCCTCAAGGAACTGACTGAGGAGATATTTGAGCCATTAGCAATTAGCTTTGAAAAGCTAATTGGAAGACGGGAGAGATTCCAGAAGACTGGAATAGCGCAAATATAGTGCCAATCTATAAAAAGGGTAATAAGAACAACCTGGGGAATTACAGACCAGTCATCTAAACTTCTGTACCCGGACAGATAATGGAGCAAATAATTAAGCAATCAATTTTCAAACATCTAGAAGATAATAAGGTGATAAGTAGTGTTCACTGGATTTAGAATGACCGGAGACCATTCGACAGATTCGTCTCCCTGCCTGCCTCTATCATCAGGGTTTAAGATTGCCCAAAATAAAAACTAACAAGGAAGTGCAGGAGTAACACTCAGGTACATTTACTAGACTAACAACAATTCAAAAAAGTAAGTAAACTGGGTATACTCTAAGGGACTCCCAATACAGGTAAGTAAAGCAAACAGGTAAACATGACATTATAACTGTACTGACTGTGACCGAAAAGGTTTACTCCCTCCTCAAGACGGGTCCCAGGTAAGGGGTATGGAGGACTTAAAAGGTGTCTACCATTTTTTGCAGCTTGTCTGGAGCCTCCTGACCTCATGGCGCAAATCGGGTCCAGAACCAACCAGGAGACTCGGTATGGTGAGAAGTGGACCTCAGATGACAGGTAGGTGGTAACTCTGTGGTTTTTCTTCCTTCTTCTCTGCAGCGTCGTGGGTGCAAGTAAGATCTGGATGAGAGAGTGGCAGCTAGCAGCTCACCCTTGTGTGCAAGTATGTTAAACCCTCCCACAACCCTAAGGCGTGGTGCTCTGGCATACACACCTGAGTACAGCACTCTGCCACTCAGATGGGCAGCACCCTCCCTCTGACATGCTAGCCCTTATATGCCCTGCTGTTACTGGGCAGATTGCATGTCACATGGTTGTCCGGTTTCCCGCCTTTCGGCAAAAAGGGCAGGAAACTATCTCTAAGGAGGGGGAAGAAAGGCAGCCAAGATGGTTTCCTAGTTGTTTTTGTCAGGGATTCAAAATGGCGTGTGGGTATTAACAGCCAGAACAGAAATACAGAAATTCTCCCCCTACAGTAGCAGTCAGCATGGATTTGTCAAGAACAAATCCTGTCAAATCATGATAGCTTTCTTTGACAGAGTAACAAGCCTTGTGGATGGGGGGGAAGTGGTACATGTGGTATATCTTGACTTTAGTAAAGCTTTTGATACTGTCTCGCATGACCTTCTCATAAACAAACTAGGGAAATTCAACCTAGATGGAGCTACTATAAGGTGGGTACATAACTGGTTGGAAAACCGTTCCCAGAGAGTAGTTATCAGTAGTTCAAGGTCATGCTGGAAGGGCATAATGAATGGGGTCCCGCAGGGATCAGTTCTGGGTCTGGTTCTGTTCAATATCTTCATCAATGATTTAGATAATGGCATAGAGAGTACACTTATAAAGTTTGCGAAGGATACCAAGTTGGGAGGGGTTGCAAGTGCTTTGGAGGATAGGATTAAAATGCAAAATGATCTGGACAAACTGGAGAAATGGTCTGAAGTAAATAGGATGAATGCAAAGTATTCCACTTAGAAAGGAACAATCAGTTGACACATACAAAATGGGAAATGTCTGCCTAGGAAGGAGTACTGAGGAAAGGGACCTGGGAGTCATAGTGGACCACAAGCTAAATATTGGTCAACAGTGTAACACTGTTGCAAAAAAAAGCTAACATAATTCTAGGATGTATTAGCAGGAGTGTTGTAAGCAAGACATGAGAAGTAATTCTTCCGCTCTACTCCACTCTGATTAGGCCTCACCTGGAGTATTGTGTCCAGTTCTGGGTGCCACATTTCAGGAAAGATGTGGACAAACTGGAGAAAGTCCAGAGAAGAGCAACAAAAATGATTAAAGGTCTAGAAAACATGACCTATGAGGGAAGATTGAAAAAACTGGTTTTGTTTAGTCTGGAAAAGAGAAGACTGAGAGGTGACATATAACAGTTTTCAAGTACATAAAAGGTTGTTACAAGGAGGAGGGAGAAGAATTGTTCTTCTTAAAATCTGAGGATAGGACAAGAAGCAATGGGCTTAAATTGCAGCAAGGGAGGTTTAGGTTGGACGTTAGGAAAAACTTCCTAACTGTCAGGGTGGTTAAGCACTGGAATAAATTGCCTAGGGAGGTTGTAGAATCTCCATCATTGGAGATTTTTAAGAGCAGGTTAAACAAACACCTGTCTAGATAATACTTAGTTCTGCCATGAGTGCAGGGGACTGGACTAGATGGCCTCTTGAGGTCCTTTCCAGTCCAATGATTCTAACAAGAGCCCTGTTGTGTAACTAGCATGTTATAGCAGTCTTGTAGCAGGAGTAGGTTCCAAGAACGGATAGCACAGCTAAGCACGTGTTCTGCACTCACGGCCCACCCCATATTAGCCCTGTCCACTTGTGAATGAGGCAATGGGTATGCTGGGGACTTGAGTGACCATTACCATTCAGTGGTTCAAGTCGCATCCATCCCCAGACTACACCTGATTTACCAAGGTTCTTAAATTCATGTCTAACTTAAATCATGTGAGCCGTCCTATCAGCTGCAATGGAAATACTCAGGCTTAAAAGTTAGGCTCATGCTTAAGTTCCTTGCTGACTCAGGGCCTTCCATTGGAGGGCAAGGACCCTACAGGCTCTGCTACGCACTTGTAGAATCCAGGTCTCCACAGTATGAGGATGTGGGCTGTCCCCACTTCTCTGGCCTTTGGTCTCACCATGCACTGCACTGGGCAACCAAATCCCATTGTTCAAAGTAGATCTTGGTTTTCTACACAGCACAGAAAGGAACAGGGTGAGAATGGCTTTTTTTTCCTGTGGTTGTACAGCACCTAGCACAATGCGGGTCCTGGTCCATGACTGGGTGCTACCACAATACAAATAATAGCTAATAAATTATAACAACTACCTTTCCTCTGAGCCTGCATATAGCATTGCATAACTGGCCATGTGCATTACGGAGAGGGGATTCACAAGCCCCTGAAGAATCAGTAATGGCTATTTGCTGGAAGCAGAGTACTGGACTTAATTGCTGTGACAGGCAAAGTTTTGACATTTCCTATTGCTTGTCATCTTTAAATCCTAAGCTCGGAAATGATTTTCAGCTGATTTCCCTTCCTCTTTTAACATGCAACAGGATTCACAAGTCAAACAAAAGACTATTTACCTGCTGAATCTGTAGTGCTAGATGAACTCACTCCTGCACTGCTGGGACCAATGGCACATGTACCAGGGAGGGGAAAAGGATAACAAGGAACACCAGTTGGATGGTCATCTGCCAAAATGGTCATCTCAGTCAACCCCAGCTAAGACATTTTTAGGAGCAGGAAAAGACTGTCTTGCCCTTTTCTTCAGTTTTATCCTATCCCATAACCCCCCTCATCTCTAAACCACACAATCTCTTGAACATTTAGGCACTGCCATCAAATACCGTTAGAAAAAGGGACTGGAAAACAGGATTCATGCATGCTATTCATACTTCTACCATTGACTCACTAGGAATCTTTGGCCCAGTCATTTCAATCATCTGCACTGGCTGTTTATTCTAGATACACTGTTGCCAACTCATGGTAAAATCATGAGTCTTATGATATTTGTATTTTTCTTGATGCCTCACATCCCTGAGTCACGTGATTGTGAGACTCTCAGCTTTCATTACAAAAAGAAACACTCTCCCCCCCCACACACACACAATTTCTATCCCCAGCTGTGCAGAGAATCTTGAAAACATGACAGGTGTGCACCCTGAAGGCTTATGGTGATCTTATGGTGTTTGGGGCCCAACTCATGATTTTTGAATGCTTGGTGTTGACAATACTGCAAACATTTACCACCCCCATGCTATCAGTTCTATCTTTGTTGTTTAGATTATGGCACTTCGTTTTTGAAGCTTTTTCTGGACTCTATACGCCTTCAAGATCTGGAAAGTGTCTATAATGAAACCACTGTTAGGAGAGAAGAATTATAGAGCGTAAAGATATTCTTACATCAAAACCACCTCAAGATCTTATGCAGGAGCTCTCTTCTGAGGTAACTTGTACCAGGGCCAAACTTTCACAAAGGGTCACTGACAGCTTTTCCTGGCCTCATAAGTACAGTTGTACTAGACAAAATAGGTGGTAACATAACACATGTATGCCTGACACCGGAAAAATACTTGTTTGGACTTGGTACCGTGGTGCTAAAGAACATTTTATCCTTGTAAAGTTATGAGACCGTAAATGCTGCCAAGGTCAGGATCATACAAGGTAAAGCTGCCTTGGTGGGCTTTACTGTACACGTATCTATTTTTTCACAATCTATTTACAGATTAATTTGGGCCAGAAATCACTAATGTCTTCTTTAAAAAGCCTGTTTTGGGTGACATAAATGAACAAATATTTATTTGACATCAAGCAGCAAAGCAACGCAAAGAATCTAGGAGGGTTGGTTTTTTTTTAAAACGTAGATTTTAGCAGGTGAAATTTTCAAAAGTACCGAAATGACTTAGGAGCCTAAGCCCCATTTTCTAAAGAGACTGAGACTTGGTCTTTTAAGTGCCTAAATAACTTCTGAAAATGGGACTTAAGCTCCTAAGTCATTTTTCAAAAATTTACCCCCATCTTATTACTTCACATCTTACTAAGAAATACATATGCCATTCCATATTTTGTGGTCCATGTTATCTATTACACAGGTAGCAAGAACCAGGTCTGAAATTCAAACCTGCATGTGCTCCAGCGTGTTTCTTGATCTCAGCTCAGTTGCTACTGAACATGTCACCAAATCAGTAAAAGCATCATCACGACTGGCACCCTTGTAAGCATCATCAGCAGAGGGAAACTGCACCCCCATCATTAGACACTCCCCCGCCCCCATTGGTGTAGTCCCACAAGGATCAGTTCTCTCTCCGATCCTTATCAACATCTACGTGCAGCCACTCTGCGGACTGGTCAGCACAGCTGCCAACGTTCACACGGTAAATAAGCATCCCGACTTTCACAATAAGCCAAAAATGAAGCTAATCCCATTTCAAAACAAGGCCAAAACAAGCCAATCCCTAAGAACCCCAACACTCTATGGGACTAGATCCCCCCGGCGTGCAGACTGGGACTGTGGTGGGCCCACTGTGCACTCCTGACTCTCTCCCACCCTTGTCCCTGCTTGCCAGGAGCTGATAAAAAAAAAAGAAGCAACAAGCTACAAGATAACAAGCCAAAATCTAGCTAACAAGAAACTCACAAGCCAATTAAGCCAAAAACAAGCCCAATTTCTAAGTTTTTTTCACAGGTTTGGAATGTCTGCTGGTCAGATTACGTGGATTCAAGTGCCATGAAGTCAAGGGGCAGTACGGTGATGACACACAGCTCTACCTAACCGTCCCCACATACAATTGTACTACTTGGATGAGAGCAGCTCATGGACAAACAACAGCTGGTTGAAGCTGAACCTGAGCAAGACAGAGGTGATGCCAGTGGCCAGAGCATTCTGAAAAATTTGCAATCACCTTTTGTTGAAGGCACGCACCCAGAATTGGTCAAGTCAGTCCATGGTTTAGGAATATGCCTAGTCTTCACTGACGCAAAACTTTCACATATAAAGCGTTAGTCCCAGATGCTTCTATTGTCTCCAGTTGACTAGGAGACTCCATTCCATACTGGAAGACAATGACCTGGCCTTAGTTATGTCTTATATCTGGCCTAAGCCAGTGCATTCCTGGCCTACGCCAGTGTAATCCACCAGGGTCAGAAACCTTTAGCACTTCGGAAAATCTAACTACTGCAGAACACAGCAGCACATGTTTCACGTTCTGGGGTGCAATCCAGACCAGGGAGCGGGTGTGTCACCACCTGCCCTGCAACCTGGGTGCCTCACAATGCTTTGCTCTTTTAGCTCCCAACCTGAGCTGCTCACAAACAGCCGACCAGCCTGCAAGGCACACCCTGAGTGTCTGTGGATAGCCATAGCCCTGGTCCAGCAGCTCTGACCCAACAGCCTATCAGCAACACTCCAGTCACACACTGGCTTCCACCAGCCTTGGTTACTACTTGCAGAGTGACCCCACCACACTTCCAGTCCCAAATTTTCCCAAAAACATGTGTTCTGCACTGCCCAGCCATCTCCTGACAGTTCAGATATTAAAGGTCTGTTGCTCCTGTAAAGGGTCAATAGTAAACAGTCTGCTTCTTTAACTCAAGTTACTGAACAGTTCAGTTTAAACATAGCCCTGGATTGGTTTAAATTAAAGGATAAAACAAGTTTATCAACAAAAGAAGATAGGGTTTTAAGTGAATTGAAGTAGCAGGTCTTAAAGTCAGAAATGGTTACAACAGAAATAAAGACAAAACACTTTCTAGTAGCTAAAGTTTAACAGGCTAGACTTGGTTCAAGGTAAAATCCTTAGCACATGTTCCCAGTAATAAGGCTGAACAAATTGGCAGATCAGGATCTCCCTCAAAGGGCTGGTTCCTTTGTCTTTGCAGGTGAAAGAGAGAGAGACAGCTTGGGGTTTTCAGACCCTTTGTTTTATAGTCCAGTTAACCTTTGAAGTGGATTCTTCTGAGCAAAGCAAAGATTATTCAAACAGTAAAAAAGGTGACATGGAGTTTGGTGGTGAAGGAAGCTCCTTGCTTCTCCTGCCAGCTCTTTTCCCTGCTGTCTTGAGGATCCTGTTTACTGTTTAGATGTAAATTGAGGTAAATACACATTTCTTCAAAACCATACAGGCAGAAGTATCCTGAATGAATATGTGCTATGATCATCATACAGGGGGATTTTATAACTTTAGGTATAATAGTGCTACTTACATTTCACTATGATCTTATTGACCAGTGAGTTATTTGTTTTCAAATGATACCTCACAAGGCATTTTTTGTACAAAGATTATTACAATAGTGGATAGGGCGTGAACACAGGGGTGCTTTCTGTCAACATCTCTTCAGCAACATTGCCTATTGCAAGCACATCAACCCTGTCCTCCACTCCCTACACTGGCTTCCCCTAGGTATCCCTCAAGACTCGAAAACCAGAAACCAAATAAAAAGAACCCAACAATTATTTTGTTTAAATCTCGTTAACGCGGGGTGGGGAGTGGAGGCGAGGAACGGGACTGATTCTTGGCTTTCTAATGTCTGCGGTTGGCAACACTGCAATTGTGTCAAAAAACTGGACCTCCTTCATCACCCTCTTGCTTCACACTCCGCAGCACTCTCTCCCCTTCATTCAGCCTCCTGATTCCTTCACTCTTCCTAAATACTCAGTTTCCTGTCTCATTTCCAGCTCTCCCCCACTTCCTTCCTTCTCCACCTTTTCATTTTCCTGGCCTCCTCGTGGTAACTAAAAGGCTTACCACTGTTCCTGAGGGAAGCCTGGCTTCAGTTCCCTTGGAAACTTAGGACAAGGTGGCCAGCTTTCCTAGGGAAACCTCCCTTTAATCTACAAAGGTGAAAGGGACATAGCAGTTATTTCGCTGAGTTGGACCCTCTGGCTTCAGTACTCAGTGGCAGCAGGGGGAGGCGACTGCCATTTTAGATAAGAGCATAGACTTCCTGAGACTCAAGGCAGAAATCCATGAGGACCCTTTTGAAGTCTTGAGCAAGACTCAGTGCTGTAGAGGTATTGTGAGGTTTGCCTAAACTTGTGTGTTTAGCGAGCTCTGAGATCCTCTGTTCAGGATGCTATACACGTGCAGAGATTAATTACTCAGCCTTTAATCAGACTGTGTAACACAGAGCTCCTCGTACACAGTCCAGAAACAGGTGCCCTCACCTCTACAGACACTGCTGCTCCACATGCCGTGTTCTTCCACAGCGTGTCCCTGTACCGATGAAGGCAAGCGTTTAACTAACAGTTTACTTTTTGGACCTGAGGATGCTGGCTTTTTGTGCTCTGTAGGAACAAACATATGATCTGTCCTCTCCGCCTGCTGCTCTCAACCCCTACCTACTGGACAAGTTTTACAGAGAAGAATACAGCAAACTGTAGGAGGAGCAATATTGCTAACCTGAGCCCAATTCCTGTAAAGTGCTGTCATAAAATGCACTTGAAGTCAATGAAAGTTGAGGCTCTGGCTCCTTGGCCCATGAAAAAGATGTGTTGGCATAATGCTGCATTTCCACTGGAAAAGCAACGAGAGAGAGAGATGGGCCCAAATAAGAAATTCAGCACAGAACCTGGGTCTCTCTCAAGTGAAAAGCAAAGCTACTTTATTGAGCGCAGATGCAACATCAGAGCAGTAAGCTCTGGAACATGTTTAAAATATACCACCTTGTGGCAGTAAGCTTTATCATCAGATAGCCACCCAATCTTTACTCCCAAACATGATATGCAGATGGATTCATACTGCACGTCCTTCTATAAGCACACAAGGTTAACTCTTTCTTTCCATACATCTGCCAAGAAAGTTAAAGCCAAAAATTTTTTTATACTTTTATGGTGTAATACTGTAAGAGAGGCAATCCACAGTTATAAACGCTCCTGTGCCCTTACCCTGCAAACACGTATACACCTACTTAGCTGTACACACGCAAGCAGTCCTTCTGCAGTCACCCACTTTTCTTCCAACACTTTTAGTTGGCTCACAGCACATCAGAACCGGAAAATACTTGTAACCACTGTGACTAACATGCTGTTAGTATAAAGTTCTTTCCTTCCCCTATGGAGAAGTAGCAACATGCTAACAGTGTCCTCTGGAAGCAACAGCTTTCACGGAGAGGAAAAGATTGTAAATCATTCCACAGTCTATACAAACAACTGTGAAGAAAGAAAGAAGCAAGTAAGATGCTATTGACTTATAGAGACAGGCTCAAACCAAATCTCCAGCGTCAAACATCCCTGAACATGGTCACGATTTGGCTCAGGAACAAAACTTCACAGGTTGTGTCCATCTGTACTTATTACACAATGTAGTAAAGAACAGCTGAAGTTTTAAAGAAGCAACAAGAGTTTGTACATCACCTAGCACAATGTGGGTGCCAGACCCTGATTTGGACCTCTATGTCCTACCATAATCCAAGTAATAAATAAGTAAACTCACACTGATCAGGAACTATAGAAGTAGAACTTAAGACACCCACTCTATCAACAAAGATAATTCAATAGCATTCAAAAGAACCACCTCTCAGAATAGATTGAAGTTCTGATGACTGTTTGGTGATCTGTATGATATAAACCGTCTCAGCCCTATCAACTTTATACTGGCACTAAATGGTACCTTCACTGGCAGCCTCAGTCAAGAAACCAAGTACTGAATGGGCACTGGAAAATGGAATCACTTACCTGGGTTTCTTTTATACAGTGCTGCTCTTTGGACTACTTGAGCACAGCTCCCACCACGAACAATGGTCCATCCAGCTCAGGTATGGCACATAGAGGAGGCAGGTTGCACGGTTACTAACTGAGCTGTTCTCGTTCTGTGGGCAGAGGATTTAGATCTCCAGGACTTTCAAGCTGACACTTTTCTGGAGCATCAACGGAACACTTACAAAATGGAAGTAAAAGACCAAATATGAATTGACCATCAGAACAAGCGTATTTCCCTTCCTGGAGTTTCAGAGCACAGAAAACAACTATCCCCAACACTAAAAAGAAGGGGGGAAAAAAAGGACAATAACACAGATTAGAAGCACAGTATGCAGGTGTCCCAGTAATTTCATTGGAATTGCTTTTACTGTTCCCTATTTGCTTTCTTTCAATCCGTAATAAAATAAAGAAAAGAAAGAAAGAAAGAAAGAAAGAAGCATCTGTCTAAATAGTTCTAGGTGCTTTCACAAATCGAGAAAACTATGGTGGGCTATAACCACAGAGGAACTTAAGTATGACGACACTTACCTTTTAGGTGCCTGGCTACCCAGTGGAACTCTAAAACCCTGGGTTAGGTGCCCAGGCTCCCCACACAATGTAAGGGAAGAGTTAGGGCCGAAGAATGTGTCACAGTAGTCAGCATTTTGACTGGGGAGCAGTCAACTAACCAGTAGAAAATGCCAAAGAGAAGGGCAGGGTCCAAGCCCCACCCCTCAAAGGAAGTTAGTTGCCTAACTCTGGTCCAGAGGGAGATGCCTGTCTCCACTCAAGATTCACAGCTATGAGCCTTCTCCTGGAGTTGACTACTGATGCCAGGTCAGTCTCTTGGGAAAAAACAGGGAAAGAGACTCCCCCTATCCCATTGCATTATATCCACTAGTCCACTAGCTTACCTCGGATGGGGGAGACGAGTTTTCAAATCTATGTTCCACCTGATTAGGAGCAGAGGGTTGAACCCAGGTCTCCCTCAGCCCACATGTGTGCCTTAACCAGCAGGCTCCTGAGAAGTCTGGGGTGGGTTAGTATCACTCTTTCCTATTAAAGCTGTTTAACTTAGTATAAATAAGTAAATATTCAGTGGAGCAGAGACTTGAATTTGGGTTGCCCATATCCCAAGCGAGTGCCCTAACCACCACACTGTAGAATCACTCTCTTGCTTCTCCTCCACCCCATAAATATTTAATGATTTATACAAAGTGAAACAGTTTCAACATGAGAATGAGAGAGCCCCACCTCAGAATAGCCTGGGGGTCAGGGCACTCACCCAATATATGGGAGCTGTGGGTTCAAATCCCTACTTTAAATCAGGAAGAGCAGGGACTTGAACCTACATCCCAGGTGAGTGCCCTAACCACTGGGCTACTGGATATGGACAACTAGCCCTCAAAATTCCTGATCTGTGCAGCCTGGTTTTCTTTTGTGTAAGGTCCAATCTGAGAGGCATGATCCAAGAACATCTACCAGCTGGAGCCCTGCAGATGAGACAGGCAGTGGAATGTCTAGTTTGAGAATCCCATGGGGGCTTGTGGATGATATAAGTCCTGGTACCACTGAGCTGCTCAGGACCCTCGGCAGTTTTGCACATACCCAGCACCTAGGGAATATGGGAACCTCCAGGGCTAGGCAGCAGCTGAATAGAGGTTCAAGGATCTCAATGGCACCTAAATGTTGGAGTTGGAGACCCTTTGTGGATCCCCTTCCTTGTCAATAGCAAATATCACAAATAAAGCAAGGGCGTAGCCACAGGTGGACCACGCCCCACCCAATTAGCACCTAGGCCCTCCCAAATCTGAGCTTGAGGGTACATCAGAGACACACTCACAGTAGCTCTCATCAAGCTACTGCACTAAAACAGAACATAGCTGCGGCCACAGCAGCACCAGCACTGTGGGTGGGGTAGCTGCCCCAAGAGCACACCCGTCAGCAAGGCTACGTATGTATTCAGGGCAGCTAGTCCGTGCTGCTGCAGCTACACATCCATTTTTAGGCACTGGCTGGAGCAGAGTTCGCACAGGTACGTGTTGCGAGTTGGGAATCGCACCTCCCAGCTCGAATATAGACATACCCCAAGAGTATGTCGACACAGCAGATGGGAGGGTGCTTCCCAGCATGGGCAGACAGACTAGCTCTGCTCAAGCTGGCACAGTAAAAATAGTGGCCCAGGGGTAGCCTGGGGAGTGGCTCAGGCTAGCTGCCTGAGTATGTAACAAGGGACTCCAGGTGGGTTTGTATGCAATAGAGCTAGCACGTCTGTCACCCTGAGCTGGGAAGCAGAAATTAAGCATGCTTCAGCCGCTGTATAGAGCTCCCAGCCCATCCCAGCACTGTACACTCCCCTTGGCAGATGCTCCTGGCCGGGCTTGGGATGGCTCTGGAGTGCAGCTTTGGGGGAAGATGCGGAGCAAGGGCAGGAAGGAGAATCTAGGCAACTCCAGGGACCTGGATGGATCATAAGACCATGGGTGCAGCATCCACTTAGCCGCCAAGCACAGGGTGCAGCCTGGCCAGGGCTTCAGTCTCCAACACTCCAGAGACACGGTAGATTCACCACAGGACACGCAGCAACCCAGCCAGGACACTTCCCCTCCCCATCTCCTTTCTGCCCCCAATTCCCCTGCAGCCCCCGCTGCCTTCCCAGGCCCACCCATGGCTACATCCCTGGGACAGACATACAGACAGCCCCGACACATGCAGGCGTAGGGAAGTTCAGTCCAGACTTGTCCCAGGGACAAGTCATTGTTCATCTGCCCTACGCTGGGACCCACCCAAACTTCCACTTCTAGTTGTGCCCCTGAAGTTAGTATGAAGACCAGACTATACACGTTGATCATCATCCACCAAATCCAACAATCCTTAATGTCAGCTAAGTCCGATGTAAACCGAATTTCCCTGGAAGCAAAACAAACCTGGGTTCAAGAATGACTTCCAGTCTCCCACCGATTAGTTAGTGGAGTCGTAGAGACAAGCTGTGGAGCTGAGGCGCTCTGGCAAGGGGACAGAGAGTACAGTAAAGGTCCTGCTGCTATAGCTGGAGCAGCATTTGCTACAAAGGCAGCCAGTTGCCTCATCTGCTCTCCCTAAAGGACTCAGGACAAAGTTAAGCAGTGGGCCATTGTAACGTATATAAACCCAGACTGGTGTGCAGCAGACTCCTATTGAAAGAGTTACAGCGGTATGCCAATTGCCATTGAAGATTCAGATTTCTACAACAGTTACCAGTTAGTTCCCCATTCGAAATACAGGGATGGGAAACAACATCTCAGATAACAGATGGACTTTTGAATGTTGAGCACTGAAGGATACTGGCAAGGTTATGACCCAAATAAGTCATCTAAACTTATTACACTGATGCACCTTTCTTGGACGAAAAATAAAAATCAATAGGACAAATTCAGTATCATTTTTACTGTTTTATTATGAGGCACAGTGGAGATTTCACAGTTTTCTCCTAGTTCTTTCAATATGGCAAGTACAAAATGCACACAGTATTCTGCAATATGTGCTTTACATAGAGACAATCTTCAAACAGAAAAAAAGACAGCCACATTTTCTGGCAATGCAGCAGGAACACGGATTTTCAGAGATGTTTATCTTAGATGACAGAACTGATTGAAAAAATAATCAAAGCCCGTATTCGCATGACTTTGGCACTCTCACCTTAATCACCTTAAGGCAGGTTTGGTAGATATTTGACAGGCAAACCTAATTTCCTGAAGAGTTAAGGGGGAATGAGACACAAATTTTATTCAACTGGAAAGAGTGTGAAGAAATATTTCAGAAGAGAGAAGTTATAGTGGCTTTACTTTTAGTTTAATTATGAGGACATCATCAAAAAAATCAATCATGTTATTTTGTTCAGAAATCAGACTTCGCAGCCTTTCCTTCATCTTGCAGGATGGTCACCAGATAAAGTTGGTAGCGATGCTCTGTATTTGTACTAGGTATTGTCTTTTTATTATTCCTTTATTTGGTGAGCATGTAACAGTCGGAGTTAGCTGTTAACAGGCACTGAAGTCCCCAATTTCTCTTAGGCCGTGTTCTCAATGATGAGAGCAATACCTTGTCCACCTCCAATGCAAGCTGATCCAACTGCATATTTGCCACCACGACGCCTGTACACAAACAGGAACAGTGAAAAGAGAAATGGTCTCCCTGATTTACTACAAAAGGAAGTTAGTTGTTTCCCAATGCATTTTGACTATCAAGAGTTTTCACATGCACAATTAAAGAGAGGGTGTTTTGGAACATTAAAAATATATATGTAAAATTTTAAACAAAAGCATAAAAAGTGAAATGTTCCTTCAACGGGATTCAGACCTGTTGATCTGGGGCATTCTAAAGGATAGCATGATGGAGTTGTTCTTTGAAGTTCAGGATACGAAAGAAAAGTAATTGGAAATCTCCGGTTTCAATGTAGTTTAAATGACATGAATGGAACATAATTTTATAGTTCAGTAAATTTCTAAAAGCACTGCAGCATTGCTCTGTTAGATGCACATTAGCTGAGGTTTGCTTTATTACTGAATATTGATAAAGTACTGCAGAAGTATGAACAAAAATAAAAAGACATGGTCTCTGCCCTCAAGACATTCAAAACCACGAGGAAACTGTTCACGTTAAGAGTGCAGAAAGATCACTCTTGAGGAGACCAACACAGAAGAATTTGTGGAAGCAGGTTTGAAGGAGAGGGAAAGCAGTGGAGGAACAAGAAGTGGGAGTTTTCAAGGTGTGTGGTGTGTGGAGGAGGAGGGGGAGTCAACAGAGAGTAAACAGTGAGAAATAAAAGGCCTAATCCAAAGCCCACTGAAGTGTAGGGAGTCTTTGTATTGACTTCAGTGGGTTTAAGATCAGTCCTAAAGGGAGTAGCGATGATTGGAATGAGAGTAGGAGGAAACAAGAGTGGAGTTGCAGGACCCTGAAGTTAAGGACAACCATGTGAAGTGATACAGTGAGAGACGGGAAAGCCAGTGAAGGGATTCTAAAAGGGTGTTGAATGGCAGGAGAGGAAGAGGATTTTACAGCTATACAGTGTCCATCCACAACCCCTTGTATTTGCATCAACTTTGCAAACAGTATTGTGTGTTTTATCAAGAGCTTCAGTTACATACACACCTTAATTCATGAACCAGATGAGCAGTGATCCTTGACCCTGATGCTCCCAGGGGATGACCTAGAGCAATGGCACCTCCGTTGACATTGGTTTTTTCAGGATCTAGGCCCAAAACTTTTTCAACTGCCAAATACTGAGGAGCAAAAGCCTCATTGACCTGAAAACAGCACAGACACAATCAAAATGTAGACGCTTGACTTTCCATCAGAATTCACATTTTTAAGGTTCTCTTTGCAATTGTAAGTTCAAGATTTTAATTTTTTTAAATAGAACATGGACACAGGTCTATGACAAAGCAGCAGTGTAAGATTCCCCTTTCCACTCCACCAAGAGACTGCAACCCAGACCTGCAGTGACAATCTCTAGTGAGTAAGTGGACAGTTCAGTCTTCAAAGCTAATCAATCCACAGCTTCTTTTAAACATAAAAATAAAAAATAAAAATGCCAGCACCAATATGGATACCTGCCTTTTAGGCTTGGACCAGGGCCACTAACATGTTTTCCATATAGCAGTAGACAGCTATCAGAGGGTAATCACTTTTAGTCACCACTGACCAGAGGACGTATTTAAAAATCAGCACCTTAGCGTCTCTGTTGCCCAAGAGAGCATGTCACTCCTAGACATGATTTTTTTTAAAATAAAGGAGTTTTAAGCTCCTGAAAACAGGAGTTTAGAGGAAGAACTGAAAGAAACTTAGTTAAATGGCCAACAGAAGTCACTGCAACAGCCACATTCTAGGCTTTCCTTTCAGTCCATCATACAGCGGAGGAGAACCTTCTAGATTAAACACATCTCATTAGATTATTAATTACTACTGCTCCTAAGTAGATATAACCTTTCTGTCCACTCTGCTCTCCTTACCTCTACCAAATCCATGTCTTTCAGGGAGAGTCCTGATTTCTTCAGGGCCTCAGTAATGGCAGGCACAGGGCCTATTTCAAAATTATACATTTGTGAGTAGCTGAAGAATTTTACAATAAGCATTTAAACTATATTGTACATAGGATAGGTTCATCAAGCCCCACCCTGTGAGCCTGAGGGTGCTCATCAGGTTCCCCAACCTACTGTGGGCCCCTAGTAAGTGTTTGGTGGTTTGTGACACCTTAACCAAATGTCTTATTAAGCAATTTGAGGGCTCCAAAACACAAGAACCCTTAGGAGTGGCTAGTTGGGAACTTCAACACACTACCCCACAAGCTTAAGAAGTCTCATTACTGCCTTTCTCTACATCCACCCACTCCTTCAGGCTCCTACTCAACACACCATACAGCTCTCTAGCCAATCTGGGGCCTGCCAGCTTCTTGCCAATCCAAATGAGGCCTAACACTACTTTTGGGGTGTTCTCCCTTCCTGCAGTCTTCAGGAGGTTCACGAGGCAGCTGCAAATGCCCCGATCTTCTCCCCCAAACCACTTGTTCCCTCCAGATATACAAAGTACATTAATAGAGACAGACTTTTTGAACTGTGGTGAATAGGTGTCTAGTTGTGTGTGTCACAAACTGGGAGTTACCTCACTGCATTTGTGGTAGAAAAATTGTTCCTGTTAGATGCAGGTCTAAGCCATGAAGTTTGAGGTTAGTGGATATTATTTTTTGGTGGATATTACAGGGGGCGATGGTTTAAAAAAAAAAAATCACCCTTCTAAAGAAACTCAGCTACAACCTAATCTAATCGAATACACTGGGAGAAATTAATCCAAAACACAGAGAGATACTTGAAAAACATAAATGTTAAGGGAGAATTTGGACTACAAGTGGAAAGCAAATTGGATAGGAGTTTGCAATGTGAAGAAGTATCACATTAGAGAGGAGACCGATTATTTTTTATACAACTCTGGGATGTCCTCCCCTAGAATAGTTGGAGGACTTCAATACTAGAAAGACGTTGGGAACTCAAAGATAGAAGAATATTAATAAAAGCAACAAAAATGAATGAGACTGGAGAGAGAGGTAAGTAAAGAATAACTAAGGCCCTTTCTTTTTGGCTTTTACCAAAAATATTCCCAGATTTTACAAAAGCTATTATTCAGTATTTACCAACTTTCAGCTGAATTTTGGATCATGCAACTGCATGAAAATACTGGTTATGTTAAGAAAGTCATATATACTACATTAGGTAGACTAATTTATTAACATAAACACTTCTTAGTGTAAATGCAAGGCTGTTAATAAGGCAATGTAGTGGAAAATATATACACATATGCGTGCATGCGTGTGTATATGTGTACACCTTGTTAACGTAGAGTTCGTGAAATAAACGACAACATAAAACTTCTCTTATTGTCAATACACACAGTTCCTTGTTGCTTTTTTATGTCTACCTGTCCCCCAGTATTAACCCAATTATTTATCAAGAAAACAAAGTTAATTTTTGTACCTATTTTCAATTGTTTAATTTTTGTAATAAAGACACTGATAAATTTCCACAAAATATTAAAGTAAAAACCAAAACCAGGCCTTGAGAATAAACTGAATAAAGGGCCTGATTCAAAGCCCACTGAAGTCAATGGAAGGATGTGGGCTTTGGACCAGGGCCTAAGCGAGAATTTTGCAAGTGCATATGTGTGTAGGAGTGTTGGACATCCCACCACACACCTGGTAATATACACAGTGAGTGCCAAGGAAGGAAACAATTGTTAGTTCTCTAATGAGAAAAATGGGATGAAACCAAGCATGGGAAATTACGTTAATATCTTGAGCAATGTCCTAGCTAGCTGCCAAACAGGCTCCCAGGAGAATTGGGAGAAGCTCTATTTACTTGAGTCACTGAACACTAGCCTGGGAAACGCAGGGCAGAGAGTACTGTAGGGAACAACAGAACTTGCTGGGGTTTTTCCCTCCCATATTGAAATACTTTTGTCATGTCGTTTTATGAGATGGGGCTCTAACGAGTGAATCTCTTTTCTGATGGGGCTCCTCCTATCCCCTAATGGTCAAGGCCCAGCACTGCAGATATCATTCTTTACGCCAAAGAGATCAGTGCCACTCCACAGTCAGATATAGGAGAGACTTGACAGCAGTCTCCCCTATAATAAGCAACTCACATAAACTGTTCCTCCATTGCCAGCGGGCTCAGCACAAGGCCCTCACAGAACACCCAACACAAGAATACTTTCATTATTTTTTCATGCTACCAAAAGATTTGCTTCACTGCCACTTACCAATGCCCATGATGTTGGGGTCACATCCAGACGCATGATAGGCTACTATTCTAGCCAGTGGAGTGAGGCTGTGCTTTTTAAGTGCCGCTTCACTGGCTATGACAAGTGCCCCAGCTCCATCACATACTCCCTTGCAATACAAAGAAAAATAAACATTCTCAATGCACTAATTGCACAATCATTTTATGCCAGAGATATTCATGTAAGAGAAACCTGATGGCAATTGCTTATTACACACATTTAATACACAATTCTATTCTTAAAGGTCAGTTTGTTCTAAATACTAAAATTCTTTTCTTTTTTCGTGGCATTTGAAAATTAATACTAGACATTGAGATTTTATATATTTCAGTGTTTTAAAGGAAGTAAAATAGATTCTCTGCCCCGTAAATCTATTTCATATACTTTAAAAGTCAATATGTGGACAAGGGTCATCATTAACATTTAATAATTTTTCAGGGCTGTTAAGTGTGCATGACACTTTACAAATACTTGTACCATGTTTTCCCATCTGTGCTGTGTGTTATGCAGGAGGTCAGACTACCTGATCGCAGTTGACCTTCTGGCCTTAACAAATCTACTAGTCTATAAAATTTACACCAAAAGATAGGGTACCTAATGTCACGTTGCTAAGCCCATAGTCTGCTCTAAGTTCCATCTGCACTTGCTTTGGCCTACAGATGACCCAATGATCAGGGTCCTCCACAAAGCACAGCTCAGCTGAAACCAGAGATCTAGCCCATGACTCCTAAATAATTTAAAATGCTCATTGTCCATAAAGGAAAGAACAGCAGCGAGTCCCAGCAGAGTTCCACACAATCAGTGCAAAGTCAAAACTGCGGCAATACTGATTCAAGGCAGATGAGAAAGTGTGGATGTCTTGTTAAGGGTGATGGTACCAGCATAATGCTGGCAGCAGTGGCTACTCTATGGCATTGCATTTCTAGAAGAGAGAAGGCAACTGAAGACTCGTTCGTTGTAGGGATGTTGACAAAGCCACCCAGGCCCAAGCTTTGTACTGCAATTTGAGTTCCAGAATCAGAATTATTTTTTGCAGAAGCCACCCTTGGCAGCCCAGTAGCATCTCTGCAAGCAAGAAGTACGGTGAAGAAAGACTATGAGAACCTACTCTACATATAACCCTTCTCAGATCAAAATTCTAACTCCTTATAGTCCGTGAGCTCACCGAAGCATTCCCAGCAGTGACAGTCCCATCTTTCTTGAAGACAGGAGGGAGCTTTCCCAGCTGTTCTATGGTGGTTTGGGGTCTAGGATGCTCATCCTGTTCCATAGTCTGTTTTCCTTTCTTTGTTTTCACTTCAATTGGTGCCATCTCAGCATTGAAGTAACCGGCATCATGAGCTGGAGTAGCAGAAAGAAATGACAAGAATTATAATTGAACAGCAGCAGGTGACTGATCAGTGCAGGCAAACATGTACTTTAATTTTTAATCAACTTTACACTTGTCTATATAGGTATTTAGTGACTGTATTTATTCTATTTAAATTGATTTATTTTTTAAATTGGGCAAAAGAATGGAAATAGTTTTAATTTCTTTTTATAGTGAAGAGTCACCCAGTTTTCAATTTGAGTGTTTCAGGCTTAAATAGTGATTCTGAAGTTTACAATTAGATTTGAACAGTATTGAGTGGATATGCACTAGCATTTACATCTCCAATGTACATTTTGTCCTGCTGTTGGTTCTACATCTGTATGGCTTGTCAGAGAGTTTGAAAGCTGCACAGTTCACGGAGACAAGAAGGGAGAAACACGTTGGGCCAGATCTTCAGCTGGTGTAATTAATGTTCTGCGCAGAATTTCATTTTTCCCTGCAGAATTGGTGCTGCCACTAGGGGCCGCTGGACCCCACAGAGCCCAGCTCTCCAGCTTGCAAATACAGGACACTTGCTGCCTGGAAGGGGGCCGGGGGGAAGAAAGTGGGGCTGGAGAGTTTTGGACAGCTGCAGTTTGTCCTGAGGAAAGGAGGCAGCATACAGGAAACTCCATACAAGCCTGGGACCCAGCATCAGGCTGTTTATCTCTGGATTCCTGGGCTTTAGGGGATGTGGGTGTCTGGGCTGGGGGGCGCCCCATGGCTGGGCTCTGGGGTAAGGGATGCGGATGTCTATACAGTCCTTAACACCTCATTCAGTAAATTAAAAATAAAATCACCATACAGAGGGCTAGTTTGACCACTATGCAAAGAAGATTGGTGTGGATTATGGTATTATAGCTAGAAAAAAACAAAACTTGACTGGTCAGGCACAGTAAGTTATCCTTGAGAACTGGTAGAAATTTTTCCCAAGAAAAGTACATGACGTGGTCACTTACTTGTGTCCTATACAGAAAGGCTTCAAGTCTGCTAGGTAGACAAATACTTTTATAAACAAATTTAGAAATACCAATAGACCCAGTAGACTGGAATGAGGACTGGATATAGAACTGCCTGAGACAGATTTGCCCTCAATATCCAAAGGATCCAGAGGATCCTTTTCATATTTCAGATACTTGAGTTACACATTTTTTGGACTTTTTGTTTTTAAATTTCTGTACTCTATTGATCCTGCAAAAAGTTACCCATCTGCGAAACTTTACTCTCTTAAGGGCACTTCTCAAATGAGTTCAGTTACTCACATGCATGAGTCCTTACAGATCAGGTCCTAAAATTATTATTATTATTAGGGCTGTCAAGTGATTAAAAATATTAACTGTGATTAATTGCGCAATTAAAAAAATTAATCATGATTAATCATGCGATTAATTGCACTGTTAAACTATAACACAATATCATTTAATTAAATCTCTTTGGATATTTTCTACATTTTCAAATATATTGATTTCAATTACACAGAATACAAAGTGTATATAGTGCTCACTTTATATTTATTTTTATTACAAATATTTGTACTGTAAAAAACAAAAGAAATAGTATTTTTCAGTTTACCTAATACAAGTAATGTAGTGCAATCTCTTTATCATGAAAGTTGAACTTACAAATGTAGAATTATGTACAAAGAAGAACTGCATTCAAAAATAAAACAGTGTCAAACTTTAGAGCCTACAAGTCCACTCAGTCCTACTTCTTGTTCAGCCAATCTCTCAAACAAGTTTGTTTACATTTGCAGGAGATAATGCTGCCTGCTTCTTGTTTACAATGTCACCTGAAAGCGAGAACAGGCATTAACATGGCACTGTTGTAGCTGGCGTTGCAAGATTAGCGCATCTGGCATGTAAATAAGATTCACATGTCCTGTGGAATGCTGGTTGATGCATGATGCATGAAGGGACATGCAACCATGCTGATGATGGTTTCTGCTCAATAACAATCCAAAGCAGTGCAAACCGATGTATGTTCATTTTCATCATCTAAGTCAGATGCCACCAGCAGAAGGCTGATTCTCTTTTTTGGTGGTTCGGGTTCTGTAGTTTCCGCATCAGAGTGCTGCTCTTTTAAGACTTCTGAAAGCATGCTCCCTACTTCGTCCCTCTCAGATTTTGGAAGGCACTTCAGATTCTTAAACCCTGGGTTGAGTGCTTTAGCTATGTTTAGAAATCTCACACTGGTACCTTCTTTGCATTTTGTCAAATCTGCAGTGAAAGTATTCTTAAAATGAACATGTGCTGGGTCATCATCCGAGACTGCTATAAAATGAAATATATAGCAGAATGGAGGTAAAACAGAGCAGGAGACATACAATACTCCTCCAAGGAGATCAGTCACAAATTTAATTAACGCATTATTTTTTTAACGAGTGTCATCAGCATGGAAGCATGTCCTCTGGAATGGTGGCTGAAGCATGAAGGGACATATGAATGTTTAGCATATCTGGCATGTAAATACCTGGCAATATGGGCTATAACAGTGCCACGCAAACACCAGTTCTCGCTTTCAGGTGACATTGTAAATAAGAAGCAGGCAGCATTATCTCCTGTAAATGTAAACAAACTTGTTTGAGTGATTGTCTGAGTGGACTCGTAGGCTCTAAAGTTTTACATTGTTACATAACTGCACTCAAAAACAAACGAACAAAAATCTACATTTTTTAAGTGCACTTTTACAATAAAGAGATTTCACTACAGTAGTTGTATGAGGTGAATTGAAAAATATGATTTCTTTTGTTTATAATTTTTACAGTGCAAATATTTGTAATAAAAATAATATAAAGTGAGCACTGCACACTTTGTATCTTGTGTTGTAATTGAAAACAATTTATTTGAAAACGTAGAAAAATATCCAAAAATATTTAATACATTTCGGTTGGCAGTCTATTGTTTAACAGTGCGATTAATCGCAATTAATTTTTTTTAATCACCATTAATTTTTTTGAATTGCATGAGTTAACTGAGATTAATTGACAACCCTAATTATTATTTTAGACCAGACACGTTCCTCATACAGTTATAACTTCTTCCCCTGGCATTTTCATGGCCTCTGGGAAACACACTCACTATTTGCAGTACATGTGTGGGCTTTAATAATTTTCCCAAAGACAAACCTCTCTGCACTAAAAAAAGAAAAGGAGGAATTGTGGCACCTTAGAGAGTAACAAATTTATTTGAGCATAAGCTTTCATGAGCTACAGCTCACTTCATCGGACGCATTGTGTGTTTTCAAACCACACTCTCTCATTTATATTCAAAGTAAAATAAGTCTTGTTTGGATGAATAATGGCAATTAATTTTTTAAACTAGGGAATCATTTCCAGAAAGTAGTTACTTTATTGTCTTGTTTTCCATTTAAAAAAAAAAAATGCTGGCCCAGTGGAACAGGAGCATTTGCAGAACATAACTGAGCTCTTGGGCTTTGTGGGTTCAATCACTGGAAAGAATATTGGCTTCCTTCCTTACAGCAAAGTATTGGTACAGTTACCAGCAATATATCTGTACCAGCACTGGCAAATAGGCTATCTTTTCATCATGCAAAAAACAAAGGGTAACACGGGAGAGATAACAGTACTTTAAGGAAAGATAATGATGCTTTGCATGTCTAAAAGCACTTTCCACACAAGGATCTAACAGCACTTTATAAAGCACTTTGAGTTAAGCCTCACAACGCCCCCTACAGAGTGGGCAATTCTGATTTTACAGATTGAGAAACTGAGGCAAAGGGGATAAGTGCCTTGGCCAAGGTACAGCAACTCAGTGGCACAGCCAGGACTAGAGATCAGAATTATTTCCTGAATGCCAGTCCTGTGCTTTAACTTCTATGCTCCATGAAAACACTAATTAAAACAGGTAATGGGTTAACTGGCAGCAGGTGGAGGATCATTTGTAATGATGCAAAATCTGCTGAAAAACTAATGTTAACAGGAGGGAGTCAACTTAAGATAAATGAAAACAATATAATTTCTACCTGGAAATCTTTGACCTATTGGTGTTACAAGTAGCTCCTAAAATAACTAATTGAAAGAGATTACAGGATTAAAAACGTTTGTCTTCTGTGGACATTTGATAGCATTTTGTGTATATCGATAGTTCGGTCCCAATCATGCAATGGGATCTGCCAGAACAGGCTTGAGAACTTGACTCTAGTAACTTCCATTGGTGTTTGAGAATCGTAGTTACGCTTGTTTGTTTAGGTTTTTCCACTCAGGGCTTGTACACACTAGCTCTTACTTCGGTATAATTTAAATTGCTCAGGTGTGTGGAAAAGTCACTCCCCGAGCGATGCAAGTTACGCCGACATAAGCACCGGCGTGGACAGCCAATGTCAACGGGAGAAGCTGTCCTGTTGACAAAGCTACCGCCACTCAGGGTGGTAGAGTAATTATGCCGATGGGAGGGCATCTGCCCAAGCAGCGCTACAGCGATGTAACTACGTCAGTACAGCTGCGTCACTGTAGGGATTCTAGTGTAGACTAGCCTTCAGCAACAGAGGATTCAGACACTTTTTTTTTTTAAAAGGAAAAAAAAGGTTAAATTAAACAAAAATTGCCAGAGGAACTTGGGGACAGGTGTACAACCTGAAACTACTTTAAATTGGTGCGTTATAGTTTGACTGGATTTGAAGTTGATGATGTCCATCTAACTTTTAATTCTCAAAGTTTACTGACCAGCTTTCCATCTCTGCTGTGTTTTCATTGCATATCGGTCACAGTCCTCTCTCGAGATGTTATATTTTGCAGCCAGATTTTCAGCTGTAATTGCCATTGGGGTATTAACGTGCTGGTCTGTTAGGCCTGCCCACAAAGAGTCTTCCATCTGCCAGAAACATTATTAAAGGGAAAGTCTTATGCAGAATCAATATTACAGTATTAGTACTTTAACAAGATATTCACCCGTGCTTTAGAAGTTATCATTTAAAAAATATATATATCTTGGTAACTAATTATGTTTTAAAACTTTATCTGAAGCAGCTGCATGTGAAAAGTATTTCTGTGTAATTGGTTACCAGAACAGTAGCAGAACTGAAGTGACAATGTACACAAAGAAAACTGGTGAAATCAACAATGTCACAGAGCAAAAAGCTTAATGTGCAGTTCTACCATCAAAAGAGATTTGGGGAAAATAGCTGTGTTTGTCTTTCAACAATTTCCAAATCAAATATGCTCAAGTAAACTGCCAACCCTTCAAATACTCAGCCTGGGCTCAGCAGATATGTCTTCCCTGCAGAGTTACCTTGAGTTATCTACACACCAGTTTCATCTCTGGAGTGAGAAAAGTTACACAAAACAGAACTTCATTTGCTGTATTCACTTAAGTGTGATTATCGCTCATGTGTGCCATTAAGACTTCTGGGAACACATCTCATAATTCTTAGGGCTGCACTAATCTGCACTCTATGAATTGTTTACCAGAGAAGTGTGGGAAAACTCATCTGTCCTTTTTGGATCCCAGGAGGGAATCGTGGGAATGCAATGGAAGACTATCAGAAAAGGTTTTCAATTGTGTTTAGTATTTTGAAGCAATGTATCAACTAAGCTGAATTCTGAAAGTTTAGGAGTTAATGGATGATGTTTAATTCAGTATAGGTATTAAAAATATAGTTCTGGAATAGTTAGAAAGCTGGCAGTCTTAACAAAAGCTTAGCGGGATCAGACTGACTGTTTTGATAAAACTGTTGTACATTAGATAAAACACCTCAACACCTGAGTCTGAACCTAATCCGCATTAATTTTGGTTAAAAAATTATGGATCCAGTGTTTTCTCCTGCTCGGTGAATGAGACCTAATTAAAACAAAAAAATTACATTATCCAACCTTGAGATCTGTTCCAAATTTGGTTCCAAATCGAATGTTTCGGACGATGTACGGAGCCTGGCTCATATTTTCTGATCCACCACAAAGAACCACTTCTGACTCGTTAAGACAAATTTCCTATTAAAATAATACAGATGCATCATGTGTAGGTTTTAGGGTATTTTATTTTCACAGACAACAGCAATTGCTTCAGTAACATACCTTGCCAATTAGAAAACTAGGTGCATAACTTAAGAAATAATTCATGCTTATCCTGTACTCATTTTCTGACAAGGATTTTCAAAAATTTTACAGAATAATGAAACGGCACAATTCTCAGGTCAGTGAGGTACTCTTACACCCATTTTATAGAAAGGAGGGTATGGTGAAGAGAAAGCAAGCGAGAAAGAGAAAGAGAGAGAGAGAGAGAGAGAGAGAGATCAAAGCCAAAGTTTTCAGAAGTGGCCTCTCAGTTTGGGTGCTTAGCCTGAAATATACTGACTTAATTTTTCAGAGATGCTGAGCATTGACAGTTGCCACTGACTTCAGAGTTGTGGGCACGCAGTACTTCTACAAAAATAAAACAAATAAAATCAGGCCGTATGACTCTTTTGTGGGGTAACAAAACACCGGCAGCTTTTGAAAACTTGGCCTAGGTGACATGCATAAAAATCATACAGCAGGTGAATGGCACAGCCAGAAACAGAATCAAGGAGTACAGATTCCTAGTCCCCTGCTCTGACCATTAGGACACACTGCCTCCTCAAACATTTTGCTAAAGTGATTTTTAATTGAAGAGGAATATTTTGAAATCTACAGTAGAATCTCAGAGTTACGAACTGACCAGTCAACCACATGTCATTTGGACCTGGAAGTATGCAATCAGGCTGCAGCAGAGACAAGAAAAGCAAATACAGTAAAGTACTGTGTTAAATGTAAACTAGTAAAAAAAAAAAGGGAAATTAAAAAAAAAAGATTTGACAGGATAAAGACTTTCTGTGCTTGTTTCATTTAAATTAAGATGGTTAAAAACAGCATTTTTCTTCTGCATAATAAAATTTCAAAGCTGTATTAAGTCAATGTTCAGTTATAAACTTTTGAATGAACCATCATAACGTTTTGCTCAAGTTACGAACATTTTAGAGTTACGAACCACTTCCATTCCCAAGGTGTTCGTAACTCTGAGGTTCTACCGTATTACACAGTGAGCAGACGGAATTGAAACTATTTTTATATTAATTCAGTATAGACTATTATTAGCCAAACATCAAAAAAGTGTATTACTGGGATTGTATTTTAAATTATGGAGCACCATTCTGACAGGGAAGGGAAGCACCTGGTAAAACAATTTTTGTGCAAGTCTCGTAAAAAAGTATAAGTAATTGTGGTAAATAATGGACACCTTTGTAAAAACCTCCATGACAGTAAGAAAATTTGGATTTCACCTTATAATTATAACTTTACTCTCTGCATTCAAACTAACAAATACTCTTGGGTGTGTCTATACTAGGAAGATAGATCACGGATCTCAATCAGAGTAGCTAAACTCAGTGTATCTTTCTAGTACAAAGCCAAAAGAGTGTGTGTTATGATCAGTTTCAAGAATTATAACCTCAACTTTAAATTTTCTTAATCTTAATCTTGAGGAATTTGTTTTTGTGGCAGAATTTTTTCAAACGGACATTTATTTTTTAACTGTATGATTGCTCAACTTGCACAAAACACTGTTTAATTTTATAAGGCGCCTGTCTTCCTCAAACACCACTCTGCACAAACAAAATTAAATCATAATATGAAATGTTTCATCCTTGGATAAAGGAAGGGTAGATAAACTGTCTTGCGTGAACAGTAAAACAATTTCACTGCTAAAATAGTGGAAGCCAAGGTAGACCTTACCAGCTGAAATCTATACAATAAAAACCTGAGAGATGTACATCAAGGTAGCTCACCTCAATGTATTTTTCTAGTGCAGAAAAATAGTGGGTACAGTGAAAGGTCCTCTTCTTTACTGTGACAACATGCAAACTGTTAACCAAATCAGCTGTTTTTGTTATAGGAATAGAAAGGAGGTGAACTGCTGTTGTTAAAAAAAAAGCCTTATTTATGATGAACTTCATATGTGAATCCCTATCAGAGCACACACTGAACATCCGTCTAATTAGAAATGTTTGGAGAAGAGGCAGATTTTATAACCACTAGACAAAGAGGAAGAGAAGTCAGGAGATCTGAGTGCTATTCACCAGTGCTGTTCCATTAAACGTACTGTGACTTGCATAAAGTCATTAATTTCTATTTCCCTTGCTTTAAAAGGAGGCTACTATTATTAAACTGTTTTTGTGAAGTGCTTTGAGATCCTTGGGGGACAGACATTTTAGAAATACAAGTCACCGCTGTCACAGTTCCAGGGTAACTGCACTTTTGACCCCTTTGTAGCATCCCCACTCAGGTCTCAGGCCTCTAGCCATCACTTCTTTCGTGTTAAAGAACATGTGTTCTCTCTCTTGCCTGGAAATTTAAGCTGCAGTTTCCTCCTTCAACTCACTGTGATCACCTTAAGAAGCTTGAGTTCAGTATTTGCTGTCTTGCTCTATCACAAGGGCTATGACTGAATTTACCAGTGACCAACCAATCTTCATACAGAAAAGTAGTTATTTGAAACAAAAGCATTACAGAGAAAATGTATCTTGAACACAATAAACAGCTTATATGTATGCATGTCTTACCAGGTGTCACTCACCTTCCTCATGGAGACCTGGTGGGTTTCAAAGTCCTTCAAAGCCTTTCAGCAGGGTCTGTCCCTCTTGTTTAGTCTCATGTCAGTTCCATTAAGATCCTCTACAGTAGGCTGCCCACTTAATACAATTCTTAGTTCTTTGTCTGTTGAGCCTCTTGAACCCAATATTCCTCAGAAGGGGGACTTCTACGCAATTGTTTAGCAGTCTCGGGATTTACATTAGTTACCCCTCAGTGATTTGAGTTCCAGCAAGTTCACTCATGCTAGGTGACTTCCCCATTGTCATTGCATTGATTGTCTTGTTTCAAGAAAAAAGTTAACTGTGCAACACCCAACAGGTAACACCACAAGGCGAGTCACTCTCGTTTTTTCATAAAAACATATCAGAAGTTTCTCAGTTCTCCACACTGCTAGTTATTTCAGCTACCCAAGTGGGTACATCAGCAGAAAGCGTGAGAGCTAAAAATACTCTGAAACTTCTGAAGCCCAACCTGCTTCTATTGACTCAAGTCGGTGCAGGATCAGGCTCCATGATGAAGAGAACAGAGTGCATCTGAGGGTATGTCTACACTGGAATAAGAGACTGCGGCACGGCCGCAGCTGGCCTTGGCAGCTGACTCGGGCTTGCGAGGCTAAAAATTGCAGTGTAGATCTTTGGGCTTGGGCTGGAGCCCAGATTTGGGGACCCTCCCGCCCCTCGCGAGGTCCTAGAGCTTGGGCTTCACCCCAAGCCTGAACATTTACACAGCAACTTTACAGCACTGCAGCCTGGGCCCCGTAAGCCTGAGTCAGCTGACCAGGGCCAGCCACAGGTGTTTTACTGCAGTTTAAGTACCTTTAATTTTGTAAAAGTGGCTGCTTTCTTGTCCCCCATCCCCTTTTCAACTAGCCCTAATGATTTTTTTTTTTTACACTAATTATATAAATGTCTTCAGAAGGTTGAACTGTTGTATGCAACACCAGAGCTCCATGGGAAATCCCTATAAATATGGAAAATTAAACAAATGCATTTGATTTTTAGTTCCAAGGCACTCCGTGCACCTTTAAATTCCTCCTTAAGGTATAAATTTATTGGGATGCTCACAGGAGATCACTTACTGATAACAGCTGAACACCACCACGGTATTCAGCAGAGAGCAATTCTTCGGCTAATTCAAACACACAGCACTTGGGTCAGAACACATCCCCTCTCTCACTACAGCAGTTTGATAACAGCTATGAATAATATATAATTGTAGCCCATACTCAGAGAACAAGTACTGTACCTGACATCCATTGGCGATGGACTGGAAACCAGAACCACAGAGTCTGTTGACAGTAAGGGCTGGAACTGGGATAGGAACTCCCACACGCAAACCAACATGCCTTGCAATATAAATAGCATCTGAGGAGCTCTGGAAAGCAAAAAAATTGCAGCATTTGTAAACCACTAATGTACTTGGACAACAGCTGTTTCAATCAGCTCAGAATAGAATACCCAATACCTCAGGTAAATGTTAGTTCTGGAGGACACGATTCCTCGAGAATTATAAGCCACAGGAAGCGTTTATATTCTTTCAAGAAATCTCTTCCCAAAGTATCTCCTGAAGGCAGGTGTTTGAATTTATTTCAAGGAGAGACCCTTTCCCACCAGAGCTAAAGGTCAGCCTGAAAATGGTACTGCAGCTGAAAAGTTTCAAGTGACGTATCGGGGCTAATAGTAACTCATTCCCTCCACTAATGGATGATAACCATACACTAAGTAGGGCGCCTCCTGGCAAAGCACCACATCCTGATTGGTGGCCACCAATAACTTAGTCAGCCTGTCCAAAACAAAGCTAGTGACCTAGTCTGGGGGTGAGTACAGGCTACTGCATTGTAAGCAATTGTGCCTTGAGACAGTAAGCTCTCTGGGGCAAGGACTTGTTTATTCAGTTTCATCCACGCATCCAGGCCACTAACTTGTCTGGTGCAATCTAAAAGATATTACATTTATTTTGCATTTCTTCAGAGAATTTCTAGGGTTCTCAGGTATTATAAGCCCCAACCAGTTACATGATGTCCAGCAAAATGGCAATTAACTAAAACCCAAAGAAAACAATGCTTGTTCAGTTCTAACTCTGAAGTCACGGTCTACTGAGAAGAGCAGTATACCCAGGGGCTTGAAATTCAGCGAGAATACAAACTGTTTTTTTAATCAGATTGCATTTCACAGAAAGACAGGCTTCCCCGGTTTAAATTATCCTGGTCCCAACAAGGTCAATGGAAGCATGGTCAGCCCCTTAAACATAAAAGGGAATCACTTAATTATTAATACTTTGTATTTCCAGCCCTTTGATTTATTTTTGGCTCATTCAACAGCAACCAATTGAACAACAGATGCAGTTATATGTAGAAATGCACTAGGGAAAGGTGTTCAGCAAGTAACCAGGTGCCAGCAATTATTCCATCCTACCAACCTGCATGACATTACCCACAATGACACTGTCAATGATCTCAGGGGAGACTTTGCCAGCAGACAGTGCAGCGCGTGTAGCACATTCAGTCAGGTCAGTGGCTGTGAAGTCCTTGAGCAGACCTCCATAAGCCCCAAAAGGTGTTCGCTTGGCTGAAACAATGAACACACCTAGAACACAAACAAGAAAAATCCATAGGTTTAAATTAGGAAGAGGATGGACACAATTCATTTGATTTTCTTGAGATATGGATCAAATCTCTGCGGAAGATGAATGGACATTAAATAAAGAGATGTTGCAGGTAAATAGCAGAGGTGGAGTACATCAGTGGTTCTCAACTTTTTTTCATTTGTGGATGCCTAAAAAATTTCATATGGAGGTGCAGATGCCAGAGGTCTGAGGGCCAGAGGTTGAGAACCACTGGATTACATCACCCAGAGGGTCAGTAAGAGTACTAGTACAGTGCTGTAAATTTACCTGGGGCTGTATAAACAAAGAAAATATGGTCCCTCCCTAACCTGAGCACATTACAATCCAAGATACACCAGACACAGCCTAGAAAAATATTTCAGAGAAGGAGGCATGTGTGAAATGAAGAGTCAGGAGGAGAAGCTAAGAAGGATTCCATGAATAAGTGTTTTTTAAAGAGGGATTTAGAGGAAAAATAAGGGAGCTTGAATGTGCAACAGACAAAAATTCTCATATCAGATCAATCCAGTGCTCCATCTAGTTTAATATCCTATTTCTGACAATGGTCAGTACCAGATACTTCAGAAGAATGCACAAGAAAGTCCCAAATGGACAACTATAGAATAACCTGCCTATTGGGGAAATTTCTTTTTAACTGCCATCAGTAAATTGTTTGCTTAGACCAGGAAGCACAAAAGGCAGACTCTATGCAGAAGCACATTATTTTAAATTACCTCATTTTTTTCAGAAAGGCTTTTACTTTAAAAAACAAAAAAAGTAATTCCCTCATCTAAAGTTCATGGTTTCTGATGAAAAAAAAATTCACATTAAACTTCAGCTGATTGCATGTGCATGCATCTCATACATACCCCCCCCCCCCCCACACACACACAGTGAAGAGAAATAGCCTAACTTTAATTTTCTACATCACAAATGGAACATATATTGATAAGTTGTAAAAACAGACACTCTGCTTCTAGGTGAAAAGTGACTAGGAGCAAGCCATGAACTTTTACCCATAGCTACTTCCTCAATTTCTTGTCTGGTGAAAGGTGATGTGACACTTGCCATAAGGTATCTAAATGTATTAAGATATTGTATTTAATGTATTTAAGAGGATGTATGAAGATGTCATAGTGTGGAAAAAGACAGTGATTGTTCCTTAGGCCAGTATTTATCCTCATGAATATGTCAAGGCCTTCTACCAGAGACATGTGTTATCTATTACCCCAAAATGAAAAACTGCCTTCTGTTTCTCCCACTCTTTTTATATTTTTGGAGCCCACAATGCTTGTGATTGAATTGACGGATATTGTAAAAGAACTGTCAGTTTAAGGGAACCTTCTGAACTGACCAAAGTTCAAGCTTGCCCACCTTGATGAGGACTGGATGCATTGTTGGAGACTGAGACATCTGATATCCCTGATTTGCCTGGAAGACCTTCTGGGAGTTGCCATAAGGCAGAGCAAGCATTTTGTTGAGAGGTAAAAAGAAAAACACTCTGATTTATTGCTTTCCCTCATGGCCATTACGAAACATCTGGAGTCATTACTATTTTCTGGTAGAGGAAACTAGAAAACAGCAGACTGACCTAAAATGTATAGAATGACCATGCATTACTGACATCCACACCCATCATTCTCAAAAACAAAGCAAAAACCCCATACATAACTTTGCACGGAAGGACTCCTTATCCAAACCCCATGTTATGAATGGAAATGATGGAAAGTGATGGAAAGTTAAGGAACCATAAGAACACTTGGAAAAATCTTGTGCCAACACAAGAGAATGAGGATCCTGAATTAATAGGGTGACTATACATCCTGTTTTGGCCGGGACAGTCCCTTTATTAAGCTCTGTCCCGGCCGGCCTGACTTTTTGGCAAAAGTGGGCATTTGTCCCATTTGCTCTTGCCAACTGATCAACTAGCATCAACTATGTTCTGACTCAGCAGAGCCCACGACAGACTGGTCCCACTCAGTAGGAATAACTTGTTGAGGAGGACAGCATTTCACAACTGAAATTCTGCACTACAGTTACGCTGTAAGCCAGGCACAAAGCTAAACCATAATAATAATACTTATTTGTACTCTGGTTGAACCTAGGAGCCTACTCGTGGAGCAGAGCCCCAAGATACTGAGCACTACACAAACACATAAGGAAAAAGACATTTCCTATCATGAAAAGTTTATAATGTAAGTAAATAAGCAATGAGTTTTTTACCTCAATCTCGTATACAATCTACCCTTAGCTGAGAGCATCCATTGCTATTTACAGATGTGTTAAAACAGGGGTTCTCAAACTTTTTTTGCTGGGACCCCCTTTAAAAATATTTCAGGCTGTAATGACCTCTCTAAAAAAGAGTGACAACCCCTCCATACCATGCCATGCTGACTTCTGTGCTGCTGCTGGCAGTGGCTCTGCCTTCAGAGCTGGGTGCCTGGCCAGCCGCCGCTCTTGTTACCCCCCCACAATAGTCTTGCAACCTTTTTTTGGGTTGGAAACCCCATTTGAGAAATGCTAAAGTATTACACTTTTACCTTAAACAATTACACAGGTTCGGTCAGGATGTGAAAGTGTTGTTGGCAAGTGGAAGGATGCTGGGATTTTTACTACGGGGCTGGCACCGAATCATGATGTAGGGCTTTAATGACAGCTTTGGTCAGTGGGCTTTTCCAAGTCCTGGGTTCATCAGCACCAAAGAGACTGATCGAAGAGTTAGTGAATGCAGAGGTCTTTACGTTACCAAAATATGTTGTTCAAAGTCTCCACACTGAGCAAGGCAAGCAATGCTTTAACCTTTCCCCCAGTTTTCTTCTCTGGACAGCAAAGTGGTAACAAATAAGGCCAGCACAATTCACCTTTGCCTTAAATGAATCTACTTCCAAAGGTTAACTAATGGTTAATGATACAACTGTGAATGTGATAAATTGAAGCTCTGGAGCTAATATGGCACACTGGGTTTTGTTGTGTTTTTTTGTGATGGAGAGGAAATACAATTGTAATGTAAAAATACACCCAAATCTATGGAGAGCCAAAATGTGACTGTTTCCCATGGTTTTCAGAGTTGTCTGACTAGCTGGGATGGGGTGTCAGAGCGCTTGAGGCTGGTGAACCAGAGCACACTCTTTAAAAAGTTTCCAGTATATTTTCAACATGCTCCAAGACTACGGACTTAGAGCACTGCCTTTTTGGGCTAGCCAGGCAAAGCCCTCTTGTTTATCGTCGTCAACTGTTTTCTAACCAAAGGTTTATTCCCCCTGAACCTTTAAACAAACAAGGGTGTAATGAAAACAAGGCATTTAGATTAGATAGTTCCTCGGCAAAGCCAGTCAGCTATATACTGATTTCAGATAGATTGAAGTTTTAAACTTTGCTGGAGATTTCTGCATTCCAGGACACCGGAGGCTAATTACAGTAGTGAAATGATGGCCCAAGCTCCTGGGGTGCCAATGCACACAGTATTTAATAGACCCAATGCCGGTTAATCAGACAGAACAACACAGGCTTTGAGCCAGAGATATGAGATGAGAGCGCAGAGAGGGGAGAGAGATGCAGCAAATAAAAATCCATTATTATATATCAGTGAAAAGAAAACTGTGTATCTCTTTTTACTGCTGGCAAGGGAATGGAGAGAGAATGTTAGAAGAACATACATACATACGATTTTATATATATAAAACCATGCAAACACACACACTTATTACAGGTTTCTATTTAAAAACAGTAACATTTTACAGATTGCACTTGATCTTGAAAGATCCCGAAGTGCTTTGCAGACTAAACTGAAAGAATGGGCCCTGCTCGGTTCTTGGCCTCTGTATTTGGTGCCTTATTCTGGTATTACTCAGCTCACCACTGAAATGCAGCTAGTATTGGGCAGTAATTTTAAATAAACAACAAACAGAAAGAGGGAGTAACCAGATTCATGTGTAGTAAAGGCTTACTTCAAAACAAATATTTATTTCATGATCTTTTAATCTTGGCTTCCCACCACCCCTTTTCTGTCTGTTGTTTGTCTGTTCTCGGTTTCGCAGCCACTGCCATAATACATAAACATATTACCAGCCTTGGCAGGATTAAATTTTTATTGGTAAATATTGATATATGTTGATTTCGCCACATACACACACAAACTGAGGAAAACATATTTCCGTTGATAATAATCAAAACTTACAGCTAGGCAAAGTAAGAAAAATGCTGTTTGAGAACTCGGAGTCTGACTTAAGGCGATTTACTTTATTATTTTGACATGTGATGTTGACCATGTAAGCAAGATTTTTAAGTTTTTGAATCTCAACAACCCTCAGTAGCGTCTGACCCGCGTAATTTCCTGCAACAGTGAAAATGTGAATTGATTAAAAAAAAACCCTAAAAACAAGCTTAAAAATAAACACGACCCCTTAGCCACTGAAATTGCAAACGAAATAAAAGATGAATCCAATGAAACCTGGGCACAAGGGGGCTGGCAGCGATTTGCGCCACCGCTCAAAAGCTGCAGCGAAGAGGCCCTGAAAACGGAGCCTGCACCCCGCCGGTTTCAGACACTCGACCCTTTATTTCGTGGAAACGGGGGGGGGGGGGAATCACCCGGTAACGCGGCGCAAAAGGGAGGCTGGGACTTTAACGGGCTGCTGACGGGGGGACAGCGGCGAGGGGCGAGCGCCTTACCTCTGAGCAGGGCCATGGCTGGGCTGGGCGCCGCAAGCGTGGGACGGGACTGCCCAAGGGCGCGCCCCTTGAGCCCCCGTTCCCCGCCCCCGCGCACGTGACTGCCCATCGGGAAAAGCACATTCGGCGCGTGAGTCACCCGGCGCTGTACCGGGGGTCAAGGTGGGGACCGTCGTTGTTCAAGTGACGGCCTCGCGCCACAGGCGGGTTCCTGTAGGGAACAGGCTCAGGGAGGGCAGCAACCCCCCCGGCATACCTTTCCTATGACATTGACGCTGGGGGCCGGTGGAATCGGCGCCTGCGGATGCAAAGCTGAGCGGGCTGGAGGGGAAAGCCGGGGGAGCCTGGGGCAACGCCGTCCCCGGTGGGCCGGGCCGGGCCTGGCGGTGACTCGAGGGTGGCCCTGAGAGCGTGCGGGGCGGGGAGCGGCCTGGTCCCGGGCAGACAGCGGGAGCGGGCCGCCAGAGCCAGGCCGGGCTGGGGCCCTGGGCCGAAGCAGAGCGAAGGGGGAGCGACGCGCCCCTTGGGCAGCGGTGGAAGGAAGCGAGTCTTCCTGTCCCTCACGGCTGCTGCCGCGTGTGACCCCCCAGCCCAGGGCCCCTGAGCTCACTGCCTGGAGCCCCACGTCCTGGACCCCCAAGCCCAGGGCCCCTGAACTCAGTGCCTGGAGCTCCACGTCCTGGACCCCCCAGCCCAGGGCCCCTGAACTCAGTGCCTGGAGCCCCACGTCCTGGACCCCCAAGCCCAGGGCCCCTGAGCTCACTGCCTGGAGCCCCACGTCCTGGACCCCCCAAGCCCAGGGCCCCTGAGCTCACTGCCTGGAGCCCCACGTCCTGGACCCCCCAAGCCCAGGGCCCCTGAGCTCACTGCCTGGAGCCCCACGTCCTGGACTCCCAAGCCCAGGGCCCCTGAACTCAGTGCCTGGAGCCCCACGTCCTGGACCCCCAAGCCCAGGGCCCCTGAGCTCACTGCCTGGAGCCCCACGTCCTGGACCCCCCAAGCCCAGGGCCCCTGAGCTCACTGCCTGGAGCCCCACGTCCTGGACCCCCAAGCCCAGGGCCCCTGAATTCAGTGCCTGGAGCCCCGGGTGCCCCTGTGCTCACTGCCGCCTGCCCAGTGTCTTCTCTTCCTGCCCCTCTTCGCTGCTGCCCCTTACCACCCTCCCACTTTTCCCCCTTTCCTTTGGGTGCAACACACACATTCCAGTCCCCGGCCTGTGCAGCCCTCAAACCCAACCCAGTTGTAGTGTTACGCCCCCCACGTACATGCACACATACACACATCCCTTGCACATTCGGGATGTCCCTGTAATGGCAGCCCCCCATTCCCTAGGGAGGAGACCAGCTGCAGGCATCCTGGGAGCGCTGGGGACACGGAACTCCTCAGGCCCGCTGATCTCCTGGGATCTGTGTGTTTGTGAATTGATCCCACTGCCTTTTCCATCGGGGGTACCCCGAACCCAACAGAACAATTTGGGAGAAACTACATGAAAACTTGTGATTTCGTCCTCTGTTGCTCCTATTATTCAGCACTGCACCCCATTGGGAGGAGGCTTTTGTTCTTCAAAGCTAGAAATAGACAGGTAAATGTTTTAAAATACACATGTATGACATCATATGGTGGTTGTTTTAAAATAAAGTTTTTATTGTGTAGAAACTTCTGTTAGAAGATTTCTGTAGTGAGAGAAAATTAGGCTTGTCAGAATTAGATTCTTTTTTCATAACTTTGATGGATAATATCAGTGTTTATTTACTGTTAAGCATTCTTTATTTTTATTGCTTTAATTTTCTCAGTAGATCAAAATTACAGGTTTTAAGAATTTCTCCTACCCCCTAATTTACACAATTTAAATTTTCACAGTTGCAGAAAGTTTGGGGGGTGGGGGAAGGCAGACAATAATTATTTAATTACAGTAGACTATATTTTAAAAAGTTAAAGCTTTATATCTGTTAAAACACAAATTGTTGACATCACATATCAAAATATACAAAGTAAATATCCTTAAATCCAACTGAGTTCTCAAGCAGCATGTTTTACTTTGTCTATCTGTAAATTTAGATAACCATAGATGGAAATATTTTAAGTGGTTTGTGCTTGTACAGTGAAATTGACATTCACCAACATTTACCGATAAAAATCTACTCCTAGTTCTAATGTGACTCGGAGAATGACAGGTGGGAACATCTTGCACGAAGATGGCAGGAAAGAAAAAGTGTGGAGCTCACTAAACCCTGGTCTGTGATGATTAGCCCACTGCGCAATCTGAGTTCTGCAGAACTACTTGATGAGATTTGTGCTGAGAAAGGCAGCTGAGACCAGAACAACAACATATGTCGTGATTCTGAAGCTGGAGCTGCATGGGTGGCCCCTGCACAGAACCTCATTTGTGTCTTTTGCAGGATCAGGATTTATAGAGCTAATTTCTGATACACATTACAATAATATATTAGGATACCTCTGTAATGAATCTGTGCTTAGAGGATAAAGTAAGGGATCGGGAATCAGCAGTTCTTGGATTCTGTTTCTGGCTCTGCTATTGACTTCATCTTTGACCTTGATCAGATCACAAGATCTGTGTCTCAGTTTTCCTATCTGTAAAATGGGACTTATGATGCTTACAGTAGAAGCTCAGAGTTACGAACACCAGAGTTATGAACTGACCAGTCAATCACACACCTCATTTGGAACTGAAAGTACACAATCAGGCAGCAACAGAAACACTTACCAGGTACAGAAAGCCTATGGCCAGGGCTTTCTCCAGACTGTATATATTAACAGATTGAAAGCTTACAATAACAAAGGGGCTATAGTAAACATGATATGCTATGCAGATGAGGACCACAAAGTATCACCTCTCCTGGACTTAGGGCTTGTCCACACTTGAAACGCTACACCCCTGTAGTGCTTCACTGTAGACACTACCTACATCAGCAGTATGGTTTCTCCTGTCAGCTCCTATCAGTGTAGGTAATCCACCTCCCTGAAAGGCAGCGTATAGGTCGACAGAAGAATTCTTCCTTCCACCGAGCACTGTCTACTCCAGGAGTTAGGTTGGCGTAGCTACCTCTCTTGGGTGTGGATTTTAGTGTAGGTCTGCCCTCAGACAGCCCCTGGGCTTCTCCAATTGTTCTAGTCTCAAAGAACAACCATACAGTACAGTTTTATGTAGATTATAGAAAATTTAGGCCTGGTCCATGCAGCAGTGTGAAAAATCCATACCCCTAAGCGACACAGTTAAACCAATCTAACTCTGGTGAAGACAGCACCACCGAGAATTTTCCCACCAACCTAGCTACCGACTCTCGGGGAGGTGCACTAGACTAGCGTAGGAAGGAGTGTCTTCACTGAACACTACAGCAGGGCAGCTGCACTACTGCAGCATTTGAAGCGTACACAAACCCTGGATGTGGTTACACTCCCAGATGCTTGCCCTGTGTCTCATGTAGATGATATGTTAGATAGACGTAGCATAATTAAACATTCAACTACTTTAGATTTAACCAAGGGACAACTGGCAAATTCCCTTGGAAACAGTGTCACAAAAAAAGTCTGCATTCATTACTAATTTTGGACTTTTTGAGTTTAAGGTACTGTCCTCTGAATGAATTAAAGCAGGAGTCACATTCCAGGACACTGCTCTCAGCTACATAGACAATATTGGTATATTGAGCAGTACGTGGGAGGAACACAAAACACATATGGGGAAGATATTGAAAAGCCTCAGGGAGGGAGGCAGGCCGCATAGTCAAGCTGTCAAAATATACGATAGAGGCAGCAAAGATCCGATACCTGCATCATCATTAGATGGGCAGAGGCCAAATCTACCCATATCCCCTGAAAGCAGAAAGCTATTGTAAATTGGCTTGTCCCCAAAGCTAAGAAACAAATTAGATCTTTTATAAGTCTGGTTAACTATTATTGAAAAGCTGTAGGAGGTTTCAGTGACATTGTTGCTCCTATCATGAGTCTTTGCCGGAAAACAAAACCAGAAAACGTGGTTTGGTCAGACTCCTGTCAAAAGGGTTTTGATACACTGAAACAAATTTTATCAGACACCCCCATCTTGGCCAATCCAGATTTTAAGAAAATGTTTGAAGTGTGCATTGATGCATTCAACAAAGGTCTCACAGCTATACTAATTCAGACTGGGGAGGACAACAAGAAACACCCCATTGTATTGCTGAGCAAAAAACTGTCTCCCATGGAACCATCATAATAGATAAGAAAAGGAGTACTTGTGGCACCTTAGAGACTAACCAATTTATTTGAGCATAACCTTTCTTATGCTCAAATAAATTGGTTAGTCTCTAAGGTGCCACAAGTACTCCTTTTCTTTTTGCGAATACAGACTAACACGGCTGTTACTCTGAAACCTGTCATAATAGATAAGGAGTGTTATGGGCTGTGAAATAACTCAGTTCTGGTCAAATTAGGTTGGCATAACTGTCACTCACAGGTGTGAAAAATCCACAGCCCTGAGTGGCATAGTTAAGCCGATTTAAGTCCCCACCTAGACATGATTAGCTTGACTGAAGAATTCTTCCATTGACCTAGCCACAGCCGCTCAGGGAGGTGGATTACCTACGCCAACAGCGTAGGTGGTGTCAGCACTGAAGTGCTGGAGCATTTCAGGTGTAGATGAGCCCTCAGAACCTACCTGTTCAAATAGGCAGTTAAGGGTATTAACAGACCATGCGCCACTGGAATAGCTCCGTAGAACAAAAGGAACCAACTCCAGATTGCTATGCTGGAGCATAGCTTTGCAGTGTGATATGGAGATTAAACATATTGATGGGCTGGAGATAGCTGACACTGTCTAGAAAAGGGAGGACACAGGTGAAGCTTACGTCATGGCCAGTGGCCAAAACTCCAGCATCAAAGTCATGAGGGGGTGTGTGATAATCAGGGTCAAGATATACCTAGAGGAGAACAGAGGGTCTGAACCCCAAAGAATAAGCAATTGAATTGACAGGTTACATACAATGGAAATATGTGAAGTAAGGTCTTTTATGAAAGCTTGTAATGTTCTAAACTTGATAAACATTAGGAGATATTCGCAAAAAGAAAAGGAGTACTTGTGGCACCTTAGAGACTAACCAATTTATTTGAGCATGAGCTTTCGTGAGCTACCGCCTGTTTCCTCTTGTTTTTTCCTACCCCCCCCCCCCAGATGTTCTGGTTTAACTTGGATTTAAACCTGGAGAGTGGTCAGTTTAGATGAGCTATTACCAGCAGGAGAGTGAGTTTGTGTGTGTAGGGGGGTGGGGGGGATGTGAGAAAACCTTGATCTATGCAGGGAATAGCCCGACTTGATTATGTAAAGAGTTGTCACTTTGGATGGGCTAGCACCAGCAGGAGAGTGAATTTGTGTGGGGGGTGGAGGGTGAGAAAACCTGGATTTGTGCTGGAAATGGCCCACCTGTTGATCACTTTAGATAAGCTATTACCAGCAGGACAGTGGGGTGGGAGGAGGTATTGTTTCATGATTTCTGTGTGTATATAAAGTCTGCTGCAGTTTCCACGGTAAACATCTGATGAAGTGAGCTGTAGCTCACGAAAGCTCATGCTCAAATAAATTGGTTAGTCTCTAAGGTGCCACAAGTACTCCTTTTCTTTTTGCGAATACAGACTAACACGGCTGTTCCTCTGAAACCTGTCATTAGGAGATATGTACATACAGGCTGGCTATGAATGTATGCATGTATATATGTGTGGAACATTGTAAATGAAACTAGGGTGCAATTACAGCATCACTTCACAACAGGAGGGTGAAGTAATCAGGCAGAGAGGGTCACCTTTCAGGATAGTTGTTTACACGAAACTAACTGTAAGCACCTAGCATTGTACAACTTAGGGAAAAGCAATGGTGGACCATTAGTTAATGGAAAGAGAGGGAAACTGAAAAGAAAACCCCTGTTTTGGGAAACTAAGGACTGGTCTACACTAGGAATTTATCTCGGTATAACTAACTCTCTCAGGGGTGTGAAAAATCTACACCCCTGAGAGATTTAGCTATGTTGACCTATCTCCCTATGTAGACAACACTAGGTCAATGGAAGAATTCTTCCATCAAGCTAGCTGCCACCTCACGGGGAGGTGGATTAACTATTCTGACAGGAGAACCCCTCCCATCAGCATATGTAGAGTCTACACTGTAGCATTTTAAGTGGAGACATACCCTAAAAAAGGAGGGAGTTGCCACTGCTCTGCATAACCATGAATTACCATAGTCTAAGACCCTGTCCACGCTACAGGTAACTTCAGATATAAATAATCCACACCCCTGAGCAATGTAAATTATACTGACCCAAGTGCTGGTATACACAGTGCTATGTCAGGGGGAGAGCTTCTCCCCCTGACATAGCTACCACCTCTCGCAGAGGCAGGAGTTCTTAAACTGATGGTCGGCTTAGAGCATCTCCTCCACAAGTCTACAGTGATGCAGCTGTAAGTGCTTCACTGTACCTGTAGCTTGAGAGAGGGGGAAAAAATACCCTGCAAACCCTGTAGGCTGTTTAAGGGAAGAGGTTTGAAGTGAATGTTATCTGGAAGAGCTATGAGGAACAACATCTAAGCAGGGTGCTGTATGTGGAAGGCTGGATCCCCTCTAGGAAAACTGTTCAGAGGCAACAGATAACTTGTTTTAGAAAAGGGAACTTAGCTAATATTGAAGTGTAAAGTCTGAGATTGCATCTTTATTTATCTTCTGTGTAATCTATTTGTGTTTGCTTTTCTTTACTATTTTATCTTTGAATTTATCATTTTTTCTATTAAATAAACTTTTTGTTTACTTTTACCCCAGCTAGGTCTCTGTTGTGCAAACTGTGTGTGTGTCAAAGTCAACTGATGATTGTGGGCAGGTTTCATTCATTTTCCGGGGTGAAAAACCAGAGGGGGAAAGTCTGACTGGTAGTTAAAAATTCAGGGAGGTGGATTTAAGGGGACTTGGGACCAGAAGGGCTAGTGGGGTCACGCTGTAAGGAGTAACTAGGTGCGTGGAAGCCAAGGTTGAAAGCTTTATTATTGTAGACTGGCTACTGGTGTCAAGCTTTGAGCCATAGCAGCATAGCATTTTGGTACCCAAAGTTATAAGGCAGGCAGTGACAGAATCCCTTACTGCTCTGGGGGATCCCCAAAATGTCACAGTATACTGATGCTATAACTAATCTCAAAAGGGATGCAGTTTAAATTGTTTATAAATAGCCTCATCCTTTGAACCTTTCACCCAGTCATCTCAAAGCATTTTACAGACCTCTATATGCCACAGAGTGGGTACAGTAGACTCTAAGAGTTACAAACACCTTGGAAATGGAGGTTGTTCATAACTCTGAAATGTTTGTAATTATGAACGAAATGTTATTGTTCTTTCAAAAGTTTAGAACTGAACCTTAACACAGCTTTGAAACTTTACTGTGCAGAAAAAAATGCATATTTTAACCATCTTAATTTAAATGGAACAAGCACAAAAACAGTTTCTTTACTTTGTCAAATTTTTTTCTTTTTTTAATCCCCCCCCTTTTTTTAGTAGTTTACGTTTAACGTCATACTGTACCTGCTTATTTATTTATTTATTTATGTGTCTCTGTTGCTGCCTGATTCCAAGACTCGTGTTTTCTTAGACTCTGTCTACACTTAAACTGCTACAGCAGGGGTTGGCAACCTCTGACACCCGGCCTGTCAGGGTAAAGCTGCTGGCAGGCCGGGCCGGTTTCTTTATCTAGAGCGTCCACAGGCACGGAACCCCACAGCTCCCATTGGCTGCGTTTGCCGTTCCTGGCCAATGGGAGCTGCGGGGAGCAGCGCAGGCCAAGGGACGTGGTAGCCACTGCTTCCCACAGCTCCCATTGGCCAGAAACAGTGAAGCTGTGCCACTGTAGCGTGCAGCTTTAATGAAGACACTCTAAGCCAGGGGTTCTCAAATGTAATTGCACTGCGACCCCCTTCTGACAACAAAAATCATTACATGACCCCAGGAGGGAGGACTGAAGCCTGAACCCGCCTGAGCCCCACCACTCCACATGGGGGGAGGGGGAGAAGAGGGGCAAAGCTGAAGCCCTATTGCTCCAGGCGGGGGAGAGGGAGGGGCAAAGCCCAAGGGCTTCAGTCACAAGGAAGGGGCCTGTAACCTGAGCCCCACCACCCAGGGCTGAGGCCCTCATGCTTCAGCTTTGGCCCCAAGAGGTGGGGCTTGGGCTTCAGCTCTGGCCCCAGCAAGTCTAATGACAGCCCTGGCGACCCCATTAGAACAGGATTGTGACCCACTTTGGGGTCCCAGCCCACAGTTTGAGAACTGCTGCTCTAAACTGATGGGAGAGAGCTCTCTCATCTGTTTAGTTAATCCACTTTCCCAAGAGGCAGTAGCTATGTCTTCTCCCATTAATATAATGCTGTCTACACGGGTGGGGTAGGTAGGTATAAATAGGTCGCTCAGGAGTGTGGATTTTTCACACTTTTGAGCGATGTAGTTATACCGATATAGGTCGGTAGTGTAGATCGTACCTCAGAGTATCACATTTAAATAGAAGGTGGAGTAGATTGTTTAGCATCAGAGTCTCCGTACAAGGTTAAGTGCCCAGTTAACATCTCTGCAGTCGTAGGACAAAAACAAGGGGGATTAGGGAGTTAGAGACAGAGGCACCAGAACCAGGGGGCCAGGGCCCTTCCACTTTTTGAAAGTGGGGATCCTGGCCCATCCACTTTTCACCTGGGCGGACCCCGCCCCTTTCCCTTTCCCATGGCCAGGCCAGCAGGGAGCCCAGCTGGGGAGCCTAGGCAGCTGTGTGGGGGAGCTGTGGCGGACCCTCCACCTGCCCTTGGCCAAGCATGAAGCCTGGGAGGCAGGCAGGGGGCTGCTTTTGGTCACCATCCGGGCAGGGGTCAGGGGCAGACTCTTTGCCCCCTCTCCAGCTTGGTCACGGGCAAGGCCTCGGGGGGGATGCAGGCCCCTGGGTCCTCCACTTATGGGAGGACTCTGGTGCCCTTGATTCGAGATTGTTGTAAAAAGCCATAAATCTGATGTCTTTATTAAGATCATGATTTTTAGTGTTTAGCAAAGTTATACGTTTAAGCTGCTCGGCTTGTCTTTTGAAGGTATTCTGCAGGTTTTGTGCAGATTTCCTTTGAGAATGAGGACTGAGAGGTCAGATATGGAGTGATCATTTTGTGAAAAGTGTTTGTCTAAAGCAGGGGTCTCAAATGACCACGAGAGCCACATGAGGACTAGTACATTGGCCCGAGGGCCGCACCACTGACCACGCCCCCCGCTGCCCCCACTCCACCCCTTCCATGAAGCCCTGTCCCTGCCCTGCCCCCATTCCAACCCCTTCCCCGAAATGGTGTTTGAGACCCCTAGTCCACAGTGATACGCTGTTTTTGTCTTTTATCATTTTTCTGAGAGTTCACTGGAGACCATAATGATTGCTGGTTTCACCCACATTGTTGATATTTGGGGATTTAGTACAGTGGGGTGAGGTACATCACATGCTGTGATAGGATCCAGGGGGTTTTCTTTTCAGTTTCTGTGGTCCACCATTGTCTTTCCCTAGGTAGTACAGTTAGTTGTGTGTAAACAACTAGCCTGGGAGTTGACCCTCCTTGCCTGCTTACTTGACCGCCTGTTGGGAGGTGATGCTGTAGTTGCAGCCTAGTTACAATTACAATGTTCTATTCATATATACATCTGTACATTCATAACCATAGCCTGTCTACATATCTCCTCATGAACATCAAGTTCAGAACATTACCAGCGTTCATAAAACACCTTGCTTCACATATATTTATACACAATATCATTGTATATAGCCAGTTGATTCAGTTCCTTATTATTTGGGGTTGAGAGCCCCTGTTCTCCCCTTAGGGTGTCTGGACTCTGATTATCAAAGGTAGTCAAAGACTGGAAGCAATAGAGGGCTCCAGCAGCTGTGATTATAGGTAGTGGCAAGCACTCAGGCTCAAGGTGGCTTCAGGCCCATAGCCACAATTACTAGTGGTGGTAGGAGGTGCCACAGGGACAAGATGAAACCCCAGTCCCCGGATGTGGCACGATCTGAGGGAAGAGGGATAAAGCAGCTTATGTAATTCCGACATTTAATGGTCCTGTTGGTGCCTGCTAAACATAAGGGCTGGAGCAGGAGGTGAGGACGAGGAGTGAATGAAGAAGTTACAATATTGCCAACTTCAGGAGATCAAAAATCATGAGATTGGCCCCAAAATCATGACATTAAAAAAAATTATATTGTGTTTTTTAGACTCCCCCGGCCCATCCCCAGCGTGTGTGCATGTGACAGTGTTGACCACTCTCCCACATGTACTGGATAAAGTGATTTTTGGCCCCTGCTGCTGGAGCTCTCACTCCCATAACTGCCCTTTTCCTGCCTAGCAATCAATCCTGTCTTCCAGTCCCCGCATCCGTTCTCTCCCCACCAACCCCCCTCAGCTCAGCCCCCCCACCCCCATACTCACCACTCCATCAGTTCAGCCCAAATACCATATCCATCTCCACTGTCCTCAGTTCACCCTCACCGCGTTCACTCCACCTGCTCAGAACCCACAATCAATATAGCCCCCTCACCCTCCTCACTTTAGCCCCCAGCCTCATCTCTGCTCCTTAGGGTTCCTCACCTCCCCAGGCCTTGAGGGGTGCAGTGGGGTTCCATCTCCCATTCCCAAGCTGGCAGAGGAGCAGCCACCTCGGGCTCACCCCTGGAGTGTTGGCCACACCTGGGGTGGTGGACAGGATTTTCTGAATAAAATTAAACCTCACTTTTAGAACTCTCAAATGTCAGGATTTTCTCCAGTTGATTCAATTGCTTATTTGAGGGTTGGCCCTCCCGACTTCTGTGAAGTTTCTCTGCCCTGCTGGGATGTAGCTATGAGGTCTCTTGTTAGCTTAATAGCTTTGTTTATTTGGTATGTAACTGAATTCTCATTGTCTTTCAAAGTACTTTGGAATTAACAGCTGGTGGAGAAACCTCTTTGCTTTGTTTAGGGTTGGGTAACTCCTGTTTGACTGGAAACACATTTGTGTGGTGGCTGAAAAAAAATCCTGACATTTGAGATTTCTATTGTGTGATCATGAGAGAGGTTTAATTTTACTGAGAAATCATGACTCTTGCAATCAATTTGCAAGAGCTGGCATATCTGAAGTCAGAGCAGGGGGAAATCTAATATACAGCGCACTAAAGGCTGAGGTACAGACCTGAACTAGTGATTGGACAAGGTGGGAAGGTTAGCGGGGCGGGGGGGAGGAGGGGAGGGGAGAAGCTGGACTGTAAGGCTGTGAAGAGAAACACAACCTGTGGGAGTAGTCATCTGACGTGTGGGGAGAAAGCAAGCTTGTCTGGGGATCCACAACATTCAAGTGTTCTGATTAGACCTGATGTGGGCAGAGTCAGATCCTTTGGTGCTTTAAATGATTGGGGCAGCTGGTGGCTCATCTAGGGTGGGGTTCTTTATGTTGCTAATACTAGTGGGACTTTTAACAGGTATGAGCAATGGTGGGAGACCTTCACAAAACAGGGCTTCTTTACACAGAGCTTCTTCCCAAAGGACAAGTATGAATCGTACTCATAGGGGAAGTTTTTTCTTTGAAACGCTATGAGATTGTTTTATGTCCTGAAACATGAAGGTTTATTTTCCTTCCAAATATTTATCCTACCTACCCTAACTGTGGATGTTCTACTAACCATATAAGCCCCACGCAGCATACATGCAGATCACTTTTTCCAGGAACTAGAGCTGGGCGTGAACCCACACCTCAGCTCCAAATATTTCTGAACTTTTGGGTAAGTTCAGATCAGTAGCCTAATTTAGTAGCTGACCTTAATTTCTATTTTGGACCAACCCTCAGATTTGTATAGCCTCAAATTCTGGGAGAGCTTGGATTTAAAATTCAGATTCATGATCTGTCTTGATGAGGAACAATAATCTGAGCTGGACAGGATGCATAGGAAATGAATGTGGTACATGCTAAAAGATGCCATCCTAGTGGGATTTTTAAGAACACCTAAGCAAATTAGGGGCCTAACTTCCATTCATTTCAATGGTACATATCTACATCTTTAGGCACCTTTGAAAATCTGGTCCTAAGTTCGTACACACGCTGTAGTTGGGTACATCTTATGTCACTACAGAAGAGAAAAACAGTATTTACTCCCTTTGAGCCAGATCCTATCCATATTCTCAGTGTAAAAGGTCCTACATGAAGAACCACCACTGTGATTCCATGGCTCGTGGGTTTTAGGTCTTGGACAAGAGATAGATCATGGCTTGTGACTCCATAGAACACTGGCCATGTCCCAGTGCCTGTGAATGGGAAGTGTAGGGCAACAGCTGCTATTAGAGCCTATTGGCTACCAAGACAGCTAGCTGTGCAACGTCTGTTTGCAGATTGACAGGGTGTTTTCCTCTCAACTCTTACAAAGAGCACCTGCGTAAAGCAGGTTTCTTTAGGCTTTCTGCAACAATTTGGAGGCTAGATCAAACTAGGTCTTAGGTCCAGTGGCAAATCATTGCTCCAAATTTGAAAAGAGGATGTCTGTTTTAGCAAGAATGACTCCGAACAGAGGGGCAAATGAGAATTTTGTTTAACTCCTTATACTTCACATGGCCTGAATAATTTTTTAAGAATAAGGGATCCTCACAGTTTAATTCAAAATAATATTTTAGCGGGTCAAGTACTTTGCCAATATGGTTCAGAGTGCCATTCTTGTCATGTGAAAATGGAAAAGAGCTCCTTTTTCTTGCACTCCTTTCAGGAAGGGTTTTGTCTGATAAACTGCATAATTTATTAGTTGAAAAGCAAATACAATAATCTGGAGAGTACAAAGATTATCTAAACAGCGCCACTAGTAATGGCTTTACCCCTCCCAAGGGTTTCCTGCTTTAAAAGGTCCCAAGTTGATGATTATAGTGTCTGTCCTCAGAGTCATCCATAAGCCTAATAAGAGTGCTAGTACCTATTTTTCTAAGGAATATTCGTAGAATTTCAGTAAGGAGTGTGGCGGGTTTAATTCTTATTGCAGTTTAACAGACATTCTCAAGAGTGGACATAGTAAGCTCTGCTTTCCAGAGATCAAAGTTAGTAGTGGAATGGCTCTTGAAAATGGTCAGTGGCTTCCCAAGTGACGATACGGGTGCAAAATATGTAGGTATGTATTTCCATGTGTTCTAGCTCAGACTGGACATCATTTTCAGTTGTCGTGGGCTCGTGTTCCCGAAGTTCTAATAATGGATCATATTTTAACATACACATTGTCTCAGACACTCTCCGATGCATGATCTCCATGGCAGCCGCATCAATTGATTATATAAAAGTCATATCAGGAAAGTACTGATGTGTTTTTCAGCTGTCTTTCGAGCAACATGTGGTTTGTCCCTTGCAGGGGAAAAAATTTCCTTTGCTCATCATTTCAGTTTCTGTCAGAACAACACAAGGAGAAGTGACAGCACTATTTGATCAGGCACGCTCTTTAGAACACCTGCAAAGCGCCACAGACCATAGTTTGGGAACCTCTGATCTAGTCCTTCCCCCTTTCACTTCATCTAATCTGTCCAGTACCTGTATTTTTAAATTTGCTCTTATGCACGTACAGAGTAATTCCACCTGGGAATGTATTTTTCTTCAAGTAGTGTCCCTATTGGTGCTCTACTATAGGTGTGCACACGCCCCTGCACTGTCAATCGGATAATTTCAATATTAGTCCATCCTAGCAGCACACTCGGCTCCTCGCCTGCCACAAGTCTAGCCAGCATGCGTGGGCATTTCTCCCTCAGTTCCTTCTCAAGCACAGAACATTAACTCCTGATACTTTTGCAATTTTTTTTTGCTTATGTGAAGCCCCTTTCTTTTAGTACTCATTTGTTTTTAGTTGAGTATGCCTAAAAAAAGAAAAAAGAAACAATAAGGTGTCGCCTACCGCCCCCACAATGGACAAGTCACAAGGGTATCTTGGCTCCCCAGGCTTCAAAAAGTGTCTTAGCTGCAAAGATTCCATCCCAGTAATGGGCGAATGCTAGCAGTGTATTTGCTGCCTTAGGGAGAAGCACAATCGACAAAGGTGTGGTTGATGCCAGCAGCTAAAATCCAGGTCCAGGAAGGAGAGAGAGTTAAGGCCAAAATTCCTGCTTATAGAGTTGGCCCTTCAACCTCCAGAGTCCTGGAGTGAGATATCACTGCAAACTTCTACGTTGAGGCAGGTGATTCTAAGGAAACGAGCCAGTCACTAACGACTGGTAACAAGAGGTCTGTGAATCCCTGTAGCGAGGTCTTGTTGAAGAGAAAAAGGGAAAAAGCAAATACCATTCTGATTGCCCCTACCTGGCCCAGTCAGACATGGTACCGTTACCTGTTTCAGCTGGCCTTCTGTTCACCAGTGACCCTACCAATCAGTCCCTACCTCTTGTCACAAAACAAGGGTCACACCCTTCACCACAGTCCATGGGTCCTGCACCTCAAAGCGGGGCTCCTTCATGGTTCCAGCACACAGAGGCATCCTGCTCGGAGGTGGTATAGGAGGTACTATTGCACTGTAGGAAGTGTGTTACTTGTCACACCTACCTGTAGAAAACGGTAGAGATTCCAGATATGCTGCCAACCCAAGGATATCACCCCTAATTCAGCCACCTTACTGGTGATCCTGGACTATCGGTTATCCCTAAAGAAATTGGGTCGATCTGTTAGCTCGCTGAAGGTTCACTTGACAGCAATTGTAGCCAGAAGGTAGAAAGCTATTCAATCTTCTCTCACCCAGCTATGAAGAGGTTTCTAAAAGGTATAGCAAACCTCTTCCCACAACCCCAGACCCTCATTCTGCAATGGGACTTCAACATAGTTTTAAAGGGCCTGAATAGACCACCGTTTGAACCCATGGCCACTTGCTTGTTAACTCACCTTTCCAGGAAGACAGCGTTCCTCATCGCCATCACTTCTGCCAGAAGGATAAGGGAGATAGCAGCTTTGAGGCACATTCCCTTTTACGGTGTTCTTCCTGGACAAGGTCACACTCAGACTGCACCCGAAGTTCACTCTCAAAATAACTTCTGCATTTCACATGAATCAACTCATTCAATGCCCAACATTCTATCCAAAACCTCATACGGATAACAGAGAGATCATCTTCCATACACTCGGTGTGTGGAGAGCTTTGGCCTTCTACTTAGGACAAAAGCCTTCCGAAAATCTCCGAGGCTCTTCCTTTCAGTTGTGTAAAGGTCAAAAGATGCAGTGATCTCAGCTCAAAGGCTCTTCGAGTGGGTCTTAACTGTATTAAACTCTGCTACCAATTTTGGGCGGGGGGGGGGTAACATCCCCACCTTCAGTACTCTCGCATTCCACAAGGTTGGTCTCCTAGTCAAATGCCTTCTCTTAGGGTATCCCCATATCAGAGATATGTGGAGCAGCTACATGGGCATCTACAGATACCTTCGCAGAACACTATGCCATTCTGAGTGATTTGGCTTCAGACGCCCAATTCAGGGCCTCTGTACTATCAGTTGTATCAGACTCGACTCCAAAGTCCCGGCCTCCAGTGGTGGGTACTGCTCAGGAGTGCACTCCAGTAGGAACATTGCAACTCACCTTGTGGAGTAATGATGTTCTTTGAGAGGTGAGTCCCTGTGGGTGCTCCACAACCCTCCCTCCTGCCCTCTACTTCGGAGTTGCACTTGTTGACTCTACAGTAGAGAAGGAACTGAAGGAGAAATGCCCGTGCATGCTGGCTAGCCTCATGGCAGGTGGGGAGTGGCGTGCGCGCAGGCAGGACAGACTGCACAAGGTGAGTAACTTCTTCCTTCTTAATTATACTCGGCCAAATTCTGCCCTGACCTACAGCTGTGCTATCTAATTAGGCCTACTACCACGAAGTACACAAATGACTAAGTACACAAATGGCTCATGTTACCTTTCCAGCCAAATTTCTGATAGGAAGAGAAGAGGAAGGTTGAGTTTTGTGGTTAAAAGTGCAGGGCTGAGTGTCATGAGCCTGGATTCTATTCCCAGCACTGACTTGAGTGTCTTGGGCAAGTCACTTAATCTCTCTGCGCTTCATTTTCTCCCTCTGTTAGAGGATGATATTTTACAGGGACGTACTGAGGCTCAGTACCAGGCAGTTCTTCACATGTTTGTTAGTAGTGTACAGTACTCAAACCTATTGAAGTCACTTCCATTAATTTCATTGGGCTTTGGATCAGACCCTTAGATGCCCATAATCATAAGTAAAAGCTTTCAGGATTGATCATTTTAATGTTTGTAAAGTGCTTTGAGTTTAAGATGGAAGCTATTGTTGAAATGCAAAATAATATTACATTTTCAGTTTTGTCCAAAAAGTCACAATTTAATTTATTCAAAAGTATTTATTTCACAAATTTTTATCCACAGCTGAATATTACAGTAACTATTACAAGCATTTTCCTATAAACAAAGGTGTAGTTTACAGATTTGTTCAAAATGGAAAAATATTTTATCAGCAGTAGTATTTCATCTACATTCAGGGTTCACCCCCCTGAATATCATTCAAACTCCTTCAGAACAGCTGCACCTTCTGCTTGTTAAGGTAATGAAACTTCACACAAAAAAATAGGGCTTGGACTGGTATAGTAGCACATTTTTGGATAGAGTTGGAGTGTTTAAATTTCAGTTTTGTTTCAGGATCTATTTTCTGACATTTGCAGTTTTAAAAAAATAAATTCTATACTCTTGAAGGGAAAAATATTTTCCAAATTGTTTCACTTTAACATTGACTCTGCTATCATTTCAGAAAGAAAATAATTTTCAGTTATGGTTGTACTATATATAATTCAATAAGTTTGGAAGAGAAGGTGTGTGGTGGTTCATGCAATATACTTTAATTATGTTGGCACATTTAAGTGCAGTTAGGAAATGTTAATTCTGCAACACTGTCCGCAACAATATTAGTCTGACAAGAATAAGTTTACATAGTCAGATAATAGGCTGAGTAGGAAAGAAATATGACCTAGTATTACAAGTGTTTTATCATTAATGTCACTTAACCCTTTTGCAATTCACACTTGGTTTGTACAAATTGAGGGTGAAATCTTGTGAACACTTACACATCTGAATAATTTTACTCATTGATCAGTCAGATTGGGTTTGATTCTCCACTATTATTGGTCTTACAGCTAATAGTGTGGAAAATCAGTCTATTGACTACAATGGGATGCCTCACAAAGTTATTTATGTGTATATTTGCAGGATCAAGGTATACAATCTTGCTATCATTGCTCACTTATGATAAGTTCCAGCGGATTCAATGATGTAATTGAGTGAGGCTTTTTTTGCACAGGCTAGGGTTGCACAATTCAGTTTTGAGCTTTGATGGCGGATGTTCCTTTCCCCAAGCTTAGTGTAAATTTAGAGTAGCTGTGAAAGATCAACAGGAGTGGCTACAAAAATACAATTGAAACGAAACTGAAGCCAGTTTCATACTAAAATAAAACTTTTGGAAGTTATGTCCTGGATGTTGTGGAAGTGTCTTGAACATAGACTACACAACACAGAATGCATGCATGAAGTCAAGTATATGGCTATAGTCAGTGTTAATTATTTTTATATTACATACAGTATACATTTCCTTGGAGATTAGGGGGCTAGTCCCAATCATACCCTTAGAAATACAATGCATGGAAAAAAATGTGATGAGATTAAAATCTTTTTTGCAAACCTTCTCAGTGTAACATAATGCTTTATAAGCGAACTTCTAAATCTACAGACTTTATGATACCACATTAAAATTTTCCCACAGTTTAACACTTTTTTCAGAGAAACATTGAGAAGTCACAGTTATCTTAGTAACAGCTAAAGGCACACAGCGGGAAAATGCTCATCTTAGTCATCACTATTAAAAACAAATCTGAAAAGCAAAGTTTTCAAAAAGCCGTGCTTTTACATTGAACATTTTTGTTTTGTTTTTTTAACGTAAAGACATGGCAGGTTTTTGAGGGAAAAAGGCCTATTTGAGCGTGATAATACAACTGAATTAAACCAGATATTTTAAAAATTGCTAACAGAAAAGATCATGTACATTAAAGATATTTTCTGCAGAATCCTTTTCCAAATGCAGCTTAGTGGATAAGTTAAATTATTACACATCAACCATTAAATACCCAGTTCCTATCTATTTCAATACTAATGGTTTGTAAGAGATTCTTTTTATAATACATATAAATTAAGTTCCTTACTGCTCCCAGTGAAATTCCATTATCCCTTTGAAGAACATTAACCACATTTTACACCTGTGATTAGTAACAAGACCATTGTGGAAAAGGATTCTGCAGCTCTCTTTAATTTAGTCTGCTTAATAAGCATTAAGTTTGGTGAATCCTGTTGGAGTCGTACAGTGAATAATTTACAACATTAGAGAGAGGTAGAGACCTGAAGAGCCTGAGAGGAAACTGCTGGCATAAGATGAGTTGTGAGGATAGCATCTGTGTAACCATCTCACTGGACTAAGTTTTGCTTTAGATTATTTTTGTTTAGTGTGAAGATGGGTTCACTCCAGGAAAAACATAGGGTTTAATTGAATTATAAAATGCAGTGAAAAATTTAACAAATGCTTTGAAGAAATATTGTAGAGGAAGAGGTAGCTATAATAAAAAATACTACTTTAGACAGGTATTTGACACTGAGAAGAGCAAGAAAGTGGGTTTTCTGAGCTGCAGCCAACACGTAGTGTGATTCCTACTGTAAGCGGGAGGAAAGTGAAGGCATTACTGAATACATGCAATAGATGCAAATGATCAAGGAGTGTAGTTTGGAGGTAGTGCTGGTACTGTACAGGCAACAAATGTTCTGCTATTCTATATTATGGGCATTGGTTCTAGGAAAAGTTTCCTCCTTCGTTGTGAATTGGCTTAATTATATCCTTCACCGGTAACAGCTATGCTAAACCATAGTCTTTTGTTTGAGCGCATGTACTTTTACTGTAGACGTAGTCCAATATAACTCTTAATAGCACTTATTTAACATTTGCTTTTTATAGCGATATACATATACAGGACTATTATAAGGTGTATATACATAGATTATATACATAATGTCTAAATCAAGACACACTCCTTGTCTAAAAGGTGACCTCGGTATGTTGTGTTTGGGGTGTAATGTATGTCTAAGAGATTCTCACGTTCTGGGATAATTGGATACCTAATAATAAATTTGCTATTTGGAGATGATTTATAGCAACTAAAAATAGTCTGAAAAATGCAGATAGGTTTTTCTCAAAAGCACTTTGTCATCATGGAACTGCTGAGACACTTAAGAACCATAGCAGTAAATGCAAAGAAATCAAGATTTTCTTAGGCAAGACCATTAGGGAGGTGCACAGGCCTACATGTTCATGATTCGCAAAAGATTGGGCCTTTGCAAGTGACAAATATCCCCATTGCATTTTGCAGCCTGGAAAGTTAGAACTGCAAAAGTGTTGTGACCTTAGAGCTGAAAAGGTCATAATTTGCAAACAGGCCCCACCACAAAGTAATACAATCATTGCTGTTATATGGCATTGTCTACCTTTAGATGCCATTTTCTTCTAGTAAGGATAGCATTTCCTGTGACTACTGAGAGTTAAATAGATTCTGGCAAGTACTGAGAATGATCAATAAATGCTTTGGGAATAGCAGACCCATTTTAATTCCTGAATAGTGAGGAATAGGGAACTTTTTATATTAATAAGATTTCAAAAAATCCTATTGGATTACAATTCAAATGATTTTATCTGATAACTTCTTGTATTTGACAGTTTTCAATTCATTATTCTGATAGGAATTTAAGATTATTGTTGACTTCTGTGTTCTGTTAATAAGTGCTTTGGGTTATCAAAATACTAGTTATAGGATTTTTGAGTTGGGCCATGTCTACACTTACAAGCTTACAGCGGCACAGCTGATTCAATACAGCTGTGTAGCTGTAAGAGCACTTATTTAGCTGTGTTATGCCAACAGGAGAAAGCGTCAATATAATAAAACCAGCTCGGTGAGTGGCAGTAGCTATGTCAGCAGGAGAGCATCGCCTGCCAACAAAGCATTGTGCACATGAGCGCTTATGTCGGCAAAATTTATGTCACTCAGGGAGGTCTTTTCACACCCCTCAGCGACAAAAGTTTTGCCGACATAAGTGCTAGTATAGACATGGACTTAAGTCATTCAATTTCTTACGCATTCTCTTTTGCTTTAAAACACTGTGAATTAAACAAATTATTGCTAGTATTCCTTTTGTTACTTTAGGCCCAGAAGCTGCATCACTGATCAATAGAAGTATTGCTATTGAATTCAATGGGTAAAATTCTGACCCTGTTGAAGTCAATTGGAGTTTTTCCACTGACTTAATTAGGGCTACGATTTCACCCAGTGTGAGCAGGATCAGGAACTGGATTGGATTTACATGAGTTATCCACACATATGAAGATTGCCAGAATTTATAGAATGGTGTAGGCAGAGCCATCCCTTGGGTATGGCAAATCGGAGGCCCCGCGCTTCCATAAAAACATGAGGAGGTGAGGCAGGAGGGCAAGCAGGGTCAGGGGGCAAATGGGGAGTGAGAAGGCGAGCGGCAGCCCCCCTGCCAGAACCTCCCTCTCCCCACAGGGCCTCCTGCCCACTGATCAGCACCTGTCCTTGCTTCTCAGTGCCTACTGTGGACCAGATATTTTGCTGTGTCAGGAGGCGCTGCGAGGGGAGGGGAGAGGAGCAGAACTGGGTGGGGAAGAGGCGGGGAATGGGTTGAGTCAGAGCTGGGTGAGGGGAGCACCCCCTGACAGATCAGAAACTTGGCGCCTATGTCCCGGGCCTCACATGAGGGATGGCCCTGGGTGTAGGTATAATTTTGTTACATGGATTCTGATACTGGTTATGTCAGCCCATGGAAACGGCGACTGCCCTCCATAATTATGTAAGGTATTAAAAACCGGTAGAGCATCTTTGTCTTCACTAGATGTGGCAGTATCTTAACTCCTATAAGCATAGGGTAAAGCCAGGAGTGGATTTTAGGATGAAAGTTTCCAATACTGACGTGGGGAGAGACACTACAGCCCCTCACCTCCTAGATTATTGCACCAGAAAGATTTGAGGCCATCACCACAATTCTGTGGGTGAGAGAAAGTCTAAATGGCCACCCCTAGCTACATCTCTGCAGTATGCACAGAGATGAAAGCGTATTGGATGGAGAGCAGTGGTGACTCAGGAAATCAGAATTCCTGACAAATAAAATCCACCTTAGACTGAAAACTATGCTTGTTTTCACCGACACCTTAAACTGTGTGATGAACACTTATTTGCACATTTTGCAACTTATATTTCTGAACTGACCATTGTGATACAGTGACTAGCAACAGGAAGAAATGTGAAATTGTATCTCTGCATTGAAATGCATTAATATGTACAAACCACCTTATCAATGCCATCGTTTTTCTGAAGACAGTGTTTTGACTTTGATTTTTATCTGGAGTTTCTTCATAGCCACTTATGAAGACCAAATTAACCATCTCCCACTTTCCAGTGTTTGCTGTTCATGTCTGTTGGAGACTCTGCTATGGGCTTTGCACTATTTCAACATGAAATCAAGCAGTAAAAAAATTCTGTATTTCAAGTATTCTTATTTTGAGCTGCAAGTTACAAAAAAAAAAATCACATACAAGATCAGTTTCTTATTATAGTATAAAGTTTAGCACTAACTGATTACTGTGTATTGGTTCTTCCATAATCTTGTTTGGTCCACGTTAAAAAGATCTTTTTTTTTTTGCTTGAATTCTCTGGTGAAGGGGGACCGCTTTGAAGACATTTTCTTCAGACTTCGTTGAGAAATTCCAAGTTGAGAGAAGCAGGGATGTGAATAGAGTCCATGGTTATGGAGGATGGACTGAACGGAAACAAAACTGGGAACATATATTTGTAGTCTAACAGCAGCTGTGGTGGGTCATTTCGCTCTTGCAAATTTGCCTATGAGGTTTGTGTGGAAAAAATAAAAGGTTAGTGTGTTTTTCATCTCGATCATTGCTTTTTTATTTGCATTTGCAACACTTAACACAATAAATGGTCTGGAGAGAGATAGGGTGTATAGGATCTAAGGAAGCAGGGAAAATGTGCTCCAGTTTCATCCCAACGGGAGAAAACTTATTTCTTGAGCACAGCATGCTGGACAAATATAAAAGATGAAGTGATCCCTGCCGCAATCAGCATACAGTATGAAATTATGAATATCAAATATAAAGTCTCAAACACATTATTAAAAATGTCTCTCTCCATAAGTCGCCTATGAATACTGATTGTGTATAAATGGAGCCTGACCAAATGGAATTTCTGAATGATGTAGGATACAGGACTTAGAGAGATGACAAACTAACCAGCCCTTTTTATGATTAGAGGAGAGGGAATAAAGATACACCAAGTAATTGAAATATTATGAACATAAGCTTAAATCCTGGCAGGTGCTAGGCATAGCACTATGGCCAGTCAAAAGAGCATGGGCAGAAATATGTTCCTTATTCTGGTTTGTCTAGACCCTCTCTAGCAGGCTTTTAAGAGGAACAATCCAGAGTTGGGCATTATGGGGGTGGGAGTATTGAATGTATGATCCTGTATGCAGTCCCTACAAAAACTCTTGCTTCTGCTTTTCCAGAATGTTTTTGTGCTTCCTTGGGGACAGTTATGCCACTTCCCCTACACTGGCCAGATTTTGCCCCATTCTCTTTTCTGTCATCAGAAGTCTGCACTGGCAATACAGAATTTTGTTATCCACCCGGTATTTCTTTTCCAGTAATTCCTCCTCCACTGTGTTTTGCAGTGATCTTGCTTCAAGCAGTGAACAGACCTTGCCCCCGGAAATGCATCCATGATGCTGTATAAGTAGCCAGGAATTTTGCAGCAGAGCAACACAAGTTGTAAATTCCCACAAAGTGATGGAAAGTGCTGCCCACTCAACTCCAGGAGTGAGAGAGTGGACCTGGACACTGAATATGACTCCCTTGTGTAGCAGCACAGACTACCAGCAACATGCTTGTCCTTTTATCTAGTGCACCATCAGGACTGAGAAGAATGTTAAACATTAGCTACTATTTTCCTGCTTTCTCTTTTTGACATTCAAGATACCATGGCACTCTTCAGAAGAGCAGGGAATTTTCCCTAGTCACCTGGTAAAAATTTCCCCGCTCTCCACTAACGTGCTGTATGCTGGGTGGCAGTCTTCCATCTCAGAAGTGGTTGCATTTCAGTGATGTCCTACATTCCTGTATCCTACCAGCCTTATTTGCAGGACTAGTCCCATTGAGAAAATGAACACTTGAGCGCTCAGATACTATACTGATAAGTAGAACTGAGCAATTTTTTTTTTTTTTTGGTGAACAGTAGACCAAAATGTTGCAAATTTGACATGAAATTGCTGAATAGTTTCAGCCAAATCTTTGTTTTCAGGACTGAGATGCCATTCACAAAATGGCTGGAGGCTGAGACAATGGTAGTGCCTGCCTTGTACATTTTAGCCCAGTGCACTCACTTAAGATATGGAATAGGAGCCAGGTTCAATTGCTCCCTCTATCTGATCTGAAGAAGGGATTTAAACTTTGATCTCACAGCAGAAAAGTTCCCTTACCCCGGGGCTACTGGGTAGTCTGGAGTGGGTCTTTCTCAGTCTCTCCCGTTGAAGTGGTTCCACTTTGTATAAATAATTAGTCATTGGAGGTTGGGACAAAGACAGAGAGAAAATGACTATTCAGCCAAGTGGTTAGGGCACTCTTCTGCAATGTGGGGCACCCAAGTTAAAATCACTTCTCCATATCAGGATTAGGAGGGAACTGAATGTCTCTCTCCCACATCCCAGGAGAGAGCCGTAACCACTAGGTTAATGCTTCAAAGGGAGATGGCACCATCACCCCAACCTTCCTCCTTTTAAGGATATCTGGAAACAAAATGTTTCCTTCAACCCAAAGCAAACTTTTTCAATTCATCAAAGTTTTTCGGAGTTTCCAAATTCGAGCAGACCCACATTTATTTTGTTGGTTTTTTGGAACTGCCAGTGACCTGATAAATAGTTATTTGCCCAACTCTACTGATAAGGGCCACGTAAATACCTACATAGAAGTGAACAGAGCTCAGGTTATAATTTATTAAATGAATTGGGATCCTTTATAATGAAGGGTTCTACGTGCATGTAAAGAATTATTACTCATTTTTATCATTACTGTATATTAAAGCAGAATAAAAATGCTTTCTGGATTTGATGGAGGTTCCTGGTATCTTTTCAAGTTCGTAACATATGTAAATTCAAAGAAAACACAGTTGAGTGCGTCTTGTATAATACACTGATTTAAGCATCATTTCCTTCTGTTCTTTTCCTACTGTACACTGTGGAACATTTGATTTATCAGAAATGAATTGTGAGATAAACTGAACTCAAAATTGGATAATACAATTTTTATAGCATATCTGACTAGAAAGTGGAAATCTTATCAGAGAAAGCAGCATGATGGGGCAAGAGCAGCTATTTTGCGTAAATGTGTTATTTTACCCAGAACATTAAGACCAAAAAAAAAAGTCCATATTGCAGATGTCACTTACAATTCAATATTTTTCTTGTTTACCCAATCTTGTTTTGTCTTTGTTTTACAATAAAAAAGTGTGAGAGAATTTGAACAAGTTGTTATGCCCTGTTATGTACACGTACAACTAATATGAAACCAATTAAAGTAATGTACTAAAATTAAACAAAAACCTGATGAGTAATTCTAACGATTAGATACTGATAATCCCCATTCTAGCTATTTGTTAAATGTAAAGTTACTTTGTGTCTTGAATCTAAATTAATTTAACTTCATGTTTGTATACCACCTTGCCTTTTGTGGTCAGGAACAATCCCATGACGCAAAGGTAGAAGTGCTGACCATTACATTCTGGCCAGTTCTGATTAGGCAGCATCTATTTACCACTCATGAACTGCCTCTTGTTGTTTCAGTTGGATATGATATGCTTCACTTTTCTTTTTAAACTTATGTGATGTTCCTGTGTTAAACAGTGTTGAAGGACTGACACATCCTTCCCCAGAGATGGCTGAATTTCAGTGGTGGGTAATGTGAATAGTTGGTAATGTACTGTGAGGCATTCTTCAGGAAGAGAAGTTTTGTAAAACAGTAAGATATTACTATTTAAGGATGTATACGTGAAGGCTTCAGTAGGCTGAGTCCCTTTAACAATCAGAGAACCTTTGATTACAAGCACTGAACTTTCATAATCATGTGTTAAAAGCAGAGAGAGAAGTAAGATGGAACATTAATGCTAAATCGATACCACTTTCTCTTTGGATTTTGACAGTTGCTGATCTTCATTTTACATAAGAACTTTCACTGTTGGTGTTTGTCTCCATTTTATGGCCATTTAACTTACCTGAATGTTTCGTATGAAGGCTACTGTCACACGTTCTTCAAACTCATTAACAGGAGTATAGAGATTTAATATTTTTACAATCTGTTGGAAACAAAACAACAGGGTTTTAGATGGCCAGCAGTAGCTGAGCTTCTCAATGGCATGAAACGCTGCTACCCGGTTTCTTCATGTTGTCACTTTTGTAGAATTTTGCATCAGTCTCCATGTCGGAGACAGTTAAGGTGTGTAAATTGAGGAACTTCTTCATGTCACTAGAGAAGGTTGTGGACTAACCATCTTAACTTAGTGTAAATACTCAGAATCTCAAGAAAGCTGAACAGAACTGAACAAGAAAAACTTGTACGTAGAAAATAGGAGATGAGTGTCTACAACATGCATCTTTGAACGTCATTAAACCACCTGTGCATGAATGACCTGAGTAATGGCGCAAGCATATTTCGATTTTCTTGTGCTCCCTTGTTCCCTTCCTGGTGCATGTTATGTCCTCAAATATCTGTCAAGTCCATCTTTTAGAACAGTACTTGTCAACTGGTGGGTCGCAACCTACAGGTGGGTTTGTGGTGGGGACACCTGCAAGGCTGCACCACATGGGGTGAGAAAAGCCCCATGGGCATTAGGATCCAGGAAGACTCTGGATAGACAACCTGCTGCCTCCTTCATGCTCCTGCTGCCACTCTGGCTGCACCCTTCCTGGTCTTAGCCTAATCTTGCTGCAGCTCCTCATCCACGGCCCTCAACCCCCTCCACCCACCCACCCAATCCACTCAGCTTCTGTGGAGGACAAGTGTTAATTCAAAAGGCTGCACAGATGGTGGTGCAGGGAGAATTATATCACCCAGCACCCCACACTACCCCTCACTTCCACCCTTTGTCAGATAAAAGGGGTGTACAATTGAATATTGAAGATTAAGGACCTGCTCCACTGAAGTCTACAGGAGTTTTGCCATTGATTTAAATGGAAGCCTGATCAGACCCAATGAGCAACTGGTACATTGAAGAAGCAGTTATCAACCTTTTGTCACCTCAAAATCTACTCATGAATTCTTGCTCTGAGCACAATTTTTTAGGATAGAGTGGGCCCTAATAAGCTGCTTGTGGATGCTGGGTCACAAAGACAGAGCTACTGATTTATACTTTAAGCTTCTCAGGGTAGGACCCTGGCTTTCATGGTCTCCTGATGCCCCTAGCAAAAACAGTGGCACTGTGAAACGTTCTATATAATATGATTCTAGCATTGTCACTCTGAACGTGTGAGTCAGTGTGAAGCAATGCAAACAGTTAAAAGCATGGTTGAGAACTCTTTGTTGCAGAATATTACCAGGCTAAATCATCACTGGGATTCAGTCTGTTACAGACTGATTTTTACGTTCTCAGTCATTTTGACTTAATTATTACACCCATGTGACAGCCAAGCACGCATCTATACCATGCCACGAGTCCTAGACCATTGTGATATCAGAGGTTACTCAGCTAATTGCCATCCTTATTCTATAGCTAGTTTGCATACAAGTGGTTGTATGAGGGAGTCCGCACAGATGATGGATTACTTGGCCCAATTGCCACACCTGTATGACAGCACAACCTTTCAGCTTCTAGGACTGAAAAACAGTGACATCATCTGAAAGAGCTTTCAGTCCCTAAAAGAATATTCTGTATTGTAAAAGAATATTCCATGGTGTAGCATGCATCTTGACCTCTACATGCTGCAGTGAGAGAGACTGGCCTGTACGCTGAAGGGATGCTGTGGGAGATCTCACCTTTTCTCTCTTCCGTTTTGTAATGAGTGCCCCAGAGGCATAGATTTCTGCTTTACTCCTCTTTCTTTCCCTTCCCATTAAATACACTTCTTTGTGACGTTTGGTCCAAAAAAAACCTAAGAGCTTTTATTCTGGAGGCCTGGAGCACTCACTTGCAAATGGTTGGTTCATTATCTGCCAAAGGCAAAGCTGGAAGGCTGCCCACAGGCCAACAGTAAATCAATTTTGAGGCACCACTGCTACAGATTTGTAGAGGATTCTTGTTATTATGTGAGACATCCCCACTGGTCAGAATAGCAGGGTGGTTTTCTTACCGTTTTACAGAATACCTATTGCATTTAAAGGAAGTACCACTGACTGTTCAGCAGAACTGTTAGTTATGAGGACTGAACCACAAGTGTTTTCTCCCGTTGTAACTGCCTGGGTTGTGTATGTTCCTCAAGCAGGTGGGATGGGCCTAGCTAAAGCTGGAAGCAGAGGAGGTGGCATCACCATCCAGGGAAGTCACAGCTGGGCCCTAAAGCCACTACTAAAGGAGGAAGAGGAATTTGAAGTGGGGGCAGCTGACTAAGAGATGTGTGCGCATTACCCACAGCTCAGTCATCTGATCCTGATCCTACCCTGCACAGCAAATGTAGAGATTACCTGTCAGGAGAGTAAGAAAGCTTGGCAGCTAGTTTCTTGGCAGCAGTAGCAGCTGGGAGGGCAGGATGTGATCAGAAAATTACTCAAAAAGGGTATGTCCCACCCAGCATGTGACACTTGAGGAGTACCATGTTCTAAAGCAGTGGACCGGCACCAGTCCACTGACCACCACTTTGAGGAGCACTGTTCTAAAGCAATCCTTCCTGCTGTAATGCACAGGAAAGAACTCACACCTGTTTCACAGCAAACGTGTACTCCAGTCCCTTACCTGCTGCGTAGTGAGGGATGTGCATAAGGAACAGATAGCCTCAGCATCTTCTGAAGTTTTCTTTTTGAGCTGAAGCAGTTGTGCTGCCTGGATCAGGGGCTCCACTGTCTCTGCTGCTCCACTCTGTTGCAAATTCTTCCCACGCAACCATTCCTCCAGCTGGCTTATGTTATACCTGGCCCCACACAAGTAAGATGTCAGTTGAAAGTTTCCTTTTGAGGGCTCATTTACTAGTTCAAGAAACATTGCATTGCTGGAGCGAGTGGAGTTTTTGATACAGATGTGTGATACATACTGATCAAGTGGTCTTGAAAACCATTGCAAACTCCTGGACTCCACAAACACAGGAGAATATTCATAAAGTTACAGGCTAGACTGTATTTTGCAGGGTAGCGGTAGAAGGGCACAAGCAGCTAGATTTTCAAAGGTATTTAGGTGGCTGGTGTGATTTTGAAAAGTACCTAAAAGCAAGTTAGGCACCTAACTTCCATTGATCTCAGTGTGAGTTAGTTACTTAACCTGCTTAAGTGCTTTTGAAAATCCTAGTAAATGCCTAAATACCTTTGAAACTCTGACCCGAGGTGCCTCCCCCCACTCCCGTGCCTTGGCACAGTCCTAGTCTGTCTGATCTCAGCATGCAAGCGAAATATCATGAGGAGTTTGTTTTTAAATCATCATTAATGTTTATGACAAAAGGCAGTTGGATAGGTCTGTGCCATGGCAGGTAAATTTTCATTGCTATTTTGTACGGTTGCACTAAATACCTTCTGGAACTCCCATAATCACAGCAAATTAATACCTATTAAGATAGATACAAGGCACCTGGGCCCTGATTCTGTAATCAGATCCATGTGGACAGAGCCTTGTGCCTGCATGGAGCCCATCTGAAGTCAACAGGGATATATGCACAGGCTCACAGGTCTGTCTGCATGAACCTAATAGCCTCAGATATTACTATGGTGGGCACGTTAGAAATGTCTGTGATACTGCAGTACAGATAGGCACTGCAATGAGCATTTAAATCAGAAACACAAAGCGAACTATCTGTTGCAGTTATTAAGCAATTGGAATTCACTTTAAATTCTGCTCCTTCCTTCCTGCATTTATTCCTGGACTTTTGTGGTTTCTGATGCATCCTCTGTTTTATTTCACACAGCTTTCCTGGTCCCACAGAATTTCCTCCTTATTTCTGATAGAATATTTAGTCTGCTACCTTCCCCACTGTACAAAATTAACAAATTGCCTGTATATAAGCAGGTGCCTTCCCATCACTGTCTCAGCCAATGTCCTACCTGAGCTGCATACCAGTGCTCCACGAACAGACATCTTTTCTCAGCAGGAGGTTGTTCAGCGTTACTGCATTGATCATGTAGAAGAGCTGCTTGAAGACTTGCTGAATAATCTCCGGGTCCAGGCCCTGGTCACACAGGATGCTATGAAACGTATTCATTTGGCGAATGACTGCGTCTAAGCTGTAAGAGTTGTCACCATCTACCATGCTGGATGATCGGTTCCTGTAGCCCATTGGCTTCACGCCTGACAGACCCTGGATGCTCTCACTTTCCAACATTGCAGACACTGGGGGGAATATTTCAGAAAGGAATGGGGATAAGGTCTACATTTCCCTATAAATCACCAGGAGTGATTTGTTAGCTTACCTGTAATCTGTGGTTTATTTTATGTAGTTGCTAATGTGCTACATTCTACAAAACAAAGAAAATACTATGTCCTAACGATAGAAGGAAACGACTGGGATCCAGGAATTGTTAGTTTCTAATCCCAGCTTTGCTACATATTCTTTCTGTGGCTTGGGGAGAGTCACTAACCTTCCTGGCATCTGTAAATGGGGATAACTTTAAGTTACTGTATTTACCTTGGTGGTGTACTTCAGTTGGGAAGATTAATTAGTTAATAGCTATAAAGTAATTTGAAGGTAAAAAGTCCTATGTATTAATGTTAAGGAGAAGAACTCACTTAACATACTGTGAAAATTACAAATACCTCTGCACAGAGCTATCAAACTCTCCTTATAGTCCCAACCTGTAGCCTTAATCAAGTCTACATTTAAAGTGATTAAGTGGTTGAGAAAGAAGATTAAAAGAAATAAATCTGTATCCATTGGCTAAGTAATGATTAATGGAGGGATATGACAAGTCTCTCCAAGGAGCAAAAGGCTGCACATGTGGAGATGGTATAGCACAGTACAAGCATGTATAGGTAAGAGGGGTATGGTAACAGTTTTAAAAGAATGTAGTGTAAACTAACAGTCTCCCAAGGGAAGTGGTGGAAACCTTATAGCTAGAGAATATATATTGTTGAAGGAAGCACTCCTTCGCTGGCAGGAAGATGGACAAAGTGATAAAGGTATTTTCTCTCTCATTATTCTAATGCACCCTTGTAATGCAGAATAGTGGTTTTGTTTGTTTGTTTTTGCAGACTTCCCTTCTCTCATGAGATATTTGGTTGTACAGTTGCATGCAAACTTCATATCCATGTCAGTGCTTGGAATGGAGGACTGGGATTAGAAACAATGTCATAGCTCCACTTCTTGGCACTACCAGCTCCCCCAAAGGAGGAGGAAGATAGACTATTCCATCACTGGGAAAAATCCCATTGACTTTCCCGTCACTTCAAGCACTGTCTCATACATGAACTTTATAAATAAAGCCACCAACCATAGTGGCCTTCTCCAGAGCACATTTCTTAAACTGTTAACTGTTTTATGCCACCACATGCTTTCGTTTGGATGGGGAGAAGTGTTGCTAACACAGAGCAAAGGTCTCATATACACCTTCACATAATATATATACCCCAAACATACCTATCATTGGTTGCAACATGCCTTCTGCTATCTTAAAGAGCTGCTGATAGATCTGAATGGAGAGGTCACTTAAAACCTGCCGGTACTCCGTGAGGTCAAAGTTCTTAAGACAGTGTTCATTCTGCTTAGCAGTATTTTGTGTCATAAAACCCTAAAACAAAATAAAAAAAAGAGAGACCAAACCCCCTTGTTCTGTTATTCCGCCTAATAACAGTCCACTGACATCACTGCATAAAGGCCTGTAAAAGTAAATGAAAGTGTAATGTTTCTAGAATGCTACCTACTGTAGATTTTGGTCTTAACAGTTGAAGAAAAGATCAAGACTCATAAATCACCTATGATTATTCAACAGCTTATTCATAAATTATTAGAATTTTTTAAAATGAAATATCATTAAGTAATCAGCTTAATTTTAATTTCAGCAAGGAGAAAGGAATTCCAATTAAAAGATAAAGCATGTTTCCCACTGAATTGACTGTTTCAGTTCCCTATTAAACACTAGGCTACCCATTTGTTATATCATGAGCGTATACTCATTCAGAGCCACCAGGAGCCACATATTTTAATCTTAAGGTTAAAACTTCTTTTTAAGAATGGAAATATTTGCATGATAATAAAATATTTTGACCTCTTGGTTAACTTATGAGTTATACGCTAAAAAACCTGATTTTTTGCAGGGGTCTCACAAATTTTTCAGCTCTGTTTTTAATAAACAGCATGAGAATTCCCCTTACCAATTGCATTGTTTCCCTGAATTTCCAGCTAAGGCTTTGATCCTACAACTGGATTCTGTAGCATGGAGCCTTGTACTACTGCAGCATCAGTGGGGCATCTGCATAGGCCCAGGAGATCATCCTAGCAGATATAATGGCAACATGGCCGAAGTTTGAAATTAGCATGGTTTCTCTCCTTTTAATGCTCGTTTGTTACAGTACTCTTGCCAAGCTAGTGTTACAGTTTTGGGAACAGGGATTCTTGTTAAATGCAGTACTGCTACAGAGACAGCAGAGGGCATACAGAAGAACAAACCACTGTTACTGACCAAGCCTTACTCATACAATTCCTTTCATACTGTATACAAATGATTGGCTACACAGTGTCCCCCCACATTAGAATCTACAAAATCCTGACAGATAATTTGATTCCAAGGAAACGTTGGGCCTATACCAATATTCTTGCCTGTATCCTTTGAAGCGTGATGGCTGGCTAGGTTTAACACAAATCGAGAGTGAATTAGAAGGAAACTACACACGCATCTCTATATTCCAAATTTTGGTACCATAGTATATGGCTGTACATACAGTAGTATAAACAGCCCAGTGGACAGGTACCATATAAAGATTTTTTATATTACTAGAACTGCGATAATCTGATTTGGCCACAGATTATCAAAACTGATCGACACTAAACTGAACAGGTGTGAAAACTGTGAAACTGTATCAAGAAGACTGGTATAAGAGATTACCTCCTCTCTGAAGGAACTATGTTCTGATTCGTAGTTTTTGATCTCATGCACCTCAGAAGTTCAGAACTAATTGAGCACAACTTAAGAAAAAGCGATAACTTTTAGAAAAAAGATTTAAACCCATTTTTTCTGTTTAAAAATAATCGTAATGAAGGGCCCGAACCTGCAAACTGACTGCATTGAAATCAAAGGGAGGGTTCTCAGTATTGGACCCAAGAGAAAACTTTTTCCATCAAAGAACAGGAGCGGCATCCTAATTGTGAGTTTGACCTTTGAACATTGCTAGAACTAGAGGGGAAAGTTTTATACTAAGTTTTAAAACTAAGGGTCTGATATTCCTGCCACGTTTTACACCAGTATTCCTCTATGAACTTCATAGGGGACACTCCTGAGTGACACCAGAGTCAGTGAGCAGAGACTCGGGCCCTTGTAAGAGTCTCTCAAAGCTTTTTACCATTTCAGCAAGATTACTGATAGTTCAACATCCTAGTTTGACCCCAGGTATGGGGTGCCTGGAGATGAGCACTTAAGTGGAATGAACAAGAGATTTCAAAACTGGGTGAATGTTTTTCTGAAGCTCTGTTCTTTACATAAATGTCTCACCGTATCCCCGCTGTACTGCTTTAGACAATGTAAGAGGCGACAGGTGTTAGCCAACCAAAATGATGTCATCTGAAAGTCATCATTGTGTTTCTGTGAAGAGCAAAATTAACACGTGAGATTCCTCTTTGGCATATGAAGCTGGTCTATTTCAACAAAGTGGTTGTCCGAAAAGCAGAACACCACATGCAATGAACGACATGCTATTTTCATTCCTGCATGAGAATTCTGTTCCCTTCTGTTACCATGGCTGCTACTAAATTCTGCTCTTAATTACAACAGTGTAACTCCGGAGTAATTCCCTTTGAATCTCTGAAGTTGCTCTGAATTTGCAACAGTGCAGCACAAAGCAGAACATGGCCCATATAGTCATATTAGCTAATCAAATTGCATGCTTCAAGGCATAAACAAATCACCTGGATTAGGAAGGATTCTTCACCAACACGTATGACACTTTTCATTTGCTTAGATGCATCATATTAGTTTGCTTTGCCATTCTCTGAAGCATGAGATATAGGCCACTGACAGAAACAGGACACTGGATTTGATGGTCTACTAACTATTGGAGACATCAAGAGATGTGGCACTGTGCATAAGTTTAACCAGTACCACTACGGTATTATATCGGACGTGCCCTAAGGCCTCACTCTGAGTGCGAGCCTTCTGTTTAACAAAGAGCTTTCTTAACTTACAAAGGAAGCTGAAAGGCACCACTGTGTGGCCTAGTGCATTGAACACATGCACAGTCACCAGTAATTTTGAATTCCAATCCTACTTCGACAATCACTCACGCATTGGCATCAGGCAAGTCACAACCTTCCTGTGCCTCCGTTTTCCCATGTATAAAATGGATCTAAAATCACCTCCCTTACGAGGCAGGCGAAATAGCAATTAATGTTAGTACAGCAATTTGGAAATGAAGAGCACAACGGAAGTACTGAGTATAATTAATAATTCTATTTTAATTGCATCCGATGAAGTGAGCTGTAGCTCACGAAAGCTCATGCTCAAATAAATTGGTTAGTCTCTAAGGTGCCACAAGTACTCCTTTTCTTTTTGCGAATTCTATTTTGGTAGTTCTTTACTGTACTGCGGCTACACCCTGGAAGATTCTTTGGCTAAGAACTGAATGTTAATTAGGATGAGATGGCCCTGCTTGTGCTGGACCTTTAATGATTCATCCCACTGCAGAAATTTCATTCTTTGTCTTTGCTTGAAATGAAGCATCGCCTAGCTGAAAGAGATTGGGATAAACGGTTATAAATCAGAGTCTATTTTGGTCTGGAGTGTGGTGGACATTAAAGCTATATGTGACCAGCACATTAGGTTATAACACAGGTACATAAAAGAGCCAGCCTCTCCTGTTCTCAATTCAGGCGATTTAAGAAGCAAAAGCCAGAAGGGAAGTAAAACAATGAGTTAGCAGGTCAGGAAGCTAAAAAGAAGCTTAGTAGCAGAATTAGTTGTGTTCTATGGATGGTTCACTCACTGAGCATCTCTCCTATCTATAGGAAAGTAATCTGCATCCAACTCTTTGATGATTTTTAAAACCCACATGTACTGGGACAATTTTTTTTATCTATATTTAGTTGATTTTTAAAGAAAATCCCAGAGTAAAACAAACAGCAAAAATCGATGATAATATCATCATGTCAATATTATACTCAGGGCATGAGTTTGTTGAATATTTGCATGATTCCCATCTGAATCTGAAAAAGAGAGACATCTTTAGGTACCTACTTCAACCTCAGAACTAGAGTGTTACATCACATGCAGCCTTAGAGCTCATTTTATTACAAAGACATCATACCTTTAATACTTTCTTAATGCCGTTAATGGTGGAGGTGAGTAAGGAGTGCACTTTCTGGTCATCATTGATGTAATCTGCATGCCTGATGCACATGTAGAGGATGTAAGCAGGAAGACATGGAACTGTGGCAGAAACTGTCTGTGGTTTGAGATCTAGAAGTGGAACAAAAAAAAAAAAGGGAGTCTTTTACAACCTAACTTTTGCAAAAAGAAAAGGAGTACTTGTGGCACCTTAGAGACTAACCAATTTATTTGAGCATAAGCTTTCGTGAGCTACAGCTCACTTCATCGGATGCATACCGTGGAAAGATCTTCTACACTTCCGATGAAGTGAGCTGTAGCTCACGAAAGCTCATGCTCAAATAAATTGGTTAGTCTCTAAGGTGCCACAAGTCCTCTTTTTCTTTTTGCGAATACAGACTAACACGGCTGTTACTCTGAAATCTAACTTTTGTTAGCTGAGCAGGAGAATCAGAAACAGTAAAGATGTGTGCAAACCACCATCCCACACATCTGGGAAAGATCAGTTCTGAACGTTGCAACTTAAGCTCATCTCTGAGAAATTCCTGAACTTCTTGGAAATGCTTCATACAAGCTGCCGCGCTATCGTGTACAGAAACAACTGCAGAAATACTATGTACAAAATCTACTCTTCATCAACATAGCACATGGTGGAATTTACTAAATATTTCATGTGAAAGCAGGGATTGCCCGAAGAGGAGGAACTCTAAAAGTAACTGCTGTGATCTGGTACCATTCTTTGTTTGCTTTTTGTAGAGTTTCATTACGCTCGGGCGCGATAACAGAAATCATAAAACACTGATGCATAGTGAGGCAAGTGTGACAAAAACCTGAGTATTGGATGGTGGTGCACGTGCCAGCAGTGGCTCCAACCAAAGCCTTCAGTCTAATTAGCGCTCAAGAAGGTGCACATTGCAGAGACCTCAGAATGGATAACATGACAAAATGTTTCTGTTCCCCAGGCCTACAAGAAGCTGAAGGTCTGTATTGTAATATCCCTTTTCCATGTGTCAACGCATCATGGTGTAACAATTATTGCCCCCTTTAGGAATTACAGCTTCATTTTAGCATTTTCAATGCCTTGTCATCCTTGAGTAAGAATTATATCTAACAACAACAAAAGAATGAGACAAATTGGATGTGAATTTATCACTGACGTAACTCCATTGGAGTCAATGAGTTTCCTATGAAGGCATGAATTCTGTCCATAGCATTTTAGAATGCTAAGTAAACAGCACTGAATTTAAAGCACACTCCTAAGTGGGAAGAGAAAACAGGGATGGCTGCTTATATGAGACAGTTGGATAAAGGAGGTTCTTGATCTGATCAAAGCACTCATTACTTTTGTTTTTCATTCTCTCTTTCAGGGCTCAATGTTGCAACGTTCTGAATACCTCATGCAGGGTACTCTGGACACTCACAGTTATAAGCAAACACATATTGTGCTGGGCTTCAAAATTAGTTCAAAATTTCTGGGCCAGGGGAATCTCAAGTCATGTGTCACAGATGCTGGTTACTATTTGTTGGAAGACTATCAGAAGTGTGGCTAATTACTAGTCCCTTGGGGGTTTGCTGGGCAGTTTGAAGGGATTATCCCCAACACTGAAATCAACCTGATTTAAAAACAAAAACAAGAACACCCTCCAAAACCCATTGTTCTTATAAAATTCTTGAAACCGTTTGAGAGATTTCCCCTGGCACTGCCCGTGCAGCCCATTCTCAAATATAATGGAACTCTTCACAAGTGAGGAGCAGGATTTATGTGCTGTCAAACCCATTTCTAATATGCTACTATTTACATGGTACCAAAAGTGTGCTAGATGTGTGAAGATATGGGGCACAGCACTGAAGAGGTTCAAACTGGGGCTACCAACTCCAGGACACCAAATTTACTTCACTGATTTGGAGGGGAAAAAAGTCCTCTCTTCTGGAACAATCACTTTTCCTTGAGTCTTTATTATCCTCCAATTTCTGGATTCATAAAATGAAAGTCACAGGTGCCCTTTACAAATTATATTGAGAAACTTCAAATTTGTAAATTCAAAAAGTGGGAGGAACCTCCATCCTTATCCTTAGCTATACCCCTCCCTCCATCTGCTTACAAGGAACCATGCAAACAGTTTTATGAACAGTTAATATAGAATATAAACCCAAGCAAGGACTCAAGGTTGGTTTATTCACTGCTTAACCTGTCCTATATCTGTGCACGTCAGAAATAACTGTGCTTATTTACCCTAACAAAATACTAAATGAATGAAACATTCCAGCACTTGCTTTCCAGGAATGACTGGAGAATCAGGTATAGGACCCCATTGCTATTAACCTGAAAACAAATTTTTAAGTCTAAAAAAAGTTATCAGTAAAACACGTTCCATTCTTTTCTTTGCAGTTATGGACTTCAGACAATTTAATCTAAGGGAAAAAATGAAAGCTAGCTGAGAATTTATGCCCTATTCAATAAAGCACTTAAACACATGCTTAACTTTAAACATGAGTTTAAATCCACTCTTATTCTGCAAAGCACTTAAGCACATTTTTAAATAGTTTGCTGAATCAAGGTCTTAGTTAGGTAGCTGAGTACCCACATGCCTTTAATATGCTCAATTTAGAGAGGTTTTACAAATATCGAACTATGTTAAACCTTGAAATAAAGCAAACTCATTTGAATGGTTAAATACACACACACATATATAAATCCTGGAGTGATACAAGAATAAATTGGGTTAGTATTTCATATTTTAATGGTTTAGAAGGAAACGGAAGAGGGAAATGGAAAGAGAGGCAAATAAGGTCCTAACCTGTAATGAGGTTTCGGATGAGAAGTGGCTCATCTTCCTTGTAATATTCCAACATTCCCTGGAAATCTTTTTCCTTCCGTTGGACAGTGACCTGCCTGGTAAGCTCGTGACGCCTCCTCTCTGTGTGTGCTGTAGCTTGGGTCGCTGTGACGAGAAAGAGACAACTTTGAAGACAGCTGAATGAATCACCGAGCGCAGTACTTCAATGATAACTATGCATTACAGGTCTGATCCAAAGTCTGTTGAAGTCCTTTGTGTCTTTCCTTTAACTTTAATGGGCTTTGGATCACCCCTGTGTGAATGTGTGATATGAGTCTGTTATAATATTAGCAGCTTTAGATAGACAGATAAAGGACCAGAAACATAACTTGAACTCCTCATTTGGGCAGAACTCTCACTGACAAAGTAAAGGGTGCAAGATAAGGCCTAAAAAACTACAAACATTAGTTCCTTTAATAAATGTAAGATTCACTGGACAAATATTCAGAAGATGGTGACCTTACTGGATCTTATGAACGTATTACTAACACTAACAAAAGCCAGGCTTTGGGAAAATATGCATAAGCAACATATTCTGTGGCAGAATGCACAGCAAAATTGAAAATTACCGTTTTACGCTGTCGAGTATTGTACCTACATACAATTTTAATCAAATGGAAAATTATGAAGGCTTAATGCAAGTAATGGTAAATGTCAGTCGGATGCATCACAGTAAATTACAGTGACAAAAGCAATCTGCACCATCTGTGCTACTGTGAAATTCCCTGTTTATTCAGCTTAATTTCACTTAATGTCTAGTTCTCTGAAATCAGTTCATAAAATCAGAGCACTGTAGTTTATCACTGTATCCAGTGAGGAAGATAAATAGTTTCTATGCCATATAGATAGCTTGTCCCCATATTATTTTCTCATCAAGGATGAAGCGTTTTTCAACAACCTTTCTAAATATCTTTAATATCCCTTTATCAGTCACAGAACAGAATTACTTAAGAGTAGGTGGCGTTTCCTTCTAAAACAGTATGTGGGCCACAATATACACTGCATTAAAAGAACAAGGGCCACTTAGAGTCATTAAAAGGACCGTTTCAAAACCCACAGCATGTACCAAATGTCAGACAGATGCTTTCTAGTAAGAGCTGAACATCCATTCTCGCCTCAATTCTGTGGGTGATTTATCAATTTTAAGATGATCCACATCAACAAATTAAGGGAGGTGGCAAGATCCAGGATCTTTGGAAGAGATTTACCATACAGGGACTGACAACATCCACTGAAGATAACTGAAAGATCTCAACAGAATTTGAGCAATAACTTCCCAGTTATCTCCACCCTTTGGTTTAGGACCATACATTGAGGATGGATGAGGTAACGGAAGTTTTTTTTTTTTTTTATCATAACCGTAACGGAGACTAAGGTTCAAGAGTGCCCTAAGCATGACTTGGGATGGGGTGGGGTAGGTTAAAAATTTGGGACCCATTCTGTTCTTTCACACCAGTTCAGATCTCACTCCATTGAACTCAATGAGTTCACCCATATGGTAAGGTGGAGTGACACAGAATTTGGCTATTGGAGCTGAAGCAGAAGTTCTTGTGCACATCCATTTGGAGAGCAAAGCATACATTCACCTGTGTCCAGTTGTTCCACTATAGAAGACTGCTGGGCTCCTCCCCTTCCCAAACAGGGTATTGCACCAAAATAGAATATAGAAGAATTACAATTGGAGAGGTCACAGAGACTCACTGGTCAACAGAGAGCTTTGTGGCAGCTGCAGAACAGAGCCTCTGTTTGTTATGCCTATTATAGGCACGCCAAGAGAAGTTTGACTCCTTCTCCCTCTTGCTCTGAAGCCATGAAGAATGAAGAAAGTGAAATGAGAGTCATGCACATTGTTTCCATAGGAGAGAACTGACCAGCATGTATTGGAAGTGGGAGAAAAAGCTTCTGAGAATGACACGTGCAGTGATCCTTAGGGTGTCTATGGGACACCTGCATGTTTCTCTCTGGTGTTGGAGGTGGAGACATAAAGCCAGAGAATAAAACCCAGAGACCTAGACTGAGCCTAGAGTAACAGAATTCCATTTCCCCGAGAAGGTAACAAAACCAGAATTACCTTCAAAATCCTGGACCTTCTTCATGTAAATCTTTAGCTGTTTCTTCAGCTTCTTCTCATTCTTTTCTAGTTTCTCTAGTAACTCTTTGAGATCCTGAAAATTAGGAAAAAGGATATTTAAAAAATTGCCCCACTGGCTGATCAGGACCCAGCCCTCTTGGATACAAAGACACTGAGAAGTACATATATGCTGTACTGAAGTGTGTTAAAAGGTGTGTGCAAATGCAGCACTCTGCAAAGCTTCCCGGAGGATAGTGGTTTACTTCTCTCCATTGATAGATATTTGTACTATGATCTGGATCCCTGAAAATGTGCAGCACTTCAGGGTCAATTTCTGCAGCACAGATAAGAAAACATCGGCCTTTCAGACTTGTCACGTCCACTGCCATCTGCCGAATTCCTGTGGCCAGGAATCACCCAGTCACCAGGGAGCTTGGAAGGACAGGGTCAGAATGGCAGCTGTACACCGCTCCCTGCGGAAAGCTTTTTTATTCGGAAGTACTGAAAGGTTTAAAAAATTAGCCTATCTACATACATCCAGTGTTTAAAAAAACCCACACACATTGATTTGTCTTTGCAGAGGCCATTTCAGTCAGTGTCAAACCAATCAGTCACGTAACTTGAGCTCCTCCTTTTCACAGAAAAGTAGAGAAAGCATGCTGTCAAGTTTCTCCTGTACGCGGTGAGAGAGAGGGAGAAAATGGCAGCTTTCAAATGGTTTCCCACATGATGTTATTTTAAAGAACAGGTCTTTCTTCTTTCCCCAGCAGTGATCTTCTGATCCAGAATTTATGGTGCTAGGGCCTGATGCTGTGAATTTCTGAGTTCCCTCAATTCCCAATGAATCTCATAGGACTGAGACTGCTCAGCACCTTGCATGTTCAGGCCCGCAATGACTGCTTTTTCAAATGTCTTTTTAAATAATAGTGCCATGGTATTTAAAGCACGACTCTGCTCCAAATAGTGACTCCATAAAAACTACAGGAGGGAGTCCTATGTTCATTGCCTTTCAGTGACTCCCATAAAAAACCTACTCAGTTTACAAGTAGACAGATTTTTTTTCCCCCAAGGCCTGGGCTACGTGCATTTTTTGTGCTGGTTTAATTATCTCACGGTGTATGCAATTATTTTGGTTAAAAAAAAGTCATAATGGTACAATCCCTAGTCTGGATGCAGTTTTATATCAATAGAAAGATGCTTTACAGCTGATTCTCCTTCCCATACAAGATTAACTACAATGACATGTGGCACCTTTATACCGATATAATTGCATCCACACTAGTGAGGCGGTACAGTTTCAGGTATACCAGTATAGTTAGAGCAGCACATCTTGTGTGTGTAGACATGCTCTAATTGACAGGCCTGCGAACTCACCCTAGGACCTGAGAATCCCACCTCATTTACCATTGCCAGAATCAAAGGTTTGCAGGCCAAATTAGGCTTTCAGTTATATATGTGCTGCCTCTCACGCATGTAACAGGTCAGAATTTCACCCTGCTACTGGAACTTTATCATCATTTGTTTTTTTGATGATTGGTGAGCGAGGCAAGAATCCAGTTCCCTCTCCTACCGTCGTGCTGACACTGGTGGTAGCAGGAGTAAACCGCAGTAAGACTTCTATTTGTCCCTGAAATCAGCATATGTGATTGTGAACACCCAAAGGGCACAGCAGTATTGAGTAAAGAGTTGCTGAGTCACACTTCAGAGTAGATCTGCACTTCAAGGGCTTTTTGGAGAAGAAACTCTTCTACATCTGACTCTTCTTCCTAACCCCCACATAGGGCAAGTCAACACTACAAAATGAAGTCAACCTAAGTTATGTTGACGTACAGCCACTGCAGAAATGACATTGCTTTTTCATGTCCACACTATGCTCCTCGTGTCGGCGGTACACGTGCTCCCCAGGAGCACTTGCACTGATTTAATGGTCAGGGTGGGGAATTGTGGGATGGCTTCTGAAAGGCAGCAACAGTCGATGTCAGCAATGCAGTGCCTACATTGACACTGTATCGACCGAGCTACATCAACCTAAGAGCTTCACCTCTCACAGTGGTGGAGTTAAGTTGGCATAGCGGGCGAGTTACATTGTCAGGAGTGACATTTTAGTACAGACACTTACAGAGCTAAGTCCATGAAAGCTGCCTTATGTCAAGCTAAGTCTGTAGTGAAGAATAGGCCTTGGGCTTTGTTATTCTGTATCCTATATCCCCATACTACCTGTCATCCCCACTCAATGATGGCTATCTAAACAGTTAATCAGCCACTAAATGACTGATAGGCTCATGGTGCTGGGTTAGGATGGGCTGTTTTGTTTTCAAGGGATAAGCATAAATGCTGTACATTAATCGTTTGGCTGGATCCTGCTCCCATTCAATATAATGGCAAAAGTGCCATTGACTTCAACGGGATAGGATAAGGGCTAAGCTTTTCTCCTTTATCTCTTTTTTGCTGCCACAGTCATTGCAGGCAACAGATGCACCTCTGCCAAGGGATTAAAGTTGAACACGTTGCACAGCGAGCAAGAGATTTTTGTTTTGCTGCATGACATACTTTTCCTAACACGGAGAACTAAGAATGATAAAGAATGTGTTAACAGTTGCCCCAAAAATTGGTCTCATGGGGTCTCCCCTCTGAATGACTGTTTAACATCAGCAGAAGAGGAAATCATTCTTCCATCTGTCTACATGTTCACATAAATAAGCCCACGTCTCCTGATCCTGACTCCTCCTGGAAGTATTATACAGTAGGTAATGATTTATAGTTTATCACCTCAGGGCTTTATTTCCTGGCTGCCATTCATATGTAAATGGTTCAGACATGTCTGTTTGAACGTGATAAAGTTCTCTAAAGAGACGATCCTGAGTGAGGCAGCAGCATCTACCTACCCACCCACCCAGGCTCAGGAAATGCCAATTCTTATAAATAAGGCTATGATTTTGGCACATACATTTTTAGTAAATTTCACAGCACAGGTGTGCAAAAACATGAAAAGTCACGGAAAGGTCACCGAATAATGTCGGTTTTGCCACATCACCATACAGAAGACTATTGGGGCTGCTGAAAGTGAGGCACTGTGGGGAAGAGAAGATTTGGCAAGCAAGCCCACCCTGCAGCAGCAGGTCCTCTCCCATGGGACGGGACCCGACTCCCTGCTCTGGGTGTTGCAACCTGGCACATGGAGATGCAGTGCCTCTCAGGTATGGCCCATCCATAAATGGAGATGGCAGGGCGGATGGGCCAAACCCGAATGGTGCTGTGACCCAGTGCACCAGGTCACCATGCCACTCAGTTTGGAGGCTAATCAAATGTGTTTTTACAGCACTTCCAAGATGTCACAGACTTTATTCAAATTCATGATTTCTGTGACAAAACCGTAGCCCTACTTATAAATAACATTAATAGATTCAGAGGTTTAAGGTCAGAATGGACAACTATGATCATCTAGTCTGATTTCCTGCAGAAGACAGACCATAACATTTCAACCATTATTCCTGCTAGTGGAGGGAGTTATTCTTCCCTGACTATGTATATTAAAGTGCACAGGGCCAGACTGTGGCCTTAAGCCATTTTGCTTATGTCCAGAGAATGGCAAAATGTCACTGGGTACAACACAAAATATGACCTTTTACACCATGCAGCACGACTTCTCCTACTCACCATCCAACCCTTATAAAACAGCGTTTCAGTGCTCTACAGCAATAGCCCACTGTGTTGTTGGAACACCACTGGGAGTGATTGGGATCACTAGTGCATCTAGCTTACGGGAAGGCAGCTCCGCTGGCTAGTTGTGTGTTCATATACAAGGGTGTGTGCGATGGGAGTTCTTCCCATCTTACCTCTATCAACCACTGATTTGTTTTTACAGTATAGGTCATGAAGGACAGTCATTTTACATGGTCTCTTACCAGATTTTCATTTGACAGACGTGTGATTTCTTGCTGGATGCCAAATTCCACCTGGGCTTCTGGTGGTAGCTGTAGGGTCTGGAAAAACACCTGCTGCTGTTTTTCCATCTCGTCTCTCAGGGTTTCCACCTGGGTTTTCAGAGTTTCCACCTCCTCTTCGTGCTCTCTCCTCTGATCCTGAAGCTGGGCTTCCAGGAGCCTGATAAGAGGAGGAGTGAAGGGACCATTATGATAATCTATTCTGATCTTCTGTATTAACCAACCAAAGTACCCCAGTAACTTCTGCAACAAGCCGATGACTTCTGTTTGAGCTCTAGCATATCTTTCAGAAAGACACCCAGGCGTGGTTTAGATTCAAGTGATGGGAAAATGCTACGAAGATCCGTGTAGTTTTGTGGGGAGGGAGACAGTTTGGTGCTAAGACCCTGGCCCACCACTCACTGAAGTTAACTGAAGGACTCCCATTCACTTCAGTGGGCACTGGATCAAGCTCTCGTGTATTACATCCAAGTTATACTTCTCCTACAAAGCAACGGTAAGGTGTTTGGTTACTGTAGTGTACATCTTTTGCTGAGAAATCCAAAAATCTAAAATACTTTTAAACAAGATAAAAAACAGCCAAATATGAATTAGTTAAGACTTAAGCCCAGATTTAAACAATCACCAGTGATTTCAGGTGTTTCCATTTTTGGATGCCCAGTCTGAAACATCTTAAAGCAGCCTGATTTTCAGACAGTGGATGCGAAGCAATTTCAGGAAACCAGGCCCCTTTCAGTTGGCTTCAGCTTTGCACCCAAACACTGAGATGCCCCAAACCACTAGTCACTTCTGAAAATGTAGGCTCAGCTTTGCAGTGGAAAATGTCACACTGACTCAGACACGGAAGAAAGACTGCAAGAAGTATGCATTTTCCATTTTAAAAAAATTCTTTTCCAAGTCATTTTGAAGAATAACAAGTTAAATAAACCCCTTAGAAAGTGCATCAAAGGAAAACTGAAACTCTGGTGGCGGCGGGGGGCAGGGGGGTGTCTTTAATCACAAAAGGAGAAGAATTCCATGTGGACGAACAGCATGTCGTTCTGTGCAGCGATAAATTAAAGCACAAGCTGTACTTTCAGTAAAATGGACCGTATGAGCCATTTTTGTGCCTTTCTCTTTCCTTTTCCTCCCACATACCTTCTTCATCCAAAGGAAGAACTATTCATCACATAAAGGTTACTGCCCTCCTGAATGCTGGGTGTACTGATAAACAATGTTTAGCAAGTTAATTTATTTTTAAGGGTACCAATTATAGTGTACCAAATGGAAATCTCTCCCTTAGTGCTTTTAAGTATTCCAATAGGATCTAAACAAGATTACAAATGCTAGCAAAGTGGTTCCAGCAAGATTGAATGGTTTGAACAAGGGACTGAAAGTTACGAAGTCTGAAGCCTTAGCTCTGTCTCTGCCACTGATTTCCTGTGTGGTCTTAATCAAGGTACTTAATCATAGAATCGTAGAATATCAGGGTTGGAAGGGACCTTAGGAGGTCATCCAGTCCAACGCCCTGCTCAAAGCAGGACCAATCCTCAACTGAATCATCCCAGCCAGGGCTTTGTCAAGCCTGACCTTAAAAACTTTAAGGAAGGAGATTCCACCACCTCCCAAGGTAACGCATTCCAGTGTTTCACCACCCTGCCAGTGAAAAAGAGCATGCATGACTTCTGGCACCTGAATCATCCCACTAAAGTCAAGAGAACTATGCTTGTGCTTAAATGTAGGCACATGCTTATGTATCTTGCTGAATCAGGGCCTTAATTAGGGCAGGTCAAAAAGGTTTTCTATCTAAATTGTGCTTCAACAGAACACAGTTTTCAACAAGCCAAAGTTGTGTGTGTGCAAAGTGTCTGCTTTCCATGGAAAACGTTGTCTTTTTGATTTTCAGCTGAAAACTTTTCAGTTGTTCTGTTCAGTGGAGTCCAACATCCTCCCCATTTTCTGCATTTGTACATACACCCACCCACCCACTCACTCAATATCTGTCAGATGGAGATAATAATGGACATGACCTTGCTGACATATTGTCAGGAGTTAATATTGTGTTGGGCCTTCCACTATGCTAAAAAGTACAAGTTTTTTTCATGATGCAGCTTCATATGGGATCAAGTTGAACCTGAACCAAACACATAGACAAATATGGTCCTCTTGTATTTGCAGTTCTGAGGAAAGTAGGCAGCCAATCAGCCCAGTCATACATTTCATATTATTCTCAGAAGAGCTGCTGCCCTCCCTCTGGTTGCTCTAAAATTGACACTACATTTTAATAAATATTACGACTACTTTCCCCCTGATAGTGCTTTTCATCAGATGATCGCACTTTACAAACACTGATGGAGAGGCTCACAACACCTCTCTGTGAGGCAGATAAGTATTATCATCCTTGTATTACAGAAGGATAAAGTGAGATGGTAGAAAGATTAACATGTAATGATCAGACATTCTGAGAACTGTAAATAGTATCAGAATTGGGAATAGGCTACTGGGAACTGGGACTCCTGGATTCTACTTTAACCATTATTCATCCTCCCAAAAGGTGATTAGTTTGGAGAAGTTATTACAGAAGCACTGTGCTTGCACAGGGGAACATTGAAATTGCAGGAATCACCTGCAATGTGTCCCTCTGATATATTCATCCACAAAATAGGAGTGCATTGGAGTGTCAGAGGTAATCTGCAAGCAGTAATAATTCTCCTCCTGACACACTTCTAGACATTGGATTGGGTGGAAAAGGAGTAATTCAGGTGAATTTGAGCATGCAAAGAGGACAAAGAAAACAGTACATTTAAAAGGGACTCAGCATCCTTTCTTACACGTTCATGAACAGATAAGAGAACAGAAGACTTTAATACACTTTACAAAAGGAGAAGTTCAGTCAGAGCTAAAGGGACTATAATTAGACACTTGGGGCGAAACCCTGACTCCACTTAACTCAGTGGGAGTTATGCCATTGACTTCAACGGAGCCAGGAGTTGGTTCATGAAATACCGTTGTTCCTCCACACCACATATAAATATCTCTAAAACACATAAGGCTGAATCCAAAAGGGTGCAGCACCCACAAACTGGGTAAGGTTTCCCAGCACCTCTGGGGACCATAGATACAGTTTTGGTGTGGTACACAATGATACGTTCGTGCAGCAATGTTGCAGAACTACATCCCAACCCAAACTTTAGTTGGTTGCTGCATTCCTAGAGATGGGCGTCAGTGCCAAGGTTTGGCTCAGGACCACAATTTCCCAAAACCTTAGAAAGGTTCCATCTCCCCCTCAAAGTTATGGTGGCTCAGCTTGGGTTAGCCCCATCTCCAATTCCTATTGTAAAGGACAGTGAGGCAGAGAGAGTACATGTGAGCGTATGAACGAGGCGGGGGAAAGGAAAGAGGAAGAAGAAAAAAGCATTTGACCTGGCAACTTGCTTTAGGCCCTGATAGGCCAAGCCGAGCTCTCCATCTTCATTGAGATAGCCCCAGTCCTCAGTCTTGCTAGAAATAAAGGACAGAGAAAAGGAAAACAAGAGGACAGGAAAGAAAGGCAAAATGTCAGTTGCAACAGAAGGGGGGAAAGTAAGGAGTCCCCATTACACTCAGGCAAACTTTTTAAAAAAAGAACAAAACGTCATTAAACTCTCTTCCCTTTGGCATCACTACTAAACTGTACATAAAGAGCCCCTCTCTAGTCCGTCGTCAGAATCCTCTTCCTACCCCTGTAATTTCACAGTCAGACAGTTGTGCCCCCTTCCCTGGTAATACAAGAGTTGCCGTCAGACACTGCACTCCTCCACCCCTGTCATGAGTGGAGCCACTGTTGCCAGCTAACATGATTTTATTACATCTTGTCTGATATTTGCCATTTTACTTCCAGCCCCAGCTTCTGGAGAATCTTAGCTTTCATGTTCATAAGTGGTTAGCCTATCTGGAGACAAGCTGGGAAGTCTGAGCCAAATAAACTCAAAAGGCTCAAAATCCAGAAGGCAAATTAAAAGAAGCCAACATTTACTATCTATTAAAATCTCATGATTTGGGGGGTGGACATAACTCGTCATTTTTAAAATTTGGGGTAGGCACGACTGGCCTCTCAAAGGTAAGCAAACAATATCATCCCTTTTCATGCAGAAAAGTCAAGTGACTTGCCCAAGATCACAGACTGAGTAAGAGGGAGAACCAGGAGTAAAACTAAGGTTTTCTGACTCCAAAACCTGCGCTCAAGCCACTGAACAGTGTTGCCTGCCGTGGTAGCAAACTGTGATGTTGCCAGCACTGGCTTGTGACAGTCAGTGTACAACTCGGACAGGGGTAATCTATTGTCACACAAGAATCATAGTAATTGAGAAGAAGAGTGTGGTAGTTTGCCAAATCCTATATACTTCTAATTTGGATGAGTGGGGCTGTCGCTCTCCATGGCAAAGATTTTATGGATTCCTTTTCCGGGTGGGCATGAATATTACCAACCTGGAGGCAAAGGGGGAGGATAAACAGCGGAATTAAAGGGTTAGGGAAGACTGAAGGAGGACAGAGAGAAAGAGCACAAATACTGCTGCCCAGCTGAGCCACTGCATGCTGCTCCTTCAGTCAGTGGCCGTGCCCCATACATGGGAGCCTCAAGGGGCAATACTAGGCCCAGCAGTCCTGACTGAGGATGCGGGTAAGGAAGGTCATTTGTGTTCATAGCAAAAGTCTTGGGAAGAAAAGGGAAAAAACAATGGAAGGTAAAAACAATTCAAAGAAAGTAATCAGTTGTGGTCTATTGCTAGCCCTTATTATAGCTTGGATTTTAGTTAGGCTTTTGACAGTGTTTCACATGACATGCTCATAAGTGAAGTGTGGCTTTGGTGAATTTACTCAAGGACTGGAGAAGGGCAAGCATAGTACCTATCTTTAAAAAGAGGAACAAAGAGGACCCAGGGAATTACAGCCTAACTGATACCTGGAAAGATACTGGAACAAATTATTAAAGAATCAGTTCATAAACACATAGAGGATTAAAAGGAATTTTCTTCTTTGAGAGGGTTGCTGGCCTAGTGGATAGTGGGGAAGCAGTAGACCAGATATATCTTGATTTTAATATGCCTTTTGACACAGTTCCACATGACACTCTAATAAGCAAACAGGGAAATATGGTCTAGATGAAATTACTATAAGGTGGGTCCACAACTGGGTGAAAAGCTATATTCAGTAGTTATCAATCGTTTGCTGTCAGACTGGGAAGGCATATCTAGTGAGGTCCCACAAGGGTCAGTCATGGGTCTGATACTAGTTAATATTTTCCTTAAAATCTTGGATAATGGAGTGGAGACTATGATTATACAATTTGCAGATGACACCAAGATGGGAGGGGTTGCGAGCATTTTGGAGGACAGGATTAGAATGAAAAAGGACCTTGACAAATGAGAGAATTGGTCTGAATTGCACAAGATGAAATTCAGTGAAGACAAGTGCAAAGTACTTCTCTCAGGAAGGAAATATCAAATGCACAACTATGTTTGTACTGCTGAAAAGGATCCAGGGGTTCCAGTGGATCATAAATTGAATACAAGTCAACAATGTGATGCAGTTGCGAAAAAGGCTAATAACGTCCTAGGGTGTATTAACAGTAGTGTCATATGTAAAATGTGGGAGGTAACTGCCCCACTCAACTTGGCACTGGTGAGCCTCAGCTGGAGTATTGTATCCAGTTTTGGGCACCACACAGTTTAGAAAAGATGTGGATAAACGAGAGAGAGAGTCCAAAAGAGCCACAAAAATGAATAAAGGGTTTAGAAAACCTGACCTATTAGGAAAAGTTAAAAAAACACTGGGGATGTATAGTCTTGAAAAAAGAAGACTGAGAAAGAACCTGCTAAACAGTTTTTAAATATGTTGAGGGTTATCACAAAGAGGATGGTGATCAATTGTTGTCTAAGTCCACTGAAGGTAGAACAAGAAGTAATGGGGTTATCTGCAGCAAGGGAGAGTCAGGATAGGTATTAGGGAAAACTTTCTATCTATAAAGGGCAGTTAAGATCTGGAACAGGCTTCCAAGGGAGGTTGTGCAATCCCCATCATTGAAGCTTTTAAAGAAGAGGTTGGACAAACCCCTGTCAAGGATGGTCTAGGTTTATTTGGTCCTGCCTCAGTGTAGGGGGGTGAACTTGATGACTTCTCAAGCTCCCTTCCAGGCCTACATTTCTATGATTCACTATTGTGGCATGGGGGGTATGCATTCATACATACACACTCACTGTCTTCTGGTACAGGCATATTAGTTACAGTTTTCTTAGGCCCTGTGGTCTTGATTTCTCCTCTCACTCAGGTCTGTTTTACAGTGGTGTAACTATTAACTTCAGTGGAGTTAATTTTGATGTACACCACTATAAGATTTTGATCCTTTTCCCATTGGAGTCTGGCCAATTACTTCAATGGAGGGGTTAGGCCTTTTGTGGGGGTAAGAATCAAGTTTGTATTTCAGTTGGTTTATGCTGGAAAACTCCACCAATAGAAAATGCACAAGACACTGGTTGTTAACTTTTCTCTGTACTGGAAAAGCATTCTGGCTCAGCTGCATTTTAGTTACTTTACTAATATTGGTCTAAACCCCATTTCAATGCAAGAGGCTCAGTTGACACGGGAACAACAATCTTGATGGAGCAGAGCATTCAAAAAAATCTAGCCTCTTGGAGCACTGTCTTCTTTGGTGCAGCTCCAGACAGAATCGAAGAAACTTACTACTGCTGTAATCTCTTATGCTTTTGAGCCATATCCTCAGCAGGAGTAAATCAGCATAGCTGCACTGAGATGACTGGAACTCTGCTGACTTACTTTAAGCAGGTGACCTGGTCCTCTGAATTTGAGAGCCTAGTCAGTTTCACTTTACTCCTCTTCCCCCTACTGGCAGTGAAGCTGAAGGGGATCTCAAAATCTAAAAGCAATATTTTCCACAACTTGAAATCTTTAATCTAGCCAGTTGCATTTTGCTATCAGCCAGACACTAGACAAAACTGGAGAGAGAGGACACCAAGAAAGGGAAGAGAAAACAAAAAAGCAAGGGGAACAACAATCATAATGAGAGAACACAACGGAGATCAAGGGGTAGGCGAGCAGACAAAGTGGAGAGGAAATGGCTTTGAGAACACAGAAAGCACATAGGAAAAAGGGTCCACTACCAAAAAATGAAAGGAATTTTCCTGCACTGAAATTTTTATTGGAACCTCTCAAATATCAATCTTGATCTTTTTTTTAAAAGCACAGCGTAGATATGACCCGGCTCTTAGGTTTGTTGTACATCCACACCAATTCCTCTAAGGGCAAAGCAACATGAATGGTTTCAGATACATCATTCCCACTGGCTCTAGTGGGCGAAGCACCGGGACTAGATTCTACTCCAAGTACTTGACCTGGGTTGTAGTTGCAGCTTTTGCCACTAGTTCAGTGTGTGACCTTGGATGGTCCAACCCTCTTTGCCTCAATGTCTCCATCTCGAAATCGGGAGAACATAATTACCCATCCCTGCATACCTCTGAGATCTTCAGACGAAAAGTGCAATATAAAAGGAAAAGGTCTAGTCTCCACTAGAAAAGGTTTGCCCAGATAGCTATGCCAGTAAACTCTCCTAGTGGAAATACAGTTCATACTGGCAAAAGCGTTCTTTTACTTAAACCAGTTTCCCAAACAGAATTCACCATACTGGCAAAAGACTGTTTTGCAGCATAACTGCCTACACTAGCGCTTTTGTCGACATACCTATGTCATTTACAGAAGCAATTTTTCACTCTCCTGATCCCGCTACGCTGCCAAATCCTGTAAGTATAGACCAGATCTCAATTCTTTCCCATTGTCCAGTACATTGGAAATTACTAGTTTTCTACATGAGATTTGCTCCCTTCTTTAATTGAAGAAAGCAAGAAGTGGCATTGTGATTAACCAAGCCTGAGCAGGTAAGGGCCCGATGGTTCTTTTATGGTGTTTTACATTCTCCCACTCTTATTTCAAAAGGTGTGTCTTTTCAAATCTACTGAGAGAGAATCAAAGACACTGAAGCCAGGAAAGGATTATTTAGTCTTTTCCTCTCTCCCTCTGCTTATACAGGATTGCTCTGTACAATATATTCTTCACTTCTTTGTCCAGTCCAATTTTAAAATGACTCAGTTACTCGCACTTCCACCGCTTCCTTTGGGAGACCATCCTACAGTGTGATAGATCTCGCTATTAGGAACACTCTCCTGATAGCCTCATTTTCCTTTGCTCAGTCTCATCCCTTCTATGCTTACTTATACCACTCAGAACAATTTATCTCCCATCTTTGTATTTACAACTTACCAATTCCTCTACTGTATCAGAACAGTCCCCCTTAGTCACTAAGGAAAGCTTTACATGCCAAGTTCTTTCAATCTTTCCTCAAAACCATCCCTCAAGCCCCTGAATCTTTTGTTGTTACTTTTCTCTGCATTCCCTCTAATTAGATAAAAAGGTGCCCAGAAAAATCTTGTCTCACCAGTGTTGTAGAAGTTGCACATTAGCAGTCAAATCAGTTTTAATGACAAAATGAAAGGAGCCCATTTAACTTTAATGTCTGGACATTTTACAAATGAATAAAATGAGATTTGTAATCTGGCCAAGAAACATTTGTTATAACTTGATTTATGTCACTTCAGTTCCAAAGTGAGTTTGAAGGTCTTTAAAAAAGGAAAATAAAATTCACTTGACAGTTTGACTTTCAAAGAAAAGTGAGCCACTAAAGAGATACATTCTGTGCTATATAAAATGCTGTAGTAGGATCCACTCAGCTGTAAGGAAAAGACTTATCTTTTAACTGAAAGTGATTTCCTTTGTGTAGGTAACTCTCAAAAGGGGTGGGAGGGATGGGAGTCAGATGTGCCACTCCCAAATGGAAACCACACACTTAAAGTATGGGTCTACTCTGCAAAGTGACACTGGAGAAATGGCATCATGGAGCCCCATGGTTATCCTCTCTCAATGATTTCCAGATCAATTTTGCTCAGTTTACAAGAAAAAATATTTTTTTTGACAGCTCTCGATATTCAGCATTTGATATGTCAGGCAAGCACCTGAATTGCACATCAGTCATCTAATACTTCTGAGCTGAGTCAGGTTTCTTGTTGATGAAGCAAGCATAGATCAGTAAATAACCCAGCTTGACTTTCAGCACCAGCTTGAGTTTGGAAAGCTGGCTGAAAAAAATCCAAGCCTTTTTTAAACAACAACAACAACTTGTAAATTGAATAATTTGAGCTGAGAGAACATGTAGACCCAAGATGTCGTTTCCACAGATTCACTCTTCAAAGGAGTTAAATCTCTGTGCACATAGAAAATGTGCACCTAAAATTGGTGGGAGCCTTAAAAGCTATTTATTTCCTTTTAGCCAAGTTGATAAGCCTTAACACAATTCATCCCACCTGCCACCCCAGGTTACGAGGTATTTGTTGTTGTTGCAGAAGCAGTGTAGAAGGGTATCAGTACGAGAAAGGGAATGTCTACATATGCATATTACCATGAATGCTCTTCCATCTCACAGCTAATTCAAAGCAATGCTAATGTCTAAGCTCTGGAAACGAAGCACAGGTTAGATACACTGGCCAGTGGTCAGAGTTGTTTTCTATGTGCTCTGCTTCCAAGCCATACATAAAGTCAACCCATGGAAGAATATCTGGAGTTCTTCAGGCCTAGGGCAAATATTTTCTGAACTTTGGTGCTTAAAGTTAGTTTTCTCAATCCATATTTAGGTGCCTAGATAAAAGTGGCCTTTATTCTAAGCTCTATCATCAGCCCTGTGAGCTTACGTCCTCAGCACTGCTAAGCACCGACTGCCTTTATTTAGGTACTTACATATGCATTTAGAACCTTAACTGTGGGCATCTATCCATTTGAAAATTTTGGTCTATATTGTCTTACTGTGGTTTCTTCCAGAGGCGGAACAGCTAGCTGAGTTATACAGGGAAAGTTTATTTGATTGTCTTGAGTCAATTTGTTGTTTTAAATACTGATTTGTTACCGTGCTTGTGGTCAGAGGCTCAGCACTGGGATGTGCATTTAAACATTGACAAATAAATAAATGATTGTCTTCACTGTTTATTAATTATCATTATTTGCATACTACTAACAGGAGAACTCTGACTGGATGGTGATTTTTCCCAGTTGATGTTCTTGCAAGACAAAAATCCTTCCCTCCTCCTGTTTTTATTTTTTAACCATATTAAAATGTGGTCAATTATGAAATCAACTCAAAGGGGTGCTATTATCTTAAGAGAAAACCACTTTGGGAATGATAGGCAATAAGCATTTATTCTGGATTCATCAGTATGGTATTGACTCAAAACCACTAAGGGTTCCCTCACCCAGAAGTTCAGATAGACTGATTCATTAAAAAGTCAATAGGACCACTCTTCTTTAATTAAGCGGATTAGCTAGTTAATGTTTACACCACCCTCATTTGTCAAAGTGCAATGTAAGCACTGCCGTCTTCTCTGAATAAAATCTGAAAGGAATTTTGAAACATCAAACTCACAAACTTCACTTAGTTCAGCTCCAACTAGGGCCATTTTCAGTGGTGCTGATGAAAGGTGCCAGACCTGCTCTACTGAACAGAGAAGTTCTCTTCTTGCCCATGTGGTGTATTTAGACAGTATTGTTGTCATTTGTTTTCTGTGTACTGAACCTTTAAATGGAGAGAAATTCCTCTCCCAGATTTTATGAATTCCTTTTCCTGATGGAAAAGGAAAGAGCTTTCATGTGCCAGAGTTTACAAACTGGCTAGGTATGCTATTTTATTAGAAACCATTAGTCAAACTCTGCAACAGTTAGGTCTCATGAATATCCTGGGTAAATGAAAATTTGCAATGGGAAAAAACCCCTCTATTCCTGCCAGATAACCAGGTAGAGACAAGCAAATATTCAATTTCCTTGCAGTAAAATAAACATTTAATTCACTTATTAACTTGTCTCTTTACAAGATATTATCTATAGATCTTATGTACTCCTGGAGAGTTGCACAAAGCGAATTTCTCAACAACAGTATAAACTCTATTATTATTGTTGTTATTATGAAGGAAGACAAATTCAGAGTATGAACTATCACTTTAGGAAATCTGTAATCAAACAGGATTCTTGGCTCAGAGTTTAGATACAGAAATAGCAGATAATGTGGGTGATGCCTGAGACTACATAGATGTGTACATTAGCTCATTTCACTGGAACAGACTTTTTGCCTCTAGGGAAATGGGATAGGCATTCTCCTAACAACTGACTTCCCAGCATGACATTAAGAGTTTTCTGAAACGACTAACTCATAATTCTTCTCTAAAATATAAGCCATATTCTACTCTTGCTACTATATCAGGGCTGGATTTAAAGATTTTTATATTTAAAATCTCTCAGTCCTTCAGCTCCATGGGTTTCCATACTGCAGGAGTGTACTGCTCAGTTCTGGACTCTGTACTGCACTGCCCAGCTTCTGCCATAAGGAAGCCCGTGTAGTGGAGGGTAACTCGGCTTTGGTGGGCATTTATTTTTCTCTCTGCAACCTTTGGTTGTTCCACCTGTCCAGTACTTCCCCTCCTTCAGCAAGGGGCAGACCCAATCCTCTGAGCTTTGGATCCTACTCCCAACTTCACAGCTCTTTCTCTCTGTAACAGGCCCAAACCAGACACTGAAAGCCAACAGTGCCCCACCATCAGAACTTACTTCAGATCTGAATCCATGCTTTGTGGCCTAGGCCCACCTTTGCTGTAAAGATCAATGGAGACACACTTACCGATTTGTCTGACACACCCCATGGTAGGCCTCAATTGCATCCTCTGCATCGACATGCTTGTCACTGTTTGGCCAGCTGGTATATGTGTTGATGTTCGAGTCCTAAATTTCACACGCAGAACAACATCATCATCATCTTCATGAAATCCCTTGGGTCTCATTCAAGTCTTTCAAACTCTGGATGCTAAGAGCGCGTTTAATGGCCTTTCCTGGAGGACCTATCCTATTCTGGCCTATTGTCTTATGTGGACAAGGGAGGGGGTATGTGCCTGTGGGGGTCAGGCAGATGAGAGTGGGCCTCAATAACGATGACAGATCGAGGGGGCACACTGTCGGTTTGTGGAGGAGATAGTTTGGGATCATGGTCTGAAGCATGGAAGGTGCTAAAACCTTGAGAAAATGAAGTGGAAATTTAAATCTCCAAATGCTGGAGAGGAGGGATTTTTATACATAACAGACTCGCTTTAAACAGCAGCAGGAAAAAACCCTCACAAATTCCAGGGGCCAAGTTTGGCTCTCGATTACCCAGGTGTAAATGGCGTTACTTTTTCTTTACACCCATGTGCATGAAAGCAGAACCTGGCCTACCTGTTTTCCTGTCATCTTCCCCCTTCCAGATGATATATCTTGTGATCTTGTGTAACAGGGTTCTCTGCCTGTCTCTCTTCCTGGGGCCCGCTGACTGCCCCAATAAAGCTCTGAGAGGCTTCCTGTTATGCAGCACCCGTGCCTTTATTTACACACACAGTTCTCCCACCACCCATGTTGAGCTATTTACCAGGGTTAGTTCCCTCTTTGGCTAGCAGTCAGCCAGGAGCCTGACCTTTCCCTCTGGCTGCCCCCTTTATACTGGCTCCCAGCCCTTATAGCTGCTAGCTTGTCAGGCCCATAGGTGAAGCCAATCCCCAGGCCAGGCATCAGGCCTGTTCCACCAGCCCCAATCTATTTCTCTTGATTGGAGCTGGCTGAGCAGGAGCTAATTAAGTGCTTTTGTATCAGCACCCTGCTACACAGAGGAAGTTTCAGATAATCATCCACTTTTGCGTACAATTTACCAAAGCAAAAGCATCATTTTTCATGAAATCAGGACAGGTAATGAATAGTCAGTGATAGGAGCGGAACAAGATTTTCCCTTTCAATTACCATATTTTTGCCAGTCTCTTTTTGCTGGGCTTCCTTTATAATCTGTGCCCTTAGGATAAGCACCTCCTCTTTCCTCACTTCCAGTTCCTCATTGGCTGATTTAAGCTGGTTTAATAAGAGGGTATAACTGTCCTGGATATCACTGGATGAGTTGTTTTGGGTCACCCGGTCTACAATAGTCTTCCTCAGCTCATTCAGTTCATTTTTCAGTTTCTTGTTCTCTGATTCCAATTCTTGCCTCTGTAAAATACCAAACCATTGTCTAGTTCATCCAAAGTGTCCAGCACATTTGTACAACTGCCTCATTTATTTCTGTTATGCCTTTAACGTAACTCAATTACCGATGAGCACTACTAAAAAAACAACAACTAGTGCTGATATCAGGGTTGCTACCAGTCCAGCCATGTGCCTTTCAAAACTATTATTCTGCCTCCCTTACTTCAAGTTGTACCAGGCTGTAATCGGAGACCCTTTGTGATTTACCAGTAACCACTACAGTGTAATTGACATCCATGAGAGCCAGTTAGAACGCTCCCATTTTGCTTGCATTTTATTTGCTTTCATAACCTTTGACAACTAGAATCACTAACAATATTTTTGTTGAAGAAACTTTTATAAAATATTACAATCAATTCAACTGCATTAACACATTTGAACCTCTAAGTTCAACACAGTGGAAAACACAATACTATTTTATTACATCAGCTATCTGGTCACATATATATCATCTATAACTAAAATCAGAACGAAGGAAGAGCAGATCCCACAAAGTGTCATTTTCAACCTGCACGAACATGAAGAAGTTCCTCTAGGAGAAATCTGAACCCAACATTCAGATATTTCTCCCTTCCCTTTTCTTTTCAATTAAGAAATCAGCACCAGAATGCTGCTGGTCAAAGTGCCAAGGATAAATTTGAATATTTTGAAAAGCCAGCCTCCAGGGACACATTTACTACCCAAAGTCAAGAGTTACAGTTTGGGGTAGTCCTTCATTAAATTCTGTCTCTCTTTTAAAAATTAACTGCAACCTCCCTGACCCACCCCTTCTCCAACAATTCCGCCCCCTGACCTCCACCACCAAACCAACCAAAAACCCTCCCAAGAGTTCAATGTGTTTGCTATGAGCAGTTGTAAGATTCCACCTAAGGCGGAGACGCACACTGTTCACACTGCTGCTTCACCATTTTAAATCTCCAGCGGGGTGAGTTACAGCTGTTTGAAAGCATAGTAGGATTTATTAATCTAATTTGTAGGAGTTGCCTCCACTGTGCTGTTTGCGGTTAGAGCATTTTCCTTCTCTGACTGCTCCTCAGTCCACAGCATTTGACGGACATGGTCAGGAATTCACAGGTTTTACGCCAGCTGTTTCTCTTGAATAATGATCCGTGTGCCTTTGTTGTACCTATTTTTGCTGAGATGGTTGCAACATTTATTATTTTATTTTTGCTAGGCAGGAAGGGGATGTGGGGCAGGGGATTAAAGTTCGACAGCTAAAGCAACCTCCACCCTGCATATGAGAATTCAGCAGTAACAACTGCTGGCAGGTAGCAAGTAAACTGTAGTTTAACCCGTGTACTGATATCTAGAAAGCACCTGAAACATCTGTTTGCAAAGTTAAGAACCCCCTGAATTAGAAATCCACCAGGGGCAGCACTGTCCATTGGTTACAGCAGCAGACTTGTGAGTCAGGACTAGGGCTGTCAAGTGATTAAAAAAATTAATCGTGATTAATTGCACTGTTAAACAAGACTAGAATACCATTTATTTAAATATTTTTGGATGTTTTCTACATTTTCAAATATATTGATTTCAATTAGAACACTGAATATAAAGTGTACAGTGCTCACTTTATTTTTGATTAAGAATATTTGCACTGTAACAAAAATATTTTTCAATTCACTTAATACAAGTACTGTAGTGCAATCTCTATCATGGAAGTTGAACTTACAAATGTAGAATTATGTACAAAAAAACTACATTCAAAAATAAAACAGTGTAAAACTTTAGAGCCTACAAGTCTAATCAGTCCTACTTCTTCTTCAGCCAATCGCTCAAATAAACAAGTTTGTTCACATTTGCAGGAGATAATGCTGCCCAGTTCTTGTTTACAATGTCACCTGAAAGTGAGAATAGGCGTTCGCATGGCACTGCTGTAGCTAACATTGCAAGATATTTACATACCAGATGTGCTAAAGATTCATATGTCCCTTCATGATTCAACCACTATTCCAGAGGACATGTGCCCATGCTGATGACGGGTTCTGCTCGATAATGATTCAAAGCAGTGCAGACCAACGCAGATCACTTTCATCATCTGAGTCAGATTCTAACAGCAGAAGACTAATTTTCTTCTTTGGTAGTTTGGGTTCTATAGTTTCTGCATCAGAGTGTTGTGCTTTTAAGACTTCTGAAAGCATGCTTCACACCTTGACCCAATCAGATTTTGGAAGGGACTTCAGATTTTTAAACCTTGGGTCAAGTGCTGTTGCTATCTTTAGAAATCTCACATTGGTACCTTCTTTGCGTTTTGTCAAAACTGCAGTGAAAGTGTTCTTAAAACGAACATGTACTGAGTCACCATCCAAAATGGCTATAAGATGAAATACATGGCAGAATGCGGGTAGAACAGAGCAGGAGACATACAATTCTCCCCCAAGGAGTTCAGTCACAAATTTAATTAACAGATTATTTTTTTAACAAGCGTCCTCAGCATGGAAGCATGTCCTCTGAAATGGTGGCCGAAGCATGAAGGGCCATACGAATGTTTAGCATATCTGGCACATAGTGCAGTTATGTAACAAACAAAAAATCTACATCTGTAAATTGCACTTTCACGATAAAGAGATTACACTACAGTACTTGTATGAGGTGAATTGAAAAATACTATTCTTTTATCATTTTTACAGTCCAAATATTTGTAATACAAATAATATAAAGTGAGCACTGTACACTTTGTATTCTGTTTTGTAATAGAATCAATATATTTGAAAATGTAGAAAAACATCCAAAAATATGTAATAAATTTCAATTGGTATTCTATTGTTTAACAGTGCAATTAAAACTGCAATTAATCGTGATTTTTTTGGGTTAATTGTGTGAGTTAATTGTGATTAAATCGACAGCCCTAGTCAGGACTCTTGGGTTCTAATCTCTACTTTGAGCTTCATTCGGTGAATGCGGGCAAGTATCCTAACTTCTCTGTGCCTCAGTTTCCTCAGATGTAAAATTATGTGCATCGCCTAGTGACACCTGAAACCCTAGTCATAACTTGTTTCCTATCATGCTAGGTACAAATACATAGTAGGAGATAATTCCTTCCCCAGAGAGCTCACAATAGAGTTTAAGACAAGATGCAACAACGGAATGTACCTGTTGGAGGGGGACAGGGTGAAAGGAACATCTCACTATGTAAACTAGCTTATGTGCCCGATTAGCATAAAGTGAGAGAAATATCTAGCTAGCCACTTCACATCTACCCACCTCCTTTGCTAAGGACTGTTCCATGAACATCACTGCTCCAGTGCACTCTAACTGTTTGGAACTTGAAAGAAAATTAATCATCTTGATTTTGCTTTGTAACAGCATGAGTCATAGTTTCTGTTCCTTCCTGGTCCTATCGTAGTGTGCTCGTATTCAGTGCCTGGGGCTCACCTTGAAGCCCTTTTTCCCCCTCTCTCGCTCATGCAAGCATGCACACACTGCCAGCGATGGCTACATATGAACAGCCGATGAGGCAGCTGCTGTACAATTTTGCATATTGGGCCTGATCCATTTGAAGCTGATGGAGAGACTCTCGCAGACGGCTCTTTAATCTCACAAAATAAAAGGCATAAGGAGAGCTGATGGTGGGAAGCCGAAGCTAGACAAATTCAGATTAGAAATAAGGTGCACATTTTTAACAGTGAAGATAATTAACCATCAGAACAATGTACCTAGTGATGTGGCTTCCCCATCACTCCAAGTCTAAGTCAAGACTGGGTATCTTTCTACAAGATATGCTCTAGCTCAAAGAGAAGATATGAGCTTGATGCAGGAATTATTGGGTGAGGTTCTTTGGCTGTGTTATGCAGGAGGTCAGACCAAGTGATCCTAGTAGGCCCATCTGTCCTTAAAATCTATGAAACTATGAATCTCTGACTTCAGTGGGCTGTGGATCAGTCTCTCATACAACCATTTTCTATTGCATGTTGGAACATGCTTGTTTTAGGAGTATATATCTGAAAAAGTTAGCTTAATTATGTGATTTTCTCAGATGTTTTACAAGCATTAAGTAACTAACCCATTTGGTGTCTGAACCGACTGCATGCTCTTAGCTGAACTGACACTATTGTTAGCGGAATACCATCAGGTGCTTTACACCAGTGGCTCTCAAAGCCGGTCCGCCACTTGTTCAGGGAAAGCCCCTGGCGTGCCAGACTGGTTTGTTTACCTGCAGCATCCTCAGGTTCGGCTGATTGCGGTGCCCACTGGCTGCGGTTCGCCACTCCCGGCCAATGGGGGCTGCGGGAAGGGCAGCCAGCACGTCCCTTGGCCCGCGCCGCTTTCCGCAGCCCCCATTGGCCTGGAGCGGCGAACCGTGGCCAGTGGGAGACGTGATCGGCTGAACCTGTGGATGCAGCAGGTAAACAAACCGGTCCGGCGCGCCAGGGGCTTTCCCTGAACAAGCGGCGGACCGGCTTTGGGAACCACTGCTTTACACCATGAGTTGATCAAAATAAAGTTGGATCCTGCAACATGGATCCGTCTGTGTGAGTTCCACTGACTTCAGTGGGAGCACAGTGCGTGAAGGCTTTGTAGAAAAAAAGGGTTCTTGACACGTGCGTGACATTTACTTTTGTTCAGTAAATCCTGTTTGCAATAGGTCCTTTAAAAAAGTTACAAGGAAAAAAAATCTGTACAGGAAGCAAAGGGGGTAACAGATTTGAATTAAATTGGATAAGGAGAGGCTATTTGGAAATTTTTCACGCTCCTTTTCATTTTGCAGAGGGGTTGAATGGGTTTGTGAATATTTACAGGAATGCTAATTGCATAGACTGCTGAGCAAAGCCCAGAGAAACTGCTTGTTGATATTAAAACAAACGAAGAATTCCTCTAGCAGCACCCAGTTAGAGCAGGGAATGTCTAAGGCTGGCCGGGGTCAGAACTCCAAAGAGTCCTTCACTATAACAAGTTGATACCATTATTAACTGCCTCTATTTGCCTACTTCTGCTCATGCTCAGAAGTGACTTATGGACAGAAGACGGGGTTTGCATAAACACTCCTCAAAACAGCAATCCACTTGGAGAAAGAGGGTTATTTGCCATAGAGGGTTCCTGTTTTCTTTTCATTCTCATCAGTCTCTCCCCTTGCATCACCAAGGGTTACATCTGCCGAAGGTGCTTTGGCCAAGAATAAAAATAAAAATAAAAACATCCACTCTACAAGTAATCAAACTCTGAACACTGAGGGTAAAAGCAAGTTTCAAATTTGTTAGAAAGATGCACAGCTACATTCAAATTGACTCATTAATGTGTTAGAACTTCTCTATTTTCTCTACTAAATGTTAGCTTCCAAACTGTAAATATTTGCTTGTAAGAGACTTTCTTTGATTTATAAAATGTAACTAAAGAGCAGGGGCCTTTAAACATATGAATGTTATTGTAAATAACAACATTACCTGCAGATCTACATTACTCCCAGTACTTAAAATGAGGTAGCAGAAAGCCTAAGAGAGTAAGGGTGTGTGAGAGGCAGAAATGTCTTCTAAATTACACGTGTAATAACCAGCAGGTGGGGAAGAAAGGACATAGACAGGGAAACGTGTATCTCATGTTATCTTTCCATTTCCTTCTTGGCTGAACATAACTTGCTACACATCCAGCGAGCGAAGCAGCTTATCCATAGCGTTCCTTCTGAGTGGTTTCAGGCACAGTATGATCTTCAAGCTGACATGAAAATCTCTTTCAATACAAGCAGTATGTGTGATCTGACAAGCATTTCTCCCACACTCCGAAAGCCTCCTGCCTTTTCTTTCCCTTTTGTACTCATGCCATTGTTAACAGAAGAGCTAGCAGCATCTAAGAATTTGGAATTACAATTTCTACCAACAGGTTCAAAGAGCTTTATTAAATTACTTTCAACATGACTGAAACAGCTAATGTGCTCATCCAGGAAACGGAGGCACAGAGTGGCAAAGTGACTTGCCCACAGTAGTCGAGAGAGTTAGTAGCAGAATTTGGGATTAGAATTCAGAGGGATCAGGCTCTTCATACTGTACTTAGGCTATGTCTACACTAGCATTTTTGTTGGTAAAACTTTTGTCAGCCAGGGGTGTGAAAAAACACACCCCGGACCAATGTAAGTTTCACTGAAAAGTGTGCTGGTGTGGACAGCACTATGTGGGTGGGAGATGCTCGCCTGCTGACATAGCTACTGCCGCTCTTTGGGGGTGGTTCATTTATGCTGACGGGACCCCTTTCTCCAACTACATATTCTCATAAGACCATGGATCCATTCAAAGGATTACACTGAGAGAGAGAAAATTTCCTTTGAATGCATCAGTCCTTGTATCAGAATGTGCAGTAGGAGCAGGGATTTCTGACTTGTTTGTACGTATTGCAGATGCAAACCTGGTTCCCACACCTAATCTAATACATCAAAATAACCCCAGCCTGTAGAAAGGCATTTCAACAGCAGAGCTGTGTAAGGTCTGACTCTCTCTAAGTCCTGGAATCTGAAGCAGAATTTAGCATTGGTGGTGGTCAGTAATCTGTCCTCTCCTCTATTTCTTATATTTGATAGAAAAATCTCTACGATGATCTGTTAATATTTCAAGTTCAAGGTACAAAATAAACATCCCAGCTAATTAAACCAAGGGAAATTATGCACTGTGTTCTGCTAGGAGCACAAAATCACCCCAAGGACTTGTCAGCGCTTCCACTCCTAGCCCACTTTCCCGGACAGAAGAAGAAATCTGGAAGATTGATAAGCGCCTTTTTGTTTGCCCAGTCATGGCTAAGTGGCATTCTGCATGTCTGACTCTCTACAGGAAAGTACACGACTAACCCTATGTCTGCTTGATTTTATTTCACCCTGCTGTCCTGCCACCACAATGCCTTGCAGCACAAGTTCTGTCAGTGTCTGTACCAAACTCCTTATAAATCTGTTTATTATACATACATGCATGCATGCCCATGATAAATACATGTTATTTCCATTTGCATTGTGAATCTACCAAATTTCTCTAGGAGTAAGTGCAATAAAACAAAACACTAATGATCTAAATTTGTGTGTTCAAAAAACCCTCTGTGATGGATACACTAGGACAGGGGTGGGCAAACCTTTTGGCCCAAGGGCCGCATTGGGGTTCTGAAACTGTACGGAGGGCCGGGTAGGGAAGGCTGTGCCCCGCAAACAGCCTGGCCCCCACTCCCTATCCGCCCCTCCCACTTCCCACCTCCTGACTGCCCCCCTCAGAACTCCCGACCCATCCAACCCCCTCTGCTCCTTGTCCCCTGACAATCCCCTTCTGGGACCCCCCAACACTAACTGCCCCGCCCGGGGACTCCACCCCCTATCCAACACCCCCTGCTCCCTGTCTGCACCAACCCCTATCCACATCCCTGCCCCCTGACAGCCCCCCAGGACTCCCACGCCTATCCAACAGCCCCTGACCGCCCCCCGCATCCTCCGCCCCATCCAACTGCCCCCTGCTCCCTGTCCCCTGACTGCCTCCCAGAAACCCGTGATCGTTATCCAACCCCCCTGCTCCCTGCCCCCTTACCATGCCGTTCAGAGCACCAGGACTGGCAGCCACGCCACCGCCAGCCATGCCACCGCACAGTCTAGAGCACCAGGGCAGGCCAGTTGCTCTTGCAGCCGCGCTGCCTGGCAGGAGCTTACAGCCCCACCGCCCAGAGCGCTGGCAGCATGGCGGGCTGAGGCTGTGTGGGAGGGGAGACAACGGGGGAGGGGCCGGAGCTAGCCTCTCCAGCCAGTAGCTCAAGGGCTAGGCAAGAGGGTCCCATGGGCTGAATGTGGCCCATGGGCCACAGTTTGCCCAGCTCTGCCCTAGGACCTTGTCTACTCAACCCCCACTCCTCAAAAAGAGCCTGAGGAAGAAATTCAGCTCTGTGTAAAGGACCAGCACAAATCCTATGCAGCTTAAGTCTTCAAAACAGGGCTTAAGTGGTGCTTAGGACTTGTGTTGGCCCTTGCCCAGGACTGAATTTACTCGAGTGAACAGACAGGCCTTGCAATGTGCCTGAAGATCAAACCCAGGCTCTGTTAGTGTGAGATAAGAAGTTAATTCTAGAGTCAGGTCTCTTCCACTGACAAACGACACCTATAGAAGTAACTCTGCCAATAAAATCTAGGGACAGTCAAGTAGAAACCCCGATGATCTCAGCCGAGGAATGACACCATCTGTAAACTACACAAGACTCAAACTGTAAAGGGCTTTACAGGTCAAAAATCAACATCTTGAATTGGACCTGGCAGTGAATTAGAAGCCAGTGCAAATTCTGCATCATGGTATAATGTGATCTCTATAATGAAATATTACTGAGTAAATAGTGGGCAACAGCTTTCTGCACCAACTTGTTTCCTAGTTGTCTTCTCTGCTGCAGCCCTGTCCAGATGAAGTGCACTGCAATACTCCAATCTGGAGGTGACCAAAGCCTGGACAAAGGTTGCAAGACGGCATGCAAAGGGAACAATCACAATCTCTTTACTAAGTGAAGATGAAAAAAGCAACTCTTGGCTATTGCTACTATACAGACATCCAGAAACAAAACAACCAACATTGTGAACCTGAGTTATCAAAAAAGACAAACCTCAAATGGGCTGATAATCACTGGTGCCATTTCCTCTGGTGCTCTCTCTCTCAACCACCAGCATGACTTCAATCTCATTCAGATTGAAGCCTCAGCCAGCTAGCTGTCTCCATGTCCTGCTTTCAGCTAGACATTGGGAAAACTGAGTGAATGAGTCATCAGTCTGACAACACAGACGCAGAGTGGAGCATCAACAGCATGCTGATAACTCTCCAACCCAAACTTCTCACTGTCTTCCTGAGCTGACTCACATGCACCGAACAGAGGGGAGAGTGAAGCCCACAAGATGGATGAACAGTGGTCCAGTGCTACCCCTTGGATCTCCAAGAGAGAGAAAACAATGAAGCCACTCATGTATAACTCCTACCTCTCTCTGCCCAGGTTTGCAAGTGGGTCAACGAAAGCTCAAGATCAAGTTTATCGAAGGCTGCTGTCAGATCTAAAAAGAATCAGCACAGACACCTGATCTGTGTCCATCGCCGGAGGCAGATGGTCAGCTAATGAAACCAGCACAGCCTGTGCGTCCAACCCAAGGGCAAAGCTCAGGGTGTAAAGGATCAGGGGTGCCAGAGCTGCCTTGCTGCAACCTTCTGAATAATCTTTCCAGCTCAAAGCAACTGGGCAATAACTGGTAAGGAGCATGTGATTTATGAACTAGGTACTACAAGACCTGGTGGTATAGGGTTTAGTAGGACAGTAGAACCGAAGCACTGTGGTTCTTTGCTGTAGTTTGGTTGAACAAGTCTATTTTCAAGAAAATGTTATGGTTCCCCACGTTAGTTTAGCTGTCTGGGAGTGTTTGCAAGAGAAAACACTCCCCTCCCCGCCTTACTTTAAATGAGGAGGAATGAGAAAGAGACATGGCCTCAGAGGAAGTGGACTAAAAACATAGTCCAGATATTAATTCTGAATGAAAACAGTTTGCCAGTGATGTAATAATGCTAATCTTTTTTCCAGTGCTGTGTTGTAGTCATGTTGGTCCCAGGACATTACCTCACCCACCTTCGGTCTCTCTAATATCTCTTATTGGACCCAACTCCTCATGGTGAAAGAGACAAGCTTTCAACTTACACTGAAGAGCTCTGTGTAAGCTCGAAAGCTTGTCCCTCTCACAAACACAAGTTGGTCCAATAAAAGAGATTACCTCACCCACCTTGTCTCTCTAATATTTTTTCCACTCTTTCTGATATCTGAAAGAGAAATTCCTCCAACAGATGCACATTAACGATTTATTCACAAGTTTCAGACACCTCAGGCATTAATCATAAGCCTCAGAAGGCAGGAAAAAAATCTCCATAAATTGAAGACTTTTTAAACCTCTTAAACTGGCATAAAGGAAAAGTAAATCAAATTATGGCACTCTCGTGAAGGAAAGAGAGAGACTATAAATATTTGAGAAATAAATTAATGGGGGAAAACCACTAGGGAAGAGAGAGAGCATAGCTCTGTTACAACATGGCACCAGCTGCCAAGGGGATGCGATGGGAAAGTAGCACTCAGAACCAGCTATGAGTAATGCTTTCTTTGAAAACTGAGCCTCTTTTAGCAGAAAAGATGTGTGCTACATGCAAAGTTGGGTAAAATGCCAGTGACCTATATTTTTGTGTCTCCAGCTCGTTCAGTTTGGAGCCAGTTGCTCCTAGGTCAGCTCACCTATGGGAATAAGAAATACTTTTGCTGCAGGAGTTTATGCTTCCTGTCACGATTCTGTATAAAACTGTTGCTTCTTGCTTTTAGCAGGAACTGTCGCCCTTTTTAGACAGAAATTTCACCACTGTGTTAACTGACTGAGATGTTACAAAGCTTGAAAGCACAGGGTAGAAGTGTTAGACACAAATTACGACTTCGTAAAATGGGGTGAGTGTTTGCTAGTCTTAGGTCAATTCTCAAACTACGGCTCAGAGAATCAGTGGTCCGTGGACTCCCTCCTTATTGGTCTGCACAGTAAAACATATAAAGAAGCAAGAAGTAGGAGATTAGGATGTTGGGAGAGTAGGTGGGTCCAGGAGAGGATTTCTTTTTAAATTAACAGATCCACAGAATGGAAAAGTTAAAGAACGATTTGCATAGGTAAAAGCTGTTCCATATAGTTGCAAGCTCACATTTCCATGTTGCTAACCCCACAGTGTTTTCCTTTATGCAACCCGAAAAGCAGCTATTGCGTAACATCAATACCAAAACGAGGTTCTAAGGAGCTGCATTTTATTCAGAAGTATGTTGGTTTTAGACTAAATCTTAAGAAAATATTTTGAAACTCATGTTACTATCTATTCATACAAACAAAACCTCATTAAAAGACAGTTATTAAAGTTACAGTGGAAAGAAACTCTAAAGTCAGAAATTTCCAGACTTAAGGTTGCCCACTTGCAACCTGTGCTTGAGTAAAAATGACAGGAGTTTGCAACCTCATGTTAGTTTTGTGACTCTCAAAACAATGGGAGAAATTGACACAGCTTGAACCTGCAAAGTTTGTCCACACCAGTTGCAATTTTATTTTGTGATAATAGCTTGAGTGACTTAAAACTGTTGGAGGTGTATTTAACCAACAGTTGGAAGAACTCTGGGACAGGGATTTGAGGTGCCAGTCATACTTCCATCTTGAGCTTTGCAGAGATACTAATAAAGCACAGTAGGTATCTACTGACAACACACTATGTCCAGTGAGTGTATATGAAGCCTCATTGCTTTAGTCACTGAAAATTGGGCTGTACAAAGCACCAGAGAATGGTAGTATAGGCAGTTGTGTTTATAGAGGGGATAGACAGGAGATCTTTTCCATCTCTAATTTCTGTTTCTCTGCTTGAACCTGGGGAGATAATGCAAATAGTACAAATGGGTACTATGCGGTCTCCGTGGCTTAGTGTGTGACCTTTTATATTTGGTTAATAAATACTCTCTCAGATCTCCTAAGTGTCTTTCCATGTTTGTCCAGGAACTAGGGAGAGGAGAAGGATCCAAAATTAAATTTCTGCACTAAAAGAAGAATTTGTTTTTGACACATCTCCTCCAAGGATGGACTAGCTGAGCAGGGTACGCCCAGGAAGAGTTGTACTGAAAACGAGTTTGCACGACAGTCAATTCATGCATAAGCACTCCAACACAAACGTAGTCACACAAGAACAAGAAGATACAAATCTTCAGGAAATCTCTACAGGAAATACTATGAAAATGTCCACGCAAAGGGGAATGTATCTGGTATACTGTCAGTGAAGAGAAACACATGTTTTGCCTGAAAGAGGAGAGCAAACAGCTTGTACAATGGACTCCGAGCAACAATCCATCCTACAGAACATTTTCACTCACATATTATACAGCAAGGCCAAAAAGCATTGGTGTCACCTTCTAGTGTAAAGCAGTGCTCTCATTTCCTGCAAGGTTTACTTAATGCATCCTTAGAGATAAACAAATAAAAATGTCACCACCATTATAGTAAACCTCTGAGATTCATATGAAAACAGTCACTTAGATGTCAACACAGATGTTTACTAAACTGCACTCTCCTGCAAAACATCCAGGTGCAAGGGGTAAGCAGAGCCTGATAACCTTATCTCAGCCTGTATCTGCTAGGCAGAGAACTGGGGCAGGAGGGTTGTGGGTGGATAGCTCAGGATTCTTTTGTGGGGGACAGGAGAGGATGACTCTGTAGCTTGAAGGGCACAGGGAGACTGGGTTGGACCAAAGCAGCTGATGAAGGGCTGATTTTACAGCTGGGTTCAATGCTACCATTGCGATAGGTGCCTGAACTATATGAGAGAGATTGATGCAGAGTTGGGGAGAGTGGGTGTTTGGAGTTAAAAACCACATCAGACTGCAGGAGAGACGCTTGTGGATTCACAATTGCTGCTGATCAAGTTACCCCAAATGCAGTATATTGATGGACCAATGTGCACCTGAAGATCTTTTGATGTGCAAGAGGAGAGTCAAGCTGGGAGGCTTGTAGTGACAGGAAGGCCTGCATTTGCCACTCAGCTCTCACATAGATAAATCAGTGGCACAGCAGATGGCATATGCCAGTGAGGAGGCATTCCCTAGGAACTTCTGCCATCACTCTGACTGCTGGAAGCTACAACTAGTCCAGAGGGTAGAGAGTAAGCTGCAGAGTGCCTTCAGATTGCCACCCAATATCAGTCTTTAATGGGCACAATGAGTTAAGAGAGGCTTTGGTTTATTACCGATGTCAGATGGATTTACTTAAGCTGTTTGAGCCATTCAAACGGTTATTAGCACTGAACGCACAAAAATAGTCTCTCATTCTAAAATTCTTTACCTTCAGACTGTTGTAGGCTAGATCTGTATCACGGTCTGAATCCATTTCATTCTTCGTTTCAATTACCTGGATGGATTAAAAGACAAACAGATATTTGACAGCTGGCTAGAGAAGCTGATAAATAGGCCGGTTTTCCAACTCGGGCAATCTGACTTTGACTGCAGTTCTGCGTCACCTCCAGTATTTGTTGTTGGCTGGGGTTAAAGTGGCACCAAAGAAAGCAACTACCCTAAATTGTGTATTGTAAACAGACATTAGGTTAAGTGCAAGGGCCAAGGAGGAATAGAATAGGGGAAAATGTACAGAGAAAAAGAAAAGAAGTGTAACCCCTCTTCCTTTCCCCCATGCCAAGACTGTATTCAAACTAAGACCTTGTCTACACTAGAACTTACGTCGCACAGGGGCATGAACAATCCACAGCCCGGAGTGACGTAAGTTATACTGACCTAAGTACCGGTGTAGACAGCACTGCATCGGCAGGAGAGCCTCTTGTGGGAAGTAGTTAAGTCAATAGGAGAGCTCTCTTCACTAGAAGCCCTACAGCAGCACAGTTGCATCGGTGCAGCACTTCTAAGGTAGATGCCGCCTCCGTGCCTGAGGGCTGGGATCCAATTTATGTCTGAAGGTTCATCACTTTTTTGGGTGCTATATAAATAATATCAAAAGATGTTTTAAAAAAAAGGAAAATGATGGAATGTAGATTTGATACTGGCATCTTCCCCAACTTCTTTTGGAGCTTTCCCCAAAAACTTACTACTAGCAAATGAGATAGTGCTTAAATCCATTGCATTATGTAAGTCTTGCTGTAAGTAAAGTACAATTCTTGTAGCTCAGAGACACATGAAACTGAAACCAAAACCATATTTTACAGCGAAAATGATGGTTTCGGCTCATTTCCCCACAGGGCTCTGCCAGATGGCCCAATACATCAGGCTCAAGAACACAACAAGTGGCTTGAAGCAAACATATGTAATGTTTAAACTTACATTACATTAGAAAATACCATGCATGGGGGACCTAATGTTATTTCTTTAAATTCATCTCAAGGTCAATTGAAGGTGATGGAACAGAATAGTTCTCAACTCTGTCCTGGCTCTGACTTTATCAACTTCCACTCTCCTGCCTTTCCACGAAGGGAAGAGGTAGCACTGAAATGCAATTCCTTACAGGCACATGTGGCCACTGTTCTGTGATTAACAAGTAACGAGGGGTACGTGTACATTGCAAAGAAAAATTCACAGGGCCAAGTCTCAGAGTCCGGGTCAAGAGGCTCGGGCTCGCGCTATGGGGCTAAAAATAGCAGTGTAGACATTCAGGCTCGGGGGGCAGCCTTGGCTCTGAGTCCCTCCCTCATAAGGTTTCAGAGCCTGGGCCCTAGTTTGAAGCAGAGCGTTTACATGCTGTTTTTAGCTCTCAGCCCAAGCCCTGAGAGTCAATTGACCCAGGCTCTGAGATGTAGCACCACAGGGTTTTCTTTGCAGTGGAGACATACCGAAGTCTTTATTTTACAAAGACTCAGGTGATAATGATATTTCTTTTTTAAATTACTCCTCCTCCTCCCACTCCAGAACAGCCAGAGTTGCTCATACAGAGGAGTAGGCCCAATAACCCTCAACTCTGTGAAATGCACAAGGAGTACCGGCCCTGGAGGTCCAAGTGCAACAAGCAGACGTAGGGTGAAGCGGCTACCAACCACAATACACTCAGACACTATAACTTTCTGTCAAGCCAGCAGAGCCTAAAAAAGAAGCAGGGGCTAAGGTTTCTCAGGCGGCTTGGCTTCTTTGAGGGATCTCAACTGGAGAAAATGTCTGCTGCTGAAAGGACAGGATCTAAAGCTGCTGAGTGGTTCCCTATAACCACTACCTAGCTAACCCTTACTCGGCCCTGACGAAAGTACCAGCAGGTCAGCAGTGCCCAAAACTCTTGGTTTTTTCTGTTCTCCTCCTTCCCCAGCTCTGTTCCCATGCAACATCAAACTGCTCTCTCATCAAAGGAAGCAACTGCCACCAAAACCAGTGTGATCAACTCCCAGAAATGAACTCATCAGTTCATTCCTAGCACCAAAATTCATCATTGAATCACTGACTGTTTTTGTGCACTGAGCCTGTTCAATGGAGAAATCCCCATATCCAGTTGGGATCACGAAGATCTGCAATTCCTGTACATTTGATTCCATGAATGGATGGGGCAGGCTTCATCTGGGTCAAAACATGGGCTGAGAGGAAGATACAAGAGAAGCCCATTTTCCTATGCCTATCATCCTATGCATACATTGTAGATATATGAGAGGTGACAAAGTTCTGGAGACTGGGACATAACAGGTAACAACACTGATATCCAGAAATGTCATATTCTGCTGGTTGTTTTCCAGAGAGGTTGAGGGACTTTGAATATATTTCAAAACCAAACATTTCCATCAAGGAGCAGATACACCAGTGGCTGAGCTTGCTACCTCTGTAGTGCTACCATGGAATTAAAATTTAAATGCAAAAAGAAGCACCGAAGAACTGGCAGCACTGACAGAAATGCTATTTTTGACTTTCCCTTTTCTTCTGTCGAGCAGTGAGGAACAGTGACAGCTTGACTCAAATCACATCAAGTCCAAACTGAAAACTGATCTGGAATTAGTCATGCCACAGAGCAGGACTGGGCCTGAGGGGTGAACCTTGATAAGAACCCTATTCTTGGAAATATAGTTAGAAATGGACAGAACTATGAATTCTTCAGAACCTTGACCAGTTGGAATGAACCCTACTAAAAACATATGGGGAGGTTTTAGGGGGGTAAAATGTCCAGGGTTTTGGCTCATTTGTAGTTAACTCCTTGAGAGAGACAGGTCAGCTTCAGAAAGATTTAAAAATATGAGGGGAACAATTTATGGCATACTGGCAGGAACCTTGTTTTTTAAGCCTCTATCAATGCATGGAGATCATTAGTTAAAAGCAGTTGTGCATCTCCTATGATACATTCCTGCAGTCACCAGATGGAATAATTTTATTGACGGTCAATAGGAGTATCTGGTTGCAGTGAATTAGAGATGATTGATAGCACTTTAGTTGACTTTGCCACTGCTTTTATAAATGGACACATGGATCTCCTGCTTAAGAGAAATAACTGAAATGGATACCTGAAAAACATGCATTAAAACAGATAAAAAATAACTTTTTTATGAAACCAAGAACTGTAATAACTAGACATTTCATATTCAGCTTCTGTTGCCAAACACGGTGTACTGTACTATGAGCTGTATAATGTATTGTTGTATATATCTTCTCATAGAAAGAACCACTATAATTCAAACAAAAATACCACCTATCATAATGGGCTCTGAAACAGCTAATTCACAGAGGTTACCTCTGCCGAAGAAAGGGAAAATACACAGGTTGCCATGAAAAGTTGACCTACATTAACAGTTATCGCAGCAGTATTTGTGAAAACACAGCTATTCTCTATCAGAAGGACAAACTGCCGTCTCAGATACCACTGACCTTTTAGATGACTGTACTAATAAGGCCCAACATATAGGAAGCTATTTTGTTTTGTAAAGCAACTCAGGCATTCTGCACAATCATGTGGAGGAATAAACTCTGCTACTGACTATACCTCTATTGCTGTTTTGCAGTTTTTTATCTGAGAACTGGCCTACACTTAAAAATTAGATCAATGTAGCTAAGTTGCTCAGGGCTGCAAAAATTTCTGGCCCCAAGTTCTGTACTTAGGTTGACCTAGCCCCCGGTGTAGATGCGGATAGGTTGACAGAAAAATTCTTCTTCTAGCTCTCTCGCCTCTTGGAGAGATAGATTAACATCACCAATGGAAAATTCCCCTTCTGTCAATGTGGGAAGCGTCTATGCTACATCACTACAGTGGCACAGCTGCAGTGCAGACATGCCCTTAGAGCTGGCAAGGGCTGTAATACTATATAACTATTACTGGACTCGGTTTTGAAAATATGGAGTTATAAAATATGCAGTTTGGGACACAGGCCTACCTTGTGTCTGTAGAATGCCTACCACACTTGAGGGGACTATGGTCAACATTTCCCCATTTTCATTCCTAAAGTTGAACTCCTAAATCCACAAACAGGCACATAAATAAATAGTCTGGTTTCCAAAGGTGCTGAGTATTGAAACCAACAAGAATGAAGGGCACTTAGCACTTTGAAAATCAAGTCACTTACTTATGTGACTTCATATACATTTAGATGCCTGGCTTCAGGTATCCATGTTTGAAAACACTGGCCCATGTTAGTAACAAGAACAGAGTGTTACGGTCTCATGTTTGTAAGACTCATACATGTATGAATAGACAGTGCCTTGATTTGCCTTCTATTATTCAGGCTGCCTTTTCACTTGCTGGTCTCAGATATTAAAACGGAGTTCACAGCTAAAATTTCCCATAGGCATAGTAAACAGGATCAATGGTATATTGGATTCATTACACTACAGGCCAACAGCCATTGCAGGGTCAATTGTCTCTGTGGTGGGATAAATCATTTAAACATTGATTTTACATTTCATTGATTTCATAGCCATTGCTCATGTGGAGGAGGTTGGCAATAAAATCAAATGACATTGTTACTCATGGTTGAATAGAGTGATGTATATATTTAGAGAGAATGAATTACTTTGCTGGGTCGACTTTATATTCTATGAGGAAATGGATGTATCTGACAGTACAGGCACCCACCTGTTCTAGGAGATGAAATGACTCAGGCAGGCTAAGCTAGCAGAGGTGTGTGAGGCTCTTCTCTCTGGGTATTTGTCCCTTTGAACCTCTAAATTAGTCTCTGATTAGGTTAAACTTTTAGGAAAGAACTTTCCTCCTTTTCGCTCAGGGTGGCATCGAGGCAGGATATGAGTCCTTTTGTAGTTAGAGTGCGGAGATTACATTTAAGAAAGCTCATGAATACGCAGTAAAACTTCTGTTTATCTATTCAGATACATTCCAATTCCTCCAAGACTGATCATATTTTTGAACCTCTTAGCTCTTACATCGTATCTCGGGGAAATGCAAAATCCGAGATGGATCATGAGTGGCGGATGTGTGTCTGAGTAGTCTAAACATCATGTTCTAGAGAGGAAAGATGGTCCATTGGTTTGGGTGTTAGCCTGGGACTTGGGGGAGCCGGGTTCATTTCCCTGCTCCACCAAAGAAATCCTGTTTGACCTCGAGCAAGTCATTTAGCCTCAGCTCTTCATCTGTAAAATGGGGATACTACACTTCACTTCTTCACTGAGGTGTTGTGTAGATGAACACATTAAAGATTGTGAGGCTCTCAGATACTATGATAATATGGCCTCTGACATCTACAAGACAGACAGGTGTTCTAAATTCTTTGAATCTTTAGAACCACTGGTTTCAATGCTGACAAAGTTAATTCATCTCTTTACCTGCTGAGACAGATAAATGGAATACCACACTTCACTGTTATTGGATGATATCTTAAACTGGGCATGGACAACAAAAGTATTTTCATAAGAATAGGAATTGCCCAGGTGCTATTAGCTAAAAATTTCACCTTGCTCACTACTGTAAATAGTGTTGGGAAACTGTAACCTACATAGATGCTTGCCCACCATTTGGGAAGTGGCTGCCTGGCCTCCATCCTCTACCTCAGAATAGGCTGCATTTCAGTGCTTCTGTATGCGTTGTACAATCCTTTATGATGAAAGCTGCTAGGTAGCATCCAGTATCGTGATTGGGAATTATACATGTTAGGGTTGGAAAGGATAATTTGGTCATCCAGTACAGTTTCCTGTAAGAGGATTATTCATATATATCTATGCAGCCACTCTCAACCCAAACACTTCTAATGAGTTTGTCATAAACCATCTCACCAGGCAAAACCGTTCTACTGGCTGATTGTCCTTAACTGCCAGAAAGGTTTTTCTCCTCATTTCCAAGATCAATTTGGCCTTTCTTAACTGAAGGCCATTGCACCCAAATCTTAAATCACACACTGTTTGCCGTAAGGCACTCAAGGAAAGTCAATTAGGATATGAAATTTAATATTAAAATCAATAAAAGGGCATCTTTTACCTGGGATTTCTTTTTCTCCAGCTGGGTTTGCAGTTTCTTTCTCTCCTGTTCAAGCTCCCTCACTCGCTTTTGTAGCTTCAGGAAAAGAGTCATATCCATGGCTGCTTTATCCAAACCAACATCCTACATGGGGGAGAGAGAGAGAGAGAAATTTTATCAGCCCAAAAACATTAGTGAATAGAGCTGGGGGAATAACTAATTTTTTGGTTCACTGGCAACTTCAAAAAAAATTTTTTTTTAAATTGTTTTGGGTCTGACCAAAACTAAAACTTTCAGAAGTTTTGGTGAACTGAGAAGTCAAAACAAAAATTTAGTTTGGGGCCAAACAAAAATCTTAAACAAAAACTGTTTGTTTCAATTTTGAGCTTTTAAAATTTTTTTTTTGAACAAGAAAACTTCTAAATGAAAATTAATTTTAAACCAAAAAAATAACAGTGCTTAATTTCCCTCCCGAAAGACTTGGATACCCACTAGCCCCACAACAATTTGGCAAAACTGACATGTATTCGCAAAACATTTTGTTGCCACTAAATCTGTATTTTTCTCTGAAAAAAGTTTCTCCCAGCTAAAGTACTGAATGCTCCACTCAGTAACAATATGTGGGCTACACACTTCTCTATACGTTCACATCATCTTCAAATACTTAAAACAAGAGTTTAAAGAAGTTTCCACATTTTGAAAGACCAATATTAATATTTAATATTAAAGGCACACATTATGTTTCCAATCATAAATAGGTTATAAAGAGTTAATGAATGGTTAATGGGCATTTTAATTAATTAATCAATTGTTATATAGTTCATAGAGTCAATATGTTGCTTATAGCCATGGCTTATCACCATCTATAAAACTCTCTACTGATTGGCTTAAAATCATCTGTGAGACATACTAGTGTATGTAACAGACTTAAAACATACATTAATCTTTTATTAACACTTCATACATTACTCGTAAATGGAGCTTTAATACTGAGGTGTGACCAACATTGAGGTTTTGGTATAGTCTAGAGGCCCCAATCCATTGTACTTACATAGTGGAGGCTTTCATCAGTGGTTCTCATAAGGCTTGACAGATATTAAAAAGCTTCATGACAGCCAGGTGAGGTAGATAATTTACGGGTTTATACAGATGGGGAAGCTGCAGCATGGAGTGATGAAGTGACTTGCTCAAAGTCACAGACTAGAAAATGGAACCCAAAGCATCCCAGGCCTTTATTCTAGCAAAGACTCTATTTTACACTCCATCTTAAATAGGACGTGTACTCTTTATATAAACTGGTCTATGCCACTGTTAGCAAGGAGTAAGCAAAATATACTTCCCCTTCCTCTAAGTCAGATATTTAACTACGACATTTCCTTCTATACTGAGATATTTGAAATTGGTTTTTTTTCGAGAGGATGCGTTGGCTAGCAAGGATTTGCAAAAAACAAAGAAAGAAAACTGTTCTTTCGGAGGTTTATAATGTAATTTGGTATCCTTTAGAATGAAAGATGCTATAGAAATGTAACTTTACAATCAGTATTGATAGTCAGTCATAATAATGTTTAATGTTTTGTGTGTGTTTCCGTATTTGCCAAGATGCACACTACACATCAATTCATTATGTTTAAACGGTGTTTAAGGGCCTGATCCTGCACTGAGTTCTTAGTAGTGCTCTATGCAGGATCAGGGCCTTCAGATTCCCTCTCAGACAATTAACAAGAATCATTCATAGCATGAAAAAAAGGAGCAATTCTAACTGGTCACATTTCATACTCAAAGCTGTACTCTTCTCTACGGGCTCCGTTTAGAAGGAGTCACATATCAATTATTCCCTCTTGACTAGCCAGAATCATACACAGACTCTTAGTCTGTCTGATTTATGGTACCTCCACTTGTTGTATTGCATCCTCAGTGTCTCCTATCTCAGATGTAGAGACTGATGGACAATTGGAATCAGACTCTAGACTGCTCTGGTTAGATGGGTTCCTTCTGTGTCCTGGGGACTGCTGTCCAAAAAAAAAAAAAAAAAAAAGATAATAGGAGTGATTTAGTAGAAAAGATACTGTACTAAGGATTATGTAAACAAAGTGTTTGGGACAGGGACCTTCTCTATTAGGTGTTTTATAAATAATCATGTACACTTATGGCACTTTCTACTTAAAATAATGGATCCATATTATTCATCAAGTCAAAGCACTGTGTTCAAGACCGTACAAAACACAGAGGGACAGACAGCTGCTTACCCAAAGCTCTTACAGTCTAAGTAGCTGGACAAGACTATGCAGACACATAATATATCTGCTGGTCAAAAGAAGGATTCCTCATAAAGCGGTTTAGTTTAAAAAAACATTTTTCAATATTAAGATTACTGTCATAAGAGGGTCTACCTTTTGCTTGTACTTGGGCTTTGTTTTCTGTTTTTTGTGCACTAGTGTACATTACAACAGGGGGACATTTAATCAAAATGTAATTTAAAACAACAACACACAAACACACCTAACTCCATTCATATATATAAACAAACAACCACAACCAACAACTTTAGAAGTGTCTATGCACCAGACACCAATTTTCTCATGTATTTTTGGAAGCTACTTTACTGCATCCAAGCCTGGCTATCCACGATTTGTGACGTTTGGACACACACATCTGGGTTTGGAGCCTAATATTTATCACAATATCCTTATGGTTTTCTTTTAAGTGTTCAGCCTTTGAACTGGATGACAGCATCCCTTAATAACTAATTATCAATGAGGTTATTGCTAAAACTCTAGCAAGGCTGAATCTAAAACTTAGACTTTTATATTTACGGAGCTACAATGGTTTTCTTAGAATTGAGTATCTGTTTTACTGAAATAGAGGAAAGATAAACAGATTTTTGCCTTGCTGTTCTTAAGAAATCTGTAAATGCTTGACCAAGTGGCTACAGAAAACCATGCATTTCCAGAAGTTGTTGCTCTTGGTCTAATTTAAATGCATAACTTCCCTCTCAGAAATATCAACACAAATGAGTTCTATAATAACACTGTTGTCATCAAATGAACTCAGCTGCAATATCCAGTCACCAATAATGCACACAGGACATCAGAGGGCAGGGGTAATGTAAAAAGCCTCTTCCATTACCTTTATAATAGTCATCTCATCCCTCAAATTGTCATATCTCTGCTCCAGCCTTGAATACTCCTTTACCAGGTTCTGATAACGAGATCTCTCCTCTTCCAGCTCCTTCTTCATCAGGAGATTTTCCTTGACAGTGTTTTGGGCAAATTCATCTTTAAAAGATACATATTGAACTGTGATGTTCAGTTCTGAACTGATTTCTTACAGGCAACTGCAATATGACTCATAGCTGAACAAAATGCTCTCTGCTAAGAGGCTTTTTTGTAATCTTGCCCTCTTATTTAGTGAATACACTGTAACAAATCTATGGCTAGCTAGGAATTTTATGGTTGTCACCACACCGCGCAGAACAGCTATTTGGAACTTCAAGGATGCAGTTAGAATCGATCTCCAATACTCCTGCTCCAAAAGCAGAGGTCTCTACCAGTTGAGTAAAGAATAACCTCCTTTAGCTATTAGAAATGTGTCTGATGCACAAACAAGCAGCCTGATTCTAACCAATAGAAGCAGTGGTGCATACATATTAGCCATATTACTCTATTTATGCCTGATTTACCTATGTTGGATGTCAAGTGGGAAATCTATGCAATCATACTATTGCATACTGTTGGTGAAGACAAAGAGGTAATCAAACTAAAGGTGATGGGCGAGAGAGAAAGAATCCCTAATACAGAGCTCTGGTAGTGCAGGATTACTCTGTACAACGCAGTCTTTGCTATGTGTGCTTCCAGAAAACGTTAATCCTTTCTTACTGCACAGGATACCATGGGCACTTTAAAATAGTTAATTTTTATATGTGAATTTATTAATTTACAAGAACTCTTTTCTGAAACAAAATTAGTTTCCCCCCATTATCTGAAGAAAAAAATTAAAACGGGCAACAGCCAAATTACCATTTATTTTTATTTAGCCAAACATTAAATTAATATTTAAATAAGAAAAATAACTACACTATCGTTTCACAAGCTTTTACATAGTGGAAACATTCACTCACAGATAGGGAACATTCGTGGCAAGTGTCACTTTGCAAGGGATTATTGGCCTGCTCCTGAAATCAATGGCAGAAATCTGATGGACTTGAATAGTGTAGGATGGAACCTCGTAACAATAATCCTATGTTGGAAAGGAGATGGACTGGGTGACCTAATAGAACTTTCCATTTCTATAATAATCCTCAGAAAATAAGGGTTGGGTTTGTAAAAATGCTCCGGGTCAGCCTAGCTCTTCTCCGGTTCAATGGACGTGTTCTCATTTACTGCAATGGGAGCTGAGCGGAGACTCTCAGCAATTCATTCTTTCTTTTTTTTTTTTAATTTGAAATTTCATCCAAATTTCAAAATCTGAAAAATTCCAACCAGCTCTAATGTTTCTAATATTAATGCTATCTCAACATTAAGTATAGCCAGGCTAACAGATACCACTATACAGAGGGTAAATGGTCAGTTTATTCCCCTATTGCTTTGAGTACTAGGATCAAATCTCAGTCTGCTCTAAAGAGAGGTCAATATTTTCAAATATGGATGTGTCTAAAGTTAAATATTGACCAAGTAGTTCAGGTGCCTAAATAAATGGATTGATCTTCAAGAGTGCTGAGCACTCAGCAATTCCCATCTACTTCAACAGGAGATTCTGGGTGCTCAGCACTTGAAAAATCAAGTGTCTTGTTTAGGTGTCTAAATATGAACCTCGGAGCTTAATTTTTGAAAATCTAAGTCTTGGGACAGCTGGCAGTCAGTCAGGACTGAAGTGCATGAACAGAGGTCCATTGGGAAGCTTTCACAGAGCCCGGCACGCACTATGCCTAATTCTAGCTAGTGCCTGCCAAAAGGCACTCAAAAATTCACCTCCAATTGAAGCCAATATATTTTGCTATGTTTGCTTTTTATCCCCTTTATGTTGCATCAGTTATTACAATGATAGGTACATCATGAATGCAATAGATTAATTCGATATATCCACTTCCTGGGGTTGTGTATGATGCATGTGGAAAAAAAATCCTGTATCATAATGAAAGCTGAATAGAGTCTGATAATAAGCACAATACGTGCAAGGGTGGAATGTATTCCTTTTATGTCCTGGGACTTTCCTGGTTGTTTCCTCTGTAGTTCTCTCACAATCTAAATCTCTGCTTTAAAATTTCACTTCATTCTGTCACATTCAAGATGCCATTCGTCATTATCCAAATATTACTGTTCAAACATCTCTGCTTCTAGGCTCCCATCTGTCAGCATTAAAGGGCTGTCCCCCCATTACAGTCATCCTGATGAAATTCTAAGATGTAATTGAATGGAAAACCCCTTTAGGTACTATATTCCGTGTTTAATCCCTCCCTGATTAAATAAGGTTCATGTCTTGTCATTCCCTGGCAGTAGAGAGAGAACAGAACTGTCGAATAACAACAAACATTGTCAAAGAAATAAAGGATGCTGGCAGGATACGGGAGAAAGTAATTTTATGAAAAACAGCTTAATCCTCGGTTTATTGCAAGTGTTATGAAGCTATAAACCATTCTTCTTACCTTCAGACTGACACAGGATTCTGTTGTTAAGCTCCTCTTTTTCCTGTTTCAAAAGAGCATTCTCCTCTTCTAGGTCTGATACGCGCTAAGGAAGAAACAAGGCAAAGTAACACCTCTTGTAATTTAGGCCAGCTCAAGGTCAGGCTCTATTCAGGGGAATAAGTTTCACCCCAACCCCACACCCTGTTTTGTTTTGTTTTTTGGTTGGTTAGTTTTGTTTTGTTTTTTAAACTAAACAGGGTTTTTTTCTCCTTGCCATTTTGGAGCTATTCTCACTGCATCAGGTAAAAAAGATATTAACTGCAACTAAAGGGTAAATTGACCCCTAGACACTAGTGCTTACTGCAAAACCTTTTAATGCAAAAAAGGTCAAGTTGGCACATTGTATCTATTTCATTGAATAGGAACACAACACATACTAGTCACAGGACTAATCCAACAGTTGATTATGTCATCCAAATACTGAGAAGCCCATGCTCAAAATTAAGTAGATCTACACCTCTCTTAAAAATTACAACATTGACTTCGTTACAATATTCTGCAATTGCTCCTCCCACACAGTATCACCATTACATAGCAGAATTAAAACGCCAGACAAAACAGGCATCTGCTAGGTATAGATTTCTATGGCAGCGCAAACGCCATTTGCAGGTGTTACCATTACAGGACAACCAAATGACACGTGTTAGAGACAAAATATCAATGCTGCAGCTGTGAAAGGATTCCGAAAGGTGAAGAGGAACAGAGAAAAGGAACAAACAGAGGAGAAAAAGTACACCATTGTTCTGAATTTTCTAAAAAGAATGAAAAAAGTGATGCACAATATAAATGAAACCAGGATGCCAGACACAACTGGATACCCAACTGTCCAAGCAGATGTGTTACCAGCAAAAAACAGCATTTCAGCGCACCTTCCAATTAACAGGGGATTTAGAGGCAAAATAAAGAGAAAAAAAATGTTCTCAGACAAAAAAGACTATGCCGAAGATTTAAATTTTCCAGGTGATGTGTCTGTCTAGGTTGTTATACTGTGCTTATCACCATGGTATGTAAGTGCCTGACAAACAAAATACTACCTATTTCAAACTTTTTTAACTCTGAAATTTTATGTTTATACCCACTTGTTGAATTTTATACTCAGATTATACGCACTCTGCGATAAGAACGGTTGTCCTCTGTTTTTACAGAGCCTAGCAAATCAGTTGCAATCCTGATCAGGGCCTCTAGATGTTACCGTAGTGCAAAGAGGTAATAAATCCGTAATAATTCCTCCTCCTTCAACAGTAACTGACTGATAGTTGATGACTGCACTGGCTGAGCATGAAGAACCACTATTAAACATGGAAGTTATAAGAAATGCTGTTTAAAACATGAGAGAAAGTAAAACTAAATATCAAGTAGGACACCTCAACTCCTGGAGTGAAATTAGTAGCATTACTCTACCTACGCAATCTATTTATCCTTGGTACTGTTAATTTATTGAGTAGTATTATTTTAGACAAGTCAAAAAGGAAAACATTATATTTAGAAGTGTGACGTATTGCTCTGTTTAAGTTGAACACTTCTACTGTTGCCAGGAAGGAGAGAACAAATCACAGAATTCCAATATAATGTTATTCTCTCGGTCTACGCAGTTGCAGTTCATAGCATGACCATCACAATTTAGGAAACAGCTGCACAGAACATATGAGGATCTTGAGCTGCCTGAAGAAAACCAGCTCCATACTATAGCATAATAAAGGTTTTTCCACCGTCCAAGCAAGAATAATGACACAACCCTGCTAAAACCCATGTATCTTTAGTGGCAGCCTACTTGATCTGTTCATAATGAATTCCTCAGTTTTCTGGGAAGGCAGACTAACTGAGGTATTTTATTAAAAAAATGGCTTACCAGAATTGTTAGTGGAAGTAAAAGCAGGGAGAACATTCAAATGCAATCAGAAACTCAACCTGCTTTGCACTATGGTGTTCAAGCACAGTAATTTACAAATCTTTTATAATGATCTATTCACAAGCTATCACTATCCACATCCAGCTCTCTGCTATGTCTGCGTGCATAACAGGTTTGCATCACAGAATAGTAGGACTCGAAGGGATCTCAAGAGGTCATCTAGTCCAGTCCCCTGCACTCAAGGCAGGACTAAGTATTATCTAGACCATCCCTGACAGGTGTTTGTCTAACCGGCTCTTAAACATCTCCAATGATGGAAATTCCACAACCTCCCTGGGAAATTTAGTCCAGTGCTTAACTGTCAGGGTAGTTAGGAAGTTTTTCCTAATGTCCAACCTAAACAGCCCTTGCTGCACTTTAAGCCCATTGCTTCTTGTCCTATCCTGAGAGGTTAAAGGAAACAATTTTTCTCCCTCCTTCTAGTAACAACCTTTCATGTACTTGAAAACTGTTATGTCCCCTCTCAGTCTTCTCTTCTCCAGACTAAACAAACCCATTTTTTTCAATCTTTCCTCAGAGGTCATGTTTTTTAGATCTTCAATCATTTTTGTTGCCCCTCTCTGGACTTTCTTCAATTTGTTCACATCTTTCCTGAAATGTGGCACCCAGCACCGGACACAATACCTCAGTTGAGGCCTAATAAGTGCGGAGTAGAGTCGAAGAATTACTTCTCGTGTCTTGCTTCAACACTCCTGCTAATACATCCCAGAATGATGTTTGCTTTTTTGACACAAAGGAAACACTGTTGACTCATATTTAGCTTGTGATTTACTATGACCCCCAGATCCCTTTCTGCAGTACTCCTTCCTAGACAGTCATTTCCCATTTTGTATGTGTGCAACTGATTGTTCCTTCCTAAGTAGAGTACTTTGCATTTGTCCTTATTGAATTTCATCCTGTTTACTTCAAACTATTTCTCTAGTTTGTCCAGCTCATTTTGAATTTTAATCCAATCCTCCAAAGCACTTGCAACCCCTCCCATCTTGGTATCACCTGCAAACTTTATAAGTATACTCCCTATGCCATTATCTAAATCGTTGATGACGATATTGAACAGAACAGGATCCAGAACTGATCCCTGCGGAACCCCACTTGATATGCCCTTCCAGTTTCACTGTGAACCACTAAATAACTACTCTCTGAGAATGGTTTTCCAACCACTTATGCACCCACCTACAAGTAGCTCCACTGAGATTGTATTTCCCTAGTTTGTTTATGAGAAGGCCATGGGAAACATCATCAAAAGCCTTACTAAAATCAAGATATACCAGATCTACCGCTTCCCCCCATCCGCAAGGCTTGTTACCCTGTCAAAGGAAGCTATTAGATTGGTTTGACCGAATTTGTTCTTGAGAAATCCATGCTGACTGTTACCAATCTCCTTATTATCTTCTAGGTGTTGGCAAACCGATTTCTTAATTATGTGCTCTATTATCTTTCTGGGTACTAAAGTTAATGGATACTGCTGCAGACTACAGAGAGACACAGAGATAAAATAAAGAAAAGCCTTTTTCTAAACCATGCAGAATTACTAATGACTGTCTGAACTGGACCAATGTATGATTATGCTGTACCAGAAGAGGAACTTGAGTTTCATGTATTTAAAATATTTTATTTCAAATCTTTGGATGTATAAATGGGAATATCAGCTAGGAGTAGAGAGGTTATTTTACCTCTGTATTTGACAATGGTGTGGCCTCTGCTGGAATAGTGTGTCCAGTTTTGATGTTCACACTTCAAGAAAGAAGTTGATATACTTGGAGAGGCTTCAGAGAAGAGTCATGAGAATGATTAAAGGATTGGGTAATATACCTTATAGTGCTAGATTGGAGGAGTTCAGGCTATTTAGCTTAACAAAGAGAAGGTTAAAGGGTGATTTGATCAGTCTATAAGTACCTTGATGGGGAACTGAAATTTGTTAAGAGGGCTATTGAGTCTAGTAGACAAAGGTGTAAAAAGATCCAACAACTGGAAGCTGAAACATGAACTAGTTCATGGAAGATCTATGGTCTGTGTTATGCAGGAGGTCAGAGCAGATCATCACAAACACTATTATTCTATGAATTTATGAAAAACTAAGTATTTCTACTTTGAGAACTGGAGCATGTTTTAATTTTAACCACACATTTTTATGGGACACTAGTACCCACTGCCATACCTGATAAAAAACAAATGGAGAAAGAATTCTAACTTCTGCTACAGAGCAGATAGTATGGTATAGCCCTACATTACATACTTTTGAAGTTAACTGAGTGAAAAATATTTCCCAAAGGCTAACGTATGGTGGCTGTGCCCTTTATAAAAGTAACCCACAGACACCGGGAATAGAAAAATAGAGATTTCGCAGCCTCAGGCCCAATTTCAGCTGGAGAAAGAAAAAAATAATATATAGATGAGCTGCTACAATAGAAACATACTTAGCCAGAAGCTATCCTTTATCCTCGATAAACCCTAAATGAAAGCTCTTTTATATCAGACCTTATGGGTCTTGTTTATTTCTTTCTTCTTTCCATATGAAAGAGAAATGGGAATTTATCAACATTCACGTTTCAGAGAAACGTGGTGAGAACAGAAAGGTCCATTTAATGCAGGTGTAGATAAATAGAGCATGTTATCCAGCAGCAATGCGGCAGAAATTCCTTCTCTAGTTGGAAGTCTTTATCATCAACACGTTTCCTTTTGGGCCAGATTTCAAGAGAGCTTGGCTCACATTTTGGTACCTACACGAAGTGCCTGGATTTTCTGAAACACTCAGCATTCAGCAGCTCCCACTGAGAACTGTCTATTTTACCTATTTGCATGGTGCGAGCTGTTGGGTGCTGAGCAGTTTTGAAGATCTGGTCCTTATTTGGGAGCTGTTTTGAAATCTGGCCCCAATTGTGGATGCTGAGCACTTTTGAAAAACTGGCCCTTTAGACTGGAAAAAAAAAAGGACTGTTCTAAAAAAAATCTTTACTAGCTTGTGAGAATCCTCACAACTCACAGAATAACTCTGTTGCATATCTCCTGAAATCCATAAAGAACTGTTTCTAAGTATTCACACCAGAAAAGGAAAAGGAGATGCTCATCCTATAAATGAGAAGAATTATCCTAAAAGTAGGAGGATGGCAGAGAAAAGCTGAAAGACTTAAGAACAGATTTTGCAGTTAAATCGGAACTAAAATGGGCTTGATCATGTTGGCAGCTGTCACAAGTCCAAGAAAGCAAAGGACACAATCAACTTGATCTAACTGGAAAAAAAAATGTTCTCAGGTGATTTTTGTGCTAAAATCTAAAGAGAATGCATTTCTGCTTGATCACCATGGTGACACATGAAAGTGCCCAGGGTCCACACTGCTATACTAGCTGTAGGAACATTCTCAATTCTTCTCCTCTCTAGAGCTGCCTATGGTGACCATATTAAACACTCCTCAAATCACTTCAGACCCCTAAGAGGAACTAGATCCAATGACCCAGTTGCTGGGGTGGAGTCATCAATTGTCAATAACTATCAAAGCCCTACTTTATCAAGAAATAAATAATACTTTATACCCCTAGAAAGTCTTCCTCCAGGATCTCAAAGTACTTCAAAGACATGAAGCAAGGACCGGTTCAAGACATCCTTGTGTGATAGGGAATTATTAGGGCTGGTCGAAAATATTGAAGCAAAATTATTTGCAATGGAAAATTGGGTTCTCAACTAACTGAAAATTTTTGCAGAGTGTGTCTACTTCCCCAAAAAATGTTTTTCTGTTTGAAAAAACACCAACAAAAATGAAAAATTAGGGTCCAAACCCTATAATTTTTCCAGGTTTTGGCAGTTTTCAGTTGACAATTTTCGTGTGGTATTTAGCAATGCATTTAGAGCCCTCAAGTTTACCTACTTGTGTAACATTCTGCTGCACTTCTGATAAATGATTGCTGTAATCTTGCTTGCATTTCTCCACAAATCTCTCTGGCTGGACAGCCCTTCAGTAGAAAAGGCCCAGACAACAGAATAATAAACTCTCTACTTTCCAATTGGCAGGGAACTGGAGGAAGCAACTGGAAGCTGATTTTCAATGTGAGAGAAGGTGGTGTTGGATACAGTATTACCCTGCTTGGTGCAGAAAGAAACAAGGGCCACATTCTGAAATTGTACTATTCATTACAGGGGTAAGTACCTAATATTTCTCCTGCTGCAGGCATTTATATAACAAGGCGAGGAGATCTCCCTATGTTTTTGTACCTCTCAAGTGCCTTCCCTGTCCATTATTAAACTGAGCCTTCTTCTAAATAACTGAAGGGAATTATAATCAAAAACAACAAAGAGAAAGGATTTTTTCCCTAATTCTATCATCTCCACAATAAAGCATCCTTTGAAACTCTGAAGGGGTCTGCTGTAGCTAGTTAATGAAATGTCTCCTATGACAAGAGGGAACTATTAATTGGGCTTTTTGGGAAGCAAACACATTGATTTTCCCCTTTTCATATCTAGGTCCAGTACACAAAATAATGCAGCCACACAGCGAAACAGAAAACAGCATAATAAATGCATCTGTTATTGCTTTTGCAAAGAAGGCAGGCGTGAAGAAAGCGTGCGGGGACTAAGCATCCTATGGGTTTAATTGTAAAGCTTTGGCTGTTTGAGTGATTTGATAACGTGGCTCTCACAGTAAATCATCAAAACTCTACGACTAAGGGCTCGTTTAACAGGAATAGCTATTGCCGAAAAAGCTACTGTGTGGATGCTTATTCCAGAGTAACTAGTGTGCTCCCAAAGCACAGTAATTATTCTAGAATAAAGTGACTTTTGTTTCGGAATAGAGTGTCCACAAAGGGAGCTATTCTGGAGTATTCCAAATAGCTATTCCAGTCCATTTCCCTAGGTCAACAAGCCGTAAGCTTTCCCCATAGCAGTATTACGGAAACCACTCCAGGATTTCAGCAGCTAGAAGTAAGAGGGACCATTCTCATTAGGTCTGCCCACCTCTCACAAGTACTACTGGGGATTTTGGAGGCAAGTTGAACTTCAAGACCTTGTCCTCCAGTTACCAGAGCAGACCCAGATATGTTGTACAGGGAACTAAATAAAGTGAGAGACTTCTGAGTAGAAGGTCATTTCTAGTCCTCTGATAAAACACTTAGGGTACATGTACCTTGGAATAAAAGACATGCGGCATGGATGCGGCTGGCCCAGGTCAGCTGTCTTGGGCTCACAGGGGCTGGACTGCAGGGCTAAAAATTGCTGTGTAGATGTTCGGGGTCAGGCTGGAGCTCAGGCTCTAGGATCCTCCCCACTTTCCCAGAGCTCAGGCTCCAGACCAAGCCTGAATGTCTACATAGCAATCTGACAGCCCCGAATCCAAGCCCAACTCAGCGGACCTGGGCCAACCACAGGTGTGTGTTTGCTGCATAGACGTACCCTTAAGGCTAGTGTCTGCTCACACTACAACACTTTTCTTGTACAAAGGCTCAATATTGGCAACATTTTACACAACATCAATTTCAAGAGAGATGGATTGCTCAGGTGTAATGACACACAGGGGCAGAAAGCAACTTCTGCCTCTAGCGCAATATACTGATTCAAATCCAGCTAAGCTGGTAGTACTGAGAGTTGTTAGAAATGGCAGGCTGATGGCTTATGGGAAGTGATTTGGCAATCTCAATCCAGTTCCTCGTGCACAGGTACCCAAAACCACCATGATCAGCTTCATCAGCAGTCTCATAACAGCCACAGATTGAATGGTCCCGGGCAATGAACAAGCACTCAGTCCTGACACTGTGTCAGAACATAGTAGTATCCTTTAAACAGTTGTGCGTTCCCTCTAATGGTGCTCTCTGTGCTCTATGCTTTAGAAGCCACCAGAAACCAGTCAGAGCAGCCGTATGTACGCAGCTAGGCCTTGCATGTTCTTGTAGTTAGCGAACACAGTTATTTGGGACCCAACTGTGCCTCGATGGTTTCTTCATAGTTATTGTTGTGCAAAGTTGAGCAGGCACAAACACTGCCCTAAAAGCGTATGCTCAGGCCATGGTTAAGGCACAGAGGCAGGGAAGCTTGAACTGCCACTTGCTCTCCCCACTGTGTGGACAAGCAGTGGACTTCATTTAGCAAAAGGATGAAAAAAGCAGGACTTTCAAAAGCCCCTCAGGAGTCAGATGCCTCACTCCCACTGAAAGTCCCATAGGTGCTTTTGAAAATCTCACTCTTATTCTTAACAAAAACATCCATCTCTGATTGCCTGAAAACAGGCCTACCTTTCATGGTGCCTACACACCACATGGAGGGCATGTGATAAACACAACACATACCTTTCGGAATAGATCTTTCTCCTTATCATAGGTGTCTTCAATAATCTTCCTTTCACTGTGGGCTTTCTCGAGCTCCAGCCTGAGGCTCTCAATCTCTTTTTTCAAGTTTACAAGCTGGTTGCTATCCCCCCGATTCTGCCGATATTGGTCCAGCTCCTTCTTCAGCTTTTCCACATCGGTGGAATAGGCACAGGTAAGTGCAGAGAGCTGCTCATTCAGGTGCTTGTATTCTTTGTTCTGCAAGCCACAACCCAGGAAAAAAAAGGATTGTGTGAGCAGGACCAATTGCAAAAGCAGACAAAGAAAAATCCTGAATGTTGTAGGTTATAAATGTTAATAGATGTCAGTGCGCATATATGCTTCCCTTTCCTAATGAATAAAGCAGACATAAGACAAACCCAATTTAAAATTACAACATGAAAACTTAATAGTAATATTTCTATAACAATTATACAAGCATTTATTTTGTTAAACTAGAAATAAATGCAAATAATGTTTGTTACTTCTTGTAACAGAAACAGTAAACTACATTTTTATTACACCTTCAAAATAAGCAGCGTTGTTTAATACAATTGGTTTGCAGTATTTTATATTGCAGTTTATCTTTTTCTTCTCAGTACTTACGCCTTCAGGAACCTGCTCTGACGATGAACTGTAATGTAATTGCAGGCTTGAGCACAAAGCTCTATGCCTCCTCTATGGGATGCAGTGGTTCAATAGGCCTTGTCACATGCTCTAATTTTTTGTTTAACCTGTCATCAATTGCTCACTTAAGTAGCTTCCTCTAAAGAGTTTGAGGTCTGAAAAATCACCGCCCCTTGGTTGACGCCTGTGGCTCAAATCAAAGTTAATGGGAATCACATATCGTACAATTCCCTTGATTATTATTACAGTCAACCACACAAAAGAATTTCTCTTTCTTCCCCTGAAAATTCACAAATCACAGCAGCGTGTCCTCTTAGGTGAAAAGTCTATCAAATATCATTACTAGTACTACAGAGCCGTCTCCCTGGGTACAGTTGCTTATGATAAATAAGGTTATTTAAAAACTCTTCCTCTTTTCTTTTTGCTTTTTTTAAAGTGAGCTGCAAAGGATTTTTAAAAACTGGGTTTATGCCCTTTTTTGCTTCTTTTGCTGTATTAACAAAACCTGAAAGATTTTTTGTTTTTTAAACAGTTTTTCTCTGGTTGAGTTTTACTTGGTCTTCCCTGGCTTTGCAGGAGGATGTGTTGATGGGTAGGGGGCATCTCAAGATGTATAGTATGAGCTCACACACCTTGACAAAAGTGTTAACTCTCATAATTTGGTATGTCAAAGCTTCAGCTCCTGGAGTCCGGTGATTACAGGAGAATCCCACCTTTCATTTTGGTCAATTAAAGTTTCTAGCCCATGTGACTGGAGAGAGAAGCTTGAAAATGTGAAGCCTAAAGGCTCAAAAGCCAGAAGGCAAACACAAAGAAGTCACAAATGTATTATTTTTAAAGTCTCATGATTTTGGGAGGCCCAGATTCATGATTTTTGAATGCTTGGGGTTGGCAATGCTGTGAAAGGGTCAGGTATTAAATCTTTAACAATTATTTCCTTTGCCAAAATGGTCATTAGTCACTGAAGTTAAATAGGTATTAACAAAAAACAAACACAAAGGCTGCAGCCCTGGCCACAATGAAGTCAATGGTCATTTCCAAAGAGGAAATCTTTGCCTTGGAGGTGAAGAACGGCAGCACATTCTCGCCAGCTCATGAATTTCTTACTCTTCCTCTTCTGTAAGGGCATGTGTGACCATTGTTTGCTCTCTTAATATTAAGTAAAGTTTTCTGCATGAGCTCCAAAGATAAGCATTTGGATCTGTCAGGTGACCGACATTGTTTCAATACACATTAAGAATAGGGGCACTTTTTAGTCACAGACACAAAAGAAAACTCACCTTCCCAAACGCAGCAAAGCCAGATGCATCTAGGATTGGTTGTCTGAAGCATAAAAGTCACTTGCCAGTACCAACCATACCCCCTCTGAAAACCAATGGGGTGTGTGCATGCATGCAAAGCTATGCAGCTTCACTGTGCGCTTCTTTCGTAACAGTCTCACGGGGAGAGTCACAGACAGCTACTTTATATGTATGTTTCACCACCTTTTTAGGACACACAACATGGAAGCATAAACGGCTAAAATAATAGGCCTGATGTGATGAAATGAGGTACCTGGGAGTAAAGTGTGTTGTCACAGGCCACCAGCAAATGAACAAGAGTCACAATAACTAGATAGGCCCTAAATTAAAATTCAAGTAAAAGGCTGCTTGAGAGGCGTGTTTGCACCCCCAAAACAGTAAGAAATGGTGATCCCAGTGAAACTTGTCTTTCCTGAATAGAGAGCTCGGAATGATTTGCTGGAGAGAAAGCAGAGAGGATTAGAGGGTACAAATTCTTCCCTCTGACAGGTGCATCAAAAAGAGAAACTTTAACAAGCGATTTGGAGGAGTGTTGGATGAATAACTGATTTTTCAGTTCATTGGCAGTTCTAAAAAATAATAATAAAAAAATTGGTTTGACCTGAACTGAATCTGGAAAATTTCAGAATTTTTCAGCAAATTGACAAAGTGCATTTTGGGTCAAAGAGAACATTTCCCCTGGAAGCGATAGATTCATTAGGGGATTTTGGCACTAGTCCCAAAACAGACAGAGGAGGAAGAGCCATACCTTATAACTTTTAGCCCAGTGGGCAGGGGAATCAACCAAGCATGGGGGGAACTCAGGTTCAGTTCCCCACTCTGCCTGATGTGGAGCAAGGACTTGAATTGGGGTCTCCCACCTCCCAGGTGAATGCCCTAACCACCAGGCTATAGGCTATGCTGGGGTGGGTTATTCTTAATCTCTCCTGATGAAGCTGTTCCACTTTGTATGAAATACTTGAATAGTCATTGGGTGAAAAAGAGAATGATGATAGCCTAGTAGTTAGTGAACTCTCTTACGAGGTACAAGGCCAAGTCCCAGACCCTGCTCTACTAAATATTTAATTATTTATACTACGTGGAAGAGCTTTAACAGGATACCAAAATACCACATTGCCCAGTGGTTAGGGTGCTCTCTGGGGAGGTAGAAGAGCCAAGTTCAAATCCCTGCTCTATATTGGGGCAGGGGGCAGAAATGAACCCAGGTCTCCCACATCCCAGGAGAGGACCCTAACTACTGAGCGGAAAGTTTAAAGGGGCACTCCCAGCAGCACCACCACCTCCTCCCGATTTTGTAAATAGTGCAAAACTCCCCTTGTGAATCAAACACACGCACACACAAAATTGGCCAAAACTATCCAGAGAATTTGCAAATAGTTTTGGGTCAACCAAAACTGCATTTTTCAAATAAACGATTTGTCTGAAAATAAAGGCCCAGCTCTAACACAGCACTAAACCAACTATTTCTATCTACCTATAAGCTTCCCAAGCTCTGTTTCCCAGCTGAATGATAACTCCGCACAATGTGTTGCCGGTCAGGATCAGAAAAGCCAACATTATCTGGAGATCATATCTCCTCTGTTTTTATCTTTGCACCCTTTTCCTTGCAGCAAATAATGACAAGTGGTTGAGGAACAATTCAATAGATACGAGCAGAAAGCTTGGTTTGGTGGGAGCTTTCTTCTATAACACAGCAAATCCCCAGCCAGGGGATCTGTCTCAATGAGTTAAAATTTTCTTACTTAATTCAGTGTGAGCTGAGGTTAAATGAGGACAGGCCCTTGTTTTTACAGATGAAAACAAGCTGGTGATTTTTTCCTCCTAGCATGCTGTAAACCTTCACAAAAAGGTGTTCTTTGTGCACTCTGCATGGACTACACAACTACAAACAGCTGTGAATGGGCTCTCTGTAGGCTAGCTTTTGTAGAGTCTAGATTCTAGTTTTGATTTGCGTGCTGCTATGTAAGCTGCCTGTTCAGTAATCAAACTTAGGTGGCTAAGATATAGCAACTAATTCTGCATTTGGGAACTTGGGTCTCTAAATATCAATTTTAGGTACCTAGGTGTGGATGCAAGTGGTGCAAATTGGGCAGTCTAATCCAGGTTGAAAGATTAATTCAGTCTAATTCCAAGATTGAAAATTGGGCTCACAGGCTTCATTCATCACTGCCATAAGTGGGTGCCACTCATTTGAAGCTGAAGGTGGTGACATTGGCTCACAGTATTAATTACAGATGGCTCGATTGTCTGGACTAACGTATTTAAGACGGCACATACAGATTTCCTTTCCTCTTCAATACTGTAGGCAGCCAACAGGAACTCTTGTGTAGTACAGAGGTATGCGAGCTTTAAAGCTGTGAGAGACTGCACGTGATACACAATGTTTCCTGACTTGCCCGCAACAGAATGACAAGAGGTACTTGCTAATGAATGGGTACCACAAACCTCAGCACCTTTTATCGTCTGTGTATGTGGTAACCAGAATGAGAACTTATCTGAAAACACCACCAAGTGAATTGTAGTGAAGGAGTGACTTAAGAATTTATCTGCAAAGGGACAATTGAAGAGCCCACATTAATAGGAATTTTGCCATCGTACAACTGAGGCATCTGGATGATCTCCAACACTTGCCTTTTAAATGCTCATGTTATGTTGTGAAGCTAAATGGACAATACAAAACATATCTCATTAGAATAGCTCACTTCCTCGATAGTGAACAGGGAAAATCCCTTAAACTGAATTCTTCTTGCTAAAGGACCTGTAATCAAGAAGCTATTCTGTAGCCTTCTTATGACAAACAGCACTTGATTAATGACTTCATCTTTTCAAAAAGCCACCACACTAAAACTGTCTCTCAAACTGTCAGGCATCTGTCACCTAAAACGTACCATTTCAAAATGCAATATATTTGTATCACAAAGATGGCTGGTCAGATTTAAAACAAGCCTATTCAAAAGACTTTGCAAACTTTGTATTTATTCAGTATATTCATTACCTTCTAGTTGGTTGTCAAATGAACTGACTCCCAGAATCTATGGTAGGGTCCACTGGAATGCAGTAGTTACTCTGCATTCCAGATATTTATTAAAGCAGGAAGCTTTAGACATAAATTTGGAAAAAGTGTTTTTTTCTTAAATATGTGTTTTAATTCTAGCTATTGTGGATTTTCAGGCTTGTGGTTTGAAATTGCCTGGTTCTACTTTTCACCGCAATCAACCTGGCAGGTTTTTCAGAAAAGAGGGTTGCTCACCCTCTGCAAAAAGAAAAGGAGTACTTGTGGCACCTTAGAGACTAACACATTTATTTGAGCATGAGCTTTCGTGAACTACAGCTTACTTCATCAGCAGTAACTGAGGTGCTTTAAGATGAGCATCCCTGTGGGTGCTCCACTTCAGGTGAGCTTTTGTTCGGAGAATTTCAGCAGCAGTGCTCATCTGGGTCGCACATGCACTCTCCCCATCTCATGGCGTTTTTGGTGCCTATCTAGCGCGCATGACCAGACCACCCCCACCCCGGTCAGTTCCTTCTCTACTGTACAGTCCATAGATTGAACTCCGAAGCAGAGGGGGGAGGGGCAGGTAGTGGAGCACCCACATAAACACCCATCTTGAAGAACCTGTTACTGCACAGGGTGAGTAACCCTCTCCTTCTCTGAGGAATGTCCCCATAGGTGCTCCATTCCAGGTGACTGTTGAGCAGTGCTCTTTGGTGGATGGAAGGGGCTTCAGAGTTGCATGGGTAACTGATGACAATACACTAAGTCCTAACAGTGTGTCTGATCTTGAGCCTAGTCTATTGCATAGTGTTCTGTGAACATGAGCAGATACCCAGGTAGCTGCTTTGCAAATGTCTATAATCGGTGCTTGTTTAAAAAGGCTACTGAGGTTGATAAGGATCTGGTGGAGTGGATTGGGATCCCCGCTGGGGGTTGTAACTCCTTCTGTTGGTAACAAAGCTGAATGCATCCAATAAATTGAACGCACCCAGAGTGTGTTTGGAGCTAGCGGAAACTTTAGATTGGTCCAAAGTTGAAACGATAAGCCTCTGACTTTCTAAAGGGCATAGTTCTTTCAAGGTAGGACACTAGTGTGCGTCTTACATCCAGAGCATGTAATATTGAGTCCCATTTGCTCCCATGGGGTTTAGGGAAGAACGAGGGAAAATGGATCGGTCGGTTCAAGTGAAAAGAAGAAGGTACTTTGAGTAAAAGTTTAGGATGAGGTCTTAGGGTGACCTTGTCCTTGAAAAAGATGGGTGTATGGAGGTGTGCCATACAATCCCCTAGCTCTTCCATTTGTCAAGCAGACATGATCGCAACCAAGGCAGCCACCATCTTTGACAGGTGTGTCAGAGAGCATGTTGCTAATGGTTCCAATAGGGCTCTGGTGAGGCAGCAGAGAACCAAGTTCAAATCCCAAGGTGGGTAAGTACTCGAATTTCAGGTTAGACATTTCTGATATCTTTTAGAAAGCATTTAGTTATAGGATAGGCAAACACAGATATCCCATTCACCTTGTGGTGAAAAGAGGTAATAGCCGCGAGATATACTCTAATTAAGCCAAGCGATAAGTCAGATTTTTTAAGTTCTAATATGTATTCTAATATCATTGGTAAGGGAGTGGTAGCAGCCCAGGCTTGTTTGTTTTGCCACCAGATGATACATTTCTTCCATTTATGCAGGTAAGTATTACATGTGGTTGTCCTACTGCTGTTTAATAATATGTCCTTCACCTGTTCCAAGCAGGTCAGTTTGTCATGATGGAACCATGTAGGTTCCATGCTCTGAGGTGAAGCCTCTCCAGGTTCGGGTGGTAAACCTGTCCAGCATCCTGCGATAGAATGTTAGGTAAAAGAGGAAGAGTACGTGGCCTACATACTGCCATCCTCAACAGGTACAAGTACCAAGTTTGTCTGGGCCATGTGGGGGATATCAAGATGACTTTGGCCTTTCTGGTCCTTATTTTGTGAAGCACTCTTGATAGCAGGAGTATAGGGGGAAATGCTTATAGCAGTGACGTGTCCCATTTGATGAAAAAGGCATCCCCCAGGGATCAGGAGCCCAACCCTGCTCTCGAGCAGAACTGCAATTCTGAGATGTTGCAAAGAGTTCTATGGATGGGTGATCTCAGTGTCTGAATATGCTCTGCAGGACTGTGTTGTTTAGTTCCCACTCGTTCCCTGGGAGAACTCTCTGTTTAATGTATCTGTTGTGGTGTTTTAACATCTTGGGAGACACAAGGCTAATATGTTGACATTGTGCCGGATACACCAATTCCACAATTTGATAGCTTCAGTGCATAGGGAGTGTGATCTTGCTCCTTCCTGTCGGTTTATATAAAACATTCAGGCAATGTTGTCCATCATTACCCTTATGGTCTCAATTCTGATTAATGGTAGGAAGTGCAAGGATGCATTGTAAACTGCGTGCAGTTCCAGGAAGTTTATGTGCAACAATGTCTCAGAAGACGACCATCTGCCCTGAATTATGTGGTGCTATAGGTGAGCCCCTCCCCCCCCCAGCCGATCAAGGAGGCATCTGTTGTGAGAATCATTTAAGGTGGAGTCTGTGTGAAAGGGACTCCCACACACATGTTGTGGGGTTGGGTCCATTGTCCATCAGTGTAGAGAGTCTTTGACTTTGAGCGGCACAGTGAGGTGCTTGTTCAGGCTGTGTCTTTATGGAAAGTAGATGATTTTTAGCCAGTCCTGAATGCAGCGCATGAGAAGTCCTGCGTGTCGTACCACAAATGTGCTTTCTGCCATATGACCTAATAGTTGGAGGTAAGTCTGTGTTGCTATCTGTGGGCTGCTCAGTACTGCGGAGATCAGATTGACTATAGTGACAAGTCCGTTTGTTGGTAGTGACACTTTGGCCTCCAGAGCATTGAGAAGGGCCCCAATGAAGTCCAGTTTATGCACGGGTGTCAGTGTTGATTTTTGCATGTTTAGTTGTAATTCCAGCTGTGAAAGGAGGGCGATTGTCCTGTGAGTAACATCCAGGGCACGTGCCCAGGTGAGTGCCTTTAGTAGGCAAACGTCCAGACAGGGAAATATTATTACCCCTTGCTTGCGAAGGTGTGCTACCACTACAACAAGAATTTTGGAAAACACCCATGGGGCTGTCGAGATGCTGAAAGGCAGAACTTTGTACTGATAACGTTCTGTCCTCAGAGTAAACCTGAGAAGCCTCCTGTGAGCGGGATGCATGGTTACGTGAAAATAGGCGTCTTGGTGGCCGAGGTCTGAGAACCAGTTCCCCTGTTCCAGGGCTAGTATTACTGTTAATGTGACCATCCTGAATTGCCAGACCTTTGCAAATTTGTTGAGTTTTCTGAGGTCTAGAATAGGTCTCCATCCCCTGTTCTTTTTCTGGGTTAAGTAGTAGTGGGACTAAAAACCCTTCCCTCTGTGTTGTGATGGTACCTGTTCCATGGAGCACAGATGTAGGAGGTGGTTTACTTCTTGCTGGAAGATGTTTGTGAGGGGGTCTCTGAAGAGGGATGGGGAGGGAGGATGAGTTGAAGGGATGGAGGGGAAAGGTATGGAACAGCCTGTGTGCATTATTTCTAGAACCCATTTGTCCAAGGTGATGGATTTCCATGCTTAGCAGAAAGGGGTCAGACAGTGTCTGAAATGGGGGATGGTCAATGATGGTGTCAGCGCTGAGGAACTGGGAGGTCACTTGGGCCCTCGACCAAACCCTCAAAATTGTTGTTTTGCAGAGGGTTGCTGGGACACCAATGACTGAGGCGCAGGTGGTCAATGCCTTGGAGGTCTCTGTCTGTGCCTTTGTGTGTTGTATCCCTTCTGTTGTTGGGCATATGGGGCAGACCTTGTCTGCTGGAAGGGATAGTATTTACCCTGTTTTTTCTTGTTGGAGGTGTGTATATCCTCTGAGTACAAAGGGTTGCCCAAGAGTCCTTTAGGGTGTGGAGGGACTCGTCAGTCTTTGTTGGAAAGAGCTTCTGGCCATCAAAAGGGAGGTCCTCCACAGTGGATTGTACCCCCCTTAGGAAGCCAGACAGGCGGAGCCACGAAGCTCAATGCAAACTATGGCTGTGGCCATGGAGTGTGCCACCATGTCTGCTGCATCTAGAGATGCCTATAAGGCATTTCTGCCTAGGAGATGGCCCTCGGAGATGATGGCTTTACATTGGTCTCTTCTGTCTTTCGGTATGTAATCAATAAAGCCTGTGAGTTTGGAATAGTTTGTGTGGTTGTATTTCACCATCAGTGCACTGTAATTTGCAATCCAAAATTGAAGAGCAGCTGATGAGTAGGCCTTGAGACCAAAAAGATCTAATTGTTTCCATGCTTTGTCATATGGGGTGGATCTAGATTGGTCTTGTCTTGCCTCATTGATTGATGTCAACAACGAAAGAGTTCAGTGTGGGGTGAGAAAATAAAAAGTCCATCCCTTTTGAGGGAACGTAATTTTTTTTATCCGCTCTCTTGCAAGTGGGTGGTACTGTTGCTGGGGTCTGCCATGTTTTTTTGCCAGCTTCATAAGTGCTTCTTTTATCAGAAGCGCTATTTTCGACAAAGATGAAGTTTGAAGAATATCCAGTAATTTGTGTAAGGACTCTGCGACCTCCTCTAGGGGGAGCTCTAGGGAATAGGCAATTCTTTTGAAGAGCTCCTGGAAACGTTTGAAATCATCACAAGCTGTGGGTGGTCATAGCGTTATGGCCTTACCTGGGGAAGAGACAGAAATATTGGCTGATGGTGTTGTTTCCTGCTCCAGGGCCTCCTTCTGTTCTTCAAAACTTTCCTCCAGAGATTCTGATGGTGTAGCCAGTGAAGGTGGTGGGGGAAATCTAATCCTCTCTCTGTAGGAGTTTGGGAGCCAGGCATATTGTTTCTTGTGTGCCCTCCAGGGGTCCCAGTAGGGCCACTGCATGGGGAATGGCAGAGGTGGTGGCATCTATGTGTGGCCATTACCTGGTCTGGGTGTCAACCCTGTGGTAGGACTTAGGTTCTACAGGTGGGCCTAAGCTGAAGTAGTTTGGATGGAACTGGAGTGGTGCGTTGAAAAAGCACCCTTCTCCTCCTCCTCGTCTTCCTCCTTGCTGGAAAATAGAGAAGCCAAAGGTGTGGTGGGTTGACATGGGACCGTGCTTACCGGAGATACACTGGTATCGAAGAGTGGTGATTCTGGCGTCGCTGACATCAGTAAGTCATTGTGGTGCAGGAAATGGTGCAGTGTCGGTGGTTTCAGTGCCGAGGGGGGTCGGTGCCGACGACGATGTTGCGCTTGCAGGCGTCGGTGCCGACACGCAAGCGCTCTCTGCTATGGGAGCGGAAAGTGGCGCCATAGCCTGTGGCGAGCGCCTCGGTGCCACATCTTTCGGCAGCTCTGTCGGTGCGGTGGCAGAGGAGGTAGGCTTCTGTTTGCCTCTCGACTCGGAGCCTGCCAGCTTTGGGAATGCTAAAAGACTATTATAATCCCCAACTAGCTATTGATTTTAATCATTGCTGGGAGCGCCATCTCAGGCCAAGGATGGTTGAGAAGGAACTGAGGGGGGTCTGCTCACGTACGCTAGACAGGTGCCGACAAAAGCGTGAGATGGGGAGACACATGCGTGACACAGATGAGCGCTGCTGCTGAAATTCTCCGGTCAAAGGCGCTGGAACGTGCATTCACCTGAAGTGGAGAACCCACAGGGACACTCCTCAAAGAAGAAATATTAGTTACTATCTATGAGACATCTGGTCAAACTGAGTTCCAGAATGTGATTTCATCATCTTTCAATTTTTTCAGCTAGCCAAGCTGTGACACATGGTGACAGCTAGGTTAGTCTTGGTAAATGAATGCAGAGAAACAAGCATTTCCTGTTCTTGTGCTTTTGATTGATCAGTGAAATCTGTTTCACATTACTCATCAGTGTGCAGGAAATCTCTACAACTTAAGCAAGAGCATTAACTCCCGTGATTCTTGCTCATTTACCAAGTATTCTACTGTATTTACATTTCTCAAAAGCATAATCAGTAATCTCTTGGCACACGTAAAATATTAGTAACAGAATTAAACAAGGAAGTTTAATTGGCACAATGGCAATAAAACACTTTGTCAGTCACTGAGTTCAAAACCCCGTAGCCACTGTACCTTCCCTCCAGATCAGAAGCGGATGGGGAAACAAACAAAAAAACCCCAACAAACAGACTTTGCAGCATGTCCTGGCTTTGGCAGACCAAGGGCAGGAAGTATGTTCATGGAGGATAGGGTCCATCAATAGCTATTAGCCAAGATGGTCACTTGTTTGCCAGAAACTGGGAGTGAACATCAGGGGATGGATCACTCACTGATTGATTGTTCTGTTCATTCCCTCTGATGCATCTGGCATTGGCCACTGTCGGAAGACAGGATACTGGGCTAGATGGACCATTGATCTGACCCAATATGGCCGTTCTTATGTTCCAGAGGTGAGGACCCTTCACTGAGAATGCCCTGGCAGCAGCTAGCTCAAGTGCTGGCAGCCACCCTGAAATCATTCAGAGAGTGGCAGTCTCTAAGTTAAGCAGGGCCCATACGGAAGACAACACAATATTTCAAAAATCAACCTCTTAAACTTCACCTATACATCAATTGGCAGCAAGGCATAACACGCTACTTATGGGAAGTCACATTGAATACATGGTAGCCACATTCTGCAGCAGCTGAAATTCTCAGGTGTGCTGAAGGTATAGCCCCACATAAACCACTCTGTAACAATACTTGTTACATAAAGTCTAGCCAGCCACTCATTTATCCACTTCCCAAATTCTGCCTGCGTGATACATGCAAGACAGAAACAGAACCAAAGTCGTTCCAATATACTCGGGGGCTCACCTGATCATCTATCTTCCTCTGAAGCTGAACCACCTTGTTCTCCATGCCAATATTGAGTTTCTTCAAGTGCTGTGCTGACCGTGCCTCAATCTTCAGTTTCTTCAGCTCTTGCCTGGCCTTCATGCGCCGGAAGTAACATTGGATGACCACAGCCGCACACTTGAAGCGCAGGAAGTGCTTACGAGCCAGCCAGGCCCGGGCATGTTTCTGGATGATGGTAGCTTTGTGCTCCAAAAGGATCTAGAAAACATGCAGAAACAAAAGACGATCAGGAGAAACATGTAGAAACAAGACAATCTGGAGCATCAAACAAAGCTGCTATCGGTTAGTAACAATGGCCCAATTGAATTTACTGCACAGCACTGCCCTGTTTCTTCCCCTCACATTTCTCCTCTGCCCCAAAAGGATTTGAAGTAACATCCCCCCAGATTTACATTAGTCTAATAAAACAGTTGCAGAATAGATGAATGATCAACTAATTGCTATTATTTTAGAGGGGGCTTCCCCCCACCTGTTTATATTTTCTATCTATCTTCAGTACTTATATGGCGACTATCACTATACTATCAGAGCACCTCACAAATATTAATTACCCTCACAACACCTTTGTGAGGTACGGAGATGCTGTTAACACCATTTTACAGATGAGGAACTGAGAGGCTAAGCGACTTTCCCAAAGTCACACAGGAGTCCAGGGCACAACAAGGAACTAAGGAGGCAGGCACCATTGAAGTTTCTCCACACAGCTCTTCTGATACTTCTTAGTCTTCACTTACAGCACTCTGTAATTTTTGATCTTGGCACTTTCATGAATACAGGGTGTTGTATATGCCAAATGTATGGTGGTCTAGAGATGTGGATGGCTGTTCCCAAGGAATAAACAGGAGACATGCTAAATTCACTTAGTGATCTAATGAAATTTTACACTGAGATCTTCTGAGGGCAATAGGGGAGGGAGTACCCTAACCCACTGTGCCAGATGTGGCAATACATGGAGCCACACATCAGCTGTAAAGTTTGCATTTGCACCCAGCTCTCTATCCGAGCTTCCCTAAAGCTTGAGGGTGTCCAGAACCAGAGGCTTGGTTTCTACCCAACTCTAATACTTGATTCTTAAGGTTTGAGTTCTCCTGAATAGTGGATAGTTAAAAAGAATAGCGTTTCTGAACAGTGGTAGAATAGCAGCTCTGTAGATGGACATCTACAAAACAGGTATTGTGTGAGCAATGCCAGTGCGAGTTCCCCCACTCCCTAATCCAATGGGTATCAGCCGGGGCCTGCAGGGATCTCCCAAATGGCTAGTTCAGTCTACATTCCCATTCATTCTTGACCTCTTTTCTAGACCCAGAGTACAAGTGACCTTACTTATTATCAATCTTAGTGATGCTTTTTGTCACATGGCTGTCTGTCCTTTGGAAACCGGACTGAAACCACTGAACAGCCATCAGAGGGTAATCATTTTTGGAAATGACAAATGGAGCTGGATGGCAGCTGATAACTTTGAGGTGGAGGGTTCCCTATGCCATTACCCATCTCCTGAGCCCGGCAGTCTTTCCCTGTGTCATTTATTGTGATCATCAGCATCACTTATTTCCTCTCACTGAGCCCTCTGTTACCATATTAAAATGAATGGAGATCATTAATTAAATAGGCAATTGCAGTAAATCTGAAAGCGACTAGGCACCTTTCATTTAAGCTTGACTTTAACGGACAGTAGCATGGCTCAGACGTGTACACTGTTCCTCAGGTAAGATTTTCACTGGATGTGTTACATCAGATGACATTTCCCCATTTCCACAATGCCCGTACGCATCTGTTTGTGTGAATAACTTCATTAAGCTAGTCCTTTGAGGCGCTGCTGCCTAATCATTTCTGCTTGCACAGCTTTAGTGCTGCAATATTTGCAGTTAATACTTGTGGACTCTAGAAATACAAAACCTCACAGTTTGGGGGAAAAGATCAAAACGTCCTCAACAAATACATTACTGGACTGAACTCTTGGTAGATAAATTTAAAGGAATCTCTCCCCAATGCAGTGACATTTTGTGAAGTAATAGTACCTTGTGGTAAATTTTCCTGACAAACATGCCCCGAGTGAAGGCCTGAATTGTGATAGTGGCGTTGCGGATCTTCTGGAAAGCATGAAGGATTCTCAGCATTCGGTATTGTTTCTGGAAAATGATGGCAGCTCTTGTTTTCCTTAGGTGGTCTGCCAATCTGTGAATTGCAAGGAAGAAGAGGTTAATGGTAATACTAATTCAATTCCACTATGTCACCCATATCTATACACAACGTTTTTGCCATAGATGGTATTAAGCTGCATTAGCAAACAATCCTTTGTTGATGAGTTTGACACTACTTGATAGAGAGAAAAACAGCAGTAAACTCAGGAAAAGAAGTTGATGCCAGCTCTCCTGTTAAATTAGTGGTGATGTGCATACATCCATTAAAGGCTCGCTGTATCTGGGGATATTTGAAACACAAACAGCAAATGTAATGTTTGGAACTGCTTTTAGTGCTTCTCTTTAAAAAAGTTTATTTTTTCCCTCCCACTCTCTCTTGGTTTCTTTTCCCCGCCGTCTTAAATCCTCAAAACTCTAAGCCATCATCATCAAGGTTCGTTATTCCAGTCCCCTACTACCAAAAACAAGAGTAGTACAGCACGTTCGCTGGTTACAAGTACATTGAGCAAAACAGCAGCAAATTGATTTGACATTTAAAGCAATGTGCGCTGCTGGTTTGGCAACATTCATGAGCAGGACTCCAAACGATTCATACACAGTGGATAATTTGGGAAGTGGTTAGTACCCTTGTGTGCCGCTGACATTCTGAGACTACATGGGGAAAATGTATGAACAATTTATTGTTAAATCTCTTAATAAATATCCATAAAACCACAGTTTAGTTTGATGGTTAGCTTGTTTCACTGATTTTATGATGTATTCATTGCCCTCAGCATGAAACATCACACAGGTATTTGCTTTGGTTTTACAAGTTGTGCTAAACTTTTTGTCAACATTAAATTTTAAAAAGGCTCTTTGTACGGGCCCTTGCATTCCCTTCTTATAGGCACACAATGCCTTAATGCATCCCACAGAACTGGAACCTCTTAATAACCAAGAGAAAAGGGCTGTTTATCCAGCTACACCGTTCTCTATGCACCCAGCACAAAGAGATGGATCTCACAGCAAGGTCATCTCAAAGGAAGCAGAGGGTTGAGGTAAGGTCCATCAGGATAGAACGAGAATATGGAATACCAAGTAGTAAGATTTCTCTCCCCCTCTTCCCGCTCTCCCCCCACCCCAGCTCTAGATGTTGTGACTGCTTGAGATACAGGGTCTCAATGAGGTCTTGAAGAATCTTCACTTTCCTTTGGAATTGTCAGGAGAAACGTACCATACACCCTCCTTCTCCCTGGGTTGTGCTAGGTCTATAATCCTCTTCCATTGCATACTGTTTGCGCAAACCTTACCTTATGAAGGCACATTACTAAGATATGCCGTTCACATGGAAGGTCTGTGTTTCCTCATCAGCTGATACAAAGGAAATGCAGCCCCAACACCTTAGGTGCTCCTTTATTTCTACTCTTAGCAATACCAGGGAGTGTGCATTATGGCAGCACACTCTTGGGCACTAAGGGATTTAAGGCCGTGTCTTCCCAGCACGTTCCCCCCACAGCTGAGGGCAAGAGCTAGCCAGCCTTCCCTGATTCCCCATCACAGGGCCAAGGTCTTGGAAACAACATGTCCCCAGAAGCCTATATATAGGTAGGCTGAGGGATAGGGTTGAACTGATTTATGCAAAAAGGAGTGAGAGGGTGGGACGCAAACAAATAATATTTAAAAATGTGTGTAACTGTCAAATGTTGCACAATGTGAATCAATGTAATTGGGTGAGATTAATTACTGCTACCCATGTCGTCCTCCTTCCCTCCCCTCCTATTTGTCACACTCACTTGTTATGCCTCAACTTTAACTAGACTGTAAGGTCCTCAGGGCAGGGACCATGTCTATGTGTTTGTACAATACCTGGCACCGTAAAGCCCTGATTAGATCGCGTGCGCACTACAGTGATCATAGAATCATAGAATATCAGGGTTGGAAGGGACCCCAGAAGGTCATCTAGTCCAACCCCCTGCTCGAAGCAGGACCAATTCCCAGTTAAATCATCCCAGCCAGGGCTTTGTCAAGCCTGACCTTAAAAACCTCTAAGGAAGGAGATTCTACCACCTCCCTAGGTAACGCATTCCAGTGTTTCATCACCCTCTTAGTGAAAAAGTTTTTCCTAATATCCAATCTAAACCTCCCCCACTGCAACTTGAGACCATTACTCCTCGTTCTGTCATCTGCTACCATTGAGAACAGTCTAGAGCCATCCTCTTTGGAACCCCCTTTCAGGTAGTTGAAAGCAGCTATCAAATCCCCCCTCATTCTTCTCTTCTGCAGGCTAAACAATCCCAGCTCCCTCAGCCTCTCCTCATAAGTCATGTGTTCTAGACCCCTAATCATTTTTGTTGCCCTTCGCTGGACTCTCTCCAATTTATCCACATCCTTCTTGTAGTGTGGGGCCCAAAACTGGACACAGTACTCCAGATGAGGCCTCACCAATGTCGAATAGAGGGGAACGATCACATCCCTCGATCTGCTCGCTATGCCCCTACTTATACATCCCAAAATGCCATTGGCCTTCTTGGCAACAAGGGCACACTGCTGACTCATATCCAGCTTCTCGTCCACTGTCACCCCTAGGTCCTTTTCTGCAGAACTGCTGCCTAGCCATTCGGTCCCTAGTCTGTAGCGGTGCATTGGATTCTTCCGTCCTAAGTGCAGGACCCTGCACTTATCCTTATTGAACCTCATCAGATTTCTTTTGGCCCAATCCTCCAATTTGTCTAGGTCCTTCTGTATCCTATCCCTCCCCTCCAGCATATCTACCACTCCTCCCAGTTTAGTATCATCCGCAAATTTGCTGAGAGTGCAATCCACACCATCCTCCAGATCATTTATGAAGATATTGAACAAAACCGGCCCCAGGACCGACCCTTGGGGCACTCTACTTGATACCGGCTGCCAACTAGACATGGAGCCATTGATCACTACCCGTTGAGCCCGACAATCTAGCCAGCTTTCTACCCACCTTATAGTGCATTCATCCAGCCCATACTTCCTTAACTTGCTGACAAGAATACTGTGGGAGACCGTGTCAAAAGCTTTGCTAAAGTCAAGAAACAATACATCCACTGCTTTCCCTTCATCCACAGAACCAGTAATCTCATCATAGAAGGCAATTAGATTAGTCAGGCATGACCTTCCCTTGGTGAATCCATGCTGGCTGTTCCTGATCACTTTCCTCTCATGCAAGTGCTTCAGGATTGATTCTTTGAGGACCTGCTCCATGATTTTTCCAGGGACTGAGGTGAGGCTGACTGGCCTGTAGTTCCCAGGATCCTCCTTCTTCCCTTTTTTAAAGATTGGCACTACATTAGCCTTTTTCCAGTCATCCGGGACTTCCCCCGTTCGCCACGAGTTTTCAAAGATAATGGCCAATGGCTCTGCAATCACAGCCGCCAATTCTTTCAGCGCTCTCGGATGCAACTCGTCCGGCCCCATGGACTTGTGCACGTCCAGCTTTTCTAAATAGTCCCTAACCACCTCTATCTCCACAGAGGGCTGGCCATCTCTTCCCCATTTTGTGATGCCCAGCGCAGCAGTCTGGGAGCTGACCTTGTTAGTGAAAACAGAGGCAAAAAAAGCATTGAGTACATTAGCTTTTTCCACATCCTCTGTCACTAGGTTGCCTCCCTCATTCAGTAAGGGGCCCACACTTTCCTTGGCTTTCTTCTTGTTGCCAACATACCTGAAAAAAACCTTCTTGTTACTCTTGACATCTCTCGCTAGCTGCAGCTCCAGGTGCGATTTGGCCCTCCTGATTTCATTCCTACATGCCCGAGCAATATTTTTATACTCTTCCCTGGTCATATGTCCAACCTTCCACTTCTTGTAAGCTTCTTTTTTATGTTTAAGATCCGCTAGGATTTCACCATTAAGCCAAGCTGGTCGCCTGCCATATTTACTATTCTTTCGACTCATAATTTCGATAATAATGAAGAACTGACTGGACATGAGTTGTGGCCACTACGTGAGACGTCTATGACTGTTATAAATAAAATCATCCCACTGCCTGGCTCTGTGCATTATAGAGTTTTCCATCACTGTATTTTCCATGAGGTTGTTACATTTCATAACTGCAAATAGAATGCGTGAATTCAGTTAGGACAACTCTAAATATACATCAGCAATATAGCTGATGGATTTATAGGAAATCAGTGTGTCATCTCTGAGGGGACAGAGATTCCTCAACCTCAGCCATCCAAATTAACTGATAAAAATCACCTTGCACTCAGTAAATCAGGAGAAAAGGACTGACCGTGTTTAAAAGATAGGATGCCTGAAGAGTAAGCTTAGCTCAATAGACAGCATCTTGTGTCACCCAAGTACAAACAGGGTTAATTGGGCTGCAGCTTATTTTGCAGCACCTCTGAATGGAAAACATTAACTCAGAGCCAAGGAATAGATTACTGCTCAACAACCATTCAGCTAACAGACTGAATTCCATCTCGAGAAATCTTAAATGGGGTTGAAGGCACCAACATAAAGTATCAAAAACCCACTCTGGCACATGAGATTGCTAGTCCCGTAGCAAGGATTTTTAATAAATCTATTCATCGGTAGGACAATACGACTGGAGAATAGCTAGCATCGTACCTATAGTTAAGAAAGGGGTGCGGGAAAGGTGATCCAGGCAATTACAGACCTGTTATTCTGACCTCAGCAGTATGCAAGGTTTCAGAACAAATTGCTTACTCCTAATAATCTTTTCAAAGTGGTTATTCATCCAGCTGGGTCTGGAGCCTTTCCTGACTAGTTTCTTCCCTTTACTTAGGTTGCAAATTTCAAATGATTTTTGTATAGTTCATCTGAAGAAATTCCAAGCTTGTATTGCTCTTTCTCCTCTAAACAGACAAACCCTTCAATATCTGTATTCCAGTCACGAGGGCTATTCCATCTGGTTTCTGTAACCACTGTAATACCTGATTTGACTTCCTGTACCTGTAGTTACAGTTCCTCCAATTTATTGCCCAGGCTCCTTGCATTCATGTGCAAGCAACTCAGTTGTTTCCCTTGGACCTCACCAGGTTTTCTAGCTTATGGTGTTTCGTTATCCCTCACTGTCTTCATTTAGGGGATTTTCCTACTCCTGAGTACTGAAGCCAGGTGTGGTGATTTCACGAGTCTCTCAACCTTCTCTCATCTCCCAGTTTAAAGCCCTTCTGATCAATTGGACCAGGCTTGATCTCAGAAGGTTAATATCCTAGGTAGTCAAGTGGAGCCCATCAGTTGATAAGAGTCTTCTTTCTGTAAATGCATCCTAATGGTCGATCATCCCAAAGCCTTCCTCAGAGCACCAATCCTTGAGCCATCTGTTGATCTTCATTATCTTGTCACGCCTTCACCATTGTTCTCTAGGGACCGGAACTGCTCCTCTGAAAATCACTTGAGCTTCCATTTCTTTAAATGCCTTACCCAGCTGAGCATTTCAATCCATTCCAGTGGGAATCCAGCAGTGTCATTCATCCTGACATGCAGCACCATCAGTGGAATTTTTCCTCCCTCCCATCATAATCCTCTTTAGCCTCACATCCACATCTGATGCCCTTGCTCCTGGCAGAGCACACACACTTCTGTTTTCTGAATCTGGTCTGGTGACATGCCTGTCAATTCTTTGGAGTTTTTAGTCCTCGCTCACATGCACCTGTCTCTCCCTGGTGTTTGCATGAATCTGTTTTATGTTCTCTGTCACAGCACCCTGTACATCGTATCCCCATTCTTCCATAGGCTTCGGTCCCTGGCTATCTTCATCTCTTCTGCAAGGATTGGCTTCCCTTCTTTTCTTCCTCACCTTGTGCCAGTTTCTCCTCCTCATTCCCCAGTGCAGCAAATCTGTTACTCAACTCCATTTTACCGCCAATAGCTAGTGTCCTCTTCTGACCTGTCCCTGTAGTCACATTCTTCCATGGATCATCCTTCTCTTCTGGCCGTCCATCCTTCAAGTCCTTTTGTTTGGCAGGTGTCTGCAAAACTTGGGTTGTCTATCACCTCCTCTCCTGTATTATACCTTCAAATCCCTGCCTGAATTCTATCATTGTCTCCAGCAGCATCTCTAATCCTTGAATCTTCTCTGCCGTGAGCTCTACCAGGTGACATTTCAAGTCATGTTTTCACTACACACAAACACACAGGTGCAACACCAGTAAAACAGTGCATTAAACATGAAAGAGAGCAGACAGGGCCAAAAGAATTTAGGGGACCTTTCCAAAAATCACAGGTAGAATTGGGGACAAAACCAAGGAGTTCTGATTCCCACGCCCCTATTCTTACAGCTACACCACACTGTCCATGGTCTACATACACACAGAATGGGCTTTATTTTCAGAGGTACAGGACACCTGCAACTCCCTATAAAGTCAATGGCAACTGCAGGTGCTTAGCGCTTCTGAAGATAAGGCAGATCATGTACCTGTGATATCAAGATCTGCTCTAAGAATTATTTTGGGCAAGTTCTATGGCTTGTGTTATGCAGGAGGTCAGACTAGATGATCACAATGGTCTCTTCTGACCTTGGAATCTAAGAATGTACCCAGGTTTCATAACACAAGGGGTATCAGATGATTGAGTAGTTCTAATAAGAGAGCTGGAACTCTTCACCATTCTGTAGTTCCCAGCTAGTCATTCTCTAGGGATGATGCTTACCTGCGAGCCAGGTGTCCTCGTGTATACCTCTGGATTGTTATTGCAGCATTTCTCATCTTTCTGTACTTCACCCTCTGCAGCCAGCCCCGCACTGTCTTCTGTATCATGATAGTAGCAGCTCTGAATTTATCTGCCCGCAGTTTCTCCAGATATGCCACCTGTCCCGCACGGAAAAAGATCTTGGTACGTCCAAACTGGAACTTGTCAGGATCCTTTTCAAAAGCATAAGGGAAACTGAGTTAAGACAAACATTTTCCTGAGGAGCCTATGCTGAGTAAGTGTATATAAGGATGACAAGAGTGAATAAAATTTACCAGTTCAATTCCCATATCCATTCAACTGGGTTAAACAAACTTTATCCCCACAGTACCAGTTTCAGTATATAAAGCCGAAGCTCACTCTTTTAACCCAACAATCCCGATTTTCACATATTTGCACTAACAGCTGACAAGGGTTAAGGACCAAATCCCAGTCCCACTGAAGTCAATGGGAGTTTTGCAACTTACTGGGATTTGTCCTAACTAGGCATTAGCAGGGACCATGAAGGTTTGTCACCTTGCTCTGGAAAACCGATGGTGTTTTCAGATCTAGGGGCATTCTTCATGTAATATCACAACTGCATGAGGTAAGGCATGGGCATTGCTGGACCTTGGTCCTTTCTGTTTCCAGTTTCTGTATTTCTAGTCAATGAATATGCAAACTAGATGCAAACACTTTCTTGGCATGTTATCCTCTCTGATAGGGTGAAAAACAAAAGCTTGTTTTCCTCCATTTTGACAAAACTTAAGAGATTGGCTCTGAAATTTTGGTTCCAGCTCAAGACTCCCAAACTTGTGTGGGAAATGAGAGGAGTGCCAAAATCTGAACCCAGATCTGTGTCAACACTCTAAAAGTGGCCCCACTCCTTATAAACAGGCTAAGCCAAACCCATAAACTGAGCATATGTTCAAAATCTGGATGCGAAAGCTGCATTTTGCAACTTTAGATCACCTCTTTAGAAAAAAAAAGTCAAGGCTGCGATCCTGCAAAGGTGTGCATGTGCTTTAACTTTACCCACTGTGAGCAGACCCACTGATGTCAACAGGACGTGTCAGTGAATAAAGTTGAAGGAGGACCGGGGCCCCAAGAAAACAACCAGCCAACCTGTCAGAGGCCTCAGCAACAAAAAAGGCCTCAGAAATAAAAATTTAATCACAGAGAAAAAAAATCATTGGAAAATATCCTTAAATTAAAAAATGAACTCAAATGGTCCCCAAGGAGCCTGAGTAATAACAAACTGAACCTCCCTCAGCTAGAGCTTGTTAAATTTTGTTTTTTAAAAAAGGACAGAACAAATTAATAATTGGAAAAGAAATCTCAGTGTCTAGACTGTTCTCACAGTATGTAACCATTAAGAATTTCCCATTCAGCAGACATTTTCTCTTCATCATTTGTACGAAAAGGTGATTGGTGACTGGCTGTGGGGGTCTCTGTGCAATGAGAGAGAGGCCCTTTGGCCACTCTGTCCTCTTGACTGGGATTCCTCATGCTGTGTGCATAGGATTTTATTCCAATCGTCAGTAAGAAGGAAAAGGAATGGGTTTTGTGGGGATAGTAACTCACTATCATCTACTGTCCACGAACGAGCTGTGGAATTCAATTGCAGAAAAAAGGCTTTTTCAGCTTGAATGCAATCAATCAATCTCATGCCATGTCTCATTTAGTCTCATTATTCCTTCTGAGATGGTTTGACTTTGGAAGACACTCCTGAGTGCCAGGGGCACACCAGCATTTTCAGCCACAGCAGGCAAATGGGGAGGAAGGGAAGGTGAGTTGAGATATTATCAGTGTCAACAGCTTCTGTGCTTGAATGATTGTTTCTGAAGCTTCAATCCCAGCTCACCTTAATGAGGTTTTCCAGAAGTGTTTTACAGATCAACTTCTTGTCATTTTTAGAGACCTCCCCCTTTTTCATAAGAACTCGATACCTATTGAAAAAGTCATGGTAGGACCACCTGAAAGCAAAGCACAGATAAAATTAAACAGGGCACAGGGTTTCATTTATTTAGCTAATGTTTAGACTTAGAGCTTAAATAAACCAAACCTCGAATACAAACCTCTTCACATTTGGAGGAGAGAGAGGGAGAGTGGGGTTTAAAATCAGGTCTGAACCCAACCCCCTGCTGGTTCTGGACTGGGTTGGAAGGTCCTTCCCCCCTCCCTCCCAACTTGTACTGGATTAGGTGCATTTAAAATGAACAAAGGAGGATGGGTGTTCTGGAAAGATTTACATCAGTTGAGACCAAAGTATCACAAGAACAGCTAGCCAGATTTCTGCACCATTCATGTGAACCTCAATCTCGGCCCTGATTTGGTGTTGAATGCAATTGGCAGCCTAACTCTAATTTGGATCTAAATGTTAAGGCTCCTCTCTAATTTTAAGTGCTCTAGAAAGTTTCATACTTGACTATGACACAGACACATTCAATTTGGTGCTGACGATGCACGAACAACCATGAGAACCTTTCCTCCTTCTAACCAGAAAGCATTGCCACAGCAGGACTGTGGAACTACAAATTACAGTATCTGCATGAGAGGGATTTATGAAAATACCATGCAGCCAAAAAAGTACCCCACATTGAGAGACATATGTAAAATAAGACAAATCAGATTGCACCGAACGTCATGACACATGACTGTCAACCACCTGAGGTAACCATTGTCTGAAAATGCCAAAGGATTTTGTTATATATAGATTGGGCCTACAACCTCTTCTAATCACACTTGCCACTATCTCACCATTGGACTTCCATTTTTTTTTTTCACATATTTTTCTGCAGATATTTTGTTGCCTGATCCTGCATGTCCTTAGGCTGGGAATTGATTCAGATTGATGAGTGCTTGGCCTGAGTGAGGTTGAGCCCTACGGAAGTTTGTCATGATTTGTTCTGACTGTATGCATTTTGTCTATCATCAATCCAGATTTGCTATACAACCTCTTCTTTTATCTGCACTCCCATAAGCTCCTTTGCTAAGACCGTGGTTTGGAGTGGAACCACTGAGGAACACTTCAGTTCTATTCCCCTTGCCACCAGTCTACTGCATTCCAATGAAATCACTTAAGAGCAAGAACAGTTTTGCCCCTGGACACATGTGGGTATTTTCTATAGATGTTGACATGAGTTATGTGCATATTTTGAGGAGAAATTAAAAAACAAACACAGTATATGGCATGGAACACATTGAACGTAGTTCTTGCCTGGCTTTTGTTTCCAAACTCTGATGCATATAAATTAGAACACTTCACCTGTTCATCTTCTCCTTTTGAGAGTTCAGGCCTTTAAGGCACATGCTCGAATTTGGCTACTTTCATGGCTGTTATTAGATGTTTGGAAGGCTCTGCACCACAAGCAATGAAGTCTCTAAACGTGGCAGAGCTGTAATTCAAGAAATCAGAGCACTATATTTTACTGCTAGGAAAAGGCATCTCCTGCCATCTCTATGAGATTTAGAGGGCATATTAGATTCTGAAATTGATTCACTCTGAACTAAAACAGCTGAGTTATGGACCTATCAAAACCAGGGTTTTTGGTGAAAATGCCAGACATTTCCAGTGCTGCTAAAATTATTTTAAACATATGCAAAGGAACATCCAGGAAAAGAAGTGAATGAACTCCAAAATGCCAGACTTCTGCCTAAACTTGAGCAAACATGCTATGGGCCTGAGTCTCATTTACACTACGGCCACTTTCTATTGCTCTGGCACCACAAAGGACTCTTAAAGTGGGAATACATGAAATAAGAATTGAGAGTTTAGAAGTCTGTCCATGTTGGTGCACCCAGAAGTTGATCTATGCTTTTTTATATACATGCAAAAACCAAGCAATTCTTTCTGCTTTTTCCGCCCCCCCAAAATGAAACATTCCAGGGCCCAATTTTGAACACAAAAATGCCAGTAGCACAACGCTTCTGAGTGACCCCCCCAGCCGATAAAAAAACTGCACATAAGCAACAGAAAAAAAACCCTCCTTCCCCCGCCCCCTGTGAAATACATTTCTGTACCAAGCTGCCATGGGTGTTTGTAAACCAAAGTAAAAAATATGATGGAAAATGGCTTTAAAGAAAAGTGTTCCTCAATATTTTCTATAATTCTCTGCAATAAAATCCATCTGGAATAGTGAAAATGTCTACTGCTCACCACAGTTAAGCACTGAATTTTCCATTCTAGCCTGCCTTTATCGCTAGCCTATTTCTCAAAGAAATTTTGGGATGGAAATTGTCAACGCTCTGTCTCAGGTGACTTGTTCTGGAAAGTTTGTGCAAAACAGGCTTAAAGATTTGAGTTTATGTTAGCTATTTTCACCCCACCTCCACCCACATGGGTGCACATATTTACCCAGATGTTCATATCAGGATGTTGCACTTGCATTACTAAAAATGGCTTTCCCTGCCCCAGCTGAAATACCTTAACAACTGCAGAGGATTTAACTGAGGAAGGCAACCTTAAGGCTGAGTTAATGCCGAGCTCTTATATAATGCTTTGCATCCGTAGATTCCAACGTGCTTTGCAAAGGAGATCAGTATCATAGTTCTGCTTAGATCCATGGAGCTTGTATCTCTGCATGTAGAATATTAATACAAACATCTATATTGCAGTAGATTCAAGAAGTCCTATATCAAGATCAGGACCCTAATGGGCTGGATATTGTATAAACACATACAAAGATGCATGGTCTCCCTCCCAAAGGATTTACAGTCTAAGGTTGCAACCTGAAAACACTTACACACATACTCAAAAGCATGAGTAGGCCTATAGAAGTCATTTGTTCACAGTCCAAGGGCCTAAGATGACCAGTGACTTACGAATTGTAGTGACACAGTTAAATACATTCTGTTTCAATATACAAACATACACTTGTTTTTTATTGATATAAAGTGAGAGAGAACTATCTTCATCTCCCCCACAACTTGCCAGTATTCAGTGGCTTTTTCCTTATCAAAATTGCAGCAGTGGGTCTTGGGGAGGGGGTTGAAGGAGAAAGGGTCAGTCTGAAGGAGGAGAGGGTGTTTTCTGCAAAAGGGGCAAGTTGTCAGAAGGGATGGAGACATTAATGTGAGGAACTGACAGATGGGGTGCACAAGGTTGGTTTCATTGGTGGGCAATGCTCCATTGTCAAGCCTTTTACACGCTCGGTTAAGGACAGCTGCAATAAGATACAGCAATTTCACAGTTGCTTTTACAAGACTTTCAGAGGGAGGAGCAGTTAAAGAAGTTAGCTTAAATTTAAGACCTCTTGTAAAACCACCTGCGGCATGTCTACACTACATCTGGAGAGAAGTCTCCCAGCCCCGTCTACAGAGTTATGCTAGTGGGACTTGCTCTAGTGCAGGGATTCTCAAACTTCACTACACTGTGACCCCCCCTTCTGACAACAAAAATTACTACATGGCCCCAGGAGGGGTGACCTAAGTCTGAGCCTGCCCGAGCCCTGCTACCCCGGGCGGGTGAGCCAAAGCCGAAGCCTGAGCCCCACCACTCTGGGCAGATGGGTCAAAACCCAAGGGCTTCAGCCCCAGGCAGAAGGCCTGGAACATGAGCCTGGCCATTGACGGCTGAAGCCCTTGGGCTTAGGCTTCAGCCCCAGGTGGCGGGTCCTACCAAGTCTAACGCCAGCCCTGGAGACCCCATTAAAACGGGGTCGGGACCTACTTTGGGGTCCTGACCCACAGTTTGAGAACCGCTGCTCTAGTGCTATAAAACCAGCTATGTAGATGTTCAGAGCCTGAACTCCAGCTCAAGCCTCAAGCCCTGGAGGGGAGCTTGAGACCCTGAGTTCCAGCCCAAGCTGCATTTCAAAGTACGGTCTACACAGCTATTTTTAGAGCACTCGTGCAAGTGCTTGTCTTGACTAGGATTTTTACCTCAAGTTAGTTACCATGTCAGCTAACTCAAAGTAACAACACAACTTTTTTCCTAGAGAAAACAAGGACAGTGAATGTCATCAAAGAAACTAGTCTGAAGTCCTTAGCTTCCACTCTGGTTATGTGATGGCAACAATTCTGACTGGAATTACTGGTGAAAGTGTGTTTTCCCTTCCTGCTGGTACAGTTGAAAAAAATAAATAGACAAACTGATTTTTCTCAAACTTTCCTAAGACATTCATTTCTGGGCTGAGATCAAGCATGAGCAACCTCAGACTTTACATACTCACAGATGTGAGTTAAGACAGCTCCCAAATGGACAGAATGTCTGTCAGCTAAACAAACAGGGAAGAGAGAATCACTGATCCTGTTAAAATAATGCACCACAGGCCAACCCCAAGTACCTCTGGTTCAAAAAACTTAAGCACTCCAATAAAAGGGTGGCAGAACTTGCAAGGGCCCCAATCCTGAAACTTGTGTATGTCCAGACTGCTGGGCGTGCACAAAGCCCCTTCTCGATGTTCAACACAGCAGTCTGTCCAAACCCTACAAATTGGAAGATTGTGCTTTGCCTCAAGATTTGTTTGATCTTCCTCCTTTCCCAGTTAAGTATCTAGCAACCTAGGAATTAAGCAATAGCTAAGTTAAGGCACCTGGGGCAAAATCCTGACCCCAGTGAGATCATTAGAGCCCAGTTCCTCAAAGGCATTTAGGTTCCTGACTTCCACTGATTTCAGGGGAATTAGGTGCCTAAATACCTCTGAAGATCTTGGCCTGGGAGCTTTACCTCCAGTCAACAACTGCCAAGAAATTCTCCAACTGGGCATTATACCTGTGATTAAATTATCAGCAATGCGACTTGGGTGGAACTGTGTTCAATACTCCCCCACAACTTGCCAGTCTGGGAGTTGAATAATGGAAAATCCCCACTTTTATAATTTACCACAATATTTCATTTCTCTGCAGCCTGAAATTGGTATTAAAAAGATCTGTCTAGCACATTAAAAAAAATTCCCGGGGGGAGAGAAAAGAAAAAAAGACAATGCACATGGCTGTTTTTGTTTGTTTGCATCTCTGATGGGTTATTTGTTATAAACTGAACTGCAGAAGTAACTATAATAGGAGTTGTGCTGTTCTGGAAAAAAAACCCTCTTAATAACTGTTGTGTTATTGCAATGTACAAATAGTTGACTGGGTATAGGCTGAATGTTTTCTTCTCCTAAGGGTGACACTCCTAATGGAGACACTCCAGTGCCATATGATATAATCCATTGAAGAGATCCACCTTGCTTAACACTGTAGAACACAAAAAAGATCAAACAGTAAACTTTGTTCAGGAACTATGACTCTTTGGGACATGTGGGATGCATAGTCGAAATAATTTTTGCCATGGATTACTTTTGAAACAGCAGGCTAGGATATAGCTCATCTTGTTCTGTGTTACCATGCCACAGCAGAAAAGATTTGCCTTTCGATTAATTATTAAACCATCCGATTAGTGCTGCCTGAAATTATCCATGGATCTAATGCCCAGATCTATTCCCTAGAATATGAGTGTGAAAATGTTCACCTAACAAAGCAAGCAAAAAGGGGAAGGGGGAGAGTGTTTAGGGTACTACCTGTAGCCAAATTAATTTACAGATCATGTTTCTCTGAAGACATTGCAAGGCAGAGAAAGGCACATTATGAAAAATGATTTTGTACACAGGGATGCCCTTGAAACATTTCAATTATAAATGTTTAATGTCTGTAAAGTTTAGCAGCTGTGATATTACACAAAACCGGCACAAAATTGCATTACGTAATAGACAGCTCAGATGAACAAAAAAGCAGAAGTGAAATTTCAGGAATATTTAAGTGAGAACCAAAATGGCTTCTGACTAGATGAGGTAATATATATGGCTGAACTGATCTCAGAATTCTAAAGGACCAGTTCATGTGTGTCAGAAGTCAGATTCCAAATTTTTTTTATATGCATGTACATATACACACAGAGACATCCTTCCTTAAAGGTATAGATTATATATAATTATTTTAAAGGAAGGATGGCTCTATGTATTTCATAAGCCATAAAAGGTGAATATTTAAAATAACCAGTTAAGCATTGGCAACACTAATCACTATTCTTGAGAAGATTTTACTATTTTTCCTGAAGGTAATTAGTCCAAGAGAATGAATTTGAAAGCATCGGAATATTTGCAGACACCGGCCATAGCTCATGGATGCATCACAGACTGTCCTAGATGAGGAATTCAATTGCTCAAGTGAATCCTACTATTCAGTCAGTGCTGACAGAATTGTGTTAATCCCCAATTTCTGGGTTTAGTCTAAAATGCCAGACTCAAATCACACTGGACAATCACTTGTTTTGGTCCACGATTGTTCAAAATAAATTCACTCGTTCTTGTGTTACATTTCATAGGAAAATTTCAGTGCAATTTCCCCGGATTAGGTATGAGTTCAACTAATTGAAATCCTTGACATCAAAACCCGTACATCTCTGACTTTGTTTATTGAAGGAGAAACCTCAAGACAAATTCCTGGTGATTAAGGGAAAAAAATCAAATCCTCTTTGACATGTCTGTCACTGGCAATGTAGGGCTTCCATCTAGGTTGGAATGGCTGAGTTGAGGCATGCTATTTAGTAGATCTTGAGCTGAAAACAAATTCTTCCAAGAAATTGAACTTGGAGACCAGAAGTAGGGAGACAAATGAAGGCAGAGGAGAGCTTTCACTCTGTATTTTTGTCATCACTGTAAAGCTATCTAGGCATGTTAATACAAACAAAAGTGTCCGGTCCAGACTAGGAGGAGAAGTTAAGGGTATACGTAAACTGCAATTAAAAACCTGCAGCAGGCACCATGGCAGCTGACTCAATCTCAGCCGCGGGTTAAGTGACTTGCAGTATAGATGTTCAGGCTTGGGCTGGAGCCTGGGCTCCAGGAGCTTGTGAGGTGAGAGGGTCCCAGAACTTGGGCTGCAGTCTGAGTCCAAATGCCTACACCACTATTAAGCAGCCCATTCAGCCCAAGCCCCACAAGCCTGAGTCAGCTGGAATGGGCCAGCCAAAGGTGTCTAATGTAGACATACCCTATACCAAAAGATAGAATTGGGTTGAGGAGATGGGGTTTAGAGTTTGTGGTGAAGGTCAAGTGAGGAGCGGGTGTTCAGATTTGATGGTGCCAAAAATAAAATAGTTCTTGCAATATTTTGGTCCAAAGTAGCAGAAATACAAGAAGATTTCTCTCATCTCCTCAGCCAGAAAACAGGCCAATTCCAGTTTTGGAACTAAACTGGGATGAAAGCCTACTGGGACAGGCTTGGAGAGTCAAATACAAATTCCCCATTACCAAAATTTGCAGCAGACTGGATATGAGAGCTTCAGTTCATCTCTGAACAAGGGAAATTCTATCTGGTAAAGAATAAGGAACAAACACTGGAAGTTAATTGTTGCTAATATGTGGCATTTATAGTGCTTGATATGTTCCAAGCACTTGCAAAATAATAAATAGTAAGTATTTAATCCTCACACCCCCTGCGTGGCAGGCAAGTATCATGAGCAATGTTGTACAGGGAAAGAATATTGCAGTGGTTGGTACGCTGGCCTGAGACTCAGGAGACCCAGGTTCAATTCCGTGCTCTGACACAAACTCTCCATATGACATTGGGCAAGTCATTTGGTCCATCTGTGCTGCAGTTTTGTATGTGTAAAATGGGGATAATAGTACTTCCCTATCTCACAGGGGTGTTGTAAAGACTGTGAGGCACTCAGATACTACGGTAAAGGATAAAAGTACCTTCAATAGATTGTATAGCATGAAAACTGAACCAGATGGTTCTGAGATGTGCCCCCGAGTCAGAGCTGTTTTCTAGATCCATGCTTAAATCACTAGACCATGCCTCCTTCCATGCACTCACAAATTGACCATATACAGAATTCTTAAAAATATACTACAACTGAGCATTCTGAATCTGCCGGGGCCTTGACTTCATTCAAGCCACCAGTATTAGCCATGGATTCAGTAGTACTCTTAATAACTGGGTGTCATTAATACTTAAACGCTGAGAGGATAAGAGAACAACTGACAGATAAAATATAATCTTATAAAGTTCTCAAGTTCAAAGATTCCTAAAAGAGTATTTTGTTAATGTTGATGGAGCAATACATTGCTTCAACTTCTTATTGTTTCTAGATTAATCTTCATTGTAACCAGCTTCTAAAAAGAAGACAAATGGTTTTATAGTGGAGAGACATGTTCCATACTTTAAACATAAAAGCTGATGATGGATACACCATTCATTTCTCTAGGACAGCGCATTCATCACAGTGGTTTATGTACATAATAATGAACATATTTCTTAACTACCGAATAGCATTTCAAATTGGATGATACATTTTCATTTTACATCAAATACTTGCAGAACACAGTGTTTCATGAAAATGATAAATACAGCAAAGCATATCCTATATCAAAGATAGGGGAACTGCCAAGCTCTCTCTTATAGTTGAGTTTATTATTTTCTTTATATGGTCTGCAGAACACTGAAAAACCGTATTCAACTTTTTAAGAACTGGGTGAAAAGTCATGGTACAAATAAAACCTATCCAGAGTAGTGACTATGGGAGTGCCACAGTGACAAAAGCAAAAAATTTAATGTCAAAATATCGGCTATTTCTTTCCAAGACATTTCACTCCTGGAAATACCCCTTGTAATGAAATGTCAGCAAAATATATTTTGCCAACATGATGTACAAGGAAATGTTGCCTTATATATTACAAATGTATACACTTGGACTGAGGTTGAGATGAAAATAGGAGACAGGCTTTCTGAAAGTCTATGGGTAAGGACAAAAAACAATCATGGTAGGGGTCTACTACAGATCACCAAATCAAGAAGAAGAGAAGGAGGAGGCTTTTTTAAACAACTAACAAAATCATCCAAAGCACAAGACTTTGTGGTGATGGGAAACAGGTCACAGATTATCCAACAAGTTCTTGGAATGTATTGGAGACAATTTTTTAGTTCAGAAGGTGGAGAAAGCTACTAGGGGAGAGGCTGTTCTAGATTTGATTTTGACAAATAAGGAGGAACTGGTTGAGAATTTGAAAGTGGAAGGCAGCTTAGGTGAAAGTGACCATGAAATGGTAGAGTTCATGATCCTAAGGAATGGTAGGAGGGAAAACAATAAAGACAATGGATTTCAAGACAGTAGACTTTAGCAAACTCAGGGAGTTGGTAGGTAAGATTCCATGGGAAGCAACTCTAAGGGGAAAAACAGTTCAAGAGAGTTGGCAATTTTTCAAAGAAACATTATTAAGGGCACAAAAGCAAACTATCCCACTTCATAGGAAAGATAGGAAATATCGCAAAAGACCACCCTGGCTTAACCAGGAGATCTTCAATGATCTGAAACTCAAACAAGAGTCCTACAAAAAGTAGAAACTAGGTCAAATGACAAAGGATGACTATAAACAAGTAACACGAGTATATAGGGAAAAAATTAGAAAGGCCAAAGCACAAAATGAGATTAAACTAGGTAGACACATAAAGGGCAACAAGAAAACATTCTACAAATAGAAGCAAGAAGACAACCAAGGACAGGGTATGCCCATTACTCAATGAGTTGGGAAAAAACAATAACAGAAAATGTGGAAATGGCAGAAGTGCTAAATGACTTTTCAGTTTTCACCAAAAAGGTTAGTAGCAATTGGACATCTAACATAGTGAATGCGAGGTAAGATCAGAAACTAAAATAGGGAAAGAACAAGTTAAAAATTACTTAAACAAGTTAGATGTCTTCAAGTCACAAGGGCCTGACTAAATACATCCTATAATACTCAAGGAGCTGGCTGAGGAAATATCTTAGCCATTAGTGATTATCTTCCAAAAGTCATGGAAGATGGGAGAGATTCCAGAGGACTGGAAAAAGCCAAATATAGTGCCAGTCTATAAAAAGGGAAATAAGGACAACCCAGGTAATTACAGATCAGTCTGCTTAACTTGAGTACCAGGAAAGATAATGAAGCAAATAATTAAGCAATCAATTTGTGAACACCAAGAAAATAATAAGGTGATAAGTAACAGCCAGTCAAAAACAAATCATGTCAAACCAACCTAATAGCTGTCTTTGACAGGGTAACAAGCCTTGTGGATTGGGGGGTGGGAAGCGGTAGATGTGGTATATCTTGACTTTAGTAAGGCTTCTGATAATGTCTCGCATAACCCTCGAGTAAACAAACTAGGGAAATATAATCTAAATGGAGCTACTATAAAGTGGGTGCATAACTGGTTGGAAAACCCTTCCCAGAGAGTAGTTATCAGTGGTTCACAGTCAAACTGGAAAGGCATAACAAGTGGGGTCCAACAGGGATTAGTTCTGGGTCCTGTTCTGGACAAACTGGAAAAATAGTCTGAAGTAAATAGGATGAAATTCAATAAGGATAAATACAAAGTACTCCACTTAGGAAGGAACAATCAGTTGCACACATACAAAATGGGAAATGACTGCCTAGGAAGGCATACTGCAGAAAGGGCTCTGGGGGTCATAGTGGATCACAAGCTAAATATGAGTCAATAATGTAACACTGTTGCAAAAAAAAAACAAAAAAAAAAACCGAACATCATTCTGGGATATATTAACAGAAGTGTGTTGTAAGCAAGAAACAAGAAGTAATTCTTCCACTCTACTCTGTACCGATTAGACTTCAACTGCAGTATTGTGTCCAGTTCTGGTTGCCACATTTCAGGAAAGATGTGAATAAATTGGAGAAAGTCCAGAGAAGAGCAACAAAAATGATTAAAGGTCTAGAAAACATGACCTATGAGGAAAGGCTGAAAAAAAATTGGTTTGTTTAGTCTGGAGAAGAGAAGACAGAGAGGAGACACGATGACAGGTTTTAAGTACATAAAAGGTTGTTACAAGGAGGACGGAGAAAAAATATTTTCATTAACCACTGAGGATAGGACAAGAAGCAATGGGTTTAGATTGCAGCAGGGGAGGTTTAGGTTGGACATTAGGAAAAGCTTCCTAACTGTCAGGGTGGTTAAGCACTGGAATAAATTGCCTAGGGAGGTGGTAGAATCTCCATCATTGGAGATTTTTAAGAACAGGTTAGACAAACACCTGTCAGGGATAGTCTAGATAATACTTAGTCCTGCCATTAGTGCAGGGGACTAGACTAGATGACCTCTCAAGATCCCTTCCAGTCCTATGATCTATGACTCTAAAATGTTCAGTTGTGCATGGAAATGTGAAAATTAGTATTTTTCTCCTATTAGTATGAGAAAATTTCTAAAAGACATTTTTGCAAATCCTAAATGAAATGAAAACATCTTGCAGTTCAAGGATTTAAAGTTTTGCATGGCTATTTCGAATGGCATTTAGTCCTATAGGTTTGGGACTAAGGGGTTGTAAGACCAAGCTTCTAGCAATGACTTCTTCCTTATTTATTTCACAGACAATGTCTTCAATCTGAAATCATGCAATCTAGGTATTACTCTTATAAAACTCATTGTGATTTTATGCTGTGCTTAGAGTCATGAAAGTGACCATGTGAAGCTGAAACCAAAAGAAATAATAAAAAATTATTAAATTTCCAGTGGTATCAGATTTAGATTTTAAGTAACATTTGCCTAATTAATTCATACAGTCAGTTCAAATGTACAAATCACTCACTACCAGGGGATTTTCATTAGGATACAGAATCTATTGGTTTTGCTTGTCAGTCAATGTGAATATCTATAATCGAGGATCATAAAAAAAAACTTGCAGACCTTGAAGCTCCTATCTTGTATATAGCAAAGAGATACTACTGTACATATTCACCTTCCAGAAATGTTAAGGTCGCAGCAAGGAACAAAATTCTCACATTGTCCCTTAAGGGTATGTCTACACAGCATTTTGGAGCAAGTGGGAGCGAGCCTGCCAGCCCAGGTCGACAGAACAGCTGTATAGACAGTGCTTTCAAATTGCAGCTTGGGCTGGAGCTCAGGCTCAGAAGCCTAAGGAGGGGCTCGCTCCAAATTGCAGTGTAGACGTATCGTAAGTGTCCTGGACCCTAAACTGGAGAGGATTGAAACCCGAAGAGCTGCTTAGTCTTGCACCTCTTTAGTAGACCAATAACGTCAGACAAGAGGAAGATTTGGGTGCTCCATGCATTAAAAAATTATCCGCCACGACTCTGTGGGAAAGTAGTGCTCAAAACCAAAATCGCAACTGTCCAGCCATATGGTTGTGACGCTGGCAGACCAGGTGCCAGCTCAGTGGAATGCTGACAAATACACAGCTGGAACCTGTCTGGCTCACCCGTGTATTAGCATTGTTAAAATAGGCATTATCATTATAAGAATGTGTTTAGACTTTATTGAATGCTTGTGAGCTGCTGCATATATTAATCTCAGTTATAGTATCTGTATCCTATATTGTAGGGTACTATGTCAGTGTCTGCATTGTAAGCCTCTGTAACTGTATAAATCAGCAGACAGGAGGGAGACATTAACTAGTGTGAAATGCTGGTCTCCAACAAAAGGTGTTATGTCCTGTCCGACAAGGAAGGCCCATAGACAGACAAACTAGAGTGGAACATTAAAGAGGGCAAAAGACTTTGTTGTTTACTCCCCCCCCCTTTAAGATGAGTCTTGCAAGAGAATTCCTCCCATTAGTTGAGTTTTCAGCTTAAAGTGGGGGGGGAGGGGGAGAGGGGAGGGAGAAAGGGAATAAAAAAATAAAAACGCCTAAGTCCCCTAAGGAGAAACTGTATACCATTGCTTCTTGGACTCTGTTGGGCAAGGTTTCTAGGCATAACCAAGGGATCCCCAGCTGCTTAGCTGGAGTTAGCCCTAAAGGACATATAAAGCTTGCTTATTACAGAAGCTTCTATTACCTTTTGATACCTGAGTGTAACTCATTTGCAAATATATGTTTACTTGCTTTAACCTTGTAAATATCTCTTGTTTCTTTTTCCTATATAATAATCTTTAGATAGTTTATTACAGGATTGGCTAAAAGCATTGTCTTTGGTGTGAGAGCTAAAGTGCAACTGACCTGGGGTAAATGACTGGTCCTTTGGGACTGGGAGTAACCTAAATATTGCTGTGATTTTTGGTGTAAAGGAACATCTGTGTCACAAAGGTAAACTTACCTGGGTGGCAAGACAGACTGAGTACCCAAGGGACTATCTGTGACTCCATGGTAAGGCTGGCACAGTGTCTGAAGAGTTTAAACTTGATAATTGGTTGGTGAAATCTACGTATAGAACTCACCACCAATCTGAGGGCTTGTGCATTGCTTCCTTGCAGCCTGCCCTGAGTTTGGTATCATGCTCTTGAGCCACTACAAGACCGTTTGACATGAGGATAAAGCTTTCTTTGCCTTGTGAGTTTTTCAGTGCAAGAGCTGTCATGTGTGTATAGTGCCTCTCACAGGGGACCCCTGATCTCTGTCTGAGTCTTTAGGCACGACTGAAGTTCCAATACAAATAAATAATTTTTATATCTTTTTCAAGTAGATAAACGCATCTAAAGACTCTATAGACTAGACTGTATGGGCCTAATGCTGGACACCCAGTGCAAAACTGGAGAAATGAGGCCTTATACAAGGGATCTCTGTTGGGGGGTGGTGGTAATCAATTCTCTTCTTCAATCACTGGGAACAGAGAATCTCTGAAGCCACTAAGAGAGCCCACGTGCAACCATAGATTCAGAGATCCATCTGCTCCAGGTGAGTATTTATGCCAGCTGATCAGTGTAGTCACAGAACCAAGATCCATCTGCTGTGCTTCAGAACACTACCACGTGGCTCGCTGGCGGCACGTACTCCCCTTGGTGTCCCCCATCATAAAGAAACCATGGCTGTTCCACTACATCTCGGGGCCTTCTACACATAGGAGGGCAGAAGCAGTATTTGGCCCTACTGACACCTTCATAAACATGATTTTTAAGGTGCTTGGATCATTTTGAGTTATTTTTTCCCATTGTTTAATCTTAGAGATGACAGCAATTTAGGCATCCTCATTTTACCAGTAGCTGACATAGATCCCTTAATGGAAAAGTCTTAGAGAATTTAATAGGGTGGAGCCAATACTTAAAAAGGGCTACACCACCTTCTATAATTCTAGAGAAGGGACGTAAATTTCTATTACATTCTACAGCATGCTTCTAAAGTTTCATAGAAAGGATACAACTTTCTCTCAATTTCCACAGGACTTTTCCATAAAGATCCATCGGAGTGAACTAGAGCAGACAGCAGGCCTTCCTGTTTCCACTATTTGTTTGTCCAAAGGTGTGGTGGGAATTCCTTCTGGATGTCAGAAAGCACCAGGAAAATCAAATAATTTGGCAGTGCCGCTACTGTAACAGCTGGCATAAATTCTCAGGATCCGTTATCTCATAAGCATGCAAGGTTTGTGAGTGAACTTTCAGGCAGCACATTTCTCCGAAAGGACAGTGACAGGGCATTGAACATCCCGGTTAATTGACTATTTTGGAAGCATATTTATAACTCCTTTGTTCCATATAAAAAGGCTGATTGCTACGCTGACATTAACACAAAACTGCTCAGCAATAAAGCAGACCAGATGCATTTTCAAAATTATTTGCCCTTGTCATCTTCAGGCCTGATTTAGAGTTTCAGCTTTTAAATTTACTGGGCCCTAAAATATCATCTGAAGCTCAAATCTTATCAATGAAGCTCAAATTACCTCCCACCTTTCTTCCTTTATCTTAATGCAAAAAGTTTGATGCCTGATACGATATGTGGACTATAACAATGGTTTAAAAGATTCATTCCCTCCATGTGCATACACTGAAACAAACATCTACATTTTTTGGCTGCAGCTGCTGTTATACCAGGTGTCTGAAGCCTGAAAACAAAGCAATACATGTAGGCCCTGTGGGGACCTTTTCTACAGTGAGCTTTGGTGGCTGCAGGGGGAATCCTTCCTTATAGGCAACATTTACTTCTGAACAAGAATAACATGTTTAGAACTATAACCAGCCTGGGAAAAAACTCCATTATTGTTTCTTGTTGTCCATCTCCATATGGGATCCAATCCAGATTCCTATCAACTTCTTACTATCCATACGTAGCATTTTTGGAGATTTTATTGTTCATGGTTCCTTTCTAATTAACATCACCACGTGAAATTATTTCTCAGTGCCAGACTGAAAGCACCAAGTGTCACTCTGAGCTCAATAAAGAGAACACACTCTATGGCTGGTTTATATTTCAGCTTGTGGCTTGGCAACGAACTTCTCAGAACTGAAGAAGATTTCAGGAGCTGGTGGGATTTTTGTAAACCAAACATCTTTCTGAAAGAAAACACTGCTTTTTCCCCCTCCAGGTGCCAACTTCACTGGATAAAGCACATGACACAGTATAACACAAGGTGTCTTTGGCAGTACAGTACCTGGATGGGTAGCCAGCTGCACTGATACGGATGGTCTCCAACACACCACAGGCTCTTAACTGCTGGACTGCTCTCTTTGGATCAAATCTGCAATTACATGTTAGAATGATACAGATGAGCACAGTTTCCCACTCCATGCACAAAATTAAAAGAAACCTAGCAGCAGCGTATCCGGAGGCAATGACAAGAATATTTACGTTGGCAACCTTTCCAATACAGCTGGGTTTCATTTCTGCTTATATACACAGCACGTACAGAAAGAAACTCTGCCATTTACGTTCTCCTGCATGTTGGGAGAGCTCAGTTTCCTGCAGCCTGGAAATCCTTATTGGAATTCTTTGAGCAGGTGGATTAACATGTGACTTATGCAGCACGATTAAAGGTTTTCAGGAAAAAGAACTGAGTTGCTCGTTAACAGAAAGATAGACATCACTGAGCAGAAAGAGGGATGTGATGACTGCACCACAGCATAACCTATAACAACAAGCAGTACAAGGTGCTTTTCTGCATAGCCAGAAAACCTATTCATCTGAGGTCTATAAGATGCGACATTTTCTAACAACAGTGTAATAAGGCTCTGATGTAAAGGGCAATGAAATTCTTAGGGAAGACAACACCAATTTCAATATGAAAAAACATTCTATACGATCAATACCATTACAATTAATACCAAAGTAATGATCAGACCCCACTTAACTGGCTTTGGAAACCATATGAATTTAAATGTGGTTTAGGAGCTTTAATCTTTGTTTCAATGGAACTTTGCTATCTTAGATGGCACAGGGCCATATTCTATTCTGGTTCTGGGCACTGAACCCACATTGAGATCAGCCGGTGTTCATACCAAACAAGCATAGTAAATAGAGTCCATTTTCCACAGCATGTGCACACAGAGGTCCTGATTCTCCACTCTTTGGCACCAGACACTGCATTTCAATGGGACTGCACTGAGGTAAAACATTGCAATGGAGCAGAGATTCATAGATTCCAAGGTCAGAATGCACGATTGTGATCATCTAGTCTGACCTCCTGTATATCACAGGCCACAGAACTTCCCCAAAATAATTCCTAGAGCACATCTAGAAAAACATCTCACCTTCATTAAAAATTGTCAGTGATAACGAATGTACCACAACCCCTGATAAATTGTTCCAGTAGTTAATTACCCTCACTGTTAAAAAAAAAAATTTCACCTTTTTTCAAATCTGAATTTGTCTAGCTTCAACTCCCAGACATTGGATATTATATAGCTTTATCTGATAGACTAAAGCACCCATTATTAAATATTTGTTCCCCATATAGGTACTTACAGACTGTAATCAAGTCACCCCTTAACCTTCTCTTTGTTAAGCTAAATAGATGGAGCTCCTCAAGTCTATCACTATGAGGCATGTTTTCTAATCATGCAAGCATTCTTGTGGCTCTTCTCTGAATCCTCTCCAATTTATCAACATCTTTCTTGACTTGCGCACACCAAACTGGACACAGTATTCCAACAGAGATCACACCAGTGCCAAATACAGTGGTTAAAGAACCTCTACTCCTTGAGATTCCCATTTATGCATCCAAGGATTGCCTTAGTCCTTTTAGCCACAGAGTCACCCTAGGAGTTGGTGTTCAGCTGATTATCTATCACAATCCCCAAATTGTTTTCAGAGTGTCTGGTTCCCAGGATAGAGTCCCTCATCCTGTATGTATGACCTAAGTTCTTTGCTCATAGATGTATACAGTACATTTAGCCACATTAAAAAAGCATAGTTTGCTTGGGCCCAGATTACCAAGTGAGTCATATCACTCTGCATCAGTGATCTGTTCTCTGTTACTTACTAGTCCCCCACTTTGTATGTCGTCTGCAAACGTTATCAGTGATGATTTTATATTTTCTTCCAGTTAACTGATAAAAATACAAAATAAATTAGGGCCAAGAACTGATCCCTGCAAGACCCCACTTGAAACACACCCACTCAGTGATGATCCCTCATTTACAATTCCATTTTGACACCTATCAGTTAGCCAGCTGTTAATCTGTTTTAATGTGTGCCATGTTAATTTTATATAATTTTTCTCTTTTAATCAAAATATTGTGTTGTCTCAAGTCAAATGCCTTTCAGAAGTCTATGCCTATTATATCAACATGGTTAACTTCGTCAACCAAACTTGTAATCATAACAGAAGATATCAAGTTTGTTTGACTGAACCTATTTTCAATAAACCTATGTTGATTGGCATTAATTATATTACCCTCCTTTAACTCTATATTGATGAAGTCTTTTATCTGCAGCTCCATTATTTGCCTGGGATTGATGTCAGATTGACAGACCTGTAATTATCCAGGTCGGCCTGTTTACCCTTTTTAAATATTGGCACATCATTAGCTTTCTTCCAGTCTTCTAGAACTTCCCCAGTTCTCCAACACTTATTGAAAAACAACATTAATGGTCCAGTGAGGCCCTCGGCCACCTCTTTTAAAACTCTTGGAAGCAAGTTATCTGGACCTGCTGATGTAAAAGTGTCTAACTTTAATAGATGCTGTTTAACATCCTCCTGAGATACCAGTGGAATGGAAAGAGTGTTTTCATCATCATACGTTATGACTACATCATCTGCTTTTTCCCAAATACAAATTCTCCCAAATTCAGAAACAGCCCCATAATTCTCAGCACCATTAGTATCATGAATTGCCTCACTGTAGCCCTAAAAGGTACTTGGATTGGAAACTATCCATCCCCTATTTTGATGGACAACCTTACAGAGACATACAGATGCTTCTGGGTAGCATCTGTTTATTTCAGGCACTACCCTAACTGCGTGTGGTAAAGAGACAATGCTTATCAAGGGGAGAACAGGTCCCTATATGTATGTTGGGATTCTGAATGCCCCTAATGTTTCAATCTGGAGATCAAGAATTCATGAACATTTTTTAATTTGCTCAGCTGTGCTAGAGTAGTGTAAGAAATACACCTCTGCTATTTTCCGCATTTTTAAACTCAGCAATGCTGTCAAGTCCACAGCAAGTTATCCATTATAATACCATGAAGAAAAAGAGAAGAAGTTTAACCTGTCACTCACTCCAGACAGGAATCCAAGGGGGTGCAATTTTAATAATAATAAATAATAGCAATGTTAGCAACTTTCATCCTGGAGGATCCCAAAGCAACTTATACTGTATACAAAGAGATCTCTCTGATTTGCAGGCACCTGCTCTAAACCACAGTCACCTTGCAGGTGGAACATAGCAATCAGTCTTCACCCGTAACGCTACTCAGCACAGAAAGAGTCAAATAACCTCTCCAACTAAACTATACAGGGAACTTTGCGTCAGTAGATTATATTAACTGAAAACAACATTTGGTCAAGTCACTTGAGTTAACACTCTCTTCTCGAGCAAAAAAGTGCTCTGGGGTCTATGATCTCTGAGTGACCAAGAACTTGGCTTTCCAATCTCAACGTTAAGCAACTTTCAGTAATGATGTAAGGTAGGAGTTACGAACACAACTCCTAGATGTAGCTACTTGGAATTGTAGTTGTAACCACTCTTTACATTTCACTACACTAAAAATAAATACATACATAAATAAAAATCCTCTAGAATAAAAGATCACACAGATGAGGCTGTTACCATTTCTCACCTTAGCTGGATCAATGATGAACTAAAAATTAAGGAAATAGGTTTATTATTATTAACCACTCACTTCTTTTTTTCTTGACTTGGGAGGCAGAAAGGTCTAGTGGATTGAACATGGCCTGGGGCCAAGAGCTATAATTCATGAGTTCTGCCATGGACTCACTCTTAAGTGCTCTTAAGCAAGTCAATTGGGCCAAAATTTTCAGAAGAGCTTAAAGCTAGCCATCTAATTCCACAGTTAGGCACCTAAACAAGTGACCTGAGAACCCAGCAACTTTCACTGAAATCAATAAGTGTTCCATGGAGGAAGTCATTCGGAGCTTGAAAATGAGGCTACCAATTTAAGTACCTAAATGTGGATTTAGGAACTTAATTTTAGGCTCATACTTTTGAAAATCATTGCCTTAACCTTTCTTTGCCTCAGTTTCTTCATCTATAAATTACACATACAATTACTTGCCTACCTAACCCGAATGCTGGGAAAAACTGAGTTAACGTTTGTATAGCACTTTGAAAATAGAAAAGATAAGATTTTCAGACTTGAAGCCAATGGGTCTATGGCTGTTCAGCACCTCTGAAATTCAGTGTACGTTTGTTTAGGTGCTTAAATAAGAATTTAGAAGGGAACCATTCAAAGGCACAAATAAGAGCTGGATACCCAACTTCCATTTCTGCCTTTGAAAATTTCCTCCTAGTTGACCAACGTTAAACACAATGGTTTGAAAATTTTGGCTGAAGTGCTTTGCAAGTAGTAAGCATTATGCTTACGGTGCTGCAGCTTCTTTCATGCTGGAAATCTGACACTCAAGTGTTTGATTCCTGAACTAATGTTCAGTAAACTAGATTTGTAGAAAAAAAAGTTAAATACTAAATTCTGAATGTCTCATTTTAGGAAAACGTCAAAAAATGTGTCTACTGATATAAGGAGGTTTAAGAAAATGTTCCTCTTTGAATAAATAGGTTCACGTTCTTATGCCAAATGATGAAAACGACAGTGCTAAGCAACCACATTTTAGTGGCACTGCACTACCCCAGCACTAGCATTCCACTGAATTGTTTTCCCTCGCATGGCACAGCTGAAATGTGAACTGCAGTATCTTTATCATCTTGTCTGATAGGAGGAGGATTTTTTAGAGAGCAAATTGGTTTAATTTAAGTGATGCCAAAGACTTAAGTTGCTTAAGCTGGTGGCAATAAGGCTTAATACTAGTGAGGATTCCTGGATCACCAGTACCAGACAAGTAGACTCCTCTGAGGAAGGGTGGAGATACTGATCTCTAGCAAGGGGACGGCGATGTGAATAAGCCTGAACCAGTGCTTTCCAGTTGACAAACAGGAAGTGCAACTTCAACCATCCCACCCCAGAGTATTTTCCTGTGTTGCCTGCTGTTTTCAGGATATGATGTACACAATGGCCATACCTGCACTGCGAAGGAGTTTCATGTGCTCTTCAGGCTGGAAGAATAATTCTTGGATCTACTTTGGCTTTCCCTTTGTTTTGAAAACTTCAGTTTGGCAACTCCTCTGTTGCCTGTTAGGAAGCATTACATCAAACACTGCAGCATCACCATTCTGGGACCATGCCTAGAGACTATAACAGTCAGGCACACTTGTATGCCTGCAACTTGTTTCAGTTTTGCACCTCTAATCATGTGTAGGTACAGCTGACGTCATTTAGAATTTCATGATTAGTTACTTGACCGCATCTGAACGCTATTTATAAATGGGCATCAGCTGTACCCTGAATACTTGGGGGAAAATTGGAATGTAAAATTGAAGGTGAAAAATTGAATACTCAGCTAAGGCTGGGTTGAAAACTGAGCCATGTGAATAGATGAGTCTCACAGCTCCCAAATTGGAAAGATCAGATAATTTCACCTTGGAGGCTACTTTGCTTACACTCTTTGGAGTTAGAAAATACTCCCATGACATAATCATACAGGTAACAATCTGTTTGGCATTTGCCAGTGTAGATGTATGGTATGTCATTTTGTAGATACAAATTGACTACAAGATTTTAAAATTGGCTCTGAGTGGCAGTTGTGTTAGAATAAAACCAGACATGAGGAATTATGTATCATATAAGCAAACAAATGTTCTTTCCTTATCACTGTGGCACTCTAGGAGACCTTGATGTTATTAATAGGATTACATAGGAACTACTCCATCATGGTTTTCTACTATGTCTCCAACAGCAACCTATAACAGGCCCTTTAAAGACACCTAAAAGGGAGCAACATTGGGTCCTTTCAATCAATGGCAAAATTCCACTGACTTAAATAGAATTGGGCCTAATTACAGAATTGGGCCTAATTACATTCTTCCAAATGGTAATACAGAAAAGCTGTATCAGCTCACTATAATTATTTGTCCATTTTATTTAAAATGTGTGTGTGCTCCTTCTAACTGCTGTGGCAGCTCAGGGCATCTCCTCAATCAAAATTCTCTCTCTCACTCAATTGGAATACTGCATCAGCTGATATGACTCATGTTTTTGGACTTCTATTAAAACAAATACGTAACAGGAACAAAAAATACCCAAGGTACAAACGAAGTGTTTTCAATGGAAATTTAAGGAAGTTGCTTATCCCTGTCTTTTCATTTCTCTCCTTCTGCTATTATTCATTGTTTATCACCGTATCTGTGCAATTTAACTCTAATGTGTTGTGAGCTTCTAAGATATAATTTGATCAGACACTATTGCAAAAGCAATAGTTCTGTATCGTATTGTACTGGGATATTGTATGTGGTTAGTCTGGGTCAGTGTAGCAGTAGCAGAGTATATTTGTTAGTGTGGGCTACATTTTTCTCCCATTCTACAGCACTTGGAGAGTACCACACTTCTAATATGTTCGACCATTAAAACAAAATAAACTATGAGGTATATTTTCAATCATAAGGGCTTCAATCAACAGAGGACACTGATTGTGGGACAACAGTTCTTAGAATTATATGAGTTACAGAATTTGAAATTCTTAACTTTAACTAGCCATACAACAAATTCCAAGCGCTCATACTACAGTGCTGTAGTATAAACCCCTACGCTAGGTAATCCCAGTAAACTAGTAATAATCTTTCAGGACCCACCAATAACTGTACACCCTCAACTCCAGTTGAAATCAGTGGGGCTTGAGGGAGATCAAATGCTTAGAGCACATTTTAGAAGAACCATTTTGTAAAAGGACGTGTCACTTTTAAGAGGAGTGGAACTCCAAATATTTTAATGTATAGAGACTTTTCAGCCCTTTTTACTATGAAGGACTAGAACAGCTAGCTATGTTGGCTTATCTTAAAGTGGAACTTACTTGAACGGAAGTTTCTCATCATTTGGCTTGATGCAGCGCACGTAGTGTGGAGTGGTAGCATTCAGTGTCTCCATCAATAAATGCAAGGAGTTTCGGAACTGAAAGAGACCAGAACAAAAATAAAATCCACTTATCTTTGAGTGGGGGGAGGGAAGGGGTGAATTTGGAGTGTTCAAACTCTTAATTAGGCCTGAAGATGACAAGGGCAAATTTGGAGTATATTCTAAATCAAAGACAAAAGACTACTTTACAAGCAGACATCAGTGATAAGTGGAAGCCTGAACCAGCCTATGGGTATGAAAATAATATGAATTTTCATATAAACCCAGATTGTACTCTAGAACTCTTGGTTCTACACAAACAAACACAAGAGCTACATCAAAGCAATGTTGTAGGACAATACCAAGGGACTATTTTGTGGTTTCAGGCATCATCCCTTCAACTGAGATGTTAAAGGACCCTATCTTGGTAGCTCTACAGCTAGAAGTAAAAAGTATCACTGGCTCTTTAAGAGAGAGCAAGGTACTCTCAAGGTTTAACACCAGTATTTTCAATAAAACGTGTTCCAATGAGTCCTGCACCAGCCTTTGTGCTCCTTATTCTGTGTCTCAATCACGTCCAATCAAGACTACTGAAGTCAACTCATTTGTGGTCTTCCTAAATCCCTCCTCTCTAAACTTCAGGGGAAAAGCCAGATTATTCAATCCACACCAATAAGCAGGCCTATCTTAAACTCTCCCTCATCATCTTTCACTCTCAATGGCTTCTTCGTAATCTCTGCATCAAATTCAGTATGTCCTCCTGCCTTCAGGATTCTATATATGACCTTGACTTCACCTTCCCTCTCTAATCTCACACCCATCTATTCCTTTGCCTGCTCATTCAGCTCATCTCTTTTTGCCTTCTCTGTCCAGTCCCCTTTACTCTGCACAACTGGAGGCTGCTTGTCTATTCGTGTTGCTCCACCTCTGAAACGCTCCTCCTATCACTGGCATGTTGAACCAGTTTCTCTTTTTCTATCACTTTTTTTTCTCCTCTATATCTTATGGCTGACCCACATGGTAAATAGTTTTGTGACGCAACATCCGAAAGACACCACCCTGCATCGTAACTTTAAATTACAGCTGTAATAGCCAAGGCTGAGCGTCTACTATCGTTGACTACTGTAAATATCTGCCCCACATGGCACTAGCTTTTACTTCATTACTTTGAAAAGGGCTTGGGAAGAATCGGAAAAGGAAAGCTGCCATGTAAAGAACTAGTCGACTTTAAATCCAGTGAAGACTTTACCTGGTGCCCCACACTTTTCTTGTGCTCTTTGTTGGCAGCTTTCACAGCTGGTCTGGCAGAACGGACGCTGATTTTGGGGGCGGCTCCCTTTACGGTCAGAGTAGCAGGTACAGAATCCTTTTCATCTTGAAATAAGTCAGCTACCATTTGACACTAAACGGGAGACAGGAAGACCATAAGCACCTATACCATCTATTATGTTTACCAAAGGAATTGCACTGCGAGCCACATTGCAGCCAAGACAACTTGCAGGTGTTCTCAACCTAAACTTCTAAGACTGGGCCTGAGTTACAGGTGAGAAAAGGGCAACAAAACAACATGACCAGGATTAAAAAAATCTTGCACGTGCACAAACAGCGTCGGATTAGGTATTTTGTTATGTAGGTTATCCAATGAGGACTTTCATTTTTGTCAAAAGACCCATCTGAACAGCTGTGGCATTGAAAGCAGAAATGCTGTTCAAAGCACAGGGATCCGTGAGAGAAAGGACAATGCTCAGTTCATATCACAAACTTCAATTGTGCCGTTATTGTACAGTCTGCTGGGAAACAAGCCCAGCGGCTGGTATCTTAAAGGATTCATCTCGCTCTACATGATATAAAGCTTGCGCAACATTCTGTTCTCAGAAGGGAATGGGAGAGTTCTGCTACTGCTTAAAATGTCTCCTCACCATCAGTGACTATCCTTCCCTTTCAGAAAGTCATTCAGGTCTTCATGCAGCAAGAAACACTGTCAGAATAATGTTCCAGTGCTGTCAGTGACTCACGGCATATTGCTTGCTATTTCACTCACGAAAGTAGAGCCTGATTTGTACGACAGACTGAAGCTTGCTGGTTCTGGGATTTCAAAGCCAGCCTGGTCTGTCAACCCGATCAGATCAAATTGGCACCCACCCCCCCAACTTCTTGAATTTCACCATTTACAAACAGTACCAACAAACGACAAGGGCAGACCCAGACCACCATTCTGCTGCTACTGAACCTCCTCTTTCAAAGCTTTGGAACGAAACCAGATGGTCTGAAAGCCTTGTGCCTCTGGCCATAGAGCAGCACCATCCGTGTGGAACACAAAAAAGGAGCAAAAGTGAAAGTTTTACAAAGCCAGGAAAAATGGGCCAGCATCTTCAGATTTCGATTAAGTTAAACACCTCCAGTACATAGGGGCATGTAAATAAGTTTTTCAGAGGTGCTGAGGTCTCGCCTGTCTCATTCAAATACAATTACATATCTATTTATTCAGCTTTCCCCTTCAAACTAGAGCTACATTTAAATTATGGGTGTCTGAACGGAAAAAAAATATACAGTATCTTTTATCCATTGCTGTTATTTACTATGGTCTGATGCAGAGACTGCTAAAGTAAACTACAATATGATTCAACTGTTCAACCAGGCATTAGTTAGCAAGGAAATGTAATTCCACCTCAATTCAAGCACCCTGGGGTGGGGGAAGGGGTCAAGCGCGCACACACACACACTGTAGTGACTAAACGTGGTATCAGAACCTATGTAGACTAGAACAGAACAGACTGCAGCCTTGCGGTGCTTATGATGTGGCATGCACAGCACATAAGAGCTTAGAGAGAAAGCACAGTGAACAGGAAAGCCCTGCACAAACCCACGTACTTATTTGTTATGCCGCCCCAGAAAGGTCTTGTGGTAAGGGATGAGGACGCTACCTGATCCCCCTACAAACAAGGGGTTAACCTGGGCTCAGTTTTTCCTTTCACTTTGCACAGGTGCTCAGGGGAAAGATTATAAACTGGCTGAGGGAGTGGGAACTCACCAGGGTCATAGGACTGGGTTAATCCTAGGTTGGGGAAGTTTAATGTTACTTATCCTCTCCTCACACTTGTTTTCCATTGAATCATCTACCTGATGGACAGTAACACCCACGTAGGCACTCTACTGTTGAGGATGGGTAGTAAGTCAATGCCCCAATCTAGGCAGCAGATCCTCAGCTGGTGTAAATATTCAGAGCTCCACTGAAATCAATGGAGCTACAGAAGTTGGCATCAGCCCTTAGATGTTTCAAGATTGTAAGTTCCTTGAGGCAGGGACAGAGCCTTTCTTTGAGTCTTGTACAGTGCTGAGCATGCTCGTGGCACTTAATAACGATAATGAATTGTTATATTCTGTCTTAACAGCAACTGCTCATGCTTTTGATCTATGATAAAATCAGTTCTCTCTGCTTTGAGTCATCTCTTTACTTCGTTTTGCTACTACAGGGCTGCTGAAAACTAATTAACTGCTTCATAAGTCTTTTACTGTCTGATTGGCCACAATAATTGCCTTCTAAAGAGTGTAATGCAATTTCACCTTGTTGGGAGTTCTTCAACAAGGATCTGTTTTGGAGGTGCGTAAGCACTCATGGTGTTCATTTCTGGGGTTCCCCCCCATTCCTAGTACCGTATTATGTATACTGGCCTGATCCTGCCTCATTGACGTTTAACTTCAGAAAGAATCAGATCAGTGCAGAACTTTTTTCTGCACGTGTCAGTTTTGCTGAGATCTGTGTCCCCCTCTCCTGGCTCACACAGGATGCTAGGTATAACGTTACTACCGCTAATGGAGATCTTCCTTTGTTTCCCAGGGAAAGGGGCCTGCCTTTTTGAAGCAGGAGGCCCAGATTGATATTTCCATTTGCGACTGAAGTCCACATCGTGATTGCGTGAGAAACAGCCGATAAAAATAAGATCTAGGTTGCCACTGAATCAACATCACATGACACAGAAAATGCAGCATTTTGGAGGCTTCTCTAAGGGCATGTCTTCACTGTAACGTGGCTCTGCAGTCACGGCACCAGCACTGGGAGAGCTTTCCCAGCGCTATAAAAAAGGACCCATCTCCACGAGGGGAGCACCTCCCAGCCCTGTAGCACTGTCTACACTGCCACGTTACTGCGCCGAAACGTGCAGTGCTGTAAAGAGGCAGTGTAGACAAGCCCCAAAACAAAGCAACCTTTGTACTCTATGCAGATGTATACAAATGCGTATAAACTAAACTCGTTATATACCTCCACATAAGTGTAAACATATTTAAAGAACACTCAAGCTACAGCAGGTAGTGGAGCTAACAAGAATGCAAAGTGAAAATAAAATCTCTCTGCCTCTCCCCCCACTCCCCCCCCAGAATAAGATGCAGGGTCACTTTAGCTGCAGAACAATGCAAAGTGCTGATAAAGGGTGTCTTCAGACAGCCAGTTCAAAGAAAGAAAGGAGTTATTTGAATGGTCACCTGAAGCTTCAGACCAAACCTGAACATGTTTTGAGACTGTAATAAGTTTAAACAATGAGGAGTCCTTGTGGCACCTTAGAGATTAACACATTTATTTGGCCATAAGCCTTCGTGGGCTAAAACCCACTTCATCAGATGCATGGAGTAGAACATACAGTAGGGAGGTATAAATACACAGCATATGAAAGGATGGGAGTTGCCTTACTCTGAAACCTGTAATAAGTTTGGCTGCAAAAGAAGAAGTTTTAAACATTATATCCTCCCCTTCTTACACAGTTCCTTGTGATAGCTGGGTCTGTACAGAACAACATACTTCATTACCTAAACCAGTATGTATTGAAAAATCTCACATGGAAGAAAATAATTCCAAAGACTTTTAGCTTAGCTTTTAGGCCAGGTAGGTCTCAAGCAGTATCCACTGAACCTTTGACTTTTCTGAGACTTGCCCATCATTAATGACCAAAACAATTGTAGTTTCTACCTTCTCAGCTCAAGCCCAAAGGACCCAGCTTTTAGGCCCATTGGCTCAGGCCCCAAGATTAGGCTCTGTTTTTTAAATTAAACTTGACTCCACCAAAATGACCCAAACTGAGGAGACCTGAACCTTGCAGAGCACAAACAAGTAAGATGGCCACACAACATTCTACTCTCTCCAGCCAAGTAGAGGCAGGGACCCTGAGGCTACCAATCCCAATCTAAGCAGATGAGCATGTGGGGGGAGAAACAGCCAAGCCCCCTACCTTCCTCAACATGAAACAGGTAGCATAAGAGGAGAAAGATTCCCCGAGGAAGTCTGTGGGACACCTTCAAGTGCAAAGTATCAACCATTCCAGTAGATGCCAAAAGGATAGCTCCCTCTTTCAGCCTCTTCCCAGCAACTGCGAGGGAGAGCGGAGTTCCTATCTACCCAGAGGGAATTAACACCAAATATAGGATTTTAATCTGGGTTAGAACATGAAAGATGTGGTGGATGGAGAAAGCGGAGGTGTTTTGTGAAAGGGGATGCGGCTAGGAAGAGGTAGTGGGGAGACCCCAGCACAGTTCAATTTAGCAACTGAAAGGCGGAAGTGCTACCGTACTGGTGACGTTGGGGAGGTGGGGGGAGGCAATGGGGCTGGTAAAGGATATTACTCTTACCTGGGTCCACATGAAAACGGCACAAATAAGGGCTCAGTTCAGAGGTGATGTGTGAGGTGGTACAAGTTACGAGACCGTAAATGGATGTAAAAGTCAGCAATGGATGTAAACTGCTGTCTCTTACATGCTCAGAGTCTTAACCAGAGAGCTGTCACAGGAATGCAGTTAACAATAAGAGCCCCTGCTGCATGCTTCAGTTTAGGGCTTGTGCTCATGCAGACTTAGCGTGCAGCAAGCTGAGCTATGAATCTGCAACTGAAAGTTCCGTAGCAGGCTTCGATCTACTGTGTGCTGTAGCAGGGTCCACGCAGCCAGTTAGTGAGCAGCAGGCTAGTCCGCTCTAGATTCACACCCCAGAGCTTGCTGTGCACTAAGCCGTTACACTTTCTTCCAGCTCCATGGCACAGAGGTGCTGGAACAATTTGTATAATGGGGATACCATTGAATCATACTGTGAACCCCATATATGGTGGAAACTGCTTCAATCCATGGGGTGCGGCAGGGCACCCAAGACCCCTAGTTTCAGCACCCATGCCTTGCCATGTAAATCACAACAGCTTAAATTCCCTTACATGCATTTGGTCACTGGTAATTTACATCACCTTGCACATCACATCTGCATTTGGCCCTATGAAATTAAGAAAGAATTGGGGAGAGGGAAAATATCTTGGTAATAAACCCACAACTCAGGTTGTCCAATACTAAATGAGTGAACTGCAGGTGACAGATGTGTATCCAGGGTTCAGGGCTGCTCTAATAACTGTTCTCCTCCTCAACTGCAGTGTGAATCTAAGGGTTACAGGAAAATCCAACAGAAATCTTTCAAACACTATCACCGCTGCAGGATTGCTCATCACAGCATGCAGGGAACTGGCTGAATAATTCATCATGCGGCATCTATTTCCTACAGATTACCTGGCGTTTTAAGTAAGCTCTAATTATATAGTTTTGCAAGGTAAATTGTGCAGGCTTCCTGAGGACATGAAGCTTTTGACTTTGAACATTATTAAAGCCCACTTCCACAGTCATTAGACCAGAAATTACCCACGTGGACACGAAAATTGCACACCTCAGCATTTTCATATGAATCTATCATTGCACACCAGAGCAAATTGCTGACAATGCTCAATTAGTTTCCCGTTCTGAATCTAGTTATATTTATATCCATATTAAAACTCCTGCTTAAAGTCCCCACAAGAAGTGCTTTCACTCGTTTCCCCTCCTGTCATGTTCTTGCTCATTTTGTTGTGGTTTTGGAGGTCACTGGTATCCCTGCTAGTTGTTAAACCAAGGTAGAAAGGCACGACAAGGCTCCTGGGAAATAAACCAGACTTAAATGGCCTCGCTCCATAGCTAATGGGACATTGAACAGACTGCAGGAAACAGATAAATGGCAGGTTAATTTCACTTCATTGAGAGGCTTCAGATGAATGGAAAGAAAAAGCCAACAGAGACAAAAGGGGCCTACATCTGAACAGGCAACACAGATGTCTGTTTGCAAGGTTCGGAGGGAATTCAACAGTTAGACAGGTTAGCAAATGCTTGCTCTGATCTGGGCTTTACTGGTACATGATTCTATAGCATGGCTGCTCTCAGGACACCAAACTGCACTTTCTTGTCGAACGAATACTGTGCCGGGCCTGTGCATACACAGCACTAGTATTCTGACTGACGTCAAGACTTTGTTCTCCAGAACTGTATACAAAATCTATACCCTGATTTTAGGACTTTTCAAGTCTCAGTTCAATGGCTGGACTTTGTAGAACTAGAGGACTGAGTTGGTAAAATGAAAAACAAAAACAACAGGGTATTTTTAAGTTGTAGGATGAGAATAAATAGGATTGTGTCCTGTAACGATTGGACCAGTTCAAAAGAATTTTCCAATATCCTTATGGGTACCTCATTTTCTTAAAATCAGGGAGTCAAAGAAAAGACTGCCTTATTTGAATATTAATCAAAACCATTTGCGGAGGGGTTTGCATTCATTTAAAGATCCTAAGAGTGTGATACAAAATTAATAGATGAAATCCTATCAGGACATAAGAGCAAGTTACTGAGATCCAGGACTGGGTTCTATTCTGGGCATTGCCACTGACTATCTGACTTAGGACAAGTCATTTAGCCATTTGGTGCCTTAGTTTACCTATCTGTAATTAAATATCAATTACATTAGAAGGCACTGAGCTGCAAAGTTTGAATCCGGTTCTGCCAAAATGTGGGTGTTTGGATCTGGGGTTCTGGTTCAGGCCCATCTCTTAATAAATATTTATACAGTGCTTTGAGATTCTCAAATAAGCAACCTGTAAATGCTAAGTCCTATTCTTCTCAAACTTGACTTTTTCAGCTGATCTCACTGAGATCTTAAAAAATTAAACTACATTTGAAGCAAATGTAAAATTAACGAGGAGCTCTCAAATTTGGTAATCTCACTGATGCACATTAGCGCTTTCCTATCTATTTTTAACACGTGCTAAAGATGTGGACACTCCACTCAGTTGCATGCTCCAGAAGCCAATTTTTTCTTGTTCAAGAAACCTACCAAGTTTACAGCTTGCAAAGCTGATGGAGCCTGTAATCTTCAGAGGCCAAAGAGCCCTTTTTCAAGGAACTGATTATTCAAAGTCAGATACTCTATTAGAATTGCTGGACCTGGGAGCCAGTGGGTTTATAAGATACACAGCAGAGAAAGCCACAGGGGCAGGTACCCTGTAACATTGGTGAGAGATTATAATATACTGCAGCTTTTTTGCCTCCCTTTTCTTGACTCTCAGATCAGTTTCTTTGGCACTTCCCATTTTTGATGGTCACAATTCTTCTTTCTATTACCCATTCCCACCCTTTCGGTCCACTCTGCAACTTCCACAACTATCTCAGCTCGTTTGAATTGTGTGGCTGCCTCATTGAGGGCCATGTATTGGCTGCAGCTCACTTCGTCGGATGCTTGTAGTGGAAAATGCAGCGGGGAGATTTTGTATACACAGAGAACATGAAACAATGGGTGTTACCATACAGACTGTAACAAGAGTGATCAGGTAAGGTGAGCCGGGGGCGGGAGGGGAAATGGACATGGGGAAATGGTTTTGCTTTGTGTAATGACCCCCAAAATCATAAGAAAAAAATTGCCTTCTGGGCTTTTGCACCTGTAGGGTTTACTTTTTATGTGGTGTCCACATATCTATTCAGGGGACACCATCAGTTGGCAACGGGCTTTGTTGCAAGGATAGGTTCCTGGCCTGACAGACAGCCCCCCAACCTGAAGCAAATACTAACCAGCAACCACACACCATACAACAAAAACACTAACTCAGGAACCTATCCTTGCAACAAAGCCCATTGCCAATTGTGTCCACATATCTATTCAGGGGACACCATCATAGGGCCTAATCACATCAGGCACACTATCAGAGACTCGTTCACCTGCACATCTACCAATGTGATATGTGCCAGCAATGCCCCTCTGCCATGTACATTGGCCAAACTGGACAGTCTCTACGTAAAAGAATAAATGGACACAAATCAGACATCAAGAATTAGAACATTCAAAAACCAGTCGAAGAACACTTCAATCTCTTTGGTCACTCCATTACAGACCTAAAAGTGGCAATTCTTAAACAAAAAGACTTCAAAAACAGTCTCCAATGAGAGACTGCTGAATTGAAATTAATTTGCAAACTGGATACAATTAACTTTGGCTTGAATAAAGACTGGGAGTGGATGGGTCATTACACAAAGTGAAACTGTTTCCCCATGTTTATTTCTTCCCCCTCCCTCCCTACCCCCCACTGTTCCTCACATGTTTTGGTCAACTGCTGGAAATGGCCCACCTTGATTATCACTACAAAAGGTCCCCACCCCAGCTCTCCTGCTGGTAATAGCTCACCTTACCTGATCACTCTTGTTACAGTCTGTATGGTAACATCCATTGTTTCATGTTCTCTGTGTATATAAAATCTCCCCACTGTATTTTCCACTACATGCATCTGATGAAGCGAGCTGTAACTCACAAAAGCTTATGCTCAAATAAATTGGTTAGTCTCTAAGGTGCCACAAGTACTCCTTTTCTTTTTTTTGTTTTTGGAAAGCGTAGGGGACAATTTCCTGGTGCAAGTGCTAGAGGAGCCAACTAGGGGGGGAGCTTTTCTTGACCTGCTGCTCACAAACCGGGAAGAATTCGTAGGGGAAGCAAAAGTGGATGGGAATCTGGGAGGCAGTGACCATGAGTTGGTTGAGTTCAGGATCCTGACACAGGGAAGAAAGGTAAGCAGCAGGATACGGACCCTAGACTTCAGGAAAGCAGACTTCGACTCCCTCAGGGAACGGATGGGTAGGATCCCCTGGGGGACTAACATGAAGGGGAAAGGAGTCTAGGAGAGCTGGCTGTATTTCAAGGAATCCCTGTTGAGGTTACAGGGACAAACCATCCAGATGTGTCGAAAGAATAGTAAATATGGCAGGCGACCAGCTTGGCTTAACGGTGAAATCCTAGCGGATCTTAAGCATAAAAAAGAAGCTTACAAGAAGTGGAAGGTTGGACATATGACCAGGGAAGAGTATAAAAATATTGCTCGGGCATGTAGGAATGAAATTAGGAGGGCCAAATCGCACCTAGAGCTGCAGCTGTGAGAGATGTTAAGAGTAACAAGAAGGGTTTCTTCAGGTATGTTGGCAACAAGAAGAAAGCCAAGGAAAGTGTGGGCCCCTTAATGAATGAGGGAGGCAACCTAGTGACAGAGGATGTGGAAAAAGCTAATGTACTCAATGCTTTTTTTGCCTCTGTCTTCACGAACAAGGTCAGCTCCCACACTGCTGCGCTGGGCATCACAACATGGGGAATAGATGGCCAGCCCTCTGTGGAGAAAGAGGTGGTTAGGGACTATTTAGAAAAGCTGGACGTCCACAAGTCCATGGGGCTGGACGAGTTGCATCCGAGAGTGCTAAAGGAACTGGCGGCTGTGATTGCAGAGCCATTGGCCATTATCTTTGAAAACTCGTGGCAAACGGGGGAAGTCCCGGATGACGGGAAAAAGGCTAATGTAGTGCCAATCTTTAAAAAAGGGAAGAAGGAGGATCCTGGGAACTACAGGCCAGTCAGCCTCACCTCAGTCCCTGGAAAAATCATGGAGCAGGTCCTCAAAGAATCAATCCTGAAGCACTTGCATGAGAGGAAAGTGATCAGGAACAGTCAGCATGGATTCACCAAGGGAAGGTCATGCCTGACTAATCTAATCGCCTTCTATGGTGAGATTACTGGTTCTGTGGATGAAGGGAAAGCAGTGGATGTATTGTTTCTTGACTTTAGCAAAGCTTTTGACACGGTCTCCCACAGTATTCTTGTCAGCAAGTTAAGGAAGTATGGGCTGGATGAATGCACTATAAGGTGGGTAGAAAGCTGGCTAGATTGTCGGGCTCAACGGGTAGTGATCAATGGCTCCATGTCTAGGTGGCAGCCGGTGTCAAGTGGAGTGCCCCAGGGGTCGGTCCTGGGGCTGGTTTTGTTCAATATCTTCATAAATGATCTGGAGGATGGTGTGGATTGCACTCTCAGCAAATTTGCGGATGATACTAAACTGGGAGGAGTGGTAGATACGCTGGAGGGGAGGGATAGGATACAGAGGGACCTAGACAAATTGGAGGATTGGGCCAAAAGAAATCTGATGAGGTTCAATAAGGATAAGTGCAGGGTCCTGCACTTAGGACGGAAGAACCCAATGCACAGCTACAGACTAGGGACCGAATGGCTAGGCAGCAGTTCTGCAGAAAAGGACCTAGGGGTGACAGTGGACGAGAAGCTGGATATGAGTCAGCAGTGTGCCCTTGTTGCCAAGAAGGCCAATGGCATTTTGGGATGTATAAGTAGGGGCATAGCGAGCAGATCGAGGGACGTGATCGTCCCCCTCTATTCGACATTGGTGAGGCCTCATCTGGAGTACTGTGTCCAGTTTTGGGCCCCACACTACAAGAAGGATGTGGAAAAATTGGAAAGAGTCCAGCGAAGGGCAACAAAAATGATTAGGGGTCTGGAACACATGACTTATGAGGAGAGGCTGAGGGAACTGGGATTGTTTAGTCTGCGGAAGAGAAGAATGAGGGGGGATTTGATAGCTGCTTTCAACTACCTGAGAGGTGGTTCCAGAGAGGATGGTTCTAGACTATTCTCAGTGGTGGAAGAGGACAGGACAAGGAGTAATGGTCTCAAGTTGCAGTGGGGGAGGTTTAGGTTGGATATTAGGAAAAACTTTTTCACTAGGAGGGTGGTGAAACACTGGAATGCATTGCCTAGGGAGGTGGTGGAATCTCCTTCCTTAGAAGTTTTTAAGGTCAGGCTTGACAAAGCCCTGGCTGGGAAGATTTAATTGGGGATGGGTCCTGCTTTTGAGCAGGGGGTTGGACTAGATGACCTACTGAGGTCCCTTCCAACCCTGATATTCTATGATTCTATGATTCTTTTTGCGAATACAGACTAACACGGCTGTTACTCTGAAACCTGGAGTAAACATGCTCTTCAAGCACAGTATGGACTGATTTATAGTAAAAATAAAACAAGTTTATTAACAAAAGGACATCGGTTAAGTGACATCACGTGGCAGGAGTAAAAGGAGAAATGGTTACAAACATCAAAAATAAGTATGTAAAAGGTTAACCGGAAAGCATAGTATTACTGGTTAACCACCTTAACTGTTAACCCTCACGGCACCTGGCCGGAGTGGCACTACCCAGACAGAGCAGGCATAGCCATGGTGCCCAGCTGGAGTGACCCCAGCTTCAGCCATGCTGGCCAGACAGGCCCGAGCCACTTAAATAGTTAACCATTTAAACATATTTTTAAATCGTTTAAACGCTTAATTTTACAGCTTAATTTTTAAAATGGTATTTACATCCCTAATCTAAAAGTGATGACGCATCTAAAACTCAAATCTAGCAAGATACAGTCTTTGTTCAAGATGGTTTCTCTCACCCTTTCCTTTTCCTGGCCAGGACCCATCACAAAGATCAAATTGTTTGGTTCCTTTGTCTCCTAAGGTGAAGGAGAAAGGTGGAGTCTCTCTCTCTCTCTTCCTTATTTCCTCAAAAGGGATTGTCTTCGTCTTACAGGTCAGGAAGCCCACCTAGGGCTCAGCTCAGCTTGCTATGTCCCCCAGAGAGTCAGCACCATGTCAATTTTGCAGTCTCCTGTGATTTTACAATGCAAATACCCTTCCTACAACCTCTGATGGATATGAACAGTCCATCGTCCATGTCTCTGTTCACATATGGCTTGGTTTGCTACTGAGCCAGAGGTGTTTGCCTTCCCCCTTGTCTGGAAAAAAAACTGGTTTTTCCTCCTTTGTCTTTTTACAGTCTCTAGAACATAATATCAGAGAGTATCCATAATTCCTAGTGTTGCTACAAACATTTCAGTGATATTAATAACCAGCATGTTATTAGTTTTTCAATGACATCACATAACACCTTTCAGATACAGATTTTAACAGTAGTGAGTTGGGATATACTGAGCTGGTCTCACCAGCTGAACTCACTGCTAGATACCAGGGAGCCCCTTGCCTTCTGGCATTGGGATGCTCTTAGTGTCACAGAGATCAAGGAACTTTTTTGTTGTTCGCTGTAAACCTTAACGTATTACTCGTTAATGTTGCATATCGTAGCATATGTGGGCAGTAATGTTATGGGAGCTGTGACAATGTTTGGAATTTCTTGTATGCAGATTCCTTGATATTTCTACCTTAATGCTATATTAACTCTCAATTTAATAAAAATGAAAAAAAAAATAGAGTTGTGAACGTATAGCTTACATGGAAGCAACAAGCATAACTGCGGTATACTGCAATGAAGTAAATGCTTTTTCATCTACAAGCATTGCATTTATGGCCCAGGATAGCAGGTTAAAAGAAATGCTCTGCAATACCACCTGCAACATAGGGGTTTAATTCCTGATCATGGTCTTTTAATCTCTGGATCAGCCGAGGCTGGAGGTGCTTCAAAGACCATGCACATAGTCCCAGGGTGGGAGAAGGGCAGGAAGGGAGAGAAAGAAAAGAAAGCTTCATTGTTATTGAGCAGTGACACTTCTTTGGAAGTGAAATCACTCCCATGTAGACGTCCAGCACAAATCCCAGGCATCACTTAAATCCTCTTGGGCTGGCCCTCTGTACTGGGTGATCTTTACCCTGACTGACTAAGGAGTAGGGTCAGCAGGTTGTGAAGGGGGTTCCAATCAAGCCAAGTTGATTGAAAGATGGTGGTCATGATTTAGGACCTTAAGCATGACAGGGGATATACAGCAGGGAGGAGATTGCAGGTTACATGAATGAAGAGAACACCTGGGTAAAATGACAGCTTAAGTTCACTTTTTACATTTACTTTTTATTTTTGTTCCTGACCATGTAGACTGTAAGAGCTTTTGCACACGCTCCTGGGTGTTTTAAAATGAGCAAAGATATCAGAACAGTTCAGCAATGCCAACTTTGGTTTAATGTGGACTATTTTCCAAACCTTCTGCTCTTACCTTGCTGGCCTTCAGTATGTTGATCTGTTCTTCATATACAGTGTCCCTATTTTTCTCCAGAAATCCATCAGACTGATACTCCACCTACCACACAAAGCAATGGAGAAATGGAATGGTGGTTAAACCCCTCAGAATGCATCTACACTGCAATTAAACACCTTTGGCTGGCAACCATTAGCTGAGTTGGGCTCACACGGCTTGGGCTGTGGGGCTGTAATACGGAAGTATAGACATTAAGGCTCATGCTGGAGCCTGGGTTCTGGGACTCTCCCAACTCTGGGGTCCTGAGCTCAGGCTCCAGCCCCAGCCCAAATGTCTACACTGCAAGCGTATAACCCTGCAGCCCAACTCCAATGGGCCTGAGTCAGCTGACTCTGGCCAGCTGCAGGTGTTTAATTGAAGTATAGACCTATCCTCAGATTAGTCAGCGTATTGCAAGTCTCTTGCTGTAATTACGATGTGTAGTCTCGCACGATTTTAGGCATCATCATATTGCCATAAACTCATTGGAAAGGTAGCGCATATGGCTGAATGAATGGGGGAAAAGTGGTGAGGAAGGTCACACCAGTTTATCCTATTAATATAAAATATTTGAGTGTAAGATACAAGGCATTACAACACTTAATTCAAACACTGTACATTACCCAGCTATTACCCCCTTCAGGATCCAGTCCTGTTCCCACTGAAGTCAACTGCAAAATTTCCAGGACTCTACCATTCATATGAGTACTTGTAGCACCTATGGCACGCTTTGAAAGGCCCACTTTGGCATTCCTGGTAAGCCAGTGAATAACCACCCACACCTCAGTCTCAAAACATCTTGGAGAGCTCTGTGCTAGGTCTCACCCAATCTCTCTTGCAAGTACATTTTTTTTGGAATTTAGAATCCGTTGTTTTTCAAGTAAGACCTGGCCAAAAAGCACTGGATGAGTCTTCAAAAGATTGAGTAAAACCTATTTTTTCTAATTCAAATTCAAGCAAATCACTAACTGTCAGCAATCACACATGCAGAATTTGAAATGGGAATATCTTCTTTTGGAAGATTTGGTGAGAATGTGCTTAAAATCAGGTGTATAATGGAACTCAAGTCCCAGCCTTACCTGTGAATAGCGCAATTCACTCAAGTTAGGATAAAAAGACTCAGACTTTATTAAGGACAATACACACTACTTGGCAGTAGCATTAGTGTCACTTGACTCCTTTATCCTTACTCAGAGCTGCTTTTGATTTCCATTTTAGACACAGACACAGATATATGGGTAACTACAACCTCTTCACAGATTCTTCCCTGCTCTGAGCAATATCTGTCAAATCATGTTTTAAATAAAGCTTGAGACCATTACTGGATGTTACAGCATCAGCCTCTAAGCTTTGGAAAATCAAAAGTTGGAGTTTTCTCCCTCACAGAGGAGGGAAAATGGTCCCAGTTCCACTCATATCTTACACCTGTGAAGCACAAGATTTTTTGGCCATCAAGAAAATGTCCTTGTTTCAATCTTTCCTGTATGTAGCAACCTCTACTAATGTTAATTTGACACAGCTCTCTGAAGGAGGTTTGTTTTGTTAAACCAGAAGACTCAACTATCCCTGTTTAAAACTCAGTACAAAGTCTAAGGCTGAGATTTTAAGTGCTTACTAAGAGATTTGAATGCCCAATTAAAATAAAATGGCAATTTGGTATCCAGATACCTTAGGCACCTTGGAAAGTCATTGCCTAAATAGCTAAATGTGGTTTAAAAAAAAAAGTGACTCCTAATGCAAACCCCTTCCATCCTGACTAGTCATCACAAACTCTCGTGTTTAACGTGCTGCGTGTTTAGTATATGCCCTGATACCTTATCTGCAAAGTGAATGACAATGAAGGAGGTATTGGACATTCGAGGTTTTTGGAAGTGCTGGCTGCTAGAATGTCTGTCATATAATTTCTGTGCCCAGTTCTGGTCAGTTCCTTTAGGAACCTAGAAAACACAAAGGAGAGGAAGGAGGTTTACAATTAGATCACACGAGCACTCAAAGGCATAGATACTACACACCTTCATGGTTTCATTACATTATTATTTTTTAAACACTTTTAGCCCATGTCTTATAGGTGATGGCAGAAATGAGCCTTTAGGAGGAACTGGACTCAGCAGAGGGAGATGGCTTGGTACCAGGTTTAGGGAGGTCAGTCCACACATAGCAGGCAGCATGGAAGATGTCAAAATGGTGGAAGAGAGTGTAATACAGCAGAATTCAAGGCTGGCATCACCAAGGGACATTACATAAGGGAGCACAAGGATGAGTTTATAGTAACAGGTATTAATTAAGAAACCAAAACCCTAAGTTATTACTCCATCTGGATTTCTCAGTGTGTCCCCAGATCTTCAGCTAGTAAAAGTCAACATACCGCTATAGAAGTCAATAGCACTCAACTGATCTACACCAACTGCAGATCTATATATAGGTCTCAGACTGAGCTCTTTGGGGCAGGGACTAATTCAGGGTTCTGTACAGCTCCAAGATCATTGCTAAACAATGAGTAATGTGAATTATATCAAGAGTGTTGCCATCTGTTCCATTTGTTAATATCTGAGAAACAAAACAGGCCATCATCCCAATCCCTTTTTCAGTAACCCAGCTCTTGTTGGCCTGATTGCTGCAAAACCATCATTGTCCCCCGTCCCCTGCCAGTGTTCTCATTTAATATTGATGCAAACATTCAAATGGTTTACTCAGGGTAAGACATTTTGTATCCCTACCAGCAAAAAAGCAGTAAGATTCTTGTGCTTGGGCAAAGTCTATTAATTGCTCAGGACAGAAATTTAATCATTTTCAAAACAAAGGCAGCCTTTTGCAGCAAAATGACAAAAAACTTAAGACAAGATTCTAGATTTTCTTAATATGCCTACGAAACAGAGTGATTTGGTGAGCAGTTTTTCAAACTTAACTGTGTCATCAAAATACACCAAATTTGATGAACTGTAGGACTAGGTGTCTATCTATATTTGAATTTAAGAAAGACCTAGCAGCCTCTTCACAGAATTTATTATAATATGTGAACTCATTTAAAAAGCACTATTATAAAAACTGAAATGCCAAGAAATCTCTGGCTTTTTAAAATCCCAGAGTCCTGCCCAAACCAGTCACACTCATGTTGTGTATATGAACATGGCTTGGCTGTTCTCAAATATCTGAAATAAATGACTTTCTTTGACAAAAAATAAAGCAGGCCAATAGTGCTGTACTGTATCAGGAACTTCCAGTTTCATACTTTTGCATTTTAAACCATATTGTGAGAGACTTTAATCCCACTACAGGGCACAGGTGGATTATTTATATAACCTCTCCTGCCCCACACCCCATTCAAAGAATTGCATGCTCCCTTGTGATGTGATCTCATTACATTTAATGGCTAAGCAAGATCAGTCCGGGAAAGTACTTCCATCTATCTTACGTACTTATATGGGGGTACTAGGATACAAGGGGTGCTTCCCTTCCCCGCCACCATGTTGACTCTGGGGAAAAACTGCAGAGAACAGCCAACCAGAGACTCCAGCTAGTAGGAACAAAGCAGCCAAAGCAGGGACCTCTGGACATTCCAGTCAGAACTGAAGAAACTCTCTGACTTCCCCTGCCCTGTGTGAATTGGCTGCTTGCTCCAACCTTCCCCCTCCCTCTCCTCAATCTTTTTCAGAGTCACTGTTTCCCTGGAGAGAGTCCCCCATGCCTACATTCTTTGTTCCTAGATGTATACATTTACATTTAGCCATATTACAGTGACTATTATATGCTTGCACCCAGCATACCGAGAGATCCAGGTTGCCCTGTATCAGTGACCTGTCCTCTTCATTTACCACTCCTCCAATTGTGTGTCATCTTCAAACATTACCAGTGATGATTATATGTTTTTTTCCCCCAAGTGATTGACAAAAATATTAAACAGCATGGGGTCAAGAATCAATCCTTGCAGGACCTCATTAGAAACATACCCACTCAATGATAATTCCCCATTTACAATTACTTTTTGAGGCCCATGCTTTATCCGTTTTTAATTCATTGAATGTGTGTCAGGGTCTCCATGTGGAAGATGGGTAACTGCCTGACAAATTAGACCTACAAATAAGCTGTTTATTCTTTTAAAGATAGGTTTTCTCTGAAATGCTTTTGTTCTGAACAAACAGTACTTTGTTTTTATGAGAGCTGGCTCCTCACTGGTTAAACCTGTCACTGCCCCTGACAATTACAGTAAACTGTAGAATTCTGCAACCTAAGGCCCACTCTAGAAGGGGAGAGTGTGTGTCATGGGATTCTGCCTCAAGAGAGGCGACAGCTAGATGTCTGAGATCAAAATGGGGTGCCCTCTAGGTGGTCACAAAAGGATCAGAGGTGCAGTTAGCTCAGGAAATGTGACACTGGACGCACCACAATCTTTAGTCTACTAATCTTCAAAATGTTCTTAGCTCATTTTACACAAATTTTACTGTCTTTTTCTTTGACACAAAGATTGAGTGACTTCCCCAGGGTCACACAGGAAGTCTATGGCGGAACAAAGAATTGAACCCAAGTCGCCTAAGTTCCAGGCTAATGCCCAGGCACCGGGCCATCCTTTCTCTTGGCTGTGAGACTTAGGTGTGGCAGAAAATGCTGATGATGATACTTTACTTTGAGCCATTACAGCCTCAACATGCCATCAGGCTTTTAAGGGGCACTGAACAGCTGTGGGAGAATGAGCCATAGAATGAAAAATCACTGACCATTTGTTATTATTAAAGATCCCATAGCACTTTTCACACAGTCGGGGTGTTAGCCCCCATTTTCAGACCAAATAGCATTTATCTGATTTCAGTCTGCCTTGCTAAATTGCTCTCATAGTTTTAACTTCACAGGGTATTGTACATGTCCTCTCCTATACTGGTATGAAGATGTAAGATCTTCAAACCAAGAAAATATATAGTTTGTACAGCACCCTATATTAGTTTATTAAATTTGTAAAGTGCTTTAGGATCCTTTTGGGTAAAAAGTTCCTATATAAATATAGACTGTTATAATATCTTAAATAAATATGCCCTATTTGAATAAGCAACTTGTTTTGTTACAGTAGATGCTGCCAACAGCATTCTCTGCAATCACCCTCAGCAGGCGTTTCCACTTCTGTCTGTTCATTTAAATCTATGCAGCATGTGAACCTGTCGAGCCTCTACTAGGCCAAAACCTAGGGGAATGAGTTATGCCTTCTCATACAAAGCCTTGGGATCCCATTGCTCAGCATGATGCACTGAGTGCCACCAGGCCCATCCAAGGCATTTTAAACATGGCTTATTCCCTGTTGCTCTTAGAGCGCCTCTGCCTTACCTCTCGCTGCACAAACTGGCCAAAAAAACAAAACAAAAAACATAAAAAATAAAAAGCGAGAGAGAAGAAAGCCTTAAGGAGAGCAGTCAACTGTGATCAAGGTCACTTTTGTTGCTGTCTCATGGCTGAGATGTTCAGCCTAAAGGAAGCTGACGAATTCCCAGGGCTGTCAGTGGAGACAGTTGAATGAAGGGGATATTTTATAAAAAGCTACATTCTTAGCTGCGTGTATGTGCCACGCTTTCATACAGTTACGGGAAAACAATCTCAGCGCCGCAAACCCAGCCGCATGCACGTGTTCTATGGGGATTATGCGCAGGAGCACATGTGTCTACCACTAAGTTAAAGGAAGTTTGTTCTACTAAAATCAACATCCCGAGGAACAGACTGGCTGCTTAATCCATTAAAAAACGTAAATGAAACACCACTATTCTCTGCTAGTCATTCCCTATAAAGGATTTTTCAACAGGAAACAGTGTCATCTATTCAAACACTGGATCAAAAGATCAGGAATTCTAGGAAATGCAGCTAAATACAAGTGGTTTATATTTTCAGAGAGCTGTTGGTTCGACTTCACCATGCCGTCAGTGCCTTCAATTGTAATCAGGAGCAGGCATACGTTCTGTGGGACTAAAAGCCAAGTCAGGCTGACATTTCTCACTCCTTGATTTTTAACCCTGATTACAGCTTTGCCAGCAGTGTAAATTTACAACGCCGTGACGAGGCCTTTTCATTATTCCTACCTCACTTCACCTGACCACAACACTGGTGCCAAATGAGATATATGGAACTAAAGTCGACTATTTCACTGACTGAGGCAACTGGACCCTTTAAATTATTTACAATGCATTTATATCAAGCACCAACAAAAATGCATCTCAGGTTTCTCCTAGTGGGTAAAATTTGTCTTGGTCAGCAGTGAAAAACTGAATATTTTAACTGCTGTGAGAGAAAGATGAAGGGTTCTTTCAATCTTGCATAGACATATATTCTTTATGGTCTGTTTCTGATTTTGAATCTATCGTGTTTTCCAAGTTACCAAAAGGTGCTCTATAAGGTCATCAAAGCACTTCACAAATGAGGCATATAAAACACAGACACCTATGGGATGGAGGGCAACAATTAACCAATGCACAGCACAAGCATGACACTCAAGAGAGCGGAATTTTGCCCGTGGACAACAGGCCAAAACTGCAATGCAACGCTTTATATCAGGGCTCCCCAAACTTTTCACAGTAACGCCTCCCCTGGGAGCCAGGGCTGGGAACTGGGCCACGAGGACAAGGGTAAGGGGGCCGAGTTTGGGGCTGCACCTGGGAGCGGGGCTGGGGCCGGAATGGAGCCACGACCAGGGCAGAGATGGGGGCCGGGAACGGAGGTGTGGCCGGGGCCGAGGCCAGGGGTGGGGCTGGGAGCAGAAGCTGTGACCCAGCCTTGGTCAGGGGCCAAGGCTGGGGACAGAACTGAGGCTGGAGCCAGGGCCACGGCTGGGGGTGGGGCTGGAGCTGGCCTGGGTGGCGCTCCCTCCCTGCCCCCCCCCGGGGGGGCTGGCTCAGGCCCCACTGCTCCCCCCTAAATGTTCCTGCATGGCCCCCTAGCCCCACAGTTTGGGGACCTCTGCTTTATATAACCAAGGTTTTGTGCGAGGATAAAGTGACACCACCACTGCCAAAAGCCCCCCATACAGAATAAATTGAAAAGAACTCAGTTTATATAAGGGCTTATCAACCCTTTAAAAGCAACCACATTTGGGAACCTAGTTAAATATTCATCACACAAAAGGAAAAACATTAAAAGAATTGGTAAATTTTAAAATAATAATAATTCTATCACAACTTCCTGCTGGGGAAAGGAAGGGAGAAAAAGAGCCACACGAGACAGATGAGAATCACGTTGCTTAATGCAGTTTTGGGACGCACACAGATTCCATGGTGATGGGTACAGTGTAAGAAGCTGAACTGAACAGAACACTACACTGTAAGCCATCCCTGTAACGTTGATGGTGATCTATGATAAGTATTTCCACTACAGTGTATTCCGCCTAATAGCAATCCTGATACTATCAACTGCCAGTTAGTGGTAACACATTGCCAGGAACCAATCCCACCCCATTAACACAATTCAATATTGGCAATGGTATGCCTCTTATCAGCACCTCCCCCCTCACAGGAAAAAAAGGGAATTTAAAGATAAAAATTTAAAATGATAACTGAAATCTTTCTTTATGCAATGTAGAATTAAGCCATCGAACTCATTGCAACTGGGTAGTTAGAAAAATATCATGTTAAGATTAAAAATTGGTTCAGACTCTTATGGACCAGAATCTTAGTTGGTGTAAATCAGCATAGCTACAATCTAAACAAAGCTACACCCTACACCTTCTAAAGGCTGTCCATCCTATTTTTAGCTTTTCCCCACCCTCTTATTGCTCTGACTCTGCAATAGGAAATTGGGGCATTTAGTCCCACTGACATACAACATTAACACCTACCAGATACACATAGGGCGTAAGTCATGCACTTCACAGTGGAACCCACTTATTAGAGAGTTGGACTTTACTATAAGTAGAGTGAAAATCCACAGGCCTCATTCCTCTTCCCTCAAAACAGAGTTTCACTATATTCAAGTTCATTACAAATAGCTTTCATTGTGTTACTGGCACAACGGAATGGGTGCATTGTGCAGTATTTTTAAACTTCCCAAGTAGTACCTGACATAGGCCACTATTGGACATGGGTTGTCACTTGTTCTAGAACAGGAGTTTGTGTCCCCTTATGGAATTTTAAAGCCTTTAGAACCAATGATTTGTGTATACAGTACCTAATCTAATGACAATGACCAGGGGCTACTGCAACAGAAATTAATAACTGATCCATCTATTCAGGATTTTTCAGGATTGGGCCGTTTCCTTCATGTTGGAAGGGGTGTCAAATAAATAAAATTCTCCCAGGGCTCCAAGGAATCAGCCAGCAAAGATCAGGGAGCTATTCATAGAATCATAGAATATCAGGGTTGGAAGGGACCCCAGAAGGTCATCTAGTCCAACCCCCTGCTTGAAGCAGGACCAATTCCCAGTTAAATCATCCCAGCCAGGGCTTTGTCAAGCCTGACCTTAAAAACCTCTAAGGAAGGAGATTCTACCACCTCCCTAGGTAACGCATTCCAGTGTTTCACCACCCTCTTAGTGAAAAAGTTTTTCCTAATATCCAATCTAAACCTCCCCCACTGCAACTTGAGACCATTACTCCTTGTTCTGTCATCTGCTACCATTGAGAACAGTCTAGAGCCATCCTCTTTGGAACCCCCTTTCAGGTAGTTGAAAGCAGCTATCAAATCCCCCCTCATTCTTCTCTTCTGCAGGCTAAACAATCCCAGCTCCCTCAGCCTCTCCTCATAACTCATGTGTTCCAGACCCCTAATCATTTTTGTTGCCCTTCGCTGGACTCTCTCCAATTTATCCACATCCTTCTTGTAGTGTGGGGCCCAAAACTGGACACAGTACTCCAGATGAGGCCTCACCAATGTCGAATAGAGGGGAACGATCACGTCCCTCGATCTGCTTGCTATGCCCCTACTTATACAAATTCAGAGTAAAGGAAACATTAAATCCAACCTTAAATCTATCAGGGGAAAAAAAAAAGAATGGGATAACTAACGAGACTTCTTCAAAGCCACAGATCCAGCAATTAGTATTATAAAAACTAAGAAGGAGAATTTTAATTGTTTCTTTCTTCCCTGCACCGCCAATATAATCTAAAAACCACGCCCAGCCCTGGGTATGCCAGAGTTCTGTGGCGCTTCATACGGATAGGGGCTGCACATTCTGTTGCTTCCTCACCATGCTCTGGATGACAACTCAACGTGCAAGTCGTTATTCTGCCATCGGATTAGAACTAATGAGGTCCAAACCATAAACCCCTCAGGGGTTCTGCCGCTCTTCTTAACCTACATGCAGCGGTTCATAGAACACAAATCAGAGGAAGTAGCTGGCCAGCTTTGAAAGATGCCACTTTGTTTTCCAATGGTTTTCTACAGACCAACCAACCATCAAATCAAGAAAAATGTATTTTTTTAATAGTGAACTTTACACTGACATGTGCAGAGATATCAGTGGGATTCAAAACCAGTTTGCTAAATATTACCAGTAACCTGATTTCATTGCATTTGGCACAGGGATGAATAGCGAGTAACTATACTCTGACTCAACATCCACATTTATAACTGGGACATTTAAATGATACATAAGATAACTATAACCTGTCCTAAGATACACAGAGAAAAAGTATCCATTACAGAGTCTGGGGATTGTGAAAGTTTCCATGTATGGTCAGAAAAACTCCTTCAACAACATGAGGATTTGAAGCTCCGTCTTCAAGCCCCTGCCTGAAGTCAAAACCCATTTGTTTCACTGGTGACTCCCATCTCTTTTTAACCCTGTAGCTATATTCTTGCTATGCTTTGTAGCTTTTTGTATTATTTAGTTCACTCAAGTCCACTGGCATACAAAAGTCATATGGAAGAGGCTAAAATAAAGAACTTGTATACATTAAAAAAAATACAGGAAAAACATTCTGTGAGGCAAGAACTTTGGTGACAAATACCCCACCTCTGCTCTAGTATTTCATTATGTTGCCAGGCCCCTTGACGGAGTTTCAGTCCCAGAGTACATTTATCCACTGCATTAGTGGGCTTGCTTGCCAACTGACTTATTGTACTTTTATACCAATTGCGGCCCATAGCAAAGCAATTCTCTCTCCATGGTGCTGCATAAGAGAAGAGATTTTGCTATTTTATAACAGCAAGGAGGAGTGGTGAGATTCTAAAAATACAAGCTCACCAACTGGGATGTGGGTGTGAGTAGGTTTTATCAATAAAATGGTGATTTCACTCACCACACTCACTGAAAATTTTGTAAGGCTGTGGAGTGTTTGCAGGTTATTATAAAAGGGTCCATTATAAAACTGACTAATTTCACTACTCCCAAGCTACAGAGAAATACCACGGAAACTGCAGGAACCGATATGTGCGGGGTTTGTTCCTCTGTTTCAGGTTCTACGTCAAAGAGGTGTGGATGAAAAGTAGTACTGGGTTAGAACTGGACAGAGCTCTGTGTTCAGGCTGTCCCCATTAGGCAGCAGGGCTTTGTACAACACCAAAGAAGGGTACCATTTTTTTTTTATGTATATATCAGAATTACCATAATGAATCAGACCAATGGCACATCTAGTCCAGTAGCCTGTCACCTACAGCAGCCAGTACCAGATGCCGTTTTGAGTTACAGGGCAATCTGCCATCTGGGAAACTTTCCTCCTAGTTCCTAATAGTTAGAGGTCTTCTCAAGCCTGGAGAAAGAGAGGCTTGGCAGTGCAGTGGATGGCACTGAACAACTGAGCTTAGGTTCATGACCTACTTCTGAGCCAGCCACCAGTTGTTCTCATTTGTTAATTAATTATAATAAAAAGCCATAATTGAGAAGAAAAGACCAAAACTATGCTAAAAATGGGAAAGTCCTCATTTAATTATTGTTTTGCACATCCTCAGAGCAGTTTCCATTGGTTGGGCCTGGCTGGTGCTTCAGCCACATAAAGCTTCTCTCCCAATGGAAACCCTGAGGGATGGCAGAGAAGCAGCAGCAACAGGGAAAATTTTCAGTAGGAAGGATGCAATCAAATTGCAATTTGGCCAGTACATCAACCTCTATATTCCCTTACAAGAAGGGAGGTGGGATCTTTCATGACCACAAGTGTTTAAGTCATAATGTCTCACCCAAAACAGAGCACCTCCAGGAACAGAACGCCATCTATTACTGTGCTTGGGCATTGCTCCAGCACTGAATCAGAAGGAAGAGTCAAACCACAAAAATGCGCCATGCTCCACCAGGCCCTCTCCTTTGCGTTATTCACAACACACCATTTTACCTTATGATTTCATTAGAATGCATGAGCAAAGCAGACCTAAATTAATGCAAACAGTAGGAATTTCATAGACTAATGCTCAGTTAAAAAAAACAAAATGGTCAAGGATACTTAAATACCTAATTAAGTAAGATCAGATTCACTTAACCAAGTGAAAAAATCTCAGCTCTGACTCACTGTAAATACACAAACAGAAATCCCTGCTGTGCACGTCTTCATCACAAATGATTACAGCCAGCCATCAATAGTATAACACCCAGCCACTAGCCACTGAAGACAATCTAATATTAAATGGGACGGAAAGTCGATGTGCCACATAAGAAATGGAAGGAAGTGAGCGCTCATCTAAGAAGTCACCTTTCTCTCACAAAGGAGGACAGGTCACACTCCTTATTAAATCCCAGCAGGGACAAAGGAATTTAAACAACAAATATGAAAAGCGTCCCTTTGATGTAACATGACACTTCTGCCTCCTCTTCACCTTGGGCCTGTTGTTATGCTCATGAATCTCAGTGGAGCTAACAAGAGTGATTAGTGTCCTTTACATGCCTTGCTACAGGAGAGGCAAGGTCCTCTACACTGACTGAACATGAAAGCTAACAGTTTACCCGACTGTATATATGCACACAGACCCACAAGGCCATTTCTCATGACAGGCAGACCTGAGTCTTAATGCAAACTTTCTTGCCTAATAACAGATGGTTAAAACACTGAACTGTTAATCACACTACACGGAAACTGGCATGAAGAACCACTTCCAGGAAGTTACTCCCTTGTGTTAAAGGGAGATTATGAGCAGAAAAGTGTTTGCAAAAATAGCACCTTCTTATTCAACAGATCCTCCCCCTTGTGTGTTTAGACAAAGGTATTTCTGCTGTTTGTGCTCTACCAGCCCCTTACTCTACCAGCCCTGCCGATCTAACAATCTCTGGATTCTGCTGGCTCAAGCATCATGTTAACTAAGTTCCAGCTGCAAAATTGTTATTGCTGGTGACAGATGAGCAAGTAAGAGTCCAACTTGACTTTGGGATTCTAAGGTGAGTTTGCAGTTCTGGCTGTTAATGACTTAATTTGTAAGCTGAACACATTTGCTCAGGAATTGCTGAGCAGCAATAAACATGGAAATCTGTTTCTACAAACTCACTGTAAGAAAACTCTTTAAAATGTGCCCAAGCTTCCCAACGCCATTTGTTTGACCTTTAGTTAAAAGCCACTTCAGCCGGGTGAACTGAGTTTTGCTAGTCCCTGAGATGGACATTTAAGACAAAAATCTCACTGTATGATATCTCACTGCTGCAACCATTACAATATGGGAAAAGTGTACAAATGACAGACTTTAACAGCACACAGATGTCTTGGTGGCTTCTGCTCATTTGGTATAGAATAAGGGTGGCTAGTGCATCTGATTTCAGCAAGTTGGACAACTTGGAGGAAATCCTGACTACACTACAGTCAATGGGAACTTTGCCAGTGACTTCAATAAACCTAGAATTTTACCCCTTGCATAAATTTGATCCGTTATCATTATTTATTATTTGGATTACTGTCATGTCTAGGAGCCCTAGTCATGCACTGAGACCCCATTGTGCTATGCACTGTACAAACAAAATGAAAAAGATGATACCTGCTCCAAAGAGCTTACAATCTATCCCTTCAGGATTGCAACTAGTCGCTTGTCATTGCATCATCAACTTTATGAATAAAGTCCTTCAAATCTAACAAATTAAAAGGCTTTTGAGTGTGCTCAGAAATTTACCATATTCTGGATCCAGTAACCGACCCACTAAGAGGAGTGAATTCCAAAAGGTGGAGATTCAGACTGAGAAAGCCCTACCACCCGAAAAGACTTATCCCAGGAACCACAAGGAAAAGCAGCCAATTTCAACTGCTGTGAAAGGATATAGGCTTGGAAAGGAAAACTAAAAAAAAAAACAAAACAAACAAACCAGGTCCAATTTAGGGAACTAAATATCAGCACCAACATCTGTAACTACACCCAATGTAGAAATGAGAGCACTGGTGTGGTGTGTCAGCGGTCTGCCCAATTTAGGAAGTGGGCAGCAACCTTCTGCGTCAGGTGATGTTTACCCATGGTCTTCAACTGTAGCCAGAAGTAAAGCACATTGCAATAGCCTTACCTACTGGAGAGGTCACAAAGAAGGGGATGACTACTGCAAATTCTGCATCTAAGAGGAGTGGTCATAGACTCCTAGTCAGATGAATTACATAAGAGATACTATAGGCTACCGTTGTTACTTGAGAACCCAGGAGGAGTGATGAATTCAACAAGACCACCAGACTGCAGTTCGTTTTGGACAAGGACTGTTTTATTGGCCCCGTCCTGCTCCTGGAGAGTGCTGGTGGGTGAGCTTTGGGACCCATCACGCTGAATGCAGCATGACTAGCCTGCTCAAGTTACTTTGAGAATGATAAAAAGGCAGTGATGACGTCAGTGTTTTTCTTTACCTTACACTCTTCATCCAGCAGGTCCAAGATACCAAGTTTGGCTTCTATAAGATCTATGCAGGGCTGATTGTCATAAAAATCTATAAGAGTCCAAGGGATTTGTTCCTTCATATACTCTTCTTGCTCCAGCTTAAATACATGCTGTGATCAGAAAAGACAAAAAAGTTTTACTGAACTGTTACCTTTTAAATAATTAAACTTCCCTCATCCCACTTACCTATTGCAATTACTAGAAGTGTAGTTTTCTCCTGTACATGGCTGAGAAGTGCTAGAATTTTCAGCTGAAGACAGTGTGCAGTGTAACCAAAAACTCTGCTATTTGTTGGTCCCATGTATGACTAAGGATCTCAAAGTCTACCATTATAAAGCATTTGGTGGGGATATTTTCTTTATATATAGCACTGGAAAATTATTCAAACGGTCCCTACAGATAAGTGAGAGTGGTATCCTAACAGGGGAGCATAATGTAGCTTATACATTACTCAAGATCTCTGCCTCCTCCCCTGATGATTCCTCATTTTCATATGCCATGACGGGTTAATTATTCAGTGAACTAGAATACCCTAGACATTTACCTATCTAGGTTCTTATACTGGTGCACGCCACCAAAGTATCTGAGCACACTTCCACAGAAGCGAGAGACTGGGAGTTATCAACATCACAGCTGTGATTCAGAAGACATTTTCAATATGGATTCCTGTTTTCATACACACAACTTTCTGGAAAAAAGTTCCCCCACTGGCTGAAGTTTCTCAGACTGATTCCCAAGAGGTTAAAAGTCCTTTGATCATTTCTAAGATATTCTAACCACGAGGAAAGAAAGAAAAAAAATAGTCTGGCTCAGATGCATTTTTTTCCTTCAAAGGTGGCTTTTAAAACCTCTTCAAACATGTCATCACTGAATTTGAATCTTTTTGCTTTAGAAGCAACAGTTGTATGTATTAAAACAGTTGTGTACTGCGCAAATTAAACCTATCACTTTCCTCTCAATTTCTTAAAGAAGCATTGATATATAGTATGATGCTTTACAAATAGCAACTGTGCATCACTACATGTACAGAACAGTTTTAAAGTACCAGGACTGCCCCACAGAATTTAGTTGCTCAAATTCAACAAATTCTCTTGTAGATCCACTTTACCCAAAATTAGGGTCAAATCTTGCTTTTACTGAAGTCAATGGCAAAATTCCCATGGATTTCAGTGAAACTGGAATCAGACCCTTAATTGTGTAAAGTTTCTGACATTTTTATGTCTACTCAATGTAGATATCGAACTCCATCTATCTGTTCACATCTCAAGACAAACACAACAAATTGTGTTAGAATGTGTATAATACAAGCATACAACGTGAAGTAGTTTCAGTTCTCAGCAGGTTAGGTCAGCCTCCTAGAGGTTTCCACTCCTGAGTTCTCTTTAAATCCTGAAACAGATTCATTGCAAACAGCCAGGTTTAGCTTGGTTTGGGGTTGAAACTATGCAAAAACCAGTTTCCCAATGGTTTCACATACAAACCACTCAGAAACATCAGTGGATCCAGGTTGGAATAAATTGTTTACAAACCTGCTAAGAGATTCAGATTTATAACAAAACCAAAACCAAGCAAAACTCACCTTTAGCAATGAAAACATAGTACAGTTCTACTGCATGATTTCTGCCCCGTGGGGATTATGCTATAACTGCCGAATTCATGTTAATAGTGAGAGCTGGCCAGAGTGGAGACAAGTTTGTCTAAGTGGAAGCCTGGCACAGGAAAATGTGGCCAGGCTTTTATCCAAAGTTTTCTATTAATCTTATGAAACAGCTGACCTTACCGAGTTGAACTGCTGTTGAAGTTTTTCGTTGGCATAGTTGATACAAAACTGTTCAAAGCTATTCACTTCAAAAGTTTCAAACCTGCAGAGCAATGAATAAATCAGTGTAAGTGTTGCTTCCTCTGAAATCTACTTAACTCTGAAATGATGTTACCATCCACATGCTAGAAAACATCAGTTATCCATCAGAGTCCCCAGATTCCCTCTTTCCCAACTTCACAAGCATATTAGTCCACAAGATTTGCATTTTCACATACCAGAATTTAAGGGACTGGAAAAGATTCACTCTTTAGGCACTGTTCAGATGTTCAATACCAGTACAGCTTGTAACACTTCACATAGTGCTATTATATCCCCATCTGAGATAGGAAGCCTAACAATCTCTCTTGGGGAACAAAAGTATTAAATAATAAGGCTACACAACTTCATTGTGAAGAAAACTGCTCAACTATCAGTTGCTGAAAAAGGAATATAAAATATATCTATTTGTGAATGGAATTTGGAAGGGATTATTATAGTCTTCATTCTAATATTCATTGCAAACCTGACAGCATTCAAGTGAAATACCAGTGAATTTTTTCATTATTTATCTTTTAAATTGGCAAGAACAAATGGGTATTTTTACAGCAATAAGAGAAAGGTTAAACTTAAATGGAGAGATCTGATTCAACCCCTCATGCTCCAGAAATCAGAGCCTGGTTTTGATCTTACTTATACTGGTTTAACCCCAGTGACTTCAATTTGTCTTTCGATTTGGCCTGGAAATTACCAGTTTAACTCATCATCTAAGCCAAAGTTACAAAGGGTCCAGAAAATAAGGGTTTATAATAGAAGCTAACGCCGCTCCACAATGCTGCAGTTGTAGCAGGATGGGCTGTAAGGCCTTGCAGGTCTTCTCTTTCCCTAGCTTTATGATCTCAAAACAGACTTTGGGGTTAGAGTCAGATGGAAAAATGCTGCCCCAAGTCAGTAAAACAATACTCAAGGGGCAGGACTATGCCCTCTATGTAAGAAGATCCCTGGGCCAAGGGGGAAAAACATGCATCTGCATAGCTATGGATCCTGAAGCTCTGCCCCTCCACAAACTCGTAAGTGCGCCAGGTTCTGCAGGGGAAGCTCATTCACAGTGAGAATCCATACAGGAGGTGCGTGCCCTTTGCACTGCCTCCCCACACCCTGCTCTGTTTCCTTTGCCTGAGAGCCCTCCACAGGGGAGGGGTCTGAAAGAGCTTCATACTGAAGAATGGCATCAGCGTCTGATCCGTCCTACTCCTCTTGAAGCCAATGGAAATTTTGCCACTGACTTCTGGGGGCGGGGGGGAGGGGGGCAGCACTGAACTCACTGCAATGGCAACTTTGGGTTAAAGTCTGCTAGCACAACTCCACTGACTTCAAGGGAGCAAGGCAAGTAAAGAGTTTGGTCCTTTCACTATAACTTAAATTGCAATCAGGCAGTTACAAACCACTGAAACAAGCCAGAAGTTAAATCCTACTTGTAATGAAACTGGATAACTGTACTTGTACACCAGCTGCTGTACACTGCAAGCATTTTTCTAGATTCCGCGGGGTATCACCAGGTGTTAATGGTGTGAATAAGTATTTCTAAGGCAAAGTCTAGGAAAAAAGGACTGACATCTGCAGATAATTTAAATTATTCTTTGAGGGAAGAAGCAAGCGGCAGTGCCTACTTCTTAAATTAATATAATTGTAATTAATATAAGCCTACTGTAAAGAAAAAGACACAGCAAGGCAATTGGTCAGATAATGGGAATTGTGTTCACTGGCAGAATGTTCTTACTGCTCCATAAAGAAAAAAGGTTTAAATATCTTCTCTTTGTCATTTTTAAGGCTTACTTTTGTAATACTCCACTCTCTAGAGTCTCATTATTTGATAGAGCCCAAAATTAGTTCATAATTTCCCAATTTCTTGAATATTATCAGGTAACAATTCCCAGACCATCAAATGTAATGACTTAACTCCAATCATCTGAAAATGAATGAGGTTAGATAGGCTGTCGCTTTTACATTTTGTAACAGAATTGCTTTCAACAAAATCCAACATTCGCAGGCTTATTAACAAAACTCTGTCATTAGGAGGCGGTTTAATACATTTGTCAGCATTCTTCTCATCAAATATAGTGACCAGGGTTATAAGGTTTCCTCCCCCACCTCCCAAACAACGGATCAACGATGTTATTATTCATGACAGAAGTCAGCACAGCAGTTTCTAAACTGAGGAATTCAATTCCTCGTGCTACATCAGTGAAATCAATCTCTGAAATATTTAGTACAGCAAATTTCCTCGGCCCTTGGAACTGAAAACTGTTTACATGTCATCATTAAAATATTGCTGAGTATTCGACAATTTATCCTTGAAGAACTTATGATGTGTTTCTGTTTGATTTCAATCCCCCTTCTTTGACTACTGCATTTACTTGAGGTCCCAGGTGTAATGAGCTCTGTGAAAAATATCCTACTGCAGTACGTTTAATAAGAGCAAGGTCTTTGGAACTCCTCTTTTAATCACAATAACCTAAATCCTCTAGATACTAATGGACACTAGTCTTTTGAAATGCCATAAAAATATAAATTCCAGCAGCTTGGTGATCACGTTGAGCAATGAGCAGAAGAGAGATTTAATTAAAACAGACAGGGGGGGGGGGGAGGGAGAGAAGAAGGCACATGGAAGAGTGGTAGATAGAAAAGTATACTGCACATGAATGAGAGAAGGAGAGAATGATATCAGAGTGGACACTGTTTTTCTACTTCAGAGACCTAGGATATGATTTGTGAATCCCCTCTGAAAGGTTGCCAGCAGTAGGAGAGCAGCTATATATCTAGTCACAACAAGCTGTCTATCAAAAGAACTTGTGAATGCAGCCTCGGTATCAGGCCTTCAATCCTCAGCATGCACTTTCAGCACTGAAGCCAGACACACATAAATGGTGTTTTTACCAAGCTGAATTCATTTATTTTCACAAGATCCAGGAGACAAATTAAAAAATGGGAAGGGAGCTTGTGATTTATCAAACATTCCTGGTGACGAAGGCCCAGCCACATGAAAAGGAAAGCCCTACCTTAAAGCATTTTTCTTTGCTAGATGTCAAGCGGAGGATCAACTCGAAGGCAATTTATGTGAACTTGCTAACTAACGAAACAGTTTCACTGATATTTGCTAATTGATGGAACGGTTTGTTTTGTCTGCTCTGTATGTGTTCTGACTAGGAGGTCTTGCTCCTGAAAGATACCTTGTGCTATGATGATCTCCTAATGGGAAAAGCAAACAAATGGCTCTTTTGTTTCAATTAATTTCATTGCATTCACTAAACCTTGGTGCAAAAAATAAAAATAGAAAACCTTCCCACATACCGTCCTATCTGCTACAGGGGACTGACAATTCAACCAATAAATAAAAAGCAGCCAGGATGACAAACAGAATGGATTGGGCAGGGAGGCAAGGAAGGGGAGCCAGAGTAACACCTAGGCAGCTTTTAACTAGTACCCTGGACACAGTAACTCTCTCAGCCGTAAATAATGGCAATTGTTACAGGGGAGTCACAACCTTCCTCCTGCACTAGAAACCAAAAACCAAACAGGTAACTGGTTCTGGGAGTGGGAAAAAGCAGCACAAAAGCAGGAGTTAACAACAAAGCGTCAGTCCTTACTTTGGGTAGTAAGTGTCCTACCGTTTACATATGAATCAAATGTTGTGTCCTCACTGCTTTAAAAGACAAAACAAAAAACCACAGACCATGGTAATTTCATGGAGGATTAAAAAATGCTTTATGGAAAGGTACTTCACACCAGTTACCTGCCTGGCCAAAACAGTATATGCTGTATTTAGGTAGCCCATCATTTTAAAAGGAGGATTATTATTTATTCAAGATATTGAAATTTCAGTGCAATTGCTCTTGTCCCCCAAGTTTAAAAAAATTGTTCTCTTAAGACATGTGGTTCCTTTGGAGCAGTTCCAGCCTTCATGCCAAATACTGAGGTGTTTGTTTTACTGTATTTACTATTGTATACATGATGGAGCCAATTTGGGCTACTGGATGAATAGACTGATACTTTTTCTTAACACACAAACTGTTACACAGCCACATATGCACTATACATATACTTCATATATATAAAACATACAATGAAAGACTATTAAGATTGCAAGGTCAAGCAATCATAAGTTCAGAAATTCCACAATTAAAGTTGTCTGTGCAATCTTAAGTATGCCCCCTTGTGCATATGTATTATGATACAGTCATTAATGATTTGATCCCATAGGTGCCAACTTCCTCTTTACCTGGTGGGTGCTCGACCTCCCCCGCCCCCCCAGGCCCCGCCCCCACTCCACACCTTCCCCCAGGCCCCCACCCTCACCCCACCCTCACTCTGCCCCCGTTCCCACTCCAACCCTTCCCCAAGGCTGCACCCCCGCCTCTTTCCGCCCCCTCCCCACTCCTGCCTCTCCCTCCCAGCTCCTCCTGCCTGCCTTGGAACAGCTGATCCATGGTGGGCTGGAGGCGCTGGGAGGGAGGAGGAGAAGTTGATTAGCAGGGCTGCCAGTGGGGTAGACATGCTGGGGGAAGAGGGAAGCTGGCTGCCAGTGGGTGCTAAGAACCCGCTAATTTTTTTCCATGGGTGCTCCAGCCCTGGAGTTGGCACCTACGACTTGATCACATACTATTTTTTCCACAAGACCCCTACCATATTTCGGGCACAGAATGGATGGTGTTTAATTAATGAGCAGCTACTCAATATTTTGTTTTATCCTCATTGTTCAATGTGCGGCCCCAGGCCTTATTTACTGCACACTACTCAAACTCTGCTCTGAAGACAGAATTGTTAATTTCTTCATGGGATTTTCTACAGTGCTCACCACTACAGTATCTGAGTACTGGACAAATATTAATGAATTATTTTCGCACCGCTGAGATGAGAGGGTATTACCCCCACTTTAAAGATGGGGAGCTGAGGAACAGTGTATGTTGGATACTTTTGGTAATTTGTTCCAATGTTTAACTACCCTGACAGTTTTTCCCCTCATGTCTAACCTAAATCTCCCTTGTTGCAATTTAAGCCCATTACTTCTTGTCCTGTCCTCAGTGGATAAGGAGAACAATTTATCACCCCCCTCTTAATATACATGCTTGAAGACCTATGTCCCCCCTCAGTCTTCTCTTTTCCAGACTACCCAAACCCAGCATTCTCAATTTTGCCTTGTAGGTCATGTTTTCTAGACCTTTCCTCTTGCCATCCATGCTCCACCCCTACAGCATCTCAGTCCAAACCCAGTCTTCTTGGTCAGCAAGTCAGTTTCACCCCTCCAGTCTCCATCCCTACTCCCAGTCCCCTTGCCCAGCAATTCACAGTTCTCCTTCTGCCTCAGCTCCTCCTCCTATCTGTCTCTCTACCCCACCCTGCCCTCCAGTTGCTCCACTCCTCTCCCACCCACATTTCCCAGCCCCGATGACTCCTAATCCCAATCTCCCTCCCCAGGCTTCTTGTCCAACCTCAGGTTCTTCCTCCAAGTCCCAGAATCCTTCCTCACCAGTCCCAATCTCCCTCTCTCCTTACCCATACCCATAGCATCCAGTCCTATTCTCCCTTCCCACCCTCTCCGTTCCCCATCCTGCAGCTCTTAGCCCCATCATATTCAAATTATGCAGTTTCCTCCTCCATGCTGCCTGGGTGCCAGCAGGGGAGACACTGAGAGCACAAGAGAGGCTCCCTGGTCTTGCAGTTCAGGTGCCCAGACCTAGCCCACACTGCTGCAGACAAGAGCTGCAATTGCAGGGAAATCCTGTACAGCCAAGGTTGGAGCATGCGCAGCGTGGGCAGAATTTTTTCAACATGGGCCAAACAATGAATTTCTCTTCAGTTTTGTTCTCAGAAACGGCTGAACTGTTTTGGCTGAAATTTTCTACACACAAAAAATTTACCCCGAGGCAGACATCTGGCACAGAAAAGCTTAGCCCAGTTGGTTAAATGACTGAAAACCAGGGCCTTATAATGGGCAATATTAGGCAACCTTAGCAGTACTATCAGCCTCAGCTATAATATTGGATAATAAGTAAATCCTTCAAGGACACAACATTTTTGTTCCTTTGGAAACAAAATTTCAGTATCAACAAATCGTGGGTTTGTGATAAAGGTACAGAGAGCAGACACCCATCTCCCATAGGGATAACATCCAGGATTTGGCCGGACACCTTAAATATATTCCAAGATATAATATAGTCTTAACTATATATATATATATATATATATATTTAGAACAATGTAACCTTAATCAAGATTCAAGGTGATAAGAACCATATATGCGGTGTTATAATAGTAATGTTTCCCTAATAATGAATTATAAATGTTCAAGGCTCCCTCAGGAGTCAGTGCTGGGAGCTCCAAGTCCAGTCCTGAGCGCGTTCCTGAATATATCACTGGTTTAGCTCTAGAGGAACTGCCATTTGCCCTCTGGTGGGGTGCATAGCCTTTTGCTGGTTTTCCCTATGAACATTTAAGGGCAGAACCCTGCACAATCATTTCTTAATGGAATCAGTAAAATAATCTCTTTCCTCTGCTGTTGGTGGGGCAGCATGGGGAGCCTCTGCTCTGTAGGACTTTGGTTTCCACAGGCATCCATTCAGAACTTTTCACTAGCACTGAATACATACACCAATTCACTTTAAAAATGTTAATAAGTGCTAAGGCTAGCCTTTTCAAAGGGGTCTAAAAATCCCAGCCTAAAAGGTCCCAGGTCTGATTATGTGTGAGGGAAAATAAGGAAGCTGATTGCTAAGCTAACACACAGACAAGTCCTGCAACATCACTCTTTCAGAAGGAAGAAATAATACAGAACTTATTAATGCCACAATCCCCACATTAAGCTAGATGAAATACTCCGAAAAGCAAAAAAAGTTACGAAATGCCCATCTGGTAAAGGGGCATCGGAACTGGGGACCATCTTACTTTGTCTCAGCTCACACCCTTGTACCCAGCTAGTAACTCTTACGCTGGCAGCATCTACTGGGCAAAAGACTGACTGTGTCATCTTGGTTCAGTGTTTTAGGGGAGACACATTTTTATGATCTTCAGCAGAAAGGTCCTGTGGTTGTATCACAGTAATGGAGGTTTTCTTGTCTAACTTAATATTTCATGGGCATTACCCTCTAATCAACTTTTCTTTACATTTTTGCAAGTGTTTGTCTGTTTCTTACTTTGATGTCAACTGACTTGTCTACACTTTCCTGGCACAGTCCATATAGCTCCTTCTTCAATAATAGTATTTTTCTGACACATTACAGTCCACAGGGAATCTCTCTGGAATCAAGGCAACTTGGACAGGAAACAATAGTTTTGTAAAAGCTCCTCTGACTTATACTCCTTTAGAACCACTCCTCAGCTTATGCTGTTTGCAGCTGGCAACTTCTTGGCCTCAAGGATTCTCTGGATCTTGTAGTATCCGTGTGGGTCACCCTAGGTGTTAACAAATCCCTATGCCAACAGCCACACCACCTCAAACTGATCTGTTATCAGATCCCAAAGTAGGCAGGGTCATACTGGCTCGGTATTTTGATGGGAGCCTTCCAGGATCATAAAGGTGCTGCAGGACGTGCGGATAATGAATGTGTAGGCAGTGTCTCTTCCAGCACAGTCAGTACGTCATTGATGCTTTAGCATTGTGTTTCTGTGGGCTGGGGGGATGGGAGGGCTTGGTGGCTGAGGGTAGGGGCTTTCTCTCAGATGGAATATTAAACAGACCTCCCAGGCATGAGAAAACAATGTTAAAAATCCCATGGTGCTTTATGCAGAAGTGAGAATCCTGCCCCATTTCCATTAACTGAGTAGTGACTAGGATTGTGTGAGCTTTCTGTAAATAAACTCAAAACACACCAGGAGTGGGGTACCATTTTGCGTTCTAAACTCATTAGGATTTGACAAGCCAAGTTTGTGACTGTGCCTGCCATCAGGTGGGTTTTTGCCTGGTGTTGGGGCTTCTTTCTCTGTCGCTTGGCATCTTGCCTTGCCCTTCCACTAATCACTTATTCACAAGAGGCCCTGAGCTCCCTGTTACATCTAATAGTTGTACGGAGGCAGGCCAGTGGCCATCTACCTGGTCCATTCTACCTGACGTCTTCGGGGTGGGGATGGCTGATTAGCTAGCTGTCCCCGCTTCCAGCTCTTCAGGGGGTTGCTGGCAGTCCCATTGTTCCACCTCTTTTCCTTTAGCTGTAAGGATAGGGATAGCAATGGATTGGCCCACTCTTCACTCCACCCTTGACTGGTCCGCATCTTCTGGGGACGCGGCAGACTGCCCAGCTCTTTTTCTGCAGCAGTGGTGTGGAAACAATCAAGCTCCTGCTATAGCACTCTGCTGCTGGCCCCTGAGCTCAGGTGATGAAAGGTGCCGCAGGCTGCACTGGGTTAGAAGGGAATCCCCATCCTTGTATCTGAGCTTTTGGGCAAACCTGGGCTAAGTTCTAAGGCTGGGTTACCCAACCCGTGGGTCAGGACCCAAAATTGGATTACCGGAATGTTTCAAAGGGTCGTGTGGCAGCTCCTGAGGCTCCTGTCCCATGGGGCTGGCTGGACTTGGCTTCACGCTCCAGGCACTAACATTTGGGGTCCCTGTACCACTCAGGTTTGGCCCAGCCATCACGATGACATGAGTCTGGGTAAGCCAAATTTGAGTGAGCAACCCCATGAGCCAGGTCACAACTCCACTCACACAAATCTGGTCCAGCCAGGGTGGCGGGGCCAAACCTTAGGAGCGCTGCAACCCCATCTTGCTTCACAACACCCTTGTGACACAGGTATTACATTTCAGAGCTAAGCAAGCTGAGGCACTGAGCAAGTTAATTGAAGGTCGCCCAGCAAGTCAACAGCAGAGCTAGGAAGAGAATCCAGCTCTTGGACCTCCCGTCTTGTACCTTAGTCACAAGGTCATCCTTTAGTCTGTCAGAGGTCCTCAAACTGTGTGGCGTGTCCCTCATAGGTGGGCACGGCAGGGCCCAGGCCAGCCCTCATGGAGATAGGGTAGGAAGCACCACCCGAGCCCCACCCCACCCCCCCAGCTCTGTTCCATCCCTACTGCCAGCCATGGCCCAGCTCCCTGCCCAGCTCCACACCCAGCCAGGGGTCCAGGTGCTGGCCCCCACCACAGCCCGGTGATGGCTCCACTCCTAGGGTTGCCAACCCTGAAGCTATTTCAAGAGATTTTTTCCGCCCAACATGACAATGTCATTTTCTTAAAATATCCTACTAAAATCTCCCAGATTGTTTTCAGTAGTCACCAGGAGATTGATTCCAATTCCAGGAGACTCCAGGCCAATCCTGGAGGCTTGGCAACCCTATCAGCTTCCTGTCCCCAGCCTCTGGTTGTGGCTCTGTTCCTGGCCCAGGGCCAAGGGTGAGGCTGGGGGAGGGAGTGGAGCCACACCCAGCTTCCGGCCCCCTCCGCAGCCTGGCTACAGCTCTGCTCTTGCCCCTGGCCCCGCTCCTGGCACCAGACCCACCCCCAGCTGCGGCCCCAGCCTCAGCCCCCTTACACCGGTCTGTGTGTCGTCCCCCAGCCTCCTGTGCCATGTTCCTGCTCCTGGCCCTGGGAGGGGTCATGGACAGGGGTATGGGGGGTGCTACCCTCAGAAGTTTGGGGATCACTGGTCTAAATGGAGGGCTGCTCCAATACAGACAGTATATGCACATTAAGAAAAGGAGGACTTGTGGCACCTTAGAGACTAACCAATTTATTTGAGCATAAGCTTTCGTGAGCTACAGCTCAATAAATTGGTTAGTCTCTTAGGTGCCACAAGTACTCCTTTTCTTTTTGCGAATACAGACTAACACGGCTGTTACTCTGAAACCTGTCTATATGCACATTGGAATGCAATGAAAGCAGTCAGGACTTTTAATATACAAAAAGCCCCTTCTCCCTCCTCCTTCACATGGAATAGAGATTGGCCCGGACCAAAGCCCTACATCCAAACAGACCCAAGTCTGCAAGAGAGTGGAAGGGGAGGCTTTGAAAGCTGAAGCAGGATTCCAATTTTGTAATACAGACAACACACGATGCTCTGTGCTTGTTCTCTTTTCGCTGTACCAGCTTGCTCCCTCATACTGTAAGCTCTCAGGGGCAAGGACTTTGTTACTGGTTTAGCACAGGTCACCAACTGTATCACACCATGTCACCCTCCTAGGCCGGAGCCCATAGAAAGGAGAACTCATGATGTCTGTGCACGAACAGCCCAATACAGAGACAGGGTATTCTAAACAAGTCATCATAATTCTACTTCCCTATAAAGAGAGTTGCACTGCGTCTGAGTTTCCTGCAAGCCTGATCCATTGTTTTAGAGGGGGAAAGTAATAAGGACATTGCCCTGCAAGGTGCTGGGCACTTTAGGGAAGGCAGAGGATGACACCAGTGCTCCTGGAGCTCAGCACTTAGCAGGATCAGGCTACAAGTAATCCTGCTCAGTGCAACTTCTACCATTCAATGTATTGCAAATCCAGTCTCCCCTAGCAATCCATTCGGGAACAGATTTTGTATGGATCAGATTTCTAAAAACTCATGTTTAACTGAAGTAGAACATGGCAAGCTAAAGGAAGCAGAGCAACAGACGGGCCAATGAAAGCAGAAGAAACAGAGGCCTTTCCTACCCATAGATATCCAGAACCCCAATGAATGAGTGCTGCTTGACGGTGGTATGCAGGGCTTTGTTGATATGCTCCACAATCCAGTTAAACAGCTGGGCATAGATGTGCTTGGCTAGCGCATTCCTGGCATTCACGACTTGCTGCACAGACATGGGCTTGATGTACGTCTCAGCTGTTGTGACAAGCTTCCGATGGCACAGCCAGTGCTCCATCTGGCTGTGCTCCACGCCAAGCAATCTGCAAAAATTATTCAGGTGTTCATCCTGTTTCTAGGATATAAAGAGAAATACAAATTCAGCAGGAGCTCAGCGAGCTGAGGCCGGGAGACAAGAAAACACCCACATATCTAAGCTACAGGATTGCCTACTATTCGGATGGGAAGGTGGAGGGAGGAAAAAACAAAACAGCTTTAGCACAAGCTTTTACCATTTATAACAAGCTGTGTCACTGAGCTTGGTCATTACTACAGTTATTGTGCAATTTAGGATTTTAACCAACCTCAGACTGGCTTCATGATGTTAATTTCCTATTTAGTCGTTAACTGTGGATAACTAATTTGTAGGGACTATTTATTTGACTGAATAGATTCAGAATGAGATAATCTCTTGAAATAATGTGAACCACTGAAGAGATGAATGCCCTGGTGGTAGATTCCTAGAGAGAAGTTTGATTCAGAATGGAATTTTAATTCTAGATTTCCCAGGATCAGGGTCAAAACATGAAATCAGCACTTGGTTTCTATCTGAGATTCTATCTTGTTTAACTTTGGCTGACAGAGATGACATAAAAATGAGAATGTTTAACTGAAGCTCTCTAGTCTTTGGGAAGATACATTTAATGGAGCCCAGCTCCACACGACGCTGTTGGTTTTGCAAGAACAGAACTACACGCTGTATGGCTTCTCTGTGCACTGAGCATCTTAAGCGACATAACCTTCATAAAAAGGAGTAGAGTATCATCAGTGGTTCAGTTTTGTTCCTTCTACAAAGCTCAAACTATGCAACACCTAACAGGTAACCAGCTCTCGAAGGACACTGTCCTGCGAATTGCTGAGCAACCTCAACTCCCACTAAGTGATTGAGAACCAAAACCAGGATGGCTGGCTCTGTTACTCTAGATGTACTTCCTTGTGTTATGACAAGCCCCTAAATATACCACCACTGCCAGACACTACTTCAACCATTTGGCTTTTGAGCAGGGGGCGGCGAACTCCCTGTCTGGAGATGCTGCTGCTGTTTCCTTCTACATCAAAGTGAAATCTTGGATTCCTTTTACCTTTAACCCATTGAAGTGAATGCAACGACTCCAACATTTACTTCAACGGGCTTTGGATCACACTCTAAATCATTAGCTTGGCACTGCCAACTGTATTATTAAATTACAGCATGCCTTTTGCAAAGCACTCTTGGGATTTCTTGGTATAATTAGGTCCCCAAAGTATGAGAGATTAGGTGGTTGTTGACCTATTTTCCAGCAGTTATTTTTTAAAAAAAGCAGTTAGTTAAGAGTCTTAAGTTCACATTTGTTTTTAGTGGCAAAAACCAACAAAGTCCTGGCCAGTTGCTGGGTTTCATACAATACATGTGAGTGAGCCTGCAGGCACTTTCTTGTAAGAGTGGGAAATTGTTCAGTCTTTTGTTAACATTACATCATACTTCAAAAGAAAGTAAAACAAAAATACCCAGCTAGATAATTGGTGGGGGGGGGGAAGAGGGAGAGGGAGAGAATGCCTTTTAAAATCCTCTAGGATGCTTTTTGCTCTGCCACATTTTTCTGATCGCTGATTAAAAGTAATAACCAGGACGGAGTTTATATCATGCAGTCACATTTAAACTTAATTAAACAATGCTAAACCCATTACAGAATTCAGCATTGTGGGAGCAGATTAGTTTATGCACCCAGATTGCCAAATATCTAAAACAAATTGTCCCCCGTGTCCAACTAACGGCACACTGCATCATCTCCAGAGTAACACTCGCAATATGTGCAGAGCACATCCTTATATTTTAATTAAGAATAAACTCAGTATGGGACATCGTGATAATTGGGAGGACAACACTATTCATACACTCGCTATTTTATTTATTTTGTCTGACTAAACACACCAGAACAATGGAGGGAATCACTGTTAAGGCATCTTTGGTTTTTAGTACTCTTTTAATAAATAAATGTTGTCCTTAGCCACCCTGTGTTGCTATCTATGTTGTACTCTTTTGCATACTGGATGGCTACATTTCAATGACAAATATATGGCAGCCTCATTTCTCACAGCGCTGAATTCCAGCAACCAAAACCAGGTAATTTAATTAGTTGCACAATAGGACCACTTCTTTATTCCAGCATTTACACTCGTGCTGACAGGCCTACATTTCCAAAAGTGATGAATTCTGGATCCAGTTGGAAATACCTTAAAGGGTCCTGATTTTAAGGACATATTCAGCCCTTTTAAAAGATATTTCAAGTTGGGCACCCAAAGATAAATATATAAACAACAGCACCCAAAATCACTACCATTTCTGAAAGGCTGTGCTGCAATATGCATCCCAAATCGAACCCAGAAACCAAAAGAACCATAAGAACATGGGAAAATGGTTTAGACCAGAGTTCTGACACATACTGAAAATTATTACAGTATGAAAAGGTATCAAAAGATGCTCCCATTCCATTCTCCTTTAAATCCCCGAAGTATTTGCGAGACACCAGGACTGACCATATTCTGCGTCTGGGAGAAATCCAAAACCAGTCAACTATTTACAGAGGAGGCAGTAGCCCATTGTTTTGGATTCTTATGAACCAGCAGCTACTGATTCAGCACGAGCATTTCCCACAGGGTGCATGTATTCCCAAACACTATTCCGCAGACAGCGCTGTTGAGTCTAATACACTGGTTGCCTTTAAAGACCTGTCAATTTCACCTTGCGTAGGGGGTAAGTATCACAGTATTTGTTTCTCTGAAGTGTTACCTCAGTATTTGCAATACTCTCTCTGTTTCCCTGATATTTACTCTAGGGAATGCTGCAAACACTGAGGTAACATTAGATTTGTTGCTAGGGCAATTGGTCAGTTTTTAAGGGTGACAACCATTATACTTTAAAAACCCAGGAAGTAAGCTAACACATTCACATTGCTTTACAAGTATGACAGAAAAACAAGTGAGACTGCATGATTTCCTGGAAAGAGACAAACACATCAGAGAAATAAGATTTATTGACAAGTTGCCTACAAAAGCAATAAAACAAGAGAAAATAAATAAGTAGAAATTAAGGTATTAACTAAACACACTTGATGGCATCCTTTGTAGCAAGAGACAGGCAACTTGGCTGGAGTTATTAATACACTAAATTGCACAACAGTATCTTCTGTGCCTGCTAAAAACTTACCGATATACTACAAGAGTCTCCATCTCGATCTGCTTGAATTTCCAAGTTTCCTAGGTGCAGGATGGAAGCTATTATCTTAAAAATGCTCATCTGATGGGACTCTTTCACTCCTGAAAGAAACAATTGACATCCAATTTTCACAACATAAAAAGTGTTTTACTCTCTTAAAATATTTATACGGTTTGATCTTCTTTCCGGACGGATGATTTCAAAAACAATCAGAATGCCCTCAATAAACAATCATCATTCAAGGTGACAGCTGAGATTGCAAGAGAAACTTCTCATATGAACTGTTAAATATTCACACCCTAAACAGACATATCAAGGCGATTTTATTACAGATGGATCGGATACTATTTTAAAACTTACATGAAAGCTAAGAAACTACTCTATGATGATCATTTAAACTCATTTGGGATTTCAATTCAACCAACTGCATAGGGGCTTGCTTTGTGTTTTATAACACAAAAGGGAAAAACTGCTTACCTGTAATAACTAAGATCATACAAACAATTGTGGTGCACAAATTGCAGGCTAATACCAGTGAAACCAGGTTAAGCTATGCTACTGCTGTAAGCCAGTATTAAAAATGGTTACTGAGTACTAATAGTGCCAAGGAAGAGCATTTACTCAAATAGTCCCCATTGGAGTCACTGGGATCACTTATATGAGTGAGAGCTCACCAACGTGAGAGAGTTGTATAATACAGCCCTTAACATGCGAGCTATGTGGCTGACTGCACAGTTTGCAGGGCCCATTCCCATTTGCACGTGCAGTTTAAAGTTTTTGGATGTGCAAAAAAAATGCACATCCAAAACTGCATGCCAAAAAAACTTGCAAGTGTGTGACTGGTGTACTTGTTAAGGGCTTTCCATTGCTGGTGCAAGACTTTCCCTCCTCAAGTGTTTTCTGACAGATTCTTTTCAGCTTCCCCAGCAGGAACATCGCTCGCAGAAATCTGAATATTGTTACCCTGCAAAATCTCACTTCAAATCTCAGCAGATGTTTGTTCCTCTTTAAACGTTCACTGTCTGCTTCTCACATCATGTTCTACAGATTTATGACTTGCTCTGGATGTTCTCAGTCTGTCAAGCCTGCCTTTATATTTCCAGAGATTTTTTTTTTTAGTCGTTAACAGCGATGGAAAAAATAATGTAGGGTTAACAAAAAGCAATAGTACTTGGCTGCTCTATGGCACTATCAGATGTAAATGTGGACAGGCTAAGGGATTTGCAGATGAGCGCAGGGAGTTTGCATCATGCATGGATGGCTGAGTGGAATAAGGCATGGTGGTGATTTTATGAAAAGCTGACACATGCACATAGGCTTGGAGCACTAGTGGAGGGGAGGGGCTTGAGGAGACACAAAGCCAGTCAAGGGATTCGAAGAGCATGCATGACATAATCAAACTGACAGAAAAGGAAAGTGACTTTAGTCCACACAAAATGCAGACATTAAAGCAGGGGCAGTGTCTGTGGGAGGTCAGAGGAGGACATTGCAGTAGTCAAGGCGAGATGTAAGGAGGACTTGAACAAGAGATCTGGCTCTGGGGTGAAAGGAAACAAACATTCAGACCTTGAACATGTTAAGAAGGGAGAAACACCAGGATTTGGATGCAGCCTGGAGCGGGGGAAGGGGCCAGAAAGGGAGGAGACAAAAGAAATCAGATTACTAGCCTAAAAGATGCGGAGGACGGTGATGGGTTTATAACAATAAAGGAGGTGGGAAGTGGAGAATCCTTGAAAGGGAAAAATGAGAAGCCCAGGTTTGGCCGTGTTCAGTTTAAGGTCCTGACATAACATCCAAGAGTGGGATGTCACGGAGACAAGAAAAGACATGGGATTGGACAGAAGGAGACAGATCAGTGGTGGAGAGAACTTTATGAGTCATCAGCATAGAGATAATTGAAACTATGTAAACAGTTGCAGCTGTCCAGAGACAGAAGTGAAAAGACTAGGGGGCACAGAGATAGAACCTGGGGACACCCTCAGAGTGCAACAGAGAAGAGGAGGAGCCAGCAAAAACAGACACACAAAAGAGTTGGAGGGACAGGAGAACCACGAGAGGACAGTATCTCAAAAGCCTAGTGTGAGCAAGATGTCAAGCAGGAGAGGATAACTGACTTCCTCACAAGCAGCAGAGGCCAAAGAGGATGAGGTTGGAGTAGAGCCCCTGAGATTGGACCAGGAGAAATGAGAGAGAAAAATATGTACATCTGAAATTTGAGTGTAATTCAGAGACTTTCAGCCTGGAAGGGTAAGTAAAGGACGCGCCTGTAACAGTGTATACGGTAATCCCCTGCAATTGGGATCAGTGCAGCCACAAGGTCAGCAACCCCATGTTCGCATAGCAGGCAGCACCCACAGTGCTAAAAACTCCTCTTCCAAAATAGGAAGAAATAAAATGAAGTGCAGGGAGGAGCTAAAAATTACATTTAAAAGATTAACTACAGTTAAAGAATAGGAATCAACCCCTGTAAATGTAGAAGATTCTGAGAGCGCCAATTATTTCCTCTATTAAAAATTATTTTCCTTATAAGTAGTGAGTATTGCAGTCAGGTCATCTCGGTGGCAGATTGCTGTACTGTACTCTATAGGAACGCTGCATATGGTTATTAATATTGGGACATTCTGCCATTGGCTGCATGTGCATGGCTTCCACTGACTACACAGTCAAGAGTCCAATTTGGCCCATTATTTCCATTGCTCTGATACTTGGCAAGGATAGTATGATGGTGTATGCAATGACACACATCACCTTGTGTTTAGCCAGGCTGAAGAGGAACTAAGTTAGAAAGTAAAGATATTTTTGCACTTCCTGGAAACAGACTCACAGGAACAAAACAGACTAAATCAAAACTGTGATGTCGCTTTAAACCTAAAATGTTCCTTTTGGGGTAATCTCTAGTCAGTCATTCTCCCAATTCCCCTCCCCCCCTCTGTTTCACTAGTTATTGACGTGAGTGTGAGAAACTCCCACATTCCCTACACAGAGAGCAAGGTAAAACTAAGTAGGTCAAAAAGCAAATGGATTTATGCCTCTGCGGGTTACATTATTACATTAGAGCTTGTGCAAAATATTGAAAGCCTTTGCAAGACACAGACATCCAAGTGTTTTACTAGGAAGCTTTCCAACTGGACCCTTTCAAATAATCCCTTACCAAGCAGGGTGAAAGCATGTCTGGTTTTCTCAAAATCATCGGCATCATCAACTCCATCAATAGTTGTCTCGCCTCCCAGAGAAGTGTAGAAAAAGTCTTCAGCACATGCTAAGAGAAGAGCAAACACAGAATGAATGCATCAGCAAATGAGAGGCACATAACCTGCTGCTTACATTTCGTTGTACTTACTTTAGAACACTCTCCTTGTAGCCCCCCCCCCCTGCTGCCCACCTTTGGAGGGCAGATGGTCTCCTTAAAATGAAGCTCTGCTCTAGAAAGCAACAATGTAAAAATAGTCTGTGCACACAATCAGATCTGCTTGTTTTAGCAATAAAAACATTGTGCTTTCAATTCCAGATATCTCCGGTAGTGCCAACTCGACAGAGGAGGAGGAGCTGGATTCTGTTCTTTTTTGTACATCAAGAGAATTGTTCTCGAAGTTCCAAGTAGTTACACCTGTACAAACCCACAGTGGAAGTTACATGTGTCACAGAGGGCTGAATTTTGGTCTGCAGAACATTTCTGCCAGACGGTCATGGAAGGAAAGACCCACTTTGACTCAGACCCCAAAGTTTATGAGTTTGAGTATGTATGTCAGGCAGTCAGGGGGAAAAAAAACGTGTTTTTTAGAGGGAAGGTCCCCGGAGCATGTGCAGCTGCGCACTTCCACTGTGTGCCATGGCTTCCAATCAGTGGACCTACCTTTTGCTGTTAAAGTTCAGGCCCTGGAGATCCTATGTGAGCCTGGTGCTAAGCAAGTGAGAGTAACCAGGAGGTTTGGTGTCTCAAAGTTTTGAGCATTCAGAACAGTTGCCATAACCTTTTACAGGAGCACAGGAACAGCACACACTGAGACTGCAAGCGCCAATATGAAGGAAAGGAGACAGATGTTGGTAAAACCCTGGGGCTCTGGTTTCAGCATAAGCTTGGCCAAGGCGCTCAACTCTCAAGACTGAAGCTGTAACAGAAAGTGAATCGGCAGGTGGCCAAGCAGGGGAAGGACTCTAGCCCTTCAGATGGAAAGCCCAGCACAACACGGTTCAGTGTAAGGAGCATGGTGAGAACCAAGATGCTGACCTTCTGGCTGCTACTGAATGACACGCAGACCCCTACCCAGCAATCTAGAGCAGAACGGTAGAACTATGTTCTGCTTTACAGTATTTCTTGTGACACTTAGCAAGCTGAAATTTCCTGAATTTGCTTTAATCCAGCGGTTCTCAAATTGTGGGTTGGGACCCCAAGTCATGACCCTTTTAATGGGGTCACCAGTGCTGGCTTCGACTTGCTAGGGCCTGATGCCAAAGCTGAAGCCCCACCATCCAGGGCCAAAGCTGAAGCCTGAGGGATTCAGCCCTGGGGCTCAGATTACAGGCCCCCTTCCTGGGACTGAAGCTCTTGGGCTTCAACTTTGGCCCCCCTCCCCCACCTGGGGCAATAGGGCTCAGGCAGGCTCAGGCTTCGGTCCCCCCTCCTGGGGTCATGTATTAATTTTTGTTGTCAGAAGGGGGTCATGGTACAATGAAATTTGAGAACCCCTGTTCTAAGCATTAGGGTACACTATAAAACATTACTGTGTATCATGTTTGGTTTTCTTTAATACTGAAAGTTAATAAACCATTTCACAACTACTGTTCTGTACCATCTATCATTGTTCCATGCTCCCCTTTCTATGTATCCCCCTGAAAACAGTTCCTTCTGCTTACTGGCAGCTTCTGGACAATAGCATCTTTTAGTGTGAAAAACTGCAAAGCTACTTTTGGTCAAAAATTTCCACTGGTGAATTATGAAAAAGCTTAGATGAAGTGTGCTGGTGTCATCTATAAGATAGAGACCTTAATCTTTACTTACCTCCTACAGGTGAATGTGGACATATATCTGTATTTTCATATTTTGCTTATTTATTTTACAGATTGGCAGAAATAGACCCAGACAGGTAAGTGAAGTGATGTATACTTCAATGGAAGGGCGTGAATAAGAACATAAGAACTGCCATGCTGGGTCAGACCAAAGTCTAGCTCAGTATCCTGTCTTCCAGCAGTGGCCAATGCCAGGTGCCCCAGAGGGAATGAACAGAACAGGTTATCATCAAGTGATCCATCCTCTGTTGCCCATTCCCAGCTTCTGGCAAACAGACACTAGGGACACCATCCTGCCCATCTGGGACCTATCCTTCATGAACTTACTATTTCTTTTTTGAGCCCTGTTATAATCTTGGCCTTCACAACAACCTCTGGCAAAGAGTTCCACAGGTTGACTCTGCTTGTGTGAAGAAATACTTCCTCATTTGTTTTAAACCTGCTGCCTATTCATTTCATTTGGTGTCCCCTAGTTCTTGTGTTATGAGGAGTAAATAACACTTTATTTATTTTCTTCACACCAGTCACGATGTTATAGACCGCTATCATATCACCTCTTAGTTGTCTCTTTTCCAAGCTGAAAAGTCCCAGTCTTATTAATCTCTCCTCATACTGAAGCTGTTCCATACCCCTAATAATTTTTGTTGCCCTTTTCTGAACCATTTCCAATTCCAATATTATGTATCAGATAGGTCAGTGTCAAAATCCAAATCAACAGCTGTGTGATCTTGGGCAAGCTGTTTAACTTCTCTGAGCCTCAGATTCTTTATCTGTGAAATGGTGGCAATCCTGTTCAGCTGTTTTTGAGACACAACTAAAAGGTGTGTGTAAAGAAGAATCAGTGGACTCCATTCTTGAGGCCAGTCACTGGGAGACGTAGGAACAGAATTTCCTGTTCCCAATCCTGTGCTTGATTTATTAGCCTTTGGGCTTTGTCATCCAACACAGCCGCATTTTTGAATATTCCAAAAATTTGCTGTAGTGCTCCTTGTAGAAAACTTGCAAGGTGTGGTTGTAGGAAGAAGCTAGGAGAGACTCTAAAACTGGCCTTTCTAAAGGTTTTGAGCAGAATTCTTCTCTTCAGTCTGTTTGGCAGATCTAGACGTCGTTGTTTTGCTCTTCCCTACCAACGTGAAACAGTCACCGAGACCAGTGCACGTTTACTGTATGGAAAGCAGGCTACAGCATCAATCCGCCATAGAGATCACAGGAGTGAATTCTGGCCTTTATCTGGAACATTGTCTCATATGGTATTGCCATTAACAATGCTCACTACACCCTACATTTAACTAGCTTTCTTTCATGTTCTGCCAAAAAAGACTAAATTTTAAAGGAAGGAGACTTGAGCTCATCCATTGATAGCCAACTGCCGTGCTTTCATTTGGGAAGAGAGGGGGTGGCCTCTGAGGTCATGGAATCATAGAATATCAGGGTTGGAAGGGACCTCAGGAGGTCATCTAGTCCAACCCCCTGCTCAAAGCAAATCATAAATCATTCAGGGCTTTAGATGTCAAAAGGAGCACCTCAGAGTCAACCCAGAAGTTAACTGGCATCCAAGAGAGGCTGCAGAGCAGCTGCATAACGAGCTCTCTGCATGTTGCACCACATAATCAGTGTGTAGAAGTGTTTTGCCCTTGTACCAGCTTCTGGCTAAGTTCTTATATGGCCCTAGTTGCCATAGTATCTCAGCATCTCTGTAGTGTCTGAACTTCTCAAGATGTTCAATCACATTACTAGTCTTGTCTGGGGAGGACAAAAGTGTGGTTCAGTATGCCAAGGTCCACACTGGAGAGAAAAAGTGGCATTCTTCTTGCTACGTTGAGGGGAGAAATGTGTTTTTGCCCACAGCTGCTTCCTGATTATCCTGGAGCAGCCAAGGGTCTAAAAGGCTCTCTTCCAAGTTGCAGACACATGAAGCAAGCTATGGGCTCCATCCCTCAGTGGAAAAGTGCTGATATAATAATCTATTGTGTTTGCATGACTTTGTGCCAGCTAGTGCACATGTTCTGTTTTTATATTGTATGGTGCTAAATATTCTGGTAGAAAATTAAAACTAAGTAATGAATGAACCCAGTCCTAACTGGCTGACAGAGAAGTCATTCAAGGCTCCTGGATACCATCCCAGACTGCTGGCATTCCCTTTGCATGGAATATGCAGAGATCAATGGAATTAACAAGTCTTTTTAAACAATGCTCCTAAAAATACGTCTGTTCATATCATCTAGCAGCACTGAAGGGTGAAAGAGTGTTTTTCCCCTGGCAAATCAGAGAGGGCTTCTTTACACTGATGAAGTGAGCTGTAGCTCACGAAAGCTCATGCTCAAATAAATTGGTTAGTCTCTAAGGTGCCACAAGTACTCCTTTTCTTTTTGCGAATACAGACTAACACGGCTGTTCCTCTGAAACCTTCTTTACACTGTTATGACTCTGGCTTTCAACTTCAGTGTCTGGAGGGAGAACCCGTAATGGAAATGGCCAGCACAATATAGTGCTATTGGCGAGTGTGTGACTGGAAGGTTAGCCCACAAGGTATTTAACTGGTTTTTAGTTTCTGTTTAAAGCTTTATGAAGAGTGTGTGTGTGTGGTCACCAGCTGTGTTTCTGCCTTGCTACTGTTCCAGTGCTAATTACATCAAGGCATGTTTTAGATCCATAGGGACTGCTCCTAGCCTGGCAGTGAATTCTAAGGCTTTGACCAAAACGTAATTAAAAAAAAAAGTCTCTCTCTAAGTAAAACTTGTCTCTCTTTAGTTTTTCCTCTGTTGCAGCCTTGTCATAGCTCAGATTTTAAAAACCTTCCTTTGAAAATCTTTCTAGCTTGTGGAATGTATGGTCTGTCACAGGGATACCCCCATACATACACTTTGGGTGTTCGCATGTGAAGTTGAACAGTTAGGGGTACGTTTACACTATAGCAGCACAGCTAGACTGCTGCAGCCACACCGCTGTAGCGTAGACGCTTCCTGTATAGACAAGAGGGTTTTTCCACCAGTGTAGGTCCATCCACCTCAACTAGAAGTGATGGCTAGTTCAATGGAAGGATTCTTCCAAAAGTGTCACTTTTTAACAAGCAGCTTCTATAAGATGTATTTCACTCAGATTCATCATGAGTGACCTCTAATAATCGTTTGTCATTTGTTCCCACTTTACACTTTGAGTAACAGAGATCACAAAAGTGAACCTGATGACATCAGGTCGAGCACAACATAACTTTCCTTACACACCTCCGCAAGGAGCCTCAGTTTTAGCCTGCAGCCACTTAGCTATTGCAACCTTGAGGTTTAATCTGATTGAGATGCACCGCATTGTTGGATGATGGGATGTGGACAAACATGCACTCTATTGACAAGAACAAGCCTTCCAAACTTATTTCCCTTTAAACCTTTTGGGTAAGATGTCTAGTTCTATAGTTGGCACACAGAATCTAACCAATGAGAATCTGTAGGGCTGCATTTATAGTAATAGTGTATATTCTTGTTGCTATTGCAAAGAACAGGCTGTATGTAGCAAGCACCTCAGAGAACCCAATGGGTTGCGGGAGTAGCGTACTTACTTAGAGCTAGGTCTTCAAATTCTGGAAGACTGGCAGAGGCACACAGCTGATAGAAGATATGATAGTTTCGTTCATCTTCTGCCTACAGAACAAAAACATGGAGTTACTTTAGAGCCAATGACTTAAGGACAGTCAACAGTCTTCATTTTTCTGCCACTCACAGCAGCGTCTTCCATACCCCAAGGTTCCTCCCAACCATTGCAACTTCACATTACTACATAGTCAGCATGGCTTCCTAAAGGCAACCCAAGGGTCAGTTTTAAGCAATACAAGCTTCTTTCCTTTCAGGGGCATCTTGCCTTCATCATAGCATTCTTAGGGACAGATTTACTGAGGCATTTAGGTGTCCAAAGATGCAGGTAGGTGCCTAAATCAGGTTCTTTTGCAACTCCTTCTAAGCACCTCTCTGCATTTTTGCGCACCTAAATAACCTTGTAAATGTGGCCCTTAGTCCCTACTAGCTCAACTTACAGAGCAGGCAATCAGGAACCACTACTCTTTCATGTAAAACAACATAAACATATTACCTGTGTGAATGTAAAACAGTTACATTGAATGTGGTAGTGTATATAATTAACACTGAAAAACCAAACAATTTTACTTTCACCTTACTATTAAACCAACACTTTTCGATTTAGAGAGAAAGTGTTTGAAAAGATTTAGTCAGCTCTTCTTAACTCACTGGGCAGCCATCTTTACTTTGGATCACACCCACAGTACAGGAGCACTGCTACCCTGCTTACGATTATGCCTCTTTACCACAGCTACTGTCACAGAACCTGCCAATTATTTGAATTTCTAGGTAAAGATCTATTGTTATGCGGGGGCGGGGGGGAGGGAAGCTGCTGTAAGGATATTGACTAATCTGCAGTTCATGAAGTCAAGTATCAAAGCCTCTCAGAAAAGCTGTGTGTCCAGGGTAGTTACAGCACACATCAAAAGCCTGGAAACTTTAAGGCTGAGCCAAGACTCCACTCTTTTGCAGAAACCTTGATGTTTAAGAATGAAGAGAGCTTGAACTTAGTGCAGGTTTTGTTAACTACAGGTAAAAATATTGATGCTTGGGGATGCTTCAAGATCACAGGTGATATTTAAATGCAAAACATTATTATTATTTGTGAATTGTGCTTTGAGCCTGTCATAAATATAAAGGGAAGGGTAACAACCTTTCTGTATACAATGCTATAGAATCCCTCCTGGCCAGAGGCAAAATCCTTTCACTTGTAAAGGGTTAAGAAGCTAAGGTAACCCCGCTGGCACTTGACTCAAAATGGCCAATGAGGGGACAAGATTCTCTCAAATCTGGATGCGGGGGGGGGGGGGGGGGGGACACGACACACAAAGGGTTTGGTCTGTCTGTGTGATGCTTTTGCCAGGAACAGATCAGGAATGTAAGCCTTACAACTCCTGTAAAGTTAGTAAGTAATCTAGATAGAAAATGCATTAGATTTTCTTTCGTTTAATGGCTTGTAAAATAAGCTGTGCTTGAGGGAATGTATATTCCTGTTTTTGTGTCTTTTTGTAACTTAAGGCTTTGCCTACAGGGATTCTCTAGGTTTTGAATCTGATTACCCTGTAAGGTATTTACCATGATTTTACAGAGGTGATTCTTTTACCTTTTCTTTAATTAAAATTCTTCTTTTAAGAACCTGATTGATATTTCACTGTTCTTAAGATCCAAGGGTTTGGGTCTGTGTTCACCTGTACCAATTGGTGAGGATACTTATCAAGCCCTCCTCAGGAAAGGGGGTGTAGGGCTTGGGGGAAGCCATCTCCAAGTGGTCTCTTTCCCTGTTCTTTGTTTAAAATGCTTGGTGGTGGCAGTATACTATTCAAGGACAAGGCAAAGTTTGTACCTTGGGGAAGTTTTTAACCTAAACTGGTAAGAATAAGCTTAGAGGGTCTTTCATGCAGGTCCCCACATCTGTACCCTAGAGATCAGAGTGGGGAAGGAACCTTGATAGACCCATGAAAACTTGCTTGGCAATTTACAAATGATAGAAGAAGCAAATTCCCTGCCGTAGGCTCCAATTCAACAAAGCACAGAAGCACATACTTAAGTGCTTTGCTGAACCAGATCCAGTCAACTAGCTAAGATACAGAAAGCATAGACTGAACCTAATGATGCACATATTTATATATAAAACAAATGTGTATCTCACATGATCCTGACTACGTCACCACAGACATACATTCACACAGTCTATGGCCTGATTTGGAAAAATACTTAAGCACGCGCCCAAATTTAAGCTGATGAGTAGTTCCATTAAAAAGACTGCTCACATATAGGAAGTTAGGGATGAGTGTGTGTGTGTTTCTACACATACACCCACTGTTTTTGAGAGGTCTTACCGAATAAATCATTTATATAGCGGGATTTGAATTTGAAAAGTGAGGTTGCAGGTAAGGAAAGAAGGAGTTATTAAAATACTATGAAGTGAATTGTTTGAAGAAAATTGTTCCCCAAACTATTTTTTTAAAAATGAACAAAATCTTACCAATAAGTAACTTTTAATTCAGTACCCACCTTTCATTAAAACTCTGATGAGAAACGGGGGACAAGACTGCTCTTTTTGGTGTGCTAATCATAACATTTGCAGATTAGCAAGGTTCTACTATACACCCAACACAAGTCTTGTGACTTTCCGAGGAGCTTTTTTTTTTTTTTTTTTTAACCTTAACTTAGAGTTCTATGGCTTGTACTTTTTAAAATAACTACAAAATTCTAATACATTTATTTCCTAGATTAATATATTTAGGGCCATAATTCTACTTTACCTTTTTTTAGCAACATCTAACAAGAGCCTTAATGCATTGTATTTATCCTGTGATCTCTGTTTCTGCGTTCCAATTCATTTCATTTATTTGATTTATTTGATTTTAAAAAATAATACAAAGAATGATAAATGAGCTCTAGGTACCCTAACAGCTATTACATTTACAATCCAAGTACAAAACAATCATGGTGTTTCACAAGCATATCTACAGTGCAGCTGGGCAACGAGTAAGGCAAGAACGCAACCCCATGCTCTGGGTTTCCCTAAACTTCGGACTGTTAGAATCTGGAACTGGATGACAGAGGATGGATCACTCAATAATTGCCTTGTTCTATTCATTCCCTCTGAAGCATCTGACACCAGCCACTGCCAGAAGACAGGATACTGGGCTAGGTGGACCAGTGATCTGAGCCAGTATGGCCTCTCTCATGTTCTTAATGTTTCAAAAAGCTTTTTTAAAACAGAGCAGTGATACAAAGCTCTGACAACCAAAACCACCATCATATGTCCTCACCCTCTAACCCAGAACAACTGCCAAAATTTGTTAGACTACTCTCCAAAAGCAGGGTCTGCCAAAAGTTTGACTTATAAAAGGGAAGGTTTTAATGTTTCTATATCTACCTTTATGGAAAAAAATACTAGTTCACTAAAAAAAAAAAATTAAGGAGTCCAAAGGAAAATGTTGCATAACTCACCTGGAATACAACTCTTGATTTTTCCAACAGATACGTCCTCATGTTGGCACCAATGATATGGTATCTTTTATCAAAGCCAATCTGAATGTATTTCCCAAAGCGACTACTGTTGTCGTTCCTGGTTGTTTTAGCATTTCCAATTGCCTGTAAGCAACAGAATACAACATTAAGAACAAGGACCCCATTTGTAAGTTTGCATATTATCTCAGGAAGACACATTTTACTCTCCAGAGCCCAGAAATAAATAAACCTATCACATAATTAGTCAAGTGAGAATTGGAGAGAGAGTTCCCAAATGGAGGTAGACAAAGAATTCAAAGTGCAGTAAATTGAGGAAGACAGGAGCTAGATGATCTCTGACATGGCCAAGTTTACTGTGTCAACATTCAGTTTTAGTTTCAAGGAATTTTATTGTGGAAGAGTATTGGAAACTGAACAAACAATGTTATAACATTCTCAAGAATTAGAGAGAGTATGTCACTCACATTCCATGGCCACAACAGTCCTCTGACTTGCCTTTTAAAATCTCCTTAGCCTTCGTGCACCTACATCTAAGGGCATGTCTATACTGGAGCAGTTTGTGTAATTTCCAGCATGGGCAGACATCCCACACTACGTCTAACTGAGCTAGTGCACCAAAAATAGACCTGTAGCTGCTGTGGTGTGAGTGGCAGGACATGCAAGCTGGCCCAAATATAGTCATATCTGAGACCCTAGGTACATATTTGGGTGGCTAGCCCTGCACACTGCTTTCACCGCCATAGCTACACTTCTATTTTCAGTGTGCTAGCTTGACTGCAGCTAGCATGGGTATGTCTATCTGAGCTGGAAATTACACCTCCAGTTCAAGTGTAGATGTACGCTTAGTCTAGTGGTTTTACATGACCACTTCAGTATTCTCAAGGAACTTAAGCTAGGATTTTGAGAGTAGCCTAAGAGAGTTAAGTACCTAACTACCATTGATTTTCACGGATCAAAGAGTCAGCATTAGGAATGCAGGAAGAGAGGCTATTTCAAATAAAGCACAAACCTGGTTAGCTAAAGACTCAGAGGATAAAGGAAGCTTTTAGATAAATGGGGCGTCCGGAGAAAGGGGAGCTACCCACCTGCAAGAAGGCTGCCCAGTACATCCCCATCCTTAGTAGGAAGTGAAAAAAAGGTCAAACTACTTTTCATATCAGCCACACTGGGAGATCCTGGGTTATGTACAATTCCCAGGATACACACATAACCAGAACTGTGCTTAACCAGTGTATTACTGTTAAAGGTTATATATAAATGCCTGCCAACAGGGCTTTATGGTTAAAAGTCGCTATGGAATAATTATAGTAATATATTTTCCTGCTTAATTTAAAGAATGAAATGTCTCTCTGGCAATAGCATTTCTAATTTCATTCTGAATGATGCACATTATGGTGGATCTGAAACAAATAGGAAAAACAGAGATCAGCAGCAGAGATTTGCAGGGTAGAAAAGCTAAACTTGCAATTTTCTTCTGTTGATTTCAGGGGGAGGCTCATAGGTTCCCATCCCACTTCTGGGGCCAGATTACAATCCCAGATGCATGTCAAAGACCACTACGTATCATGTAAAACTACCCTGCTGTGACTGGCCAATATCTGTAGTCGGGCTGTTGATTAACTGCAGTTAACTTATGCGATTAACTCAAAAAAACGAATCGCAGTTTTAATCACACCATTAAACAATAGAATACCAATTGAAATGTATTAAATATTTTTGATGTTTTTCTACTTTTTCAAATATATTGATTTCAATTACAATACAGAATACAAAGCGTACAGTGCTCACTTTATATTATCATTTTTGATTAGAAGTATTTGCACTGTAAAAATGACAAACAAAAGATAGTACGAGATGAATTGAAAAATACAAGTACTGTAGTGCAATCTCTATCGTGAACGTGCAATTTACAAATGTAGGAATTTTTTTACATAACTGCACTCAAAAACAAAACAATACAAAAACTTTAGCACCTAAAAGTCCACTCAGTCCTACTTCTTGTTCAGCCAATCACTAAGACAAACAAATTTGTTTACATTTGCAGGAGATAATGCTGCCCACTTCTTATTTACAATGTCACCTGAAAGTGAGAACAGGCATTCGCATGACACTTTTGTAGCAGGCATTGCAAGGTATTTGTGTGCCAGATATGCTAAACATTCATATGCCCCTTCATGCTTCAGCCACCATTCCAGAGGACATGCTTCCATGCTGATGACACTCATTAAAAAAATAATGCGTTAATTAAATTTGTGACTGAACTCCTTGGGGGAGAATTGTAAGTCTCCTGCTCTGTTTTACCTGCATTCTGCCATATATTTCACGTTATAGCAGTCTCGGATGATGACCCAGCACATGTTCATTTTAAGAATACTTTCACAGCAGATTTCACAAAACGCAAAAAAGGTACCAATGTGAAATTTCTAAACATAGCTACAGCACTTGACCCAAGTTTTCAGAATCTGGAGTGCCTTCCAAAATCTGAGGGGGATGAAGTAGGGAGCATGCTTTCAGAAGTCTTAAAAGAGCAACACTCCAGTGCGGAAACTACAGAACCTGAACCACCAAACAAGAAAATCAACCTTCTGCAGGTGGCATCTGACTTAGATGATGGAAATGAACACATGCATCAGTATGCTCTGCTTCGGATCATTACCTAGCAGAACCCATTAGTATGGACACATGTCCCCTAGAATGGTTGTTGAAGCATGAAGGAACAGATGAATCTTTGGTGCACCTAGCAGGTAAATATCTTGCAGTACCGGCTACAACTGTGCCATGTGAATGCCTGTTCTCACTTTCAGGTGATATTGTAAATAAGAAGCGGACAGCATTATCTCCCATAAAGAAACTTGTTTGAGTAATTGGCTGAATGAGAAGTAGGACTGAGTAGTCTTGTAGGTTCTAAAGTTTTACATTGTTTTGTTTTTGAGTGCAATTATTTTTTGTAGATAATTCTACATTTGTAAATTCAACTTTCATGATAAAGAGACTGCACTACAGTATTTGTATTAGGTGAATTGAAAAATACTATTTCTTTTGTTTTTTACAATGTAAATATTCGTAATAAAAATAAACATAGTGAGTACTGTACACTCTCTATTCTGTGTTATAATTGAAGTCAATGTTTGAAAATATAGAACATCCACAAATATTTAAATAAATGGTACTCTATTACTGTTTAACAGTGCGATTAATCACGATTGTTTTTAAATCGCTTGACAGCCATAATTTGCAGTCAGAATCTAGCTCACAGATCAGAGTGAGCATTTATAACATCTGACAGAAGGAAATTCAGACTGCACAAGCACAAGAGTGAATTGTGTTTACAAGTCAGATAAGAAGCCTGAAGCATCTCCTAGAGAAAGATACACTAAAAAAAGCTTTATTTGTCCGTGCATACCAGAAAACTCAACGAATCAATGTGCTGAACGCATCATGACTGTCAATTCACCTGCACATTTGAACCACTGGGAACAGTATTTGGGACATTCAGCTCCAAAACAGCAGGTGACCACTATCAGCTATATTAATACTAAGGCTTCTATGCTTATATCCCTCTTTGGTTCAGCCACTGGGGGTCAACCGGTTTATATATATTTGAGCAGGTCTGATATTCCATGCAATAGGGTGTATGTGGCATCATCCAGATTTCCACACCAATTAAGAGTTTGTCTTTATGCATAAGGAATCCAACAGTCTGGTGTAAATCTCCGAGTGCACACATTTTGCCAACATCATGGCTGTCAGACAGATCTTGCAGGAAAGAATTCAAGGGCAGCACTTAATGTTCACATTAGTTTGCTATAACTGCAATACCTTTCCCCCCATACTTCAGTTAATGTTAGCGGTACTATCATATCACACAAAGGTTACAGGGGAAAAACACAATACTACTTAGTACATCTTTAAAGCACTCTACAATCAATAACCCAGATCAACACATCTGTCAGATGGACAAATATTATTAACCTTATTTTACAGGAGAGGAAATAGAGGCATTGAGAAAATAAGTGAACACATTGCAACACATTGAGTCAGTCAGTATCAATGACAAGGTTGGAAGCTGGGATTCCTACTTCTTGCTCCTGTACTCAAACCACAGGTCTCCTCCCCCTACAGTAAAAATAGCACATTTTTTATTAAGTTTGGCCACTCGCTCATGTGCTCAACTTCACTTTGACTTAAAAAGGACTAAGCGGATGAAGAATAAGGCCTCTATCAAATTTAGTGCTTCTTTTCTTGGGAAGCTGTTTGCTGAGACTGAAAACTTCTATTGAAGATTGCATCATTTGAGCTAATAGGAATGAGAGAGCCTAGCATTCTGAAAGTCCTTGTGAAAATCATCAGATGATATGAAATTTATGCAATGATTTCTATCTGCTCATATTTCACATTACAGGAATACCTTAACATTGAACCTTTGTGACTGGAGAAACTGCTGTTTTGATGCCCAAAGAAAGGTGGTACATATGTTCTACAGTCCGAGCGAGCCTGGTGGGCTAGCAGCAGCCCCAGCACCCAACGATACACAGGATCTGTGCTGGACGCTCGCTTCATCACAAAGTCAAGGAAATTAGAAATTCAGAAGATTCACCACACTGGACATGTATTCCATTGGGGGCCAGTACACACACACTCCTCAAACTTCTGCATTATCCCTAGCAACTGGCCATTCTGGTGCGACGCCACCTTGGCAGGACATGGATGCTGCAGACCACAAGCTTTTTGCACCAAGACCAGAGGAGCGGGGTTGCTGGGGGTGTTTTTCCATGATAAACAACCTGGGGCAGCTTCTAAAGGAACTTCACAACAACACCTGACTGTATAGGAAGCATTAGGGCTGGGGTGCTACTACTGTACCTTAGGGTTCCCGAGTGATCAGAGTGGCTCTGCAGATGCTGCTCTGCTTGGGGAGGAGGTTGGAAAAAGAATTATTCTCCCCTTCTCCCTCCCCCTGCACATCTCCACCGCACCAGCTAAGCTCCTTGCCCTGGGTGCTCAGCTGAGGATTTGACTCTTCACATCTGATCTATGATAAAGGGTTTATTAATTCCATCCTCTCATCAAAGCCCTTCTAAATTAAAAATCTGTCATTAAAACTCAATCCGCCAGGGATCCCAGCTTCAGACGATGTTGTGTAAGTCTCCATGACAGGCATTTGCATTTGATCGACTAAGCAGGAACAGAGAAATGATTATATGGTCGATACTGATGGCCCTGCAGGAGATAACTCCATCACAGAGCACAGTGAAAAAACGAAAAACAAAAATCAACTACAATCAATCTGTCCCTTGAGAATCACATCTTTAATTCAGATAGCTTTAATATGACCCTCCCAGAAGTCTCTAAACCAAGCTGGATGCTCAGAGATACCAGACAGACTTGATAACAACTTAATAAATTTTAGTAAAAAAATAGTAATGTGTATCACGGTAACTCCACAATCAAAGGCCCCTAAAAGGACCAGGCCACCTCTGAGTGAGGCACTGTACAAACACACGGGATGATATGATCCCTGTCCTGAAGAGATTACAATCTAAAACAGATTAAAACAAACAATAGGAGGGGATGATGAGAACTCCTGCACCTCTTGTAGGAAATGAAAACATAACAGTGGCTCACATCTATTACCACATTTTCCACAAGGAGTCTTTCTCCAATCCTGCAGCCGTCCAACCTTTCCCTGGATATTACACTTCAGCCTCTCTGACATTATAATTTGTTGGTAAATGCCGGAGAACATAAACCCTGGCAAGCATCTAAAGTTGGTGAAGGATCAGTATACTACTTATAGCTAGGGCCGGTAGCGCCACCTATAACTAAGGGTGCCTGACACTTCACATGGTAAGACCCTGTTTTCAGGTGCCTATAAAACTGTCTGATTTTAATAATTTTGGCTGACATTTTCCAGGCCAGGAGTCTGCCTCAGTCTGGATTATTTTGGAAAAGTTCAACCAAAACGGTTCAGCTATTTCAAAGAACAAAGAGAAAAATATGTTGTTTTGCCCAGGTTAAAAAATTTGGCGATGTTTCCTGTTAAATACTCATCAACTAGAACAGGGCCTTGAAATTTGGCAGGGGTGTAGTCTTTGCATCAGGAAGGTGCCCTTTACAACCTCCAGGAAAAAATCAGCCCAAATTTAGACAAGCTATAAACTTTGGGGGGAAAAAAAAATATCACAGGTCACACAAGCGCAGTGGAGACTTGTTAGAGCTTTCCAGCTAAAGTCCTTGAAGATTCCGGCTGCATTGAGCGTGCTATAAACTGTGGCTGAGCAAACTCTCTCTGAAATTGTGGGTCTGGGCAGCTGCAGGCTGGGCTGGACTCAGAACCAGGCATGTGAACGGAGAGCAGGGAGCTTCCCTCCGGTGCTGCTCTCAACGTTCCCTCTGCTGGGCCCTGGTATTGAGGAGAAGGAAACTGCCTTTTGCAGAAGGCACAAGAGCCAGAACCTGGGACGCAGTGGGGAAGGGGCCGGGGGGGCAGGCGGGCAGGGGGATCGAGAGATAGTAGACTGGGGCAAGGAGACGGGTTGAGCGAACCAGGAGCTGAGAGTGGAGAGACTGGGACTGGCTGAGCAAGGAGATGGGAATGGGAGCCAGGGAGGGAAACTGGGTCTGGCTGAAAAGAGACTGGGAGTAAGAACCAGAGGGGCGGGGGAGAGATAAGTAGGGAAAAGACACATTGATGAGAAACTTGAGCATGGGGAGAGAACTAGGACTAGCTGAGCTGGGAGCCAATGGGGAAGAGGAATGCGAAAAAGAACCAGGAGGAGGAGGGGAATTGGGAGTGGCTGGGCAAGAAGACTGGGAAAGAGGGGGAAGTGACTGGAGATGGCTGGGTATGTCAGCTGGAGAGGATGAGGAATCAGGGATGGGGAAGAGACAGGAGTTGGACAGCAATGTGCTGGAGGGGACAAAGCAGAAGGGGGTGAAGCTTTTGGGTGTGAATGGGTGAAAGAGTATGTGCCCACTAGAGCACATTCTGCTCCAGAGCCTGGAATGCAACCCAAGATTCTTGAGTTTCACCATTCCTCTGCTGTCAACAAGTGTGTGTGAAACCCATTGGCAAAGCATGTATCTTATCCTCCTTTAGTGCTGGTCTACTGAGGATTACAGCTTATTTTTGTTATCTGTTACTCCATCAGTTCAAGTGGCAGAGGTCTGTGTGGGGGCGTCAAGGTTCCTCCCCCACTCTGAACTCTAGGGTACAGATGTGGGGACCTGCATGAAAAACCTCCTAAGCTTATCTTTACCAGCTTAGGTCAAAACTTCCCCAAGGTACAAAATATTCCACCCTTTGTCCTTGGATTGGCCGCTACCACCACCAAACAAATACTGGTTACTGGGGAAGAGCTGTTTGGAAACGTCTTTCCCCCCAAATACTTCCCAACCTTGCACCCCACTTCCTGGACAAGGTTTGGTAAAAAGCCTCACCAATTTGCATAGGTGACCACAGACCCAAACCCTTGGATCTGAGAACAATGAAAAAGCATTCAGTTTTCTTACAAGAAAACTTTTAATAGAAATAGGAGTAAATAGAAGTAAAGAAATCCCCTCTGTAAAATCAGGATGGTAGATACCTTACAGGGTAATTAGATTCAAAACATAGAGAATCCCTCTAGGCAAAACCTTAAGTTACAAAAAAGATACAGACAGAAATAGTTATTCTATTCAGCACAATTCTTTTCTCAGCCATTTAAAGAAATCATAATCTAACGCATACCTAGCTAGATTACTTACTAAAAGTTCTAAGACTCCATTCCTGTTCTATCCCCAACAAAAGCAGCATATAGACAGACAGAGACCCTTTGTTTCTCTCCCTCCTCCCAGCTTTTGAAAGTATCTTGTCTCCTCATTGGTCATTTTGGTCAGGTGCCAGCGAGGTTACCTTTAGCTTCTTAACCCCTTATAGGTGAGAGGAGTTTTCCTCTGGCCAGGAGGGATTTTAAAGGGGTTTACCCTTCCCTTTATATTTATGACAGGGCGCTAAAGATCCCGATGCTGCTGTGGAACCCTGTGCGTGTCAATAAGACGCCATACAACAGAACGTTTTATTTTTCAGTTTGCTTTAAAAAAAAAAAAAAAGCTATGCAATTGCACACAAAACCCCCTAATGTTCAAAGATTAAGGTTGCAAAGTCAAATCCTCAAAATTTAGGAAATGCCAGAATTAAGGTTGCTGGTGCTATTCAGCCTCACTGTATGTAGGCGTTATGGTAAACTCTTGAATTACATGATCACCTGCTATTTTTTCTCCACAGGACCCCTGCCTCATTCAGGGCACAAGATGGATCGTGCTCACGTAACTATTAGATATTTTGTTCTCTCTTCATTTTTCAATCTGTTGCCCACACTATGGTGCTCCAAAGACAGAATTATTAGTTTCCTCGTTGGCTTTTCTGTGGCACTCATTGCTAACAGCAGGGCTTCTGATGTTGTTTTAACCAATGAACACCCATAAAACATCTGATACAAAAAAAAATTAAAATTGGTGTTTATCCAAGAAACACCAAAAAGCTCCCCGAAATGGCTACTTGTCTGTAAGGGCTTGTGGACCTGGAGCAGCAATGTGAACTATGGGGGTGTGATTTCTAAAGCACATTAAACTGGCTGTGCATTAACTGGTCAAAGTAGACCCTGCTGGTGTTCACTAAAGGTACCCTAGTCAACTGTAACACAGCGCTGTTTGAAACAGCACTATGTTAAAGCACACTAGGGAATAGTACAAGAGACTATTCATTGCTATAGTACATGCATTTCATTCTTTGGGGTTTATTTTTAGCAATTTTTGCTTTTTGTATAGATGTCCAAAAATCAGATTTCAGGGGGGAGGAGGCTCACTCTTTGCATATACTGTAATGAGTAGTGCATATTATACACAGATACGTACTTTAGTCATTACAGTATATACAAAGAGGCAGCCCCCCCAAACCAGATTTTTGGACATCTATATAAAATGCAAAAATTGCTAAAAATAACCCCAAATAAAATTTATAACCCATCCCCAAAACAGACCCCCCCCCACACACACACACACAGCTTCACAAACTTTAATGAATTTATTTTCACAAAAACTCTGAGATGAGTGGGTATTATCATCATCCTCTTTTTTTGGTGGGGAACTGAGGTACAGAAAGCATTAAAGTAAAAAATCTACTATATTTTTGGTGCCCAATTTGAGTTCCCAAGGGCCTGATTTTTCAGAGTACTAAGCGTTATATAGCACTTTATAGGTTCAAAGCACAGCTCCCATTGACTTCAGCTGCAGGTGTGATTGCTTAGCACTTCTGCAAATCAGACCCTCAGGTCTTGCCAGGCAACCAGAAAATGGGCACTGAATGAGACGGGGTCCTGTGGAAAAAATAGTATGTGATTCTGTAAGTAAAGATGGTATCATAATGAATATGCAACATTTGAGGGCTTGACTTTGAAACCTTAATGTTCTTTTAAATAGTGTGTGTGTGTATGTGTGAGTGAGAGAGAGATTACTTCTACAACCCATAAATATTCTTAGCCCTTTACACTAGATTCTCTGCCTCCAGAGTGCTCAAGTATTTTCAGTCCAAACCAAGAGGAGAACATGGAATGGAGAAAAAGAAAAAGGAGAAGAACAAGAGTACAATAAAATTATGGGGTCACTCAGGAGGGACGTTCATGTGTTTTGAACATAATGAAGTATTCTACAGTGGTTTTATATTTAAGTGTGTGAGATGCTATCATTTACACAAACCTCAAAGTGGATGTTGAGAAGGAATTTCAAAGCGGTGAGAAAGAAGACATGGCAGATGGGCTCAGGAAGGGAGTTCGAGGCATAGGAGCAGCATGAACCAAGACATGGAGGACAACAACATACCTGGACACATGAATCAGATTGAGCTGTAGACCTGTTATATCAAATAACATCACACCAGAGCACACACACACTCTCTCTGTACATTTGGTGTGCTAGTATATCTTGTTAAATCAAATTTTAAAAATCCCCATGATTGTACGCCATGTTGTTGTAGCTGTGTTGACCCCAGGATGTTAGCGAGACAAGGTGGGTGAGGTAATCTCTTATCTCACCAACAGAAGTCAGTCCAATAAAAGATATTACCTCACCCACCTTCTCTCTCTAAAAATTCTCATTGGCAATCCCTGTAAAAATGTGGTTGGTAACGTATCCAAGTAGTGGCTAGATATTACTGTGATGGGCACCTGAAACACAAATGAGATTCAATATCCAAGACATGAAACTACATAATGGAGCTTACACGAAAAAATCCTGAAATTATAGCAGCTCTCTTAGAGCCAGCGACCTCTCTTGAGGTTTAATTTTGTTTTATTTAATGAGTGCCCTGCTGTGGTGTCTAAGTGCCATGAACACTAGTACCTGAACTATAAGACCCAGAAGCTGTAAATACGAATGCATGTGCTTTACTCACAAACAGTCTCGTTGACTGGCTTAACTTTGTTCAGATAAGCAGTCTCATTCAAGTCAAAAGGACTACTTATTCTGGACCCTGATCTTTTCAGGATCAGGTCCCAAAATTGCTCATCTTCTGGAGAATCTTAGATTCTGTATCTAGCAGTCACACACTGCCTTTCCCTACATCATTAACTTACTTTTGTGAAATTATTTAAAAAAAAAAAGGATTGAACCTGACACGTCACAGAACGAGGGAAATCAAACCCCTGAGGTAACTGAAATTAGAGATTTAGAGCAAAAATTTCAAAAAGTGCTTAAGTCCCACTTTCAAACGAGACATAGGCACTTTAAAAGTCAATAGGACTTGGGCTCCTAAGTCACTTCTGAAAATGGGACATAGGGGCTTTTGAAAATTTTACCCTTAACCGTTATATCTGTAGCACACAAGCATCACCTCTTTTTCTCTTCTTTTAAATTGGTAGAGGGATTACAAAGGGAATCTTTGTCTGACATCCTAATTATCATAGAATCATAGAATATCAGAGTTGGAAGGGACCCCAGAAGGTCATCTAGTCCAACCCCCTGCTCGAAGCAGGACCAATTCCCAGTTAAATCATCCCAGCCAGGGCTTTGTCAAGCCTGACCTTAAAAACCTCTAAGGAAGGAGATTCCACCACCTCCCTAGGTAACGCATTCCAGTGGTTCACCACCCTCTTAGTGAAAAAGTTTTTCCTAATATCCAATCTAAACCTCCCCCACTGCAACTTGAGACCATTACTCCTTGTTCTGTCATCTGCTACCATTGAGAACAGTCTAGAGCCATCCTCTTTGGAACCCCCTTTCAGGTAGTTGAAAGCAGCTATCAAATCCCCCCTCATTCTTCTCTTCTGCAGGCTAAACAATCCCAGCTCCCTCAGCCTCTCCTCATAACTCATGTGTTCCAGTCCCCTAATCATTTTTGTTGCCCTTCGCTGGACTCTCTCCAATTTATCCACATCCTTCTTGAAGTGTGGGGCCCAAAATTGGACACAGTACTCCAGATGAGGCCTCACCAATGTCGAATAGAGGGGAACGATCACGTCCCTCGATCTGCTCGCTATGCCCCTACTTATACATCCCAAAATGCCATTGGCCTTCTTGGCAACAAGGGCACACTGCTGACTCATATCCAGCTTCTCGTCCACTGTCACCCCTAGGTCCTTTTCCGCAGAACTGCTGCCTAGCCATTCGGTCCCTAGTCTGTAGCTGTGCATTGGGTTCTTCCGTCCTAAGTGCAGGACCCTACACTTATCCTTATTGAACCTCATCAGATTTCTTTTGGCCCAATCCTCCAATTTGTCTAGGTCCTTCTGTATCCTATCCCTCCCCTCCAGCGTATCTACCACTCCTCCCAGTTTAGTATCATCCGCAAATTTGCTGAGAGTGCAATCCACACCATCCTCCAGATCATTTATGAAGATATTGAACAAAACCGGCCCCAGGACCGACCCTTGGGGCACTCCACTTGATACCGGCTGCCAACTAGACATGGAGCCATTGATCACTACCCGTTGAGCCCGACAATCTAGCCAGCTTTCTACCCACCTTATAGTGCATTCATCCAGCCCATACTTCCTTAACTTGCTGACAAGAATACTGTGGGAGACCGTGTCAAAAGCTTTGCTAAAGTCAAGAAACAATACATCCACTGCTTTCCCTTCATCCACAGAACCAGTAATCTCATCATAAAAGGCGATTAGATTAGTCAGGCATGACCTTCCCTTGGTGAATTCATGCTGACTGCTCCTGATCACTTTCCTCTCATGCAAGTGCTTCAGGATTGATTCTTTGAGGACCTGCTCCATGATTTTTCCAGGGACTGAGGTGAGGCTGACTGGCCTGTAGTTCCCTGGATCTTCCTTCTTCCCTTTTTTAAAGATTGGCACTACATTAGCCTTTTTCCAGTCATCCGGGACTTCCCCCGTTCGCCACGAGTTTTCAAAGATAATGGCCAATGGCTCTGCAATCACAGCAGCCAATTCCTTCAGCGCTCTCGGATGCAACTCGTCCGGCCCCATGGACTTGTGCACGTCCAGCTTTTCTAAATAGTCCCTAACCACCTCTATCTCCACAGAGGGCTGGCCATCTCTTCCCCATTTTGCGATGCCCAGCGCAGCAGTCTGGGAGCTGACCTTGTTAGTGAAGACAGAGGCAAAAAAAGCATTGAGTACATTAGCTTTTTCCACATCCTCTGTCACTAGGTTGCCTCCCTCATTCAGTAAGGGGCCCACACTTTCCTTGGCTTTCTTCTTGTTGCCAACATACCTGAAGAAACCCTTCTTGTTACTCTTGACATCTCTTGCTAGCTGCAGCTCCAGGTGCGATTTGGCCCTCCTGATATCATTCCTACATGCCCGAGCAATATTTTTATACTCTTCCCTGGTCATATGTCCAACCTTACACTTCTTGTAAGCTTCTTTTTTATGTTTAAGATCCGCTAGGATTTCACCATTAAGCCAAGCTGGTCGCCTGCCATATTTACTATTCTTTCGACTCATCGGGATGGTTTGTCCCTGTAACCTCAACAGGGATTCCTTGAAATACAGCTAGCTCTCCTGGACTCCTTTCCCCTTCAAGTTAGTCCCCCAGGGGATCCTGGCCATCCGTTCCCTGAGGGAGTCGAAGTCTGCTTTCCTGAAGTCCAGGGTTCGTATCCTGCTGCTTACCTGTCTTCCCTGCGTCAGGATCCTGAACTCAACCAACTCATGGTCACTGCCTCCCAGATTCCCATCCACTTTTACCCTCAGAACAGGTGCACATGGGCATTTCCTGACAATGTGATTCAGCTGGGAGCTGGAGAGCCCAATTCTCAGACTACAGCCTTCTCATACTGCACTTATTCTACTGACAGCCACCAAAGGAGTTCATTATGCTGTTTATGTACTCAGGTGCTTCTTAAGGGTCAGAACATTCTTAACCTAGGGTTAAAATGCAATGTAGATGCTCAAGCCCAGGGGTCCCCGACACAGGACAGCTGACTCGAGTCCCATTAACCCTAGGCTTACATTGCTGTGTAGACATAGCCAGGGAGCCTCAAAGCCCAGGTCAACTGACTCCAGCTCACACTGCAGGGCTAAAAATAGCACTGTAGACATTCAGGCTCTGGCTGGAGCTTAGGTGCCAAACCCAGTGACCGGGGGGCGGGGAGGGGGTCTCAGAACCCAGGCTCTAGCCTGAACCCGAATATCTACACCGCTATTTTTAGCCCCACAGCACAAGCTCAAAGTCAGTTGATCCAGGCTCTGAGAGTTGCTGCTGCAGGTTGGGTTTTTTTGGCTGCATAGACATACCCTAACACAGCAACTAGACACCCGCGGTTGGCCTGTGCCAGCCGACTTGGGCTCACAGGGCTCGGGCTGAGGGGCTTTTTTATTGCTTTGTAGACTTCTGGGTTCAGGCTGGAGCCTGGGCTCTAGGACCCTGTACAGTGGGTATCTGTTGCTGTGTAGACATACCCGAAGAGACGTTTCTCCCTGTCTGATAGGGTTATTGTGAATTACCGGTATTTGTTAAGCACCACCACCATCCTTGTCAGTGTATCATTAGATACACTGTTTGTCCAGGCTTTTCACTCAGTTTTAAACTCACTGGTTAGGCATCCCCCTCTCAAAATCATTTAAAGTTATGCTGATGCTGGGGGTTGCGGAATATTTACTTTTAACATCAATCAACAAGACTAAGTTCTTTGGGACAGGGACTATATTTTTCACCACATCAATTCAAGCCATCAAAATGCCACAGTGATGGATGTCCCCTAAATGCCTTCATTAGTAAGGCGAGGGGAAAAAAAAAATAGTTCAGGGCAAAGAGATCTCCACGTGCCTCGTTAGCAGGTACTATTGCCAATAAGTGCGAATAAGAGAATATGAAAAAAGTGGGTCTATGTTGATTCAATCTATAGATTCAACAGACAAACCTCTCTCTCTATATGGAATTAATGAAAACGTTAGGGATGCTACAAGAAGACAAGCGAGGAGAAGGAAGGTGAAGTTTGACAGACTATTAATGACGTAGATAAGATCACACAAACATCATGTCTGAACTCTGCTACCTGTAACCTTCTTTATACCGAGCTCTTATTAGCACAGTTCCAGCAACACGGAGATTGTTCGAACGGTCTCCATGGAGTGTTCAATCCTTGGCCTCACTCCTGAGACCGCCAACAAGTGGGCCAGTTGTGGTGGGCTTCCTCCTACCCCCATCTCCATGATAAAGAACTAGAAAGAGACCCAGCGTTGGTCACATACACTGGGTCACCACACAGAGACATTTTAACAGCTTATAGTCACTACCGTCCTGCGACAGATTTTTTTAAACTGGTGACCTACACATAAAAAGTTGTCTGAACTAGTCAATCCCAATTATTATTTTTTTAATTTACTATATTTAATAACTATATAAAATCTCGTTAGAACAGCTATATTTTCCTATTCCTTGATCTCACTTCTGAGACTGAGACAAGTCCTGTACATAGACAGGATGACAGAAAGCCCCATCTACAAAATAGAGGGAGGATCCCAACGCTGAAGAATCCCACCCTAAATTGGTGCTATTTGCTAATGCTAGAAACAAATGCACACAAATTGCTCAAAGTTGAATAAAAATCTATGTAACTTCTGTTGGGCCAGCTTTACCTCCATGATTGGACTGGATGCAAGGACCTTCTCTTCAATGTTGGTCTCACTGGCAGAGCCACCAACGGATGCGAAGAAGCGCATGGCATATTTGGCGGAGACTGTCTTTCCGGCACCGGATTCTCCGCTTACGATAATGGACTGGTTCTTCTCATCCCTGTGTGTCAGAGGAGAAAGGCTTTTTATACACTCATCTGCTTGTAAAGCTCTGGGTTGTCTCTCCCACCTCCAATGGCTCTTGCTTTGTGTTTCTGCATCCTCGTATGCAGCTCAGTTTGTTTTCAGTTTCCCTTACGTGCATAGATTCTAGGATGAATGAAGTATTCATGCTATTGAAAAAAGCATTACCAACACAGTGTCAGAACGATACATTTCCCAACTGGAAACTTTAAAAACAGAATTATTTTAATCTTATCACCCACTGCTACAATTACAAAGCACCACTGCCTCCTACTGCAGGGAACCAGCATCCTGGCATTCACCCCACAGCGCTACAGTTCTCCAATCATGATAATCCTGCTGTTTAAGATTCCTCCTATCATCACTCAACAGGATTTTGCTGGATATCAGCCACAGACTATTGTGCTCTTGGTCTCTCCCACCCTTCATTCCTTTTAAAAACAGAAACTGATGTTTCGTCTCAGCATTCCAACCAACAGAGAACTGGACCCACAGCAAGTACGTTAATATGCCCTTTGATAGTGGAACTCACTGCTGTAGGACACTACTGAGATACAACTTAGTACCTTAAAAAAAAGGGATTAAACATTATGTCGTAGACTCCTGTTGATTCAAAACCCTACTATCCGAGCCTCTGCATTATCTGAATCAGCCCCCTTGTCCCTCAGCATGAGATATGTGCTGCAGAGGGACAAGGAAAGGGTTTGGATAAGAGAGCAGAGATCCCTGTCTGGAACTGTGAAGAGGAAGAGGAGGAGGAGAAGCCTTCAGAGGCAGGTGAGGCCACCCTGCTTCTGAATGGCTCCCGCAGAGCCCCTTGCAGCTCCACTGTCACTGTGGGGAAGGAGCGCGTCTGTGACAGCATGGCTGTGGAGGGCTGACACAGGGCTGGTGAAACTTGATCCCTGCAGGAACAGCAGAAGAGTCCTGGCTGGGGCTCTCTGCTCTGCCCTGTCAGGACCACAGCCTCCCTACCCTCCATCCCTCGCACCAGCAGGGATTGAGTGTCACCAGCTCTAGAGCAGCAGAAGGAAATTTTACCACCATTATAAAAGGTGTATAAATAACAGAAAATATAAATGGAAGAGACCTGTTAGAAGATCTAGTCCACTCCACTGCCAATGCAAGATATAGTGCCCGGGAAAAGGTCATACTCTGATATCAAACTGGTAACAGTCACTACTATTTAAACCAAACGGCAGAGAGAAGACATCACATGACACGGCAAGCCCAGCGTCTGAAGGATTCCTTCATTTCAAGGAGAGGGTCTAATCCTGCCACCCTTACTATGATCTCAAAAATTAACACGACTGTTCATGGAATGAAGTGCTACTCATAGGGTTGCCAGGCGTCTAATTTTTTACTGTAATGCCCAGTTGAAAAGGGACCCTGGCAGCTCCAGTCAGCACCGCTGCCCACGCCATTAAAAGTCTGGTTGGTGGTACAGTGCGGCTACGGCAGGCTCCCTGCCTGCCCTGATTCTGTTCAGCTTCCGGAAGTGGCCAGCATGTCCCTGTGGCCCATAGGAGCAGGGGCGATCAGGGAGGCTCCACTTGCTGCCCGCACCCACAGGCGCCGGCTCCACAGTTCCCATTGGCCAGGAACCACGGTCAATGAGAACTGCAGGGGTGGCATGGCAGTGCACACTGCGCAGAGCCGCCTGGCTGCCCATGCGCCTAGGAGCCGGACATGCCAGCCATTTCTGGGAGCTGTGCAGGGCCAGGGCAGGGAGCCTGCCTTAGGCCCGCTGTACTACCAGGTGGGAGTCGACGGAGGTGGGAGCCGAAGAAGGTAAGAGTCACCCCACTGGAGCCCAGAACTCCACCCGCACCTGCCCCAGGTTGGAACCTCTTTCTGGATCACGCACCCCACCCCTCCTCCTGTACCCCAACCCCCTGCCCCAGCCCTAGCCCTGAGCCCCCTCCCACACCCAAACTCCTTCCCAGAGCCCACACCCCACTCAACCCCTCCCGCAACTCAACCCCCTGCCCCAGCCCTGGGCCCCCTCTTCTACCCAAACCCATCATCCCTGGCCCCACCCCACAACCCACACCCCCAGCTGGAGCCCGCACCCCCTCCCACACTCCACCACCTGCCCCAGCCTTGAGCCCGCTCCTGCGCTCCAAACCCCTCAGCTCCAGCCTGGAGTCCCTGCCTACACCCCAAACCCCTCATCCCTGGCCCCACCCCAGAGCCCACACCCCCGCACCCTCCTGCAGCCCTGCCCCAGCTCAGAGCCCACTCCTGCACCAGCCCAGTGAGAGTGAGTGAGGGTGGGGGACTGTGAGCAACAGAGGAAGAGGGAATGGAGTGCGTGGGGGGTGGGGCCTTGGTGAAGGGACGAGGCAGGGGGTGGGGAGGGTGTTTGGATTAGTGACATTAAAAAGTTGGCAACCGTAGCTACTCAGCTCACATAAGACTGATAGAATCAGGTGAAATCCTGGCCCCACTGGGAGTTTTGCCATTGGATGTCAACAATGGGGCCAGGATTTCAGCATCATAAGCCTAGAAACATCCATGCTACTTCGGGAAGCCATGGGCACATTACATGCCAAAGGTTTTGTAGAACATTAAATTTACTACATAGTAAACAGCAAATACCCTCACCTGACTTTCAGGCTAAATTTCTATTCAATGCAAAATACAAAAACCAACCAAACAACCCACCCTACGTTAATGCAACGTTCAGGTAACTTAGTCAAGCATTCAGCCATCAGGCAATGCCTAAGTAATATTTGCATACATGGCTTTAACTACATCCCCTTTGTGTGCATGCATTTCCCTTTGGGAGAAGATTCTTACTCCAAATTTACACCAATGTAACCAGGATCAGAATCTGGGACACAATCCTTTCATCCACGATTACATAACATTACAGCAATATTACTGGTTTCAGAATAGCAGCCGTGTTAGTCTGTATCCGCAAAAAGAAAAGGAAGACTTGTGACACCTTAGAGACTAACTAATAAATTCGTTAGTCTCTAAGGTGCCACAAGCAATATTACTATACATTAGTAGGTCTCACCACTTTCCTGGTAAAAGGGCATATTCTTTACTTTTCCTGAATTCAGAGAAGCTGGATGGAATTTGATAAAAAATATCTTTGAACAGACACCAAGCATAGAAAATTTCAGCACAAAAAGCAACTTTCAGAAAGAGTGAGCCCCGGAAAACAGAGAGGCTGTAATGGAAACTATTTTGCAACTAACTCTAGCGGCTACTACCAGACACCACTATACTTTCGAGAGAGGAATCCCAAAATACTCTTTATCCAGCTACCTGGGCAGCCTGATCAGATTGCATAAAGAACATTAGCCAGTGTGGATTCCAGGTGACAGCTCCACGGTCTCCATTTATGGGACAGTTAATTAAGCAGGGTGAAGTACAGTGCTTGGAAACATAGGAGTGATCTCACCCAAGCAGCAAACAGTTCAGAGAGAATCTGTCCCAATGCGTTCCCAAGGACGGAACAGGTCACATAGCTAGATTATGAATTGCTAGTGCATAGCTGTCTGCTCTCCAGACTTCTTGCTGAGTTAACACCAAGCTGTCCTGTAAATATGAATGGCTCACAAGGACAGGGTGAGGCTCTATTAGACAACATATTGACCTCTCACTTCTGTACTCCCTAGTATGATGCACTGTGAAATAAGCTATAGGAAGCACTGACTTGAGAGGAGGCCACAAAGTAACAGCAGTACCACATTAAACACCTAATAAAAGGAACTGGTAACTATTGCTAGCTCCAGGCACAGAGAAGAGGTACCCAATGACAAGCAGCACTGTTCAGTTGAAGGCCATAATAGTTGTACCCCCGGAGCAGATTGAGGAAGTGATTTAAGGCCGCTAAAAAGGGAAGCACTGCAGTTAAACTGGTGAAAAGATCCGTGAGGGTTGTTTTGCTAATCTTGCTAAAGAACTATTTGCTGGGTTTCCTGTGGAAAGTAATTTTCCACATACAGCATGAAATCAATAGGACCACTACCTATATGTGGAAAGAAAGAAGTGTATTCTCATATGCAAAAGGGAAAGACAGAAAGCAAAAGGCTCTGGAATTTGCCCCAAAGTGCAGATGAACAGATTATCCCTTGCTGGGTGAGGGAGAAGAAATGAAAGAAAGAGGTCACATACATAATACATCAATCTGCACTGCTTCTCCTGGATTTTTTCCTTCCTAATGGAAAAGTGTCTCCCTCTGCCAATAAATTCACAAAGTAAAGACAGACAAGAATGACGCATAGACTAAGGCCAGAAGGGGACAATCATGATCTAGTCTGATGTCTGCACATTGCAGGCCACTGAACCTCACCCTTCTACTCCTGTAATAGACCCCTAACCTCTGGCTGAGTTACTGAAGTGCTCAAATCACGATTTAAAAAGACTTCAAGTTACAGAGAATCCACCATTAACTCTAGTTTAAACCTGCAAGTGACCCATGGCTCCATGCTGCAGCGGAAGGCGAAAAAACCCTAGGTCTCTGCCAATCTGACCCAGGGGAAAATTCCTTCCCAACTCCAAATATGGTGATCAGTTAGACCTTGAGCACGTGGGCAAGATGCACCAGCCATCTGGGAAAGAATTCTCTGTAGTAACTCAGAGCCTTCCCCATCTAGTGTCCCATCGCTGACCTTTGGAGATATTTACTACTAGCAGTCGCAGATCAGTCCTGATACTGGGTCAGGAAAATCAGGCCACATCAGCTCAGTGGAACATATACAGATGATGTAAAAATCATGTTCAAACAGCCTGATCAAGGATAAACAATAATTTAATGTAAGAGGATGAATGCAGCTGACAATCCCCATGCCATTCTAAATATCTTGTTGCACCCATGACGACTGTCACGTAAGACATGGTGCACCTTTTCTTCCACTGCATATTTTACTGTACTCATTTTGCAAACAAACAATCTCTAATATGATCCTAGGCCATATATTTTATGATGCTAAGTTCTTAGCTATTAATGGGTGTACCTTCTGTTCTGGGAACAGCCCTCATCAAGGACAGGAGACAGTTGAGTACTTCACAACCAGAAGTAGGTGGGAGGGAGAACCCAACAGCTTTCCTTTCCCTACAAGAAAAGCTCCTGCTAATATGGATTTAAGTTCATCAGGATTATAGCAATAGTTGGGGCACCTATTGGACTGTGGAAAAATAAAAGAATCATTGATCAATAAAGTGTGCTATCTAAATTCTTTACCAGCTCTTTGGCAGCATCTGGACTATGCTGTTTAGCTCACAGACTGCTGCCCCGCTGCCATGCAGCTTGCATAGTTCTGTACCAATGCAAAGTGGAGGTGGAATGCCACCATTCAGATCTGGCTGCATTCTACACTTGCTTTGTACAGGTGTCAATGACTTCACAAGGCAGCAGAGAATCACGTTCGATCTCTTTTAACCCTTCTCTTTTCCTTGTTCTTGCTCCTGATCCAGCACTGGCCTCTTCTGTCCTGCCACTGATGGGGCAAGAGCCTTCTCCTCTTGCCATGTACCAAGATCTCTGTATTTCTCTGCCTCAGGGACTCTTCATCCCTTCTCAGATCACAGCTGAACGCATCTTCTCACCTATTCCTCTTAATCTTTCCTCGTTATTTTTACAATGCTTCTATGGTATTATAAGGCATTTGGGGGTACAGTTTACAGGAAAGATGGTGCACAAAAGTTGTATTATCTCCCACAAAGTTTTGATTTTCTGATACAGTTACAGTTCCCCATCTCCCCTCAAATTAAAAAACGTGCCTTATACAGAGTGAAGCTTTGACAAAAAGTCTAAAGCCATAGAAAAGGAAATTACCACCAGCACAGTCTTTGAGAGCCAATTAAGCACGACTTGTAAAATCCAAGTTATAAGGCTACGACCACCAGCAAGACATATCAGAATCTCAGGGCAGGGACACTTTCTGTATTTGTATCCTGTGCAATCCTGAGCACATCCTTGCCACTTAAATATTTTTCAGTGGGCCGCATCTGTCAAGGGATTACCACCACTCCTCTCCTTTCCCTGCAATATTCCAGGCTGAACTGAGCATTTTTCTACTGTAGACAGTTGGGTCACTGCTGCTGCTGCCGCCTTCTTCTGAGAATTTTGCAATCGCAAAATAGCAGGTTAACGACCGTACACTTAAAAAGTCAAAGAAATAAACAACTAAATGGGTGTGTGTATATATGTATTTTATAGCAGTTAAAATATTTTGAGGATAAAAAGTTCTCACACACACATATATATTACTACTCTGACACTTTAAATCAGATGTTAGAGATGGAAGGCACCACCTTACCAACAAAGATTTTTTCCTTTGGTGTTTTTCTAATGTTTTGTCTAGTCTAGTTTTAAATGTCCCACCTAATGGGGGATTCCATCAATTATTCTTTCAAGAATTTGTTCCACAAGCTCTGGATCCAGGCCATATCAATGGGATTCAGATTTGATTATGAATTAGCCATTTCGGTAATATTTTGAGTTCTGTTTGCTATTTCTCCTGTCTTTTCTGTTTAAATGTATTGTTGTTCACCCACACATACTGATCCCAGTGGATTACAGTGTGATAAAAGACAGAGCAAACACCATTTGCTGCTAATACAATCAGCTTCGCAGGTCACATTTTTCTGAAGTTTCACAAAGATTTGCCTTAACTACTGACCCATTCCTGTTCAGAATGAGTCAGCTAGGTTCTCCAGGCCTGTTGAGGTTTTCTGCCCTTTTTCTATTTGAAATACTAGCTACAGTACTAAAAACAATTGTGAGATCACCTGGATCAAATGGTTCTTATCTTTCTAGTTAAACTCTGGATTACACAAGAATGATCAAAGTGATAGTTTCTACAAAAGAAAATGCCTTCTCTCTAAAATTCAGTCAATATTTTCCAATGAACTGATTTTTGTTTTCCTCTGTGGCAGCAATCACTTGTCTGACACATCAGATGGTACATCCCTCCTTCCCAAAGACTGATTCTTGATGAAAAGACACTACTTTGAAATGCAGACAATTCTTTGCACCTAAAACAGGAAAAGAATACCCATGCCACAGGGTATAAGGGAATCAACAGCTGGGGTCGGGAGGAAAAAGGATCTAGGCATCACTGTGGACAGTTTGGTGGGAAAAATACCTGCTCAAGGATTAGAAAAGGGAGAGGGGGAAAGGAAATAAATGTGTGGTTGTATTCAGACCATAATAGGTAAAGCATTCTGAAAATATATATGCCTGACTTGAAGCTGGGGTTGAAATTCCTAGCTTGAGAAGACATACACGTCTAGCTCTGATCAAACTAATGTGCTCAAAATAGAGCACAGTCAGAGTGACAAGTCACCCCGAGTATACACCTAGTGTCTCAGACAGGTATATACTTGGGGTGGCGAGCCCCTCCCACCACCACCCCTACACTCTATTGGGTGACTGAGCTAGCACCGGCATGTCTCCTCAAACTGGGAATTACACACCCAGCTCCAAGTGTAGACATGCCCCCAGTGATTTGCCCAAAGTTACAGATGAAGTTTGTGCCAGAGTAGGGAATTGAACCCATGTCCTAATATAGTGCCCTAACCACTGAACCATCAACCTAGGGCAGGCACTGGCAGAGCAAGCTTTCCCCTCTGCACACCCCCATTGATACCTCTCAATATTATTCTTCTGCAGAAAAAGACATGGAGATTACAGTGGATGAGAAGCTGGACATGAGTCAGCAGTGTGCCCTTGTTGCCAAGAAGGCTAACGACATATTGGGCTGAATTAGTAGGAGCATTACCATTAGATCGAGGGAAGTGATTATTCCCCTCTCTTCAGCACTGGTGAGGCCACATCTGGAGTATTACGTCCAGTTTTGGGCCGCCCCCCCCAGAAAGGATGTGGACAAATTGGAGAGAGTCCAGCAGAGGACAATGAAAATTATTAGGGGGGCTGGGGCACATGACTTACAAAGAGAGGCGGAGGGAACTGGGCTTAGTCAGTCTGCAGAAGAGAAGAGTGAGGGGAGATTTGATAGCAGCCTTCAACTACCTGCAGGGGGGTTCCAAAGAGGATGGAGCTAGGCTGTTCTCAGTGGTGGCAGATGACAGAACAAGAAGCAATGGTCTCAAGTTGCAGTGGGGGAGGTCTAGGTTGGATATTAGGAAAGACTATTTCACTAGGAGGGTGATGAAGCACTGGAATGGGTTACCTATGGAGGTGGTGGAATCTCCATCCTTAGAGGTTTTTAAGGCCCAGCTTGACAAAACCCTGGCTGAGATGATTTAGTTGGGGTTGTGTGATGTTCCTCTCTGGTGTTGTCTAGACCAGTGATCTACTAGGTCACTCCAATCTTTGACTCTGGGAGCCAGCCTTACCCTGCTCTGCTGTGAGAACCCCCACTCCTGGGCTGTTCACGCACAGCCTCTGGCATGTAAGCTGCTCCCAGCTACTTGCAACTGAATGATACTAGCCAATATCTCTGGTCCCAGACATTAACCTAGGAACCTCCATCTTGCAGTGTCCAGTTATGCCCCCTGGACGCTGCAAGCTTATATGAGTTTGTCAATTGAACAAAGAAATTGACATGTACGAGGCTGGTTATCCTAAGGGGAGTCTCTGACATGGTTCAAACCAAATGCACTGCTTCAGGTAGAACAAACAAACATTTATTAATTATTAAGATATGTTTTGACTTAGAATCACTTAAAATCTAAGTCAGATTTGGTCAAATGAAAGAAAAGCAAAATGCATTCTAAGCTGATCTTAACACTTTCATTGCCCTTACAAACTTATATGCTTCTCACCACAGGCTGGCTGGTTGCCCTTCAGCCAGGCTCTCCCCTTTGATCAGCACTTCAGTCACTTGGTGTGGTGTCTGGAGATGTAGGTGGAAGAGAGAAGAAGAGCATGGCAAATGTCTCTTCGTTTCCTCCCGCATGGCCTTGCCCCCACTCTTTCCCTTTAGAGTCAGGTAAGCATTATTGAGTCTCTCCAAGCATATGCTCAAATAAATTTGTTAGTCTCTAAGGTGCCACAAGTACTCCTTTTCTTTCTCCAAGCAAGGTTGAGCAATTCCCCTGGTGTGGCCTCATGCAGGTGAGTCATTGCACTGTAGCTCCCTTGCTGGACAATGGCTGTGATGGGTTGTTTGACACCCTGCCCGGGCGTTGGTTACCTTCCTTGCTGTTGCCTCTGTGAAGCTAATATCTGGATGATTCCTGCAACTTACAGCATGTTTGAGTGACAACCATACAACACAATTCTCAACTTCATATGCATTACTGATATACGTATATAGATAGAGAAATGACTTTCAGCAGATCATAACCTTTTCTCTGATACATATAAAGCATGCCTTATGAGGTAAGACCACAATTATATGTAAATGAGGAATATGGGCATTACAGCACTCTCCCCCAAGGTATAGAATACCACAGGTTGGTCCTGCTTTGAGCAGGGAATTGGACTAGATGATCTCCTGAGGTGAGGTCTCTTCCAACCCCAATCTTTTATTATTCTATTTCCGATGGATTGCCTTTATTGGGAATAGGCAAGATCAATCTTTTTATCTGCTTAAACTGCTAGCCAGAAGAGCTGGGTTCAAGCCACACACCCCAAATATGGGTGTTTAGGATCTCAAATTTTGGCTCAGCCCATTATAAAGAGAGGGATCATTTGAAAAATGGTCAAACCAAACCAAACCCTAAGATATGATCTCTACTAGCAAGCTTGCTAGTTGTGATGGTCTTTTAATTTTTGTTTCCAGTAGGAACTGGACCAGGTAATGGCCTCCTCACAGGTAGATCATCAAAAAGCCATTGGATAGTAACAGTTTTTTACTTGCTAATGACAGGGGTGCAACTAGAATCGCTGATCTAGAGGTGAAAAGTTCCCTACCCCCAAAGCCAGTTCCTTTATATGTTCAATCATCACTACAGTGCACGGAAAGGTTAATGTCAAAGGTTAACGGAACTTCTTTGTATTCTTCTTCTATCGGTATGATTATTTCAGTGAAGCATGATTAAAAGTTTATTCTGTCTCCCATGCTGCTCTCTCTTCCTTGGATAAACATGGACATCTGATGACCTGTGTATGATTGAGAAATGGATCAGAACAATTGTCTGAGGGATACGGAAGAGCTCAAGTGGAAGGTAAACCTCTTGCAGCCCCAGGCTCACAGAACTTGGGAGAAGTCACAAGAATAAAAGAATCTGTGCATTTGCTTAAATGTTCTAAAAGTTATGAAACACCTAGAAGTCTGCAAAATTATGTTTCTTCTTCTGAAAGGTTGGCCAAAAGCCAGAAACTCTGGGATCTGTACAGACATCTTGAATGGGCGATTCTCCGCGATAGGGCACAACAGTCACAACTTGAACCCACAGAATTTCATTTGGTTGCTTTCCTTTCAATTAAGTGGAAATTGAATCCTTTATTTTTCCCAAAAGTTTTATAATTAAACAGTCACATTTATAGCTCTTCGCGTGCACACACCCCACTGGCACACACCCCGCCAAACAACAAGGAGTACAAATACGTACTCTGAGAAACTACCACGGTGTTTTTGAAATCCATCCATCCAGAGCAAATAGGACCTAGGTTTCAAAGGAAAACTATCAACTTCCAAATCAAGGCCAAAGTTCCTTTTTGTTTGTTTGTTGTTATTGGTTGTGGGGTTTTTTTGTTTGGTTGTCTTTGCTGAAGTTGCTAGTAATTGTGGGTGCCTCAATTTTAGGTACCAAAGCTTACACGGGCCCCATTTTCAGAAAATTCAGAGCACCTACCCACTATTCCTTTAAAGTACTTGGCCCATATATGGTCAATAAAGTCTATCTACATTACACTAATGGCTATTTTGTTTATTAAAAGGGAGCATTCTAAAAATCCATTTTATTTTTCAGTATTTTATGCCATTTGTTTATTTTTCTGCATTTTCAAGGACAATGAGAATTGGTGAAGTCACTTTCCGGTTCTCATTTCTGCAGATTTACACTCAAACACTTCAGTAGCGTATGTATGTCCTCAACAAACAGCTCCATTGGGTTGTGTTAAAAAAAAAAAAAAAAACACCCTTATAGAAACGCATCTATTGGCCTTCAGTCTTCTAGAAGCATTTGTTGGGAGCTACAGCACTTGTGAAAAGTCAGGTCATTTATTTTTAGAAAATCTAAATTGTTTGCCAAGATTTAATCTGGTGTGTCCCTTTAAGGTCTCTCTATCTACCTACCTACCTACCTGGAAGGATGAACAGTTGAGTCAGCCTTGGAAGGAGGAGTCTAGAGACTTGAAGCCAGACAATTAAATCCACTAAGCCATCCCCCTCCAGTTCTAAACCGACGTTGAAAAAAAAAATAAAAAGCCTTTTTAGCTAATACTAATGCACAATTGCTATAAACACATTTCAGTGTAATTTCCTCTCTCTCTCACACACACACACAAAATCCTACACACCAAAGTAGCACAAATAAAATTTCCCATAACTGTGCAAGCCCTCATTTCTCCAATGCAGAGTCAAAGATAGCGAGAATTCCATTTCTGAAGTGGTGTAAACAAACTGGAACACAACTTCCCTGATTATTACCATGAGTCATACTCCAGTTCATTCTTGTTGCTGAAAATACACCACATATACTGTAGTCTAAGATCCATTCTTCCCCACCTGGACAGTGTACTTTGGTGACCAGAAGGAGGTAGATCTGGTTTAGTAGTTATAGCGCTTGACTGGGAGCTAGGACTACTGGTTTCCATTTACAGTTCTGACAGAGCTATGGGCAAGTCAATCTGTATGCCTCAGTTTCCCCATCTGTATTATGAAGATAACAATATTTACAGGTATGTATGTCAGGTGGGTGGGAAGGCTTACTGTTTGCATCATTACCCAAATCAAAGGACTCTGATATCCTCATATGAATAGTACACCGTACTATAATTATTTAGACAACAGGCCAAAGGAAGAATGAAAGTAACACATTTTCTCCATTCATTTTTATATCCACCTGTCCAGTGATCTAAATTTCGATAGACATAACAGCAGAAAAATGCTAAAAGATTTCAGTGTCCAAATGTTGTGGTGAAGAAAGTACAACAGAACCTCCGAGTTACGAACACGTTGGGAATGGAGGTTGTTCAGAACTCTGAAATTCTGAACAAAAGATTAGGGTTGTTTTTTTCAAAAGTTTAATACTCAACACTGACTTATAGAGCCTCGAAACTTTAGCATGCAGAAAAAAATGCTGCTTTCCCTTTTTCTCAGTAGTGTATGTTTAGTAGAGCACTGAACTGCATTTGCTTTTTGGGGGGAGGGGTCTCTGCTGCTGCCTGGGTGTGTGGTTGACTGGTTCATAACTCTGATGTTTGTAACTCGGAGGTTCTACTGTAAAATCCAGGGTTTAAGGAAGTTTAACAAGCGAGGAAAGGATCCCTCACACTCAGCTGCTTGTTCTAAATGGATAGCTGCAGATTACTCTACTCTGCATTAAAGAAATATGTTCCCCGTTAGTTTAACAATCTTTAATCTGCTGCAATAGAGAGAAAATTCAGCTCATCAATTCTAATGCACCTCCAGGGTTTCTCTAAAAAGAAGGACACAGAGTTCAAGCTATAAACCTACATAATTTCCTCTGATGGCAATTCCATTAAGCATTGGATATGCCTTCTGAGGAAACCCTAATACTGAGAAAACTAGAGAGAGTTTTGACACTTCCTGAATATTTATTTTATATACAATTTTAAAAGTGTAAGTTCTAACTAAAGCTTTCCTCGGTTTTCACTCTGAGACCAGTCCTGGTAGTAGCGTGTAAAAACTCTGGCCTCAAGGATCTCCCCCTGCTGCGATAAACTGACTCAATGGCAGTTCAGCTCTAAAACCAGGCTTTTGATTATAATCAGAGAACAATGAAAGCATTGTTGACAATTTTCAACTCAGGACATTTTCTTTAATAAAATGTATGAAGCCAGAACTTTCTGGCCTCTGTAATTTAACAGAAACTAGCCGAGCCACCCCCCAAGATCTCTACAGCTGACAGGAATGGAGACAATCACTCTAAACAAGATAAATGTTTAAAGCCATGTTGTCCTAACAAGGATCCTTCATCCCCACCCTTCTAAGCTGCATCTGTAGATTTAGTATTCCCTGACTACAAGAACCAGGAGAGTCTAGAACCTCTAGGAGAAGGGAGGGGTAAATTCAAGCCCATGATTCTATCCCTTCCCACCTCCAGCAGTACAGAAAGGCTTGACAAAGCCCTGTCTGGGATGATTTAGTTGGGGATTGCTCCTCCTTTGAGCAGGGAATTGGACTAGATGACCTCCTGAGGTCTCTTCCAACCCTGATATTCTATGAATGCCCATTTCCTCCTTTTCCAGCCCCTTCTCTGGCACAGAACTCAAACTGTTCATCTACACTGCAATGTAAGATCAGGGTTAGTGGGACTTGAGACAGCCAACCTCTGTAAGGGAACCCTGAACTTGAGCATTGTATTTTATCCTTATGTTAAGTCTTTTCTAACCAGTGCTCGAACCCAGGGCTCTGCCCACCATGCTTGTTATCAGGAACAGCTCACTTTGTAAAAGGCTTGATTGCTTCCCTCTCCATTGCAAACCCAGGAGGTTCTCTGACAGTATGTGTGCAGATTGGCACTCAGAACAGAATGGGTTAATGCTGACATGATCTGCTGCTGTTTACAAAGGAGGGATGGCTTTCATTTCCAATAGAGTGGATTGTAGATTGCTTGGACAGAGAGGACTAAGGAAGTTGTCCCGTGGAATTGTGGGATACTTCCAGGCAACTTTGGGCCCAAGTCAAGAAGGGCTGTGTCTACACTGAAAAGCAATAGGGCTCAGATCCTCCAGCACTGCAGAGCCCTAGGACCCTGGGTCCGATACCTGGGCTAGTGCATTTGCAGCATAGACACAAGGACGAGGGGGTATGCTTGAGCCTGGGTGCAAGCATGGGCTTACACTGCAGTGTAGACTTGCCCTCAGAGAAGTTATGGCTGAGTCAGTCACAGTGCCGCTGGGAATTCCCACTATAGCGTGGTCCATTCTTGTATTCTCCCAGCTCCTCTAACGGGAGCTGGTTTAGGAAAGCCCAGAATACAGGCTTTATACATCAATGTGTGCCACTAAATGCATTTATCCCTGTGAGTAAAATCCTAGCAAAACTAATACAAAGCTATGTCAGCAAACCTATGCTAGTGTAGACCTAGCTAGCCACTGTGATCTTGTTTCATAACAAAACTAACAATATCAGTAAGGTTTTGTTATTACAAAAACAGATGAAACCTGCTCTTTAAGGGACAGCCTTTGAAAAGTCCCCTTTTGGCTGCAGGAACAAGCATCAGCATATTTTTGTGGGGAAATAGGGACGTGTCCTTTGGCCCCCTGTTAAAATTCGTTGGAGTAAACAGAAAGAGTATGAAAGAGCAAAATGCTGTTTAAATATACATAAAAATATCACTGGCAATGTCCTATCATGACACCGTAGATCCGCTGGGAGGCTGTACGGCATACACTTTTCTCAGGCATACCTCAAAAGTTTAGAAACTTCCGCATTGCCTGTGTGATCGATACAGGTGTGAACAATACGGATATTGTCACAGGTGGCACAACTGACAGTGATGTCGAGTAGATGAGATAGGAGAAGGGGCAGGGAGCAAGTCCTGTTCATGCAGCATGCAAAGAAAAACAGCTCTTGAATTCAAGCCTTAAATTGCTTTATTTGCCTAATCTTTACCCCCCAAAAATCTATTTTTTCTGCACACATCAGAAAACCTGGGGGGAGACAGGCATTGCAGAGTTCAGCAGAGATGAAAATCTCAGTCATTTCAATTTACCTTTTTAGACTAGTACATTCCTGGGGTTAAACCTCCAGGAGTAGCACCCTCTGACAATTGACAGTTGATTTTCAAGCTCCCCACAGACAAGCAGTTGTGTGTAATTTACTGTTATTTCCATTTGTACTGTGAGCAAGTGTCTCAGTACTGCAGCGAGGGGCACTCTGTTTATTGATTTTTTTTTTAATTGGCACAATGTATGCGTATGAATGCAATGTTCTATGTGGGGCTAAGCAAGCGTAAGGTTGTAAGAATACCCTAGGCACAGCAGCTATCCCAATCCTTGCAAATGAAGTATTTGATACACCATGTTCATCAGTACAGAGCATGCAGTGTCTTTTTGTCTACCTGGTAAGGAAGACCAACTTGCTCTTGCAAACTCATCTCAACATGGCTTATTCAGTTAGATACTATTGTGACAACCATGTGCCTTATCTGCTGTGCTAACAGTGAGCCGTATGGGCCGTTGTGTATGTAAATCTGTAGAACACCCTGTGGCATTCCGCACCTCAAAGCGGCACCCTGGAACCCCCATATTCACTCTGTCATATAATTATGATATATTTCAGACAAAGAATGCCATGTAAAATATCAGATGAAACCCATTGTTCTGTCCAAATATGTATATTGTTAGTTCCAGGTTGGACCCCTGGTTAGTTCCAGGTTGCCCAGCCCCAGGCCTCACCCCCACTCCACCCCTTCCCCCAAGCTCCCACCCCTGCCCCATCTCTTCCTACCCCCACTCCACCCCTTTCCCCATTGCCCCACCCCCTCCTCGCCTCTTTCCGCCCCTGCTCCGCCTCTTCCCCAACTCTTTACGCCCTCTCCCTCCCAGCGTCTCCTGCACGCCGTGGAACTGCTGAGCCACTTTTGGTGGGAGGTGCTGGGGGGAGAGAGCGAGCGCGTGGCTGCTGGTGGGTGCTAAACACCTGCGAATTTTTTTCTGTGGGGCTGGAGCACTCATGGAGTCGGCACCTATGAGCCTGGGGATCCCGTCACACACCTATGCTAAGAGTTACTCAATTTTGGAGTCATAAAGGGTGTTCCTATTTCAAAAAGGAGAAGCAGGGCAAGCAGGGAGAGGAATAGTAAAGACAGTTTGGCAGAGGTGCCCTATGAAGGGCTATTGTTTGCAACAGCTGCAAGTGGGGGAGTTTTACAAGCTCATCAGAAGCGAAGAAAGTGTAATATCCGCTACAGGGAGAAAAGCTATAAGAGGCAGCAAGCAAATAAGGCGAAAATGATTAATAGTTGCTGGGGTTTGGTCTTTTCTAAAAGGGAGATCACTAACAGGAGGTTAACATACAAGTTAACAAGCTGGGAAGTCATAAGGCCAAATTACCAGAGGAGAGACAAGTTGAAGAATACCTTGAATGTACTGAAATCACCACTGCCTAACAGAAGTCGTACTGAATTGCAGAAACCACTGGCAGTAGCAGTATCCGAACCACTGAGAACTCATGGAGGGCAAGAAAGGACTGGAACCAAGTGCCTCTTTTTAAAAAAGGAGAGGAAAAAGGAGATGCAGAGAGTCCCAGACCAATAAAGTTAAACTGAATGCACAGTAAATGTCTAGACAAATAAATAAAGCTGATTATTAGTGAGATTTTAGAGGAAAAAGCAGCAATAAATAGTAACTCATATGCAACTAGTTTATCAAAGACTAGTTGTGGCAAACAATAGTGACAAATTTATTGGATAAAGGAAATTCAGTGAGTATCAAGATCATCTTGACTTTACCCATGCATTTGACGTAGCTGTACATGCAAACTTACAGGCAAGCTAGAGAACTGTGGCTTAACATGAAGGTGGATACAGAATGGACTGGACATTCAGTTTTGGAATAAGCAAGTGCAATGCTTTTGAAATCAATGGGGTTAACATCAAGGATGAATTGGGACCAGAGAATATTTAACATGAAGGAGGGGGGAGGAGGAAGAGATTTACTGGGAGGGATCTCCAAAGACTCTGGTGAATATTAATAAAAATAGAACAAGATCTGGAAAAAAACAGGCTGATAGCAATAAAAAAAAGACTAAATGAGGGTGCACTGAAAGCGGTAATGATCAAAATGCATAATAATACTGCTGAGTAAGGGGTTACTGAATAGGCAGCAATGCCACAGGATAGGGTCTGGGAGAAATAGCAGAAGATAAATTGAATGAGTCAACAATGAAGTCACAAAAATGGGCAGACGATTGAATTGTGTTAATAGGAGTATGACACATAAAACAAAGAAAAATATTCTCTTCTACTCAGTGCTGGTTAGGCCTTTCCAGGAAATGCTGTATTATATTTGGAGGTATGATAAATTTTAAAGAGAGACAGAAAAGAAAGGAAGACACAAAAGACAAATGGAGAGACTTCAGAAGGGGGTTGGCAAATGAGCCAAGCAAAGAGATATGTAGAGATCTGGATGAATTCACTCTGGGGAAAAGATGACTGAGAAAAACAAGACAAGAGTGTTCAAAGCCCCACAGGATATTGCAAGAAGACAGGAATCATTATTCATCGAGGACAGAACAAGTAGCATTACGGTTTCAGCTGTAACAAGGAAGATTTCAGACAAGAGTTAAACACTATTAAAGCAGATAAGCAATGGAACAACCTGCCTAAGGAGGCTGGAGACTCAAGGTCAGGACACATCTATCTGGGTTGGTTTAGTGATGAACAAAAAAGCAAATCGCACCACAACAGTGTTGAGGAAAGACAAGGTGAATCAGTAGAGATCCCTTCCAACCTGTAGCCTACGGCAACATACAGGCATTTCACCAACACGTGGACACACAAAGGAGTCCCAGCATCATTGGCCACTTCCAATTTAGTTCTGCTCACAAGCAGCGTTAAATACACCATTAGGCAGAACAATCCTTGAAAGAAATGTCAAAGGGTCCCAGCCAAGTTTTCCTAGTCACCACAGCATGTGAAAGGCTTACATGGAAGGGACCCTGCAGGCCTATCCTTTCCCTCACAGGCCTGCAGGGTCCCTCTGCTCTGCAAGGCTCCCACCTCCCCCTGGCTCCCAAGCTCTGTCGGCTGCCTCGCGCCAAGTCAGACTTCCTCACTTTGGCACAGCAAATTCCTTCCGTGAACTTTTAAACTCCCAGAACACGAGCGGATTTTGTGGGGGAGTTAGCATGGGGAACATACACCCAAATTAGTCAATACAAAACCAGCCTGACTAACTGTACCATGATTGCATTAATTTCTTATGTTATGAATAATGCTGTAAAGGAGGGAGGAGTTCTCATAATTGAAAAGAGAAAAGGCTAGTACACTGTTGATTAGGAGATGGACTTTGAACTGCAGAATTACCATTCATGCCAGTATTAAACAGCTAAATCAAGTATGTTTAAACATTTTGATTCACTGGTGTACTTGGACATGAGGAGGAGGTTCAGCATATCATTTGTGCCTTGGCTTTGACCGGCCAACTCAAATTCTATAATAAAAATCAAAGAATTCTGAAAGAACACAACAATGTTCACACTTCTATATGCCATGCTCTGTTAACTGCTATGAGTTAAATAACTCAACTTGGCTAGTTAGAGAAGAGAAACATTTTTCAGTGAGGTTTCCATCTCAATTCGGTCCAACGTCTACAAACTCTATCATGGGTTTAATGTGATGGAAAAAAACGCAAAGTTAAAAAAAAAGATCAGGTTACATTTAGTAAAAATCCCAGCTAGGGAAAAGTTTGAGTACTGAAAAGATCTGCCTGGGACAAAGATTGGTGCTCTTATTCCACCCCCTCTCATGTCATGATTCATCAACAGGACGCTGTTCAGCTCCACTCACTGTCACAGCTCCACTCACTGTAATTTTCAGCTTACCTACTATCTCATTAGCATAGCTTCATAGTTTGCATTCTGAGGCTAGCTCAAACCTACCAATCATGTCTTGATAAGACAGACTATTAGGCTGGGAAGTCAAGCAAGCGGGCCATCATTCCATCTGTTACGAATGTCTGGACGGCTAACTTTACATAGAGAAAAAGCTGCAGTTTAATATACAGCCACTAGATCAGTTCAGTCAACTCCTGCACTAACAGACACAGGCCCAAACAAACCCACTGCTTTGCCACTAACCCTAAGCCATGCTATTTATGATAGCCGGAATGAGATTACAAATACAGGGCACCCTCTTTAGCTGTGCCATCATTATAGGAAATGTGATATTATCCTCTTGGCCTCCAACTTGAAGAAAGCAAAGACAAAAGAGCGCACAAATATCCTGAACCCAAGTTCTCCTGAACCTAATCATCTCAGTATGATTTTTCTCCTTCAACTTTACAGTGACTGAGGTAAAAATAAATAAATAAAGACACTGAAGAATCTTGGGATTCATTAAAAACAGATTCATTTAACGTTATTCAGGGGGCCACCCGAGATCGCCTATACAACCTTCATTGAAAGTATCAGCTTTAAGCATAGTGCTCAGCACCGGAAATGCAGACTTGCCAATGAGGTCTTGATTCTGCCCCCATCACCACGTACTCTCTGCTGATAAAAATTCACCCGTGCCAACCCTGAGCACAGGAATAAATTTCACCCCAGGTACCTATCCAAGGCACAGAGAGGCTTAATTGAGAAGGCTGAACTCGGATTAATGAATGCCAGTGTCAGCACCGACAGCGCCTCTCCTGTGTGGCCTTGAGCAAGTCACTCTCCGCTCGCTCGCTCTCTCTCTGTCAGACAGACAGACAGCATTAAAAAAATAATGCCTCCCCTAGCATACAAGGTTGTTGCGGGGATACAGTAGCCCTAATACTGCATTTGTAAAGAAGCAGCAGGAGTAGATAAAGCGTTTTGAAGAGGAGACGTGCTTAGTACCATTATCTGTACTTAAGTACAACCCACAAAGCCTGGGCTGGGGATGCCACACAGCTAAAACTGGCCATCAGATAGATTAAGAGACTTCATTGCAGGAGGGTATGGAAGAAACGGTAGCAGGGACACAAGTGATACGCTTCCCTGTGTTACTTAAGAACACAGAACCACCATACTGGGTCAGACCAATGGTCCATCTAGCCCAGCATCCCATCCTCTGACAGCAGCCAATGCCAGCTGCTTCAAAGGGAATGAACAAAACAGGGCAATCATCAGGTGATCCATCCCTTGTCACCCATTCCCAGTTTCTAGCAAACAGAGGCGAAGGTCATTGCAACGGCACATGGGAAATCCACAAAGCAATGCTTTTTCCGACAATACCATTTAATCAAGTGCATGCTTAATGCACTTTGCACCATGATTGTACCAGAGAGCTCTAGGACTCTAGCCAGCTCTAGTTATTGGATTCCTAGATGGCACTGAAGCCAGGATGCTTACAATAGCAACCCACTCATTCATAACCATTGGCTATAATAAGTGGCCGTGATGAGGGAAGAGAAATTGTTAAGTACAACAAAACGTTTAAAGAGAACATAGTCCAAACAGCAGCATACAGGTATGCGTATGTGTTTATTTATACACATTCCCATTTTAAGCTAACAGCCCCTTTGCATCAATAAAACGTTTCCCACATTTGTCAAGATGAATAAAAACAATGCTTCATTATGGAGCGAATGTCTTTGTTTAATGATGATTAGTAACGTTTCTTCTTGAAGAGACTCCGAAGCCATGAATCATTTACACGCATTTGAGTGGAATAATTAGAACCTAGAGCAATCATGCTGCTAGCGGTTTTTTAAATGTGCATTTTGCTTTTAAACCTCCCTCTGCAAACTTTTTAAAATCCATACTTGTTTTAGCATTTGACCAATTATATCAAAACACACTTTTGGCAAATTAACTAAATGCTGAAAAGGCACCAAACGCAATAATGCCATCCCACCTGCAAAAAATTATGTTCATGATAAACTGTAAGAGTTCCAAAATCATGATAATTCTGAACAAATTATGAAACAGGTTCTGTCAATTCACAAGTTAATACTTTGTGATGCAATTGTCAAAAAGCAGAAATATTTACCAATGTGATCACAAGAATGACAAATACTGTGCATTTACCTAGAGCCTCCTGCCCAAACAGCTTGATAACATTCATGTATTAACCCACACAACACCTGTATTGTAGGTAAGTATTACCTTTGCTTTTAAAGTCTCCTTTGCTTTTTACAGGCAAACAGAGAGACACACTTATCCACAGGAAGTCCATGGCAGAGTGGGCAATAGAAGACGTATTTTTGACTTCCTGCTGTGTTTTAGCAACAAGAACACTACTTCTTATCCTGAGATTTATTCTCTAGTATGATCACCTAGTTTACAATTGCTGGCATCCTCCAATCTGAGGAAAACTGAGCACAAAACAGTGTTATGGTATATAGACAACTCCTTCCCTTCTGAAGGAGTGTAGGGACAGCAAATCTGACAACCAGAGTAAGAGAAAAAAGTCACCACCTCTCTATTATACAGAAAACACAAGATGCAATTCTGAGAGTGAATGCTTTTTTCAGAGGCATGTTGATCTCGCCTACCCTCCTGAGGGCGTTGTGGGGATTAGTGTTTATAAAGTGCTTTGAAGACGAAAATTGCTACGCAAGTACAAAATAGAATGCTGCTTAGCACATCCTCTGGGGGCAGAAGGTTCAATGGAATCTCTCCCACTTTCTTCACTCCCTATCTCAAAGTTTCCAAATCGCAATGACACAGGCGCAGCTCTCTCCACAGCACACATCCCTGCTCCTGCTTCAGTCAGCCGAAAGGTAGAGAGAGGGAGCTATGCTACAGTGAGCACTCCCTCCTCCCCTAAAGGGCTGGGCATGCTGCCTTCTGTCCCAAAGCCCTCAAGGCAGAGGTCAGAAGCCAAACTCTGATCCACTGTGTGGCAGTAGTGCACTGCCCATTGTCACTGAAATGACCAGCCCAGCTGTGGGTTGTAGGACAGCTTTTTACAGCACAGTAAATGCTGGTCTCCAACAGCTAATCAAAATGGTTTTAGCAGGTCCCTTTATGCGAGAGGAGAGGCCAGTCCCCACTCTATTACATATGAAATACTTAAAGCTTGAGACTTTCTAAGACTGAAATTTAATAGTATCTGCACTGGAGGATGTTGCTTGCATCTCTTTCACATGAAAGTATCCCAAAAGGATTCATAGCCAAATGCAGCAGATTAGACTGACTGATATTTCAAGCCTGACCAGTCATTCATCTGTGTGGGCAGCAGGGGTGAAAGTAACTTAAAAGTCTTACCGGTGCGGGGGCCTGGCTCCAGGGCCTCGGGAGGAAGAAGCGGGGCTGGAGACCAGCCTCCCTCAGCCAGCCTTTCCACACTGCCTGGCCTATGTTGCCTGGGGCTCTGGCAGTGATTTAAAGGGGCTGGGGCTCCAGCCGCTGCAGCGGGCGCCAGGAGCTCCAGCCCCTTTTAAATCGCTGTGCCCCAGGGCAGCTGCCCTCTTTTCCCCACCCACCCCCTCTCGGTGGCCCTGGTGGGGCAAAAGGGGCAGCAGCGCTTTAACCTCGGCTGTGTACGGGCCTGTACTGGTGGCCACTTCTTACCAGTACGCTTTACCGGCCCACTTTCACCTCTGGTGGGCAGGTAAAGGTGATCATGTAGGCAACACGTGAATTCTTAGCATTACTCCACTCTAATCCATGCAGTGTCTCAGAAAACCTTATAAATCTCAGTGAAAACTACTAAAATTAACATCTAAGGAGGCTTGCTACCTGCTGCATCCTTTCATGGGTTTGAAATGTACTAGCAATTGTAAAGGCTAGATTTTCTGAAAGCATCAAAGTTTAGCTTACAATTGATGAGCTCAGCCTGGAAGAGTCAGAATTAGAACCACCTAGTGCCCCATGTTAAGAGCACGTTCACTTTCACATACCTGGCTTCCAAAGGACTTGTCCACATTAAAAAGTCTGCAGCAGCACAGAGAAGATGCTACCTACGCCGACGGGAGGGCTTCTTCCATCGGTACAGGTAATCCACCTCCCAGAGAGGCGGTAGCTATGTTGGCAGGAGAAGCCCTCCCATCAACATAGCGCTGTCAACACCAGGAGTTAGGTCTGTATAACTGCATCACCCAGGGGTGTGAACCTTCCATACCCCTGAGCGACACAGTCATACCGTTGCTAGTACAGACCAAGCCTATGTGCTCTTGGCCAGATTGTGATCTCAGTTACATTGGTGTAAACCTGGACTAATGCCAATGAATCTACATCTTAGTTTTTCTATAGCATCCAGAACTATGACATGCCCCAATTCATCAAAACACTGAAGCACGTGCCTAGTTACCCTTCTTAGTTGGGACCCAAGTGCTGCAACCAATGGAATTAATCTGACGTAACTGAGTTCAGAATCCTGGGACCCCTTTCCAGCTAAACGCTCTAAGTGCAAATCTGACCATAAGTGTAGTCACCAAATGCAGGAACTCTGTACAGCTGCTCTATCTTGAAAATAGCATCGGAATTACACCTAATATCTGTGCATTAACATAATTTGACATAAGTTTCCTGGAACACCCATAACCTGCTTTATGCAACTGTAGTTGGGTACAGACTAAGTCATGGTGCAGAACCAGCAGCTGAGCATTCTGTGCCTGTGTATGTTCTTATGAGCCCTCCAGCAAGTACACACAAAGGGAGTCCAAGTGCAGTAAATTTACACCCTATGGAAAAGCCTAACTCTAAATGCTGTACTTGAGATGTATTCAGGATCCCTCACATTCAGATGCATTGTCAACTGGAAGAGAACAAACCAGTCTCTTCCTCTGATAAAGCAGAATTTAATTTCTTTTGACTAACGACGTTTTATGCTGCTTGTTCTCACTGCTACATGAAGATAAATCAATTTAGCCAAATCTCCTCTCTTGTAAAAATTAAAAAGGCACATTTATACAGTCCCATGCTTGGTGAGTCTAGCAGAGCTGGACCTTGCAAAGGAAATTAAAACCAACAGTAAAGGTTCCATAGCCATATAAATAAAATGAAAACGAGGAAAGAAGTGGGACTACTAAGAACTGAGGTTTGGGTGGAGATTAAAGATAATCTAGTCATTGCACAACACCCAAACTAATACTTTCCTCTGTTTTTAATAACGGTAATGAGGAGGTATGGGGTAGCGACAGGGGGCTAATGCAAATGAGAATATGGAAGTGGAAATTACTACAGTACTAAGGTGGAAGTGCAACTCAAAAAGCTTAATGGGACCAAATCAGAGGGGCCCAGCTGATCTCCACCAATAGCAAGGATTTTTAATGAATCTGTAAACTCCGGGGTTATACTCTACAACTGGAGAATTTCTAGTATACTACCTATTTTTAAGAAACGGAGGGAAAGTGATACAGGAAACTGCAGGCACATTAGTTTGACCTCAATTGTACACAAGGTCTGGGAAATTTTTTTGAAAGAGAAAGTAGTTAAGGACTTAGAGGTAAAAGGTAATTGGGATAATATACAACACGATTTTACAAAAGGTAGATCATGCCATACCAACCTGATCTCTTTCTTTGAGAAGATAGCTGATTTTCTAGACAAAGGAAATGCAGTAGATCTAACCTAACTAGATATCAGTCAGGCACTTGAAACAATTCCACATGGGAAATTATTAGCTAAATCAGAGAAGATGGAGATTAATATGAGAACTGAAAGGTGGATAAGAAACAGGATAAAGGGGAGGTTACAACAGGTCGTACAGAAAAGGTGAACTGTCAGGCTGGAGGGAGGTTACTAGTGGGGTTCCTCATTACCTTGGCACAAAAAGTGGGAGCGCGCTAATAAAATTTGTGGATGACACAAAGTTGGGAGGTATCGCCAATACGGAGGAAGACCGGAATACCATATAAGAAGATTTGGATGACCTCAAAAACTGGAGTAATAGTCAATTGGATGGAGTTTAATAGTGCAAAGTCATGCACTTAGGGACTAACAAGAAGAATTTTTTGCTAAAAGCTGAGAATGCATCAGTTGGATCATGACAGAGGAGGAGAAAGACCTGCGTGTATTGGTCAATTGCAGGATGACAATGAGCTGCCAATATGATGCAGTAATGAAAAAAACTAATGGAGTCCTAGGATGCATCAGGCGAGGTATTTCCAGTAGAGACAGGGAAGTGTTAGTACCATTATGTAAGGCACTGGTGAGACCTCATCTGGAATACTGTGTGCAGTTCTGGTCTCATGTTTAAGAGAGATGAATTTAAACTAAAACAGGTGCAGAGAAGGGCTACGAAACTGATCAGAGGAACTGAAAACCTACCTTACAAGAGGAGACTCAAGGAGCTTGGCTTGTTAAACCCAACCAAGGCTGAAGGGACACATGATTGCTCTGTATAAATACATCAGAGGGATAAATACCAGGGAGGGAGAGGAGTTATTTAAGTTAAGCACCAATGTGGACACAAGAACAAATGGATATAAACTGGCCATCAACAAGTTTAGGCTTGAAATTAGGCAAAGGTTTCTAACCATCAGGGGAGTGAAGTTCTGGAACAGCCTTCCAAGGGGAGCAGTAGGGGGGCAAAAATCTTAACTGGTTCCAGGAATGAGCTTGATAAGTTAATGGAGGGGATGGTATAATGAGACTGGCTACTATGGCATGTCACCCACTGGCTACTGCCTGTAGCAAATATCCCCATTGGCCAGAGATAAAACACTAGATGAGTAGGGCTCTGAGTTACTACAGAGAATTCTTTTCCAGGTGTCTGGCTGGTGGGTCTTGCCAACATGCTTGGGGTCTAACTGATCACCATGTTTGGGATCTGGAAGGAATTTCCCCCCAGGTCAGTTGGCAGACCTTTGGGGTTTTTTCACCTTCCTCTGCAACATGGGGCATGGGTCACTTGCAGGTTTAAACTAGAATAAATGGTGGATTCTCCATAACTTGAAGTGTTTAAATCATGATTTGAGGACTTCAGTAACTCCGCCAGAGATTATGGGTCTATTAGAGGTTCTGTGGCCTGCGATGTGCAGGAGGTCTGACTAGGATGATCATGTTGGTCACTTCTGGCCTTAAAGTTTAAGTCAGATGTATGTCGCCTATAAACCAGAAGGGAAGTTTATCATCAGTAAAGAGTGCTGCAAAAACAAGCCCCATTATCAAAGTGTTTAAAATCATTCACTTCTCCTTGTTTGAAGCTACTAATTTAGCAACAGGCTTTAAAATGTATTCACCTTTTGAACTATTCAAGCCTTTTACAATTAAATGTAATCTTTTCCATTTAACAATGGGGTGGGCAGACAGCCCCTTCCCTCTACATTTTTTCTTGACAAAATATAAATGAAGGTGCGTTGCTGGCAGACCAGCTCAGGGTAAAGCAACAGGCAGTTCACCCGTGTATGAATCTCAGAGGAATATCAAGAGGCACTGTAATGTGTTTTAACCAATTCACGTGTAAAATGTAACCGTATTGTTAAGCTTGGCTATATCCTGTTGTTTATTTGCTATTACACATGCCCTGTGATAGATAACCCTAAGATCAAAAGGAAATAATAATGTTATTGTACCCACTTGCCTGTTTCCTGTGATTGCTATCCTTGTATTTAATTAACCTCTCAATACAGAGATGAGAATTTTAGTGTGCCAAAACTTCTTCATGAATACTAATGAATGATACTTGTGATGGGTCCACTTATCCCCCCTATTGTAACAAACGGCAATTGCATTATGTAAAACACTGTAACTGGATTACTTGTGTATGCATAGGAAGTAAAATGTTAAGCTTCAAAGCATGGGTCTGTACATTCAACAATGGGAAACCCACAACTTTGTAAAGCAGGAGCCCATGCTGTGCTGAAAAGACTTGTCAGACTGTTTTCAACGATAAGAAGCAGCTTTGTCAGCAAGCCTTTTTACCTCGGAACTGATGAATTCTGACAGGGAGAATTCTAAACAAAAAGGACCTAGATAGCCAAAACCAATTTTGGGAAACTCTGAGGAACTTATGGAGAACTTGCAGACATTACATCTTTGCATCATTTGGACTACAAACTGTAATTCACCTGTAATGTATTTTATTTGCTTTAACCTGTCTCTCCTTATATAATAAATCTTTAGTTCAATTTACTAAAGGATTGGCTGCAGCATTGTCTTCGCTGAGTATACCTTGACGTGGGGGTAAGTGACTGGGTCTTTGGGGTTGGAAGAACCTGATATAGTGTGATTTTTCGTTTTAATAACTTTTTATCACTAAGTTCATTTTGTCTGAGTGATAAGATTGGCTGGAGAGCTTAAGGTAACTGCCTGTGGCTCAATGGTAAGGCTAATATAGTGATCCAGGAGTCCATATTTGTTACTGGTTGGTGACATCTAATTGTAGAATATACCACCAGTTTGGGAGTGTCTGTCCAGTTTTCTGCCAGTCTGACCTAATATTGGCACGCACAGCTGTGAGGCACACCAGACAGTGTGACAAAGGGATTTCTCTTTACCCACTGGCAAAGCAAGGGACAATATAAATATAACAGTGAGCAGAAATCCAAAGGGGCCAAGTTCATGCAGTCTAGCTAGTGTTTTACTCTCACCCAATAAGATGCATCATCTTCATCCCTGTGGGTGATTTCCCTACATGCCAAGGACCAGCACAAGGCCTATGGAACATGTAGTTTGAGGACTCACCTGGAACTGGAGTGATGCACAGACTGTTTTTTTCCAGAGTGGCAGCCGTGTTAGTCTGTATCAGCAAAAAGAATGAGGAGTCCTTGTGGCACCTTAGAGACTAACCAATTTATTTGGACATAAGCTTTCGTGGGCTAAAACCCACTTCATCAGATGCATGTAGTGACTCTCCTCATAAGGATTAGTTCAACTATAAATCAGTGGGCCTGTGTGGTCAACTCCACAGTCATTAAAGGGGAAAGAGACCCTCAGAGCTAGAGAAAATAAACTGTTGTCCTTGAAAAACATTTGGACTGTCTGCTTGACTTAGAGAGTTTGCAATAGATCTCTTATGATGTCTGGGGTACCGCATGCAAGTCACATGGGCTGTAATAACCTGTTCTTCCATCCTTATCCAGTAGTACCGATAGGCACACAGTGGTCCCCTGATTGAAGCGACCTCTGGAACCCAATTTCAAAATATGGGGCCTGATCCTTTCCTGTAGGCAACGGGAGCAGGAGCAGGCCCCACATTCACACAGTAGAGGTGTGATGAATGACAAAGGATAAGTTCAGAATTCATGACATTCACAGCAGTAGTACCACATAAGAATTTCGCTTGCAGAATGGTCACTCAGCCTTCTCAAATCACAAGACAAAAATTACAAACAGCACATTTCTTTTTATCCAGTGCTACACCTTGAACACATGCACGGTTCCATGCAAAAATGAGGCAATTTTTTCTTAGCCTTCTTACTCCTTTGACAGCATATATGCCAAAATAATAATCCACTATGATGCACTTAAGATGTCACCACAAGATCAAAGCATTTCCATATGAAGCTCTGGCAGATCAGTTACCCTTCCAGCCAAAGCCATGGAAATCCTACTAGATGGGGCTAATTAATTAATTAAGGTGCCTTTCTTTGTGCAGTCTTTTAGAACTTTTAATCATGGGGAAATCCTGCTTATTCCACGTTTTTATACAATGGGTTTATGTGAACTCCTGATCTGTGTCCATCCTTTTCAGGAGTCCCTTTGGCATCATAAAAAAATGACCTTGTAGCCCTGGATTTATGCCATACCTAATACATTAAAATGTACAACACAGCTCTCTAGCTACAACAAAACATCAGTAATTCCTGTGTGCTGTCTCAAGTGGAAGCAAAGTACACACCACACCAATTCTACCTGCTCATAGCAGCCCAAATGTCCGTTTCCACATCAGAATCACAGTACAAGCAGAACCAGCTCTGTTCCAACCCTCTCATCAACCACCAGACTGCTGAGTGTTACAATACTTATAGGTATGGAGGGTTCCATGAGAGCTCCCACTCCACACCACAGAACAGGGTGGCAAAGGGGCTATTGTCAACACCTGGCTCTTGTTGTGTGTGCCTGTCTCATGCTGCAGCAGCAAAGTTTCTGTATTTGCCAACAACGCAAGGTGCTTCTTCCCCAGCCCATTGCCCAGTGGAATAATTACAAACCAAGCCTCTCTTAAAAACTTTATCATCACAGGCCATGTAGTGCTCACCGATGCTCAGGAGCTCCTATTAAGAGTCGATACACGCTAAGAAAGCCAGAGGGAAAAATATCAAATCAGTGGGAACATCCATTTCTGGCCACATGCGCAGAGTTTTTCATCTTGTTGAAGTTTCTAGTGAATTCAATTAGGAGTAAAGGGGGCGGGGAGGAGAAGATCAGAAATCTGAACTCTAACACGATCATGATGCTTGTAAACCCAATTTCAAATATATTTAATTATATTTTTGTTAGGGGTACCATACTTCAGAGCACTGCCACTGTCCCCTTATGATCACCACTTCAATATACAGAGAATGTTTGTATTACTCGGATTTATTCCCTTATATGAAGAACTACTGTTACTATTTGCAAACTTAGGAGTAAGAAATAAAACCCATCACACTATTATTGCTGTAGAATTATCACTACACAAGACATTCTGCTTGAAAATCTGAGTTTCCTCACTATACTATTAAAGCCAGCTGCTGCTTAACAACTATAGGGCCAAAACTAATTTAGTGGGGGTGTTTCTTGTATATTGGGTATCAGGGTTGTGCAAAGATTCTACAAGTCTCATGAAAATATCCAAGGGACATTCTTCTAATTCATAGTTCAAGAATTTTTGCACTGGCATTTACAATATGAAACAAGCAAATTTCTTTTCTTGCAGCCTGACTCTGTATTGATCAATGAAAGTCTCTAGAGCTCTCTTTGCTAACAGGATTTGGGGTACCCCATTCCAAGTGTTGACTGGTGGGGTGATGGCTAGTTATGGACGTGTGTTTGTGTAAGTGGTGAAAGTTGCTTAGCTATACCACAAGTTATCTATCAGTTTTGGTCTCCCACATTCCCAAACCCATTATCTGTTCTGTTCGCCAACACTTCTACGATTATTACTAATATTTGTTATTTATATTCCAGTAGTCCCTACAGGTCCCAGTTAATACTTGGGTGTACAAATTGATTCTAATTGTGTGATAAACTGTGGAAAAGTGAGTATAAATTTATGAAGTGTCACAATAACCTGTAACAATAAATACCAATGGTGGCAAGAGCAAAAGGGAAACAGACAGACAATTAGTTTAAACAAAAAGACCTACTGCTATAAAACTCAAGGACTCTGTTAAGATCATGCCTAGTAAACAACAGAAAGTCAGAGATTCCGAGGCCAGAAGATATTATTGTGATCATCTAGTCTGACCTCTGATAGAACACAGGCCATAGAACTTCCCCAAAATAATTCCTAGAGCAGATCTTTTTGAAAAAGATATCCAATCTTGATTTTAAAATAGTCAGTGATGGAGAATCCACCATGATCTTTGGTAAATCGTTCCAACAATTAATAACTCTCACTGTTAAAAAATGTACGCCTTATTATTTCCTGTCTGAATTTGTCAACTTCCAGCCACTAAAGCATGTTATAGCTTTCTCTGATAGATTGAAGAGCTCATTATTAAATATTTGTTCCCCCAGTAGGTACTTACAGACTGATCAAGTCACCCCTTATTATTAATCTAAACAGAGTGAGCTCCTTGAGTCCAAATAAGGGTGTGTCTACACGGCACGCTTCTCTTGGCAGCAGGTACAGTACATACCCGTGTAACCCCTTTGCCCTAGCGTGGGTATAGTTTGCAGTGTAGACCATGAGGCATGGCTTAGGTGAGTAAAGACATGCCTTGAAGAGCGTGGATATGAACTCAGGTACATACCCAACATGGATCTCTACTCGCCCAAGCCACACCACACCACCTACGCTGCTGTTTTTAGCCGTTTAGTGTCTGGCAGTGGGGAAAGGCTCTGGCAATTCCCAGCTGCCTGAGCCATTCCCTACCACAGGGAAAGTCTCCAGCAGCAGGGAGAGGCTCTGGCATGGGGGAGGCAGAGCCTTTCCCGGCTGCCTCCCCGCCGCCAGAGGCTTTCACTGACAAGTGTAGCTATATACACCACAATATGGATGTGGTGGGTTTTTCAACCACCGCCAGTGGTGTGTAGTGTAGACATGGCCGTGGTCATGTTTTCTAATTCTTTCATCCTCCAGGCCAATTTATTAACAGCCCAGCAGCACTGGAAGATCAACAGTCCACCACACAACCAGAAAGGGAGACATTTTGCACATTCATTTGGGGAAGAGAGAGGAGAGAAGAGAGCTATAAAAATGGAAAATTTAGTCAATAAAAAAGTGTGCACGCACCTGCAAATAGATCACCTACCAAAAATGGACCCAATTTCACTGAGGCCAAAACTATTTGCTGTGAATAGTTCACCAGCAATGGTATATACCAGATATAATGAAAACAAATTCCTTCCTACTGGCAAAGCCCACCTCTAAATTAGTTAGAGCCTTTTGCTGTCAAAGCACCAGGAGCCTTAAATCCTATATACTGTTTCAGTAACATCGTAACCACCTCACCTAGATTTTTTTATAATTAATTTTTTGTATTCATTTTCATAAAGAAACGGACAATGAAAAGTACAAACATGATAAATGACTGATGGCTTGTGTGTGTTTCCAAATGCCGCGTGCATCACAGAATCTGTAATACAATTATCGAATTATGCAGTTTTATAACTCATCAAAGCCGTAAGGCCGGATGATACAAAACCAGGCAATACTACATAGACATAACATGTTAGGGCCGGGGTAACAGTAGTAAAAACCAGAGAGAAGACAGAATTATTCACATTAGTCTACAGCCTTAATCTTTCAGCCAGCTGTGCCAAATTCAGTTCCACTCTGTCCTGACCCGTCATTCTTCCCTCATGCATTTTATGAGATACACAGGCTATTCTTTTACTTTTTGGACACCTCTGTTCTCCTGTTTTACTGGCAAATACCCTCATCTGATACAGTTTCTTCCAAGACATCAGCACCAGAGTCTTGGTCAGCCTTAAAAATGCTTGAAGCCCTCCTGCACCTGGCTCTCTTCTCCTTTCCAAGTATTTACAATTCTTCCATCAGCTATTTCTGACCAAAGCGACTCTCTGCTAATTGCCTCTGGCTCACTCTTTCTAATCTGACACTGGATATTGCAAAAAAAATTTTAAGTCACATTTTTCTTTCCCAGTCAACAATCTGAATCCAAGGTGTTTCTTTCTCTCTTTCTGCTAGGACAAAGAGTTGCCTGCTGCTACTGTTCAGAAAATGCTTAGATTTCCCTTTTTAAGTTCTTCTTCCTCTTCATCTACCCTCACCATTAGGCAAATTGACTAAGTCCTTTTAACTCATGTCTAACATCTCACAGGTACTGACATGCTTATTTGACAGCTGCCTTTCTAAAAAGCTGAAATGGACAAGGTTGAGCGTTGGTTTGGGTTTTGCAAGATCTCGGGGGGGGCTGGTTGGTTGTTTTTGCTTTATAAACACCAAGAGCAAGGAGCCAGGTCTCATTAGATCCAAAATCCACAAAAAGGAATTTCTGAGGAGCAGGGATGGCTGATGAATGGCTGAAGTTCTGATCCCTCTTTACTGTAAAGCTAGGGTTTAAAAAAAAACAAAACCTCCACTCAAAAGTGAAGGAATGACCTCTCTCATGACTCCTCTAGAGGTAAGGATTTTGCAAAAGTCCCAAGTTAATTCAAATGTTTAAATGCCTAGCAATAGAATGAGACAAGCAATTTTTAATGGATGAACTGGCAATGAATACCAGCAAAAAAATATCAGGAAAAACCTCAACAGCAAAAGCATCAGAGCGGCCTGTACATTTTGTATGCAGTACACATCTTTGTTTAGTTCTTTAATGCACACTTGCTAAATCTACCTACCTATATTCTGGCAAATCTAAAATATTTCTCTACTTTTCACATATGATCATTGTATTTGTTGGATCAATTTTATTCCTCTCTTGCATTTCTGCCTGGGGTTAATTTTCCTGCCAATTCCCACCCTTTCTTTCACTGCATAGTTTTAATCCTCCCGTGTGATGACTCAGATGTGAGCTTCTGTCAAAGAACAGAAGCTTTTTCTGATTCACTGCTCTCATATTACGAATAAGTAAATGTTCTGAATTAACCTTCCCCCCCCCGCTCAATCAGGCCCCAATCCTGCATCTGATAGCATAGAGAAGGACTGCTGTACCCATGTACAGGCATGGTGCCTTCAGTGTCATAATCTTGGACAACCCTATGTTCACTCAACATTGTAGCATCAAGGACTCTCAACTGGTAACACTCATATTCAAGGTGACTTGGGTTTGTAACCACTGATGCCTGCCACAGAGTCACTTTTGCTCATCTTGATGACTCTCCGCACGTAAACTAAGGAGGCCATGCAACAGCATGGGGATCACTCTGGTATCCCAGCCAAAATCTTACCTCCAAAATATCCCAGAGCATTCACTACTGTGAGAGCTATTTTTGAGTGCAGAACGGTCACTCTGTTTGCTCATCAGCTGCACAGTCAGAACTTGTTATTTTGTACAGGGTTTCAAGATACACCGAGTATGAAAATATAATGTGAAACCAGATTCATTTTCTCTTCCCCACTGTCTAGCAAAGCACTCTTTGTTGGGAGATTATTCTTATTAAATACCCAACACGAAGAGTTCTGTTCTGCTAGGATCAGGTAGCTATACTATATATGCTGGTAGAATGAATTTCAGGATGCGATACTTCTGATGTTATTTACTATTTGGGGTGCAGTTATTTCCTGTAATAGCAGACCGTGACAGATTTAAAAGCACAATTTCAGGTTTCAGTGATTTTGTTTCTAGTGTCAGGAGCAAAGTCCAAAATTAGCTCCCCTCACACTTTACTACAGTACAACAGAGTATAACTTATTCCCCTGCAGCTTCCAATTTCTCAATTTCTCAAGCCTACCATAGGTACAATAGACAGTTGGGGATTTGGTCTTTCACTGCACATTTTGCGATAACTAGCATTACCACTTACTAGACTGCAGATCAATGCTGGAGTTTAACTTGCAAAATTACTTTCAGTTTGGATCACGTCAGCAAACTTCTCTTTTGCATTTCTAATTTCTATTTCTTCTACAGTAAATAAGTGCCAGAAGTAAGGCTGTGAAGAGATCCTTAACACGCTGGATTGTACAGTCACAGGAGGAAAGCAACCCTAGAGGGCAAACCAACAATTCTCTTTTCACTGTCATTTCAATAACTCCCACAAGTGTATGTAATCATAGACTGTATCCTACTCCAAATGCCAATTATAGCCACTTTTTGTCCTGTATATAATTGTTCTCTCTGAAGTATGTTTAGTGGGACCCATGCATATGATGAGCTAAAGGCATTTTATTCTATACAGATCAGGAATGAAATCACAGTATACTTCGAGTTTGCAAGATTTTGCATTCATAGAACATAGAATATCAGGGTTGGAAGGGACCTCAGAAGGTCATCTAGTCCAACCCCCTGCTCAAAGCAGGACCAATCCCCAACTAAATCATCCCAGCCAGGGCTTTGTCAAGCCTGACCTTAAAAACCTCAAAGGAAGGAGATTCCACCACCTCCCTAGGTAACGCATTCCAGTGCTTCACCACCCTCCTAGTGAAAAAGGTGAGCAAATCTCTTCTCATTTACTTCTAACTTCTCATGTGAGGGTGAGTTTTTGTTGCAGGTTTAAAAAACAATCACTTTAGCCCACGTTTTCTTAACCAGATGTTCCTACTGTATAATCCAAATGGATCTGGAGAGAGCACAATCTGGTGGTTTGACCCTGGATCTAGAGGATCTAGGTCTAATTCTGGTCCTGCCACTGACACCCTGTATGTCTTTTGGCAAGTACCTTAACCTCTTTGTGCCTCTATTTTTCCATTTGTAAAATACTTACCACTGTCATAGAAGTGTCACAAAGGATAGTATTTATTAAGCAGTTTGAGATCCTGCGGTGAAAGACACTAAAGAAATGCAAAGTCTTTTTTCTACCATTAACGTGAGGTTTACATGGGCCAATTCATTTTTATTTTAACATGCAAAACAGCTTTGAAAAACTCGTGCATCTACCCCAAGTATTACTAATTTGAATTACTACATCATCCAGGAGCCCTAGTCATGGACCAGGACCCAGTTAAGCTAGGCTTTATACAAACACAGAACAAAAAGATGGTTCCTACCCAGAGAGCTTACAATCTAAGAGAACAGACAGATACAGACAGATGGGGGAGCACAAGGAAACAATGAGATGTTATCATTCTGCAGGATAGGCAATGTTATCAGCACACCAGCTGCCTATCAGTTTGATGTATGTACTACAAACAATAACATACTACAGCACAATACTTAGCCTTTCAACTATATCTAAGGGTTTCATTTGCATATTCTAATGGGATTGTCTGTTACTAGTCTGCTCCTTGTACTTGAAAAAGAAGTTTATTTTGTTTATTGTATTTATTTGGGGCATATTTTGCACCCCCGTACCCCCTTTCATTTTGCACAGATTGTAAGCATAGCATAGTGCGCATAGCTAAAAGGCTCTCAATATATTATTGTATTTCCTACCAGATTCAGCTACTCCGATCTGGAAATACGTGAGTGGATATGCACATCTAGGTGAGGTTTTGCTTATACTACATTTTATTACCCTTTGAGTTTTTTTGCTCTGGAGGAACAACCCTACTGTCCATCTTTTATGAGCCAGGTGCAGAAGTTCTGCTGGTCCTTATTCTACCCCTCTAATGAGTAGAATCGTAGAATCACAGAATATTAGGGTTGGAGGAGACCTTAGGAGGTCATCTAGTCCAACCCCCTGCTCAAAGCAGGACCAACCCCAACTAAATCATCCCAGCCAGGGCTTTGTCAAGCTGGGCCTTAAAAACCTCTAAGGATGGAGATTCCACCACGTCCCTAGGTAACCCATTCCAGTGCTTCACCACTCTCCTAGTGGAATAGTGTTTCCCAGACACAAATCTATGCGGAATGAGAGCTCTGTTCCAAGAGAGAAGAGCAAGCTGCTCCAGAGAGTGTTGCCCATGTCACTCCATTACATCTGGTAGTTGAGCATACAGTGCTAGAGGCACCGATTTGATTTTGCATTTTATTAAGCATAACACATGGAACTCACATAATTTTTAAAAAAGACAATGAAACATTTTTCATCCTTACTTGTGAATTCCTATTTACAAACTGTTAGGCACATTTTCTTTGCGGGTCACTCATTCACTGGAGCAAAATGGGATTAATCCCTAACACGGTCTTCACATTGTGCTGTACAAAAGCTGCCATATGCAGATTCTGTACACAGTTTGTGCTGCTTTATAGCAGGAGAAGGGGAACCTACTTCAATATTTGCCCCAGGATGTGGCAGTTTTGTTTTTTTATATTTTATTTTATACATACATACATATTGTGACAAATTTCCTCCTCTGTCGTGGTGGGTCCTGCACTTATTGGCAGATTTGCTCGCCTCAGAGATTCACGGCAGCCCTCAGTTTGGCCACTTTTGCTAGTGGCTCAAACCTGCCATTCACTCAGCTAACCTCATCATTGGCCAGCCTGGGGAAAAGGAAGGAGAACAATCGCCGCAGTCTCTGCTGGTCCACCTCGTGGGTCGGGGGACAGGCCAGGGACCTTCCCCTCTGGTGGAACCCACAGTCCAGGTCAACTCCTCCTGTATCCAATAGGGAGTTAGAGGGATGGGGGGAACCCGGGCCTGCCCTCTACTCTGGGTTCCAGCCCAGGGCCCTGTGAATCACAGCTGCCTAGAGTGTTTCGTGTAACACCTGTGTGACAGCTACAACTCCCTGGGCTACTTCCCCATGGCCTCCTCCAACACCTTCTGTAGCCTCACCACAGGACCTTTTTACTCCTCAGTCCTCCAGCAGCACGCCCTCTCATTCTCAGCTCCTTGCGCGCCCCTCACTGACTGAAGTGAGGTCCTTTTTAAACCAGGTGCCCTGATTAGCCTGCCTGTCTTGATTCCAGCAGCTTTGGCGCCAGATGTCCTAATTAGCCTGTCTACCTTAACTGGTTCCAGCAAATTCCTGATTATTCTGGAACTGCCCCTGTTACCTTACCAGGGAAAAGGGACCTGCTTAACTTGGGGCTAATATATCTGTCTTCCATCACTCTCCTGTAGCCGTCTGGCCCGACCCTGTCACAACACACACACACACACACACACTCTCTCTCTCTCTCACTCTTTATTTAGAATCAGGATACAGAGATAAGCACCTATTTTCTATGCAAACTATCACTTACTTTGGGAGGCAATGTGGCCTTGATACTAGAGCACTAGACCGGGACTCAGAATCAATAACCATACCCCCCCCCCCCGCCAATAACTCTATCCTGCACCTCCAATAGGGTAAAGAAAATTTCAAGACAATTCAACTAAGCATGTGGATTTTAGATCCCTAAAAACAGGCAATCCCAGGGGTGCTGGAAAAAATTTTAGAGTGAGGGTGCAGATGATGGAAACCATGTTTTGGTGCATGTTATTACTACTTCAAGCCAGCGGGTGCAGTAGTACCCTTAGTTCCAGCACCACTGGGCAACCCTTAAAAAGAAAGTGACGTTCAACCTTATACTAGAGCAGGGCTGCCTCTCTGCTAAAATATATGATCAAGGAGGATGTCCCATACGGTATGAGAAAAGGTGAAAAATAGTTTGTGGGAAGAGACAACCAATTAAGGTGAACTGAACTAGCAAAGCATAGGGTACAAGAAGGGAAGTAAGGGGCATGTAAGAATGAGGGGTGAAATCTTGGCCCATTAAAATCAATGGAAATTTTACCATTGACTTCCATAGGGCCAGGATTTCACCCCAGGAGACTGAATGTGATACAGAAGGTGATCAAAACCGATGAATCTTCAAATACATTAAGGGCTGTTATAAAGAGGACAGTAATCAATTATTCTCCATGTTCAGCTGAAGGTAAGACAAGATGTAATGGGTTTAATCTGTAGCAAAGAAATTTACTTTATATGTGAGAAAAAACTTTCTAACTATAAGGGTAGTTAAAAGGTCTTCCAAGGGAGGTTGTAGAATCCCCATCACTGGAGATTTTTAAGAACAGGTTAGACAAACACCTCTAAGGGGTGTTCTAGGTTTACCAGGTCCTGCCTCATGGCAGGGGGTTGGACTAGATGACTTCTTGAGGTCCCTGCAGCCCTATATTTCTATCTGATAAGAGCCAATACAGGGACTCAAGAGGTGGGGAGGAGTGATAGTCAAACCAGTGGATGTCGTTATTAGCAATGTGTTGGGATAGAGCCCTAAGAAATAGAGTATCTCCTCTGTGTACAGTACATACAAGTCCCATTAACATTAATGGGAGCTCTGTGCATACATCAATTGAACAAGCTTGAGAGTATAATGTGAGTAGCTTTCTTAATTTAAGAAATTCCACCCCTTTTCACATTTCCTGAACCAGACAGGAAACAGCAAACTTTCCCTGTAACATGTGAATGAACAGCTGAAACACTGGAATTTTCCACATGTATTTATTCTCCCAAGGGGAAAAAATGCAATTCAAACAATTTTCATGTGGGTATGCAGCATATACAAAGCAGTTTTCGTTTGCCCAGTGACTTTGATGCTTAAGGAACAAAGGATGTGTCACACTGAATTAGATTGCTGGGTTACCTAACCTTGTATCGTGTTTCCAAATGTCTGATGCTTCAGCGAAAGGCAAAGAGACCAAGCCCTAATTTATCTAGCCAAATTAGCAATGCTCCATATTAGAAGAGGGTGGAGGTAGAGGATGGGATTAGAGAATCTTCTTGACCTGCAGCAATTATTTTATGTCCTGAAGCGTTAAACCGTTATGGCAATATCTTAGGACAGCAGAACTACAATTATTAGTAATGACCATAAAATCACCCAGGCCTCTCAGACAACCAGCCACAGCGCTTGACTCCATACCTTCCATTAGCACCAAATCCCACAAGTTAACTATGTGCTGTGTATTTGTCTTAAATTAGCACGTTATTCCCTTATTCTCACACTGCATCCAAAAACATTTCTAAAGAATCCATCACCATTATATTATGGGGCTGTTACATGTTTGAGTTTTCTCCAAAGAAGGATTCAAATCCTCTGCCCTTCTCTTGTTCTAGGTGTTAAGTGGTTTTCCATGTGAACAGTCAGGCTCTTCTGCTCCATCATCTGGGGAAGCCATTCCTGTAGTGATGAGTTTTGTAACATGCCCTGAAGGTGGCAAGATTTAGATGCCTTCTCATCTATTTTGTCCTGACTCCTGGCTACTTACAAGACCACTCTCCTTCCTGTGAATGCTCCCGACAATTGACCATTGCACCACTCCTGTTGACAGGTCTTAGATTTTAAACTCAGTTTGTAAAGACAGAGCATTCTCTAGGGAAGGCCCTAGACTTCAGAACTCCCTTCACTCTGCTTACTGTTCCAACAGAGCCCAGTTTGATGGCCTTCAGGGTACAGTGCAAGGCCTCGCTGCTCACCCATGAATTTTGCTAGCGAATGGGGCAGATGCAAATGGACTTCTTCCCCTCCACCGTGGAGGATGCTTGCTGATGCTGTGTTCTATTGCTAGTATTAGCTCTAATAGTGTGAGGGGTGTAGGCAGAAGGTAGGTCAATTTTACCTTTCCTTGTACATTAATGGATGTTGTAAATTCTGACCGCATGCCTAGACTTTGCGCAATGGTTGTATATTATAAAATACTGACACAAATACGGTAAAATATGGAATTGCCTCCAACTCTTCTCACCAGAATACCAGCTTTTGCAGTCTCTCAAAGTTCTGTAATCCATTGAGCCACCTTCAATGACCTTCACTAGATTTCTCAATCTCCATTATATCTCCTAAAGTGAGGCAACCCAAAGAAAATGGGAGCCTGTCTTCAGCATGAAGGTATAGCACTATTCAATAGGTCACTATACATTCTGTATTGTATTCCAGGCCTTTCTCCTACAACCCAAGCGTCCCTATTTGCCTTTAAAAACCTGCTGCATGCTCAGCAGGCTTCTTTATCGGTCTCTCTATAAAAGACTCCTAAGTGTTTGCTCTCAGAGGATCCTCAAAGTTTAGAGTCCATCGGCATGAGATCACCTTTTTTGCTTTTGCCTATGTGTTTTATGTTACATTTATCCAGGTTGAATTTAAATATTCTGCCCTGCAGGTGAATTGCCTCAACACATTTAAATCCTTCAAAAGTCTCATCATCCAGCATAGCTTTTACTAAGCAAAATAACTAGTGTTAACAGCAAACTTCTCCAACTCACTCTCCATTTCCTTCTCAATATGGTTAGTATATATCAGTCTCACTGCTTGAAGGAGCAGATGTCAGGACTTTAACGGTCAGCATCTGATTGGAGACTAAATCAATGACAGCTGATTATATTCTTGTTCTATTTGCACATGTACACCAGTCCCCAAAGAGAAATGATTACAAGTGACACTCAAGTAATACCCTCTTTCAAGAATCTTTGTCCAAAACCAAAACCTGTTTTCCAGAAAGCGTCAAGAACTGACTTTAGTTAGAAAGTTAAGGCAAAAAGTATACTTCCTTGCTGCTTGCCACAGCTTCCCCACAGAAACCGCAACGAAGAAAAACAAACAGTACATTTTCCCAAGATTAAAAACTTGCTCACACACCAAGTCGTAAGACTATAACAAAGCACCATATGGTGGCCACTGCAACAATAATATAATCTGTAACACTGGTCCCAGTATTTATCCACTGTTAATACCGTTGCACTCCAAGGACCATCTAATCACTACCACTGTTTCCTACCACTTCACCAGTTTTTAACCCAGAATAAAACTTTGCCTTAAACTCTCCATGCCCTCCAGTGAGAAACCCTATCAAAAAGTATTTTGGAAATCCAAGTGCATGTCCTTTACCTTCTAATGTACTAACTAGAGCTGGTCAAAAAAAAAAAAAAATTATGTTGAGACCTTTTCTCGGAAAAAAAAATTGAAGGTTTCCATAGAGATTTTGAATTTTTGAAAAATTTCGACCATCTCTTTTCTAAAAATCCAATATGTTAGAGAGACAGTATCACAGTCACGAACTCTCAAGGACCCTTCCTGGCTGCTAGCTTGCTCCTTCCCAGCCAAGGTGTGATCTAGGCCCTTCTCTTCCAGACTTTGCCTTTTTATCTTCTCCCTCAGAGCGATTAGATACAGAACATCATCTAGCCCACCTGGGTTTCATACAGCTTTACGCCATGCCCTCACAACACACAAACTCTTTCACCCTACCTGGGCTAGGTGCAGTGTTATCTAGGATTCACAGTCTTTCACTCCAGTTTTTGCCCCTTTTCTGGGGAACCTTTGTGGGATCCTTCTCTCTCTATCCCCTTCTGTAATTCCTTCTCCCCCAGCCCATCCTGGGCTCCTGCCAGAGTCTGTCTGGCTTCTTGTGGCTTTTTCTAATTACCTCTCCAGGGAGCTTCTCTATTGACCTTTATAGAGGCCTGCTATCCCTCATTAGGCCTGACAAGGTGGTGACTAATTAGTCACAGGTGGGCTCTGGACCCTCTCTCTCTTAAAGGAGCCAGGCTCATCTATGACACAGCGCTTCCCCTTTCAGATGTTGTGTAGGTTTGATCACCTCAGGTTAGCGACTCTGTCCGAGGCTACATCTACACGACGAGCTTAGGGTGTGATCCCCAGGTCACATACACATATTCGCACTGGCTCAACAACAGTAGCACAAGCCACTGAGCCTTGCCAGTACAAACTTGGAACAGCTAAGCCATGCCACTGCTGTAGCTACTTGTGCTGTAGGTGGCTATCCCTCTATTTATGCTTGTACTAGCTATCAAGCACGAGTATGTGTACACAAGCAGGGAATCAAACCCATGCTTGTAGTGTAGACATAGTGTAAGTGTTGTGCTCGTCTAGTCTTAATTCAAATCTCCATCCATTGCAGACTTTTGACAAGTTAAGCATTTTATACCTGTCAAGGTTCCTTCCCCACTCTGAACTCTAGGGTACAGATGTGGGGACCTGCATGAAAAAACCCCTAAGATTATTTTTACCAGCTTAGGTTAAAACTTCCCCAAGGTACAAACTATTTTACCTTTTGTCCCTGGACTTTACTGCTACCACCATCAAGCGTCTAACAAATATAACAGGGAAAGAGCCCACTTGGAAACATCTTGCCCCCCAAATCCCCCCCAGCCCTACACCCCCCTTCCTGGGGAAGGCTTGATAAAAATCCTCACCAATTTGCATTGGTGAACACAGACCCAAACCCTTGGATCTGAAGAACAATGAAAAAGCAATCAGCTTCTTAAAAGAAGAATTCTAATTAAAGAAAAGTAAAAGAATCACCTCTGTAAAATCAGGATGGTAAATACCTTACAGGGTAATCAGATTCAAAACATAGAGAATCCCTCTAGGCTAAATCTTAAGTGACAAAAAGACACAAAAACAGGAATATACATTCCATTCAGCACAACTTATTTTATCAGTCATCAAACAAAACAGAATCGAACGCATATCTAACTAGATTGCTTACTGACTTTTTACAGGAGTTCTGACCTGCATTCCTGCTCTGGTCCCGGCAAAAGCAACACACAGACAGAGAGAACCCTTTGTTTCTCCCCCACCTCCAGCTTTGAAAGTATCTGGTCTCCTCATTGGTCATTTTGGTCTGGTGCCAGCGAGGTTATCTTTAGCTTCTTAACCCTTTACAGGTGAAAGGGTTTTTCCTCTGGCCAGGAGGAATTTAAAGGTGGTTAGCCTTCCCTTTATTTTTATGACAATACCCATGACATCAAAAGAATAGCAGCTTATTAATGAATAAACCAGAGTATAATAGATGTTCAGGCCACCAGCCTGCAAGCTGATCCTCATGGGTAGACCCCTGCATTCATGCAAGTCCCATTAGACTTGAGGGGGGCTCCCCATTGGCATAGAATATGCCCAAGTGGTCCATCTGACTGCTGCAGGCCCCAACACATTAGATTCCCTATCCCAGCAAATGTGCAACCATAATGAGTACACTTATTATATAACTCCCTCACGGTCCTTATGCTGCTAGAGGGAGGAAAACAAGAGACTTCCAAGGAGTTCAAACTTTTGAGAACATCAAGTACCACCGAAAGCTTTTTAGAATAAAATATAATTAGTTACATTTTAAAAGACCCACAGTGCACTTACTCCCAGGCATGTTTCACTCAAATACTCCCAGGCATGTTTCACTCGCCTCCAAAAACACACTTTAAAATTGCACCACAGAACCATTTAGAGTCCCTCTCTTTTGTTTCTAAGTCTGCAATTACTGTAATATCAGTCCAGGATAAAGAACCTAAAGTAGTTCCAAATAGAGGGTATCATTTTTAGTTTTTTGAAGGTTGTTATTCTGATGTCCCTTTGCAAAGAGAAAATGTCATAGCTTACAGAGCTTAGGCAGCACAAAATTATAGGGGCAGCAGTCAAAGCTAATATACTTAAACCGGGAAGGCAGGTTTCTATTGGTTAGAGTCAGGCTCCCCGGCTTCCCTGTCTATCACACCTAGTGCAGTCAATCATTGACTGGTACAGTGCCATATTAGAGATATACTGAGAAATAACATCTGGAAACCAGAGTTTCTCAGCTGAAACACGCTGTAGAATTAAGGGACAACATTTTCAGAAGTGACTAGTGATCTTGGCTGTCTCAGTTGTTGGTGCCCAAAATGAAATAACTTAAATAGGGGCCTGATTTTCAAAGATGCTGAGCCTTCACCCTCTGCTCACTGTAACAGACCAAACTAAGTTTTTACTATTTTTTACACTACTGTTTGCACTACAGAACACCACAGCTATTGGGGACTGAGCTGGATTCTATTTTCACTGGGACATCCATCAATAGTACTGCTGGCCAGGTTCCAACTGTTGAAACTTTGCTCTTGATAATAGGTGATCCAAGTACCACCCAGCCAGAAAAAAAAATAGCCCCCTTGCTGCGTTTGCAGAACTGAGCAAATCTGGAATAATCACCCTTTTGTTTCTCCACTGAGCAGATTTGAAGTGATTCAGATACAAAACAGTGAAACTCATGCTGCCATTTTTACATAATAGCTTTTCCAGTTTAGAATATTTCTTTTAAAAAAAACCAACAAAACAAAATCAAGCCTAGCATCCCAACACACATGACCAAAAGCAGAACAGCAGAGCATCATTGTAGGCATGACAGTATAAAAATAAAATTCTGCCTCACGGTGGATTATATGCAGAACCTGGGCAAAATTTCACACATTTTAAAAATGCTGTCTCTCGGGTAAACCCACAGACCCTGCCTATAATGGCCAGGAAAGCTGTTTGCAGCTGTCAAGTAAACTAGGTTTAAGCACAGTTCTCCAGAACGATGATAACTAGGGCTGTCTGGAAAACAACAATTCCTTTTCGTGAAAAATGTCACTGTTTTGAAGTTTGGTTTTATTGCAATGCAGAGCTGTGAAAGAATAAGAACAGCCAATACCCCAGTGGTCAAGGGATTTGCTTGGGATGTGGGAGACCCAGGTTCAAGTCCCAAATCAGACAGAGCAAGGACTTGAACCTGGGTCTCACATTCCAGATGAATGTCCTAACCACCAAGCTATTGGCTATTCCGGAGTCCCTCCATCTTCCCCTCCATCCAGAAATTCCATCCTGGACCTGAGGAACCTTTTTCAACAAGATTTTCATTGAAACACATACACTTCTGCAAAAAACATTACGATTTCGACAAAACATTTTTCTATGGAAAATGCTAACAAGGTTTCCAGGCCATTGTAAAGGGCCACAATTCCCAGTACTCTGCATTGGTATGCAAGGATGCTTCTATTCACTTACACGGATGGTTGCACTGACGCTGTAATGCCTGTATAATCCAGTGTTCAGCATGAGTGCAGGACGTTCACTAGAGCTGTCCTCACTCCATTGTGATGACTGGCTCAGCAGTTTGTGGCTGAAGCAACAAGTCAGCCTGGAATTGTTTAATGATTAGAAATATTGACATAAATCTGTTTGTTTTTATTTCCCAAAAGTTTTCAAGCCTTTCCCAAACAGTTCCTCAGGACAAGAGCTAATAGTGTCAATATTTTTCATACATTTGACATCTTTTATTTTTCACACATTTGTCCCGTAACTTTCCTGTCAAGCTGCTCAGGATTAAAAACTTGACTGCCTCAGCTAGTGAGAAAAAACGTGACCAGATTTGGTTTAAATCTTTCAGAATTACGACCAGCAGACAAAACACCTGCAATATCAGATGCTTTCTGGGAAGTCTTAAAATGGCATCAAGTTAATACACGATCAGTCACTGGTGAACTCACTCACTAAAAGAATGGCAATGGGATATGGAAACATTCCACCTCCAGGTAACTAGTTCAAGTCTCACCCAGTCAGCTAGCAACAAATATAAAAACTGTCGCCAGGAAATTATTTGGTGGCTCCTCAAAATGGCTTGAAGGTCTCATTTCTGTTCTAAATGCCACAACCAGCACATTACCTGTGTTAAAAGTCACAGCAGAGGCAAGCAGAATTCTGTGGCTGTGGGGACTGAACCATTTCTCACCTCCAGGAATGGTGCACTCAAAGCAAGTTTGAAACACATTGGCAAGGTGGTACAAGGAAGCTCGCATTGCTGCCACCCATGCTTGCATAAAGAGAAACATTCATTTTCTTTTGTTGCCCATTTAGCATCTTCCATTGGCACAGATTCCTCCCCATGTAAAGGAATGTCATGTAGTTAATTCTAAATATCGTAAGACAGTTTGTGTGGTTACCTCAATACATATTTGCTGCAAAAATGAAAACTGCCCTACAGATGACATGGCTCACTATGGTCTTAAATACATCAACTCCCAATGTCAAGATCAAAGCTGTCCGGGTCTTTCATATCTAGAAGTCAATAATTTGTTGACATAATGTAAATTAAATCCATATTGAAATAACAGTCAGTACCCAAAGGGGGAAAATGGAGTGTATTTTATCAGTAATCCATGCAAAGGGTCCGTAGGGCTCCTTAGGGAAGTTGCTATTATATCAATAGGGGGTATTAAAAAACTCTTCTACACTCCATTATATCAATAAATACTTTCTTTCACACTGCCACTGAGGGACTCAACAGAACAATTATACATGGATAAAGTCTTATACTCTGTTTCAGTGACACATTATTTCCTTCTTTTATTTAAAGAAATAAAACAAAAGTGTATCAAACACAGAAAACACTAATGTGATAATGAGTATACTCAAGAAATTCCACAGGAAAAACTATCTAAATATTGCAAGTCCTCTTTCACTGGTCTCAGCAACACCGAGAAACAAGGGGCATCATCCGCCCTGGGTCTGATCCTGCAGCATGCTGAGTGCTACCCTCAACACATCAGCTTCAATAGCACCCAAGGGCACTCAATACCTATCAAGATTGGACTCCATGTTTTAGCTCATTTTCTTGTTTTTAGGGGTTGATGTCAGACTTTTAATGGTTTAAGCTTAACAGAGTTTTTTGCATTAGTGCTCCACTAAGAATCAAAGGTTGTAACTATAGAATACCAGACCCATAGAAATGCTGGGCTGGAAGGGGCCTTGAAAAAGTCATCGAGTCCAGCGTCCTGCACCAATGTAGGACCAAGTAAACCTAGAAAATCCCTGCCAGGTGTTTGTCCAACCTGTTCTTAAAAACCTTCAGTGATGGAGATTCAACAACCTCCCTTGGAAGCCTGTTCCAGAGCTTAAACTACCCTTATTCAGTAGTTAGAAAGGTTTTCAAAATATCTAATCCAGTGGTCCCCAACCTTTCTGTGGGAATAGCACATTCCTATTCCCAACAGACTGCGGCGGGCACCAAACACACCGCCGCCGTTGCTCGGCGGCATTTCGGCGGGCGGTTCTCAGGTGGCCGTGCTCGGTGGCGGCATTTCGGTGGCAGTGTGTCCTGCGGGTGCACACAATTGCCCCGGCGGGCGCCATCTGTTGGGGACCCCTGATCTAACCGAAATCTCCCTTGCTGCAGATTAAGCCCATTACTTCTTGTCCTACAGCCAGTGGACATGGAAAACAAAGTGATCACTGTCCTTTTGTTAACAGCCCTTCACATGCCTGAAAACTTATCAAGTCCCCCCTCAGGCTTATTTTCTCAAGTCTAAAGATGCCCAGTTTGTGTTTTTTTATAATCTTTCCCCATAGGTCAGGATTGTTAAATCTTTTATCATTTTTGTTGCTCTCCTCTGGACTCTCTCCAATTTATCCACATCTTTCCTGAAGTCTGACACCCAGAACTGGACACAGTACTCCAGCTATTGCCTTACCAGTGCCAAGTAAAGTGGGACAATTATCTCCCATGTCTTACATACAATACCCCTATCAATAAACTTCAGAACATTTAGCCTTTTTAGCAATGGCATCACATTGCTGACTCATTCAATTTATGATCCACTATAAATCCCAGATCCTCTTTCAGCAGTATTACCTCCTAGCCAGTCATTTCCCATTTTGTAGTTGTTTTTCCTTCTTAAGTGTAGTACTTTCCCCTTGTCTTTATTGAATTTCATCCTGTTCTTTCAGACCAATTCTCCAATTTCTCAAGGTTATTTTGAATTCTAATCCTATCCCCTTCCAACTTGGTGTCACCTGCAATTTTTATAGGCATACTCTCCACTCCATTATCCAAGTACCAGGACTGATCCCTGCAGGCCCCCACTAGATATCCCCCCCAGTTTGACAGCAACCCATTGATAATTACACTGAGCATGGTTTTTTTCAACGAGTTGTGCACCCACCTTATAGTAATTTCATTTAGACCACATTTCCTTATTTGCTTACAAGAACGTCATATGGGACAGTGCAGAAGCCTTACTAAAATCAAGATATACCATGTCTAAGGCTACGTTTTAGTCATGGGTATTTTTAGTAAAAGTCTCACGGGCAATAAACAAAAAGTCACGGCCCCATAACCTGTCCATGACTTTTACTAAAAATACCTGTGACTAAATCTTACCTGCTGGGATTGGGGCGCTCCTGCAGACGACTGCTGCTTGGTGGGAGAGGAAAGGGGACCAGCTGTCTGAGGCTGCAAGAGCAGCAGCCAGTGCGGCTGGCCTCTGGGTTTCCCCAACTGCTGGGGTAGTCCTGGGGTCAGCTGCACCAGCGCTGCAAAATTCACAGAGGTCATGGAAGATTAATGATTCGCAGTCTTAATCACATCTACTGCTGCACCCCCATCCACTAGGTCTGACAGAGAAGGAAATTCTTTATAATGCTATTATCCACTGGGTGCTTACAAACTGATCGCTTAATAAATTTATCCCAGTATCTTTCCAGATATTGAAGTTAGGCTGACTAGTCTATAATTCCCCAGGTCCTCTTTGTTCCCCTTTTTAAAGAGAGTTACTGTGTTTGCCCTTCTCCAGTCTTCTGGGACCTTACCAGTCCTTCATGGGTTCTCAAAGATAATTGCTAACAGTTTTGAGATTGCTTCAACTAGTTCCTTACATACCCTAGGATGGATTTCATCAGGTCCTGCCAACTCAAATACATGCAATTTACCTCAGTGTTCTTTATCCTATTTTCTCCCTATTTTGGTGTATGTTCCTTCCTCCCTTGTTGTTAATATTAATTGTGTTGAGTATCTGGTCACCATTAACCTTTTTTTAGTGAAGACTGAAGCAAATAGGCATTAAATACTTATGCAGGCTCTTACAGTCAGGTAAGATGTGGTAAGACAAGACAAGACACCGTTGGAAGATAAGATACTGGGCTATATAGACCTTTTGTCTCATCCAGTATGGCCGTTCTTATGTTTGCTTAGAGAGCAAACAGTTGCATAGACTCCTGGCTCTCAACAAATGCAATACTCAAAGTTTCTACTGAGTTTGAATATAATAGCCCAAGTGCAGACGTGGAATGGGTGGGTAACATGCCATTTCAGCCAGTGGAGCTGCACAGGCTTGTGGTGGCCTGAATTTGGCTCATGGACTGCGGTCCTGCTTTTGTAGCAGTGATGATAGAGCTGCCTTATAAAGAATACCAGTGGTAAAAACATAATGAACCACAGATATGCACTCTTAGGTCACTGCTGAAGAAGGGCTAGGCAAGACATTCCATCAATGTATGAAAGCACTCGTGTGGATTTTTTAAACTCTACCTGGCATATGAGCTTACAAGTTTCAACATGGATGATTTAAATTGTTTTTGGTCTCAGTCAGATTATTTAACCCAAGAATTCCAGTACAAGACTGATTGCTCCAAGTCATTTACAGCGATTTGTGTGTCCTTGTGGGAACTCACTCCTAGGGTAACCAGGTAGCAAGTGTGAAGTATCAGGTCACTTTTTTTTGAGGTATAGTTGTGTATGTAAGACAAAGCCCCTATTATCGGGATGTCTGGTCACCCTGCTTACATAGGGGCAACGTGACCGGAGATTCTAGGGTCAATCACAGCTGTAAAAAATGTATGGGTTCCCAATGACCTCGTGAACTAGTGGGCTGCCCTACAGTGTCTCATCACTAGCCAATTGTCTACATGGGATGGAGCGGCAGTCTGATGTACAACTCCACTCAGCACATATTGAGGTCATCTACACACTCAGCAAAAAGTTGATTAAAAAGGAATTGTGAAATGCTTGTTTATTGAAGCTGCCACAACCACAAGGGACCAGTGAAAGCTAGTGTACCACAACGTGTACTGGCATCAGGCAGACAACCAGATAGGATGCTGCCACAGGAACCAGGATATTCTGAACTTCAAAAGAGTTGGAATCCTCAGAGATCAAAGGACTGCTGAAAGACTGCTGAGGTGAGTTTGGGAGCAGAAAGTGTGGTACACCCCACTTCGGGGGGGGAGGGAGGGTGGCTGGCATAAGGCTCTCAAAGTAAGTTTTCCTTTTCTATTGGGTTTATGAAGATAAAAGGCCCAGATATTGCGTAGGGTTTTCTTCCTAGCTGAGATGCAAAATTTTGCCTTGTCCTCCATAAATTACACTATTTTCATTGGTATGAATTGGAATTATATAATCTTGACCACCACCAAGGAAGAACAGCCATGGTTCTGAGTGTAAGCCTCTTAACCAACATATCACCCACCTAGCCATTTGCTTGTAGGCTTCTTCTGCCACTGCATAGATGTGAGGATCCATGTCCCCCATGTTTTGGCCACTGTATGCATAGATGACATCTTGTTCATAGATTGGCAGTTGTTCGTATGGGTTAATGGCAACAAGAACAATACCTAAATAAAACAGACAAACATGCAGACATTAGAATTAAAATAAAGTCACAATAGTTTAGAACCTTTTTTCTTTCTTTCTTTTTTTTATTTTTATTAATACAAGGAGATTCAAAAAATGCATAGAACAAAAGGGTCCAGGTTCTTATATCAGCTTTCTTTGAATCATGTAGAAATGGTTAATGCACTGGTGAAAAGAACAGCTCACATTAAGCTATGGAAGAGGAGCATAAAATATATGAGATGAATAGAAGTCCATCATATGAAGTAGGCCCTTTGAGCATTTCCCTGCCCCCAAAAAGGTGAAAGATACTGCCGTGGATAAGCCATATCCACATAATTGAACATCCACTGAACTCAAAATATTTTGGTTTCTGGATTTCAGATGAAAATGCAAAACCATAAGATTAACAGAAATTAAATGCACATATCATGTTAAAGGAACATGAAAGATATGAATTAAAAAAAAAAATCTTTAAAAACTTCCTTTCCCTTCCTGTAGGAAATCCAGACTGCTCAGTTCATCATACAGTCACACCACTGGGCTTAGGAACCACAGTCATCCAAAAACATGGCATCCCACCCCATCCTGTAATCTTATCCAGGCCAGGGGGAAATCAATCAATCCATGGGATCCCCATGGATTCGGGAGGGTTGTCTACATGGATCAGAGAGTAGGTGTGCTACAAAAACTATGGACAACAGCATGAGAGGATGATAGAATCAGAAGCCTTCCTCTAAATATTTTCTGGGTTTGTGGGCTTAAATCCGACACTAATGTTATTTTAACCTGCTATAGGAGGAGTGTGGTCTGGTGGCTACATGTAGAGACAGGAGGACAGCTTAACCTTGAATTTTAAATGTTCCCAATACATGTCAAGTTGTTAAAGTTAAGAATGTAATAAACGAAACTCAGTTTTCAGTTTTATGATGAGATTACTGGTTCTGTGGATGAAGGGAAAGCAGTGGATGTATTGTTTCTTGACTTTAGCAAAGCTTTTGACACGGTCTCCCACAGTATTCTTGTCAGCAAGTTAAGGAAGTATGGGCTGGATGAATGCACTATAAGGTGGGTAGAAAGCTGGCTAGATTGTCGGGCTCAACGGGTAGTGATCAACGGCTCCATGTCTAGTTGGCAGCCGGTATCAAGTGGAGTGCCCCAAGGGTCGGTCCTGGGGCCGGTTTTGTTCAATATCTTCATAAATGATCTGGAGGATGGTGTGGATTGCACTCTCAGCAAATTTGCGGATGATACTAAACTGGGAGGAGTGGTAGATACGCTGGAGGGGAGGGATAGGATACAGAAGGACCTAGACAAATTGGAGGACTGGGCCAAAAGAAATCTGATGAGGTTCAATAAGGATAAGTGCAGGGTCCTGCACTTAGGATGGAAAAATCCAATGCACCGCTACAGACTAGGGACCGAATGGCTAGGCAGCAGTTCTGCGGAAAAGGACCTAGGGGTGACAGTGGACGAGAAGCTGGATATGAGTCAGCAGTGTGCCCTTGTTGCCAAGAAGGCCAATGGCATTTTGGGATGTATAAGTAGGGGCATAGCGAGCAGATCGAGGGATGTGATCGTTCCCCTCTATTCGACATTGGTGAGGCCTCATCTGGAGTACTGTGTCCAGTTTTGGGCCCCACACTACAAGAAGGATGTGGATAAATTGGAGAGAGTCCAGCGAAGGGCAACAAAAATGATTAGGGGTCTAGAACACATGACTTATGAGGAGAGGCTGAGGGAGCTGGGATTGTTTAGCCTGCAGAAGAGAAGAATGAGGGGGGATTTGATAGCTGCTTTCAACTACCTGAAAGGGGGTTCCAAAGAGGATGGCTCTAGACTGTTCTCAATGGTAGCAGATGACAGAACGAGGAGTAATGGTCTCAAGTTGCAGTGGGGGAGGTTTAGATTGGATATTAGGAAAAACTTTTTCACTAAGAGGGTGGTGAAACACTGGAATGCGTTACCTAGGGAGGTGGTAGAATCTCCTTCCTTAGAGGTTTTTAAGGTCAGGCTTGACAAAGCCCTGGCTGGGATGATTTAGTTGGGGATTGGTCCTGCTTCGAGCAGGGGGTTGGACTAGATGACCTTCTGGGGTCCCTTCCAACCCTGATATTCTATGATTCTATGATTCAAATTGAAGCCCCTAGGTCCATTACAGACAATTTAATTAAATAGAAGACCCTGGATGGCATTTTGAATGACAGAACCAAACTTTCAGAGAAAAATTATTAATTCAGCAAACAGGCATACAATTATCATTTACACAGGTACTACAATTATACTCATTTTCAAAGAGGGAAGGGCATATCAATGGGTGATCAGTCCACTGACAACAGAATGAAGTATAGTTTATAATCCTGTAACCTAACAATACCCTTTTGGTGTTAATTGGAGCTCTCTTGCAATTTAGCAAGGCTACTCCTTTTATAACCCATTATAATACTAATTAACATTAAACATAGCCATTACCATTTTCACATTTCCACCATCTCTTTATTGGCTCTTAACACACACATTATTTAAATTAACATCTGAATCAATGTCCTTCTCCTGCTATCAATATAGATAGCGTTTTAATAACATTCCAAATTCTCAAAAACACACTTATAAAAACCCTTGCTAAAACCAGTTATAACCAAAATGTAACCCGGGGTTACATCCTGGCTAACTTCAAATTTCCCATCTTACGGTCTCCGACTTATCTCTCTAACTTGTGTTCACACTAACAAGCTCAATTTCCCACTCCTCTATACTTAGAGTAACTTAGGTTAAGAAATAAACAGAAATTAGACTTGGCCTAACACCTTTTATCGGCTGAAACAGGACATCTGGGTTCTACTCCTACTTCTGCTAGTGACCTCTCTGCACTTCAGTCACTCTAATCCTTAAGACAGGTATTACATCATCACTTCCAAAGAGGCGTTGTGTGGCTTAATTAATGAATACGATAAAAGCTTTGTTATCTGGCATGTTGGTGGAATGGGTGTGTGCGTGTGAGAGAGTCAAAAATTCCAGTTAATTAAGAGGGAGAGAGTTTGGGTGCAGGAGAGGGGTTGGGGCAGGAGGTTGGGGTGTGGGAGGAGTTTTGGGGTGCTGGATCAAGGCGGTGCTCACCTTGGGCGGCTCCGTGGAAGCGGTGACATGTCCCTGCTGCTCCTAGGTGGAGGCATTGCCAGGCGACTCTGAGCACTGCCTCCACCCACAGGCACTTCCCCTGCAGTTCCCATTGGCTGCAGTTCCCGACCAATGGGAGCTGCAGAGCCAGCCCTTGGGGTGGGGGCATCGCACGAAGCCCCTGTAGTCGTTCCTCTGCCTAGGAGCAGTTGGGACATGTTGCCACTTCCGGGGAGACATGCAGAGCCAGGTAGGGAACCTGACGGCCCTGCACCAACTGGACTTTTAATGGATATCAGAAATGCTGGTGACTAGAGCTTTCCAGCTGGTAAAGTGCTGGATAACACAGCTTTTACTGTATATGGTAAAATCCTCAGATAAGAGGAGCTATGTAAATATAAAATTGTTATAAAAAGATCAGTATTAGCATATAAGAAATTATTAAACAGTGCAAAAAAATCCACAAACCCTGATGTAGATATATTGTAATACTCACCACAGTAGGTATAGATGTGATTTGATTCCAAGAATCGAACCTTTAAATTATGTAGGACAGCAGGCTCATGGAGATAACTTAGAGCTGTCAGGTCATTTTCGCCCACCAGAATATCTGGATTACGCAAGAAAGGCAGTTGATTGGTTTTGAGATCAACTGGATATTCGTAGATCTGAAGTAATACAAATTGCACACAAAAAATGGTTAAAAAATAAGAACCGTCTACCTTCTTCATATTAGTTTTTTTTAAAACTCATGTAGGGGTAATTCTGCCCTCAACAGATTATTTGTATAACATCAGCACCTAGAGGCCCCAACCAGAATCCAGGCCCCATTGTGCTAGATGCTGCCCAGATAGATAAAACATGCACATATTGCTTACCGAAGTGAATAGGAGTTCTGTGCACCCACAATGGTCACCCTTTAAAAAATATTTTCAATTATTTTTGGATAACTAAACAATATTGCTTTCTTATTTCCTGTATTCCTTAGGGATTTCCCAGTACTGAATAAGGGCAAATACTCTGGACATTGCACAAAGGACAAAATTCACTGCTGAAGGGTGAATTTCATCCTTACTGAATAAATTTATCTAATCTCATTTTCTAAAACAAACCCAGGAAGTTTTTAGGGGTGGCCAAGGAAGGAGATGGCACAAGCTACCTCAAAGTGTTAGTAACACACAGTACCATATACCAAAAACAGTAAAAGCATAAATGAATCTGACATGTGCATCCTTATTTATCCTCCTCTAAGATCAGCTAGAGTCACAGAATCCAGAGTCCTTCCCTTTGACAAAGTTATTTGTTGACTTTTTTTTTTTTAATTAAAGTCACTTCAAACACATTATGCTCTATACTCCCTTCAGTCTCTTCTGACAATGGGGAGAGGATGCAAAGGAGCCAACACAGGAGCACTGTAGACTTACGTGAGGAACATGGTAATGGCATTAAAATATATGGCTCACCATAGGCTAAAGAGTTTTGGCTCTTCCCCAACTGAACAGCAGAGCCACTGATTAGAATCAGCATGACTTTTCCCCCTTTATCTGTAAATACCTTTGTCAACTTCCCCGTGGGCACTTCCACTCTCAGACACTTAGGAGACAGATGTCGTCTTGGGAAGTTTCCAGTTTAGTATTTACTGAAAACATTTAACGTTTGTTTACGCTTCAGATGAGTTATGTTCCTGCCCCCCTGAAAACTCTGAGTTCCTCCAGCAATGGTGAAACCCTGCTTGTGAAAGCAGGAAGAGGCAGATGAGAATTCCCATGCCATTCATTTTATCCAACAAGCCGTTTGGTTTAGTTATATAGGCACGTACAGGAAAAAGTGAATATATTAGCAATGGCACAACAGATAGTGCTTAGAGCAGAGGGGACGTAGGCAGGTGATCAGTGGGTGACATATGCATGAATACTAGGTAGGGAAAAGCGTACCATGGCCATTCATTGCCGACTGTGTCGAGTACGTTCTGCTCATTTGCCTCTTGGACAATCTAACAAACAGCTCCAATTAATATTTTGGCAGCTAATGGATGCTTATAGAAGAAGAGTTCATCTTTCAATCCTCAGAAGATATGCCGGCTCTGCCACGTTTCAGGCCTTCAGTTCCTCAGCCAATAGCATGGAATATTTAACAGAGATTCTCTTGAAGTGATGTGACAAACTGAGGCCTCCCTGTTGCCACTGCCTTGACTCCTCATCCGCTGAAGTCTTTACCCTCCCTTTCACCCCTCTCTCACCTTGATGGCTGCAGAGAGCCTCCTCTGTGGACTCCCCAATTCCTCCCTGCCCAGATTCCTGCATGTGCAGATACCATCGTCAGATTTAACACATGGCCCTATCTTTCCCACATTCAAAACTACCATCCAAGATCAGGGCCCTCGATGTGCTAAGCACTGTCCAGACATGTAACAAACATGACAGTCCCCGCTGTCAAGGACCACAATCTAAACGGGAGACAGGACTGAAGAGGAGGACAAAACAGATAAGTAGGACAGTAGAATGAAGACACCAAAAAAAAAAAAACCCACCAAAAAACCCACCACCCAACTTCATCACTCATTTTTGGTTCCAATTAAAAATTGTCCTCTCAAAGGAACAGTGCCATCCCGCTTCAGACGTTGCTCCTCTCCCTTTCCCATTGATTAACGCTGCTTCCTCTGTCCCTTCCAACTATCCTGCCATTGCTGGTGCAAAATCCTCCTCCTAAAACGTCTTCCTCCTAGCTCTCCTCTCTTCCCTAACTGACCCTCCACAGCTTCTTCCTCTGGGACAGCTTGCTATTGTTATTTCAGTTCTGCACTGATGTCACTTCAACTTTACACACTAAGACCCTTTTGGTATGAAACATACTGCAGAAATGAAGCCATGTGGCACATTCAGAGTTACTAGTCCAACTGCCAGCAGAAACAAAGCTACAACACAGATCAGATCACACTCAGCTTTTGGCCAGTCTGGTGCCATAAGCAAAGTAATCACCACACAAGAATGTGAAGTCTTGATTCCCCCGACCCCGCAAGAGGTCCCAACCAAGATTGGAACCCCATTATGCTCAATTAAAAGATAAACCCTGCCCTGAAGAGTTTACTAGCTAAATAGACAAGACAGACAAAAGGTGGGAAGAAAAACAGAAGCACAGAGAGATGAAGTAATTTGCCCATCACCACATAGCAGGTCAGTGGTAGAGATGGGAACAGAGCCTGGTCTCCAAAGCCCCAACCCATTATCCTATTCAGTAGGCCATGCTGTCTCTTTCAAGATGCATAGGAGCAGCACCACCCATGCAGCATGCAGACTGAGTTCTTCCACTCCTGAGAGAATCTCAGTGAAGCTTGACCTTTACAAAAATCTTTACTGCTGCAACTGAGTTCCAGGAGATAATCCCCACAGTCCTGCATTAGGATTTTTGAGAGCCTAGGATTCCCATGGACTATGCAACACTGAGTTCATCACTCCAGAAAGAGATTCATGATATACACAAAGCAGCCAGGAACAGGCCTGCTGGAAAATCATAAATCCATGAAAATTCACTCAGATGAAAAGGATAAGAAAAAGGAGCTAGTAACAACAGCGGAGACATTTCAACTTTCAGGAACCAAAGGCTTTCAATTCCCTGAAAGATATCCTGATGTTCATGTAACCTTCATTTGATGCATGCTTCTGTCACTCCATGCTACTCTAAAGTTTGTCAGGCCAACATGCACTCATCACACTCAGCAGGGACTTCATAAGAATGGTCTCAACAATAAAAACCATCTGCACAGGAGAAATATTAAAAGGGAAAGACCCCTGTTATCCAGCCATGTAAATCTGTCTTTTTTAAAAATGAACTGAGCCTTCATTCAATTTACTGTAGGTTTTTCAGTTAGTGACATGTCTGTCATATCCTTCAGAGCAATAGCTATATAGCCAAGTTGGCTTCATAAATTGAATAGTTACAAAATAGCCTGAAAGACAGATTTCCATTAAACAACATAAAATAACGGTGGAATAAAAACCCCAAGCCTTAGTCCAGCTCTAACAAACTACTTCAGTTTGGCACAGGTGGCCCTGTAATGTTATCTATCAGAATGACAGGAGCTGAGCTGAACTTTTATCATGCCATATTTTAGGTATGGACTGTTCATCCTACTCCATTTATAAGACCTGTACCAGCAGGAAACAGCTATCAACATCTTTTAAGAGCAGAAAACAGACCTTTAGAATTTAACCAGTCTTCTCTAAAGGAAGCTGAGTTAACTGCAAAGCAGCATCATAGGGAACACACACTAAATCTGACAGCGTAAATCCAAAGATGAATGTGCCCATCCAACAAACTTAAGGTATCTTAATGGTTTTATATCAAATAAACTCTGCCATAATATTGACGTGACTCATTCCTTTATGTCCTGGCAACAGCAGCTATGCAGTTTCCACAACATAAAACAGCAAGCAGTCTTCTGACCTTCCCTTCTTTACCACCACTACCTCCAGGCAGAGGTAGTGGTGGTAAAGAATTGCCCAGAATTGACAGGACTCACCCTGACCTTTTCTATGAGGTTCACCTGAACGCTGAAGGATTTGAAGTGTTAAGATGCTGGAATCCCCACAAAACCCAAGAGGGGGAAATAACTACATGGAATTTGAAAAAGTGATGAATGTTACCAGACTGGCGGAACTGGAGCCTTCACATACAGCAGAGGCTCTGGCCGTGCAAGCTTCACCCACATAGCCCCCATTCCCTGATTTAGATGGAGAGCTCCAGGAGGTAAAAGGAAAGCCAGCCAAGCACGCACTTTTATCCAATCAAGCCAGTTAGTTCCAGTTGTGAGATGGGCAACACAAACTGAGCCAAGACCACATGCTCATTTCACATCTGTCACCTAATTCCTTGCTAGGATACGAGCACTGTCCTGAATTACTGGGCTCGCTGTTCTTCACAGAATCCTTGTTCGATTGTCTCAGAAGCAGAAGAAAGGTAACTGATTATGGAAATGAAGGAATCCACAGCTGGCAATAAAGCAGAAAGTTTCCTGCTCATTCTCTCTGGTAGTATGATGTAAGGGCAGGCAGCTCTGTGGGATGATCGGGGAGAGGAACGTGTGTGTATTGTTGGAAAGGGCACAGGCACTAGACTACTATTCTAAGGACACCGCATTTGCGGAGAGGAGAAAGAGGAGTTCCTATGGGCAGCTTATTTGAGGTGGGGGCCTCAGATAAAGGAGTAGGCTGCAAAACCTGGAACACATTTATACTAGAGAGACACCACTGTTTTGCACACGAATGTTAATCACATCACTGGATTTCATTACTTGTTAGCCAGTGGGAGTGAAGAGTAGGAGAGTCTAACAGCTGGTCAGGCTGGCAGCTCCAAGGTTGGCTCTAGGTTCTGGAGTCTTGCGGAGAGTCTGACACTGGGGAGTGGGGGCAGGCTCTGGCAGACGTCCATAACTAGGGGTCTACCAAATTCATGGCAGTGAAAAAACACATCATGGACCGTGAAATCAGATTTCCCCCCGTGAAATCTACCTATTGGACAGGAGGGGAAGGGGGACAAAGAATGCGAGGAGGTCCTGTGGAGTGGCACATGTGTTACACATTTATGGATGGCCCTTGGCAGATTAACAACCACAGGAGAAGACTATCTGGCTGCGCAAACGAATGTGTCCCCAATCTCGTCACTCAGTTCCAAGGTGCGTTATGTTGCTTTCCCAGGGACACTGGCACTCTGACATACTGCTACTGGCCTCTCTGCTTATACTGAACCAAAAAGAAGAATTGTTTTCATAACACTCTAATCAAGCATCTCTCATTCCTGCTCCCCAGTTGCCTGTTCAGTAAGAGGGTAACACACTATGTGCCAGTGTGAAACCGGTTCATTGGCAGGAGCTGTGAATTATTCACACAGCCCTTGGAGCATTTTCAGTTTGGGGAAGCAGTGTCTGTTAACTGCTCTAGTAACACAGCAGATCGTCCCCTGGACGATTAAAAAAAAATTGCCTGCTCAATGGAAAAACCAATTTAGATGAAGCTGTTCATGAAAAATATATTTCCTGGCACGATTATACCAGTCACACAGATTGTAGGCTGTGCTAAAGCAGTAAGATCAAGCTGGCTGGTTGGGGAATTTAGTTCCTTTAATGTTCCTCAACAGAACATCAATTTAACTGGAGTGCGCTTAGTAGTTTCAGTGGCACTTGGTCTTTGTAACAAAAGAGTGTCAGTAGAGTTGACCCTTGGCATTTAGAGATGACAAGTGGGTGAAACTTCTCTTTGTGCATAGAGCCAAGTGGAAGCCTGTTGCACTTAAATGCTCAAGTTAGGGCATAAGCAGTGCACAGGCCTATGATGACCCTCTACACCCAATAAGATTAAGTCTCCTCTGTCCTTCTTTAAGAAATTACCCACCTACCAAAGCAATGGACAGTAGCAGTGCTGGGAATTTCCTGAGCAGAGCTGTCCAGTTTTCTCAGACTATAAATCTGTGGGGAGCTGGGAGCTTCATGCACTTCAGGAGCTGAGACAGTCAGAGGTTTGGCTGCCCTCTACCACTGTTTTCCATGATCCTCCAAATTTTGAAGCAGTGAAATCATAAAGGTAGCCCTGAAGTAAATCCCATAGCCAACTCTGCACCACCATGACATGATACAGTTTCATCATGATGTTGGTTTTGCCACATGCTAATGCAATGTGATTGTCTAAGGATGATGCTGTCCTGCAGAACAAGTTCATACTCAGCTGAAAAAGGCAACATCATAACAGACCATCCATTCTCCCCACGTATGAATCCTCAGCTCAACACTAGGAACACAGTCAAGGTACTCAATCATTGATCAGTCTTACTTTTCAAATAACCTAGCTACAGATCATTGGTCTACAGACCTCATTTATGTAGGCTCTTCTTCCAATCAACATGATATTTATAAGAACTGGATTAAAAAAAGGTTTTTCCTAAATTGGTCCAGCAGGACTCTACTCATTTATTACTCATTTGGGTTTTTTAATGTTCTCTATTATTATCAGCAGCAGCTGCCCACAGCTTAGGATACTGGGTTGATTTCAGCCTGTGTTAGCAAGGGAAGCCTTTTGAAAAGTACTCTGAAAACAGACAGGCTTGAATTCTTTTAAAAAACTCTTTGACCATTCCTACACTTGGACAGCGCTCGTATCCTAGCAAGGAATTGGATGACAGATGTGAAATGAGCATGTGGTCTTGGGCAACACTTGGAGTGCTTTGCTGGTACATTATACTGGCAAGGCATTCCTAGTGGGGATACTGCTTGTACTGGCAAAACTATGCTTTTAACCATATAGCTTATCCCAGCTTTCCCCTCCTTCCCTTGCCCCGCAAAGCTAAATAAGCTATACAGGATCTGTGTTATAACCCCCATCTATGCGAGGGGCTTTTGCTGGCACAGCTACGTCCGTCACAATTCGTCATGCCTTGACATAGCCAACAAAAGTTTGTAGTGTAGATGTGGCCTTAGGCAAGTAATTCCATTAAAGAAGGCCCTCCAGTCAAAATGTTTCATGCTGGGCTCCATCAACTGCATTTTCCCCACTGAGTGCCCTGTCTCAATGGGCTATGGTTGGAAAGCTGATATCCAAGACAACCAGGTCCCGCCCACTAGTGAGTTTAAACATTAGGGCCAGAATCTCTAATGTAATAAGTGTATACATGTTGGAGAGGGAAAGCACCAAACAGTTTATAAGGAATAAACTGGCATTACTTTTTCTGACAAGTGCATTTAAAGATTGTAGAGTAACACCAGAGAGGAATTTCCTGTTTGTCACCCTCCTTTAGCACCCTTTTTTACAAAAAAGACAAGGACTGAAATGAGATCAGGGGTTTACACTGGAGTAAACCTGAAAAGGCTGAGCATACACAGAAAGAAAAAAAAAAGTGTTACTTGGCCAGTTATTTTTTTTTTCTGTATTCTGTTGGCTTTTACTTCTGATTCATATTGCTTATTCAAACCCATAAGTAATATTTACTCCTTCCATTTCATGTGCCAGCAGAGTCATAATCTGGTGTTTGTGACAGTCTGCTGTTTTGAAAATTACCTGGATGTCACACACACACACACACACACACACACACACACACAGAGTAACTTCACCGCAGAATCAAGTCAAAGAAGATTGGCTGCAAGGCAGGAAACCTTTGATTTGAATACAAATATCTTTGAAAACCCAAGACTGTTGCAAAGTGATGTATGACGGACTTTTTTTTAAAAATACACCAAGAACTTGTAATGATTCAGGCTCATTCAGAGGATCATTTGAAGTTTAGATCTACCACTGAAAAGGGAAATATATATAATTTTAATTAACTTACAGCGTCATCTTCAAATTTCAGATGTAGCTTTTTATCCCCTTCTTTGTAATCCTTGATAATTTCTGCTGATCTCCACACTTCATCAGGGTCAGGAATCCAAACCTTTGTGTACTGAAAAGAAAAATTCATGAAAACCACTTAGGTCAGAAATATACTTATTCCCTAGGGATACAATCCTACTCTCATTGCAGAGTCAATGGAAGTTTCTGTCATTGGCTTCAGTGGAAGCAAGATCAAGACCTACCTGAACATATAGCACAACATTATGGTCATGAATCAGACTGCTTCTTGACTAGACTGGTTTACTTGCTTGTTACTAACTAACTATAAGATCGAGTACAGTATGATACACAACTATGTTCTAACTTGTGAAGTGATCTCTGAGTTTGATTTCACTGACAATTTACCGGTCATTGTAGGTAGTAAAAATAATAGCATAATTCTCAGACAATTTTAAGAAAGCAAAATGCTTCCTTTTATGGAATGACAGAAAGGTGGCTTTTGAAATACCAAAGATGTACTACAAAAAGCATAAGTAGGCAAAGCACAAACATTTACAATGTTATCACAAAAGAGCAGCTTCGCATTAATTCGTTAATAGCTTCTTTATTAAAGCAGATACAACAGCTGTAAAGAGGTCAGATAAAAAGTGATGCCTAAAAAGGTTTACGAGAATTAAAAATCTAATTCAAAGAGCTGCAATGAATATTCACATGCATGCCCCTCAAAGGTAAGTGGACATTTGATTTCTCCAAATGTCTCAAATATGCAATTACACCTGTAAATCTGCAAAGGTCCCAGTGTGGGGGACGTTGTCAGAGACCAAGCCAAGGCAGAACACCAAAAAATTCATACATGTTTTAATTTTTTTATGAAATACACACACAATATTACGCAACACACACAAAAAATTATGTTTAAAGAACATTCAGGTTGCATAGTTAAGCAATGCCAGAAGGTTATCTGTGCAACCTTAATTTGGTCCCCATGTGTGTATACATTTGATAATCTTACATTAAAATTACATGAAGAAAAGGAGTACTTGTGGCACCTTAGAGACTAACCAATTTATTTGAGCATAAGCTTTCGTGAGCATCCGATGAAGTGAGCTGTAGCTCACGAAAGCTTATGCTCAAATAAATTGGTTAGTCTCTAAGGTGCCACAAGTACTCCTTTTCTTTTTGCGAATACAGACTAACACGGCTGTTACTCTGAAACCTTTAATTACACGACATCCCCACCCATACTATTTTTCCACCACAGGAAACCTGTTTCATCAGTGCAGTTAATTAGCAGCTACTCAATATTGTGTTTTATACTGTTCAGTGCAAGTCCCCAGACATTTTTTTTACACCATTGCATACGATTCAAACCCTGCTCTGAAGACAATTATTAATTTCCTCATGGGTTTGTCTATGTAGCTCATCACTATAGTATAAGAATGCTTCACAAATACTATATTCCCAAAAACCCTGTGAGGCGAGAGAGGCTGGTATTATCCCCATTTAACAGATGGAGAACTGAGGCACAGAGAGATTAAAGTCAAGAAGTATCCACTAATCTTGGATGCGCAATCTGAGGTGTCGAGGACTTGACTTTATGAAGTAAGTAGCGTTATACAGCACTTCATATGTTCACAGAACAGCTTCACCTGACTTCAGCTGCAGCTGAGCGCTCAGCACTTCTGCAAATCAGATCTCAGGGGTTCCAGCTGAGCACCCAGAAAATGAGGAACAGAGGTAATATCCTGTGAAAAGTTGGGTTGAGGTGACTTGTCCAGCATCACACCAGGCGCCCTGCGGTAGACGCAAAGACAGAATCCAGTTCTTCAGGGAAGCATTCAACTGCCTAGACGGAGACCATCCTTTCTCTTCCTGCAGTCCCCTGCCTCATTCCTTACCCGATTTCCAGCTTCTGCAACCAATGAAGAAAAGCCTCCTTTTTCACACAACCCGCATTTATTCCCAGGGCAGGACGTGCACTGCCTGGGGCAAGGGTCCTGCTGTGAGGAAAAAAAGTGTGCGACCCCCCCCATCACTAACGACTGTACATGTGCACAAGCAGGCCCAATTAACATTGCACAGGCAACTCTGTCATTTCCTAATTGTGAGTGCTTGACTTTGTAACCTTAATGGTATTCTTTGAACATAGGGGTTTCCAAGGTGAAAAAAAAAACTGGGGGGGAGGGGGCAACAAATTCCATAATACTGATCCCTAGATGGGTCACCAGTTCCCTCTGACTCCTCATCCAATCTCACCCCACAGCACTATCTCATGGCTTCCGAGGTTCCCACCCCTCTCTGTTGCCCCCAGCTTCCTTGTCCTGCCAGTCCCAGTCTGCCCCCCAACTCACAATCTCATTTCCCTCTCTCCCACTCAGTCTCCCACCCCAGTTCCTCCCCCTATTCCAAATGTCCCAGAGGCTCCTCCTCCCAATCTACTCCCCCATTCAGTTTTGGCTCTTGCCCTCTCCACATCTGAACCAGGCAGCTTCTTTCTCCTCTCTGCCTGGGCCCCACCAGGGTGCGGAGTGCATTGAGACTGCAAGAGAGATTGGCTCCCTGCTCTCAACTCAGGTCATTTATAACGTGGCCAAATTTGGGCAGATTTTCATAGATCTGGCAAAACGCACATCACTGCCACAAAGGTCACGCCTCGGCCAAATTTCAAGTCCCTGCTCCATAGCATTTGAAAAGACCTTGAGATTTAAAAAAAAATAAAATAAAATAAAAAAAAGATGGGCAAAACATTGCATTTTTCCCCTGGCCTCGTTTTCAGAAGCAGCTAAACCACTGACTGAAATTTAAAAAAAAAAATTTTTACCTGAGGCTGACCTCTGGCATGGAAAGTTTCCTCCCAGAATGTTAAAACTTGGCAAAGTTATAAGCAACTGAAAACAGGGTCTTCTTGGAAGTGTCAGCACCACCTACTACTTTGCCCAGCAGACCCACTCCTCACCCCCACAAAACTTAAAATGCTGTGCGATTTGTTCATGTAGCGTAAATAATTCTATAACCTCACAAAGAACAAGGAGTACTTGTGGCACCTTAGAGACTAAACTTTATTTGGGCATAAGCTTTCGTGGGCCCACAAAAGCTTATGCCCAAAGATGCATCTGATGAAGTGGGTTTAGCCCACAAAAGCTTACGCTCAAATAAATTTGTTAGTCTCTAAGGTGCCAGAAGTACTCCTCGTTCTTTTTGCTGATACCGACTAACACGGCTACCACTCTGAAATCTACAACCTTCATGATTCCCTGTTATTGATTCAAATAGTATTGTTCAAGGAGAGAGGGACACCAAATGTGTGTGGAACGTGGGCAGCTTCAGGAGTAAAGTGAGTGGCCTACCTTGAAACTGGGGCATTGGAGAGGTATGAATACAATATGCATTGTGTTCATATTACTGGACCTATCCCTGTAGCAACGAGGCACTTATTTACAAAACATTTGGTTAAAATAATATTAAACCTACCTGGTAAGGCCAGCTGAACCTAGCTGCCATGAAACTGCAGATAATATATGGCTTTTTCTTAACTAACTGCTTCACAGACCAGTCAGGGCAAAATCTGACTACTTGATTTTAAAATGTTCTTTGATAGTTTGCATAAATGGAGAGCTCTTCCCTATTCCTTCAAACTCACAATTCCCATCCATTTCAATGGGAATTTGGGTGCTGCTGGACTGGGCCCTGGAAGCTCATGACAAAATTACTTTAGTATATATAGCTGGGGGGGAAAAAAACCCACAAGACCTACAAATCTGAGTGTTTTATGCTCCATCAAGGTGAGGACAGTATTAATATGGGCATACCTTCCCATACAGGAACAAGCTATACTTGTGTAATGCAGCTTCATACCAATATAACTGCATCCACAGTTGCAGCAAGTTACAGCACCAACTATACCATTGTAGTAAGTGGTAAAACTTCTGCGTGTAGCCAAGCCCCATGCGAGCCTGCAGAAAGCCCGTAACAACAGCTCTGACATGTGGGAACTGCATCCATTTATCTCAGGGAGGTGTTAACCTCGAGGCCCACTCATTGAGATGTCAACATCATGTATTTCATTCCTCTTGCGAAAAAGGAGGAGAGGGATCACAGATCTGCCCAACTTCCTGAGTGATGTCTCCTTTTAGTACCACAAGTGGGTGGTGTTGGGGACAAGCTACCACTCCTCCCTCCCCCCACAACCAAGAACGAACAAGTCCAAGGAGTCTAAAAGAGCCCATGTGCGCGTTCAAGCCCCAAGGAGGGGGAGCCAACAGGTGTCACTTCAAACCCAGTCACCCAAGGAATGGGAAACACACACTGTGGTGTCACAGAAGGGGACTAGGCTTCACCATGGTTTGCTTTTGAAAAAAAGCTTGGTGCCTACCAAGCATGATCCTAGCAATCCTTTTCCCACAGAGAAAACACAGAATTTGAATTTTTACAGGGAATCTTTCGTTTCCACATTTTGTGAAAAAAAAAATAAAGGCATATTGGCTACATTTTACCAAAAATACCAGTGTCACTTACTCAAGGGGTGCAACCTCCCCCTCTTGCGGTTAGTTTTTCAATGTGCTTTAAATTTACAGTGGAACCCCATTTATCTGATGAATTGGGACCAGGGACAGATCAGATCATCAGAAATTGGGCTACTCAGGAAGACTGGCAAAGTGCTTTCTATCCCTTACTTTAAGATGGAGGGTGACACGTGCAGTCAGCCCCACGCAGTGCTTACAGCTGGAGCCACAGCCCCAGTCCCGCCGCTGTCAGCCCCAGGCAGCTGGTGGTTTGGTTAATACAGAGATAATGGAGGGTCAGATACACAATAGAACCTTGTTTATCAGTAAAACATGGTGTTCAACTGATACCTATCTATATTGTGGCTAGGGAAATTAAAATTCAGTGTTTCATTTTAATTGCTGAAAAACGTGGATTTTTATGTTTTTTTTAAATTAGAGAATTTTGTTTTTTCCCCCCCTCACAGAAAACTAGGATCCCTGATGAGGCTTGCTTTACACTAGGAACTTATGTTGTTATAACAACGTTGCTCAAGGGTGTGGAAAATCCACCCCCCCTGAGAGATGTAGTTATACTGACCTAATCCCTGGTGTAGACAGTGCTATGTCAATGGGACGGTTTCTCCCATTGACATAGCTACTGCCTCTTGGGGCAGTAGTTCCTACGCCAATGGGAAAAGCTTTCCCATCAGCATAGGTAGTGTCTTCACTAAGCACTACAGTGACACCAGCAGGGCTGTGTGTTTAGACATGCCCTTGGGAATTTGTAAAGTGCTTGTCATTTTACCATCATCCAGCTAACCTTTCTCAAGCATGGTCACGGACATTCCTCAGTGGGCACTACTTACACACCTAGTTTCATAGTTCAGCTGTTGTTGAGTTATCTGTGATTTTTAAACCCTCTCATTTCCTATTTTAAAAAAAACTCATTTGGAAAGAGGAGAGAGAAAGCATGAAAAGAGGGTGTTATAATAGTATAATAGAAATGGTTTTGCCACATTAACTACAGCAGAGTGTTTGTTACTGGGTAACTCTATAATAATGTCACAGGAAGCAATGAGGGGGAAACTGCCAATGATCCCCCACTAATCCTGTTTTCAGGAAACTTTAAAAAATTTCTTTGGAGCAGGCAGCATGGTCTAGGAGAGTGGGTACTGGACTGGGCGTCAGGGGACCTGAAACCTATTGTCCGTTCTACCACTAACCTGCTGTGTGATCTTGGGTAAATTGCTCCCCTTTTCTGCAATTCAGTTCTCCACCTGTAAGATGGGGGACAAGGGAACTTACTACTTGCCTATATAAAGTACTCCGAGATAAAAAATTCAGACTTTTGGACAGATGCAAAACAAAAATGCCATATTGCACAATATAAATAGATCAGATTATCGGAGATTTAAAAAGTGTTACGGTTACAACTACAACACGTGACAAAAGCAATGTTACCCCTTTTTTTGCACAAAGTGAGCCGGTGGCAGTCGGAAACCAGACCTGGGGCTGAGATCACCTTCACTCTGGCTCCTTTATGAGGCATATAAAAGCTGCAGGTACATAAAGGGGCCCTACAAGCCCTGTAACCAGCGCAAACACGGCAGACATACCTGTAAGGCTGCCTCTGGGAACCTGCTTGGAAGCCCCCGTGCAGGGACATGACTGGGGCAAGGCTGTGTTGGGAAGGGTATGTTGTGGGGGGGGTGACATGACTGCACAGATTCTAGGCAGCACAACAGCCCACAGGGCACACCAGGGAAGGTGCGTTAACTCATACAGGTTCCCAGTGCTGTCGAGACTTATGTTGTGGGCCTCTATTCAGTCCTGTCCAGGTTCTCATATTGCCCTTACCACCTCAGTATCCGAGCACCAGAAATGCATTGAGTGATATGACTAACGTCAGCCAGGTGTGGCTCATTCTCCCTCTCATCCTCTCCTGAGAAGAGCTGAACATGCAGTGGAGTGTTGGGTTTCAATAGGGTTTTGCTTTGGGGGGGAAAAATATATATATATATATATAATGTGCATGCTACTCTGTGTTTATATTAGAAAAGGTAAGTCAAAGAAGTGCTCCTTGCATTTAGAGTAGAAGGTGGTGAGGTTTGTTCTTGTGGGAGTGTGGGATCAGAGCTGAGAAAGCTGTCTCCTGCACACATGAGCTCTCCCCTTGTGGTAGAAAGTTCCACACTGCATGAGGATGCAGAGTTGTCAATGCAGTGCTTTAGATGATCTTTCAAATATGCTGGGCCCAAAGTATTAAAGGACTTGAGGTCAAGGACCAAGACCTTGAACTCGACTTGCTACTTTATGGGGAGAGAGGGTAGAGATCAGAGGACAGTTGTGATGTGCGTAAGTCACAGTAGCCCATGCTGCTGAGAAGACCAGCTGTAGTGTTCTGTATAACTGTAGGTTCCAGTGTGCTGATGGCTTCACGCCTGGGTACATAGTATTGCTGTAGTCCAAACAGGAGGTAATAAAGATATGTATAACTGACTCAAGGTGATCGTTCAGCAGGATGGGATAGTTTCCTAGCCAACCAGAGAGGACAGAAAGCACTTCTCACAGATGCTCTCCACACCCCAGAACACCGCAGGTTGAGTTAAAGACACCTTAACCCCTTTCCAGCCCCCCCCCCCAACATGCTTCTATGAGGCACAGCGCAGAATCTTAGTCGAGACCTCCTGCCTCACAATCCAATTCACTGCATCACTTATATAGTGCTGCTGCTTTGCTTATAAATAAAACCTCAGGAGATTATCAGCAAGCAGCACCAAGTCAAAACCAGGAGGCATAGCTTCGGGGCAGGGACAGGAGAGATTCAGACTGAAGGAACTGGCTGTGAAGAGAAATGGCCCTGGGTACAGTACAGTCATACAACACAACAGAAAGGCAGGTTTCAATGAGGGTGAAATGCCAAAAGGAAACAGATTAAAAAAAAAAAAAAAAAAAAGACACTCAGGGCCAAAATCTGGTCTAATTTCTAGCCCCAGGAGAAACCCATTTTGTGGAATCAAGGCTAACTCTGTTGCAGGGGAAGAATCTGCAGGTAGAGATACCTGGAAACTTTGGGAACACTGAGATTTTAGAAATATTTTAGATTTTGATAGCACATTTGATTCTGAAGGACTTTACACGTTCTTCACAAAGATCCAGTGGAATGCAGCTTCCTCTGGAGTGGAGACTCCAACAACAGGTAGGGGGAGAAGAAGAATCTAACGTGCAGATTGCCCACAGCAAGCCAAGAAGGAATGGGAAGGGCCCCCAACACACAACTATCTCAACACTTTTGTAGGTCCCCTCCCCATACTACCTGAACATCCACAGGTTGCTAATAAGAAATTCCAAAGGTAGGCCAGTCAGGAAGATTTAAATATACAAGTCTAACCTAAGCAACCCCTGTATCCCTAATAGGGAATAAATCTGACTAGAAGAGCAGAATTGTTCATGCATAATAAGATTACGTTACTTAGCATCATAACATCATGTCCTAATGAGGTTTGATTCATTTATATGGCAGTCTATTATCTCAGACGATGTCATGCAATGAAATAAATACTCAGATTAGCCTATTTAAAAGCATCCTACTGTGCTAAGTGAAGCAGGTAGGAAGGCAATACACTGCATTTGCTGCAAGAGCACTTGCTTCTGCACATATTTATCAAGCACTGCACATAGCAGTGAGAGCAATTCCAATAGATCAGTGGGACTCAACAAGCAACAGTGGATTTCCAGACACACCAAGCATCTTCACTGGTAGAGAAGTATGCATCTCCCACAACCAGGAAACACCACACAAGTTGAATGAATACTGAAAATCCAATGCAGTGGGTCTCGCTTCTGCTGACCTTGGGCAGAAGCTATTTTTACAATGCAATAGTACGTATATCCCTGATTGCACGTTCCATGCACTGTGAAACAGCCACAGTACAAACTATAGGTTATCTTCCACTTAGCATAGGCCAGCTTTTCAGAGCGTGAAACCAGGACACCTGCCACGGCAGGCACACCGAGGACGGGCTTGGGAACATCAGCTGGGACAGTACTAGTCACTGGGATGAGTAGCTGGTGCCACACCTCATGCCTCCCCTGTTTCTGACTCCTCCCTTTCTTCCCTCTTACTCTGTAGATTTGGCTCCATGTATGAGAGGTGCTGTTGTGCAGACTCATACAGAAGGAAGGGCTGGACTAGAAGTTCTCACAAGCCTTGGGGCAGGTCTGTTGAAGGAGATGGGTCCTGAGTCCAACATGTATTCAATCAATATGCTGCCAGTTTCACCAGCTCAGCAGGTGACTTCTCCCTGTCACAAAAAGGTATTTTGTTGTTGTCAGGGCCCTAAGATCACCCTGATTCTGATTAAAAACCCTTCACTGTAAACATTAGTGCCTAAAACCTTTAGCCTGCCTGACAGGATAAACAGTGTAAATTATATAGTAGGAAACAGAAATGGCAAAGGAATTCTATGTCAACAAAGTTCTGCATTTGCTTTTGTTAGTAAAACACAAAGAAGTCCTATGTATTTAAATAAGCCTTATATAACCCCCCACACACGACAAATGTATCCTGATAGCAATACAGTGCCATCCCTTTGAAAGCAAAGCCTACTGTGCACTACTTAGGCTAATTTGAAAAGCCACTCAAGAGTTAAAGAAACAGCATTTGATCTGCTCTGCAGCTGAACAGCAGTGGATTTTTTTATATGTTTAATGCGTAATTATTGTTAAGATTGCTCAATAGCTACAGCAGCCGGATCCTTTATGTGAATGGAGCTATACGAACACAGCAGCAGAACAAAAGAAAAAATAAAAGCACATATCTTTCTCCATGCACTGCACTTTATTTTGTGCCTCCCAATACCACCTCAGCACACTGAGTTTCTACCCTTAACTCGCAGTTAGATAGAGGTGGTGCACTGAAAATTTTGGCATTTACAGCTTGCAGCAGATTAAAGTTACGATGGAATTACCGCAAATACAGTGTGGCAGTAAAGAAAAGGAGTCTGATAGTGCCGAATGTAACACCTTTCACCCCAAAGCCTTCTAAAGCACCTCACATACTATTGTAGACTCACTTCACCCACTACTGAAATGCAGCCACCTCTGGGGTGAAGGACAGCAGCCAGATAGATTACTAGCACACAGCACAGTAAAACAGTGGACCAAGTTTTCCCTCTGTCAAAAGACAGAGGTAAGCCTTGCTTCTGTAAGTAGCATCATGGAACCTTTAATATCCACACACAGCATAGAGGATCTTTGTTTTGGAGGTCTTGTCCAACACCCCTCCCCCCAACACACACGGCACACAACTCAATTTATCTACCTCAGGAATATGAAGGGCCATCTCAGCCAAATGAGATCCAGACAGAAAAGGTATTTCAAAGCTTCTACCAGCAAGATGCAACCACCACTCACAAGCAATTGCAAATGTTCTTATTCTTTATCCAAACCATCAACACGTTTGGAAAACAGTATGGGTTTTAGTTCAAATAAATTATAGTGACAGATTAAAACAAGACTGACACTGTCTGTCAGTCCCTCAGTGTAAAAAGAAACAGTACTGCCATATCCCCATCATAAAGTTTCAAAACAGATATTGCATGTAAGTGTTTAACATAGATGTAGAAATGCCAGAGTTCAGAAGCATAGTGGGAAGGACAAACATATTGCACTGGAAAGAAATTACTATGTCCCAGTAAGCAACTTTGCAATCTCTTTTTACAGAACACGCCACAGGAATATCCATGAGCAGAGCTCTAGTTAAGAGACGTGCTTGCAAATCCCATTTTCATGGGTTTATTACTGCAGCCTTGAAAATTCACTTCAGGCTGTAAAAAACTGGCCCATGACTAGGGCTCTACCAAATTCATGGTCCATTTTGGTTAATTTCACAGTCATAGGATTTTTAAAATAGTAAATTTCATGATTTCAGCTATTTAAATCTGAAATTTCATGGTAGTGTAATTGCAGGGGTCCTGACTTAAGTTCTCTGTAAGCTGCGCGGCTGCCTATTAAGCGCTAAGCAGGCGCTCATGGCTGCGGTGGGGAGAGATGCCTCTTCCCAAGCCCCAGACCTGCCACGACACCGCTCCCTCAGCCCCAACCCAGCCAGGCACTGAACCCACCACGGCCGGGGATCAGGCTCCCCTCCCCCGGGCCCTGATCCAGCCCAGCGCTGAACCCGCCGCAGCCGGGGATCAGGCTCCCCTCCCCCGGGCCCTGATCCAGCCCAGCGCTGAACCCGCCGCAGCCGGGGAACAGGAGCCCCTCCCCCCAGCCCTGATCCAGCCCAGCGCCCAAACTGTGGCGGCCGGGGGACAGGCACCTCTCCCCCAGCCCAGAGCTGCCATAGCCAGGGGACAGGCGCCTCTCCCCCAGCCCAGCCCCAGGCCAGGCAGGGGGACAAGCGCCCCTCTCCCGGCCCAAACCCAGCCTGGACCTGCCGCAGCGCGAAGAGGCACCTTACCCCCTGCCGACCAACCCAGGTGCTGCTGCGGGGAAAGAGAACTGGGGAATTGAGGGGGGGGGGAAGGAGGGGAAGTCCTCTCTTCCCACCGTAGCCAAGGGGAGCACCACTGCACCCCAAACTGCTCATCCCCAGCCCCACCCCAGAGCCCGCACCCCAGCTGGTGCCCTCACCCCCTCCCACACTCCAATCCTCTGCCCCAGACCGGAACCCCTCAAGCCTGTCCCCAACCCAGAGCCCGCACCCCCAGCCGGAGTCCTTACCCACCTTCACCACAACCCTCTGGCCCAGTCTTGATCCCCCTCCCACACTCCAAACCCCTCGGCCCCATCCTACCACAAGAATTTTGTTATGTGCACCAATACGGAGATGTGTCACACATCACCTCCATATTAGTGCAGCATATAACAAAATTCATTCTGCACATGGCTGGGAAAAAGCAGAAGAAACACTGGTCCTGACCCATAAAGGAGGCGTTGTGCGGGGGGGGGGGGTCACAAGGTTATTGTCGCGGGGGTTGCGGTACTGCTACCCTTACTTCTGCGCTGCTGCTGGCAGTGATGCTGCCTTCGGAGCTGGGCAGCTGGAGAGCAGCAGCTGCTGGCCGGGAGCCCAGCTCTGAAGGCAGAGCCGCCGCCAGCAGCAGCGCAGAAGGAAGGATGGCCCGGTATGAGTGTGCCACCCTTCCTTCTGCGCTGCTGCCTGCAGAGCTGGGCCCTCAGTCAGCAGCCGCCACGCTCTGGCCACCCAGCTCTGAAGGCAGCCGTGCAGAAGTACGGGTGGCCTGGTGTGGTATTGCCACCCTTCTGTGCTACTGCTGGCAACGCGCAGCCTTCAGAGCTGGGCACCTGGCCAACAGACGCCGCTCTCCGGCTGCTCGCTCTGAAGGCAGCAGGGCAGAAGTAAGGTTGGCAATACTGTGACCCCCCGCCCCCCAAAAATCTTGCAACCCCCCTGCAACGCCCTTTCAGTCAGGACTCCTAATTTGAGAAATGCTGGTCTGCCCCCAGTGAAGCCTGTTTATCATAGGGTAAAAGCACACAAAAAGGCCAGATTTCATGGAAGGAGACCAGATTTTCATGGTCCATGAATTTGGTAGGGCCCTACCTATGAGATAGCACCTCAGCCTGCACCTTTGGCAGACACAAACTTCTACCATGCAGTTCTTATAGCCACATTGGTCCCAGGATATTGGAGACACAAAGTGGGTGAGGGAATATCTTTTATTGGACCAATTTCTGTTGGTGAGAGAGACAAGCTTTCGAGATTACACACAGCTCTTCTTCAGGTCTGGGAAACTCACTCAGTGTCACAGTTAAACACAAGGTGGAGCAGATTGTTTAGCATAAGCAGTTAACACATATTTCAAGGGACCATTCAAGGTGAAGTAGAGACCACAGACCAGGACATCACCTCAAAGCGACACCAGACCCTGCTATAACAACAGATGCAAAACCTACAGACATATCTCCTCTGCTACAATGATCAACACCCTCCACAACACATCTTTCAACATCCCTGGATCCTACACATGTGGTGTACCGCATCTAGTGCACTAAATGCCACAATAGCAACTATGTGGGTGAAACCAGACAATCGCTACAGTCTCGTATGAACGCACATAGGAAAATAAGACAAAAACACCCAATCACCTGTGGGCGCACCCTTTTCACAAAGTGATCACTCTATATTTGACTCTCATTCTCAAGGGGAACCCCCACAACACTTGCAAAAGATGAGCCCAGAAGCTTAAATTCATAACTTTGCTCGACACTAAAAATCATGGATTGAATAGAGATGCTGAATTTATGGCTTATTACAACCATTTGTAACCCACTAACCAACTCCCTCACAGTTATTTGCCCCCCTTTTTCTTTGCTTTCCTCCCTATAACTGGAGGGGTGTGAACAGGCCACTGCACATTGAATAGTTCCTTGAAATATGTATTTATTCCAAACAGTCTGTTCCATCTTGTATTTAACAGTGACACTCTGAGGGCAGGTCTACACTTCAAATGCTGCACCAATGCAGTTGTGCTGCTCTACCACTTTAGTGAAGATGCTCTACGCGAACGGGAGAGAGCTCTCCCATCACCAGTTAATCCACCTCCACGAGAGGAGGTATCTATGTCGGCGGGAAGAGAAGCTCACCTGCTGGCATAGTACTGTCTATGCTGAGTATAACTACATTGTTCAGGGATATGGATTTTTCACATCCTGAGCAACATTGTTGTACCAAAATAATTCTGTAGCATAGACCAGGCCTAAGTAAGTTACCAAGTCCTGAAGAAGAGCTCTGTGTAAACTCAAAAAGCTTGTCTCTCTCACCAACAGAAGCTGGTCCACTAAAAGATATTACCTCGCCCACCTTGACATGGTTCTAGTGACAGACACGCTGTAAGTGTTCAAATACACACTAGACCTGCCTCTCCTCAGCAGATCTGGTCACTATTCTAGTCTCCTTGTTGCACTGGCTCACATTTCTCTATGAATAGTTATGCTAATCACTCCATTATACCTTCTTGGACGATATCCCCATCATAAACCAAAGGTGAAGCAGCACTGAGCAACGATACACAGATACTTTTACCCAATCTGGAAGGCTGTCTCCACAGTGAACGTCAGGATATCCGATAATACAGCTCCGACAGTTCATTTCAGCGGTCTGCGTGTTCCCTTTAAGCAGCCCATGTTTAAGACAGCAGAGGATGACTTCTGCTGTCAAGGTTGTTTGCTGGACCTGGAGTGAGTTAGGGATATGGAATCCATCCCACATCAGGGAACAGAATGGGAGTGAAGCAACATCCCAATTCCCCTACACCACCGTGTCGCTGGGAAAGCCAACATATCAGGTTAGCTGTGCAACAGCCAGCCTCTGTCCCAAGCCCCCATGTGCTATGGGTGCAGAGAGACCTGGTGAAGCAGCTCTGGCTTGCAAGCCTCCTACACAGGGCTTTTCAACCCTTTCCCTCACAGCGTTGCTACAGCTGGGGCCTCCACAGCTGCAGAGATATTTTCTCTATAGCTCAACTCCTTGAACAAAAGTTCTGGCTAAGAACTCTCTGATTTTCCCTCTTTCCCCAAACATTTTAGGAATGTCTGAAATAGCGTTTCCAAGTCACAAGTTTAAGATCCAGCTTGTATCCCACAGGGAAGACGGGCCGAGTCTCAGCTCCCCAAAAGGTCTAGAGCTCACGGTTCTAGCCCCTATTGCTTGCAAGATTTCCAACCTTAAACAAGAGAGTAGTCTGGAACTGAGCACTTCCCTTCCTCCACCACAGGCCACACTGATTTTCCCTCTAAATTACCAATTTTGGGGGTGTATGGGGGTGGGGGGCCAGAATGGAGAAGGCAACATTTATATTCCTCTGGTCTACAGAACAGTGTAAACACACCAACATCTCAGATGGCTTGTAAAGGTAGAACAGTTTGTTTAGCAGACGTTAATTGTCACCTAAGTAACACTAACCAAAAGCAACACAAAATTGACAACTTGGAAATTAGCAGGGGGCCTTCAGCACAGATGACTGAAGCAAACTGGCCGACTTATTGGGCGGCCAGCTGCAGAAATACACTTATTTATCCACAGGGAACCTACAGAAGCGGCCGCAAGTGTACAAGTTTCCCCAAATGAGAAACCGAATGTATTGCAGCTTGGACCTGATGGATCAGCTTTAGGGGTCAGAGTTTAGTTCAGTCTCCATTACCAGTTCAGTCCTCAGCCTCTCCGCCCGGGCTGCTATTTAGTGACAAATGTGGTAACTGGGTTTTATGCTATTTAACCACTATCGGATGGTAGGAACTTTCAACCTCCATCAATCAGGGATGAATTTGAACTAGCAACTTAAGGGTTAAAAAGCATTCATATCCTATTAACAATCCCCGGAGCCATCCAGTACATAAACCTCATTTTCCAATTCACCAAGATTAAATAAAAGACTCTATAAACACAACAATTCAACAGTCTGAAGGAAAATGGGATTTTTACAGAATATTTTGTAGGATAAGAATTGATGTACTATAATACTACAATTGTAATCAAAATTTAATGCAGTGCAAACTACGAGCATGACATCCTTTTACTTCAAAAAAGTTTCAATACTGAGATTTCTAAGGAAAGAAATTGACAAAAACCCACTTCCAGCTTTGCAAGTGTGATAGATTACAAAAATAAATGGGAAAAAAAATCAGCATCTATAAAGTTCAAAGTAAAAAAAACTTCCCAGTGTGACCTCTCAGAAGCGGATTCTGCACAGCAGCAAGTATTCTCAGCTTCCATGGATGTCAATGGGAGATGAAGGTGCACAGCACCCCACAAAGGAAGTGCTCACTACCTTGCAGGATTAAGCCTTCAGATCCCAGCTTTTCCTACTGCTGCTGGAATTAGTGCTGCTGTTTTCATGAAGTAAAGATGCCCAAGGAAGATCTGCTTACTGAGTCACAGAAACGTTGGGTGTGTCCAAGCATGCAGAAAGAAATTCCCATTCTTTGGCCAAGTGACTGTCAGACGTCCTGGGAGAATTGGAATGTTACCACAGTTCCAAGATATAGAACCATATAATTCAACAGTCATTTCGGGAATAGTGCTTACATCTCAGCCTGTATGTCCATATAGACATAAGAATGGCTGGTTCAGACAAAAGGTTCATCTAGCCTAGTATCCGGTCTTCCAACAGTGGCCAGTACCAGGTGCTCCAGAGGGAATGAACAAAACAGGTAATCATCAAGTGATCCATCCCCTGTCACCCATTCCCAGCTTCTGGCAAATAGAGGCTAGGGACACCATCCCTGTCCATGCTGGCTCATAGCCATTGATGGACCTATCCTCCATAAATTTAGCTAGTTCTTTTTTGAGCCCTGTTATAGTCTTGGCCTTCACAACATCCACTGGCAAGAAGTTCCACAGGTTGACTGTGCGTGGTGTGAAAAAATACTTCCTTTTGTTTGTTTTAAACCTGCTGTCTATTCATTTCATTTGGTGACCCCCAGTTCTTGTGTTAGGAGAAGGAGTAAATAACATTTCCTTATTCATTTTCTCCACACCAATCATGATTTTATAGACCTCAATCATATCTCCCCTCAGTTGTCTATTTTCCAAGCTGAAAAGTCCCAGTCTTATTAATCTCTCTTCATACAGCAACCATTCCATACCCCGAATAATTTTTGTTGCTCTTTTCTGAACCTTTTCCAATTCCAATATCTCTCTTTTGAGATGGGGCGACCACATCTGCACGCAGTATTCAAGATGTGGGCATACCATGAATTTATAGAGAGGCAATATGATATTTTCGGTCTTATTATATATCCCTTTCCTAATGATTCCCAACATTCTGTTCACTTTTTTGACTGCCGCTGCACATTGGGTGGATGTTTTCAGAGAACTATCCATAATGACTCCAAGATCTCTCTCTTGAGCGATAACAGCTAATTCAGACCCCATCGTTTTATACGTATAGTTGGGATTATGTTTTCCAATGTGCATTACTTTGCATTTATCAACATTGAGACCTTTTCTTTCCCCTCACTTCTTTTTTTCCAAATGTGTTTATAATTCTAGGCATAAGTTTTCAAAGTGACTAGCAATACAGGATGTTCCATCTGACACACTGTGAACAAAGTGATGAGCACTCCTTTTAAAAGGGTGTTGGCTTGGGATCCCAAAAGTTGAGGCATCCAAAATCACTAGCCATTTTGGCATGAGAGGCCCTAGCTTTTTAATTCACTTGGGGACTTTAAACTTGGAATTCAGCTTCTTCTCCATATAGTTCTTAGAAGGGACCACAAAGGCTGATGGATCTGAAGTTAAATCTATCAGCTGTGGATACCTCTATTCTGCTTGTATGACCCATTCCTGTGATCAGGCAGGACTGTCAAAATATGTATGGCTCGTGAGACAATCATTCCATACTTGAGAGAGTTTTATACCCTGACTTGTGCACAGGAAGGGAATAAAATGGAGCAATAGTTCACATCCTTAGGACACAGGGAAATACCTAGAAATTCAGCTCCTTGATATTGTATGATGGGTCACCCTCCGTAATTCCTCTCCATTCTGAGCACTTTGCGCACTTTAGATATTTGCCTGTTATAATCCCATCCTTTCATCAAGCTAGAAATACTTTGCTCTTCTAATCCTTCCCCAAGGGACATGTAGTCCTTTAAACCAGAGACTGATCGCTGCTTATGTTTCACCCCCTTATCTCATCCTGTTTCTCTCTTTCACCTATTTTAGAGACTGTACGGTCTTCAGGGAAAGGACAATCCCTTATCTGATGGTTTTACATCACCTAGAACAATGGAGCCCTGTTAGGTAAAACTCAAAACCCAGAATGTACTCTGTCAATTGTATGGCAGTACGGTAAAATGCTCAGTCCATAGATATCAATGTTTTAGCCGTGTGATCTGGCCTTGTTATACCCATTTTACCCACAGCAAAACTAATGCTCATAGCGGAGAGGTGACTCGCCCAGGTCACGTGCAAGCAACAGAACCCAAGAGCACGTCTACACTGCAACTAGCAGCCTTGGTCTACGCGCTTCTGCTGGCAGGAGTCAAGCTAGCACTCTAGATATGCAGACACCGAGGCTTGGGCTGGAGCTTCGATCTTGAAGCCTGGGAGGTCCGAGCTCCAGACTAAGCCGCAACATCTACCCAGCTATTTTCAGAGTGCTAGCAGAAGCCCCACTAGCACCAGCCTGTGAACCCAAGTCGAGAGGCTCACTCCCAGATGCAGTGTCCCAAGCCTTCAAACTCCCAGTCTGGGCACCATTAAACCATGTTGCTTCCCTGCCACACAGTTTGTGCTACCTCTCTGCAGGCTGAAGCGTTGCAATCTATTTCACAGGGGAAAAGGATGCTCAATAAATTGACACATGCAAATTCAGAACGAACAAAACATCAAGCAGCTGCCCTTTTGCTCGAACTAACCCATGTGATTTTGAAGGATTTGCACACGTACCACCTAACGCAACCCTGTCTACGTTTCTGAAGTCTCTGTGGCTAACTCCAAGTGCCTCCACAGGCAGGGAAGAGTGGGCTGGTTTGAACACAAGCCCTGAGAAGGGAAAGGGGAAGAACTCCTATGTGAAGTGGACCTCACACTGGCGGAGGCCTAACATGCTGTAGGGATTCTTATATAAGTAGTGTCTGGACAGATGGACTGCAATTGGTCTGGTGAGTATTGTAACAGTCCTAAAGCAGCAGAAGTGCTTTTATTGAAAGAGATTAGTTGGGCATCTAATCCAGGGCCGGCTCCAGGCACCAGCAAAGAAAGCAGGTGCCTGGGGCGGCCAATAGAAAGGGGCGGCACTCCGTCCATCATCAGGGCGGCACGTCCGGGTCTTCGGCGGCGAGCCATGCAGTCCCTCTCTTCCTCTTTGGCAGCACTTCGGCAACAGCTCAACCAGGCTTGGGGGTTTTTTTGTTTTGGGGTTTTTTTCCTCTCCACTTGGGGCAGCAAAAAAACTGGAGCCAGCCCTGATCTAATCTAAGAGAAGGATTATTGGGCTCTGTGATTTACTCCCTTATAGTCTCTCTCCCCCTCACTAGCTTCTGTTCTATCTCAGCAAGCCTTTGAACACAGTGTGCTCTCCTCACACCGAGCTACTTTTCCGAGAAATACAGCCTTGAAATTATCAAGGGTTCATTCTGCCCTTTCACTAAATGCACACTTACCTTCTATGGCAGGCTGACTGTCTCCTCTGATTTCACTCTCTCCATTTTTTACATCAAATTTTCAGGTCACTGCCAACCATACACCCGTGTTGAAGGCTTGGCAGAGTGCACAGAGCTTTAGTATGCCTTGCTCTCCTTGTGTCCATTTAACTGCTTCTGTTATCGTGACTGGCAGTAGAATGGCATCTTCCTCCTCAATACCTTTTCATTAGGGTGGGCTCTGGGTTCCTTCCAAGCCATTTTAGCAGCTTTGGCCCTTCTGAACTCGTCCTTTGATTTCACCCTCTATCTGGACAATACTCAAATCTATAGCCTCACTTCACTTTTGCAGCCCTTTCTTCACTTTCTACCTAACCCCACCTCTTTTACTCCAACATATCTTTCTCCAAGTATCAAAAGCTCCTCAGTGTACATCCAGTAAGGAGGACACCCTGATTTAAGGCTTGGCCCATTATACCCCCTCACTATCTGGAGGCAAATGGGTTGATAGTTAAAGAACAAAATCATTAGTCAAAGACCTGGGTTCTAATCCCAGCCCTGCCACAGACTTGGCAGATAGAACACTGGGCAAGCCACAATCTCCCGGCGCATCAGTTTCACCACCTGGAGAACAAGCTTCTCCACTTTTGTAGAATATACTTTGACATCTGGTATTATTATTATTGTTAGTCTGAAACAGCTTTTCTATATCCATTTGACTGCTTGAGTCTGCAAATCCCATCTCAAGGCTTCATTGCCCCAAACAAAAACACCCAAATCCTACTCGAGTATCCCAAATCATCCCGTATGTTCAGACCATTTCCCTAAGCTTAGCATGATTAGAATCTATGACTGTCCTACACAAGATCCTGAATTATACATTGTAACTAGCCTAGGTGACTGACTTCCAGAGCTTAACTAATTGTTTGCAAAGTGTTTGGGGCACTTTTATATCAATTATGCTTTAAGAAATTACTGTATTGTACAAAGACGTTCTGAAGAACTCCCACATGAATATTACTAGAGATGGCTTCCGGGAATTAAACAGACTTGTACTAGGACTTCTTTCACTTTCAAGTGTTCTGTTTTTATGTCAGAAATAATCTATAACTCTCGTGTTAAAAATCTGAGACCCTATTGCAAAGTATTATTACCTTAAGACCTTTAAATGTGAGCGTCTGACTCCAATCACAGCTCAAGAAAAATTCAAGAGAGCAGGAGAGTGAGTTTGTGTGTGTATGGGGGTGGGGGGAATGTGAGAAAACCTGGATCTATGCAGGAAATAGCCCGACTTGACTATGTAAAGAGTTGTCACTTTGGATGGGCTAGCACCAGCAGGAGAGTGAATTTGTGTGGGGGGGTGGAGGGTGAGAAAACCTGGATTTGTACTGGAAATGGCCCACCTGCTGATCACTTTAGATAAGCTATTACCAGCAGGACGATGGGGTGGGAGGAGGTATTGTTTCATATTCTCTGTGTGTATATAAAGTCTGCTGCAGTTTCCACGGTAAACTTCTGATGAAGTGAGCTGTAGCTCACGAAAGCTCATGCTCAAATAAATTGGTTAGTCTCTAAGGTGCCACAAGTACTCCTTTTCTTTTTGCGAATACAGACTAACACGGCTGTTCCTCTGAAACCTGGTAGTATCAATGAGACACAGATTGAGTCATTCTCTAGAGAGAATTTTAATCTACTCTATTTGTTAGTAAGGGTTCACTGACTGCTAGAATAGGTCCTGAGACTATTGTGTTAGGCTATCCAACCTCTGCTTCTCAGTTCTAAAGCTTTAACGGATGGTTAAGGCAGAGCCTCTCTCTCCGCACTGGGAACAGCATGGATGTCTTTTTCAATAGACCTGTCTGACACTGTGCTGCCAAGAAAGCTGCAGTCAGGAACATAGGAATTGTCATTCCAGGTAAGACAACTGATCCATCTCATCCAGTATCTTGACTCTGACAGTGGTCAGCACCGGCTGCTTCAGAGGAAGGTGCAAGAAACCATGCAGTAATAACTACATAACAATGGCCACAATGGGTCAGACCAATGCTCCGTTATCCCTGTATCCTCTCTTCTATCACTGGCGAGTGTCACATGCTTCAGAGGGAATGAACCAAATAGGGCAATTATCAAATGATCCATCCCCTGTTGTCCAGTCCCAGTTTCTAGCAGTCAGAGGTTTAGGGACACCAGGAGCATGGGATTACATTGCTGACCATCTTGGCTAATAGCCATTGATGGACCTATCCTCCATGAACTTTTCTAATTCTTTTTTTAACCCAGTTATACTTTTGGCCTTCATAAGATCCTATGAAAACGAGTTCCACAGATAATCTGTGTGTTACGTGAAGAAATACACTTCCTTTTGTTTGTTTTAAATCTGCTACCTATTAATTTCATTGGGCAACCGCTAGTTCTGATGTTATGTGAAGGGGAAAACACCACTTCCCTACTCACTTTCTCCACACCATTCATGATTTTATAGACCTCTATTATAGCCCCCCTTAGTCATCTCTTTGCCAAGAAGAACAGTTAGTGTTCTTAATCTCTCTTCATATGGAAACTGCTCCAGACCCCAATCATTTTTGTTGTTGCCTTTCTCTGTAACTTTTCCAATTCTACTATATCATTTTTGAGATGGGGTGACCAGAACTGTACATGGTATTCAAAGTTTGGGTGCACCATGGATTTATATAATGGCATTATGATATTTTCTGTTTTATTATCTATCCCTTTCCTAATGGTTCCTGACATAGTTAGCTTTTTTGGACTGCTGCCGCACATTGAGTGGATATTTTCAGAGAACTATCCACAATGACTCCAAGATCTCTTTCTTGAGTGGTAGCAGCTAATTTAGACTTCCTTTTATCTGTATATTTGGGATTACTTTTTCCAACTTGCATTACTTTGCACTTAATGTTGAATTTCATCTGCGATTTTGTTGCCCAGTTCAGCAAGATCCCTTTGTAACTCTTGGCTGTCAGTTTTGGACTTATTCTTGAGTAATTTTGTATCTTTGCAAACTTTACCACCTCTGTTAATCCTCTTTTCCAGATCATTTATGAATATGTTGAACAGCACAGGTCCTAGTACAGTTCCTTAGGGAAAATCCGTTGGGAAAATGGATCATTTATTCCTACCCTTTGTTTCCTTTAAAACGGTTACTGATCCATACACTGGTCCTTCCCTCTCATCCCATGGCTGGTTTGTTTGCTTAAGAGCCCAAAGGCTTTCTGAAAATCCAAGTACACTCTATCTAGGGCCCTTCGTTTTCAGTTTTTATTTTACTTAATTGTTCCTGGGAATTTATCAGTGTTTACTACCACAACAACAAAAACAGGTGAAAATCAGTGTAAAAAACTATTAATAATATTTCTGGATTAATACTGGGGTTTACTTTGCTGGACAGAAAGACACGGGAAAAAAGTATTCAGTAGATTAATTAATTCAGTAGATTGGAATTCAGTTGTTCCGTGTGGTTTGCTGCAGAACTAAAACAGAACTCAAAACACTGTGCCACCTCTGAGTTTAAGAAAACAATGTATCTCTAATCCCCAAATAAAACTTTTCATTTGAATAAACAGTTTACTGTTGTAGATTTTAACTATTAGCCTATAAATATTTACATTTAATAATTGGGCCACACTATCTGCAGCGTATACACTCAACTTCATCTTTTTCTCTTTTTTTGTTTTTTTAAACTTTCGAATACTTCCTTGTGCTCTGAAACGTATTCTGATACGATTTTCATTTTCTTCCCATTTTAGTGTGTCAAATCTTTAAACTGTTCTCTGCCAACAGCTTGAAATGTGTACGTGGTGGATGTGAGATTAATCAGTACGTTCAGATGTACACGCACTTCAGAGCTTGCGTGCGTGCCTGTTTGTTTATTGTGCGTATATCTTCTAGACTAATACATAGCCTTACTTCAACAGGCAGCTTTGCATATACCCACAGACTAATGTATTATCGTAATACATATATCTCATGCAATGTATTGTATTTTCCTAATAAAACAAGTTATTTTTATATATTTGAACAATACAAAAGTAGGGTGAAAAAACTGAATACTACTTTTTGTAAAACTCGGGAATTTTTTGGTAAAAATTGGTTTAAACTGATGAAAGGGCTTAACTATATCCACTGAACCATGCTTGTCCACATGCTCACTGACCTTCCACCCAAAATATTCTAATAGAATGGTGAGGCATGACTTCTCTTTACAAAAACCATGTTGACTCTTCTCCAACAAATTGTGTTCATCTATGTGTCTGATAATTCTGTGCTTTACTGTAGTTTCAACCTATTTGCCTGCTACTGAAGTTAGGCACACCAGCCTATAATTGTCAGCATTGCCTCTCGAGACCCTCTTGAAAACCAGCATTACTTTGGCTACCCTCCAATCATCTGGTACAGAAGCTGATTTAAGTGACAGGTGACATATCACAGTTAGTACTTCTGCAATTTCATATCCGAGTTGCTTCTGAACTCTTATGTAAATGTCATATGGTCCTGGTGACTTCTTATTGTTTAATGTATCAATTTGTTCCAAAACCTCTTCTATTGACACCTTAATTTGAGTCAGTGCCTCACATCTACCACCTAAAAAGACAGGCTCGGGTGTTGGGATCCCTTCCGCCGCCTCTTCAGTGAAGATCTATGCAAAGAATTCATTTAGCTTCTCCGCAATGGCCTTGTCTTCCTTGAGTGCTCCCTTACCACCATGATTGTCCAGTGGCCTCACTGATTTTTTGGCAGGCTTTAGCTAATTTCTCTTCAAATTCTTTGTTGGCCTGCCTTTTATTATGTTTTTATACTTGAGTTGCCAGAATTTAATGTTCCTTTCTTTATTCCTCAGTAGGATTTGACTTTCAATTTTTAAAATATACCTTTTTGCTTCCATCTGCCTCTTTTACTCTGCTCTTGAGCCATGGTGGCATTTTTTGGTCTTTTTGTTTTTTATTTGGGCTACACATTTAATTTGAGCCTCTATTATGGTGTTTTTTTTAAAATGTTTCCATGCAGCTTGCAGGCATTTCACTCTTGTAACTGTTCCTTTTAATTTTCATTTAACTAGCGTCTTCATTTTTGCATACTTCCCCTTTTTGAAGTTAAATGCTACCACAGAGGGTTTCTTTGGTACTTCCCCCACTACAAGGATGTTAAGTTGAAATTACATTATGGTTGCTATTACTGAACAGTTCAGCTATATTCATCTCTTGGACCAGATCCTATATTCACTAAGAACTAAATCAAAGAATTGCCTCCCCCTTGTAGATTCCAGGACTAGCTGCTCCAAGAAGCAGTCATTAATTGTGTACAGAAATTTCTCTGCTTCCCATCCTGAGGTGACATGTACCTATCAATATGAAAGTAACTGATGCCCCCTCCCCCCATTATTATTGAGTTTTCTATTTTTGTAGCTTCTCTGATCTCCCATGGCATTTCACCATCAGTTACCATCCTGGTCAGGTGGTCAGTAGTATATTCCCACTCCTATACTCTTTATTCAAGTATGGAATTACTATCCACAGGGATTTATGGTATGGTTTGATTCATTTAAGATTTTCACTATATTTGACTGCTTTCATTCACATATAGCACCACTCCCCCACCACCACAACCTACTCTGTCATTCCTATATATTTTGAACCCTGTGTAGAGATCTTTTCGGAAAGTTATAATTTAGAGATGCTCCCTCATAAGGGACAGTATTATGAACATAGAATTTTAGAGACGTGCCCTTGTAGCAGCAGTTGAATACAGTTTAGCTGTGTACAGCAGTTCACCAGAAGCTCTCTAGTTTGTTTTATTAAAAGTTTTATTCCTTTCTCCTTCACTGGTTTGTTGTTTAACAAACCCCAAGATCATTACATGGTGTCAAAAGTGCTGAGTAAGAAGGAAACTGCTGCCATTTTGAAGTTAACTCCTGTGTTTGAAACTGAAAGCAGAGGCAGGGGAAGCCCGTGGAGTAGCAAACAGGGAAGAACTAAGCCTTGTGTGTGTATTTTATGAGCACCAGTAAGAAATATGTCACAGAATTAAGGAAATTCAGTAAAACCTGTGACTTTGGTGAGTGGACAGAGTCTCTGGTCAAAGACAGAATCGTTTGTGGTATTAAAGACAATGTGTTAAGAAAGAGACGGCTCTGTGAAGGAGATTTAACTTTAAAAAAAGCTCTCCAGATATGCAAGGCAGCAGAAGCTGTGAAAGCACAAACCAAAGAGCTGAATTTACCAGAAGGGGTTATTATCCATGTACTAGGTACAAAAGAACATAGCCAGAATAGGTCATATCAAAAAAAGTGGCACCGCTCGCTATGAAAATCACTGCTGGGGGGAGATTGGGTACAGACAGTCATGTGGAAGGTGTGGATTACATCATGGCCCCAAACAACATGTTGCCTTTCGGAAATTCTGACATAAATGTGAGTAAAATAATCATTTTGCAAAATGCTGCAGATCCCAAATGCAGAAAAGTCAAGTGCATTCAGCTGAAGACAATCTGGTTGAGGAGTTTTCCATATACACACTGGGATCGAGCAAACCTGATAAGAGGGACTGGATACTGCCTATGAAAGTGAATGAAACAATTATTCCACGGACACTGGAGCTCAGGTTAATATTCTGTTTGACCAAGACTATGAGAGACTGAAAATAAGACCAAAACTGGGACCAACAAAAATAAAAGTAACTGGTTATTCTGGGACAAATACACAAGTCAAGCAGAGGTGGATTGCTAGCATTAACCATAAAAACACCACGTACAGGCTCACAGTCATTGTTGTGCCAAAGGAGGGGACTCCAATTTTAGGCCTGGCTGTATATGAAAAACAATCTGGTAAAACTGGTGCTCTCACTACAATATACTGAACCTGGCTATGAGGCACTCATTGGAGACACCATGATCTGTTTCAAGGGTTGGGTTGCTTGCAGGGTGAACATGCAATCCAGATAAACAAGCAGGTCCCTCCAGTTAACAATCCAAGTGAAAAGGTGCCATTTGCATTCCATGAAACTCAAGGTTGAACTTGCAAGAATGGAAGCAATGTACGTAATACAAAAAATTGAGGAGCCCACAGAAGGTTGTGGCATCATTGTGGAGAAAAGTAATGGCCAGCTACACATATGCTTAGGTCAGAGATCTCAATAAGGCTATAAAAAAAGAACATTTCAAACTACCAACCAGAGAAGAGATTATGTCTCAATTTGCAAATGCTCAATATTTCAGTAAATTGGATGCATCCTCAGGTGTTTGGCAGCTCAAATTAAGTTAAGAAAGCTCAAAACTATGCACACTTAATACTCCATTTCAAAGATACAGATTCTTATGCTTACCCTTCAGCATATAGCTTCAGCACCAGAAGTGTACCACAAAATTATACATATGATCTATGAACATATTAACGGTGACAACACCTCAATGGATGACATCATCATCTGGAGCTCAATGAAAGGGGAACATGAATGTAGACTTCGGGAAGTCCTGGACGCAACTAGAGCTTCAAACCTCAAATGGGAGAAGTATGTTTTAGGGATTACAAAATGGACTTTTGTTTGGGATGTTATTTCCAATGAAGGTGTAAAACCTGATAAGAGGAAGATTTCAGCCATTGAAAAGATGCCACGTTCCCAGTCAAAGAAAGACATCCACCAGTTCCTAGGAATGATTACTTAATACCTAATCAACCAACCAAAAGCAACGGCTTTGAGAAAACTCCCAGACAATATAAATGAATGGTGTTTGGGTGCAGAACAGGAGGAATCATGGGAAGATTTAAAAAAAAAAAACAACTGAGACAATAACCACTGTTGAAATTCTATACACCAGGAAGGCCTATTAAGTTTCAGCAGACGCTTCACAGTCTGGGTTAGGTGAGTGATTTTACAGAAGCATGAATATTGTTAGCAACCCGTGGCATATGCATCCAAATCACTCAATCTTGCACAGATTGAGAAGGAGCTTTTGGGACTATTGTTTACCTGTGAGAGATTCAATCAGTATATTTATGGCCAGACAGTGGAAGTTGAAACGGATCTCAAGCCCAATAGCATTATTTAGTAAACTGCTAAATGACTGTACCTTAAGGATTCAAAGAATGGTGATAAATCTGCAAAGTTATTATTTGGTTGTGACTTACACATCCAGTAAATTCATGTTTACTGCACATGCACTTTCCAGAGCAGTGGCTCCCACTATGAAACTAGCATAGACTTTAGAGATAGAAATGCAAACCTACGTAAATCAGATTGTAAAGTCAATTCCTGCAGCTAACTGGAAACTGCACCAAATAAGAGGGAAAACAAAGAAAGATTAATCATTGGGGATCCTTAAAGAAGTGATAATTAACAGGTGGCCTGAAGAAACAAGCTGTTGTCCAAGTATAAGAGGCTATTGAAACTGCAGACATGAATTTACTGTGATAGAGGAGGTGATTTTCAAGGGCAATAAGTTTGTATTTCCAATGAGCCTCCAAAAAAGAACGTTACTGAAGATCCATGAGAGTCATTTAGGAATTGAGAAATCCAAACCACCAGCACAAGAGCTGCTGTATTGGCTGAAGATCAATCACAACATTACTAATGTGGTAGAAAACTGCTTTTCCTGCTTGAAATACAAGCCATGCCAACAGGCAGATCCACTGAGATCTCATCCAGTTCCACAAAGGCCTGATGAGAAGGTAGACACTGAGTTATTTGCTTGGCAATCAAAGGAATATTTCATAGTCACAGATTATTATTCTCTGTATCCAGAAATTTGCACACAGCACAGTATTAACAGTAAGTCAATGACAGCCAGCATGAAGGGAATTCTCTCCACGCATGGAATTCCAGACAAAATCTTTAGCAATAATGGGGCAACAATTTTCCAGTGCTGATTTACAGCAATTTGCCATTGCTTAGGATTTTCATCACAAAACATCAAGTCCAAATTATCCCCAATCAAATGGGCTTGTAGAAAGGTGTGTCTGTACGGACAGTAAAGAACCTTATGAAGAAGACTTTTGACGGGGGGTGATTTATATAAAGCGTTACTGGTTTACTGAAGTACGTCTCTGGAAAATGGCTTTTCGTCAGCTCAGCTGTTAATGGGAAGAAGGATCAGGTCTAATTTACTAATTACTGATAACTTGCCGAAATCTCATAACAATGAAACCATACGGAAGATGAAAGAAAATCCTAAGTGGAAGCAGAAATATCATTTTGACAAAAGGGCCCATGATCTCCAATCTTTTAACCCAGGTGATAGAGTGTGCCTGAGGAATCACACCTCTAATACTTGGGGTCAAAGGGGTACCATTCACAAACAGCTGCATCCAAGGTCTTCTGTAGTCCAGACAGACCAGGTGGACACATTTTGACGTAATCAAAAGGATCTAAGAGTAATCCCAGAAAGTTCCAACACACTGACAGTCAGTGTGAACCCTGGCATTTCCCAACTGACTGATCATTTATCATCATCAACAGACAAAGGAGAAACTGTCAAGGAACAAGAGAACAACTCAGACTCTAATGAAAGGCTGATACTAAGAAGATCAGAGCAAGAGATTAAATGTCCTGAAGACAGTCAGACTTCTTAACCTTCTTGGCGAAGGGGTATTTGAGGAAAATGAGTGGTAAAGACTCACTCCAGAGGGATGAGCAGGTAACCTCTCCTCTCTAGGTAGCTGTCACATTAGGTTAACCGTCTCCCTGGGCAGCTCTTACTATTGCCCAGCTCCAGCTTCTGGTCGGGGCAGGGCCTTTGGGGGAAGAAGAGAAGCAGGGGGCAGAACCTCATGGTGAGGGGGACCTAAGAGCCTCAGCCCCCTCCCACCACCACCAGGAAGAGGCTGGCACCGAGTGGTGCCGCAGGGAATCCAGGATAAATGCTGAACCAGAGTCATTCAGCCCAGGACCAGGACTTGAAACACACATTTCAGGACTGTCCTGCCCACTTAGGGACAGATGATCACCCTAATCTGGAATAAATTCCACCAACAACCTGCTGGTAGGGTGTCTTTTTGGCTAGCACATTAGTCAGTGAACCCTCTCTGCTTGAGCAATGCTTCATATACACACCACAAGCGGGAAAAACTCTGGATGTTCTAAGTAGGGTAGGGTGGGAAATGGTTTCCGCATCCTGCAAAACTTCAACATTTCATAATGTTTCTTGTTGGGACCAAACGATGCATTTTGAAATTTCTTACAAAACAAAAACAAAATACAAAACACAAAAAACCATACAAGTCTGGTGGGAGGGAGACACCCAGCCCAGAATAGCCAATAGTCCAGTGGTTAGAGCACTTGTGGGAGATTCCATTTCAAGCCCCTGGTCTGAGTCAGTGTGGTACCACCATCTTATTACCTACTGATGGCTGGGTCTCTCTCCTTGACCAGAAATTCCATCCTGGACCTGAGAAACCCTTGCTGATGAAAATTTTGTTGAATCTGGTAAATTCCTGTGAAAAGTTCTATCTTGAATCAATCAGCATATTCTGACAGCATTGTTTCACTGAAAAATTTCTGTCCAGTTCTAGATACAAGGCACTTCTGTAGCACCATAAGAAGATCTCAAAACACAATAATGAATGAATTCTCACTGTCCTAATTTAGTCTTTATTAATCTGTGTGATAGAGATTTATTGTTTATTCCCATTTTGCAGATGGGGACAAAGTATAGAAAGGCTAAATTATTTTACCAAGTTCAGTTAGTGAGTGAGAGCCAGAAATGTAACCAAAAATTCCCAGTCATGTTTCCAACAACTAGACCATACTCTTCTCAGTGCCAGTGGCTAATTCGAGTACAGTTATACAGCCCTAATGATACAAGCTAATACAGGTGGATGGGGAGCGTCACACATGTGCAGAGGTTAGCTTGCATGGATCAGTTTGGAGGAATAGGCTTAAATCAGTATACTTTATTATTGGGCTTGTTTACTAATTATCTGGTATGTATTTTAAAACAAACAATATGGCTGAAGATGTGGATAAATAGGACTAGTTAGCCATACAGCTATTCATTCGATTCTTCAACCATATTTTTTGTCTTGTTTTCCTTTAATATGGAAAACGTACATAAAAACATGTGAAAATCAATGTATCAAAAGAACACAAAGTATTCCAAATAGAGCTTTCAGGTGCCCAAGCAGCCCCTGGAATCATGGTTAAAGATATGCCCCCCCCAAAGAAGTCTGAAATGGTGCCCCTGCATTTCACCCTAAATAACCAATCATTACAACAAACAAACTCTGCCTCCTAAATTTGACAATGATCTGGGTTGCTACTCAGGGACACACAACAATTGTTTTGTAGTCCAGCCACGTTTGTTATTCTCTTTGTACAAACCCAGAAGACTAAGACGGGCTGCTCCTGAGCAAGTCACCAGATATCAGTAAATATGACCCCGATAACACCGCGTGTTCGCCGCTACCTGACAAGCGCTGGAGGGGTCTCATCACATGGAGGGGTCTGCTGTGGCGATGGATCGCCGCTTAGCGTCTTTGGAAGACCAAGAGCCTTATTCATTGAGCAAATTAATGAGAGAAATTCCACGTGACTGCAGTGCTGTGCTACCATCACTCCTGTGTAGAACTTCCTCAATGTCAGCATCAGTCACAATGAATTCTCTTTAACAGAGAAGGAGCTGCTGTCACAATGTTTTTATGCCAGGCTCCAAGACCCGAATATTTATTCTTTTCCCCCTTTTACTTCGTCCAAAATAGCCAGAATTGGTTGTTCCGCAGAACATAATGTGAAGTCCGTCTCTTTCCCCAGTCTTTAGGGAAGGGAGTTGGTGTGAAGGCTAGGATTGGTAGGTGAGATGGGGGTGTTTCTCTCACTTTTCTGGCTCCAGGAAAATTGCTGTGTGTGTGCGCGCGTGCACTCCAGGAAAATATATTTGTGTGTGTGTGTCTGTCTGCTGGTTTATATGTTTAAATGGATGTTCTTTGTATTAAAGAAGTACCCTGTGGTCGCAATCAGGGCTCAGAAGTTTTTGCTGCTTTGGGCACTAACATAAAATGGAAACAAAATAATCGAAGGCTTTAAGTACTTAGGAGCACGGGAGAGAGAGTCACCTGTTCAGGTTTCTTTAAGAAAGAACTAAAACCATTAGTGGCATAACCAGAAAAAAAAAGTTTACACCAGATTCTTGAAAGCAAACCGTTCGGTGCTTTCACAGCTGTATTGTGCTACCCAGGTGAAGAGCAGTTTTCCCAAGAGTGAGTACTACTTTGTTTTTCTCTTGCTCATTATGTTTCAGTTAGTGACTAATATAGATTTTATATTAAAAGTAATTATCAAAGGTGATTTACACAGGTTAAAACCATTGGAGTTAGTCAACTCAAAAAATAAAGAACTGTTTATTCTAAAATTAACACAACCTGGCAAGTGATTATAAAATTATTGTGGGATTTTCAAAAGAATGCAGCATTGGCCTAACACAATTCCAGCCTAAACAACCCCTTAATTTCCAGCAAAGTAGCGCAGCCAGTTGCCCCCACTCCCCAAAATGCCCACAATCAAATGTGGCTTTTATGGCATGCCAGGAAGGTTAATAAACCCAAACTGTAAAAGAGCAGAGGTGGGGAATGGCAGATAAGATGTGAAGGAGCAACTTCCAAAGTGAGAGGCTTTCACAGAAACCTCCCCGACAACAGCCCTTCCATCCCCTTTAAACAGAGTGAACCAGTTCAGCACTTCTGTTGATCCTGACTGGGACAGAATAGTATGCAGCCTTTCTTCTCAGGTAACCAGGTCCCACTTCACCTCCGGAAGCCTGCCACAGCTAATACTATCAAAATGTGTTATGGGCAGAGCGACTGTCTTTACTTTGAATCGCCGAGATTTTATAGGGGGTCACAACTTTTCTATAGATGGCTCGGGCTGTCAGGTGGGATTGCACACAAATGGTGTTTAAGTATCAAATGTCATGAGTTAAGAATTACCCACAGTAATTTTGGCAAACAATGTACACGATGAGGGGAAAGATGGCAATCAGAGACTAAAAATCTGTATTTAAATTAAAACAACAAGGCAAACTATTTAAGCCGTAATAAAACTAGTGGATATTTAATTAGTGTAGACTGTGCTAGCGATCAAGGCAAATCCAGAAGATACAGGTCAGAGGGCCTTTGCCAATCCATGGTGTTACTTTGAAAAGAGTCTGGAAATACAACAGTTTGCTGGAGCTCATAGTTTCATAAAATATGAGAGAGAAACTTAAATTAAAAAGAAATGAACATTTTTTTCCCTGTGCAGAATGCAATCAGGCTGACATGCAAAGCTTTAGCAGCCTAGGAGCCAATGCTCTAGGATAAAGGTAATCTTTCCAGTGGTCTCATTGCAGCTGGACTATTGTTGGAGGACTGTATTGAAGAAAGCCTTGGTTACAAGTGACAGAAAGGAGCACAACACAGCAAACCGGAAACCAGCAATGAACGTTTATAAGCTTTAATGTCTCCTGACAAAACATTGGTTTGATCAGTTATGAGTTATTATGAACTACGACACAGAGCACTACACGGAGTGAGTATGGGTTACATATTGAAAACCTGAACCCATGACATCCTATATGGGGACCCAAGGGGAGTTGGATTGGGCTCTGTGTAAAGCAAGAGGCAAGTAGTTTTCCTTGAGAGGATTGGTTTAGGTTGTTTGTTTAGCTTCTACAGTGGATGGCAGGGTAAGATAATGAATGCCCATTTTCACCCTCACTACCCATTCTGTTACTTCTGCAGAAAACTATTTGTCTGCTCCTACAAACGCGGGGCTATTGGGTATTGTCAAGGCACCAGAAAGGATAGCTGTAGCTCCCACAGTTTGGGGACGTGTTAAAATGGCATGGAATGTAGGAGCCAGGAATTAGCTGAACGTGACTGCCACCAATCCATGTTAGAACATTATGAAAATGAAAACCTGGACCGAGGGTAGCCAAATCACAATACTGAGGTACACTAAGCACATTGAAAAGACGAGGCGATTGTTTTTACTTCTGCAAATGTGAGTTATGCAAAGCAGAATTTCAACAGCTGTTGGAAATCAGAAATACCAGTAATTTGCATCATCATCCATCTTTTGACTTAATTCACACACACTGCTCATCAGTTTGCAAAAACAAACAGAAAAACCCACCTACCTTGCTGAAAACAAATACCATAGGCCAGTAGCAATCTAAGGTAGCTGGTATGTTGCAAATGCATCACATCAGTGACGCAGGCACATTGATATAGAAAGTTTGTGAAGACAGAAGTGAGTGTGAAATGTAAAAAAGGCTTCAGGATACTGCTTCTACAAACTCAATTAAAGCCCCGTGTGAGGGCAGGGCCAACATGGTGTAAGTAGTTTTAGGTATGTCTACACTGCAGCAGGGACCATGCCTCCCAGCACAGGTAGACAGACATTAGTTAGCTTAGCTCTAACTAATGTGCTACAAAAAGCAGCTGTTAGCCACCTGCGTATGAACCCACCCAAACCCCTGGGTCGTATTCAGGTTGCTAGCCAATGCCACCAACTATGCTGCAATACCCACACTCAAGCAGAGGTAGCGCGTCTGTCAGCCTACGCTGGGAAGCGTACTCTTACCTGTAGCGCGTAGACATATCTGTAAGTGTTTCCAGGCAGCTGCCTCTAGTTCATGTATGTAGACAGTGATGACTTCACATTTCTTTTAAGTTTCCACGTGCTTACTAAATCTCTGCTTCCTGCTTCTGGACAGTTCTTATCCACCCTGCCCCATTCTTAAGGAAATTAACCTTTGAGTTTCACTGCTGCCGGAAGATTTATGCGCATCAGTGCTGGGAAGAACGAACAAGAACTCTTTTCACGGCCTAGGCTGACCTATGAAAAATAACCATTGTGAGAAAACTGAGGAATCTGTGATACACCACCATCAGCCTCCTGATTCTTACCTAAATAATTCTTAGATACCCTGGCGAGGTGTCCCCTAGAAAAGCCTCGGGAAATGAAAGCAGACCAAAATAGCAATGGGAACGTTTTAAATTCCAAAACAAAGGGACAAGAAGCCAGTTTACTCCTCTCCCTAAACCAAATGCATTTGCACTTTTTCCATTCAGACAGTGTATGTCAACTCCCTAGGTTACTTATGAAGGGTATGTGGGATCCAGTGTTCAGAGCGCTTTAAACTGGGACCAAAATATAGAACATCAGATAGAAAATAAAATATGAGCTTCTTTATTTCTGGTTTTCTTGACAATTTCTATATAACCATCAACATACCATAAAAAAAATCCTACCTTTAAAACTATCACATCAAAATCAAAATGAATAGCCTTCAGCTATCCCATTTCACCTATTATTTAAATGAAAGTTATCAAAATCCAACTTGAATGCATTGACTTAATATTAATGCCACCTGAGCACCCTGTGACAAAGCAGAAGCCAAATCAAGAAACCATAGGAAAAAAAAAAAGAGTACAGCGTACAGCTCAATTTGGTTTATGAAAAAAATGAAACCAGGTCCTATAGCAGTATAAGTATGACTGAAATAAGAAATCGTAGTCAAAAATTACATCTTTACAGGTTTTCTGAGGACATGGCCACCACGACCTTCTTCCCATCTACAGTTCAACACCTGGCTTCATATGAACTTTCCCCAGCTAACTGTCTCTGAATTCAGAGCCCTGCTCTGTTAGCAAACAGAGCAATCTAGTACATTGCCCTATTTCTTCTATTTCCTCTACTTTAATCTCTTGTATGCCAGATGTATCAGTAACCTCTAAATCCATCCTGACCTGGAATAATCCATTCCCCACACATCACATCGGTTGATTTAAGAAAAAGGATATTCGAATACTTGGAAAAATCGAATACACCACAAAATCATCATGTGCAGATAGTCCGCAAATAGGATTTTGTTGGGTATCGTTCGCATTGCAGAAGCGAAAGCAGGCTGCAACCAGGATGGTGCCCTATTATTCTAGAAACATAAGACACAGCCACTGCCTCAAGGAGTTTACAGTCTGGGAAAATGAATAAGATGAAGAATTTACTCCACCACAGACAATTGTCAATTAATAATAATCTTGGTACGTGCCATCCAGTAAGATGCAAAACTCAGGCCGCAGTGAAGTAATAGAAAAAAATTAAGAACTTTAAGAAAAATGTCTCTAAGCACCTCAAGAATAATGGAACTGTAAGCAATTAGTATGCTAGGTTTATACACAACAACAGGTCACACTAAAATTTGATCGCTTTCTGAATTAATCAAATTGCAAAATCAGAAGAAGAGAAATGAGTGGGTATGGCCAATATATATAGAACTATCAAAACATCGGACAGTGCCTCACTAAATCTTACATGGAGATTTGAGTTTGGCTTGGATTGTGGCATTGTGACAGGGATTTAAAATGGAAGCACATCAGGGTGACGGGAGGTGCATGTGGATCGTCATTTGAAGCCACACCAATACAAAGCAAGTATTTTCAGGGCTTTAACTCAATCTATGCCACAAGAAGACAGCCCTTTGAGAGACTCTCAGATGAGCGGTTCTATATAAGTACATTAAAGTATACAGTATATTCATAGGCTATACTTCACACACACACTGCACCATCTGAGGCTATGATTGTCACAGCTCTCATAAGTTAAGACAGAGAAACCTTTCATTTACCTCACTGTACAGCGTCTAGCACACTGGAGCCCTGGCCATAAGTGGCAGTACAAATAAATAACAACAGTTAAGGATATGATTTAGTCACAGAAGTAACAGATTCCATGACACTACCAGACCTCCACTTCATGGGGCTTCAGCTGTCATCCCCCGCATAGCCCTACCCCCTTTTTAGTAAAAGTCACAGACAGATCACAGGCTCCCGTTTATTGCCTGCAACCTGTCTGTGACTTTTACTAAAGATAACCATGACAAAATCTTAACCTTAATCATGATTATTTTCAGTCCTTTTACAGAATGATACTGGTGGTTCAATGGAGAGAAGAGAGCCACTCAAGTCAACAGGGAATCAATCACCAGACTTGGTGTAAATTGGTCACTTGCTTCTGGAATTGCAAGGAGTGAGGTAAAACTGAGGTCCTGAACACTTCAAGTCATTGAAGATCCCATTGCACTTTTAGGAAGAGCTTTACTGGATGGAGAACACTATGCTGTCTTTCAACCTTTGAAAAGACAATAAACAGAGGCTCTGATTATTCCACAGGTAACTATCAATGTGTCCATTGCATGGACTTCAGTGAACTCTGAACATAGCTCAGAGTCCACCAGCCACAAAACTGAAGTGTGTGATCATATAGGAGGCCATGTGGCCTAATGGAAAGTGCACTGGACTGGGACTCCACAGATCCGGATTCTATTCCAAACTCTGCCACTAGCCTGCTATGCAACTCTGGGCAAAGTCACTTCCTCACGCTGTGCCTCAACTTCTCCATCTGTTGAATGGGAACGATGCTGACCTCCCTTTATAAAGCACTTGGAAAGATACTGATGAAGAGTATTATGTAATAGCTAGCTATTATTATATTCCACATGTACCAACAGAGTTCCTGGGTGAACTCATTGGCAAAACTGCTATTAAGTTCAGTGGGGCCAGGATTTCACGCCGTTCTGTGAGCCTACAGACAGGAGAGGGGGGAAATTCAAAAGCTCCACATCCTGCTATTGAATTATGGAGATTCAGATCACAACTGGCCAATATTTTAACTGGCTAGAGCATAGATGCACTCTACCAGAATTATTATCTTTTACTACACTTAAGCAGAACCACAATTTTACAAGGACAGGTGCTTTCATTTTATTCATCAAACTACTCACTGGACAAAATGTGAGCAAAGCTCATGTTCAACACCAGTATTTGACAGTGCCAGGGACAACCACCAGAATTCACATCATAAGCAGTAAGGTGGGGGAAGCAAGCACCTGCTGCTAGGCTCTTGCAGGCACCTGCTGCTTTAAAAATCTTTTCTGCTCCACTTAACAGTGACTCAGTAGAAAGCTGCATCACAACTAGTAAAAGAAAATAGTGAAGACATATGCAAGATACATCAGGAGTGTGAGGGCAAAGAATTTCTTGTTTGCATCTAGTTTTAACAGATTTTTTTTTTTAAGTGAGGGCAGATGCTAGATTGCAATCCAGTATCTCTCTTCCCCCTCAAAACGGCTCGCAACGGCATTCCTGGATTTTCATTCCAAGAGCGATTTTTCCCCTCATTTGAGGGATTAACAAAGCCTGTATTTAGGTCAATCCCCTCACCAGCTGCAGTGCGACTCCAAGACTGGCTGACCCGTTGTCTCATCTCTGGCTAAATGATCTCTCCATTTGCTCTCAGATATTACCATAGTAATGACTGACAGGCCCCTGTAGATACTGCACATGAATGAGTGGTGTCTTGCTAGCCGTTTCATTACGGCTAAATTGATACAAATAGAGAAGCCTACCTAGATATTGTCAAAAGGCAACACGTATTTAAGAACAGACTTTCTTCAGGCAGATGGAAGGAATGATTTGGGCTTTCGTGAGCTGCCTGGTCTGAAGTGTCAGAGCTGGTCATTTTCTGACATGGGTGCCTACATTTAAGCACCAAAATAAGTGGCTTGATTTTCAGGGGTATTGAGCATGGACTTCAATAGGAGTTGCCCATTTTGTGTCCTTTATGTGACTTCAAATGGGACCCGGTGCTCAGCTCCTGTGAAAATGCCTAAATATAGATTTAGATGTTTAACGTTAGTCCTTGGATATGCAAAAGAAGTTGTGGTTTTTACTACAGCAGGATAGTTAAAGCAGCAAAAACCCCTAGTGTACATGCAGGTATACCAGTATAAAAGCACTTATACCTGTATAACTTACTTTGATCCAGTCAAGTATCTTATAAAACTACCTACTGTACATTATATAACTGTCAAGCAACAAAAAAAGTTACACCCCTTGCCAACACAGTTATGCTAGTAAAAATTTTAAGTGGCGTCTAGGCCCTAGACATGCAAGTCTGAACATCTGGGCTGAAAATTCCATAGTCATCTCTCTTTTGCCTGCCTCCATTGACAAATAGTAGAAATAAAGTTCACCAGGCAACTCCCTCTGATCTGGTCAATAAAATACATATTTATCAATAATCAAAAAGGAAGCTGGAGACACATTATTAGATTGTAAGGATCATCAGGCAGAGTCTGACAGTCCTTTGGTACCTCAGACCTTCCCCTCCAGCAACTGCAGCCAATGTAATTAGAAGTGAGTCAAATGCAATTTAAATCTAAACTTCCCTCTCAACTAAGAGGACTGCATCTGCCAAGTGCAAGAAGCACTACAGAGCGGATGGCTGCAAAGCAGCTCTCATCGCTGGCAGCGGCACCATCATTCAAGTCTACTTGTGTGCTGAGTAAAATGGATTTATTGAACTCAGCTAAATTCACCAAGAAATTTTTCTACAGCAGAGTCTGAGTAACTGACACTTGGCAGATTCTGGGCTAAATGGAATGCACGCACACACACACACAGAGCATTTTGTCTTCCATCACCATTCAAGGTCACCAGAAGAGCTGAATGAGACAACATTTTAGAGCTGCCCACACACCAAGCCTACAGATCAACAGAGAGCTTCAGTGACTGCGCCACTGATCCCTTTGCTACAGTGCCAAAGGTTATCTGAAAGGGTTAAAATCCACAAGAGCAGGATGCAGCAAAAGCAAGGCACACAGATTTTTTAACTTTCACAGAAAGGAAAACATTCCTGGAGCCCATAGCAGATCCCGCTGGGCAGTCCACCCACAGCTGTGACTATAGGATGTAATCGTTAAGTACCTTAATAAATATTTAACATTGATATGTTAAGAATGCTCCTTTTAGTATTTTACAATGATTTGTTTAGATAGTGTCTCTGAACACCTTGGGCTGGGTGGAGGAGACATGGGGTGTTTTATAGCATACATTTATTATCTTACCCATCCTGTTTCCCGGGGGGAGGAGAAGGGGGGAAAAACAGTGCGAAGCAGGCAGCAGAGAATTTCATGCACAGTAATCTTACTGCACAAAATCTAATTTAATGCAGTCACAGCTATAATGGTGTCTGGCCATCATTCACAAGCAAGGCCCCCCTCAAGCTTAGTAAAACCTTCTGCTGATAATCACAAAAGAAAAATCCAGCCAAAATGCTGACCTGCAACCTGGGGTATGGAGTCACAAGACAAGGGACACAAACTGTGCAGAGATGGTACAGAACGTTTAGCAAAGTAACAAATTCTTAGTTTTCCTGAAGGAAAAAGGAAAGGAAGAAAGCACTTAAATCACATTTGAATGTTTGATTTAAAGGAGGCATTGACGATTGAAAAGAAAGAGGAAAAGAATCAGTTATAGGACAAGTTCCTTTTATTGGTGATATTAATAGTGCATTTCTCAGCTCAGCCACTGAAAGTAGATTAATCTGTATCCCTTTTATTTACAGAGAGTTTCATTATTGACTCCCTTATGCTACCACAGTAAAATCTCATGGATAGAAATCCTCTCTCTCCATTGAATACCCTTAGTCTACAGGAAGGTGACCAGGCAAAAACAAGGAAACTAAGTTCAAGTCTCCTCTTCTGCTGACTGGTGTTAAATTTCTGGGCACTTCACAACCCTTATCACAGACCAGGACCTCATAACTTTACCAACAGGGGAAGCCAACTATCAATCCCCCTACTTGACTAGTAAGTAAAACTGATCAAATAATCATTCAACAGAACAGTTTTTCCACCAGAAAATGCTGATTCAGCAGAATAAAAGTTTTTCCGCACAGAAACTGTCTATGAAATCAGACAGGCAAGCCAGTTATCCAACCCAGCCCGCCGGGATCCCCAACTGTCCTCCTGGTTAGGTGCCAGGCTACCAGTTTCCCAGCTGGCCAGCTTCCCAGACTGCATGTCTAGCAGGCAGGCGGGCGAGGTGGTTACCTGGGTGGAAATGCAAAGTTTTCCATGCTATGGATATTCCTGTTCCCACACAGCTCAACTAACAGAAGTTGCTGAATGTCCCTTCAAGCAAAGCTACCAATAGAACCCCTATCTTCTAATACGAGACCCCCAAAACTCATCCACTTTGCCATGCTACATTTCAGAAGGAATGCACCAAATCTTTGCATTTGTCTATGCTACCTAACTACAGCCCCACACAGTGCTCTCAGAGCCAGGAATAGAACCCTGGAATCCTTACCACTTTCCACTGCTGTCTCAGTTATTTAAACCAGTGGTTTTCAACCAGAGAGTCCACAGACTAGGTCTACGTTTTTCAAAGGAGCCTGCACCCCATTTGAAATTTTTAGGGGTCCACAAATGAGGGGGGGGAAAAGGTTGAAAACCACTGATTTAAACCAACAGCAACATGTGTACCATGATGCCCTCTAGGGACAGTCCACAAAGAGGACAACAGCCTACCTCTGCTAACAAACTCCTTTAATTCACGGGGTCCGTGCTGTAGATCTGAAGGTGCAGAGTTCAAACACACTGACAAGCCATTGGGGGACTGGGGGAGAGCAGTATACTTACAGAGCGTATTGTAATTCATATGCACAAGAGAATAGAGTTAAGGCTGCACAAGAATCTTTAGTTCTGGTATTTCTTAACTTTTGAGTGCTTGACTTTATAACTGTCACAGAACATTTTTGTTTATTACAAACATATCAGACTCCTCTCAAAATCAAAATTTTTGCAGGACTGAATCTCTCATGACACTGTTAATGAACTACAGAGCCTTTCACCTGCAGGTGAAATCAAGTTCAGCTCAACAGAGATTAAAAGATTTTTCCAACTAATGAATGCATTGTGACCCCAAGACCAGAGGACTTTGTGGAGTCTCAGTTCCAGCTCCCACATCACTGGCTCAAAGAAATATTTCTGTCAAACTTAGCTTTAAAGGATAAAATATTCAAAAGCATAGAGTGTTGGCCTAACCCTAAATGAGGGCTACGGTAAAACTCCCATTGATTTAAACAGCAATGGAGTTAGGGCAAAAAAGGGGGTGGATTGAGAACTCCACCCTCAAATTCTCTGCCTTTAAACCTAACTTTTGGGCCTAAACCAACATAAGAGTATGCCTTTAATTTTATTTCTGTAAAGCTGTGTTACTTGTTTCTATCGTGTAATTCTTCACAAAGCTTTAAACACTCGCATGGATTTTCTTTACCAACTGAACACAGACAACAAATTTCCATTAAGTTACTGCTCAGTCCAGCAGTCTGGTTAGATTTCTCCTTAGCAATTCTTCAGCTGCTCCTTCCACACTGTCTTTGCAATGTTTTCTACCGCAGGTTAGGAGACAAGTCTGAACAAGATTTACAAGATTCCATTTCCTGATCCGCGGTACATACACACGCTACAGAACAGAATTATTGCAATGAAAAGTTTCTTTCCCTCTCCCTGCAGAGGCAATCAAGAATATGTGATTGGGTAACTCAATTACAAAAACTAATCCATCAGTCACAGCAAGGAATTCTAGCACTACAATAAACTGCTAAGGTGAAGGTTGAATGATTAATTAAGCGACCCAAACCCTGAGATGTACTTTCAGACTGGTTCACTGCTTTAGTTTATTTAAATTTAGGGCATGGCTACACTTGCAGATGTAGAATGCTTTGAGTTAAACCAGGCTTCGTAGAGCGCAGTAGGGAAAGCGCTGCAATCTGTCCACACTGACAGCTACAAGCACACTGGCGTGGCCACATTAGCAGCTCTTGCAACGGCCACAGAAAGCAGTGCATTGCGGTAGCTATCCCAGCATGCAAGTGGCTGCAACATGCTTTTCAAATGGGGGGGGAGTGTGTTGTGTGTATGTGGGGGGAGAGAGGGGTTTTTTGGGGGGGCTAAGAGCATGTCAGCATGCTGTCTTGTAAGTTCAGACACCAGCAGACCTCCCCTCCCCCCCCCCCCGCCTCTCTCTCTCTCACATACAGGATTCCACACGAATGGTTGCTTTGTCTCGGAGTAGATAAGCAGCCGGCTGTCAGAAACGGAGCTTCCGAAGGGCATATCCGCATTCCTGCAGCGATTCCAAAACAATGACAAGAGTGGCCACTTGACTTAAGGGGATTATGGAACGTTGCCGGCAGCTGATCAGAGCGCAGTAACGCAACACCTCATTCACACTGATGCCCGGGTGTTTCAGCCAAGGCGCAACAAGCGTTAATCTTCTCGCCGAGGTGGAATACCAGGAGCGCTCTACGTGCCTTGACAGGGTGGACGGGTAGCGAGCTAGGGCACCCGGGGCTGCTTTAATGCACTCTAACTGGCAAGTGTAGCCAAGCCCTTAGGGTAAATGCTATGGTTGGTGACTTTCCCGTCTGATATGACCTGTATTTGTTATGAGTTTAATGATATGTAAATTATACTTTGAGTCTCTAAGGGCAGGTTTACGCTACTGCTTGAGTCAATGTAACTTACATCGATGAGCGGTGTGAAAAAAGAAGACTCCCGTGAGCGACGCAAGTTACAGCAACCTAAGCGCTGTTCACACCGGTGCTATGTCGGCAGGAGTCGCTCCCCTGTCGGCACACAGCGTCTTCATCAGAGGCGCTGCAGCTGTGCTGATGTAGCTCTTCCAGTGTAGACATGTCCTAAGGCTTCTGAGCACTGGATTTTAGCCACTGGTGTTGCTGTGTCAGGGCAAGCCCATTGCATAGATACACAATGGTAATGGGACTCCACTGGGGCCTGCACTGTTGCAGATGCACTATTAGCTAAAATCCCATTGTACAAAGACCGTAGCCTTTGAATTATCCTGTGCAACCCTAACATAGGTAGTGTTGTAAAAGTTCTTGATTTTATTGCAAATCTTACAGTCTTTGGGGTTTTTCTTGAAGCCCCAACTCCTAGAATCAGGCTATTATGTGAGATTCTTAGCTTTCATTTAGAGAACTTGCAAATTTGTAGGCCTCACTGTTGCAGAGAAAAGCTTGAAAAACATGACCCAAGTGTGTCCTAAAAACTCAGGAACCAGGAAGCAAAACATTTTAAAAAGTCATTATTTTTAAGCCAATCTCATGTATTCTGGGGCCTGCCAATCTTTGAACAAGTGGGATTGGCAATACTTGTCACTGGATCAACTTTAAAAATCAATTTTAAAAATCAGTGTAGGTATACCAATGCAAACACCTAGGTGTATGCACACTTACACCAATTTAAACTTCTCTCAGAGCTTGCCTACACGGGGACACTTGGGAAAATTAACCTGAATGAACTAAAGGGGTGAATTTAAAGTGGATTAATTAAACTGCATTAAACCCCTATGTGGATACTCATTTGGAATTGAGGTGTCCTTAATTCAGGTTATCTTAATTCTTTTCCAAAGTCAATAGAATTTAAATTCATTTTCAATTCATTTTTTGTTAGTTCAGATTAACTTCACTGAGGGCTTGTCTACACTGACCTTGAATTTTGGGGGTGCGAATACCACAGAGCACCAAAGTGCTGTGTTCTAACTCCCCCATGTAGACGCTGCATGAGTGAATTTAAAGGTTCCTAGTTAATGTCAACCACATGGTCCAAACCTGCTGATGAACCATTAGATCCACCATACAGACCTCTGTCAGTTGAGCTAACAGAGTAATAGCAATAATAGCTTGTCTTCATCTACATGGACCAACGCTAAAAGAAGATAAGATACTTTTGCTACTGGGTTTTACAGATATTTGCTGATTGCAAAGGAATTGTGAGAAATGGGAGTCTTGGGTTCCATTCCAGGCTCTGGAGGGGAGTATAGTCAAATGGGCACAGACTTCTCTGCTTGTTCTTCCCCCACTCTCAACAATGACCACTTCTCCCCCATCCCTTCCAACCTGATCCTGCTACTGGAATATCACGTCCAGTTCTGGGGTCCTATTTTCAAGATTTGAAAAATTGGATAGAGGTCAGAGATGAGCCACAAGGATAATTAAAGAACTGGAAAACATGCCTTGTAGCGAAAGACCTGAGAGGCTCCGTTTTTTCAGTTTAACGAAGAGAAGGCTAAGAGTTGACTTGATTACAAGCTATGCATACCTATATGGGGAACAAAAACGTGAAAGAGAGGGCTCTTCAATCTAGCAGACAAAGGTATAACAAGATCCAGGAGCTGGAACTGGAAGCTAGACACTTTCAGACTAGATAGAAAATGTTTAACAGCCAGTGGTTACTTACCCTTTCACGGCGTAATAAGGGTGGCGGTGGATTCCGCTTCACTAGAAGCTTTAAAATAAAAATCTGAATATTTTCTAAAAGATCTGCTCTAGCTCAAACAGGACTTGAGAGAAGTTCTATGGTCTGTGCTATGCAGGACGTCAGACTAAATGATCACATTCGTCCTTTCTGGTCTTGTCTATGAATCCACTGGTTGTTCCATTGTTTCCTAAGGATGCGGATTTCTTTCTTTGCCACCTTAATATTCTTGTCATGTAGTTTAAGAGCATAAAGGGGGAAAGTCAACCACTCAAAATTTAGGAAAGGCCAGAAGCAAGGTTCACTGTGCAATCTTTTGTGCACATGTTATAAAACAGACCTGAATTATATGACCATAAAGTATCTTTTTCCACAGGACCACATCCTCATTCGATGCCTAGGATGGACCTGCTAGGGATGAATCAGGCATGTATGGTGAAAAAGGCTGTTGTGTGTAGGCCCCCCGCCTCATTTGTTGCGGAAGATGGAAGGTGTCTAGTGAACGAGGCAAGGGACTGCAGGGAAAGAAAGGATGGTCTTATGGCTGAGGCAATTCAATGCTATCCTGGATAACTTGATTCTGCCACAGAGTTTCTTTATGGTGCTGGCCAAGTCACTTCACCTAAACTTTTCACAGATGGGCACTAATTGTGTTCCTCATTTTCTAGGTGCCAATTTGAGACTCTGGGGTCTGATTAGCAGAAGTGCTGATCACTCAGGTGCAACTGAAGTCAATAGAAGCTCTGTTTTGAACATAGTAAGTGCTCTATAATGCTAAATACTCCACCCCAAAAAATCAGATCCTAGGCATCACAAATTGGGCACCCAAAATTAGCGGATACTTTTAACCTTAATTTCTCTGTGCCCCAGTTTCCCCATCGATAAAATTGGAATACCACTTCCTCATCTCACCAGGATGTTGTGAGGAATAATTAACGTTCGCAAAGCATTGAGATACCATAGTGAAGAGGGCCATAGAAAATCCCGTAAGGTAATTAAACATTCTCTTCAGAGCAAGAACTGAATAGCATGCAGTAAAAAGGGAATAGGGCCACACATTGAACAAATAGCTAAAACAAAATATTGAACAGCAACTTCTCAGTAATTGAACACCCTCCATTCTGCTTAGTGAATGAGGCAGGGAAAATACAGCATGTGATCATGTAATTAAAGACAGTATCGTAATGAATTTGCCCAAAGGGGTCAAATTAAAATTGCAGATTTTAACCTGATTAAGCTGGAACTCCATTGTTAATTCCCATCAACTTCTATAGGGCCAAGATTTTACAGAGCTTGTGTACGGTAACACAGTGAACAGTATGCAAGATTCTGCTTCTAGATTCCAATTCATTGCCACAATATGTTCAGTGAACAATGGAATAACTAATTTCCTGACTTTCTAAGTTTAAATCAGATCCAATTCTCCACTTGCTCCCCAATTCTTTAGTCAATCTATTCATTTTGCTGACACAGTTTTTGAGGGGGTTTCGGGGGGGAGGGCAGGGCAGGAGACAAAAAGCCATACCCACAAGTACAATGTCAATTCATGACATTTAAATTATTATTTCCCACATGCTGAATTTGAGTATTTAAGTGAGAGTCAGAAAAAGAAAAGGAGGACTTGTGGCGCCTTAGAGACTAACAAATTTATTTGAGCATAAGCTTTTGTGAGCTTATGCTCAAATAAATTTGTTAGTCTCTAAGGCGCCACAAGTCCTCCTTTTCTTTTTGTGAATACAGACTAACACAGCTGCTACTCTGAAACCAGTCAGAAAAAGGACCTCTAAAACTGACATTGTGGGATTTTATACAGATTCTTGCCATAATTCTACCGCAAAGTTGCTCAAACTTACAAGTAAGAGGCTTACTTTCCAGCTGTGAGCAGTGGAATATCATCCTGCATAGCAAAAAGTTGTGTGCTTGTAAGCAGAGTCAAGATGAGCTCCACCCTGACATCTGGTGGTGAGGTGTGGCAAGTTGTGGAAAAGAACTTCAGGGGCTGATCTCATTTGCATAGGCACACCCACCCCGCCCAGAATGAGGCCATAGCTGCCCAAAAGGTCTCTTTGGCTGCTGTGGGATCCCCAGTGTCTCTGTTATTGGGGCAGGAAGAATAAATTGTTATTACCCTGATTATGGTAATGAAGGACAGTGGAACTGTATTTGGCCTTTTGTTATGATGGAGGGACTCGCCATCAACTAAGTAGCACTCGCTAGGCAAGGGACATGGGTTCCAAAACTCTGTGAATGGAGAGAGGCTAGGAACAGGTATTAATACCTGGTGGCCTGGGCCCCCTAGTGAGGGCCTTACATGCTAATTGCACTTCCTCCTCTCTCCACTGTGGAATCTCAGAGCTAATTTTAATTCCATTAGGAGTCTAGTTACAGGCTGCTGAGATGATTTCACTTTGGGCTAATGGCGCACCAGCATTGTGGCTCCCCTACTACAAGCTGAAATCACTGAGTGTTGTGTTAAGTAGTGGGGGAGCCTGAAGCTATATGGTATAACCGTTTGCAGCATGGTGAGTGGAGCGGCTGGTGGAGCAGTTTGCAGGACAGCGAGCAGAGCAGCTAGCAGAGTAGAGCGGTTGGTGGAGCGGAGCCCCATGGAGAGGTGGGGCCATCAGTGTTGGACCACGTAAGGTGCCCCTTAACACTCCCCAGGTGGGGAGGTAAAAATTCTGCAGATAAAACTTTTGAACTCTGGGGCTGCCCTGACCAAGGACAGAGAGAGACTTTTGGGTCGTTGGACTTTGGGTGATTTTGGGTTGCTGGACACAAGGACCAAAGGGAAAGGACACGCCCCAATTTGCTTGGCGTGAGTTTTGCTCGTGGGTTGTGTTATGAATCCTGTTGGTGGTGTTTCCCCAACATAATGCCACATTGTTTCTCTCTGTTATTAAAAGGCTTTTTGCTACACTCAGACTATGTGCTTGCGAGAGGGGAAGTATTGCCTCTTGGAGGCGCCCAGCGGGGGCGGTATATATTTGTTCCAGGTCACTGGGTTGGGGCTCAAGCCGGTTTTGCATTGTGTTATTGGAATGGAACCCCTAGATACTGAACCCGGCCCTCATTGCTGCCAACTCTGACAGGCAGAAAGGTTACACACGCTTTTTGGTTTACACATCACTAGAAGTATAGATTCTGCAATCTGGATTTAGCTAGCAATTCTGTATGATCTAGGGTGACCAAATGTCCTGAATTTATAGGGACAGTCCCGATATTTGGGGGTTTGTCTTATATAGGTGCCAATTACACCCCCACCCGCTGTCCCGATTTTTCACCCTTGCTATCTGGTCACCCTAGTATGATCCATAACGGCTGCCAGAACACTCTTCCAGGGCTGTAATGTATATGCACTAAAAGGCAAAAAAAAAAAAAATTGTGCCAGTAAAGCAGGAAAGCTTCCTAGATGCTGGAAGAAGTGAAGAGCAGAATCTGCTCTGATGCCCTATTTGGGCAATGCTATGAAGCTTATGCTCAAATAAATTTGTTAGTCTCTAAAGTGCCACAAGGACTCCTCGTTCTTTTTGCTGATACAGACTAACACGGCTACCACTCTGAAATCTGAATCCAAGCCCTGGTCTACACTAGGACTTTAGGTCGAATTTAGCAGCGTTAAATCGATGTAAAACTGCACCCCTCCACACGATGAAGCCCTTTTTTCCGACTTAAAGGGCTCTTAAAATCGATTTCCTTACTCCACCCCTGACAAGTGGACTAGCGCTTAAATTGGCCTTGCCGGGTCGAATTTGGGGTACTGTGGACACAATTCGACGGTATTGGCCTCCGGGAGCTATCCCAGAGTGCTCCATTGTGACTGCTCTGGACAGCACTCTCAACTCAGATGCATTGGCCAGGTAGACAGGAAAAGAACCGCAAACTTTTGAATCTCATTTCCTCAAGAAAAAAGGCGCAAAACCATTGTCTGCTGCTGCTTTCACGGAGGGAGCAAGGGAACAACAGGGGCCTGATGATATGTACCCAGAACCACCCGCGACAATGTTTTAGCCCCATCAAGCATTGGGATCTCAACCCAGAATTCCAATGGGCAGCGGAGACTGCGGGAACTGTGGGATAGCTACCAGAGTGTTGCACTGTGGGAAGTCGACGCTTGCCTCGGTACTGTGGAAGCATTCTGCCGAGTTAATGCACTTAATGCACTTAGAGCATTTTCTGTGGGGACACACACACTCAAATATATAAACGATTTCTAAAAAAACGACTTCTATAAATTCGACCTAGTTTCGTAGTGTAGACATACCCTAAGTTTTTTCTTGCTTAAGGAATACGCTGCACTGCAATAAAAGACTGAGATACACCCACAACTGGCCCCGGTCAGCTGGTTCAGGCTCTCAAGGCTATACAAATTTACACAGTACACACTGGGGCTCAGGCTGGAGCCCGACCTTCCCGCCATGGGGTATCAGAGCCCGGGCTCCAGCCCAAGCATCTATACTGCAATTCTCGAACCTGCAGCCCGAGCCCCGCAAGCCCAAGTCAGCTGACCCAGGCTAAGAATCAGCAACTGATTCTATGACAGATGCAGTTGAACCAGTACTGGAAACAGTTCAACTGAAAGCGTTGAAAGGACCAAACTGAGTTCAACGGCAGCTGCTGATGACATCAATTGTCAGCCACTGGTAAGAAGCCATGTCCGCACTAGGAAAGGCATATTACATATGTTAATTCATAGGGGCAGCATTATTTCTCATGGGTTTTTTTACTATTTGAGTTAAAACAACTGTGTTAATTTGTGCATTTTATATCCAAGCTAAGAAAATCATTCAAGTAGCTACAAAAACCAGAAACATTTATAACTCACTCAGCTGAGATACATCATCAGTTGCACCTTTGAGTCACAGAAGCATAGAAATAAAGGGCTGGAAGGGACCTCTAGACTAGACGTCATCAAGTTCAGCTCCCTGAGCTGAGACAGGGCAAAGTATACCTAAACCTTCCCTGACAGGTGTTTGTCCAACCTGTTTTTAAAACCTTGAATGGTGGGAATTCCACATTGTCTGTTGGAAGCCTATTCCAGAACTCAACTATCCTTATAGATAGATTTTAGGAAAAAGTTTCTAACCTAAATCTCCCTTGCTGCAGATTATGCCCATTTCTTCTTGTCCTACCTTCACTTCATCAGCATTTTCTTCATAACACATCTGAAGACTTCTCAGGTGTCCCACCCAGAGAGTCTATTTTTCTCCTCAAGACTAAACATGTCCACTTTTGTTGGTGTTTTGTTTGTTTTTAGCATTTCCTCATAGGTCAAGTTTTCTAAACCTTTTATGTTTTTTTCTCTCTTCTGGACTCTCTCCAAAGTATGGCATCCAGAATTGGACACCAGTGCTAAGCTGAGCAGGACAATTACCTCCCCCCTTTTAAAGATGGGCAAACATAGTACCTTTTTCCAGACCCCCAGGAACTCACTGGTTCTCCATGAATTCTCACAGATAATTGCTAACATTCCAAGATTACTTCAGCTAGTTCCTGAAGTACTTTAGGATGAATTTCATCAGGCCCTGATGACCTGAACACATCTAATGTAATTAAGTAGTCTAACCTGTTCTTTTCCTATTTTGGCTTGCATTCCTTCCCTGGTGTCATGAATATTAATGGTGGTGAGTAACAGGTCACCAGGAACCTTTTTAAGGAACACGGAAGGCTGAGGTGTTTAATGCCTGTTTTGCTTCATTGATGTCATCTATGATTAGTCCTCCTTCCCTGCTAAGTAGAGGGCCTACATCTTCCTTCATCTTGCATTTATAGGACCTTTTCGTATTGCCTTTTATAGATCTTGCTAAGTGCAATTCATTTTGGGCTTTAGCATTTCTAAATTTGTCCCTACATACTTGTGAGATTCTTTTGTACTCCTCAGCAATTTGCCTGTTTCCACTTTTCACAGGATTCTTTTTTGATTTTTAGGTCATTAAAGAGTTCCTGATGCAGCCATATTGGCCTCTTACTATTCTTTCTAGCTTTCCTTCACATCGGGATAATTAGCCATTGCGCCTTTAATATAGTTTCCTTGAGAAACTGTCAGCTCTCCCAAACTCATTTATCCCTTCGGTTTTCTTCCCATAGGACCTCACCTACCAGTACTCTGGGTTCATTAAAGTCTGCTTATTCAAATCCATTGTCCTCATTCTGCTGCTCTCACTCCTTCCTTTCCATCCTGGAGGTTTGGGCCAAGGTCTATACTAGTCTTTAAAACAGCGGTAACATACAAACACAGGGTGGATCCCAATGATGGCAGAGACAAGAGCTCATGACACGCTTTGGCTGATAGCATGATTTCCTCCATGGACAGTTCAAAGGCTTGTATTTACAAGCTGACTGATAATCAACAGTGAAAATCTGAATAGGCCTGTTGATTAGCAATGCATTATTGTGAGATGCTGTAAGAAACATAGTGGCCATCCATGGGCAGAATGCTTAACAAATGGGCGGGGGTGTCCATTTGAACCCTAACAATGAAGTTCTCAACAGTGAAGCATGTATTTTTTGCTAGAGGGGAGCAGGCAGTCACATGTGATGCCTTTTCTCCCTTTACAGCCCAGATTCAGAAAAGCATTGAAGCCCATCTGTATTCCGTAAAACGCATGAAGATATGCACAGGTGTTTTGTTGAAAAGGAGCCTCAGTTAGCAGCTTGGACAGAGCATATACTGAACTCTAGAACTTGCTTATGAACAGGTTTCAGCTTTCACAGTTGGTTTGCAAGGCCCCCTGCATGGAACAGAGAAAGAGCCAATTGATATACACATACTATATATTCATAACTCCATATATCCCAAATAAATCAGAAAAATAAGACTAATAAAAGTGACTCATGTCACTCTGCCACTGTTTCTCTAAGTTGCTCCAGAGTTTATCAGAAGCAGGTCTGGAAAGGATGGCTTCATTCCCCCCTCATCCTGAATGTTATTACAATAAAAATTTCTCATCATGCACCCAGTTTCCATACACCATTGTGAGCTGCTTTGAGGCAGAGTTACCAGAGTCACACAAGAATGAAGGACATCTCTCACTCTTCCCCATTAGAAAGTGAGGAATTTTCAACTTGTAGCAAGATCAATTCAAAACATTTCTAGTACAGATGAAGTACTTAACTTAGATGGATCGAAGTCTCATGTAATCATACACGTTAGTAGAAATGGTGCATCATGAATTAGCCCACAAACAGCAGCACGGGCTACTTTTAATTAACAGTTTCAGAGACAAATAAGAGTTCTACAGAAAGTTTCTTAGTCTGGTGGGCACTTACCTAATCCAATAGACGAAGTGGCTAGGAGGAGACACAAACAGGAGAGTTCAACAGCATTACCCTCTACTCACCTGGGACTCGGTTCTGTTGTCCATTACACTGGTGTACATCCCTTGGGAACTAGAAGGAGCAAGGAGACTGCATGTCCTGTTCCTGCTTTTTTTCCTCAGAAAGTCCTTTGTGCTTTCTTACTGTGGGACAGCTACTGTATGAGCCTGACTTTTAGTCATTTGGATACTCCCTCCTCCTTCAATGGACGGACGTCTTGTTTTAATCACCATCACCAGCTTGGGAATGAGAGAATGGGCCCAGGAACGGAACCTGGATACTCAGCTGCAACACAGTGCTGGTCCCAAAGGCACACGTCCACTGCACTCTGCTCCAAGGGTCAACTCTAAGACTGATGGGAGGGAGCTCAAGAAGCATGACCGGTGTCATGTGACTGCACATTATAAACAGTGCCTGCCACAAACAGAGGCCCTTAGTAGAGAGAGACACCTAGCATCAGGGAAGGACCTTGCAGGGATTGCAAAAGTAGCCAGAAAGGGCTACCAAGTAGGGGAAAGATGGGTCCTCTCACCATCCCAGATGGCAGAAAGGAACAGTCAGTCACTTTCCCACCAAGTGCTGTGTGTCATTTTCAGCCTTTGCATCTTCCACTGATTAATAAACCAGCACCGAGGAGAGAAACATGGACCTGAACTTGAGTATATAGGCTTTATTTAGAGTTCACTGGCCACCCAACAGCTTACAATTTACCTGTGCAGAGACTGACAACTACGCTGTGGTCAGCCAGAACTTTTACTTTTTATGGAGAAAGATACTCTACGTTGAGGTGGGCCAGAGTAATATCTAAACTATTCCTTTTGCTCATACAGTAGGACAGCTCTCTGGAAAGCCAACGTCGCAGTCCCACATGTGATAGCCTTTATGGATGTAGAGGTGCATAAAACTTCATAGGAGCCAGCAGACTTCAACAGGGTAAGAGTTAAGGTAAAAGTTTCACGACTCATCTGCCCTCTGAACTTGGTTGAATTATTGGTTAAAGAGTTTATAGCTAGTGCAAACAGCATTATGAGTGTTACATACTGAAGCATTACAGTACAAAGCACCCACTCTAAGGAAATCCACCTTTAACTTTTACTGAACAGAAAAAGGAATTGTGAAGAGCGACAGATGAGGCTTGTTAGATGGATGCTTTTACACTCCTCTCACTTTTCGTTCTAGTTCTTATACTGAACAAAGAACACTCAACTTGCTCATTTCCATAACACTCTCTCTAAACTAGCTAAACAGGTAGATGCTAAAAACTAGCAGCAACAAATGTCACATCTGTTGCCTGCTGTCAGGCACTTCTACACCAGTCTCTCTCAATGAGACGCACACGTACCCTTGGGGGTACGCAGAGGTATTCCAGGGGGTTTTCAACGCACCTAGATATTTGCCTAGTTTTACAACAGGCTACGTAAAAAGCACTAGCAAAGTCAGTACAAACTAAAATTTCATATGGACAATGACTTGTTCATACTGCTCTAAATACTATACACTGAAATATAAGTACAATATTTATATTCCAATTGATTTATTTCATAATTATATAGTAAAAATGAGAAAACAAGTGATTTTCCAGTAATTATGTGCTGTGACCTTTTTGTATTTTTACGTCTGATTTTGTAAGCAAGTAATTTTTACATGAGATGAAACCTGGGATATGCAAGACAAACCAGACTCCTGAAAATGGCAGAGTAGTCTGGAAAGGTTGACTGCCACTGTTCTATACAACAGAAAGTCAGCACATCAAAAAAGACTCAAATTTTGCCCATGAATACAAACTAACCCTATACTTACTGGTTTAAAACGACACGGATGCAATATACATATCTATCAAGAAGCCAAAATTATGTAGAAAGAAGTTTATAGTATCCAGACAATATAAAACAGATATAGTCAAAGGAAGAAGCTTTAGAACTAGTACCGTTTCTAGCCATCATCATTTAGCTTACATTTAATTTCTCTCTCTATGGAACTAGCATCTTTTGATTTCTGTTATATAAATCTAACTTATTTTTTTCTTTTTAAAGACAACACACAGAGAACTGCTCCATGACAGCATTTCACTATGTTCTGATGGCTGTATGTGTTTAAAAGCTCCAAACCAAACACATGCTATCCCATGAAAATAAACACAGCAAAGCAACAAATAAAAAAGGGAGAAAAAAGTGCCAGCCCAACAACCAGCTGCTGCTTACCTCTTCAAGCTCACCATAACAAAACCAACAGGTAAGCTACATGGTGCTGTGTATGAAGGTAGAATTCAAAGGTGAGTACACACATTTCATTGCAAAATATAACGTATTCCATGCAGGTAACAGACTTTGGGGGGAAAATTAAAGAAACACGCGCACAGCATGCATACACCAACAACCCTTGCAACAGATGCTAAAGCAGAGGAGAACAAAGACATACAAGCAGTTAATCTACATGGAGAACTTTCAGAGTCTGCTACTGCCTTCAGACTAATGAAGCTGATCTTTTAACTTCGGCAGTAGATGATGATGTTTTCAGATCCAGGTTCTGTCCCTGCAGACAGCCCAGCTCAGGGCACCATTTGATCCAGTATAACACATTAACAGTATTAACTCCACCTCTTATGGAACACTTTTCATCAGTAGAGCTCAAAGTGCTTTACAAAGCAAGTTGGCATCATTAACCCTATTTCACAGATGGAGAAAACAGTGGCACAGGAACATGTAACAACTTGCCCATGCTCACCCAGCAGTTCAGTGGCTGAGTTGGGAATATAACCCAGATCTTGACTCCCAGCCCAATGCTCTATCCACTAGACCACATGGGACTCTCTTTACAGATAAGCACTTTCATTATTTGCTATGGCTCCTATTCATACTGTATTTTCAGAATCAGGGGGCTGTTTATACCGTCTATTGTGAGTACATCACATTTTTTTTGAGCACTCAAATGCCAGTTGTACTGGGTCAGACCAATGGTCCATCTAGCCCAGTATCCTGTCTTCCGACAGTGGCCAATGCCAGGTGCTTCAAAGGGAATGAACAGAGCAGGACAATCATCAAGAGATCCATCCCCATCATAGAGTCCCAGCAGCTGGCAGTCAGAGACTTAGGTACACCCAGAGCATATGGTTGCATCCCTGACCATCTTGACCAATGGCCATTGATGGACCTATCCTCCATTAACTTATTTAATTCTTTTCTGAAACTAGTTATACTTTTGGCCTTCATAACATCCCCTGGCAAGGAGTTCCACAGGTTGACTGTACGTTGTGTGAAGAAGCAATGGACTCAGGCAAATCAGTTTTATTTTTAATCATCTCAACCTACACCATTTGCCTTATCAAATGTTGTACCCTTCCTAGAGTTCAGCTAGAAGCATATAAAGGAAATAACTTTTGTTTCTGTCTCAATTGACATCCCATGTCTACCTTGCCAGCTATAAATCACAGCCCAAGGAATCAGATAAAGCCAACTTTATTTCTGGTGGTTTTATTACTTTGAGAAGATTCCCACAGAAGCTGACACTCTGAATGAGGTCTGCTAAACAGATTCCTCACTTGTCCTGAAAAGCCCATTTTGACATTTGATTTTGATCAACATTATTTTGTTCAGTTAAGTGATGTTACTGGGTTTTGATATTGTGATTGTTGAGTGCCCCTTTTCTCTTGCTCATACACCATGTGCAGTTATTCTCTGTGCATCTATCTACACTATACTGTAGGTCTAAGCCATCATTAAAATTTTCCTCTTTCTTTTATAAACAGTATTAAAATAGGAACATGTAATAGTTGAAGCAAAAACCACACCCCACATGGGCATACAGCAATGTTTTGCCATTCTATAGCACCCTCCATTTAAGAGACTCTCTGCATTTTAAAAATGTTAAATGAATTAAGCATCAGCACCCATCTAGGCAAGTCTTATTCTCTCATCTTACAGATAGGGAAACTAAAACTTTATCCAGTCAAATTTGCACTGTTTCATTAAACTGTTTAGTTAAACCAGTGCAAATCTCTATGTAGACACGCTTATTTTAGTTTAGAAGGGGCGTATTTTGGTTTAGTTTAAACCTGGTCTTGATCAACTTCAGCCAGGTATACTCTATAAAGTTTTGTCAGCATAGCTGGGTCAGTCAGGGTGTGAAAAAGCCACACTTCTTCGCCAACATAGGTATGGTGGCAAAACCCCCAGTGCAGATACAACTATACTGACAGACGAGCGCTTCGACTGGCATAGCTAGCATTGTTCAAAGAGGAGGTGTTGCTGTGCTGACAGAAGCATTTCTCCTGTTGGCATATGCCATCTCTCCTCTCAGGAGCTCTGCTGATCTAGATACATAGGCAAAGCATTTGTAGCGTAGACATGGCCTTAAACTAAACCAAAATCAGCCTGATTTAAATGGAAATAAGTGTGTTCACACAGCCTTTTACACTGGTTTAACTAAATCAGTTTCTAAGTCACACCAGCGCAACACTGCATTTAGACAAGCCGTGAGGCAGAGAGATGTTAAATGATTCCAAAGATGGAGTGGCAGAGCTAGGAGAAAAAAAGATTTATGTTCTTTGGCCACAGTACTTCCCTTCCCTCTACTGAAAGATTCATTATATGGTAACTATAGGAACAAGCAGGAGAAGATGACACCTGTCATAGGGGAATTCCTTATAGAAACATTTTTTTAATTTATATTAGACTAGCACAGATCAGGAGCTCATTGCATCCGCCACTGTACAAACACATAACCAGACGTGTCCCTGCGCTGAAGAGTTAAAGCTACGTGGACAAAAACAGACAGAAAATGTGAAGACTGTGGGAAAGGTCTGTGCCAGTTTGTTTGCTTTTTGTGGACCCAATGTGCTACTCTTCCAGTCTGCCCACCTCATACAAATTCTGATATTTTATATTTAACTGTTTCAATCCCTAATCAATGCTCAATCCTTCCCCACCCCTCCACCCCCATTCTCCTCTCCCTGCCCAGAGCACCTTCTTGGGTATGTCTACACTACACGCTGGATCGGTGGGCAGCAATCAATCCAGCAGGGATCGATTTATCGTGTCTAGTCTAGACACGATAAATCAACCCCCAAGCGCTCTCCCGTCAACTCCTGTACTCCACCGCCGCGAGAGGCGCAGGCAGAGTCGACGGGGGAGTGGCCGCAGTTGATTCACCGTAGTGAAGACACCGCAGTGACTAGATCTAAGTATGTTCAACTTCAGCTACGTTATTCACGTAGCTGAAGTTGCGTAACTTAGATCCATTCCCCCCCCCCCCCCGACCCCCGAGCGTAGACCAGGGCTCAGGTTAGTCAAGTTAGCAGGTCTGTTTCAAGCATGGGATTCTGCTGACCGGCTCTCCCTCCCATGATGCTGCTGCTTCTGCACTGTCCCAGTTTCTCTACCTGGGGGAACAGGAGCCTGATAAGGACAGAAAAATGGTGGGTTCCTGCCTACTTGTTCCAGGGAGAGTTCAAAGAATTTACCACCACTTACCATGCTGCCCACCTATTGTAGAACAGCCAACCTTTGTTGGCGGGGCTACTGGTATTTCTCCTGTTTTGACTCTGATATTAGTTGGGCCTCAGGGTTGCCAGGCGTTCGGTTTTCGATCGGAACGCCCGGGCAAAAAGGGACCCTGGCAGCTCCGGTCAGCACCACTGAGCGGGCTGTTAAAAGTCTGGTTGGCGATGCAGTCTGGCTCCCTGCCTGCCCTGGCACCGCATGGCTCCCAGAAGCAGCCGGCATGTCCCTACAGCCCCTAGGCGCAGGGGCAGCCAAGGAGGCTCCGCGCAGTGCCCCTGCTCTGAGCACCAGCTCCGCAGCTCCCATTGGTCAGGAACAGAGGCCAATGGGAGCTGTGAGGGTGGCGCCTCGGCCTAGAGGCTGCAAGGACATACCAACCACTTCCGGGAGCTGCCTGAGGTAAGCACTTCCCAGAGCCCGCACCCCGAACCCACTCCTGTGCCCAAACGCCCTGCCCCAGTCCTGAACCCACTCCTGCACCCCAAACCCCTCATCCCCAGCAGAAGCCCACACCTTCTCCCGCACCCCAACCCCCTACCCCCCCCTTCACTCCATACCCATTGGCCCCAGCCCGGAGCCCCCTCCTGCACCCCAAACCCTTCATCCTCAGCCCAGCCCCAGAGCCTGCACCCCCAGCCCTCACCCCCTCTTCCACCCCAACTCTCTGCCCCAGCGCAGAGCTCCCTCCCACACCTTGAACCCCTCATTTCTGGCCCCACCCTGGAGCCTTCCCCCCCCAGCCAAAGCCCTCACCCCCAACCCCCTGCCCCAGCCTGGTGAAAGTGACTGAGGGTGGGGGAAAGCGAGCAATGGAGGGAGAGGAATAGAGTTAGTGGGGGTGGGGCCTCAGACAGGGCAGGGCACAGCAGGGGCGTTCAAATTTTGTGCGATTAGAAAGTTGACAACCCTAGCCTTCACCTGTATGGCTTCTGTGCAGTCATATTTACACTTAACCCCATGAACCGCATTGGGGGGGGGGGCAAGTTTTAATATGGTAGCATTAGGGAAACTGATCTGCTTAGTGTGCATAAAGAAAAGGAGTACTTGTGGCACCTTAGAGACTAACCAATTTATTTGAGCATGAGCTTTCGTGAGCCACAGCTCACTTCATCAGATGTGTACCGTGGAAACTGCAGCAGACTTTATATACACACAGAGAATATGAAACAATACCTCCTCCCACCCCACTGTCCTGCTGGTAATAGCTTATCTAAAGTGATCAGCAGGTGGGCCATTTCCAGCACAAATCCAGGTTTTCTCACCCTCCACCCCCCCACACAAATTCACTCTCCTGCTGGTGCTAGCCCATCCAAAGTGACAACTCTTTACATAATCAAGTCGGGCTATTTCCTGCATAGATCCAGGTTTTCTCACTTCCCCCCCACCCCCAAACACACACAAACTCACTCTCCTGCTGGTAATAGCTCATCTAAACTGACCACTCTCCAAGTTTAAATCCAAGTTAAACCAGAATATCTGGGGGGGGGGGGGGGGAGGAAAAAACAAGAGGAAACAGGCTACCTTGCATAATGACTTAGCCACTCCCAGTCTCTATTTAAGCCTAAATTAATAGTATCCAATTTGCAAATGAATTCCAATTCAGCAGTTTCTCGCTGGAGTCTGGATTTGAAGTTTTTTTGTTTTAAGATAGCGACCTTCATGTCTGTGATTGCGTGACCAGAGAGATTGAAGTGTTCTCCGACTGGTTTATGAATGTTATAATTCTTGACATCTGATTTGTGTCATAGGGATTTTCCCTCATGAATCATGCTAGCAAGACCATTCTATAGAATACCTAAAGGGAAGTCTGTTGCAAGATTAGAAAACATTGCTAGCAGCATTCAAGCAAAAAATGTCCTGCCCCTTAGATCAGGGAAGCAGAAGTCAGATTAGGTAATCATATTGGTCTTCTCTTGCTTTCAAAGCTATGCATTCATTTTTAAGAGCTCAACTCTTCATGCATTACTTTAAGTGGAAAGAAATTCTGTGGTGTATTTCACACTCCAGGAATTGCAGCTAAGCAAGACCAGTGCTGCACAGACTCCTTCACACAGTCACACCAAATGCATTTCAGTCAATCCTGACCTAAAAAAACCCTGCTTTACCATTCTCAGGGCTTTCAAGCACAGACTGGCAAACCAACAGTGATTTTTGTGTACACACTTGGAATAGGAAGAAACCAAAACTTGTGTTTTCATAAGAGTTGCACCCTAGTCTCTCGAGTTAAGAGTGCATCATCTAGCCCTCAAGGTATTTGTCTTCTGAACTAGGATTTAAGAAATGTTTCTTGTTCCATGGTAATTAACCTTTGAAGTACTAGTTAATTTTATAGGGCAAAGTGTGTAAATGTTGATGCCGGGATCTTGTAGCAAGACATGTAATTACAAGCCAGCAGCCGCCGCCAAGTTAACGGGTTGTGCGAAAGAAGAGAAGGACCGCAGTCAGTCAGTCAACAGGAGCGCAATTAACATGTAGTTTTCAGCCATCAAACTGCAACGGTGTATTACCTATTTATACGTTGTTAGCTGCAGAGCTACACAGTTATGATGCCCTTGTATATACGTTGGCCAAAGTTTTCAAAACATGGATTTTCAGAGATGAGCACGCCCAGATTCCATCTAAATCAATGAGGGCTGTATGTGTTTTGGCCGTCTAAAATAGAGGCCCTTCATTAAGGTACCTAAATTTCACCCATGCTTTTAAGTGGCAGCCCTTGTAAATTAAAGGGGCTGTACAGAGATTAAACAAATCAATGGCAATTAATCACGCTCAACTGCACTGTTAAACAATAATAGAATACCACTTATTTAAATATTTTTGGATGTTTTCTACATTTTCAAATACACTGATTTCAATTAAAATACAGAATACAAAAGTGTACAGTGCTTACTTTATATTATTTTTGATTACAAGTATTTGTGCTATAAAAAAAGAAATTGTATTTGTAAATTCACCTAATACAAGTACTGTAGTGCAATCTCTTTATCATGAAGGTTGAACTTACAAATGTAGAATTATGTACAAAAAAACCTGAATCCAAAAATAAAACAATGTAAAATTTTAGAGCCTGCAAGTCCACTCAGTCCTATTTCTTGTTCAGCCAATTGCTCAAACAAGTTTGTTTACATTTGCAGGAGATAAAGCTGCCCACCTCTTGTTTACAATGTTACCTGAAAGTGAGAACAGGTGTTCAGATGGCACTGTTGTAGCCAGCATCGCAAGATATTTACATGCCACATGTGCTAAAGATTCATATGTCCCTTCATGCTTCAACCACCATTCCAGGGGACATGCATCCATACTGATGACGGGTTCTGCTTGATAACCATCCAAAGCAGTGCAGACCGAGGCATGCTCATTTTGATTATCTGAGTCAGACACCACAAGCAGAAGGTTGATTTTCTTTTGGGGGAGTTCGGATTCTGTAGTTTCCGCATCAAAATGTTGCTCTTTTAAGACTTCTGAAAGCATGCTCCACACCTCGTCCCTCTCAGATTTTGGAAGGCAATTCAGATTCTAAAACCTTGGATCCAGTGCTGTAGCGATCTTTAGAAATCTCACATTGGTACCTTCTTTGCATTTTGTCAGATCTGCAGCAAAAGGGTCTTTAAAATGAACAACATGTGCTGGATCATCATCTGAGACTGCTATAACATGAAATATATGGCAGAATGCGCGGGGGGCGGGGGGGAAGAGAGCAGGGGATGTACAATTTTCCCAAAGGAGTTCAGTCACAAATTTAACTAACACATCTTTTTAACGAGCATCTTCAGCATAGAAGCATGTCCTCTGGAATGGTGGCTGAAGCATGAAGGGGCATACGAATGTTTAGCATATCTGGCACATAAATACCTTGCAATGCCAGCTACAAAAGCGTCGTGTGAATGCCTGTTCTCACTTTCAGGTGACATTGTAAATAAGAAGCAGGCAGCATTATCTCCTGCAAATGTAAACAAATTTGTTTGTCTTAGTGATTGGCTGAACAAGAAATAGGACTGAGTGGACTTGTAGGGTCTAAAGTTTTACATTGTTTTGGTTTTGAGTGCAGTTATGTAACCAAAAAAACCTATATTTTTAAATTGCACTTTAACCACTAAGAGATTGCACTACAGTACTTGTATGAAGTGAATTGAAAAATACTATTTCGTTTATCATTTTTACAGCATCTTTCCTGAACCTTCAAACTTATCAATATTACAGATCCTTTTCTTGTAGGCCAGTAGATGAGCTCTTTATTAACTACGCACTCATTTTCCTGGATAAACCAACTTTTTAGAGAGAGAGACAGATCTTCCTGCACATTAGTTCTGCTAAAATGGAGTGGAGATTGAGAGTACCTATCAGTGTTTTAGAGTAAAAACAGAGATGCTGTAATTATCTCCAAACAATGCATTATAAACTCAGAAAAAAATTCAGATTTGCAGTTAAACTTGAAAGAAATGCAGAATTAGGGCACCTAAACAATTTTAACACCTGCATTGACACCATGCAAAACCATTTAATAAAAGCAATTTAGTGTTTAAAATTCCAGATTAAATTAAACTCATTTTTAAAGTCCTATTACACCACCCCTTCTGCTATCACTACAGGACAGAATTAAGAGGGTCTGAGTGCTCTAACTACACCTTGGGTCATGTGGTAAACAGGTAGCAGTTGTATAGTCATTTAAACCTTCAAATGAATATCACGGTGTATACCCGTTTCTGCTCTGAATAAACTGGGGATTAATACAACCGATGCAGATTGTTTATTTTAGCAAGACACACATTGGAGAAACAAACGCAAACCCATACACACCAAAACATATAGCCAACATTAAACCTTCAGTTTCATTTAATTGAGGCTACATTGATTCAGAGTCACTGCTTCTGAATAATGCAGGGTTAGAGTACTCTTCCACTTCAGGCAATGAGGATTAATAGCCACTTACTAGTTTCAAACAATGAAGAAAACAGAATTATAGTAGAACCTCACAGTTTCCAACACCTCAGGAATGGAAGTGGTTCGTAACACTGAAACATTTGTTACTTGAACAAAACGTTATATTGTTCTTTCAAAAGTTTACAGCTGAACACTGACTTAATACAACTTTGAAACTTTACTATACAGAAGAAAAATGCTGCTTTTAGCCATCTTAATTTAAACGAAACAAGCACAGAAACAAACACTTTCCCTTTATTTTTTAGTGGTCTTTGGCCTTGGTCTGACCCAATATGGCCATTCTTATGTTAACCCAAGGCACCAGTTCAAGAGAGTCACTTTTTAGAGCAGAACCACACATGTATACCACTAATTAATAATCTCGATAACAAAATCCAGTTACTATTTGGACAGACAAGACTATGATCAACACACACTCTTATCCTACCATTGCTCTTCCATTTAAATAAAGAGTTTAACCATTTAGCCTTTAGCATCCCCTCTGAAGCATCTGGAACAGGCCACTGCCAGAAGACAGGATACTGGGATAGATGGACCACTGGTCGGACCCAGTATGGCCATTCTTATGTTCTTTATTTATTTACCAGATAAATAGATAGTCAGCTATTTCAGGTTTGGGGGTGGTTTTTGTTTTTGTTAAAACACTCATTACTTTGATACTTTCCAGAAAAGGATTTTAATGGGCTCTAGGAGGTTAACAGGTCATTGGAGACCTTTGGCATGACTTTCTCAGCATGCCCTTTCCCTCACTTTCTGATAAGGAACAAGCCTAAGTTATCCTTGTCAGAACACACTTCTAACTCATGTCATCCTATAACGTGAGTCCAAGAATCATTGTTCCTATCTACAAGCGAGAGGAGGTCTATTTTCTGTATCAGCAGCAAGATGAGAAGAGAAACCTCATGGTTTAAGCCAGAGCTGTTATAACTGAATGAGAAAACTGAAAAACACCACTTACATTTCAAGTAGAGGAGAGAGTTTCAGAAGCTACCGTGCAAACATTTGATTCCTCCCTCCCCAAATATGTTTGAATTGCAAAGGGAGATAAAATACTAAACGAGCTGAATTCTGTTCTGGTTAATGCATCAACACAACTGTTCCGTTCTGTTCAACCGAGGATCCAATGTCCTGCCATGCGGCTGCACAAGTGCTACTGAAGATAAAGATTTTTGAAGAACAAATTCTATTTCCAATATTGATGGAGCATAAGGAGGAAAGAACACAGATCAAACTTTCCACTCAAGTGAAGTTTGCAGGGCTGGCAGCTAGAAAAACATATTAGCTTTTTTACTTGTACCCGAGAACATTTGAGCTACAGTCACTGTGATACAAACATGAAACTCCAAGCTATTGGTTTTACAAAGACTTTTCTGAGTAGAGAAGTTTAACATGTTTAAAGATATTTTCGTCTTGTGTCAGAGAATTTCCCCCCATAATTAGCAATAGGACACTTTCAAAAGGTTGGGCTTCATCTGAAATAGCAACCAAACTTTGGGATGTTCATCTGAATCTATAGGACCTGAAAAATAAGCAGGGCTTTGGAGCAGAGTCCAGAGCTGGAGCGCGGAGCTGCAGGTTTTTGCCTGGAGCTGGAGCGGAGCCGGAGCACAGCTCCAAAGCCCTGAAAATAAGACTGGAAAATTCAGATGGGCTTTCAGCATGTCTGGTTCTGCTCAAAAACTTTGAAAATGCAAGAGATATAAAACCACCACCTCACTAATTCATCTTAACAACTGGGAGAACTGCTGCAAATTTATTGAATATTGTGAATGAAAAACAAACAAGCAAGCAAACATGAGTAAACAAGTTAGACAGACACCTGTCAAGGATGATCTAGTATTCTCGGTCCTGCCCCAGGGGAGAGGTCTGGGCTAGATGACCTCTCGAGGTCTCTTCCAGCTCTCCATTTTTAGGATTTCATGAGTCCATGATAAAAATGATAATACATCATTGGTGTATTCTGTTAGTTCATTTAACTTGGTAGTTCAGTTTTTAAATTAATATTAAATACATGGCTCACTGCTGCAGTAAATACAGTATTATACATTTTGCAACAGTAATCAAATCTTTGCAACACGAGATCTTTCTACAGCAATTTATCAATTCCACTAAGAAGGAAGAAAAGACCACACAGTTTATGCAGACACACAGCACATGCAGATTAGTGAAATGCAAATGATTTCTTCACTATCATAGATACATGTGAGAGATTGCCCTGCACTAGGATGTAGAGCCATTCTGCTGACAATTCCTGGCAACTAGATCAGATGGGTCTAATTGGCTTCAACTCAGAAGTATAAAAGGGCACCATGTACACCACAGGAGGTACCTGCATATTGGCTTGTGCGCCTTACCCAAGCCCACCTCCGAGTGTCCACATTGTAGAGCTTCACACATCCCATACACCCATGTTCACACTGCAGTTACACATGTTTGGCATTAGGGTTTCTCGGGTTATCCCAAGGTTCTTCGCATCTAGTCAATTGAAGCCACTCTTGGAATAGGTTCACAATGTATTGTGGGTATTTATTCTGGTGCTCCTATTGAAGTCATGATCCATGGCATGCTCACACCAGAGATTAACTAGCACGCTGGGTATGCTGTATATTGTTTAGCAGAGCTGGACTAGGCTGTGCAGAAACTGAAGCAGGCCACATGGAAATGAAAGGTTCAACGCCAAGCAAGCGTTTATAAATTGGTAAGCAACTTTCAGTGCACAAAGGGCAACTGGGTAGGAAGGATTGGAAAATAAGCACAGGGAACTGTAGGAATGGCATTGGAGGACTATCTAAACATGAGGCCAGGAGCCCATACTGTTGCTGCCTCCACACTACAAAGTGGGCAGGTTGGGGGCAGGTCAAAGCTCAACAGACACTCTTCCCCATGCCCCAAGCCAAGCATGATAGCTCAGGTTCAATGTATCCCTCTACACGCATTTAAGGGTTTTGAGTGTGGATGGTACAGGGACCGTGCAAACAACACATGGCAAACAGTGTAGATATACCTTAAGAGAAGAAACCCTAGGAATAGCCAAGCTCAGTTTGAGATTAATGTTTGTTGTTAATTAACTATGGAAATTGCAGGAAGCAGGTATTTTGGACACGATCCAAATTGGACAGAGCATGAATGTATATATTCTGTTAGGGCCGGTAGGAACATTACCTGCCTAGAGCATGCTTAGCTCTTCAGAAAAATCTAAGCACCCAAGGTCCCTTCCCTGGAGAGTTTACAGTCTATGCTAAACATTAGCAAGATTTTATGATAATTTTTTTAATTTACAAAGTGGTCTTGCCCCAACAGCTTAAATGCAAGTCACAGCAAACGATTATGAAAACATGAAATATTGTAAAAGATTTTCAACAAAAGCCCACATGGAGGATGGAGATGGGGAAGGAAAAGATAAGATATCTAACCAGTTTATAATGTTTAAAAAGTTTCAGTTCAATTCTAATGGACAACAAAGGTTCCAAATTCTAACACCGTTTATTCATCTCTCTGGATTACAATTAAAAAGCTATCCTTAAGAATAGGGACAGTGAGCCAAATTTAGCCTCTCTGTACAAGGGTGAAATAACCCCATTGCGGTCAAAGTTCTTGGCATGTATTGGGGACAGCTTTTTGCTTCGGAAAGTGGAGGAAGCATGCAGAGGGAAAGCCAATTTAGGCTTGATTCCAACCAACAGGGAGGAATAGTTTGCAAATCTGAAGGCGGAAAGCAATTTGGGTGGAAGAGGTCATGAAACGGTTGCTTTTACGATTCTAAGGAAAAGAAGGCATGAGACAAGCAGAATAAGGATAGTGGACTCCCCAAAAAAACAGACTTTCCCAAAACTCAGGACTGGTAGGTATGGACCCAAAAGAAAAATATCTAAGGAATGAAGGAGTTCAGACGAGGTAGAAGGGGGTAGTCACAGCCTGAAATATTTTCAACAGGGGTCCCAGCAAAAAAACTTTGAGAACCCCTGATTCAGCAGACTCACTTATCCAGAGCAACTTACAAACGTAACAATAGTATAGTACAATACTTGCTGTATATATGCTGCATGAACACATCTGTGAAATTTGCTATTCATGCAGTGAACAACCCATAAAAAATGTCTGATTTCTCCACTATTTAAGTAGACCCTGAACTATAAGGTGGGTGAACAACTGGTTGAAAGGCCAGACTGAAAGAGTGGCTATCAATGGTTCATTGTTCAACTGTGGGGGGAAAGGGGTCACGTACCTAGTGGGGTCCTGCAGGGGTCAGTCCTGGGTCTGGTACATACTATTAATATTTTCATTACTGACTTGGATAATGGAGTTGAGAATATGGTTATAAAATTTGCAGAAGACACTAGGCTGGGACAGGTCGCAACACTTGGGAGGGCAGGATTACAACTCAAAACAATCTTAACTAATTGCAGAATTGGTCTGAATTCAACAAAATGAAATTCAATGACAAACGCAAAGTACTACACGTAGGAAGGAAAGATATCAAATGCCCAAGTACAAGATGGCTAGGTGGCAGTACTGCTGAAACGGATCTGGAGGTTATAGCAGATCCCAAAATGAATGAGTCTCCACAATGTGATGCAGTTGCTAAGAGGCTAATCGCTCCGGGGTGTATTTACAGGAGTATCATAGGTACAACACAGGAGGTGGTTGTCCCACACTACCCAGCACAGGTGAGTCCTCAGCTGGAGTACTGTCTCCAATTCTGTGCAACACACTTTCGGAAAGATGTGGAGCAACTGGAGAGAGCCCAGAGGAGAGCAACAAAAATAATAAAAGGTTTAGAAATCCTGACCTCTGAGGAAAGGTTATAAAAACTGGACATGTTGAGTCTTGAGAAAAGATGACCGAGGGGGGACCCAATAATCTCCAAATATATTAAAGGGCTGTTGTAATGAGGATGGTGATCAATTGTTCTCCATGCCCACTGAAGGTAGGTAATGGGCTTAATCTACAGCAAAGAATATTTTGGTTAGATATTAGGGAAAACTTTTTCTCTACTCTTATAGTTAGACTCTAGAATAGGCTTCCAAGGGAGGTTGTGGAATCCCCATCTTTGGAGGCTTTTAAGAACAGGTTGGACAGACACCTGTCAGGGATGGTCTAAGTTTACTTGGTCCTGCCTCAGCACAAGGGGCTGGACTTGATGACCTCTCAAGCTCCTTTCCAGCCCTAAAGGCTATGATTTTAATAATCTTATTTGGACCAGAGAGTTATTTTTAAATGCAGAACAAGGAATCAAATAAAAACTTCTTAACTTTTATGAAACTAAAATTATTAATATCAAGATGAGAGATCTAACCCTGAAAGTATGACCAAGAATACTGCTCACTACTCTCAGTGATCCTCTTGAAGCTGAAGTAGTATACGATCAGTTTGCAGGATCAGATTTGAATCTAATAAGACAGGCCCTGAATCCAGTACAGAGTAGCCTCAAATGGACTTTACAGAGGTAAAAGGAGCTACACAAGTGTTCAATCTTTTTGGGTTCTGGCAAATGTCATCTCCCTTTCAGATATTTCCTACCACAGGAAGTAGAAAAAGAGGATTTCTTGGCTTGCGTATGTACTTCTTAAAAGGTGTGAAAAGAATTATATTCACTATACTGGTCTTCAGCAGCTGTATTATAGCCTGCCATGTTTAATATGAGGCAGAAGAAATAAAAGAGGTCATAGATCCAGCTGATGAGATCGATAGGTTTACTTAATGAAAAGTGCCTTTTTATTACCTGCTTTGGCGTACTACACTCAGTGCAATCAAGGAAATGTTTATTAAATGGATTAGGCCCAGTGGGACACTACAACCTTCTGCCTCTACAGCTTTATTACCTGAGACCAAGGAACTACACACATACCTCTTGCCTTTTACAATCTGTATTGTGACCTGCATACAGACCCTGAGGGTACATCTACAATGCTGTTGGGAGAGACGTGCTAGCTCTGCTCAAGCGAGCATGCTAAAAATAGCAATGTGATTGGGAGCCTGAGTACATACCCAGGGGGTCCAAGTGGGTTTGTATTTGGGAAGCTAGCCTGAGCCACTGTCCATGCTAACCCCAGCTACACTGCTGTTTTTGCACGCTAGCTTGAGCCGAGCTAGTGCATGTCTGTCTGCCTGAACTGGGAAGCACTAAAGACATACCCTAAATAAGACGTACCCTATTGCTCCATTTGCCTGCTTCCTTAATAGAGAGATACCTCAAACATTAGAATTATTGCTTGGATTTTCATTTACTTTTCCATCAACCTGCTTTTTTCCCCCTAAGTGATTTTCAGATTCAACATTATACCATGCACCTTTTACAAAAGGCGAAGTTCCCTTGTGTTGCTAGCAGCTTAGATTATTAAAAACGGAAGGGTTTTTAAAATCCAGTTTACTTCCCATTCTGCTACTTGTTGCTTTTGTTATTTCTCAAATTGGACAGTGAAGCTTCCTAGTAATCTTCACTTTGGTTTCTTGGCCATATTGCTTTCTGGTTCCCTTGCACCTGGCAGTGATGTTCAGGTTGCAAACTTTGCAGGGTAACGTGTAACCAGCTCAAAACACTTACTTTTGCATCATATTTTTTGACATCAGGGAGACATTTCTATTCATCGTACTGCCGCTTTTATAAAAAGGATGTTTTTACAATACTTATAATTAGAGGACAAATTTGAACTGAACTGTCCCTTTCAACTTACTCCACTGGAAAATACTACCAAGTGCTGAGCGTTACTGAGAAAGTAACGCGTGCTCAAATTTCTGGACTAAAAGGATTCTGGTTGCTTCCATCATTTTTATACCAGTGCTGATGCAGCGAAGTACATCATTTTAAGCAGGTGATTAGACCCACTGACTTCAATAGACTCATGTGCTTAATGTTATGCTTATGCAATTTCCTGAATCAGGGCGACAGATTGTAGCCATTTGGTTGAACTGCTCCTTTGGAGTTAGTTGCACTGTTTTCTTTATCAAAAATATGAGCAATGGACACAAGCTGCCCCAGGGAAAAACCACCAACATAGATTCCTAAAGCACTCACTCAATCTGTTAGGGCTACCCATCTGGTTACTGGAGTTTACTGCTCTTCTCCAGGGGTAAAATCCTGGCCCCATTGCAGTCAGTAGCAAAACTGACTCCGTGGAGCCAGACTTTCACCCCCTGCGATACCACACATTTAAATGAAACGGTCATTTGTTCTCTCTTGTGCATTACTTCAAAATACATTTACCAACCAACCATTATTTAGGGATCATTCTGTATGAGCAAATGGCCTGTAGAACATATGCACGATTGCTGCTGATCAGCATGCCTAGCACTGGCCAAACCACGCCAAGTGAGTCTAACAATACTGGAAAAAAGGAGGCAATTCTTGGCATTCTTCTCCGGTGGCCTCCCCCCACCACCAAGTGATCATGCTCCGCTCCAGTCTACTGTACTGAAGTCAGTGTGGTCAGTCCGATTCTAGGTAGTTAGGATGTGGTTTCATTTTATCTAACCACCCCCTCACCCCACCCAGTTCAGAGAGTGAGTCAGATGAATGCTAGGCAAATAACTTACTCATAGATTAATGCCAGAGACCAGTAGGATCACCTGGCCTGACCTACATCAGACAAGCCGTAAAACATCACCTACTAATTTCTGCATCAAGCCCATAATTTCTGTTTGAGCTGAAGCATAACCTTTAGAAAAATATCCAGCCTTAAATTAAAGGCATCAAGTGAGGGAGAAGCCACCACATCTCTACATCAATAACTACCTTCACTTAAAATTTGCGCCTTATTTCTAGTCTGATATGACTACCATCAGCTTCCAATCACTGGATCTGGTTATTCCTGTGTCTGCTAGATTAAAGCTCAGTCTACTATCAAAACTATTCCCCATGCAGTTACTTTTAGATGACCAATTCACCTTATAGCCATCTCGTGGATAACCTAAGTATATTGATGTTCTTAAATCCCACTACAAGCGCAGATTTTTCAGACCTCCATAGCATTCTTTTAGCTCTTTTCTAAACCTTTTTCAACATCCTTTTTGAAACGTGTCACCACAAGAGGACAGTATCCCTGTCAAGGGGACTCCATTAGCTGTTGGCAGGATGAGTTCCATGACAGTGGATAGCACCAGTTAGATCCAGCAGAAGGCAGTAGCACATGTGCCAAGTGGCCACCAAAAAGACATAAGCAGAGATAGACTCTGTTAATAACAAAAGCGGGAAAGAGGCGGCTTTGGTGGGTGAAACTCATCTGCATGCACTCCTTGCATACTGTAGCATATCCAATGCACCTCTCATTATGGACTACAAACCACTTAGCAAAATAACAGGCCTAGGCCTTTTTTGGCCTCCATATAAAGGAATCAATTTCTATAAAACATGTTCCATTTAACTAGCAGGTTGGATACTTCATACCTTCTGTACACTGAGTTTATTGCAAATACTCAGGAACTCCTTGCATCCCCTCCACCCAGCCCCCTCCAAGCTCCTTCTGTGCCATGGTCCCATCCCCCTCTATTTCAGGGACTCCATGCAACTCCCTCACCTCCAAAGTGGGTAGCAACCCCATTTTAATGGGGTCAAAAGCAGTCCTGATGACCCCATTAAAACGGGGTTGCTACCCACTTTGGAGGTGAGGGAGTTGCATGGAGTCCCTGAAATAGACTCTCACTTAGGTCTCTCTCCTCCTGGGGCCAAAGCCGAACCCTGAGGACTTCAGCCCTGGACAGCGGGGTTCAGGTTACAGACCCCCTGTCTGGGCTGAAGCCCTTGGCTTCAGCTTTGGCCCGCTGCCTCAAGTGCCAGGACTCAGGCAGGCTCAGACTTTGGTCCCCCAGTTCTGGGGTAGTGTAGTAATTTTTGTTGTCAGAAGGGGGTCGCGATGCAATGGATTTTGAGAACCCCTGTTCTAGAACACTCTGACATTTTGGAATTGACCAGATGTGGTATTTAGAAGTTATTGCATTTTATCCAGACAAACAAACTCCATCAAGTTAAGTGCAGGACCTCACTTTACTTGGCCAACACATACGGTTGCAGGGTAGGATTTTCCCAAGTGCTAGAGGATTGGCCTAACCCAGAGCTAAGGATATCAAGAGTATTTTTGAAAAGCCCACTCGTAGCACCCTACACACCTCCAGGTTGGGCCAGGATCGTTTGCTGTAGAATCTAAGGAAAGGAAAGGGAACTCGTGCAACAAAGTTAAAATTAGGAAGAAGAACTCGGCACGTCCAAGACAATCCTAAATTTAAAAGAAAAAAAACAAACAAACAAACCCACCCAGCAGTCAGTTACACACAGAGGAGTAGAAACAGAAGGCTGAGTTCTCTCACTACTTTGGCCAGAGTCATGGCTACCCCATTTAAGCGAGAAAAGGTGCGGTTTTCATTAGCATAGCCTAAAGAAAGCCCAAGAATGTTCCTCAGAACTAAACAAAGGCTTTACGAGGAAAAACCTCATGGAGATTAAAGCTGCTAGCAGCATTCAGGAAACCAGTTTAGGGGACACGATCTAAGTGACTACCATATATTTTACCATTAAACAACTGAGGGAAGAAGCAACCTTGCCTACTGGACTAGGAGTCGAGATCTGGGCTCTATTCCCAGTTCCGCCATTGACCAGCTGCATGGCCTTGGGCAAGTCACTTCACCTATCTGTGCCTTTGTTTCCTTTCCCACCTTTCCTCGGTCTTATTTCTTTGGACCGTAAACTTGTGGTAGCTACGATTGTCTCATATACGCCCCATTGTACTATGCACGTACAGTGTACAATGCTGCCCCAATTTCATATGAGGCCTTCAGGTACTACTGTAATCTAAATAATAGGTCTGTTCCCTATGCAGTAACACAGAACAGCCCTCTCTTTCCAGTTACAGCCCTTGGAAGGGGGAGATCTACTGGGCTAATAGTCAGACCCACAGTGGGAATTATTAAAGGCCTTGTTCACAAGCTTGATCTCACAGCTGCAAGTTTTCCCCATTAGCAGAGAACTCATCAGGATCATCAGTATATTATGCATGACCCTCAAGCTAGCATTAAGATTTTATTCCACACTCCATCTGTATGTGTGGGCAGAGATGATGATGAGGATGCTCAAAACATACGGGATGGCTTTGCCACACGATCCAAATGCCGCATATGCCATTCTAAACAAGTCAGACAAAAAGCCTCTACAATGGGCTGCAAGACAACTGTATCATTGTTCCTTCTTTTTGGTACCCTTCAGCAGATATGCATTCATCTTCACTGTCTCTCGCTGGGCCATGTACTACGACCGCAGTTCTACCCTGTTTACTATTAACATGGTGTTTTTACACAACTATTAAATAGAAAAACAGGGTGGAGCTGCTATTACAGAAAACTCTGCAAGAGACTAAGCAAAGATGAAAGCTGGACACCTGTGAACATTTGAAAGTAGCATTCATGAAAGAGAAAAAAGAGAAAGTTTGTAATGCCATTAAAATAGATGGCCACAGGAGAACCGTTTGGTGGGACAGTATAAATGCTTTACACACATGCTAAACTAAGGTCCCACTGAAGTTAACAACTCCCTTAGAGCAGAGACAAATGGGATTTTAACAGACAATATGCATCAAAGCATACTGGGTAAAGATTGGTCATCTTGAGAAATAAATAGCTACAGAAAAATAACCACTTTATTGTTAAGAGTGGGACTGAAAATGGTATATAGCCTTTCTGGCTGATTACAGAAGTGACTATCTACTGCAAAATGTCAATGCTAGAGAGTCAGCTCAGATTACAAGATGTGGGCATTATGGAGTGGGGAAAAATGTATGAAAATTGGCAAAGACTACAGGAGCTCTACACCCACCAAGGACTGTGTATTACTAATATCTGCTTCCAAGGCAGTCACTCCTGGAAGGTCTCATGGAGACACCGCAGATCTGGAGACTGGAACCAAATGGATTTAACTGTCACCCATAGAAACCACCAAGAAGATGTTCCCCATACTCTCAGTCTTCACAGTCCAGACTATGACAGACCATGTGCTGGTATGCTGTATGCTGTAAAATAAGGCTTTCATAATGGAAATTCCATTCTGCCAAACAAAGCTGTTGCCCATGCATTAACATCAACACCACAAGACGACCAAGGGAGGTGTCTCGAATTCACTACGAATATCAGGGAAGCTGTGTCATTGATTGCATCTCCCCTGAATGCTGATGCAGCATGGAACACTCTGAGGACAGATATCCATATAGCTGTAACCTTAGCTTTTGGCAAAAAGACTGTACAAGATAAAAACTGGTTTGTGTCATATGAAGAAATGTTTCCACTTATGCTGAGCAGTTTTGCTTCAATATCTCCACCGTAACATGAGCCCCTCTCCTGAGATGTGCTAACTTCAGACTGGCCTAGAGCTCATTCCAACAAATAGCAAGGCAATGTGCTCAATCATACTGACTCAGTCTGCAGCAGAAGATACAAATGTCTTTTGAGAATGGAGATCTAAGAGGTATGTGTTAGGATATAGATATTCAGGCCTGTCTGCAAAGGCCTAGTCTTCAAGAATTTAGGTGTATTTTTAACACTTAGCTAGTTATAGAGGTATAAAAGAAAGAATCAAAATCACTGTCTGCTGGTGTAAGGGCCTTCTCTTACTGTGACAGTCTGAGGCCCTGTTCTTAGGCTAAGGCCTTTGGCTAAGCAGCAGGGGCAGCCCTAAGCTGGGAAGCGACCGGTCACATCCTCACATTCCAAACTAGTCACACTGAAATAAAGTGCTATTGGGCTGTTAGGAATACAGTCCTGTCCTGATAATACCTATCGCCTCCAGAGAAAGGGAAGTGCCTAGAAAATGTAAAGGGAAACTTAGTTTGATAGCATCCTGTCTGGCAAGAACTCACTTTTCAATACCTGGGACGTAAAATCCTCATTTCTGTGTTGTTCTATCACTGTAGTCCCCATCTCACTATTGTTTGTCTGTATAATCTCTGTCTGGTTCTGTGATTTTCTCTGTCTGCTATATAATTAATTTTGCTGGGTGTAAACTAATTAAGGTGGTGGGATATAATTGGTTAAATAATCATGTTACGTTAGGATTGGTTAGTTAAACGTCAGGAAAATGATTGGTTAAGGTATAGCTAAGCAGAACTCAAGTTTCACTGTATAGTCTGCAGTCAATCAGGAAGTAAGTGGGGAGGGGAATGGGAACGGGGAATCGGGGTGGGGAAATTGGAATCATGTTTTGCTAAGGGGGGGAATGGGAACAGGGACACAGGTAAGGCTCTGTGGTGTCAGAGCTGGGAAGGGGGACACTAAGGAAGGAAACTGGAATCATGCTTGCTGGAACTTCACCCCCAAACAAACATTGAATTGTTTGCACCTTTGGACTTTGGATATTGTTGCTCTCTAAGACCTAAGAATCTCTGTTCATGCGAGAAGGACCAGGAAAGTAAGTGGGTGAAGGAATAAGCCCCCTAACAGTATGTATGACTAAAATCAAGGAAGCAATAGATCCTTTGGCTGAGAAGACTTCCCCACTCAAATCTCTCAATGGAGACGCCATCATTGACAGAGGCAAACAGGTGCAACACTTGCTATCACAAACTCTATTCACATGAAACCACTGTTTCTGAAGCAGCACTAAATGCAATCCCCAGTCTCCAAGCGATGCAAGAGCTTGATATAGAACCATCTATAAAATGAGCTTGAAAAGGCAAATCACCTCCCTAAAACTGGGAAAGGCCACAGGGAAAGATGGAATTCTAGCTGGAGTACTGAACTAGGAGGACAGCTGGTGCTTAAATATCTGCACAACATCTTGCTTGTTTTCTGGAGGAAAGGAGTACTGCCACAAGACATGAAGGACAACAACATCATAACACCATATAAATACAAAGAAAACCAGAGTGATTGCAACAACTACAGCAGAATCTCTCTCTTTAGGTTGCTGCCAAGGCATTTGCAGAGGTCATTCTCAAAAGACTGCAAATTCTTGTTGAACAAGTATAATCAGAAAGAAAAGGAGTACTTGTGGCACCTTAGAGACTAACCAATTTATTTGTTTGCAGGAGAGTGAATTTGTGTGTGGGGGGGTGGAGGGTGAGAAAACCTGGATTTGTGCTGGAAATGGCCCACCTGTTGATCATTTTAGATAAGCTATTACCAGCAGGACAGTGGGGTGGGAGGAGGTATTGTTTCATATTCTCTGTGTGTATATAAAGTCTGCTGCAGTTTCCACGGTAAACATCTGATGAAGTGAGCTGTAGCTCACGAAAGCTCATGCTCAAATAAATTGGTTAGTCTCTAAGGTGCCACAAGTACTCCTTTTCTTTTTGCGAATACAGACTAACACGGCTGTTCCTCTGAAACCTGTCATTATGCAAAGTATAATCAGAGAGTCAGTGCAGCTTTCATGCTGGTAGATCAACTATCAAAATAGGTCTTGACACTTTTCTTGCAGTTGCCTTTGTGCTAAGAACAAGAACAAACCTCTTTACCCAGCTTTCACAGATCTTCCCAAGGCTTTTAACCTGGTCAGCAGGACGGACCTTTTCCAGTTGCTAGGGAGAATTGGTTGTCCCCCAATCCTTCTCAGTCTGATTCAATCCATCTATGATGGCGTGAAGGCTACAGTCTAGTATGATGGTGATCAACCCGATAGTTTTGAAATCCAGTGTTGTTAAGTAGGAACGTGGTATATCTTTGGTATATTCTTCTCTCTGCTGCTTCATTGTGCTTTCTTGACTAGCACCAAGGGTGTATATCTCCGTACAAGATCAGATGGAAAAACTTCAACAGTGTACATCTAAGAACAAAAAGGAAAGCCAAGCACCTGCTGATAAGAGAACTTCTTTTTGCCAGGGACACGGAGTTCACCACACATAGTGGAGCTCCAGCAACTTTGCAATAGCTTTGCGCTGGCTTGTGACAAATTTGGACTAAACCATCAGGCTAAAGAAGCCAACGATTATGGCACAAGATATATTGACTGCACCAGAAGTTTTAGTAGCTAGAACCACACTAGAAGTTGTACCTAAGTTCTGCTATTTAGGACCAATTGCATTGGATAACTGGTCTCTTGATGAAGAGCTTAATTCTTGCATCAGAAAGACAGCTACTATGTTCAGCCAACTGACCGAGCACGTGCCCTGACGGGAAACGGACACTGAACACCAAGATATGGGTTTACCAGATGTGCGTTTTGTGCATGATGCTGTATGGCGACAACCCTGGACCACCAACAGAAGGCTAACTGTCTTCCACATCCCCTGTCTTGACAGTATCATAAATATCAAGTAGGAAACCAAAGTTCCTGACAATGCAGCACTTCAGAAAGCAAAATTACCAAGTCTAATAGCTATTCTCAAGCACAGACATCTCCTTTGGCTTGGTCATCTGCACCGGTTAGATGCTGGACATACTTCAAAGTATCTCCTCTATGGAGAGCTTTGCCATGCTCCAAGGTCACTGGGCTGACCTAAGCTCAGATTCAGGACACTTGCAAGAGGGACCCAAGAATTTTCAACATCGATACCACCCTGGGAAGATGCGGTTAGCAACAGGCTACACTGGAGGGCTGTGTTACAGCAGGGAATCAAAGAGGCTGAACAGAGACCATTGAGGAGGGAGGGAGAAGAGAGCAAAGAGGAAAGCGCAGCAGACCTCAAGCACTAGTAGTGCACCAACTTCGTCTTCTGGCCCAGCACTTTCCATCCGTACTATCTGTGGCAAGGATTGTCACTCAGAAATTTAGACTTAGCTGCTCGCAATGCTGTAGCGTGACACATGGGAACTGACCACCTTCTTTCGAGATGACCAGTTTGAAGTCTTTAAACCATGATTTGAGGACTTCAATAGCTCAGATATAGGTGAGAGGTTTATCACAGGAGTGGGTGGCCTGCGTTGTACAGGAGGTCAGACTAGATGATCATAATGGTCCCGTCTGACCTTAATATCTATTAGTTGCCATTCATTCATTCTGTAACGTCACAGGGTTTGAGTCTATACAGCCAAGGCCAAGCGGTCAGTCTTTCAGGAGGGGTTTTTGTACTGATTATCTTCGACTTGAATTAAACAAAAATGTCAAAATCAATGTAAGATAGTTTGTGTTTCTATAGTGTTAAGTCAGCAACACATATAGGTGCATTCACACACACACACTTAACAGAGGCAAGAACAGATGGAGAGAATATGCCTACAGTCTGACATATTTCTCTCGCTTACACACACACTTGAAAATTGTTGCTTAATGTGTATCATTCATTTAAATCCTTGCACACCACTTTGAAGCATTCATAGTCTCTATAGGATACCTTTTTAAATAAAGGCCATACACAAATCATTTCCCTTCCCTCGCCTCTTGGCCCAAGCGTGATTATTCTTCCCTCTCCACAACAGGTCTACACTTTACTTAATATTCTGCAGGATGTGGTCACAGTTTGGAGTTCAGAATTCATTCAGATCCCACAAGGATACATCCATCACTTACCCCAGTGGCACATGCAAACAAAACTGATTTCTCTCAGTGGATGTGTTGGCTAAATGCCTTGCACCAATCACTGCAGAGAGTGCTAAGATGAAACACTTGTCTCTGGAATTGCGTGTCTTCAGATCTATGACGTTGATTTGAAGGTTTAAAGATGAAAGCAGCAGCCCTCCGGTTTGGGGGAAGATATAACGTATATTCCAGAGATTGTGTTATAAATATAATTCTGAGCATCTTTATTTTCTGTTTAACAAGCTAGCTTCCTGGTAAGGGGTCATCTTAAATTCAGGTAACAGTATATTATCTGGTTTCAGAGGAACAGCCGTGTTAGTCTGTATTCGCAAAAAGAAAAGGAGTACTTGTGGCACCTTAGAGACTAACCAATTTATTTGAGCATGAGCTTTCGTGAGCCACAGCTCACTTCATCAGATGTGTACCGTGGAAACTGCAGCAGACTTTATATACACACAGAGAATATGAAACAATACCTCCTCCCACCCCACTGTCCTGCTGGTAATAGCTTATCTAAAGTGATCAGCAGGTGGGCCATTTCCAGCACAAATCCAGGTTTTCTCACCCTCCACCCCCCCACACAAATTCACTCTCCTGCTGGTGCTAGCCCATCCAAAGTGACAACTCTTTACATAATCAAGTCGGGCTATTTCCTGCATAGATCCAGGTTCTCTCACTTCCCCCCCACCCCCATACACACACAAACTCACTCTCCTGCTGGTCTAAACTGACCACTCTCCAAGTTTAAATCCAAGTTAAACCAGAATATCTGGGGGGGGTAGGAAAAAACAAGAGGAAACAGGCTACCTTGCATAATGACTTAGCCACTCCCAGTCTCTATTTAAGCCTAAATTAATAGTATCCAATTTGCAAATGAATTCCAATTCAGCAGTTTCTCGCTGGAGTCTGGATTTGAAGTTTTTTGTTTTAAGATAGCGACCTTCATGTCTGTGATTGCGTGACCAGAGAGATTGAAGTGTTCTCCGACTGGTTTATGAATGTTATAATTCTTGACATCTGATTTGTGTCCATTTATTCTTTTACGTAGAGACTGTCCAGTTTGACCAATGTACATGGCAGAGGGGCATTGCTGGCACATGATGGCATATATCACATTGGTGGATGTGCAGGTGAACGAGCCTCTGATAGTGTGGCTGATGTTATTAGGCCCTGTGATGGTGTCCCCTGAATAGATCTGTGGGCACAATTGGCAACGGGCTTTGTTGCAAGGATAAGTTCCTGGGTTAGTGGTTCTGTTGTGTGGTATGTGGTTGTTGGTCAGTATTTGCTTCAGGTTGCGGGGCTGTCTGTAGGCAAGGACTGGCCTGTCTCCCAAGACTTGTGAGAGTGTTGGGTCATCCTTTAGGATAGGTTGTAGATCCTTAATAATGCGTTGGAGGGGTTTTAGTTGGGGGCTGAAGGTGACCGCTAGTGGCGTTCTGTTATTTTCTTTGTTAGGCCTGTCCTGTAGTAGGTAACTTCTGGGAACTCTTCTGGCTCTATCAATCTGTTTCTTTACTTCTGCAGGTGGGTATTGTAGTTGTAAGAAAGCTTGACAGAGATCTTGTAGGTGTTTGTCTCTGTCTGAGGGGTTGGAGCAAATGCGGTTGTATCGCAGAGCTTGGCTGTAGACGATGGATCGTGTGGTGTGGTCAGGGTGAAAGCTGGAGGCATGCAGGTAGGAATAGCGGTCAGTAGGTTTCCGGTATAGGGTGGTGTTTATGTGGCCATTGTTTATTAGCACTGTAGTGTCCAGGAAGTGGATCTCTTGTGTGGACTGGACCAGGCTGAGGTTGGTGGTGGGATGGAAATTGTTGAAATCATGGTGGAATTCCTCAAGGGCTTCTTTTCCATGGGTCCAGATGATGAAGATGTCATCAATATAGCGCAAGTAGAGTAGGGGCTTTAGGGGACGAGAGCTGAGGAAGCGTTGTTCTAAATCAGCCATAAAAATGTTGGCATACTGTGGGGCCATGCGGGTACCCATAGCAGTGCCGCTGATCTGAAGGTATACATTGTCCCCAAATGTGAAATAGTTATGGGTAAGGACAAAGTCACAAAGTTCAGCCACCAGGTTAGCCGTGACATTATCGGGGATAGTGTTCCTGACGGCCTGTAGTCCATCTTTGTGTGGAATGTTGGTGTAGAGGGCTTCTACATCCATAGTAGCCAGGATGGTGTTATCAGGAAGATCACCGATGGATTGAAGTTTCCTCAGGAAGTCAGTGGTGTCTCGAAGGTAGCTGGGAGTGCTGGTAGCGTAGGGCCTGAGGAGGGAGTCTACATAGCCAGACAATCCTGCTGTCAGGGTGCCAATGCCTGAGATGATGGGGCGCCCAGGATTTCCAGGTTTATGGATTATCTGTCAGAGTAGCAGCATTTTGTGTTTTGGTGACATAAGAATCCTGGTTTCACTGAAGTCAATGGCAAAACTTCCTTTGGCCCCACCGATTAGGTACAATGCACAAGTGTGGCTACAATGTATCAAGAACTTATAATAATGAATGGATGCAAGGTTAACTGCACACCAAGCACGGAATGATTAAATTCTCTGCAAGCAAGTAAAAGATCCTATTTAGCCAGATGCTATAAAATAGGTTACTGAAACTGCACTGAGGTACTGGGTAACACATTGTCGTCAAAGGAATGGATGTGATCACACTGTGCCTAACTACCAGCGCTGCAGGAAGCACACTTTAACCATGCCCCTTGAAAAAGCTGGAGGAAAAAATTCCAGGCAACCAACAAGTCTTTCCAGTTGGACCAAGTTTTCTACAACAGTAGATGTAAACAGCTTCCACTGTTGTGTCCACTGAATACTTACACTACGTGGTTGCCTGTCCCTTCCAGAATCCAGCTCAAACTGAACTTTATTTTAAGCTTTAAGTTATCAGGCCCTGAAGGTGCTCTCAAGGATCAGGTCTTTCTCCATTCCCTTATGCCCTGAGGCACATTCTTACCCCTTCACTTTTTGCGGCTCCTGTCCTAGGCGTCCTCTCTCTCCCTGCTTCATAGCCTCCATCTTTATTCACATTCCAGCTGAAGACACAAGGCAACTTGTTCACAGGACTTAGTGATAGTACTAGTGTGGAGAGAACCAGCATCTCTGTTTAGTACAGCTTTTAACACTGACATTATGCTCCTCGACTGTGTACTGTTACTACAGGAATCGTGCTGTTCATATGAACTTTTGGGATGAAACCCTGGCACCACTGAGGTCAATAGCAAAACCTCCTTTGACTTCAGTGAGTCCAAGATTTCACCCTTGATCATCTTATCCTCAGGGTATTTAGCTTTGCGCGCATCCATAAAATCAAGGCAATAATTCCACCTAATCGTCACATAGCTGAAAATTGAAGCCTTTAGGAAGTTTACATTTTGATAATCACTCAGCATTTCCCTGTGCTTTTCAACATAAAAGAGTGAAGGGCATTCACCAATGAACCCCTAATTCTAATTCAGCTCAAGGATTTTTCTACTGAGAATCCATTTTTCTACTGAGCGTCCAGATGTTTAGCTCCGAGAAGAAACTCTAAAGCAGCAGTTCTGCTTCCTCACCCCCAGGGCAGACCATAAAGCCATTTTCTGAGAGTGTTGATGTCTTCTCCAGAATTAAAGTTTAGAATTTAAAAAAAAAAAAAAAAGATTTCCAGCCCATATGGTTAGGGAAATAACCTTGCAAATGTGAACATAAACAACCGCAGTTAGCTTTACTGACTATATAGCACTGGAAATTGTGTTAGTGCATAAATGGTAAGTTGAAATGATCACGTTTATACGCAGGGAATATAAATGCTGATTTTGTCTCTACATGGCACAATGATCTTTAAACAAAAATAAATGTTGGTTGTCTGGTGGTGGTTGTTTTGGGTTTTTTTGGGCTTAACTAGCACAAAAGATTCCCGCCTGGGGCACACACAAATTACAGAATAGATTTTAGGGGTTTGCAATAAGGGGAACAAAATTTTAGAACGGTCTTTAAAGGGTTAACGTTTATCTGCTCAGCCGTCTCTTTAAAGGGTCACTCGAGGGGAGGAATTCACTGTCTATTCCAGAGAAAACCACCAATCCAGCCACCAATAAATTGCCCACAAACAGCGAGAGTCCAGTTAAAAGGCTAGAACAAGCAAGTTCCAATGCAGCTCTTACCAGAAAAGGATTTCACAGTAATGGTACCAAAGGATGGATAATTCAGATCTCAAACCCCACACCGGAAAGCTGAAAGTATGTTCTTTGGCAAGTGTAAACCCAAACAGCTGCCTTGCTTCAAGGAATTGTTCGCATCATGATATTATCAAAACCAATTACCATCTTGGGATGAAAAGTTCATGGAACAGGGATTCTAAAATATAGTATTTGCCCATGGGACTGGGTGGTGGGGTTGAAACCAAAACCATTCATTAAAAGATTCACTGCCACAGATAATCTGAAATGATTCTCTGCAGATCCACTGCTGAAAATTTCAAACATAAGCTTCCATCTTAAGTTTCTTCATGTATTAAAAGCATATGTATTTCTGAATTGTCAGTCATCTGCTAGCATGTCAGACTCCATGAAGATTCTCAGTGGGATGCAAGTTTAGTCCTCCTGGGTTTATTGAAAATATATTTTTCATACCCAAAAAAAAACTACATGAAAAAGAATGCTAAAGCTGCAAAGTGAAGCACTCAGAAATCATGATGTGACAATGTGAAGGTTGTTTGTGCCGGAAGATATGCAAGGATTCTGTACTGCATGGACAAGTGTGCCAGAAGATATGGTTACAGCACTGGTTTGTTCAAGTCTTCAGCTATGTTCATGGATGCAGCAGAGATCCCATCCACACTACAAAACGCAGACATGCTCCAAATCTGTCAAGGAACAGCCGAGTCGCAACCTGGCCCCCTTTGTAACAGAGGTGTGATGCACACAAGTGCTGCTATGCAGCTGAACGTCAGTAACTGTATAGTAAGAAATACTACATGTAATCTTTGTGGGAGGAAGGGAAACCCACTGATCATAGCAGAAATACTGGTGAAGAGCCATAAAAGGCAGCAGTGAACAGTCTCAAGTAAAACATTTTAACAGCATCAACAGCAATTCTATAACTGCTCCATAGAACTGATGATCGCAGCAACTGCTATGTTAATTAGGCTTCATTCATGCCTCCCTAATGCTGGAGTTATGCAGTGTCCCTTGCTGCAGTCCTCCAGAACAATCATGACCACATTAGTCATGGTAGCAGGAATTTAAGAAATACCTGCTCCAACAGACGGAAGAGATTTTTGCAGTGTACTTGGAGAGATCGCTCTCTTTTTTGTGAAGCCCGGTTTTCAGTCATTTGGTTAGAAAAATCTTTGCCCCAGAGAGTTTTTATTACTGCATTTAGTGAAAGACAATTTGAGGGAGGAGATTTAACATAACAGAAATCACCAAAAAATGATGAAATATTTGTCCTGTGAATGTTTTTCTTCCATAGTGCAACCTTCATAGAATCATAGAATATAAGGGTTGGAAGGGACCCCAGAAGGTCATCTAATCCAACCCCCTGCTCGAAGCAGGACCAATTCCCACTTAAATCATCCCAGCCAGGGCTTTGTCAAGCCTGACCTTAAAAACCTCTAAGGAAGGAGATTCTACCACCTCCCTAGGTAACGCATTCCAGTGTTTCACCACCCTCTTAGTGAAAAAGTTTTTCCTAATATCCAATCTAAACCTCCCCCACTGCAGCTTGAGACCATTACTCCTCGTTCTGTCATCTGCTACCATTGAGAACAGTCTAGAGCCATCCTCTTTGGAACCCCCTTTCAGGTAGTTGAAAGCAGCTATCAAATCCCCCCTCATTCTTCTCTTCTTCTCTTCATGATCCAAACCTCATTTTATCTGAAATTGAGTCATGTCTCCTGATGTCTATGATCCTGTTTAAAAATTTCCCTTGATTAGCCAAACAGAATATCCTCTGTGACATCTGAATGATCGAGGTTGCTGAAATTTTCTTTTTTGCAAAGTAATTCAGATAAGAATAATTGTGTGTATCTAAAAGATGACATTCCAGATGAAGAGACAGTTACCAATGGATAGTTTAGAAATGTCACAGATCAAAAGAGAGCAAGGGGAGTGAAGCCTTCTACTCAATACTCAGAGATTAGGGTTAAAAAAAAAACAAAACAAAAAAAACACAGTATATTGTGCTGTTTCTGTATTTTGACTATGGTGCATCAACTCATGCATGCACAGTGGCTTCAGACGGTCAATTCACAAAACTGTATGCAGTGTTGTAGCTGTGTTGGGCCCAAGATGCTACAGAGAAAAACTGGGTGACCTTAAGAAGAGCTCTGTGTAAACTCAAAAGCTTATGTATTGCACAAACAGAAGTTGGCCCAATAAAAGGTGTTACCTCACCCACCTTGTCTCTCTAATTCATTTTAACATATCTCCTCATAATTCTGTGAGAGCATCTAATTACAACCTAGAAAGTTAGGAAATCCCTCTTAACATCAGCTGTGTAATTTAGAGTCTATTTTTTTGGCACAGAGAGAGAGGTCAAAGTAAATTCACTGACTGCTACACACCTCAATTATTCCTACTTAGTTCATAGATTACACCTAATCTGACACTAGAGCAGGAGATCACTTGAGAAGTTAGTCCCATGCTATATGCATTAAAGGAACAGCACTACCTAGATCTGTGACTCCGTGTCAAGTTTAAAAATAATGGGCCAGCTCCTCAGCTGCCATAACTCAATGGGACTATGCCCACGGACAACAGTGAGGACCTGGCTGAGTCATAAAATAAAGAATAATGGCAAGTGAGAGACATACAACTTTTGCTCAAGTCTGAAGGCCTCATCTAGTTTGCATTGAACAAAGCATACTGGAATTATCCTAATCTTTAATAAGTAGAGGGGCAGCATAAACAAAGTAGAGGTCCCCACATGCAATGCAGCGTCTTGATCTCAGTGCCATTCAGCTTGAATTAAGAGAAACCATCACATCCTGGGACTTAGTAAATCTGCAAGGGTCACTCCTCTCTAAAACTACACTGCTTACAGACCAAATTGTAAAACCCCACTCTTTGGCAACATCTGAAATGAATTATCCAGTTCAGTACTACAGGAATGGGCGTGTATTATTTTCTTCTCAGAGATGGGGTTGGCTTAGTTGGTAACACGTCAGCAAAAGAAAATCACAGTGTACAGGTTTGCTTGTTGTACAGATGATCACTGACTCAGGAAGTACTATTGCGCACATGACTCAAAAGTGGTTCTCCTTACACTCTTAATGGTTATAAAAAGAGAGGACTTCAAGCTTCCCACCTCTCACCTGAGCCAAGGGGTGGGTGTGTGTGAGCCAGAAAATGCATCTTTTTTTTTTCCCCCAGTTCAGAAGAATAAAAAAAAAAAAACCACCTCAAGTTCCTACAATCCAACCTGAGAAGGATGGTTTCGCACAGAAGATTTAGAGTTTCCCGCAGGAACACAGGATGGCTTAAGAGTCCAGTAACAGAATACAGAGGCTTTCACTGCTAGGGCACTTGTCCATATCCAGCCTTTGGTTCAGGGTGACTGTAAACTGTTCCCACCCAACAGCTGTTCAGTAGACTACATTAAATGCATTGGGGAAACAGAAATGAATCCCCATTCTGTTAGGCAGGTATCCCATATTAAAAGCCTACCCCCATAGTTAGCATAAATTGGCAGTCTCAGCACAGACCAGTGAGTGAATGTGATATGGAGGCTACCTTTATCCAGGCTGGGAAACACACAGAATGTAGCCTGCGGGGAAGGTGAGAGAGAGAGACTCTCTCACTCAGACAAGATGACAGAGTGCAAGAACCTACAGTAACCGACTTCACTTTGTAAGATGATTAACAGTTATAAACGTGTTTTCATTTTCACAGCGATGCCTGAGAAATCTTACAAAAATAGTTCACTAGTTCATGCTGAGCAAATAGGGCACAATATTCATTTTTATTGTACTAATCCTCCCACAATATCAGGAGATGGGGCAGTTTCCATCTGCCTGCACTGGCCCAAATTCTACTATTTCCTGCATCTCAACAGTTAACCCTATTCCTAAATATTTCATCATCTCTTTGTGACAAGAGAAAGTTAAGCTGGCAAGGTAAAGCTTGCAGACAAAAAATATCAAGTTACTAGGTATTTCTTCCAATCCCTCCCATTTGATTCAGGAGGAGGAGATGCCAGAAAACAAAATCTCTCACAATGCCATGAAGTGTCAGAACAGAGGCATCTCGGTAAGTTTTTTCAAAGGTTAGTGACCTCACTCTTAAAAGACTGTACCTTACTTCCAGTTTCAGTTTGTCCAGCTTCACCTTCCAGCTTGATCGAAGAACCCTCTACCATCAGATCTCTTCTCCCTGTGTGCATGCTTACACGCCATGTTCAAGCCCATTAGAACCTTCCCTTTGATAAGCTCTTAAGTTTCTCATTGAAAAAACAGGTGTTTTCAAGTCCTGAAAGTCTTTTAGCTCTTCTTCCAACTGCTCCAATTTTTCAGTATTCTCTTTTTTGAAGCGTTGACACCAGACCTGGTTGCAGTATTCTACTCATAGGCTCACCAATGCCGAGTACAGAGGTATTTAACATCTCTGCTCCTATTTGACATGCGTCAAAGATTGCATCCAAAGATTGCATTAGCCCTCTTAGCCACGCCATGTTCAGTTGTTTAGCCACCATCATCCCTAAGTATTTTTCAGAGCCACTGCTTTCCAGGATACAGTCCCCCATCCTGTACGTGGGATTGACATGCTTTGTTCCTAGATGCATCACCTTCCACTTGCTGTATTAAAACTCAAGTGGTTTGTTTGTGCCCAGATTCCCAAGTGATCCAAATTGCTCTATCAGTGACCTGTCATCTTTACTTACCACTCCAATCTTAGTCATCTGCAAACTTTTTAATTCAAGATTGGTCTCGAAGAAAACAATGACAAAAATATTTTTACGAAGTGTTGGGCCAAGAACCAACCCCATAGGACCCCAATAGAAACATACCCATTTCAAGTCAATGGGAGCAGAAGTAGGCCCTAAATCATATCACAGGAAGGTCGTGCTCACATAGGAATATCCCATCTTCTCCAGAACACCATTAACCCCTAACGGTAGTAAACAACATAGTAGCACCACAATCAGGATTATGGCTGCATTGGACTGGGCAGTGTTCAGACATAGGAAAGAGACTCACTCTCCTCTCAGGGGCTAAATACTGGTTAAGTAGGTTGGTTTTGTTTTTAATCAGATGCCACTGAACTGAAGGAGATGGGAGTGGAGAGAAGATAGGTCTGGTAACATCTACAGTATAGAGAACTGGTTACGGAGGAATAATATAAGGTTTCTGGAAAAAGAACAGGAGGACTTGTGGCACCTTAGAGACAAACAAATTTATTTGAGCATAAGCTTTCGTGAGCTACAGCATTCAGTGCATCCGATGAAGTGAGCTGGAGCTCACGAAAGCTTATGGTGCCACAAGTCCTCCTTTTCTTTTTGCAAATACAGACTAACACGGCTGCTACTCTGAAACCTGTCATAAGGTTTCTGGGTTTCCCACAGGGAGCTGAAGAAGCCAACAAAATAGACTTTTTGCAAAAGGCCGCCTCATCGATTAACTACACTAGCAGCTGCTAACACTCCTGGCTTGGTGACAGCACCAAGATGAGCCAGCTAATCAAACAGGCGTGACAAAGGGAGCCTGACTGGGGAAGGTTGTAGGGAGGAAATCACTTCCCACCTGGTAGGCTCCTGCACTCATCCCACCATTTGTCACGGCAACAGGAGGCAGCAATTTGACATTTCACAAGATGGGAAAAGCAGGACAAAGGCTGTTCCTGGCCCGCTTGCTGCCTCTTCCCGAGTGTGATCCATGAATCACAGTAAAATTATTCCACAAACAAAATAGCAAACAGGTAAACACAGCTCAAAAAAAAAAAATACCACGTTTGTGAAGGGAAAGTGATTCTCTCCCACTCCATCCCGCTCCCGCCCTGAAGTTTTTTTAGCAATGAGAAATAACTGACTCAACCCCAGTCCTGCGCTCCAAACCCTCGTCTGAATTCAGAAGTGGCTCAATATTAAACTGGATTGAACCTGCAGGATGCACAGCCTGGGTATGCCCAGCTTTACTGGGTGTGTACAGAGCGCTTTTGCTTTTAAATGTTCCCACTTGAAATGCAGATTTTCATATTATAGTTCAAAAAGACAAGTTTCCCTAGAGTGGCTCTCAGGAAATCGAAATGTTCTGTTCTCATCACAAAATTGCTCGAGTTTAGGCTTTTAAGTCCCTGTGCAGTGAGATGAGAAGAAAGCTCTTGAGGAAGAAAAACGAAAGCCTGCTTTACATTTCTATGCCAGGCCCCGAAAGAGAGAGAAGCAGTAAGAATATAGGCTTATCCACTTCATCCTTCTCTTACAAAGCCCTAGAAGGCAAGTTTCATGAATCCTGTATCCAATGACAGAATCTCAAAGACCAAAACTCTGTAGGGGGGCTATAGCTAATATTTGGGTTTATTTACCACCCACCCCTAGCTGATAAGAATTATTGAGATTTTTCCAAGCAGTGTTAGGGATTTAGACATATACCTTCCATTGGTTTTAATGGAATGTGTGTGACTAAGTCCCTGAATGACTTTGAAAGTCTCAAGCCCAGTCATTATTTATATTGTAAGGTCTCTGGGGCTGGGAGCATCTTTTTGCTATGTCTGTACAACGCCTAGCACACTGGGGTCCTGGGGCACGACTAGGGCTCTTAGACACTGCCGGGATACAAACAATTGTAACAACATATGTCCCTGGGACATTAGTCCCACTGAACTTTTATTGCTTCTGAAGCCCAGGCAAATTGTAAGACTACTAACAAACTACAACAGCAAACGATCTATCGGGGGCCTCTCAGAGCTATAACTAAGAAAGTTTTGCCCTTACATTGCACCTTTGATCTGAGGTTCACAAACACTTAAACATGAATTCATTAACCCACATAACAATCCCATGAGGCAAAGAAGTACTATCCCTACTTCATAGATAGAGAATGTGAGGCAGAAAGATGGTCGTGTCCAAAGTCAACCAACAGATCGATATATAAGCCAAGAATAACTGTTGAGTCTAGGCTCCCAGTCTCATATCCCTAACTCGGATACCATGTTGTTCACATTATGTTCTATAATCCTTTAGAAAGCTGTTCCTTCAAATCAAACAGGGTTTTTAATAAAAGCTGAAACGGCGGTTTGCTCAGTATTTATAATTCCCAAGTCTTTCTGAGGAAGAGTTGTTACATTTTGCACAGTTCCCTTAAAAGCCAGTGAGTTCGCTTTGAGTGCGCCTAGACAGCAGGCCCAATGCTGCAATAGGGCTACCATTTAAAAAGTGTGTTTGCCACAAAGTGAGGGTTGTCCCGTATGCTGCCTTGAAAGGTGAAGAGAACAAAGGAAGAGCTTCTGTTATGATAAATACTGTGCAAGAGCATCATTCAGTCACCACTGCAACAACAAAAGAACTCCACTGGGGAAAGAAAAAAAACAACAAGCTGGGGAAAGATTATTTCTATGGCAGCAGCACTATGGAGATTGTTGGCACTGTATGAAAGTGCAAAGTGCTTCACTAGGAGGAATTCATGAGGTCTCACCCCAACCAGGAGAAGGACTGCAGGCAGATATTCACTCCTTTTACACACTGGTAAAAAGTGAGGTATGGGTGGGGGACTAAGTTTATCCTTTCCCTATGGAAGGGAAAGACTGTCAGAGGGGCTGGGGGAGGCATGGAAGTACAGGTAAAAATACAACTCAGAATTCCTTCCAAATTATCCTCAGTGTGTGGAGTGGGGCAGGGGGAAAGGAAAGATGCATTTGCAGGCATGTGGAGCTGACAGGGAGCATGAATCATAGAGTAGGGTGGCCCTCAGGATGTCATCTAGTCCAAATCCCCGCTCAAAGCAGGACTAACACCAACTAAATCATCCCAGCCAAGGCTTTGTCAAGCCAGGCCTTAAAAACCTCTAAGGATGGCGATTCCACAACCTCTCTAGGTAACCCATTCCAGTGCTTCACCACCCTCCTAGTGAAATAGTGTTTCCTAATATCCAACCTAGGCCTCCCCCACTGCAACTTGAGACCATTGCTCCTTGTTCTGTCATCTGCCACCACTGACAACAGCCGAACTCCATCCTCTCTGGAACCCCGCTTCAGGTAGTTGAAGGCTGTTATCAACACCCCTCCTCATTCTTCTCTTCTGCAGACTAAATAAGCCCAGTTCCCTGAACTTCTCCTCATAAGCCATGTGCCCCAGCCCCTGATCATTTTCATTGCCCTCTACTGAACTCTCTCCAATTTGTCCTCATCCCTTCTGTAGTGGGGAACGCAAAACTAGACACAGTACTCCAGATGTGGCCTCACCAGTGCCAAACAGAGGGGAATAATCACTTCCCTCGATCTACTGGCAATGCTCCTACTAATTCAACCCAACATACCATTAGCCTTCTTGGCAACAAGGGCACACTGCTGGACTCACATCCAGCTTCTCATCCACTGTAATCCCCAGGTCCCTTTCTGTAGAACTGCCGCTTAGCCAGTCGGTCACCAGCCTGTAGCAGTGCATGGGATTCTTCTGTCCTAAGTGCAGGACTCTGCACTTGTCCTTGTTGAACCTCATCAGATTTCTTTTGGCCCAATCCTCCAATTTGTCTAGGTCACTCTGGACCCTATCCGTACCCCCCAACTTAGAGTTATCCACAAAGCTGTTGAGGGTGCAGTCCATCCCACCATCCAGATCATTAATGAAGATGTTGAACAAAACCAGCCCCAGGACCAACCCTTGGGGCACTCCACTTGATACTGGCTGCCAACTAGACATCGAGCTGTTGAGCCAGATGATCTAGGCAGCTTTCTATCCACCTGATAGTCCATTCATCCAGCCCATACTTCTTTAACTTGCTGGCAAGAATGCTGTGGGAGACCGTAACAAAAGCTTTGCTAAAAGTCAAAGATCACGCCCACCGCTTTCCCCAAATCCACAGAGCCAATTATCTCATCATAGAAGGCAATCAGATTGGTCAGGCATGACTTGCCCTGGTGAATCCATGTTGACAGTTCCTGATCACCTTCCTCTCCAAGTGCTTCAAAAGTGCATGGTTCTACTAGTCACAGCATGAAGGGCAGGAAGGATATCAGGTTCCAATCCTGCCAATTCAAGGGGGAGCCATGTGGCCAGCCGGCTCCTCCTCACTGCCCACCCACAAACATTGTCCTCCTGCGCCAGCTCTGTGGCCTTTCTTACAAGCTGAGCAGTCACAGGCTCCCCTCACTGCACATCCACACTAGCCCCTCTGTGGAGGTGAGAGACAATGAAAGGTCTGAGCAGCATTAATTCTGGCACAGCTTTCCTCACAGCAGGACAGACCCACCCGCTCCCAAAACCCTCGAAGTCCCCATGTGGTGCTAGCACAAGGGGGCTTCAGCAGCCTCAAGGAGAGGGATGCTTGCAGTTTATCTGCTTCTTTCATCTGTACTATGTTTGCCCAGTGCCTCTGGTCTTTTCCATGCCACGGAGGGGTGAATCTGGTCTGCAGAACTTTGACTGGATGTCCTCAAGACTGTATGAATTTGGATGCATAGCTGGAGACACACAAGGTCTGAATTTCCCGGAGAGGCTAAGCACTCACCAATCCCACTGAAATCAATAGGAGCTGCAGGTCCTCAACACTTCTGGGAAAACCATCAAGCCATTTATTCAGGTTAGATATGGATTTTAGGCACATACATTTAGGCACCCAATGTCTAAAATCTTGGGGCAGGAATCCTGATTCCCAGGTCCCAACTTCCTCACAGGGAAGTACTAGCAGAGCTTATGAAACAGTAGATGCTTAGTTTTCTGTACTTTTCAGAGTTAGCACAGCTCAGAACATGCACAGTGTAAGCATTAAATCTTGCCAATATGCATAGAAAGGAACAGGTTACGCCCTTAATCTCTTAAAAAATATTTAGGCCAGATAGAAAAGGTGAGGGGGAAGAAAGTTCTGGCTGTCCAAATGCAGATCTGGAGATTAAACCAAAGATTGCCAAACTTCTGTATTTCTGAGATCCCCAGTGATTTTGGTTTGGATTTTGTTGGTGGTGGTGTGTTTTCCATTCCAAAAGGAAGTCCCCTAAAAATATAAACAGCATTTTATTGTTTTCAATACAAAAACACGGAAATAGGCTGCAGGGGACTATAACGATAATGGTCTCCTGCGGCAAGTACAAAGGGAGGGCAGAAAAGCAGTCTGCAATTATGCCTCTGAAGTCACTAAAGACAGACTTGGAGCGCAAGACTCCCTGATTTACTCGCAACAAAGTGGCACCTGCCAGGCAGCTAGGGAACCATGACAGCCATATAAGAAGCATATCACTAAGCAAAGTAAATCATCACCAGTCACATGCAATCTGTAAAATAACTTGGACTCTGCCACACTTGTAACTAGCCTGGCTGTTCTTAAATCGAAGACAGACTCTTAGTCCACAGTACAGGGAGGTTTTATTTTAACTTAACTGCTAAACACCCTGGCCGATGCACTAGCTTGGGTTAGAATAAATTTCAGAAGTGAGGCAATTTATTCTGCATCCCAAGCATGCCAGGCATGGTACAAACCATGTGTCTGCCCTATAAAGCTTATAATGCCAATAGAGGAAAGAAACAAATGAAGGAGAGCAGAAAGGGATGCAGCACACAGAACAGAGGTGATGTCACCCGTGCATTTTGTTAGCAGTATTTTTGAAGAAGAGAGAAGGGGACGGGGTTTTTTAATCTCATTTACCCAGGGACTTTGGGCTATCGGACCTCACCTGCAAAGTGTTCTGTTAGGACAGTACTGAAGCACAAGAGTATCACTGTAAGAAAGGAAGAATGGCCCAGTAGTCAAGATGGTCACCAGGGACATAGGAAGCCTGTGGCTGTACAGGGAATTGAACTGGAGTCTCTCAAGCGACCTTGGGCAAGTCACTTAGTCTCTTCGTGTCCCAGTTCCCAATCTGTAAAATAGGGATGACCGCACTGCCCTACATCACAGGGATATTGGGAGGATAAAGATTGTGAGGTGTGACATAGATGAGGGCCCCTTAGATTCTCCAGCATCACTTGTACACACATGTTCATTTCCCGTGCCTTGATGTGTGATATTTTCACTGAAGTGTCTAAATTAAAAAAGATTAAGAACAAAAATCCTAGAAGCCAAGCAGCCTCTTGATTTAGTTTGAGCTGGACCTTTATACATATTATATATATTTTGTACATCAAGTTTCCTGCACGAACTGCTTACAATCACATTATGCCAGAGGATCATGGCATGCTACTGGGTTGCCTCCTGTTAGCATATGCACCTGTTGTCTCTTGTCACACACTTGGACTGTAAGGTCTTTGTGGCAGAAGCTAAGTCTGTTTGTGTGTGTGTGTGTGTCCACACACACACACGGCCCAAGAGAGCCCCCGTTCTGTTTGGAGCTTCTCAACTGCAATACAAGCTCTAAATAATTTATACTGTAGATGGGCAAGTTCAAGTATGGAGAGGTGGAGTGATTTGCCCAAGGTCATATAGTAAATCAGTAGCAGAATACAAAAGATGACCTAGGAGTCCTGACTAGAGACACGCAAGGCTTTTATAATGGGCAAGAACCATAATAAAATCTCGCCCTGATCCTGCCTGCCATGCTCTCCACATCCTTCTATGAGGATAGGATCAATGGCAGCACAGTAAATCACCACCACAGCAAGCCCCAGAGGAACGCAGCCTCCTCGCAGAACTAGTACTAGCCAGGTCGATCTCTAGCTGGGTTCTGAAAACAGTCTGGCCCCATGTGCAGCCAGTGCAGCATAAGTGGTTATTAAAGAAATAAAAATAACCTCAACATGGTGACTAAAGAGAGTTACATTTTTGACTCAGGCTTGCTAATGGCATACCTAAGGAAACAAAGGGATGCACTAGGAGGAGAGGCCATCTAAAGAGGTAGAAGGGCATTGCTGGCACATTGGCCAAACCGGACAGTCTCTACGTAAAAGAATAAATGGACACAAATCAGACGTCAGGAATTATAACGTTCAAAAACCAGTCGGAGAACACTTCAATCTCTCTCGTCACGCGATTACAGACCTAAAAGTTGTAATTCATCAACAAAAAACCTTCAAAAATGGACTCCAAGGAGAGACAGCTGAATTGGAATTAATTTGCAAACTGGACACCATTATATTAGGCTTGAATAAAGACTGGGAGTGGATGTGTCATTACACAAAGTAAAACTATTTCCCCATGTTTATTTTCCCATGCTACTGTTCCCCATACGTTCTTGTCAACTGCTGGAAATGGCCCACCTTGATTATCATGAAAAAAAGGTTTGGGTTCCCCCCGCCCCCCCGCTGGTAATAGCTCACCTTATCTGATCACTCTTGTTACAGTGTGTATGGTAACACCCATTGTTTCAGGTTCTCTGCGTACATAAAATCTCCCCACTTTATTTTCCACTGCATGCATCCGATGAAGTGAGCTGTAGCTCACGAAAGCTTATGCTCAATAAATTTGTTAGTCTCTAAGGTGCCACAAGTATTCCTTTTCTTTTTTCAGGGGTGGTGTGTAATTTTCCCAGATTACTGAGTGGGGGGTTGAGCTGGTTCTGTGTTGCACTGTTGAAAAGGAACCCTTAGATACTGAACCCGGCCCTGGTTGCTGTGGGTTCCACCTGGCAGAAGGATTATATTTTAGACACGCTCCTGATCAACGTAGCTACGTCAACCTTAATTTTAAGTGGAGGCTAGACCTAATAATGAGATAGCCCACCTACAAGAGGTGGTACATAGCCTTGCCCCAGGCCTGTTGTCACTTCCATCACTTGCAGCTCTCCCTTTAAGTTTCTATATTCAGAAAGCCTTGTATTATGTAAGACAATGGGATTATTGACTTACGTGGGGGGTAAATTCTACAAGTCATTCCCAGAGAAAAGGGAATAAAACCCCTCGAGAACAGCATCAGAGGGGCCAAGAAAGGAAGCAAATAACCCCTTAAAACTCTCACTGGCTTACTTAAGTGAGTGGGGAAGTGTACCCAGCATGGGTCTGGGGCCCAAGCCACCCCTCAGATGCAGAAAGTCAGAACCATGCAGGACCACTGGCAAATTCGTATTCCAAGCGGCGAGCCTGCAGGCAGCTCAGCAGCACTGCTACCATAGGCAGGCAACTACAGATGCCTGCGTGTCTCATCCCTCCTGCACCAGTGCGGAGTACTGGATTCTGACAGGCACACAGATAAAAGGCGGACAGTGAATGAGAGAAGGGGAGAACTAGGTATGTGTATAAAGGAACAAACGGGGTACAGAGAGAGAGAGAGAGAGAGAGAGAGAGTCAGGAAAAAGGAGCAGACTGAAGAATTGACAATTTAAGAACAAAAGCCTCAAAAGGAGGAAGAGACAGCGTAGAGATAATGAAAATAAAAGGCAGAACTCACAGCAGAGATCCAAAGAGAGATCTGGGCCCACTCACCCAGGGCAGAAGAGGAGGGAGGGAGAATCTGGCGCTCTCCCACAACCCCCCTTTCCATAACATGTTCCAGGGTTCGTTCTGAAGGAGAGGATGGTGGTGGAAGGAGAACAGAGGGGTACCCATTCCTCCATCCCAGTCAACAGCTCAAAACCCACCACCAAGATAGCCCCCTTTCAATCCCCACCCTGCAGCAAGTGACCTGTTTTACACAGACACACCTTAACGCATGGGAGGGAGGGGATGCAGTGGTCTGATCTCCTACAGTTGTTTCCATAGGGACTAAGATACCTGCTCCTCCTTTCTCCCCCCTAAAACAGCCGGTCAGTCAGGCCAGTAGCTCCTTCCCTCATCACTGAAGCCAGGAGATGGCAAAGATAAAGGCAGAGGCACAGGTTTTCAAAAGTGATTTGGAGAGCCTCAGCATCTGGAGGTCCAACTTCGAGGAACCTTGTAGGGATCTAGCTGTTAAAGAGCAACTGCTCAGCATGTTCTGAACAGTCAGGCCCCTCTCTCAGAAATCTCAAAATTGGACACCCCACCTCACCCAGAATCACCAGTCACTTTTGAAAAATCTTGGCCACAGAGCCTGGCTCTTTTGGGGAGAACAGTGGAACCCTGGCTTGGGGCTCCATGCGAAAACTCTCAGAAAGTCCAGCACTGCACCAGAGATTCAGCTCGAGGAGATTTTTTTTAACCCAATGGGCTCAAAGCAAAAATCCAAAGGTCAATGAGAAGGTCAAACTGTAAAGAGCCAGAGTGTTTGCATGAACAAACCCATCAAGGTATCACGCCACATTACATTAGCCCTGACTCCCAGTCCCTACTCTGACCCTCAAATAGCACTGCTCAGAACTCCATTTTGCTAGAATCTCATCAGCAGCAGTGCAGGTCATTAAAAATTCTTCTGTAACCCCCCCAGAAAAATCTTATAGCCAGCTTTCTCCACATACTTGATTTACCAGGGATGTTTACAACATTTGTGACCTCATAATTCATCCTGTTTATGCTGAGCATTGCATGATATTACATGTACTTAACGCTACACCAGGAAGTCCACATATCTAACCTGAGAGTAATCATGCAATAGGACTGCAGTCACACCTGTCATTTCTAAATCTAACCCCTCCCTACCGTTTGTCACCTTGGATCATGTCTAGAATATCAACTATAAGCTCCTTGGGGCAGGAACCATAGATGAAATCCTGGCCCCACTGAAGTCAGTGGCAAAGTGCCAGGATTTCACCCTATGTTTTTCTATTTGCCCTGTGAAGTGACCACAAACCCACTGCGGCTATACATATAAATGCAGAACTGCTAATAAAACACCAGTTTATTTAAAACATTTTTTAAGTCTGTGGCCTGCATTGACTGAAATGTTTGATCTTATTGCTAAGTCACAGAGCAGAGATTAACATCAGTAAAAGATTGGGTTTTGCCTTAGTGGGATAGCAGGATCTGTTTGTTTGATTGGTTTTGTTTTTTAAAGAGTTTCCTTGCCTTTATGGGGTTAGTCCCCATCTGTACAGTAAGACCAGACACTCCAAACAATACAGTCTATGGTTTTTAAAAGAGGTCTTTAAATGTATTGCCACTCTCTCTTTCTTAAAAAAACAACGCCGTTCACCAGGACAGATTCACGCAACATTTTGATAAGCAACGGTGAAGGATTCATACAGAATATATATTGCTTCCAGCAAACTTGCACAGAAACATCCCAGCAACTCAATACTATTTACATCTTAAATACAAAAAAAGTTTCATGAGCTTGTTCTTAGCTAATCATTGGGAGAGTAAAGCTTTGCTTACCTTCATTTTTAAATACCTCATCTCCCCCAAAGGCATGCCATCTTCCCACCTTTTTACTAGAGTTAAGGAAAGCATTCTGTTGACTAGACAGTACTAAAGGATGGGACCTGTCAGCCTAATGGGAGTTTGATTTTTCTTCTCACTTGACTGACTTTTAGTCTTTCCTAATTATGACTGTTTGAGGACCTGTTGTAACACAATGATCATCCACCACAACCTAAATTATCTATCATTTTTACTGTGAGGTTACTAGATGAGGTCAACATTAGGTCTCCCAATTGGTTGACTTCACCTAACTTACCTTGCAGCAAAGACTACTGTACTTGTCTCCACTAGGATTTTACAGCGGGATAGCTGACATGCGTTAGCTCTATTATGGTAAGATATACCTTTTATAACAATAAAGGCAAAGCGTTCACTACAGATAAGCTACAAGTTTTCTAAACGAGCAGGCTGAACTGGGTTCTGTCTCCCCTCAGAGGTCACTTCCTTCTCTGTATGTCTACACTACAATAAGACCTCTGGCATGGCCGCGGCTGGCCCAAGTCAGCTGACACGGGTGCACAGGGCTCTAAAATTGCAGTATAGATCTTCGGGCGAGAGTCCAGGCTCTGGGACTCCGCAAAGGAGGGAAGGTGTCAGAGCCCGGGATCCAGCCTGAGCCCAAATGTTGACACTGCAATTTTATACCCCACCGACCAAGTCAGCCGACCCAGGCTCCGAGATTGTGTTGCAGGCTTTTTTAATCGCAGTGGAAACGCATCCGAATAGACCTGGAATGGGAGCTGTGTTGATAGGGAATCCCCTCCAGTTCATGTATGCCTCCCCAGTATAGAAGTCATCTCTAAACAGGTTTTATTTCATTTTAAGTGAACAAAACTCTTGCAGCAATTCAGATCAGGCTCCAAAATTGAGGCAGACAATGGATTATTCTCACTACTGGACCAGGAAATCCCCCTCCATTGAAGGGTTTCAAACCTCTTCAGACATGCCCCAGCAACACAGACAAGGTGAAACAGGAAAGCACTGTCTGTTTTTTCTGACCCTGAATTCCCAGCATCTGCTAATATTCCCTTCTAGTCCCCAAGAAGCGCTTCTATTCACTGAAAGGGTCAAAGAGCTGATGGAGCATGCAAGTAAACAGTTTAGAGTTTTGCACCAGCTACCCTAACATGTATTGCAAATGCTAATTTAATGCCAGAGGTTCAAAGTCAGTCTCTGTACTGAAGAGTCATCTCCTGCTGATTGCTGGGATATCCTTCTTCCGAGACAACTGTTACAACTCCGTACTGCAGTAGAGTTAGTGTTTTGTTTGCAGTTTTTACAGATGAGGACTCTCACAATATCACTAGAGTAGTGTGCAACTGAGGCCAAGTCCACCGTGCTTTGCACTACACTAAGCTATAGTGACAGAGGCAGATTTAACAAACACGAGGATGTAACCCTTTTAAATTCATTTCTGACTTGATGGTCAGTAGTGACTATAGGCGTATGTGGCTAAGGAAGGAAGTTCAGGCTGACACTGTTACTCCATTATTATCAGCAGCATTTCTGCATGAAGTTTAAGCTTCTGCTCTTTTTCAAAGCTCTCTGCATTACAGCCCAGCCTGTATTTCAATCTACACAAACTCTCACCTGCCTAAAGTTTCCCTCTGACTGGCCCTTTGCCTCCTTCACCTGCTCTCACACCTTGTGCCTTCCTTCACGCTCACCCTTGCGCTTGGCATGACCTCCATACTCACGTACATCAAGCTCATCTCTTCAAGAAGCTTCCAACCTCCCACTCTCCCGTCATCCACAGACCCAATCATTCCACGAAGTGTCACAATATTATGAGAACTACACATCTCTGTGCGTTTGTGCTCTATTTACTTCTGCCTACAGGGCTTGAAACTGAGCACTCTGATCCTGGTCCAGCAAAGCACGTAAGCACATGAGTAGTCCCTTTGATTTCAATGGGGCTACTAACCTATTTGAAATTAAGCATATGCTTAAGTGCTTTGCTGGATCAGGGTCAGAGTACTAAGCATCCTGCAAGACAGAGCCCTCACAGAGAAAAGCCCAGATCCTCAAAAGTAATTTAAGCACCTACGTCCTGCTGATTTCAGTGGGAGTTAGGAGCCTGAAGATCTCTGAAGATCTGTGCCTATGCTCTTTTGGGCAAGGACTCCCTGGTCAGTTTACTCACAGTGGTGTGCCTCAATATTAATGAGTATTGGCCACTGCACTCAAACATTTTAGCTCTGTATTATGTTTAAAAAAAAACCTCACCTCATTCTTGGCTGAAAACTGCTACATTTGTAGCTAACTGTGGTCACCTACACTGAAGGGCAAAACATGGTCTGCAATGGTATTTAAAACCCGTTTGTTACCATTCAGCTCTGTAGCATTTCACACCCATTTTGTTCAGGTGTAAGTGACTAACGAGCCAAGACAGGGGCCTGAAGGAGCCCAGCATTATGCCATGGCAATCTTGGGTTGCATTCTTTGCTGAGTCCCACCACTTCTCCTTTCCCCAGCCTCATGCGAGCCTTTAGGTGAAACACAGTTGCAGCATAGGAGTTAAAAAAAAAATCACTTTTCACTAGCTTTTGGGGAAAAAACCCCAAACAATGCTTTGATTTCCAAAGGAGCAGGGACATATTAATCTAGCGCCAGGGCAGAGTTATTCCAGTGGCGTAACTGTGGTTGTTGAAAGATCTGACTCAGGGAATTGGCAGATGGCAGCCAGCGAGGGTGAGTGGCCACAAGCTGATTGTTCAACTGGTTTTACAATTCAGTTTGTTTTGTGAAAACAGGTGGGTTGAAAGCACCCATGCTTGAATGGAAATGCAGCTATGCCTACTACTGGACACGTCCTGGAGTATAAAGGACTCAGCCAGAGTGTTTTCCACGTATGGAACTAAAAGCCAAACAGATACGAGCTTCACAGGCAAACCTCCTGCCTCTTCTGTGTGTGTCAATTTGTAATGCAGCAGCATTTAATATGGGATACAGATACTGTTGCCAACCCTCCAGGATTGGCCTGGAGTCTCCTGAATCAGCATTGATGTCCCTGTGACTATCAAAAGCAATCCAGGAAATTTTAATAGGATATTTAAAGAAAATGACATTACGTCATGTTTGGGCGGGCGGGGGCAGCGAGAGAAATAGCTTCAGTCAGAGTTGGCAACCCTAGATACAGAGGCAACTCATGACTAATCAACGGTCACATTCTGCCCTTAGTTATACCTGTGCAAGCTCATTAAAACCAATGGGCTTGAATGGGTTTAACAAAGCAGAATTTGGCCCTACTTTAACTTCGCTGCCATTTTTAGGGAGGGCTCCAGGTTGATCAGCACCATCTACTGCAGCAGGGAAGGAAGTGCCCTTGGCACAGACCTGGTTTATGATGAGCTAATTAAAGCAAGGATATTTGACATTTCAATGATTTTCACTTCAGTGCTCACACAACTGCAGCTAATAACAAAAGATGATTTGGTAGAACCAATCATAATCAGCATTTCTCTGAAGCAAGTAGCTACAATGGCCCTCAGCGTCCAAAGATGCAGATGAATACAGACATCATGTAACCAGCTCTTTCAATGAAAAGTGTTAATCTTTATACGACAACAAGCTGAGAAACACCTGAAGAGAGTGTTCCCCACTCTTTGCTTTTACATAAATGAGCTACCTGCAATTGAGCTGTTTACAGCCGTCATTTTCCTGACACAAGGAAATCAAGTCAGAAACAGAGCATCTAACCCCTTGAGTGCTGAACACCCGCACTGCCTGTTTCTCATGTCATAGCATATGTCATTCATGTGATACGAGCTGCTAATGCATTCTCCTTGGGAACTGGGGAAGCTTTTGATCTAGAAGTTCTGGCTCCCTCATGGCTATTTTCTATAGTCTCATCAAAACAGTAATAAAATGGAATGGGTTACCTGGGGAGGTGGTGGAATCTCCATTCTTAGAGGTTTTTAAGGCCTGGCTTGACAAAGCCCTGGCTGGGATGATTTAGTTGGGGTTGGTCTTGCTTTAAGCAGGGGGTTGGACTAGACAACCTCCTGAGGTATCTTCCAACCCTAATCTTCTATGATTCTATGAAAAGAACAGCAGACTAAAACCAGTTATTGAAAACCAAAAAAGGGAACTAAAGTACAGGCTGCCCAGTACAAGAGAGCTCTTGGAAAGACCGAAACAGGTAAGAGTTCTTTAAAGAGCCGTGTGCTGCTCTCACTGAACTCTGTGGCAAAACTCCCATCGACTTGAAGGGTGCACAGTGAACCTAACCAAGTTTTTGTATTTTATAAAAACAAGTGAGAATAAACGTGTTTAATGATGCACAACCGCAAGAGAGGAAAAAAGTTAAAAACACGTCAGGCTTCCAGCACCATTTCTATCTCGGCAGTGTTGCATGTGCTCCGAGTTTCCCAGTATACATTTAATGGCAACATTATAGGCATTACAGGAAACAGGAACTGGAGACAGACTGTAAACTCTGACACAGGGACCATCTCATCTCTGTCGTCTATTTGCCCTGTGCCTAGCACAAGTGGCAGGGAGCAGACTCTGGATACTACCCAACACAAAAGAAATTATATGCCGGAAGCCAAGTTTTAAAGTATGTGCACGTGCACTTCTGCATACACTTGATTTGCATAGTCAGGTAGGTCCCAGAGAGATTGTTTTTATTAGTTGCAAAAGTGAACACCTCCAGAAGCATTGCTAGCAGAGCTTGCAAATTCCCTAGACAAAAAGGGAGGGCAGACCTGCAGAGCACCTAAGCTCAGAGGAATGGAGATTAAGTGCCAGCTTTTGAAAAGGGCACCCCTGGGCAGCATGTCTCTTCATTGTGTACAGGTGCTTCTGAAGTTGTGCTGTTTACTATGCACTTTTCAAATGATAACTTCTGGGGACAAAAAACCCACTCTTTTCCAAACATAGCAACAGCACTAGCCCTCAATGGGCTAAATTTCAGATTTCAGCTATTTTTGATGCATTTCTTGTAATTACTATTGAAATATTCCCCCCTTCCCTGGTCTAAAACACCTGAAAGACATTCACCACCTGACAGACCAAATATGGGCATTTTCACACCAAAACAGAGACATTTTCAGAAAGATATAAAAGCAGCAGGCTTTTTTAAAAGGGAATTTACAAAAGGCAAAGTAGGCTTGTGCCCACTGTTGCTTGTTTATGATTTATAGAGAAGGCCTAGAAACCTTCCTTTCCACCCTGCTGTATCAGTAACAAGTTGTTATTTTTCTTGCAAGACTCTTCAGAGCAGGGGTAATCGGCGGACCCCAGGCCCAAACCAGAAAGCAATTCCCCTCTCAACTGCTAATTTTTCAGTCTCTTGTGATGTCACGAGACCATTAATATGCCAGCTCTTTAGCAAGTATATAAGAATGTAAAGATCAGGGGCCAGAATCTGATCTCCATTACACTCATGGAAATTCAGAATAACTCCACTGGGAACATTCCAGATTGGCATCGATGAGATCAGAATCTTGTGCCTGAGGTTCATAATGTATACACATGGGGGAAGAGGAAGAAGAAAACCTCATCTGGCCTTTTTATATATCAGAGAATCCAACCCCCGCATCCCTCCAAAAAATACCCAGCAAGATCTCTCTTACCCTTACTGATGATTTCAGGAATTAAAGGTGAGGAGAGTGAATCTGCTCAAGTATCAGGTTTACTATTGCCTGTCTGCTTACTTCAAAGTACAACATCTCATTCTTGACTGAATACAACTTTTTGCCATGTTCTCTCACACACGTTTTTCCTCACTTTATTTTTTTTAAAGCAGAGATCATATATTCAACATAGCGAACTGTGCTTGGGAAAAGGTCCCCTTTACCATGGAGTTTAGCAAACCCACATTATGTCAACTAGGGCAACCAGTTGTCCCGATTTTATAGGGACAGCCCCAATATTTGGGGCTGTGTCTTACATAGGCACATATTACCCCACCTCCACCCCGTCCCAATTTTTCACACTTGCTGTGTGGTCACCTTATTGTCAACACACAACAGTATCTATTCTGGGAACAGTGGTCCACAAAGAGCCAAGTTAAGTTAGTGTTTGCTCCAGCAAAGAAGCAGCCTTCCCTTTAGGGAGTGGAACTGCGTTGGCCGATATGCCAGCTTTGATAGTATATATTACGAGCAGAGCTGCCGAGATTAGCCAGAGGCTAGGAGGAGATTTGTATGGTGCTGGAAAACAGATTGTTGGTGCCATCAATTCTTTAGTGTGAAAGAACAGGGCGTAAGCCATCCATGTTTAATGTGAGCAAAACTCTACATTTTATACAATATGCAAAATTATTTACCATTTAACTGAGAGTCATGCAGAGACTTCAGGAAGTATGGAAAAATAGTTCTGCAGTTACTGCCCCAATTGAGCTAAAGATTAAATTTGTCTCCTTCCCCGACCCTGCAGAAGGCTTCCACATAATAGCATCCTCCAAAGTGCTCAGCAAAGATATTTAAAAGTAAAGTACACTGAGTAATCCTGGCCATCATTCTCATACAGCCAGAGCTTTCAACCCCTCTTCCCACCCACGCCTCACGAGCCTCATCTATGTTAGCTTTCTCTCCTAGAAGTCTCCGTAATCGCACGATAGTTGGTGCAGATCCACTGGGGGTGTTGCAATGGTCGAAGCACTAGTACAGACCTGCTCCCAGACTTCCCTCCTGAACTTTGTAACTCAAACGGTGGAAAGGAAATCACAACATTCTACAGAAAAATTAATAAACCCCCATCCTCCAACACACACCCCATTTTTGCACTCAGTTTCACCATGGAGTCAGAAAGATCACAGCACTTCCAACCTGATTCAGGACAGCACTTAAGCATGTGATCAACTTTAAGTGCACATAAGTGTTGCCCTGAATCGAAGTCCAAAAGTCTCAAATATAATGAAAGCTGTGGCCACAGCTTTCATCTGTTCTCACAGAGAGCATGCAGAACGTTCTCTGCGTGTAGAGCTCACAGAAGGCGCTGCATAGGTTGGTTGTTCTTGAGTCTGTTTTTTTCTTTTGCAACGGGAAAGTTCTTGGGGTTTTTTTTCCAATAGATTAATTATTTCAAGCAGTCAGAGCCTGGTTCGGGCCTATTTAGAACTATGGTAGAACCTCAGCGAGGGTTGTACTGCTGTTATTTCTATTTCTGAACAGCGAAGTAATGCAGCATAAGATCGGTGCATAGATAAGAGTAGGGGCTTTAAGTTTTCCATGTGGTTCACTGGGGAGAGGGAATGGACCTTGAATGATTCCTGTAAACCTTGGCTCCAGTTTTAAGCCTTGTGCCTAACTTTAAGCACCCAAACAGTCCCATTGAAGTTAAACATTATGTCTAAGTACCTTGCTGAACTGGGGTCTTTAACAGGAGTTGTATTCTTTGGCCCAGTTTACCACCCCCTCCAGTACTGGGTAGAAGCTCTTCTTCTCACATTTCCTACAAGTGTACAGTTAGGAAAATAAGAGGCAATACCAACATGATTTTGAATTCCTGAGATAGGAGGGAGAAGTCTTTGTGATTTTTTTAAAACATTGTTTAATGCCTGCTATTTTGTATGTGACATTTCTTGTGATTACCAGTGTCCCTGTGTTCATTTTGCAGCTATTAACAAGATTATAGTATTTTCTTATCCGCCTATACTGGGGGAAAGAGAGAAGTAGTGACTTTGAATTGTCACCAAACAGGGATGAGGAGAAAGTTCTGGCACAACAACAAAACACTAGAAGAATGAACGAACTCCAGGGTACTCAATCTTTCCCACCTACCTGCAATTTCCTGCTATCAGCAAAAGTAAAGAGGCAACCAATGAAAAATAAGCACAGTGGAAACCTCTTATAATGAAGTCATTTCTCACACTATGAGCCAAATGCAAGACTGATATGAGGTCCTGGCTACAGAGTCCAGCATTCTATGGTGACTGGAGAAGTGCAAGGCAGGGAATTTAGGGGCAGGCAGGCATATGGTGAGCCAGTGCACCAACTATGCAGCCAAAACTCCACACACAGGGCTGATATCTAGAGTTGCCAAGGTGCTATAGTAGTGACTGTGTGGGTGTTTGATACTCTGATTGAAGGGAAGGCTGTTCCATCCCCCACAAACCTCTGAGCGGGCCTTGTGAGAGATTCCATCACATTTGTCCCCATGAACAGAGTTTCAGGGGATCAGAGTTCACCCTACCATTCTTCCACTCTAGGCTGCAAGATTCCAGTTGGACTAACTAGCTGAGAGGTACCAGAGAACAAGGGTAGCTACCTCCCACCATTTTAACTCTGCTCACAAGCCAACTCTGTACTTCAATGGAGAAAGAATTGCCATTTTATCTCCCCACCAAACCCCTCAATTGTTTTACATAAATAATTGAGCGTGCCCACAACAATAGAATACAGCTAGCTGGAATCAACATTCCATTTGCAGTGCATGGCACGTGTGGGTTATATGCTCATGATCCTGGCTGAACTAGCATTACAACTCCGTCGGAGGCAGACGCCCAACTCAAAAGGCATGAGTCAGTGCACAGCCAGAAACATGAGTTCACATTTGTTACACAATTAAATTTTCATGTTGAAGGCAGATGGATTCTGGCATTTCTGGGAGCTGTACAGGCTCCTTTCCAGTTTCAAAAGCTATTCGAGAAGTGCCAAGATCCAGGCTGAAGATTTTATCACCCCGGAATTTAACCAAGACACCAATTGAATACATTAGTATTGAACCAATGCTGTTGTTATTGCAGGTAAGTTACGGCTGCATGTTCAACTACAAACCCTTCCACTAGTCACTAGAGTATTATTTTTCTCTAATATTTCTGCTGCCAAGGCCATCATCAAAACAAGCTTCTTCAAAAAGCAAATTATAAATCTCTCCAATAGCAAAGTGTGAGCTAAGCAAGACTTAGAGACCCCAACATCATGCAAGAGCAACTACATTTCTAAAAATTAGGTAATACCATTCTAACAAACAGTGTAGTAATACCAAGTATTTCTGTCACCATCAACACCCCTCAAAGCAACAGCCCCTGTAGAATAAATATAAAATTAGAGAATTAAAAGTTAGCATAAGTTTGATTAAGGAAAGGCCCTAACTAGCAAATAAATGAAAGACCTTGAAAGTAATGAGTTGTAAAGTCAGAAGGAATAAAGTAGGGAGAGTGTATCTGGTTCTAAAAGTAATTGAAGAGGAGTGTCTAAAAAGGCAGGCCTCTGACCAATAGGGGAGCCGATGGTTTTAAATAAGATAGAGAATTCGTCTTAAAAGGAGCCAACATGAACCTTCCCACTGCACATACACATAAAGCCTATGTGAATCCAGGTGCAACAGATGCCGCTTGTTGGTTAGCGAAAAGGAGGGGAAGAAAGGCCTTGGTGAAAGGTAGTTGTAAATCTTACTGGCTTAAGACCAGAAATAAGAGTGAACTGTCTCAAACTGGTTTTTAGCTGAAGTCAGTACTTGGCAATGACATCACTTGTTTGTTAAATGGTATAAGCGTTTACTCTTAAAGGGTTCATTGCTAATATTTGCCTGACCACATTGGAGCTGACCAATATAGGTCTAACACACATCTGGATATAGCCCATTTGCAAATATCTTGATCAAAGGTTTATAAATGTTTTCTTACTTTTTGGATGTAGTAAACTGCTGATTATTTAGGCTTCTTAGACACGTTTAGAATAATTGTATAAATACCATTTGGCCTTTGGATTTAATAAAGGAATTTATGGTTAAATTAGTGAAGTGATAATATCCTGCATAATCATTCCAAAAGCATCACAAACAGTGCTAGAGATTAAAGGATAAAGCTGTTCTCATAGTTGCTTAGGTTGAAGCATGCCAGCAACTGGATGCCTTAACAAATTGGAAAGATTATTTTAATCAAGTAGAGCCAACCAGAGGTGCAAATAAAAAGGAAATCACCTGAATTATTTGCATTACAGCCAACACAAGTATTTATTGTCCATTTAAAGGGAACTCAGAAAAGTCCCCTTCTATCATTCCGAGCTTGCATGATGACTAATTCACACACTGAGCCCTCTCCTGCTCCCACTCCCATTGAAACCAGGGAAACTTTTGCCATTGACTTCAACTGAAGTAGGGGAAGGCCCATTACTTGGCAGCCAAACAACTGCACTTTCACTACCTTTTGTTTCGTGCAATAGCTTGCCCTGGATTGAAGAGCTCGTTTTGTGGATTACCACGTGAGAGACTCTGGTTCTTACCCCCTGAATTCATGGGCTTCAAACATCTAAGAGGCTGTACTTGGGTACCAGAGTCAGCTGCCATTAGTTCTGCAAGGACCTTGAATTGACCATTGATGAGCCACTAGATCCCAGCCTAGCCCTCTCTGCACTCCATACCCCAGAAGAGGCAGAGGACAGCAGCCATGGAGGGAGGAGTTAGAATCCTAGAATATCAGGGTTGGAAGGGACCTCAGGAGGTCATCTAGTCCAACCCCCTGCTCAAAGCAGGACCAATCCCCAACTAAATCATCCCAGCCAGGGCTTTGTCAAGCCTGACCTTAAAAACTTCTAAGGAAGGAGATTCCACCACTTCCCTAGGTAACGCATTCCAGTGTTTCACCACTCTCCTAGTGAAAAAGTTTTTCCTAATATCCAACCTAGACCTCCCCCACTGCAACTTGAGACCATTACTCCTTCTTTTGTCATCAGCTACCACTGAGAACAGTCTAGATCCATCCTCTTTGGAACCCCCTTTCAGGTAGCTGAAAGCAGCTATCAAATCCCCCCTCATTCTTCACTTCTGCTGACTAAACAATCCCAGTTCCCTCAGCTTCTCCTCATAACTCATGTGTTCCAGTCTCCTAATCATTTTTGTTGCCCTCCGCTGGACTCTTTCCAATTTTTCCACATCCTTCTTGTAGTGTAGGGCCCAAAACTGGACACAGTACTCCAGATGAGGCCTCACCAATGTCAAATAGAGGGGAACAATCACGTCCCTTGATCTGCTGGCAATGCCCCTACTTATACATCCCAAAATGCCATTGGCCTTCTTGGCAACAATGGCACACTGTTGACTCATATCCAGCTTCTCGTCCACTGTAACCCCTAGGTCCTTTTCTGCAGAACTGCTACCGAGCCATTCGGTCCCTAGTCTGTAGCGGTGCATGGGATTCTTCCGTCCTAAGTGCAGGACTCTGCACTTGTCCTTGTTGAACCTCATCAGATTTCTTTTGGCCCAATCCTCTAATTTGTCTAGGGCCCTCTGTATCCTATCCCTACCCTCCAGCGTATCTACCACTCCTCCCAGTTTAGTGTCATCTGCAAACTTGCTGAGGGTGCAATCCACACCATCCTCCAGATCATTGATGAAGATATTGAACAAAACCGGCCCCAGGACCGACCCCTGGGGCACTCCACATACCGGCTGCCAACTAGACATGGAGCCATTGATCACTACCCGTTGAGCCAGACAATCTAGCCAGCTTTCTATCCACCTTATAGTCCATTCATCCAGCCCATACTTCTTTAACTTGCTGGCAAGAATACTGTGGGAGACCGTGTCAAAAGCTTTGCTAAAGTTAAAGAACAACACGTCCACTGCTTTCCCTTCATCCACAGAACCAGTTATCTCGTCATAGAAGGCAATTAGATTAGTGAGGCATGACTTGCCCTTGGTGAATCCATGCTGACTGTTCCTGATCACTTTCCTCTCTTCGAAGTCCTTCAGAATTGATTCCTTGAGGACCTGCTCCATGATTTTTCCAGGGACTGAGGTGAGGCTGACTGGCCTGTAGTTCCCAGGATCCTCCTCTTTCCCTTTTTTAAAGATGGGCACTACATTAGCCTTTTTCCAGTCATTCAGGACTTCCCCCGATCGCCATGAGTTTTCAAAGATAATGGCCAATGGCTCTGCAATCACATCCACCAACTCCTTTAGCACTCTCGGATGCAACGCATCCAGCCCCATGGACTTGTGTTCGTCCAGCTTTTCTAAATAGTCCCGAACCACTTCTTTCTCCACAGAGGACTGGTCACCTCCTCCCCATGCTGTGCTGCCCGGTGCAGCAGTCTGGGAGCTGACCTTGTTTGTGAAGACAGAGGCAAAAAAAAAAAAAAAAAAAGCATTGAGTACATTAGCTTTTTCCACATCCTCTGTCACTAGGTTGCCTCCCTCATTCAGTAAGGGGCCCACTTTCCTTGACTTTCTTCTTGTTGCTAACATACCTGAAGAAACCCTTCTTGTTACTCTTAACATCTCTTGCTAAAAACCTAGTTTTTAGAAGCCAGCGTTCAATAGTCCATCAAATGCAGGTTTGTCTCCCCCACCACTCTGCTGAACAAAACTGAGGAAAGTATTCACACAAGAGATAGTTAATTACTAGTCATCTCTTCGGCTGTTAAAGCCGGAGTTACTTGTACACTGGTAACTGATATGGATCAATTGTGGCCAAGTATCATGGACACACTTGTCTGAGCTTAGCAAGTCACTGGCTGCCTTGATAATATTGGGCCCTTTAATTAGGATGCTACAGAGATCTCTCCTGCCTAGTGTGGTTCCTAAGGGTATGTCTGCACAGCAACTGGGGGATGCAATTCCCAGCGTGGGTAAACGTGCATGTCTTAGCTCAAACAGAGGTCTAAAAATTACACCTCCCAGCTTCTGTGAGGGCATAACCTAAGATGAAGGCAAACTTAGCAAGAATTGCCTGAGAAAGAGCAGAGGTAATATATGTTCCCAAAAATCTCCTTATTGTGCATCACTTAACTGCAGTACAAATAAGTTGGTACTAAGGCATACAGCTGTACATATTTATAGCAGTAGACTGGACATCAGCAGAGCTACATTCTCTTTCCATCTGTCAGTGGTTCCATATATGGCCATAGGAAAGTCATTTAACTTCTGTGTCTCAGTTCACCTGTTTGCACTTACTAACCCTCACAAGACTGTTTGCAAACGTTAATGAGATCTTCATGTGCTGTAAGCGATAGAAGTGCAAAGCATGACTACAGGCCATGTGACAGTGACATGCCATCAGACAATTACCTCCACTAACTCTTCTGAGATGTTCCAATTCAAAGAACAGAGTTTGGGACAGAAATGCATCCATTTCAAGGCTATTAACATGGCAACAGACTTGTGACTTTTTCAACATTCTTGGCATGTTAATATAAGTAAAAATCTTCTTGGCTTAAAACAAAACAATCTAATAACTTCTAGTAAATTATGTGAAACATTTTTCCTATTGATTCATTGCAAAGAACCCACAGGAATGACCTGCTGAGTAAATCTTTGTTTTGCTCTGCATGGGTCAACCCTGAACTCCTTAATCCAGCCAAATCATAGGCCAAGATTTCCCCAGTAAGTAGCACAGGACAGAGCCTCATGTGGGGCTTTCACAGACTGACATTATGATCCATAATGCCAACACCTACTGTAACACTGTGATCAAGATGTCTGTGAGAGTGTGGAGTCAGTAGCTGACCTCATGCTTTTTGTGGATGAAGGGAAGGCGTCAGGAGACTTTTCAATAGTGAGTCATGCAAACAGCTTCCTGTTAAAAATAGCATTGGATGAGTCCTCCAATAAAACAGGTTTGGTCTCCATTACATGGGCTATTACCCACTGAATCTGAACTACTGGATTTTCTACTTTGATGTTAAAGATAGACCTAAGCAGCAACGTTCAGAACAGAACTTCCCCAACAACATTTTGCATATAGGGCCCTCTCAATCTGATAGACAGGTTGTCTTGCACAGTTCCTCAAGAACCTTGACGTGTATACTTGGGGCCCAATTTACTCCAGTATTAAACAGTGCAGCTACGGTGGTGACTGACAATGGAATCAGACCCTTGGTTTTTCGATTTGTGAAGCTTTATAAACTCAGAGATGCGTATTAAAAACATCTGTGCTTGGAGATTTGTTTGCCAGGTGTATAAACAGGCCACTAGAACTAAATCAATAGAGCAGCTATCAGTTCTGAACTGCTAATTGTCATTAAGATTCTGCTGTTTTTTAAACAATACACAGAACACTGACTTTTACTGCAAACCCAAATCACCTCAGAAGGGCCTCATCAAACCAAAGAAGAGATTTCCCCATGTCAGTGCTATCATCAGCATCTTCACAGGATGACAGTAGTTTATTAGCAACATTATAGAAGACCTTATAAACCATTTTACTTTAGTTCAGAAGCCTAAACTTGATTGCTATTTGGGATTTCAACTCCAAATCAACAAAACCCAATTAGAGATATAAGCACCAAATGCCACTTTTAAAGGAAAAATGTTAGTCTCCTAGAAAGTCAATGACGACATTATCTCACAGCCAGGTCTTTTACATGTGACAAAGCTGATGCTATTTATGGATTAGGCTATTGTCCTCTACTAACAGGGAATTGGCGATTATTGTTCCTTTTTGTTCTGATCATGCTGTCAAATCATGCTGTCAGGCTCTGATAAGTGCACTTCTTACAATAGTCAAAATGTTTAAGGAAAAATAAATTGCTTTTTTAGTTGGACTTGTCACCCCTGGTGTATGGAATAAATGACCCAACAGGTCTTTCACTGTTCTAGGGACTTGATTCTGACTGTCCTTACTTCCACAAATTAGATGTTATCACACAAACAATCCCACTGAGTCCAAGGAATGCACAAAAATTCACAGGATCAGCCCTTATAGTTCATGATTCCTCCTGGATCCATTTAGCATTGGCAGACAAAAAAAGAAGGCCTCTCAAAATTATGGTCCAACGTGCCTCCATAACCTTGAAACAATGTAGCAATACTGCACAGAATTAATCTGCACAACTGATACTTGAAAATCCACTGCTCAAGAGCCTGCAAGATGTTCAGAGGCATGCACAAGCAAGACAACTGGAACAGATTCCTTGAAAGAACTAGTTCCACTCCAGTGACTCCTGAGCTACCATGCTGATAATGATCAAAGCAAAAAATCTTAAAAATCCAATAGTTTAAAGTGTCAGCACCTTTATACCCTTCCAGCAAACACTATTTGTAGGCCAGCTACATACAGCTTTTCACGTGCCCATGTCCAGCAATATTTATAGCTTTCAATAAGAATATTCCCCAGGTTCTTACCCACTGAAATATTGTTTCTAAAGCACCATGAACATCACAGCACAGGGACAGGATTCTCTGCCTGAAAGCAAGTAATCGATATTCATTACACACAATCAGCACCTTTCCTCATTTGAAAAAAGAAACAAGTTTATGTTCCCCTGTTAAAGAGAACAGAAATACCTATCGCCCTGAGAGGTGCACAGTACAAACTACATTCAGATGCATCACAGCTCATCTCACCATCAGGCCCTTTGAAAGCACCTGGTCAGGAGCAGGAATTATTGGCACATCCCTTCAGACATGGAAGAGGATGTGTCTGAAATCTTTCCTTCGGGACTCCGAGTTCTCCGAGGCAAAGACTGTAGCTTCATACATGTTTGTACAACACGAAGCTCAGTGGGGCCCCAATCCCAACTGGAGACTTTGGGCACTACCCACACTGCAAATATTAACAAGCATTTCCTATTTAAAATGGGAAGCAATTTGATACAAGCAGTATAAAACATCCAGAAGAAATAAAGATCTATACTGTCGACAGTTATGTCTCTTTATCAGCAATATCCCTCCTAGAACGCCAGACACTTCATTACACTGGTCCTTTCACCCATCAAGCTTGTCCCACTGATTAAACATGAGCTGGAAAAAGTCCTAGTTATTTTCCCTGTATCCCTTTTGCTGCAGTATGCTCAGCCATGACAATTAGCTGACAAACATGCACGCTGATGTTGTTCCTACGCTAAGATACACTACTTTTTTTCAAAAGTAAAGAATTGTATAAAAACATGCACATTACAGATAAGCACATATCTCAGCTATAGTTTATAGTCAGGATAGAAACACTGACCATTAACACAGTTTAACAAACCTAACTAGGTGGAAAATGTTATTGACCTTCACCCAGCGAACATTAGTTCACTTCTCTCCTCTCCTATCAGGCACAGGATAATGAAGTTTATTTACAGCCAGATTCTGTCACCGATACTAATGCTGAATAGCACCTGACCCCTCCAGTAGACTCACTGAAATCAACAGGACTAAGGTGTAAAGACTAAATCAAAGAATGAAGTGCAAAGTGGCATAATCTGGCCCTTAACTATTCCAGCATTTATTACATCTTATTTAGTTAGCTACTCCCCACAGTAGTTATAATAGTTGGAGCAGCAGACATTATTTCCCCATCAGGTTATTGCATGTGAGGGAATAATGCTCCAAAAGATTAAACAATTAATTTTTTATGTACCAATTTTCTTTTTGCACAATGGGTCAATAGTATACAGAGTGATCAGCAATAAGCTTTCTGTATCACCAGGTGCTTTTATCCAACTGTAAAGTGTATGTCAGACATCTGTCAGCACCTAGGCAAGGTAACCTCAACACCACATACAAGAATATCACTTAGTTATTTTCTTTTCATTGCAATGTAAGAATTAGAGGCGAGTTTTGATAATACTGCTAGTGAACTGTTCTTGCATATGCCCTAAGTATCAGAAAACAAAATTCTTATTAGAAATATTTATGTTACCTGTAATAGATCATTATAAGGATAGATTTTAGGAACAGCAGAAACCAGAAAATAATAATTTATTGCTCATATTTTTAAACAATTACAGTAACTTTAGTGTATGTTGGATGTCAAATTTTCAGAATTTCTATTTTTTTAAAAATAGTTGCAATCTCCAGCAGTTCAGACCATGTATTTATCCACTAATCAAAAAAAAAAATCTAGTGTATGAATCTCTGTTCATCCAACAAAAACCATATTTGGCTAAACAAATCAGATAAAGGCTTTCACAGGTGATCACTCAGACTAAGACTACAGTACAATGCATCAAACCCAGGTCTAACGTTACCTGGACAGGAATTCAACCCAGTACAGAAAGCCCATGAAAGACCTTCTATATCACATCATCCCCCAACTTATTCCTTTAGGCTGAGATATATGCCAGAGTGCAAGGCTAGCAAAAGGCTTATGCACCACTTATCTTAATCAGAAGGTTCCAGTAATTCTTGTACCGACCTTGTGCTCAGCCATAGTGAGTATGTTGGTATAACAAGCAACTGGTAGACTATGGAATCACAATACTTGGCTTAAAACAACTTTGCTAATCTTGCAGTTCAAATGATTTAGTTAAAAAATGTAAACGGATGGCTCTCCTAAAGAAAGATAAAGAGTACTTGTGGCACCTTAGAGACTAACCAATTTATTTGAGCATGAGCTTTCGTGAGCTACAGCTCACTTCATCGGATGCATGCCGTGGAAACTGCAGCAGACTTTATTTATACACAGAGAATATGAAAAAATACCTCCTCCCACCCCACCGTCCTGCTGGTAATAGCTTATCTAAAGTGATCATCAGGTGGGCCATTTCCAGCACAAATCCAGGTTTTCTCACCCTCCACCTCCCCACACAAATTCACTCTCCTGCTGGTGATAGCCAGATGATAGCAAAGATGTTTGGTACAGGGTGAAGAGCTTTAGATAGCTGAAACGGGAAGGAGGAGAACGAAAAACAAAACCAAACAACTCTCAGATAACACCATATTTACAGTTTTCCAGTCTTTCCCTACAAAAGTCTCCCCTAGACCAATATGTTAAACCAAGAGTGTTAAAATGGGAACGTATGTTCCTCTCTAAATGTTTCCCATTGCTAGTATTCTAATATTGGCAGGTCTGCTTCAAGAACATAAAAGAGGTCTCCAGAGGGGCAAACTTGATTTTATGGGGTAATTTATCATCATCCACATGGGGAAAATTTGCATAGGGGACAAGAAACTCCATTAGAGCCCAGTCACAAAGTTTCCAGACAATCATCCCATCTTGGACATCCATCAAAGATCAGGATCATCCCTATAGAAGCCCAAGGCCCCATACATTTTCCTGATCCCCAGACATATTTCAGTACCTGTAACACTCCCAGCTGGCTGCAACCCTCATCCCCATTCCCTTCTGGGATAGAAGAATGAGTGGGGAAAGTTTACATAGTGGAGGAACAAAACAAGATCATGCTGATTGAGTCAGCATGACTTTCCTTGGTAATACCTGGGTGGTTCTGGGAAAGGACAGCATGGTCCATGGAACTACCATCTCCCTAGTCCTGTTCCTCCTGACTCGCAGAGTCCAACCGCTGTAGCACATCCATAGAGGTAGAGGAACTTCATAGGGATTAGGAAGGGACAAGGCCACAGAGCCAGCACTCTCCTGTCTCCCCTGCTTGCAGAAGTGAAAGTATCCAGTCAGATGGGTGGGGGATAAGCCCACTCAAACACCATCTCTGAGGATGTAAACAGGAGAATATTCACCTTTCCTTGAACATCGAGCATATAAACATTAAGTAAACCAAAAACCCAAACAGCAATGTCTGCAAAGACACCCCCCCACACACACACTATGTGCACCCACTTACAATGTTGGTTGCCACACAGAGAGTTTATATAGGATAGAATACATGTCAATAATGTGACTCGCTGTGAAACAGAGAAGACAACCCCACTCCAAACTGATTTATTTTAAAAAAAACAGGATGTGTTAAATTTCTCTCTTTTAATAGACTACCCACCATATATTATGGGATTAAAACAGCAGCATTTTGTGGATTTTAATAATTTTACTTTACGTTGCTTTGCCTAGTTTTACCATTTCTGGAATGTACAAGTTTGTTTTATTTTGTTTTTGCTTAGAGGTTGTTAATGAAACCTGCTGAATATACAAGCCATAATTTTTATGTTACTACTTATGCTGATATACATCAAAGCTAAAAAGCATTTTGCTCGTGTCTGGTCTCATGAGAAACATCTTATTTCTGAGACTATCCCAAGGAGGACATACAACATTAATTCACTCCAGCAGACAGCACAGACAATATAAGGCAAGAGACTCAATCTAAACTAGACATCATCACTAAGCTGTCCCCACTTCAGTTCATCTTATATTGACAAGGCTTCTTTTTTAAAAAAGAAGTTTGATTTTTTAAGAAACCCTATGTAGGTGCCTGATGCAATAAAAACAAAGTAGGAATCATGAGCCTCTGTCCCCTCCCAATCTGTGCTACAGGAAAGGAGGGTATCAGTTTAAAAGAAAAAAATAAAATAATAATAATAATAGGAGGATTGTCAAAAGTTGCTGAGTTGGTTCCCCCCCCCAAAAAAATGCTGACTAAATCTCTTTCTGGTGATTACAGGTTTCAGAGGGGTAGCCGTGTTAGTCTGTATCAGAAAAAAAAAAAACAACAAGGAGTCCTGGTGGCACCTTAGAGACTGAAATTTATTTGGGCATAAGCTTTCCTGGGCTAAAACCCACCCACGAAAGCTTATGCCCAAATAAATTTGCTAGTCTGTCATGCGCCACAAGTACTCCTTGTTTTTTCTGGTGGTTGTTTCAGTGAGACTCTGTCCTTCCCCAGTGCAAACAGTAGCTAGCCTGCTGCAAGTTTCCCAGGTAGACTCAATGAGTCGCACACACCCCACCTGAATGGTAAGGAACAAGCACCCTCAGTGCCAGGCAAGGGACCATCCACATTTCCTACATGATCCAACAACCTGAGGAGAGGGCCACGGCCCAGCCTGCTTCACCAAGCCAGCACAGAAGACGGTACAGGGGCATTTTGCTTTAGAGCCAGCAAAGCAAATAGCCAGAATATTAAACCTAAAGGCTGTCACCCACACATACCGCTTGCCACTGTTTGGAAAGTGTCACCTGTCCCTAACCTTTCATGTGACAACTGCAGCAATAACTCCGACATTCCCCTTCCTCCTGACACCTGTTCCGGGCTGTTCCCCCGCCTACGGCGCAGCCCAGCCTTTGCATAGTTACCTGATCCTGCCAAGTTCAGCGGCAACAGACCAGGCTTTTCCTTCTAAGCTTATCCAGCCCGCTTCCCACCTCCCCGCATTCATTAAATCAGGTCTCTGGCGCCATAAATGTACACAACCACTTTCCAGGGAAACGTGACCGATTCATGATCCCTTGGCTTTTATACCGATGAATTCTCCCCGAGCCCGCACACCCAGTGACTTTCAGCAGCGCCTTTCAGAGGTAATAAACGGCCACCCATACACACAGGGTCGCCACGAAACGGCTTGGAGGGGCCGCCAGAGCAGGGGAAGGGGCTGCGGGGAGCGGGGTGAGCCGTGCAGTGCCCTGGGAGATGGCCCTGGAGAGATGCAGGGGCGAGGGGGGCAATACACCGGGCGAGTAGGGGAGGGAACGGCACGGCGGGTATTGTAGGGGCGACGGGGACGGCACCGCTAACGGCGGAGAGGGACTGCCCTGCAGCTGGCGTGGATGAAGGAGCTGGCCCCGCAGGGGCACCGGGCCTCAGGGAGCAGGCAGCCGGGCCAGGCGAGCCGCACCCCGGCGGCGGCGGGAGGCCGAGAGGGCCGGTGCGGGCGCCCAGCTCCCAGCGGCGGAGAGAGGCAGCCAGGTGCAGGGCTCCAGGTGAAACCCTGCGGCCGCCGCCGCCCTCTCGTCTCACGGCAACAGAACTTCCGAGCGGCTTTAAAACACGCCCCGGCCAGGCTGGAGCGGGGCGCCCCCGGAACCCAGCAGGAGCCCGGCTCGGGTGCCCGGGAAGGGCAGAAAGCTAAGGCAGCCGGTAACAAGGCGCCGGGTCCCGAACCCCCCGCTCCAAGGGGCTGCGGCCGGCAGCCAGCCCGGGAGCCTCCCCAAAGCGCGCACGGCTGGCGAGCAGGGGGTTCCCCCGGGGTAGGGGTGGGGTGTTCTTGTCTCTGATGCAAAGGCCCCGGCCCCGCTCACCTTGGTGTAGAGCTGGGAGACCGACATGTCCTGGCCGGGAGCCCAGCGGGGCGCAGCCCGGGATGGAGAGCGCGGTAAGCCGGGGGGGTTCAGCCCCGGAGCATCCAGCCCCGCCGCGAGGCTGCTAGCGCCGAGGGTCCCGGCTCACACGGGGCCGGGCGACATGGCTGCAGGGAGCGTCCGCAAATCTCCGCTCCGGGGCTTCTCCCGCTGCGCAGCCCGGACGCGACCTTCGCACCCTCCGCCGCCGCGGCTGAAGTTATTTATCAATCGGAGGAGGAGGCGGGTGGACGCGGCAGGTCCAGCTCCGCCTCGCGCGCCGCTCCCAGCGCAGGTATGGGGAGGTGCGGGGCCGCCCGCTGGCCTGGCTCGGCAAGCTGCGAAGCGGGGCGAGCAGCGCGCCCAGCCCGGCTGCGCTTCTGCTCCCAGGTGCCGCGGGTGGGACCAGCGGCGTCCACGGCTCCCGGGCGCGCTCTCCCTGCACAGGGCAGGCACCTAGGTAAGGGCCGCCCCCTGCTGGCCAGAGCGCAGCCCCCTCCTTCCTCCCGAGAGGGCAGGGCGCCGCAGCCGCGCAGGCCCTGCGGCGTGTGGCCGTCCCGTCCCGCCCCCAAAGAGGGAGCCACGAGTGGGGGAAGCGGCTTGAAATAATGGGGGGCGGTTCAGTTCTTCGCCCCGTGAAAAGTTTTCCTGCAATAACCCCGTTTCACGTGTTGAGGTCACGTTTGGATCGCTGAGGATTGTCCCTGCCCATAGGTGCTGGAGCAAGGGGTGCTGCTGCACTTCCTTGGCTTGAAGGGGTTTCCAGCACATACAGGGTTTACAGCTGGGTTCAATGGCTCTCTGCACCCCCGGCCCCTAGCAGAGACTGTTCCACCCAAACGGCACGCTGCTCAGCCTGTCCTGTGAAGTTCTCCCCCTCACCCGGGACCTGTTTGGGGAAATTGTTTTTATTTGTTTGTTGGGGGTCCAGTAAACGTTATTGGGGAGGGTTGTTTTGTTGTGGGTTTTTTGTTTTGCTTTGTTGTTGTTTTTTCTTTGGCTTTGTTGTGTTTGCTTCTTTGCTCACCCTCCCCCCCTCATGGAACACCATGGTAAATAGCTGGAAATGAACCAATGATGTGCCTGGTCTAGCAAATCTTGCTAAAGCTGAGCTAAACAGTCCCTGCCTAGAGTGGCTTTTACCACTGCTTCCTAAGCATAGTTCAGTACACAAAAAGCCTGATCCTGCTCTCTCTTAAATTGGTGTAAACAAACCAGGGTTAACGCCACTAAAATGAGTGATGTTACAATAGCATAAAACTATTGTGAGAGATGAATCAGGGCCTGCCCTTTAGAAAGTACCAGATTACATCAAATGGCATGTTATTAAAAAAAAAATCCTGTGTGGGAAGGATGATACCTGTGAGATGCCCCCTAAATGATCTTTATACCCCACAGCCCACACAAATTACTCAGCTGAATGTTGCTGATGTGTCAGTTTTTTATACTAATGAACAAGGTAGTAATGTAGTAACCAGCCATCTATATATATCACAGCCTTTATCATGGTAAATTTATATCTAAAATGAGCAGGGTTCCTCTGCTGGGTCTAATAAGGTGCATTTGGGGGGATCTAGTATCTTTAACCAGAATGCTCTCTCTTTCATTTTCTCCTTCCATCTCATTTGGAATTTTGCGTATTTTCCCCTGATCACCAACCATTCTACAAGCAGTATAGGCCCACTGAAAACTGCCTCTTGGCTGCTGGATTCTATATTGAGCCAGGACTTTTAAGGAAGATTACTTTCTTAAAATTACTAGTAAGTGATAAGTCTTTGCCTTTAAATCTCCGTATCTGAAGATATCCTCTCACAGGTCTCAGTCTTGGGTCTCATGCTCCCAGCACCAGCCATGGTTGAATTCCCCTAACTCTGCTTCCCTGGGTTAAAAGTCCTGTGTGTCAGTGGAGTTCTGCCCTTTCTCAGACTGGGAGCATGAGATCAGAGACTGAGAACCCTGTGATGGCAGTCTCTTTAAAGAAACTGTCAAGGTTCCTCCCCCACTCTGAACGCTAGGGTACAGATGTGGGGACCTGCATGAAAACCTCCTAAGCTTATCTTTACCAGCTTAGGTCAAAACTTCCCCAAGGTACAAAATATCCCACCCTTTGTCCTTGGATTGGCTGCTACCACCAAACAAATACTGGTTATTGGGGAAGAGCTGTTTGGAAAAGTCTTTCCCCCCAAAATACTTCCCAAAACCTTGCACCCCACTTCCTGGACAAGGTTTGGTAAAAAGCCTCACCAATTTGCCTAGGTGACTACAGACCCAGACCCTTGGATCTTAAGAACAATGAACAATCCTCCCAACACTTGCACCCCCCCGTTTCCTGGGAAATGTTGGATAAAAAGCCTCACCAATTTGCATAGGTGACCACAGACCCAAACCCTTGGGCCTGAGAACAATGAAAAAGCATTCAGTTTTCTTACAAGAAGACTTTTAATAGAAATAGGAGTAAATAGAAGTAAAGAAATCCCCTCTGTAAAATCAGGATGGTAGATACCTTACAGGGTAATTAGATTCAAAACATAGAGAATCCCTCTAGGCAAAACCTTAAGTTACAAAAAAGATACACAGACAGAAATAGTTATTCTATTCAGCACAATTCTTTTCTCAGCCATTTAAAGAAATCATAATCTAACACGTACCTAGCTAGATTACTTACTAAAAGTTCTAAGACTCCATTCTTGGTCTGTCCCCCACAAAAGCAGCATATAGACAGACAGAAACCCTTTGTTTCTCTCCCTCCTCCCAGCTTTTGAAAGTATCTTGTCTCCTCATTGGTCATTTTGGTCAGGTGCCAGCGAGGTTACCTTTAGCTTCTTAACCCTTTACAGGTGAGAGGAGTTTTCCTCTGGCCAGGAGGGATTTTAAAGGGGTTTACCCTTCCCTTTATATTTATGACAGAAACATTGTAATTCCTCCAGTATGGCACTGGAATAGTTCAGCAGGAACAGCGTGGGGCTTCTGCCCACTCTGGTGTTGCTGTGCAGTGGTGGCACGGCTCCAGGGTTGATCTCTCAAGTGGTTCAAGGATGGGCCTGTTCCTGACTCACGATGGGAGGTGAGACTAAAACCGGGCCTTCCTTGTTTTGGAAGGCGAATGTCAACAGCAGTCCTGGGTGTCAGCCTTCAGCTGGGAAGTACAATATGTTTTATGGCCCCATATGGGAGTGGCCTGAACTGATTCCACATGCTTTCATCAGAAGAGCTAAAGTTTTGGTAGCCGCACACAAATCTGGGCTCGTCGGACAACTGATTCCAACTCATCCTCTTCGGAAACAAAACTAAACTCCCTAGCTTGAGGATTGTAATATGCAAGGTGCCACATTCATCCCTGGTCTAAGCAAGTGCTACCAGTGGCTCCAATGGAGTTATGCCCACTTACTTTAAGATCACGTGTAGCCCAAAGAGCTGCTAGGTATGTCACCATTTTGTCCTGCTGATAATCAGAGTGCAGCAGTAGCATCCAGAGTTAAAGTTTACTTCCTCTATTAATCCGAAAGGGAATGGTAGGTACTGTAAAATAGGGGAGAGGTGCTCGATGACAATGGAAAGATCTTCCAACTGCCTCCCTGATAAGAGGCCTGTGTGGCATTTCCTTATGGAGGGAGCATGGTTTAGTGGTTAAAGCAGCAGATTAGGAGGGAGAAGATTGGGGTTTCCATCCCAGCTCTGCTATTGACTCGCTATGGGACCTTAATAATGATGTACCTAGCTCTCTTCTAGCACTTCTCATCAGCAGATCTCAAAGTAGTTTACAAAAGAAGTCAGTATCATTGCTATCATTTTACAAGATAGGGGAAACTGAGGCACAGATAGGGGAAGTGATTGCCCAAGGTCATCCAGCAGGTCAGTGTCGGGGCCAAGCAGAGAACCCACCTCTCCTAAGTCCCAGTCCAGAGCTCTATGGACGAGGCCACAGACAAGTGACTTAGTCTTTCTGTGCCTCAGTTTCCCCACCTGTAAAATACAGACACCTTTGTAAAGTGCTTGGAGACCCTCAGATGAGAGGCACTAGTTAAATGAAACTATTAGAATGTACTATTATTTGCTCAGGAAAGGAGCATAGACTACTGGCTGAACAACAATACCGGGAGTCAAGAGTTTGTGGTGCTGCTCCCAGCTCTTCCACTGACTCAATGGGTGACCTGGGGCAAGCCACTGAGCTTTTCCATACTTCAGTTCCCTCCACTGTAGAATGAGGATAATAAGAGGCATCCTGCAGAAGTGTTGTAAGGCTTAATTAATGGGTGGAAAATGCTTTGAGATCCTGGGAAGGAAGATGCTACGGAAGTGTAAAGTATTATTAATTTTCATTGCAAAGACTTTGCATACGGGGGCAAAGAATGTGCTTCTTAGGGCTTGTGCTCTGCCACAGTTGTTCACTCCTTCACTAACTTACAGGGAATTTTCTTTAAATCACTGTAGATGATGTTTGCTGCATTGCCTCAGTATATTGTGCCTTTATTTAATATAATATTGACATTATCTCACCACAGCAAACATTCACGTTTACTGTCTTCTCCCTTAACTCCTCATCCCTTGAGGCAATGTAAATTCCTTTCTTTTCCTTAGCAGCAACACATCATCCTGTTCTTTAATCCTGCCCTTCGTACAATTGCTGCATCTGAGTAGTACACAGAGAGCCTTCACAGCATATCCTAATGTTTCTGCAAGGCTGGCAGCTGGGAAAAGTTGTGAGCACAATCACGCTGCTGTGAATAAAGTCATGCAGGGGCTTCCCATCTCAAATAGGTTCTATCTGGAGCTTTTGTATGCCCTCTTCTGGGCTGTCTCAGTGTCTGCAGCTCTCTCTATTTGGTCATTTTGAAAGGGATGTGTCTGTGGATGGCACTCTCTGTCCTTCAGCCTTTTGTATTATCCTGCAGGCCCCAGCTGCAAGGAGAAATGGCCACATACAGAGGCAAAACATGTTTTGAGAACTATGAATTTACATTCCAAAGAAGGGATCACAACACCACACCTCTGGCTCACAAGGTAGGAGTTTAATACTGAAGGGACCAAATCCAACCACCCAGTGTTCCTGGGGGCGACGACAGCAGTAGCGATGGTCCTTTATGATAACCTGAGCAGAGAGCTGCGTGTCAGCGTGGCTGAGTTCTAGACTTATCTGTGCCACTCAAGGCACATCTACGTTACTGTTTTTTTAACCACTCTGCTAATGTGGCTGCAGCAGTGCAAACCCCTACTGTAAATAAGCAGCAGGAGTGTAGGTAGACTGGAATTGCACCAACATGGCTTACTCCACTCTGGGAATTAAACTGGGCAATATATTTGACTCATGCCCTGTATTTATTTTATTTTTTTATGGTAATGCATTTTGCAATTCCCATGGAAATCCAGACTAAATCCCGTCATCCTATTTGAAACTCTGCCTTAGATGAATTTGAGTACATTGCAGGTGTACTACCAAATGCCCTCTATGTAAACTCCACTTACTCTTGCTCCTTCATTAAATCAAATATGGAAAAGAAATATGAAATACGAGCATATTTAAGAACAAGAATTCAGATGAAGAGTGGGCAGAAAATGTCCCAGATGCAAAGCACAGCTATTCACAGGAAATATATATTAGTGCAATACATCATTTTAAATTGAGTTTATTATTCTTTAAAACTTTAAGAAAAAAAAATCAGAAATTTGTCATAAAGTGCTGACTTGCAGGAAATTGTCTTTTGCATCTGATGCAGGAAGATAAAAATTTCTTTCCACTCTGGAATCAAACCTTTACGCTCGTTGTGAGGATGTCTGATGTGAAGGTAGAGCTTTTCACCAAATGTGAAATAGTTATGGGTGAGGACAAACTCACAAAGTTCAGCCACCAGGTTTGCCGTGACATTATTAGGGATACTGTTCCTGATGGCTTGTAGTCAAGACATCAAGAATTATAACATTCAAAAACCAGTTGGAGAACACTTCAATCTCTCTGGTCACTCGATTACAGACCTAAAAGTCGCAATTCTTCAACAAAATAACTTCAAAAACAGACTCCAACGAGAGACTGCTGAATTGGAATTAATTTGCAAACTGGATACCATTAAATTACGCTTGAATAAAGACTGGGAGTGGATGTGTCATTACACAAAGTAAAACTATTTCCCCATGTTTATTTCCGCCCCCCCACCCCCGCTGTTCCTCACACTTTCTTGTCAACTGCTGGAAATAGCCCACCTTGATTATCACTACAAAAGAGTTCCCCACCACCACCACCCCTGGTAACAGCTCACCTTACCTGATCACTCTCATTACAGTGTGTATGGTAACACCCATTGTTTCATGTTCTCTCTGTATATAAAATCTCCCTACTGTATTTTCCACTGCATGCATCCGATGAAGTGAGCTATAGCTCAGGAAAGCTTATGCTCAAATAAATTTGTTAGTCTCTAAGGTGCCACAAGTACTCCTGTTCTTTTTATGGAGTCCAGAGCCATCTGTATTGGGTCCTTATGTCTCTGCACATGCTCTCAATTAGAATCATAGAATATCAGGGTTGGAAGGGACCTCAGGAGATCATCTAGTCTAACCCCCTGCTCAAAGCAGGGCCAATAACCAATTTTTTCCCCAGATCCCTAAATGGCCCCCTCAAGGATTGAACTCACAACCCTGGGTTTAACAGGCTAATGCTCAAACCACTGAGCTATCCAATTGCTGTCAGCTTTCTTTTTCAGGGGCTCCCAACTGGTGGCTACCCTGGTACTTCCTCACAGGCTTGCCATAATATGGTAGGGAGACCCAAGTAAACCATTCTATCATTACCGTTAACTGATAAAAGGCCACCGGAGGGTTGGGGGGGAAGGGTTAGGTTGTGCATGCCCCTGAAAAGCTCTCCCAGCAGCCAAGCCTCTTCTCATCTGCCCAACTCTGCAACGTGATCCCAGAAGGAAGGAAAGAAACCAACCCAAAGAGGTATCAATCCCCTGTTAATATAGTCCCCTGCTGTTTCTCATTCTGAAAATTCTGGTGTTCTACAGGGAGAGCCCCAACAGATGTCAATTGTTACTGCCTTGTGTGGGGATACTGATGAGGGACCTGACACCAGTGGCACACCTTTTAGCTGCTCTAGATCAAGTTTAACCGGTTCCTACAAAGCATGTTTTGAGTGTGTTTCATTTCAAATAGCATCCTTTGGACCAGAATTTCCTGTCATGCTGGAATACTTGCCGACATGGTCAATTGCCACTCAGCAGTACAAACAAAATGCTGAGAATAGCAATAGCAGCAGGAGCTCCGCGAGGGTCATCAGCCACTGACAGAATCATTGATCTGACCACCAATCTGAAATCTGATTCATGATGCAGGTTTTTTTTTTTATGGTGGGAAGGTTAAACAAAGATGCTCTTTTCTGTAAATAAAACTAATTTTGTTCAACAGTATTGGCATATTTAGATGGAACTTTTGTATGTTCAGTTTTGCTAACCAATACACTTCTTTCATGTTTCTTTCAATTCAAATGCAGCCGTTGACTCGCATTATCAAATGATTTCCTGTAACATATGTTTTGGCTTTACCTCATGGGCATTAAGACTAGAATTACGGCTCTCTGCTGCCTTCTCTAAAGTATCTATTTCTAATCTGCCATTGAAGTCAATGGAAGTTTTTTTTCCTCCTTTACTGTAATGGGAGCAGAAAAGCTGGGTTTTCTGTTTTTCCTTTAGTTGTACAAATATTTGGAACTGCTCCCTCCAGCTCCTACCAGTCCTGTGTACATATTGTGGGTGCTTTCAGGATGATACCACTGAGCATGTTTAGAACATGAGTCGTGAGCAAGCCTTGAACCACATTCTACTGCATTCACGTGTCCAGTTCGCTGCAGGAACAGGGAAGATCAAAGGAACTAGAAAGGACTAAGAAGTGGAAATCAGTAGGACTAAGGAATTGAAATTCTTTAATATTGACATGAAACCTCACTCACTGCATTGTTCAGCTGGACAGAATTTTTAAGAGGCATTTAAATGATGCTATTACAGCAGTCAGCTTGAGCCTCTGCATTCAGATGTTCAGCTGACTCTGGTGGAGCTTACCCAGCCCGACTGGAATCACTTTAAGTATGCGATGCAGTGAAGGCACCAGACCCTCTTGTACTAGTCACATGATGCATGCCTTCTCCCAGAAGATTTTGGTTACACTGAGCTCCTTCCAGTTACCCAGGGGGACGTCAGGCTTTCTGCAGCTGAATCCACTACAGTCTGATCCTGTAGTCCTTGGGTAAAATTCATGGGTTTTGCCTGCAAGATTAGGACCTAATAGATCTCTGGGAGTTTTGACCCTCACCTTAGATTCATTTTAAATACTTGATTAATCTTGCTTCTGCTTCTGAACCTAACATTTGCACCGAGACAGTGAACACGGGGTTTCTATGTATCCAAGTACTTCGATGGCCCCCCATCACTGTAGCATCTCACAATCTTTAAAGTAGCTTTCGTCACAGCACCTCTGTGAGGTAGGGAAGTTCTGTTATCCCCATTTGCCACAATTGGGGAATTGAGGTTCAGAGAGACTTGACTAACTTGCTCAGGGTCCCATGTGCAGTCTGCAGCAGAGCAGGGAATTGATCACCAATCTCTCAAATCCCAGGCTAACAGCCTAGCCACTGAATTATCCTTCCTCTCTCGCTGGTTGCAGGATTCTCAAGTTTATGAATAATCCCTACCCCAGTTACACATGGGAAGCATATTCTTATTGTACGTATCTACTGAAGTCAGAGCACTGACCAAAACCCAGTGTATACTTTTGAGTTAGTATTATGGGAGACTAAGCTTGGTGTATTGTTCTCTCTTCTGTCTGTAGGTTCACACAAAGTTTTGTGTGTGGAAATAGGGCAGGGTAAAATTGAAGAGATAAGTACCCAGTGCTGTAAACTGCCCCAGCAGGACTAAAATTGCAAAGCCAGATTCTGCTCTCATTTATACTGGTATAAACCTGGAGTCACTCCACTAAGGTCAATGAAGTTATTTTAGATTCACACACCTAACTGAGATAAGAAACTGTCCTTTTCCAAGAGTCCATACCGTATCCCTGATAGATAGATACAGATTGTTGGTTCAGTGCCCACTGTAATCTGAGAACACAAAACACATATAGAAGCATTTTATTCTTAACACATTTAAGGCTAGATTGTGTTTATACAGTCGTGGAGTTGTGCTGCCCCAGAAACACCCTGGAATGCTGCAATGGAAAGGATGCAAACGCTGAAAGGGAATAATTGAGTTCAAACTAAAATTTGTTTTCATTTAGCTTTGACAATAGTTTTATGAAAACATTTCTGATCAGGGTTTGTTTGGTTTTTTTAAACAAAAATCTCCATTTTAGTGCTGAAAAAGTTCTCTCTTTCTATTCGTATACACACACACATATAATTGTAGTAGTGTGGCTGGAACAATGACAACCCCTTGGAGTGACCTTCCAGGCACCGCAACCTGACCATAGGTCTCCTGGGGGTGGCAGGGGAGGGAGGGGGAAAGGACTATCTCTGGAGTCCACTAAGGCAGGCTCTGGTCCACCAGCTAGTTGTCCCATCAGTCTTATCCATGTCTGAGGGTGGGGATATGGGGAGGGAGGGGGCTCAACCCCAAAATGTACAGTAAAAAAAGCAAATGTAACTCAATATTGGGCCAGGCCCCCGGCTTCCAGTGCACCCCTACCCTTTCCTTCCAGCTTGGTTCCCAAACAGCTGTTCCTCCCCAGTGGCTGCTCTGGCTAGCAGGACTATCTTTGCAAGTCTGCAAGCAAAGCTCGCTTCAGGCAGAGCTCCATCCTCCTTCCTGCGCAGTCAGCCCTGAACTGAACCAGGTTCTCTCCTTTTATTCCCCCTCCAGGCTCGGCATTGGCCGCAGGTAGAGCGGAGTGGGGCTAGTTGGGCTCATAGGCTCTCCTTAACCCCTTGTCTGCTGATCTAGGGCCTCTCTGCCCCATCATGCTATTATTATTTTTACTGATTTTTAGTTTCTCATCATTGTGAACAGTGACTAAAATATTAATTAATAACTGAGCTAATTAATTCTTGGCAGCTGGTTTGTCCTGCTCTCATTGTAGCTCATTTTATGACTCGATGTATGTTAGGGTATGTCTATACTGTGGAGACTATATCAGCCTACTCCTGTACTGTAGATACAGCCTACGTGGACGGAAGGAGTTTTTCAATCAGTGTAGGGCCACCTCCCTGAGCAACAGTAGCCATGTGGATGGAAGCATCAACATAGTTGCATCTACCAGGGGTCAGCCTAGCTACAGCCATCAGCCACCCAAGAACAACCCCACCCAATCTTTTGGGTCTGGACTGGGGTGGCTAGCCCAAGACACTGTAACATTCACATTGATTAGCATGTTCAGTACCAGGTTTACAATGGTGCCCATGGCACTGGGCCCACACTCAGAAGGTTCCCCACCCCACCGTACTCTGCCCTTGAGGCCCTGATCACATCTCACTCCTCTGCCCCCTACCCTCTATGTGAGTGGCAGGTGGGGCCTCAGGGGCAGAGAGGAGTGAGCAGGACCTCAGGGGCAGAGTGCAGGGGCAGGGCCACAGTCTGGGTGCCAGGGCCCACAAAAAGTTAATTCAGCCCTGAGCATGCTAGCTTGAGCAGAGCTAGCATGTGTCTATCAACCTGGGCTGCGAGACATGTCCCCAGCTGCAGTGTAGACATATCCTTAGAAGTCTGCTATCCATGATGAGAATAGATTCATAGATACTAAGGTCAGAAGGGACCATTATGATCATCTAGTCTGACCTCCTGCACAACGCAGGCCACAGAATCTCACCCACCCACTCCTGCGAAAAACCTCACCTATGTCTGAGCTATTGAAGTCCTCAAATCGTGTTTTAAAGATTTCAAGGAGCAGAGAATCCTCCAGCAAGTGACCCGTGCCCCAGTGTGTGGTGATACATTCTATCAGCTCTTCTCTAGTGGTCCAGGGGTTTCTGCACAAGCTAAGCACTTATATTAAAAACAAGATAGAGAAAATTTCCAGCCCTTTTGGTTAAAAAAATTCTAAATGCAACCCAATACTGCAGAAACAACATCGCTCCCCACATGAATGGAAGTCTCTGGACACAGCAGAACTGCTATGACTTCTCTACATGGAGGAGTGGAAGGGTAGACTGCAAACGGTAACTTTGTATGGACAAAGGACTTAAGTGGCCACCATATAGCTCCACAGGCCTTACCTTCACCAGTAGGGAATGCACAAGAGACCCAACTGCTCCTACAGCTCATTAACAATGGTAGCAGTCATGGCTACAAAGCTATTCCAAACCGTCCTTCTTGGTTGCCACTTTTGGTTGGACGTATTCCTGGAGATTTCATCACATGACATAATCTTTATAATTAAAGATTAATCTTTCATTCCTTGAGACTGCAGGTCAATCCTGGAGGATTGGCAACCATATTGTCGTGGTAGACTTCTCTCTCAGCCCTTGTCCTCAGGCTGTGTGTGAAGGGAGGAAGGCAGCACTTCATTCCAAACCAGGTGCTACCTGTACCAGTCATCTCAATGGGGTTTTAGCTGTGAAGATTGTAATACTTAACTAGTTCACTGTGCCACATGTTTTAGTAGAAACATCCAGAAACTCGTGGACTGTGGATGGATCTAGAGCAGAGCGCTGCTACTTTCTTACCCGTCCCGCAATCTCACCACTGGTTAGGAGCCCAACTTTTCATTCACCCCCTTCTGGCCAAATAGGTCTTCATTCTCTGTTTTCAGCCTTTTGGGGGGCTGAGAAGGGTGTGTGTGGGCAAAGCGTATAAAGTGAATCTTTCCTGCCCAAGTTTTGCTCTTCACATTGATTTCATCCATCATCAGCCATGAGTGACTCAAAGAGCTCATTGGGTCTGTATTTGAATGGGTTCATATTGGCCTACAACAGGAAACTGAATAACTTGAGGCTTTTCTGTTGGCTGATTACTCCCTCCCTTCCTGGACTTCTCCAGACCATTTGAGAGTTGGAGGATGGATTGTCCAGTATCCTGTTTTATGACTTGAGGAAATGTGCTTCTCTGTTTAGGATAAAGTATCTAACAGGTTTGGCCTCCTGTTTTATCCATTCACGAACTGGAGAGCTGCCTTGTATATGGGAGCTGTGATAGAACATACCCCTGTATTCACATCCTACACGCTACTGTAATAATCATTGTAAAAAGTATGCCTTGTTTCATTTGAAAACTCATAATTTGCTGATTGGTACCATCCTGATAAAATATGTGTGGCAACATTGTATGTAAAATTATAAGATTCCACTGTATGGCAGTGCTACCATATGTTCCAAACAGTCTCAAACCAAGGAATGTGTGCTTTGCTTAATTTGCATCAAGCAGGAAGGGAACCAAAGGAAGCTCAAACAGGTGAAGAAAAAGCAGCAGGGAACATCCTTCCCTAGAGACTTTTTGTCTCCTGGTACCCAGCTGGAAATGTTTTTCAAAATGGGGACTGAAATTATAAAATGGAGGGACAAACACCTCAAGGCCCTCCCACCCCATCCCCCTGTCCATTGATTCACTGCACCTGAAGGGATAAAATAAGTAGCTGTTGGACTAGGGAAGGGGTCCCACTCTAAGAAGTTCAGTCAGTACGATTGCTGAGAGCATGTGGTGAGAAAACCTTGCTTTGAGTTTAACACAGTTTAAGTTAGACAGTGGTTGCATTTTATCTTTAGTTTTCTTGTAACCATTTCTGACTTTTATGCCTTAGTACGTGTGCTCACTTAAAATCTCTATGTAGTTAATAAACTTGTTTTATCTAATCCAGTGTGTTTAAATTGAAGTGCTTGGGAAACTCCATTTGGGGTGGCAAGATGTGTGCATGTTATTTCTATTATAAAAACAACAGACTTTTATATAAACGTGTATGGTCCAGGAGAGGGCTGGGACATACATTTCTGGGGGGAAAAATCTAAGATTGGGAGTGTGTTGGGGTCACCCTGCAGTATTAGCAAGGCTGGTGAGAGCCCGAGTGTAACCAGGCTGGCAGGTTGCAGTTACACACAAACACTCAGGGTGTGGTTTGCATGCTGGAAGGCTGTTTGTGAGCGGCCCACGTGGGAACTCCTTCAGCAAGGCATTGTAAGGCACCCAAGATTGTAGCACAAGGGTAGCACAGCTGCTCATTAGTCTAGATCGTACCTTGGTATGTCCCTTCCTTTAAGCTAAATACAACAGAAAAACAAAGCATTGTGTGTATCTCAGTTCATTATTAAAGCATAATCAATCATGAAGATAAACACAAGAGAAAATCCTATTTGTTTTAGTCCCAAACAGAGGAGCAGATGACAAGGCATTAGCAAAAATATATAGATGATGGAGCAGGATTTCCCCTAGGAAAGGACACGTATCCCATGCCTACAGCCCTACCAAATTCATGGTCCGTTTTGGCCAATTTCACAGTCATAAGATTTTGAAAAATCATAAATTTCATGATTTCAGCTATTTAAATTAGAAATTTCATGCTGCAGTAATGTTAGGGGTCCTGACCCAAACAGGAATTGTGGGGTGGTCACATGGTTATTGTAGGGGGGGTTGCAGTACTGCTCTTCTGCGCTGCTGCTGGCGGGGGCACTGCCTTCAGAGCTGGGCAGCCAGAGAGCAGCAGCTGCTGGCTGAGATCCCAGCTCTGAAGGCAGAGCTGCTGCCAGCAGCAGGGCAGAAGTAAGGATGGTATTGCCACCCTTACTTCTCCGTTGCTTCCTGCAGAGCTGGGCCCTCCCTCAGCAGCTGCTACTCTCTGGCCACCCCACTCTGAAGGGGAAGCAGGTGCTAATTGGGGAGGACTTGTGGATGGGAAGCAAGAGATAGGGGAGAAGAGAAGCTTCCCATCAACCCACTGCCAAAACCCTTCTGCACATGGATATAACCATGTATTGACATTTTTCCAGGTTTTTTGCTTAAAGAATCTGACCATCCTGTTCGTAGTATGTTAGGGAGCGTGCCACTGGCCCCTGTGCTGCCTGTAGCTAGGTGTGGTGCTGCAGGCGCTCCCTGCCTCCATTTCCCCTAATATGCCATCAATAAGTTCAATGAGGCTTTACATAGGGAACAGAACTCTTTCTGAGGGGTCTAGTTTATTAATCAGTGCCCCAGCGAGACTACAAGCACACCTTCACCTAGTGTCTTAGCTGGGAGTCAGTCAGTTTATCTGTTCCCACCTGAGTCCACCTCTCCCCTCTATCTGGGTTCTTTATCAGCAGAGTTTTCTTGACTCTGCACTCTTCTCTGGAGTCAGGCCTCTTCCTACTACCTCGGTAGAATCCTTCCCTGGAGCAAGAGTTGGCAGAGATCCGTCAATAGAATCCCTTCTCTGGGACAGCATGTAGTTCCTGATGGGCTATGCGTCCCACCACTTTTTGGGAGATCCTTTTTCTGGGACTAGGCTTTCTTGGAGGGCTGCCAGCTATAACTTTGCCCTCAGAAATCTCTCCTCTCTAGAAGCACATCTAGGGTCGTTGCTTACATAGGCCTTCCTGATCAGCTGTCCTGGGAGTTCCCTGTCTCCAGGAGCACATCTCCTAGCTTCCCTGCTGTTATGGGCTCTCCCTATCAGCTTTCTTAGGAGCACCTCTCCTCAAAAGCTCCCTGTTTCTAGAAACTCCCATCCCAGTACTGGTACCCCTTTATCAGCCTCATTAGCTGCCTGTCTGCCAGCCAGCCAGCCACATGTGTCTGGATTGGCTCATTTTCCCTTACAGGAGCCTGTCACAGGTAGGCTGGGCCCTGACTCCCCTTAAAGGGGTCAACCACCCTGCGACACAGCCTGATCCTCTGTATCTTGTGGAAGCAAAATAAAGTATTTGTGAACATCGAGGGTACGCAAGAAATGCAGGAGTGAACCCTATACAGGTGGAGAATACCCTTTTTGGAAGAAAGGGTGATTTTAGTCCTATTATGCAGTAAATCTATCCCAGCAACGATTTCACAGATCAGTTTTGGAGATCCTGAAGTTCCATAGATCCTTGTTAGCCACCAGGGTCTATAAAGATTTATATTTACTAGCCCTTTGAACGAGTCTTAGAAATAAAGTGGACACACACTACATATTTTTCAAAGATACTAAAAATGTACATCTAGTGTTTTTGTTTAAATATATAATTAAAATGACCCTTTAAAGGCTAAACTATTTATATGGCCCAATTAAAGTTTCCTGAAATTCTTCTGCAAATGTGTCTTTCTGTGGATTTTGAGGAATGCTTACATGCAGTTCATGTCATAGATGCTATTCATACACAATGTTTTATTTAAAATGTAAAAATTTCTGAATCTAAAACGGAGGAAAAGTTATTGTCTCAAAGAAAATCCAAAGGGGAAAAATTAACCCTTTGAAAAGGTGTCTAATTCGTATATATGCTCCTTAAAATGATTTGCATACAAAAACAGGGAAAGTGGAACCAGATATATTAATTAGTATGAAAAGTAAAAATTCATATATACTGTTTTAAATACAGTCTAAAGGGAGCTGAAGTTGTATACATCACAATAAGTAAATGCTATACTTGCAGATTAGACAATTTTCTTCTCAAGGGATGGATTTCTGATAGTTTCATGTAGGGTCTTGATAGAATGTCTTTCATCTTTTCTTGGTAAACTCTCTCTGCTACCAGTCCTGATTCATATTCTCGCTGCTTCTCTTCTTCCTCAGCAATATGGGCCTGCTGCTGATAGGTAATCTGAGCCTGCAGCTGCTCCCGATATTCCTTTGCCTCCTGCATTCGTCTGCAAATGACATGGCGAATGTCTCATTTAGGCTATGTCTACACTGCCACTTTCAGCACTAAAACTTTAGTCATTCAGGGGTGTGAAAAAACACCCGCCTCAGTGACAAAAATTTGAGCACTGAAAAGTGCCAGTAACGTGGGCAGTGTAGACATACTCTTAGAAGATAAAGATAGAAAATGAACAGCTCAGATTTCTTGAGGTATCATTGATCAATCTTATGTGAAATACTGCTTAAAACTCCTACTTGTTATCATTAACTACTATTCTAATGAACAACCACTACATTTTAATAAACTGTAAACTCTTTGGGGGCACAAACTGTCTTTACTGTGGCTTATAAATCACAGAATACAATGTCAGTGCTTAACAATGATCAATGAACAAACAATCATTAATCAAATAACAAGTTTTATGCTTTCCCCCCACAAAAATCTGTGTAACTCTTTATCTGTCTGTTACTGCGGTGAGGAGATGACAGAGGATTATGTGGAATATACTTAAATGTTAGGTCTAGGTTTTTATCTGGCTATGGTTCACGCCTGTAGCACCCTAATATCCAATTTTCCCTCTCTTGTTTTTAAGATAACTCCATTATTGTACTTTCATCTAAGAAGGCAGGCCAGAGATTCCTGCCATGGTCTTATGCTAACATTACTCTGAGAAATGGTTTGCGAGAAGAAATTGTGTTCTACGCCAAGACCTGCACTTTACCTTTGCTATCCTCGGGAGTGCTGTTTGAACAGCCCACCTACCTACCTCAAGTATTTCTAAAGCACCCATCACCATGGTACTTAAGTGTCAAGAGTTTCCTCAAAACCAGTGCTTTAATGAGATGCTGTGAGAGCCATGTGGCAAGACTTTGCTTTCTGACACTGACAACAAAACGCAGCACATCTATTTTAACTGATATGGCCAGCACCTCTTCCTCCACAGTGTGCGACTGCCACCAAAGCCAAGAGATGGTCTGAGAACTTTTCTGTTAACCGTAAAGTTGTTGCCAAAACACCATGAAATGAAAGAGATATTGGCTCTGGAAGGGGCTACTCAATTACTTTCTCCAAAAAAGCATCAGAGTGGGCAATAGTATGGAAATGGAATCATGTGGATAAAACATTATGGATAGTAAAAACATGAAACTGTAAAGGAAGGCCTGTGTACATGACATCTAGAACTGGCGTATTTCAGATAGTGCTAAGTACTAGTATTCTTTCCTCAGGCAATGATAAGCTAGTGAGAATTTGTTCTGATGGTGTGGTCTTGTGTTTCAATGCCTGAATGCACAGTCAGCCGATATTCTTCAAGGGTGGACAGAGATTTGCAATAAGCCAGAACATTCCAACTCTTATGCTTAAATAGCTAAATTAATCTCTCTAAAAACTCAGCTAATGTTACAAACCTTAATAACTTTTATTAATAGAATTTAAGGAATACACGTCTTAAATCACAGTGTATGGGTATGTACTTACTAAAAACAACCAGTAAGCTCAAGACAATTACACTTGGTGGAATACAACTGTGTATGAACAATCAGGTTTGGGTGGTTGCGTAATACCAATTTCAGTATAACATAGGTACTACTGAATAGTCAATAGCAAATTGGCTACACAGCATAGCACCTGCAGAGAAAATTTGCACAGAATAAAGCCCATTGCTATTACACTACTACTTCAACATGAGAATTATTCAATTCTGAAGAGTTTAAGACCCAACTTTATTACAAAATGTACTTACAGCATAAGGAAAAATACCTTAAATATTTTTCTTCTTCTATAGAATTGAGTTCTTTAATGGCTTCAACTAATAGTTCCTTGTCCTGAGCAAGTTCTTCCTGGTGCTTTGCATTTCTCTCCACTGCAAAAGGAAAAATAAATGCATTGCTAACCTTGGAAGGATGTAAACTTAAATCCAAATAGCTTATTCTTAATGGCAGGCTTGAGCCTTGCTGCTTCTGGAAAGGCACAAAAGCAACAGGAGAGATGTTGTCGGTATTTTTCCACCCACATCAGTCACTTAGAAGAGAGGATTTCACGTATACAATTTCAGAATGTTCTGAAATAAGGGCTTACTCCTATAATCTTTATTTGATTAGTCTTTGTTCCACTCATGTCAACGGGATAACTCGCATAAGTAAAGACTGTTTGTATGAGTAAGGCTGTAGCATTGGGCCCTAATGCAATAGCACTGTTTTATCTGTTGTAATAATGTCTATGCATTGTGTGTCCCCGATTCCTTTGTGTGCCCCCCTCAATGCTGCATACCAGGGTCCCCCATTTGTCCCCCACATGCACTTGGGGCCAAATTCTGCTTTCAGGGAAAGCATGTGACACCACAATTGACTCTGACAGGACTTGCATTCACTTTACCATTGGCAATACTTGACTACAGACTAATTATGCTGAAATTTCTTACACTTCTCTTCAATCTGCAGTCGTCTCGTATCCAGGACATCTTTCATTAGCCGTTTCCTAGCTTCCTTTTCCAATCTCATTTGCTCAGCCTTCTTAGCCCAAGACTTCTCCATCTCTTCCTCCAGCAGCTTGTCCATTTCTTTCTCTCGACGCTTCTCCTCTTCCAATTGTTGAGCCAGATATTCCCGATACATTTGCTGCTCCTTCAACAGCTCTTGCTACGAAATGTGGACGGGATATAGACTTTCAATAAACTAGTTCAAAAAGGCATTTCAAAAGTCATTTTATTCATGGAAAGCAGTGTCTGGTGGCGGACTGGGAAAAAGACTGGGAGCATGTCTATGCTGCATCCGAGAGCAAGACTCCCAGCCTGGGTCCACAGACTTCCGCAAGTGCCCTAACACCAGCTGTGTAGACATTTCAGAGGAACAGCCGTGTTAGTCTGTATTCGCAAAAAGAAAAGGAGGACTTGTGGCACCTTAGAGACTAACCAATTTATTTGAGCATGAGCTTTCGTGAGCTACAGCTCACTTCATCACTTGATCTGATGAAGTGAGCTGTAGCTCACGAAAGCTCATGCTCAAATAAATTGGTTAGTCTCTAAGGTGCCACAAGTACTCCTTTTCTTTTTGTGTAGACATTGTAGCTCAGGCTGGAGCTTGGCCTCTCAAGCCACCCCACATACTTCAGACCCCAAGCTCCCAGCCAAAGCTGCACCATCTATACAGCTGTTTTTAGCGCACTAGCATGAGCTCCACTAATACAAGTCAGTTGACCAGGGCTGGGAGGCTTGCACAAACATGCTCAGATGTAGCACAGACATGTCCAGATGCAGCATAGACATGCCCTTGGCTTCTTTTCCAAACTCTGCCACATCTCGCTGTCACATAATCACTTTGTGCTCCAGTTTTACACTGGTCATTCCATTGAGTTCAAAAAGAGTTATATTGGATTTACACTGATGTGAGAAGCGACTCACGCCCTATGACTGAAAAGTATTATTATCAGATCGTGGTGCACTTCATAGCATCTGTAGGACAAGCTCATTGTACACAACAGGGGCTCCTAGCATCCCTCCACAGCCTGCATAAACTCCTTGTGCTACCCTCCCTCTACTTCAGGGACCCCTGCAATCCCCCACCCCTCCATCATGCCAGGGGTTCTGTGTGCTCCACACTCCTTCCTCCCCCCATACCAATGTCCCTCATTCCTCCCGCATGCTAAGGGCTCTGTTTGCTGCCCCTTTGCCTGGTGGCAGGGGCCCTGTGTCCCTCCCAGGTTTCCCTTTCCCCCCAGATCATTGCCCCCCCCACATTGGCAGCGGCTGTGTATTCCCCCTCTGAAGCTGATGGGTCTGCTGATCAGAGGCAATGGGCTGTGTGTGTCTCTGGCAAGGTTTTGGTCTTTCAACAGCGCCTCTTCGGGAGGTGACGGAATTGTGTGCTCACTCTGTGTCCAGTCACTCAAGTGGGGTGCTCAGTAGCACTCTGAAGGGTATGGCTCAAAGTCCACTGGTTCCCTAGCACAAGGAACAGGATACAGGGCCCTTCACCTCAGGGAACTTAGGCCTTCTTTTAGGCAAGAGTGTAGGCTCTGCTCTCTTCCAGGCCTCTCCCTGGGAGGTGGGAAGCTCAGCACTCTGCTGTCATCCCAGAGCTGCCCAGGAGGTAGTGAACTTCCCCAGTGTCAAACCCCTCCTCCATTCCTGACATGACTTGTAGGTGTGGCAGGGCAGGCCACTCCAGCTGAGAGCAACTCCTTAACTCCTTCCTGTGTGATCCACAGTTCGTACACCCTGTCACAATCCCTATTCCGCCCTGCCAGTTTTCCCATTCGTGCCAAAATTAATAGGATTCTGCCCCTTGACACCTACAACACTCCCTGAAATTTTGGAATTGGCTGGATTCAGTGTTCAAAAGTTATTGCATTACAAACAAACAGACAGAGAAATGCCATCAAGTTGAATGCAGGAACTCACAAACTTGGCCAATTACTGTAAAAATAAATTAAACCTGAATTTGAAACAAAACTCAGTTCAGATTATGAAATATTTCCAGCATTATTGCACCTTATCAAGACTGAAAACCTTTCTTTAGCATCGGAAGCATCATTAGGCTAAAATTAACATTTTTGATTAAATCAAGAAAAAGGTTTCTTAAAGCATAATGTAATATTTTGAATTAACAAATCTAGACAGTAAATTTGAACAAAGAAGAATAATTTGAGCCGGCATGATCCAACTTAGTTCATCTATAGCACTTTCTTCTGTAGATCTAAAAGCTCTTTACATTTTTTTGTAATCATGATCCTCATTTTGCAGCTGGGGAAACTGTGGCATTAAGAAATGAAGTAACTTGCCCCAAGTCACACAGCAGCTTTGTGGCAAAGCCAGGAATAGAACCCAGACCAGTGACTTTTAGTACAACAACCTTCTTTAAGTTGCTGGCAAGAATACTGTGGGAGTACCTGAAAGGTGGTTCCAAAGAGGATGGATCTAGACAGTTCTCAGTGGTACGAGATGACAGAACAAGGAGTAATGGTCTCAAGTTGCACTGGGGGAGGTTTAGGTTTGATATTAGGAAAAACTTTTTCACTAGGAGGGTGGTGAAATCTCCCCTTCCTTAAAGGTTTTTAAGGTCAGGCTTGACAAAGCCCTGGCTGGGATGATTTAGTTGGGGATTGGTCCTGCTTTGAGCAGGGGGTTGGACTAGCTGACCTCCTGAGGTCCCTTCCAACCCTGATACTCTATGATTCTATGAACCTATCTTCTAAAGACACTCTAGCCCTGTTTTCAAAGTAAACTGTAGTGCTTTTAAATATGAAAAAAACTCCTTACAACCTTATGGTAAATCATTAACAGAATACGCAGACTCATTCACACAAATACATACATTTTCTAACTGCATCGTTCAAAATTATTTTTTCTTTCAATTACGTGCCAGAATCTGAGTTTAGGACTCTGACTTTTTCCTATAACAGCCAATAACTTCACCAGTCTTGTCTGAGCCAGAAGCTTTGCAAAAACATCCCACTGTTAATAACACCAGTTCAGCTCCACCACTGCTAGCCATGCTGGGTACCACCAGTGTTTTAAGCACCAAATCATCTAACTTTGCTTTGAACTGGTCTAACTGACATGGTGCTTTAAATGCCAGTGGCAGACCTGTACCTTTTCTATACCAGGGTTCGACTGTTGCCTAACCCCAGTGGAACTGAACGAATGCTATGAATGTAGGAAATATTTGCAACATTTCCCTAACATGCACTAGCTTATAAACACCTAAAGCAGAGTAAAGAGTACAGTTCCTTGCTTGGCTTTAAAGATAACCTGCAAAAGATTTTTTTGTTTCCAGGCGGTGGTGAATTGACTTGTTTTTACTTTAAGAAATAGCAGGTTTCTTGAACTCAGATGTTTTCAGGAAACAGATGTTTATTACAAGCTTTAGCACCTTAACTGAAGGAGACAGGTGTTGAACTTTAACAGAAACATCCTTTTAATACCAGGAAAGGAAACTGGAGATAAATAGTTGTTAAAAAAATAGTTGCGAACAGCCTGATTAAGAACAAGACTTGAATTTCTAAAGTAAAAAGCAAGCAGGATTCCCTTCCCTTTTTTCCTTCAGGCTATCTTTATAAATCATAAAAAAGTAAAAGCCCAAAAGCACAATGCAAGACTGAACCTTAAGTGCTAGTGAACTTGTAGAGAGACAGAGACGTCTGAATTCAAGTCAGCTTGTGCCATTTAAAACATTTCAATTGTAAACTTAAACTACATATATGTCTAGCTAATAATTAAAGATTTTAAACAATTTTGTTAGTATTGTAATACATTTCATTTCAGCTAAAATAAGATTTATTTTTCTCTGCAGTTACAAACATCCAGTCAACAACATCCATGAAATTGCAGAAAGCTTAGCATTAGGCTTTCTAACCTCTATTCCCAGCCAGGTTGTGTAAAACCCCAAAAGAGCCACTGACTTGAACACAGTAGAAGCAGCATGTGGATCAGACCAGATTAGATTCCATGATCGTCTGGGATTCTGGTCCTTTGGCCCAGACCTCTAATCTGGTCAAGTACAAACCTAGCTAATGGTATTCATCTTAAAATGTTTCCCTCTTCCTTTAAGAAGACAACAGGCTCCTTTAGAAAAGTAGAGTACAGGCAAGAAAAGATGAAATACGCAGTTCAAAGACCTTAATAAAATATAAAAAGATTTCCAACAAAAAAAAAATCAACTTATAAACAGAATTGGGCTTGATTCCGATCTCACACCTATGTAACTCCACTGTGGTCAATGGAAATAGTCCAGATCAGGAGATCAGACATTGTCGCACAATTTGAAAAAGATCAAATACCCTTTTCCCTTACTTTTCTTTGCTTTATTCCCTCTGTGTCTTCCTGGGATTCATGGAAAAGTCGTTCTAGGATCTTCATGTCTAGAGCAAGTTCCTCTTGTTTTTCCCGATTAAGACGCTTCATCTTTGCCCGAGCTGAGTTAATCAACACGTCCCTTTGTTCCTTCTGTTTCTGTAATTTCTCCATCTGAATTCGCTCATTTTCTAGTTTAAACAGCTTCCTTTCCTCTTCCTGCAACAATAAAAGAAGAGTAGCCAACTTGCAAGATCACTGTATAACTTCAACAACAAACAACAACAACAACAAAAAGATGACTGGGATTAGTTTAATTGGAACATATAAGTGGGAAGATAAATATTGAAGATTTTGCTCACTGACGCTAGGGGATTTCAAAATTTACTATTGTCATCTAATACAGTTGTTAAAGCGTGAACATTTTAGCATATTCATTAGAATTCAGGATTTTCTAATTATCATGTATGTTTCATTGCCAAGTTACTGGAGAGACTGGCGCTCCCTCTAAACAGTTACGATGCACAATGATTCATATATTGTTGCAAATCAAGAGTAGCAGCAGTTCATTATTTGTATATGAACACTTTCAAATTTTCACACAAAAGAATCTGTGTACAATAAATATTAACCATACCCATGTCTAATAATGGAGCCAACCTCTGCTTCCTGTTACACCACTATAAATTCAGAATAGCTCCACTGGAGACAGGAGTAACCCCAGTGGAATTGCACAGCATGTGTCATGGCATATCTACATACCCATTTGCACACATAGTTACCAATTTTGCATGTGTAAATGCCAGTTTTTCATGTACATTCTCTATCCATGGCTAAACCACTTGAGATAATCTATTTTATATTTGAGAGAGTCAAAGTGTAGACAGTAAAGTTCTGGGATTTAAGGAAAGAAATAATTAAATGTGTAGGATTGAAACCCTACAAATGTATGTTCAGGATTATTTAACCTAACCCATTTCTGAGAAACCAAAGAAAGAAAGTCATACTCTTAGTGACAATTCCTGTACTTACCACATATGAAAGAGTTTACAAACCTAGCTGCATCCAAAAACAGCATAACACAATTTGCATCCGCAATTAACATGCTTTGGAACCACGCTATAGTTCTGTTCAAATCAATGCTAAAACTATTTTGGTGGTAAGCTATAGCATGGTTTTAAGTAAAAAAAAAAAAAAAAAAGTAATTTCCTAATGTGAATAAAGACTCCAAAGTGTGTCCACAGAACTGTTACAACTGGTCCTCCCAATTTTCCCCATGTAGAATTATAGAATCATAGAACTGGAAGGGACCTCGAGAGGTCATCTAGTCCAGTCCCCTGCACTCATGGCAGGACTAAGTATTATCTAGACCATCCCTGACAGGTGTTTGTCTAACCTGCTCTTAAAAATCTCCAATGATTGAGATGCCACAACCTCCCTAGGCAATGTATTCCAGTGCTTAACCACCTGACAGGAAGTTTTTCCTAACGTCCAACCTATACCTCCCTTGCTGCAATTTAAGCCCGTTGCTTTTTGTCCTATCCTCAGAGGTTAAGAAAAACAATTTTGCGGGGAGCTGATAGTGGGGCTGCCAGTCCACCCTGGTTCCAAGCCCCCCACCAGCTAGCTCCAAGGGGCTGCCCATTCTGCAAGCAGTGGACAAAGCAGGCAGCTGCCAAACAATGTTTGATTAAGGGAGCATTGTGCAACTGTAAACAAGTATGTTCCCTAATTGATCAGCAACGTAACAATGAAACAACGTTAACCGGGATGACTTTAAGTGAGGAGTTACTGTACAGGATGTCAGAGAAATCATCTGAAAATAAATGACAACAATGGAATAAAGATCAAGGGTGGGACAGGATGAGGAGTGAATTAGGAAATACATCTCTAGTAACAACTGTAAAATTTGCCAACATATGATGGAGATGCTAATGCCAGAATTATTCACCTCATTTAGTCCAAGCTTCCTTAACACCAGCAAGCAAATTATCTGTTTAGGCATTTATCCCAAACTCATCACAGTAGCCAGAGTCCAAAACATAAATGTTTGTTACCCTTCTGCAACATCAGCCAAAGCCATATCAATCATCCCACTGACTGATATCCCATCTGCCAACACCAAGTGTGCTAATGTACAACACTCTTCGTTTAGGGGTACCCTCCTCAAAACAGATGCAGGATGCAGACAGATTAGTTTGCCAGCTACACTCTCTCAGGGCTCCAAAGGGTAGATTGAGAGTCTAGTATTTGATACACAGCATACACCACACTCTACTGCCAAAACAGGCCCATGAGATAGAACAGAGCTGTACAATAGTAACAATGCTGGAGCAGCTACTACCCAGGGTATTTAACCTCCCTGCTATCAACTGACTTCTCCAACTATAAGCAGTCTGATGCCTATGAATAGCAAAACACTGAGCAGTAGCAGCTGTGACAAAGGACTGATCTGCATCCGTGCTGGATAATGTCTGCAGTGCACTGCATCCACTGTACGACAGTGTGGCATCATCATGTGATGGCAGCACAAAACTCCCAGACTGTTTATCCTCTGGAGGATATGGACATAGTTTTAGCAGGGTTGAATGTAGACATTCCAGAAGGGCTGAAGCTGGTTTCTGCAAAACACAACTCTACACCATGCATGTAAAATCATGTTAAAGAGAACAGCACTTAGCAACCATTTTCTAAGAGCTACAGCTAGCACAGGTTGGTGCAGTAAGATGGACAAGGTCCAAGACCGCAAAGATAGCATGATTTTTCTCCCTAAATAATCAATTTCCATTGCAATGGCTAGTAGAAATTGGCTATACTGTGCCTATTCATCAATTCTGCCAATGCATTTTTGAACATTAGAGGACTTTAATATGAGGCGCAAAATTGTCTTTAAAGCAATGAAATACTATGATATTATTGCAGAGAGAAAACAGCTTTCAAATAATTTGTGTAGGCAATCACATAAAAATGTTGATAAAACAAGGATACAAAGACCTACCGTACTTTGCTGTTCATTGCCTGTGCTAAACCCAAATGAACCCTCTCAGTAGGAGTAGCTGCAGACACAGTATTAAAAAAATAACGTTGCCAACTTCCACATCTTCTTTCATGGAAATGACTTTTAGAGCAGGCTGCAAAGCCTATCTGTTTTAATATTTTTTTCCCTAAAGAAGCACGTTGAAAGACAAGTGATTTTAGTCTGGCTGGGTGTGCCCTGAAAGTTGCCCTGGAGCAAACAGAAATTTTCCTGTGTGTGTTTTGAAATGACTGAAATGGTACATGGACTGTTTACTGCTACATGGCAGAGATTTTCGAAGAGACCAAAGGGATTTGGATGCTTAATTCCCATTACTTTAAATGGAAGACATGATTTATAATCTGCATCTATTATTATCATCGAGTGCTCAGTATTATTTGTATTACAGCAGTGCTTTAGGCCACACCCAGGTTCACTGTGCTAGATGCTGTAGAAATATAGGCTATTTTCAGAGCAACCTGAGGAAGCTGGATGCCCAATTTCCATTTTCTCTTTGAAAATTACAGCCATATACTAGAAAACAGCCCCTTCCCCAATGCTAGGTTCTGAACATTTCAGTCATTGAAACCCACACATAAGCAGATTCTATTCACTCCAGGGTCAATTTTCAACCACTCCCAGCCCAGTCAGACTAAAAACATTTATCCTTCAACCTGTTCCTTCAGGAACATTTTATTAACATAGCTTTGTAGCCTGCTGTGAAAATCAGCAGAAGATTCAAGTAAGGTGCACACTAATTTAAATATCTGTGGAAGGTAAACCTTTAATTATGACCCTGCATTGAAAACTATATCAAATTACCAGTAATTGTGCCTCTTCTTCTTTCAGTCGCTTTGCCTCCTCTCTTTGAGCATCCAGTGCAGCTACCTGAGCATTAAGCACATTCAGCAATTCTTCATTCTGTTCGGATTTTTTCTGGAAGTCCTCTATCCCTCGTTTTTCCTTGGCCAATCGGTCCTCTTCCCAAAGCTCTGCAAATATCTGTTCCTCTCTCTTCTCTTGCTTCTTCAATTCTTCCTTAAGGGCCAGTTGGGCCAGTCGGTCTGAACACACCTCCTTCTGATGTCTCCGACTCCATTGCAAACGAACCTCCTCACACTGTTCTCTGAACATGTATATAAAGACAAAAAGAGTCATAAGATAATAGGCAGCTAGTTTGGTGACTTTTGATGGAGACAGAGTCAGGGTCTTATGATCTGAGCAGAAGACACAGAGCCAGAAATTGCTGAATTCTAAAACTGGTTCTAACACCAACACTTGCTAAGGCCTGGGAAAGTCCTAAGCACCTCATCCTGCACTGGCGAAGTCAACAGGAATTTTTCCATTGACATTAATGGGAGAAGGCACAAGTCCTTAAGCTACATGGCTCAGTTTACTCACCTGTAAAATAGAGATAATATATAATTACACACATTCCAAATTTCTGTCTTAGCATTTGCTAATAACTCTGACACTGAATCACATTCAGAAACTGATCACCAGTGTTGGAATCTCTGTTACACTGTTCAGTAAGAACATACCAGATTTTATTGACCCTGGGACCTCTGGAGCCAAGGTGACAGCTGTCACACAAGAAACTAATCATACATGCTTCTGAGGATCACTGCTTTACATTGCAGGTTTCAGAGGAACAGCCGTGTTAGTCTGTATTCGCAAAAAGAAAAGGAGTACTTGTTGCACCTTAGAGACTAACCAATTTATTTGAGCATGAGCTTTCGTGAGCTACAGCTCACTTCATCAGATGTTCCTTAACTGAACTAGTTGATGGCAACATTTTTAGTTAGCAGGGTTAGCACTGATGGCCTTGAGGGGAAACGTGAATTTTAAAGAGTGATCTATGTGAACAGAAGGTAGAACACCTGGTGCACAGGGATAGGGACTGAAGGGAGGAAGCATGGAAGAAGGCATGAAAGTGAGGGTGGGAGAAGAATCTGGAAGGAGTGGTGCAGCAGCTAAGTTATTAGGGAGAACTGATAACCTCTCATCTAAGCCAACAAAATTGGGAATCTTATATATGTTCTCTGGGCATTCCAGAAGCTATAGATAACCATGGCCTTGATATCACATATGATAAATGAAAGGCATAGACATTTGAGGCCTTGCAGTAGCATGCATTCAGTTTAAGAGCTTGGACAAATAAAGCTTTTAGACATTGCAAGCCTGGCTGCCCACACTGATGTTGCTTTGTGTTGGCACTTCAAGTTAGCAGCAGTGCTCAGCACCTTTCCAGCTTGTTGGATGCTTTGGTTAATGTGCCTTACAACAACATTTTAGTTCCAGTTGCCTTTTCTCACAACAGTCTTTTTTTGCTTTTCATAGAGCTCAGTATGGCTTGTAAGGCAGGTGAGAGGAGACTGAACAAGATGCAAGTTCTGTGATGATACAGAGATTCTGAGTATTGCATAAAGAAGTACTTGCTGATAGATCATTTTCCAGGAATTACACTTTTGATTGTGGGCAACATTTGAGTAGCTGGTAGAATATCCAGTTCTGTGAAATAGAATCACATCTCCTTTTCTAACAAAAATATTGAGTTTTAGACATTTAAATTATGACTTAAAAGGAGCATACAGAAGAACCAAACTATTTATTTCATATCCTGACTTTTTTTTTTAATTTTTATAAAAGTCCACAGATGCCTTGGATTGTGTTTAGTTATCTCTAGCACTCCAATTGATGCCCTGCCTTAATACAGCTAACATGCCACCATCTGCTACCACCACATCTAGGGAGATAGCATGAGGGTGTGGTTAGGACATTGGACACTTCTTGGACTTAAATTTATTTCCTCCTCTGCAACGAAAGGATTTAGAATTGTCATAAATATAAAGGGAAGGGTAAACCCCTTTGAAATCCCTCCTGGCCAGGGGAAAGCTCCTCTCACCTGTAAAGGGTTAAGAAGCTAAAGGTAACCTTGCTGGCACCTGACCAAAATGACCAATGAGGAGACAAGATACTTTCAAAAGCTGGGAGGAGGGAGACAAACAAAGTGTTTGTGTCTGTCTGTGTGCTGCTCTTGCCAGGGACAGAACAGGAATGGAGTCTTAGAACTTTTAGTAAGTAATCTAGCTAGGTATGTGTTAGATTATGATTTCTTTAAATGGCTGAGAAAAGAATTGTGCTGAGTAGAATAACTATTTCTGTCTGTGTACTTTTTTTTGTAACTTAAGATTTTGCCTAGAGGGGTTCTCTATGTTTTGAATCTAATTACCCTGTAAGATATCTACCATCCTGATTTTACAGGGGGGATTTCTTTATTTCTATTTACTGCTATTTTTATTAAAAGTCTTCTTGTAAAAAACTGAATGCTTTTTCATTGTTCTCAGATCCAAGGGTTTGGGTCTGTGGTCACCTATGCAAATTGGTGGGGCTTTTTATCCAACATTTCCCAGGAAAGGGGGGGTGCAAGTGTTGGGAGGATTGTTCATTGTTCTTAAGATCCAAGGGTCTGGGTCTGTAGTCACCTAGGCAAATTGGTGAGGCTTTTTACCAAACCTTGTCCAGGAAGTGGGGTGCAAGGTTTTGGGAAGTATTTTGGGGGGAAAGACGCGTCCAAACAGCTCTTCCCCAGTAACCAGTAATTGTTTGGTGGTGGTAGCGGCCATTCCAAGGATAACGGGTGTAATATTTTGTACCTTGGGGAAGTTTTGACCTAAGCTGGTAAAGATAAGCTTAGGAGGTTTTTCATGCAGGTCCCCACATCTGTACCCTAGAGTTCAGAGTGGGGGAGGAACCTTGACAAGAATACTTCCCCTTTTCATATGCTGTTCTGAGGATGAGTTCAGTTCTATAAAATGCTCTGAAGGTATGAAATGCAAGGTAAAGGCTAAGAATTATAAATTAGGCTCACTGGCATCTTGCTGCATGTATGAAGTGTTCAACAACTATAAAATGCTGTTTCCAGTTCTTTTGCATTTTAGTTACAGTTAACAACCTGCATTTTAACTGTAGGTGTAACCTAATCTTTGGAGAGGCTTATCAATGGAAAAGAAAGAACGATCAAAATGATCATGTGAGGTCCACCAAGCACAATGTATGGGCTTGTCTACACTACCACGTGGGGTCGATCTAAGATATACAACTTCAGCTACGTGAATAGTGTAGAATTTTGGGTAGAATTCAGTGACTAGACACTAAAAAAATCAGTATTAATGAGAAAATGTACTGTTTCCATAGTGTTCCAAAGGAAATGTATAGTTCTTGAGATCTGAAAGGTATTATCCTAAGGAAAACTATACTCCCTCAATACAAGGGGTTCAAAGTTCTCTCAGCCATGAAGGGATTAAAATTTTGTTACTTTATTTCATGCAATCTGAATTTAGTAGTTTTAAGTAATTTAGTAGTTTCATGCAACTTGAATTTAGTAGAAATCTCAAGGAGAAAAGTTTGCCATGGTTAGAATTTTAATATAAAATAACTGTAAATTGATTGATTCCATCAAAGTAAGTCCTTCAAAGCAGCTTTAACAGCAACATATGAACATCTGCTCCCCCAGATGGCTGTTTTACTTCTTCACTTTGCTGTCCTAAGCCTCTTAACATTAAAAATGCAGACTGTATATAGTAATTTTGAGAAGAAGGAAGCCAAATTTACTTCCCTCACAATGATTTATCCATGTAATGGATCTGAGACAAAATTGCTGTGATAACAGCCTTCTGCGTGAGATGCCTGTAGTGTTAACACAGGAAAGAGGGGAATACCATCTTTTTATGCAAACTCTGGCATTGTACATGTCTCTAAAATATATCAATAAGGAAAGTTCTCTTTGGCTCCAACTGATAGGATGGCGAGAAAGGGAAAATGGAATAACTCAAAAATTAAAGTTGCCAGTGATTTATTTAAAAAAAAGTTATAAAACCATATTTTAATAAATAACCAGGCCCAAAGCAGCAGAGATTAGCACCGCCCCCTAAGTTACAAGAATCTTCCAAAGCTAGATGGAAGGTGATATCACACCGTTGGACAGTTCTTCAAAACATTCCCCTCTTTCTACAAAGGTCATCTTTCCTAGGTTTAACTTCAGTGAGATGTCCTTCATCCAGGTTCCAATCTCATTTAGGCATCAAGATAGCTAGGATAAAATGTTTCCAGAGGTAGATGTGATAGAAATAGAAACTGTTGTTGTTCACATTATTAATTGCTCACATTTGAGTTCATAATTTCTCACCAACACCCCCTGTGGTTTCATGAACTAGGTGAGAGAGAATATGAAGCTTTGCAGAACTACACCCATGAGAGTGATTATGGCTGAGGTACAACTGGCTATTACAAGCTTCTGAGAGAAGCCCAAGTAAAAGAACAGGCACCATCTCTACCCTGGCCATTGCACTGGCTCCCCAGAGAATCCAGGATAAAACTCAAGGCCCTTGTTCTTCTTCTTCAAAGTTTTCCACTATCTGAGCCCAAAATATCTCAAGAATAACCTCTCTCCCATGACCAGATCCTAAGACAACAACCAAGATAATCTGAAGCAATGGAAATATTGCTCATGAGTACAGGGGACAAAGCTTTAATTCATAGTGATAGAGTACCCTACCACAGATTAGAGTGACATCAGCTTTTGAAGACTTCAGGAGGAAGAGACCTTTTCTCCCCACATACCATGACACTAACCACCTTCACTCAGTGGGGAAAAGAAAGGATAAAGAAAAAAGGATTCAAAAATACTAAGCAAATGCATGAAACTGGAAGAAAGAAGGAAGATACCCGTCTTAAGAAAGAGGTCAAAAGATAATTCATTCAATCTGTTGACAGTTTGTGCTGGCTGTATTGCATTTTTTAAAGGCACACACATAAAACACAGTTGAGAGAGATGGAATTCAGTGCTGAGCAATGTTCCCTCTAATTTTTGACAGGCTGTGTGCGCAAAAAATTTTTTCTGTGCAAATTTTTGTGCGTGCAGTGTTTTGCCGTGCGCGCGGGGTTTAGGATCTGTGTGGGCGCACACACGCGCACAGCTTAGAGGGAACAGTGTTGCTGAGCTGTACTTCCTTTGTGCCAGCAAAACCAGTGGAAAGGGTTACATGCAGTCAGGGGAGAAGGTTTCCATGTGCAAAAGGTCCTCTCCTCCCCCAGGAGATCCAGCACAGAGGGCGAGATAGGAGAAGGAGGGAAATAGCCAGAGTTTTCTTATGTCTAGGGCCAGATTTAAGAGCAGATGACCCAGGTGACTGCCTGGGGTGCCAGGCTTGGGGGCATTAGGCTTGGGTTGCTGTTTTTGATGTTAGCAACAAAAGGGAAAATAAAGGGAAATAAAATGTTTCAGGTATTCTGTTTGTGGATTCATTTTTCACTAACCTACTAGAATGTTCTGGACCTTTGTAGAATCTCATGGAACCTTCCAGACTTTTTGACAACTACCTTGAACCTTTTCCTTGAACCTCCTAGAATGTTGTCAGCCATGCCCTTATGGGTATAGAAGGGGCACGGTGTCAGTCAGTCAGATACAAGAACGAAGTGAAGTGAACTGAGAGCCCAGTGAGATCATTGTGAACCTTGTTTTACTGTCTAATTGTGAAAGTGTACTTGTGTTTTAAGACTTGAAGAGTGTAAGTAGCGACTAATAAAGGACATATTTAATGAGACACCAGAGATAGCTATCAAACCCCTATCTATGCAACAATATAAAAGAAATACTGTTACTTCTTTTGCCGTGCTGAACACATAATTGTGACTTTCTAAGATGGAAGAACACAGACACATAGATGCTGACACATGTGGAATGTTCAGACGTCAACGATAAACATCTCTGTCAAATTGGACAACATCCCCCACATTTTGCAACACATGAAGCACTTGCTACTCCAAGTTCTCCAATTCATTCATGATGCAGAGCTGAAGGACACTTTTCCTAATGTGTGGATAGCTTTGAGGATTTTGTTCATGCTGCCCAGTCACAGTCGTGAATGCTGAGCGCAGCTTTTCAAAGCTCAGGCTCATTAAAACATATCTTCAAATCGGTGGTGGCCAACGAGAGACTGAAGTTGCTTGCTATTTTATTACTTGAAAAATACCATTGGCCAGTGTTTGGATCTCTCTGAAGCTGTGCCTCAGTTTGCAGGAGCAAAGGCGAGAAAAGCAACCTTTTGAACTAAAGGACTAGAGTTAACATTCTAAGGCTGTCACCGACTGTAACACTGTTTAATACTGGTCCACAGCTCAATTTCTTGCTGTTAGTCCATTTCAGTTATTCTTAAAATTAAAAAGTTTCTGTAAGTTTATAGGAAATGAATATTTTTATTTGATTATATAGGACATGAATAAATACAGATTTACAGATTCTAGCATGCAAATTTATCATCTTATATGACAGGGATAAATTATGCATGCAAATCATGCATCAAAGTCGTGAAATAGAATACAAATGCAATAAAAAAAATGAGGTATTCAAAAATTTAACAAATGGCGGGAGAGGGAGGTGCCGAAGATGCCCCTTGCCTGGGGCGTCATTTGGGGTAGGGCTGGCCCTGCTTTTGTTCCAGTGATTCTGTATCCCTAGAATGATCCATGTGGCCACTGCAACAAAGATGCAAATTAGGTTAGCCCTGTAGGCTGCTCGAGTTTATACCGGGAGCCACACTGGCCCCAGGTAGTTCAAGAACAAGGTGGGGGCAAGGTCCCTCTCAGTGCTAATGCAAAGATCTACAGAAAACGACAATGGTTAGGCTGTTGCTGTGCAGAGACCACTGCCTGTCATGCTCACCAATACTATCTGATTGTTTATTTGTACTCCTGGGTCTGCTGTCTTGTCTTATATTTAGGCAGAGGCAGGAGCTACCTTTCTATTCCTTGTTTTTACAGTGCCTAGCACAACGGGGCCCAGGTCCATGACTAGGGTGCCTAGTGTTACAGTAACACTAATAATATTGGACAAAGACTGGAACTCTTCTCCTGGGAGGTTGACACTTCAAGTTTAAAAGTAGCTACTGCTTCCTGTTAATGCTGCTATGGGAACTTGCAACAAATAGGCACTTTAACCAGAGAAACTCTAAGATAGTTTGTATGTGGGGATCTATAGGACAGGAATTGTACCCAGGACCAGTACAGAGGTCCTGGGAGGAGAAGAGAAAAAGTAAAGATCCCAAGATAAAAGGCCATAGAACAAAAGGAGAAGAAAAAGTGAACATCAAAACAGAAGAGGTACCAAGAATAGGACGGGAGTGAGGGAGAGAGAGGTAACTAAGTCCTATGAAAGGCTGAATGTGAGACAGAAACATCACTAGAGACGGTGCAGGAAAAAAGATAAATGATAGCTTTGCATATCACAGTTGACTGTCCTACTGCCTCAGGTGCCATCAGAATCCTCTCCATCACATTACATCTTTGTAGGTTACACCTACCTTTTCATTATCCTATAAATGAGCTTAGTAAATTCTGAGCAACAGTTCAAATATATTAACACAATATGATTACCCCAAACCATGAAGTGACTAATTAAAATGCTCATACAGCACTGCAAGAGCTGTGGTACAAACAAAAAAATGCCCAAATCCCATGTTCCAGCATAACTATTTAGGAATAAATTATATGTGTTAAGAAATGTTTATTATCCAGTAAAAAGTTAATTTTTCATCTAAATATTTTGACTCAAGTGATAAGGGATGATTTGAGGGATGACAACCTTCTCTGATCATGCACAGCAAAGACATGCTGTAACTGATACGATCATCATTCATGGACAGAGCCTATTCTTTCATTTCCACTTTGGTAGTATTTTGTATTTCATTGTTCAAAAACTAGTCCAACTCCAATTGTCTTAGCTTTATGTTACTATCTCCAATGCTAGATGAATGGCAACTTTGTAAATCTAATTTTCTAAGGCCTTCCAAAAACAGTGACCCACTTCTGACACACAATTTGAACAGTTCACCATGCAGTTTGCTTAACCGGGGTATGAAAATGGTTGCATGTGCAAACTACTAAGGCAGTCAGGAAATGTGACCTTGGAACAATTTTAAAACCAAAGTGAGTTTTAACAGCTTAAATTAGGAGCTGACAGAATGGAGGGATATAGTATAAATTGCAAGGGCCTCATTTTTGAGTATGCATCTGAATTTGCACCTGCATATGTTGCATGAGCACCTATCCCAGCACACAAGATCAATATCTGAGAGAGTAAAAGGACATTTGTTTGTCTGAACTGGGTACTTGGACTTTAAGGAGAGGGTACGCTCAAGTCTTCCTTGATTTTCCTCTCCAGCTTCTATATGTTAGAGAGTAGGAGCTAAGGATTCCCGAACATTGAGGTTTGAGAGGGACCCTTCAGAAAGAATTATAATTCACCTACATGTGAGTTATTTCCATCTCTTCCCCAGAAAACTAAAGATTTCAAAGAACTGAACTAGTTAGATTTATTGTGCCAACACCTCGGGGTGATGAGCACCTACAACACTCACTGACTTCAAAGGAAGGTGCAGGGCTCAGCACCCACGAAGATTTGGCCCAGAATGTTAGATCACGCTGTATGAGAAGGAAAAAAGTTAGATCCTTAGCTCAAAATGGCCAGTTATATCACTTCTAAAGAGTTGTTCAATGAATTTAAACCCTGATTTTTTTTTGGATAGTTTCAACTTTTTCTCATTGAAACTCATGAAAGAATATATTCAGCTACACAAACCTATTTTTAGGCCACATTCACTTCTGGGCATTTACACACTGCATGTACCAAACTAAAATATAACTTTACATCCTATTGAGGAACCACAAAAGTGATTGAATTTGCAGGATAAAGAGCTAAGACAGTCACATGTGAAATGATTTTTAGTCTTTATAAATGAAAGAAACTTCCATTGTTTCTGAATGTTTGAATCAAGGGATGGTCAAAGTGCAGCTCAATGTGGCCTGCTGCCATGTTCGTTTAGAATAAAATGTGTAGTTTACACACAATAGGGAGTATTGCTTGCTAGGAGTTATCTTGATCTGGACCAGCATTGCAAGCTTGGACCTCTTGTCCTCACAGGCTGCACCTCCTTATTGAAAATAAGGACTACAATCTGCTCCATTGTATTCAAGTTAGGTGAGGCCCTTCAGCTCTTGGTAAGTAGTCAGTATGGCCATCAACTGGACAAAGTTTGGATACCTCTGTCATAAACCGTGTTGAAACTTAAATACACATCAATTCAGTTATATTTATCTTTCCCTCCTTAATTTACAGTCTCCATTCCTGTCAGATTATTTACTTACCACTTTCAGTCTGAGAAGATTTTTTCACTGAGTTACCTGAACTGTTGCTCTCGCTTTAGAGCAACCAATTTTTGTCTCTCTTCCTCTCTCTTCTCTCTCAGCACTTTTGCTCGCTCTCTCATTTTTGCTTCTCTTTCCAGCATGGTTTCTTCCATTGACTCCATCTCAGTGAAATAGCTCTTTTCTTCTGCTTCCAGAAGTGCCCGAAGCCTGAAAGAAAGAAAATATTTCAACAAAAGCTAAACAATCCTGTCTGTTGAATGCTGCAGCTTTAGTACATTTACTATGAGATTATCCGATTTAAAGTTTTTAGTTAATCTTGTCTAACAGAATCTATGCTCAGAAGTGTGTGTGTATATAATCTATTATACACAAACCATGAGAGACAACTAGCTCCCTCAATCATTTTCTTATCTGATGGCATGTCAGTTTAGCATACGGACAAAACAATAGATAAATCTCTATGGTCATTTAGGGTCCACTCAAGCATTGGTATGAAAGGAGTTATGCCATCAAAATTCTGATATCACCTGAGAATGGACAGACCCTTGTGCATCTCTGCTGGGTCTGTTGCTCTAAAAGATGAAGCAGTTAAAATACGCTGCCATTTAAAAAAAAAAAAAAAAAAGTAAGGGCATTGTTCAGAGATCAAATCCTTGGAAATCTGCTAGACAATGATGCTTGAAATGTAATTTAATTTTAAACATTACAGTATGTTAAACGCACGTGGTTAAATATGACATTTAGGCCAAAATATGACATACTTCAGAAGTGTTGTAATTCACTCTGGAATCAATGGATCTTAAAGAGGTGGGGAACAAGTCTACTGCCTTCTTGTGGAAGCCATCAGTACAAAAATCAATGCTAAAGTAGACAAAAGACAAAATTGGAGCTCAAGTTCTCATTGTAAAAAGTGAAAAACAAATACAACCCAAACGACTTGTTCTCCAAGGGAGTCACTTTCAGAGCTGGCATCACAAACCCTAGTGCTGGGGTCGGCTCAAAGTGCTGTACCTCAATATCGAAGGAAGTTCAGTGGCCAAGAGGGATGTCCTCCTCCAGTTGGCTGTAGAACACAAAGCACTCATCATCTTGCTTCAGGAAACATCCTTTATCACTGTTTCTCAACTTGTGCCATTATGTCTCACCTCCATCATAGGCAATATGGGATAGCATTCTACATCAGGGAAGGTAATCTAGCAACTCCAGTCTAATCATCACGTCAAAATGATGTCACTGAATGGTAGGCTATAAAAGTGAAGGACCTGACTCTTATTTATGTCTACAAACCTTCATCTGCCAACTGGCCAACTCCTATGTTACCCATCTTTTAAGGATCTTCTGTCCATTGTGGTGCTTTTAATTCACATCATTCCCACTGGGGATACACAGATGATGATATGGATGGTGTGAGGCTAGAGGGGGAATCAACGGTCGATATGCAACTTTTATATGATCCTAAGCTGTCACCCACTTTCCATAGCAAACAATGAACCTCAAATTCTTTCCTCACCTCACTTTAAAAAACAAAAACAAACAACAGCTGGTCAGTACTCTCCAGTGGCCACAGAGCATAAACTGCTTGATATGCTTCCTCGAACCCAGCATCAGCCTAATCACAACAGGCACACAAATTCCAACAACAAGTGGCCTTTGGAAACCTCAGTGGAATTTCCAGAAAGCAGCATAGGATCCGTTTCATTCTGAGTTCAAGCTGTCTGAGTCTTTACCCACACAGCCCATAATTGGAACAACATCAGTGCAGTCTCCCAAGTTTCTGTGATAAAATTCTGGCCACCACAAAGAAATATATACCCCTCCACTCCCCCCAGGATTTTGTCAACAATTAATTCCTGGACAGTCATCTGATGCAACCAGACTGTATCGGGAATTTAAATCCAGTAAGAATGAATAGGTTTGTGACAAAAAGCAGAGACCTTCTTTATCTTCTAGCTCAAACAAGGCAAAAGCGATGGAAAGAAACTACTCCAAATTGAACTTCACACTTTCCAGTTGCAAAGTCTAGCAAACTATTAAGAGATTGAGTGGAGAGTCTAGGCTGGTCAAGAAGGAATACCCAGCCACAGCAAACTCCACCACATCCCAGCTGGTAGCCAACTGCAGAGCTCCTAATCAAGACAAAGCTTTCAGTCACACAGTTAAAATGATGGTTCCTGAGAAATGGCAGGTTCAGGGAGTGGATACGAACCTGATGACTCCTTTTACTCATCAAGAGCTCAACCTGGCTATACATCAACTGCAGCCTAATAAGGCTCCTAGTCCAGATACCATTCACAATGAGTTTGTTTCTCAATTTTGGTCAATCAGCAAAAACTGGCTGCTTCAAATTCTGAATTGTACTGAGAATTGCAGTATTCCAAAACCCTGGTGCAGAGCAGACGTCGTAGCTGTTCCCAAGCCAGGAAAACCATTGACAGACCCAGAGAGCTACTGACAGATTTCTCTGCTGTGCGTTAACTACAAGCCGATGAAGAGATTAATCCTGATGTGGATTAATGAGGTAGTCACTCCTCAGCTGCCTCGCCTTTAGGCTAGATCCAAGATCAGGAACTTTATCTGACTCAAAATATAGAAAATGCATGAAAGTCTGGAAAGAAAGTTTGGGCAGTCACTATTGATCTGACAGCAGCCTATGACACTGTGTGGCATATTAACTTGCAGCAGCTTAGCAGCCAGCCTTTTTCTTGTAGGCTAATGATGCAGTTCATCTGAGAAATGGTTCGCAGCTAAAACTTCCTCCTGTAAATTGGGCAGAAAAATCAGTCACCTTAAATGTCTCCATAATGGCCTTCCACAAGAGTCAGTTTTGGCTCTCATTTTGTCCCAGAGATATACCTCCAACCTCCCTGAAACACAAGCCGAGAAGTATATGTATGGTGAGAACATCTGTATTGCTGACACTGGAAATTATTTCCCCAGGATCAAAGGGAATCTCAGTCAGCGTGGATATGCTGACAATTTACCTCCAGCCATGGAGACTAATCCTAGTGAAAATAAGACAGTGGCAACTACTTTCCATCTAAACAATCGTCTTGCCAATTGACCGATCTCAATCTGTGTCCATGGACGACTGCTGACGTTCCATCCAGTTGTCACATATTTGGGAGTAAAACTCGACCATAGCCTGACATACCAGTCCCACTTGGAACACCTGCAAATGAAGATTTCTTCCCATACCACTTTGATATGAAAACTATCAGGAGCCTCCTGGAGAGGAGACCCTTCAGTCCCTCATTCATCTGTATTGGCCTTTGTGCTTGTTCCAACTGAATGCTGCTCTGCAGTTTGGGGGCACAGGTGTCACACTCAACTTGTTGACACTGAACTGAATTCAGCCACTCATTATTAGCAGCTGCTTGAATTATAGACCAATTTTCAGTCTGTATGTGCTAGCACACATAGCTCTGCCTGATCTTCGACCAGTTGCCCTTTCTGTTAAGTCTACCTACCTGGACATCTGTGACAAATGAAACCAACCCATTACATCTCCCGTTGACTGATGCTCCATTCTCAGACAGGAAAAACACAGCACCAAATCAAAGGTCTGCTGGTATTCTGGGAAGGAATCACACCCCTGTGTGACACCACAGCTGATCACTACTCCCCTTTGCTATGACAGCACATGCATTCTTGGATAAGAGTGCTACTGGCCCTTTACCATGCTCGAATGATCAGCTCTGCCAGAGAGCTGAAAACTACATTCTTACAGAGTAGAGAGCATCAGCGGGAAAGAGAGTCTAAAACAGTAAATAAATTTAGGAGTCCATCGCTGCACCTGCCTCCTTATCTACTTGATCTTAGATCCTGCATCAGCTCAACAGGGTACTCTGTGGATTGTCCAGAGTTGCTGCAACTATGCTCTGGCTTAGCCTGGTTTCTTCCCCATGTTGTGACTGGGAAAGCATTGCAGTCAATAACTCATGTAGTGATGGATACTCAACCCAACATCTAGAGGGCAGTTTACAACGCCTAGCCTCTCTTGATATAGAGGGCATCCTCTGGTAACGGAACTTGGACATTGAGCTCCGATGTCTGCATATGAGAGAAAGAGAGGTGGCCAATTTCAAACGAATTGTAAAGGCAGTGTTATACATTTGTAGGTCTGTGAAAGTATAAGCGGCTTCATACGAGACTATTTTATGTTTTGAGGGGATGTTTTACTAAGAAAAGCAACAATAGGGTATAAGAAGTAAGAGAAGTGTCCACTTTATCTGAGACATTCTAACAATCACCTGTTACTTGCTTTTCCTGGTACAATACCTTTTTGCTCCCTGAACACATAAATTATATCAACCACTTGTAATATGCATCACCATTTACCTCTGTATTTGGCCCAAAAAGCACTGAGAGAACATGGGACTGAGAGCCAGGAACTCATAAATTTTAATCCTAGTTCTCACAATGACACCTTTTGTGACCTTGGGCAAGTCACTTTTTCTGCCTGTAAAATGGGGATGACACCACTTACTTACATCACAGGAGGACTTCTGAGGAGACTGGTAAATATAATATTAGTTAATATTTGTAAAGCAAAGTATCTAACAACAAGAATTTTTGCTCTAAGGACTCACTGGTGATGGACACTGAACTTCCTTCTCACTACACATGGCCCCTCCAAGTCAGGGTTAAGTCATGCTTGAAAGACAGCGTACGGAAACTTGCACTACTAGTCACTGTGCAGTGCCTACTCTCGGGACGGACAGAATATTAATCTTCAGGGCTATCAAACCAGCATTTCTCACAACACTGAATTCGCTTAATGAAAAAGATGTACACTGACTAAGAAATTAAAGCATTTGACTATTTTCTAGGATGATTCAAGTTCAGTTCTACTCCATAAAAACATAAAATGGCATCATGAAGTCTCGTGTGTATTGTTTATCAACAATTTCTGGACTGAATTTACTTACTCACTAGGAACAATATTTTTTTCTAACTGCTTGCCCTGCAAGTGGGCCCTGGGATCTAAAAGTTAAATTAAAGACTTTGTATTGGCATAACTAAGAACACAATTTGACTGTTGTGACACTAGTAAACCAGATGTCAGCTCTTGCCATGGCTCAAATTCATAGCTGGAAAACAGACCAGCTCACTTGTATGTTAATACTGTTTGAGACAGATGATGAGCTTGTAAGGATGTGTTTAGTGTTTAGACTCTATAAAATGGTTGTCAGTTGCTGCATGCATTAATCTTACTTCTTTTGTCTGTATCCCATGCTATAAGGTAATATGTAAGTTTTGTTTTATAATTGTAAAAATGTCTGCTCTGAGCTTGTGAACCTAGCCAGGAAAAGTGGTTTCCCCATCCATCCAGAAGAACTATCAAGACTAAATGGACCATCCAACACAAAGGCTCATTTAATGGCCTTCTTACACCCATGAAGGTTCTACATGTCAGAAAGCACATCCTATCAATTTGAATTCTGGAACAGATAGCTGACTTGAAGATTTTTCATCTCTTTTCTGTTTGGTCTCTTTCAAGGGATGGAGCTAAGAATCAAAACACAGAGACCCCATGGTCAACCTGGGTTATCCCTAAAAAGACAGTGCTTTTAGAACCCTAGACCGAACTCATTTGCATATATATGCTGCCTGCTTTAACCTGTAAATAACGACCTTGTTTCTTTTTCCTAGTTAATAAATCCTTAATTAGTTTATTACAGGATTAGCTACCAGCTTTATGTCTGGTGTGAGATCCAAGGTACAAACTGATCTGGGATAAGTGACTGGTCTCTTGGGACTGGGAGCAACCTGAATATTTTGTGATTCTCCGTGTAAGAGACCATTTATCACTAAGTCCAGCTTGCCCAAGTGGCAAGATAGACTGGAGTGCCCAAGAGGACTGTCTGTGACTCCATGCTAACTAAGACTGTTACAGTGATCCAGGAGTTAATATTTGTTACTGAGTTGGTGAAATTTAATTATATAATATACCACCACTTTGGGGTCTCTGCCCTGCTTTTGACAGTCTGCCCTGATGGTGGCACTCATGGTCATGAACCACTCCCAAGAGCATGACAGCCCTGCAGTTGGAAGTTTTAATAACTGTGTTGATACATGAGCCAGAATGCAGTTCACTCTCTCTTAGCCCTGAAGAACCAAAAAAGCTAACTGGAGTGAGGAGTGCTGAAAACATATTTTCATCAGTGAATTCAGCAGATATGACCCTAACACACTGATTTAGCGTGTGTGGCCACATCTGTCTCTAATGTTTGGCCCAGTAACTGTACAGCCTGCTATTTAACTGACAGCTAAACTAGTTCTCTTTTAGTGCAAGCAGTCTATGCTTCTGCCCTGGGGTCACCGATAAAAATAGCATTGCTATTTACATGGCCCCAGTTCATTACACACACACAGCAGAAATCCATTGAGTGATTTTGTTTTGGCAGTCACTATACTGAACATACTTGAAACTTTAAGTTATTAGGGCACGTTTCTTTTGTTCCCATCGATATTATTCTAAATCAATTTTGCTTGCTTTTAAGCATGGAAATGAGGATGAGAAGAACCTGAAATCCATTTATCAGTTGGCTCCAGCTTTTTGATTTGTTACCTGTCTCTTCTATCCTCAGTTCCTGCCAGGTACTCCTGCATTGTCTGATCGACCTTCTTCTGTACAATACTGTGAAGCCTTCTGCGTTCATTGTGATTCTCCCACTGACTGACCTGCAGACCTCTGTTGTGAACCTTTGTGAAAGCCAAGTATTCAAGACGTTCTTTTTCTTTACGTCTGCATTCCAAGATGAAACATTGAAACTTATCAGGTTTAGGAAACTTGGCCCTCTGTAAAAGAAAACATGTTTTTAACAATGGAAACAAGACCAATGGCTCTCTTTTAGTTTATCATCTCAAACAGGTAACGACCAATCATAAAGCAGGTATTAATAGGAGTTCAAAGTAATGTTAAATATAAAATTCAAAAACTACACTTTTCAGTAAATGCAAGCCACCATTCTAGGAAGGACTAGATAGCTCAAGGGATAGGTAATGGGATTAGGACCCATTCACCTCTAGGTCACAGAGACCATGGTTTACTGTGCTGACTAATACTGACTCACTACTTGGGCTCTGTCTACATTACAGCCTATGCCGGCATAACTTATGGCGCTCAGGGTTGTAAATAAACCACCCCGTGAGCGACATAAATTACACCAACATAAGCGCTTGTGTGCACGGTGCTGCAGCTTCTCCCACTGACATAACTTCTGCTGCTCAGACGTGGATTTTTTATGCTGATGGGAGAGCTCTTGCCCATCAGTATAGCGCACCTTCACAAGATGTGCTGTAGCAGTGCAGCTGTATCGGTTCTGCTGCCCCACTCTAGTGCTGTATGTATAAACATGGCCTCACTCGTACCCTGTTTATCTACTCTACTTTTCTGTCCGCATCCATTTGTGTCTCTTGCCATTGACTGAGACTGTAAGCTCCTTGGAGCAGGGACCTTCCTTTATTGATCTTTGCTGGGGTCCTGGTCCAGGACTAGGGCTCCTAGTCGCTACGGTAATACAAATGAATAATGATAACGATAATAAGTTGCTCTCATCTGACAGCATGGTTGTGGCCAGTGACCCACAGCACCATAAACACTGCAAACCTCTGCAGGCAGCCCTAGGAGTAGAGTCCCGCTGCCCTTCGCTGTAACGCAGGGGAGAGGCTGAGTTGTCCCTGCCCCACACCAACCTGGCGGCTGCGTGGCCAAGTCCCCAGCTCTGGGGCCCTCCACCCTGCAGCGGAAACATCACATGCTCTGCGGTCCTGCCCTGGGGTCTCACCACTCCACCACGCACAGGGATTCCCTCCCCGCCCCCCGAATTTCTCCAACCTCTCCCCCCCCCCCCCCCCCAGTTTTGTAAACTAGTTACATGCAGTGTTGCCTGTTTAGTGATTGTTTGGAAATGTGAATTGAAATAGAAACGTTAATACACACTTTAAAAGCATATACAGTGTATGATAAAATATGTGTATCTGAAAAAGTATAACAGATTTGAAAAGTATAAAACATAGACTAGCTTCCTTATACAGCTGTTGTTTTTCATGACAATGTCCGTGCATTCATTTCCGTGATGTTGGCCAACCTAATAATTTCAAATTATGATTTGTAAGCAAAGTCTAAATGAGCTCTCCTGGACAGCTAGTGATGAGCTAGGGGGAAAGTCTTCAAGACTTACATTTACACCTAATCTACCTAGGTATCCAGCAAACAGAGCTGCATTGGCCAAGTGATAGATTGGCTGAGGTTGGGTTACAAATCACTTGAATGCGGGGGGCGAGGGGGAGGAAATGAAATGTTCTTATTCTTGTTGTCTGAGTAGAGGGCAGTAGAACTGTACTTAGCCTATGCTGATTGAGGGCATCAAGAGAGAGGGTAGGGACAGGTGTTTTGCTTGATGGTCTGCCTGAGTCACAAGTACTATTTAACCTGCCCCTCTCCACTCTTTAAAGACAGAGCTGATTAGGCTCCATAGATAGGCTTTTGTTTTCTTAAGTAACCACTACAGCTGAAATCAGGTCTAAGTGCTTAGAACTGCTGTAGGACAGTGTTTCTGTGGAAGAGACGGCCCAGTCTGCACGAGCAGCGAGGTTCCCCCACCGAGAGCTCAGCTGAAATCACTGAGAGCTGGGTGGAACCTCAACAGACCAACTAGCAGAGGTCAGAGTGGCAGGTGGCAGCAGAAGGTGACGGCGCAGCACCATTGGCAACATTGCAATGGAGTGAACAGTGGCACAACGAACAACAGAGGCCAGAGCTAACGGTGAGCAGCTGGAGGAATGAGCAAGGTGCCTTCTTGCCCCCACCTGGGAGGTGAACTCATGTGAACGCACCTCTGAACTCCGAGACTCCACTGACCAAGGACAACACCAGTGAGTGTTAATGAGGCTGTTAAGAATGCTGGAGACACAACACAGTTCATGTGACCAAACATGGCTGTGGCATCATACATTCTATTTAAGCAAGATATATCACACACTACAAACTGGATGCCAATGTTAAGTGCATTGTCACTTGTTCATCCTGAAGCTGAACACTGGTTCTGAACAAGACCAGCATATACTCACTATCTTAACTGATTTCAGAGTAACAGCCGTGTTAGTCTGTCTTCGCAAAAAGAAAAGGAGTACTTGTGGCACCTTAGAGACTAACCAACTGATTTGAGCATGAGCTTTCGTGAGCTACAGCTCACTTCATTTATCTTAACTGACTGGCTAGACGCATGTGGTGCAACAGTGAAAGACTCAACAGTTGAAAAAGTGAAGAACTCTCTCACCACAAAAAAAAATTTGCACACATGGCTGATGAATGCATCAATGCAAATGGGCATCAAGTATTAAGTCATTGTGTATGTTTCCTTGATGTCAGTGGTAGGCCAGTAGATGCGTTTCTAGATGTTCAAGTTATAGAAGACACATTGGCTGCATCTGTGACAACCCACATCTTAGAAGAGTTAAATGCTTGTCAGTTGGACCCCAAACAGATGGCTGCTTCTACATTTGATGGAGCTGCAAAATTCTCTAGAAGACATGGTGGAGTACAAGCTTTACTCAGAGAAAAGTGTAACCCTAATCTCTCCTATACACACTGCAGAGGTCATCTACTCCAACTAGTGCTAGTACGAGCTGCAGACTCTTCAAAAGACATTTAAAAAGCTATAAATTTAATGTCTTCATTATATTCTTTTTTCTGCAAGAGTCCAAAAAGACTGAATATCTTGGAAAATATAGAAGATACACTGGGACTCAAGTTCAAATTAGTTCAACCTGGGAAAATCCTCTGGCTTTCTCATGAGCAATCCTTGGCTGTTGTCTTAAAATTACGCCAGCCATTATTACTGGCTTTGGAAAGTATCTACCAAGATGGGATGGATCTAAGTCGTGAGGCTGGTGGATTACTTTTGATACTACATTCAGAGAAGATTATTGTCATTCTCTCCCTTGTAAGTCTACTGTTGAAACCACTTGGGTCATTAAACAATGCCATCCAGGCATCTGCTACAACAGTAGTAGATCTTTGTCCAGCAATAGAAGCTACATTTGGATCAATCAGAGAGCTATCCATTGAAAAACTACTGGAAAAAGCAAAGACTTCAGTCCTTAAGTTGAGTAATGAAGGCATTTATATTGAATCCTTAAGTGAAAAGGACAAGAAGTGTTTGTTAAGACAAAGTACACAGACTTGATTCTTAAAAATCTACAACAGCGACTTATAGATTCTACTCAACCTCTATGTAGCTTTTACAGATCCCTGTCCTATAAAACACCAAGAGTTGAGTGGAGTGAGGCACAACCAGCAATGGGGCTGCCATGTGCTCAGGACAGAATAGAGAATTTGAACACAGAGTGGAATATCATACAACAAATTAATGAAGATTTTATTTCAACTTTCAGAGGCTTGTTCTCCTGCACATCTACCAATGTGATATGTGCCAGCAATGCCCATCTGCCATGTACGTTGGCCAAACAAAACAGTCTCTACGTAAAAGAATAAATGGACACAAATCAGACGTCAAGAATTATAACATTCAAAAACCAGTCGGAGAACACTTCAATCTCTTTGGTCACTCGATTACAGACCTAAAAGTGGCAATTCTTCAACAAAAAAACTTCAGAAACAGACTCCAATGAGAGACTGATGAATTGGAATTAATTTGCAAACTGGATACAGGTTTCAGAGGAACAGCCGTGTTAGTCTGTATTCGCAAAAAGAAAAGGAGTACTTGTGGCACCTTAGAGACTAACCAATTTATTTGAGCATGAGCTTTCGTGAGCTACAGCTCACTTCATCAGATGCATACCGTGGAAACTGCAGCAGACTTTATATATACACAGAGAATATGAAACAATACCTCCTCCCACCCCACTGTAGGCTTGAATAAAGACTGGGAGTGGATGGGTCATTACACAAAGTAAAACTATTTCCCCATGTTTATTCCCCCCCCACCGTTCCTCAGACGTTCTTGTCAACTGCTGGAAATGGCCCACCTTGATTATCACTACAAAAGGTTCTCCGCCCCCGCTCTCCTGCTGGTGATAGCTCACCTTACCTGATCACTCTCGTTACAGTGTGTATGGTAACACCCATTGTTTCATGTTCTCTGTGTACATAAATCTCCGCACTGTATTTTCCACTGAATGCATCCGATGAAGTGAGCTGTAGCTCACGAAAGCTCATGCTCAAATAAATGTATTCGTCTCTAAGGTGCCACAAGTACTCCTTTTCTTTTTTATCATCGCTAGTGGCTTGACCCAATCTTTGTGCTATGTTTCCTGAGATGAAAGAAGTAGGAATTCATCTCTTGTTACTCCCAGTCACAACAGCTACATTTGAGCGTGCTTTTGATTCATTGAATAGAATTTTGTGTTCTGAAAGAAGTCGCTTTCTGCCTAATCATGTGAATGATCTAATGAGCGTATCAATTGAAGGAATGGAAATACCGGACACACGAGTGGCCACCAAAGATGAACGCATTGCATTCAAGAAGTTCATTAACAGAGATGTGCAAAATTATAACACGAAACCAAGAAGGATCAAGATGTAGTGCTTCATAGAAGGCTTGAGTAGCCAACTTTAATTTTTGTGATGATTTTAAAATATGAGTTAAATCTAATTAAATGGTCATGAAACATTTTTCAGTTTTTACTGTAGTACCACAGAGCCACCTTCACCCTCACGGTCTCACCCCTCATCGGCCCTGCCCCCCCCATAAATTTGAACACCTCCCTCCATTTCAATGCCTGAGGAAAACACTGGCCACGCACCATAGTGCGGTGCCTGCACCCAGTGATGAACTGACAAAAATCTTAACAACCGGTTCCCTCCTCACCCCACGAGGGGGTCATAGCCCACTCCCGCCCCCCCAGGACTCCTGCCCCATCCAACCCCCCGCGTTCCTTGACACCCCCCCCGGTCCCCTACCCCATCCATTCCCCTCGCCTGTCCACCCCCAGAACTGGGCAGGAGGGTCTCATGGGCCACCGTAGTGGGTGCCCACCCTGCCCCTAAGAGCCAGAGGGACCTGCCGGAGGGGGCAAGGTGAGGAGTCCCGGCATTGCTTACCTGGGGCAGCTCCCAGGAAGCATCCGGCAGGTCCCTCTAGCTCCTAGGGGCAGAGTAGCTGCTCCCCACACTGATCACATCAAAAGTGTTGCCTTAGGCACCAACTCCGTGGGTGCTCCGGGGCTGGAGCACCTACGGGGGAAATTTGGTGGGTGCAGAGCACCCACCAGCAGCTCCCCACCCCGCTCGGTGCCTGGCCCCAGCTCACCTCTGCTCCGCCTCCTCCCCTGAATGTGCCGCCCCGCTCTGCTTCTCCGCCCCCCACAGGCTTCCCACAAATCAGCTGTTTGCGCGGGAAGCCTGGGCGGGCTGAGAAGCAAGCAGCAGCTTCAGGCTCAGGCCCAGGGAGGCAGAGGCAAGCTGGGGCAGGGAGCAGTTCCCCTGCGCCCCCCCCTCCCCCGCCCGGGTTACCTGCTGCAGCGCAGGTGGCCCTCCTGGGCCCCCAGCTCACCTCTGCTCCGCCTCCCTGGGCCTGAGCGCGAAGCCGCCGCTTGCTTCTCAGCCCTCCCAGGCTTCCTGCCTGAACAGTTGATTTGCGGGAAGCCGGGGGGCGGAGAAGCTGAGCGGGGCGTTCAGGGGAGGAAGCAGAGGCGGAGTGGAGGTGAGCTGGGGCCGGGCAGGGAGCTGCCGGTGGGTGCTCTGCACCCACCAAATTTCCCCCGTAGGTGCTCCAGCCAAGGAGCACCCACGGAGTCGATGCCTAAGGCGCCACTTTTGGCCGGTTGTTAACTTTAGAAGCCCTTTTAGAACCGGTTGTAAAACAGCTTCTAAATTTAACAACCGGCTCCAGCTCACCACTGCCTGCACCCAGCGCCGCTGCCTCCCCACCCTACCGCAGCGTCTGCGCCCACCAGGGGCACTGGAACCATGTGTACAGCGGGGCAGCCGAGAGCCATTGAACCCAGCTGAAAACCCTGGACATGATGGAAACCACTTCGTGCCCGAGAGTGCAGCAGCACCCCCAGTTCCAGCACCTATGGCCCCCTACCCCGCGCCCCACACCGTGCCTCTGCGCCTGCGCCCACTCCCGCCCCACCTGCGCCCACTCCCGTCCCCTGCGCCTGCGCCTCAGCCCGAGCGTCTCACCAGCGCCACTGAGTGCGGGGTGGGGCCCGTCACCTCCCGGAGGCGCTGGCTCCACTGGCCCAGCATCACTCCCCCGGCCGCCGCTGGAACCGCGGGGAGACTGCCCGGCCGCCGCCACTTCCGGGACGCGCGAGCCGTTGCTATGACAATTGGCGGAGCATAGCGGAAGTGACCTCAGGAGAGAACGCTCTGTGAGCCGTCTCCTGAGGATCACGCGTCAGCAAGCGTGCGGCGCATGCCCACGAATGGGCGGCGAGAAAGCTCGGTTCGTGGGGGGAACACAAAGGCAGCAGTAAGCATGCGCATAATGACGTTGTGATTCGTGGTGGAAGCCCAGGCCTGCCGTGGTTGCTAGGTGCCCGCAGTCACTGCTCAGGGACGCAGGGGGCGGGGCCACCACTGTCAGAGCAGGGCCTTCTGCAGGGCGGGCAGCCTGGGTCTCCTTCCCTAGCGCAAAGCTGCAGGCCAGACTGTCCTGTATGCCATGGGGCTGTGCTCCCCACACTACAGCAGCCTGCTTTGCTCCCCCTGTCTATCGGGCCACTGAGCCCTGGCCCCAGTTACACCAAGCATGTTCCCACCTGCACACACAGCACCGCCCCTGAGCACAGGGCCTGCCAGCCCTATCCCCTCGCCAGCACACATAGCACCCCCATATATGGATGCAGACCACAGAGCCCTGCCACCACCATTCACCCACCAGCCAACGCACCACCACTACCGTGTATGGGGCTGTTGGGTCCAGGGTGGTGGTACCGCCATACTCCCACCAACACCCACTGCCACGACATGTGGGGCCAGAGCACAGGGCTGTGCGCCACCACTCTGCTCCCGCCAGCACACATGCACATACTGCCACCATGTAGGACGCCACCAAGCCGGGAGCCTCGTCACCACCATGCTCCCATCAGCACATATGCTGCCACGACATATGGAGCCACTGCTGCTAATACCGTGCTCTCACAGACCCATGTGTTACCACTGTGTATGGAGATAGCACTCCTAGGGCACCACCACTGCTCCACTCACTACGAAAATGTACGTTTATGTGACTTGCCTAGAGTCACATAGTGAGTCAGTAGCAGAGTTGGTAACAGAACCTTTATGTCCTCTGATGGAATATGTTTTACAAGGAATGTAATTTTAAAAATACTGTAGCTCTGATCGTCTACCTTTAATACATACGGACATACATATATTTGAGAGCTAACATCTAGGTGCACTTTAGCGTTATAAAATGTTTAGAATATTGCTTTTAATTTAGACCCTTTTTCTCTGCAGATAATGCCGAATCTGGGCTTTTTGTCAGTTCATGCTTAAACCAAGGTCCTACAGCATAGTGCTTGCTCTTTTCATTTCAGCTAAACCTCTTCTATGATGCGTTATTGACATCTAGTGGCCAAATGATTCATTGTAGTTGTGCAGTCTGGAAACGCACAGGATGATACGGTATATGAATCATAGAATATCAGGGTTGGAAGGGACCTCAGGAGGTCATCTAGTCCAATCCCCTGCTCAAAGCAGGTCCAATCCCCAATTAAATCATCCCAGCCAGGGCAGTATCATGAAGTAGTATCATGGCACAGGAATGTAGAAATTACAAGATTAACCAAAAAGAAAAGGAGTACTTGTGGCACCTTAGAGACTAACCAATTTATTTGAGCATGAGCTTTCGTGAGCCACTGAAGTGAGCTGTGGCTCACGAAAGCTCATGCTCAAATAAATTGGTTAGTCTCTAAGGTGCCACAAGTACTCCTTTTCTTTTTGCGAATACAGACTAACACGGCTGTTCCTCTGAAACCTGTCAAGATTAACCAAAAAAACCCAAACCCTACTAGCTTTACTATCCTCTTGCAAGGGCAGTATATAGTCTCCTGTGACATTATGAGTGTAATATAATATCTCATTGAAAGGTGACAGGGCCAGAAAGAGTTAATTAACTCACAGACTGACCTGATCCTTGGCCAAACTTTAAAGATGGGTTAGGAAGATATGTAAATGATTAGAGATTTGAAATGCAAGTCTGCATTGTTAGACATAGAAGGGTAGATGTTTGTTGAGGTCTTGTGATGTAAGCAAACAAGTCTTGTCTATTGCTATAGCTTTGATTCAAAGATCAAAAAAGGAGTATTAACATTTAGGAAGACATTTGAGTGAAATCGTATTATTGTCAATATGTCTCTCTGCAGGTTGTGGTAACCTGTAGCTGAACTGTTTAATGGATAAGTTACCCTGTAATAATTGCCATGATGTTTAGGAGAAGGAAAGTTAAGGCTATTGTTTTCTCAGGCCAAAAGGCTGCTAGAAATGTATAAAACCCTTGGGACATGATCCTTCTTCATCTCAGATCTGCTTTGGGTTTCAAGAAGGGGAAACCCTAAGCCATAAGGATTGAGATCCCCAGTCACCCTGAATAAGGACATTGGACTATAACCTATGGACTATTTCTAAAAGGACTTTTGGCAACTACAAGCTCATCTCTGCTATGTGTCTGAACCTCAAGAATTGAATTCAAGTCTGTACATGTATTGATCTTTTAACCAACACTCTCTCTCTTTTCTTTTTTAATAAATTTTAGCTTAGTTAATAAGAATTGGCTATAAGCGTGTATTTTGGGTAAGGTCTAAGTTATAATTGGACCTGGGTGTGTGGCTGACCCTTTGGGGTTGGAAGAACTTTTTCTTTTATACGATGAGATAAGATTTTCAGTAATCATCATCATATCTGACATGTGTGTCTGGATGGAGGCCTGAGGCTGGGTACCTGGGTACTGGGTGCATTATTTGGACTTCTGAGTAACTAGTGAGGTAATACAGAAGTAGTTTTGTGCTGGCTTGGTAAATCTAAGTACTGGAATATCCACCAGCGTTTGGGGTTTGTCTGCCCTGTTCTGTTTGCAGTTCACCCTAACTGAGTGACCTCAGCTGGGCAGCATTGTCACACTCCTTAGAGCCCTTAAACCTCTAACTGCCAGAAGCCTGGACTGGACAATGAGGGATGGATCACTCAATAATTGTCCTGTTTTGTGGATTCCCTCTGAAGCCATCATTAGAGACAGAATACTGGGCTAGATGTACCACGGGAGCATATGCTCTCCTGCTACCCTATTCTCAGGTCCTTCCTGTGTCTCTTAGTTCTTTTCAGTCCATCCTCATCCATCAACTAGGCACAGTTCTTTTTACTGAGGTCTACTCTAGAGTAATTAATTAGAGTTTCAATAACCACAGAGCTGGCTCAGCTGCTATTCCCCAGTTCACTGTCACAGGGTGCCTTGTGACTTAGTGGCTAGCTGACTGGGAGATCAGACAGATGACGAGAAAGATTAAGGTCTTTGGTTTTGTCAAGAAGCACTCTATCTTATTTTGAAGGAAGACTTTGTCCCTCTTCCACATACTCAAGCAGGATCTTCCTGTGGTTCTTCTATACCAGAGGAAAAGGGGCTCTCCAGCCCACCCACACCTTGGAGCTCAAATCTAGGGCCCAGGAACAGAGTAGCAGTTTGAGTTTTCCTTTCAAGTGTTCCCACTCTGCCTTTACCCATCATGTTCCCTAAGAGAGACCCCAGAGTACAGGTAAGCTTTCAACAGTTTGGAACAGTCCCAGTTTTTTTATTCTACCCCCTCATGAAAGGCACTAAAGCCTTCACCAGATGGAAATTAACTGTGCTCCCTGGATCCTCTCACTTCAAGAAGGAATCAAAGACCTTCACAAGTAACAGATACATAGCTCCTTTTTGCTCCAGAGGAGAATCCAGACACAGGGCCTGATTCCTCACTGCTCTGCACCTTGTGTAGTTATTTACAGCTAGTTCAAAAATCAAAATAATAGTGTTTTAAACTTTTTTTCCACAGGTGTAAAGAAGTACACAAAGATTAGAGCAATAGACTTTAGCAGAGCAAATCAGTTTCCTAGTCTATACCCCCCTCTCTAAAGCCCTTTCTGGCCAGAAAAGAAAAACCAAACAAGGTCTGTAGGTTCTCCCTGCTCCAGGAGGAAACAGACAGAGCCAATTCCCTAGTTGGTGTAATCAATGAAGTTAATGGAGCTACAGTGATATACACCAGCTGAGGATTTGGCCAACAGTCTTTCTATTCAGTCTATAACTCCTTTCAGAAAAGAGCTTTCACTTCTTTCTCTGGAAGAGAAACAATGTCTTTTAAATTAGAACCAACCTTCTTCCCTGCCAAAAACATACCTGTTGTTGGCTCTCCATGTCCTTTGTGTGATAGCATGGCTGTTAATTCAATCCCAGCAGCTCTAACATCTGATTTTCTCCTTCCTCATGAGGGTTCCAGGCTGAGTATCTCCACGAAGCGGAGTTTGAGCTCCCCTATGGCTTTTTCACCCACTCAGACTTTTAATGCTCCTAGGCCTCTGACAGGTAATATATTCCATCACGTTCTCATAAACCCTCAGTAACCGTGGCTGCAGGCAATATTTGATTGTACACTTGAGGAAATCATGCCTCCTGGATTCTTATGTCTGTCATCAGATTTGTGTGTGTGTATGATTGGCAGAGTTCCTCCCTACTGTGTGATCAGACCCACATGACTGGCTGAAAGGTCAGAGTGAGTCAGAAATTTTCATAAGCATCTATCTATGGGCATATACTATGTGTGTAATAGGGATTTCAACTTTTAATATCTCATATTGTTTGGTCATAAGAAAAAAAAGGGTTGGCTTCTACTTATTTGGTATAGTTAATGCTTGCAGACCAGAAATATGCCATTTTGGGTCTCAGCTGAAGTGCACAAGGCCATACACAAAAAGCACAAGTCCATCCATGGAAGGGTGTGATATTTCCAATGATTAATTCCATGCTCCATGGATTCTACTCTCATGGAGTTATGTTAAATTTACACTGGTGTAAGTGAGGTGCTGATAATTAATTAAAGAATTAATGATAATGATATGTCACTGTTTCTGGAAGTAGCATCAAGTATCAGTTTTACTTCTGGGTTAGCTTTAATAAAGCAGTTACTTCTGTTGGAATCATCTGTGTCTTTCTGTGCTCAATCCTCTTGGTGGCCCCACAACATGACAAGTGAGAGGAAACCAGCTGGATAGTGCAGTAGAGAATGTGGGGATAACTAGTTCTCCATGTTTAATCAACTCAGTGCTCATAAGAAGCTTAAAGGAGTTGCTGTGAGAAGCAGCAGCCATCCTAAAGCAGCTGGCTGAGCCTCAAATGTTAATTGCGGAGGCAGTTTTGGGATCTGTGAAATTGCTGACTTGGAATAAATTGTTGATTGGGTGAGATGTGGGGCAATTAGTAGAAAAGTTCTAAATTTGACCAGGGGTCTACTACAGTCTGAGTGCACTGATTGACACTCTGATATTTGTGCCTATGTAAGGGGACTGTTGCCCCCTTACTAATATTCAGTGGGGGTGTTGTAGTTCCCAATACTAAAAGGGGAAGGGTCGATGTGGAATCAGGACCTTGAGACTGCCAGTCTCTAGGAGCAATGGGGAGAGGCCAATGCTCCAGGTCAGCCTGAATGACAGGGCAGGCAGGTTAATTAGGGAGTCAGGAGGCTAGGGAGGTCCCATCTTCCGTGTGAGCTGGAATTGCCTGGATCAGACAGAGTGGGGCCAAGCTAAGGAGAAAGCAGGGGCCCAAGCTGAGCTGGGGAGCAGAGCTGCAGCCCCAAAGCCAGAGGCACAGCCCAAAGAGAGCAGACTTACCCTGGGAGCAGAGCTGCAGCAATCAGAACCAGAGGGGCCAGAAAAGAAGCCCACGAAGCAGGTCAGTGCTGGGAGCAGAGTCACAGAAGCAGCCTGCAGAGCAGACCTGTCCGGGGAGCAGAGCTGTAGCAACCAGGGCCAGAGAAGCAGCCCAGGGAGCTGGAGGCAGAGCAGTAGCCGTGCTGAGGCAGAGTGGAGCTGGAACTAAGACAAAGTGGAGCTGGAGCCGGAGCTGGGGCTGGAGCAGTCCGGAGCCGGGTGTCATGAGCAGCTGCGGAGAGCGAGGGGGGACCCTGGGCTGTGGGCCCAGCACAGGGAGACGCCTCAGCCAGGAGGCTCTGCAGGTCGGACTCGGAGGGGGATATGTAACCCTGACAGGGCGGGGGCAATGCTGGGAAGAAGGGCCCTGCCACCTAGAGTCTTAGAGCATGTGGCCACCACCAGAGCGAGTGTCCAACCCACAGTATCCCTGCAGCACAGCCAGGGCCTGAGAAGAAGGCCTGGGACTTACAAGGAACAGATTCCAGAGTAGCAGCCGTGTTAGTCTGTATTTGCGAAAAGAAAAGGAGTACTTGTGGCACCTTAGAGACTCACCAATTTATTTGAGCATAAGCTTTCAATTGAAGTGAGCTGTAGGTCACGAAAGCTTATGCTCAAATAAATTGGTGAGTCTCTAAGGTACCACAAGTACTCCTTTTCTTTTTAAGGAACAGATTGTTAACTGCCCTGACATTCCAGAGACTGTTTGTGATGTTCCCTGCCACAGAGCGGGTTGATGTGTTGCCTTTAACCTTTCCCATTTTCCCTTATTCTTTTTAAAATTAATTGTTGATTAAATAACTTGCATTTGCTTTCAGTTGTATGTAATGGTTAGTGGGTTAGAGAAGTGCTCAGTGCAGAGAGAGTACCCCAGAGTGGGGACACCCTAGCTCCTGTCCTAGGTGACCACAGCAGGGTTGGGGGTCAAGCCTCCCAGGAATCCCAGGCTCAGCCTTGTTGGGGTTACGAGGACTCTGCCAGACAGGAGAGTGGGAGAGGAGTCCTCAACGACAGGGAGGCCACTGGGTAAAGGAAATGGCAGCAAGGATTCCGATCCTTTCGCTAGCCCACTTCACCGGGGTAGTGCAGAAGCCAGGAAAGTTCCCCAAAATAGCGTGACTATTCCCCCGCTTACACCTAGTTTAGGGCAGCACAAGATCAATTTGCTTTGCTGGCATGCCCTGGGAAAAGTCCTGTCAGTCAAGCTTTCTCTCTTACCCTAACCATCACATGGGGATGAGGAAGATCAGCTGCTCTTTTTTCTCCCCTCACTGATAGATGGAAAAGCTACTATTCTCATCTCTCTCTCAAGCATGGAGGGGCACAGGGTAACTAGAGAAAAGGGAATGAAAAGGAAAGGCGGGAGGAATGAATAATCCCAGCAATGTCAAGATGATATGTATTAAATCATAAATACAATATGATGTGTCCTAATATACATTAGAGCCAAATGTGTTTGGAAGGTATTGTGACACAGTATGGTTTAGCTGGTAGTAATCTCGCCGCTGGGCTAGTGATGTTCAAGTTTCACATTAAGACGTGGGCTCCTATCCAATGCTTTTATTTCAGTGCAGTACTATGGGGATGCTGTAAATTAGAAATGTCTCGTCAATGAGACATTAACCTGGGTCCTCCTTGCTCACCATCTCTGTGGAGATTACAGATGTCACTTTTAGGAACAAGTAAGGTTTGTGCTTTGGCCAAAATTCCCTCTTACAACAAATCAGAGTTGAATGGCCAAAGTTGTGTGTGAGCTGTTGCAGAAAGTATCACTATGGTTGCTGTCGGGTTTGTCTGCACAGTGTATTAATAGTGTCTGGTGGCTCTGTACAAATACTTTGGATATTTGGTTGTGAAAGATGCTACAGGAAACGAAATTCTATTTTTAGTGAAGTGATGCCCTTTGAAATGCAAGCAAACATACATGAATGCACTGATGAATGCAAATGCTGTGATGTTACAGTTTAGTGTTTTATAAAGACTTCATACTTGTCAGTACGCAGAGTCCTTGGGTTATTAGCTAAATACAGTATTGCAATAATTTGTCTATTTTAGAAATGAGAATAAAAAAAATTGCTGAGAAAACACTTATATTTTTACTACTGGGACATAAGTTGATGAATCTGTGAAACCAGACGGGAAACTTAAACTGAAAGAAAAGGAGTACTTGTGGCACCTTAGAGACTAACAAATTTATTTGAGCATAAGCTTTCGTGACCTACAGCTCACTTTATCAGATGCACTGAATGATAGCTGAGGATTTGGCACAGGGAATAGAGGAAAAGTACTTTTTAAAAATTGCTTTTCCCCCTTGCTGAACTATTTAGTTCCTAATAGGCAGCCCTTACTGAGTCATGTCTTCCCTTTCCCTAAACAGGGAAACAATTTATTCCAGTTCCATTTGCTGGACAGCACATAGGTTTTCTGAGTCACCAAACCGTTTTCCTTTTTAGCCCTGAATTTTGAGAAAACCTGACCCTGAAGCTTCCACAGAGCATCCCTGGCTTGATCCTGAGCTCAGATATTCAGACATAAAGTACCAGGAAGCTTGCAAAGGGAGTGTATTTTTATTTTATTTTACAAACAAAATAGTCCAAAGCATCAATTAATACTAGGAATTGAAGGCAAGATTTTTTATTTATTTATTTTAAATATAAGAAACCTTCTCTGAGCTAGCAGAGTATAATATAATTTGACTTTTATTAATATTAAGATTCCCCCCCTTATACTTCATTATGATAGCTGTTACTGTCAGATCAATTAGCCTCTGTCTACTTTTAGCTCCTTCCTTGGCATCTCTCTAATGTAAAGATCACAGTTTTCTATATGACAGCAAGTACATGGGCTGTCATTTACAACCATGTTTTCTGCCTTTTTGTAGAGCGTTGAAATTTTATATATAAAGAACAAAGAGACTTTCAGTCTGAATGACTTTCAGTTTAGGTTAAGATAAAAAAACCCAAAAGTAAAGTCTCTGGGAGAGAGCACTGTGTGGGTCTCATTTGTATGATTTGAATATAACATGAAGTGAGCTGTAGCTCACGAAAGCTCATGCTCAAATAAATTGGTTAGTCTCTAAGGTGCCACAAGTACTCCTTTTCTTTTTGCAAAGACAGACTAACACGGCTGTTACTCTGAAACATGGCTGACAGTGTCGTAGACAAACCTTTTGGAGAATTAAAGGTGCAGTTAACACAGTACCTTAACAATGACATAGCTATGTCCATGTCTAGAATTTGATCTTCAAATATTTCACAAAAGTAAACTTTAGTCTAAAATGTCATTTACCCTGCTCCCTTCCAAACTGGGTTACTAGGTGCCAAAAAGCCATTATCAAGAAAGAAGGCTATGCTGGTTAAAAAAAACCAGCCTGTTTTAGAGGGGAAGTGAAAGCAGTTGTAAAAAATAAAATATAACCAGTAGAAGAAAGGGGAAGTTGATATTAATGAATATAAATCAGATGTTGAAAACTGACAAGGAAAGCGACTCAAGGAGAAATTTATGGCTATCAGAATTAAGGACAAGAAGAAGGAGTTTTTAAAATATATTAGGAACAAAAATAATCCAGACAATAATATTGGTCTGCTACTAGATGGATATGATAGAATTGTCATTAATAGTGCAGGAAAGATAGAAGTGTTCAATAAATATTTCTGTTTGTATTTGGGGGAAAAAACAGATGGTACAGTCTCATCATATTGTGATAACATTCTTTCCATTCCACTAGTATCTGTGGAGGATATTAAACAGTAGCTACTAAAATTAGACATTTTAAATCCTCAGATCCAGATAAGTTTTGTCCAAGAGTTTTAAAAGAGCTGGCTGAAGATCTTGATGGACCAATTAATGTTAATTTTCAATAATACTAGGGAGGTTCCAGAAGACTGGAAGAAAGCTAATGTGTCAGTGTTTAAAAAAGTAAACTGGATCACATGGGTAATTATAGGCCTGTCAGCCTGAGATGGATCCTGGGTAAGATAATGGAGCAACAGGCATGAGACTTGATTTATAAAGAACTAAAGAAGGGTAGTATAATTAATTCAAATCAACATGTGTTTATGGAAAATAGATTCTGTCAAACTAACTTGATATTTTTATGAGCTTACAAATTTGGTTAATAAAGGTTATACTGTTGCTGTAATAGACTTTTTAAAGTGTTTGACTTGGTACCACGTGACATTGTGACTAAAAAACCTAGAATTATGTAAAATTAACATAACACATCTTAAATGGATTAAAAACTGACTAACTAATAGGTCTCTAAATGCAAATGTAAACCAGGAATCGTCATGGAGATGGTCAGTTTCCAGTGGAGCCCTGCAGGGATTGGCTCTATGCTATTTAACATTTTTGTCAATAACCTGGAAGAAAACCTAAAATCATCACTGATAAAATTTGTAGATTACACACAAATCTGAGGAGTGGTAAATAACACAGAAGACAGGTCACTGATTCAGAGCAATTTGCATTGCTTGGTAAACTGCGCACAAGCAAACAATATGCATTTTAATACATCAAAATATAAATGTATTCATCTGGGAATAAAGAAGGTAGGCCATACTTACAGGATAGGAAACTCTATCCTGGGAAGCAGTGACTCTGAAAAAGATTTGGGGGTTATAGTAGCTAATCACCTGAACATAAGCTCCCAATGTGATGCTATGCCACAAGAACTAATGTGATCCTGGGATGCATAAAAATCTTGAGTAGGCATAGAGAGGTTATTTTACCTCTGTCTTTGGTATTGATGCGACTGCTGCTGGAATACTATGTCCAGTTCTGGTGCCCACAATCCAAGAAGGAGGTTGTTGGGGACACTGGGGCATGGCCACTAGGTAACTCGAGGGGATGGAAGACCACGAGTGTCGATGAAGCCCCCTCGCACTAGGCCCAAGTGTCCTTGGCCCCCCCTCCTGCCTGGAGGCACTCGCAGCAGCTCTGCGTACTAGGCCCAAGTGTCCTTGGCCCCCCGCGCCTGGAGGCACTCACAGCAGTTATGCTGAAGATCTGCAACAATATGTTGCAGAGTCAGACTGCCTGAAACTAAACAAGGCCAAACAGGGCAGATATGGAAGAAAAATGCTGAATAAAGCAGCTTTATGTATAGTTTAACAAATGATACAAAAAACAAGAGAACTAGCTGGTAACTGGACTGGCTGGCTATATGGATACTTAAGGCAGCTTGCTATTGGATAAGTATGCTGAAGAAAGGATGTATAAAAGTCTGTGTAACTTCCTGCTCTGTGTGCAGGATTTGAGATTCTAATCTCCCTGTACCTTTTTGAAGCTTCAAATAAACTTTTCTGCTTCTCCACCCCGTTGTGATTATTGGGTGAAGCACACCGGGTAGCGAACCAACCCCTGCTGTTGTTTTACCTCTCAGCACTGGGTGCTGGCAACAAGGTTGATAAATTGCAATGGGTTCAGAGAAGAGCCCCAAGAATGATTAAAAGATCAGAAAACATGCCTTATAGTGACAGACTCAAGGAACTCAATTTATTTAGTTTAACAAAGAGAAGTTTAAGGGGTGAAATTATTGCAGTTTATAATTACCTATGTGGGGAACAAATATTTGGCTCTCCAATCTAGCAGAGAAAGCTATAACATGATCCAATGGCTAGAAGTTGAAGCTAGACAAATTCAGACTGGAAATAAGGCATAATTTTTAAATGCTGAGAGTAATTCACCACTGAAATGGTTTACCAAGGGTCGTGGTGGATTCTCCATCACTGACAATTTTTAATGTCCAGATGAGATGTTTTTTCTAAAAGATATGGTCTAGGAATTATTTTGAGGAAGTTCTATGGCCTGTGGTGTATAAGAAGTCAGACTAGATGATCACAATGGTACCTTCTGGCTTTAGAATCTATGAATCTGTGGAACAATCCTGTTTACATATTTTCAGTTAACTCTTCTTTTGTACAGCTATACAAATCCATGTAGCACTTTCCTAGATAAAGTTCCAGTAATGTACAACTGAAAAGCTCACACTAGATGCGTCATTTGTGCAATGAAGAGTGTGGTTCTTGGTTTAACAAATAGTAGCAATCCTAGGTACAGCTAATCCAAGTTAGACTTTATTTATAACACGCCAATAGCTCAGAGATGGGCTATTCAGTTTACTGCACTGAATGCAGCACATATGATTACCTGCCATGTGAGCAGGTGGCATATGTGTGCATTCTGTGCAAAGAGGTCATAGTCCTCAGAGACTCAGTATAGGCTCTTGAGACCAGAGTGGCTGAACTGGAAGAGCTAAGGGAGACAGAGAGGTACATAGATGAGATTTTCTGGGATGCAGTAGAGCAGTCCCACCCGCAGCCTGACAGCCGCTGTGCTTTCGGGGAGGATGAAAATCTTGGGGAAGGAGAACATTAAACTAGAGCAGAGGGAAACAATCCTATAGTTGGGACCCTCCTTCCAGATGATATCATGGTATCCTTTCACACTGAGGATATCTCTCCAGGGGAGGGAATCCCAGTTATTAGAAAGAGACAGGTAATAGTAATGGGGAATTTGATCATTAGAAATATAGATAGCTGGGTTTGTGATGACCAGGAGAACAACATGGTGAATTGCCTGCCAAGTGTGAAGGTTGCAAATCTCTTGAGACATCTAGACAGACTTATGTGCAGTGCTGGGGAGGAGACAGTGGTTGTGGTACACTTAGGTACCAGTGACATAGGGAAAGGTAGGAGAGAGGTCCTGGAGACCAAATTTAGGCTGCTAGGTAAGAGATTAAAGTTCAGGACTTCCATGGCAGCATTTTCTGAAATGGTTCCAATGCATGCACAGGGTCCGTAAGACAGGCAGAACTACAGGGTCCCAATGCATGGATGAGATGATGGTGTAGGGAGGAGGAATTTAGGTTATTAGGAACTGGGGAACCTTTTGGGAAAGGAGGAGCCTATACAGGAAGTATGGGCTCCACCTAACCAAAAGGGAACCAGATTGCTGACATGTAAAATTAAAAAGGTCATAGAGGATTTTTTAAACTAAGGACTGGGGGGGGGGAAATATGACAGGTGTGGAGGAGCACATGGTTTGGAAAGAGACATTCATTAGGGGTAGATCTATTAACGGGGATTTTCTATATCCTAGTAAAGATGGGGTGATAGAAATAGACAAAATACAGGTACGAACTGAATACAAACAGTCAAATGAAAAAGAATTCCATCCAATTACATCAAATCAAAGCAGACAACTAAAAAGTGACAAATTGTATAAATGCTTCTATACAAATGATAGAAGTCTAAATATGAAGATGGGTGAACTACAATACCTAGTATTAAGTGAGGATATTGATATAATCGGCATCACAGAAACTTGTTGGAATGATAATAATCAATGGGACATGGTAATATCAGGGTACAAAATATATAGGAATGACAGAGTAGGTTGTGCTGTTGCAGGAGTGGCACTATATGTGAAAGAAAGCATAGAGTCAAATATACTAAAAATCTTAAATGAATCAAACTGTACCATAGAATCTCTATGGATAGAAATTCCATGCTTGAATAATAAGAGTATAGCAGTAGGAATATGCTACTGACCACCTGACCAGGATGGTGATGTTGATTGTGAAGTGCTCAGGGAAATTAGAAAGGCTATTAAAACAGAAAACTCAACATTAGTGGGGGACTTCAACTATCCCCACATGGACTGGGTACATGTCACCTCAGGATGGGATGTAGAGATAAAGTGTCTAGACACCATTAATGACTGCTTCTTGGAGCAGCCCTGGAACCCACAAGGAGAACTGGTTGCCAGAGGATGTTGTGAAGGCCAAAAGTATAACTGAGTTCAAAAATGAATTAAATAAGTTCCTGGACGATAGGTCTATCAATTGCTATTAGTCAGGTCATGTCCCTAAACATTTTGCTGCCAGATGCTGGGACTGGACAACAAGGAATGGGGGGTCTTGCTGGTAGCCCTGTTCTCTTCATTCCCTCCGAAGCATCAGGCATTGACTACTGTCAGAAGACAGGAAACTGGGCTAGATGGACTATTGGTCTGGCCCAGTATGGCCATTCTTATGTTCTAAATTACAGGTTGTTTTTTCAAAGTTTCCACCACAGAAAGGATATAGGGGTGGCCAACCTGAGCCTGAGAAGGAGTCAGAATTTACCAATGTACTTTGCCAAAGAGCCACAGTAATAGGTCATCAGCCCCCCATAAGCTCCCCTGGCCCCCAGCACCTCCCACCTACTGGCAGCCCCGCCGATCAGTGCCTTCCCCTCCCTCCCCGGACCTCCCAATCACCTGTTTCGTGGCATCCAGGAGGCTCTGGGGGGGAGGGATAGGAGTGAGGGCACGGCAGGCTTAGGGGAGGGGGGTGGGAAGGGGTGGAGTGGGGGCACGGCCTCTGGCAGAGCCAGGGGTTGAGCAGTGATCACCCCCCAGCACATTGGAAAGTTGGCGCCTGTAGCTCCAGCCCTGGAGTCGGTGCCTTTACAAGGAGCCGCAGATTAACTTCTGACGAGCCACATGTGGCTCCGGAGCCATAGGTTGGCCACCCCTGATATAGGGCATTATTTACTTCAGCGAAATTGCACCAGGAATACATTTGGCCCAGTACATTTGGGCTGTGGCTTGTATGTTAAGTTTCAGCCTGAGAATGAATTATAAATCTCTGTTGTATTAATGTCCCTCCCAATTTTCAAATTTGTGTCCAAAACTCTTGACTCACTAGAGCTATTAAAATAAAAGCTTGGAAACTTTTTTTTTTTTTTTAAATAATGGCAAAAGTGTATCTCCCCTCCCCACTTTCCCTACTCAAATCAGCTGAACTCTTCAAACTTAAAACACAAGCACACTTTAAGGCAGAGAGCAGACCTGAAAAATTTCAGCCTGAAAGGTGACTAACCAAGTTACAAGCAACTGCAAAAGGGTGTTCAGAATGGAAATGTTTACTGTGCCTCAACAAGAGCTGCCCAATGCATTCCAGATATAATGCAGCTGCAAAAAAAAAAAAAAAAATCCCACAAAACTTACATGAGAAAGAAAGCTTTCTAATTTAGACTCCTCAGCACCTGCATAATAGTGAGCCCCCATCCATCCAGCAGGGATTCAATTTGCCCTGGTAGAGAGGGTCTCATGGTCGGCTGCGGAGGGGTAATCACATGTGCAACAGGCATGGGGAAGGAAGAATCATGTAAGGGAGGGCTGGAAAGAAGGTAGGCCTTGGGATTAATGTTAAGAATCAATTCAGTAGCCCTAGCACTCCATGTAAACGGTGCAGGGGTGCTGTGGCTGGTTGCTATTTCAGCCATAGACCTTTAGATGAATGACTTGAATATCACCTGCTCTGGTTTAAATATAGGGTTGCCAACTTTCTAATTGCAGAAAACCAAACACCCTTGCCCTGCCCCCTGTCCCACCCCTTCTCCAAGCCCTTTACCCCCACTCACTCCATCTCCCCTCCCTCCGTCGCTTGCTCTCCCCCACCCTCACTCACTTTCTCATTTTCACCAGGCTGGGGCAGGGGGTTGGGAGGCAGGAGGGGGTGAGGGCTCCAGCTGGGGAGTTCCAGCTCCAGGGTGGGATCAGAAGTGAGGGGTTCAGGGTGCGGGAGGGGGCTCTGGGCTGGGGCAGGAGGTGGGGGTGTGGGAGGAGGTGAGGGCTCTGGGGTGAGGGTTGGGATGAGGGATTTGGGTTGCAGGAGGGGGCTCCAGGCTGGGGACTGGGGCCAAAGGGTTTGTTGTGTGGGAGAGGGCTCCAGGCTGGGGCAGGGGGTGGGGGTGAGGGCTATGGGAATGAGGAGTTTGGGGTGCAGGAGGGGGCTCTGGGCTGGGGCCGAGAGGTTTGGAGTGCAGGGTGGGGGGTGAGGGCTCCGGCCTGGGATGCAGGCTCTGAGGTGGGGCCAGGGGTGGGGGGTTCGGAGTGTGGGAGGGGGCTTAGGGCTGGGCAGAGATGCGGGAGGGAGTGAGGGGTGCAGGCTCCAGGTGATGCTTACCTGAGGCAGCTACTGGGAAGCTGCGACATGTCTCTGCCACTCCTAGTTGTATGGGTGGCCAGGGGTCTCTGTGCACTGCTGCTGCCCCCCTGCAGGCACTGCCCCTGCAGCTCCCATTGTCCACAATTGCCAGCCAATAGGAGCTGCAGAGCCGGCATTCGAGGTGGGGGCAGTGCGTGGAGTCCCCATGGTTGCCTCTATGCCTAGGACTCGGAGGGAGCTGCCGGCTGCTTCCTGGGAGCCGGGAAGGGAGCCTACCAGCCCCGCACCAACCGGACTTCTAATGGCCCAGTCAGCTGTGCTGACTGGAGCTGCCACGGTCCCTTTTTGACCCTTTTTGAAGTGGACACCTGGCAACCCTATTTAAATATGATCTTTGCCTTGTAAAACTACCTTTAGGTTACAGTGATTATATTATTGTAACTTGTATTTTGGCTTGTATTCATGTGTTGACCTGGTGGAAAATTTTCAACTGGAATGTTTTTCCTTTGGAAAATATTGATTCATTGAAACGGAAATGTTCCACAGGAACATGTCAATTTTGATTAAATGTCTTTTAGAAATGTATTTTCTCTTTTATTTTATATTTACATATTTTATAAAATAAAATAAAGATAATGCAAATTAAAATTTAAAAATATAAAATAAAACACAAATGAAACAAAAAATCAAAATTTAAACATTTTAATGGACCTACAATGAATTTTTTTTTCAAAAAAAAGTCACAGGAATTTTTGAAATTTGACATTTTTTTTCCAGTTTGGTACACTTCCTTTGGTACACTTCCCCCTTGCAAAAATTATGGAATTTCCCATGAAAGAGAAATTCTGGTTCCCAAACAGCTGTATGAATTTCCTTTCTTTTCCAATATTTCAACCTGCTTCATTTCAAGGAAAAGTGAAATTGTTGCAATGTTTTTTCTTATTAATAAAGTAATCATGACTATATAAATTATGAATAATAATCACTTCAATAGCTATGGCTTCCAGACAGCGACTGGCCTGAGCCAAAACCCAGAATCTGAACAACAATGAACTTTGGAGATATTGGTATCCAGGTCTGAGTTTGGTTGCTTGGGTTTACCCCTACCTGCAGCAAAGAGTTTCTTTTCTGGAATCAGCCTTATTCCTGACCTCATTTCTAGGGTTATTCATGTCTCTTTAATTCTTCTGGAAAAGCTGATTTGCCTAACATGAGAAAGCAGTCAAGTGTAAACTTGGAGGGATCTCTGTGCCTGAAGGGAGCCTGGGATAGGAGTGCTAGGTACCCAGAGGCACATGTCACATTGTTATGGTCAGATTTCGTTATGGACAACATTCAATTCGAAGTAAAATATCCAGGCTTCATTTCTTCAGAAGTTAATTTAAAAGCCATATAGAGAAGAGGTGCCCAATCCAGAGTGTGTATTACATCCAGTGTCATGATGACTGGTGTCGTGGTTGCAGGGCTAGCTGTATCTCTGCCCTTTTCTGGTTTCTCTGAGTGCACCCCCACAGGTGTCAGACATCATGCCTTTACCTATCTTGGGGTGGAATTTTGCAATCCTCCCACTGTTAGACCAGTCTCTGGGCTACAGTACTCTGTGTATCAACCATGTTTACCCTAACCCAGCAGATCCATGTGAGTTTGAGCATCTGTGATTCTTCCTTTCTTGAATCTGTGACCAGTGATGAACAGAGTGACCAGATGGCTTTCCTAAACCCAGGCACTGTTAATTTTAACAGTAGGACCAAAGCATTTAGAGGAAAAGGATTTAAAAACAACCAACAGTCTGCACACAATGTCTGTCTTACCTAAAGTCTGAGCATCTCCTGATGGTAACCTAGGCAGGCCTAACTTCTTCAGATGTCACAGGAGGTCCCTGTGTCTCAGCCTGGATCGGTCCAGTAACTAGTATCCTCTCTTGAGAGTGTGTGTTATAAACCTGATCGAGTTCTTATGATCTCCTGTGCTCGCAGGTCTTTTTCTGTTTTGGTATTGTCTCTTAAGTCTCATGTGTTTGCTGAGAAGTGGCTAATCTTGAGCCATTCTTTCCATTCCTGCTTGTTTTTTCTGACAACCCGTATTGAACTAAACCAATATATTTATACAGTAAACATCCCAGTAGCCAGGTTAACATACAGTATTCATACATTTATTACAGAGCAGTGCCAAATCTGTCACAACTGGATGTAACTGATTCTCCTTCGCAGTTCACACCGTTGTAGTCCAGCTTCCTGACACCTTGGAGATGTCTGCAACTATACACAAAAAGTTACTGGGTGGACACTGGGTAATCAGCATGATGAGGTAATTTCACCTAGTTACAGTGATGATTAGTGATTCATAATTAACAGATTATAAAGCCAGACCACTTTCTGATCATCTACTCTAACCGCCTGAGTAACACAGGCCATTTAAATAATTCCTGTTTGAACTAGACCATATCTTTTAGAAAAAGATCCAGTCTTGATTTAAAAATTGCTATTGATGGAGGATCCACCACAATGTAGTGCAGTGAAAATGTCCTAACAGAAGGCGCTGGATATGGTGAAATATATGCTCTCAAGCAAAGCAATGCTGAAGTCAACTGATATGACAAGGGGAGGCAATCTTAAATTGGAACAGTCCTGGGTGGGGACATCCAAGTCTTTTGTCATGGAAGGGGGCTTCTTAGATGACGCTGCCTGCAGAAGAGGGCTTCTTTGCTTGACAGTGGCTCCAGCTCAGATTTCTTCACTCTGATCCTAGATAAAATTAATCCTAGGGTACTTAAGGAACTAGCTGAAGCAATCTCAAAACTGTTCGCAATTATCTTCGAGAACTCATGGAGGATGGGGTGAGGTCCCAGAGGACTGGAATAGGGCAAGCATAGTGCCTATCTTTAAAAAAGAACAAAGAGGAACAGAGGAATTACAGACCAGTTATACAACTTCAATACCTGGAAATATACTGGAACAAATGATTAAACAATCAGTTTGCAAGCACTTAGAGGATAATAGGGTTATTATGAGGAAGAGCCAACAAGGATTTGTGAAGAACAAATCACGCAAAACTAACCTAATTTCCTTCTTTGGCAGGGTTACTGGCCTAGAGGGTAGGATGGAGGCAGTAGATGTGCTAAATCTTGATTTCAGAAAGCCTTTTCACAGAGTCCCACGTGACATTCTCATCAGCAAACTAGGGAAATGTGGGCTAAATAAAATTACTATAAGGTGGGCGCACAACTTGTTGAAAGACCATACTCAAAGAGTAGTTATGAATGGTTCACTGTCCAACTGGGAGGGTGGGTGTATCTAGTGGTGTCTTGCAGGAGTCAGTCCTGGGTCTGATTTTTCTTCCTCCTCCTTGTAACAACCTTTTACATGCTTGAAAACTGTTATCATGTCCCCTCTCAGTCTTCTCTTTTCCAGACTAAACAAACCCAGTTTTTTCAATCTTCCCTCCTGGGTCATGTTTTCTAGACCTTTAATCATTTTTGTCGCGCTTCTCTGAACTCTCTCCAAGTTGTCCACATCTTTCCTGAAATGTGGTGCCCAGAACTGGACACAAGACTCCAGAGGAGGCCTAATCAGTGTAGAGTAGAGCAGAAGAATTACTTCTCGTGTCTTGCTTACAAAAGTCCTGCTAATACATCCCAGAATGATGTTTGCTTTTTTTGCAACAGCATTACGCTGTTGACTCATATTTAGCTTGTGGTCCACTATGACCCCTAGATCCCTTTCCGCAGTACTCCTTCCTAGGCAGTCATTGTCATTCTGGGATGTCCAGGCCACCTGGCCAGTGGCTTGGCATGAGCAACTCTAAGGTTGGTAACTATGATAACAACCTTGCAGAACCTGTGTGTGTGTGTGTGTATGAATGAATGTGTGAATAAATATGAAATTGAATGGAATGTTATAGCTATAACTAACTGCTTACTCAAAAAGAAAAGGAGTACTTGTGGCACCTTAGAGACTAACCAATTTATTTGAGCATGAGCTTTCGTGAGCTACAGCTCACTTCATAGGATGCATCATCGGATGCTGTAGCTCACGAAAGCTCATGCTCAAATAAATTGGTTAGTCTCTAAGGTGCCACAAGTACTCCTTTTCTTTTTGCGAAGACAGACTAACACGGCTGTTACTCTGAAATCTGATAACTGCTTACTATGATTCTTTCTGTATTCACAATAAATGTGGTATTTTGCCTTTTCCCCTTTAAAAAGATCCTGCTGGTTTTTATTTTATTGGTATAACAGTGTGGGGAATCTGATAACAACCTCCAAATATGTTTAAGGGCTCTTATAAAGAGGATTGTGCTCAAGTGTTCTCCATGCCCACTGAAGGTAGAACAAGAAGTAATGGGCTTAATCTGCAGCAAGGGAGATTTAGGTTAGGTGTTAGGAAAAAATTTCTAACGATAAAGGTAGTTAAATTCTGGAATAGGCTTCTGGAGGTTTTTATGAACCGGGTGGACAAACACCTGTCAGGGATGGTCGAGGTTTATGTGGTCGTGCCTCAGTTCAGAGGGCTGAAGACTTTCTTGAAGTCTCTTCCAGCTCTGTGTTTCTGTGGTTCTGTATGGAGAGGGGTTTTTGACTCTATCAAGACTTTGATTGAGGTATCGGAGTGGAATGGGGAGAGGAATGGATGGAGAAGGAAGAAGTGCTATAAAATGAGGCGAGAGAGAATGTGGGGGGGAAAGATGGAAAGAGAAAATGAAGGAGGATAAATTAAGCAAGAACTGAGAGAGAGTGAAAAAAAACCTAACAAAGGTGTGAGAAATAAACACAGGGAGGGATGCATAGAGGGAAAAGGCTAAAAGAGGTGGTGTGTCTTTTGCGCTTTACACAACAGAAATAATATTGCTCCCAAATATATCTGGATCCCAAAGAACTGTGGCTGCTACACACAAGCATGCAAGCCCTACTTAATAGATACTGCTACTTTGACTGGTTTCTGGCAACTTGTAAAACATAAAATGCAGTGAGCATCACTCCAGGGATCACAAACTATTTAAAGGGTTATTACCTGTGACAGGGTGACTGGCCCCTTTAAGAGTGCCTCACTCAGGAAGATCACAGACTCAAGAGTGGGTGAAGGACAAGAATCCATATGGCTAGCTGTATGTAAGCAGAGACTTGGCTCAGAGGGAGAGGCTTTCAGGATGGCCTCAAAAGTTCTGTTAGATTTGAGCCTTACTTAGTCTTGATCTACTCCTTCAAGTGTGGCAATGCTGGTGAGGATTATGTTGTGGTGGCACTGCTATTAGTGTCTATATGGTAAGCTACTTAGTTGTAGTTGCAGAGCTAGTTTAGCAAGTTTACGGTAATCTGTTTTAGACTGTCAGACTACATACAGTAATAAAGAGGAATAGGGTCCTGATAGGACACTACTGTAAGATGTTGTTTTGCTCTGTACGCTAAGGAGCATGTGACTGGTCCAGCGAGTTGCAAACCATGTGATAGCTGAGCAGGCTCAGACAAGAAGCTGAGAGGTGTGGGAGACAAGCTTACAGAAATCTGACACACACAGACTCTGCTTAATAGGCAGCAGAAGCCACCAGATCTTTCTGCACGCAGCTCGATTGCAAGGCCAGCAGGAAACATGGACTGTGGCGTGATCACCTCCAAGACAGTGCTGCTGCTACTCAGCCTCATCTTTTGGGTAATTTGATAGAAGAACCTCTAGTTTGATAACTTTCCCAGACTGTCCTCTGGCTGGTGCCACTGCTAGCTTCCTGTGACAGTCCTCACCCCTTTCTCTCTTCACTGACCTGATTTACCTGCAGATGTTTTCAGATATTCAGGGACTGATCCTGCAGTTCTTACTCAGGCAAAATTCCCCACTGAAGCTGATGGGGAGATTTGTCTGAGTAGGAACTGTAGGCTTGGGGTCAGTATCTGTACTTCTTTTACTGTAAAGAACTTAGTATGCTACATGCTCTAGAAACAACGTTAATTGTTACGCATTATTGCTTCTTATTACTGCCTTGAGAGTGTTAACACTAATATGATCAACTGTCCGTTTTTATTGGGCAAATTAAAGAAAGATCAGAGAGCAATGAGTGACCGTCAGTACAAAGCAGATGTGCCTTAAAGAGGAACTGAAGGGGGATTTGGTATAGAAATGCACATTTAAGTCCATTGATCTACTTTTGTCTCACAGCAAGGAAGCAAACTTGCTAATGTAATTTTGTACACATAACTGTTTTTTTCCCAACTAAACTTTTAAAAGTAGTTTTATTAGCGAAACCAAGCGCAAGAGGCTATGTAAGACAATGAAAAATGTTAACTAAAGGCAGGTGGTTTCTGCCTCTGCCCAGAACTGGTCACTTCAGGGTAGTAAGCTAGAGATTCCATATCAGAGTTTTCAGTAATGAAGTGAGATTTTATGAAAGACAGAACGTGAGGACACCAGAGAGTTAGGGGGGCAGATACCCATCTGGTGTAAAGCAGCATAGCTCCAGCTGAATATTGTGTGATATCAGAGACTGGAGGTGAACTGCTAGGTGGGAAGCAGACTTTCCTCCCTGGGATGTTGGCTATAGATAGGGCTTTCTCCAATTAATGCTTGTTGTACTATGGTGTAACTCCATTAGTGTTAGCTACACTCTATTTATTTAAGTGTAGGGGAGATCAGAACTGGGCACAAAGTTTCTTATTCTCTTAAAATCTTTAAATAAGTAATGGGCTTCAGTCTCTGAAAAATGATGTTTGTGGTTCATGACTTTATCTGAACTGTAGCTAACAGTTATTAATCTCTTGCTTTAAATGCTATCACAAAGTTTTTCTTTAAAATTAACTTTTAATTCATGAGAATTTGTAAAATAATTGTTTTTAATAGAAAACAAAATCCTGTGCTCATTTATGAAATTCAGATCAATATAACTGAGTTTTAATTCATTCTAAACTCAAAGAAGAAAGATTTTGATTGATTAGTTTTAAAGAAGAAACATTTAAATGGTGAGGATATTATAATGTTGTACACATTATTTTATCCATTACTTTTGCAAATATATTGGTATCCATGCATGCTAGCCATTTTATTATGCTCTTCTCTGCTGGCTGGAACGAGAACTGATTTCCTGTGCCATAGACCGTATAACGCTAAAAGTTAATGGAGATTATGAGGAGAATTAGACCCAAAGTATACACAGTTCTCAAACCCTGGTCGATGAACTCCTTTCTGGTGATCAGGGAGCCAAGCAATAAACAGAATGGGATGATAGAAGGGAAAGCAGGTCCATGAGAGGATTTCATTCTTATAAAATGGTGAATGGAATGAAATGGTTGGAGAACCCCTGCAGCATACTCTACAACCTAGGAAAAGCAGAGAAAAATCTTCATATGCTACTTGATGGTTCCGGCTGCTGCACTTCATTTCTGCTCCAGCAGTGAAGCAGTTCAGATGTGTTAGTGCTGGAAGCACTTTCAAGTAAAAATGCAAGTTTCACTGTTCATTAGGCATTGATTTTTGGACTCTGCTGAGCCTGGAGTGTGTCTAGCACCCATAGCTGACACAGCTTCTTGTATACATTGATTTTGGGCTTTCTTAATTTACTTTCAATATGAAACTTAGAAGTTTGAGTGTAGCACACTTGATCGTTTCATACGAATGAAATTAATTGAATGGTTATTTTCTGGAGACAGGCAGTCCTGAACCAAAAGCCCAGATCTGGACACTCAGTTCAGATCTAGATCCAAATGTTACATCCCAGGTATATTACCAGGTGTTTTTTTGACTTTGTATGGGGAACATTTAGTTCCGGAACCCAAGACAAATGCATGATATTAAGAGGATCCAATTAAGTGTTTAAGTTTCTGAAGTATGTGAACATGCTCAAATAGAAACAGTGCATTTGGCAGCTTCCTTAGTCTTGCAGCTCCTAAAAGGTTAGTGGACACATATAAATGAACTGTGCAGGTTGCAACATCAAAACCGTTTGACTAAATGGTGGGTTGGCTGAATGAGGGAGCAATGAATCATGCACATTGTGTTAGGGGACATGACCACGTTTTGGTTAACCAGGACTTTCAGCCAGCCACTTAAAGAAACATTTGGTTAACTAGGGTGTGGTTAAATATGCTGTACTTGTGTACAAAGTCCTTGCTGAAGTGGTTTCATAGAGTATTATGATTTAGTTGTATATCTGCTAAGTTTGTGAGTAAAAAATTACTTTGACTTTTAGAACCGTATAGTAGTTTGTCTTTAGCGTTTCTGAAGGTAAAATTGCTGTTAAAAACTGAGAAGTAAAAGTATAGCTGGATTATACAGTTGGTCTCATGGCAGCTGGAGTACTGGACTCCTCTGTGGGTTTATCAGTTTCCAGGGGCACTTCAGACCTCATTTTCCATAAGAATTTTCAGGCTTATAATTTTCTCATCATGTAGAAAGATCTTTGAATAGCTAGAGTACAGATGCCAATGTTTGCCTCACAAACAGTACATGACATCTTTTTGAAAGTATTAGTCAGGAAAATAACAGGTCAGGGGAGGGAAATGGTTCAGGTTGTATGAATGTAAGTCAAGAAGACCTTGGTGTAAAATTTGTGACCAGTACCCTCCACACCCTTTTCAGATCCCTTCACTGTTAACAGTGACCAACAAGTCCACATAAAAGCTACAGCTTTCAGTCATGATTCTCTGCTATTTTTAGGGATAAAACTCATGTGAGTGTGACTGCAGTAATATAATTTAATGGCAATAAAGATTCCAGTCAGTATTTTGGGACTTTCCTGCCAAGTGGGAAAGTTTGAGTAATTCAGTAATAGACTGAAAGAAATGAACCGGATAGATCACTTCATTCACAGAAGTGAGCTTTTCAGAAATAAACCCCTTTGTGGTGAGCTGTGCTCAGGGCTTGAAATGTAGCAAAATCAGAAGGAACTCAAGTCCCTTTGTTAACGTGAAATAATCTGTTGATGAATGTACATTAGGGGAGGACAGAAGAGATGGAGAATTCCCCTTTTTGAATTAACATTCATACCTTCATTGTGATCATCAATGGAAACCGAAGCTTGGATTTCACAGGCCAAAGTGTCCCGCCCCCCAGAGACATGCATGAAACTCCTATTGACTGACTTCAAGTCATCAGCATTTCTAATGTGAAGCACTTTTCTTCCTCTTGGATCCTTCTATGGATATTTCTGTATGGTCAGTAGTGGGATTGATGTGCAAATATTAGAGAGAGGGCAGCGTTAAGCATGATGTGTGAAAATGGGACTGACACTTTTGAAATATCAAATGTTTACTAAAGTTTTCAGCATGTGCAAGAGAAAGTATCCAGATTGAGACTGTGATCCAACAAGCAGTTCAGCACTTGAAAGAAAGGAGGTCAAGAGCCCCGAAACCTGGTGTCTGGTTTTACAGTCCTGTTTTCATACAGTGCATAAAGTAGGAACCATTGAAGTATGTTAGTTTGCTGTGCAGTTAATTATAATTGCTGTGTGCGGTTTCCTGTTTGAAGCATAGGGAAATGCTGCAGTACTTCATTGTAAGCAGATGGAAATTACCCCTGCTTTGAGAGGAACTACACAATATATGTAGCTCAGATTTACTCCTTTACTGTGTTTGTCTTTGTCAAGGTTCCTCCCCCACTCTGAACTCTAGGGTACAGATGTGGGGACCTGCATGAAAAACCTCCTAAGCTTATCTTTACCAGCTTAGGTCAAAACTTCCCCAAGGTACAAAATATTCCACCCGTTGTCCTTGGACTGGCCGCTACCACCACCAAACTAATACTGGTTACTGGGGAAGAGCTGTTTGGACGCGTCCTTCCCCCCAAAATACTTCCCAAAACCTTGCACCCCACTTCCTGGACAAGGTTTGGTAAAAAGCCTCACCAATTTGCCTAGGTGACTACAGACCCAGACCCTTGGATCTTAAGAATAATGAACAATCCTCCCAACACTTGCACCCCCCCCCTTTCCTGGGAAATGTTGGATAAAAAGCCTCACCAATTTGCATAGGTGACCACAGACCCGAACCCTTGGATCTGAGAACAATGAAAAAGCATTCAGTTTTTTACAAGAAGACTTTTAATAAAAAATAGAAGTAAATAGAAATAAAGAAATCCCCCCTGTAAAATCAGGATGGTAGATATCTTACAGGGTAATTAGATTCAAAAACATAGAGAACCCCTCTAGGCAAAACCTTAAGTTACAAAAAAGATACACAGACAGAAATAGTTATTCTATTCAGCACAATTCTTTTCTCAGCCATTTAAAGAAATCATAATCTAACACATACCTAGCTAGATTACTTACTAAAAGTTCTAAGATTCCATTCCTGGTCTATCCCCGGCAAAGACCCAGCATACAGACAGACACAGACCCTTTGTTTCTCTCCCTCCTCCCAGCTTTTGAAAGTATCTTGTCTCCTCATTGGTCATTTTGGTCAGGTGCCAGCGAGGTTACCTTTAGCTTCTTAACCCTTTACAGGTGAGAGGAGCTTTCCCCTGGCCAGGAGGGATTTCAAAGGGGTTTACCCTTCCCTTTATATTTATGACAGTCTTTATTGGAACTCAAATAACCACCAGCAGCATAAACTTCAGTCTAATTTTGGCTGTTCTTAGGGTTTCCTTGCAGGTTTCTAGCATGTGAGCTTACAGTGCCGCAGAGAAGCTCTCCATTCCTAGGCACAGTCTTAGAACATGACAACCTGTTGTATTTGGGTAAGAGAGTGGGGTAACTTGGTTAACATGCTAACTTGTTAATGATTACCATTGTATGTATTAGTGACTTCAGCTCCTGCAGGGGAAATGCAGAACCTTGAATTCAGGTTTTGGCAGATAGGTGAAGGAGGAACTGATTTTTCAGCTTTTAGAATATGTTAATTTGCGATAGCTTGGTCTTTACATGTAGCTCTGATAATCATCTAAGAACTCCTACAGGATTTACAAACAGCATTTCAATTCACCTGTAAGCAATACCTCTCTTGCCCAAGCACTGAAAAACTGCACATCTTACCCAGATTGAAAATGATTGTGGGAAATAATTCAACTTACGCCTACATAATAGAAGCTGCAGCTACAATGCCTTGGTAGGAATTACTGTGTAGAGGTGAACTGAAATGCTGTCTAAAAAATGCAGTAAGCCTTGTATGAGATCCCAGATCATTATCGTAATGCCTGTCTACATGTGACTATTACAAATAAAGAGATCACAGATTAGTTTCTCTTTTACTTACTTACCAAAAATACAGCATTAAGTGACTCCCCTAAAGGAGATGCTGATGTCAAAACACATACTGGTATTGCTACTGTGAAGGGGGAGTTTATTGGGAGTTGTGTGTGCTCAGCACCTCTGAAAAGCAGGTCACTTAGTTAAGGGCCCAACCATAGACTGAAATGTCTAACTTTAGTAGCTTAACATAGTCAGGGGTACTGGAACAATTTGTATAGTGGGGGTGCTGAGAGCCATTGAACCAAACTGTAAACTCTGTATATGATGGAAACCACTGCAAGCCAGGGGATGTAGCAGCACCCCTAGAACCGCTAGTTCCAGCACCTATGAACATAGTTTCAAATTTTAAAATGTTTAATCTTAATTCTCTCTGCCTCAGATGCACATTTGTGAACAGAAATGATAATGTTGATCTACTTCACATGGGGTCTGGAGAGGTTCAATGTCTTTAAAACACTTGAGATCTTCTCATGAAAGGTGCTGTAGGAGGGCAAGGTAAATTACTATGACTACATCGGACCTTTGCTCAGCTCTAATTAGGAGTCACTTTATTTAACACAGCACCAGCACATCAGGGGTGAATTATTCTCAATTTTATTCCTAGAGGGTTGCACACTTGACACTCAGGCTTCTTCTCGGACCACCTGCCTTTTCAACCCATCCCCACAGCCAGGCCTCACTCCAACCTGTTCCCACAAAACAGGTGGGCCCCTTGGCTTCCCACTCCAACAAGTTCTCCTCCTCCCACTCTCCTTGCCTTTCTTTGCAGTAGAAATGTTGGACAACATACAGGACTTTCAGTGAAGTGGCCCGTGGCACTCTGTGGGCCTGGTTTTAGTGGAAATCAGGCTTTTCTGGTTTTCTGACTTTTTTCACCAGAACCAATATTGTTACACAGAATATTTGCTGAAATATTCTGGAATTAACTTTTGAAAATCACAGTTGGCCATCCTGTTACAGTGCCCTATGAAAAGCTATGAGAGCATACACTGAGACACAGATAGTTTTTAGTAATGGTAGGGTGGGGGAGCTTCATTTGTGAACACCTTCCCTGCCCACATGACTAGTTCTGGGAAATGTTAAAATGCCTCAAAACCCTTCTGGCATCTTGACATTACTGAATTTCAAACCAGAGCTGAGAAAGTGCTTTGCATTTTACACTAGATGAATCCAATATATTTCTGCATAGAGGAGCTGAGCTATTTTTGTTAAGAGGATTTGTGTCCGGCATCCCTTTAGGGTCTGACCCTGCATTCTTTGTATACCCCAAAACATCCACCAAAATCCAGAACAGGTTTGGATGTGTGCAGGCTCGACTAAAGCTTACTCGAACGCCTCACTCCAAGACACCAGAGAGATTCTGAAAAAAATCCTCCAGAAGAGCTTCAGATTAAAAATTGAGTGAACAGTAAGGACCATGCAGGAGACTTTTGATAATGGCAATTGAATTTGCTTTTGTTAAGTGAGACAGTGTGGTCTGGGGGATGGGTCAAGATATCAGGAGAATGGGTTATTCCCAGTTTAGCCCTGGCTGACTTAGTGTCTGTCTTTCAGCAAATCCTTATTTCTTCATGCCTCTCTTTCTTTCTGTAAGAATGGGGATAAGTGATTTTCCTACATTATTAAAGCCTTTTTGAGATCCTTGGCTGAAAAGCACACTATGTCAAGGTTCCTTCCCCACTCTGAACTCTAGGGTACAGATGTGGGGACCTGCATGAAAGACCCCCTGAGCTTATTCTTATCAGTTTAGGTTAAAAACTTCCCCAAGGTACAAACTTTGCCTTGTCCTTGAACTGTATGCTGCCACCACCGAGCGTTTAAACAAAGAACAGGGAAAGAGACCACTTGGAGACATCTTCCCCCAAAATATCCCCCCAAACCCTACACCCCCTTTCCTGGCGAGGGCTTGATAAGAATCCTCACCAATTTGTACAGGTGAACACAGACCCAAACCCTTGGATCTTAAGAACAAAGAAAAATCAATCAGGTTCTTAAAAGAAGAATTTTAATTAAAGAAAAGGTAAAAGAATCACCTCTGTAAAATCAGGATGGTAAATACCTTACAGGGTAATCAGATTCAAAACACAGAGAATCCCTCTAGGCAAAACCTTAAGTTACAAAAAGACACAAAAACAGGAATATACATTCCATCCAGCACAGCTTATTTTACCAGCCATTAAACAAAAGGAAATCTAACTCATTTCTAGCTAGATTACTTACTAACTTAACAGGAGTTGTGAGGCTGCATTCCTGATCTGTTCCCGGCAAAGCATCACACAGACAGACCAAACCCTTTGTTCCCCACCTCCAGATTTGAAAGAATCTTGTCCCCTCATTGGCCATTTTGGGTCAGGTTCCAGTGGGGTTACCTTAGCTTCTTAACCCTTTACAGGAGAAAGGATTTTGCCTCTGGCCAGGAGGGATTTTATAGCACTGTATACAGAAAGGTGGTCATCTTTCCCTTTATATTTATGACAGATGTGTAAACTAGTACTAAATGTCGTGATACAAAAAGTACACTTGGTCTCATAGAAATAATCCTAACCAATTACAAGTCCTGCCCTATTCCTGTTGAAGTCAATAGCAGAGGAAACACTACGTGCTTAATAAGGGATGCAGTTCTTAAACATAAACATAGAACTATAGAAACTGAAGAGACCTCAAGAAGTCATCTAGTCCAGTGCCCTGCGCTCGGGCAGGACCAAGGAAACATAGACTATCCCTAACAGTTGTTTCTCTAACACATTTTTTAAAACCTTCAGAGATGGGGATTCCACAACTTCCCTTGGAAGCCTATTCCAGTGCATAACTACTCTTATAGTTTTAGAAAGTTTTTCCTAATATCTAACCTAAATCTCCCTTGCTGCAGATTAAGCCCATTACTTCTTGTTCCATTTTCAGAGGACATGGAAAACAATTGATTACTGTCCTCTTTATAACAGCCCTTAACATATTGGAAGACTGTGATCAAGGCCCCCCAGTCTTCTTTTCTCAAGACTAAACATGCCCAGGTGTTTGGGGGGGGGGGTTTATACCTTTCCCTATAGGTCAGGTTTTCCAAATACTTTCTCATTTTTTTTGTTCTTCTCTGGTCTCTCTCCAGTTTATCCACATTTCTCTTAAAGTGTGGTGCCCAGCATTGGACACAGTACTCGAGCTAAGACCTCCCCAGCTCTGAGTAGAGCGGGACAATTAGCTCCCTTGTCTTATATACAACAGTCCTGTTAATATACCCCTGATTGAAATTAGCCTTTTTCACAATTGCATCACATTGTTGACTCATTCAATTTCTGATCTACTATAACCCCCCCAGATCCTTTTCAGAAGTATTACCACCTAGCCAATTATTCCTCATTTTATAGCTGTGCATTTGATTTTTCCTTCCTGAGTGTAGTACTTTGTACTTGTCTTTATTCAGTTTCATCATATCTATTTCAAACCAGTTCTCCAAGTTGTCAAAGTCATTTTAAATTATTGAAGCCCCTCCCAGTCTAGTGTCATATGGAAATTTTATAAGCATACTTTCCACTCCATTATCTAAGTCATTAATGAAAATATTGAATGGTATCGGACCCAGGACTGACTCCTGTGGGACCCTAGTAGATACGCCCTCCTAGCTGGACAGTGAACCATTGATAACTACTCTTTGAGTATAGTCTTGTGTACCCACCTTATAGTAATTTCATCTAGAACACATTTCCCGAGTTGGTTTATGAGACTGTCATGTGAAACTATGTCAAAAGCCTTCCTAAAATGAAGATATATCACATCTGTTGCTTCCCTTCTATCCACTAGGCCAGTAACACTCTCAAAGAAGGAAATTAGGTTGGTTTGGCATGATTTGTTCTTGACAAATCCATCATGGCTCTCCCTTATAATCCTGTTATCCTCTAGGTGCTTACAAATTGATAGTTTATATTTTATTCCTGTATCTTTCCAGGTATTGACGTTAGGCTGATTAAGTCTATAATTCCCTGGGTCCTCTTTGTTCCTCTTTTAAAAGATAGGTACTATGTTTGCCCTTCTCCAGTCCTTACACATACCAGTGGATCAAAAGAGTAAGAAGAAAATTTGGAGCAGACTGTGGATGGGAATGTGACAAGCTACTTGTGACAGTTGGAGTGATGTTAATTCTTTGCAGTCCTGATTTCAACACTTGCTAATAGAGTTGTCTCCATTAAATAGCCCATTTACCTTTTCAGGGTTAGTACATGAAACACGTGAGAACTTTATCTAAAAATACTATGAATAAAACAGTGATAAAGTTTTTTCCCCCTTTCAGTTGCGCGGTAGCAATGTTCCTTTCATTCATGCCTGCCTGAGATCAAAAAGTGTTTTGTGTACTTTAGGAGCAGGCGAGGTTGGGTAAATGTTCTGTAGGGATATGTAAACTGTTCCTGTGAAACATCTTAAAATCTTGACTAGGAGTGGCCATCTTTAACAAAGGGTGCAATCTTTAACCGCACAAGTGCGATTGATTGTACTCCATTTTACACATCATTTGAATGTAGAACTCCAGGGTCTGCTCTGTGGCTTAGCCAAGAGGCTGCTAAAGCTAGTGAGGAAATGGTCTGGTGGATAGTTCGCTCTAGTGTGAAGGGCATTGGACTAGGAGTCTAAAGACCTGGATTTTATTGTCGGCTCTGCCATAGATTCACTGTATGGCTCTCAGCAAATCACTTAAACTCAGGGTGAATTTGAGTGCCACTTGCTTTGTTTCAATGCCAGACTTGAGACACCTGGTGGCCTTATTTCTGAAATGGTGAGAATTTACAGCTCCATCTGAAGTAAAAGTTGATGCAGGAGTTCAGTATTTATGAAAATGAGACCTCAGATACCTCAAGTTGGCCATCCAAGAAATGGAAGCTCCCAAAAATCAGTGGGCATTTTCGCACAGTTTGCTCCAGGCTTCTTTGTGCTTTATTTCCTCTATCAATAAAATGAAGTTGATGATACCTTTGTAAAGTTCTACTTGAATCAGGGGCTAGCCTGTCAGTGCTAGGACCAGTCCTGTAGTTCATTGTCTCCTAAGAGGTGTAACAAGACCTCTGAAGCTCTAGCTGCTTCACTTTTAACTTTTGAAAATAGTTAATGGCTTTTAGTGAATTTAGAGCCTAGTGTTTCTAGTCTCAAAACAGGTTTCCAGTGATATGTTCAGATAAATATCTCTGACACAGAAGTTAGAAAATAATGAAAACACCTGGGTTTGTTCCTGAAAATCAGCCTGGATTTCCCACAACCCTGTGGCCATGACTTGTTGCTTTGGAGGCAGGCAAGGGAAAAGAAAACCAGTCACCTACTGTGCCTGGCCAGTTGTAGAGGGGAATATTTTCCAGGCCAATTGAAACCTGTGCCTTGTTTGCACAGGTCTGAAGAGTCCTTCATGCTTTTGTACAAATAAGCTCAATACATTTTTTTTCAGTTGCCTTCCTACTGTGCATTTTAAATGAGGGGACCGAGGTTTAATGAAGGTTTCAGCAGTGTTTGATCTTGGTTGGTTATTTGCATGATGTCAAAGGTAAATCTCTGCTGAAACTGCCAGTTGAAAGTCAGGAGTGCTGATTAGGATCCTATAACCCCAAACCAACCATTGCTAAATGTCTGAGCTTAATATCACTCATTCTACACACCCTAATTTCTTTTTTCCCCCATTCAGAAAATTGTGGGGAAACTAAATTTAATTCTTTGCCCTGATGATCCCATCCTGTGGAAAAACAATAGGAAAAGTTGATGAAAAAAGCTGGAGCCATGGTCTTCTGATAGGATTCACAAGGTTTGCAGGCTACGGATCTGCAGAGAAAGCAGAACAAAGCCATGTGCCTCCTGGGCAAACCCCTGGGATGGCCTTCCCCATGCTGCTCTCTGAAGCTCCCCTTGCCTTGAAGGTTGCGCTGTCATTAGCTACTCCCTCCACCCTGCAGCTATGCATCACCTGTCTCTCCAAGGGGGTCCAAAGCCATGGCGGGGAGTTAAATCTGCTGTGCTCTAAATGGCCGTAACCCTGCATGTCTGTCTGATTGGCACACTGAAGGCACACAAGCTTGTACTTCCAGCAGGTCAGAACTCAAATTATTTGCAGGGAGTACAGTGGGTCACACCCCACCCTGGAGAACTCTGAGTTCAGCGTTTGGGAAGGAATGCCCTAGACGTGTCAAGGACAAGCACTTTATGGCACCACGCCCATTCCAGATGGCAGAATTCAAATTCAAGACAGGAAAAGGGAAAGCAATCTACTATGTACAAGGGGGATGTACAGCCAAGAATGTGATGGTCCCACAATAGCTATTGGAGGGGGTAACACTGACTCACACAAAGCTACATGATGTGCGGGGAGCTTGTAGCTATCAGGACTGGCATACCTTGGAAGAGGAAAACAGAGAGGTTTATGAAGATATGCCTGCAGACTCTCAGGGAATATGCATAGATGAAAACAATGCCCCAAAGGTGGTGCTACTAAGAAGGAATTGGCAGCTGAAAATTAAGAAACCGGAAGGCATTGTGACACAACAGAATCAGTACTTCGGGCAGCCATAGACTGCAAAGGAAGTGCTTAAGGAAAAAGCTCAAGAAGGTACAGGAAAAAATGGATGGCTTTTTAAACATGAGTAAAAAGATGTTAAGGCAGGCAGAAAATCAGAGGAGATTTTTCAAAAGTTCAGAATGTTGGCCTAGCTCTGCTTCCATTGACTCCCGTGGTACAGCTCCCATTTACTTCTATGGGAGCAGAGTTAGGCCATCACTGAAGTTCTGCGAATCCAGTCCTGGGAGTGCAAGCAAAAATCTGGTGGGAAACAGACTAAGGAACAATAAAATGTAGCTGGAGCATGTGTGTATTGACAGTACAACAGCGCACAGACAGAACCAGGGAGACCAGTGCATCCTGCCTTCCGCTGTGGGTCACTGACAGGTGACAAAAAGGAAAACAAGTTGTTTTTGGAGGAAAATGTTGCATGAAACTGCCAACAGCCCAGAAGTCTGTGAGACGTTACGCCCCATATTCTTTATGGAAATATGGTTACGATATGAATATGGTATAACTAAGATATACTTTATGAAATATGGGTCTTGTAAGATATCACTGGAAAGGGGACAGGCTGCATTGCTACAGGCTGGGGACCAACTGGCTAAGTGACAGTTCTGCAGAAAAGGACCTGGGGATTACAGTGGATGAGAAGCTGGATATGAGTCAACAGTGTGCGCTTGTTGCCAAGAAGGCTAATGGCATATTGGGCTGCATTAGTAGGAGCATTGCCAGCAAATCGAGGGACGTGATTATTCCCCTCTATTCAATACTGGTGAGGCCATATCTGGAGTATTGTGTCCAGTCCTGAGGCCTCTTTCAACCCTAGTCTTCTATGATTCTACTGTGTCTATTATGGGTTAGAGAGGGACTCTGGTCATACTGTTTTGGAGGGAGCAGGTAATGGTTCCAATTCATTATTACCCTGCACCTTGTGTGGTCATTTATGCCATATCAGAATGGCAGCGTTTTACCCCCACTTTACAAATGACTGTCTGACTACACCAGGTGTAGGGCACTGGAGAATCAGCCCCAATGAATCAGATTGCACCCTGCCTCACTGATAATCAGTTTAGGAGGTTTAGATTACCGTTGCTTCACCCTCTCTTAGCTCCATGTTCTCCACTCCAAGTAGGGGTTTTTTGGTTCTCAAATCATTTACAATCTCTCCTTTCAATCAGACTGATGCAGGTACGGGGTAAGAAAAACAAATCCTTCTGGCTTTAGCTGTGTGAACAATCCAAGCCATTATGGCTGGGGAAGCAGCAATAATCACAGCTTTGTTGTCTCTCAGATCAGCTGTGAAAGAAGTCTTCTGACATAGAGATTTCATTCATCCATCTCTGTAGCTTCTTTTGTGGGAATGCTCATTCAGGGATTTGCTCTTCAAGTTTGAAAGAAGTATGAAATAATTAGCTGAAGAAATTTTGGAGCCACTGGCAACAATATTTCCAAGCTCATGAATGACAGGAGAGGTCCTGGAAGACTAGAGAAGGGCTAACGTAGTGCCCATCTTTAAAAAAGGGGGAAAAGGAGGAGCCAGGCAACTATAGACCAGTCAGCCTGACTTCAGTATCTGGGAAGCTACTTGAGCAATGTATAAAACATTCAATTTGAAAATACCTGGAGGATGAAGGGGTGATCACTAGCATCCAGCATGGATTTACCAAGAACAAATCATGCCAAACCAGCTTGATTTCCTCCTTCGACAGGGATACTGATTTGGTGGATGTGGGAATGTGATGGACATAATATTCCTGAACTTCAGCAAGGCTTCTGACACAGTCCCATATGACATTCTGATAAGTAAGCTGGAGGACTCGGTGGAACTACCATTAAGTGGATACATAAATGGTTAAACAACCGCAAACAAAGTGTAACTATTAATGGAATGATGTGGACTGGAGGGAGGTCTCAGGTGGGGTTCCACAGAGCTCTGTTCTGGTTCCGGTTTTTTTTAACATCTTTATTAATGACCTGGATGTAGGAGTAGAGAGCGTACTGATAAAATTTTCAGATAACACGAAGCTGGGAAGGGTTTGCAAACATTTTGGAGGATACAGCTAAAATTCAAAGGGATCTTGATAAATTGGAGAACTGGGCTACAGACAACAAAATGAAATTCAGCAAAGACAAATGTAAAGCGTTACACTTAAGGAAGAAAAACTAAATATCTAATACAAATTGGGGGATAACTGGTGTGACAACAGCACTACTGAGAAGGATCTGGGAATTGTGGTGGCTCACAACCTCAACATGAGTCAGCAATGCAACATTATTGCAAAAAAAGCAAATGCAATTTTGGGTTGCATTAACAGAGGCATAGCATGCAAGTCACAGGAGGTGATAGTACCTCTCTAACTTGGCATTGGTTAGACCTCAGCTGGAGTACTCTGTCCAGTTTTGGTCACCAATGTATAGAAAGGATGTAGAGAAACTTGAAAGGATCCAGAGGTGAGCGACAAAGGTGATCAAAGGGGTGGAATGCAAGCCATATGAGAAAAGGCGGAAGGAACTGGATATGTTTAGTTTGGAAAAGAGGAGATTAAGGGGGAACATGATAGCGGTCTTCAGACACTTGAAAGGCTGCCATAAGAAACATGGAGAAAAGTAGTTCTCTCTTGCAACAGAGGGCAGGACAAAAGACAAGGGTTCTAACTGCAGCATAGAAGATTTAGATTAAATCTCAGGAAAAACTGTAAGAACAGTAGGACAATGAAAGAGACTGCCTAGGGAGGTTGTGGAAGTTCCTTCACTAGAAGTTTTCAAAGGAGGCTGGATAGCCATCTGGCTTGCATGGTTTAGATACAACAAATCCTGCTTCTTGGCGGGAGGCTAGACTAGATGACCCTTGTGGTTCCTTATGACTCTATGGTTCTATGATTCTGTGTTTCACTGGGGAGCCCTAGCAGGCAATCAAGGGAATACAAATCAGACTAGGGAGTTTTTGTGGGGGAGTGTTAGGTTGTCATGTCTTCCAAAATGCAGTCAGCCAGTAATGCCTCTTCAAATAGCTACAATAGCTTTATGTAGATCAGAACAACAATAATAAAAATGAAGTAACAAAATAATCAGTTTGCTCAGTGAGAAGTTCTCTTTTACCAACTACACCCAGCCTCACTTCATTCCTAAGTCTTGTCTAGACTTGGGATTTCAGCCATCAGTGGTTAGTTGCTGGTGTAACTGCACCACAGTGTGGACAGACGAAGCTGGTATAATTGGAATTTGGACCATTGTGGTTTAACTTTGCTTTCAACCTAGTCACCCTTTTCTCTGGGGCTTCAAAATATTCACTTAATGACTTAAAAACCATGTATTTACCCATTCTTTCATTTTCAAGTGTCACTACACTTCCCATTTTTGCTTGGAAGTAGAACTGCAGAAATTCCATGAGAACAACCCAGCTCCCTGTATTTCCAGCATGACCAGAAGCAAGACGTAGAAGTTCCAGTGTGTGTTTTGAATAGTGGTTTACTTAGTGCTACTCACAATAGGATTCATTTTTAGCGCCTCGGGTGGAACAAGTATCTCAAGTACCACTCGCACTGGCCAGACTGTACCTACAAGATTTCCCTCTTCAGGGCTATCAACTAAGCACCTTTTTTCAATTGACATATACTGATAAATCACAACATACCTCCTTGGACTTTCCCAGAAATACTTAAACACACAATCTCAAGGAGTTTTAGAGAGCAAACAAGCCTCTTTTACCAGTTCCCAGACAAATCAGAAGCCAGCATCCTGTTGCTCTGCAGGCACACCCAGATTTAATTACAGTAAGCTGCAGAGCACAATTTCCCATAGCATTGCACCTTCAGCTTGTTCTGAGTCACTTCTGACTAATAGAAATACACAGCAAGTAAAAAGGAGAGGTACAAGTTACCAGTAACTATGCCAATATCTGTGTTATGCCTCTGACTATGCTCTGCATGAACTGGGATTGGGTGTGTGAGAAGATTTTCAAGAGTGCTCTGCACTGGCCTAGCTTTGCTCCTGTGGAAGTGGATGGGCGGGAGCAGAGAGAGGCCAATTCTGAGCGTGTTTGAAAATCCCAACCTCCATATTTAGAGTCAGACTGAGACAAGTGATTGTGTAGTTAACAAAATGTGCTGCACCTTCTCGCCTGACTCCTGCCTATTGATTAAGGCAGTTCAAAATTAATTAAGTATAATATTAAATTCTGGATTATAATATTGTACGAGAACTATAAAACAGCAAGCACCAAATTCACACACAGTTGTTGTGGTTTTGTATTTTTGAAAGAGAAATTAGGCAGAGGATGAATTAAAATCTTCCATGGGCCACTTTGCTCTGGCCCCCCCAAAATACCCCAGGCCTTTTTGCCCTAACTCACCTTAGCGAGGCTGTCTCAGTATGCTGCTGTTACCAGTGTGGTTTTAGTTTGTCATATCTATTGCTGCAAAACTTATAAGGAAGACAGTGGAAAAGTACAATTTCCCTGAAGGATTTTCAGTTTCTGAATCTTCAATTTTCTTTGCATCCTTTACTTACCTGAAAGTGAATTAGAAAAGCAGAAACTTTGCTAAATCTGACATGTTCAAGAACACACAATGCTGGATACTCTTAAAGGAATTATTTCACTTGAATGACCTACTGCCTGGGTGGCTTTTAACTTTCCTGCACAGTGAGCTCTTGACATCCTTCTCCAATGAAGTCTACTTCTAGTATAACAATCGGAGAGTGAAGTTTTTCTCTCTCCCTGACTAGGAACATTGAAATGTAAAATCTGAATTTTTTTAAATAAACCTGAAATTGGATTTTTAAAAAACAACTGGCTAATATACAAGTTTTACATTCAACCTTGACCAGATGTACTGCCAGTGTTTAGGGCCTGATCCAAAGCCTCTTGAAGTCAATGAGAGTATTTACATATTGATGTCAGTGGATTTGGGACCAAGCCTTCACTACTTACCCCTCAAAGCCATAAATGTGTAGCACTGGCTTTTTAGACCTTGTGTGTTACCTGATAGTCCTAGAAAACATTAGTCATAAAAATGTATGCTAAAGACTCAAAGCAAACACCAGCCATCAAATTCTGACTCTCTTCAGTTCCTCTCTGCAAAATGAGTGCTCTGCTCAGCCTATATTTTATATTAGCCCAAGTGAACCTGCACAATTCCCTTCATGGCTTCCTGTGCAAGTTTCTCACGCCAGGACCACAACTATTCCAAGAAGGGAGAGTAGGTAATTGCCACAAATAGAGCTGGAGGCATGTGCTAGAATTGCAGACATCCTCAATTGACCCTTGATCCTCAAATACTCCCTTGTGGCTTAGCGCACGGAGGGGCTGCAGATCTCAACTCATAGGATTCTGGAGGAACCAGGATGGAACCTGTGGTTCCTCTCCCAGTTCCTTCACCATCATACTATGCGAAGGAACTACCAGAATTCAGCCCCAATGGAGCAGGGGTCTTGGAATGACATGGGAGCAATGTCTTTAATACACATAAAGAAAAGGAGTACTTGTGGCACCTTAGAGACTAACCAATTCATTTGAGCATAAGCTTTCGTGAGCTACAGCATCCGATGAAGCGAGCTGTAGCTCACGAAAGCTTATGCTCAAATAAATTGGTTAGTCTCTAAGGTGCCACAAGTACTCCTTTTCTTTTTGCGAATACAGACTAACACGGCTGCTACTCTGAAACCTTTAATACACATAAGGTTTAGTTCAACCCCAGTTTAATGACTCAGTGTATCTGATCTCAGTAATGTGTAGGTATGAGCAATGAACTATATAACACCTGAGTTGTGTGGGATGAAAGGAGCTTTAGGTCTAAAATGAATGATGTGCCTTGCACTTGAAAATAAAGGCAGGACATGCAGCAGATATGGGGAAAGGAGGTTAACACATGGTGGAAACTATCAACATGTTTTAATACTAAATATAAAGGACATTACTTTAAATTAATGTCAACTGGCAAACCTAATGGACCATAGGTCGCACAGTCAAATCCAGGTGTTGCCTACATGACATGAACATGGTGGCTTTGATCCAGTGTCCATGCACAGGTGCCAGCAACACAGAAATCATTGGCACCCTATTAGTGGTCTCAGCAGGGAGGCCAGTGATTGAATGGAGGCATGAAGAATGAACTCTCACCTTAACCGGAGAGATGGTTTCTCCACATCAATTCTGAGACGTTGACAGGACACTGTGGGGAAGCTTTTGTGTTATGCCCCATGCTGTTGCAATCCTTTAGCTAAAGGAGTTCAATCTCCAAGACTGATAATCTGGTATCTTTCATCAGTAATAATATCACATACATTTATTTCATTTATTCTTTACAAACACAACTGTATGTGGACAGATGCACTAATCTGCTTCCTCGTGAAAAGCAAATACCATATTTCACTGGGCTGAGAGTCCGTTGTTCACGTTTGCGAGTGAGGCTTTTAAAGATAGCTGAGCTGTTCTGATGAATGGTTCTTATGTTTACTTTGATGCAGATTTCCTAGGTGGGGATTACTCTCCAGAAAGATTTCTTCAGATGTTTGAAAACTTGCGTGAGCATTGGCTTTTCCCTTTTCAGAAAAAGAATGAAATGATCTGTGAAGCTCCTAGAGATTAAATAATAGAGCAATTCTAGAAGAAAATCATCTTTAAAAACAATGCAGAACTCCATAGTGGCAGTTAAACAACCCCACAGGCTTTCAGAACTCTCCCACAGCGAAGTGCAATATTGGTGGGGGCGTGGAAGGGATCAGATTGTTGTTTCTTAGACAACAGCATCCCTGCGATCGTGATTGTCTCCTTTAAAAGTGAATTCCTCTGAGTGCAATTAAAATGAATGTGTGTCATCAGGAGTAGGGAGTGCGTGGTAACAGCTGAGCTGCTGGTGCACTGTTCAACTTATATGTCACCCCAGCAGAGGCTGCCTTTGACTGGGAGGTTTCAGAGAAGCAGCCATGTTAGTCTGTATCTGTAAAAAGAAAAGGAGTACTTGTGGCACCTTAGAGACTAACAAATTTATTGCTGTATGCATCCAATGAAGTGAGCTGTAGCTCATGAAAGCTTATGCTCTAATAAATTTGTTAGCCTCTAAGGTGCCACAAGTACTCCTTTTCTTTTGACTAGGAGGTGAGTGATCCCTGGGTTTAGGTTGACTATAAGCTCACTACAGGCCCAGGGTTGCTCCCAGTGAAATTAGTAGCAAAGCTCTTGCTGGGACTTCAGTGAGAGCAGCATTAGGCCAAAGGACCCAGTTCTGTGAGGTGATGAGTACTTTGTACAAGGCGCTGAGCACCATCCACTCCCATTGAACTCCGTGGGCCCCGTCCTGTTCCCATTGAGATCCATGGTAAAACTCTCATTGACTTTTATGTGGGCAGCATCATGTCCATTTGAAGTTGTGGGCACTCAGCACGGTCATGAACAGGCCCAGCCTCTGTGAAGGGCTTTGGAATAATCTGTGATGGTAATGGAATAATGGATGAGCTGTGGTTAAGAATCAGGAAACATTTTTTATTTATTCTAGTTCTTGAGCTCCTCAAGGTATCTACTATTGACTTGAAAGTCACCCTGTCGACATAGGACCCCATCATGCTGAGTATCCACAACCCCCATTGGTATTAATGGATCATACGCCTACAGCATTTCCATGTACATATGGAGGATTGATCTATTCAAAGCAATGGAAGCTGAGAAAGCACAGCACCCTGCGTGACTGGGTCCTAGGTCGATATAAGAGTTCTCAAGAAAATAATAAGTGCCTCGGGGAACTTAAGGTCTAGATTAAATCAGACACATGACAAAGACAACACATGCAATTCTCACGGTGCTTTTTCATAGATAAAAATACAAGAAACCAGCTTGAGAATGGGAGGTGTCCTCTTGGTCATGTTTTTCATTTAATCTAGACCTGAGGCTCCTTGAGGCGCTTGTTAATTACCTGAAAATTGTTCTGTCTGTGTCTGCTGTAGTGTTGGGTTTTTCTTTATTTAATATGATAGCTAAACCTCTGGAATGCCTTGAACTCTGATACAACCGAACAATAATGCTGTACCATGAAAATGCTATGACACAGGAGTCATGGACTCACAGGCCCCAGGCTCCCTCGCCTCATCTCACCTTGAGAGGAACCCCCTTCAGTGTAACAGCCCTTCTTGGGAGTCACACTCTCTCTGGGGTTAAGCCCTGTGCTCCAGCAGCTCCTGGAACCGTACCTCTCTGAGCCTTCAGCATGCCTGTCTCTCACCGTGGGCCCCCTCAGGGAGCCCCGTGCTCTGGACTCCCCGGGGCCTCCACACCCAGAGGGAACAATGCAACCCTGATCTCTAGACGGCAGTGACTCTCAGCCAGCATAAAACAGAAGAGTTTGTTGAAGGTCCGAACTCAGCACAGAAAGTTCTCAGGTCCCTCAAGCCTGGCAAGTCTCAGTACAGCCCAACTGGTCCTGACCCAGTCCTGATGGGCTCTGGCTGTTCTTTGTCCCCAGTCCAGAAGCCCTCTCCTTCCAGCCAACTACCCTTTATCACTTCCCCCCTGAACTCCTCCTCTGTCCTTTGTCTTCTTTCCTGGCCTTAACAGATCACTTGGGCCCTCTCTCTTCCGTCCTTTCTGCCCCACTGGTCAGAACAATTTGTATAGTGGGGGTGCTGAGAGCCATTGAACCAAACTGTAAACCCTGTGTATGATGGAAACCACTTCAAGCCAGGAGGTGCTGCAGCACCCCCTGCACCCCTAGTTCCAGCACCTATGGCTGTGGCTGCCTTTCAGCTCACTGGGGCCCTCTCTCCTCAGCTCCTTTGTCCTCCCACTGGCCAGAACTGGTTGGTTGCCAAAATGGGGCAGCCTCTGGATCACTGTGTCCAGGCTGTTGTTCAGGGTCCAGCCTGCTAGGCGAGGTCACACCTGGTCCTCTGCAACAGCAAACACCCTCTTCCACCACCTTGTTAAACCAGCAACACACAGGGAAATCGAGTCACCCACACTCTTCATGCAAACCATTAAGAAAATAAGAAAATCCCCCTCTCCATCACAAGACCACAAACATAGTTAATAAACAAAAACTTTTAGAAATTCTTACATATTTCCGAGATTTAGCAGATCTACACATCCCAACTAATTTTGCAGGTCCAAGAGAGCTCAGCTGAGGCAAGAAGTTATTATTTATTATTTTATAAATTAGGGTTTTTTTAAATAATACAGACAATTGAAATAGGCGAGTCCCTATGAAAGATACCCTGGACTTTTTGTACTTGTTTATTGTGCTACTCTTCAACAATCCTCCTGAAAATTAGATCTAATGACTCCAGGGCAAATTCAGCACTGATACAAGCAGGAACAGCTCCCACTAATGATACTAGCTGTTGCATCTGCTGACACCAGAACTGAATTTTATCTATGTGTGAGAGTTTGGTTTAGTTGCTACTTTCAGACCCCTATGTTTTTCCAGGTCTTTTCATTGCATAGTGACTGCAATGAAAAGGCCAATATTTTCTGCATTTATTATCCCAGGAAGACATTTAACAAATAACCCTGGGTATTTTATTTTTGCATTTCAGGGCGCAGCAGCTGGTCTTGGCTACGTTGGGGGATATGTTATTAATACCTACAAGAATTATGACAGCTTTGTGCAGGACAAGTACGCCATGCTGCCAGCAGTGATCATCATTTGTGTTGCTGTAGTGATGTTTATCATTGGGCTGATCGGCTGCTGTGCCACTATCCGGGAGTCACGTGTTGGGCTAGGACTTGTAAGTATTGCGCATTCAGCCATGATCCGTTTCATACAGTGTCCCGAAAGCTGGCTAAATGAGGTGCGGGGCAGAGTCAAGCTCCACTGCAATATATTGGTTCTACTGCAGATGACGTAGCACTTCATTAAGCAGCCTTAGATTGGTACTACAATGATGGGACTGTGTAAAACCTAAATAGACTGATAGCCACTTTTCAGGCACGGAAAGAAAACTTGGAACATTATAAGTTGGGGGTGCCCAGAGCAGTGCTGTGTGGAATATAGCTCTTCTATTTCACAAATATTTGGTTTCAGTCCATTTGTTCTGCTTCAGCAAAGCAGCTTTAAAGAACCTAATTTTTGGCCAGGTCTACCCTTAAAACTTATGTTGGTTTATGATATTGGTCAGGGGTGTAATTTTTAGTGACATTTTTACATCAGCAAAATCTTAGCATAGACATTGTTATACCAGCAAGAGTTTGTTTGCCAGTATCACTTATTTTGATTGAAGAACTACTATGAGCTATACTGACAAAAGCACTCTTTGGGTAGGGTAGGGTAGTAATAGTTTGTCGGGATAACAGCTGGGATACCAGCAAACCTTTCCAGGTGTAGTCTAGATCTTTGTGTTGAGCTTATAATAAAACCTGTAACCAGGCACGTTTTAGGTGGTTTGCAGTTTCTGTGTAAACAGTTTCCACAAATCTAGTGCAAATTTCTGAAGCTGAGGACCAGTCTGAAGTCATAAATACCTGCTGCATCACTAAAGACCCTTCTGGGATAGAGGGCCCTGCACAATATCAGGGATGAGAGATTGGTTAATTTTGGCCAAAGGCACAAGGAGCAAACCCCCATTCTTGTAAAAAGTGCAATGGGATCCTCATTGTCCATGCAGCACAGAGGAAGACCTTGTGTTTTTTTAAAGGCATCATCATCAGAGAGATCCTCAGAGTAAATTATGTGGAATTCGGTTCTACTTCAGAAAAAATGAAGGGTTGAAAGAACCCTACTAGGATCTGAACCTCTGGTTTGCATGAGCTTCGAGTATTTAAGTCCTAAGGTATAGGCCACTAACCCAGATGGGTAGCTCAATCTCTGTGCAGTGAAACGTCTGTGTCATCCTGCAATATTAATGCATCACAAAGGATTGATATTGTGTATAATATAACAAATCTCAGGCTCATTAAGCACTCATTAAGATAAACTTGGTATGGAAGACATGGGACAGACTCACAGAATTTGGGACTGTCTTGAAAACTTGGGGATGATAGGCAATTCTGTTATTAGCTTTCAAAACTGGGTCAGCACACAAACTGGTGGCTGTGGTTCTTGGCTGCAGGGAGGGCCCAGGGGTAACCTGTTTCTTGAAGGTGGTCTCTCCTCATTCTTTAGGAGTAGGAATAAATTGAGCCTCATCTTATGACTGACAGTTGTGGTAAAATGGATTGCTTTAGTTCACAATCTTTCCAGATCCCAAAGCACTTTGCAAAGGTGTGTACGTATTGTTGTCCCCATTTTGCAAAGGGGAGCTGGAAATCATAGAATCATAGAATATCAGGGTTGGAAGGGACCCCTGAAGGTCATCTAGTCCAACCCCCTGCTCGAAGCAGGACCAATTCCCAGTTAAATCATCCCAGCCAGGGCTTTGTCAAGCCTGACCTTAAAAACCTCTAAGGAAGGAGATTCTACCACCTCCCTAGGTAACGCATTCCAGTGTTTCACCACCCTCTTAGTGAAAAAGTTTTTCCTAATATCCAATCTAAACCTCCCCCACTGCAACTTGAGACCATTACTCCTCGTTCTGTCATCTGCTACCATTGAGAACAGTCTAGAGCCATCCTCTTTGGAACCCCCTTTCAGGTAGTTGAAAGCAGCTATCAAATCCCCCCTCATTCTTCTCTTCTGCAGGCTAAACAATCCCAGCTCCCTCAGCCTCTCCTCATAAGTCATGTGTTCTAGACCCCTAATCATTTTTGTTGCCCTTCGCTGGACTCTTTCCAATTTATCCACATCCTTCTTGTAGTGTGGGGCCCAAAACTGGACACAGTACTCCAGATGAGGCCTCACCAATGTCGAATAGAGGGGAACGATCACGTCCCTCGATCTGCTCGCTATGCCCCTACTTATACATCCCAAAATGCCATTGGCCTTCTTGGCAACAAGGGCACACTGCTGACTCATATCCAGCTTCTCGTCCACTGTCACCCCTAGGTCCTTTTCCGCAGAACTGCTGCCTAGCCATTCGGTCCCTAGTCTGTAGCGGTGCATTGGATTCTTCCATCCTAAGTGCAGGACCCTGCACTTATCCTTGTTGAACCTCATCAAATTTCTTTTGGCCCAATCCTCCAATTTGTCTAGGTCCTTCTGTATCCTATCCCTCCCCTCCAGCGTATCTACCACTCCTCCCAGTTCAGTATCATCCGCAAATTTGCTGAGAGTGCAATCCACACCATCCTCCAGATCATTTATGAAGATATTGAACAAAACCGGCCCCAGGACCGACCCTTGGGGCACTCCACTTGATACCGGCTGCCAACTAGACATGGAGCCGTTGATCACTACCCGTTGAGCCCGACAATCTAGCCAGCTTTCTACCCACCTTATAGTGCATTCATCCAGCCCATACTTCCTTAACTTGCTGACAAGAATACTGTGGGAGACCGTGTCAAAAGCTTTGCTAAAGTCAAGAAACAATACATCCACTGCTTTCCCTTCATCCACAGAACCAGTAATCTCATCATAGAAGGCGATTAGATTAGTCAGGCATGACCTTCCCTTGGTGAATCCATGCTGGCTGTTCCTGATCACTTTCCTCTCATGCAAGTGCTTCAGGATTGATTCTTTGAGGACCTGCTCCATGATTTTTCCAGGGACTGAGGTGAGGCTGACTGGCCTGTAGTTCCCAGGATCCTCCTTCTTCCCTTTTTTAAAGATTGGCACTACATTAGCCTTTTTCCAGTCATCCGGGACTTCCCCCGTTCGCCACGAGTTTTCAAAGATAATGGCCAATGGCTCTGCAATCACAGCCGCCAATTCCTTCAGCACTCTCGGATGCAACTCGTCCGGCCCCATGGACTTGTGCACGTCCAGCTTTTCTAAATAGTCCCTAACCACCTCTATCTCCACAGAGGGCTGGCCATCTCTTCCCCATTTTGTGATGCCCAGCGCAGCAGTCTGGGAGCTGACCTTGTTAGTGAAAAATCCAAAGCATTGAAGTGACTTTCCCAAAGTGACACAGCAAATCATTAGCAGAGCCAGGCATAAATGTACGTCTTTTGACCCCCTCAACCCTCAGTTCAGTGCCCCGAGTCACGTCGCAAGGGAGGGGATCTGATCATCAAGAAGTGCCAGGTTTCTTTTTTGCGCCATGGTTTCTTTATTGAAAAGCTTTTCCTGTATTAGGGAAAAGAAAACTGTCTCAATTTAGGCACATGGGCAGTTCTCGCAGTGAGGTTAGGGAAAATGAGCCATGGTGTAGGATTAGCTTGAAAGGTACACAGAACTGTCTATACATTTAATGAGGAAATAGTAATGGTTACTTAGCTTTCAGTTCCTCAGTAACAAGTACAGCGTTCTTGCAAAACTGACAAGTCTTATATACTAGCATCAGAGGATTTGGCACATTGGATTTAATGAAGCACTCGTCTGATCTTGTGTCTTACCTCTGGCAGTGACCAATGCTTGTTGATTGAGAGGAAGGTGAACCTGTCAGTAGCTACGGGTAGACCAGCCATCCTAACCTGGTCTGTAGCCTTGCTCCTCCTCAGGCCATTGCAAATGGCTCTTTGCATCAGGCTACAGCTGCCTGTGAATAACAAAATGGTAGTTTCCTGACCCACACTTTATCAGTCAGATCTGCTGTTCTATGGTACAAAACAAACAGCAGCAACACAGCTGCTGTGTTTTCTCAGGCAGCTCCGTCTTGTACCTGATAATTGGAAAGGTAGCAGCAGGTCAGCCATTTTCAATTAACTTTACCGCTCTTCTGTCTAAAAGGAGCTTTGCACAGTCAGGACCAGCTCCCCAGCTGGTGTAAATAATCACAGCTCCATTCATTTCAATGGAACAATACCAGTGTTCGCCAGCTGAGGATCTAGCCCTTAGTTTTGAAAATCAAGAACAGTTTGGCACCATCTGTAGGAGGAGCGTGACCTGTGTTGTCAACAGATGTTAACCACAGGCCCCTCCTGGTCCCCTCAAAGGGGGAAAAGGTTTCTTGCATCGTATAACCAGGAATGAATCCTTTGCAGAAAGTATGCCAGACTCCTCTCTCCAAAGTCTTGGGTGGTCAGAGACCAGAATCTTCCCGCTAGGGGTGGAGCATGCTTTTTTGAATGAGTACTGAAGACAGTTTAGTTCTGTCTACCCTGTTGGCCAAACTGTTTTCAACTCCAGGAAGAGCCAAGGGCACTGTCACCATCCTCGAGGACCCTCTTGTGCTGTGCATGATGCAACATTTCAGCAACTCTGCCTCTCTCGGCTCTTGTAGCTTTTCTCACAGTTCTCCCTCTGCATGGTTCTTATCAGGCACTTTCCACAGAGGGCGGGCTCCAGACCACCTCTCTCCTAGATCTCCCTCTCCCAGCTGCACTGGGCTCCTTCCTTTTATTCCTCCCCGAGCTTAACACATCCTCCAACAGGCTGGGGCTAATAGAGATGTGAGACACTAGTTAACTCCTTACTGGCCACTGTGAAATTGATGCATCCTTTCACAGTAACCCATGGTTGATAAATGTTCCTAGTGTAAATATACTTTTTGTGGTGTAGTTATTCTTTGAAATAAGTCTTTGAGATCCCATGAAGCCCTGATTATTAACCCATTCAGGTGTTATATTCTGATGCTGTTTCACAGAAATTTCTGGAGCTCTTTCTGTTTGGAGAGACAACACTGGATAATAACACCATGCTTTGCCTGGCTTGTTTAGCACTAAATTTGCATTTTGATTCAAACACTCTGGCCATCCTCCTTACTGTACCTCTCTTCTGATTTCAGTTCCTGGTCATTATCCTGATTATCTTTATTGCAGAAGTGGCAGCTTTTGTTATGGGATTCATTTACAGAGAAAAGGTAAGCTAAAAATTAGTACGTCTATTCTAATACCGAAGAAAAAGAAGGGCTCTCTGGGACAATCAGGGTCCAGACACTTCAGGGTGAGAAATGAGGTTCTGGACCCCAAAGAAAAAGCAGTTGAATCAACTGATTGTATATAACTTTATTGTTCTATAAAAATGTATTAAGTAAGGTATCATATAAAAGCTGGGGACACACTGGTCATGAATATCATTGTGTGATATATGTATGGATGACGTGTAAAGAGTTATGTATGTGTGCTGGAAATATGTTCTTAAAATGTGTTTGGGAGTCATACATTGAGCCTGTCCTAGACAAAGGAATGTGGATTCCCCTGCCTGATTAACATGGTTACAGGCAGAGGACAATGAAAGTACATTTACATATGAGGTAAACAAAGCAAACAAACTAACAAGCAATGGTGGAAGGAGCTTAGTGAACTCACCGGTTGTTAGAGTCTGCATCTTCAGAAGCCCTCCTGGCTCTTGAGGCAGAGACAATGGACTTTGGGTAATATAATGGGAGCAAAAAGAGATTTTGTTTATCCATCACTTACGGGACATGGGATACAGTACCCTCTGGTCCTGTGGAAGGTGGATCCCCTAGCCTGGAGGGCTAGAGATGCTGCTAGCTTGATGTAAGTAAGAAAACTGCTAGGCAAAGATTGTAACTTGCTAAAATTAAGTTTTAGACACTAGAAAGTGTGTTGCGTTTTATTTTGTTTGTAACCTGTCTCTTTTTCTCTTGCTAATAAACTTATTCTTAGTTTTACTGTAGACCATCTCAGTGCTGTTGTAGTGAAGCAAGTGTGAGTCCTCAACTAAACTGACAGGCTGGTGTGTACCCTGTCTCTTTGGAGGCAGCAAACTTAATTTCTATGAGTGTCACAGTGACAGGGACTAGACACTGCAGAGAGATGTCTCTGGGAGAACTCAGGAACTGGGGTTCACTCATTGTTACCTGCAAAGCAAGGTTTAGATTGGAAGAGTCTTGAGGAATTTGCTGCTGAGGTAAATAGACTGGTGTAGCAGGGAGCTGAGGCAGTTTAAATTCCAGTAAAGCCTCACTCTTGCTGAGGCAGAGAGGTAACACAGTGGCTTACAGCTCTAAGTGTCCTGAGCAGAACGTCACAGTCTCCTTCTGTGAATTTGTTTTCTCCCACCCATCTTCTCACCTCTGATCCTTTATTCTCAATTCTTCAGGATAGAAGGGTGGAGAGTGAGTACAGAATAGGCCAGACACGTGCTGTGTAGAACGAAACCCTAAATAATGTGTGGATTTTTCTGAAAGAAGATGGAGACGGGTAGTACTTAGCTTAGGTATCAGAGCAACCTTCTAATCAGCTTGCTGTCATGAATGTTCACAGAAGAGGGTTCTGAAAGTCAATAAGAGAATTATTTATGTCCAAGAATGCCAGCAGGGTTAAGTGGCACCAGTATTTTACCAAAAGCATTACTTCACTTTTCATTGCACTCAATTTTGCTGGGTCTAGGAATCTTCTAAAATTTCCATTTTAGAAGCTTCTGAGCTGCTGTCCTGATACAGAATATGCACTGTGTTTTCTCATTTCAGGTAAAAACAGATGTGCAAGGCACAATGCACACAGTCTTCCAGAAATATGACGGGACAAGTCCAGAGTCTGGTGTTGTGGATTACTTGCAAGAACAGGTAGGAAAACTTCTGATCTGCTGCTGAGAATGATTTAAAGATATCCCGTAGACATTAAACTATGCATGCAGCCTTTAGGGAGAAATCAGCCTGCTACTTTCTAAAACCTGTTCTGCAAAATGCTCAGCACTGTCGGTCCTTATTCACTTCAGTGGCAATTGAGAGTACTCAGCTCCTTGCAGGTTTGAACCATAGGGCCCTGATCCAAAGTCCATTTAAGTGAACGGACTTAAGAAAGACTACTATTGACTTAAATGGGCTATAGATCAGGCCCTAAATGAGTGTGCTTAAATGGTCATCCACAGGAATTTCTTCTGCCTTAGGTCCTATGCTGCTACGTTTCACCATAGTATCTGAACTTTCCCTAATGAATAAATATTAGGAATTTTTATTGTACTGTGGAAATTTGGTCTGTTTTATCTACTGGTAGCTTCTTGATGTACTGAGATTTTTGTATAAATCCATCCTCCCTGGTGATTGTAGCCACACAGATAATATTACTAACAAAAGAAAAGGATGTACTTCTGATCTTGTTTGTGTTCTGTCTGTAGTTCATATGCTGATGAAGCAACTTCCCTTTTCCTCCTTCCATTATTTTCAGACTATGTACAGTAGCAGCAGAAGAAAAGTGCTGTAGGGGCCAAAACCTGTGCAGGGCTGAGAGCTCTGTACTCTGATTTCAATGGGACTGGAGGGCACTTGCCTTTAAAAAACAAACAAACAAACCCCACTACTGTAGTGGTCTAATTCACTACACCTTACAACAGTGTGACTGTGCTGTTTTGATGGATTACTTTAGAGTACTGTAATTTTTTTATTAGTCAGCATCTTGCAGAGACTTACCTGCATGACATTCCTAAGAATGGTAGAACTTAGCTCGGTTTGCATTCATTTAGTTACTTGTTGTTTCACAGCTTCGATGTTGTGGAGTAACTAACTACACCGACTGGACAACCACCCAGTGGTTTAATACCACTGGCAATAACAGTGTTCCTCTGAGCTGCTGCAAACAAGATATTAAGAACTGCACAGGACAACTGAATGAGCCACAGGATCTCAATACACAGGTGAGGATAAATTACCCTGAAACTGGAAACTGCCACCATGGGCTGTGATCTCATTAGATTCCTCTGAGCCAGCCAGAGGCTGAAGCTAGCAGAGCAGCTGCAAAAAGCAGTCCAAGCAGGGACTCACAGACATTGAGGATCTCATCAGACTATTTTCTACGGTTTTTAGTCTAAACATTCTTTTTCCTGAGCTGATTGGCTCTTTGCTCCAACCTGTTCTGCCCCCTCCTTTCCTTTGTCTTTCCATTTAGCTAATCCCCTCCTTAGGCCTGGTCTGCACTGCAAAGTTAGGTTGCATTGCCTTGCATTGACCTAGCTGGGCATGTGTCTACACTTAAATTTGTCTCCCACTGATGTAAGCGCCTTGTAACAGCAACTCACTAACACCGCCTCGATGTATTGCGCTCGAAGCAGCACCTGTGTTGACCCTAACAGTCTCTAATGGCTGTCCCACAATGTCTAGCACTGACCACTCTGGGCAAAGCTGTGAACTCCACTGCCCAGGGGTCACAGAGACTGGAAGGCCCGTCCTCCTTTAAAGCCCTGCAAATTTTGAAATACCTTTTTCTGATTGTCCAGCTTGGTGAGCACACCTAGCAGCTCTCCACTGCTGTGTGTAACCGTGCTGCTGACCATGGTAGCTACATGCTCTGGCTTGGGGTAGACAGGACGTACTGGGTCTGCTGGGCCTGTGGGGAGAAGAGACTGTGCATGCACAGCTACGGCCCAGCCCTAGAAACGTGGACATCCATGAGCAGATTGCACAGGGGATGCAGGAGAAGGGCTACGACAGGGACCAGCAGCCGAGCTGTGTGAAAGTGAAGGAACTGCATCAGGCATATCAGAAGGCCAAGGAGGCCAACAGCTGAGCTGGTGCTGAGCTGCAGTCCTGCCGCTTTTACAAACAGCTGCAGGCCATACTTGGTGGAGACACCCCCTCCCTCACCCATGAAGACCACTGTGGATACCTCCGAGGAGCCCAACCACAGACCCCTGCCATGAACAGCGAGGATGAGGAGGATGGGGGACATATGAGTGAGGGTGTACAGCTAGGCCGCGAGCCAGGACCTCTTTGAAGCCTCACTGCAGTCTACTCAGTCCCAGCAGTCGAGCATGGGCGAGCCCAGTGCGGGGAATGGAACCTCGGGTAAGTGTGTAATTGCATTTTCCATTACAATGATGTGATGATGGCACCCCCAACTTAACAGGACACAGCTATTGACTTTAATTAATTTACTCATCCTAGAAGAGGTAGCAGTACAACGAGACATACCCAGGGTACAATCTAGACTAATGAACAGCTGTGTCGCCCCAGCCCTCTAATGTGGAGTGCCTTTGCTGTTATTGCCTCCACTCCTGGACTGCTCACAAACAGCCTCTTGTAAATTACTCCCAGCTATGTCTGTGTGCGACTTGCAACCTGCTGGCCATACTCAGGCTTTTATCTGCTTGAGTTATACTGCAGGGTGACGCCAGCACACTCCCAGTGCAGACTTTTCCCCAGAAATGTACGTCTTGTACTGCCCAGTCCTCTCCTGGACAATACAAGCTCATATAAAGTCCGTGCATTTTATATGCACAAATCCTATTATCCCAAATGGAGTTTCCCAAACACTTCAGTTCAAACACACTGGCTTACATAAAACAATAAATCAAGTTTATTAACCACAGAGAGAGAGAGTTTAAGTGAATACAAGTAAGGAGGCAAAAAAGCTAGAAATGGTTACAAGAGAAATAAAGATAAAATGCAACTCATGACTAACATAACAAACTATGTTAAATTCAAAGCAAAGTTTCTCTCATCACATGGTCTCAACAGTTTTACTGTCCGAACTTCTAGGCCAGTACCCCTTTTTCTGTGTAATGGTTGCGTCCTTTGTTCCTTCTGGTGCAGTGAATCAATGGACAGAGAGTGAGAGGAAAAGGAGGGGAGGTGTCTTGGGGGGTTAGTCCCTCATTTTCACAGTGTTAGTTCTCTCTTCCAGTTGAGTTTCAGGAGACAAAAAGTCTACAATGGAGGATATCTTCTGCTGGTTTTCCCACCTTGTGCTTGATGACTCTCTTTGCTGCTTAAATGAAAATTAAGCACAGCACACATTCTTTCGTTTGAGACAGTCTTATTTGTCAGCTTCTGTCTGGGCAGCACTGTGGTTTGGAACGTGTGCTAACAACACCATACAGTGGAATCTTATAACTTTGCATACCATGTCGCCACACGTTCTTTATCTGAATATATTGACCAACAAATTGAGTTTTCAAATGATACCTTGCAAGGCATACCTTTATACAAAGATTATTACGGTAGTGTGCAAGGGGTGTGTTGGGGATACACACTGTCACAACACAGAGGTAGCATTGTTATCTGCTTTTCATTCCCCTCTAGAGTTAGGCAGTCAGGGCTTGGGGTGCAGTTTGTTTATGTACACAAGGATGTCCCTTGAATCTTCCAGAGATCTCAGTGAAACTTACATGGAGATACTCTGCAATCTTCTCCTGAAGGATTCAAGGGATGACAGCCTTATTTCTTCCTCTGTGGTAGGACACTTTCCCATGCCTGTCAGCAGTACACAGGCTAGCAGCATATGGGCCCAGGTGGCTTTGGGACAACAGCAGCAACTGTGCTCTTGTCACCCTCAGGAGTGAGATATCAGTTAAAATCTCTACTTCCTGTGGAAAATGGTGCCAGTATTCAGTGTCATATATTCATTTTCATGCAACCAAGCAATTCCTTCCTCATTTCCCTCACCCTCTGGGCCGTTCTCACCATGGCTGGAGCTGTGAGTTGTGCCATGAACAAGCACGCCAAAGCAGAAGTGTCAATAAGCCTGTATTGTTTAAAACTTGAAGGAAGCAAGGGAAGGGAGTTTTGAATCTTTACTTTTGCTTTCCCATTGTGACTATACTGACAATGGTTCCTCTGTGTATTTTGTCTGTAGCTGCTGCCGTTGCAGCCTTGAAGAGTTCCCCTTCCACACCTGTGCAACGCCCGAGCAAGATAAGGAGGATAAAGAAAAGGACTCAGGATGACATATTCAATGAGATCCTGCAAGCCAGTGCTGCATCGGACTGTGAGCAGGGGGCCTAGAGGGTGAATGTTGCAGACAGTGTGGAGAAGGAAAGAGCTGACAGTAGAAAGGCCCAGGAGCACCATCAGGAAAAGGAGTGGGAAATGCATGAGGACATAACGGGGCTTCTCCATCAGCAAATACAGATACTTCAGACTCCTGTGAATCTACAGTCATGGGCTCACCTCCCTTTGCAGTCTGTGGAAAATTCCATTAAACACCTCGATACACCTCCTCGGTACCTCAGCATTCCATGTTGCATCAGGGGCTCCCTCCCCTACCACTCTGCCCCAGGGGACAGTAAGGACAACCACAGCTTCACAGACGCTGACCTGTGAAAGCCACGGTTCCTGTATGTGCAGCTAAAATGGACCTGAATGTTCTTTCCCCTTGTTAAAATTCTGTTCCATTAATTTATTAAGTTTTTAATGTGTTTGTGTTTAAATCACACAGATTTTTCTTTGCCCTGGTTTTGTTTCTCAAAAAATTCTATTCTTTGGAAAGTAATTAATCTTTATTAATTCACAGCATGTCACAAAATCATAGAAATGTAGGGCTGGAAGGGACCTCGAGAAGTCAAGTCCAGTCTATTGCTCTGTGGCAGGACCAAGTATCACTACTAGACTATCTCTCACAGGTGCTTGTGCAACTTGTTTTTAAATGCTGCAGAGTACCTAATGGTACTGAAACCACCCACTTATGTGTTATTGTACACGTTGACACAACTTATAGAACCAGTGACAAACACAGTGTAATAATCTTAAATGGACAGCAAGCACCTCAAAATTAATAGCTGCATTGACAGTGTTCTATTCATAGATATATGCCAAGCATCACACAATTCCTGACTGGCCCCAAAACAGCAGGGCCAGATAGAGCACAGTACATCACAACGACCTACTGTGGCTTGCTTTTAAAGTGCTCTTTCAAAACCTCCCTGAACCGTATAGCTCCATGTTAAGCTCTTCTAATAGCCCTTGTGTTCAAACCCAGCAGACAGCTGCTCCACCTCCATCCTGGCAGCAACATTCCCCACTTTGTTTCACAGATATTATGCAGGACACAGCAGGCAGCTGTAACCATTGGGGTGTTTTTTCACTGAGATCCAATCTTGCAAACAAACCAGCATCCAGCATCCCTTCAATCTACCAAAAGCACATTCAGCAGTCATTCTGCACCTGCTCAGCCAGTATTTGAATCTTTCCTTGGTGCTGTCAAGAAGGCTGGTGTACATCTTCTTGAGCCAAGGAAGCATGGGGTAGGCTGGGCCCCTTAGGATCACTACTGGCATTTCAACATTGCCAATGGTAATCTGCCGGTCAGGAAGGAAAGTTTCTGAACAGTCCTGGGCTCTTAAACATGCAAGCGTCATACACCTTCCCTGACCAGCCAGCAGTGATGTTGATGAAACATCCCTGGTGATCCAGCAACGCTGCATAACCACAGAAAAGTAGCCCTTTCTGTTGATGTACTCTATGGCAAGGTGGGCTGGCGCCAAAATAGGGACATACATGCCGTCTATCGCTCCACCACAGTTTTGGGAACCCCACTGCCGCAAATCCATCCAATGTGTCCTGAACACTGCCTTGAGTCACAGTCCTGTGTAGCAGATGATGAATGGTCCTGCACATTTGCATTACAATGCCTCCCCCCCGCACCCCCCCCAGCGGATTTTCCAACTACAAAATTATTTCCCACTGACTGGTAGCAATCCGGTGTTGAAAGTTTCCACAGTGCGATCTCCACTCCACTTCTCTGCTTCTCCACTGTCAGTGCAGCTCTCATTCTAGTGTCTTTGTGCTGGAGGGCTGAAGTGAGCTTGGCACACACATGCAGGAATGTGGTCTTGTGCATCCAAAAGTTCTGCAGCCACTGTTCATCACCGCAAGTCTGCATTATGATGTGATCCCACCAGTCAGTGCTCATGTCTCAGGCCCAGCAGCGGCGCTCCACTGTCGGCAGCTGCTCAGTGAACGCCACCAACAACCTTGAATTGGTTTTTGCTGTGTCTCACAGCAAACTGACCTTGACAAAACCGCTGATTCAGTTCTTCTTGTGGCTCTGAAAATACCGGAGGATCATGCATCCTGTGCTTGCAACACTTATGACAAGAGTCCAGAGCTGTGTGGAGAGTGAGGAAGGCCACGAGGGTTCATGGGATTTTTTAAAAAGGCCTGAAAATTATGGGATATAGATGACTTTTATGGGATGGAGACAGTTAGCTGCTGGGAAGCTGACCCCTTGCTCCTACTCATCCCTGCACAACTCATTTCTGCCCCACTGTGCAATGCCAACATTTCCTAAAAGACTGGATAGTGGTGGGTTGCACACTGGGATACCTGTCCATGGTGCATTGCACTATGAATTTGTATAAGCACTCCTGGTGAGTATGCACAGCGCCAACAAAAGGAAGCAAGTATGCATGCGCACAAGCAGTCTACTAACTGCAGCGACTGTATGCTGACGTAACTTGTGTCAACAAAAGCTTGTAGTGTAGACTTGGCCTTACATAACCCCACTGAAAGGATTTCAATAATAAAAGCACTAAAAATCACACAGGGCGACATTTGTAGCCATCACATTGTTCTCACATTTGAACCTCCAAGGCAACTTGTCAGAAGCTCGGACTGGATGACAGGGGATGGATCACTCAGAATTGCCCTGTTCTGTTCACTCCCTCTGAAGCATTCTGGCAGTGGCCACTATTGGAAGACAGGATACTGAGCTAGATGGACCATTGGTCTGACCCAGTATGGCTGTCCTTATGTTCACTCTGTATGTTATATCCCTTTCCCCTACCCTTTATCTGTCTTGACTGTTTAGATTGTAAGCTTTTAGGGGCAGGGACTGTCTCTAATTTTTTTTTTTCCTCTGTCTAGCACAATGGGGCCTCATTCTTGGTTGGCCCTTAGGCACCATCATGATATGAGTAATAATATTTTCATAATCTGTGCCTGATCAGTACTGGATAGGAGACAACCTAGGAAAACCCAGCTGCTGTGGGAAGTGTGTTGGGGATTTGGTAGATGACCCTGCTACCTCACTAGTAAATCAATCCTTCAGCTTGGGAGCATTATCCTACCTACCCTAGATTTTAAATCAAATTCTGGAATAAATTATGACATTCATTCAGTATTCATAGGGTTTAATTCAGAAAAAAATTGCACCCATCTTCTCCACTTTGGGACCCCACAAACCGTCATTTTACGTTGTGGACACCACCACAGGCCTCATGGCTCCGTATGTGGCAACTTCCTTTATACAGTAACTGAATGGAGCCATATAAGACTCATAGAAACTACAGATGACAGAGTTATTAGCTTGTCGAGTGCATCTCCCGAGCAGTGCAAGAGCAGTAGTTTGTTTCAAGTCCATCAAGACTGCTGCCATTGGCCGCATGGGTCATAGCAGGGCCACACAAGGTCTTGCCCCTGTGAGATTGTGTGCAAAACCTGCCCCATTGTATTGGATTTGATGGTTTGTTCTCAGTTTAATAGTGTAATCAAATGGCAGCTAAATCTTCCTTTTCTACATCTCCACAGGGCTGTGCAGAGAAAGTGGAATATGGGCTACAGGCTGTATTGAGCTATGCTATGCTCGTAATCCTAGGATTTGCCATCATAAAGGTATTTAATTGTAAAGACATACATTTCTTCCCCCACAGAAAATAGTGCCATTTTCCTCTCCTTGGGGCTCTCACTCCCACAATCCCTTAAGTCACTTTGCTGCAGTTGGTTGCTCTTTCCATGGCATTGCATGACATCCCTTTCCAGGGGAGCAAAAGCTGGGTAGATAGGAGGGGAGAGGGATAATACTGCTTCTAATAGCAATTTTCCCAGGGATTTCTGCTTGGAAATTGTTTGGGTCAGAAAGGAGGCTGCAAGAACACACTAACCAAATCCACTGAATTCCCGCTGTATGGTCTTTGAATGGAGGGGCTTTGACAGGCTGAGGGAGATGAAGAGGGAGCATGCCAAGGAGCTGCTGTATCCCTACTTCTAACTTCGTGCCTTGGTTTTGCACCAATTTTCTCTTTTCTGCCTGCATGAACGGATGGGAGGATCCTGCCCAAAACTAGAAAAAGACTTGATGGGACTAAGTGGAAGGCTGAACCGTATTGGTCATTTGCTAAGAGAGGCATTATTTATTTATTTATTTTTACTTTCTTTTTTTTTTTTTTTAAATGGATGCTATGGCCCAGATGTAGCTTTTTTAAATACAAGATTTTCCATAACTTAAGACCAAATGTCTCCATGGAATTTTTTTTTTAAAGCTAAGGTTTTGTTTTAAAAAACACATAAATAGTCCTTTGTGTGGGAATCTGAGAATGAAATTGACTTTAAATTAAATACAAGCACGAAACTGACTAGCTTGTTTTTATTATTCAAACTGAGAGAAATGGGAAAAAAGAATCAAATTGCATAGAGTAAAAATTAGATTTTTTTAAACCTTTGCATTAAACTTTCCATACTTTTGAAGATTTGATCCCTGAGTTTTAATCTGATAATTTCTCTTCCCCATTGACTAGGGAGGACATGTCAAAATCAATGGCAGCAAAATGTTCTCTTAAAGTATATACATGCTATAAAAGAGTTGTAACAGTTGTTACTATTTAATGCCTGAGTCCTACACTTGGATTAATGTTGGAGCAAGGATCCATCAATGCAGATCTGAATGTAGGAGGAGGGCCTGATTTGGTGATAAAGTTTCCTTTTCCTAGTCCACTGTCAGGGCAAGATTGGCATCTGGAGTATACTTTCTAGCATTTTTTTCTAGTCTCAAATTACTTCAGTGAAGGGGCTTCCACCACTTCCTTCTGATTACTCCACAGTCTGATAAATTTTACCTTCTCATCACTATTATTTATTTGTAATTGACTGTGGTCAGTTCTTCCATCAATCACCACTTCTGCTCTCTTCTAATTGTCGTAGCATATATGGTTTTGTCTTTTATTGGATACCTGTACATGCTTAAACGTATTGCAAATCTACATTCCAAACCCAGTATAGCCATAGTCACAGTAGATGCTGCCTAGGAATTAATGTTTCTGGAGTAAATTTATGGGGAAAACAGTGGGAGAAAATCCAGAGTCCATATCACTATTTAAAAGTGACCTTTAAAGACACCTTTAAACATCAATACATTTATTTTCTCAGTATTATGTTGTTAATAGGGGGGAACGATAGCTCAGTGGTTTGAGCTTTGGCCTGCTAAACCCAGGGTTGTGAGTTCAATCCTTGAGGGGGCCATTTAGGGATCTGGGGCAAAAATTGGGGATTGGTCCTGCTTTGAGCAGGGGGTTGGACTAGATGACCTCCAGAGGTCCCTTCCAACCCTGATACTCTATGATTCTATAATATACAATGCACTTGACAAATATGTAGAAGGCAACATCCCCGCCACAGAGAGGTTAAATTTAATTCAAGCATAGATAAAACATACAATAAATTCAACCTCCAAAAGAAACAGTAAAGCTAAAGATCCCTTTTTTCCTTTTCAGTTCTTTGGAATGCTGAGTGTCTGTGTGCTCACATGCAAGAAGGAAGACAATGGCTACCAACCCCTGTACTCAGGGGTATTTGCTTGATAAGAAGATGGAAAGGTCATTTTTCATCGCTTCTTGATGATCAAATGGATTTGTATAGATGCCCCAAATGGACAATGTATTACCCTTTTGTTAAATACTGTATTTTATTTACGTGAGCAGAAAGAACACTGTTAAGATTTGGAAAGGTTTTAAGTGTACCATGTGAAATGACAGCTTCAGTGTGCAGTGTCCCTTGGTAACAACCTGATTTCATGTACCTCGACTTTCTTTAGGGCTGTTTCACACTTGCATGTGTGACATTCCCTAAAACGACAGCAGATGGTGTGATAGACTCCAAAAAGAAACCCTACTTCTTGCAAGTTTTACATTTGTCAGACCTATTTGTAACCTGAAACTTATAGAAGAAATTGTTTTAAACCGTTAAACTGATAATGCAGCCATGGTGCATTCTAGACTCTTTTCAATATTTCCAACAAGAAATCACTCCCATGACAAATGTTCAAGCAGCAAAAGAAATCTGTAAACAGAAGGTTTGAATATTCCTGTTTATAAGCATTATTATTCAAGGGTACATTTCACTGTGGCTGGCATGTTTTTTTCTCTCCAATTTGTAACTGGTGTAATTCAGTTTGCTTTAAAGACCAGCATTAATCATATCCTCAGACCAAGACATCCCTGAACTTTGGGCAAATTTAAAATCCAGAGCTGAGGTTTGCAACTGTCTCTTTTGTCTACCAATGGGGTGAATCAACCCCTTGGATCTGAGTATCTCCACACTCTGGGGAAGTCTGAATTAGAAGTTTATCACTTAGGCCAAGAAGTTATCACTCTGGTTCTTTTAATTTGAGATCAAGAATTTCTGAGGCAAGGCACTTAGTATTTCCCATTTTGATACTAAGTTCTAAAATGTTATCTGTACTGATGTTTTTCTATTTGTCTCTCTTATAATTAATTTTGAAGTCAGTGGGACTATTTACATGAATTGCTTCAGGATTGGTCCCACTGAAAATATGAGTCTTGGGGATATGTTAGAGTTGTCATTTAAAGTGGTGGCCTAATGGAAGTGGCTGCACAGAGGATTTCTTTCTGTTAGATTACACATTTTCTTCATGCTTCTCTGGGTGACCAAACAATTTCAAGAACCTATTACATTATGGCAAACAATTCTGTATAGTACTCTTTTTGAGTCATTAGGATTTTTTGTTGTTCTTGTTTTTTTGAAGGTCTGCTGAATGTGATCACCTTTTGGGTCACATACAGCAACAAAAATCCCTCTTAACAGTTTTAAATGTCAACCTTGAAATTATTCTGTTCCTTGTGTTTCTTTTCTTTTTAAACCAGGGTGAGGGATTAGTCTGGATGATACAGACTGTTAGAAAAAAAACAGCAGAAATCCTCTTGAGAGAGGCAAGCATTTGCTATAAAAATAGAATAGAGTGTGTTTCTCTAAAGCTATGTCAAAAAGGAGTATGGGCTGAATGTGAGCTTTTAGTCTGTTATCTTTTACTCATGAGATGGAAAGAGGAACTGCTGACTTAAGTATATTCCTGTGTAGATGTGTGTGTTAGGAATGGTGGGGTTTTTGTTTTTTTTTTTTTATTTAAACATTTGGGTATTGTGGGCTTTGTCTTCTGTTAATGCCAAAACAAAAAACCCTTCTGGAATATATTTTAACCAATTAAGAAATGCCACTCATTACTACATTTCATTCTTTCTTAAAAATTATTTAGGCGAAAGATGTAAGCCAGGCCATTCTCAATGAGAGAAAACATTTCCTTTCCAGAAGTACCTGGGCTAGGGCAATGAAAGAGGCAGTCCTGTCTTATGCTCTGCTCAGTGAAAGAAGCCTACTAGTGCCTTGCAAAGCAGTGTTTGTGACTGGCTGGTGTGCGTGTGGATGTGAGAGACTGTGAGTGTGAGACAGGCTGGGGGGGAGAGGATAACAGGCTGTGATGGGGGGTAGTCTGAGGGTAAGAGTGGCAGGATACATGTATTGTGTGCAGGGGCACCTGGCTGGGGCTGCAAGTGTGCTTGGCTGGAGTGTGTGTGTGGGGTGCAGCTGTGTCTGGCTGCGATAGATATAATGTGTGGGTATGAATGGTGGTGTATCTGGCTGGCGGTACAGATGTGCCTGGCTGGGGGAGTAGGGAGTAGTGTGCACTGGTGTGTCTGGCTGAGAGCGGGCTGGGGTTCCTGACGGTGGTGGGAAGGGAATGCTAGGTTCAACCCAGGGGTGGGGGCCCTGCCATGGGGCATCACCTAGGCTCAGCACTCAGGTCCCTGGCCTTATTGGAAATCCTGGAGGTGTGGGCGCAAGCCCGGCCACGTCTAAAGGCCCCTCCCCCAGCCTTGCGGGAGGGACCACCAGACCCAGGAATCAACTGAAAACAGGGGACAACCAATGACTAACAGGGTCAGGAGTGAAGGTCACTTGGGTCCCTGGCAGCAGGCAGGGGGATGCTAGGCTGGCTCAGATACCAGGGCTCAGGCCCAGAGGGCAGTCCTGGACTGGAGTGTGGACAGAACATGGGAGCAACCAGACAGGTTGAGAAGAAAGCCAAGGCTGGTCTAGCGCACACTAACAAAGGGTGGAGGAGCTCCGCAATGCTCTCTCTGGGGAGGGGTGATGGGTGGTGAGTGCAGCCCCAAGTGACAGTGCCAGAAGCCAATGGGAGCTCCGCGGGCTGCACTGTGAACAAGCTGTAAAGGGACTACAGCTGAGGAGGTGGGATAGGGCCAGGCCTCGGGAGCCAATCCGAGAAATAAACTAGCTGAATGGGGTGGTGTCAGAGTGACATGGGCCAGTCCAGAAAGGCACCTTAAGGGGGAAGTGAGACCATTTGGGAGCACAAGGGATAGATAAGAGGGTGGGGCCTTAGTAGCAGAAGGAGTTTGCAGGGAACCCTCAGAGACAGCAAGAGGGGTCTTATCCCTGCCAGGCCAGGGACCCTGAGCACAAGTAGTGCCCCCCTCCTCTCCCAGGTGTGATGGAGGCAGCCCCATTCTGCCTACACAGAAATCCCCCCCACCAACAGTGAGGGTCTGAGAGGGAATACCTTTAAGGAATTTTTAAAAACTTTAGCATCAGGCTGCTGAAGTGCTTGACAAAACTCCTGGATTATTTCAGGAGCTACCTGCAGTGAAGGCAGATATCCTTGCTGAAGGTAGTGAATGCATTCAGAACCCCTTTTGAGATTAATTGTTTTTAACGTCACTGTACATTCTGATAAAGCCAATACTGCCTGTGCATCTGCCAGGTCAAAAGAGGGTACATACACAGAGTGTTTCTTGGCATGTGTCCCCCAACATAAGGGGAACATTAGGTAGCACCCAGCAGCATTGCTAAGCTGAGGCATTTGAAAATCATGGATCAGGCTGCCTCCAGAGTCAGGGACTGGCTTTAAAAACAAAATTGTTTAAAATAAATAAAAATTGGGTGCTTAATTCACCCTTTTTGGGCACCAGCAGTATAATGCCATCTTTAATTGCATGACCCTGTGATATTCCCCCCCTCCCCCACCCCACACACATCACCCACCTCATTCCAAGCATAGGATAGCTCGTGCTTCCCGAATGAACTGTTAGTCACCATCTTATTATCATGCAATGTGTCCCCCCCGGGCCTTATTTATACTGCACACTGTTCAAACCCTGCTCTGAAGACAGAATAATTCATTTCTTCATGGGCTGATTTATGGTGCTCATGGCTGTAGTATCTAAGGCCATGAGATCGGTGGGAGTTAGGTGCCTATACATTTTTGAGGATCTGGTCCTGAGTGCTTCACAAACATCAGAAAATAAATTTATTAAAGTGAGGGAGCGCTATTATCCACCTTTTACAAATGGGGAGCTCAGGCACAGTGGAATTAAGTTTTTAAAGTATCCCCTTATTTTGGGTACCCTCTTTGAAATGTGCAGAACCTGATTTTCTCAGAATATTGAGCATTCTGTAGTACTTTATGTGCTCCAGGAATATCTTTCAGTGATTCCAGTTGCTACTGTGAATGCTCAGCACTCAAGCAAATCAGGCTTCTGTCTCAAGTTGGGTGCCCAGAAAATGAAGGACACATTTAGTAACTATTTCTGAAAAGTCTGGTTTAAGCTAATTGACTGGCGTCACATAGGAACACTGCAGGTTAGAGCAAACAGAGAACTGTGCATGATGCCTACTGCTCTGAGGTGTCTAAGAATTCGGCGGATGCCAGGCACCACCCAGAGGTACTTTGCCTAGATGTGTGCTCACACAAGGGACTGGAAAAAGGCCCCACCTTTGCAAACAACCATTCCGTCCAGCTTCTGCCTCCTGAACTGATGTATGGCCAACTGGGCCAGTGCCAGGACTTTAGGTGGAGGCTGATGAGGAAGTCTGAGAGAAACCACTCCTCTGCATATGGATCCAGGACTTGGAGCCCCTCTGCTCTCTCCACAGGCCCCTCCTCCCCTAAGCCCAGCCTCAGGGCTTTTGCTCTTGCCCCAGGGTCCTTCTCCTCCGCCTCAACCAATCCAGCTCTCGGGACCCTTCCTCTTCCTCCCCCCTCCCCCCAACCCAGCTCCATTAACAGCTCCTGCACCTTCCCCCACTCCAAACCCAGCTCCAGGGATCCCTCCTATTCCTCCCTCCTGCCCCCGCTCGGGAGAGCCTTCCTCTTCCCTCCCCTGGCCCACCAAACCCAGATCCGGGGAGCCTTCCAGCTCCTACCCCTCGACCCCACAACCCAGATCCGGGGAGCCTTCCGGCTCCTACCCCTCGACCCCACAACCCAGATCCGGGGAGCCTTCCGGCTCCTACCCCTCGACCCCACAACCCAGATCCGGGGAGCCTTCCGGCTCCTACCCCTCGACCCCACAACCCAGATCCGGGGAGCCTTCCGGCTCCTACCCCTCGACCCCACAACTCAGATCCGGGGAGCCTTCCGGCTCCTACCCCTCGACCCCACAACCCAGATCCGGGGAGCCTTCCAGTTCTTGCCCCGCCCCATACCCAGCTTAGGCGACCCTCCCTCTCCCCTAACGGGCTCCTCCTGCCCTTACGACCCACTGGGCACCGACCCGCTTCCCCCGAACTGAAGCCCCCAGACCCGCGGCTCCAGCCCAGCGGATCCCGGCTCTGGGGCAGCTGCCGGGGCGGGCACAGGCGAGAGCTGCGCATGCTCAGAGTTCCCGCGCATGCCCCTGGAGCCGCTCCTGAAAGGACCGCGGCGGGTCTCTGGACTTCTCGCGCGACCTGCCGCGGCCGAACGCGGGCGGTTTGAACGGCTGCAGCGCGCGGGCGCGCCCCTCTCTCCTGCCGGTTCCTACGGGCCCCAGCCTCCCGCGGTGAGTCTGAGGAGACGGGACGGGACGGGACGGGGTCTTGGGGCACTGTGAGGGGAGAGGCCTTTGGAGATGCGTGGGGCGGGGCCTGGTGAGGAGGCAGGGGAAATGGCTGGTCCCCAGCGTGGCTATGGGGAGTGCCTTGGGAGGGGTGAGAGGGGCTGGCGGGGAAGGAGGTGGTCCCCTGCATGGCTGTGGGGGGTGTGAGAGGGGCCTGGTGAGGAGGCGGGGAATGAGGGTGGTCCCCAGTATGGCTGTGGGGGGGAACAACGGGGGGTGAGGGGCCTGGTGAGGAGGCAGGGGAAGTGGCTGGTTTCCAGTATGGCTATGGGGAATGCCTTGGGGGGGAGGGGTAAAAGAGGCCTGGTGAGGAGGCAGGGAGTAGGGGGGTGGTCTCCAGCATGGCTATGGGGAGTGCCTTGGGAGGGGTGAGAGGGGCCTGGGGAAGAGGGTGGGCCCCAGGAGCCTGGCTCTGGGTGGAGGAGCCTGGCTCTACTCTCCGCCTACCTAGGCAAGGGGCACAATACAACGGATCCCTCCCCTCTGCTAGGCACCCACTGTGGTAGCTTGGTACATCCCACCCCTTCTCCTTGTCCTGTTGCACATTCCTGCAGACCTGTCTTGTAAGCCATCTCTGGACAGGTTGAGGAGGAGGGGGTGGGCCTGGCTAGCAGCAGCTGTGATACAGGACCCAATTCAGAAGTCTTATGTCACACACAGATGTCTACATTGGTGTACATCACGTGCCAAGGGGTTGGAGAAGGTGTAATGTAAAGAAGGAGAAGAGGGTGCTCATAGTTTTACACTGCCCTCCCCTTATCGTCCTTGTTGCTTTCCCTGCCATTCAAGCTGCACTTCTAGCCCCTCTGTTTTAATCCCTTCTGTCTTCCACTCACTCACTGAGCTGTAATTTGCACATCAGACAGATATAAGATGGTAATATGCTTGTCAGGAGCTGCATCTTATGTATGTGGAATACCATATACCCATATAATGTATATTATAGTAGGAGCTTGGCAGTGTTGTAGTTGAAGTTAGACATAAGAATGGCCATACTGGGTCAGACCAATGGTCCATCTGGCCCAGTATCCTGTCTTCCAACAGTGGCCAGTGCCAAGTGCTTCAGAGGGAATAAACAGAACAGGTAATCATCAAGTGATCCTTTCCCTGTCGCTCATTCCCAACTTCTGGCAAACAGGCCTGGGACACCATCCCTGTCCATCCTGTCTAATAGCCATTGATGGACTTATCCTCCATGAATTTATCTAGTTCTTTTTGAACGCTGTTAGTGTCTTGGCCTTCACAACATCCTCTTGCAAGGAGTTCCACAGGTTGACTGTGCGTTGTGTGAAGAAATACTTCACCAGGACTACTGTTATATTCTTCTATTTCCATATGGCCATAGCTTTCTGGAAAATGGTCTCTTTTGAGGATGAAGTTATCCATGCTGGGTATCAATCAGAGGGATTTTTTTTTTCCTCTCCAACTTGGAGCTGTGAAAGTTTGAGCAAAAGCCTTTCAGCCATTCATGAGTTAATCAGAGATGAACTGCTAGTGTGAACCCCTGTTAGTTAGTAAAGTTTTCGGGGGGGCACTGAACATTATAGTATCACTAATCCCTTAGCCTACTGGCCCCCTAGGTGCTGAGTTTTGTCCAGCTCCAAAATATCCTTCCTCTCCCACCTCCCCCACCCTTTATATTCCCTCCACAAGACTCCACCGCTAAGCCTGTGTATGCCCCCAATCTCTGGTCCTCTGTAGCTCCTCTCACCCCAAGTCCAATCAGCTGGATGAGGAGTGGGAAGTGCTGAGCCCTGCTGCACTAAGCAGCCTCAAACTGTTTCCTCCTCCTGCATGCTGACTCCTTCCTTCCAGGTGAGGGCTGAAAACTGGTGTGGGAACAGTGTCGTCCCCCCATCTTTCTCAGGATAGAAGCTGTGACAGTGATGACTTTCCCTTTCAAATTTTGCTCATGATATCTGTGGTCCTGCAGTGTCATTTACATCCCTCGGCCCAGGCTGCTTCCTGCAGCCCCCATTGTCCTGCAGTGGTGAACCGCAGCCAGTGGGAGCCGCGATCGGCCAAAGCTGCGGACATGGCAGGTAAACAAACGAGCCCGGCCTGCCAAACGTTGCCGATAGAGGTCTATAAAATCATGAGTGGTGTGGAGAAAGTGAATAAGGAAGAGTAATTTACTTGTTCCATAATATAAGAACTAGGGGACACCAAATGAAATTAATGGGCAGCAGGTTTAAAACAAATAAAAGGAAGAAGTTCTTCATACAGCACACAGTCAACCTGTGGAACTCCTTGCCTGAGGAGGTTTTGAAGGCTAGTACTATAACAGGGTTTAAAAGAGAACTGGATAAATTCATGGAGGTTAAGTCCATTAATGGCTATTAGCCAGGATGGGTAAGGAATGGTGTCCCTAGCCTCTGTTTGTCAGAGGGTGGAGATGGATGGCAGGAGAGAGATCACTTGATCGTTACCTGTTAGGTTCACTCCCTCTGAGGCACCTGGATTGGCCACTGTTGGTAGACAGGATACTGGGCTGGATGGACCTTTGGTCTGACCTAGTATGGCCCTTCTTTATGTTCTCCAAGTTCTACTAGCAAAAAACTCAGGGGACCTTGTAAACTATATAACCCCAGTAGGTGAGATTCAAAGAGCATCTAAACTCCTCTAGTAAAGCTGGTAAAGCTTGAAAACTCCTTTATACTTAAAGCAAGCCCATCAATTTATATTTCAGATGCAAATGTGACTCTCCCCTCCTTCCCTCCCCCCGCTGTTAAAAGTAACAAAGCCCTGTTCCTCCAAACACTATGCATCTGAATAGTCCCACTGAACCTGGTGAGGCTTCCTTACATGTATAAGTGCTTGCAGGATCAAAGCCTAAGGCTTGGTATACTCTGCAAAGTTAAGTCAATATAAATTACCTTCCGTCAACCTATTTGTACATGTCTGTCTACTTAAATTTGTCTCTGCCTAACATAAATGACTTGTTACGGCAATGCAGTAAAACCATCTCTCCAAGTGGCATGGAGCTGAAGTCAACCTACTAAGGCACCCCACCACACATGTTTGAAATGCTTTTTTCTGATTGCCCAGCTTGGCAAGCACACCTAGCAGTGTTCCCTTGTTGTGTGCAACTGACTCTGCCAGCTCCATGTACTAGAGACACTCCTGGCTGGAGCAGGCAAGAAGTATTGGATCTCATGGACCTATGTGGAGAAGAAGCTGTGCAAGCACAGCTATGCATCAGCAGTAGAAATGTGAATATCTACTAACAGATTGCACAGGAAATGCAGGAAAAGGGTATACCAAGTATCAGCAGCACTGCAGCATGAAAGTGAAGGAACTATGCCAGGCATACCACAAAGCCAATGAGTGCAAAATGGATCTGGGGCTGAGCCACAGACTTGCCGCTTTTACAGTGACTTGCCTGTCATACTTGGTGGAGACCCAACCAGCACATTGCAGACCACCATGGATGAGACAAGAGACTCGCTGCTGTGAACAGCAAGGAGGAAGAGGATGAGGGGGCAAGACATGGAAGGGAGCTTGAACCATGCCACAAGTCAGGACCTGTTTGAGACTTTGCCATGGTCTACCCAGTTTCCCTAGCCAAGCATGGATTACCCCGATGTAGGGAAAGGGACCATAGGTAAGTGTATGCATGCATTTTTTCTTACAATATTTAAATTTAAAGATGGTGCCCATCCCATCCCAAATTTAACCAGACACAGGTATGGACTTTTTACTGTCTTACTCCTACAAGAGGAGGTAGTGGTACAACAAATGGAGGTAGGGTTGGCATCTGCTTTTCATGACCCTGTTGGGTTAAGTGGGGGTTAGGGGTTCAGAGCAGTTTGTTTATGAATATAGAGATGTCTCTTGACTCCTCCTGGGCTATCTTGATGAAACTTTCATGGTGGTGCGCTGCAGTTCATTCTCTAAGGTTTCTAGCGAAGGCTATCTTATTTCTTCCTTTGTGGTATGATGCTTTCCCATGCCACTCCGCGATGAGTTCACCTGGCACCATTGCAGTAAACAGGCTAGCAGCATATGGCTCTGGGCAGGTTTGGGACCCCAGCAGCAGCTGTGTTATGTATACCTTTGTTACCCTCAGGAGTTACATATCAGCTAAAAACACCACAGCCTGTGGAAAATGGTACCAGTATTCAGTGTCACTGCCCTATACTAGTGCCCATGGAAAAGGGACCAAACTTTTATTGTTTCGTGTAACTGAAATTCCTTGCCCTTGGCCAGCCATACTCACTATGGCTGGGGCTGGAGAGCACTGCTGTGCAGAGGTGCTCCAAAGCTGAAGTGTCGACACGCCTTATTAAAAGTTTTTGTGGGGGAATAAGATAAGGGAGTTTTGAAACTTCCCTTTCCATTGTGACTGTAAATCCAATGATACTTCTGTCTGCTTTTTATCAGCAGCTGCTGCTATTGCAGCCTTGAGAGATGCTCTCTCCACACCTGCAGAATACCTGACTCTGATGAGGAGAAGAAAGAAGAGTAGGGAGGACATGTTCAGTGAGAGCCTGCAAGCAAGTGCTGCATCAGACCATGAACAAAGGGACTATAGTGCCAAAATGGTAGACATGGAGAGGTAAAAAACAGACAGGAAGAAGGTGTAGAAAAATGAGACGATGCACCAGGGCATAATGGATTTTCTCAGGCAGAGAACACAAATGTTGCAGACTCTAGTTGACCTATAGGTCCAAACATCCCAGACTCCCCACTCTTTGCAGTCTTTGGAGAAGTCCATGGTTGTTGCTCCCTACCCATACACCCGCCCCCCCATCTCATGACATGGGGTGCATCACTACCCCATCAGTTCATACTGTGGGACAGCAAGGAAAATCACAGCTTCCCATACTCTCACCTATAAGAACTACGGAGGCTGTATGCATAGCCACAATGAATTACATTTTTTGCACTGAAATGGACAGAAATGTTTGCTTCCTCTCCTATTTCATAGTCTCATTCTGTTAATTTAAGTTTGTATTGCATTGTTGTTTTTTGCACATTTCTTTTGCACTATTTTTGCCACTCAATACATATCTATTTTTGGAGAATAAAACTGTTTAGTTCACAATGGACATTGCAGAATGCATAGCAGTGATGACAGCACACAGTACTTGTAAATGCACAGAAAGCACCCCATAACTCATAGGTTCAGGAACACATCCAGTTGCATTTTATAAATTCAGCAAATGCTAAACAATTCCTAGCAACACCCAAAGCTCCAGGCCCAGAGATCAGTCCAGCACAGAACACTACTGTGCCTGACCATTCAATTGCTCTTTCAAAGCTTCTGTCAATCATGTAATGCCATGGTGAGCTCCTTTAATGACTGTTGTGTCTGGCTGTTCACAGTCAGCAGGCAGCTGCTCCACCTCTACCTTGGGGGCAGCTTTTTCCCCCCTTTTCCTCACACATGTTATGCATTACACAACCGGCAGCTACAGCAATTGGGATATTTTTCTCATTGAGATCCAAATCTTTTCAATTTACCCAAAGCACATTCAACAGTCATTCTGCACCTGCTGAGCAGGTAGCTGAATCTTTCCTTGGTGTGTTAAGGTGGCTGGCGTATGGTTCTATGAGCCAGGGTTAGGCTAGGTCCCCCAGAATCACTGCGTGAATTTCCATATCGCTAGTGATGATCTGCCAATGGGGAAAGAACATTATGCTGGCAGCTTTCTAAGCAATTTTTGTTACCTTAAAGATAACTGTGACTAGCCCACGCTGATGTCAGTGAAGTGTTCCGGGTGATCCACCAGTATTTGTATGACCATAGAAAAGTAGTCCTTTGTTGATGTACCCTGGGGCAAGGTACCCAGAGATGGCAGATGCTGAAAAATGCCACATGTGTTTGTGGAATTTTTGAAAAAGGCATGAAAATTATGGGATATGGATGGGATTATGGGATGGAGAAAGGTACATGCTTGGAACTTGACTCCTAGCTTCTCTATAGATCTTTAAGTGAATCATTTCTATCCCACAACATATTGTGAACATTTTCCAAAAGGCATCACCCTGGATGGCACACTGGAATACTTACCCATTGTGCACCACACTTTGCATTGGCATAAGTACTCCTGGAGGGTATGCGCAGTGCCGATGCAAGCAGCCAAGTACGCATAAGCAATAAACAAAGTTTGGGGGCTGTATGTATGTATCTATAATGGGAATGGAGCGCAGATCAACAATATCAAATACTATGATGGATTTATGGGATAGAGAGTCGGAGCCATCAGCTGGCTGGCTTTCCATCCTCGTTGGCCTCACCTAGCAGTTGGAAGCAAAGACTATTACATCTCAATGTACTCGGTGGAAAAGCGGATCAGAACAGCAGCCTCATCGGAGAAAGGGAGAGTCCCAGCGGGCAGGGCCATGTCTTACCTGTAATGTATATAGAGAAATGATCGACTTGAATGTTTCGTGTTGGCTGCAACCCATAACTTGAACATTTTTTTTTCTTCTGACTCAGCTACTGATGATATGGAGAGGTGGAAAGAGAGACAATCTCCTATTTTATTTTCAGCCATAAGCTCTAAAAACTATAGAAAAGGAACATTTCTTTTTTGTTTTCAATGGTTGCTTCTGTTACAAACATGGTTCCAAGGCTACGAAGGACTGGATGAGACAATACCTTTGTGAGGGGCTTTTTATTTCAGTCTTTGTTCCTTTGTTTCATGGGGGGTCTAGGTAACTTAAGAAATGAAGTCAGGACTCACCTACAGCTCCATGCTTTCTCATCCTACCAAGTGACCCCTCTGTTACGTATCCTGTGCCAAAGAGCAGCCTCTCTGGCAGGCAACAGGATCCCAGCTGGCCGCCTGGAGAATATCACACCTGGTCTTGAACAATCTGTGTGTAACAGAGAGAAAGGAGACAGGAAATCATCTGCTGTGCTTGCTGGCTTCCCTCTCTCGTTTTCCTTCTCCAGTGGAAGTACGGACAGAGCAAGCGTGCAAGGCAGCGAGGAGGAAGAGGGAAGGGGGTCGCAGGTGAGGAGAACAGTAGCAGCTTGTAACACTGACAGGCCATAAAGCTCTGCAGCCAGATGGAGGAGAAACAAGAAAATGAGCAACGTCCTCAGTGCCCTAAGGAAATTGGATAGTCACTGATGTCACTACTTTCTGTTCATGGGCACTTGTGTGAACCAAAGTTCGTAGTTTAGACCTGGCCTACGATTGCTATAAACTGAAAGAAACATCTGTCAGAGATGGTCTAGGTCTGCTTAATCCTGCCTCCTCGGCACAGGGGACTGGACTAAATGACCACTTGAAGTCTCTTCCAGCCCTACATTTCTACAATCCTGTGAAAGGAGTTAGAGGGAAAAAAATATTGTACTAACTTAGGAAAGCATTTAGCTATTTAAGTACGAAGGTCCACTTAAGAGTTACTTGACTGTCTAAAACTGGGAGCTTTGGGGTAGGTTGAGGACATAGCATATAGCCCTAATTGTCTTGACTACAGTAGACATTAAAATGACAACTTTAAAAAAAAAAAAGACTTGACACAGTGTGATGTCAATGGGCTCAATGCTGCTAGAACCGGGAACAAGTATGGGACACTGACAGAGGAGCCAGGTGCATTCTGAATCTTATTAGGATCATCATCCTAATAAGTCTAGGTGTGGAAAATAAACCTTGGATCACTTCCAAAGGTCATTTTTATTTAGGGCCCCCGTGTGTCTTCAGCGGAAGTTTAATCTGAAGAAATACAGTGTGATTTGGCCCTAATCTTAATTCACAAACACCACTCATCGCTTTAATATGTGAAAAGTTGGCCGTTTTGACTGTGGCATTCGAAAGGCTAAGAAGAGCATATGGGATTTGAGGCAGAATAAATAGGCATTCATTAAGAATATATATTCTAGGAATGATTGCATATTCAGTGTCAGCAAGAATGAATATATAGTAAAAGGTTTTGTAAGGAAACAGGAAGCAAGTCCAATAGAAATAACTAGGTGTAATTAGCAGTACATCCCAGATACTCATGGGGAGAGATTTAGTTGCATAGGAGTAACTATTCTATTGTATACCTTGCATTGTGTCTGTATCTGTAATAAATCAGTTGGTCTTCTAATTTTATTCTAAATATATTTTCAGAGTTTTAATCCTTTCAGCAGTCTATGTAAATGCCAGTTTTTGAGACATCCCAGTCTTAAGCACACCACTCCCTAGCTAAAAACCCGAGGGAGACAGTGAGCATAGTGGTGTGCCATGAAGATTGACAGAATTGGGATCCTCTGGATCAAGGGGAGATGTGAATTCCAAAGTTCATGGCCCCTCATTGTAAATACTCTGGCAGCTGCTTCCTCTCTTTTAAATAGGGTTTTGGTGTGTCAGAATAGATCACTGCGTTTGAACAGACTGACCATAAGACTGAGTCAGTAAATCCAAAGGCCACGTCTACACTATAGATTTTTCTGCCACTTTCACCAATTCCCTTTGTTTCTTTGGCTTAATCATAACCAATCTACCTGAAATTTCACGTTTGATTTTTATGGCAGGATAGATTTTTCCCCTCTCCCCTCCCACCCCCAGGAAAGTTCGAGGTAAATTGGGCAATGCGTTTGAGAGATGTGGGTTTAAAAAGATGAACAAGTTTGGAGAAATAATTTTTGACTTGTAATATACAAAATAGTTTAGCCTAGAAACTCAAAATTTGTGTATGTGTGTTGTCATCCTTGGTGAGGAGTAGTGCCTTTGGCTACTTGAAGGATAAGTAGGGGAATTTTGTAGTTATTAAAAGTGGTTGATATATACATTTTTAAAACTGCAGAGTTCCAACATGTGCATGCTATCCATTATGCTTTAGGAAGCCCCCCCACGCATACACAATGAATCCTGGCTTTCAAGCATTTGTGTTTCTTAAACCCCAAGTGATTTTATTGAAAATTTTTTTTTCCCCTTATACATATTTACAAGTTTAACTCCTCTAAGTTTTTTGACTGGGAATCTAGGGTCTAAGATTTTCCCATCTGAATTTTCTTAAATAAGCTGTCTCTTATATGAGTGTGACATTTTACCAATTCTCTGGCAATATGTGAAAGACTTTTCAAATGTGTGAGCATAATATGAGTAGCTCTGCCAAGTATCATGCATGTTTGGCCAACCTATGCACTAGTGCAGTGGTTCTTAAACTTTTGTACTGGTGATCCTGTACACATAGCAAGCCTCTGAGTGCGATCCCCCTAAATATATTAAAAAGTGTTTTTAATTTATTAACACCATTATAAATGCTGGAGGCAAAGGAGGATTTGGGGTGGAGGCTGACAGCTTGCGACCCCCATGTAATAACCTCACGACCCCCTGAGGGGTCCCGACCCCCAGTTTGAGAACCCCTGCACTAGTGTGTTATAAAACCAACCACACCAAACCCGTAATTTGCAGTTCTAGTTAACCACTAGAGGGAGCCAATACAGTCCCATAAATCTAAGGACTAATACTAGTATTTTATCTTTAGAGTTCAAGCACACAGATTTCTCTAGTTTACCATCTACCTCAGTATACTCCCTGCCCTGCTTTCAGTTTGCTCAGCTAAATAGTGTTTACTATGTCTGCTGCTTCAGGAAAAACTAGGTGAAATTCCCTTTCACTTTTTGTCTAAGCAGTGTACATTTTAAATTCTATTTGCATAACTAGTACTTATGTTGGAGTTCATGTTGATGTTAACATATGAGGATTCAGCAAATGCCATTGGCGAATATGTATATGTGAGGTCAGACCAATGTGAGAACTGGAAACACGGTTATATGTGGGACAGACAAGACTGTCCATGACCATTGCAGTCTGTAGCATACTTGTTTTGTGCTGTTCACGTTTTTTCACATAGTGTTAATGTGCCTTGCTTCAGAGCAGTTAGTGGTGACATGACACATCTTCTGCCACCTTGCCCTGTCATGGGCTGTTGCCTCCCAGTTGCTGGGGTGAGCCAGACATGCTTTCAAGTTTGACGTCAGTGTGTTTTTATATTGTTTGGGCATAAGCTTTTGTGGGTAAAACACCACTTCTTCAGATGCATGGAGTGAAAATTACAGATGGAGGCATTATATAATGACACATGAAGGGAAGGGAGTTACCTTACAAGTGGAGAACCAGTGAAACACCATTTCTTCAGATGCATGGAGTGAAAATTACAGAAGTTACACAAGTTCTCACTGGTTCTCCACTTGTGAGGTAACTCCCTTCCCTTCATGTGTCATTATATAATGCCTGCATCTGTAATTTTCAATCCATGCATCTGAAGTGGTGTTTTACCCACAAAAGCTTATGCGCAAATAAATCTGTTAGTCTTTAAGGTGCCACTGGACTCCTTGTTGTTTTTGTGGATACAGACTAACACTGCTACCCCCTGATACTTTATATTGTTTGTACTGGCCACTATGAAAATGGGTGCCTGGCTTTAGCGGACCATAAATATGGCCTTGTGTGTGCTCGAATTGACCACATGAACAAGATGCCCGGACCAACGCAGCTGAACTTTTATGAGCATGCTTTGAATGCTAGATATCCAACAACATTAAGAATTTTGGTACTGGAAATCTTGTCCCACCATTTGACCTTGCAAACAGACCAAAGACAGCACATATGAACCTGTGATATGTTGTCCACATCTCACAACCATATAGAAGAGTTGGAAAAAGAATAGAAATTTAGCTTCGTGCTTATTTTGATACCCCTATCATTCCATCGGTGGTGTGACAGCATTCCAGACATGGAGCTGGCCTTGGATGTGTGTGTGACTGATTAAATATGACCATGTAGATCATTGTTGCTATTACTGTTATATAATTGCAACAAATCTTGTACAAATCATGTCAAGCAAGGTGTTTATGGAAAGGTTATGATTTGCTGAAGATGATTATGCTATTTGTATGCATGTATCATTTTTGTATTTGAAGTTATGGGCATTGGCTCTATACCTGTATTTCAAATATGTTTGCTCCTGGGGTAACACCCACCAGGTATTTAGCCTGCACATCTTGAAGGGACTATTCAAATTAAGTGGCTCATCAAGGAACACTTAACTCACAATAGATCATGGGAGACCCCAATATACACTTCATGGACTTTCCTGCTGTGACTAAGCAAAATCAGGCATGGACATGTGACTTGTCCATGTGACTCCAAACACCATCTTGCTACCTGTAATTTTCCACTAACTGTGCTGAGGGCATTGTTTGAAACAATGGATTTCCCTCCACATGGCAGAAGCTATAAAAGACGCTGGAAACATCTCAATTTTTCCTCTTTCCTGGTCAAACCTCTGGGCTATGAACTTACGCTAATGGGAGCATTCTAACCAAGGGACTGAGGACTTTCCAATGATTTGGAAGCAATGAAAGACTTGACTTAAACCAGCAGTTTATTCCATCACTGCTACAAGCCTGAACCAAGAACTTTGCAGTTATTATATGCATTTGATTCTTTTAACCAATTTTAATTTTCTATCAGTAAACCTTTAGATTTTTAGATACTAAAGGATTGGCAACAGCATGATTACTGGGTCAGATCTGAGTTATATATTGACCTGGGTGTGTGACTGGTCCTTTTGACTCAGAAGAACCTTTCATTTGATGAAATTGATTTTAAAGAACCCCTCATCTTTAAGTCTAGTGGTTTTGGTGGTGATAAAGGACTGGAATATCTAAGAAAACTGCTTTTCTGACTTCTTGTTAGTCAGTGTGGAGAAACAGAAGTTTACTTTTGTTGCTGGTTTGGTATATTTTATAGGAGAATATACATCAGTTTTGGAGTAGCTGCCCTTTCTCTCAGCAGTTTGTCCTGAATTTGGTATTCTCAGTTGTGACCCACAAAGGCACGGTTACAATGGGATAGGTAATCTCCTCATCAATTGTGGCATTCTGTGACAGCATATTACCTTGGTAGCAAAACTTCTCCATGAACTTGAGAGGAGCTTTGTTGATCTTAAGGTAGGTATGAGCATCCCCTTGGCACAGGTTGGTACAGTACTTCAGTTTCTTTTTAGGCTGATTGTGAAACTGAAATGATCGATTACACAAGCAAAGTGATCGGTTATAACTTGAATGTCATCAGTTTAGTGAGCAAGCAATGCACAGTCATCAGCAAATAAAAGCTCCTTAATTAGTAAATATTCCATTGTCGTGCGAGCACAGAAGCGTTGCAGATTTGAATAGCTTCCCATCAGTGTGGAACTGGATAAATACTGTCAATGTGATGAAATACATCTATAGGCATTGTGAAAAAAAGGGTTGGAAAGGGGTGTGGAACTCGCATGCAACCTTGTTTGAGGTCATTGGGCACTAAGAAGGGGTTTGATATCTCACCATTTTCCATATCTCCAGCCATCATCTCATCATGGAAGGACTGAATGAGAGAAATAAACTTTGCAAGACCTCCAAAGATGAACAGAAGTTTTCAGAATCTCTCAAAACTTAGAGTCAAAAGCTTTAGTTTAGTCAATGAACACCATATAAAGGCCACGGTTCTGCTCCCAGCATTTTTCCTGAAGCCGAGGGGCTGTGAAGATCATGTCTATGGTGCTCCTTCCAGACTGAAATCCACATTGAGAATGTGGGAGGACGGTTTCCACAAGATAGGTGTTAAGTCTATCCAAAATGACCTGTGCAAGAATTTTCCCAGCAACAGAGAGTTGTCCTAGCGTCTTATCTTTTATAGAGCAGTGGTTCTCAGCCCACGGGCCACTTGTGGCCCAATCAGCACACAGCTGTGGCCCATGTGACATCCTCAGGGCCATACAGGTAGTATATATATTGTGTGGATGAGGTCCATACAACACAGAGAGCTGCATATGCGGCCTACAATGGTAAATAGATTGAGAACCAAAATGGATAAAAATCAATGATTTTTTAAATTTTTTTAAAAAAATTTAAATTGCTTTTTTCCCTCAAAGCATTATCAAAAAAATCCGATTAAAGATAGATATACATTATAGCTCAAAGAGATCTCATCATGGAATAGGGATTATAAATTCTAATTCTATAGTATGAGACAATATATTCATGTAGTGTTTAAGGTTTGTAAATGAGTTCCAATAGTTCATGGATTAGGGACCCAATCTTATGGGATTCCAGGGACTTCTGTATAGATTTAGGTTAATCTTTCTATCAGTGCTCAGTCTAGAACAGGGGTGGGCAAACATTTTGGCCCGAGGTTCACATCTGGGTATGGAAATTGTATGGCGGGCCATGAACCCTCATGAAATTAGGGGTTGGGGTGCAGGATGGGGTGAGGGCTATGGCTGGGGGTGCAGGCTTTGGGGGGGCTGGGGATGAGGCGTTGGGGGTGAAGGAGGGTGCTCTGGGCTGGGATGGAGGGGTTGGGGCGCAGGAGGCTGTCAGGGGTATAGGCTCCACGAGGTGCTTACCTCAAGCAGCTCCCAGAAGCCGCAACATGTCCCTTCTCCAGCTCCTATGTGGAGGCGTGGCCAGGCAGCTCTGCACACTTCCCCATCCACAGGCACCACCCTGTAGCTCCCATTGGGAGAACATGGAGAAGTCTTCCTGGCTAATGGAAGCTTTGGGGGCAGCGCCTGGGGCGGGGGCAGCATGCAGAGCCCCCTGGCTGCCCCTACGTGTAGGAGCCAGAGGGGGGACATGCTGCTGCTGCTGCTTCTAGGAGTCACACGGAGTGGGGCAAGGCCCAGACCCCACTCCCTGGCGGGAGCTCAAGGGCCAGATTAAAACATTTGGAGGGACAGATGCGACCCCTAGGCCATAGTTTGCTCACCCCTGGTCTAGAAGATATCAGTGATGCGGTCATAAACATACAGCTACAGGTAGCATAAAATTCCTCCTTTACCTGTAAAGGGTTAAGAAGATCAGATAACCTGGTTGGCACCTGACCAAAAGGACCAATAAGGGGAGAAGATACTTTTAAATCTTTGGGGAAAGGTTTTTGTTTTGGACTTTGGGGTGCTCTTTGGAGACAGAGAGAGACAAAGCAAGTAATCAAGCTCCTACTGAATGATATATCTAAACCTACAGAAATAGTAAGTAATAGCAATGAAATGCATTAGAGTATCTCTTGTTTTAGCTTGTGAATTTTCTCTGTACTAAGAGGGAGCTTTATCCCTGTTTTTTGTAGCTTTGAAGTTTTGCCTAGAGGGGAATCCTGTGTTTTAAATATTACCCTGTAAAATTACCTTCCATCCTGATTTTCCAGAGGTGCTTCTTTACTTTTTTTTCTTTATTATAAAGTTCTGTTTTTTTAAGAATGATTGTTTTTTAGGACACTAAAAACCAAGGGTGTGGTCTGTGCTCACCTGGTTTACCTATTTGGTTGGTAGATTACTCTCAAGCCTCCCCAGGAAAGGGGGTGAAGGGGCTTGGGAGGATATTTTAGGGGAACAGGAACTCCAAGTGGTCCTTTTCCTGAATCTTTGTCTAACTCACTTGGTGGTGGCAGCAGTACCCATCTAAGGACAAGGAAGGATTTGTGCCTTGGGGAAGTTTTTAACCTAAGCTGGTAGAAATAAGCTTAGGGGGTCTTTCATGCCTAAGCTGGTAGAAATAAGCTTAGGGGGTCATTCTCCCCACATCTGTACCCCAGAGTTCAGAATGAACCCTGACAGATGCTTAGTTTTACAGATCTCAAACTGGATTTGTGTCCCCAGAGATAACATGCTTGTTAACAGCAAAAATGTTTTAAAATTAATAAATATATAGAGATGAGAAATAGTTAAATAAAACTATTTAAATGTTTGTCTGGTGATCTCCTCCTCCTAATACAGCATAGCAAGAAAATCCTCCAAATATTAATGATAGTTCACAATGACTTCATAAATATCTGCTTCAATTACCTTTGGTAAATGAAATAACCAAACAATCATTCATTTTCTGATATAGCTGTAAAACTAATCTGAAAAGTTTTCAAAATAAGTCACTTTAAAAATGTATAGTGTGTACTTTCTAAAAATGAAACCTACATCTGAGTTGTGAAGAATATGTATTAAGGTTATACCAACCAACAAGAATGCACTTTTATGTAGAAGTCCATGATTAAATAGTCTTCCTGACTAGTGATTTAAATCAAATCCACCCTGTTGAGAACTAGTGTTATAGAGGTAGACAACGTTGGCATCCTTGAAACCGTCTGGCACTGACTTCTGCTCCCAGGTAATGCAGAAGAGCAATGTGAGGTACCTTGTAGTATGGTAGCTACCCTGCTTATAGATCTCTGCTGGAATGCCATCCATTCCAGGTGTTTTTCCTTGTGACATCTGCTTGATTGCTGCTATGGTCTTATACAAGATAGTGGCTAATGCAAATTCTTTTAGTCAGTGTTCTTGAAGAGCATTAATTGCTTCCTCAGAAATATGGAAGGGTGATTAGGAAGCGAATTGGAATGTTCTGACCACTGGTTAAGTATATCCCTTTTGTCGATTGCTGTCCCTTGTCATTGTGCATGGAGGGGTCAGCCGGTTGCACTTGGGGCCATACACAGCACAAAGTCCATCAAAAAACCTTGTACTTATAATGTGGATATCTTAAATGTACCAATGGGTTTTTTTTGGTTTGTAGAGCAGTAGTGTAATATGGCCTCTTCAGATTTGGAAGATTTATGCTCTCACATCAACATGAAGATTTCAACTATCAAAAAGACTCTTCAGTTAAGAAACATGGGTAAGAGAGCTCAGTACGTGTTTTTATATTCCGGGGAGTGTATCTGGGTATGTGAATTATATTTAGTAAAGGATTTTCCATCAAGAATTGAAGATCTAAATGCTCATCTCAAGATGATATTTTACTATTATGTACAACTGTGGAATAATTTTTGTTGATGGAACGGGGTCACGACTCACCACCGCTGGCACCTCCTGCTGGTTGCTCTGGTAATTAGCTAGTCAGCTGTGCGGTGCCCTCTGTGCGTGGTGTCTCACCCGTTGTCTGCTCTGCTGGTTTGGGACCCACGTTGCTTCCTGCTCAGCAGCATTCCCTTTAGGACACTGCCCTCCGGCAGTGCCCCGTACTCTGTTCTCACCCCCTTCTTGGGGGAAGATAACGATAGTCCTTCATCTTGCACCTGCCTCAGTTGCCAACCACAACCCCAAAGTCTAGCCCCTCACCTCAGGGGCAAGTTGCAATCTGTCTCAGCCACACTCCCCTGTGGCCAGGTGCAATGCAAGGAGGGGAAGGGGAGAACCCAGGCCCACCCGCTACTCTGGGTCCCGACCCAGGGACCCTCTAGCAGCAGCCTCTCTCTGCCCTCCTTCGCTCCCCTCTTGTCCGCCTACCTTCCCTGGGCCACTTCCCCGTTGGCCCTATGCACCTTCTCAACCCTCTTTAGCAGGGGTCGCAGCCTGGCAGGTAACTGGGCTGGAGCTCTCCTCCACTCCACCCGAGCCTGCCCAGCACTGCTCTGTCCAAGGTGCTACCTCCTTACCTCAGGGGCTAGTCCTCCTCCCTTGCTAGTCAGGGAGAGATTGCCCTCTCCTTTGCCAGACAGCCTTTATATAGGACCCAGCCTGGCCTTGATTGGCTGCCTCTCCCTTTGGCCTGATTGGCTCTCCACAGGCCCTAGCTGATTGGCTGCTGATCTGCGCAGCCTCTCTGGCTTGTTCTAGCCCTTTTTCTCATGGAGTGGGGCAACCACCCCACTACACTGATCTTCTTGCCAAAGCTGTGTTCTCTTTTGGAAATGTACTGTGTAAATCTGAGGAAACCAACCAAGCTCCTACATGAGACCAAATTGCATGTTTCTCTGTGAAAAATGCAATAATTTAGTGTTTGTGTAACATGCCAGTCTCCTTTACCTACCTGAAGGGGCTGGGGCTCTCTGAGTAGATGAGAGGAGCTTAATAGACACAGAAGACGACAAAATATGGAGGACAACCAGAAAAAGGCAGGGCAAGAGTGTGGAATCAAAGGGACAATAACAGGGAACTACAGGGGATACCAAACAGAACCTGGGCAAGTGAATGGATCTAGTCTGACAGCCTTTTAGACTGATGGTTTATCCACAGAACAGATACAGCATGGCCAGTGACACAGTAAGCTTTCCCATACTGCCCCACCTAAAACGCATCTACTCTAACCCCCAGGAGATCACCTGTAGGCATAAAAGAGTAAGTAATTGTCTGTGTATGATAAGTCCTTGGCTTCTTTGTCAAACTTTGAACAGAAGGGGCAGTTCTATTGCTGTGGGGTTTTTTTAAAATGTTAATACTGCATATGGTTACAGAAAGCAAAAAAAAACCCCAGCATCCTTAAACAGTACAGGTATATGGATAGAAATCTGACCTCTCTCTGTCAAACTAGTTTTTCCACCATCCTAGATGTTGGAGGTGAGGTGAAATGTGGCCATGAAGTGATCGTTAGAAACTTTAGTGAAAGCAGTTTCAGTGGAGTGGAGACATCAGAAGCCAGAGGGGCATGGATGGAGTTGGAGGAGAGGAATTCAAGGCAGTGGTTGTAGACAGTGCATTCACTGAGTTCAGAGATGAAGAGTAGAAGATAGTCTGGGCAACATCTGTAGGGGTATGAAGGATCCAGGATCCATTATCTTTTAGGAGGGGAAGACCTTAGCTTTCCTATAGTGTGAGGAGAAGGAACCTGTGGGAGTTAGAGGTTGAGAAAGGTCAGGGAGGGCTGGAGAGAGGGAAAAAGGGAAGTCTCACATAGAACTTTATTTTCTTTAGTGTGAGAAAGTGCAGTACTTTAATTCTTTAGTATCATAGAATTGGCCGTGAGTCGAAGTTAAGCAGAATTCTTTCTGACTCCAAGCTGGAACAGAGAGGCCTTGAATATGTTCTTAAATAGGAGATGATAATGATTCTAGCCCTTTTCCTTTTATCTAGGGAAAACCTACCAAAATAAGTAGTTATATTTAGGAATATCAGCCATTTATTAATTGATAAATTTGTATCTCACTGTTTGGCTTTTTTCTTTATGTAAATAGTTACATTATAGATTGGGCTGGTAGTACTGCCTATTATTAAGTTTGCCCATCACTTCCCATAGTAAAACCCTGTTTTCAGTTGCTTATAACTCTGAGAAGCTTTAACTGTTTGGGCTGAAATTTTTCCTGTGGGGTGTCTGCCTCAAGCTGATATTTTTAGGACAATTTTCAGAGCAAAATATTTCAACTATATCTGAGAACAAGGCTAGGGGAAAATACATTGTTTTCCTCATGTTCAAACACTCTTTAGACCGACTTTTCTTTGAATAGCTCTAGTGCCCCCCTGTTCTGGAGCAGGAGGACAGCCTTTTGGCAAGGATGTGTCTTTTGCCATCCCCATGAAAATAGGCTCAAATTTGGACAAATTCTAAGCCTTTGATAAATTGCAGTTTGCCAGTAGTGGAAAGCAGAGAGGCAGATTGGATGAGGAGTCAGGAGAACTAACTGGACAAGGAGACTGGGGACAAGATTCCTGTACTACACAATCTGGATTCGTCCCCAGCGCGGGTTCGTCCTGTGTGCTGAATGAGGCAGGGGTCCTGTGGAAAAAATGGTACTGTAGAACCTCAGAGTTACGAACACCAGAATTACGAATTGTCAGCCACAAACCTCATTTGGAACTGGAAGCACGCAATCAGGCAGCAGCAGGGACAAAAGCAAAAAACAAATACAATATTGTATTGTGTTAAATGTAAACTACTAAAAAAAAAAGACTTGACAAGGTAAGGAAACTTTCTGTGCTTGTTTCATTTAAATTAAGATGGTTAAAAGCAACATTTTTTCTCTGCATAGTAAAGTTTCAAAACTGTATTAAGTCAATGTTCAGTTGTAAACTTTTGAAAGAACAACTATAATGTGTTTTTTTTTAGATTTACGAACATTTCAGAATTACAAACAACCTCCATTCCCAAGGTCTTCGTAACTCTGAGATTCTACTGTCTGTGATCATCTGATTATAGACTGGACCATAATGGATATGCCAAGGGGGCCAAATTCAGGTTGCTCAGGCAACCTTAATTCTGGCATTTCATAACTTTTGAGTGCTTGACTTTGCAACTTTAGTAGTGTTCTTTTAACACGGGTTTATGTGTGTGTGTGATATTGATTGATTGATTTTGCAGTGCGTTTTAATGTTTTGCTGAGATCTAACTCATTCTATTTCCAGCTCTCACCCCCCTTGCTAGGATGGCACTGAGCACTTTAGGCCACAGAATAATAACCCCTGTTCAAAGAGAACAGTGCTTTCCATTCTCTGCCAGAAGGTTGGGAACTATGATATGGAATTTCAGGGAGTAGGGAAGGAATGCAGAAAATTTTTGGAGATAGAGATGGGAGATGTGTATAGTGCGAACCAGACACTTGTGGGTTTTTTTGTTTTTGTTTTTTTAATTTTACGTGCATGCTCTCTCTCTCTCTATCTGACAGGTCAGGAGCCATCCTTGAAATCTGTGCTCTGTAAAATAGGGCATGAGATGTTTCTCCTCAGTGGTCTCCTGAATAAAATGGAAATAGAAGTTGAGCATCAAGAAAAACTAAAGAATTCACTCAAGGTAATCTTATTTTGTTCTGCTTGTAGCATCCCAATATATAAATGGGAAGCTTTAAAGGAATCTTTCAGACCTGTCCAGAATGGTTCCTTTCTGGGTCGTTAGGTGGTATGTCTTTGAGTTATGAGAATGTTATAGCAAGTGAGTTGAGCAGAGAAGTATAATGCATTCATTGCAACAACAAAATATTGATCACTGTTGTTTTTGCATTTTGGGACTGAGCCAATGGGCTTAGGCTCAGGCCTTTCTTCCCTCATCAGACTGGAAATATTGCCTATGAAATAGACTCTTCTTTCTTCCTGGCACAGCTAGCCACATGCAGTCTTATTCTCCTGCAGAAGAAATCTGCACCTGAACTGAAATGTGTGTCCATAATTGTCCATGTTATCTGCTCAAACCGTTATTGAAGCCAGGATTTCTGAAGCCAACGGGGCAAGTTGTGTGTTTATTTCTATGTCATTGCCCAGAATATTCTTTCATTTTACAACTATTTGCTAGCACTGTTATCTGGGCTCTGACAATGAAATGATTTGTATACACTTTGCCCTCAATTCATACATCAGTATTCACTTGTTTGTGACTCCTCCTGTGACCTGTTTAATGTGTTGCTCTTATTACATATCTCCTCTAATGAGCATAGTTCTAGTATGAAAATACTGTCACATTGTTTTTCTTAAATTTCAGTGATAGTCAAACTTAATTATAGGAGAATTACAAGGAAATGGTGAAAAAAGAAAAGGAGTACTTGTGGCACCTTAGAGACTAACAAATTTATTTGAGCATAAGCTTTTGTGAGCTACAGCTCACTTCATCGGATGCATCTGATTTCATGAGCTACAGCTCACGAAAGCTTATGCTCAAATAAATTTTTTAGTCTCTAAGGTGCCACAAGTACTCCTTTTCTTTTTGCGGATACAGACTAACAAGGCTGCTACTCTGAAACCTGTCTTTATAAAAGGAAATGGTGAAATCATGTAAGGAAAAAAACTTTAGGATGTGAAGAGACAATGGCAGCCTGACACCAAATCAGAGCCAGATAGTAATGTAAAATATATCCATTGTGTAAAACTTCTGTACCTTTCTGTCATACTTCCCCATGCCCTGAGATTGGTTTAGTAAGTCTGGCAACCCTTGGGTATCCTGTCATGTCAATCAAGTGATTGAAACTGAAATCTTATTTACAAGAGAGTTGCTGGCAGTGTTGGTAGGAATATGATTCTCTAAAAGCAATTAGTTGCTGTGGAAATAATCATGTCACACAAAATTATAACTTCAGGTTGAGGGATAAAGAGCAGGAAGAGACAAAGCTTCAGAAACAAATCTCCTGTTTGCATAAAACTGTCCTTAGTAATAAAAAGTCAGGAACAACAATGAAATTATGACAAACGAGCAGAATTGATTCTAAATGTTCAGAGCTGTCTTTGGGTGTGACCTCACTAGTGCCCTCACCTCAGAAGTTTGGCTTCTTTTGCATGCTAATGAGATGTCCTTGGAACTCCTTCCTTGACTCTTAATTGCAGCCAGCTTTATTCTTCCTGTCTTCTCTCTCTGGCTAGTGGCAACTAGAGTTTTATTCGCTACAGCGGCCACCTTCTTTTTAGGTTTTTTCCCCCCCACTGGATCACTCTCAGCTTCTCTGGCTCAAGTTATTTAGAATGAAAAGCAGTTAAATTTCTAGGCTCCACTGATTGCTTCTGGGGAGTTAGAGTGTGGGTCTATAGTGGAAAAACAGCAAAGTTCATTAATCACATTAAGCCATATTTGTAAGGGTCATTCTCGCATCATCTAGGTAGTAAACAGAACCATTTCCATTGCCCCATTTTTGGTAACTAAAAATACTGAAAGAGTCCAATATTCTTCTTTTCAGGAAATGCAGGAGTCTATTGAGAGGGACTATAATGAAGCACAGCACCTCCGTGAAAATATTCCTCCCCATCTGCCCAAAGCAATCCCAAAGTGGTGCGTATTACTCAAATAGGCAGATTTCCTGATGACACTGGCAGTGTAAAAATCTGTATATCTCTGCTCCTAGTACTAGATATTAACTACAAATCTTTGGGATTCAGTCAAGTTCTATATATTAGTAGCATTCCTGTTAGATCTAGAGTGCTAATGCTTCTTACCACATACTGTATTTGTGCAGTGCTCAGAGCACCAGAGTTGTGGGAGTGGTCAAAGCAAAGGGCATGATGGAGGGAATGTTGCAAGAGGTGGAACAGTGTCCAAACAGTGTTGGGGAAGTCAGAGCAGTTGGGAATGGGGAATGTAGGGGATTGTTGTCGCAGTGCAAGGAAAAGTGGAGTTGTAAGGAAGGGGTCAGAGACCTTCCCTTCTAAAAATGTATGCACTGACTTGATTTAGGTTTTACCACTGTTCCTGCACCCTCTCCCCAATTCGTCAGCCCATGGTCCTATGCTGACATCTGTGTCTCCATGGAGAGGAAGTCTGAGAAGGGAGAACTGGGCTGTGAGGGGCAGGCATAGACACAGGAGACAGGATGATACAGGAAAAGTGGAGGTGTTCACATTCTGTTGAAAGGGTAATCATTAACAAGGAGCCAGAGGCAGTGGTGGGGAAGAGCTGGGCTATGGTACATGGAGATGCTGATAAATTTTTTTTTTTTTTTTAAACCAGGGAAATGAAATACCCCCAAAACTTTGTTACTGCAGAATTAAGGTTGCCCAGTACTGCCTCATGCCCTTTCAGAAAATGGAGAGTGGCTAAATTTAAACCTCTGAAAACCAGGAAATGAAGAGTTTAAGGTGTGCATCACCCCCATAATGCAACCTTAACTCTGTCCTTTTTAAGAGATGCCCCAACACACCAGTAGCACAAATACTAGCACTGTACCCTAACAGATGCTACAGAACATTTTGGGGACAGAGCGTATGAGCAGTGCCCTGCAAATCTGCGGATATCCACGGACCCCGTTTGTGGATAGAGCAGATGTGGATACAAATTCTTTATCCGCACAAGGCTCTGCATATGAGCACTGTAGGACAAAGTCTAACATCTTCTCTTTGCTCAGGCAAAACTCAGGTTTAGGTCAGATGTAGTGAACAGGAGCTACCTACATACAACCCTTGAACCTGCTCCACACAAACTACCCCAGACTTGTTAAATGTTTCTACTCCTTCAGCCTTGCCCACCAGATTCCGTCTGAGACATTGCCTTCACTTACCTCTCATTAAGCTTCAAAGACCGCTATCATGTATGCCACCAGACTGCTGACAATCCCCATGACAAGAACATACTCTGTGTCAGTTGAAGTGCACAAATCTACAAAATCCAGCACTGAAATGGGGCATACTTGATTCCGTAAGTTGCACTTGCATATCTCATCATATCACGGTCACAGCTCTGCAAAGCTGCTCCAGTCAATCACTCCACCACTCAATGACGTTACACCCAATGAAGCTGGAGTCCATGCAGACAAATGTTGCAGTTCAAATCTGATGAACACAGTGCAAACATTGGCATGTTCTTTTAGTCCATCATGTCTACTTATTAAGTTGTTATAGATTTTTATGGCCAGAAGGCACCATTAGATCACCTGTCTGACCTTTGATATAACACAGTCCATAGAATTTCATCCAATTACTCCTGTATTGAGTCTGTGTTTGATTAAAGCATATCTTCCAGAAAAGCATCCAGACTTGATTTGAAGACCTCAAGAGGTGGTGAATCCATCAGTTCACTTGGTAGTTTAACCTTTGCACCATCCTTAGTGAACCATTCCCAGTGGCTATTGCCAGCTTCATGAGATTGTGTTGCCTTAACTTTGTGTTTCCTGGTTTCCAGAGGTTTAAGTTTAGCCATTGTCTAAATTCTGGAAGGGCAAAAGGTAGAACTGGGCAAACTTAACCCTGTGTGAACAAAGTTTTTGAGAATTTAATTGCTAATTCAGCAGGCGACACTAATCCTCTTCAGTCAATCTGAACTAATACTCCAGCAGGTTATCTTCGTGGTGGGGCACTGCACTGGTGGAGGTGCCTTCTTTTAAATGAGACATCAAACCCAGATCATCAGCTGCATTGATATTACACTCCTTTGCTACCGTCAGGACATAATTATAGAGTGCTGTGGCTTGCCCACTGTCTCATACTGTTAGCCACTGGGACCAAAATTGCAAGTCAGTCTTTCATTATGTAACACTTCAACTTTATTTTAATGATTTTTTTTTACGTTTACGTGACAACTTTCATTCCACAGAATACCATAGCACGGAGCAAACAATACATAAATCGTATTCTCTTCATATTGCTGGCCGGAATGTGTAGAACAGAGGCAGCCAAGTGACTGGCATGCAGTACAACACTGGGGAGAAGGGAAACAGATTTTACCTAAGGATATTGATCTGAGGAGCTTGGTGGGGCAGATTTTTTAAAAGGTACCATGGGTTTGGTAAAGTTCACCCAGAGAAACTGTGGCTTTTCCGATCCTATCCAGAAGAACTACGCAGTACGCTGCATGAGGTTCAGTTTATTTGCATCACAGGATAAACGGGTGAGTCAGTCTTACCAAGTTTTGAACCTGTGTTTCAAAGGGGTCTGATGACTAGACCAATAAGTGCATAACCTGGCTCGTGTTTTTGAGCCACAAGCAAATGGTGAAAAGTAAGGCCTCTCATGTTCTGTGGAATACAGTGGTATGTTGAACTTGTAACTGAGCCTGGTAACAGCCTCTCTCTAACTGAAAAATGAAGAGGTATAATGAACAGTCAATTAAAGTACATATTATTGCAAACGCAGTAATTTTGTCCTGTCAATCAGTGGGAGAAAAGGAATTGTAGATTTGTGTGAGTAGAGATCTTGTAACTTGTTGGTATGTTCATAACTACTGATTATCAGCTATTTTTATACTTAATTTTCATTCATTTTACAGCACTGTGGGACTAACTGTGAAGTCGGAAGAACAAAGTAAAGTTGCAGAACCTGAATGTGTAAAGAAACCTGCGAAAGAGCCAAAATTTATTAAAGAAGCCCCTTTAATAACGGCACAGGAATTTGAAGGTGTTCCTGCGTAAGTAAGCAAGAGTTTTCCTAGATGATGCCAGATACAAATGGGAGCCAAATTTAGGTTTTGGAAAAATTAGCTTTTACAAAACCAATGAGTGACCGGAATGCTTTATGAAATGTTTAAGATTCCAGTGGAAATGGTGTTTACCCCAATCAGCACAATGCTGCAGTATTTGAGAATCATAAATGATATTGATTAGTAAGTAGAATTGGTCAAAACTTTTCATAGTTTCTTCACTTAAAAAGGCTTTTTTCCAAAAATTAGATTTACAGTTATGTCAACACTATTTCATAAAAAATTCTATTTTTATGAAATATTCCGTCATGCTTTTACTCTAAAATTGTATCAAAATTGTGTTTAAATTCATTATAGAAACTTTTTGGGCTTGTTTAGTCAGGCAGTTAGTGCACGGCAAGCTGGGATGTAAATCTATAGTGCATTAGCATGCCACGTATAAGCTGTCCATGTGAACCCGCTACCATGCACTAAAAGTTTCTTAGTGTGCTTTGATCCGCTCTGCTTTGAAACGGGAGTAGGTCAATGAGCACTAGGGAACTGTTAGTGCACAGTAGCAGGGTCCACTTGGACAGCTAGTATATGGCATGGTAATGCACTGTAGATTTACAACCCAGCTTGCTGTGCACTAACTGTTTGACTAGACAAGCCCCTTTGTTTCTTAAAAACCACTGTTTCAGTAAGAAAACTCAGTTCATATTTGAGTGTCTTCTGCATACTCCTACTTGTGGTTTCAAGGAGCTTGCACTGTGAGCTTTCAAAATCTTCTGGTGAGCAGCATCAATTGGGGCCACTCACTCCTCCTTACTCATCCTTTACAGATCGTTCCAAAGGTATAAAATGGGGAGTAGCTCCAAATGCCTTTCAGTTTCTTCTAGGCATTAACGGTGCAGTGAGTGTAGATCACACTAGGTATCCTCAGCTCTTACATGGTGGTTTTTTCTTCAGTCCATTCGAGGCTATTTTTGTTTTACCGTTAGATTGTCAATTAATAAACTTTTCTAAATACAGAGAAAGATGCCCATACAGCATGGGAATAATCTGATGCTGTGAAAGCAGAAAGGTCACTTCACACCCCTGCTCTCCAGGGAAGCTCTTTAGACCTAGTCAAGTGAGTCTAGCACTATAAATTCAGATTCTGCTTGGCATAAGTGGCAATGAAGTCCGTGCATCTGTCTTGGTTGAGTGTTCGGTTTGTGCCAGAAGGGCACTTCTTGACTCCAGAGAATCACTGGCCAAAGTGGTACTAGTGACCAGATCCATTTGGGTTGATGGGAGTCGAATATTGAGTCCTAGCACCAAGGACTCTGGAGAACAGCATGCTCAAAGTGATTCTGTGTCGACCTTGTGCTGTGCAGAGGTCCCTGGATCCATCTGGGTCAACTGAATTTGGTAGCAAAGATGCAGCACTGTCATCTCTGGAGAACCAACTTTGTTTTGTGAGCAACATGAGCAGATGAAAGTTCCTGGATCTGCCAATTCAACCAAGACAAGTGCTGAGGGTCAGATCAGTCAAAGTGGCATTGAGGTCTCCAGATCCATCGGAGCTGACCAAGTCCAATGCTGAGGACTTGGCACCACTGACTGTGCTTAATATAAGCATCACTGCAGTTCCTGGATTCCTCTGTGTCAGGTAGGGTTCTGTACAGTCACCTTTTAAGAACCACCTGCTAAAGTGGTTCTATGGCGCTGATATAAGTAGCACCAAATGTTTTTGGTAAATAATTTTTAAATAATGATTAAGAAAATGAAAAATTTCAATTTAAAAGCTCCATGACAGTTTGGCAGAAAAGGGTCCATTTCAAACCATGCAAAACGGAAACAACTCTGAAATTTTTTGTGAAACAGTTTTTCTGATTTTCAATCCTTTTCCACTGGTAATTTATTATAAAATAAAAGGGCAACTGACTATTTGGGTTTTGTTGTCCCAGAGGAAAGAAGTAAAAAACCCCCCAGATAGAGAAATTAATTTGATGAAAATTCAGTTATGATAACCTATAGTGTTTTAATACGCATGTAGAAGCTTTTCTGTAGTAGTACGATTTTTTTTTTTTAACATGACTCTCACTATTAATCCTTTAGTTGGCAAACTAAAATTGCTTTTGGTCATGAGGCTCGGTTCCAGTAACTGCAAAGCTTTCCTGAGGCCACATGATTTTGCTAAAGCATTTTTCAAAATAACAACTATGCATGGTGCTTTACTGTCATGGAGGGATACTGCTGGGGAGCTGCAGGGTTATTTTCACATCTGAACTCTGGAAGGTAGCCCAGACCAAATACTGAACAGTCTGTGGAAGGCTTTTTCCAGTCATCTGCATCCAAAAGACCTAGTGTCCTAAACTTGGAACCACTGTTCTTCTGTTAAGTGCAAGAAAGGCTATTCATACAGTGTTGTTGCTGAGATTTCCCCCCATTAACTGGCTGTGCAATAGCACCCTCTGGTGTTCTGAGAACCTGCTGCTGTTTTTCTTCAGATATTACTCTTGATTACCCATGTAGCTTCTGCTTAAGATGCATTGTTCTCTTGTTTCTGGTTTTTGGTCTTGGTAATGAAATACCTGGTTACTAGACATGTGGCCTGAGCATAGGAATGGGAATCAGAACCTCCTAAGTTACAAGCCTATCTCTGACACACGCGCGCACACACACACACTCTCTTTTGGTGGCTGAGGACAAAAGATCTAAAAGTAATGAGTCTGCAGAGAGGGAAAATACTGTGTTTGTGCCTTTTTCCCTCCCACTACATTGATGCATAAAGAAAGCCAGAAAGTTTATTCATTTGTTCGTATGTTTAAATTTCAGGTATGTTAAGTCTGGTGTTTCTGTCTTTTGCTGCAAGATTTTTGGGCAGCCTCAGATTTATGAGTTGTCTCAACCCTAAATTGAAGAAGCGGGGGTGCTAAATTATTCAGAAAGGTCTTTTTCTAGACATTTACAAAAAAAGGCACAGACCCAATAATTTTCCTTGGCAGGTCACCACTAACCTTTGAAGTGGTGGTTTCCCTCCCCTATAAAATGGGGTTAATAAATCTGCATCTCATTGGGCAGGGTGAAGATGATTATAAAGTGTTTTGAAGATGGAAAGAGCTGAATAAATGCAGTTTCCATTCACCATTGCTCAGGGCAGAGTGTGTTTATGTATGTTTCTAAAGTACTGTATGCATTTACAGTCCAATACAAATGTTTGATAAAATAGAAATATTTTTATTGATAGGCTTGGTAGAATTCAATTTTTATCATCAATTTGATGGAAAATATCAATGTTTATTTTTAAACTTTTTTTTCTATTTTTATCAATTAAAATTTTCAGTTGTGCAAAATTATGGGTTGTAAGCATTTTTAATTTTTTTTTTTGTTGATTTCAGTTATGGAGTGGGGCAGATAATTATTTAATGACTAGACACTGAGATTCAAAAACTTAAAGCTTATAACAATTAACAGAATTTCAACATCACATCAAAATATATAAAGTAAATATCTTTAAATCAAACTGTAGTAAAGTTCTCAAGCAGCATTTTTCTTTCTTTGCTTGTCTGTAAATTTTGATTATTATTGATGGAAATATGTTTAAGTCAGTTTGTGTGTGTGTGGTGAAATCGATTTTTACTGACATTTACCAATACAAATCTAAACCTTCCAAGCCTATTTATATAGCACAACAGATGACAGTTCATGGGGCGGGGGTGATTTGGGTCACTGTGAACAATTTCTATTAATACAAAAACATTCTTCTCTGTTTGATAGTTTTATAATGTGTAGCTGGGGAAACCATCAAACTCACTATTTCACTTGGTACCTAATAATTGGGACTGGAATCTCAGATGAGAGCTATATACACTGAGCACTCTGCTTCCCGCATGACTTTAAAAACACATGATCACCTTTGAATTGGAGGTTCCTAGTTTGTCTTAACACTTTGCAATATCAACGTGCATATCAGGCTTTCCTGTGTCCAGCCCTATTGTGCTCAAAGAGTACTTCAAAGGGTCATAGACCAAATTAAATGTCTGGGATGAATTTAAGTAGTTACGTCTGCCATTGTGGTGATGGTAAGAAATTTATAGAAGCTAATCTGATACTGCAGCTTTAAAGAATTTTAATGAATAACTTCTCTGTTAAACAGTAGTAGATATCACAGTGATTCAGGGTTCAAAGTCACATCATGTCTTTCACTTGGGATAAAGTTTCCATCATCTCTATAGAAAATTAGTGATCTGGAAAGAATACAATGGTGTTATGGTAATGATACAGTAGTTATGGCTGAGATGGTATTTTCATTTCAAATGTGTATTTGATTGTAACTTTCTCAGACTATTAAACTCTTGGTCTGAAATGTATTCTGCTTGGCCTCAGCTCAGAGGGGTGCATATGTGGATATGTGTTTATTGGTGGTAGATGTGTTAGGATGAGACACTTAAATGTAGGTATGTGTTTCATTTCCAGATAAAAGTACACAGTGACCTCTCTATAAAGAATACTTTTGGGTGGGGGGGAGTTCAGAGGGGGCAGGGACAGAGAGGAGGCATGACTTTAATGCTGTATAACCCAGTGTCAATATCTATTATAGCTAAACCAGACCATTCATTTATCAGTGAGAGGACATGTTTCTGACTGTTGTGTAGTGGCCAGGAATGACCACAGGACACACATAAAAATACCAACCCCTTGAATAAGGAATCTTTAACTGTGCCAGAGGTTTGCGAGCACCAGGACTCCAAGAGACCAGCTCTGTAGAATTGTACAGCTGTCATGGAGTTTAGTATGACTGTTGCCATACTTATAAAATAAATTTTGTTGAAGAACAAAATATTTATTGAATCCTGCTGACAACAGCATACTTGCTATCACTTTACACTGCCCTGAAGCAGTCTCCTCTTCGTCTCCTTAGAGGAAGATAGGATGTTTCAAGGGTTATGTGCTGAGGTTATTTCATTCCTTCATTTATGGTCATGTGAGGTCAGGGGGCACTGAGTGCTCAGTACATTTGAAATTAGGCCACTTATTTGGGTGCTCAATGCGGATGTAGGCTTAGCCCTTAGCATACAACATTGTTGTCAATTTACTTTAATATATATATATATATACACACACACACACACACACACACACATACATGATTCAGGATATTCAAATGTAAGGGAGGCTTAACCAGCCTTTGCTCTTCTTCTCTGTGTGGGCATTACAGCATGCATTCATTACAAGATCACACAACATGGGAAGTAAATAATAAAATACTGTGAAACCTGTCTGAAACAACTACTCAGATGATTGCCTGTTGTAGACGGGCCTTGGTACAAGTTTTGTAATGGAAAGAAGCTGACCTTTTACTTCTCCAGCAAGACAGCATAACTAAATAGAATGTTTGTACTGTTGTGTTGAAATTGCACATTTTCTGTACAGCCTTAAACAAACAAGCAAAATTCTGCATATGTTGTGGGATCATGGAATGAAAGATCCAGTTGCACCTACAGGGGGCAGACTTCAGGTTTGATTCCTCTGCCATTAAAATTTCAACCTTTATATTGCAATTAATGTAAAACAAATACATGTCTGTATACTGCTTTCCTCTAAAGCTGTTTGACTGTTTTTAATTTAGTCCTCTGCCTCTCAGAAGAAAACCATCATTATTAAAAAACATGTGGCAGACACCTTGGCCAGAATGACATTTAAACTGAACTCTCAAATTGTTACAGTGAAATTCTGTGAATTAATTTTGGGACACTGTATATCCCAACTATAGGTTTTGAAATATATTCTAATACGTAAATTAAAGTCCAAATGCTTTCTTGCACTGAGATACCCTCAGCAGAGAAGTGCGGGGATGTGGCATATTTACACAAACACTTAGTTTGGAGCAAGCTGGGGTGAAAATCTACCTTGCATTAGTGTGCCGTACTCCATGTGTCTGTGTGGGCCCTGCTGCTGCACACTAAAAGTTCCCTAGTGTGCTCTGATCTACTTTCATTTCAAAGCAGGGTAGATCAAACCACACTAGCAAACTTTCGATGCACATTAGCAGGGCCCATACAGACACTTCAGGCTTGTCTATACTGCCCTGAAGTTCAGACTATGGGGCTGTGAATAAATAGTTAGCACTAAAGTGCTGCGCTGTAGCTCCGCTCTGTGCACACTGCAGATGCAAACTAAAAGTTCCTAGTTCATGTTAACATAGTTCTTGTCAAACTGGTCTACATTAATGTGAACTAGAAACCCTTTAGTTTGCTCCCACAGCATCCACATAGGGGAGTTATAGTGCAGCACTGTTCACATTGCTATTCCTATCCTCTTGGTCCGAACTGAGGGCCAGTGTGGACATAGCCCTAGTGTTTCTGTAGTGCAAGGTAGGTTTACACCTACGGTTGCCGCAAACTAAGTGTTCCTATAGACTAGCAATCAGAGGGCTAGTTAGAGGCCCCTGATTCTCTGAGCCAATCTGCCCCAGTTCCATTGTACAATAGAGTAGCTTAGTATCTGCTCTAATATACACCAACTGGAATGGACCCCAGAGATTATGCCAGTAGAGGATTGCTGGTTCTGTGACAGCTGAGAGCTCCCACAGGCTGTGGGAATTATCAGCTGACAAGATCCAGCTGCTTTTCCAGCTCTGTTATGTGTTGTTATGCAGGAGATATTTTAAGGGCACTAATTGTCATAGTATAATCTGCACCGCCTTGATATTTTAAAGCAGCAGATATCGAAGATATGGGATGTATTTGGGCACAGATTTAAAAGTATCTGAATCATTTAGAATATCTTACTTCAATGAGAAATGTACATGTAAAGTTAAAACTTCTGGAATAAACTTCAAAGCTAGGTCAGTGAAAGTGAAATGTCTCAGTGTACTTTAAATTCAAGACAGATTTAAGTGGTTCCTTGACTTTTCTCAAGCTTCTTAGGGGTTGTGACATTTTTAGGCTCTTGGTATACGTTATAAGTCCCCATTTTCAGAGCTTGGTAACTGAAGAAAAAATATTTTCCGCTCTCAAACTTTGTTTTTGGTGACTTGCTGTTGGAAGAATTTGTTCCTCTGATATAAATGGTAGATTAATTGCTTTCTTTGAGGAAAGTAGTGTTGTGGGGTGTTTTTTACTGTTCATGATAAATTGTGGATTAAAAGAAAAATGCAATTGTAATAAATAAATGGCTTTTTTTGTTTTTAAATTAGACTGTTATGCCTGATGCTTGTCTGATGTTAAAAGAGAACTAATTAGGCATAATATAATACTGTATACATAACCACTTTTGTTGGATTCTCGTAGCTTTGAGGTTTAACTTTATTAAAGTCAATGGAAGAATTTCAATTAATCTGATCTTAAAAATATAATAGTTACCTTGATTCAGTTAGGTTTCTGCTGTGTCTGGATTTTAGCAATGGTCAGATGGGAACATAAGAGGATTAGGGGATAGCTTGTTCCTACCTACAGTTGGAAGGATCAGGCAGAGAAAAACTCTGCAGAGTTACTCTTGTAATTTGAGAAATTCTCCCTCACAGGTAAAGAAAAAAGCAAATAGGATGTATAGTAATAAAGATACAGTCAATGAACATAAACAAGGTATTGTTCACAATCACAAAATAGAAAAAGTCCATCTAAATATAGAGTACATAATCCTCCTACAACTGTGCTCTCTGTTATTTGCACACCTCCACACCAAATGTGGCTGAACTATATATACATACACACCAGTGAAATGCAAAGTGTTGTGGTATGTTTTTCAATGAAAAATAATTGTATGAATGCAAAATAAGTAGTTTTAGTTATACAACTTGTGTATGATTTTTATAGAGCACAATTTATCTTTACTTACGTATTTCCTTATTTATTCGCATAGTATCTCCTCACCATAGGCTTGTGGTTTGCTTCTGGTTTTTGTTTTTGTATAAACACAATGCCATTGATTGATACATAACTGGCTACAAGTAATTTAGGGACAAGTTAATTTGGAATCAGAATATCTGTCCTGATTCTGGAAACCTGGCACCTAATATAGATCAATCCCATGAACAAAATAATTCTGACTTGTTTTCTGCTGTCTTTAATGTTGGCTGTCACTTACTTTTCAGGTGTGACATATAGTAATACTGTTTCACGCTTTTGTGCCATTAATTTCAAAATGCTGATTGATTTGCCTTCACTCTGTTTTCAGAATGTTCTACTTTTTTAATCTTCTAAAGATTTAATTTCTGTAGTCAGATTAAATTGATGGAGTACTGCTTCTTTTCCAGCATTTGTTTCATATTTAATCTGCTTGTCCTACAGCCTTCACTGTGCTGAAGCACTAATAGTAATAAAAGCTCTTCAAAACTAGATTGTAACTCAGACACTTCTCACAAATATATATTTTTCTACATCCTCCTAAAACTGGTACTGAACAGAATTAAAAGTTAAATCCAGTCAAGTTTCAGGGTTCTCTGTGGGGAACACATTGTGGAAGGAAATATGACTCATAATGACATAGTAATTAATGAAATGGAATTAATGTTGGCTACTGCTAAAACAGCATGTCTGTTGCTTCCCATCTCATTTTTTATTTAGCTGTGCATGCCTTCCTACCTTCTGATTAGTCTAGAGTGTTCTGCAGCCAAAAATCTTGGCTATTATAGTGTTTAAAATAGTAAGCTTGTCAATGTTTCAACTGCCTAAAACAGAAGGGGTAGGGACACATTCTATATTTCTCTTTATTTTTTTTTTTCCTTCATGCTTTTGGCCTTCAGGGCCTTGGATGTTACCTACTGGTAGTTCTGCTTGAAAGTTCATTTAATGCAGATGAAAAGAACATGCTCATTCAGTACTCTTCATCTGCGTGGAAAACTGGATGAGAATCTCACTCCCACTTCAGCCCCTTTTACACAGGGTAAAGGGGCCAGAGCAGCATAAAGAAACTCTAAAAGCTGCAGACCTGGTCTGGGAAGAATTCCTTGGTTCAGAAATTGAAGCAGACAACCACACACTGTTCTCTGGAGACTCCTTTTGCAAGGACAGGCACTGAGGGTGCAACTGAGGGTTGGAAGGGTGTGTTGGAGTTAGGATCACAGCAGATAGTTCTGTAGAGATCTTGGGGAGGCTGCCATAACTTAGACACTCTAAATCAGGGGTTCTCAGGGGGGTTGTGAGGCTATTATGTGGGAGGTGCTGAGCCGTCAGCCTCCACCCTCAAGCCCCGCTTCTCCTCCAACATTTATAATAGAGTTAAACATAAAAAAATGTGTTTTTAATTTATAAGATGGGGGGTCGCATTCAGAAGCTTGCTGTGTGAAGGGTCACCAATGCAAAAGTTTGAGAACCACTGCGCTAAATGATGCTGGGGGATGCGCCACAGCTGCTCTGGATAGCCCCAAACCAGTAGGGTGTAAGACTGGTTTAAAGCCACCGTAACCTCTACCTCCCTCTGGGTTGTAAGTTCTGTGTTGTGCCTCTAAGATGCATAGTTCAGAATCTCACTTCTTTTCTTTAATGGCTGTCTAGACCATAAGGCAATCAAGATGCTAAGAACAAGTTTCACTTGGCCTTGTGCATGGATATGTAAAACTTTGCTATTTCAGTAACAATTTTAGAACTTTCCTTTTGGTACTAGCTTTGAATCATCCGTTAGCATCTTAATAATATGTTGAAGTCAAGCACTTTAAATTATAAACATATATTTACATCACCCATTAGTGAAAATTATAACTTTGGGTTGTGAGACTTTTGTATTCAGTGTCCATGAATCTATTGGCAGGGAACATATGCACAGTAGTTTGAATAGTGTTTGGGAGGGTTGGGGGTGGGAATGCAGGTATTGCATAGTTGTGTTATGACATTTCAACTTGTGTGATTGATTACTCAGCATTTTACAACTTCTGAATGATTTATGGTAAATCATACTTGTTTGGTAAAATATAGCATATATATATCATGCTGTCCACTACATAGGATAGTGAATGTGGAGTAATGTGTTGCCAGCTTTTAAAATGTAAAACAAGTGGGACACAATACTTAGTGTTTGGGCTGTGTTGATAGAGTGAAAATGGAATCTCACTTTTTGTTTTTATGGTTAATGGGTTAAAACAGTGTTTGTAGGTTACGTATCTTTAAGATATGAGTTTTGAAAAGATTTCCACTTCAGCTGATGGATGGCATAGTGGAACCACATACCCAATAGCAGAAAAGTTAAGGGCTCAATCCTCCTTTTGTTGAAGTTAATAGTAACAGGATTGGACCTTTAGTGCACAGTTTTTAGGTCTGGTTCAACAGGGCTGAATCAATTTGCAAAGTTTTGGAGAATTAATTTGTAATTACAGAGAGGGCAGAGATGATTGTTGCTGTTAAATAGTAGCTTTATTTTTTTGAACTTGCAAAACAGCAGGTAAATATGAAAGTATTTAATGCTTCAGCGGTAAGTTACATTGACGGCCACCATTCTTCTGGGCTTGTGCTTTATTTTCACAATTCATTTATTCATAACTGTAATTTAGATATGAAGGAGAGTGAATGACAGTTTTCCAAAATAGCCTTATGTGAAAAAGTTATGGCAGGGCAGTTTCACAACACACATCATTTCAAAATATGCAATAACAGCTGAAAAATCACCCACATAAATTCTCTATATTTTTTTTTTCTGAGTTTAGCATTGGCTTTTATTGCAATAGCTTTCCAGTTTACCTTGTATTAAGTTGGCTGTCAGTCAGCCCAGATCTGTCTTGGATTCGCTGTTTTTTATATAAATGTCTCCCAATTTGTATCAGTACTGTTTATTTCCTCTCCCTGAATATATGACTTTATGAATACTGAATAGCCCCTAGTTGCAAGCAATTCATTGTTCTAATATCTCAATATTATTTTGTTTCTGTCTTCCTGTATTACCTATACCTCTAGCCTGTTGTCAGCAAATCTGATCATGGTTGATAGAAGTTTTACAAAGTATTTTAAAAGCTTGTAAGGGAGAACTCTATATCCAGCTCTAAAGTTAGGTGGCCAGCACGATTAAAAACAACCATAACTTACAAGTAAAGTAACTACCCCTCGAAAATTAGAGAAGGAGACCATTTGGTCTCCAAATTGCAAACCATTATATTTTAAAGTAAATTAAATGTTCTAGTTGAATTATTGCTTGCCTTGTTCTTAAGAAGATATGCTTGATTTAACTTCTGTAGTTGCATGAGCTGGGTATTCAATAATCACAATCTTTTCTTTTTATTTTAAAAATGTTTCTGGCAATCTTTGGGCGCTGGATATTTTTCACTCCTTAATGTAACAATTTTTTCATCTTGTTTAGATTTTCTCTTTTGAGTTATGCTAAGTTTTTTTTCAACATAGCTATTAAAGGGATCAAAGAAATTGATCAAAATGAACTGTCTACTTTTGTATTTATAAGTACATGAGGAAATTCTTAATTGGGTGTGACTTTTAGGAATTAGGGCTCATTGGAGAGAAAGAAAGGGAAATAGACTCAAAAGGCGCTCCAAGTCTGTGATTTCCTTCTTACCAGTTTTTAATTATTATTTTTTTTCAGGTACATGCGGGGTCGTTTAACATATGATCAAATTAATGGAGTTGTTCAAGATTTGAATAAAGCAGTGGTCAGCAAGTATAAGATCTTACATCAGCCAATGAAATCTATGAGCTCTGCTGTCAGAAATCTCTACCACAGATTCCTGGAAGAAGAAACCAAGGATACTAAAGGTATTCTTTTTTAATTTATGTATGTATGTATTTATAAAACTTTTGTTCTTGTTTGAGTGCTTGCTCATATCCATTGCATGCTTGATATGTGCATGCCACATGCACAATTGCCAGAGATTTTTCCCTTAGTGGTATCTGTAATACTGGCTCTAGCGGTATAAGGGGTGCTGCCAGCTCCACACCCTCTCAGTTCCTTAGCGATCACCTCAGCCAGAAGGGTCTCTGAGATCAAAGTCCTGACATCAGAACCCCCGTATATGGTGTTCTTGAAGGACCAGGTCCAGCTGCGCCCTCATCTGGCCTTCCTACCAAAGGTGGTGTTGCAATTCCACAATAATCAGGACATTTTTCTGCCTCTATTCTTTCCAAAACCTCACAAGACCGCTGAGGAACGTCAGCTCATACATTAGATGTTAGGTGGGTCCTGGCCTTCTAGATCAAAAGGACTACGCCCTTCAGCAAGTCTATGCAACTCTTTGTGGCAGTAGCGGAAAGGATAAGAGGGCTGCCGGTGTCATCCCAAAGAATCTTGTCTTGGAAAACCATATGTATCCGGGTTTGCTATGAGCAGGCGAAGGTTCTGCTTCCAGCCATTGTGAGTGCTCATTCCACGAGAGCTCAGACTTCGTCAGCAGCATTCCTTGCGCAAATACCAATCCAGGACATCTGCAGAGCCGCAACATGGTCATAGGTTCATATCTTTGCATCCCACTATGCCATCACCCAGCAAGCCCATGACGATGCCAGTTTCAGAAGAGCGGTGTTGCAGTCAGCACGTCCATAAACTCTAAGCTTGCCTTCGATGGTACTGCTTGTGAGTCACCTAGCATGGAATGGACATGAGCAAGGACTTGAAGGAGAAAAACCGGTTACTAACTTTTTGTAACTTTTGTTCTTTGAGATGTGTTGCTCCTGCCCATTCCATGACTCACCCTCCTATTCCTTTATTGGAGTTATCGGCAAGAAGGAACTGAGAGGGTGCAGAGCTGGCAGCACCCCTTATACCAGCGCATACGCGTATAACTCCAGAGGTGCTAGAGCGGTCCTATGGACACCACTAAGAGAAAAATATCCAGCAACTGTGCGTGCAGTGCGCACACACCTAACATAGAGTGGACATGAGCAACACATCTCAAAGAAAAACTATTACGAAAGATTAGTAACTGTTTTTTATTAGAGCATCTAGATTGCTGTAGCAGAAATGTACAGGAAAGGGGGAAAGGTTTTCTGAAGAGACTAGTGATTTTTGGGTGCCTTCATTTTTTGGTTGTCCAACTTCAAACACCTTAAAAGGGCCTTATTTTCAGAAGGTAGATGCTCATTGGTTTCAGATAATTAGGCCCTTCTAAGAATTTTCAATTTGGGTGCCCAAAAATTGAAGCATTCAAAATCTCTAGTCACTTTTGAGACTCTTAGACATGTTATAAAGCAGTCTCAGATGGTGAGTGTCTAAATTTATAAATTGCAGATATGTCAAGATGGTTAATAATCTGTGCACGGTTACCATACTTGGGCTTAGGGAAACTCCGCTGACAACGCCCTGCTGGCACCCTCAGGCACTATCCACAGCAGAAGACCAGCAAATCTTACCTGCCACAATGGGACATGGGTAGAAAGGGGATTTCTCAAATAACTGCGTCCCAGACCATTAAGGACTCTCAATTTGTAATCAGTATATATTACACCCTCCTTATGAGAAGAGACTGCAAGAGCTTGGCTTGTTTAGCCTAATTAAAAGAAGGCTGAGAGGAGATACGATTGCTTTCTATAAATACATCAGAGGGATAAATAGCAGGGTGGGAGATGAGTTATTTAAGTTAAGTGCCAATGTGGACACAATAACAAATGGATATAAACTGGCCATCAACAAGTTTAGGCTCAAAATTAGGCAAAGATTTCTAACCATCAGAGGAGTGAAATTCTGGAACAGCCTTCTAGGCTGGGGGAGCAATGGGGACAAAAACTTAACTGGCTTCAAGACTGAGCTTGATAAGTTTATGGAGGGGATGGTATGGTGGGACGGCCTACAGTGGGATGAGATCCATCAGCGACTGCCAGTAACAAAAATCCTCAACGGCCAGAGATGGGATACTCTGAGTTAGATGGGGTGTACTCTGAGTTACCACAGAGAATTCTTTCCCAGGTATCTGCCTGATGGGTCTTGCCCATATGCTTGGGGTTTAACTGATCGCCATATTTGGGGTTGGGAAAGAATTTTCCCCTCAGGTCGGATTGGCAGAGGCATGGGTCACTTGCAGGTTTAAGCTAGTGTAAATGGTGAATTTTTTGTAACTTGAAGTCTTTAAACCATGATTTGAGGACTTAAGTAACTCAGCCAGAGGTTAGGGGTCTATTACAGGAGTGGGAGGTTGAGATTCTGTGTGCTGCAATGTGCAGGAAGTCAGACTAGATGATCACAATGGTCCCTTCTGACCTTAAAGTCCAGGAGCCTATGAGAATAGGCAGCCAGCATAGAACCAAGTTATCATGATGTGACCGAGGGACCCCTAGGTGTCAATGGGCTGAGGGCACAGTGGGTGCATAGAGTTTTACAGGGATCCCCTGTGTCGGATATATGCATAATAGTTTACTGAAGGGTGCCATGTGAAGTCCCTACTGAGAGCCTGTATTCACAAGTTGTCATCATCGTTGTAAAGTGTATGTACAGATAATTTAGTATCGCTACATAACTCCTTAATATTATGTTCTTAAGCTCTTGGAGTTAAGGCAGGTCACCAGGAGGTGACATACCTTGGAAATGTTCCTTTCAGGCCGGAGGTAACAGATACAATACACAATACTCAAATGGCCAGACAGAGAGAGAGGTATGACTCTCACTGTATGCCTATCTCCATACTGAGGCACAGGCAAAATAAGAGATTGTGAAAGCTACAAGAAATGAAATGTGCAAGATTAAACAAACAGCAGTTGTGTCCAGTTTATGAGTAAAGACAAAGGGTGGGACTAGTATATGTTTGGGGGGAAAGAAACATACTGAATTGTTCATCTAGGAGACAAGCTGACAACTTGTGTGTCTCATGAAAGGAGAGTCACAGTGAACCGGACTATAAAGCGCTGCAAGGATTTTGGATGAGCGTTACTCTACAAGACATGAGCGTATCTAGTTCAGTGATACTCAGACTGAGGCTCACATGCTGCAAGTGGCTCTTTAGTGTATCTCCTGCGGCTCTTTGCAGCACATGATATTAAAACACTGTGTGATTTAATTATTAACCAATCTAAGTTATTAACCAGTCAGGATGCTTTTACTATGTTATTAACCATTTAAGTTACTAACTTGCACTAAGTTATTCATTTATTTGCTGTGAAAATAATATATATTCACACTACTGTGGCTCTTTTGGGTAATGTTGATTGCTGATTTGGCTGCTGTACCAGTGAGGTCTGAGTATCACTGATTTAGTTAATAAAGTCTGGGCTGTAGAATGCGTATTATGATTTTATTTTATATGTAAACAAATGGTTGTTTCCAATACTTCTGCTTGCTGCTGGAATAATAAAAATGTAGGACTGGAAGGGATCTTGATAGGTCCTCTAAGCCAGTCCACTGCACTGAGACAGGACTAAGTATTATCTAGACCAGGGTCTCAAAGTCCTGGCCCACATGCCATCTGAAGCCTGAGAACCTCCCCACTGCGGCCCGCGGAGGAGAGACGCATGCAGACACGCTGCTGACAATGTCTGCTGCAGACGCTGCCACCTGCAGCTTCCATTGACTCGAGGAAAGGTACAGAGATACCATCATTAGTTGCAGGGCAGAGTGAGCCATGGAGGCAGCATTACTTTTTTTCCACAATGACTATAAACAAGTCAAAATACTGAACACAACTTTCTGATGCACACCTTGCTGCAATCCTGAAGGTTTCAACTGCTCAGTCACTGAGGCCAAACATCAATAAACTGAGAGAACTGAACTGGCAGGTGAAGAATTGTATAAAGTTGTATGACAGTTTTATTATTTCTAAGAAATTCGAAATAAAAAATACAATATAAACGTTTTCTTTTCTGAACACCATCTTCAGTGACGTTATTGGCCATCTGGGAGGATTTGAGGACTGGCACTGGCCCTAAGGTAAATTGAGTTTGAGAACCCTGATCTAGACCATCGCTGACAGGTGTTTGTCAAAATCTCCAATGACGGAGATTCCACAGCCCCCCTAGGCAGTTAGTTCCAGTGCTCATATATTCTTACAGTTAGGAAGTTTTTTTCCTAATGTCTAATCTAAATCTCCTTTGCTGCAATTTAAGCCCATTGCTTCGTGTTCTGTCCTCTACTTATACCTGATTTCACTATAAACCTATCTGCGTTCTGTGGGTTAAGTGAAGTGGTGATCTGAGGTGGAACTGGTAAACTAGGGTCTTTGGAAGCAGCAAATCTGTGTCGAGAGACCAGGGGCTGGATGCTCCATAGAGATGCTCGGAGGGTTTGGTGGTTGGAATGTGCATATCATTAACCTGTAGAGTGACAGCAGGGCCTGCTAGGCCTAGAGGGGATTGCTTGTGTTGTCTGTAGCCAGTGGAGTTGAGGAGCTGATCTTTGGCAGTCACAGAAAAGGGCTTTCTCCCACTAAGGGTAGGTGATAGTGAGGTGCGTCGCAGCCCTGGGTACTCCTAGGAAGTGTCACACATTGTCCTAGCAGCCCCTCCAGTCTTTACCAGCAAAATCTCCAGAGTCCTTAACAATCTACCTGGAGGTGACAAAGGTATAGATGGCAGTGGTGAGGTCTGTTTCTGAGGAGACCAGGACATCATTCACTGGATAACCTTAAATGAAAATAGGCCGTACTAGTCACTGCAGATAAAATGGACAAGGATCAAATGTTTGCTGCAATACGTATCAGCAGATACTCAGACATGTATTATTTGGTTGTTTTGTTTTTTAAAAATACCTAATCAAACAATAGGCCTTCAGTCCCAGCATGCTGTGCAGTAGACTTTGATGAGTAACCATGTAATCTTATTGCTTTAACCCTCGACCTGTCTTACTCCTTTGTTGCATCATGACATAAATTTAGCCCAATCTGGCAAATACATTCAGCGCCCATGTGGATGTAGTTGCAGAATTGGGGCCTTAGACTGTAAACTCTTCTGGATTGGGGCCACATAATCCTATTTGTATTTGCACTGCCTGGTGGACTTCTTTATCCAGCATCTAGAAGTATTATTTAGGATAAAGGATTTGTGGTCTGGCTGGATAGTTTCACGTTTCAATTTCCCCATAACCGGGCTTCCAGTGCAAACAAGTATAGCAACAGCTATTCTTCATCTTCATGTTGTGCTAAAGAAATAAACTGTCTTGCTAGATACTGCAGTTTAATTTAGAATTTGATGTATAAACTGAATTTGAATTTGTGACTATAAATAGCTTTTATGACTAAAGTAACATTATTTAAATTCTGTCCTCAATTTATAAAAAAGCTGATTTAAGACAGAAATGAGCTTGAACCACAAAACAGATCTGGGTCTGCAGTTGTGGAAAGTCAGTGGCTAGAATGCAATGGCTTTATGGAAGCGGTTGGGCTGTCATTTGAACCTTATAAAATACACCCTTCTGTTCTATTGAGTTCAGTATAGGACTAAAATGAAACAATGTCTGCATGGTTTACAATATGGTCTTAATTGTAGCCACAGATTTTTTAAGATCTATGGCACTATGCATCTCTAGTTCAGTGTCTGACAAATCATTTCAAACAGCAGCAGCTGTAGAGTTTCAGTGGCAGAAAATCATGTTTACCTCCAGCATTTAATTTTAGAAAATGGTCAGGACCAGAACTCTTGTGACAAAGTGTGATGCCAGTGCACCACTTGGGAGCTTCCTGAACGTATATTTCATTACCAAGGTGAAGTGATGGTGGAAAGAGATTGGGGTGTTACATTTTGAAATGTTAAATTAATCCTGTAAAATATGTTTCCATCTCAATGTGGTATGTTTGTTCTCCAGGTGAATTTTTTATCGTGGAGGCTGATATAAAAGACTTCACACAACTGAAGGTGGATAAACGCTTTCACACCATTCTTAACATCCTCCGGCATTGCCAGAGAGTGCGGGAAGTCCGTGGTGCACGACTCGTCCGTTACGTTATCTGCTAATATGGTTTTGGACTTGATTTTGCCCAGGTTGAAGGGCATAAATACTTGTTTGCCTTCAGAAAGTCAGAAGACACTATACATAGAAATTCCCTACTCAGCTAATTTACTTTCTAAATGACAGAAATGATGAACAAATATCTAACTCATTGATCAGGCATCCACATTGAATTACAAGTCTGCTTTCATGTGCATTCATTCTCCAGGATTAGAAACATCTGAAGGTCCTGAAATGTTTAAAGTTGTTTTGATTTGAATTGTTGAGTTAGGCTGTCGTTTGATTCTGGTGTCTTGTACTGGCCTTTACTCCCATTTATAAATAACCAATCCAATGTAGAAATGAATGTAATCGACACCCCGGTGGTTGCAGTGGTTTCATGAGGTTGTCAGGTAAAGATGTCTTAGCCACCCTACAAGTGATGGCCTGAAAAGCTGCATTCTCAGCAGTGTAATACTGCTTTTGTGTTTATAAAATGGAGATTGTCTTTAACAATGGGTAATTGTTTGGGGATATGCATTTCATTTTGTTAATGCATCAAACTGATTTTCACTCTTCCACTTTGTATAATCTTTTTCTTCTAATCCTAAAATTGTAGTTGGGGTTTCCAAAATGAGCCAGGCATGCAGTTCTGAGGTGGATAAATGCTTCCAAATGTGATAATGATGGTTCTACAATCTACTGGTTTTTCACATTTCATCAGTCAGATATCTTCAGTCCAACCCATTTAATCAAAACAAATACTAGAACCATGATAATATAACTGAATTTTTTGCTTCCATTTTGAAAATATTTAACACTGACAGCTTTTATTCTAGAACATTGCTTACCCACTAGCTTCCATGTAACCAATCTTAGAATAGATTTGTTTTTGCAATAAATTCCAATGTTGCAGGCAGTTAAAGATGTTTGTTTGAAAAAGTTTTGACAAAGGTTATTTTCCTTCCTTGAGCCTGCACCTGTTGTTATACTAACCAAGTAGTCTAAAATAGCTTTTTTTGTATGTTGCCAGTAATAATGAGATAGTTCGAAGAGCAGAAGACCCTGACTGAACCTTTAACTATTGAAAGGTCAATAAAGAAGGCTGGGTAAGCGCTCAGTAGGGCTGGATTTGTTTTAGTCTGGGCTGGATTTGTTCACCACTGGTTCAGCTGCACCTGCTGCTGCTAACGATGTCATTTTTCTTGTCTAGACCAGATCTGTTGGTCTCACAAAGAAAGTCTTTTGAGGGGAGGGGGAGGAGATCTAATGGAGACAGTATACAAAATAAAGTTGCATTATCTTTGCCTATTCACATTTCTTAACCTCTTAATATTCCTGCCAAAGTTTGTTCTGAGAGACAAGGTAGGGTGAGATAATGTTTTATTGGACCAGCTTCTGTTGGTGATCGAGAGAAGTTTCAAGCTTGCACAGAGCTCCTCTGGTCAGAAAGCTTGAAATCCTGTCTCTCTCGCTAACAGAAGTTGGTCCAATAAAAGATATTACTTCACGCATCTGGTCACTAATATCCTGACCAACACCACATACAAAGTTTGTTCTGTTCAATCATTATCACTTTGGCTGCATTACATTTTTATTGTATTTGTTTTGAACTGCGTAAGCTTGGTTACCTTGCCATACTAGCTTTTTTTCCTATCTCTAATGCTTTTAACACTTGTTCTGGGGAATGCACACCTTCTGTAATTAACAGGATATTAGTGAGCAGCCTTCATTCTGTTACTCTGGGTTTTTAATTTCCTGAATTATTTTCCCTGAGGCTGATTCTAAAAAATTTCCTCATTATTTTAAAATCCCTTTTCCTGAAGTTGAGTGCTTCAGTGCTACCTCTTGTGACAAAGCTCTGTCCTTGCCTCCGTGGGTCCCGCGTTTCCTGGTGGATTTCGCTAGCCTCAGAGGCTCACTGTGACCCTCCACATAACCCTTCTCTCTCTAGAGACAAGGGTCACAGTCTACTGACCCATTTTCATCATAAGCCAGCAAGGGAGGTGAGGAGAAGTTACCCTTCCTTGCACAGTCTCTGTTGTCTCCCAGTCTCAGTGATTAATCAGGGGACAAGCCCGGGTCCACCCTCTACTCCGGGCTCCAGCCCATGGACCCTAATAGTATCAACTATGGTAGCTGACCTTTTAGAAACATGACATGTACAATTCCCTGGGCTACTTCCCCCCACAGCAGCCCTCAATTCCTCAAGCTCCACTTCACCCTTACCTCAGGGCCTCCTTCATTGTGCCTGATATGGTGTGTACTACTCAGTCTCTCCAACAGCACAACTTCCTCCCACAGCTCCTGACATGCACACTCACCTGACTGACTGGGAGGCTTTTAACTAGTTTCAGCCAGCCCCTGATTGGCTTCAGGTGTCCCAATCAACCTAGCATTCTCCCTGCCTTCTGGAAAGTTCTTAATTGGCCCCAGGTGTCTTAATTGACCTGGAGCAGCTGCCATTTCACTCATCCTGGTACCAGGGATTTGTTTAGCCTGGAGCTAATATATCTATCTCCCACTACTTTTCTGTAGCCATCTGGCCTTGCCCCATCACACTCTTTAGATTACTTTTCTGTTACTCTCTTGAGGAAATATAACTGCTATTTCATAGTCACTTTACTCAATGGCAAAACCATAGTAATATTCTTCTGTAGGCAGTTCACATGGAATTGTAGGCTGGATCAGGGACACCAATGCATTACACCAATCTTGTCTCTTAACCTTCTCACGATTTCTTGTTTCTACACTCAAATCACTCTTTTTACTGTGTTACAGGGGTAAGTTATCTGAAGTCATTCTTGAAGTACAAACACCCAGCTTTTCCCAGTTTACATGTATTTACCCCTTTCTTGATTGGTCAGCACTCACCATATCTTTCCTCTTATTTCCATCCATTTGGCAGCAACATTAAATGTTACAGTGAGAATCTTTGTATAGCAATCCTAGCAGATGGGTGAGATGGCATAGTATAATTCGTTGCCCAAAAACTTCATTAATGCAGAGTTAAGGTTGCCTGGTGCTAACTTGTGCTTTTCCAGAATGTCAAGTTCACTGACATTTAGACATCTGAAAATCAGGAAATAACACAATTGAGGTAACACAAACTTAAACCCCTGTACTTGGAAACAGAGTTACAATACACACCAGCCTAACCCCACAACCTTACCTCTGTCCTTTTTGAGAGACATCCAACCCACCCTGACTTACTTAATAGCACTTTACCCTTTCATAGGACATGGAGCACTGTGGGGAGAGAACAAAGATTAAAACACCCTATACTCCTATACTCTGTCTGTTAGAGGAATGTTGCTTTCTTGTGGCTGACCCATACAGAATAAGGTACCTAATTAATGTTTGAGGGTCTCAGATACTGCAATCAATACCTTTTGAAAAGCCTATAAATAAACTATTCCTGCTGTTAAGAAAGGATTCTTTCAGAAAGCAAAAGACCTAATCCCACTGCCTGTGTGAGATTTATGATTGTCTGCCTCAGATGGTTTCTTTACAGTAGGATTTCATAAATGGGCATCAAGACAAATTCAGGTTTCAGAGTAGCAGCCGTGTTAATCTGTATCTGCAAAAAGAAAATGAGTACTTGTGGCACCTTAGAGACTAACAAATTTATTTGAGCATAAGCTTTCGTGGGCTACAGCTCATTTCATCAGATGCATTCAGTGGAAAATATAGTGGGGAGATTTTATATACACAGAGAACATGAAACAATGGGTGTTACCATACACACTGTAACAAGAGTGATCAGGTAAGGTGAGCTATTACCAGCAGGGGAGAAAAAAACCCTTTTGTAGTGATAATCAAGGTGGGCCATTTCCAGCAGTTGACAAGAACGTCTGAGCAATGGTGGCGGGGGGGGGGGGGGGGGAATAAACATGGGGAAATAGTTTTACTTTGTGTAATGACACATCCACTCCCAGTCTTTATTCAAGCCTAATTTAATGGTGTCCAGTTTGCAAATTAATTCCAATTCAGCAGTCTCTCATGGAGTCTGTTTTTGAAGTTTTTTTTGTTGAAGAATTGCGGCTTTTAGGTCTGTAATCAAGTGACTGGAGAGATTGATGTGTTCTCCGACTGGTTTTTGAATGCTATAATTCTTGACGTCTGATTTGTGTCCATTTAGTCTTTTACGTAGAGACTGTCCGGTTTGGCCAATGTATGTGGCAGAGGGGCATTGCTGGCACATGATGGCATATATCACATTGGTAGACGTGCAGGTGAACGAGCCTCTGATAGTGTGGCTGATGTGATTAGGCCCTATGATGGTGTCCCCTGAATAGATATGTAGACACAGTTGGCAATGGGCTTTGTTGCAAGGATAGGTTCCTGGGTTAGTTTTTGTTGTGTGGTTGCTGGTGAGTATTTGCTTCAGGTTGGGGGATGGTCTGTAAGCAAGGACTGGCCTGTCTCCCAAGATCTGTGAGAGTGATGGGTCATCCTTCAGGATAGGTTGTAGATCCTTGATGTGCTGGAGAGGTTTGGAAAAGCTGAAGAGTGACTTCTCCCAAACGCGGTGCATAAATGGCTTTCCCATGATCTACCCAGCTTCTTGCTACTATTGGTTTAAAAGAGCATAGACACCCACACTCATGTTTCTGGTGGGCTTTAGTTTTTGTTTTGTTAATAACACAAGCAAATGTCTTAGAACTTGAGAGACAAAGTGAACCAGTCAAACGAGAAGAAAAATCCCATTCAGTTTGCCATTCTGTTGTGGTAAAAATGCCTTTGGTTAAACAGAAGGCTTTGATGGCAGGTGAATGTTGAAAGTTTTCATGTAAGTATTTCATTCAATATGCAACCTCCTGTTACTTTGGGAGCTTGTGGGGATGTAGCAACTTGAGCACCTATTTCTTTTTGTGTGGACAGGGGGAGGGAATAAAGCGAGTATTTAATTTGCATTAACACTGGGTGTCATAAACCCCATATCATTAATACTAATAAATAAATACAGAAACCTGTGATAGACTGTACATGAGGGACCTTGAGAAATTAAAATCCCCACCTTTTCAGGGTTAGGGGTAAAGATCTTGGCTCTTACTTTTAACAAGCAAGTGAATGCTGGAAGTAGAGTCTTTAAGGATGCAGAGGGCTTCATGCTATGCAGCTGACTGCAGGATTGGCCCTGAGATAACTCCTCCCATGGGACTACTCACACTGGGTAGTAGGTGTAAGTGTTTGCAGGATCAAGCCTTCAGTTAGCTGGATAAAGGGGCAAAGTTACAAGTTTCTATAAAGTTTTTTCCTTTTATCCCCTCTCCCAGAAGAGGTGTGCATACTTTCATTTATTTCTTAACCAAATTACAAAACTGTTCAGCCACATAAAGATAAATCCTGCCTTGAGAGCCACTTCCAGTTGGCAACACTCACCTTAACTTTCAAGAATCCCCAGGTTTCCCCAACTATTGATCTTTTTGCTCAGTTTACACTAGACTTTCTTTCTTAAATTCCCATCACCTATGTAACTTCACAGGGGATAGCAACGCTGGAAGCTGTGGATTATTCATCAGGCTCTTACTTTTTAGAAATACATTGCTCCATCAATAGGGGATAGCATGGCTCTTGGACTGGTAATGGTATGTAGAGCCTTTTAACTCCAGTTCACCAGTTCAAATCCAGCTCAGGTCAATGGTGACAAAAATTTGTTACTGTTGGTGGACTATGTGAAACAAGTTCGATAATCTCAGCTCAGCACCCAGAGGACAAGCATCCACAGCACAAAATGTGCCTCTAAAATTGACACTGTCTGACAATCTTGCTGATGTTCTTGCGAGACTGAGTGTCAGGAATTGGCCTGCAGCAAAGCCAGTCTGGAAGCAGGGCCTGCACCAGAGCCAGTCTCTGGGCTACCTAATGAACATAGCTGGCCTGTAGTAGTCTGCTTGATTGGATACACCACCTGATTGGCTAGAAGAATCAGTGGCTACGTTCCCTCTAAGCTGCACGGACCTGCCACGGTGGGGAGAGGCGCCCCGCCCCACCAACCCCAGCCCGGACCTGCACCCTCCCCCAGCCCCAACACGGACCTACCCTAGACTTGTCGCATCCAGGGGTGAGGAACCCCTCCCTCGGCCCTGAGCTGCTGCAGCGAGAGAGGGCTGTGGGGAGTCATCTGTCCCCACTGCAGCCCAAACCTCTCATCTCTGGCCCCACCCCAGAGCCCGCACCCCAACCTGCTGCCCCATCCCTGAGCCCCCTCCTGCATCCCTCATCCCTGGCCGCACCCCTAGCCAGAGTCCTCCCCCTGCACCCCAACCCTTTGCCCCAGCCCTGAGCCCCCTCCCACACTCTGAACCCCTTGGCCCCACCCGCACCACCTGAATTTTGTTATGTGCACCAATATGAAGGTAATGTGTGTGATGAATTGGGAATGTTCTTAATGTATTCTCTGAATACTGTGTGGGTGTCTCAGTTTCCCCTATGCAGTTCTTAAGTATCCAGGCGGTGGGATAAGGGTGTGTGATTGTGGCAGAGCCCTAGGGGGCCAATGTGATGGTGTCTGCACAAAGAATGGCTGACACCCTGTCTCCTGGCAACTGATGGCCTGGGCGCCTCCTCTGCAAAGGTGCCAACTGAAGGTGTTGGAGAACAAAGTGATCAGGTGGACTCCTGGCACGGGAAAGAGACAAAGAAGAGGAGGGGCCAGAGAGTTTCAGTTTGGAGCTGGCTGGGGAAACTGGGAGAGGCTAAGATGGAGCTCTGGCCTCCTTGCCCCCCAGACGGACCTGACTGAGGGGTCCTGTTCTCTGAACCTATAAACTCTGTTTTAGACCGTGTTCCTGTCAGCTAATAAACCTGTTTTACTGGCTGGCTGAGAGTCACGTCTGACTGCAGAATTGGGGTGCAGGATGCACTGGCTTCCCCAGGAGCCCCGCTTGTGTGGACTTGCTGTGGGAAGCGCACGGTGTGGACGGGGATGCTGAATGCTCCATAGTCAGCCCCAGGAAGGTCGAAGTTGTGTAAGCTTCTTGCCCTGGGGAGAGTCCTGACTGGCTTTGTATGGAGTAGTTCCAGAGCATCGCCTGGTGACTCTGTGACAATGTGTCACACATCATTTCCATATTGGTGCACATAACAACTCATTCCACACATGAACATAAAAAATTAGAGGGAACACTGGTCAGCAGACCAGTTCTTAAGCTCTGCAGCAGTTCAGTGGTTCCTCAAAGCGTTCACCCACAGTTGTGTTAGCTCCTGTGTCTGCTTGTTCCTAGCCCTGCTCCTGCCTTGGCCCCAGCCTTACCCCTGCCTTGCTTCATTCCAGGTAACCCAGTCCTGACCCTCAGCTCCATTTCCTGGCTACAGACTCTTGCTCCAACCACTGCGCCAGATTGCCCATGTCCTGGTCACTGACACTGAGGACTGAATAGCAGAGACTGGAACTTCTATTAATTGTAACAACCCAAAAAAAAAAGCCTTCCTGTTTTTCCTCTTCTGTTTTCCAGTGTGTCCCATCTTGCCAATGCCTACTTTTTCCACTGTAAGCTCTTTGGAGCTAGGGCTGCCTTTGCTTTATTTTGCTTGTGCAGCGCTGAGCCCATTAGTGATGCGTAACAAATAGCCTTAATGGCTTCATCGAAAATCTTCCAGATTTAAACTGAGGTCATGATTTCTTCCACAGTCTGCTGATCGCATCAGTGATTCACAAGGATACTGAACACATATGGGAGTAAGTAATAACTAAAAGTTCAGTAACTACATAAAACCCAGATTCTACCCTGGATCTTTATGCAAATCCCCCCTTGACATCAGTGGGAGTTGTACTATGGATTGAGGGGATTTGAAGTCCTAAATTTGTACTGCAGCCCACAGAACGTCATTAAAATAGAATTTGGCCCTTTCCACTGAGTGTGTTAGGAGCCCCTGCTTTAGTCACTCCTGTGACTCAGCCAGTGTGTAATTCTGAGACAATCGTCCTCTGGGTTGTGGAGAAGAGGGAAGACCTAAAACAATGACTTTCAAGTAAAGTATTGGGAAACTGGCCTATTTTGTCTCTTAAAGCTGGAATGGGTTAGGTCAGTGAGACTATCCTGCTAATACCTGAAGAAACCTATTATGTGTTCAGTAGAACTCCTTGTGAGTTGATCAATGTTCGAGTTTAATTTTTTGTAACAAACAAAATCCTCTAGCAACCCAAAAATGAAGGCAACATCATGATTACTCTACATCTGTTTACAATGGCTGTCTCAGTCTGACTCATCATTGCTGGTGAAGTGTCTCTCACTGTGTTGAACAGCTGCATTACAATTACAGACTAATATTTTATATTTGATATCTGTGCAGCAACTGAGAGACCTAAATAATTACATTTCCCTGTGGTCTAAACAGAACAAGTAGGTGTCAGATGGGATGCTTTGTAAACATGAGCTGTTCCAGTTTAAAAGATTTGTTGGCATAGCGTTGCGAGCTGTGCATTTCCATAATAGAAACCACAGTGCTACTCATTAATAGTTCAGCTGAGGCTCAGCAAATCAGATTAACCTTTGGAAATGCACTGACTTTTTTATCCTACAAAGCCTTTAGTTTCAAAGGAGTGAAATGACACTAAGATGCTGGTACTAGTGAAACAGACCTCTGTATTTCATGTTAGGTGGCACTTTAAAGGGACACTGTCACGTTTAAGCATGATTTTAAAACCAATTTCCTTACCCATGTTACTAATAGTCTTAGCTCAGTAAAACAAAATTGAAAAGATCTGATTTACTTTTCAGTACCAATGCTTAGTGGAAAGCAGAGAGTAAACATTCATTTCTGAACAATGAAAATAAGTGAGTTTCATTTTCTGGCTCTCCTGCACCAGCATAATGCTGCAATGTTTGGGTTCCAAATGCTTTAAGAGGGAGTATTCAAATCCAGACAGGATGTCTGCAACTCAGCCAAGGTACCTTGAGACCTGGAGAGATTACTGCTAGGTGTGAAAGGAGAGTTTTATTTCTGTGTCTGTGACCCAGAGACCTCTTGGTGCCCAATGGCAGATGGCATAAGGAGTGCATAGGGATTTAGAGGGATCCCTTGGGTCTGATGTCTACATAAGAGTGCACCAAAGGGTGACGTGAGGTCTCTACCAACAGTCAGTAATGCACTGGTTGTCCTAATCAGTGCAAGATGTATGTACAGATGATATTTAAGGATGAATTTATACTAAAGCTATGTTCTTAAGGTATTTAAATTAAGACAGGTCACCAGAAGGTGATAAACAGATTTTGTTCAGACTGGGGTAAGAGATGCTTGCCTCCCTGGCTGACTATTGCATACTGTGTGTCTTACTATAAGTCTCTTTTGATACAGAGCTGCCAGATAGGGAAGATTGTGAAGTTAACAAGAGATCACAAAATTTACAGGAGGAAACACACAGTGTGGGACAGGGAAGATGCATGCACGTCCCTACAGGCCCTTCCCGCAGCCCCCATTGGCCAGGAACAGCAAACCGCAGCCACTGGGAGCTGCGGGGGGCCATGCCTGTGGATGGTCAACATAAACAAAATGTCTCGCGGCCCGCTAGCGGATTACCCTGATGGACCGCATGCCGAAGGTTGCCAGCCCCTGCTCTAGAAGGCGTATTATGATTTTGTTTCAGATGTAACCAACAATTTACAATACTTAGAATCATAGAATCATAGAATATAAGGGTTGGAAGGGACCCCAGAAGGTCATCTAGTCCAACCCCCTGCTCGAAGCAGGACCAATTCCCAGTTAAATCATCCCAGCCAGGGCTTTGTCAAGCCTGACCTTAAAAACCTCTAAGGAAGGAGATTCTACCACCTCCCTAGGTAACGCATTCCAGTGTTTCACCACCCTCTTAGTGAAAAAGTTTTTCCTAATATCCAATCTAAACCTCCCCCACTGCAGCTTGAGACCATTACTCCTCGTTCTGTCATCTGCTACCATTGAGAACAGTCTAGAGCCATCCTCTTTGGAACCCCCTTTCAGGTAGTTGAAAGCAGCTATCAAATCCCCCCTCATTCTTCTCTTCTGCAGGCTAAACAATCCCAGCTCCCTCAGCCTCTCCTCATAACTCATGTGTTCCAGACCCCTAATCATTTTTGTTGCCCTTCGCTGGACTCTCTCCAATTTATCCACATCCTTCTTGAAGTGTGAGGCCCAAAACTGGACACAGTACTCCAGATGAGGCCTCACCAATGTCGAATAGAGGGGAACGATCACGTCCCTCGATCTGCTCGCTATGCCCCTACTTATACATCCCAAAATGCCATTGGCCTTCTTGGCAACAAGGGCACACTGCTGACTCATATCCAGCTTCTCGTCCACTGTCACCCCTAGGTCCTTTTCCGCAGAACTGCTGCCTAGCCATTCGGTCCCTAGTCTGTAGCTGTGCATTGGGTTCTTCCGTCCTAAGTGCAGGACCCTGCACTTATCCTTATTGAACCTCATCAGATTTCTTTTGGCCCAATCCTCCAATTTGTCTAGGTCCTTCTGTATCCTATCCCTCCCCTCCAGCGTATCTACCACTCCTCCCAGTTTAGTATCATCCGCAAATTTGCTGAGAGTGCAATCCACACCATCCTCCAGATCATTTATGAAGATATTGAACAAAACCGGCCCCAGGACCGACCCTTGGGGCACTCCACTTGATACCGGCTGCCAACTAGACATGGAGCCATTGATCACTACCCGTTGAGCCCGACAATCTAGCCAGCTTTCTACCCACCTTGTAGTGCATTCATCCAGCCCATACTTCCTTAACTTGCTGACAAGAATACTGTGGGAGACTGTGTCAAAAGCTTTGCTAAACCTACTTTGCTTCTACCTACTTGCTACTATTTGAATCTCTGTTCTTTGTTAAATAACCGTATGGCTTTCACTATAAACAAATCTCACTGCTGTGAGCTGAGTGGAGAGGTCACCTGATGGGAAATGGGTAAGCTGAGATGTACTGTTCACAGATTTGCTATTCTTAAAGGAATGTCCAATTGATCAGGGACTGGACACTCCAGGGAGACATTCAGTTGTCTTGGAAGTTGGAGAGTGCCTACTGCTTACCTGCAGAGGGACAGCGGAGCCTGTGTAGGGGAGAGCTTGTGTTGCCTGTGCCTGGTGCAATCAGGAAGCTGGCCCCTGGCAGGCACAGATAAGGGCAGTGGTAGTGAGGTGCCTCCCAACCCTGGGTATGCCCAGGAACCGTCACAGCGTCCTACAGCACTTTGCAGCTATGCTGAGACTCCTAGTAAGGATGCCTGGTGGGGTGGTTTTGTGGTGTGTCCACTAGACAATGGATTTAGAACACCAGCTCATTTCATCCAGGCTCCTGAGCAGCCATCAAGCTGAAACGACTTTTGGTAAACGCCAACCAGGAGCCCTGTTCTCCATACGCTCAGGATACAGTTGGCTCCCTTTGACTACAAAAGCAGGGGGTTACTCTTATGTTGTGGTGGCAGCAGGAGAATTAGGCTCCCTCTGCTAGATTTGATTGATTTTATATCTGAAGTTGCATCCAAATTCCTGCCACATCGATCAGTGACTGTGTGTCTCCCTTACTCCCAGAATAGAGAAAGCATCTGATTTGTATTCCTGATCTGCTTTTGTTCTCAATTACAGCTGGGCGAAGTGTACTACGTAAACCTCCTCAGCGCTGAGACTGAGAATTTTTTTTGTTACAGTTAGAACCTAAGGTGCTCCTGATTTCCTCGACCTAGTCTCTAATCAGTACATCGTGCTTCCTTAACTCAGCTCAGTCTGGCATGTGGATGTCCAGTTTCTAGTGCTGTTATATTAACTTTCAAATGTTGTCCTCTTCACCTCAAGAGCACTCCCAAAATAACAGCAAAGAAGAGATCCCTTTAGCCTTTATCATCTGCCTCTCCTTCTCTGTAGGATCCTGTTGGTGAGTGTCTTGGCGTGATAAATACTATTATCCAGAAGTTTATACAGCTATAAGATAAATATTGAAGTAAGAGCCTTTAGTTGGTAACTAATCTGCTTCCTGCAGGAAAGAATGTGATTGACTTCGTAGTACCAGAAACCTGGCAGAATATAGATCAAAGATTTGAGAACCATTTGAAAAAGTATAATACAACAATGAAAGAAATATGATATTCCATTTCCAAACTGTCCCACTAGCTCCTCCATTGAGTCAGCATCCAGTATAAAAGGCTATGTCTATACAGTATTATTTTTTCCCCTCCTAACTATTTGAATAGAGACGGGACTGAGACTTGGAATATAAGTCCTCAACTGTGTCCTTTTCATTTCAGTCATTTTCCCCAGATGCCTATCAAATCCAGCCCAGTGCAGTCATGACAGTGCTGGCTGGCTGGTGGCCTATATATGTTGTCTAGTAGCCTCAGCTTGTGTGCTGGTGGGCAGCCTATGGCTGAGATTGTGAGCTCAGTTCAGTTTCTAATGAACAGGATTTTAAGATCACCACCTTTAATTGGAATATTTGCTGGCAGCCTCAGCAACCAGGACTGAATGGCAGGATAGCTTCAAAAATATCTTCTACCCCCTACTGGAGATCCCTCCGTGCTAGTGTTGAGGTAAGCTGGGGGCTAGCCTGGAGAAAGACTTGGTAAATGCAGTGCAAGCTATCTACAACACACTGTATCGGCACCTTCATCCTGGGTATTTATTGGGAGGAAAACTACTCCAGTTCTCCTCTATCAGAATTTTATATCACAGGATAAGAGCAAAAACAGACTTATTGTTCATGCATCTCATTCAAAATCCCTTTGAAATTCATCCCAAAGCGAAGAAGTGACTTGATCACAGTCTGAGTATCTAAATAGGGGATAAATATTTAATAATGGACTCTTCAACCTAGCAGAGAAAGCTATAACATGATCCAATGCCTGGAAGATGAAGCTAGATAAAATCAGACTGGAAATAAGGTGTACATTTTTAACAGTGAGAGTAATTAACCATTGGAACAATTTACCAAGGGCCACCATGGTGGATTCTCTGTCACTGACATGATTTAAATCAACATTGGATGTTTTTCTAAAAGATCTACTCGGAATTATTTTGGGGAAGTTCTATGGCTTGTGCTATACAGGAGGTCAGACTAGATGATCACAATGGCCCCTTCTGGACTTGGAATCTATGAATCTCAAAGCAAACTGAAGATGTGGGTCACTTCTAAGTACCACCTTTTGGCAATGATCAATAATAATTTGCACTCCTATGGAGCCTTCATCCATAGACCTCAAAGTGCAAGACAAAGTTGACATGCATTGTCTCCATTGTACAGAGGGAGGGAGTAAAGTATAGCGAGGCTAAACGGCTTTTCCGAGGTCACAGTGAATCACTGGCAGAGTTGTGAAAAGACAGGTCTACCGACTCCAAGATCAGTCCACTAGACCAGGGGTTCTCAAACTGGGGGTCAGGACCCCTCAGGGGGTTGTGAGGTTATTACCTGGGGGTTTACAAGCTGTCAGCCTCTACCCCAAACCCTGCTTTGCCTCCAGCATTTATAATGGTGTAAATATATAAAAAAGTGTTTTAAATTTATTAGGGGGGGTCGCACTCAGAGGCTTGCTATGTGAAAGGGGTCACCAGTACAAAAGTTTGAGAACCACTGCACTAGACTATCTGTTCCAATTACAGGTAAGCACATGTCTCTCCAGGCAGCATCAACCCAAGACAACCTCAGCCACAGATCTCTGTGCTAAGTAATAGATTTTTCTTTCCTTATAATGAAGTAAGAAATGCAGGTTATAAAACCAACAGAAGAGGAACGCAATGGAGTTTTTAATTCAAACTTGAGTAGTTACCTTATTTTCATAGCTTTTATAAACTCATTCCCTTGTGTCCCATGCATCTTTGAGAAATAGAATGAATAAGGATAGATATTAAATTTAACCACGTATATGAAATCACAATGCATATTTTCATTCTAGCATTACATAGCATCAGACATAATTAAAATCAAATTGTTTTTATAATTTGCTCACTCAATTTTCTAGATTTATGCAATACTTCATTTTCTCTCTCTCTCTCTCTCTTCCACCCCCTCCCCCGTAAATGTGTTGCTGGGGCTAGTTATTTAAACATTTCTGAGTAAATAGGCTATAGACCGTGAAATTCTTCAGCCTGTTCAGATAATTAAATGCCGTGAATGTGATCTAGATTGCTTGGTGACCCCGTAAGCTGGCTTCATGGGAGGAGTATCATAAAGAAATATTAATCCTATCATTACTCTCAATTGATCTCAGTGCCTGGGACAGAACTTGTTTGTTGGATTATAGTAGCTGCTGCAAAGTGTAAGCTGCTTAACCAATTTAAATATTCCCCCCCCTGGGAAATTGCAGTGATCTTAATAGGGTTTTTTTAATTAAATAATATGCTGAGTCTATTACAGGTTGGAAATATATTTATTGTCGAATGTTTAGTCTCTCGTTCTAGCATGGTTTTCTTCCACATGCTCCCTTATTCCCTTTGAGTAATTGTGGGGTAAGGGGTTTAAGGAGTAAAGTCCCCACCATTCCCATAGTTGAATAGCATAATTTTGGACACTGCGACTTGACTTTAAAGTTGTGTTATTAAATGTCAGGATAGTTGCTCTGTATCTGCTTTGTAGAATGCATTAACCCGTAAGAAACTCTGTACAGCTGGACTTACGTTAACAAAATAAAACAACTGGCTTTTCAGATGGAGGGATGCAAAAATAGTCCCAGTAAAAATATTTTCAAACTCTCTCTTAAATAATCCTAAAATAGAATCTCTGTACAATATATGGCATGTACTGACTATAACGTGGGGCAGCGTGGCATGGTTTTATCGGTGCTCTGGGTGGCAGTGGTGAATGATGTGGGCATCTCACCACCCTTGGGGAGTATTCAGGACTGATGTGACCATCAAATAAAATAACAATTATAGCACTTTTTACCAATAGGGCTCAAAGTGCTTTACAAAGGAGGTCAGCATCATTAGCTCCATTCAACACACTGGAAAACTGAGGCACATAATGGTGAAATGACTCGCCCAGTGCCCAAGCTGGAAATAGAAGCTAGATCTTCTGAGTCCCAGTTCAGTGTTCTATCCAGTAGGCTGCACTGCCTCAACCTTTTGCCTCTGTGCCACACCACCTCATCCACGTAAGCCCTACAGGCAGCACCAATGGGATTTTAAAGTTCCTATTAATTGGAAAATATTGCAGTAAAAATGTGTGTATGTTGCATGACAGCATCATTATTGCAATGACGCAAATCCTCTTGCACCTAATGAGAACACATGGCTTCAGGCAGGTTAGATTGCAGCATGCGTGCTAAGCCTCCAGAACAGGTGGGGGAAGTGCAAAATATCCAGTGCACATGGCATAGATGTTTGTAACAGTGTATATGTGTTCCCTACATCTGTCAACAATTCAATGTTCCTCCATGTTTGCTTTCCCCTAGTCAGGTAAAATTTAGGAATCGCTAGACACATTCCAGGATTTCCTCTCCCAACTTGATAAATGGATAATAAATGAGAAGAATAGCAATATCACTGAGCCATTAAAATCCTATGAATGAAAAAATATGCCCATTTTTTTCCTTTCATGACTTTGGACTATTAACTGGTGTTTTTGTTCAGTTATGTGGAGTGTGAATAATATGCTCGTTAAATGCCGGCGCTTTGGGGCTGACATTTAAGCAGACCTGCTAGTGGCAGTGGAACTGCTGATAGAACAATTACCTTCAGAGTGAATCTTTCTTATTGCTGAAGAAAGACCATGGCAACACGTCAGCTAGGAGCTTTGTGTGTATAAATGTGTATGTATACACTCTAATTAAAATTTAAACAGGCTCCTGAGCTAAGAGAGCAGCAGCAGCGAGCTGGGGCATCCAGGCTGATGCTAGAGACTGCAGAGGGGCCTGCAGTAGATTAATCAAGTATAAGAAAAAACTGTTCAGGGAGTGTGAGCTTGTACCCGGTACTGTGGGCCCTGCCTAAGGGCCCCAGACACCATTTGACCCTTCCTCTCTCCACTGTGTAATAACAGAGCTATTTAGACTCAATTGAGTGTCTTGTTCCACGCTGTAGAGCTGAAATCACTGATACCTAGGTCTAAGTATTAGACCTGCTTTGGGACGGTGTCTCTGATGCAAGAGACTGCCCAGTGTGCACCAGCAGTGAGGCTCCCCCACTAACAACTGAAATCACTGAGAGCTGTGTTAAGTGGTGGGCACTGAAGGCGCAAGCGAGCGGCCAGCAGGGCGGCTGGTGGAGAGGCGGGGTGAGCGGCCAGCCAGGCGGCTGGTGGAGAGAGGCAGAGTTGAGCCCCACAGAGGGGGGCAGTGAGTGAGTGCCCGAGCAGCGGAGCGAGTAAGGTGCCTCCTTACCTCTCCCACCCCACCCAGGGTGGGAGGTGAACTCTGCAGGTGCACCTCTGAACTCTGGGTCTGCACTGTCCAAGGACAGCAACTGTGAGTGGGGTGCAGAGAAGGGACAGGCACATTAAAGGGACTTTTAGGTCGCTGGACTTAAGAACCAGAGGGGAAAAGGACACTGCCCAACTTACTTAGGGGTGAGTCTTTTGCTCATGGTTTATGTTTATGAGCCCTGTTTGTGGTGTTTCCCCAAATTAATGCTGAGTTACTTCCCTCTTTTTATTAAAAGTTTTTTTGCTACACTCAGACTGTGTGCCTGTAAGAGGGGCAGTATTGCCTCTTAGAGGTGCCCAGGGGGTGGTGTGTAATTGTCCCAGGTCACTGGGTTGGGGCTCAAGATGGTTTTGTGTTGTATTGTTGAAAGGGAGCCCCTAGATACCAAACCCATCCCTTGTTGCTGCCAATTCTGACTGGCAGTAAGGGTTACAGAAGCTTAAATAATTATATGGCAAAAGGAAGACGGCAGCCACCCAGAGTGGTGAAAGAATAGTCCATTGATTAGGGCACTAGCTTCCGTCTTGGGAGACCAGGGTTCAAGCCCTTCTCTGCCTTAGACTTCCTGTGTGACCTTCAGTAAGTCACTTAGCCTCTCCAGGCCTCAATTCCTCGTCTGTAAATGGGGATAACAGCACTGCCCTATCTCGCAGGGGTGTGGTGAGGCTAAATACAATGAAAATTTGGAGGTGCTCAGATAGTGTGGTAATGGGGCCACATGCATATCTCCAACTGTAAGCTCCTTCGGGAAAGGGTGGTGCTATCCTTTGTACAGGCTGAGCACTCTGAGCATAGCCTAGAAATATCAAATATTGTCACAAGAGACCTTGGAATTATTAATAATACTTCACACTCCTGCAGCAGCCACCTAGTTTAGCGAGGGTCTTAGAAGGAGTCTGTCATTCTGCTATTTTTATGTGAAGATTTCAAACTGTTTTATAAAGGTGGATAATTGTTGTTGTTATCTCTGCTTTACAGATGGGAAACTGAATCACAGGGAGGTTAAATTACTTGCCTAACGCCACCCAGGGAGTTAGTGTTCAAGCTGGCAATAGAAACCATGGCTCCTGACTGCCAGGCATGTGCTCTAACCATTAGACATCTTGCCTCCAAAAATGTGTTCATGCTGACAATACTGCATTTGCTCCCATGAGCCATTGCCTCCGAATGAATGTTTCTACCCAGGTTTCGAGGCTGCTTTGATATTTTGGCCCCGCATTTCCCATCACAGCTCTCCTTTTCCTCACTAAGCCACTCACCAGCAGGCATTCATGTTTCGAATCCACCCAGCTCTGCCCCTCGATGAAATCACTGGACAGTGATGAAAAACAGCAGCCCCAAGACCTCCTGACATCATGGATAGAATTTTCCTTCATATTGTCACATAACAGGAATAGTGGATGCTTCATAATGCTGACTTTCTCTGTATAGTTAAGAAACCTCATTTTCCTTTCCAAATGCAAGGAGCATGTCTTTGACCTACCGTTTCTAACACAAAGGAGCCATATACCGCAAAAAAAAAAAAAAAAAGCTCCCTCCCAAGTCCCTACCAAAACACTCCATTGGAGAGAGGATGAACCACATGTGACAGGAATCCGTCTCTTCCCTTAATGCTCTGCAGGAAGGCACTCAGATACCATGGTGATACAGTTGCGATAAAAACCTGTATAGAATAGAACTATTTCACTTGGGAACTTTCCTTCTCAAAAAAATTGTAACGTCTAGCTTTAGCCAGAAACAGGTCTAAAAATGACACTTTTCAACTCCTCAACTCCTACTTTTCCTGCAAAAGCTTTCTCCTCTGCAGTTCATCTCATCTTGAACAGCAACAAACACATTTTATCTTCCTTGCCCGCCCCTGCTCTATTTCTAATTTCTTCCCACTGCTCTATCATTTCTTAGTTCAGCATGTAACCACTTTATTTATTAGCTTTATAAAGCACATTCTGGAATACTGTTTGCATGAAAGTGCTCTGCAAAATGAAGCTATTTTTACTGGGGGAACTATAAAAGAGTGTGACTGTTAGCACTGGAGAGCCAATACAGCTACAGAAGAGCGAACTGGGTTCAACTCTGCCTTGTGCATCAACAACAAAGGATTGCAAGATCTTTGCTACCAATGATGGGGTAAACGGCAGAAAGAACTCTGCTAGATTTTTCGGGTCCTAGGTGGAGTTTGGAGCCCTGACAGTTAGAAAGAATATCACGTTTTGGCTTATAAACTGAGCGAATTTGATTTGGAGTCATTGAGAGAATGCAAATACATCATGTACAGAGAGCCACTTTTCAGAATACTTCAAAGTAAAATGAATGTAGTACTTGCAGGTTGGACAGCCAGGGAAGTGAAAGGGCTTTGTTTGTTCCTAGCACAAGTACAGTAAAGGCAGCAGAAGCTGTATCTATTTCTATACCTTGCCCTCCCCTTGTCATCCGCTTCTAGTTGTGAGGGTTTTGTTTGTTTCCAAAGTGGAGAGCTCTGGCTTTCTGATGCAGAGAGGTACTGATTTCCTCTCAAGAGAAGATTGAGGTTGGTTTGGGTCAAAAAGAAGAGTTAAAATGGTTGGAGTGGACAATTGCCCCTTTATTTCTTTGATGGTCTGTGAAGACAATTTTTGGAGGGTATTTTGAAAATACCACTCAAAAGCAATGGGAAGGAGAGAAAGGTGACCAAGTGAGGGAGGATAGCATAGCTGATCAGGCTTGTGTGCGCTTCGTCCTTTTCTTGCCAGTGGCTTTATCTTTGGGAGTTTCTTTACATCGGTGGCTCTCAACCAGGAGCACATGTATCCTTGGCAGTACACAGAGGTCTTCCAGGGGGTACATCAACTTACCTAGATATTGGCCTAGTTTTACAACAGGCTACTTAAAAAGCACTAGTGAAGTCAGTACAAACTAAAATTTCATATAGACAAAATGAGAAAGTAAACAATTTTCCAGTAATAGTGTGCTGTGACATTTTTGTATTTTTATGTCTGATTTTGTAAGCAAGCAGTTTTTAAATGAGGTGAAACTTGGGGGTCTTCAAGACAAATCAAACCCCTAAAAGGGGTACAGGAGTCTGAAAAGGTTGAGAACCACTGCTTTACACAATTCAAAAACATTTTAAAAAAATCTACCAACTGTTCATTTTAATCCTACCAGCAGGGAAAGAAGACAAGCAGATTGTTTGTTCCTTCTTTTTTAACGCTTGGGAAGTTCTCAGATGGGACACTATGGTGGTAAATACCTCCGTAGATATTGTGGACAGATTGCTTATTTTGAACAATAGAGGTATTGACCACCCATCCCAATCAAGTGATGTTATGCTCACTGAACTGTCATTATTACAGGAGCTAGTGATGAAATTCCCTACCCCTTTAGCCCCCGCTCCAGCCCCTTTACACCAGGTAAAGAGGTCAGAGCAGCAGAAAGAGGCCCTACAAATCCCAGTGCTGGCTGAGGGAGGAACTGGCGTAGGCACTGTTTGAAGATACCCATAAGGCTGGCTTCCAAGGAGCCCCTTGCAAGTCCTGATGTAGGAGATGTGCAAGGGTGGGTGTGTCATGGGCAGGGCTGCAGCAGGCAGCACTGGAGATTGTGGACCACGCTGCAGCACACAGGGCAGCCCAGGCAGGCTGTTGTGATATATACAGGCCTCTCAGGTCTGGAAATCATGCCAGGGGCTTCTCCACCCCACACAGTAGCCCAGGATTGGGAGGGCACAAAGGTGGTGTACAGGCACCTGAGCCTTTCTTCCCTCTCCTTGGGCTGTGAGCTCTCAGAGGCACAGCACAGAATCTTACCCTAGTGCCATACTATTTTCAAAGGCGCGACACCAGTTTACACCATTTGAAGATCTGGCCCACAGGCTTTACATCAGCGAGAAAGCACATGAGATTAAGGGCTGCAGGATCAGGCTCTTTAAGTCTTTTATTCCATACATTTACAAGCTCTGAATTCATTTAGGTGTGAGGGGAAAAGGAAATGTCACTAACAAAAGCTGAACTAATTAGGAAGTCTCCTTTCTCCCACTCTATCTATTTTTAAGCATTAATATCATCAGACTAACCTTTGTGTTGACCTGAAATAAAAGCAATCTGTTTTTGAAAGAGAGGAGCTATTACATGTACTGACAAAGCACTCCTAGCCCTAAAGGGGAATTTGGATTGCTGGTTTGATGCTACCACTCCAGTGGCAATGCAGACTGTGACCGCATAGCACAAAGGGGCTTGTGACAAAAGAACTTAGCTGGTGAGTCGTAACTTATTCATGTTTTCTGAACTTGGATACAGCCATGTAAGGCCCAAAAGGCTAGAGCGCGGGTACTTAAAAGTCTATCCTTCAATTTGCAGGAAAGCATTCTTATTTGAAGCAGCCTGATTCTGAAAACCGCTGTCAGCAGGGAAGCTCTGGGATTTTGGCATTTCTTCAGCAACACACGGAAGTTCGTTTAGAAATTCATAGATTGGGCTTGTTGGTAGCAAGTTGACTTAATGCAACAAACTGCCACCAACAGAGCACCGGTTTAAGTCACAAGTGAAAGTGCTTTTGTCTCAGTCTAACGTACAAATATCCATATCACAATGCTGTCATGCAATGGTGGGGCCTGGCCTAATGGGGAACAGCAATAGACTGGGACTTGGCTGCTCCAGGTTTTGTTCCTAGCTCAGCCACTGACCTGCTCTCTGACCGTGGGCAAGTCGCTTTGCCTCTGTTTCGCCTCCCATCCTTGTCTGTCTTCTCTATTTACATTGTCAGCTCTTTGGGACACAGACTGTATCAATCTGTGGGTGTACAACACCCGGCACAACTGTGCTCTGTCTTGGATGAGGTTTATAATATATATAGCGACCACAATGCTCCTTCCCCCTAGAGCGTAAAGACAGGGCTGAATAGACTCAGCGGAGAGACTTTTCTCTCTCCCCAGTGATCACTGTAGTAGAAGTTACTAACAGCTGGTCTAGGATAGAGCCCTAGACCTGGGGTGAAGACGGTGTTGTGGTGCGAGGCAAAGCAGAGGAGGTGGCAGCACTGAATTAGAGTTGTAATCCCTAAGAGCAGGGCTAGATGCTCATGAAATTGCATGACTGGACTAGACCGGCTGAGCAATGGCGTATTATCGCCTAGGCCGACAAATCTGCAGGGGCGGCAAATTTATAATAGCAGCATTTTTGTAATCGTGGCATTTTTGCACAAGCCCACGGTCTGTCGGAGGCCTGTGTCGTTGTTTGTTCATATTGTAACTGTGCACCAAACTGAAGCATCAGTGGCGCCGCAATTCGACCAATCATAGCGCGTTTTGAAACTACCAATGATGACGCAATGCCATTTAGTCAACATACTTGTGACAATCCTAATAATATGACCGGAAGGAAGAAATTAAGCAGCTCTCAGTTAAAAAAAAATGCAACACAAAAGAAAGAAAGGGAAAATGAAAAGGGTGAAAAACTATTTGAGGGCTAATCTCAGTGAAGAAAAATTAAACTCCCTTTCTCTCCTGACAATTGAAAAGGATCTAACAACTTCTCTGGATTATACAGAATTAATAAATTTGCTGCTCAAAAGTATAGGCGTAAACAAATGTAACTACTTACTACTCACATACTTTTATTTCTTTTATTGTATCTACATAAAATAAAACATAAATATTTGATATACTTGTAATTTTATTTATAATAAAACTTGTAAATGTTCAATTATTTTAATGATATTTAGGTTCATTTTAGTTCAAATGAATTTGTAAAAAAACTAAAACAACTTCAGATGGGGGCGGCAATTATTTCAGGGCCTAGGGGCGGCAAAATCATTAATCCGCCACTGAGGCTGAGCTGTGAATGACACAGCAACCCGGTACCTCATACCCAGCAGTCGTAGAAGTATGACTAGAGCTATGCTGCTCCAGGCAGTCATGGTTCTATGTGACCAGAGTGGTGAGATGAGAGATGCCAAAGCAGGATCAGAGGCATTGTGGCTAGCAGCAGCAAGAGGTAGCACCACATCTGCAGGTGAGACATAGTGAGAGCAGGGGTGTCAAGGTTCCTCCCCCGCTCTGAACTCTAGGGTACAGATGTGGGGACCTGCATGAAAAACCTCCTAAGCTTATCTTTACCAGCTTAGGTCAAAACTTCCCCAAGGTACAAAATATTCCACCCGTTGTCCTTGGACTGGCCGCTACCACCACCAAACTAATACTGGTTACTGGGGATGAGCTGTTTGGACGTGTCCTTCCCCCCAAAATACTTCCCAAAACCTTGCACTCCACTTCCTGGACAAGGTTTGGTAAAAAGCCTCACCAATTTGCCTAGGTGACCACAGACCCAGACCCTTGGATCTTAAGAACAATGAACAATCCTCCCAACACTTGCACCCCCCCTTTCCTGGGAAATGTTAGATAAAAAGCCTCACCAATTTGCATAGGTGACCACAGACCCAAACCCTTGGATCTGAGAACAATGAAAAAGCATTCAGTTTTCTTACAAGAAGACTTTTAATAAAAATAGAAGTAAATAGAAATAAAGAAATCCCCCCTGTAAAATCAGGATGGTAGATATCTTACAGGGTAATTAGATTCAAAAACATAGAGAACCCCTCTAGGCAAAACCTTAAGTTACAAAAAAGATACACAGACAGAAATAGTTATTCTATTCAGCACAATTCTTTTCTCAGCCATTTAAAGAAATCATAATCTAACACATGCCTAGCTAGATTACTTACTAAAAGTTCTAAGACTCCATTCCTGGTCTATCCCCGACAAAGACAGACTATAGACAGACACACAGACCCTTTGTTTCTCTCCCTCCTCCCAGCTTTTGAAAGTATCTTGTCTCCTCATTGGTCATTTTGGTCAGGTGCCAGCGAGGTTACCTTTAGCTTCTTAACCCTTTACAGGTGAGAGGAGCTTTCCCCTGGCCAGGAGGGATTTCAAAGGGGTTTACCCTTCCCTTTATATTTATGACATAAATGTTCAATTATTTTAATGATATTTAGGTTCATTTTAGTTCAAATGAATTTGTAAAAAAACTAAAACAAGTTCAGATGGGGGCGGCAATTATTTCAGGGCCTAGGGGCGGCAAAATCATTAATCTGCCACTGAGGCTGAGCTGTGAATGACACAGCAACCCGGTACCTCGTACCCAGCAGTCGTAGAAGTATGACTAGAGCTATGCTGCTCCAGGCAGTCATGGTTCTATGTGACCAGAGTGGTGAGACGAGAGATGCCAAAGCAGGATCAGAGACATTGTGGCTAGCAGCAGCAAGAGGTAGCACCACATCTGCAGGTGAGACATAGTGAGAGCAGGGGCAATGCTAGAATAATTAGCTCGGGGAAACGAAGGGGTGATGAAGACCTTATTGAAGCTGGCTACGCCTGCTGTTGTGAGCAGCCGCAAATTATCTGTTGACAACTCTCTTTCAATCAAGAGACTTAAACAACTTTTTTTTCAATAGCCATGAGAGCCAAGTCCCTTAACCGGTCACTTGTCATGCAGTTCCTCGGGTACTCTTTCGCCTGTCCAAGGCATAAGAATGTTCTTTTACATGCAGCACTTGACAGAGGAATACGCACACCAATCACACATAAGGTATGCAGTTTATAGAAGGCAAGTTTGTATTTATCCAAGAAAATTAGCAGCTGCAGCAAACTGTCAGTCTTGGATTTCTTCTGTTCTTCACAGTGTTCAATTACTTTTGGCAAGAGTTTTATCTCGGTCTCCATACTGTCTATATTGCAGCCATAGTGTTCTGTGAGTGGCTTTAATTTTAGAAAGTCAAGAAAGTTCTCATCCTTTGGGTTGAGGCAGTTGAGACCAATAAAAAGATTTATTTTCAGAAAATCTTTTGAAGTTCTCCAGTTATCTGATTAAGCACTAGCAAAAAGGCATGTTTCCTGAAGTCTCCTTTGTCTAAAAGGGGATGTTCTTCGCTTGACACTACTTCAGTCAAAATGCTTTCCTGAAGTTTTTTAGGCAACTTTTGTACACACCTGTGAACTCCCCAAACTTCAGGTGGCTTCAAATCATTTTCTGAAGCTATGGTAATGGCTTCACTTGATATTTCATCAAACACCTCTTCTGAATCTCTCCTGTTCAGAAATTCGCTGATTAGTGTCCACAGACAAGTCTGGCTGAGACAAGTCATATTCAACTGCTTGCAAGTAATCAGATACAACTTTAAGAAGTTGAATTTTTGTGAACATGCAAAGGAGGAAAATAGAATCAAAGTCTAATACTGAACGAAGACATCATGCACCCACTGCTCTGTCACCGCTTGGTATATCTTGAGATAGTACAGTAGGTGTTACAAGAATGGATGAAATTGTCTTTTTCACAGCATTACAAGCAGAAACTTGGCATGCCCATCAAGAGTCACAGAGCTTTTTCAATTCCAAGACTTTATTTCTGGGTTGTACTTTTAGCATGTATAGCTGATCGAGAGAGAAAATTGTACAGTTTCTCTAGGATAGTGAAAAAATTCAGTGCATGGTTTTTTTCCTTTGCATATATCAATAATAACTAAATTGAGCCTGTGGACGAAACAGCAAATGTATCATGCTTGAGATACTTCTTCCCGTAAGAGAGCTAGAACACCATTAACATTTCCACTCGTAATGCTGGCACCATCATTGTCTGGGCAATACAGTTCTGTATATCCATACCACACTGTAACACTCTGTTCTTCATGTACTTAAAGAGAGATTTTGCATTAAGTGACTCGGCAGGATGGAAACCAAGAAATCTTTCATATACTAATTTCATGCTAATAATATCTCAATATAACTGACACTTGTTCTACTTTGCTAATGTCTTTAGTTTTATCAACCATTATAGAGAAAATATTTGCCTCTTTCACTTCTTGGCTTATGCATTCAAGTACCATTTCTGACATCATGTGAATTATTTCATTTTGTATTGACAAATGGGTGTGTTTTGCATTGCGTGGTCCACTTTCAATTGTCTTTCGTACCTGATCGTTGTATTTTGCTATTAGAGTCAGGAGCTCTAATGGCAGTTTCCCTTGTTGCTGCTTTCACTGTTTTCTTTTTCTCTTTGAGCAATGACCCGGACTACAGGACAATGCAGGACATGGGCCACCACTTCGATATTCATGAAGTTCTCATGCACTAAAGCAAAATATGCATCAGTAACTTGTGACTGAACTGAAACACCATTGCCTTTTGACTGACAATCTTTGACTAAAGCCTGTAACACTGGACAGTTCTTGTGATTCTGACTATTTTCATGCTGTCAAACCACTCTCTTCTGAAACTTTTCCACTCACTCTTGTATTTTGTTTAAGGATAAGACCTTACCTGTGGTTGTTTTGGGCAATGCGATTCAATTTGGTCCTGGTGGACTCTTACTTCCTGGGCTTACTTTATTATCCGGTGGGTTCTCTTCCAGTTTCCATTCATGGTACCATATCAGCCAGTCATATCCTTCCATCTCTTCTTCATCTGATGAAGAATCTGATGCTGAATGTGTCACTTCTATATAGGCTACAATCTTCTTTGTCATTATCTAAGGTACAGAGTTTGGCAGGTAGTACTGGTAGAGCACTCTTACTGATTTTTCCCAAAGTAAGCCTATTTCTGAAGTGGAGGGTAAGTCTTGGCAATTTTCAGAGTACTTGTTTTACTTTGATGCACTTTGTTTGTTGAAAAGATCAGAAATTGTTATTGATCATTTGCTTGACTTTTTTTTTTAACAAAGAATTTAGCTACTTGTATTCAGAAACGGGGGCCTCACAGGTAGGGGCCCAGGCCAACCCCCTTTTGCAGGCTACTGCATTGGACTAGTCTAGGCCAGACCTCCTAGGCCAGCTTTCTCTTCCTGGCCGAGTCCATGCAGCAGGAAGGAGTTGCAGGGGAGGCGGTGCCAGCCCACAGCCCAAGCCTGCAAGGGCAGATCACCTGGAAAAGGATCCATGTATTGCACCTCCTGCCATGGGCGGTGGGTGGACCCCCCGCCCTCTTCGGTGAGGCTATTTCTGCCCCCTCTGCATGAGGCCCCACCACCTGAAACCAGAGCCCTGAACCCCCTCCACCCCATGACCAGAGAAGCCCTGGGCTGGCCCCAGCCAGCTGACCGACCTGAGCCCTGGCCTGAGCAGCCCCGGCTGCGCCTGCAGGTCCAGGGCCAGAGCAGCTCCAGCTCAGCATCCCGCAGCAGCAGCTGCAGTGGTCTATTATACCCACCGCCCATGCCCCCTGCTTATGGACTTGCTGTAGGGTGACCAGATGTCACAATTTTAGAGGGACAGTCCCGATTTTTGGGTCTTTTTCTTATATAGGCTCCTATTACCTCCCACCTCCATCGTGATTTTTCACACTTGCTGTCTGGTCCTCCTAATTTGCTGGCTATTGGCCCTGGCCAGGCAGCTAGGGGGTCTGGCCTGGCCAGAAGCAGCATCCCTCCCTGCTACCTTCTCTGGCTCCTGCTTGCTGGGGTGTGGAGAGGAAGACAGAGAGCGTGGGCGTGGGTGTGTCTGTCTTTGAAGTGCAGCCACATAGCCTTTGGGGATATTCCCCAAGCAAGCAGGGACACAGGATGGTCAGCAGTCTGCATCTCACTTCTGCTGGTGTGTGTCCTGTAGGCTGCACGATTCAGCAGCAATCTCCCTGCTCTCTGAGGTATGGAACTACCCACTTGTATTTCACTGATCACTCCCACTGTCACAGTATTGCCAGCTTCAGGAGACCAAAAATTATGAGATTGGCCCCCCCAAATCATGAGATTTTAATACAAGATTATATTGTGCTTTGTAGGTCAGTCTCTTGGTTGTTTAACTCCCCCACCCATCCACAGGGTGTGTGCATGTCACAGCATTGCCCACTCTCCCCTGTGAACTGGATAAGGTGACTGTTGGCCCCTGCTCACCCTCAACCATCTCTTTTCCAGCAATTAATCCTGTCCTGCAGCCCCCATCAGTTCTGTCCCCACTCAACCCCCCTCAACTCAGCCTCCCTTCAGTTCAGTTCCCACCATCCCATCAGTTCAGCCCCACTACCCCATTGGCCCCCACCACCCTCCCTTCACCCTCCCAGCGCTCACCCCACCTGCTCAGAACCCACCATCAATATAGCCCCCTCATCCTATCAGCCCTCACCCTACTCATTTCAGCCCCCCTGAAACTCCCAGGCCATAGTTCAGTCCTCCCAGCCTGACCTCTGCTCCTCTTAGGGTTCTTCACCCTCCCCAGGCTAGGGGGACTGCAGTGGGATCCCCTCTTCCACTTCCCAGGCTGGCAGGGAAGGCCTGGCAGCCCAGGACTAACAGCAGGAGCCCCGGGGCTGGGGCTGACAGTGAGGGTCCCGGCCACCCAGAGGAGAGGCTCCCGCAGTCAGCCCAGTGTGGCTGTGGCTCCTGCTGTCCGTCCCAGGGCAAGCTGCCAATGGGAGCCCCGGGGGTGATCTGGCAGCGGGAGCCCCGCATGCACAGCGATTTCTAAGTAAAATTCATCCTGACTCATGGTGTGGGGATAGAACTCTCAAATGTCTGAGAGTTCTATCACGAGTCAGGCTTCATTTTAGTTAGAAATCGTATCTCTTGTGAATAATTCACGAGAGTTGGCAAGTCTGCAGCCACAGCTCACATACTATAGTAAGGGAACAAACCGCCAGTGCTGCTCTTTTACTTCTCCAGTTGGCTGGAATAGCTGGAGCAGCAGCAGGAAATATTGAGGGGGACGGGGGAAAAACGCGCTTCCCCTTGTTGTCATCCCTAAGCGAGAGGCAGCGAAGCGTCAGCAGTGAAACGAGGGACTAGGAACAAGTCATCTCTTCCGAGCAGCCAGGGCGCACCGTGAACTGGGTGCAATGAAGTGAAGGGGGAAGTGGCATGTTGAAGGGATATTTGTCCATTAGAGTGTCAAACTACAACACGGGAAAACTGAGGCAAGGGACTACTGCTCAAGGTGGTATGGGGCAGGAGCGACGGAAGCTCCCCAAAAGCGGGGGAACCACTAGTGCCCAAACTAAGGCCCTGCCCCCCGAGGCTCCTCCCCACACTGCCCCTTCGCTCCTCACCCCCGCTCTGGCACCACACCTTCTCCCCGAGCCTCCGCCCTTGCACCGCCCATTCCCCCCAGGGCCCCACCCCCACACTGCCATTTCCCTGGAGGCCCTGTTCCTGTGCTGCCTCTTCCCCCAAGACCCCACTTGCTCCTCTCCACCCCCTTCCCCCCACCGCTCACCCTTACAGCTGGTAAAAAGTGATGGGGCCGTGGCCCCCAGTCTCCCCGTTCCGGTACCCCTGGCATGGGGTGGGTATTTTACTTATTATTTGCACACATTTGAGTCATTGCTGCATTTCCTCAAATTAGTGCTGCGTTCCCTCTTCCCTTAATGAAAGTTTTCTTTGTGTTTACACAAACACTCGGTGCTTGCAAGTGAGGAAGTTTTGCTCATTGCCCAGGGGAGTATTTCGTTGTCCAGGTTTCTGGGTGGAGTCTCTAGCTGCTTTTGTCTTGTAATTTTAAGAGGAACCCCATGATATTGAACCTAGCCCTTCTTGCTACCCACAACAGCTGGCAGAAGAGCTGCATTTCCTAAATCTGCTCTAGTGCCTGGCTACCACTTAAGCAACACCATTTTTAAAGCTCAAGCACAGAATTTTAGTACAAAAAACTCCTGCGGTGGATGCTGCTGTGTTTTGCTAGATGCCATGGGGGAACAGAAACTGGCTTATAAAACTGTCTCTTTTATGATAAGTAAGAATAAGATTATGTCATGGAGGTCATGGATTCCATGACTTTCAAAGACCTCTGTGACATTTTCCGCTACAGCCCTTGGGCGTTGGGGCTGGAGCTATCAGCCAGCAGGAGCCCTGAAGCTGCCGCGGGAGGCAGGTGCTGGATCCCTTGCCCCAAACAATGGGGCTCTGGCTCTCATCCCTCATCCCATCCCATCCAGCTTCAGTTGTCCCCCCATCAGCACCCCCTCCCCATTATTTTTAGTAAAAATCACAGACATGTCAGGGGCTTCTGTGAACTTTTGTTTATTGACTGCGACCTGTCTGTGACTTTTACTAAAAATAACCGTGACAAAATCTTAATCTTAGTGATAAGTAGTGTCCTTGGTTTTTAGCCCTGCCCTAATAGGGATGGATGTTGATTTTGCTCTACCAAGCAGTCTGTTCAGGAATTGATCTACAATGGAGCAAGCTGATTTAGATGAACAGATTTCCAGCTGCAGCAAGGACTGTAATTTGGTCAGCATATTCATCTTCCCTCAGAGGTGCCATTGTTGCTAGGCTAAAGTGGCTCACACCTCAAAATGCAGAGCAGGGTGTGGAATTAATATTTTGCCCATTAGCAAATCTAAATGCAGACTAAAGGGCATCTTTCTTTGAAAACCAATTACTGTAGTAAGATTTTATTTTGTCTTTATACCTGCCCAAATTAAGTTGACTAGCATGTAAATGAGTCATGAGTTGATAAAGTCTGGATTCTCCAGCACGATGGCTGTGCATGAAATAATTTTTTTTTATGTTATAGGTATTTTATGTCATCCTCTCCTCCCCTTCAAATGTTACTGATTTATCTGCAGTTCTCCTCTTAAAGATTTTCCTCAGGACCTAAGGCAACAAAGAAATAGTTTAATTACTCCTTGCCAGCTCTGCAGGCTGCTTATAAAACAAAGCATAGTACTGCAAACTTGTAAATATTGACGTTCTGGCAGTCAGAACTCAGAACCATGTACAAATCAGCTTGCTTCCAGCTTAGTTTTGCAAACTCAAGAGGCTTGAATAGCTCAGATAAGAGGTGGATAAGCTCAGAACACTAGAGTGTTAGGCCATGTCTACACTGGCACTTATTTTTCAAAACTTTTGTCACTTGGGGGTGGAGGGGGGAACACCCCCTCAGCAACATATGTTTTGCCGGCATAAGTGGTAGCGTGCACAGCACTATGCTGGCGGTAGAGCTTCTCCCGACATAGCCACCACTGCTCACTGAGGTGGTTTTATTAGGTTGCTAGGAGAGCTGGCATAGAGCGACTACACGCGCGATCTTGCCCGGGCGCAGCTGCGTTGGAACAGCCATGCCGCTGTAAGCTCACTAGTGTAGACAAGGTCTTCATTGGAGATGGGTGAACCAGTTGAGATAAGAGACCCTGAGAGACACTGCTTGAGACTCCCTTGAACGGTGCAAGTTCATTAATTAGTTCACCACTTCTTCAAAGGAAAATGGACATGCACCAGCCTTCATAATCTGAGGTGAGATTCCGCAAGCACTTCAACCAAAACCACACTGTTTTAGGTAAAATATAAAACAGAAATATTAACTACAGAAAGATGGATTTTAAGTGATTATCAGTAGCTGGCATAGAGATCAAAATTGGTTACCTAAGAAATAAAAATAGAAACACAGTCTAAATTCTAACTTTAACAGACTAAGCAAGATTTAAATCAAGCAGTCTCTCAGCCCATAATGCTTTACAGAAATATACTTATGAGTGTAAATATGACATAACTGGAATATGTTTTATGCTACATATGCCATGTAACATATCTCTGTAAAGGTTATGATCTACTGAATCTATTCATCCTATTTGTACGCATGTATCATGTTTGTATTTGAAGTTATGAATATTGGCTGTGTACTTGCTTGATTTTTAACTAGCCTTAATAAAGCATTTGGTCAGCTTCTTGAGAAAGGAATGGGCAAATTAAGTGCCCTGTCAAGAAACAGTTAGCGAACAGTGGATGTTGGAAGGCTCCATCCACATAAGAAGTCTTCCTGGAGACATTCAAGATACCATAAAAAAAAGAACAGGAGTACTTGTGGCACCTTAGAGACTAACAAATGTATTAGAGATACCATGATATCAAGATACCATGTGGGCAATGGCTGCTGCCTGTAAAAACTGAGTCATGCATGGACATGTGACTTACCAATGTGACTCCAAAACTCCAACTTGGAGCTGGACTTTGCATAGGAGAAAGGAGGGGGTCTCCACCCACAAGAGAAAGTCTATTTAAGCCCCTTGGAGACAGCCTCTCCACCCCAAAGGATACCTGAAAGAAACTGGAACAAAGGACAGTAACTACAGGGGGTGTGAGTGATTGCTGGACCCAGACTAGAAGGAGACTCGTCTGTAAAAGGAAGCTAACTGGAATTCCTCTGAGGGTGAGGTTTTTATCTGTATTCAGTTTTCTTACTGTATTAGACATAGACTTGCGTGTTTTATTTTATTTTGCTTGGTAATTCACTTTGTTCTGTCTGTTACTACTTGGAACCACTTAAATCCTACTTTCTGTATTTAATAAAATCACTTTTTATTTATTAATTAACCCATAGTTGTATTAATACCTGGGGGCCCAAACAGCTGTACATATCTCAGTGTTATAGAGGGCGAACAATTTGAGTTTACCCTGCAAAAGCTTTATACAGGGTAAAACAGATTTATTTGGGGTTTGGACCCCATTGGGAGTTGAGCATCTGAGTGTTAAAGACAGGAACACTTCTTAACCTGCTTACAATTAAGCCTACAGCTGTTAGGGGACGTGGTTCGGACCTGGGTCTGGGTTTGCAGTAGGCTAGCGGGTCTGGCTCAAACCAGGCAGGGCACTGAAGTCTCAAGCTGGGAGGGCAGGGAAAGCAGGGGCAGAAGTAGCCTTGGCACATCAGTTGGCAGCCCCAAGGGGGTTTCTGTGATCCAACCCATCACATCCACAATGCCCTGTTGCTTAATAGAATGCTAGTAAAAATGATTGGCTCTCCCTTTAGCGCCATTATCACTGTGGAGAGCAGGGTGGGTGAGACACATCCATCAGGATGGTACCTGTCACCTAAATCCTGCAAGGAATTAGGAAAGAGGTACCATGTACACTCATCTTTTGTGAGACAGAAGAGTGTATTGCAGCATCCTCTATTTCGCAGTCACTCTGGGGTCAGGAGAAGCAGCATGTGGGACTGAGCTCATTTTTTCTCCCTCTCGTTTCTTACCAGAGCAATAAAACAAGGAGGCTGTATTCCACTTTCATGCCCTGCCACCAAATCCATTTGTTAAAGCTCTGGTTAGGTGAGCCCTGTGGTTTTCACAGTAACACGAGGCAACGTGAGTGTATTCAACCTCTCCCTTGGTGGGAGACCCTACAGGGCAATGTGCAGACATGTGCCAGCAGAACTGAGCATCTTCATCAATTATTGGCACCACAATGAAGGGAAGCTGAGATAAATTCAAGCCTTGCCTTGCCTGTCTTTCAGGCTCTTTGCTAAATGAAGATGGACTGGTGTGACGTTATTGACTTGAACTGGAACCATATAGATCATTGTTGCAACCAATGTCCTGTAGTAGCACCAAATTTTATATAAAGGGGCTCAAATGAGGTGTCTAAGACAAGGTTATGGTTTGCTGGTTATGATTATTCTATCTGTATATGTGTATCATTTTTATAGTTGAAGTTATGAATATTGGCTCTATATTCTCTGTATTTCACACTTATGCTATGCTTCTGGGTGACACCCCAGACAAGTTGGTGTCAGCTCTGCCTGGCCTGCTTGATGGCCCATTAAGGACCATCAGCTATACAACTGACCCACTGAGAGAAGGCAGACATGCCTTGTGACTCAGCAAGGTATGCAGGGACATGCCTATGGACAGAACTCTGAGGTTTTTCCAGGCCATGTGATGGACAGCTTGTCTTTGGAACAAAGAAAGAAAGACCACACGGCAAGAGAATATAAAAAGCTGCTGCAGCTCCTCCATCTTGTCTTCAGTCCTGCTTCTTACCTCTGGATGGACTTTGCTACACTGAAGCTTTGAATCAAGGACTGAAAGACCCACCCCAGCTGTGGATATACACCAGAGACTTGATTTGAACCTGCAGTTTATTCTACCACTGCTGCAAACCTGAACCAAGAACTTTGCCATTACTGTATGTAATTGATTCCATTTAACCAATTCTAGCTCTCATCTATATCTTTTTCCTTCTATGAATAAACCTTTAGATTTTAGATTCTAAAGGACTGGCAACAGCGTGATTTGTGGGTAAGATCTAACTTGTATATTGACCTGCGTCTGGGGCTTCGTCCTCTGGGATCGAGAGAACCTTTTTTCTTTTACTGGGGTACTGGTTTTCATAACCATCTGTCCCCATAACGAGTGGCACTGGTGGTGATACTGGGAAACTGGAGTGCCTAAGGGAATTGCTTGTGTGACTTGTGGTTAACCAGTGGGGTAAAACCAAAGTCTTCTCTATTTGGCTGGTTTGGGTTGGCTTGGTGTGCATAGAAACCCCAGCCTTGGGCTGCAACTGCCCTGCTTTAAGCAATTTGTCCTGAATTGGCAATCTCAGTTGGGTCCCACCAGAATCAGCATTGTTACAACTGGCTTTCCTTTTATTCCTTAAATAAAAGGCTCTGTTCATGATTGAGGCATGCGTGAGTGTGGTATTGATCTCATGCGAAGGGTGAACAGCTGTAATTGTCACACATTTTCCAGATACTTGCATGGCTTTTTATTTCTTTTCATCAGTTATTTTGTGCCCTGTGCTTGAAACTGAGATTTCTGTTACACAGCAGAAGCCGAAGGCAGTGAATTCCATGCAGGCATATTTGAGGCACTTGTGTAGGATGAGAAAAGGTGGTAGACAGCTGGTGAAAGACAAGAACATTATGAAAAATGCATGAAATGAACAGATTGCTAGAGTCTGAGCTATGCGGGACCCTCCTTCCCAAGAAGATTTTTTGATCTTTCCATCCCAGAGCTGGACTAACAGAAATCATCTGCAATGTACAGCGCACGCAACCCCTCTTCTCTCAAGGGCTCCTTCCTCTTTCTCATTCCCAAGAAGTGTAAATATTAATGGCTGAATTTCTTTTTCTCTGATTTCTGTCATTTGCAGTCAGCTAGCAGAGACAGGATTCTGAGACTGAGGCAGCTCAATGGACATTTGAATCTTTGTGGAGGAGGGGAAGAAATATCACAAGTGTCCTAGCCCACGTAATAGCACCGTGCATGGATTTCAAACCACAATACAGGGTTCCTGGGTACCCAAGAGTTTGCTTGGAGTTCCAGGTTTGCATGAACCCATAAACTCAAATGAATTCAAGTGAAACTCACTGGCTTCATGTGGCAGGGCTGACTTGTTCCTGTCTAGTTCCTAGCCCACAAATGGCTCAGAGGCCTTCTCGTAAAACACCTCACGTTCTTAGTGTTCTTTCCTGCCACCTACATAGACTATGCCACAGCATATTGCACCATGGAGTCCTCAGCTCCTGAGTCAAGGAGGGGAGAGATCTCACATACTCTACTCATCCCCTGTGCCTTTTGTACCCTCTGGGCTACGGAGTTAGCTAGCTCTTTAACTTGCTCTATCCCATCCCAATCTAGCAATGGGGCACAGTTCCCATAATCAGGGGTGCTCTGGGGCAACTCATTGGAGGTACGGTGGTCAGAGTGCTGGCTCCGCTGCTTTTGCCCAGCCCTCTGTCACACTTCATGATGATATTGGAAAGGCAGAAACTTGCCCATACTCCCAGCAGTCATGAATGTGTCCCTTTAGTTGTCTCTGGGACAGAGGAGGGGAAGTGACCTCCTACGCCTCCAGACATCTTCTGGGGATGGGCAGTAGTCTCTCTCCCCTTTGCCTTCCTGCTTCTGCTGGAGGCCTGCTCCCCCAGAAATCCCAATGTAGGGGGTCTGCCTGCTCCTACACCGATAGCTCTGCCGCAGATGATGTTTCAGTAGTTCTTGCCTCTCTTGGGTTGTGAGGGAGGCCCCAGGATACACCATGGCATTAATTTCAGAGTGGCAGCCGTGTCAGTCTGTATCCGCAAAAAGAACGAGGAGGACTTGTGGCACCTTAGAGACTAACAAATTTATTTGGGCATAAGCTTTCATGGGCTAAATCCACTTCATCAGATGCATGCAGTGGAAAATACAGTGGGAAGATAGAGATATATATACAGAATTTTTTTAGCCACTTGCTAGCTGGATTGCTCCCTGCTTCTGTCTCTTCAGGGAGCAGCTGGTAGGTTGGCACCCCCAGGTATTATTGCACATGTCTTGAAGGAACCTGAGGAATTAAGGGGAGGGACAAGTAGGACACTCATTCCCTCAAGTACCCTTAACAGTAAGCTTTGGGGCTCTACAGGCCCACCCAATGATACCTTGAATAGCCATGCAGGGAGAGTAGATCCCTGCACTCCCCATTCCAGATTTCTGGAATGAAGAGTGCAGGTAGGAGGCCACCAGATTCTGGATTTAAGAGGGGTGCTGTTTGGGTGGGTCAGGGTCCTAAGCTATCCTGCCCTACCTTAAATTCTGTTCCAGGTTTGGATTTTGGGGCAAAAGGCTCATGCACACACCTCTAGCGACAGTCCATGACACAAATTATGTGGCATTTGTACAGTGTCATATGGTAGTGGGCAGCCTATCTGGCGTGTCAGAGCAAACCCATGCTCCTTTTATTGTGATTGCTTTGTCAGCTGCAAAATGTTCTGTGCTGCCTGTGAACTGGACTGTATTCCCATGTGCGGAGTGCACTGCATTACAGGTGAGCTGAATGAAATGCTGTTCAGAAAGGGAAGGTACAAGTCAAAGCACATAGAATCATAGAATATCAGGGTTGGAAGGAACCTCAGGAGGTCATCTAGTCCAACCCCCTGCTCAAAGCAGGACTGTGACAGGTGTTGGTCGATCCTCCGAGCCCCTAGGGGCGATGGAGAGCTATGGTCTCCGTGGCAGGCCTCAGCCACACCTTCTGGGCGTTGGGGAATTATCAGGGAAGGTGTGCCGGCCGGAGTCAGTCGTGTGCCCCTCAGGCAGGGGAGCGCCGGGGTAGGGGAACGCAGGCCCACCCAACTCCACTGCGTTCCAGCCCAGGGCCCTGACAGTGGCGGGAGGTGAAAGTCCCGCCGCTGGGTCAGCGGGGCTGTCTGCGCCCGCTGACCAAACACACCCACCCCACGGTGTAGTTCGGCCCCTGGGCTACTTCCTACCCGGTCTCTCAGGCGGGTCGCTCCAGTCCCTCCATCTCGTCCGGGGATTCCGCTGCGGGCCGCTCCGGTCCCTCCATCTCCTCCGGGGATTCCGCTGCGGGCCACTCCGGTCCCTCCATCTCCTCCGGGGATTCCGCTGCGGGCCACTCCGGTCCCTCCATCTCCTCCGGGGATTCCGTTGCGGGCCGCTCCGGTCCCTCCATCTCCTCCGGGGATTCCGCTGCGGGGCGCTCCCGCTCCCCCTCGGTATCAGACTCCCGCTGGCCCGGGCTGCAGTCAGGCCCCTCCAGGTCCTCTGGGTATTCAGCGGCTGGCAGCCCGGGTTGCCATAGGCCTTCCTCCCAGTCAGGTTCCTCCTTGCCCAGGGCTTCGCCTGGGTCAGCAGCAGGATCACGAGGGAGCAGCCTGTGTCTGTCTCCCTCCCTGGTGCTCTCTTCACTGCACTGCCCTTTGTACTTCCTGGCCCACCCTTCCCCTTCCGGGAATTGGTGGAAGCTTGGCCTGGCCCCGCCCACTCAGGCTGAAAGGGTGGCTCTGGTTCGGAGGGGAGCCACCTTGGCTTCCTACAAGGACCAATCCCCAATTTTTGCCCCAGATCCCTAAGTGGCCCCCTCAAGGATTGAACTCACAACCCTGGGTTTAGCAGGCTAATGCTCAAACCACTGAGCTACGCCCTGCCCCCCCAGAGACCGAGGAGCAGTTCAAGGACAGCCAGCTGAGCAGAGGAGCCGGATGCCAGCCCTTAGAAGAATTTAGGATGGCTGAATGCAGAGCCAGCTACCCAGAATTAGCTGCAAATGGAGCGGAGCAGTGATTTCTATGACGTGAAAAACAACAAAATACGTTCAGACCCTTGTTCTGCCAGATCATACAAAACAAACATGTTAAATCAATAATTACATGGGCAATCTGCAAGGAACTTCTAGGTGCAGCAGGAAGTGGTGTTGATGACTCAGCAGAGGGCTTGTTTCCTCTGGCTCAGGACTGAACTACATACCTTACCATGGTGTTAGGAAGCTCTGTGCTACGGGAAGCACCTCTGGGGTGTGATATCTCTGGTAACTGCTTAGGGCTAAGCCTGTTCTTGGTCACACCAATGTAACAGTTCTACTCTAGAGAAACACCACTGCTTTCATTTACACAGGGAGCAGAATTTCCTAACTTAAGTCAAAAAGAAAAGGAGTACTTGTGACACCTTAGAGACTAACAAATTTATTTGAGCATAAGCTTTCGTGAGCTATGGCTCACTTCATCAGATGCATTCAGTGGAAAATACAGATTTATATACACAGAGAACATGAAACAATGGGTGTTACCATACACACTGTAATGACAGTGATCAGGTAAGGTGAGCTATTACCAGCAGGAGAGTGGGGGGCGGGGGGAACCTTTTGTAGTGATAATCAAGGTGGGCCATTTCCAGCAGTTGACAAGAACGTCTGAGGAACAGTAGTGGGGAGGGGGTGGTGGAATAAACATGGGGAAATAGTTTTACTTTGTGTAATGACACATCCACTCCCAGTCTTTATTCAAGCCTAAGTTAATTGTATCCAGTTTGCAAATTAATTCTAATTCAGCAGTCTCTCGTTGGAGTCTGTTTTTGAAGTTTTTTTTGTTGAAGAATTGCCACTTTTAGGTCTGTAATCGAGTGACCAAAGAGATTGAAGTGTTCTCCGACTGGTTTTTGAATGTTATAATTCTTGACGTCTGATTTGTCAACCTCAAATGATCAAAAACCACAAGGCAGGCCCCAAGAAATCATGAGATTTAAAATAATAATACAAGTTGGGTTCTTTTTATTTGCCTTCTGTTCTCTGAGCCATTCGGGAATATCATGCGAAATCCAAGTTTCCCTCCCTTCCTCTGCTGGATGGTTGCAATCCTGACCTTTAAGTCTTCTCCTAAACCAGAACCACCATCTAGCGAAAGGCAACTGACTCTACTACCAGTGGTGGCTGAGAAAGCAATTACGCTTCATTTCCTCTAGCTGCCCAATGCTGAAGACAGGAACGATGTCGAGTTTGTATTTAAACTTGTTTGTCATGTGGTGTGGGTTCCAGGGAACCTTGCATCAGTGGCTACATTGTAAGGTCTGAGGCCTTCTTCTGCAGTAAAAACGGCAGTCTGAGTAAGAGACAGCAGCCATGAGCTAAGTTGCAGAGTCAGGTCCTCAGGTTCCATCTCAATTGCACAAAAACAATGTAATATCGGGCTGTTAAGAAGGCGCTCCTGTCCTAATAGTACCCACCATCACCAGATTAAGAGACAGATCTTAAGATGTTTAAAGAAAGCATTGTTTGATAGCATTCCGTCTGGCAAGAAACTCACTTATCAACATCTGTGGTTGTGAAATCCATACTTCTCTATTGTTTTGCTTTTATGGCTCTTACTTCCCTATTGTTTATCTATGTGGTCTCTGTCTGATTCTTTAATTGTTTCTGTCTGTGGCATAACTAATTTTGCAAGATTTAAATCAACTAAGGTGGTGGGGTCTGTTGGTTAAAGAATTGTTTCGTAATGGGCTAGGATTGGTGGAAAATACCATTTTGTAGCACGTTAGTGTAGAATGATTGGTTAAGGTAGAGCAAAATAGGATCCAAGTTTTAACAATAGAAACTGGGGTCCAAAAGGAAGTTCTTTGGAACCTGATTCCAGAACACAGCCCAAGATCAGAGCTGCCAAAAGCATCACACCCTGCCAACCATACTGTGCAGAAGTTGGAGCCACAGACAACCTCATCCTGACTGGCCACCTGAAAAAGTTTGTCTGTCTTATTGGAAGTTGGGAACATTGTATGCTTAACGTGTTTATTCTGTTTTGGTGACTGTTAATAAATAGAGGTTAAGAATATTACTGTGTAAGGCTCTTTCACTGGGAAAAGGCCCTGCAGAGCCCTGAGTCCACCGGGAATAGGTGTTAGCCTTGAGCCCATGGAGAGGTAAAACTGGGTCCCTTATTTCCTGAGTACTCAAAAGACAGGGTGGTGGCGGGGGGAAGAGTGTGCAGGTAACATCTGGAGTACTGTGTCCAGTTTTGGGCCCCACACTACAAGAAGGATGTGGAAAAATTGGAGAGAGTCCAGCGAAGGGCAACAAAAATGATTAGGGGTCTAGAACACATGACTTATGAGGAGAGGCTGAGGGAACTGGGATTGTTTAGTCTGCAGAAGAGAAGAATGAGGGGGGATTTGATAGCTGCTTTCAACTACCTGAGAGGTGGTTCCAAAGAGGATGGCTCTAGACTGTTCTCAATGGTAGCAGATGACAGAACGAGGAGTAATGGTCTCAAGTTGCAGTGGGGGAGGTTTAGATGGGATATTAGGAAAAACTTTTTCACTATGAGGGTGGTGAAACACTGGAATGCGTTACCTAGGGAGGTGGTAGAATCTCCTTCCTTAGAGGTTTTTAAGGTCAGGCTTGACAAAGCTCTGGCTGGGATGATTTAACTGGGAATTGGTCCTGCTTCGAGCAGGGGGTTGGACTAGATGACCTTCTGGGGTCCCTTCCAACCCTGATATTCTATGATTCTATGATTCTATGATTAACATCATGGGACCCCATGCTATTCTATTGCAGGATATTCTAAAAATGGCAATAGTACTGTTTTATGGAGCTGTGAGCACAGTAATCTGGGCTCTCAAGAAAGCTGAGTTAGAGAGACCATCTTTTCACCACCTTCCCAGGTAGGTGGACCAGCACCCAACTGTTCACTTACCAATGTCTGTCTCAGGATATCAGTTTTGCCTTGCTGAGCTCCAAATTAAGATACATTAACATACCTCCAGAAGATGCATAGCACTACCAATTAAAAACTTTTGTAAGGGAAAAGACTATGTTGGGTCAGGACTATTGCATGAGCTCTCAGAGCCCCAGATTAATTCCATCTGCCAATATGAACCCACTGCATACTCTGGGGTGCGTGGTTGACTTTAGACACTTCTGTTGCTTATCGCACTGCTTGAATTTTCTCATGAAAGCAAGTGGCTGCAAAGTATTATGTAAGAATTGCAAGTAAAATCTGTCTGTACTTAATTTGTCAAGCTCTGCAGAAATCATGTTCCAGCTATGGTAAGTCAGTCAGTTGCCCAGGCATTACTTAAGCAAAATGACCTACCTGTTTGGAACTCCTGCCGCAGGTTCGGTATGACTGATGTGCCTGAATATGGGGTGAGAGACATGAGCAGCAGGACAGGATTCTCAAGGTGACTGGTAATAGAAGGTGTAAACTTTCACCTCAAAGCAAGCCCAGGACTATGAGATTGGTCAGATCAGAACAGACAATTGGGAGCTGCTGGAGCCTTTCCCAGCTGCGCTGAGGAGGCAGCCGGATGTGACACTACTGAAAATAGCCGTGTAGATATGGGAGGCACTGTTTGGTACGTAGAAAGCTGTGGAAGGTGTATAATTCAAACCTGGAACAGAACTTAAGGTAGGGCAGGATAGCTTAGGACCCTAACCCACCCAAACAGCACCCCTCTTAAATCCAGAATCTGGTGGCCTCCTACCTGCACTCTTCATTCCAGAAATCTGGAATGGGGAGTGCAGGTAGGAGTCTCCAGTTGATCTACTCTCCCTGCATGGCTATTCAAGGTATCATTGGGTGGGCCTGTGGAGCCCCAAAGCTTACTGTTAAGGGTACTTGAGGGAATGAGTGCCCTACTTGTCCCTCCCCTTAATTAAAGTCAGATAAAGCCAGTGCTTGGCATAAGCAGACTATGCAATTGCTTAGGGCCTCAAGCAGCTCAAGGGGGCCCCCTATTCACTTTTTATTATAAGAATTTGCCTGTTTTAGTATGGGGGGGGGATTTTCCTGCTTAGGGTCCCCCAAGGGGCTAGCGCCGGCTCTGGTTCAGATGTGTCTTTACTCTATTTGCCTAAGCAGTGCCTCACAGTCTGCATGCTATTTATACCTGTGCTAGGTGGGCATGCAGTCTCTGTACTAGTCTACACACAGCCGCAAACACAGACCTAGCCTTGGTTGCTTTCTTCCCACACGCCCACAGTGCACCTCTCCAGACCTAACAGGAACAAAATAGAGTCTACAGGACAGAGCAGTCCCGGCTTACAAACTCTCACAGCATTAGCCCTGCTTTTTCTCTCTCATCCCATAAGAGAAATAATTTCACTCCAGGGAAACAACCCTAGGAAGCAAAAGGCTTCCAATTACAGGGTTCCTTCTGTGTTTCTTATTAGCATGACAGTGGCCTAGTTTCCAGCTCCTATTGCGCCAATGGAATGAGATCCCCCCACGATTAGTTTCAGAGGGTTGAGTCGCTGAGGTCGGATATAATGTGCTGTGGGTTTCAGGGAATTTAGCATCGGTAGCTTCATGTGACCTCACTCATGCTGGTTAGGTTTCCATAAGATGCAATATTTAAACAATAACTTGTTTGAAAATAAAAGAGGTGTAATAGAAATTGGGGAGGAGAACTCACCAGAACTGCAGGATGTTGGGTCACTATATTTTGATAACTTCATCTGCCCTCCTCTGTCCCCCTCCTAAATGAAGTACAGGAGGAAAAAAACTCAAATTAAAGGTTGACTGACTTTCCATGCCATTCCACCTTGAAACAACCGGTCTCCTATCCTGTTGGTCTCAGGCATTATTTCTAATTCACCCCTCTTTGTAATACATAGACACTGTAAGTAACAAGAACAGGAGTATTTGTGACACTCCTGTTCTTTTTTGCTGATACAGACTAACACGGCTGCTACTCTGAAACCTGTCATTGTAAGTAACAGTGCACCAGACTGGGAGGTTTTGCTTCAGAGGGATTGGTGCAAATGTTTTCTTTCATTTGGATCCACTTGGGTTCACAGTTTCTGAGTTTTGGTTTGAATTATAGGTTCAAATGACACAACATTTCAAAGCCAAGCTTAGTCAGAGCTGCTGAGTTCTGCCTGGTTTTACTCCATCATGGAATGTAAAACAGGAATGTTTAGAGATGTAGGAATTGCCACCGTAGATCAGACCAGGGATCCAGCTAGTTCAGTATTCTGCCTCTGACAGTGGCCAGCACCAGCCAAAGGTGCAAAAACTCTGCAGTTTTGGGATAACCTATCCAAGCAAAGTTTCTTCCTAACCCCCATTAGTTAGACGTCAGTTTATGCCCTGAAACAGAACGATTTGCAACCTTTCCACAACTCTCTCTTTAGTCTTGAAAAGAATATTAGAATTATAATGGTAATCCATGTAAATTTCCAGTCCTTTACAAGAAAATCCTGCTAAGCACTTGGCCTCAATGCTATCTTATGGCAAGGAGTTCGTGTGTATGCATGTATGAAAAGCAAGGGAGGGGACAGAACTTCTGTTTTACGCCTCCTCTGAAAGTAACCAACTCCCATAGCTGACGCTACAGCACTCTGACACTACAGAGTTGAGGACCATGTAAGTATTTAAATAGCTTGGTAGCCCTATGACAGAAGTGGGAATTTTCTGTAATATTTTTATGAATGATATGCATGGGAGTGATCCATTTGGCTTAGTATTGCTCTCCAATAGGTGCAGAAAGGGACTGCTTCTCCTTGGGCAGACCAGGAGGCATTTGTTTCCTGTAGCTCTCTGGGGTAATATGAATAACCCATCACAAGGCTAGATAGAATCAACACATATCAATGCAGGATCCGGGAAAGACCGTGGGAACCCCAATGACTGAACAATTGACTCTTAATAGCAGGAGGATCAGGCAGGCATAGTTTTGCAGCAGAAGAACAATGAACTGGAGGTGACAGGAAACTTTGATCAGAAGTGAGGTCATAGGGACACAGCAGATCTGGGTTGGGACTAGCGGGGGAATGGTCTGACTATTCTGGGGAACTTTCCTGACTTATACACAACACCAGTGGAATTGGCGAGCGAAAGGATCTGAGTCCTCGCTCCCACTCCCTTTACTTGGAGGCCTGCCTGACCTTGAGGACTCCCCTTCCACTCTCCTGTGTGGCAGAATCCTTGTAACCCCAACAAAACTTGGCCCATGATTCCTGGGAGGATTGACCCCACAGTCTTGTTGTGGTCACTTAGGACAGGGGTTAGGGTTAGGGTCTTTTTGCATCGGATGTTTTCCTGACCCACTGATCATTACATATAGTTCAAAGCAAATACAATTTATTAAACAACTAATAAAAAAATAAGGAAAAAATGGGAATCCAAAATCATATGGTTAGAAGGAACCACAAGGGTCATCATTCTAATCTAGCCCCCTGCCAAGATGCAGGATTTGTTGTGTCTAAGTCATCCAAGACAGATGGCTCTCCAGCCTCCTTTTGAAAACCTCCAGCGAAGGAGATTCCACAGTCCCTGGGCTCTTTGTTCCATTGTCCCACTGTTCTTGCAGTTAGGAAGTTTTTCCTGAGATTAAATCAAAATCTGCTATGCCGTAGTTTGAACCCATTGCCTCTTGTCCTGACCTCTGTGGCAAGAGAGAACAACTTTTCTCCATCTTTCTTATGGCAGCCTTTCAAGTATCTGAAGACCGCTATCATCTCCTCTTTTCCAAACTAAACATACCCAGTTCTTTCAGCCTTTGCTCATATAGCTTTCATTCCATCCCCTTGATCATCTCTGTCGCTCGCCTCTGGATCCTTGCCAGTTTCTCTACATCCCTTCTATACTTCGGTGACCAAAACTGGACACACTACTCCAGTTGAGGCCTAAACAGCATTGAGTAGAGCAATATAATCACCTCCCATGATTTGCATGCATCCGATGAAGTGAGCTGTAGCTCGCAAAAGCTTATGCTCAAATAAATTGGTTAGTCTCTAAGGTGCCACAAGTACTCCTTTTCTTTTTGCAAATACAGACTAACACGGCTGTTACTCTGAATCCTCTGTTAATGCAACCTCAAATTGCATTTGCTTTTTTTTGCAACAGCATTGCATTATTGACTGCTGATGAGGCTGTGATCCACCACAACTCCCAAATACTTCTCAGCAGTGCTGCTGCCAAGCCAGTTTCCCCCCATTCTGTATTTTGTGCATTTGTTCTTTCTTCCCTAAGTGCAGCACCTTACATTGGTCTTTGTTGTATTTCATTTTGTTGTCTATAGCCTCTAAGATCCCTCTGAATTTTCGCTCTTTCCTCCAAAGTATTGGAAACTCCCTCCCCCCAGCTTTCTGTCATCTGCAGACTTGATCAGTATGCTCCGTATTTCTACATCCAGGTCATTCATAAAGATGTTAAATTACACTGGACCCAGAACAGAGCTCTGTGGAACCCCACTTGAGACCTTCCTCCAATCCAACATCATTCCATTAATAGTTATTCTTCGTTAGCAGTTGTTTAACCAATTATGTATCCACTTAATGGTAGTTCTGTCAAGCCTGCATTTCTCCAGATTACTTATCAGAATGTCATATGGGACTGTGTCAGAAGCCTTGCTGAAGTCCAGTTATATTATGTCCATCGCATTTCTCCCTATCCACCAAATCAGTTACCCTGTCGAAGGAGGAAATCAAGCTGGTTTGGCATGATTTGTTCTTGGTAAATCCATGCTGGATGCTAGTGATCACCCCTTCATCCTCCAGGTATTCGCTTATTGAATGTTTTATACATTACTCTAATAGCTTTCCAGGTATTGAAGCCAGGCTGACTGGTCTATAGTTCCCCGGCTCCTCCTTTTCCACCTTTTTAAAGACGGGCACTACGCTAGCCCTTCTCCAGTCTTCTGGGACCTCTTCTGTCATCAATGAGTTTGTAAATATTATTGCCAGTGGCTCTGAGATTTCTTCAGCTAATTCCTTCAATACCCTCGGGTGAATAGCATCCGGCCCCACTGATCCGAATTAATTCACATTGGTCAGAAGATCTCTGACATGTTCTTTATTTATCCCTGATCTGCATATTTTCCCCTTTGTCTACGGTAACTTTGCTAGTCATCCGGTCATGTTATTTTTTGTGAGAAGACTGAAGCAAAGTAGGCATTCAGCAGCTCTGCATTCCTATCGTCTTCCATTACCAGCTCACCTTCTCCATTAAGTAGCGGACTCACACTGTCCTTGATTTTTCTTTTTTGTCTGATATATTTGAAGAACTCCTTCTTGTTGTCTCTAACATTTCTTGCCAGCTGTAACTCATTCTTTGCCTAGGGAAAGGTTAAAGTAACCCCACTCTATGGGCATGGGGAAACCACAAACAGCTGTCTCTGGAATGTAAGGAAAGTTCACAGTCTGTTCCTCACATTAGGGTTGCCAGGCATCTTGTTTTCAACTGGAATGCCCGGTCGAAAAGGGACTCTGGTGGCTCTAGTCAGCACCGCTGACCGGGCTGCTAAAAGTCTGATCAGCGGCGCAGCAGGGCTAAGGCAGGCTGGTTGGAGTTTGCAGTGAGAATCAGGAGTGCTGGAGCCTGAAGGCTGTCTCAGAGGCAATGAGGCTACATGGCCTATGCTTGAGGAAAAGAGTGATCCCTTGGGGGTCTGGCACACTAAAGGGGTACTGCCAGGAGACTGTCTAAAGGCTGGGTGTCATAGGGTGGCTGGCCCCTGTAAATGAAGTAGGTCCAGCAACCATGTGCCAGAAGAAGTGCTTCCAGTTTGGCCAGTTAAGAGGTTGGGGCAGCAGCTGGGGCTATAAATGATCAGAGACCTGAGAGTCAGAAGACTGGAGGAAGTCCCTGGGGAAAGCTCCTCCAGGCCCTTTGGAATTGTCAGGAAGCCAGTGCAGGGACTAGCCTGCTGACCTTCAGAGAGCCATGGCTGGAGAAGGTGGTTCCTGGGGGAAGACTGAAGGCAAGAAAGCCTATTCTGGCTAGTCCAGATTTTGACAAGATATTTGAACTATGCAATGATGCATCTGACACAGGCCTAGGAGCGGTATGGATGCAAGCAGGGGAAAATAACAAGAAGCATCCCATTGCTTTCTGAAGTAAAAAACTAACACTCACTGAACACAATTATTCTGACATCGAAAGAGAATGTTATGCAATTAAGTGGGCAGTCAAGCAATTAAGGCCTTACCAGTTTAACAGGTCCTGTTCAGGGTCCTAACAGACCATTCTCCATTAGTATGACTACACAGAACAAAAGGTATGAGCTCCAGACTGTGATGCTGGAGTATAGCATGCCAAGAGTATGATATGGAAACTGTACATATTCAGGGAAAATAAAATGTGGTAGCAGATGCCCTGTCCAGACAAGAAGGACCTGAGCTGATGTCTACAGATGAGCCAGTCGCTGACCCTAAGTTAGAGGAATGGTGTGATCGAGGGACCCCTTGGTGCCAACTAGCAGAGAGTGTAAGGGGTACATAGGGGTTTACAGAGAGCCTTTGGATCAGGTACACTCATTATAATTCATCAAAGGGTGGCATGTAAGTTTTCTATCGCTAGCCAATAGCTTACATCATAGTCCTTGGGAAATGTATGTATGGGTAATATTTAAGAAGTTATGTATCTATATGGGATAGTATGTTCTTAAAGCCTTGATGTTAAAAGTAGGGCACGAGACAGTGACAGGCCTTGGACAGGTTCTGTTCAGGCAGCAGGTAGGAGACGCTTATCGCTGTTTGCCTGGTCAGATGTGTATTATTATACCTTGTATATATCACAATGGAGGCATATTTGCCTTACTGAGCCTGATGCTAATGAAGAGATTGTGAATTCACATGAGAGAAGATCTGCAGGAAAAAACAAAAACAGCAGCGGGGGGCAGGACCTGCATATGAGTAAAGACAAGGGATTTTGGGGTAAAACTGGGGCTGCTAAAGTACACCTGGGATCCTTCACTGAGGAGACAAGCTGAGAGCATGGATTGTTCCATGAAAAAGGGACCACAGCCTATCTGGCTGAAAACCACTGGTGAGCAATAGTACAAGCCATGACAGGAACTAGTTAAGGAAGTCTAGGCTCTGGAATGCCCATTATTTCATTTATACATAACCATTTGTCTCCAGTAGTTCTACTTGCTGTCATTTAAATCTCTCCTCTTTGTTAAATAGACTTTTACTTGTTTTCACTACAACCATAGCTAAGTTCTGTGTGTTAAGTGGAGTAGTGATCTGAAGGGAAACCGGTAAGCTGGTGTGTACGGCTTCCTTGGAAGCAGCTGAGCTGTGAGTATCCAGTGAACCAGGGGCCGGACGCTCCAGGGGGACACTTGGAGGGCTCAAGGGTTGGAGTGTACCTGTTGCAAACCTAGAGAGAGAGCGAGAGAGAGAGAGGTCTACATAGGCCTGGAAGGGAGGGCTTGTGTTGCCCTTGGCCAGTGGAGTTGGGGAGGTGACCCCTGCTAGGTACAGATGAGGTTTCCTCATGCGAAGGACAGGTGGTAGTGAGGTGCCCCACAACCCTGGGAAACTCTGGGAAACATCACACTGGCTGCTGCCTTGGTGAGGATGATCTCCCAGCAGAGAGGCCATGGGGGTTCCTGCTGGAAAAAGTGGGATTCCACTCCAGCTGGAAGGGCTGGGGTGGCTGTTCTGGCAGAGGGACAGAGGAAGACTGACAGAGTCCAGGTGTGGCAGAAGATGCTGGAATGTGGTATGTGTTAACACCAATGGCCCAGAGGATGTATGATTTTAAGGACTATTTGCACCAGAGTGATAAATGTACTGTGCTTTGGGACTTATGAACTATATTTGTATAATACACCAGCCAAGGAGGGGTGTTACTGCGGCAAGACAGTCTGGTGTAGAGTTACTGGGGACTCAGAAAAGAGAAACTGAGGCAGATGTGCCTGTTGCATTGTGGCCTGCTGCAGGAGGGTGCTCGGTGTAGGGTTGCCCTATGAAAACTGGGCCACAGCACAGATCTTGTCCATCCATGACAGGCCCTTACCCCTCTTTTGGAGCACTGGTTAAACTATGATGGAGGAGTCACCTAGTGAACCACCAACAGCACGTTTTGTAAAACCTACAACTTCCCTGGTGGTCTCCTGCCCAAGTTCTGCTAGCCTCCACCCTGTTTTAGCTTGCAAAGGCTGAAAGCTCCTCAGCTCAAGGTGGCAAGGAAACACAACATAAAGCTGAGTGCCCAAACAACTGTCTCATATTACTGACAAATCCTCCTGCCCTCATCTATTCCTTCAAATGTACATTAAGGCTGGTACAAAGCCACCCAGCTTACTTGGGGTCTTAGGGAAACCGCACCCATTCTGAAGCAGCCTATGGTATGTTATGCTTTAATTAATGAATAAAATAATCTATTAAAAATGAGAGATTTTTGTATTTCTTCCCCCTGGATTTTCCATACATCTCCCATGTGAGCAACATATCTAAATGGCCAGGAAAACAACACACTCCCCTGCTTTCTGTGCGGGGCTTCGGGCTTCAGCTCTGTCTCCCTGATCTAGCAAAGCACTTACACACATGTGTAACTTTAAGCATGTGAGTATCCCCTTTTACTTCCCTGGAACTATATGCGTGCTTAAAGCTAAGCATGTGCTTAGTGCTTTGCTGAACCAGGGCCAGAATGCTCAGCACTTTGCAGGACTAAATCCATAATAATGAGCCCAGTTATTTTTTTAAACCAGACTGATGCAAGGCACAGTTGCAAAAGAAAGTATCTTTTTTCCAATATAACTTCAGCCTGGACTGTAAAATACCAGTTTTAAAAGAATCCTATTGATTGTCTTCTTGTGGCCTGATTTTTTATTATTGATGTGATTGCTTAGGGTAATCCATAATGTGTCTGACACAGGGGATTGACTTCTAAAATCCTCTTCTTCCAACTGTTCTCTCCCATATGCTTTCCCTTTCCTTCTTCCCTGTTCCTCCCTGTTCTTGTGTTGCTTACATATGATTAAATAAATAGGCCCTGTCAAGTGAGATTGTAGTGAAAACTGGTTTATGGAATAGAAGCAACGAATAGTTTAAAGTAGTAATATTGTCTGACACAGAGGTAGGTGGCGATATAGATATTGGTGGTTAGCCTTGGTTCTATTTAACATCTTTTAATGGACAGGAAGCAGGGATAAGCAGCACATCTACAGTCACAACTGATGGTAAATTGGGAAGTGTTGTGGTTGACGGTGAGGGCAGTGAAATAATCTCAAAGGAACTAGAGAGGGTAGAAATGTCTTCAGGAAACCAAATGAGTTCTGACCTGAACAAATAGAGCCTAACACATCTGTGGGAAGCAGAAACCTGCAGTGCAGAGAAAAGCCTAGGGATGGAAATAGGCAGAAAATTGGATATAATTTTGCTGAGCAATATGACAGCATTAAAATAATGCTGTTTGGGGAACTACACTGAGGCATGAGCAAGTCTGTGATAAGACCCTCTGAATAAGACTCTAGTGAGACCACACCTACAACACTGCAATCATTTCTGAGCACTTCAGTGCCAGAAAATGGGTGACAAATCAGAGAGAATTCAGCCAAAACTAAGAAAAATTATAAAAAGATTTGAGGGATTGATCCACGAGGAAAGGTCACTGGAGCTAACTCTGTATAATTTCCTAACAACTAAAGCGAGGATATGGCAACGATCCACAGGTATTTGAAGGTACCAATATTAGTCACAATAATCTTGAGTCTGTTCATAGGATACTTTAACCAATAGAAGCATAACTCCTCATGTTAATTCCAGCTTGAGCCATGTGCCGTACACTATCAGAGAGCTAACCTTCTATTATTGGATTAATATACTTTACAAAGCACATATATAACACTTTCACATCTCAAACTCCGATGGAAAAAGTAGTACATGCAACATGGCTTTTCCTTTGCTTGGACTCTCTATTTTCTGGCTCCTGAAGCTGTTTATTTGTACTGCAAACAGCAAATTGAAACCAATGTGAGTCTTTCTGTTGACTTCAAAGTGGTCTGAAGAACGCCCTGAATGATTTGCCCAGGGTCACACAGGAAGTCTGTGGACACAGAGCTAAGTCCCAACATGCTTTCTCTCCACTAGCTCTTCTCACGTGACAGTTTATGTAGGCATCATGATAGATGTGAGTCTGGCAGAGGAATTTATGTGAGCCATGTCCTTCTTGTGTGTTTCTACTTGTTCGAAGCTGGAAGCATGAAAGGCTACCCAAAGCCTGCCTGTGCCTGGCAATTGCCGAATAACCCGATTTCTGTAATGGCAGTTGAGAAAACAGATGCACCACAGCAAAAATTCCTGCATAATGACACACTATCCTTTTTGTATCTCCCCAGCTTGCCTACAGAAGCGGTATGAAGCAGAGAACAGCTGCTCTGCTGGTGGTTTTCTCTTTCAGGCACATGCACACAAATTCACAGTAATTACCTGTAAGATTAATGATCTTAAAGGCCAGTTACAGAATATTTTTTAAAAATTAATATCAGCATCGGGAAAATGATTGTAATCTAATCATACAAAGTGATTGTTCCAGGGTGACAAACTCCCTCTGGACAAATTGTAAAAAGAAAAGGAGGACTTGTGTCACCTTAGAGACTAACAAATTTATTTGAGCATAAGCTTTCGTGAGCTACAGCTCACTTCATCGGATGCTTCCTTTTCTTTTTACAGACTAACACGGCTGCTACTCTGAAACCTGGACAAATTGTGGCAATCTGATTCTCATGGACTTGCAAAGATGCCTGTGTGAAGTGCAAGGTTTTTTGATGTCTGTGAAAATGGAGTCTCCTGAACTGTGGTAGACAGAAAGCTTTTTGCTTTGGCAGTTTTAGATCAGGTTAATAAGGGAAAGAAGTCTACTGAGGAAGTTGATGAAAAGGTGCTGATGGCTTTGGAAATCAAAGCCTTGCTAGAACCCTCTCCTTTCAAATTAATTTTTACTTTGAATTGGGAAAAAAATCTAAAAATCTCTAAATGCCGCTGAATCCTGTAAACGTCACAGTGCTTCTGCTCTCTGCATCCACTTGGCTGGCTGCTCATGATCGTTAGTTAGTTACTTCGGCATCAGCATTACATTGAAATGGGAGGCAAGAAGAAAAGAGAAAAATAAACAACCCCACCTAAACATGCACACTGGAGACTGGGGGTGAGGCTAGGCATATCATTATTTATTATTTTGCAGGAGTGTCTGGGGCAGTTCATGGACAAGGTCCCCATTGTGCTTGGTGCTGTACAAACACAGAACAAAAAGACAGCCCCTACCACAAAGAGCTTAAAATCAGAGAGATGGGGGAGCAAAGGAAGTAATGAGCCAATAATGGTCAGCATGATAGACAGCAATCTCAGCACTCCAGCTTCTGAACCACTGCCAAGTTGGTAGCTATCATGGCAAAGGGATATTACCATTTCGGGCATACTTGCTGCTGCCTTTAAATGTTGTTTGGTGGATGGGAAGCAAAACTGAAATGTAGCGCTATTCTCTCTCTGGCATTCCTGGGTTTTGGTTGAAATTGTCCCCGTCCTTGTCCCCGTGTGTTCTTGTTCTTGTCCCCGTGTACATCCTTGTCCCCGTGTGTTCCTTTGGGATCACAGCTCGAGCACAGTCTAGCTCGTACCCCTCATCTGCCATTCTCCTTTCTTTGTTACGGAATTTATACCTTCTGATCATTCTTATATAGAAATAGTGGGCTCCCGGGATTGAATTTCCTTCTCCCTGTTTTGTTTTCATGAGAAAAAAAGAAGGGACGTAGGAGAATATTTATTAATTTCCAAGTTGTTCCATGGGTTGCACAGCTGCATGTCCCCACTGAAGGGTAGGGTCTGCACAAGGTTCAGAACTGGATGGTACTTCATAATGTTGGTCCTTTTCAATATTGTGGACTGAGTTGTTCACCTGGCTTCATTCTTGCTTTCTTGTGTGCTCATGTGGATTTTGAGGAGCTTTGTTAATTGTATGTAGTTGAGATAAATCCCGCCCTCTTCAGAGGTGAAAAGTCTGAAAAGGAGTGTGCAATCATCATGACTGCACTGCCGGGGCTGGGAATAGGAGACAGGTTGACGACAGGCTGTGCAGGGAGGGGCTTTGCTTTCTCCTTGGCAGAGGAGGTGCATGGCCAATCGGCTTGCAACCTATAGGTGACAGCCTCACCTCCACTTTTATTCAGGATAAAAGGCATTAACTGTAAAGCCCCTCAGGTCCAAAAGCCAGGCCTGTAGAGCTGCTGTGCAGCTGACATCTCCATGCTTCCACTCGGTAGCAGCTATAACTAGCTTGTGCACCACTGCCTATAACCCACTGTGGACACTGACCATGGGAAGTCCCCAAGGGGTCTGACAGGCAGCAGCCTCATGACTCCTGATTGATTCCCGGCCCTATATAAACCTAAGGGGCGCTCCAGGAAGTGTCCAGGTAACAGTGCAGACTTCCTATAGCTGCAATGACTGTGCCTTGCCCTGACTTGATTTGGACTTTGCCTCCTGAAACCTGACTCAGACTCTGGCCCTTGGTATTGACTCTGGCCTGGAACTTGACTACGCACTCTTCTGCTACTCAGGTTTGCCCTGCTCTGACCCTTGGTCCTGACTGCCCTGGTTGGGATCCTAACACTAAAAGCCATCCAAGGGAGGATTCCTCCAGGTGGGCACTGCGGATGGTCGCCATAAGGCTGCCTTCTGAGGACCCTGTAAACCATGGCATGCGCTAAAGGCTGGGCTTAGGGTGGAAGGGGAGTGTCAGGCAGGGCTGTAGCTTGATGGAGATTCCACGCAGCTCTGTGGCCTGTATGGTAGCCCAGAGAGGCTACCATAATTTAGAGTGGACCCCCAGTGCTGTCTAAGGTACACCAGGGTCCTCTCTAGCTCTTAGAATGGCCCAGGACCAGGAGAGCACACAGGTGGCTTAAAGCCACCATAGCCCCTTCACACCCTGGTCTGCAAGTTCTGCCTTTCATGTACTTCATTCATGAGTAACATGAAAGGATGCTATGCTTCTAAAACTAAACTGCCTCTTTGTTAAGAGAACTATTTACAGAGATGCTGCAACTGCAGCTAGCATTATAACCAGGTGCACACAGACTTCCTGGTGCTTCCTCCAAACTCTTCTATCCTGCCGCCTTTGCTGCTCCCTCCACATTCCATTCACGTTTCAATGGTGCACGTTGCTACACGAAACTGCACCTCTGGGAAGCACAGGACAGCATCTCAGTCTGTGGTGTGTGTCTACTTGCTCTGTGCATAGGGGGTCACTGACCAATAACCATGGTGGAGTGGCTGCACAGTTGTTCCGGGCCCCCTCCATGTAGGCTGGGGAAGAAAGATTATTAGGCCTTCTGTGCAAAGCCCACATGCTCAGGCTTTGTGCAGGGACTGAGTATGGGCCACTTTATTTGCAATGGTAGCATATATAAACCAAATAAATTGGCTGCTGACACCAATTTCATTGCATTTAGTCATCCCTGTGAACTTGATTTCCAGGTGCCACATCTATTTAGATCCTCAATTATTCTTTGAATCAATTGCACCTAGTTGTCCGCTATCACATTATCTAGTCCTGGATTCACTATAGCTCCTAGATATCTCAGACCCTTCTTTATCCATTTAATTTTCCATTCTTTAAAGAGCACTGAGGGATATAGCATAGATGGTGGTAATAGATTTTATATCTTGACACTTTTCACCTTGCATCATTTAAATTTAGAAGAGACATGGTATGCTTTGGATCTGTAGGTAAGAACAGGAAATGATTTTCATATACTTATATTTGTTCTTGCTCACCTTTTCTTCTTCCGATGTCCTCCCTTACAGTCTTGTAGTGCTATAGACGGAAGTTATACTACAATTGGGATGGATAAGTGTGCTAAATGCACAATGGCAACTTTGTACAGATCTAATGACACTAATACCTGCGTGTGAATAAAGATAAAAAGGTTCTGAGAGTGGATCACATCATACAGGGGGACTAAATTCACTCAACACTGAAACACAGCTATGCTTGCTTTTTTTCCCCCAGCACACCAAACTACAAAAGAAAGAGACGTGGCCCCCGTGCCAATCAGCTTAATTGTAAATTTTAGACATGATACTATGAATGTAGTAGGAAGGGGCTAGGTTGGGAAGAACAAGGGTTAGAGCAATATGCTCGTGTGGTTGTTTAAACAATTGTGTTTTCTGGGTGAAACAATCATGACATGCATGTGCCTAAACTGAAGAATCAGAGCAATTTCTTCCATTCAAGCTCAAAACCTTTGAAAAGTAACTATTCACTTGGAGGCCCTGGTAAACTAACAGGGCTCAGCAATGAGTAGAAAACAGACTGTTCTCCAGGGCTATCTGATAAGATCACATCCTTTGAGAGACTTCTCTCTGGTAGATGCAGAGTCGCTGTTGGAAAGCCTTAATGCTATGCTAGATGTACAACTGCTTTATGTAACAACCTATACACACTATATCCAGCATTGATTATTTAGGGCCAAGAATGTGCTCACCTCTGTAAAAGACACAAAATAACAATCTCTGGCCAGATTAGCTTGCAATCTGAAAGAAAAATACACAGAACATAGGCTGTGCTGGGAATCCTCCTACCCCCGTGAGTCTTTTCTTGGTAACACCAGTGCAAACTGAAAGTAACTCCAATGACATCAGAGGTTTAATACCAGTGTAAATGCAATCAGATTGAGGCCTTCAGTGGTGAGTTACGTCATCATTTATGTCACTGCTGAATTTGATCCAGAGAATTGCCTGGGAGTTACACCCTCTTACGTTTTGCTGGAGTTTGGCCTATATTACCTACAATAAACCCTGATTAATCAAACAAGAATGAAATGGATACCATCTATTTTGTGCTACATACCATCACAAAGAACCTGGCAAGTTCCCATGTTTAGCTGAATCCCATTCAAATTCCATCTCTTAGTCTAAGGCACCCCAGTAACAGATACTAAACATTTAAAGTGTGTCTACAGTTGTCTTGCTGAACTTTCTCTCTTCGCAGAAAATATTGCATCTAATATTGCTTTGTCTCTCATTTCACTTCCCTTTGGTGAAAGTCTTTAATAAATGAGTCTCCCAGGTAGTGCACTTTTCAATAATAAAAAAGTATATGCTTTATTAAACAGTATGTTTTTGTTCCCCATGCCAAACCAACGTGTGCTATGCTGTGTCTAGAAATATAAATGAACCTTTACAGTGGCAAATTTAGTTAGAATAGGAAGCATGGACTTGGGGAATAGTCCTGGATTAAGAGCAATCAGTTTTATTGGTTTAAAAAAATATTTATTTTCCTTTAATAAAGTTTAGGAACTTGAGGCGATCTTTAAATATTTAATACTATTTCTTTTTTTCCAAGCCTTAATTTAGATAACCAGTTATTTGGCAAATTAAAAGCAAATGAGAGACTTTTTAAAAGTAGACTAGGTAAGGCTACCACAATACAGCGATCTCTGTGCAACTCTCTGAATAGGATGTCAGCAGGGTCTGAGCTTCCCGGATGGTTAGAGTACATGCTCTCCAGTTCTATGTGCTTGATTGCACCATGCCCCTTTACTCAGGTTTTGTAGCAGTTCATGTGTGCAAACATCACCCTTGCAAAGCTGATAGAGAACTAAAAGCTAATGTACTCAGTGCTTTCTTTGCCTCTGTCTTCACGAACAAGGTCAGCTCCCAGACTGCTGCGCTGGGCAACACAGCATGGGGAGTAGGTGGCCAGCCCTCTGTGGAGAAAGAGGTGGTTAGGGACTATTTAGAAAAGCTGGACGTGCACAAGTCCATGGGGCCAGATGCGTTGCATCCGAGAGTGCTAAAGGAATTGGCGGCTGTGATTGCAGAGCCATTGGCCATTATCTTTGAAAACTCGTGGCGAACGGGGGAAGTCCCGGATGACTGGAAAAAGGCTAATGTAGTGCCAATCTTTAAAAAAGGGAAGAAGGAGGATCCTGGGAACTACACGCCAGTCAGCCTCACCTCAGTCCCCGGAAAAATCATGGAGCAGGTCCTCCGGGGAATCTATCCTGAAGCACTTACAGGAGAGGAAAGTGATCAGGAACAGTCAGCATGGATTCACCAAGGGAAGGTCATGCCTGACTAATCTAATCGCCTTCTATGATGAGATTAGTGGTTCTGTGGATGAAGGGAAAGCAGTGGATGTATTGTTTCTTGACTTTAGCAAAGCTTTCGACACGGTCTCCCACAGTATTCTTGTCAGCAAATTAAAGAAATATGGGCTGGATGAATGCACTATAAGGTGGGTAGAAAGTTGTCTAGATTGTCAGGCTCAACGGGTAGTGATCAATGGCTCCATGTCTAGTTGGCAGCCGGTATCAAGTGGAGTGCCCCAGGGGTCGGTCCTGGGACCGATTTTGTTCAATATCTTCATAAATGATCTGGAGGATGGTGTGGATTGCACTCTCAGCAAATTTGCAGATGATACTAAACTAGGAGGAGTGGTAGATACAGTGACAGGTAGGGATAGGATACAGAGGGACCTAGACAAATTGGAGGATTGGGCCAAAAGAAATCTGATGAGGTTCAACAAGGATAAGTGCAGGGTCCTGCACTTAGGACGGAAGAATCCAATGCACCGCTACAGACTAGGGACCGAATGGCTAGGCAGGAGTTCTGCGGAAAAGGACCTAGGGGTGACAGTGGACGAGAAGCTGGATATGAGTCAAAAGTGTGCCCTTGTTGCCAAGAAGGCCAATGGCATTTTGGGCTGTATAAGTAGGGGCATAGCCAGCAGATCGAGGGAGGTGATCGTTCCCCTCTATTCGACATTGGTGAGGCCTCATCTGGAGTACTGTGTCCAGTTTTGGGCCCCACACTACAAGAAGGATGTGGATAAATTGGAGAGAGTCCAGCGAAGGGCAACAAAAAATGATTAGGGGTCTAGAACACATGACTTATGAGGAGAGGCTGAGGGAGCTGGGATTGTTTAGTCTGCAGAAGAGAAGAATGAGGGGGGATTTGATAGCTGCTTTCAACTACCTGAGAGGTGGTTCCAAAGAGGATGGCTCTAGACTGTTCTCAATGGTAGCAGATGACAGAACGAGGAGTAATGGTCTCAAGTTGCAGTGGGGGAGGTTTAGATGGGATATTAGGAAAAACTTTTTCACTAAGAGGGTGGTGAAACACTGGAATGCGTTACCTAGGGAGGTGGTAGAATCTCCTTTCTTAGAGGTTTTTAAGGTCAGGCTTGACAAAGCTCTGGCTGGGATGATTTAACTGGGAATTGGTCCTGCTTCGAGCAGGGGGTTGGACTCGATGACCTCCTGAGGTCCCTTCCAACCCTGATATTCTATGATTCTATGAACTACTAAAATATCAAGAAGCTAGCCTATGGCCTCACTCTAGTTACCCTGTGGGGCTGGCACTGCTCCCCACTGAAGGCTATGGAAGTATTGCCACTCACACTTATGGAACAGAAGCAAGACCTTAGGTGGCAAAGCTTAATTCTCAAAATCCTGAGACTGGCCAGCAGCCTAACCCTGATCTCAAACACACATCCACGGAAGGCAGCGTTTTCTCCTGGGACAGCTAGTCCCTTTGAATGTAAATTCCATTAAGTGTCAAGGAGGGGGAGGAATTGTGTAGGGTAGTGAAAGGGGTATATCTAGGAGTGACAGATGAAACTAACAAGGAAAACTGCAGGTATTATCAGGGCAATCATCCTGGTGGTTCCACTGGGCACTAGAATAGTCTCCAAAGGGAAGCTCCACAGTTTGGAACATCCGAACCCAAACTTTATGACACACTCTGAAACATACGTTTCAAGAAACCTTCACTGGCAGAAGAATGGAACCATAGATCAAGGGTTCTCAGACTTCTGTGGGGCACGGCTTAATGAATGGTTGTATGGGTCACTTTTCCTTCCACTTTTGATCACATGGACCAAATCCTTCCCACACCTATTTTGATCACATAATACCCCTGTGGCAGCTGCAGTGGTTATGGAAAAGCCATGTTAGGAAGGTAAGTAGGTATTGTTAGCTGTCTGCAATGGGACAAGAGTTGTATCCTTTCTGTAAAAAGTTAATTGAACTGCATCCATTTGCTTGTCTCTTTTAATCTCTCACCCTCCCAACTCGTTTCCCTCTCCCTTTTTCTGTCACATGGTTCTCTTCTCTCCCTCTGCACATATTCCCTTGTTGCTTGAACCCCTTCTGCCCATGTACATGTACTTTACCATTAGAGTCTCTTCTCCATTTATCTGCTGGCCATTCTACCTAGCCAACTACTCGTCTTCTCTATCTCCTGCTTAGGCAGGGTTCTGCCCACGCTGAGTTCACCCCAAGATCAAGGCCTAAGTTTTATCGGGCAAGGCTTTCACAAGTGACTAGTGAGTTTTGTGCCTACCTTGAGACTCCTTAAGTTTTCTGGGTGGTTGGTGTTTTCAGGGGGTTTCACTTCCTGAAAATTGGACCTCTTCTTATGCGCAGAAAACTAAAGCACCCCTATCACTAGCCACTCCTATAAAAACGTGCATATGGGTCCGTCTCCTTGGACAGGAGAAGATTCAAGTTCATATCTGGCATGTGTTGTTCTTGATCAGCCGCCCCAAAACTCCAGGGTCAAAAGTTTGTGGATTGATCGTAATATTTTTTATGCTGATTCCTGGAATGTTTTTCTGAGCAAAATGTATTGTGCTGTTTTTTTATGAATACATTCTTATCAATTTCCGGAGTCTGTGATCTATGTCTGTGGCAAATCAATGTTTCAGGAGTCTGTGACTAAACTCGAGGGAACTGCCACTACTTCCAACTCAAAGTCTAACACAAAGCTAAAGTTGACCAGAGGGGCGGGATTAACCTCTCACATCTTGGTGATAGTCTTGGATATTCTCAGAGATTCTCTTTCTCATGAAGGTCCTGAGTCTCCAAAGCACTTAAATACATGTTAAAATCCCATGTTTAAGTGCTTTACTGAATGGGGCCTAAAAATCATGTAGACAGCTGAAGGGGAAGCTAAATCAAATTACTGCAAGAAACCCAGGAGTTTTAGATTTGTTACAGCCTAGGTAGCAGAGGCTTTTTCCATCTCTGATTTATAGGATTCTGTGATCCATTGAGGAGTCTTAATGGAAAAGTGCACAATACAGTATATTTACAATGTGAAAGAATAATTAAAGGGAGATACTTTCCCCAACAGCCTAAGTGAAAGAAGCATCATCGTTCAATAGTTATTGATCCCTCTCCACCAATTGTATGGCTTTTTTAGAGGTTAAACAGAACCTGTTTAGTCTTCTGTATGGAAAGCAGTGAGGGAAAAAAGGGAAATGGTCCAATAAACTGAAACCCATGGCAAATTACACAGCAGGAAATGAAGGAGTCTAAACTACTTTTTGAGGTACAGCAATGCATGAAGGACTACTCTTATGTTTCACTGGGCTAAGACTAAAAATATTGTCCCCAGCTTGTTCATCTAAGAGCAGGAAGTTATTAAAGTGGTGCTTAAGCCCCCGCACATAATCGCTTAGCAGGCAGGTGTAAAAATAATCAGAGGTAATATCATGCAATGGGAGTATTAAAAACGATGAATAAAAAAACCTAAGACAACTATTTTGTGTGCACTGAACCACCTGAACAAGCCACTTTGGCAATGGAGGGTGAGAAAGGAGGTTGGGTGGCTGATTTGTACGAACCTATTAACTTCTGGGATCACAGTTTGGAGCCCACTTGAGGCATCATTTGATAGGTGAGTTGGTTATTGTGATTGGTCAATAGCTGCTTATTTACAAACTGCTGTAGGGAAATGAAGCAGTGAATCTATTCCTGCCGGATGTTGATTGCTCTCAGCTCCCCTGGAGCTGAAGAAGATGCTCAGAATCTCACAGGAACCAGGCTATTACCAGTTACCACTCAGAAGGTGCTGCATAAGGGCAGTATTCTGCAGATATTTATTGCCACGCAGAAGGCTTAGAGAGCAGTCCCATGGGTTCTCACAGTAGCAAGTGCTACACATGACAGTGTTTGCTGGACTGAATCCTGATGTTATCAAAATAAAGAGGCTTCCTTTTGAACAGCATGGTTAAATGGCAGTAACTTAGAACAACTGTAATTAGCTCACTAATCATTAAACAAGCAGGTGTAATTAATGAATGTACAGTATTTACAGTACAGTCTGCTGATGAATCTCAAACTGACAGCTGAGACTGCTGCATATCCAGGCTTTGGCACCTGCAGCAATTAGTGGTATCATTACGCATACTGCTTCTATATATTTCACATGGCAAGCTGAGAACCCCAAAGGGACCTACAGCCAATATTGCAGGGAAGAGGACTTCACTGGGGATCTGCAGCCTACAGAGTGTCACAGGCTGGAAGCAGAATACCAGTGGAGCATATTTCAGTCACAAGCTGGGGAGAGGAGAGGTGATGACACCATAAGTGACTTAATTAAATACTATCTAGCCTGAATTGATAATGGCTGGTCTGTGCTGCATATTAATGTCAGAGGAATGGTGCCTCTTTTAAACCAGAGAAAATCGAAGCTCTTGAAAGGTGCTTGACTGTTTACACAGGATTTGTGGTGATTGGTGAGAAAGGAGCCAGATGACTTGATCAAAGCACCTACATTAACATAATTTCCGGAAGCATATGCCAATAATGGAGGCTACAACAAGCCATTTTTCCCCCACCCTGCCACAAACGTGTCTCATCATCTACTCTCCCTCTTCATTTTGCCCAGGAACTGAAAACAGCAGAGAACAGGCAAGTCAAAGACAAAAGGGCTTGCCCTAGCCTGGCTTCAAACCCAACAAATGAACCCTTTTAAAGAAATAAGCACTGTAACTGAACAATTGTGGAAAAATTACAGAAAGAGAGGCTGTTTCTTCTGTGTGTCCTTTAGATTTGTTCCCACTTCTCTGCCAGTTTCAAGGTTTACTGGCTTTTATTTGGGTCCTAAATTTGTTTTGTTGTCTCTAACAGTTGTGCCTACAGTATTTTATTCAGAGGATGAAACTTCACCCTTGTGCCAAGGGCGAACACAAGTTTCAGTGGGACTTCAGTACACAGACCTGGTCTTTGGGGTGGGAACAAATTTCATCCTCATTGTATAATGTCATTGCTACTGCTACACCTACTACAAATCATATGTATTGGACCATATTCTGCCTTCAGTTACACCCATATGACCCCACTGATGTGGCACAGATCATATGCATTTTCCATTGACTATGTCAGGCAGTGTTTGGCCCATTGTGTTTGTATGAGTAATTATAGTACCTTTTTTATTCAGAGGGATTCCTGAGTACTTTACCAGCTGTATTGAACTTGTAAGCTGCCATTTAAAATGCTCAGAGGTTTTTTCCTGTGCCTATTTGCAGGCTGGGGGCTCTGTATGTGAACTGGGCCTAGCAGCAGCCAACCTGCCTAAAGTGAAGTGGGTGAGTTGTGCCTTTCTGTTTCAGGGAGCAGTCTGCTTTGTTTCTCTCTGTTTTGAGGTTTGTGAGCATTATCATTCTGCATTACGAATGTACCCTTCTGCCAGGTGTTATTGGCAGCAGAAAGGGGTGGGTTCTATTTTCTAGGGGTTTCCTTAAAGACTATATTAACACCGGCTCAAGCCCCCACCCAGAAACCTGGGAAACTGTATCTACCAGCCTAGGTGCCCCGATGGGCAATACATCCCTACTTGCAAGCATGCAGTCCACTGCTTAAAACAGAGAGAACTTGACTAAGGGGGAAAACTGGGTGGTGGTGGGGGGGGGGGAAGACAACAGAATAAATGTAAGAAAAACAGATATTAATAAATCAACAAATTCTGTACGGTAAGACTCCTGCTTCCTGGGTTCCTTAACCATCATCCCAACCTCAAGCCTCCTGGCAACTGTCTGCTGGTGCATTCTAGCCACTTCCTCATCACCAGCTCAGTGCTGCTTGGGGGACTCCACCCTCTGACCCAGCTGAGGTGAGTTCAGCTTTAACTGGTGGGTAGAGAGGCCCACACCACAGTCCCTGTGGCTTTCTCTGTGGTGTCTGCTCAAGCTGTCCCAGTTCTGCTCCAGCTATCGCTGCTCTGTGCTGTCACCATCACTCTGTGCTGTCCATTGCCTCAAATCTGCCACTTGTACTATCTATTTTCCCCAAACCACCCTTAGCTCTGCCCATCTACTCTTCTGCAGCAATCTGAGTGCTTTATAGTTGAATCAGGAATATACTTCAGGGGCCTCATCACCTGAAAGCCACTCCAACTGGACAATAAACCCCCTTTTCTCTGCTCTGTCCACGCTCCCTTGCCCAACTGTGCCTGATCACAGTCTCTGCCAAGTCCCAGGCACATATGATGTCAATGTCTTGTCCGTGTATTTTCCAACAAGGTCAAAAGCACTTTATTGCCCCCAAACTCAAATGAACTGTATTGTAACCACACTGTCCCCAAACTGTCTCCTAAATGAAAATGCAAACGAGGCCTGGCTCATTCAGTCAATTCCCCTGACCCTCCAACAGACACCAGCAGAGAGCTTCCTCCCCACAGGAGCCCCTGCTCATCTGCATTTCTTAAGCAAGTCTGGGCTGTTCTTCTCCCATTTCACCAACAGATGAGAATAGAGAGCTCTTTACTCTCTAAGGCTTTGGGCCACAGGGCTTACATAAGAAATAACAGTGTCGGAGAAAAACAAAGCATTCTTTTGAACTTCTCTGTGTGTCTGCTGTGAACATAACAGTTACAAGTCACAATGTGTAAGAATTCCTGTCTTCTCCCTCTACTGAAATACAGCCAGGGTTGGGGGTGACTCATCAACTGGTTTACAGACCCTCACAAACACTACACGACCGGCAGGGAGCAAAGACTTCCCTTCCACGTTAAGGACACTTGGAAAAAAATCCAAACTAGATTGCTGGAAGTGAGGCACCTAAATGGAAGTGTCCTGATTTTCAGAGATGATAACTTTTCGCACTCAAGTTTGAAATTCTAAGCCACTATTTCAACTGTGAACTCCTGCTAGGTTCCAGAGACTTGTCTTCTATGTAAATGTAACATATTGTTAACCACTGGGACAAGACGTCCCCAAGCAGATCCCCATGGGCAAATCCCTCAGCTTGTGTGGAGTCACGGGAAGGTTTTGACTAGAGGGACCTAGCTGCAGGATGGGGGTTTAAGTGCTTGGTGGGTGGAGGGGGAAATAGATTCTTTCCTAGACTTCCCTATTCCACATATGTACCAACCACATGCTATGCATAAAATGTTAGCCCTCACACAGTATTTTTAGCTTGCGACCCAATGTTTAATTTGTCAAGTGTCCTATTTATCTGCAAATTAAAAATTACATGACTATATAATCCATACTTCTTAAAAACTAAAAATAAAACAAACTGAACCACATTAAGAGGATCTCAGGAAATATCTCCCCTACCTGAGGCGGATCCCCTGAGTTCTCCATGCATGGACTTCCCATTGAGGTGAATGGGGAGTTTCATGTGAAGTGTTTGCAGGATTTGAGCCGAGGTAACTACAAACTGGTAAACTGCAGCCAGTTTACACTCCATGGCTGAAACTGTGCTGTGGTTCTGAGATTTTTATCATGAGCCTTGCAATATTTTTTTGTAAAGGCCCAGCAGCTGGAATCAAGAGGTTGCATCAGAAAGTCAGCTTTCATTTAACCAAACAAATTTAGCCCTCAGAGAAAAGCTTGAATGTGACCCGAGAGCACCCTACAGGCACAAAACTCCAGGGCATAAAGATCCTCAAATTTATTTATTTATTTTTAAATCTCATGATTTTCTGAGGTTGAACTCATGGTGTTTCAACAATGGGTTGGCAATAGTGTGCATGTGAGAGAGACAGAAGATCACAGTCCCCTGACCACATGCAGAAGGGGTAGAGAAAAGCTGGTTTTAGTGCTGCTACCTGATCATCTAAAAGCAGCTGGATTTCTAATTAGATCTTCAATCTGTGCAAGCAAGGGCACATGCCCTCAGTCAAAGGGGCTGATCTAGACTTTGCCATGTCCATTGGTCGTTTCCTCTGACCTTGAGTACCGTCACCACCTCACTCTTGAGCTTTAACCACCATAATTTTCTCCACGTGCTAATGATGGTTCAATAGTTAGGGCACAAGTCTAGAAAATGGGACGTGTAGATTCAAGTCCTTGCTCTACTATAACCTTCCTGTATGACCTTGGGCAAGTCATTTAACCTCTCTGTGCTTCAGCTCTCAGCTATGAAAGGGGGTAATAGCACTTCCCTACCTCATAGGGGTGGTATGAAGATAAATATATTAAATATTGTGAAATGCTTTGAGATTTACTGATGGAAAAAGTACATCATCAACTACAGTTCCTGGACTGGAAATGCAGGGATATAAAGGGGGGTATCATCAGCGGAGGTGTTTAACTGTTATCTCCTCACTGATCTTCCTCCCAGCTCATACCTTGTGCACAGCATTGCCAAGCCCAGCCATTCAAAACACCATGAGATTACCTTAAAAGTAATAAATGTGAGGTCCTTTTTTGTTTGTCTCCTGGTTTCTGAGCCTTTAGGGTTCGTAATTCAAGCTTTACTCCATAACCAAAGGCCTAGAAACTTTTATTTTAGAGTAAGTTATTTTCTCATAATCATGATTCCAGGAGGTGCGACTTTAATGGAAGCACCAACCACTGTGAGACTAGTGATAAAGTCAGAAGAGGTGGAGATACTGGGGATGTGTTGAACAGAAGGGATATTGGAACTGGATCCTGCTGTGCCTACATCAGGGAGCTTGCTTGGGTTGCTTCTCCGAGAAAGAAGAACGAAGCTACCAGAGGGCAACTGCTTTGTCTTCCTCCACCCCCACATCATCTGCCAGTGAGTAAGCATCACCTCATGATCCCTGGACTGAAAGGTGGCTGATAGACCTCATAAATTAAGCCTGGGTCTTTATCCAGCACCAGGAGAGGATGCTGGACCAGTGCAGCAATGGCTGTCTCTGCGACATAACCAGGTTACAGAGTAGCAGCCGTGTTAGTCTGTATCCACAAAAAGAATCCGATCGTCAGGTGTGGGAGATGCGTGGCACTATGAGAACATGAGAGTTTTCTTGCCACAACCTTTACTATGATCTGAACCAGCATTAGGGCCCCCTTCTCACCTTGCCTCTCTGCTCCCCGTCCCTCCCCTTTGGGGAAGTTAATCCATGCCTGTGCTTCATTGCGATATTGTAGCTGGCTTCTGAGCAGAGCAGAGAAACATCCTTATACAGGGCTATTGCTCCACCGCCCCCATGTGCCTGTTCAGAATGAAGGGTCTGACTCAATAAAAGGGGAAGGGAAAAGTACACTACCAGGGGCTGAGACAGCTACTGAACAGCTACAGCCAGAGAACAGAGAGTTTAGGGACTGGGATGTGGGAATTCCTGACTTCCCCAGTCCCACCCCAAAAGGGGAGGAGGATCTTGTAGTTAAAGGACAGGACTGGGAGTCAGGACAGCTGGGATCTTCCTAACTATGCCAGAGACTTCCTGTGAGACTCTGGCAAATTACCTACTCTCCCTCTGTTTCATTTTCCCCTAATCTAACATAAAACCTCTCCAGTTGGCTAGAGGGATCCATATACTAATAGCATCAGAACACCTTACACCTCCAACATGGGGCTAAGGCTACTTCCCTGTGTCCACTCATTGCCAAGTGTCTCAAGGCCCTTGACTGGAAGGCTCCGTGGAGAGCAAAACCAGCTCCTGTCACCAAGTCCCTTTGGCCAGTCACACCGGTGGAATCAACACCCACATCTGGCTGAGTCGTTTATTACTGGGGCTGTGAATTTTCGGGCTTTTATTCTTCCCTACAACCACGGGATGCGTTATTTCTCCGGGGGCGGACTAGCTGGTGGCCCTGCCCTTGGTGCGAGGGAAGTCCAAGGAGCTGGTGTAAATGAGAGCAGAATCCGGCCCAGCCGATCCGAATAGGGTGACCAGATGTCCCAATTTTACAGGGACAGTCCCGATTTTGGGGTCTTTTTCTTATATAGGCTCCTATTTACCCCCCCCCCCCGTCCCGATTTTTCATACTTGCTGTCTGGTCACCCTAGATCCGAAGGCGGGGGCGCTGAAAACCCACCTATGGTGGCTGCCCTGGAGCGGGGCTCAGGCTGGGGAAGACCGAGCCGGGCAGCGCGGACACCGTCTGCAGGGCGCTCGGCGCGGCTCCCGCGGGGGAGCTGCAGCGGCAGGTGGCCGCCGCGTGACAGACAGGCCTGCCCTGACGTCAGGCGGTGGGCGGGGCTCCGGGAGGCAGAGCTGCGGGGGCCGAGCGGGGCAGATGTGCCGGGTTGCTCGGGCTCGCTCTGCGGACGGAGGGGCAGGAGCGAGGCGAGGCGAGCCCCGTCCGAGGAGGCGCGCTCCCGGCTGGGCTCGCGGCGGGTGCTTCTCTCTCCATGGGTAAGTGCCTGTGCCAGGGATGTGCTTCCCCAGGTAGCGGAAGGCACCGGGCGGGCTCGGGCTGAGGGGCTGCCCCTCCCGCAGTAATGAAAGAGGCGACCACAGGCAGCCCCTCCAGCCGCGGGAGGGGGGGAATCCGCAGGAGCTCGCGCTGTCCCCCAGCACCTGAGTCTAGCTCGCTTGCTCCTGGAGCCCTTTGATTCTAGCCCTCTTCGGGGTTCACTGCTAGGTGGGAAGCGGACCTTCTCTGGCTTTCATGCCTCTGGCCTGGCCCACCTCTCCCTCCCCCCCCCCCCCCCCAGGACAGGAGTGGAGATGGGGAGAGAGCTAAGCAAGGATGATGACATGAGTTTCCCTGGCGGGGTCTCTACAATGCAGCGCTGTAGTCCCTCCTCTGCCCCAGTGCGATGGTGGGTGATGGGGCTGCTGTATTTATCACTTTGTGGGGGCAAATAGTCCAGTCGGTCCTCCCCCCTCCCTTCCCCCCATGCTACACTGGAGACGTGCTATCTGGCTGTGTGGACAGTGGTCTCTGTGGAGAGGTGGTATTTCCCATTCCCCAGGGAGAAAGGACTCAGACCCCACTCCTTGGTCTGTGGGGTGCAGCGCAGGAGAGGCTGGATGGAGGGAGTGTGTGCTGGGGGCATGGCCTGGCATGTTAGGGGAGAAGGGCCCCATCATTTTCACAAGCTCTGTTTGTTCCATGGAAATCCTAAATACATTTCTCCTGTTCCTGCTCTAGTTACAAATGCTGCTGCTAACAGAAGGCAGAAATAGCATCAGAGCACCTGTACAATGTGCTGTAGTGGCTAAGGGAGGTGATAACTGGTGTCTTTAAGCATGCTATCTTGCGAGAGGCATTGACGTGAGGATGGCTTTTAAAAGGCTTGTTGGGGAATGATGAGGATGAGTCTACTGGCACCACATCCCTCTATTATAATATTTCTTATACTCTGCTTCCAATTCTTCTGTGGGCTGTCATCCCCTTCTGTGGGCTGTCATCCCCTTGATTCCTCTCTTCCATAACTCAGTTAACTCCACTGAATTCAGTGGAGTTACTCCTGACTTACACTGCTGTAAGTGTGTAGAGAATCAGGCCTTTTGTGGTTCCTCGCATACACTAAAGAGTATGAATACTTCTGTTTGCTTGACTGGCAAATGTCTAAATGGTGTGTGCCTGAATGAACGGTGACTTTATGAGTGTAGCATTACCTCAGACATTTCATTTGCAGGCGCTTTAGTACTTCTCTGGCTGTGTAGGAAAGGCACATTTTTAGAGTAATGAATGCTGAACTATGATGTGGTGTAAGTGATCCACCAGTTCGTAGCTGTACATGGTTACTATTATGGCTCTTAATTGCCCCAGTGAAGGACTCAAACTGTCAGCCATCTGCACCTGAAAGCTGTTGGGTGTCAAGTATTCTCTGTACTTCTGGGAACAACTGTGCACTGATGGGATGGACGAGATGACCTACTATGATCGATCGATCTATCTAACTAATAAATTCCAGTGGTGGTTCTGGGCTCTGGAGCAAAACATGATTATAGCTAAGGCATACTTTTGGTCAATTTGGGTGCTTAAAATTAGATACCGAAATAAATTGGGTGATTTGTTTTTTACAGGGAGTTACAGGTGCCTGACAGTCAGATAAATGACCTAACCGTAGTGTTGTTTGATAATACTAGGCTTAGTCTTTTACACCTCCTCCTTTTTGCCGTGTCTCTGGATGTGTAAAACTAATGATCGGATCCTCTTAAATAAATCCTCATCAGTGACTTACAACATGGAGCTGATTTCTGCTGCTGCCCTTCATGAAAGATCCTGGCCGCTTATTAATTATGAGCAGCACTTCACACTTTCAAAGCATTGTATGAATATCAGTTAAATGACAAGACCCTGTGACAGGTCAGTATGACAAACCTCATTCATGAGGCGGGGAAGCTGTGGCTTTGGAGAGACGAAGAAGCTTGCTTGAGGCTACGTGGTAAGTCATTGGCAGGGTTGGGATTAGAGCTCCTAGAACATAGTTTTTCAAACTGGAGGGCACCTCCCCACTCCAGGGGTGGCAATGAGTTTATCGGGGGGGCGTGAGGACCTGATGTGAAGTAGCACATTCTCACAGTTTATCAGGGGGGAGATGGTGGAGACAGTGCCCCTGCCTGTGGGGAGGCAATGCCAGCATCCAGCATGCACGTGGAGGTCCCAGGGGGAAGGGTTGGAGAGCAAGCCCGCCCCCTGCAGTGCCTGTTACTGGTCTGGTGTGGAAGTAAGGCCCTGGAGGGGAGGGGTTGGAGAGTTAGGCCACTCCCTCCGAGAGCCTGTTACTGCCCAACCCCTCCCACTTCACACCCTGCTCTGCCTGAGCCCCGGGTACTGGGCTGGTGGTATCAGGCAGCAGGATCTGGGCCGCAGCAGCAGAGTGGAGTCAGCAGGCACACCCTGGTAGGCATCGTGGCCCACCACAGGGAGGGAGGGGGTGCAGCAGGCTGGGTGTAACCCCCGTAGCCCACATGTTGGTTATAAGGGAAAAGAAAAGAATAAGAATGCAGAAACGCAAGATACCTATAGGTCCAGGCCTATAAGACAGAGGTGGGCAAACTATGGCCCGCAAGCCACATCCGGTCTGCGGGACTGTCCTGCCTGGCTCCTGAACTCCCTGCTGCGGAGGCTACCCCTGGCCCTCCTGCCCCGCTGTCCCCCCTCCCCTGCAGTCACACCGCCGCCATGCTGCCAGCGCTCTGGGCGGCGGGGCTGCACGCTCCTGCAGGGCAGAGCAGCGGCGTGTCTAGCTCTGGCTGGGCGGCACGGCTGCCAGACATGCTCTGAGCAGCATGGTAAGGGGGCTGGGAATTGGTTAAGGAGCAGTCGGGACAGGGAGCAGGGGGTGATTGGCTGGGACAGAGGTTCTGGGGGGTGTAGGGGATGGGGAGCAGGGGGGGTTTAGATAGGGGGTGGTGTCCTGGGGTGTGGTGAGGGGGTGGGGGTCCTGGGAGGGGGCGGTCAGGGGACAAGGTGTGGGGGGGAGGGGGTTGGATGGGTGGGGAGTTCTGAGGGGGGCAGTCAGGGGCAGGAAGTGGGAGTGGTCAGATGGGGGGGCAGGCTGTTTGGGGACATGAGTACAGCCTTCCCTACCCAGTCCTCCATACAGTTTTGCACCCCGATGTGGTCCTCGGGCCAAAAAGTTTGCCCACCCCGCTATAAGAACTAGTTTAAGTGTTTAGCATAAGAGTAAGCCCCTGCAGCCTTAGAGGAAGTAAGTTGCTCTATAGTGTTAGCATAAGTAAGTAAACTAGTAGTGACCTTAAGTCACAAGATGACATAAGACTTTGTTTTGCCTGTTTTGCAATATTGGAAAAAGCTGAAACTAAGCATAAAACTACTGACAGGTAACCGCAAGATATTTTGTGGGTAAATATCAGCAGATGCCTAACAGCAGGTAGCTATGGTAACTAACTTTTATGTATATGCTAATGAGTTTAAACTAATTAATATACTAATCTGAAGGATAAGGGCACCCCAATGTTATGAGGGTGAAATATGGTGAAGAAGGGAGGAGTCACTCATGAATTTGGATGATGGTCTATAAAGGATCTGTCTCAACCCTTCTAGTCCTCCCTAAGGATAGAGTGAGCATACACATGTAATGGTGCTGGACATAACTACAGGATTGTATTACTTCGTCTTACTTGTTTGGATTGTTTATTTATAGGACTAATCATAGTAATAATACAAATTCTGCAACCTCAAATGTTTTTTTCCTGAGTGTGAGTGTTGTGGTCACTGCTGTGTACATTGGGGCTCCCACCTGAACAGTAATTCTGACAATACTCGGCCCAATCTTGGGACAAAAACCTGCCAAATATTGGAGTGTTAATTGGGAATTTTAAATGTTTTAAATGGCCCGTGTAATTGATACCTAATCAATAGATCAGGCAACATGGGAGAGTGGGAGCAAGGGAGTTTGGGGGGAGCAGAGCAGGGGGCTTGGGCAAGGGTCTGATGGGGAGAGGAGGAGAAAAAGAGTGGGTTGTGCACATGGGGCATGAATCTCTGAAGGGGGTGGGGGTGGTGCAACAAAGAAGTTTGAGAACCTCTGTCCTAGAACTTCTGGTATCTAGTCCCATGCTTGTTTGACTAGACTGGGCGTTTTCTGAGTGTATTTGAGTAGAGTTCTGAAGTCTCCACAGTACATGTATGATTTATATAGTGAGAGGGCATGTCTTTCTGGAGGCTGTGGGATGGATGTTATGAAGAGAGATATCTGAAGCAGGGTGATTTCAGATAACAGGAGGTTCAACAGTCCTTTCCTTCTTCCTGGTATTCACTCTGAGTTTCCTCATTTAACAAATCTGGAAACTCAAAGCAAAATTCAGCCTAAAGTGACAAGTTTTCAGTGGATTTTGGGTGGAAACCACTGAGCTTTGCATGGCTCCTACCCTGAAACCATTCCTGAAACCCAGGCTTGTTTGTAATGTGACTGAGGATTGAACTGGTTGAAACTATAATAAAGAACAAAATTGTCAGTCATGTAGATGAACATAATTTGTTGGGGAATACTCAATATGTTTTTTGTAAAGGGAAATCATACTTCGCCAATCTACAAGAATTCTTTGAGGGGGTCAACAAGCATGTTGTCAAGGGGGATCCAGTGGATAAAATGTATTTAGATTTTCAAAAGTGTTTGACAAGGTCCCTCACCAAAGGCTCTTAAGGAAAGTAAGCAGTCATGGGATAAGAGGGAAGGTTCTCTCATGGATCGGTAACTGGTTAAAAGATAGGAAACGAAGGGTAGGAATAAATGGTCAGTTTTCAGAATGGAGAGAGGTAAATAGTGGTGTCCCTAAGGAGTACTGGGACCAGTCCTATTCAACATATTCATAAATGATCTGGAAAAAGGGATAAACAGTGAGGTGGCAAAATTTGCAGATGATACAAAACTACTCAAGATAGTTAGGTCCCAGGCAGACTGTGAAGAGCTACAAAAAGATCTCTCAAAACAGGGTGACTGGGCAACAAAGTGGCAGATGAAATTCAGTGTTGACAAATGCAGAGTAATACACACTGGAAAACATAATCCCAACTATACGTATAAAATGATGGGGTCTAAATTAGCTGTTACCATTCAAGAAAGAGATCTTGGAGACATTGTGGATAGATCTCTGAAAACATCCACCCAATGTGCAGTGGCAGTCAAAAAAGCAAACAGAATGTTGGGAACCATTAGGAAAGGGATAGATAATAAGACAGAAAATATCATATTGCCTCTATATAAATCTATGGTGTGCCCACACCTTGAATACTGTGTGCAGATGTGCCCATCCCATCTCAAAAAAGATATACTGGACTTGGAAAAGGTTCAGAAAAGGGCAACAAAAATGATTAGGGGTATGGAACGGCTGCCTTATGAGGAGAGATTAGTAAGGCTGGGACTTTTCATCTTGGAAAAGAGCCGACTAATGGGGGATATGATAGAGGTCTATAAAATCATGATTGGTGTGGAGAAATAAATAAAGAAATGTTATTTACTCCTCCTAACACAAGGACTAGGGGCCACCAAATGAAATTAATAGGCAGCAGGTTTAAAACAAACAAAAGGAAGTCTTTTTTTCACACAACGCATAGTCAGCCTGTGGAACTCCTTGTTGTGAAGGCCAAGACTATAACAGGGTTCAAAAAAGAACTAGCTAAATTCATGGGGGATAGGTCCATCAGTGGCTATTAGCCAGGATGGGCAGGGATGGTGTCCCTAGCCTCAGTTTGCCAGAAGTTGGGAATGAGCAACAGGTGATGGATCACTTGATGATTACCTATTCTGTTCATTCCCTCTGGGGCACCTGGCATTGGCCACTTTTGGAAGATAAGATACTGGGCTAGGTGTACCTTTGGTCTGACCCAGTATGGCCGTTCTTTTGAGGATTGTTGACAAGTCAGAGAGAGCCTGGTGAGCACGGCCTGCCTGTTGGGTTTGTAATAAACCCAGGTAAATTTTGTCTGGTTTCACGTTTTGGACAGTTTTCGTTACGAACCTATGTCCCTCTGCACCTAAACACCTGCAGACACAATGCACTGCAATAATATAGAGTCCTAAGCCAGAAGGGCCCATTGTGAGCATGTCTGATCTCCTATATAACACAGGCCATAGAACGTCCCAAAAATATTTCCTAGCGCAGATCTTTTAGAAACACATGCAATCTTGATTAAACCATTGACAGTGATGGAGAATCCACCACAACCTTTGTTAAATTGTTCCAATAGTTAATTACTCTCACCATTAAAAATTTGCACCTTATTTCTAACCTGAATTTGTCTAGCTTCAATTTCCAATAATTGGATTGTGTTAAACCTTTCTCTGTTTGATTGAAGAGCTCATTATTAGATATTTGTTCCTCGTGTACTTATAGACTGTAATCAAATCACCCCTTAACCTTTTCTTTCTCATTAGGCTTGGAAGGATGCTAAATTGTTAGTCGTTGGTAAGCGTCAGTTTCACGTGATACGCAGCCATTGACAAAAAAAAAATCCTTGGATAGTATTAGGTAAGCACAGCCTCCCCCTGACCTAGTGCCTGCAGGAATCTGGTATCCTGGCCCCTCAGCTGTGCAGGGAGCCCTCTGCAGCCCAGCTGCCATGTCCCCATTCACTCATTCATCAGCCAGAAATACTGGGGTCCATCTGCTGCTCCCGGGCCAGAGCCGTTCAGCAACGGAGTGGCCTCCCCCATAGCCAGGGACTCATCCTCCTTGTAGTGGTCCCAGCACGCACCTTCCTGATTGGGATAGGAGCACTTAGCGGGACTGGAACAGTGGCAACCAAGTAACAAAGGGCAACAGTGGCTGCCAAACAGTATTGGAGCTGCAGATCCGATTGATGAACACAACAGTGCTCTGGGATCGAAGTTCAGAAAGAGTATGAATGCAGGTACATTTGTCGTGTGGCCTCAATTGCACTAGTATAGTAGGGGAGGCCAAATTTGTTGTTTTATATTATTAACGAGTCACAAAAGGAAAACCCTAGAGCAGTGGTTCCCAAACTTGTTCCACCGCTTGTGCAGGGAAAGCCCCTGTTGGGCCGGGCCGGTTTGTTTATCTGCTGCGTCCGCAGGTCCGGCTGATCGCAGCTCCCAGTGGCTGCGGTTCGCTGCTCCAGGCCCATGGGAGCTGCTGGAAGCGGTGCAGGCCAAGGGACGTACTGGCTGCCACTTCCAGCAGTTCCCATTGGCCTGGAGCAGCGAACCACGGCCGCTGGGAGCCGCGATCGGCCAAACCTGCGGATGCGGTAGGTAAACAAACCGGCCTGGCCCGCCAGGGGCTTTCCCTGCACAAGTGGCGGAACACGTTTGGGAACCACTGCCCTAGAGGAATATTTTAGTGAATAGCCTGACCTCCAATTTAAAACTGTGAATAAGTCTGGAAAGGGAGATAAGGACATTTTGTGCTGCAAAGTTGGTAAAACAGAAATCTCTGGAAAGATCAATAGTATTGCTGATCATCTAAACAGTAGATCTCATTTGACAATAAAAGAGGGTCAAGCAAAGGTAAGCCAGGCTTTGATAGAATCGTATTTAGGAAGAATGAGAGAAGGAAGAAGCTGCAGATTTTCCACACGATCTGGTACGTGTATTGTGCTTTGAGCCAATTCCAATGAATACTGCCCATGGGGTTGGAGCTTTTTATTAGCTCTGCTTCACAAGTATGCACTAGCAACGTGCACTTGCCCGGAACATCAATAGCTGGAAGAAAAATACCCACCTGAAGTTTTTTGCTCACCACCAAGCTACAATAAAGGATCTTTTGAATGGTCGGAAATTCTCTTTAGTAATTGATTAAACCCAGAGTTTTCCAGACCGCCAGCAATTAACATCCTTGCAGTGTTCTACAGTGACAAAAATAAATACGATTCTATTGAAATGTTCTATTGTTGTTTAGTGCAATGCAGGGGTCATGTCAATTTGGATTCAATTTGTGTTGTGAGAATACAGCCAAGCGTGGGAATACTGTGTATCAGTCAACAGTGACTCCACAATATACATGCCACGCTTAGTAAAGGACTCGAAAGAAATATATCCACATCCACTGCACGTTCCATGGATTGCTTATCTTCTGCATATAGCCATTGATCATGCGATCAACCCTGATGCATTCTACAACATGAACAAATTTGCGGTACATTTTCTGGTGAAATTTAAACATGCCAACAGGCAAGGGGTCTTTTAAAGTTACCTTTCAACAACGTGAGCATGCGCCCTATCATGTTGTGCTGTTGTGTTAGTTTTCCTGGGTCAAGGCAACAAAATCATTCATGTGCATTGGGACAGTGTGATGGACTTTCTTATTGAAGAAGCGGTAGGATTCACCTCAAAGAAGGCAATGAAACTATATCAGGCGGTCGAGGATGATGGAAATCAGCAAGAACAGTACTGCAAGTTACCTTGTCTTTGTGTATTTTTTGGGGGGGAGGGAATCTACAGTGTTCATTTGCAAATGGAAACAAATACACCTTTCATACATTGCCTTGATACGCTGCTTACCTATGACTTACAAGTTCCTGCTGATGTACCTTAATGCCTAAAAGAAGTGGAATTCAGGTCAGTGGGCTCCAAAAGGCAATTCCTTTCATCTGCAACGCATACTTTCTCATCAGAATTTCAAAGCAAACTGAAGGCAGCCATAACCTGGAATGTATCAGACAGACTCTAAGGAGCTGGATCTCTTTTTGCGAACTGTCAAGTGTTTGATCCATTTGTCACACCTCAGATTTCTCATAACTTTAGCGACTATGAAAATAGTCTGCATATTTTCCCTTGCAAGGCAGAAGGGTTCAAGCACGATTTTGATTTGTGCATAGAGTATGAAGTGCCTTGTGATGACAGCCTAACTGGAGAGGTTGAAACCCTGTCATTGCCTGTCATATCCAGTGTGGCATTGCGTGCACTTGCAGTGCCCGTAACTTCAGTGCCTATGGCAAAATCATTTAGTGTGTTCAGAAAAGGTCAAGACAAATATCGCATGCACCTCTCAAAGGCCGACTTCGGCAGCTCAACATTTTGTACTACAAAAAGGATATAAGCTTAAATTTGGAGAGCTTCATGGGCAGCAGGTGGTATAGGCCAGGGGAGGCTCAACCTCCTCTGGCACTGCCGTGGCCTCTGCACCCCTGATTGGGGGGTTTTGGAGGGAAGTTTTTGATTTATTGTGCCCCATGCAGGTTCCGGGGTGGCTGAGGAGGCGGTATGTGCTACCACCTCTTCAGCCACCCTGGAACCTGCATGGGGCACAGCAAAAGCATCTTCCGGAGAAAAGAAACGCACACTTTTCTCTGGGCAGCTTGGAGTCTGGGGAGGGGAGGCGAGGCCTGGAACTCTGTGCAGGGGAGCTTGGGACTCTGGCCTGCTTGGGGCTCCTCTGGCCGAGGGGAAGGGTGGGCAGAAGGGGCAGCGCCGGGGCTAGTCTCCCCGAAAGGGGGCTCCACCTGCCGCCCCTGGAGAGCTTTTGAAATTTGAAAACATCTGCTGGTTCTAGCAAATAATTACTAATTCCAGTACCTGCAATAAAAGGCCCGAGATATTTTATTTATTTATTAGCTCGAACCTCCTAGCGGTGGGAACTGAAGACGTTATGGACAAAGTTATGTGATTTAGGCGTGTTACAAATAACACTTAAACTTTCTGATTCTTAGTATCTACTGTCATTAAATAATTGTCTGCCACTCACCCCTTAATTTCCTGCAGTTGTGAAAGGTCTAATTGATAAAAATAAAAAGCTTAAAACTAGGGCTGTCGATTAGTTGCAGTTAACTCATGTGATTAACTAAAAAAAATTAATCACGATTAATCGCACTGTTAAACAATAGAATACCAATTGAAATTTATTTAATATTTTTGGATGTTTTTCTGAGTTGAAAAATACTTTTATCATTTTACAGTGCAAATATTTGTAATAAAAAATAAATATAAAGGGAGCACTGTACTCTTTGTATTCTGTGTTGTAATTGAAATCAAGATATTTGAAAATGTAGAAAACATCCACAAATATTTAAATAAATGGTCTTCTATTATTGTTTAACAGCACAGTTAATTTTTTTAATCGCTTGACAGCCCTACTTAAAACCCATAATTTTGCATAATTGAGGAAATCAAAATAAATAAAAAATGCTTACAATAAAAATTGATCTGAAATTATGAAGAAAAAAAGACAAATCTAATTCTGCCAAGCAAAGTATCGTATTGGCACATCAGTCTCTAATGTGCAAGTATTGCCAAAGAGGAAAAAAATAGATGGGACCCAAGGATATCTGCTGGAAGTAGGCACAGCCAGCCTAACACAGAACTTAGCGTGCCTGCACGATGTAACCTCTGTCCATCGCTCATTAGAGAGACAAGGTGGATGAGGTAATACCTCTTACTGGACCAACTTCTGAGAGAAGGTAAAATATATTACCTCACCTACCTTGTCTCATGAATCCTGGGACCCACATTGTTACAACACTGCAGACAACAGTGGAAGATATCCATTTGTCATTGTCTGTTCCTGTTTTGGTGGCAGATTAATCTGTACCATGATACTATCCCTGCCATCTTTCTCTTTTCTCCTGGGGCTATATACAGTTTTCCTCATTGCTTTTTGGTTCAATCTCCTTATCAGCTTTGAGCATTCTGAAGAAATGTCATTCCTGCACTCTCTGATTTTGAGTACAAACAGAAAATGTCTGAGGAGATGGGGAAACTTTTCTAGTGAGCCATGGAGTCATAAGCATCACGCACCTTTCACACGGAAATGTGGGCTGTTGATTTTTTTTGCCTTCTGCCCTCCCACAATACAGCAGCAGGCAACATATTATTTTAGGGCCAATCCATTGTCCCTGTATGCAGGTCTATCTAATCTGTGTATCTGAAAAAACGTTCCTCACTATTGGTAAAGAATTTATCCTCAAAACACCACTGCAAGACGTGGAGGTAGCATCTTCTTCATTTTGCAGGCAGGGAACTGAGCCACAGAATGAGATATCCATGGGAGTTTATAGACAAATTGGGAACTGAACTCGGGTCTCCAGAGTCCCATTTTAGTGCCTTAATCATAAGACAATCCTCCTCCTAGGATGCTAGCGAATGGGAGTTCCTATGGAATGTCATGTTTTAATCATGCCCTATTTATATTCTAATGACATGAATATGACCCCTCAAAGATGCAGAAGGAAATTAAGACATGAGCAACAATCCCACCCTGATTCTGCTAACCCCCAGGGCCGCAGTGATAGATACACCTGACTATTGGACTTTATAGGTAGAGGCTGAGGTCGGAGGACGTGCACAAAAGCCACAGCTGAAAATGAAATAAGCTTCTCAGTATATGGGACTGTGATGTTCAAGGCTGGGTATTGTTCGGGGCTTTTTTCATTAAGGCAGTCACTGCTTCGTTGCACTGCCATATGAAGTGGCAGCATATGAGACAATGTGACATCAGTCAGCACTCTCCAGCTGTTCTTTAGATTCCTCACTCCTTCCACACCTAATCTTTTGCCAGTTTCTCATTTATTTTAAAGATTTGCTTGGGGGAAATGGTACAGTTCCAAGGATGCTGTGAAGCTGCATGTTTACCAGACAAACGAGAAAACGTTTTCATCAGGCTGTTTTTGGAAGAGTTCCTCCAAATTGCTCCTCCTTCCCCATTCATTTCTAGTTAGGAGTTGGCACTCCCCATTTAAAAAAAAAATGTAAAAATTCAGTTTTCCAGGTGAAACTGACAAAATCCACTGTTCCAGGCATAGGCACCGACTCCGTGGGTGCCTCGGGGCTGAAGTACCTTTGGGGAAAAAAATATGGGGTGCTCAGCACCCACTAGCCACAGCTGGCCACCAGTCAGCTGTTTGGGGGCTGGTGGGATGCACGCAGAGGAGGATAGAGAGGAGCCAGCTGAAGGTGGGCTGGGGGGCCTTAGGGGAGGGAGCTGAGAGGAGTGAGCAAGGGGTGGGAAGAGGCAGAGCGAGGGCGGGGCCTCTGGGGAAGGGGCAGAGTGGAGATGTGGCCTCGGGGTGGAGCGCCCACCTGGAAAAATAAGTCAGTGCCTATAGTTCCAGGTGAAGGTCACTGATGTTATAGGGGATGAGCTGACCCAGTAACTTTCATCCCACAGATCTTTTCAGTGCTATCTGTAGAGAAACCAGAGATAAGTCCTATTCAGTCATCTAGCAGAATTGTTCCCTACAGTCTGTATTCTACAGTGCTTTGTCCAGCGTAGCTTTAAAGGACTCAAATGATGGGATTTCCACTTCTTTCCTGGGAAGATGGCTGCACAGACTATTAAGAATTTTTTCTGATATTGACCCTTTGCCATATTCCTTCAAATTGCTCCCGGTTATGTCCATTGGGACCAACTAAAATGATTCCTCTTCCCCTGCCTTCTTCTTGGTGCTTATTCGCTTCAGAGTGTCCTATGTCTATTGCTTAAATCCATGGTATTTTTATAGTTTGAATGGCTGTACTAGTCTCTGGGCAGAGTACTATGCCTTCTCTGGCACTGCTGAGCCAAGATGGGCTAGATCTAGCACTGGTTTATGCTGGTTGCTGGTGCTGTAAGGCCATGTGTAGGGCCTTGAGGTGGAAAGCCCACCAGTGAGGGTTTGTGGAGGGGCCCACGCAGCTGGGAAAGGAGGGATGGGCAGTGATTGGAAAGGGCATGGATCCAGTGTATTCCCTCAACTGGCAGAGCTCTTATGGTGTTCCAGATGCATACTAAAGCTTCCACTCTATCAAAAATCCTGAGTGAGATCAGAGGCATCAACTCCTCCTGCCCTCCCCTCGGGTAGCTCCCTAGCTACACACAATGGCATCATTGTCCTGGTCCTGTCCTAAAGGATTACAATCTAGGTTGCATTTGGGTCCTGTAGGAGTACCTGAGTTTCAGGTTTGGACTCCATTATAACTGTCTATGGTGTTTTGTGTTGTTTATTTATTTAATTAATTTATTTATTCTTGCTCTCTTTCAATTCTAGGGGTTTGTCCAGAGCAGTTTCTCTGTTTTATTTCATGTTGTCTTGCCCAGGTATTTTGCTGTCTTCACCCTTCCAGGATGCTGCTAAACTCATCTGGGTTTCTTTGTGGGAAAGAGGTGACTGCATTGGCAGTGGGTTTGTAGGCCCTAGGAAGGCACAGCTGGAGTCTTGAGCTTTGATTATCTTGTGGGCAGTATAATAACTGCAGAATGGTGTAGGTGGGTACCTGAAAGTCTGAATTACTTTTACTGGAGACTATAATTTTTGTCATTGTGTGAGTATTTTTTAAAAGATATGAGTGGGCTAGGAAGGATTAGATTTTTTTTTTTATTGATAAATGTCAGTTGACATCGATTTCACCATACACACACACAGACAGATGACAACATATTTCCATTGATAAGAATTGAAATTTACAGCTAGGCAAAGTAAGAAAAATGCTGTTTGATAACTTATTAGAATTTGATTTAAGGCTATTTACTTTGTATATTTTGGATGCGACGATAACAATTTGTATCTTAATGGTTTTAAGACTTCAACTTTTTGAATCTCAATGACCATTCATTAAATAAATTGTCTGATTTCCCCCATCCCCATAAAATTGAATGAAAATGTAAATAAATTAAAAAATGCTTAAAACCCGTAATTTTGCTCAACTGTGAAAATTTAAATAGATAAAAATTAGAATATTTTAAAAATAACCATTGATATTATTCTTTGAAACTATTAAAAAAAAATTGAATTTTGCCAAGTCTAGATATGAGGTGCCTACATCTTGGGATTGGTGCCAGAGAAGCCATGATAAACAAACATTCTCTGTCATTGTATCTCTCTGGTTTTGTAAATAGCTTTGACATATACGGCCAAGCCCACGTAGAACCAAATTGAGTTCAGTTTGCCTTACTCCATGACCCCTCTTCTTGTTCCTGCTCTGTCTGTCAGTTTTTCTCTGACAGTATTCTCAATGCAGTGAAACGCTATTATCCAGCTCAGTGTGGTATAGAGGGTGATATTTAAAAAAAGTGGATACACCACCATATGTGGGTTGCTATTACCTTTTATTGTGATGTTTCCTATAACTAGAATGGGAAATATTGCAAATAGCTCTGTAAGCCAACTGCTATTACATGAGGCATATACAGCTATGTGACTGAATGGGAGGTGTTATGATTCTGTTTCTTATGCACTATACCATCACATATGATTCTTTCGGTCTGCTGAGGGAGTCGACAAGGCTGTTTTATAGAGGGAGCACACTCTCTCTCTCTCTCTCTCTCAGAAACAGTTCTGTTAGTTCTAGGTTTTATTTGTTTTGTTTTTAGTCATAAATCATTCTGACTTGAGAGTATGTGATTTGCTCTGTTTAATGCTGCATGTGGCAAATGCCCAGCTTTTACTGACCTCCACTGAAGTGAATATGATGTAAACACATGATATAGTTTAAGTCAGCACTTAGGCACCTACCAGTGTATTATCTATCTAAAATTTAAGTTAGACAGACGTAGCTTGAATAAATAGAAATGTTAAAAATAATCGTTTTCCTGTCTGTCTATCTAGATACTATAAGACCCTCCTCCCCAGAGTATCTGGGTGACAACCCTTCAGCTGGCTAGATCTTCCAATAGTGAATGCTTTGGCAATATATCATATTATGTCCTTCACTTACCTTTTGTGGGCCTCTATGTTTGCTCCTGCCTATCCACCGCTAACTACAGTCTTCAGGTGTGTCTCCCACTGCAGTTAAAAACCCATGGCTGGCCTGCTGGCTGACTCGGGCTTGTGGGGCTTGGGCCACGGGGCTGTTTAATTGCAATGTGGACGTTTGAGCTTAGAAGGAGCCCGGGCTCCAGGACTCTGCGAGGTGGGAGGGTCCCAGAGCTCAGGCTGCAGCCCGAACTGCAACATCTACACGGCAATTAAACAGCCCCTTAGCCCGAGCCTCATGAGCCTGAGCCAGCCGTGGGTGTCTAATTGCAGCGTCGTCACACCATGTATTATGCTCCCATTGCCACTGGCACTTGACAGCACTCGTAACAGTGGCTCAGATCCTGAAAGGTGTTTAGGTTCCTAATTCCCATTTTGAGTTAGGCACCTAAATATCTTTCAGGATCTGGGCCAACGTCCTTGAAGTCAGTAGCCCTAGAGTTGGGTAAACCAGTTCTAACCCCTCCCATCCCCTTCCCTCCCCCCACCTCCCCCAGCGGTCTCCTGTTTGGAGCCACAGTCCATTTTTAGAACCAAACCTTTTTTTGAGGCTCTGAAATGCTTGGGTGTATCTCTCACATATCCATCTAGTTTATCATAGGTCTGTGCTATTCAGAGTTCCCACAGGATAAGTAGCCAGAAATACCAGGCGTCTCATGAGAAAGCCTTTTCTTATGAGGTCTCCAGCTTGTTTTTGGAGACCAGCGATATGGATACATCTGAGAAGGATCCAGACTCAAATTCTCAACTCTTTGTGGTTTACTCATCACGACTAACAATGACCTAGTCCTACATGGCGTTGAGAGCCTTCTAAGAGATGCTGAACACACTCCCCTCCTGTTGTCCTCAGCGGGAACTCAGCCTCTTGGAGATTGGGCCCAATGTTCTTGATAATGAAAAACAGCCTTTTGTGAAGTTTCATCCCTATATACCTTTCCCTTGTCCTGATATGCAGCCTGGCTGTGAGTCAGGCCTTACATGGAGACTGAACTCCCAGTCAAATGCCCTTCACCACTGGTCAGACTACAGGAAACTGGCCTGGTCTATGCTGGGGGAAGGGATCAATCTAAGATCTAGAGTAGACGCGATAAATCGCCCCCCCCTCCCCCGCTTGATCGATTGCTGCCCGCTGATCCAGCAGGTAGTATAGACATACCCATAATGAGTGTATCAACCAACCTCAAACTGTTCAGTTCCCTTGGGGCATTGAAGTGCCCCTCACTCTGAGGCAGAGATCTCCCCCAATGCATTTCTATTCAAAGATGTGTTTATGCAGAGGAACCTTAATGCTTAAGGAGAATATTTAAATCATTACACCATACAAGCCACTTTACCTTATTTAATGTATAAAAATAAATCACATATTGAGCCAGAGGTGCAGACTGTAGAATGGTAGGAATCCCTTGCAAATGGCCAGAGACTCTGTGTTTAAAAATACAACTGTGATCTCATTTTAACTTCCTTTTAAGAAATATTTAAAACAAACAAAGAAAAGGAATTGTGACCTTGTTAAAGCAGGGAGCTAGGATTTCAGAGTTAGGATTATAGTTCTATTCTTGTGCTGTGGGCAACTTACATAAGGCAAAACTTCCAAACTTGGGTGCCCCAGATGAGCAACTGAAATCCATATTTAGACACCTAAATAAAAGTGCCCTGACTTTCAGAGGGGCTGAAACACCTTCCATTAACATTTGCAATTCAGAGTACTTTTGTTTAGGCATCTACAGTGTGCCAACTTTGGCCTTAACCTGTGTTTCTCTTAATCCATCTTTGAAACGAACACGCTATTTTCCTACTGCACAGGGCTGTTGTGAGAATCAGTTAATGTTTGTAAAGTGTTTTTGAGATCTCTGGATGGAAGGTGTTATAGATATACAACTCACTGAATGTGTTTGCCTGATTAGGAATATGTTTATTTCTTCGGGTGAAACTCACCTTGTGCAAAGGGCCATGCTCCATTTAAGTCCTCCAAGTGTCGGGTTAAGTGGAATTTAAGTAGGGCATAGACCTGTATGAGGCTTGAGCAGAGAAATAAATCAGGGTTCTTGGCTGATGGGTTGGGAGCCAAAATTGGGTCGCTCGAATGTTTCAAAGGGTTGCATGGCAGCTCTTGTGGCTCCTGTCCCACAGGACTGGCTGGGCTCACCTCCCTGCTCCAGGCACTGCAAACTCTGAGGTCCCAGCACCACTCAGGTTTAGCCCTGCCATCATGATGACAGGAGTCCAGGTAAGCTGAATTTGCTTTCTTGGGGCCAGGATTTCATCCAGGATCTCCAAGGAACCTTCAAGCTACATACCATAGAGAACAATCCTCCACTGGTCCCCTGGGGGAATGGATTAGATGGTTTTAAATTATTTTTTCCACCTCTAACATCAATTAATTTTAAAATGCTGTTATCTTTGGAAAGGGGAGAGTGTATTCCTACCCCCCAAACTGCTCGTGAGCCTCCAGCAGTTCTTGTGGTTTAGAATATCCACGTGCCTCATCTTTCATCTTGCATATAAAAAAGCCGGGGGGGGGGGAGGACAGGGAAGCTAAAGCACAGGTCAGATCATGCTTGCAAGCCATATGCAAATCCAGCTCATTGCTCTAGCTTAAGCTCTATTGATTCAAGGAGGACTCTATTCGTTCTACTCACTAGTGCTGTTTCGGGAAGATCATACGAGCCGCAGGAAAGGCGGGTTCATTGTGAGGTGCGACAACGGAAGCAGAGTTCCAGTAATGGCTTTCAACAATTAATCTCTGCTTCCGGAGTCTTTCTGGAATTGGCAGGTGCAAAGTGCCACGCTCAGCACAGTTTGCGTCACAGCAAGACTGCGGGTAGAGGGAAGTAGGAGTGCAAGATTCATACGCTGCTCGTCTATTTGGTCACTTCTCCAGGTTTGCCGCGCCTAAGATGCGGGAGAAAAATGTTCTGCGGGTCCCATAAAATTCACGACCAAGCTGCTTGTGGTGGAAATTCCTGCAGCTTGTTGTCTGAACACATCCGTTATGGGCTCCACCGCTAAATCAACTCTTTCTCTGCCTGAAGGGCCTGTAGGGAAATACCATGCTCCAGGTTTTGGGACTCTAGCACTAGTCTGTGATAAAAGGTCCTTCTTTCTCCTATGGTGTAAGTGAATTTAATGCTGGTGAGAGGTGCTAGCTCACCAAAAAGGCACAGCATATGCCATCTGTACCCTAGCCAGTTGCCTGACTTGCGGCAAATGCTTGTAGGTGTGATTTGGCAGTTCAGTCTCTCCATATCTGATCAGGCCCAGGCCTAATGTAACTGCCAACTGGGGCCAATTAGTGACAACTGGGGTGGTGTTCTTGTGTGATGTATCCATGGGGAACTAGTCCGAGACAACCAAGCCCACCTCGCACGGGCCAGTCGACAGCCATCCCCGGGTAAAGACTTTCACTTATCGCTGAGCTGAATTGGAGCCAGTGGCCTGCAGATGAAAGGCCATGTAGTCCATTAACTCACCCCCTGGGTCATCCAGGCCAGTGGAAGATGGAAAGTTTGAAATGTTGAATAGTTATGTTTCGAGTAAAGGCTTCAATAAAACCCTTTCATGCTGTGAGAAGGCCAGAGCTAAAATGCAAATGTAAAACTTAGCCCAGTCTAAAATGAGAATGTATTCCTAGGGGGACGTTAAGGATGGCTGGCAGGATGGCTGTCAGAATCTCCACCTCCACCAAGGAACTGGGAGTGCTGCTTTCTCATTGTCCAAGCCAAGCTCTTCTGAACCTGCCTCAAGTGAGGCTGATCCGAATGTTCAAGTGAGAGTGATGGGCAGGGAGGAAGTGCTCGGTTGCAGGCCTGTCTGCCTTCCTGGAGGGAATTTTGTGTCTTCCTTGAGCGCTTGTGTTTGTGTATGTGTGTGTGTGTGCCATATGGTCCCGTGTAGAATAAAGTGTATGACCCTGTCACAGATGTCTGTACAAGTGCTGAAACTGGCCCTACTGTCCTTTGGGGAGTTTGTGACAGATATTGCAGCCACATGCAGTATCTGTGAGAACCATGTTGTATTACATTTTATGTATTCTCTCTATTGTTGTGGATTTGGGATTGAATTCAGCTCCATCAAGGAGGAGTTTTTTACAGTTCCTCCAGGAACTAAAAACTGTGTGTCTGTCTGGCTGTCCATCTCACTGGGACCATAAACAGCTGCAGAAAAGTACCACCTGTGGGGTAGTTTGTGTATACTGGTTCAAACAGGAACGTGACTTCTGGCATGAAAAGGCTGAGTTTAATCTGACATTTGTTTGATTCAATAAACAGACATGATCTTTTTCCCAGGAGGACCCCCACCCTGCTGAACTATTGGAAAGACTGGAACCTGCCAGGTCCCCCATAGGTCTGATGGGTGGCTTCTGGTATGTTTATACTCCGTTATGGTTTTCTGTGTGTGCCTTTGTCCTTAAGGAAAGGTCCTTTGCTTTGGAAGAGCTGTTTGGGTCACTTGTAACCGTTGAGACACATTGGTCGTAGCCCTTGGAGAAAAAAAAAAAGAGATGTTAGTCAGACATGCTCAAAGAGAATCACAGTGAGTGCAAGGGGACTGCCACCTAAATCCCAGGTCTGGAGGGAGAGGAACACTGATCTTTTCCCAGAGAAAGTTGGCAGCTAACAGCCTGAGACCTTGAGCCGGCATTCCTGAAGCAGACCACAGGGGTGGTAGGTGGGGGGAGGGGGTTTAAAGGTGCAGTTACGCTGAAACTTTGACTGTTTCTTTAATGCTTATGACAGGTTTCAGAGTAGCAGCCGTGTTAGTCTGTATCCGCAAAAAGAAAAGGAGTACTTGTGGCACCTTAGAGACTAATGAAAGCTTATGCTCAAATAAATTTGTTAGTCTCTAAGGTGCCACAAGTACTCCTTTTCTTTTGAATGCTTATGACGCTGCTGCCACCTTTCCTGCTTCCTGCCATTCAGGGAAGCCCCTGTGGCTTTGATTTTATGATTCTAGAGTGTACCAGCCTTAGAAAACATTTCCTCTTTTGTATCATTTGCTAATATTGTAATGAACTGGTTTGTGCATTTGCACATCTGTCCTCTGCTACATGAGGTGAGAAGTACTCGACTGTACATTGTAGATCATATACTGCCAATAGCTTTGGAGATGTGCCAAGAGGTGGAGCCTATATTGATAGAGCAGAAGGATCTCAGTTCTCCTGATGATGGTTCTGTTCAGTTCTGAGTGGCCATGGTGTATAGCATAGTGAAAACCATGAAACCATGGGTGGCTACGGATTTGTTACAATCAGTAACGTCCCAACAGAGACGGGTGAAAGAAAAGTTGGATTTATTTGCACACAACAGCAATAACATCAAAAAACCAGCAATGTGATAAAATAAGCCAGGAACAATAGGTACAGGAAACATAAAGCCAGTATCAGATAGTATTAAGATATCGTCTATTTTTTAGATTCACTGCAGGAGAGAACAAATTCTTTCCCCCAAAGCTTCCCCACTTACAGAGAACAATTTATGTCAAAGCAATTTGATCCTACTGGCTGTTACTTGATTCACAGACCTTCCGTACGAGTCTACTCTAAGGTGAAGGTCACCTCACTGTGATTCTGCAAGATTTATGGATTACAGAATTTCCACTTCCACCTGGGCACTGGGAGTGCTGCTTTCTCATTGTCCAAGCCAGTCTGGGAGATGGGGAGTGGGCCTAGGCTATGCTGGGCTGTTACAAGATCACTGGAATGACAGCCCTGGGTTCTGAAGCTGTGCCCACTTGGTTGGAAGAGATTGCACAGCTACATGCTAAATATGCCTGCATTTGCAGGTGACAAAAGGCTCTGGGAACAGCGAATGAGCAAGGGCAGAGGGAAGAATGGAACAGATGGAAGTGGGAGAGGAATTACAGAGCAAAAGCCAAGAGTGTGATCAATCTTTTATCACATTAAAGATGGGTAAAAAATGGTAATCAGAATGACAAAACTTCAAAGCAGGGGTGTCACCTAATTAAACTGCTGATCCCAGTATTTATTGCTGGTGGATGTGAATTCCATAAAACTTCTCAGTAGTTTGAACACTTTTCCCTTGCTGCGAATCCCTCTCCCAACAGAGCCTCAGAGTCCAATCTAGTCATAGACTGCTGTTAACCCCAGAAGAAGCCTTTCCTGTTTTCATACTTATGTGGAGATACAACTGCCCAGTGAAGTTGAGTGAAGAAAATGTCGAGTGCAGGATGGAAAACAAAAGAACTCTGTTTTCTCCTCTGAACTAACTTTGCCCATGTAGCTCTTAGCAATCCTGGAAACCTGAACTGCCTGTGATAGCAGCAGCAGCCTGCTGAAGCAACCAAGGGACAAATATGAATTTTGTGTTGTTAATTAGTACATTTCAATAGTTTATCATGCAAGAATAACAAATTGGGGGATTGGAGGGCAGCGGGAGGGAGAAATCCTGTAATGACTTTGGAGACACTTACGCTTTGGAGTCCAGTGTTCCATGACTTGCCAGAGCAGTGAAACATTTTGTCCACAAAATATCTTACCGGTTCTAAGTATCGGAGAGGTAGCTGTGTTAGTCTGTATCCACAAAAACAATGAGGAGTTAATTTGGGCTTGAATAGGGACTGGCTCACTGCAAAAGCAATTTTCCCTCTCTTTGTATCTTCACTTCCTCTTCAATTATTGGGAGTGGACCACATCCACCCTGACTGAATTGGCCTTGTCAGCACTGGTTCTTCACTTGTAAGGTAACTCCCTTCTCTTCATGTGCCAGTATATTTATGCCTGTATCTGTAATTTTCTCTCCATGCATCTGAAGAAGTGGGTTTTTTACCCACGAAAGCTTATGCCCAAATGAATCTATTAGTCTTTAAGGTGCCATCAGACTCCTCATTGTTTTTACTGGTTCTGAAACTCTTTTAAACGCTGATTCTTCACAAACCATTCGAGAAGGGAGCTTTTGATATGTGAGTGCCAGTAACAACAAGAAAATTCATTGGCACTCAACCACCAGCACCACCCACACACCTGCTGCAGCCTCAACCTCCTTCAGTGCATTGGAGGACCACTCGCCAGCATCCAGGGACATCTCTCAATGCATGTGTTTGGCCTGCACTGGGGAGGAGTTCTGTGCACTAGACTGGTGCTTGCAGCATAGTGTAATATATTGGGTGAGGAATTTATATGGTCTTCCTCTTGTGGGTGGCCTGAGCAACGATAGCAGCCTACTACTTCCTCTACGCTAAAGGAGCTCTCTTGACTCGGCGTCTAGAGGCTGGTGGGTTTGGTAGTTAAGATCTGAGTACGATCACTGCTGATGGCCATGGTGTCTGTGCATGTCCACCTGTGCGTCGTCACAGTAGTGTTCTGCCCCAAACACATGCGATCCAGTGGATAGCCGAGATAGCAATTCGCTGTTCAAGCAGTCTGTTGTCTTTGCTCTCTACATAACGTTAATAATATGAGGAAACCACACGGAGCCAGTTGGATTCCAAATACCCACCTTTATTAACCATACGCAAGGCCTAGCTACATATGTAAACTACTGCTCTAAGAGGGTTCTAGTGGCTACTGAAGCAGAAGACAGGGAGGCCCACTAGAAGGCTGCTAACTATTTAAAGAGCTATTACCCAATTCCTATCCACTACACACCTCTAATTTATACAACATTGTCGTACGAACCTGACAACAAAGAGATGGTGACAGGTTAAGTGACTTAGAATCTGCGTTTGCAGTGTTGTTGTAGCCATGCTGGTCCCAACATATGGGAGAGAGAAGGTGGGTGAGGTAATATCTTTTATTGGACCAACTTCTGGTGGTGAAAAAGACAAGCTTTCAAGCTACACAGAGCTCTTCTTCAGGTCTGGAAGCAGTGTGTCTGAGCTAAATACAAGTGGGGACAATGTTAAGCAGAAGGGGTAATGCATGTTAGAGCGGTCACTTGAAATGAAGTGGGCAATTGGAGGTTCGATTGTTAAGCAGGGTTTGAAGTGGGTAATTAAGTGTAGCAGGCGGTGTGGTGTGTTACAAATTGTTGTAATGAACTATAGACTCAGCTTCCTGGTTAAGCCAATGGTTTTTGGTGTCTAGCAGAATTATGAATTTAAGTTCCCTAGTGCTCTCGCTTTCCACCCCACATTGGACCCCATCTGAGGTATCATCAAACAATTATAACCCACATTTGGGAGGGACCACATCCTGAAAGAAATCTTTCCCAAATGCCCACTTCTGGCCTTCAAACACCCCCTCACCCCAACCTCACCAAACTCATCCTCAGAAGCAATACCAGGACATACCAACTCAAAACAGCACCAGGTCCTGTCGGAATAACAGAGATGCAAAACTTGCAGCTATATCTCCACTGCTACGATGGTCAAAATGCCCTACAACACACCTTTCAAGATCCCTGGGTCTATACCTGCTTATCACAGCATATGGTGTACCTCATCCATTGCATCTAATATCCCAATAACTGTCTGGGTGAAACCAGACAATCATTACACTCTTGAATGAACTCTTACAGAAAAATGATAGACAAAAACATCATATCACCTGTGAGTGAAACGTCTCATAAAACGTTCACACCATTATCCATATCTAATCTTTCAGTACTTGTCCTCAAAGTCTTTCCAAAGGTGAGCCTGGGAACTTGAACCCTTTATGCGTAACAAATTAACCCCCAGTTGTCCACTTCATATCAACTGACTGCCTCCAGCATACATTACGCCTTCGGCTTAACAATCTGTCCCAATTTGTATTGAGCTCAGACATTCTGCTTCCTTCACCATACCTGAAGAAGAGCTCAGTGTGGTTCGAAAGCCTTCCACCACCAGAAGTTTGTCCAATAAAAGATACTTCCTCATTTTCTTTGTCTCCACTATATGATAAATGCTAGCTCATTAGCAAAATGCAAATGCCATAATGACCACTCTGCTAAACTTTGTCATGATAGCAGAGATGAATGTGCATCAGCAGTGTTAATCAAATTGGTAGGAATGTTCACAGTGCTTGAAAGTCCTCATTATATATGTATCAATAAAGTGAAAAGATGATTCCACACTCAGGAAAGGCTTAAGGTCTTTGTCTCATTAAATCATTAGAAATGCCACGATGCTTATGTGAAAAAGAGGTTCTAATGATTTAAAAAAAACACAAACTTGAAAGTTAATCAACAGTCTGCTCTTCAAATGAAGTGGAGTGGGCTGAACCCAATTTAAAAAGAGAAAAGACTTTTAAAGTAAATGACACTTTGTAATGCTTGCAACATCTTTTCATTATCCAAAAATGTCATATGTTTTTGCTAATTTCAGAGGCAGGGCAGAGATTCATGCAGGAAAAGAGCAGCCGGGGGAAAAAAATCTGAGTTTGAAGTTTGGAAAATTTGTCTTTTTTTCCCCTTTTGAATAATATGGGCTATTTTAGCTTATTTTATCTAAACTAAGTGTTTAACAGACTGAAAGGGGGAAAGCAGCCCGTAAACTGAAATCAAGGACATTTGTCTATGTGTTATTTCATAGAGCACCAATCCCTATGTATTAAGGCTGTTTGCTCACTATAAAGGTTGGCAGGTGGTCTATTCGAGTGCTTAGGGTTTGAGCCTGGAAGTCTGGATTTCCCATCCCTGGGTTCTGCTTCTGGCTCTGTTGCTCCTTCACTGTGATGTTGAACAGTGCTCCTATGTACCGATCTATGAAAAGAGGATGCAGTCAAACTCCTCTTAGCTAAACCCCCCAGTATCTGAGTTTAGGGTTATGTTCTGTAATGTGCAGGGGTGCTGGAACAATTTGTTTAGTGGGGGTGGTGAGAGCTGTTGAACCACAATGTAAACCCTGTATATGATGGAAACCTCTTGAAGCCAGGGGGTGCAGCAGCATCCCCAATTCCCCGAGTTCTAGCACCTATAGTAATGTGCATTGATTACATGGCAAAATTTA